>NC_085980.1:12976880-15644380 GCF_910591565.1 Cydia splendana | reverse complement strand
TAACCTAACCTAACCTAACCTAACCTAACCTAACCTAACCTAACCTAACCTAACCTAACCTAACCTAACCTAACCTAACCTAACCTAACCTAACCTAACCTAACCTAACCTAACCTAACCTAACCTAACCTAACCTAACCTAACCTAACCTAACCTAACCTAACCTAACCTAACCTAACCTAACCTAACCTAACCTAACCTAACCTAACCTAACCTAACCTAACCTAACCTAACCTAACCTAACCTAACCTAACCTAACCTAACCTAACCTAACCTAACCTAACCTAACCTAACCTAACCTAACCTAACCTAACCTAACCTAACCTAACCTAACCTAACCTAACCTAACCTAACCTAACCTAACCTAACCTAACCTAACCTAACCTAACCTAACCTAACCTAACCTAACCTAACCTAACCTATCCGAAAGGAAGGTAGTAGTAAGATACGCCGGAACAGAATACCCAAAACAGACAAATAAAGGCTGCATACAGGGTTCGATAGGCGGACCAACCTTCTGGAATCTCCTGCTGGATCCCCTGTTGAAGGAACTCGAAGGGATGGGACACCACGTACAGGCGTTCGCCGATGATGTGGTGATGGTTTTCTCAGGGGATACAGCACAGGGGATTCAAAGAGAGGCAGATGCTGCCCTAGCGCATGTTCGGGCGTGGGGTGTCAGAAACAAACTCAACTTTGCCCCCCACAAAACCCAAGCAATGGTAGTGACAAACAAAATGAAGTATGACTCCCCACGACTGAGCATGGGAGGGGTCAGCATCGGACTCTCCCGCGAGATTAAGATCCTGGGTCTCACAGTGGACGATAAGTTGACTTTTAACACACACGCAACAAATGTCTGTCAAAAGGCTCTTGGAATCTACAAGCAGCTAGCTCGGGCAGCAAAAATCCACTGGGGCCTGGGACCAGAAATAACACGAACAATCTACACGGCAGTAATCGAACCGGTGATTATGTACGCAGCTAGCGCATGGGCACCTGCAACAAATAAAATATGTGTGAGAAAGCAGCTGGATGCGGTGCAGCGAGGATTTGCACAGAAGATAATTAAGGCATACAGAACGGTCTCACTTAACTCAGCCCTTCTGCTTGCAGGGTTGCTTCCACTGGATATTAGAGTCCGAGAAGCAGCCTCACTTTATTGTATAAAGAAAGGCTACGCCCGGCAAGCGGTCGGAGATAGAGAGATTGAGAAATTGATTCCATATGAAAACACGCCTCATCCCGCAAAAATGACAGAATTACAATTTACTTGTGTGGCAGACCGGGCACAACTAGAGGAGCACAACTCAGAAGGCCTCAAAATATATACGGATGGCAGCAAATTAGAAGGCAAGGTCGGAGCAGCAGTCTCAGTATGGAGAAACGGTACGGAGACCAAAACCAAGAAACTAAAGTTAGACCATTTCTGCACTGTCTACCAAGCTGAACTGCTGGCACTTCTGGAGGCAACAACACAGGCCCTCCAAAGCCCGATCCCAAACTGCAGCATATATTGCGACTCAAGATCCGCCCTTGAGACAGTCGTGAATAACGTTTCCCTCCATCCCCTAGCAGTCCAAATAAGAAGCAACCTAAATGATTTAGGAACAATGGGCAAAATAACTGAGTTATTTTGGATCAAAGCCCATGCCGGGTTGGAAGGAAACGAAAGAGCGGACGTCCTCGCCAAGGAAGCTGCCCTCAAATTAAAAACAAAGCCAAATTATGACAGGTGCCCAGTCTCATACGCAAAAAGGCAAATACGATTAGAGTCACTTGAAGAATGGAACCAGCGTTACCATCAAGGCGAGACCGCTTCAACCACGAAAATCTTCTTCCCAGATGCCATAGAGGCAAATCGTATTATTAAGAAAATACAACTGGACCATGTTCTGGTACAGGTGCTGACGGGACATGGCGGGTTCTCCGAATACCTGAACAGGTTCAAGTGTAAGGACAACCCGGCATGTACCTGTGATCCCCAGGTGAGCCAGAGCGTAGTACACATACTAACAGATTGCCCGCGGTACGGAATAAACAAATTAAACACAGAGATAGAACTAGGCATACAAATAAAGACTCAGTACTTACAAGATATTGTCAAAAACGATGCAATTAGACAAAAGTTCTTAGAATATTGTAAAAATATAGCAATTAAGGTAATAAATAGTAACAAGTAGAAATAGGATCACAATAGCATATAATGATTATATACAAATTGTGACCATAACATAGTATTAAGAAAAAGTTAAGCATGTAAAACAGCACAAAATAAGTAAACTCATATGTAAAGAAATGTAGATGTAAAAATGCATGTATACAATGAACTACCAAATAAAGAAAAACCCTGTGTACAACTCCTTTCCCGGTAAATAAAAGAAATACAAGTAGGATAGAGATAGATGGGAATCCCACCCATATAAGTATAAAAGATGAAGAATGAAAGAAAGAACAAGTATGTAGAATAAAAGTACGAGAGGCATAAAAGAGAGAACTGGAATGAAAGAGTACCAAGGAAACAAAAAGACTCCGATCATGTTGGAGGAGCATGAAAAAAAAAAAAAAAAAAAAAAAAAAAAAAAAAAAAAAAAAAAAAAAACCTAACCTAACCTAACCTAACCGAAGGAGGCCGCTTTAGACTCCAAACAAAAACCAGAATATGACCTGTACCCGGTATCCTTTGTCAAGCGGAGCATTCGATTGGATACGCTGGACGAATGGAATAAAAGGTACATAAACAGTGACACAGCGTCGATAACAAAGATATTTTTCCCAAGCGCGGTTGCGGCATACAGGACAGTAAGAAAGCTAAGTATATCGTATGTAAGGACACAAATAATGACGGGGCATGGTGGGTTCTCGGAATACTTAAACCGTTTTAAGTGTAAAGGGAGCCCATCATGCATTTGTGATCCAGAAGCAAAAGAAACTGTCCCACATATATTGCTCGAATGCCCAGCCCATACAAGAGAACGATTCGACCTGGAACAGAGTATTGGACAAAACATGACGCTAACCAATATACAGGAAATTATGCAAAGTCAAGATAAAACAAAGTTTTTAAAATACTGCGAAAAAATTGCCCAAACAGTAATACAAAGAAATAAAACGGTGTAAGTAAAATATGTTTATAAATTATAATAAGTATAATGTAATAAACATATAGAAATAAAAGAGAAAAATAGTAACACGACGTAGTTAAGAACATGTTTTACCGTGAACGTAGACTTAAGGCATAATATAAGAAATAAAATGTAAATATAGAAAAATATAAGAAAACGTAATAAATGTAAACAGAAGCCATCACTTGTAAGCACGATTGGCATCCCTGTCTTTTATTGAAATAAAAAATACCCACGTCATTAAAACCTTAAGGTAGATAGATAGATAACATAGCTGGGCATCCCACCCAGACCAGATGCAAAAGAAGATGTATGAAAGAAAGAATAGTATGAAGAATGAAAGTACGAGCAGTAGAAAATGCGAGAACTAGTATGAATGAGTAGAATAGCAATCAAAGTCTCCGATCATGTTGGAGGACCATGTATAAAAAAAAAAAAAAAAAAAAAAAAAAAAAACCTAACCTAACCTAACCTAACCTAACCTAACCTAACCTAACCTAACCAACCCACCAAAAACCAAACCAAACACTACTCGAATAAATTGATTTTTGGCACAATTTTAGTACTCAACGAGCCCGATTTTTTGATACTATACTTATTTTCATAGTCCTCCTAGTTCCGTAGATATTCAAATTTTTACTTCTTTTCAAAATCTCACTTCTTCAAAAAATCGTAACTCAGTCATCTTTCCACTTTTTAATATTTTTTCCTTTTCTAAAAATCTCTCTTTGTTATTTCTAAATAATTCAATACTAAAAATAATATATTCTCATACAACTTCACATAAAAATATTCAATTTTCTTCACTTTTTATTTGCACCTGCCAAAAAGCTACAGGCAATCTACATTTTTACTAATATCTTTGAACCCACCCAATAGATTTTTCTAGTTTTTATTTCATTAAGTAAAGTAAATTTTATTCATTCATTTTTGTTATATAAGTGAACCTAGTATCTCCTACAGTTTTTTGAATAACTTCGAAGTTAACTTCCGTCGTCTTCTGACCTAACTTTACCACACTTTTTAATAGTTTGTTAAACAAATTTTATTTAAAAATTTTGAAACTTAGTACATATTTAAAGCTCATTAAGCTCTATTTTTGGGTATCATTTCCATCCTCGTATTTTGTTTGGTTACGGAGATATTAAATTTTTAGTGATCCTTAAACTTTCCTAATTTTAAAAAATTCATAACTCACTCATTTTTCAAGTTTTTCATAGTTTTACTTCACATAAAAATTTGTCTTTATTATATCTATAAAATAGTGTTATACAATTAAATAGTTCCTTACATCTTCATAGTTTAATTTAATAATTTCTTCGAAATCTAGCGGTGCCTGCAAAAACCATAATAGCAATCATTCTAAAACTTATTTATCTTCATTTCCACACGGCAGATTTCTCTTGTTTTAAATTCATTTGATAGATCTTTTTGTTTTTAACATTTTCTTTTTATAACCCTTTCTTAAAAACTCTTCGTTGCATTAAAATTAATATTTTTCTTAAAATTTAACCTATTTTGTAATTTTCTTATTTCTCGATATATATAATTACATTAGAAAATGAGTAGCGAAAGTGTAAATAGCCTCAACATGTCAGAGCAGTTTGACAATCTCTTCACCACACCGCCGGGCACACCTGCCCAGCGAGAACGTTCACCGTCGCCTATGCGTGACACTAACATCCATCCGGTGCTTGGATTGCTCGACGAGCTCGCTGGCGATCTTGAGTTCGAATCTAAACAGATACTCGAAAACCTCGAAACTACGACAACCCACCGCAGTATAACTGTTGAGAACAAGAGGCAAATTAAGATCGCCGCCAAAAATATCCCATCTATATTTGCGAGTTATGCAAAGCAGATGCGCGCACAAATCCGGGGCATCTTAACACAAACTCCTACACCTACTGACCGTTCGTCGAAAGGAGTTCAAACAGACCCTAATGTCACACTGCAAGATCAGCCTTCACTGTCGCCGCTGCTGCCGCCGTCGCCGCTGCTGCAGCCGGCGACAAAGAACGGTGGCTCGGCCCAATTGCTTGAGACATCTTATACTACAAATGATTTGATTAATTTTGACTCTCTCGATGTAAATATAAACATACTGACAAGAGAGAAAGAAACGCAAACGAATGTCTTAGCGCCTCGTGATCTCATAGTGGAAATTAAAGATAGCGTTGAGGACTATCTGCGCAAAATTGAGGCGGAAATCCTAAATATTAACAGGAATCTTATTTCCGATCGCTCGCACAAAAGCGTTACGGTCGAGAACAAGAAGAATATACACACTTCGGGAAGAAAAATATCATCCATATCAAGTTATTGGGCCAAAGAGCATATAGAGAAGTGCAGCGGCTTAGCTAATACTACAATCACAACTGATAACGTCACCAATAATAACAATAACCTAACCACTACAACTCGCAAAGATAACCGCACCATCCAAACGCAGACGGACTTCATGCCCGCACAGCAGCTGCTAACATCACCGCCATCGCCACCACCGCTGCGGGTGCCGCTGCCGTTAACACCACCTAATATTGAAACGCTTATGAATAATATAAAAAATGACACAGCCAACCTAATAAAGAAGGAAATTTTGTCTCTCAAGCGTGATATACGTTCGTTGACCGAAAACCCCACTACAGCATCGACTAAAACTACATACGCTACCGTGACGGGTAGGTCCGCAATACAGGCGCCTGCTGCTGTATCTTCGGAACCTATACAGATGACCACGAATCCAGCGATTGTCATCACTTCTAAGAAGGCCGGCGAAGGTGCTGCCGAAACTTTACAGACATGGAGAAAAGTGGTCTCCTTTCGTGATACGGACTTTGCCCCAACCGCTACAAAGTTCATATCGAATGGCAAAGTCCGTATTGAATTTAACACAAAAGAACAGCGTGACATTGCGTTATCTAAGACTAACGACGTCAATGCGGAGGTTGCCGCTGAAGCTTCAAAGTCACTTCGCCCCATGATTACTTTAAAGGGTATATCCGGAGATGTTCCAACAAAGGATCTTGTTGACATTATAATAAGTCAAAATCAACCGCTCAAAAATGTAATTAATGAAAGCAATAAGATTTCACTCCACTATAAAAAAGGCAACAAAAATCCTCGTTTGTATAATGCTGTACTCATGACGACGCCATCCACTTTTAAGGCCTTTATTCAACTAGGTAAAATCAACATAGATCACCAACGGGTGCATGCAGAGGAGCACGTACCTATCTTACATTGTTTTAAGTGCATGCAGTATGGCCATACGCGAAAGCATTGTAAGGCTACCACAACCATCTGTTCACATTGCGCATCGTCTGACCATGAATATAAATCATGCCCGAACCAAAAAGATCACACCAAAACAAAGTGCCACAATTGTGATGCATTTAATAAACAAGTAACTGAGGACCAATACAAGCTAAACACAGCACATAGCGCAACATCAACTTTTTGCCCCCGAATGCGATCTATGTTACAGAGAATAAAATCGCGCATTGATTATCAATCTAATTAATATTTAACATATTAAAATTTCACTCAAATTTAACTTTAATCTTTAACGAATTATATAAGTTTGTAACATTAACTCTTTTGTGGTAATAGCTTATTGACGACAACACTTGTAACTTTAGTGTATCCTATCTGTAAAATATCTTTGTTATTGAAACTACTATTATTATTACACCATTTTGCTTTGCATGAGAACTGTAATATTGAGTGGCTTACGCTGATAAATATTGCAGTTAATTGTTCATCACATATGTAACATATAAACACTAATTTTGTCAAAAGCTTAGAATTAAACTCTCTAATCTCTTGCAAGGGGGCGGTGGCCGAACGGCCACCCGCACTCACTGACTGTTGTGAGGCGGGTGGTCGGTCGGCACTTAGCGCTCCCCCTTAAAACTATCTATGCATCTTTTTCTTTATCACATGAACACTAACTTATCAATTGAAATTACTCGCTTAGTAATATCCAATCTCTTGCAGGGGGACAGTGGCCGGGCGGCCGCCCGCACTCATTGTACTTCGTCATGGGGCGGGCGGTCGGGCGGCAGAACTTGTCCCCCCAAAACTTCATTTTAGGATAGCTGGTCGCCCGTATTTCTAGCGAGGGCCAGTTATCCCAATATTAAAATCAAACAAACCCTCCAGTTACACTCAACACACATCTAATAAAAACACATTACACTCAACATGAAGTGGGGGAGTTTTTAGTGCGTAGGCGGCTGGGCACCATACCCAGCTGAGTCGGACATAACCGTCGGTACGGGCCGGCGGTATACATGAGTATTTTCTCCCTCACCGCAAAAAAAAAAAAAAAAAAAACTAACCTAACCTAACCTTTTTTTTTTTTTTTTTTTTTTTTGTTGAGGAGGGGAAAAATGCAATTACGCATACCACTCGGGTGCGGGGACGGACCCGAGTGGTTATGTGGGACTCCTTGGGCTAATGAGACCCAAGTCTACCCACTAAACAACCCCCCCGTCTGCCGCCATTGTGCTGTAACGGTGGGCTGTAGGAACGCTCGCGCTTTACTTCTACAGCACCACCAGCACCGGTCCGTGTTGGCGGACCATCGCCTCCGGAGGCCCTTGATGGCCTCGTTTCTGTGGACCGTATCAAGTACGGTCACCCTCTCAGGGACCACGTGTTTGGCGGATGACAGGCGTCCCCGTGCCTGTCATCCTGCGGTCAACCTACGGAGGCAGGCGGCGGTCATGTGCGAGCCGTCTGCGTCGAGCACGCTTGCGGCGCCGTTGGTCGGCCATTGGGTCGGACTCTCTGGCGCGTTCCGCCATTTCCTTCTGCTGAAGAACGTCTTCGCAGAAGGTCTTAACCGCTTGCCATGAACCTTCGCTGTCTACCATGGCCTTGACCACGGCCGGCAGCGACAGGTCCGGCCCCACTTTTGCAATCAGGTCGTCTCGCTCCGGCCCCCACACTGGGCACTCCTCCAGTGTGTGTTGTGCGGTGTCGATTGCTGCGCCACATTCGTGGCACTCCTCCGTTGGTTCTCTGCCGGCAATTTTGTGCAGATATCTCCCGAAGCAGCCATGCCCCGAGAGAATCTGCACAAGCCGGAAGGTGAGAGCACCGTGCGGTCGTTCTAGCCACTGGGACATGACCGGTCGGATCGCCGCAATTGTCCGGACTCCCGCACTTGGTCGCTCGAGCCGGTTCACCCACTCTTCAATTGCCTCGCGAGAGAGCTCTTCTCGTTTGGCCTCAATCTCGCGCGGTGCTGGCCAGAAATCCCGGGCCCGCGCCTCCTCGCGCCAGAAGAAAACTGACGCAAGGGCTCTCGCGTCCAAGTCCCATGGCAGGGATCCAGCCAGCACGCATGCAGCTTCGCCGGAAATTGTCCCGTAGCCCCGTATAGATCTTATTGCCATCACCCGTTGCGCTTGGCGCATTTGGGTGACGTTCTTGCCAGTAAGACCGCCGGCCCAGACTGGGGCTCCGTACAGGGCTATGGAGCGTACGACTCCCGAGTACAGACGCCGGCATGAACTTTTCGGCCCCCCTATATTCGGGAGCAGGCGTCCGAGCGCACCAGCCGCACCCAGCAACTTCGGAGTCAGCCGCTCGAAGTGGGCCTGAAAAGACCAACGGCTGTCTAGGGTGATGCCCAAATACCGCATGGTAGGCTTGATGGCAATCTGCACGCCTCCCACGATTATATGAGCCCCGGGCGGAGGCGTCCTCCTGGGCCCGTGAAAGCAGATAGCCTCCGATTTGTTCAAGGCGACCTCTAGACCTAGCCGTCTTATTTTGTCTACTGTATGGGCTACGGCCGCCGTGGCTAGAATAGCGGCTTCTCTGAATGAGGCCCCCCGCGCCGTCACAAGTGTGTCGTCGGCGTAACACACCAGGTCGACCCCGCGCAGAAGTGCTCCCCGTAACACCCAATCATATCCGATGCTCCACAGGAGTGGCCCCAACACTGACCCCTGTGGAACACCGCACACCATTTCCCGACGCCCCCACTCATGCTGCCCGGGGAAGGCAACGAACCGCCGCAGCAGGTAGGCCTTCACTATTCGGCTGAGATGGTGGGGCACTTGGTGGTATAACAGCGCCTCATTTATGCAATCCCAGGGGAGAGTGTTAAAGGCGTTGGCAATGTCTAATGACACTGCCAAGACGACCTCACCCTGGGACACTGCATCCTCCGCCAGTTTCTTTACCCGCAAGATCGCGTGGACTGTTGAGCGACCCCTGCGGAATCCGTACTGGCAATCAGCCAGGTCCGGCCCTTCCGTCATTAAGTGCTTGATAAGACGGTTCGCAATAATCCGCTCAAAGAGCTTGCCCACCTCATCAAGCAACACGATGGGCCGGTAGGCCGACGGTGAATCCGCAGGACGACCTTCTTTCCTCAAGAGTACCAACCGACCAATTTTCCAGGAGTCAGGAAAGCGACCCTGCTCAAGACATGCGCTGAAAAATCGACGTAGCCTTGGCTCAAGGACCTCCATGGCTAAGACCCAGGCTCGACCTGGGATCCCGTCCAATCCGGGTGCTGTGTTTTTGGCCCGTAGTCTCAAAACCGCTGCTCCCAGCTCTCCCTCGGTGACAGGGGGCGCCTGCATTTCTCCTTCCCGCTGCCTCTCTGTTGCCCTAGGTGGAGCCATGGGCGGTGGACATTGCCGAGGTCTGTGCGGAAATAGAGCCGTAACTACGTCGTCCAGTAGCTGAGGTTGAAGACTCTGCGTCAGCGGGGGGGCCCAAGGCCGAAGCTTCTGCCTAACAAGCTTGTACGGCCTCCCCCACGGATCCCTGTTCAGAGTCTCCAGAAACTCCTCTCGTGACCGGTCTATGGCTTGTGCAATGGCGGCTTTTAGTGCCGCTTTGGCCTCCTTATATTTCATGTACAGGGCCACTTCTGTTTCTTCGTCTCTGTACTGTCGACTCCGTTGTCGCGTGTACTGGCGTCTCGTGAGCACGCACTCCTCGCGCAACTGCGCAAGATCTGGAGACCACCAGTACACGGAGCGTCGGGGAGAGAAGGCCTTGACTCGGGGCATGGCCGCGTCGCAGACTTCCGTCATGCAGTTGCGGAACCATTCAGCTTCCGCCTCGACATCAACCAACTCTTCCGGTTCTGTTGTCCATGTTTGTACCATGGCCGCCAACTCTAGGGCTTCTCGGTCGAGTTTTTTCAGTACCCAGCGTGGGTAGTTTTCGACCGGGTCATGCCGTCTTGGGAGAGAGAGCCTAGGGAGTACAGAGACACCGAACCGGATGTAACGGTGATCTGACAGAGTCTCGACATCCACCAGGACCTCCCATCCCTGAACACGGCGTGCCAGTGCGGCGTTCGTAAACGTGATGTCTACAATAGAGCCACCCCCTTGGCGCACGCACGTGTTTGCCGTTCCTTTATTTGCTACTGCCAGGTTGGCGGCAATTGCCCACTCCAAAAGAGTACGTCCCCGTGGATCCGTCACTGGGGATCCCCACGCTGCATGTTTTGCGTTAAAATCGCCAGCCACGATGACCGGGGTGGGATGCAGCCGACCAACAAGAGCACCGACCTCAACAAGAAAGCTCTCAAATTCAGCCAGAGTTTTGTTTGGAGAGAAGTATACTCCGACTACCGCCAAATCCCCACAGACCGCTGCGACGCAGCCGTGACCTTTTATAACGCTCTTGAATGGATTGGAGCCGGCAGCGCTCCGCGTAGCTATGGCCACGGTTCCGTCCAGATCCCCGGCCCAGTCGATTCTGTCGGGGACTTTATAGGGCTCCGCTACTATCGCAATGTTGATCGACCACTGTGCCATGCTCTGGTGGAAGAGGTCCTGGGCCTTGGCATCGTGGTTGAGGTTCCCCTGTAAAAATTCGATGGTTGCCATTTAATCGACGGCCATATTTTGAACCGCCTCCGTCGCGACCTGTTCCATGGCGGGCGACTTGACCGGCTGCGAGGGGGCCTGGGGGCCATCAGCAGCTTTGGTCTTCCTACTTTTTCCGGCAGTTTTGGGCGCAGTGCACGCCTTGCTGCTTATTCTGTGCTCCGACGGCTTGCCGGCTGCCGCACACTCGGCACAGTGTGGCGCGGCAGTGCATTGTGCCGCTTTGTGACCCTCTTTGCCACACTGGAAACAGCTTTCAGATCGGTCCGTTTCCGCCTGACATTGCGCCCTTACATGCCCATTTCTAAAGCACCGGAAGCATCGTAAAGGCCTCTTCTCTAGCAGCTTCACTTGCGCAGAGACCCATCCTACTAGTAGGCGACCCCCAGTCACTATCTTCTTTGCAGCCGCGATGGGACATTGAACCCACACTGTTCCGAGCCCTGAGAAACCCTGGCGTATTTCTCCGGCCTTCACCATGTCAACGGTACATTCTCCAGTTCGTGTCACCGCCGCGACCACCTCTTCTGCGGACACCGACTCGTCCAAGCCAGTGACGCGAATGTCAACGGTTTTAGTTGGCCTAGACACCCGTACTTTCTCCGCGCCAATCTGCTGTTGGATCGCTTCAGCTAGTTTGTCAGCCTTTTCCCCGCTGGATGCTCCAGGGACCTCAAGAATGCACGCTCCGGTAGCCGCTCGCCGGAAGCGCAGTCCCCCAGGGATGTCCATGTCCGTTAGTTGGACCTTGGTCCTAGCCTCCGCAATCACATCTTTGTATGTGACGCCTTTTTTTGCAGCTTCCGGTTGTAGGGTAAGCACGACGGCTGCAGATCGTGGCGCTTTCAGCTTTGCGGCTTTTGCTTTTTCTGTTTGCTGCGGCGGAGCCACACGCTGTGCCGTCTTCCGCTTGTTTCCCTTGCTCGCAACCACATTCCAGCCCTCTTTCATAGTGGCGGGGGCAGGAGGCAGCGAGCGGGGTGTGGGGGACTCCTTTGCTGACTGGTTTGAAGTCCCACCTCCCTTCTTTTTAGCCGTTTTGTTGGCCTTTTTTGTAGCTCCAGGAGCTGGAGCAGACTGTGGCTTTTTGGTGGCATCTATCACTTTTTTCCCACTGGGGCCAGCAGTTGCTCTCGCCGCAGAAGAAGCTGTGGATGTTGCAGCCTGCTTCTTATTGTCTGCTGCCAATGCCGGTCGCAATTGCTTAGCCGGCAGCAGACGACCCTCGGCTTCTAGTCCGTCCAGACGTGCGCTTACAATCGCTCCCACCTGGAGAGCCACTGCACGCGTTAATTCCTCGTCCAAGAGAGCGGGCGTCAGGTCGATCGACGGTTGGCTAATGCGCGACGGCAACTTTTCCTTCGGGACCGGTAGCGTATCCAACGTCATCGTGTCTGGCATGTCTGCGTCCTCGCTTGGTCCGGAGGGCAGAACCTCCCGCACAGGACTCTCCCTCCGCCTCCCTCGCTCTACTTCTGCCTTAAGTTGGGCCAGTTCCCCGCGGAGGCTGGCCATCTCTGCTTGCAGGCGACTATTCGCCGCCTGCAGTTGGCGAGTCTCGTCTGAGATCGAGCGCTCGCTTAAACTATCAAACGCTTTCGCGATAGTTTCTGCCGCCTGTTTAAGGGCCCGCACATAGGTTCCCTTCAGATTCTTTGATGATGAGGCCACGTTCTCGATAATCTTCACGTGGTCCGCCACCAACTTGGAGAGGTCTACCGCAGACTTCTCATTCACGTCTTCACAGACTGAGGGTGACTTGGAAAAACTTTCCCGCAGTCGTCTTGCCACTTTTGCCTGGCTTGCAATGTCCAACTCCGCCTCAATCTCGAGAGCCTCTCGTTTGGCCTCGTTGAGGGCTCTCTTTGCCGCTGCAAGACCAACGTATTGGCCTGTCGTAGGTGGGCGTCCCCTTGAGCGCTTGATCTTTTCCTCTTGACCTTCTGGCTCAGGGGAGCCCAATGCCTCCCAGTCATCTAACAGAGGCTCGTTTGCCCCTCCACTGGCTCTTTTTGCGCTAACACCGGCCCAAAATCTCCGCTTATTGGTCCCTGCAGAGGAGCTCGAGTTCGACCTCGACCTGACCGTTCTCAGAGTGCAGTCTGACTGGTCACTCTCGTCAGCACTTGCGAGCATATCTGCCACGCTTTCCGCCATTTTTTCAGCGCCGCTCTCCTTCAATTTCCGGCTGCGCTTTTCTACCTTTGTGCCCTTTATTTTGGGCTTCCCTTCTACGCTTTTAAATTTGATTTTTAAGTTTTTAGTTTCCATACAGTTCCCACGAGTATGGGGGATATAAGTGGTCCATCCAAGCGGTGCCCCCTGCACCTGGATAAGCCTTAGCGTATCCCGTTAGAGTGTCGGCCGGTACACTAACGGGGGAAGCACTAGCGACTGACTCCACTTCAGCCATGCATCCTCTCGCGGTGCTCCGCCGCTTAGGATTAGGAGTGATTTTTTATTGAGGTTTTCTTCCTCGCAGCCCAGCCGATTAAGGCAAGGCCCCCGGTGCTTGTCCGAAGCCGCAAAACATGACTACGACCCCGACACGAGCAACGGTTGGTCCGGCGTCGACTATATGTCGAATGCTCTTGGCACAGCGCCGCACCCGTCACAACCATTTCTGGAGCGACCCCCCTCATTTTGGACGGCCCAAAGACCACCCAGTCCCCCCAGACCAATAAGTCGACAAAAGTCCTCAAAAGAGGTAAGACCCAAATTTGGCCTGGACAGCCCAAAAAGACCGCCAAACCCATAGCAGCCTTGCCGGCCACCGCCACCTACTTGACCGAAAACGGTCCCTCTAAAGAGGTTTACCCACCCCCCGGACTCATCCACAAGGACCTCTGCTGGACAGAGAACCTGTGGAGAGACCCCCCCCCCCCACGACAGGACATTGGCAGCACCGGTAAGCAATAACTTGAAAAACCAAGAAATTACTTACCGTTGCCCCCGGGGCGCACCGTCCAGGTACCCTTCCCTTACCCCCAGATCACTCGGATCAAGAGGAATGAGAAGGGACCTGGCCCACTTGGAGGTTTCCTGTCCGTAGCGCCCCAACCTAACCTAACCTAACCTAACCTAACCTAACCTAACCTAACCTAACCTAACCTAACCTAACCTAACCTTTTTTTTTTTTTTTTTTTTTTTTTTGGGGGGAAAATGCATTCCGCATACCACCCGGGTGCGGGGGGTGACCCGAGTGGTTATGTGGGACTCCCGTCTAGGCTAATGAGGCCCACGGTATACCCACTAAAAACCCCCCATATACCGCCTCGCCGCCCTATTGGTGGGGTTACAGGAACGCTTGCGTACTCATCCGCGACCCCACCGGCGGCAGCCGCCCACGAGCGGCTCCTTCGCAAATGCCCGAAGGCCCTTCACGCTAGGCGCGCCAGATGGTTCGTCGCGCCTTCCTCCTCCGCCTCCGTTCTGCACTGTAGCGGACCCCCCCGAGCCCACCACAAGGAAGCCACGGGCGCCAGAAAGTTCTCCGGCGCCCGGCGACAGATCAGGTCTATGGTTCTGTCGCAAAACCACAATTCGGCTGCAGAGGAAAGGGAGAACGGCACATCGTAACACCGACACTCCTCTTCCTCTGCAGCCCCACCAACGCCGCTACAGCGGAACGGCACCGCCAAGTTCGCAGGGGATAGGGCGAGTGGCGATCGTAATACCATCACGCGTCTTCCCCTGCGATCCCACCTCGGCCGCCGAGGATAGGGAGAACGGCTCACCGCACCGACACTCCTCTTCCTCGACGGTCCACCTCCAACGCGTCACAAGCGGGCTTAACAAGCCCACTTGGAGCGTCCTCCTCGGGCCAGCCCGACCCTCAAACAGGCCGGCCCTGGTTGCCTCTTCGCTTCACCGTGGGTGACCAAGCCACGGTTACTAAGCCCCTCCACCACGACAAGGTGAGCAACCCGCGGGGGGAACCTAACCTAACCTAACCTAACCTAACCTAACCTAACCTAACCTTTTTTTTTTTTTTTTTTTCGTTGGAAAAATGCTTTATGCATGCCCACACACCCGGGGGAGAAATACGGGTTATGTGGGACTCGGCAAAGGCGCCGCTACCCACTAAAAAACCAACGGTATGCCTGCGCGCCGCCAATTGGGCGTGGCCACGGGTTCTCTTAAGTACGCAACCGTGACCACGCCGGCGCCGCTCGCCACTACCACATGCGGCGGGTCCTTCTCTGGGGGGGGCTAGTGAGGAACTTCTACCCCTGCCTCCTCAGAAGGCGCGTGGGCATACCACGCGCGCCTTCTCTGCGAGGCCTATGTAATGGGCAGCGACGCCCCCGCGCCGCTGCCCAGACCTCGCTAGGTGGGGGGAAGGAGATGGGCATACGCTCTCCTCCGGGCCCCTGCACGCTTGCGTCGGATCGGGTGCGAGGCTGGGTCAGCCTCCCGTTCCCTCTCCGCTGCCTCCTTCTGCGACATTACATCCTCGCAGAAGGAGAGAACCGCTTTCCACGACCTCTCGTCGGCGGTCATAGTCTTAACTATGGCTGGCAAGGAGAGGTCGTCCCCCACCACTGCCACGAGATCACGGCGCTGCCCCGCCCAGGCTGGGCATTCCTCCAGGGTATGCTGCGCCGTGTCCTCGGCGCAGCTGCACTGGTGGCACTCGGCCGTCACCTCCCGTCTTGCGAACCGGTGCAGGTAGCTCCCGAAACAGCCATGACCCGTGAGCACCTGCACCAAACGGAAGGTTAACGAGCCCCGCTCTATCTCCATCCAGTTTTGTAGAACCGGCCGGACCGCCTCGACAGTCCTGTGTCCTTCCTCGCGTCCAGCTAGTTGTTCCTCCCATTGGAGGACGATGGACTGCCGGACGAGGAGCTTCTGCGCCTCTACTTCCCTGGGCGCTGGATGGTACTCCTGCAGCCGGAGGTCTCTGCGCCACTCGTACAAAGACGCTTGGGCCTCCGCCTCCAGATCCCAGGGAGGCGTTCCCGCTAATAAGCAAGCCGCATCGTACGAGATTGTGCGGTACCCGCGTACAACACTGATGGCCATCGCCCTCTGAGCCTTCCTCAGCAGGGCGACATTTCGGGCCGCCAGATTCACCGCCCAGATCGGCGCCCCGTACAGGGCCATCGATCGCACCACCCCCATATACAGACGGCGGCTCGCAACCTCCGGCCCCCCGATGTTGGGCATCAGCCTCTTCAGTGCGGCCGATGCTGCCATTAGTCGGGGGGTCAGGCGGACAAAGTGCTCGCGGAAGCTCCACCGGGAATCAAGGACGAGTCCAAGATATTTCATGTTGGACTCTACCTTGATTCGAGTGCCACCAACGACGATGCTGGATCCTTCAGGTGGCGCCTTTCGGGCAGCGTGGAAGCAGAGCGCCTCGGACTTGTGCAGCGCCACCTCCAGACCCAGCATCGTTATGCGCCTCACCACCTGTGCTACCGTCACGGTGGCGAGGCGTGCTGCTTCCCGGTACGAGGTCCCCCGGGACGTGACTAGCGTGTCATCTGCATAACAAGTCACACTTGACCCCGGGAGAAGCTCCCCCCGCAGCACCCAGTCGTACCCAATGTTCCACAGGAGCGGCCCTAAGACCGAGCCCTGTGGAACACCGCACGATGTCTCCCACCTTGTTAGCCCGCCGGCCCGGACCGGATACTCCACGCACCGCTCCGAAAGGTAGGCCCCGACAATTTGGCACAAATAGGGGGGCACTCTGTGGTGTTTCAGCGCCTCCCTAATGCACGACCACGGCAGGGTGTTAAAGGCATTGGCGATATCCAAGGACACCGCTAGCAGAACCCCACCGTGGTCAACCGCCTCATCCGAGAGGGCTTTGATGCGCGCGACCGCATCTACGGTCGACCTGCCCTCTCGGAATCCAAACTGATGTTCGGACAAGTCAGGTCCCACTCCCCGGAGGTGCTCGACGAGGCGACAGCAGATGATACGCTCGAAGAGCTTGTCAGCCTCGTCGAGCAACACGATCGGACGGTAGGCTGATGGAGAGTCCGCGGGACGCCCATCTTTTTTAAGGAGGACGAGCCGGCCGGTTTTCCAGATGGTCGGAAATCGGCCGGACTGCAGACAGGCGTCCAGTAGCCCGCGGAATCTCTCCCCCAGGGCCCGCAGCGCCAGAGCCAGGACGCGTCCTGGGATCCCATCTGGACCAGGTGCCGTGTTTTTAGCTTTAAGCCTCAGCACGGCTGCATCTAGCTCTGCCTCCGTTACCGGAGGCACCCCGACTTCCGCAACCTCGTACCCTACGAGCTGATGAGGAGGTGCCATTGCTGGGGGCTGGTGTTCCGGTCTGTTCGGGAACAAGTTGGAAACAACCACCTCCAGCAGTCGAGGCTCGAGACTCTCCGTCAAGGGGGGGGCCCAGGGGCGCAGTTTGCCCCTGACCGCCTTGTACGGCCTCCCCCATGGATCTCGGTTTAGCGTCTCGAGAAGCTCCGCTCTGGCGCTCGCTTTCGCCTCGCAGATGGAGAGCTGCAACGCCTTGACTGCCTCTCTGTAGGCGTTGTACAGCCGCGTCTCTTCTTCAACGTCTCGGGTCTGCCTTCGTCGGCGGGACCGTGTGTACTGGCGTCTCGCCCTGTTGGAGCGGGATCGAAGTTCTTCGATTTCTCGAGACCACCAGTACACTTGACGCTTCGGAGGCCGTGGCTTGGCTCGTGACATGCCTGCGTCACAAATTTGTGACATAGCTTCACGAAACCAGGCTGCCTCTTCCTCGACCTCCACAGGCCCAGGAGAAGTTGACCAGGCCTGTACGAGGGACGCTATTTCTACCGCTTCGCGATCTAGGCTGGTCAGTGCCCAGCGAGGGGAAGGAGTCGCAGCACGGCCATTCGGACGACGATCTGGGTCTGTAGTGTCTCCGGAGGACGTGGAGACATCAAACCGGATGTACAAATGGTCTGATAGTGTCTCCACCGTCTCTAGCACTCTCCAGTCACGGACACGGGTCGCAAGTGCCGGGGTCGCGAACGTAACGTCCACTATGGACTCCCCCTGCCAGCGCACGCAGGTACTGGCCGACCCTCGATTCAGAACCGACATGCCGGTCATCGTCGCCCACTCCTCTAACAGATCTCCACGAATATCTGTTGCGGGACAGCCCCAAGACCTGGATTTGGCATTTAAATCACCCGCGACAACTACCTGGCGCGGTTGGGTCTGGCCGACGAGAGCCGCTAGCTGGCCGAGGAAGGCTTCAAACTCGGAGACTCTTCGGTTGGGGGAGAAATATACCCCAATCAGGGTGATTTCGCCCCAGAGGACAGCCACATAGCCTTGACCTCTCGACAAGGTGGAAGGGGGCGGTATGCCCGCTGCCCCTGCCTTTGTTATAATGGCCACTAAGCCGTTCAGGTCCGCAGCCCAGTTGTGGCTGGGAGGGACATAGTACGGCTCGGCGACCACGGCGACATCTATCGACCATTGCGCCATGGACTGCAGGAGGAGATCTTGAGCCCCGGCGCAGTGGTTTATGTTCGCCTGGAGGACCCGATTAACTGACGTCGTCATTTTGACGCATTGTTAATCGGGCCCTCTTGTGCAGCCGGAGGCTTTGATGCTCCAGGGGTGACTGGTTGGCCGGCCACCTTCCGGGACGCGCGTTTCGGGGCTTTAGCCCCCGTTGTGCAGGTACTGCTGCCGGCACTGTGGTCGGCAGGTTTGTCCGCTGCAGCGCACAGAGTGCAGTGGGGCGCGGCGGTGCAGTCCCTGGCCCGGTGACCGGATTGACCGCAGCGGTAACATTGGTCGCTGCGGTCGATTTCTGAGGTGCACCCCTTCCTAACATGGCCAGGCACCAGGCAGCGGTAGCACCTCAGGGGTCGGGACTCCAGCAGCTGCACGTTTGCCGAAGCCCAGCCGACGAGGAGTCGCCCCTCAGCCACTTTCTTGGCGGCTGCTACGGGGCAGCGAACCCACGCTGTACCCAGGCCTGTTGGTGTTCGGGAGATCCGGCCAACATTCACTGCCTCTAGGGCACACCCTCCAGCTTTCGCCACGGCAGCGGCGAGCTCTTCTTCTGCGACCGAGTCATCCAGGCCGGAAATGCGCATCTCCGCGCATTTGACCGGCCTAGCGATACGGACGTCGGCCTCATTAAGCGTCTCCCTCAGCTTGGCAGCAAGGGAGTCTGCTTTGTCGCCACTGGTGGTGACTGGGCCCGGGATCTCCAAGATTGCCGCCCCTGTCACTGCCCTACGGAACCTCAGACCGGTGATACCGAGCCCGTCTAGGGAGATTTTGGACTTGGCCTCCGTAATCACCGTTCCGTAGGTGACGCCTCTCTCTTCTGCTCCCATCTGCAGGGTGAGGACTACGGCCGCAGAACGCGGGGCGCGCAGTGTCACCTTGGCCTTCCTGCGACCCTTCCCTTCTTGCGCTTTCCGCGGTGCCGCCGGCTGTTGTGGCTTCGCAGTCGTCGCCGCTCCAGCGGAAGTCTTCTTTTTGTTTTTACCCCGCTTGACCACAGTCGTCCAACCCTCTTCAGAGGCTGGCACTGGTGTCTGCAGCCGAGGCTGCTGGACTTGGGAAGCGGGACCAGGAACACTCGTAGGAGGCTTTTTGGGCCCCTCCTTCTTTTTCTTCTTCTTCGCGGCCCGCTTCGCACCCGATGGGTTGGTAGGAGCTGGGGTGCGACCGGGGGGAGAGCTTCCTGCTTTGGAAGGTGTGGGAGCAGTCGACGCCTGGGTAGGTTCCTGTGGGAGCAGTCTCTCCTCCAAGGCGCTTAACCTTGCACCCATCATGGCACTCACCTTGGCAACGATGTTGCGCTCCAAGTCGCCTTGCTCCCGAGCAGGTGGTGTCGCCGTCTCTTGGCGCGTCCCTTCGAGGCGCTGCCCAAGGCCAGCACGCAGGTCGCCCATCTCCTTACGGAGCTCGGCCATTTCCGCCTTTAGGCGAGCGTTTTCGGCGGCGAGCCTCCTCGTCTCATCGGAGACAGTCCGGCCCCTCAACTCGCCGACTGCTTCCCGGATCGCAGCCATAGCCTCCTTCAGGATACGCTGGTACGTGCCCTTTAGGTTTTTGGACTTGGTGGCCACGTCCTTAATAAGCCCCAGACTATCATGTACCTGCTGGTTCAGGGCCAGGGCTGTGCGGTCTTCATCGTCTGACCCACTTGTCGTCCCGAATGATTCCGGATGGCGGGCAAGCCGTCTTAATGTCAATTTTTTGGACGCGGCCCTCAGGTCCTCTTCGGCCTGCCGCTCGAGCTCCTGTTGCTTCAGCTCCAGGAGCTCAGCCTTCTCCTTGGTCAGCCCTGCATAGCGTGCCGTGGTTGGTCGGCGGCCTCTTCCTCGCTTGGAAGGTCCCGAGGCGGACTTTCCTCGCTCCGCGAGATCGGAAGCCTCGCCGCTCGGCGATGCTCCTGTGTCACTGCCGCTGCTTCGCTGCCTCTTCCGTCCCTCGGACAATTGGGCAGTTATCGAAGCGTCGGATTCGGCGTTTTCCCCATCGGTTGGCATCGGAGAGAAAAATGCTCCGTGCCCAGGGAGGTCATCCGCATCTATTGTCCTGGGGGAGAAGAACTCCTCCCTGCCAAGACAGGGGACCCTTTCTGTAATGCGTTCCAGTCGCACTACGGCTTTACGTCTCTCACTAAGCACTCTAGCTGGTTCGGGTGGAGAGCGTGCAGAGTCCACCGCCGTCCCCGGAGGCACGTCTTCAACATGGCGCACAAGGCGCCCCTGGGCATCCCGAAGTGACCGGAACCCATCTTTGGGGGGCCTGGTGGAAGCTTCCGCCTCTGCCGGACCACCATCCTCCCCATCACCCCCTCCTTGCAGCCTCAAAACCAAATTACTCTGCAAATCGGTGTCCATGAAGTATTTGCCAGTGTCGTCGTTTTGGAATCTAGAGTGGTTTGCCCCCCCAGAATACGGAAGGCGGCATGGCGCCACAGCACGGGCGCTTGCCCGTCCTGTGGCGACATGGAGGATTGGAACCTCCTGGGGTAGTTCTCCATTTTCGTTTCCACTCATTTTTGGTTTGCTATTTTTAAGGAGGTATGCCCCTCCCTGACGCTTGTGACTGGACTCCCTCCAGCCACGCATCCCGTCGGCACGTCAGACACACCTTGGGATTGGGGTGATTTTTATAGTGGTTTTCTTCCACGTGATTTCCCTCTCAGTGAGCGGAATCCCCGGCCCACTCAGTGTGGGTTACGGGTTGCCCGACGATGGCCAAGGCCAACGTCCGTCTGCAGACTCCGAGACGGATCCGCCGCGCTTAGTAGCCGAAGCCACTCCCACTCCTCCCCCGGCCAGAGGGAATTCCTAATGGGTCCCATCAGCGTCCCAACAGGGACCTTGCGGCTCACACTGTGCCCTCTGCTACTCAGAGGGACACGTGGAGCCACCCGCCATTTATCTCGGTAGTCTGGCCCTTCATCCCCGGCCTGTCCGATATGGGAAGCCCTATTCGGCATAGCCCTGGGGAACACTGGCATAGCTACGCAGCCACTCCTCAGGGTATCAACCAAGGCAAGAACTGCTCCGCGGGCGAAGATCCGGAATATGTCCCCCGCAGCCGCCATTGGAGGCCAACAGCCCCCCCAGACGCGCAACAGATACGCGCGGCATCCGACGCGTGAGCCTCCCGATCCGCTAACACCGCCGACCCGCCCGGAGAGATGGATCTGCAATTGGGTTTCACAGAAGCCCAATGCACAATCCTTCCAGACAGCTAGGCAATGTCAGAAGAGCAGAAGGCTCCCCAAACTGGCTACCACACACATCCATGACGCGTCAGGGGCCCATCCAGTCCCCTCCAGCGCCTACGGGGGGAGAGCCCCCGGACTCTCGCGCGCAAAACAGTGACCCGATTGACACCACATAACATTCTCATCTGCTCATCCACTGCGCCGTCTGCTTATTCAGAGGGACGCGTGGAGAGCCATTCTCGGGCAGAAAGCCCCCCCAATTCCCCCCCGGTGTTTGGTTCGCGGGACTACGTCCTACCCCGGCTCGATGACGAGACGGGGCTTACCCCTATCCACCACCTGGGGACGCGCCACGTCGGGGTTCACCTCCCCGCCCACTCGGACACCCGAGCAGGTCCGTGGAACCTAACCTAACCTAACCTAACCTAACCTAACCTAACCTAACCTAACCTAACCAACCCTTTTAAAAGTGACCAAATACTACCCGAATTAATTGATTTTTGGCACAATTTTAGTACTCATTGAGCCCGATTTTTTGATACCCCACTTATTTTTATAGTCCCTCTAGTTCCGTAAATATTCAAATTTATCCTTCTTTTCAAAATCTCACTCTTTCAAAAATTCATAACTCGGCCATCTTTCCACTTTTTAACATTTTTTCTACTCCTAAAAATCGTTTTTCATCTTTCCTAAATAATTTTATCCTAAAAGTAGTCTATTCTCATACAACATCACATAGAAATATCCAACTTTCTTCACTTTTTAATTGCACCTGCCAAAAACCTACAGGCAATCTACATTTATATTAATATTTCTGAATCCACCCAATAGATATTTCAAATTTATATTTCATTAAGTAAAGTTAATTTTTGTCGTCTATTTTTGTACTATAAACAACTTTGTATCTCTTATAGTTTTTCTAATAACTTCTAAGTTCACTTCCGTCGTCTTCTGACCTAACTTTTTCACACTTTCCAATTGTTTGTTCAACGAAACTCATCTTAAAATTCTGAAACTCAATACACTTTTAAAGCTTACTAAGCCCTATTTTTTGGTACTACTCTTATCTCCTGAGCCCTTCTGGTTACGGAGATATTAAATTTTTAGTGTTTTTCAAATTTCTCAAATTTTCAAAAATTCAATTCTCAGCCGTTTTTCATTTTTTTTATAATTTTCTTTCTTTATAAAATTGCGCTTTGGTATTTCATTAAAACAGTTTAATAATAAATAGTAGCTTCTATACCACTTTATAGTTTTATTTCATAATTTCTTGGTTATTTTACGGTGCCTGCAGGAATTATAGCGGCAATCCACTTTAAATACATTTTTCTTTATTTCTACCTGGTAGATTTCTCTTTTTATTATTTTATGTGATAGATCTTTTTGTTTTTCAATTTCGTTTCTATACACTTTTCTCGTAAACTCTTTGCTGTCCTTTAAAATCAACCCTTCACCTAATATTATAATTTAATCATAATTTCTTTATTTTTTTGCCATTCATTGCTCTTAAAATCAGAAATTAGCATCGTAGGTAGTAGTTAATTTGTGCATTTTATATTATAAGTTTTATAGCGATTACTTGCGTACTTTAGAAAATATTAATAAATGAAAATGGTTCCCCGTTCACCAGTTAAAAACCGCCTGCGCTCTGCTAGACCAGAGCACCACAATGATGAGCAGGAACATCAGCAGGATGCTCACCAGGGGCAGCCGCTGGCCTCTCAGAACCAGCAGCAGGCTCCTCAGGAGCAATCGGAGACTCAGCCTGAACACATCGATGAGCAAGAACCCGCTGTAGGGAATACAAGCGAAGTAAGTCTCATTGATATGGACCTGCCAAAGCTGAATACTCACGTTATGGACGCGACATTCACGCTTGGACATGCAGTAGCGACAGCGACAGAAACAAACAAAAAGCTCACCAGCACTCATAGGCCCGCGGTCGCTTTTAACATCGACAGCTCCGGCGATATGGAGCCACTTCAACTCAGCCAAGAAACACCGGTAAGTTTAAATAAAGAAACCACGACACCGAAAGATCGGTCTGACCGCAGCCAGAACGATGTGTTTGCTTATCTGCGAGACATACAGACCAAACCGCAGCAGCAGGAGCGGCTGCAATCGCAACTACAATCGCAGCCGCTGCCACAGTCGCAGCTTCAGACGCAATCGCAGCATCAGACGCAATCGCAAAACCCGGCACAGACCACCAAAGCTAAAGTAAAGACCTCTAAAAAACTTAAGCCTGAAGACGTGGTTGAAATCGGTGCATATGCATCCGATATCACCGACATTGACTCGTTTTTCTCCGTAGTTGGTCATTTAGCCAAATTTACTGAAAAGGCGGTTAACGAGGAGAAAAGCGTCAATAGAGCCAACAAGGACGCTATCACCAGAGCATCCTTTGAAATAATAAAGGCCCTAGATAAAGGTCGACACATCCTGAAATACGATGTGCAACCCTCAAAAAAAATTAGAGAAATCAGGCAGGTGCTCGAGGAGGCCAGAAGTCCTCCACCCGCACGGACTCAGTTTAGAATGTCAGATAGTCACACAACAATATCGCCCATAAGTGCAGAAATCAGTGAAGGGCTGAACAAGACATGCATGACTGGAGTTACAGAGTCCCTGACCGGCATTTCACAAAGACTTTGTGAGCTGCCGAAAAGAACAGAAATGGCCCAACTCATCAAAGACACCGTTCAACAAGAACTTGGAGAGATAAAAACAATTTTACATAATCTCCGCAAACACGAACACACAGACAGAAGTCGTACTTCAAGTCAGAAGCAATGCCCCGTCACATCCAATTTTAATGATGAGATTATGGTAGAGGATGGAGAGGGAGATTTCACTCCGGTCCTCTCAAAGAAAGATAGGAGGAGGCGCGCGCAGGGGCTACGTACGGAAACTGCACCTGGGCCAATTGACTCTACCACCCGGGCGAGATACACCGTAATGATAGAGTCAATTGATCCCAGACATAACGGAGAGGAAATAGTAAAGGAGATAAAAAATAAGGTTGATGTTGTGGAGATGGGCATAGAAGTTAACAATGTTCGTGTCACTAAACAACAGAAAGTTGCCGTAATATGCAACTCAGAAAAGGACCGCGCAAAGTACGCCAAAGCTGTGAAAACGCACACCGAGAGACTCACAGTGACTATTCCACAACTGCGTAAACCCCTGCTACGACTCATAGGTGTTACACCTGATGTAACAAATGAGAAAGTGGCAGAGGCCGTAGTGAAACAAAATGAGAGTCTGATAGGTAATATCCCACAGGTAGAACGGCAGGTCAGAGTTGTTCGACGAAATAGGGGTAGAACCACCGCGACCAATAATTTGGTCATCGAAGTTAGCCCCTCAATGTGGGCCACTCTCAAAGACCGTAAGATCCGAATTGGGTACCAGATTATACCGGTGTATGATCACTCACCCATTGTACAATGTTTCCGATGCCAGGAGTACGGCCACAGGGCACCAAACTGCCTAAACAAAAACGTCTGCGGCTACTGCACTCTAGATCATGACACACGCAGTTGTCCACAAAGGCCGAACGCATCACCCTGCTGCGCCAACTGTAAAAAACAGGGCGTAGTACACGATCATCCAGCGTATAGCACTGACTGCCCAGAATGGCAGAAGTGGGACCGGATAGCTCGGCTATCGGTCCAGTATTGCTAAGGGCAGCCAGATGCAACATCAAAGATTAAATAATTCACAGAATGACACTGGACGACCTAATATGCTCCGTGGTTTTAATACACCTAGACTTGCATGTGATAATAACACCCTTTCTGTTGTGCAAGCAAACTTAGCCCGTAATCAGCATGCTTCTGAGGAAATAGTACGATGCGCATTAGAGGACAAATACGACATAATTTTTATCACTGAACCATACGTTGGTAGAGGCACTAAAATGAAACCAGTAACTGATTATGACCTATTTCAACAATCCGACATGACAAGCACCAATCCAACCAAGGCATGTATTGCAGTAAAACGTAAACTGGGTACATGCCTTGCAATGACGCAGCATATAACCACAAACTTAGTCACCATACAGTTATGCCTGAGGAACAACCAAAAAATATATCTAACATCTGTATATGTAGAGCCTAAAGAAGATCCCTTACATACATTGAAGAATTTGGAAAACATCATTCAACTTTATAAAAACCAAATGCATATTGTCTGTGGTGACTTTAATGGGTGGCACACATCATGGGGCTCAGTGAAGAACAATGACAGAGGCAGGCTTATTTATGACATTGCTCTAAATAACGACTTTGTTACATGCAACTTCGGCGCAGAACCGACTTTTGAAGCAACAACACATAGCAGAATAAGAACATCAGTGATCGATCTAACTCTGGTTTCTGCAACTTTCGCAGATAAAATTGAAGAATGGAAAGTTAACCATGCTATCACACCCTCCTCAGATCACCATGCCATCCAATTTAAAATAAATCTTAACAGTAATAAGGTCAAAAAGAAAACATCTACAACCACTTTTAAATATAACACTAGTCAGGCCGATTGGAATGAATTCGAAACCATCTTAAAAGAAAATATAACTACATCTGGCTATGACACTACTGACATTGATAACTTAAACCCTAATCAATTAGATACATATATAAGCTGCATAACCAATGTCATTACTAATACATGTAACAATGTTTTTAGGAGAAATACGCCTTTAACAAGAATACCTTGGTGGACCCCAGAACTGACTATACTAAAGAAAAAGGTAATACATTTGCACCACCGATTACAGGATTTGAAGAGGGGAAATAAGGACTTGACTGGGATTATTGCGGAACTCAATGAGGCCCGTGATGAATACGCCCAAAAAATGCGAGATACATCCACCAAAGCCTTCAGAGAGTTCTGCAATAAGCAAGGGAAAGACGACGTCTGGTCAGTCACTAATAGGCTCCTTAAATGCAAACCCCCGCCGCTACCGCCTGCTACGTTAAGAATTGAAGGAGACCGTTACACAACTACTGCGATTGACACAGCGGAGAAACTTACCACCAAATTCTTCCCCGATGACGACCCAAGTGAAGACACACCCTGCCACACTCTGGTCCGAAAATACACTCAAGTTAACAACAACCAATACGTAGATAATAATGAAAAGCCATTTACTATCGCTGAAATTAAAGAAGCAATTAAATATATGTCATCTAAAAAAGCTCCAGGCTTAGACCATTTAACCGCAGATATCTGCAAACATTTCACAGACATATATCCCGAATTAATTACTAAAATATATAATAGATGCCTTACGACTAATTACTTTCCCACTGCCTGGAAATGCGCCTACATAAAAACAATACCTAAACCTAATAAAGACAATTATAACTGTATATCTTCCTATCGGCCTATTGGACTGATAAACGTTTTCGGTAAAATACTAGAAAAATTAATAGCGAAACGTCTAACATACCACATGCAAAAGACTTCTGCATGCAGTGATCATCAGTACGGTTTTAAGGAGCAACGCTCAACCACTGATGCACTGCATAAAGCAATAAATATTATCAGGGAGGCTAAGGCAGAAAAGAAGCTGGTACTGGTCATATCACTGGACATTCAAGGAGCGTTTGATCATGCCTGGTGGCCAGCCCTGTTAAAACGGCTAAAACAAACAAAATGTCCTGCAAACATATATCACATCATACAGAGCTATCTGACTAATCGCACTGTAACCCTTAATTATGCAGACGCATCGATAAGTAAAGCACAGACCAGAGGTTGCGTCCAAGGGTCAGTCCTTGGACCCATCTTTTGGAATACGATAATTGATTCGCTACTAGTTCAGAGTCTGCCACCGGGAAATTACATGCAGGCCTACGCTGACGATGTGTTGCTTATATGTACTGGGGAAGACCTCATGCAGTTAGAGCGTAACGCCAATTCAGTGCTCGAAGGAGTATATAAATGGGGCATTGATAACAAATTAGCTTTTGGACCCCAGAAAACTAAAATGCTTACACCAACCCCCAAGGCCAAGGCTGCAAAGGTCCAAATGAATGGTATAAACATAAAATTTGACACTAAATTTAAACTACTAGGCGTGATAATAGATGAACACCTAACTTTTGTTGACCACAGTGAATATATCATCAAAAAGGCACAGTCCATATACAAGAAGCTCTGTATCTATATTAAGCCAACTTGGGGGATTCACGCTGGAAATGTGAACACCATCTACAGGCAGGTAATTGAACCGATAGTTACCTATGCGGCAGAGATATGGCACCCCGCTGTAAAGTACAAAAAGGTCATTGGTTCATTACTTAGCCTCCAGCGTGGTTTCGCAATAAAGATGGTTCATGGTTTCAGGACATTACCGACTGTAGCATCTATTGCACTGGCCGGGTTGACACCCCTTCACCTAAAAGTCCAAGAGGTTGCCTCGACGGAAAAGGTGAAGCGTACACAGATAACTGAGTACTTGCCAAACGATATAAAGTACGATAAAAGGGTCTCCGTTACCGAATTGCTACATCCCGCGGATAGAATAGATATTACCTTCAAAGAAGTTTTTAATCAGGAACAACTTGACCTATACTATGAAGATAATGAAATGCACAGGGTCTTCACTGACGGAAGTAGGCACGACGGGTTGGTCGGTGCGGCTGTTGTGATTGACTACCCTGACGGTAGGAGTTTAATGAAGAAACTCAAGTTACACAGCAGCTGCACTGTATTCCAGGCCGAGTGCTTAGCAGTAGAATGTGCTTGTAGAGAGTGCATTCAACAAGAATTACCAAAGGTCGCTGTTTTCTCGGACTCCAAAGCTGCACTGATGGAAATCTCTAATCGTAGCAGTACAAACAGCATTGTGAACAGAATTCATAAGTTATTATATAATATCAGGGAGTCTGGGAAAACAGCGATACAATTCTGCTGGATTAAGGCGCATGTTGGCCTGATCGGGAACGAAAGGGCTGACATGGCGGCCAAAGCTGCAGCAGCATTACATAAGTCACCAGATTACGATCTTTTCCCGCTATCGTATCACAAAATCAACCATAAGAAATACATTTTCGAGATGCACAGCAAATGGTATGAGGACAGCACGACTGGCAGACACATGAAAAAGTACTTACCTAGCATCGAAACAATCAGAAAGCTGCGTGGCTCTTTGTCAGTCAGTTTTCAGTTGACTCAAATACTCACGGGGCATGGCTATCATAAAACATACCTACACCGCTTCAAGATAGCAGATGACAACCGATGCCCCTGTGACAATACTACCTGTCAAACTATTGACCATCTATTAACACAGTGCCCGTATTATGACCGAGCTCGTATTGAGCACGAAATAATATGCCAAAATATTAATATAGATCCTTATGACATCAATAGTATAATAACTAAGGAAACATCTATAGAATCGTTCAATAAATTCATAAATAAAATTATAAACAGTTTAAAGAAATTCAATAATACTTAAAGTTAACTATTAAATCATAGTACAAATATAACAGTTTAAACAATTTATAAAGATTAATAAATTATAGATAAAACTTAAAAACCATAGTTCTAATTATAAAAATAATTCATTTAAAATAAACTTGAAATAATGTCGCCCGTATCCTTTGCGGGGACATTATATTCAAGATTAAAGGTAATGCGATGCCGGGTCTCAAATTAGTTGAGCCCCGGCGCCCACACATAAGATTAATAGAAATATCAGAATTATAGCCGCAGGGGCAATGGTCGCCCGTATTGATAGCGAGGGCCATTCTCCCATAATAACATAGTATCTTTAAAAAAAAAAAAAAACCTAACCTAACCTAACCTAACCTAACCTAACCTAACCTAACCTAACCAACCACCAAAAACCAAACCAAACACTACTCGAATAAATTGATTTTTGGCACAATTTTAGTACTCAACGAGCCCGATTTTTTGATACTATACTTATTTTCATGGTCCTCCTAGTTCCGTAGATATTCAAATTTTTACTACTTTTCAAAATCTCACTTCTTCAAAAATTCGTAACTCAGTCATCTTTCCACTTTTTAATATTTTTTCCTTTTCTAAAAATCTCTCTTTATTATTTTTAAATAATTCAATACTAAAAATAATATATTCTCATACAACTTCACATAAAAATATTCAATTTTCTTCACTATTTATTTGCACCTGCCAAAAAGCTACAGGCAATCTACATTTTTACTAATATCTTTGAACCCACCCAATAGATTTTTCTAGTTTTTATTTCATTAAGTAAAGTAAATTTTATTCATTCATTTTTGTTATATAAGTGAACCTAGTATCTCCTACAGTTTTTTGAATAACTTCGAAGTTCACTTCCGTCGTCTTCTGACCTAACTTTACCACACTTTTTAATAGTTTGTTAAACAAATTTTATTTAAAAATTTTGAAACTTAGTACATATTTAAAGCTCATTAAGCTCTATTTTTGGGTATCATTTCCATCCTCGTATTTTGTTTGGTTACGGAGATATTAAATTTTTAGTGATCCTTAAATTTTCCTAATTTTAAAAAATTCATAACTCACTCATTTTTCAAGTTTTTCATAGTTTTACTTCACATTAAAATTTGTCTTTGTTATATCTATAAAATAGTGTTATACAATTAAATAGTTTTCTTACATCTTCATAGTTTAATTTAATAATTTCTTCGAAATGTAGCGGTGCCTGCAAAAACCATAATAGCAATCATTCTAAAACTTATTTATCTTCATTTCCACTCGGCAGATTTCTCTTGTTTTAAATTCATTTGATAGATCTTTTTGTTTTTAACATTTTCTTTAGATAACCCTTTCTTAAAAACTCTTCGTTGCATTAAAATTAATTATTTTTCTTAAAATTTAACCTATTTTGTAATTTCCTTATTTCTCGATATATATAATTACATTAGAAAATGAGTAGCGAAAGTGTAAATAGCCTCAACATGTCAGAGCAGTTTGACAATCTCTTCACCACACCGCCGGGCACACCTGCCCAGCGAGAACGTTCACCGTCGCCTATGCGTGACACTAACATCCATCCGGTGCTTGGATTGCTCGACGAGCTCGCTGGCGATCTTGAGTTCGAATCTAAACAGATACTCGAAAACCTCGAAACTACGACAACCCACCGCAGTATAACTGTTGAGAACAAGAGGCAAATTAAGATCGCCGCCAAAAATATCCCATCTATATTTGCGAGTTATGCAAAGCAGATGCGCGCACAAATCCGGGGCATCTTAACACAAACTCCTACACCTACTGACCGTTCGTCGAAAGGGGTTCAAACAGACCCTAATGTCACACTGCAAGATCAGCCTTCACTGTCGCCGCTGCTGCCGCCGTCGCCGCTGCTGCAGCCGGCGACAAAGAACGGTGGCTCGGCCCAATTGCTTGAGACATCTTATACTACAAATGATTTGATTAATTTTGACTCTCTCGATGTAAATATAAACATACTGACAAGAGAGAAAGAAACGCAAACGAATGTCTTAGCGCCTCGTGATCTCATAGTGGAAATTAAAGATAGCGTTGAGGACTATCTGCGCAAAATTGAGGCGGAAATCCTAAATATTAACAGGAATCTTATTTCCGATCGCTCGCACAAAAGCGTTACGGTCGAGAACAAGAAGAATATACACACTTCGGGAAGAAAAATATCATCCATATCAAGTTATTGGGCCAAAGAGCATATAGAGAAGTGCAGCGGCTTAGCTAATACTACAATCACAACTGATAACGTCACCAATAATAACAATAACCTAACCACTACAACTCGCAAAGATAACCGCACCATCCAAACGCAGACGGACTTCATGCCCGCACAGCAGCTGCTAACATCACCGCCATCGCCACCACCGCTGCGGGTGCCGCTGCCGTTAACACCACCTAATATTGAAACGCTTATGAATAATATAAAAAATGACACAGCCAACCTAATAAAGAAGGAAATTTTGTCTCTCAAGCGTGATATACGTTCGTTGACCGAAAACCCCACTACAGCATCGACTAAAACTACATACGCTACCGTGACGGGTAGGTCCGCAATACAGGCGCCTGCTGCTGTATCTTCGGAACCTATACAGATGACCACGAATCCAGCGATTGTCATCACTTCTAAGAAGGCCGGCGAAGGTGCTGCCGAAACTTTACAGACATGGAGAAAAGTGGTCTCCTTCCGTGATACGGACTTTGCCCCAACCGCTACAAAGTTCATATCGAATGGCAAAGTCCGTATTGAATTTAACACAAAAGAACAGCGTGACATTGCGTTATCTAAGACTAACGACGTCAATGCGGAGGTTGCCGCTGAAGCTTCAAAGTCACTTCGCCCCATGATTACTTTAAAGGGTATATCCGGAGATGTTCCAACAAAGGATCTTGTTGACATTATAATAAGTCAAAATCAACCGCTCAAAAATGTAATTAATGAAAGCAATAAGATTTCATTCCACTATAAAAAAGGCAACAAAAATCCTCGTTTGTATAATGCTGTACTCATGACCACGCCATCCACTTTTAAGGCCTTTATTCAACTAGGTAAAATCAACATAGATCATCAACGGGTGCATGCAGAGGAGCACGTACCTATCTTACATTGTTTTAAGTGCATGCAGTATGGCCATACGCGAAAGCATTGTAAGGCTACCACAACCATCTGTTCACATTGCGCATCGTCTGACCATGAATATAAATCATGCCCGAACCAAAAAGATCACACCAAAACAAAGTGCCACAATTGTGATGCATTTAATAAACAAGTAACTGAGGACCAATACAAGCTAAACACAGCACATAGCGCAACATCAACTTTTTGCCCCCGAATGCGATCTATGTTACAGAGAATAAAATCGCGCATTGATTATCAATCTAATTAAAATATTTAACATATTAAAATTTCACTCAAATTTAACTTTAATCTTTAACGAATTATATAAGTTTGTAACATTAACTCTTTTGTGGTAATGGCTTATTGACGACAACACTTGTAACTTTAGTGTATCCTATCTGTAAAATATCTGTAAAATATCTTTGTTATTGAAACTACTATTATTATTACACCATTTTGCTTTGCATGAGAACTGTAATATTGAGTGGCTTACGCTGATAAATATTGCAGTTAATTGTTCATCACATATGTAACATATAAACACTAATTTTGTCAAAAGCTTAGAATTAAACTCTCTAATCTCTTGCAAGGGGGCGGTGGCCGAACGGCCACCCGCACTCACTGACTGTCGTGAGGCGGGTGGTCGGTCGGCACTTAGCGCTCCCCCTTAAAACTATCTATGCATCTTTTTCTTTATCACATGAACACTAACTTATCAATTGAAATTACTCGCTTAGTAATATCCAATCTCTTGCAGGGGGACAGTGGCCGGGCGGCCGCCCGCACTCATTGTACTTCGTCATGAGGCGGGCGGTCGGGCGGCAGAACTTGTCCCCCCAAAACTTCATTTTAGGATAGCTGGTCGCCCGTATTTCTAGCGAGGGCCAGTTATCCCAAAATTAAAATCAAACAAACCCTCCAGTTACACTCAACACACATCTAATAAAAACACATTACACTCAACATGAAGTGGGGGAGTTTTTAGTCCGTAGGCGGCTGGGCACCATACCCAGCTGAGTCGGACAGTACGGGCCGGCGGTATACATGAGTATTTTCTCCCTCACCGCAAAAAAAAAAAAAAAAAAAAAAAAAAAAAAAAAAAAAAAAAAAAAAAAAAAAAACCTAACCTAACCTAACCTAACCTAACCTAACTCAAAACCTAACCTAACTCAAAACCTAACCTAACTCAAAACCTAACCTAACTCAAAACCTAACCTAACTCAAAACCTAACCTAACTCAAAACCTTTTTTTTTTTTTTTTTTTTTTTTTTTTTTTTTTTTTTTTTTTTTTTGTCGCAGGGGAAATGCGTTTACGCATCCACCCCCGGGCTGGAGGGGCCCATCGTGGGGTGGTATGTGGGACTCGCTCCTCCCGTAACTCCCTCTGCTAATCAGAGGGAGGGGAGGAGAATACCCACTAAAACCCCTGCGGCGTTACCCTCTCTGCCGTTATAGGGGAGCATAGTGAGGTCACTAATATTCTACCACGATGCTCCCCCGGCCGCCCCGGCTGTTCACCGGGGGCACCCTCAGATTAGAGGAGGAGGGATTGTGTAACGCTACAACCCCTCCTCGAGCGTGTAGAGCCTTATTTACGGGTCCCCAGCCCGCAGCTCTACTGGGGAATCAAGGCATTGACGAATTGCCGCCGCCTGACTCCCCTCCGTCTTTGTCGTAGCGGATGCGCATCGGCTCTGTCCTCGCGCGCCCGCTCCGCTTCTTCCTTCTTTCTCATTACCTTTTCGCAAAAGTTATGGAACGCCGCCCAGGATCTCTCGCTGACTAGGATTTTTGCTACTATATTGTGCAGCGAGAGATCATCCACGTTCAGGGCCATTTCCAGCTCCCATCTCTCAGGAGCCCAGGTTGGGCATTCCACCATCGTGTGGTAGGCAGTGTCGTCTTCGTACCCGCAGTGGTGACAAACCGGCGAAGGTTCCCTCCTTATTGTGTACAGGTAATGACCGAAGCAGCCGTGTCCAGTCATTACCTGCACTTGTCTGTACGTAAGGGTACCACTTTTTCGGTCTAGCCAGCTGTCAAAAGATGTGAGGAGCGCCGCTATGGTATACGTACCATAGGGCTCGTCCTCCAGCTGGCTTTTCCAACGATCTCTCGCTCTCTTCTTTTCAGCATCAAGCCGAGCCTCCAACTCCCTGGGAGCCAGACGCTCATCGGCGATGCGTAACTCCGTCCGCTGGTTGTACCTCTCGGCCAGGAGTTGGGCGTCAAGCTCCCACGGTATGGTGCCGGCGAGGGCGCAAGCGGCTGCGTGCCCTATGGTCTTGTACCCTCTTATGATGCGTTGCGCAATCACTCTCTGCGGCCTTCGGAGGAGGGCCCTCGTTTTGCTGTTAAGCCTCCCGGCCCATATAGGTGCCCCGTATAGTGCCATGCTGCGAACGACGTTCGCATATAGGCGTCGGCATGGAGCTTGGGGGCCTCCTACATTGGGCAATAGTCTGCTCAGCGCCGAGGCGGCACCAACGAGCCGGGGAACCAGGTTGGTAAAATGTTCCTCGAACTCCCACTTGCTGTCCAAGACTAGGCCCAAGTATTTGATGTGGGCCCTCAGGGGGACCGCCTCACCCCCTACTGGGATCACATCGTTGGGTCCCAGTCTCCAGCCTCTTCTTTTGAAGACCACGGCGTCGGTCTTATTGAGGGACACGGCAAGCCCTAGGAGGTTGATGCGTCCCACCGTGAGTTCGGTTGCGACAGCGGCTCTCCTCAAGGTTTCCTGGAACTGTTTTCCCCTCACAGCCACCATTGTGTCATCGGCATAACAAATGGTGACCATGCGGGGAAGCTGCTCTCCTCGTATTGCCCAGTCAAATCCGATGTTCCAGAGCAGGGGCCCCAGAACCGATCCCTGTGGAACACCACATTCCATCCGTCTTTCAAGGCGTCCGCCTCCCGATTCATAGAGCACAACCCTATCAGTAAAGCCCCTGCTACACGGCAGCCGACAAGCCCCCAAACCGCGTGGCCTTGGTCTGTCCCGAACCGTGTAGACAGTTGTTACCAACAAAATTTCGTTTGACCTCCGGACGCCCTTGGCATGCGAGCGCGCGCCAGCGACCGCGGTCTGAACGGTCGGTCCGGAACCGTGTAGCCGCCCGACGCCGACCGCACTAGGCCATTTCGCTTGAAGGACGCGCCGTGTGCGCTCGTGTGGTTAATAGACATGCCATGGGTACTCAGTAGCATTTCTAATAATTTATCAAATACTTTCCTCTTCATTCTCAGAAAGTTATGTATGTCCCCGTAGCGTAGTCCAGCGAATTCATTAAGTTGAAATGACTCAACAAATGCCGTTTTTTGAGCCAACGTTTCATTCATATACCCTTTTCTTTTTTTACAAACTTTTTATTAACTTGCAATATACCTAATCGTAAGTATGTAAATATGTTTGTACGGGTCAAATCTTGCAAGTTAAATTAGACCCACTTTCTAGTTTCCGATGGAGCTGAAAATTTGCATACATATATAAGTCGGGTGACAATGTATTATTATGGTACCATAGAGCTGATCTGATGATGGAGACAGGAGGTGGCCATAGGAACCCTGTGAATAGAACAACGCGACCTAATTGTGTTTGGGGTTTTTAGAATTGTCTCGACGAGTATTAGTTGCCTCTGGAAAGAAAAGTACAGTCAGCGATAAAAGCTTGTACCAAAAATTATTTTTTTGCCATAAACTTATTTTTTTGTCATTGCACTAGTATGAGTAGGTAGGTTATGAAATTTGGCGCCGCAACCAATAAGTTTTGCTGCCCCAGAAGTGAAGGAAGAAAAACAAAATGCAATCCGCCAGGGGTGGCATACGCCGCCCTTAGGGCCATACGCCACTGAGTAGGTACTAATGCCACGCCAACTTTCTGAAAGGTTAGGGGCCATTTTGTGCGCTTGCAATACGTGTTGTCCGTCCGCGAGTTCTGAACACACTGTGGTTTGCCACCGTCTAGCCAGACAACTCAAACGGACCCACACACCAAGGACAGACCAAGGTCAGACGGTTAGTAGGCTTGTCGGCTGCCGTGTAGCAGGGGCTTAAGGTAGTGCTCTATGATCGTCCTCAGATAGAGAGGGACGCCGTGGTACCGGAGCGCCTCTTTTATAACTCCGTAGGGGAGAGAGCCAAATGCATTGGCAATGTCTAGAGACACTGCTATGGCTCCCTCCTTTTTCTCTGCTGCCAGATCGCTGAATTTCTTCAACGTGCCTACTGCGTCTATTGTAGACCGCCCCTCGCGGAACCCAAATTGATGGTCACTAATGTTTGGGCCCGTGTCCTCCAGATGCTTAGTGATACGCCTTGCTATGATGCGCTCCAGCATCTTTCCAGTTTCATCTAGGAGGACGATGGGGCGGTATCCTGAAGGAGAGTCAGCTGGACGACCCTCCTTTCGCAGCAGGCACAGCCTACCCTCCTTCCAGCAACGAGGGAAAATTCCCTCTTTGAGGCAGTCATCGAATAGCCCGCGGAGTCGGACTCCAAGGTGTTTCAATGCCAGGGAGAGGACTCTCCCTGACACACCATCCGGCCCAGGAGCCTTTTTGCCGGCTCTCATTCTGAAGACTGCTGCCATGATTTCCACGTCCGAGATTAAAGGGACATCAGGAAGGTCCTCCGGTTGTTCCACTGGGAGAGCCATGACGGGAGGCGTAAAGTCCGGTGCCACCGGGAAGAGGCCCTCAACAACTCTTCTTAGTAGTTCCGGCTCTAAGGAATCCATGGGTGGAGCATGTTTCATTTTGTTCCTCACAATTTTATAGGGTCGCCCCCATGGGTCCCTGTCTAAGGTTCTCAGGAATTCCTCTCGGGCCTCATCCTTCCGTTTGGCTATGGCCGTTCTCAATGCCCCTTTTGCAGCTACTAGGGCCTCCCGGAGTATCTGTTCCTCTGCCGCTGTGTGTTGTCGGCGCCTGCACCTTATGAATTTACGGCGTGCAGCATTGGCGGTTACTCTGAGGGCCGCAATTTCCTCCGACCACCAGTAGACCTGTTTTTTGCCAGTTGGTTTCTTTGCCCTCGACATGCCAGCATCGCACACCGTGGTGAGCGAGGTACGGAAGCAGGCTGCCCGTTCTTCAACCCCGAGGTCTACTGGCGGGGGAGCGCACCAAGCCTGTATCAATGCAGCCTCCTCAATCATCTCTTTATCTAGGCTAGCCAAAGACCACCTAGGGAAGCGGCCATTGGGACGACGCCTACCCGCTGTATGCGGTAGACCCTGTGGTGGAGCCGCTGGAGATGGAGAAATCCTCATCCTGATGTAGACGTGATCGGAGAGGGTCTCCACATTCTCTAGTACACGCCAGTCCTCAATTCGATTGGCGATAACAGGGGTTGCAAGAGTGACGTCCACAATGGACCCTCCCTGGTGTCGCACACATGTGTAAGCGTGACCTTGGTTTGAAACCACAAGCCCCATCGCTAGCACCCAATCCCTAAGGGTTTCGCCCCTCACGTCTGTAACAGGGGAACCCCAGGCTGCGCTTTTAGCATTGAGATCTCCCATTACGAGTACCGGGGTTGGTGCTAACCTCCTTATCAGCCCCCCCAGATCGTCTAAGTAACCCTCGAATTGCCATAGTGGCCTATTGGGGGAAAAATAAGTGCCGATTATTATAATATTTCCCCATTTGGCTGCCGCAATTCCTGGACCTTTATGAACGGCGATCAGGGGAGGATAGTCCCCGATAGCCGGTACCATTATGGCCACTTTCCGATCAGTTGCTCCTACCCAGTTGGGCTGAGGAGGAACACAATATGGTTCCGCTGCCACAGCCGCGCCAATGCCCCACTCTGCTATTACCTGCATAAGCAGGTCTTGGGCACGGGCGCAGTTGTTCAAGTTGGTCTGTAGGAGCTCGTAAGGGCGTGGCAACATTACACATCCATGTCTTGTCCCTCGTCAGCCCCATGGGCGGATCTCTGATCAGGCCCCTGGGGCCGGATGGGGTCTTGTCTACCCTTAGTCGGTGGGGGGCAGCACGCTTGGCCTCCCATGTAGTGTCCGGCTGGTTTTTTGGCCTGATGACATACCGCGCAGAATGGCGCCTCGGTACAGCCGGACGCCTTATGTCCCGGCTTGCTGCACCGGAAGCACGTGTTGCCTCTGTCTATTTGTGAGGGGCAAGTAGCGCGAGTGTGTCCCGTCCCCATGCACTTATAACAGCGGAACGGTGCTGCATCTAGGATCTGTACTTGTGCACTCGACCACCCCACAAGCAAACGCCCTCCCTCTACTATCTTTTTGGCGGCTGTCACCGGGCATTTAATGAGGGTCGATCCTGCCCCATTCAATCCGGTACGGATTGCACCGACCTTCACTTCGTCAAGTCTACAACCACCCTTCGCTGTTATTGCCTTGGCTACTGCCTCCGTGGTTGCAGATTCCATGAGTCCTGATATCCTCAAGCCAGCCATTTTAGTTGGCCGGTACACCCTCGCGTCGTCGCCAATAAGGCCCTCCAATTTCTCGCACAGGATATCGGCCGCCCTGCCATTGTCGGTACCAGAAACCTCGATGATACGCGCCCCATCGGCCGTTTTTCTAACTTTGACGTGGTCTATCCCCACCTCGGCTAGACCAAACGAGGTCGTCACCTTGGTTAGGATTCCCGCATATGTAGCCTCAGATTCTGGTTTGAGAGCCACTACTATGCCCGCCGTTGATGGAGCCACCAGTTTACGTGGCTTCGGCTTTGGTTTAACAGCCGGTTGGCCTGCTGCAGCTGTTGGTTTTTTAGCTTTCCTCTTTGCCTTACGGCCTACTACTTCCGTCCACGTCGGAGCAGCAGTCGTCGGTGATGGGGGCGGCACCGTCTGAGGGACCCTCTTCGCTCGGGGAGCGGGGGTGGGTTTTGTCGACCTTTCCGCAGGAAGGGGAGGTACCACCCGAGGTACTACCTGCTTGGTAGCCGCTTGTTTCTTCCGCGGCAATTTGGTCCCTGGTGCAGCTCTGGCAGGGGGCATTAGCGTTGACCCCGACGATGCTACAGATTTATCTGCCGTTTTCCTGGGCCTTGCGGCAGGAACAGGGGCAGGGGCAGGCAACGGGGTCCAGGGATCATCCGGCAAATCAACCACGGGGGCTGTTGGAGAATCCGTCGCATCGGCAGCCTCAGATGCCTTTCTTCGGTCCGCCGCCAGTGGCGGGCGGACGATCGGCGCCGGAGGGAGGCGGCTCTTTATGTCGTCTAAGCGGGCATTAACCATATCCCCAATCGACTTGAATAGACTCGCCTCTAGCTCCTCCCTAAACCCAGACAAGGCATCCGTTACCGACCCCAGAATCTGGTTAGGCCTTGCACTGTCTGCTGGAGTATCCTTCTTATTCCGTTCGGAGAAGGCCTTTCTAAGCGCTTTCATCTCAGTCGTGGCATGAGCTAGCTCTTCCTTCAGTCTTTTGTTATTCGCCCGAAGGACATGGACCTCTTCATTTTCCTCTCTTGAGTCCATGTTATCCATGGCCGTTACTATCTCGCGGCACGCCTTGTTAATGCGGCCGCGGATTGTTCCTTTTAAATTCATACATTTGCTGATTTCTGCCAGCACCCTCTTGGCTGCCTTGCGGGCCACATCCGCCTCGTCTCCGTCAGCAGCCGGAGACTGAGGGCCTTCCGGCACCAGGCTGTACTCCATTTCCAGCTCCTCATCAGATATGACCTGTTCGGATGTTTGGTCCTTCATCCAGCAGGAGGCTGGCCCGCGAGATTGGGACGCATTTCCGGTATCTTTTTCAGCAGTATCCATTTCGAGCCTTCTTTTCAACAAAGTTTTGGTCTTGGCGATTCCCACGTATGCCCCAAGGGGCTTGGCCTTGGAAATACCCGTGCACGCTCCGCGAGTCTTGCCCTTTCCGTTTTTCCCGCCTCTACGTGCTGTATTGACTTTTGGCAAGGTCCCCAGCCACGTATCCTCATCCGATCCAGTATGGTACCGTTTTTGGGCCAGCTGTTTTTCCCCCGATTTCTCGCCAGCCTTATCTATAAAGATAACTTCTGGAAGGTCGTCGGAGTCCGTCGCATCAGACAGTCGGCGCATCCTCTCTGACCGTTCAGTCCTGATTTCCCTCTGACTGTCAGCCATATTTGATTTGGTCCCTGATCCCTCTCCTTTTTCGTATGGGCTCCGATCCCTGCTATTTGCATTTAAGTCCATCGCTTCGTCTGGACGTAGCGACACTCGGCAGCCCCGCAGCCGTAGCTGTGCTGGCGTCGTGTTAAGTTCTGAAACGACGCCGTTCCTCTCATTTTCGGTGCCAGAAGCACCCACCATATCTTCAAGATTTGTTGTTTTTGTGTTGTTTTTATTTAGATTATCCATTCAATTCCCACGAGTAGGGGAGACTAAATTTCCACAGGGGCAGAGATCCCCGTACCCAAGCTGTGGCCCTATATACTCTGTGAGGTCGGGCGGTGTCACAGGTTGGCCACTAATGGCTGATGCACACCCCAGCCGCTCTAAAGAGAGCACCCCCGCACGGTGAACCGCCATGCGAGGGATTGTGGTTTTTTATTGAGGTTATCTCCTCTTGACCCGGCCGACCAAGGCAAGGCCCTCGGTCCCATCAAAGGCTGCTAGACATGACAACAACACCTTATCATTTGGGATAACGAGTTTGGGACGGTGGCCGGAGCCTGTCCACCCGGTTTCTACACTGAAAGCGGGCAAACCCGTCCTGCTCTTGATAGTGTCGCTCACTCTTCGCCTACCCGGTATGGGTAGCCCTGTCCGGTATAGCCTAGGAGATCACAGAGACACTCCAAGAACACCCTCCCCCCCCCCCCCCGGGCTAAACCCCGGGTGTCGGGTTATTGGCAGCACCGGTAAGCAATCCCACGCAGAAGATCACTTACCGTTGCCCCCAGGGCGCACCAGCCATAAACCATTCCCTTGACTGCAAATCCGCAAGGATTAACAGAAATTGGAATGGCCCAGACCCTCGTGGAGGTTACCCGACCTAGCGCCCCAACCTAACTCAAAACCTAACCTCACACAAAACCTTTTTTTTTTTTTTTTTTTTTTTGACGCAGGGGAAATGCATTTATGCATCCACCCCGGGCTGGAGAGGCCCATTGTGGGGGTGGTATGTGGGACTCGCTCCTCCCGTAACTCCCTCTGCTAATCAGAGGGAGGGGAGGAGAATACCCACTAAAACCCCTGCGGCGTTACCCTCTCTGCCGTTATAGGGGAGCATAGTGAGGTCACTAATATTCTACCACGATGCTCCCCCGGCCGCCCCGGCTGTTCACCGGGGGCACCCTCAGATTAGAGGAGGAGGGATTGTGTAACGCTACAACCCCTCCTCGAGCGTGTAGAGCCTTATTTACGGGTCCCCAGCCCGCAGCTCTACTGGGGAATCAAGGCATTGACGAATTGCCGCCGCCTGACTCCCCTCCGTCTTTGTCGTAGCGGATGCGCATCGGCTCTGTCCTCGCGCGCCCGCTCCGCTTCTTCCTTCTTTCTCATTACCTTTTCGCAAAAGTTATGGAACGCCGCCCAGGATCTCTCGCTGACTAGGATTTTTGCTACTATATTGTGCAGCGAGAGATCATCCACGTTCAGGGCCATTTCCAGCTCCCATCTCTCAGGAGCCCAGGTTGGGCATTCCACCATCGTGTGGTAGGCAGTGTCGTCTTCGTACCCGCAGTGGTGACAAACCGGCGAAGGTTCCCTCCTTATTGTGTACAGGTAATGACCGAAGCAGCCGTGTCCAGTCATTACCTGCACTTGTCTGTACGTAAGGGTACCACTTTTTCGGTCTAGCCAGCTGTCAAAAGATGTGAGGAGCGCCGCTATGGTATACGTACCATAGGGCTCGTCCTCCAGCTGGCTTTTCCAACGATCTCTCGCTCTCTTCTTTTCAGCATCAAGCCGAGCCTCCAACTCCCTGGGAGCCAGACGCTCATCGGCGATGCGTAACTCCGTCCGCTGGTTGTACCTCTCGGCCAGGAGTCGGGCGTCAAGCTCCCACGGTATGGTGCCGGCGAGGGCGCAAGCGGCTGCGTGCCCTATGGTCTTGTACCCTCTTATGATGCGTTGCGCAATCACTCTCTGCGGCCTTCGGAGGAGGGCCCTCGTTTTGCTGTTAAGCCTTCCGGCCCATATAGGTGCCCCGTATAGTGCCATGCTGCGAACGACGTTCGCATATAGGCGTCGGCATGGAGCTTGGGGGCCTCCTACATTGGGCAACCTAACTCAAAACCTAACCTAACTCCGAACCTTACCTAACCACTCTATGTGTCGAATGGGTAGGTTATATGTAGAAAATTCTTAATAGCGCGTATTATTTGTGGCGATTTCATTGATAAGTGCCATCTAGCGGCAGCATTAAATTTTAAATATTCTTAGGCGACGTCGGTCTTGATCATGGTATTTAAATAAAAGAAAACAAAATCTATATGTACAAATTGTTCACTTTTAAATGATACAGAGTATAGCTCGGTTCTCGAAACAAACGTAGTTACGCTCTCATTTTAAAACGACTAGCTAGATTGCTATGAAACTTTGTACTTAAATAAATTAAGATAAGGCGCGTACATCTATGCCCGGAATTAGTTTATGTAGCTTCAGATGCAACGATTTCAATGTCTAGTTTTAAGGATTCGGATCAGTCTACTCTTACTGCAAGTTAGGGGTACTACCTTGTGACATCTGTTGCCCACCGGATGCCTTTTAATGTTTTGCCTCTCGTGGCTGGAGGGCGCTAATGCACGGTGTTTTCATTAAGTTTCTCGACTTTCGGCATTTTTTCCGCCCGTGAAAACATATAGGCATCCCCCGGAATTGTTCCAAGTTTCGTCCGTTGTGTTGTCTATTGAATTAATGGGCCTGCTCTCTGTAAGCGGGATTACGGCGGGCCTACCCGCTTATTTAGTTTCTCTATTCGTCGCTAGAGGGCTGTCTATTGAACAGTATTTTTTACTGTTACACTATATTTTATACGCGAGCCATATGATTGATTAATAAGAAACATAGGTACTAACTGGGCACGATCAGCTTGTGGACGGGTATGTCTCCGAGGAATCTCCCCCGCTTGTCGTCCACGTGCATGCCGCCGTGCTCTTCCGCTTCGATTCAATTCTTTGAAATTAGAGGTCTTCAGTACAGCTTTCAGAGCTTCTAGTATTTTATACGGTTTTAAATTAAGTTATACCATCTATTGACCTTTGATAATAGAGGCGTGTATAAACGTGTGAAATTTCATTTTTGTAACGTGCCTATTGAAATAGTCGTGAATGCATTTCTAGACAGTTAATGTATACAGATGTTGTGCATAATTATTTTTTATCGATTTTCTCGGAACCGTTTATTAGATGCTTTTTGTATGCATTTCTAGACAGTTAATGTATACAGATGTTGTGCATAATTATTTTTTATCGATTTTCTCGGAACCGTTTATTAGATGCTTTTTGTACGTACGTTTCCCGTGAAAATACGATGGTAAATAATTATGCACTACAACTGTACATCTGTTTCTCATGGTTTCTCGCCATCCATGTTCTCCATTTCCTTAAATTTCCGGTCACTATAAAACAGTTTTGATTTCATCAAATTCGTGCGTTAAATCGTAGAAAACAAGATCATTGTTAGAAATGACATCGTTTAGCGTGCACTGTTCCGTAGCAACGTCGGCCCAAACATTGGCCTAGTAGTACAGCACGACGACCGTCTTTAACCACATCGTAGAAGCGACTACCATCACAGACTACACACATCACAGGCTTGTCCTTGTCACAGTCGCACTTTTTGTTTGTTCCCCACCAATAATTTAGTATAGTTTATGGTGGGCAACAAATAACCCGACCAAATTACGTAGATTGTTTTTGGTATGTTGTCAGGAATGTTAAAACGTGTTTTTAATATTGTCGCTTTGCGTATGTTTTGTCCCTCACGGAGGCACGCGTATAGCTCATCTATGTAATACTAGGTCTATGGGATTTACTACAGTGACATCTATTGATAGTTTTTTTCAAACAATCGAGCTATTTAGTGTGTTACAACGGCAAGAAACTAACTGTCTAATAATGCGATAGATGGCGCTTAGAATAGTTCATGCCATTATTTATTTATTTTTTTCTGCGTCGATTTACTATGTGTAAATGGATGTTTTAAAAGGTTTTTGTTGTAATATAGTAAATAAATTAGAACTATATATGTTAATTTAAAAATTGGCAAGATTTCAAATGACACAAAATTTGTGTCATTTCAAATCAATATTTAATATCTATTTAGGCCCAATGGTGCTCTGAGTGACATCTCTTGAATTTCTGTGGAACTAAGCGAGGCTTGTATGGGTCGGCGACTCTATATATATTTACTTTATGCTACCATGGTGCCATGGTCTATTACTATTACCAACTATTACTATCAGAGTGGACGTTATCTTATTGCATCGCATCATCACAACCTTGGAAACAGTCTTTAAAACCTTTGGATGCCATTAGTTATTTATTGCTACTATATGGGGTTGGAAGATTTTAGGATTTCATGGCTTGGGTCCTAGGCCATTTAAGCCAAATCTCATGGAACAAAATTTGGTACAATGTAAATTCTACATTAGAGAAGACTTATTTTAAAAGGACTTATATTAACTAGTTTCACTCAACGTTACAAGGTTGTAAAATGATAACAGCGTTCGTTATAACGAATATTTTTATTGTTCTTAATATTACAATGTACAACACTTAAAACTAAATAAATATTTAAGTAATCAAATTAGAAACGAGTTTTAAGTATTTTAAGAAGTCGTCTTTTAAGATTATCCTATTTTAAACGTTGTATTTGGTGTTTCGACGTCTTGAAAACGAGGATTTCTGCTACTTAAATAGCCTCGTTTAGAGCTTTGTACCTAACATTCAACAGTTTCAAAAAAGTTCGTCGATTGATCGTCACATTGTTCTCAACACACAGTACAATACAATATAGGTATCGTACTATACACGTTCCTTAACCAATCACAAACGAGGCAGGCTCAATTTCGACTGTTCTGGACTTCGAGAGGTGCCGCTCGGACAACGGCAAGGAGCTCGAAGTAGCCTGTCTACGGTGTATGTATTCAACACACCGTGTTCCGTGCGTTGAATACAAACGGAACCTTAGCCTCAGGTGTGGGGTTGTATCGGCCCTGGGCCGTCAGCCGTCACACCAGCACGACGGCGCGGAACAGCACGCGCTGGTGGTCGAGCAGCGCGGGCCACACGAAGCTGCGGATGGGCTGTCCGCGCGCGCCGCCCGCCGCCGCCGCGCGCCCTGCGCCCGCCACCCACACCACGTGCTTCTCGGGGTCGAAGCGTGCTGCAACACACATTAGCAAATTTTAATTCAGAAATTATACTTGATTTTCAGCTGAACCGCTTTGAAGCAAATATTTTCATTCAGAATTTAGGTGCGGTACACTGGCTGACCGCCTCCTGGTATAAGGGAGGTACTGACTGGCGGTGAAGTCGGTGTCGAGCCGCAGCTGCGGCGCGGCCAGCACCAGCCTCCAGGCGGCGCGACAGCAAGCCGCCGTCAGCGCGCGCAGCGCCGTGCTGTCCGCCAGCCCGGTGTACTCGCGCAGCGTGCTCGCCACCTGCAACCGTGACTGATCAGTCTCCGTGTCGAGATAAAGGTCTCTCTTCTCTGTCACGGTCTCTACATTTCGACTAATCCGGGTGCCGAATGCAATCCGTCGAATAAAATAAACAAGCACATAAAAAAATACGGACGTATAACGGAAAGCGGTTATTAAAACATGTGAACGATTCAATTATTTTGTGATGTGTAGGAGCTAACCCGTGGATAGGCACCGTGCTTGTACCTGCGTGACGACAGTCCGCTCCGCGTCGTGTAGCGGCGCTACGTGCGCCTTCGCCCGCAGCACCCTCGTGGCGGCCGCCGTCAGCCGCGCCACGGCCTCGTCCTCCGCCCCCGCGCCCTCGGAGCCGCTGTCCTCCCCCGCCGTCGCCTGCTGGGCGTGCGGGGCGTGCGGGGCGTGCGGGGCGTGTGGGGCGTGCGGGGGGTCGTCCGCGCCCAGCAGCGCCTTCACCTCGGCCAGTCGTTTGTCGCGCAGACTTATCGCCGCGCGGAACGATAACTGAAACGCAATCATAAAGGGCTGCTATTTAACTGATCACCAGATTTAGTAAAATTTAATACCAAAAAAATCTATTTTACCACCCTAAAATAATGAATGATCACCAAAATTATAACACCATTTTAATGTGAAATGATTACCAATTTTATTACACTTTACTATCCTTTTAAAGGAAATGACACCAAACTAATCATTATTAACCCAAAAATACTAAATGATTACCAAATTTCAAACCCCATTTTAATGTGAAATGATAACCAAATTTTTACATCTTGCTATCCTATTAAAGAAAATGACACCAAAATAATCATTGTAAACCCAAAAATAGTAAATGACCACCAAAATTTGAACTCCATTTTAATGTAAAATTATAACCAAATGTTTAAATCTTGATATCATATTAAAGCAAATGACTCCAAAATAATCATTGTAAACCCAAAAATTGTAAATGACCACCAAAATTGTAACCACATTTTAATTAAAAATGTGCAAATATTTAATATAATTACCGTTATCCAATTAAATTAATTAATCCACTTCGTCACCTTTTTCTAGTACCATTTTATTTCTGTAACAGTCGCAGTTCTAACCTAACCTAACCCACTTTTCTAGTAGCATTTCGTTTCTGTAAGGGTCGCAGTTCAAACCTAACCTAACCTAACTCACTTTTCTAGTAGCATTTCTTTTCTGCAAGGGTCTCAGTTCAAACCTAACCTAACCCACTTTTCTAGTAGCATTTCTTTTCTGCAAGGTTCGCAGTTCAAACCTAACCTAACCCACTATTCTAGTAGCATTTCGTTTCTGTATGGGTCGCAGTTCAAACCTAACCTAACCCACTTCTCTAGTAGCATTTTTTTTCTGTAAGGGTTGCAGTTCAAACCTAACCTAACCCACTTTTCTAGTAGCATTTCTTTTTTGTAAGGGTTGCAGTTCAAACCTAACCTAACCCACTTTTCTAGTAGCATTTCTTTTTTGTAAGGGTTGCAGTTCAAACCTAACCTAACCCACTTTTCTAGTAGCATTTCTTTTCTGCAAGGGTCGCAGTTCAAACCTAACCTAACCCACTTTTCTAGTAGCATTTCTTTTCTGTAAGGGTCGCAGTTCAAACCTAACCTATCCCACTTTTCTAGTAGCATTTCTTTTCTGTAAGGGTCGCAGTTCAAACCTAACCTAACCCACTTTTCTTTTCTGTAAGGGTCGCAGTTCAAACCTAACCTAACCCATTTTTCTAGTAGCATTTGGTTTCTGTAAGGGTCGCAGTTCAAACCTAACCTAACCCAATTATTAGGGTTCCGTACCCAAAGGGTAAAACGGGACCCTATTACTAAGACTTCGCTGTCCGTCCGTCCGTCCGTCCGTCCGTCCGTCCGTCCGTCCGTCCGTCCGTCCGTCTGTCACCAGGCTGTATCTCACGAACCGTGCTAGCTATCACGTTGAAATTTTAACAGATGATGTATTTCTGTTGCCGCTATAACAACAAATACTAAAAACAGAATAAAATAAAGATTTAAATGGGGCTCCCATACAACAAACGTGATTTTTGACCAAAGTTAAGCAACGTCGGGAGTGGTCAGTACTTGGATGGGTGACCGTTTTTTTTTTGCTTTTTTTTTGTTTTTTTTTTGCATTATGGTACGGAACCCTTCGTGCGCGAGTCCGACTCGCACTTGCCCGGTTTTCTGATAGCATTTCGTTTCTGTATGGGTCGCAGTTCAAACCTAACCTAACCCACTTTTCTAGTAGCATTTCGTATATGTATGGGTAGCAGTTGAAACTTAACCTAACCCACTTTTTAGTAGCATTTCGGTTCTGTGAGGATCGCAGTTCTAACCTAACCTAACCCACTTTTATAGTAGCATTTCGTTTCTGTAAAGGTCGCAGTTCAAACCTAACCTAACCTACTTTTCTAGTACCATTTCGTTTCTGTAAGGGTCGCAGTGCTAACCTAACCCACTTAACTGATAGCAGTTTGACTTACTTTTCTAGTAGCATAACGAAATGCTACTAGAAAAGTAGATTAGGTAAGGTAGGTATGCGGTGCGGGGTACGGGGGGTTGAGCGGGAGGGGCTAGTAATTTTGGCATCAGTTTACTTTATTAGGTGAAAATATCGCATTAATTTGGTCTTCAAGATTTGGTGATCATTAATGATTTTTGGTGATCATTCAATATATTTGGTATTTGAATACAATTTGAAGTGCAGTCGTAATTAAAATGGTACTTTTGTATTTTTAGGCCTTATTTTTTTGGTGTTCAGTAATTTTTTTTGGTAAGCATGATTTTTTTTATTTAGGGTACCAAAGTATTTTTTGGTGGTCATTATATTTGTAGCCATCATAAAGTATTAAATAGACGTCGTAACAGTTATAAAGTAGAGAGTAGGTATTTTTTATCGGGTTTTTACGAGTATTAGCACCTTTGTTTTCAATTTGTATACGTACCTGAATCACAAAAAAAAAATATTTCCTTTCAAACTTATCCTACTATTAACAATAAGTTGACATATTTTTTTACGAGTTACGATCAGTTACGCCTTTCAAAATGTTCACGGCATAGATACGTAACGATTTATTTTGTCGGACTGTATCCGACCGGTAATTTAGCTAATAAAGTCAAATCCCTCGTACGACCCTCCTACAAGTTATAAATAGACGACTGGAATCTTGCACATAGATAGCCGTTTGTCAAACTATCGTCCTTTAGAGTAGAACGAGCAGGTATACTCACCACCACCACGGAGAAGACGATCTTATGTGGCAACGCCGGAGCGCGCCGGAGAGACGGCAGGTCGGCCAGCGCGGGCAGCCAGCGCGCCGCCGCGCCCGCCCACGCCTCACCGTACGCGGCCACCGCGCCCGCCACCACGCTGCTCCTGCAACACGCATTACATACAATACATCAACAGCCGAGTTCACATTGTATGATCAGCCATCAAGTTTAGTGAAACCATGTGAAACACTTCGACTTCTGACATAGTCAGCATAAAATAAATAGTAGTACAGGCAAAAGTAACCAAATATATTGTAACATACTTTGTCCCCATAGGTATAGGAAAAATCATGTGTCACGATATATTTGGGCTCCGGGCCCGGGGCCGTGCCGGAGGAGTCGACACGTACCTGTCGGGGGCGGGGTGCGAGTGGTCGCTGTCGGAGTGGTAGCCGTCGCTGGCCGAGTCGGGCGGCGAGCGCGGCGGGGCCGGCGCGGGATCCGGCTCCGGGCCCGGCTCCACGCCGGACGGCGCCGGGCCCTTGCCGTCCGTCATCAGGGACAGCAGCGTGGCGCACCCGCGGGAGTAGCTCATCAGCACGCCAGCCACCGGCCTGCAAACACAAACATGTCATTCATCCCCAATGTTTCATACGAGTATAATTAGTTTTTTACCTACTTATTTTAGCTTATTACAAGTTACCAATCACCAATCATTGTATAAAGTAGGTCCAACCGTATTATAATACATTAAAACAGGCATAAAAATAAATTACCTACTTCTTAGATTATTGGATAAGAATCTTGAAAATTGCCAACGGTACTAAAAAGTGCTCCTTAAAACTGCGATAAATTGTAGACTAGAAAGTACCTACTAACTTCTCTAACAGTACGATCGCACGATTGATATGTAAATATCGTCAGCATTGGAAGAATATTGGAAAAACGTGTAAACTTGTTTGTAAAAGCGTCTGATAGGTATTGTCAACACTTATGACGTATGTTGTGTTGTGTCGCTTTAACTTTTACTCGCAAGAGTAGCTTTTATTGTCGCTCCGTTATTTTCTTCTACCAATCGAAAGCAAATAGTGGGAATAATACCGGCGCCGGCGGCGCCGCTGCACAATGCTGGGAGTCGGACTGGGTCTGACTGGTTCGCAAAAAGTTACACAATATCATTATTTGGCGAAAATATTAAATTTCATAAAACTGGAGTAGAGGTAACCAAAGCGATATTCACACTAAAGGTACGTGGCGCTTCGGTGTGACCAAAGATTGGAATGTTGTAATAACACAGCAGACATCACAAAGGCCGATTAAATTTCTAAATGTTTCTTAACAATAATAACAGTCAAAGGTGGAAACAATATACGGAGGCGTATGAAATCGTACGCATAAAGTTTTACGAGAGTATGCTTTCAGTTTTCACAATAACCAATAATCGATAATGTCGCGGAGAAATCGCTAGACAATGGGAAACGATGCTCGTATGCGATTTACGAGGGAAACGCTTCCTCGAGCCGCTTCCGCGAGAACACACGCTGTTGGCTTGTTAAGTGATAATTAAGCTACCTCCCAAGCTAACTCATCCCAGAGCCACGTCGCCTCGCTAGGTCGCCACCCTCACGGTGCTTAGATAATATCAGCAGATCAACGCAGTTCAACAGTCTGAAGAGGAAACGAAAGTTACATTCCTAAGCGTACGCGAGACGCGCTGGTTCAATAAAGCCATTGTGGCTATCTGTTGATTCTGACACATAATGAGTATTTAAATATGGATTTTTACGCAAACTGTGGGCACGTTATGAGGGAAAGCGGAGTTATCTAACGTGTGGTAATGTAATGCTAATCTATTTTATAATCCGAGGACGGTGCCCTTGCGGCGTGGAGCGTGTTCGTTCCGCGCCGGCGCGCGGCCGCTCGCCTCACTAGTTTTCCTACGTCTACCACCACGTACATCTACATACATGACATGGTCTCAAAGTACATAATTACATATTGATCGCATGCTGCCGATCGAATGCAGTGGCCCATTAGTCATTATGTTCTCGTCGGTAGCGCGAGCGCAACAGAAAGAATCAAGTTACTTGCGAACCAGGGTAGTGACCTGTCGGATTAGGGCCACTTGCGCGTTTCGGGGTTAGCCAACTAACTCGGAGTTAAACTGTACTGGGCAAACGGTTAACTCTGAGTTAGTTGGCTAACCCTGGAACGCGCAAGTGGCCCTGACACCAAACGAAAAGTAAACACGTGTCTGAATGAAAAGTCATTTGATTATTTCTTTGCATTTTTTAAGTGTCTATTGGCAATTTCTATATCAATTGCCACTTGTCTAGGTCCCTAGTTCTGCTGAGTTTTCCTCTCAGTGTAAGTTCATTTTTATTTACCGCATCGATCAGGTGAGAGTAATCCGAGTAATCGAACCCGCGAGCTGACCGCGTGACCTCGCTTCTCCGTCAGTTAACCGCTGTTTACCATTATTACCGCAGCGGAGCGGAGACCAAATCACTTGACGCGTTGCGATAATATCTACGCATGTAGGTTACGACGCGTAAACTACACCATTCTCATGTAATATTTTATTAACAGCCCTATTAACGTTATTAAGTTAAAACTGCGAGATCGCAACACAAATTGTATGTTTCCTGGTCAGCACTTAATCTACTTTATAATCGCTAAATTACACTTTATATAACAGGAAATGGCCCAATCGTAAAGTAAGAAAACATTTTAATGTCCAAGGCTTTCGATGCTTCCAGTTCGTTCCGACGTCTCGGATAACATCAAATAACCCCCACAGTCCACATATGTTACGTGTAGGTACCTACCCATACGCCGGATACAAAGTCACGAATCACGAACGGTAACATACAATAAATTACAATGAAATGAATGGACGATATTTAATGTATTGTTAAAATTGAAAGCAATCAATGATTTTTCATTATGAACAAGTGCGAGTAAGCATTATAGGTAAGCAAACTAATTAATCAAAAGAGTTAGGACAGCAAATGATAGGCACGACCGATTCCTAGTCTTATTCTAGTCAAACGCGTAAGGACGAGCAAGAATGGATTTGAATTGAATTTATTCTCTGAATGCGTTCTGACCCTGTAACAAACACAGCAGTGGAGTGGAATATTACTGATGTAATCCGATAAAATAAAAGTCTATCCGTCCTTACTACTATCTATACCTACATATACCTAACGGCAACTATCAGAAAAGGCCGTTTTGAGCAAGAAGATTGCATAAATCTCTCAAATCGAACTTAACATTGTAGGCATAGCAAGGAATGATGTCTGACCTGGTGTCATTGGCGGGCGGTGGTTTATGATTGTGGGGATCGGCGCGGCGCACTAGCCCCGCGCAGGCCAGCACCTGCTTGTCGGCGGCGACGCGCGCGTCCAGCGCCGCCGCTAGCGCCGCCAGCGTGGGCGGCGCGCGCCGCACCGCCGCCAGCAGCGACGCGTTGTCGATTAGCCGCCGCTCCACGTCCGCCGCCGGCAGCGCGAGCAGCCGCTGGTGCGAGGACGCGGCGGGCGCTGTCACCGCCGTCACCGCGCTCAGCTCCTGCACCTTGTGTAGCGCTTGCTTGTACGCCTCCACGTGGGCGGTGAGCGCATCGCGCAGGGCGGCGTGCAGCGACACCAGCTCGCTGTCGCCGCCGTCACCTGCGGCCGCTGTCAGACCGTGAGTGCCCAGACCTGCGCAATCATAAATATATTCTCTATCACACATAACAGCATAGGTATAACACAAAGGAGTAAACAATTATTAAATTTAACGAGTCACAACTATTGGCCTGCCATTTCACACTGTGACATTTTTAATATTCTTTATGATTTTCGCCAATCAACCTTCGTCTTCTGGCCAAAAAAATGCACTCTGGTTGCTTGCGACGCTAGAAAATATCTATATCAATTTGTTGTCATTAAGGTTGTCATTTAGTGGTCTTCAAAAACTAAAATGAATGTTACACTGTTACCAGTGCGTTTTGTTGTGGTAAATAATGCTGTGATTTGCATTGTGGTGCTTTCGTGATAAGTGTATACCTATTTACTCGTACCTACTGCCTGCAAGTGAAGTGTGGATGGTGAATAATCAGTGTTCATATACTTCGTATTGTTTGGACTGCCAGTTTACCCTGCCGCACCGCAGGTAAGTGTTGTAGCATTTCAATATGCTTAATTTCGGTGTCGTTTTCAGTACGGATCAAAATTATAATTAAGGCCAGTGATAGTAGAGGTAAGGGGACCTAACTTAAGTTAGCAAAAATTAAACGTATAGTTATGCTTAGCAAAAATTAAACGTATAAAAGGAAGTAAATACTCTTACAAAATAATAGTCAGCAGACCAGTCCATCAGAATCTACTAGGTACTAATTTAATTATCTAACCAGATTTGAAGAAAACTGTTCTACTGGTTATCAATGTATGGAACTAGATTTCGTTAATTTTCGTTGGACGTACTGTACAGTCGCCATCAGATATATCGGAGCGGCCAAGGTGCCCACAAATATCGGAACACGCCTCTATTGTCAGGGCGTTAGAGCGCGTGTTCAGATATTGTGAACACCTTGGCCGCTCCGATATATCTGATGGCGACTGTATGACCTGTATGTCCACTGTATGACAAGTACATGACATAATATGTCATATTATATTATAATGGGGGTACAGTTCGTACTGAACGCTGTTTTAGGTTTTGGGCTGGTTTAGTTATACCGGGTGTGGCCTGTAACATGAGCAAATAATTAAAACATAGATTTTACTCCTCAAACGGTGGTTTTTCATACAAAATAAATATTATCTTCAATGGACGCCATCGCCACGCCATATCATTGTGATTGACGTTGCTTGTCACGCCTTAAACATAACAAAATTCGCAATACATTGCGTCTTAGAATAAATTTTAAAGTGTATTAAAAATCAAACCCCAAGTTATATTTAAAAGTCGCTAAACAAATGTTGGTCAGTATGAGGAGTACAGCATACTATTTAATTTTTTGCTCATATTACAGGCCACATCCGGCCACAGTCGCTACCCGTGATTTTTGTTCATTTAAACATGAATTGAGTGGTACGCATAGGTAGTTTAACTGTGTGATCCTATTTACAAAAAAAATAACGCAATCGCAATCTAATTGTTAATTAAATTAAAATATAATGACGGAAATTAAATAGGTAAGTAAGTACCTACCCTAGGTACAGTAATTGTGTAAAAACTACAAGAACGCGAACGTGACGCATTACGTTGTCCCGCCGCGCCGCGCCGGTGTTTAATAACCAACGGTATTTCAAGTGAGCCGTTCGGAACACTCTTTATTGCGGTTCATTAACGACATAACGCATAAGTACTTAAGTGACGTTATGTTATGATACCGTAATGCTTGAAAGAAAAAGTCGGTCAAATACAACCTTCAATGAGCTATCCAAAACACGAGTGGCATCGCCAACATAGTTAACTAACCAATCGTAACCTTATAATAAGGAGGTAAGGTCTTCCGAAGATCATTTCAGGCTATTGCTATTCCACGAACACTGGCAATCACTTAAATAAACAAAGTAACAAAATACGGAGATGCTTTCTCATTACGAAACTACATATGACCGCGTGTTTCCTGCGGTCATTCAATCTTTGTTCATCCGTGACATGACGACCGATGACAACCATCACATTCATAATACAAATAGCAGAATAAGCAACCAATTGTCACTTACCACCTAAGACACTATTGTACCTACTTATTCTTTGCAAATAAATACTTATACTTATACTTATAATCGAAGCACCACCGTCACTAATATGTATACATATGTATAAGGTTTCAAGAGTCAAGTTTAAATGTTTCAGGGTGTTGGCGTTTACGCAATACAAGATGAAGTGTTAATTAATACCTATTTAAATAAAAACTGCTAGACAGAAATTCGTTAGTAAATGTATCAGTCGTACTCGTACCTAACTGAGCACGGTCGGATCTTGTTTTTACTTAAACTTAATACTTAAAGTGCGGCAGCGATCGAAACGGCGAGGGAATATTTCTTGTCAAATTATTACATATCCATTACATATCAATAACGCTTGTCGCCCATAGGTACCTACTGTTAACTGTATATCGGTGGACCTTATTCCTTTTGTAATAAGGGCTACCGATGTATAGTTAAAAGTGTTGCTGTTAGTACGTACGTATGAGCTTAATATGTTTAGTATTTTGATTGGATATGCCCCTCGTATGAAGGCTGTCGTTTCGTAAGCCTGGAGTCAAGGCTGTAGCGCGGATATAAGGCATTACACTTGCATGTTATTATTATTACCTGTATAGCTAATCTTAATCGTTTCCATGGCTTTCGATATTTATCGTACACCGGGGCCATTCAAACTGAGGCCGTGTGATTCCCATAGCCGGTGCAGACGATCTATTACCTATACCTATATATGACACAAAGTCAATTAGGTATAATATTATGTAGAAAACGTCCATGTCCATTAAACATAGGTATCCAATCTTAATAAAGTTAATGCTATACCGATACTAACCAAGCCAGTTTTATTGTGTCATGTAGATTCATAGTAGTCATCAGTCATAATGCTTAGTTATTTGCCTTGGACAGTTACACTTGAGGCACTATAAGGCAACATACAATAAAATTAACCAGCAGGCGTATTAATGGATGGCGTTATCTACTGTAAAGTAAACTTCACTATTGAACACAGCGCGTTTCAAAGAGGCAGTCACTGTACTGTGTACTGTCATCATCACGTTGTCACAGATGTCACAGTAGTAGACAAGTTCGTCCATCGTGTCAGTACCGGACCCCATCATTATAAAGCTCATTTATCATTCTTTTCGTTTATAAAGGTCCAAGTTACAAGTAGACAGATGTAAACATGCGCTTGACCAACGGCGAGCGGCATTTAGGTCGGTATTGCTTGCCTCATATGATATCATAAGACTTTTAAAATTGTTTCTTGTATGTAATAACTAATAGGTATTTGCTACACCGCGGAGTGGATGAGTGCGATCCGCACGCGATGCGATAACTCGTCATTGTGCTTCCGGAGCCTTGTGATGGGTCGGAGTCTGGTGTTTGCCAACATGTTATTAATTCGCTTTAATTGCGCTAATGGTCCGAGGCGGGCGGGAGAAAGCTGACAATCTGTCATCCGTCTTCGCTGTCGCTACTTGAGAATCTTGAGATTAGTTTTATAATAATACATATTATTTGGCCATTGTAATTTGTACTGCAGTGCTGTACAAGAGCCTCACATTGGCTTTCATCAATTCAACGACACGGACTTAAAAACGTGAACCTTAAAATGATTTCGTAGATTTTACTTTAAGTTGAACTTTTAACTGAGGATGCTTTCCTTCTTAATCAAGTATCTAGTGATTTTATTAATTTTATTGTCAATTAATTAAGTCATTATTAGGTACATGCCTACGTCGTAATTATGACAAGTATGTACACAGCCATAAAGTCATTATGTACCTAATTAAATGAATGCAGATGCTCCAATGAAACTGTTGAGTTATCAGTCAACTTTTGTTGTTTTTGAATTCATCATCACACGAAGTTGACGTAGCATTTGTATCACATTTGTATAAATCGAAACATTGATCGTTTAAACTACCTTTTAACTAAGCTCTACATCTGTATATGATCTGTATTATAATGATATTGTGACGGTTAGCTCTGCTAGCCCACATCGCGATAATGTGGTGGTGGTAGCAACGGGTCCGGCTACGGTTGTCGAGTCAACTGTTAATGAGTCGTTATTGTTTCGGACGCGGCCCCGTTCTCACTCCGCTCCGACGGCAGCAGCAGGTGCGGTGCTCGCATCGCAACTGGAGTAAGGCAACCATCGGAATTATAAAAATTTTAACCTAGGTACCTAGTGAGTGTTAATTTGATCTGCCCAGACACAAGGTTTTATTATGTTTATTGGACACGGCTATCTTCTTCAGTTACGCTCCAAACATCACATGGTGCCCTACACATAACCGGTGGTGCATTTGTTTTATGCTTGCAAATAAAAAAAAATTGTATTTGTATAGCCTCTTCTTCTGAACTTTGAACTGTTTGCTTGCATTGATTTTTAAATGAAGTCTCGTAGTTCAGTGTGCCTGTTGGCAAAGGCCTTCTCCAACTCTTTCCAGTATTTCCTCTGCCTGGCCAGTCTTGTCCTACAAAATGGTCCTACAGTAGTTATTATTTCATCCTCCCATCGTTTGAGTTGTGAGCCTCTAGATCTTGACCCGTCTCTTGGGTGCCACATAAGGATTCTTTGGCTCCATTTTTCGATCTTGCACCTTACTGTGTGGCCTGCCCACCTCCATTTCTGCAAGTCTATGTGGGTGAGGATGTCTCTAACTTTGGTTCTTTTTCTTATGTCGGCACTGCGACATTTTTCCTTTAATTTAACCCCCAACATACTCCTCTCCATAGCTCTCTGGCACTTCACAAGTTTGTCTCTTTGTTTTATAGAAAGGGACCAAGTTTTACAGCCGTAGGTTAGACATGGCAGGACACATGTGTTGAAAGTTTTGCTTTTTATCCTTATACCTAGGTTGCTTTTCATGATCTCTTTGAGGGACCAGTATTTGCTCCAGCCAGAAGCTATTCTTTTTTCGATCTTTTTGTCCATTTGGTCTTTGAAGGAGATTATTTGGCCTAGATAAACATAGTCCTCGACGAAGTCTAATATGCACCCGTTAACTAAAATTTCTGTTTTGTCTGAATTTGTCATCAACTTTGTCTTACTTGAGTTGAGTTCCAGGCCCACTTCCTTGCTCCTTTTTGCTGGCTCTTTGAGCATGCATTCGAGTTCTTTTGGGTCTTCTTCAAACAGGACTATGTCATCGGCAAACCTTAAGTGGTTCAGGCGTGTGCCATTTATGTTCAAACCTCGGTGATCCCAGTCAAGTTTGGTGAAAATATGTTCCAGGACAGCGGAGAATAGCTTCGGAGATAGTGGGTCACCTTGCCTGACACCTCGTTATATCGGGAATTTTTCACCGGTCGATTCTAGCCTGATTCTACTTTTGCTAATGGTATAAATGTTCTTGATGATGTCTACATACGTATTGTGAACTCCATATGTTAGTGTGATTTAGGCTATCAAACGCTTTAGAGTAATCTATAAACGCTATAAACAATGGCTTGCGGAACTCTTTGTATTTTTGGATGACCTGTTTTACTGTGTGGATATGGTCGATTGTACTAAAGTCTTTTCTAAATCCGGCCTGCTCGACTGGTTGGCATTCCTCTAATGTTCGTGATATCCGTTCTAAGATCACCTTTGCAAACACTTTGTAGATGTTGAACATAAGGCTTATTGGCCGGTAGTTGTTGATATCGTCCTTGGCCCCCTTTTTATATATCAGGATAATGTCCGACTCGCCCCATTGGTGTGGAATCATCCCTGTGCTTAATATATCGTTAAATACCACAGCTAAAATTTGGCTAAGTTCTTCAACTGTTCCTCTAATGAGTGTGTTGGGTATCTTATCTGGGCCTGGTGATTTATCCATCTTTTGGGAGTTTATTGCCTTTTTGACCTTTTCAGTGAGTATGGGTGGTGGCGGATTACTTGCATGTGCAATCAAGGGTAGGGACAATGGCTGGATGTCTGTTTGTAGACTTTTGTTTGAGTATAAGGTTTGATAGTACTCTGTTGCTAGTTTCAAGATTTGTGTACGGTTAGTAATGGTGGCTTGTGCCTGCTGTAGTTTGGGAATCCATTCTTTCGCCTTTTCCCTTAATTCTTTTAGGGCTTTCTTTGAACCTCCTGTTCTCATTATTTGTTCCTCTAGAGTTTTTAGTCTTTTTACTTTTCGGTCTTTTCTCATATTTTCTCTTATCCTTTTGCTGAGGTTAGCTATGTTCTTCCTATTTTCAGTCTTCTTCTCTGCGATAAGAGTTTTTCTTTCTTCCATAAGCTGGATTGTTGTTTCACTTAGTTTGTGTGCTTTCGACTTGTTATTGTTACCATCCAATCTTGTGGGTTGTGCTAGATTTTTCTCTAGTTCTTTGTGCTCTGTTCGGTGATTGGTATTGAAATTGAGGGTTTGAATTATATTTGTGTCGCTAAACTGCTTGACATTATTTGACAAGATAAAATCGATTTCATTTTTAGTTTTGCCATCTGATGAGATCCACGTCCACTTATTTTTAGGATTTTTCTTAAACACTGAGTTCAATACGGTTAAATTGTTTTCCTGTAGGAAGTTAATTAATTTGTGGCCATTAATACTTCTCTTGCCATGCCAAATTTTCCCATAATTGTATCTTCGCCGGCTTGTCTGCAGCCAACCTGTGCGTTGAAATCTCCCATAACTATAAGGTTATTATGTTTGTGAGTATTTTTTTACTTCATCTGATAAGGTGTCGTAGAAGTTTTCTAAATCGTCCTTGCTAGCTTGCTGTGTGGGTGCATACACCTGAATTATTGTCAGCAGTTTTTTGTTGCCAGGTATTTTCATGCGTAGTATGGCTAGACGGTTTGATATTCCCACAAAGTCGAGGATCTTGTGTTTATGTTCTGACTTTACTAGAAATCCCACACCATGGTAGCCAGCAGTACCTTTTGTAGCGAAACCCTACTGGCCGTTTGTAAAAAAATAAAATGCATATTTGCGCTTATTTTGAATTTAAATTTTTATGGAATATTCGAAAAAGAAAAGATTGATGTTGTTTTTTAGGCAGATGGTTTGTGGATTTCGTGTCAAAAAGTCGTTGGTGATCCGGGCTGTTTTTTAAACTAGATTTGCAACGTTTAACGTTTAACCTAGGCAAAGCAGAGAGATTGTGGGCTACTTTAACAATAACAACAAATATACGTCATATAGGAAATAACAAACCATACATACATACATACATACATGTAAATATACATACTTATATTACATATAATATTATATAGGTACATATTTTTTTTTTTATTAGCCTATAGGAGTGTCCCACTGCTGGGCAAAGGCCTCCCCTCTTTCCCGCCATTTGGTCCTATCCGATGCACACTCCCACTACTCTTTACAAAATGTGTCAAGGTCGTCCCGCCATCTCCGTTTTGGTCTTCCTCTGCCCCGAGATCCGTCCTGTGGGACCCAGTCTGTAGCTAATTTGGTCCAGCGCTCCGGGTGCATTCGGCAGATGTGCCCTGCCCAGTCCCACTTTAGCTTGGCGGCCTTCCTGCCCACATCCACAATGCCGGTTTTGGAACGCAGTTCGGTGTTTCTAACACGGTCGGTTCTACGAACACCCAGAATGCTGCGTTCCATTGCTCTTTGGCAAACCTTGAGTCTAGACTTTTCAGCATCAGTTTGAGACCATGTTTGGGCGCCGTAGGTGAGGATAGGCAGGATACACATGTCGACAAGTTTGCGCTTTAAAGAGAGTGGAAGGTTGCCCTTCATTAGCGTCTTCAAGGACCAGAAGCTCTTCCAGGCGTTTGCGATACGACGATCGATTTCTTTGAACTGCCTGTTATCGAAGGATACTAACTGGCCCAAGTAAATGTACTCGTCGACATACTGCATATCCTGTCCATCTACCACTACACTACGTTTCACGCGGTTAGTCATCAACTGTGTCTTGGCTCTATTCATGGTGAGTCCGACCTCAAGGCTTGCCACGCAAAGGTACATATATGTATAAAGAATTTTTTAAATGCAAACTTATTTGGGGCATTTTTGACTCGGAAGGGAAGTCCGTTTCAAAGACGGGCCACCTGCGCGGAAAACGAATTCGACATGAACCCAGTGCGGTGAGGAGGGATGGACAGAGACATATTGCCGGAAGAGCGAAGTTGACGGTCGCGCGTAACGCCGTAGTATTGAAAAAAAGACTTAAGGTAGTATTCAGGAGAATTTGGATCATTCAATACAGAAAAAAGAGTACACAACAAGCGAACATTGCGTCGTTGACGGATGCGGTGCGAGCCAAGCTGAGAACGAAAAGATGAAACATGATCATATTTAAGAAGGCAGAAAATGAAGCGAATGCAGTTATTGAGTAGCCGATCCAATTTGTCGAGAAGTTCTTCATTTATGTCTGGATAGCACACATCACCATAATCAAAGGGCAGGATTAGGGAATTTATTAATAAGACTTTAGTTTTGATAGGCAGGAAGTGCTTAAGTTTATTAAGAGCTTGAAGGGAACCCATGACCTTTCAACTGATCTCAGTAACCTGTGCTCTCCAACTCATAGTACTGTACAAAAGAACACCCAAATCTTTGACACTTTGACTGAACCTAATTGGAGTGCCGTCAAAACTTACTGGAGTTACTGCGGCTAAGTCAATTCTTGCAAGCTGTCTGGAACTACCGATAACAATGGCCTGGCACTTCGAAGGATTTACAAAAAGGCCGAACTTTTTAGACCACTGCTGGATATGTGAAAGGTCCTGGTTAAGTTTAACAATGCAAGTCCGAAGGTCAGTTACGGAACACTGGTCGTAAAGTTGCAGGTCATCAGCATACAGATGGTAGGCACAGCAAAGGTTAGGTGTTATGAAGTTAATAAAGGCGGAAAATAGAAGTGGGGATAAAATTCCTCCTTGAGGCACGCCAGTTACCAGGTCACACCAGTCAGACAAGGACCGGTCAACTCGGACCGCCTGCTGGCGGCCCCCGAGGTAGGCAGCGAACCAGTTAAGGGCTGTTTCCGTAACGTTCATGTGTTTGAGCAGAGCAAGGAGAATGTCATGGTCAACGGTGTTGAACGCGTTAGAGAAATCAATTAGGACAAGAACCGTGACCAATTGACTCTCCATGCCCCGCCTGATGTCTTCCGTCACCTTAATAAGCGCAGTACTAGTGCTATGACTTGGTCGGAAACCTGACTGTAAGGGGCTTAAAAGGTTATGTGAATAGACGAATGATGACAGTTGCTTATGAACAACCGCTTCGGCGATTTTAGAGAGAAAAGGAGAATGGAGATGGGTCTAAAGTTATTAAGAGATGTGGGATTACTAATTTTAGGTAACGGAATCACAAACGCTTTGCGCCAAAGAGAAGGGAATTCGCCAGTGGCCAGTGAGGAGTTAATGATGTCAGCTATCACAGGCAGCACACAATCAAGGATTGATACAATCATGAAACGGCTAACATCATCACAGCCCACGGCTTTCGACTTGATGGCTTGAATAATGGCTTTTATGTCGACAATAGAAATAGGACAAAATGAGAATGAATCTGTGACAGGAGAGGGCATAGAATCGATTGTAGAAAGGGTACTTGTCTTAGTAGGAGTGTCAACACAAGAAGCGGAAGAAAAATGTATGTTCTCTGTGACAACGCTACAGTTTTTCATAGTCGTCAATTTCTAGATTTCCTGGTGGGCTATAATATTCCGGGTCCGTGTTATACCCCATATTATTCGCCACAAGCGAATGTTGTGGAGAGATATAACCAGGTCGTGATTACTACTCTGAGCATTTTAGTTGAAAATGACCATTTGGTCGTCTCATTTACATCGGGTCGCTCTTTATTTGAATTCTTGTATAAATTTGGCCACTACTTACACACCGAATTTTTTGATGTACGGCCGCGAGTTGTCAATGATTCGTGAGCGTGTTGAGAATTAGGTTGTGGACCAAGATGTGGGACTCAGCCGGATGGAACGCGCTTCGAATCTTCAGACGCTTCAGAGGTATACGATAAAGTTTCTGATTCGATGGCTTTGGCCTTTCATCGTAACGCCGCCAAGTTCAACACGAATCGTTCTTCGCCCAGTATTGTTGTTGACCAAATCGTTTGGCGCAGGAATTTCCAGCGTGGCTCCGCTGACCCTTTTCGGGGCGGTAAATTCGCCCCACGTTTCGTTCGGTGCCGAGTGGTTAGAAGGGTGTCCCCACAGGTATACGTTTTGGCTGATACCGATTCCGAGCACATCGGTACCTATCATATTAAAGATATTTTGAAATAGTTTCTTCTTTTGGCCCGTTCACCCAAATATTCTCAAAAATTCTAAAATGCGCTTTAGTCCGCCCTTCCCCTAATGGTGATCCTTACTTGGTTCGTTTTTTATCGATTCTTTTTTGTTTTCGTTTGAGCGCTTCCTTGCTCCTTTTTCCGGATTTGACTTGTACTACCGTTGGTGCTTAGGCCCCGGTTATCTTTCCCGGCTTATGTCAGCCTGGTTGTGTCATTTGATGATTCGGTGTGGTGTGAGGGATCATGGTCTGTAGCCAGGTGCAGTTCCTATCCTATCCCGGCCGTCACGACTTGGACCGCGTGACGCATCGGTTGGCCTCGTGTCATCTTGTTATAGGTTAGTCTTTTGGGGTAATGTTAATATTTGGTTGGGGTTGGTTTTATTGGAATTCGTTTAGGGTCCTCTCCTCTTGTTATATTTTTTGGGCTTAGCATTAAGGTTTATTTGTTTTTTGGGTTAGTCTTCTTGTTTTGTTGTTTGTTTGTTTGTTTGAGATGCTGTAGCGAAACGCTACTGGCCGTTTGTAAAAAAATAAAATGCATATTTGCGCTTATTTTGAATTTAAATTTTTATGGAATATTCGAAAAAGAAAAGATTGAAGTTGTTTTTTAGGCAGATGGTTTGTGGATTTCGTGTCAAAAAGTCGTTGGTGATCCGGGCTGTTTTTTAAACTAGATTTGCAACGTTTAACCAGTTTGATAATAATTACGAAGTGTCGAAAGTGCGCGTTAATCGACGAGAGGAAAGGCTCCTCGTAGACATCTGGCCACCTAAGCCGTGCGTGAATCGGCGTCCGGAGAGGAGTGGCTCCTCGTAAACTGCTGGCCACCAAAGCCGTGCGTAGGTCGGCGCTAAGCACTGGTGGAGTGAAGAAACCTCATCGTTGTCGTCCGGTCTGCTGCCATACGCGCTCGCCAGGAAGCGAGTGGCTTACCTCGTCGGCCTGCTTGAAGACACCATCTTATGCGCCATTCTGCAAAATATCTTGTTTTACTGCACTTTGTGATACATTATGTAGTTGCAGCGTTCTTCAATACCTTCACCGTCTCTTCTCATCTCACTGATGCCCCACCTTAAGTTGGAAAGTGCATGTTCTAGTTCTTGTAGGGACTCTTCAGTTCTTAGGGTTCGGGTGTTTAGAGTGCAGATGTGTAGTGCTTGGTTTTGTCTGCGGGGTACTATTGGAGGATGTTGGTTGGACTCCCGGGCGATCGGGATAAATATTTTCTTTGCTGGAAATAATTTCTTTTGCTTGTGTTTACTTTGATTTTTTTGATTATGTAGTGTTGGAGGGTTTTGGTCTATTTCTTTATTGTTACTGTTGTATTGATTATATGCTTCTGTATTTATAGTGTTGTTCACATTTAAACACTTTTTAGGATTGGTATGTATTTTCTTTGTAGGAGGGTATTGGTCGCAATCCCCACGATGACCAATCGGCTTGGGGAGTATTGTTTTAGTTTGATTTATTGGTGGTGTTGTATTATTATGGGGTTTTCTTTTCCGTTTATATTTTCATAGTTTTTTGACTGCGTTGTTTTTGATTGTTTGTTAGGCCGGATAATTTTTGCTTGCTCTTTGGTCCCGTTGGAATTATTTGTTGGTGTGGACGGCGGTGAGGATGGTACCCTTTTTCTTTTGTCTTTGTGTTCTACCCTTTTTTCCTTGATTATAAGTTTGTCGTTTTTTATGATGGCGTATTGTCCCGACTCCCTAGCTTCTATCATTTTCGGTATAAGGGTCTTTCTCTCTTCAAGAACTTCTTTTGTAAAGTCTTCAGTAATTTTCACATTTTTTGGGTAATATTTTTTGTTTCTTAGAAGTTCCATTTTTCGCCATCCTAATGTCAAAGTTATTTTAATCGGTCTTATTTTGTTATCGGTCTTTTTCCCCAATCTTTCTGCTCTGCTAATTTCCCACTTGTCCCATTCCGCACTGTTTAGTTTGTTGTCAATATTGTTTAAAGTTTCCAGAACTATTTCCATCAGTTCGGTATTGTTTCTTTCTTTTTCTTCCACGCCGTGAATGATCAAGTTGTTCCGATTCTATTTCCAAGTTTTTCATTTTTGATTTCTGCATGTTATTTTCATGTTTCAGTTGTTCGGCTTCCTGTTTAATCGGCATTAACTTTTCATCTATTGTTGACGAAATAGTTTGTTGGACCGTTTGATTTATTGTGTTAGTTTGTTTTTCGAATTCTCCCTTTAATTTATTAAACAGTGAATTCATTTGTTCGTCCATGTTCTCCATGATGTAATAACGAAACGTTTAAAGTTTGCTTGAAATGGAACGCAGTTTTTCTTGTTAGGTTGTTTGTCCTTGCGATGTGTCACTTTTGTCGATGTTTGTTATATTTTGTGTGGCAACACTGCAAATTTTTTCGTTAGGTTGGCAAGATAAGATCCGATTTGTGGTCTGATGATATATGACATTTAACTTTGGAGGTTACACTGAGAGAAAAAACTAACAAAAACACACTTAGAATTACAAAAATAAAACTTAATCCGGGGACAAGGAGAGTCAACTAATAGGAACAAATTGACTTTTGCAATTTCCATTTAGTAGGAAATACAACTTCTATATTTGTAATTTGAAGTATGCTAGAGTAATTTCAGAAATTTGGTTTTGTTATTCCGAGAGGTGCTTTAGCAATATCGGAGGTGATGACGTCATGGGTGAAAACTAACCGTTTTGTAATTCTAAGCGTGCTTTAGCAATATCGGAGACGATGACGTCATAGGTTTTACTAAACTGTACTGCGATTCCAAGCTAGCTGTTGTTATTCTAGAGATAACGACGTCACAGGCAAAAACTAAACTGTTTGCAATTCCTCCGCCCCTAGCAAACGGGCGCCGCGAGAGCATGTCGCGCGCGTGGTAGCTACCCGTCTCTATTTCTGTCTGTATGAATAAAAAAACATTTGGTAGTATATCTCTGTACTAAAGAGGCACTATAAAAGCCTGTCGAGATATTCTACCCATTCCTTTCTTATTCATACAGTCAGAAAGAGACTAGTAGTTATTACGCGCGCAACATGCTCTCGCGGCGCACCTGTGCTAGGGAGGTTGGAATTGCAAACAGTTTAGATTTACCTTTGATGTCATTATCACTAGAATAACAACAGCTAGCTCGAAGTTGCAGAACAATATATTCCTGTAGACCCCAACTACACAGTAGGTCGCGGGTTAATATGTCCATGGCCCACAATATATCCTAAATTTATTATTTAACTTAAGTATGTTTTAAACAAAGAAGACACGAGACACGCCCGCCCGACATCCGACACAATACTAACTCTAACCAAATGAACGTAGCAAGTAGCTGTGTTGGTATTACAAAACTCGTTTAGTGATTGGTACAACAATGAACATAAACACAACAAGTCTATCTACTAAATACCAGTAAACTTTGTAATGTCGCTATAGTAACAACTGAATTGTTATTTTAAATGGGGTAATGTTATTCCCGCGAACTCGTTTTTTAGATATTACAAAACTATGTAAGTGAGACATTTACTAAAATCATAACTTGAAATCACAGATGCTTTTTTCCAAAAATCACAAACTTTACTAGTAAAAATCGGAGAATTTTAGTAGTAATAAAAATGGATTGTAACAAATACTGAACTTTGTTTAATGCTCCATTTACTAAAGTCTGTTTGCTGAAATTAGTTTTAGTATTACTGAGCTGTTTGTAGAAATAAATAAATTTTACAGAAATAGTGAAACTTCCATGATTACTACTAAAACTTCATTTTTTCCCCCAGTACAGAACTGTTTATTAATTCCTGGTGGTGATTTTTCTCTCAGTGTATGTTTGTTTCGATTTTCTCACTGATTTTTGTTGCAAATTTTACGTAAGACGTTGAAATTTTCACTAGTATCTTTTCGCACAGTTCTAATCTATATTATTATTCACAGTCCACTCGTGTTTGCTTCTTTTACACTGATTTTTAATTATTTTTCACGGAACGCACTGACAACCATCTTTCTTGTTAGAGTACCGGAATCGGAAATAATAATAATAAACATTACCTATTAACTAAATATTCTACTTTAAATCTGTCAAATAAATACCATTCGGGGAGGCAACAAATGATGTGTCCGTGTTGTATGACTGTGTGGACTGGTCGACGAGTGCCTAATTTAGGGAACTGAGTACCTGACCGTATAATCGAACAGGTATCCAAGAAAGAGCAGGCCAAAGTAGCTCCGATTGTCCGACGGGTATAAATGAACTGGTACCGCCGAGCCCGCCAGCCGCGAGCTGTGTGTGTGTGATAGCTAGGTACTTACCGTGCACGGCCTGGTCGAGCTGCCGGCGCCGCGCGTCCACCGCCGCGGGCAGCGCGGGCTGGTAGCGCGCCAACGCTCTCGCCGCTCCCGCCAACCGCGCAGCCTCACCGACACCAGCTGGGCCGCCCAGCAGCGCCGCCAGACGCCACGCCAGCGCCTCCACTGGCAGCGACGGCCGCGGTGACACGTCCAAGTCCACCAGCCTGCACAAACACATGAAAAATGTTTAAGTAAAGAATTATGGTATGTATATAAAAAATATTGCTGGGAAGAACGTTATGTATAGGCTTATTTGTACAAAACAGAAACACGAGAAACACAGTAAATTAAATACAACAAAGGCTAACTTATCCCTGGTCAGACTCAGGCTCAGACACTGTCAGAAAAGAAGAGCGTCACTCCTTCTGCTCTACCGATCTTCTTTAAGTAACGTATTTATGTGTACAAATGCAAGAGTTAAAAGCAATGAAAGAGCTTACAAATGGTCTTCCATTATAGACGATCTTCCCTGGAAGCGGACGGCGCTATGATGCGTTATATAAGGTAAGCAGAGTTTACTTCAGGTCAATTACCGAGATAGTCTAACATTGGTAACGTCTAAATCTATTCATGAAACTTATAAACTTTCAATGAAAAGGGACCACTCTCGACGAAATTACTTCTTGCACTTCAGGTGGTTTCAGGGACCACCGGTTAAGAAACTTGTCAAGTACTTACTTAAAAACAATCCTACTTTGTGATCTGTACTGTGTGTACTAGGATTGTGATCATTTACGGCCAACATCGCGGCGCGGCGCACAGGCTTCGAAGCGTAACCAACTTGAAGACGTTACTCTCATTAAGATGTCAGCATTGAAGCAGTTATCGCTTTGTCATTTCCCGCCATTTCGACCACACACACAGGCCAATAATTATTACTCTGACTCTCGGTTATAAATAAGTATTACAACTGTTCGGGCCAAGATATATTAGGCAGGAACTCACAGACGCGTAAACTATGTATTTTGTCTGTTTTGTCCTCATGTTTTGTCAATTAACATAGTTGTCAACTTGTCAAGTTATCATCGAACCACAAGCCGCTCTGTTATTTCTACTTCACAGTAGGACCAGTATAACTCAAGCCGTCGATTATCCATAAGTATTACATCTATTTGGACCAAGATATACCGGACACGAGTCAGCAGTCGTATAAACTGTTTAGTCAATAGTAGGCAAATAGTTGTAGCGCTGCGGGAGTCTCGAGACAATTGCGCGCGCTCTGATTAGTGTTTCGCAAAAACTGATGAACGGCGAGGTGCGCGCGCGTAACGGCACCGGCGGCACCGGCGGCGGCGGCGCGGGCGCAGCGCGCAGCACGGTTCCCAGCTACGTCTGGGTCGCATTAACACAAAAAAATAAAAGTCACTTCTGGTGCGAACCGATTGACATACCACTGCTTCAGTTTCCGAAGGTTGTCAATTGATCACCTACAATTTTTGGGGAAGTACTTACGCATAAAACCGATATATTTTTTATCTGTATGTACTTGAATTGTTGACCTTTACTTTACTTATTAATTCTTAACTTTTGGATGCATAAACTGACTTGTCTGCCGTTAAATGCGGACGTAGAGACAAACTTGACAAGCAAATCTACATCACAAACATGTTACTGAAACTATTACCCGCCCGGCATCGCACGGGCACAATCTTAACGAATTAATTAAATTATACACTTAAACTTTCAAGAGTCACTGTATTGATAGGTAAAAACCGCATGAAAATCCGTTCAGTAGTTTTTAAGTTTATGGCGAACATACAGACAGACGCGGCGGGGGACTATGTTTTATAAGGTGTAGTGATAACATTCGTTTTTAAACGAAACTAGTGTTGTTGGGAGGGAGCCGACTAAAATATTATTTTAAACATTAAATACATCGACATTCCGATAGAGAACTTCCACCTTTCATAACAGGTTTTCAGAACATCTTTATTATGAAATAGATAGCAAATAAGCGACGAGCGAAAGCTTATTTTCTAGAAGTGGTATCGCGACGTAGTAAAGGAATGCAGATGCACCATAATTAGCAACTTGGCATAACATGACAGGTTCAACCTTCCTCAAATCGTCATGTCTAGTGTCATATGTCTAGTTTCAATTACCATATTCAGCTTAAAATTAGGTTCCAATTTGAACCAAAGCCGGCAGTGCCTCCGTTACGACAAATCCTGTTGTAAGCACATTTTACAAATCGTCTGTGTTTACGTTTTCTATTTCCCAGTTAACGCGTCTTTCTCAACGTGTCGCCTGTTAAACATTAGTCTCTTATCTATTCACTTAACACAAAACCGCTTTCATGTCTGTAGAATATTTGTTCCGTCAGCCGACGGTGACGGCGAGAGTGTATAATTGTGTACGTGCAAATATATTAATACTAAATAGAGTGATGACTCCCCTTATGAGTAGAGTGAGCAATAAATCAGTGCAGATCTGCAGAAGCGCTGGGCGCGGCGCGGCTGACGCGGCCGGCGATGGCGGCGATGGCGTGGAGCAGGTTTAATTATTCGCCCGGTCTGGCCTAGTGGATAGTGACCCTGCCTGCGAAGCCGATGGTCCTGGGTTCGAATCCCAGTAAGGGCATTTATTTGTGTGATGAACACTAATATTTGTTCCTGAGTCATGGGTGTTTTCTATGTATATATGTATGTATTTATCTATATAAGTATGTATATCGTCGCCTAGTACCCATAGTACAAGCTTTGCTTAGTTTGGGGCTAGGTTGATCTGTGTAAGATGTCCCCTTATATTTATTTATTTATTTATTTATTCATTGTTCGCTCTCCGCTTTCTTTATCCACTGTTATTAGTTTTCTCTCATATTTAATCATCGAGTTACGGGATGGCTTATCTCGTGGATCTCGCATCGCAGCTAGCGTTCCCGCGCGTAATGGAAATGATTAGCGGAATTCTTCTAATTCGTAACAAAATATATGACACGCTTGTACCTCTTTATTATGGTTGTGCAATCTCGGCTGAACTTATTTTAACATTACATTTTTATTTGGAGTATTTGTACAACTGAATACCTTGGAGGAAGATCCGCGTATAATTTGTTTGACACGACACGATCATACAGGCCTATTCGGATTTCGAGATAATCACAAGATCTTGAGACGATTTAGAGATCAACAAGATCTACATTAGATATCGACTAGATGTGACTTGGATATCTAAGTCATAACTTGTCGAAATCGTTCAAGAGGACCTCCAGAATCGAGGAAACGTCAAATTTGACATATCTATCTTACAAATATCTTTAAATTATCCGTATCGTAATTTGTTGAAGTCTAGTAGAAATCTAATTCATTTTCCGAATCGAGCCGTCAATCGCTCTATAATAATTTTTGGTTAACTGCGAGTTCTCAGTTCGGGGCGAACTATTATACATAATTATTTAATAAAATCGGCCAAGTGCGAGTCGGACTCGCGCACCAAGGGTTCCGAACAGTCAGCAGCAGAAAAATTGCTAAGCGGACCAGGTGTTCAAAATGATCTTGTCGCAACTTTATTGTTAAGAGAATAAGAGCGTGTCAAGGTAATTTTGAACACCTCGGCCGCCTAGCAACTTATGCTGCTAACTGTACCATTACCTACGCAAAAAACGGCAAAATAATCACGTTTCTTGTATGGGAGCCCCACTTAAATATTTATTTCAAATTTGTTTTTAGTATTTGTTGTTATAGCGATAGCGGCAACAAAAATTTGTGAAAATTTCAACTGCTAGACAGTTAGACAGTAACTAACACGGTTCATGAGTTACAGCCTGGTGACAGACAGACGGACAAACGGACGGACGGACAGACGGACAGCGGAGTCTTAGTAATAGGGTCCCGTTTTTACCCTATGGGTACGGAACCCTACAAAGCAACCATAAACAAAGCGTCATTTTCAGTATACTTTTGCTTGAATTGTAAGAACAAGTAACATATTATCTTCCTTTACACAGATAATTTTGTCTTGTTATCTAATCTTTCACCAAAATCTTTTATGCTGAGGTATTCATGGTTGACTGGGCTTATGTGAGTGAGCTGTCAGCAGCCATCGACACTAGAATAGCTGTCACCGTTAATATCACATAACATAGGTAACGTTATCCAATACATCATGTCACGCGGATTGACTCGTTACCTAACTACAGTAACGAACGAGTGAATGTAAATCAAGTAATGAATGATCGCATACGCCGATATGAGATCGATGGCACTATCACTCGGAGATTAGTAAAACAAAACAAGTTTGGGAGAAAGTCCCCGAAGTGGCTGGACCGGTTGCCTTGAGCCGCCTGCCCTGCCGAGCGCCTCGACTCCAATGTTGCCAACTTGCATGGAATTAAAAAATAACAGATGGAAGCCGTCAATGGGAACCGAATTTTGCAAAATTTTTGACGAAAAATGTACGGGGCTTTTCCCGATTCCCAAAATAAGCAAATATTTTAACCCATCCTAGCAGATGGATTTAAAAATTGATAATAGCACCGTATAGTATAGCCAAGTTAATAAGTGATACTGATAACTGTTCGCGCCTTCCTCTTTCTATGATAATACGACGTAACTGCATGGTGGTGCAGCACTTGTGTGTATACGTTAAAATACGTTATATCATCAACGTCAACGCACTTCAATTACCATAGATCGTTGTTGCATTGAGATAACGTATGTATACATGTGTACATAGGTGTACATCACGCGCAATTTGAAGATGATTTTCGACACCCACTATTTAGCGGCTCGGCCCCGTTCAATGATTGTGTTATAAATGTTGTTATGAACACTTCAAGCACTTATCCGCGGATTGTCGGTGATGAAAACGTTGCATAAGTAGGTAGGTAAACATTGTAAACATACACAGTTTCGAAACAAGTGTGTTTAACTGTTTATACGCGATGTTTACGATGCAATTTTATACATTTCCTGCATTGTGTAGGCTTTAAGAGCCAACGGGAGTGGTCATTTCTCCATACAAACGTACTCCTCGTTTTCCTCCGTGGTTTTTGAAGCTAGAGCAATGATTTTTTCAACACAGATTAATATTGTCAATATCTGTGTCGGACCGTTTTGCTTTTTTTGATATTTTTGTTTTTTAAGGCGCTAGAGCCCTTCAAAAATGGCCAAAATGGCCTAATTGACTATGCCGCAATGAGAGGCGTGGCATTCAAAACTGATATCAATTAGCCAAAAAAGCAAAACGGTCCGACACAGATAATTTCATAATCATTTAGATTTCCAAATTTGGTTACGATTGGTTAAGTTTTGGAGGAGGAAACAGAGGAGTACGAAACCTCGATTTTTGAGATTTTTACGCAGGATTTTTCGCCTTGTCCTTATCGCACTACTTTTAGGTGCCGCTTCCGTTGGCGAGACGGGTATATTTACCTAAAATATTTAAAACTCAGCTCCTGTTTCGTCTTAAAACTAAGTTCATCTTTATCACAAGAAATTCGAGAATGAAACCATTTTGAAAATGTTATGGAGTGACGTGAAGTGACCTAACCTCTTGACACCACCGCATATAAGTTTTACTCATATTTTACCTGATGGTTTCACTAAATATATGTACCGATATCTAGGAAAAATAGTAGAAAATATAACAAATCGGAACGGGTGGTTCATCAACATGTAAAGATATTTATGTAAAAATAATGTGTAGCCAAGTAAAAAAAAACCAGCCAAGTGCGAGTCGGACTCGCCCACCGAGGGTTCCGTACAAATTTATTAGTTTTACTACTGTTGTCCCTGTATTTATAATAGTGACGATATTACTTGCCAAATTTCATAGCTCTAGGTCTACGGGAAGTACCCTATCAATTTTGATTCCCTTGAGAGTGTCGAAATTAACGTTTTTTATGGCTGTGTCTATATATTTTTTACGTTAAATTAGAAGTATGATTTTTTTTTCACAGCTTCAAGGGACTGTAGACCTGAGTACCTATATGATTTTAATTTGTCTGTCAAATCAAAACCCTTTATCTCATCGCGTTCCCGAGATACAGGGTCTTGACAGGCAGACGGACAGACGGACAACAAAGTGATCCTATAAGGGTTCCGTTTTTTTTCCTTTTGAGGTACGGAACCCTAAATTGTACATTTGAACTTAAAAATATAAATGTAATAAAAATTAAAAATTAAAAAAAATGTAAATGAAAAATGTATCTATGGCACAGATATTGACAGGAAATACTCATTTCTGAAACGTGCAACAATGTACCTACTTATTATGATCATTTTTCTATGGAAGAAAGATTACAAACAATTTTAGTACATTAAGTGAAAAAATTACACTGATGTCATGTGAGTTTGTAAGCATGGTTTGCCACACTGTGTGTAAAATTATTTGAATGTAAAGATATTTTTGTAACTTTCAATTGTAAATATGTACCTATATGTATAATATTATCTTTGCCCAGGTTACGTTTAGTTAATTGGAAAAGAAACTTATGGCCTGATTGTTACCTGTTGAGCAGCAGCTCGATCAGCACGGCGGAGTGCGGCAGGCTGTCGGCGAGCAGGTCGAGCGGCAGGTCGGCGGCGAGCGGCGCCAGCACCGCGCTGCCCGCTCGGGCCACCACGGCGGCCGCCTCGCGGAACTGCCGGCCCTCGGCCAGCAGCAGCACGCGCCGCAGCGCCGCGCGAGGCGACGTGCCGCGCGCCTCGCGCCCGCGCCCGATGCGCTCGCGACTCTCCTTCTCCATGCTGGCACAGTCAGCCCATCGCGCGACACCGTGGCGTCGCGTCGCGATCTGAAATACGGCATGTGTTAACACTTTTGAAAATACATCAGTCATGAAATAAAACTATGGAAACGGATTGTATCGCGTATTGTGACTTTATAATACTCGTACGAGTACATCCCGACGTTTCGAACCCTATACCTACCAGCTACCTACAGCGTTCGTGCCCGTGGTCAACGGGTGGGGGGGTTATACGCGCGATATATTCCGTTTCCATAGTTTTATATAATTCTGAGTTCTGAGTAATTTTCGCGGTAGCCGAAGACAATAATATAATCAGTCGTTAAAGTCTATAAATGATGTGATGTATTTACCTAATGAATAAGTAGGTATACCTACCTAGATACAATAATGCCAAGTGCTTGTCGAGGCTGGCAATGCTAGCATTATGGAATTTATGGAGGGTTATTGCGAATCACTGACGTAGCTGAAACTGCCGCCAAGCTTAAATGGGACTGGGCGCGGGACACGTCTGCCGTATGCCGGATGATCTGTGGGCCAAAACAGCCACCCGCTGGGTCCCAGGGATTGTAAGACGTCACGGCAAACCTCGTCGGAGATGGCGGGACGAGCTTGACGCCTATGACAGAGACTGGTGGGAGACTTCAGGGGATAGGGATACGTGGAGAAAAAAGAGGGAGGCCTTTGCCCAGCAGTGGGACAATATAGGCTCATAATAATAATAATAATAACCCCGCGGGGGCAGCTTGTGGCGAGCTGACGGTGAGTGGCGACACCGCGGACCCCTATTCCAGAGGGCCCTGTCATCTGGCCCTCGCCTCTGTGCTTGCCTTGATTGGCCGGCCAGAGTGGAGTCGCAAGAGCGGGACCTATGCTCCAGGTTGGAAGTGTAAAATGTCATAACGCCGGCGGCCTGCTGAACGGATCACCGGAATCTGGCTACCGCAGACTCACCTCTCGACAACCTTACAGCCGCTCCGAAGTGTTGCTCTATTGTCGCACTGTGCGTGCGGCCGTTGTAGGGCCCACTAAATGAGTAGGCGAGTCACCACCTGTCTTACACAATTTTGAGACTGATTGTCACGGCAGGTGTCCGCTAGTCTCCTCCCATAACCCATTATCCAGTCCATCCAACTTGCATATCAATAGCCCATGACCTTAGTTCCCATCGCGGCACAAAAGTGCTGCACTGCAATAGTCTTTGCACCTGGCGGAGACCATCTCCGGATGTATCATATTGTGCGCTCGGGGATGGTATCCGCCATGTGTATCCCTTGCTTTTAGAGTAAACTGTCTTAAAGGGCCTCTGCGCTGTTGGCTTCGGCCCCACGCATGCCTCCCAAAGGTCCGGGACCCCATGGTCCCGAGATATGGAAAGGACAAACAAATAATAATAATAATAACGCTGGTTTTACCAGTGCAATCAGTCAACGCAGGGCAGCTTGTGGCGAGCTGTTGGGGATTAGCGACCTCACGTACCCGAGTGCTCCTGGGGAGTTCTACTGTTACCCGCAAGGAGGGTGGGTGGGACACGGCCAGAGTGGAGTCGTTAGAGCTATAAGCTCCAGGGGTGGAAGTGAAAGATGCATAAGACGCGAGTTGGCACAGTGGCAACAGCCACTGGATAGAAAGCGGCGCACACCTCTCGACACCCCTGAGCCGCTCACACCGGTGTTGCCCTTGAGTCATCCTAGATGTCGCTTTTTGTGGGGGCCCATCTTGTGAGGGCGAGTCACCGTCTACCGGAAATAAAATTGCATACCGTTTTATTAGGCAGGCGTCCGGTTTTTTACCCCATAGCTCAGTACTTAGTCCATCGCTTTCACCCAATAACCTAGTTCATTTTAGATTCCATCAACTCTCAATAGCCCTTACACCCTGGCGGGTGCTGCCTCTGCGTGCGTCCCATGACACGGGTAAGGGCAGCATCCGCTCGGTGTACCCCTTACATTTCACTAAAGTGTCAAAAGGGCTTCTACGTGTTGGCTTCGGCTCCGCGCACGCCTCCCAAGGGTCCGGAACACCATTGTTCCGTGATGGGAAAGACATACAAATAATAATAATATTGTTAATTGTTATTCCGCCCCTTGGAACCAAAGAAATAAAATATTGTATGACAAGAGATTATTTTATACGTTCACCTCACCATAGTTTTATACACAGGAGACTAATATGCTTCAGTCACTTCAGTGTGTTACTAGGGTAGTTAAGTAATGTAAGTACATATACATATATACGTCTAACTAGGTACTATTGTTTTTGTATTCTTACTTCTTTATCTTAGGTATTAACTGTATCATTTTTGCCCGTATTTACGGAATACTGCTTGACTCAAACATGTGAAAACACATAAGTCATCAGTCATCCCATCGCTTCTTTCTTCTCGAAGGCTTTCAACCTCAGGTTTTCTCGTCGTGAGTGTATAAGTGGTAGGGTAAATGTGGGATAGTTGCCATACTTTTTGAAAAAGGTGAATAAAATACAGAAGATAAGCATTTAAAAATCTTATAACACAGTGTTAGTTTGTATACTCATTAATAAACAATATTTTCAAGGTAGTTTGATATTATTTGTTTTATTTGTTTAGTTATAAACAAAATAAAAAGGTCCTTCGGACGGGAATAGATGCCAACTGTATGGGTTAGATGCCGCAATGATATTTTGACTCGTGGGATAGTATACAAATAAAACAAATAATATCCAGCTACCTTGAAAATATTGTTTATTAATGAGTATACAAACTAACACTGTGTTATAAGATTTTTAAATGTTTATCTTCTATATTTTATTCACCTTTTTCAAAAAGTATGGCAACTATCCCACATTTACCTTAATCTGTTGCGGCGTAAAATAGTTTTTCGCAATAAATCACAATACGTCCATTTTAGCGAAGTGTTCGTCATTAACCAGGGGGAGGAAATGAGTAAGCTTACAAATAAAAAATGAATTGCAAGCGTTAAATTCGCACAAGTCGCTATGTGAAAATTTGGGCATAGCTATCCCCCTATAGCATCTATCCCACATTTACCCTATTTGTAGCCGCCGTGCAGGTCAGGATCTCGACGACTCAAATAAAAAGCTTCGATTTGAAGTAAACTATTATAATCTTCCAAAAGTTACTGGTTTACAAGGGTTCCTTGACTAAACGGTTAGCTGTAGAAGTGGTGTGGTGATTGTATGGAGGCTGATGAAAGAGTGATTTGCATAATTTGAATGTACGAAATGGTGGTTAAGATTTAGGTGCCTCTAATTGGCCGCGATACATGGTATGTGGAGCGCTCCTATTGGTGCTTTAGAAAAAGCTTCCAAATACTAGCCGAGCCCGACGGCTGCGTTTAGCTACTGCATTAGAATTTTATACAAATAAAGAGTTGCGTTCGCAACATACTCCCGAGCGTTGAGAGACTCAACAAAAAAAAAAAAAATGGAAGTTATGAAATTAAATTAAGTAATAGGGAGGGGGCACAAGTTGTTATACGTCCTACGGATGACTCCTTTCTTCGTGCGTATGTCGGCGACTCTGGTGACGTTGTCCGTGCCCGGGTACAGCTTCGTGACGCAGGATCTGTGCGGGCAGCTTGGGTTAGCGACGCGCAGCCTGGGAGCTACGATCACAGGTATCAATGAGCAGCTTTCACATTGTCCGGAGTCTTGTGATACTACAATTCATTCCCTCCATAGTAACTATACGACGACCGTAAACTGTTACGTTGCCAACGTAATAAACACATCTATGCCGCCTTGTCGCATAGATCTTACCAATATCCCTATTCCTGCCGACATCACATTGGCAGACCCATCGTTTTATGAGCCTTCCGCTATCGATATTTTAGTCGGGGCGGAAATATTTTGGGACGTCTTGGGTACCGCGCGTATTAAGTTAGGTAAAAATAAACCTCAATTACGCGAATCATCTTTAGGTTGGCTCGTGTGTGGCTCCATACCTGCCCACAACAAAAACACAAACGAATCTTATTTTTGTTCGTTCATCACACATAATGATGACACTAATCTCACTCGTTTTTGGGAATTAGACTCGGTGTCTTCTACACATTGCATGTCTTATGAAGAGCAAGCGTGCGAAAAAAGTTTTTTAGAAAATACCATTCGCGATCAAGATGGCCGCTTCGTTGTGACGTTACCTTTAAAAGAGTCACCGGAAGTACTTGGCGACTCATTTCAAATGGCCAAGCGCCGTTTCTTGGCATTGGAGAAACGGCTCGCACGCGATCCTGCCTTCAAAACCTTATATTTTGATCAAAATAAGTTAATCGCTTGGTTCTCACGACGCGGTTTAATAGATAATAAAGGGCTGTCCATAAATTACGTCATCGATTTTTGACGATTTTGGACCCCCTCCTATAATCATCCAAAAATCATGCTTCAAATGACCCCATTTCCTCCTACATCATGCTACCGTCATCCGATGTCCAGACCCCCCCCCCCCCTAATTTGAAATGACGTAATTTATGAATAGCCCCTAAGTATTAGTATCCAAGGAACGCGCTAATCTTGTCGCAATGCCTGTAACGGCTACCCCGGTGCCCGCGCGGTACCCCGCCGCGCCGCGCCGCGCCGGTTGCCGCACAGCGCGCACGCGCGATTATTTAACTGTAACGCCCGCCATCGCCGCTGTCATCAAACCTGTAAATGCTAATGAAGTTTTTACGTTTATAGATCACTTCGGCGCGCGGTGCGGACCGCAACATTTGTCGCAATGATAAGTAATATCGCACGTGATCACAGATATACACCTTCAAAACATGTACCCATTCAGAGATAGTGTAGGTAATTATAAATAATCCGTAATGTTGCATTCAATAAGTTCTGAAGGTTGGCTGACAACGTAATCAATATATGTAATAAAAGAATGTGTACAATGTGCGTGCCGCTAAAACTCAGAAATGAGTCCCGATACGATCAAGGAAGCTATATGGGGTGGTAGCCCTCTATCTGCCGTCCATGAAGAAGTTTTCCCTTTTTACCTGAAGGGTGTGCTTTTGAAGATATAAGGGCTAAAAGTTTCGCCCTCTGAAACCCAGAAGCAGTTGTTTTTGTTTTTGAATTTTGAACCTTAACTTAATAAAATAAAGTTCATAATATTAGGTCATTACCTATGAAATTGGCGTTTTGTAGGGAGAATTTCAACGAAACACGAATTTCCATACAATTAATTTTGCGGATATTTTTTTGATGGCTAATTCAAACCAAACAAAATTTTTCCAGTAATTTTTGACACCTTTAAGGTATGTTTTCAATATCTCCATTTCTTGAAAATTGGTACCATTAGAAAAATATAAGTAATTTTAATACTCGAACCGACAGCACATGAAAAGACCTATTTTCAAGGCTTAATTCTGAACACTTAACAATAAAAAATAACAATTAATTGTATGTAAAATCGTTGTTTATTGAGTGCACTGTAGTTTTATTGTAATTGTGTATGTACTTTTGTAAAAAAAAAAAACTAGGATCAGACTTATATCTATGAACAAAAACGCCAATTTCATAGGTAAGGACCTAATAGATCGTGAAATATATACCTACAAAAAATTGTACCTGGTGAGGTGTCTCGGGTCTCGGAGGCTAGATATTTCTAGAAAAGTCCAGAACATTCGCGAGTATTCGAGAGCATTCCATAGCATATCAGAACATTCTGGAATGTTGGCGAATATTCGAGAACATTCTAGATCATTGTGAACATTCCAGAACACTTTCGAAAGTTGTGGAATATTCTAGAACATTCGAAGCCGCCTCAGATGCTAGACATTTCTGGAATAGTCCAGACCATTTGAGAGTATTTGAGAGCATTCCACAGCCGTTCAGAACATTCTGGAATGTTGTCGAATATTCGAGAACATTCTAGATCATTGTCAAACATTCCAGAACACTTTCGATTGTTGTGGAATATTCTAGAACATTCGAAGCCGTCTCGGCGGCTAGACCTTTCTGGAACAGTCCAGACCATTTGAGAGTATTCGAGAGCATTCAACAGCATATCAGAACATTCTGGAATGTTGGCGAATATTCGAGCACATTCTAGAGCATTGTGAACATTCCAGAACACTTTCGAATGTTGTGGAATATTCTGGAACATTCGATGCCGTCTCGGAGGCTAGACATTTCTGGAATAGTCCAGACCATTTGAGAGTATTCGAGAGCATTCCACAGCATATCAGATTATTCTGGAATGTTGGCGAATATTCGAGAACATTCTAGATCAATGTGAACATTCCAGAACACTTTTGAATGTTGTGGAATATTCTCAAACATTCGAAGCCGCCTCGGAGGCTAGACATTTCTGGAACAGTCCAGACCATTTGAGAGTATTCGAGAACATTCCACAGCATTTCTGTACATTCTGGAATATTGTCGAATATTCGAGGACATTCTAGATCATCGTGGAACATTCCAGAACACTTTCGAATGTTGTGGAATATCCTGGAACATTCGAAGCCGTCTCGGGTCTCGGAGGCTAGACATTTCTATAACAGTCCAGTCCATTCGAGAGTATTCGAGATCATTCTACAACATTTCAGAACTTTCTGGAATGTTGTCGAATGTTTGAGAACATCCCAGATCATTGTGGAATATTCCAGAACACTCTCGAATGTTGTGGTATATTCTGGAATATTGTGGCCCATTCGAAGCCTTTTTTGTATGGGTGGAGCTACAGAACATTCTGGAATGTTGTCGGATATTCGAGAACATTCTAGATAATTGTGGAACATTCCGGAACACTTTCAAATGTAGAATATTCTGGACCATTCGAAGCCTTTTTTATAGGGTTGGGGCTACCTATTGGTAGGGGTATACAGGGTGATTCATGAGACGTGAGCAGGACTAATCCTGCACAATCAGTAACTGATAATTGATCGATCTCCGTCGTATATAGGTGAAACAACCACACTTTTTCCTATTTTTTAACTTTTTGGTGAGGGCAAATTTAATCCTCTACAATCATAGTCACCCTACAATACCTAATTAATAAGCATAAAACCTCTTTAATTTTTGATTACGAAGCAAATAAACTGTCAAACGTGAGTGAGATACGAGTTTTCAAAAGTAACCAGACCGCGATGACAGTGGTGACATTCAATTTGACACAGAATATCGGTAGTTTAGTATTCTAATTTTAGGGTGACCACGCATGTCGTAAATAAATTAATAACTTTTTTTTTCAACACGACTAGAAAATTAACGTTAACCTCACTAATACTGATAGGAAAGTGTTGCTTATAATTTACGAAATGCGCAGTATACTCACGTCTCCTGAATCACCCTGTATATTTAAAGCAAGACAGTTGTGAGGTTCGAATGTTCGAGAACATTCTGGAATATTCTGGAATGATATAAAATATTCGTAAATAGCCTAGAATCCAGGATCCCAGATCATTGTGGAGTCTTTCGACCTCAGGAGATTTTCGACAAACACTTCCAGTTATCCCTATTCCCTATGCTTCTCACGGTCAACTTTACGTGTCGTAGGTTGTTCTCGAGTTGGAAATAAAAAAAAATTACGTAGAAGTAGGTACATGTATCGTAGTTAGAAAACCATTTTTTATAACAACCACCACACAATTGTCATTTCAGCTCCCTGAGCGAAGCCGGGTATCTCAGCTAGTCAATATATATAATAAAAGAAAGTGTACAATGTGCGTGCCGCTAAAACTCAGAAATGAGTCCCGATAGGATCAAGGAAGCTATATGGAGTGGTAGCCCTCTATCTCCCGTCCATGAAGAAGTTTTCCGTTTTTATCTGAAGGGTGTGCTTTTGAAGATGTTATGGCTGAAAGTTTCGCCCTCTGAGACCCAGAAGCAGTTGTTTTTGTTTTTGAATTTTGAACCTTAATTTAATGAAGGAAAGTTCAGAATAGATAAATATATACCTACTAAAATTTGTACCTGGTGAGGTGTCTCGGGTCTCGGAGGCTAGATATTTCTAGAACATTCGAGAGTAATCGAGAGCATTCCACAGCATATCAGAACATTCTGGAATGTTGGTGAATATTCGAGAACATTCTAGATCAATGTGAACATTCCAGAACACTTTCGAATATTGTGGAATATTCTGAAACATTCGAAGCCGTCTCGGAGGCTAGACATTTCTGGAATATTCCAGACCATTCGAGAGCATTCCACAGCATTCTGGAATGTTGTCGGATATTCGAGAACATTCTACATCATTGTGGAATATTCCAGAACACTTTCGAATGTTGTGGAATATTCAGGAACATTCGAAGCCGTCTCGGGTCTCGGAGGCTAGACATTTCTAAAACAGTCCAGAACATTCGAAAATATTCGAGAGTATCCCACAGCATTTCAGAACATTCTAGAATGTTGTCGAATATTCGAGAACATTCCAGATCATTGTGGAATATTCCAGAATACTTTCGAATGTTATGGAATATTCTGGACCATTCGAAGGTTTTTTGTAGGATCATAGCTACCTATTGTGGTAACGTCGTAAGGTTCGAATGTTCAAGAACATTCCGGAATATTCTGGAATGATGTCGAATATTCGGAAATAGCTTAGAATCCAGAATACCAGATCATTGTGGAACGTTCCAGAACACACTCAAATGTGGAATGTTCTAGAACATTGTGGCCTATTTGAAGCCTTTTTTGTCTTTCCACGCAGAAGATTCCCCTTTTTACCTGAAAGGCGTGCTTTTGAAGATAATTTTACCCTCTAGACATTTCCAGAACAGTCAAGAGCATTCGAGAGTATTCGAGATCATTTTTCAGAACTTCGAATGTTTGAGAAAATGAGAACATCCCAGATCATTGTGGAATATTCAAGAACACTCTCGAATGTTATGGAATATTCTGGAACATTGTGGCCCATTCGAAGCCTTTTTTGTATGGGTGAAGCTACAGAACATTCTGGAATGTTTTCGAGTATTCGAGACGTTTCTAGATCATTGTGGAACATTCCGGGACATTTTCAAATGTGGAATATTCTGGACCATTCGAAGCCTTTTTTATAGGGTTGGAGCTACCTATTGGTAGGGGTATATATTTAAAGCAAGTTGTGAGGTTCGAATGTTCGAGAACATTCCGGAATATTCTGGAATGTTATCAAATATTCGTAAATATAGCCTAGAATCCAGGATCCCAGATCATTGTGGAGTGTTCTAGAACACACTCAAATGTTGTGGAATATTCTAGAACATTGTGGACTAGCGAGCTTCGTACTCTCAGGAGATTTTCGACAAACACTTCCAGTTATTATATATTGCCCTATGTTTTTCTCATGGTCAACTATGCGTAGGTTGCTCTCAAGTTGGAAATAATAAAAAAAATACATAGAAGTAGGTATAGGTATTGTACTTAGAAAAAAATACCTAAATATATTTTCAAGTTTATCCTTTTATTACAACCACCACACAATTCTCATGTCAGCTCCCTGAGCGAAGCCGGGTACCTCAGCTAGTCTAGAATAAATTTAAAAGTGGAAAAATTACTGTCTTGGGTGAGACTTGAACTCACGGCCTCTGGATTGATACTCCAGCGCCTGCCATCTGAGCCACCAAGACCTCATCCATAGCCAGCAAATCTTTCCACCATATTATAGGTCAAGGGGACCATAGCGACATCTACCGCAAGAGTGTTACATTTCTTAAACCTATACCTTGACCTATAATATGGTGGAAAGATTTGCTGGCTATGGATGAGGTCTTGGTGGCTCAGATGGCAGGCGCTGGAGTATCAATCCAGAGGCCGTGAGTTCAAGTCTCACCCAAGACAGTAATTTTTCCACTTTTAAATTTATTCTAAGCTTAATAGCATCGTTCGCAGACGTTTCTGCTTGTTAAAAATTAAAATTAGTATGGGTAGCACATCGTAACTGGTGAATTTCCAGTATGACTTGGAACTCCGGGTAGCCGTTTAGGAAGTGTAACACTCTTGCGGTAGATGTCGCTATGGTCCCCTTGACCTATAATATGGTGGAAAGATTTGCTGGCTATGGATGAGGTCTTGGTGGCTCAGATGGCAGGCGCTGGAGTATCAATCCAGAGGCCGTGAGTTCAAGTCTCACCCAAGACAGTAATTTTTCCACTTTTAAATTTATTCTAAGCTTAATAGCATCGTTCGCAGACGTTTCTGCTTGTTAAAAATTAAAACGTAATCTAGAATCTAGATGATGACTATTGAGGCGTGGCGTAGGTATGTATGTACTTACCTATAGGGTGCAACAGCAAGAAGATCGAATGCTGAAGTCTATAATGAATAAACGAGGGCTAAATAACGTTTGCGTGTTCTTGAAAGAAAAATCGCATGTGTTGATTGATTTCATTATCCACTCACAAGCAAATCACGGTAAAGACGAAAAAAACGAGGGAAAAAGAAGTTTATTTTATCTTCAATAGGTAATGGTTTGAGGAGTCAATTAAATGTTCGCGTCACTCTGACGATGGAAAAGCACGTCACGCACTTTTTGTTTTGACGGCAGCGTTTATAGTTTATACCGAGCAGTCAAGAAACTCGTCTGACCAAACAGCTGCTGGCTCAAGCCCCTCAAGCCTGTGTTTATATATGCGTCCCGTCTCAGTACCATGGCTACCTGTCCTAGACCTTATCAGCTTGCAAAAAGGTTTACGAATAGCCCGGCTATTACTGTGCCGATATGGTATATACTCGTAACATCTAGAGGTGTGCGTGAGGAGAGATTTGCCAATTTGCCCGCGCTTTTCCAATGGCAATACTTACATTGTATTGGCCATTTATAAATCTCTTGTCACGAAGATTTACGTATTGACGGTCAGTTAAGCATTATGATAGTTATTGCTGGAGCGAATATCTAGATATTTGCATACGTTACTCAGGGATGCACATGCGATGTAAATAAATAAATAAATCATTTATTCAGGTGAAGTAAAAGTTAAAACCTATTTGTACAGTTTTTTCTTCTGCCAAGAGGTGATTTATAGTAAATTCGTAATTGGATTTCTCTAGGGCTCAATTATAACGTTTCTAACATCACATGCTGCTGGACACCATCGTAAGCGCAGAATTCTGATCCAAGGGTGTGGTATTTCGGCCATCATTATTTTTAGTTTTTAAGATACAATAATTATTAATTATGTCTTTCCCATCACGGAACAATGGTGTTCCGGACCTTTGGGAGGCGTGCGCGGAGCCGAAGCCAACACGTAGAGGCCCTTTTGACACTTTAATGAAATGTAAGGGGTACACCGAGCGGAGGCTGCCCTTGCCCGTGTCATGGGACGCACGCAGAGGCAGCACCCGCCAGGGTGTAAGGACTATTGAGAGTTGATGGAATCTAAAATGAACTAGGTTTATTGGGTGAAAGCGATGGACTAAGAACTGAGCTATGGGGTAAAAAACCGGACGCCTGCCTAATAAAACGGTATGCAATTTTATTTCCGGCAGACGGTGACTCGCCCTCACAAGATGGGCCCCCACAAAAAGCGACATCTATGATGGCTCAAGGGCAACACCGGTGTGAGCGGCTCAGGGGTGTCGAGAGGTGTGCGCCGCTTTCTACCCAGTGGCTGTTAACAGCCACTGTGCCAACTCGCGTCTTATGCATATTTCACTTCCACAATAATTATTAATTATTATTATAATATTATTAAGTCAGTAAGAAGAAATTATTTTTATTTTGATAAGTTAATCTTTCAGTTTGACTAAATTAGGCGAAACATTCATTTTAACGTGAGATACATCGACTAAGAGCCAGTTACACCTCTTGAAACAATCACATATGATATAACGGATTGATCAACGTCACTCAGCAGTGAACTATGAACTTACCATAAAAAATGCATATCTTTTAACGGTAGGTACATAGATAATATTGCCGACGCCGCCGACGGGTTGGTGCAACCGACGCTGTATCGCTCAAATTTAAAACATGAAAATTATTCTACCTAAACTAGGTGTATCTTAAGTAGTCCATCGGTGTCTTGTTTGCAAATAAATTACACGCAATAATAGCCCTTACACTTGGTGCGCTGCCGCTACTAGTCGCCCGAGGGTTTCGTTTGGCGCGCGCATTAACGATCAACGCGTCAACGTGATTTGTAGCAAAATACCCGTTTGATACCATAATCTGGTCGCGGTGAAATTTGGCGACACACATCCAGAACTGGTATCGAATACTCGTACTACTCGCGCAACTTGTCGCTCTCTCTGGAAAGCTCACATTCCGCCGCACGCCCATACTTTTGCTTATTTTGGGCAAAACGGACGATATGGCCGTAAACTTGATGTGGGTGAAATGGAAAGTGATGAATCGTATTAAAACGATACCTGTTGGACTAGATGCTAATTCTGACTGCATTTTTGAAATTAAGGACGATAATCAGGTACCTACTTACCAAATTAAAAGTGTTACTATTTTTCGGCAGAGATATCTATAATCAATTAAACAGCGATATCCGCCGGTGAGAGCTTTGTGTTCAGCAAACGGTGCTTCGAGTTTAGGGAGCCTTTCTTGGAGTTTGCCTTGCATCGACCGCGCCGTGCCAAAGATGACTTCCTTTCGTGTGTAATAGAGCGGGTACATCTTCACGGTATAAATATGTATCTCTATGCACATGCAAATTTATTGCACGTAGAAATAAGTAAGAACAAACATACATCTACTTACTTTATTATACCTACTCGTACATCTATGACTGAGAATTATTGAGAGAGGAGAAATGTTGGCAAAGCGTGGTTTCACTAATTAGGCATTTGAATAAGCAAAACATTTAGTGTTATAAGTAATTTGTTATATAGGTCATAGGTTAAGAATATATGTCAAAAATTATTATTTCTCTTACACACGTTATTAACTATATTAATGTTAATAACGTAAGAACAAGTCTATCCTGAAACAGCTGAAACCTTTAAAGTGTTTGGGCATTTAACCGCATTTAATAAGCTATAACATTATTTGAAGAAAGGCTGTAAGTAGGAGATAGATAGATAGATAAATTACTTTAATAATACATATGATTATAATTGACTATACGTACATTCAGAAATATTATATTAGGCCCGTTTCATTTTTCCCAAACAACCAATCTTACAAAATTGCCTCTTTATTAAGTGTTGATAATCGCTTTAATTTCTTAATTAAGATATCGTAATAATAAAACCACTCACCAATTAAAAAAGTAAATCCAAATGGAAGTGCACACGCGAGACACGCGAGATGGAGCATCGAGTGAAAGAGCGACCGAGACGAGACGCGCGCGCAGCTCGGGGGTGCTAGTACTAGTGCGCGCGCTGCCGACAGTGCCCACCAGCCTCCCGGTCGACCACCACTCACCAAAACATTCTGAACTGAGCAGTCGTGGACCTTATGACTTTGCAATAAGGGTTATGAATTATCAGTTAACAGTGTTGATGAATGGTATTCGTCTGCATACTCTACACTGGCATAACTTGACCAGAATTCGCATATTAACTTTACGAAATTAAATGTCAGAGCAGTTCGATTGTAGCGAAATCGAAACATTGTGAATAATTTGCGCCAGCGCCAGTTTCTTAATATGTTGGCATCTTTCTCCGGCTCTTACTGAGTGAAAGGGACAAATTGTGATCTACCACATAATAGACGTGAATGCGATACAGACAAGGCGGGAGCATCGGAGCGCGTCTTTCGTTTTGTTTAGTGGCTGTGTTCATTGAAAAGTTTAACAAAACACAGAAGCTTACAACATTTGTCAAGAGCTTGCAGATGAATGAGCTGATAAATGAGGTTTTATTTGAGAAGATATTGAGGAGATGTTAATATAATGGTAGTTTAGCGGAACAGAGTCATTTTACCCGCTAACCTACTGCCTCCCAGGAGTCACAGGAGAGTGTTAGTTTTCGTCCAGGAATTAAGCGTCACACCCGGAATTCAGAAATGCACTGAAAATCTTTGGACTTTCTTTCACAAAGGGTAATCGTTTTATCAGAAAACGTCAGCAGTATAGAGGTTAGGTAGATAAGTACAGCACCAGCGGTAGAAAATGCTCAAACACAAGAAATATATCTCGATCCTTGGTCAGAAAGTATGATGTGCACCCCCATAATTTGTCCAACTGCCAAACTGCTAGGGAACCCATAAATTGAATTACGTAATAACTTGACACTGTCACTTCAAGTTTTTAAACGGAACAATTCCTACAGGCTAGTAAAAACAAAAAAGTCCTTCTTGGGGAATGGTACAAAGTTCTACAACAAAATTCCTTTAGAAATTTGTAAGCTAACGGATGCAAAATTTAAAACCGTGGTTAAACGAGCACTTATTGCTAGAGCGTATTATAGAGTTAAGGACTATATCACTGATCGGGATATATGGAAAAAAATTGACATAAACCAAAAAACGGTTAAATAATTGAAACTGATTTTATTTTATTTGATGCTATGTATACCAATTATGCATGTATTTGATGTTTGTTGTGATTGTTTAATTTAAATTTAATTCTGTACAAATGTACTTTTTTGACCTTCATAGGTGCATTATGTTAATGCCTAAATTGAATAATAAAGAAATTGAATTGAATTGAATTGTGCTGACTCCATAAATTCCACGCACCAGCTTATATAATTTGAACTGTTAATACAGCCATCAATTAGGGCCCAACGCCTATTACATTTCTTCATAAATGCATCTCATCTTGTGAGTATGATTAATCCGATTATGCTACGTTTTTACATAATATAGATAATTGAGGTTTCCCGCGAGCTTTCTTAGCTCCGTGACGTAACCGAGCCGAGGCCGCGGCGGCGATCAGATAGCGGCTAATTATAAACTAGTGATAATTAGACTAAATTGGAGCGAGCTTCCTTCCGCCAACAAACGTTACAATAATTATGATTTGGCACCTCAGTCATTGCTTACCGACGCATCGCCTCCGGCAAACCAATACTACTTTGACGGCAAGATGTTATTAGGCGATCAAGAAGACGCCATAGACGCTGGTCTGATACGGATATGATGGTGACCGTTAGGTACAAAATAGCCTAGATAATGATAGAATCGGGGGGCGAGAATAGCACTGACGTTCACATTGTAAACTAAGTATTAACTAAATTGTGACGGTACCTATACATATATACGATTAACTGATAAGAATATGAAATAAGTAATTATATTAAAACGGGTCACTTCACGTAGGTATATAAAGTGGAAGCTTGCTTGACATGTGATAAACGTGAACGTGTATAAACGTGAGTGACCCGTTTTAATGTGTTTATACTATGTCAGTGTCTCACGGAAGTTTTGTTATTAGTAAAATCACATATAGTCAGACCGTAAAAACTCTGCAGCGAATTTGATAGCCCACGCAGTGCAAGTGTCATTTTAAACGTCAAACTTGTATGAAATTATAACGTATACATAACACTTACGGCTTCCCTTTGGGCGATTGTGCACTACAATTAATTTTACTGTCCGGCAGTCCGAGTTTTTACAGTCCGACATGGCACGCCATTAAATGTATATAGTAGCTTGTGCACTACACGTAATTTTACCGTCCGACATTTTACTTTTCCCCATTCCGGACCGTTTTTTTCCGGTCCGAGATAACAGCTATGAAAAACGTGTTTATGCTTGTCTGGAATTAGTATTATTCATGACTTGGCCGGCCGGGGGGGCGGGCTAGGGGGGGTGTGTGTTTCATACCACTGCGCCGCACCTGCAAGTAAAAAGACGGACAAGTGCACAAGCCAATCATCCGTTTTTTTCATGCCACTGCGCAGCACCTGCGAGTAAAAAGACGGATAAGTGCACAAGCCAATCATCCGTTTTTTTCATGCCATATCGGACCATGAAAACTCAGACTGCCGGACAGTAAAATTCATTGTAGTGCACAATCGCCCTTTATCTTGCATAATATCAGATTGTCCGAAATACACTTCGCATAGCAAGTTTCGTAGAAACATTTTTGACTGAATGATATTTTTGCATAATTGTATAATTAGCATAACTACATGTCGCATAACATTCATATGGCAGAATTTTGAATAGCAGAATACTAATATCGTCGATTTTACATACGCAGAATTGTATGTAGCATAATTTACATTCCACCGAATTTCTTATGGCATATTGTTCATATTGCAGACTTCAATTTCGCAGAATGTTATGCAGCAGAATAAAAGTTCTACCGAAATTGTTACCGCATAACACAAAAAGAATTGCTGCCAGAACTACAGTTTAGGATAGGTTAAAACTGCGACCCCTACATAAAAGGAATTGCTGCCAGAACTATAGGTTAGGTTAGGTTAGGTTAGAACTGCGACCCCTACACAAAAGGAACTGCTTCCAGAAGTGTAGGTTAGGTTAGGTTTGAACTGCGACCCCGACACAAAGGAACTGCTTCCAGAACTGTAGGTTAGGTTAGAACTGCGACCCCTGCACAAAAGGAACTGCTTCCAGAAGTGTAGGTTAGGTTAGGTTTGAACTCCGACCCCTACACAAAAGGAACTGTTTCCAGAAGTGTAGGTTAGGTTAGGTTAGAACTGCGACCCCTGCTCAATAGGAACTGTTGGGGTAGGTGTTCATTGGTGAAGTAGGTTAAAATTAAAAAAAAATATCGATCAAAATATTATTCTCATCAACACCATGCCAATGAATTATTCTGCCTAGGGAAATTGTGCGAAAAGACAGTATGCCAAGTAAATATTATGCGACGCAATTTTTGGCAAAACAATTATTCGATTATAGGCTTATTCTTCAAATTGACACTATGCCATTGCATTATTCAGCTTTACAAAATTGTGCGAAACAACATCAGTATGCCATGAAACTTATGCAAAAAGTAATTCTGCGAAATGATGATTCTGCCAAGGGTCGCTCTGCGAAAGTAAAATCAATATCAATATATATAATAAAAGAAAGTGTACAATGTGCGTGCCGCTAAAACTCAGAAATGAGTCCCGATACGATCAAGGAAGCTATATGGGGTGTTAGCCCTCGCATCATCTCCCGTCCATGAAGAAGTTTTCCGTTTTTACCTGAAGGGTGTGCTTTTGAAGATATAAGGGCTGAAAGTTTCGCCCTCTGAGACCCAGAAGCAGTTGTTTTTGTTTTTGAATTTTGAACCTTAACTTAATAAAGGAAAGTTCAGAATAGATCGTGAAATATATATCTACATAAATTTGTACCTGGTGAGGTGTCTCGGGTCTCGGAGGCTAGATATTTCTAGAACATTCGAGAGTATTCGAGGGCATTCCACAGCATTCTGGAATGTTGTCGAATATTCGAGAACATTCTACATCATTGTGGAATATTCCTGAACACTTTCGAATGTTGTGGAATATTCTGGAACATTTGAAGCCGTCTCGGGTCTCGGAAGCTAGACATTTCTAAAACAGTCCAGAACATTCGAAAATATTCGAGAGCATCCCACAGCATCCCACGGCATTTCAGAACATTCTAGAATGTTGTCGAATATTCGAGAACATTCCAGATCATTGTGGAATATTCCAGAATACTTTCGAATGTTATGGAATATTCTGGACCATTCGAAGCTTTTTTGTAGGATCATAGCTACCTATTGTGGTAACGTCGTGAGGTTCGAATGTTCAAGAACATTCCGGAATATTCAGGTTTATCCTTTAATTCCAACCACCATACAATTCTCATGTCAGCTCCCTGAGCGAAGCCGGGTACCTCAGCTAGTATATAATAAAAGAAAGTGTACAATGTGCGTGCCGCTAAAACTCAGAAATGAGTCCCGATACGATCAAGGAAGCTATATGGGGTGGTAGCCCTCTATCTCCCATCCATGAAGAAGTTTTCCGTTTTTACCAGAAGAGTGTGCTTTTGAAGATATAAGGGCAGAAAGTTTCGCCCTCTGAGACCCAGAAGAAGTTGTTTTTGTTTTTGAATTTTGAACCTTAACTTAATGAAGGAAAGTTCAGAATAGATCGTGTAATATATACCTACAAAAATTGTACCTGGTGAGGTGTCTCGGGTCTCGGAGGCAAGATATTTCTAGAACAGTCGAGACCATTTGAAAGTATTCGAGAGCATTCCACAGCATAGGTATCAGAACATTGTGGAATGTTGGCGAATATTCGAGAACATTCTAGATCAATGTAAACATTCCAGATCACTTTCGAATGTTGTGAAATATTCTGGAACATTCTAAGCCGTCTCGGGTCTCGGAGGCTAGACATTTCTAGAACAGTCCAGAATATTCGAAAATATTCGAGATAATCCCACAACATTTCAGAACATTCTGGAATGTTGTCGAATATTCGAGAACATTCCAGATCATTGTGGAATATTCCAGAACACTTTCGAATGTTATGGAATATTCTGGACCATTCGAAGGTTTTTGTAGGATCATAGCTACCTATTGTGGTAACGTCGTGAGGTTCGAATGATCAAGAACATTCCGGAATATTCTAGAATGATGTCGAATATTCGGAAATAGCCTAGAATCCAGGATACTAGATCATTATGGAACGTTCCAGAACACACTCAAATGTTGTGGAATGTTCTAGAACATTGTGGCCTATTTGAAGCCTTTTTTGTCTTTCCACGCAGAAGATTCCAGTTTTTACCTGAATAGCGTGCTTTTGAAAATAATTTTACCCTCTAGACATTTCTAGAATAGTCAAGAGCATTCGAGAGTATTAGAGATCATTCTTCAATATTTCAGAACTTTCTGGAATGTTGTCGAATGTTTGAGAACATCCCAGATCATTGTGGAATATTTCAGTACACTCTCGAATGTTGTGGAATATTCTGGAACATTGTGGCGCATTCGAAGCCTTTTTTTGTATGTGTGGAGCTACAGAACATTCTGGAATGTTGTCGAGTATTCGAGAACATTCTAGATCATTGTGGAACATTCCGGAACACTTTCAAATGTGGAATATTCTGGACCATTTGGCCTTTTTTATAGGGTTGGAGGTACCTATTGGTAGGGGTATTTATTTAAAGCAAGACAGTTGTGAGGTTCGAATGTTCGAGAACATTCCGGAATATTCTGGAATGTTATCAAATATCCATAAATATAGCCTAGAATCCAGGATCCCAGATCATTGTGGAGTGTTCCAGAACACACTCAAATGTTGTGGAATATTCTAGAACATTGTTGACTATTCGAAGCCTTCATACTCTCAGGAGATTTTCGACAAACACTTCCAGTTATTATATATTCCCTATGCTTTTCTCACGGTCAACTATACGTAGGTTGCCCTCGAGTTGGAAATAAAAAAATGTACATAGAAGTAGGTATTCGTATAGTAGTTAAAAAAATCCTAAAGTTTAAAAAAGTTAAAGTTTAAGTTTAAAGTTTAGTTAGTTTTTAAAGTTTATCCTTTTATTACAACCACCACATAATTCTCATGTCAGCTCCCTGAGCAACGCCGGGTACCTCAGCTAGTATGACAATAAATTTTGTGCAACATATTAGTAATCCAACACTTACACTGCGTATGGGCTATCAAATCCGCTGCAGACTTTGTTTGGTGCGACTCTAACAATTGGTGAGGTGAGGCGGCACGCTCTGCGGTCTATAGGAATGGGAACTTACATAGGTCGCTGTGGAGTGTGGTGTGGATGTTCCGCGTTACGACCTGAAGGCGTTATCATGGTCGTGTTTATTATTATTGCGTGATTAAGGTAAATAACGCATACATTTCAATTCAAATGAGTTACGGTCGAACTCAAATGGTTAAATAATATCGATACATTCTAAGGACAATAGTAGCGTAGCGTCTGCTGCGGCCGTAACCTAACTCCTGTCCGTGACTTCGTCTGCCTAGAAGGAAGATAAATAAATAATAAATAAATAAATAAATAAATAAATATTATAGGGACATTCTTACACAAGATGATGTTGAAGATTGATAACAGCTTCTTCCCCGGCCTTCAAACTATCTCCATACAAAAAAGGTTTCAGCGATTTAAGCGTAAAGAGATGACAGACAGACAGAAGTTACTTTCGCGTTATTATTAGAGTCTGTTCGGAAAGAGAAAAGTCGTGGAATATTTATCCCATCAAAAACATTACATGTAAAAAGATGCAAGTCTCGCAATGCAATTCTTCTACTAAGTACAAAAAAGTTTTGAGATGTTATGTGAAACCAATAAGTCGGTTATTTTAGTCAGTGCCAGGGGGGTTAAACCGTATCAATAAGATATCTTTAATTTTTAATACGTACAATGACTTGGCCATCGCACGACTGCATAATGACACAAGGATCTTCGTCAACTAATAAAAATAATTAAACGTAACGCTAGCGCGCTAATCGCATGCAGTTTGAGCATTATACATATTTACGATTACGGTATGAGTAAAGCATTATATGCGATTGCCAAGTCATTATAATATATGTATTAAAAATTAAAGATATCTTATTGATACGGTTTAACACCCCCTGGCACTGACTAAAATAACCGACTTGGTTTCACATAACATCTAAAACTTTTTTGTAGTAGAAGAATTGCCTTGCGACACTTGCATCTTTTTACATGTAATGTTTTTGATGGGATCTCATCTCTTTTTGTAGGTAGTCCTTCTTTTCGGGTAGGTATCACTTCTTGAACGTCAGCTACCACTTTTATCAAAGCTCATATTCATACCCAACCCGCACTATACTCGTACTCATATCATACCTATACAATACTCATGGCCATACCAAACTATACTTGTACTCATACAATACTCAATACCCAAGTACCCATCCTACAACTCCCACACCATACCTGCAATCATACCTATGCCATATTCATATCCTTACCATACTCATAGCCATACCATACCTACTCGTACTATATACATACAATAACTACATATACACATCTTCATATTCACATCATACATCACAGACCTTTACTTTACCTACTATTTGTTGTAACTGCAACAGTAACTTTGTAATACCATATATTTATATGGGACTACAAACTTACTTATGCAGTTCTTAAATCTTTAAAACGTGACTGATATTGCAATATTTTTAAATTCTCTATGGCTTGATAAGCTAAAAACTACTTATTTTTAAAATTTGAAGCTTGTGGGTATGCTAGAAGTACCTTAGAATTATGATGATCGTGAGTGAGTGAGTGAGTGTGTCAGTGTCGAAACTAAGATAAAAAAAGAAGATAAAAAATAGTTTATTCAAGTAGGCATATTACAATGCGCTTATGAACGTCAAATAAACCTAAACCGGCTCCAACCGTACACCTCTGCCCCGAGAAGATTTAAATCCCCCCTCAATTGGAGGAGGGTATCCCAATATGGGACCGGCAACAAACTCGGCGGGACACATCTTTTCAAAACATTATTATTACATCTTATAATTAACATGCATTACGAGTAATTAAGAAAAATACTATTTAAATTACTATAGAATTCACGCAATTATACTCAGTGAGTACATAACTTTATAGAATTTGATATAAAAATAAACATATATGTACATGAAATCATACAAATACGTAGCTCTTTCAGAAAACATATCAAATTCTTACTAAAGAAAAAGAAAAAAAAATCAATAAAAGAAATGAGAATACATATTATATGAATCTGACTGATTGTTATGAGATGCTTTCTTAAAATTTAAGGAACTTTGACATACAATAATTCTTAAACTACAAGTTCAAATTGAATGTCTTTAAGAATATATCTAAAGCATGTTATGCCCTATATGTCACTGAAAATTCAGGGTTCTAGCTTTAGCCAGCACAAAATTACAGGACGTCGAAAATCGCCTGAATCGCTTCGGGAAAAGGATGGTACGGCCGTGCGTCTTTGTTTTGCTCGACTTGATACGATGATGACAGATAAGGGACCTACCTGCACATAATATGACTCTTTTTTCCACACATACTCTATAGGTCAAATTAAATAAATATTTTAATTTCATTTCACACTTTGCTAATAATCTTCAACTACGCTGTACTGCAAAGTTAGCTTAGCCTGACTCTATTAGAATATTTAGAGTTAATTTTGAATGTTTCATAGATCTTAATGATCTACTAATTGTCTAGGCTGATTTGTATATTAAATATCATCTAATTTATTGTTTATTGAATATATCAAATATGTATAATATGTACAGACATATTATAGGTACATATTAATATGTATAGACATTATTATACATATTTACATATAAACGTAAAGTATACGTTTCCTGCGGTATCGATAAGTCAAAACTTTCATTTCGTGATCTGACGCGCCCGCTCGCTCCGCCTAGGGTTGCCAGATGGTCGGGATTTGGCGGGATTTTCCCGATTTTTAGCATGTGTTCCCGATTCCCGACAAAGTGTAAACTGTCACGAAAAACAGCTTCACGTTTTAAATCAATAATTTCAAGCTCCGAACTGTCGTCGAGTGAGCGAGCTGACGTAGTGTCAATAATGTAAAATATCGTTGTTTTTAATACAATTAATTTAATTTGAATGTTTTTTTTTTCCCGACTTATGTCCTAAAATCCCGAAAATTTTCTATTGTTTCCCGATAATAGCGCCTTTCGATCTGGCAACCCTAGCTCCGCCCCCGCGTGAGCGTGCCGGCCCGCCTCTGACCGACGCGACGCGACTCGACGCGAACACGTTATGCAATGCGTAAAACAAATGTACAAATGGATATAGACAATATGTTTTGACTTATCTCTACTTAAGAGTCCTTACTCCTACAGACGAGCGTATTTTGCAAAATGCTTCCTTTTTCATTTAAGATTACGACGTAACTATTAGTATTTATTCAAAAACTGATAACGTACTTAAATAATCATTTCTTAAACTAGGGGCTGAAAACGTTCAAATTTTCATTTTCTCTTTTTGAACCTAAAATAAATGAGTTTTCTTAGGAGTCTTTTTCAAATTTTGCAGTGAGAAGGGTCGTTTCGGTTCTCAATTTTGCAGTAAACAAGAATCATTTGGTACATGAATGATTACAATTCAACTCACCATATCTTGTACGAGGGGCTGACATGCTTGAAAATCGAAGATTCATTTTAAAAAATTGATAAAAAACCTTCCGAGTTTTCTTCATTTTTTTGGTGAAAACAGGGTTACATTACATTTTTTTATCGCAAATTGGACTTATATTTTGCCCCAAAAATAATATTTTATCAAATTGTAACTTTATGTCTACTCATAAAAAAAAAATCATAACTATAGGACCTACCTAGCCGTAAATCTATATTTTTTTAAAGACGTATAAATCACGCTGCACCGACACCGCGCGCTCAGTCTCCGCCGAGTGCGCTTAGGGGACGGACCTGTGCTCGACCGTCAGGCGTTCGTTGCTTTCGTAACCATCGAGAGAGTTCCGAGAAGTGCTGTATACTATGATTAGAAAATCTTGATCCAAGGGTGTACATTTTTTACACCATATTTAATTTTAACAACCGACTCTCGCTTATGTGATAGATTTTCAGTGTTACTTGAATTCTGGTTAGGGTTTGCATTTTTATTATACCCGGACGACCTGGATGATGTCCAGGTTCTCATGATGGAGTCAGGAATGGTCACCGAACTCCTAATCTACTCATCATAACTCCATCGTGTTTGGGCTCAATAGATTTTCCTTGACGAACACCATCGATCTAGATGAGGTCCAGGTTCTCATGATGGAGTCAGGAGTTGGTCACCAGAACTCCTAATCTACTCATTAACACTCCATCGTGTTTGGGTTCAAATGATTTGCCCTGACGAGCACCATCTATCTAGATAAGGTCCAGGGTCATGAGACCCTTCTGGTGACCAACTTCTGACTCCATCATGAGATGGTCACCAGAAGTCCTAATTTACTCATCATAAGTCCATCGTGTTTGGGCTCAATCGATTTGCCTCGACGAGCACCATCTATCTAGATGAGGTCCAGGGTCATGAGACCCTTCTGGTGACCAACTCCTGACTCCATCATGAGATGGTCACCAGATGTTCTAATCTACTCATAATAACTCCATCGTGTTTGGGCTCAATAGATTTGCCCCGACGAGCACCATCGATCTAGATGAAGTCCAGGTTCTCATGATGGAGTCAGTAATGGTCACCGAACTCCTAATCTACTCATCATAACTCCATCCTGTTTGGGCTCAATAGATTTTCCTTGACGAACACCATCGATCTAGATGAGGTCCAGGTTCTCATGATGGAGTCAGGAGTTGGTCACCAGAACTCCTAATCTACTCATTATCACTCCATCGTGTTTGGGCTCAATCGATTTGCCTCGACGAGCACCATCTATCTAGATGAGGTCCAGGGTCATGAGACCCTTCTGGTGACCAGCTCCTGACTCCATCATGAGATGGTCACCAGATGTTCTAATCTACTCATCATAACTCCATCGTGTTTGGGCTCAATAGATTTGCCCCGACGAGCACCATTGATCTAGATGAAGTCCAGGTTCTCATGATGGAGTCAGGAGTTGGTCACCAGAAATCCTAATCTACTCATTATCACTCTATCGTGATTGGGCTCATTAGATTTGCCCTGACGAGCACCATCTATCTAGATGAGGTCCAGAGTCATGAGACTCTTCTGGTGACCAACTCCTGACTCCATTACGAGATGGGGTCAGGAGTTGGTCCCCAGAAGTCCTAATCTATTCAACATAACTCCATCGTGTTTGGGATCAATAGATTTGCCCCGACAAGCACCATCGATCTAGAATCTAGATGAAGTCCAGGTTTTCATGATGGAGTCAGGAGTTGGTCACCAGAACTCCTAATCTACTCATCATAACTCCATCGTGTTTGGGCTCAATAGATTTTCCTTGACGAGCACTATCGATCTAGATGCGGTTGATAGATTATTAATATTATTTTATTTTACATACATACTTACAAATAAAGCTTCATTTGCTTCCCACAAGGATCAAGTAAACCTTATAAATCAACTTCGTTCTAAATAAAAACCGGCCAAGTGCGAGTCGGACTCGCACACGAAGGGTTCCGTACCATTATCTATAAAAACGGTCACCCATCCAAGTACTGACCCCGCCCGAGCCCGACGTTGCTTAACTTCTATCAAAAATCACGTTTACAACAGTATGGGAGCCCCACTTAAATCTTTATTTTATTCTGTTTTAGTATTTGTTGTTATAGCGGCAACAGAAATACATCATCTGTGAAAATTTCAACTGTCTAGCTATCTCGATTCGTGAGATACAGCCTGGTGATTGACGGACGGACGGACGGACGGACAGCGGAGTCTTAGTAATAGGGTCCCGTTTTACCCTTTGGGTACGGAACCCTAAAAACGGAGATACTTCTGTTTTAGACATAAAATCGAACTTCAGAGAGTTCAGTAGTTGTTACTTGCAGGTACTCTCGAATTTATTGTCATTATACAGGGTGGCCATAAAATAAGTGCTTTTCCGCTGCTGGCAAGAAAATGGTTGCTGGAAAAAAAATTACCCTCCCATAGAAAATGGACTAGACAAAATGTATGAAACAGCCAAATTTTTTTTTCGCGATTTCGGGGTTGGTCCCATCGCGGTTCGCGGTTGCTTAGTTCAGTATAATCCCTAAACCTCCCTGGCAACGGGAATGCACTTATTTTTGGCCACCCTGTATATATTATTATTTAATATAACCTTATCTTTAAAACATTTAATTATTCAACTTCCTTGGTGAACTGACTTGAATAAGTTACTTGACTTCGTGGATGAACTTGTCACAATAATTCCATGACATACAGAGGTAAACAATCATTATTTTTTACTCGTCGTTGGTTATATATTATCTCATCACATATACTCTATTGACTACTACCATGCTTATAAAATAAAATACAGAGTGCCAATATAACGTTAAAATAAATTTACTTGCAAATTAAATTGAAAAGTATCAAAATTATTCTTGTCTGCGTTGAAACGCGCTTAGCTTTGCCGGCGCTCGCGTACCGAGCGCTAACGCCATCTATCGAGTGTTATTTCGCAAAATCGGTGAACGCTCTAAGGAATAAGGGCTCTTAAATTGTCGCTAATCACATTCTGCGTGTCGGGGCCGAAAAAATGCGAAGTGTCATCTGCTTTCCGCCTTTGCCGCGTAAAATAATGATCATCGGATTCCGGACTTGTACTTACTGCAATTGAAATTATTACAATGTAGCGCAAAACTGGTTCTTAAATAAACAGGGAAATAGGGAAATTACAACGTAGCGCCTTATTTATTTATTTAAAGTACCTACTTGATACCTATTAAATAGAAACAAATATAAAAATAAAAAAATATAAATTTTATACAATTTATTGCACAAATGTAACGTGGAGTGCAGTCATTGTCATCGTCAACACGTTTAACTCACAAAGCGTGAACCTTATTACAAGGAGGTAAGGACTTGGTCAGCTAAGTAATGTTACTGTCAGAGTGCACGCTGCACGCTCGGCTCGATGCATCGTCGCGCGCATGCAGCGCAGCCCGCGCCGCGTGGGAAACTTTCTCCGCCGCCGCGCACGCGCACGCGCACGCGCCCAAGGGCAACAGGTGCGGGACCAGAGTGAGTTCAACGTGTTGCCTCCCTGTCACACTTAAGTACGAATTTACAAGTGCGACAGAGAGACAACACTTCGAACGTGGTTTGCGGTAGGCCCTCAGGAACATACACGTACATACACCGCAGACGGCGTGGGCTTTTATATCGTTTCTATAAACGCTACCGTTTATAGAAACGCTCCGTATGAATTACACACTAATAACACTTCAGCCACGAAACGCATGCTGCGAAAATTTCCTCTATTTTAAACCGACTTCAAAAAAGGAGATTATTAATTCGACCGTATTCTTTTTAATAATATCCCGATTTATATGCACTAGCAACTGAAACGATTGAAGTTGGTGCCAAGCCAACCGACTTCAAACGTATCAGTTAGTCAGTACTTAGCAAGTCGGTTCTACTTTTTTAAAAGATTAATTTTATTCAAATAAAATAAAATAGCTATAGCTATTAAGCTAGTTATTTGTTTGTTTGTATAGCCTCTTCTTCTGAACTTTGAACTGTTTGCTTGAATTGCTTTTTAAATGAAGTCTCGTAGTTCAGTGTGCCTGTTGGCAAAGACCTCCTCCAACTCTTTCCAGTATTTCGTCTGCCTGGCCAGTCTTGTCCAGAATGGTCCTACAGTAGTTATTATTTCATCCTCCCATCGTTTGAGTTGTGAGCCTCTAGATCTTGACCCGTCTCTTGGGTGCCACATAAGGATTCTTTGGCTCCATTTTTCGATCTTACAGTGTGTCCTGCCCACCTCCATTTCTGCAAGTCTATGTGAGTGAGGATGTCTCTAACTTTGCTTCTTTTTCTTATGTTGGCACTGCGACATTTGTCCTTTAATTTAACCCCCAACATACTCCTCTCCATAGCTCTCTGGCACTTCGCAAGTTTGTCTCTTTGTTTTATAGAAAAGCTAAAGCTAGTTATAGTTAATTGACCGAAGCGAAGCGAAGGTCTACGTTTTGACTCGGGCATTTTGCTTTCGTATGTCCGGATGTTCTCCTCTACAGGTCGCAATTCTTAACCGATTCTCGTGAAATTTTGTGACCGAATTTTATGACTAAATAAAATTTTTTTGTCAATCCGGTTTTTGGAAATTTTTAAAAATGGCGGAGTCGTGATACCTGGCGCCTAAACAAATAGTCGTATCGATATCATAAGACTTTTTTCTTTTTGAAACATGTTTACAGAGTTAATAGCAAAAAATGCAGAAAAAAATTATCGCTGGTTTAGGCGGTATTTAGATATTTAATTTTAACTAATTTTAATTTGAGAAGGAGTAGCTAAATTTCGTCAACCCATCTAAGAACTATTTGGCTCAGTTTGTAAACGTTCGCTTTTTCTGTTTGCACAGAGGGTCTGGGTTCGATCCCCAGTAATTGTATGCTGGGATATTATAACTTTTTGTATTTTTTTACACATAAATTTCGTATTGTTTTTCTTTAATTTACTATACACCGTGTTTTTATTGAATTCCGTTAACTTCGGGGTATAGTTAAGTACGTTTATAAGAACTAAATGGCATAGTTAATTAAAAAAAAAAAATCTTTTTGTTTTCTTTTTTGTTTTTTTTTTGTTTAAAAAGTAATTAAATGTAGCATATAGCGTTGTTGTAACACGGGCATTACATTTAACTCAACCAAACAATTGAAATCTGTGACATATCAATGTCATTTCGTACATCAATCGACCGAGATTGTACTTAAGTTTAGTAGCAAATGTATGAACTCATTCTAAACACTAATCAATATGTAAGCCGGCCCTAAGGCAAGTGTACACGCTTGTAGAGGCCTTATAGTAAAAAAAAAATTATGGATTATCTCCGAAATGGACTTAATTAGAACATCGGTGTCTTTGAGAAAGTTACTTGATTTAAGCTCAGGAATGCACCCTTGAAATTAACGGAAATCAAAAAAAACACGGTGTATTTAAAGCTCTTAGCACCATGTTATTTCAAGCTCTGCTCGCGAGGTCTACAGCTCACAGAGCCACTAGTCATAATACGTCAGGATCACCGGGTATCATGATCATAACATTACTACCAGTAACCCGAGTGAATATCGTTACCGGGTAAGCAGTTGCCAACAGTGGTGGTGCCGCCCGCCGCCCCTCGCTCGCCGGCGCGGAGACGCCGCGGGCTACTAGTATAGTAATCACTACTTTGCTAACTTACTCTTAAGTCTAGGTATTAACACTTTAACAAAGAGCAGCTACTGGAGAATCTTTCGGCGTTACGTTTTTGAAGTGAAAACTTCTTTAGCGGCGCTGTGCACTTTTTGAGGTGGGGAAAAAATGTTAAGCTCGAGACAGCGTAACGCGTAAGGCGCTTGCGTGAAGTCATGTGTGACGGACAATGTCATTCTTTTTTTATTTAAATGCCATCTAGTAAGTTTCCCTCAAACTGGTATTAATATAACTGTAGTAAGGCAAGTCAAGTAAGTCATACATAGTGCTGCAGATATTTTGCACTAGATGGCGCTGTTATTGCACCCCGTTGTTTTTTTAACATAATAACATAAAAAAATGGTTTATTGATCCGCCAATTTGCTGTTTTAAAGGGTACCTAAAGCACCGCCAAATGATCTTTGAAGACAGTAGGGCTACCGCCAATACCGAAAATCGTCAATTGGGGGCATTTTTCTCTGTCACTCTAATTACGCCTTCATTGGAGTAAAAGAGTAAGATCCCCGCAATTTGCGAATTTCGGTTTTCGCGGTAGCCCCTCAGGTACTTTTGTCTTCCGACTTCCGAATTTAATCATGTCCATTATATCCATTACGGCTAAAACAACAAGTGCCATTACGCCACGCCATAATCAATAACCATTCTCTAATCACGACAAGTCCGCCGGCGTCGACTACGTGATAGCTGTCTTTAGATGTATACGTACTCGTATTCACAAATCGCTTTACTCGTCTGTGTCCCTATATATTATGTTCATTTGAACCTGAGACGCGTCTCAACGAATGCGTACGTTCGGGACTTTAACTATTAAGCGCGCGGTTGTTTTATGCGATAAAATGTATATGAAAAATGACAACACGCATCGGCTAAGTATAAACCTTCATAGAATGTGAGAGCTCCGTGCCGATCAGCTATATCGGCGCTCACGACTCGTCATTTCTAATGGCTTGTATAAAGACGCCCCTAATATCGGAACATCTCTTCGCTTTCTAAGCTGCCAATCACTGCCGGTTGCGGAGGAATTTTGATAATAACTAATTGTTTTCAATTGCTTCGCCTCGACCTCTAGCGTGGGTGCGTCACGACAGTATCTCGCACTATAAAGAGCGGAATCGCAGTGACGCGTCGTAAATTAGTCACGATTTTATCACATGTCCTCCTAGTAAAATCGTTAGGTTTACAGCAAGTCACTGCGATTCCGTACCGTCATCGTTTTTTAAGCAGCGGTGTGGTGTGGATGAACTTTTACCTACTCGTATGACCCGTCTCTTCCCAATGAATCTATCTAAGCAGTGTTATGTCACGTGAGAGGTATTGTCGCGGCACACTCGTGCTAGAGATGATGACGTCGTGTTTGCTACCATCACCGTGTACTATTTAGATCTTCACTTCTCACCGCTGTTCCCACCTCAGCTTCTTGTTAGGTTAATTGATAAAAAAATGTTAAAGATGGAGTTAGGTCCTGCCGTGACGCTTTACTCTCCCCAAAAACATTACCGACCCATCAATCCCGCAACGGACGTTCTCTGCTGGTAATATATATAATGATGATTAAGTCTCCTTTATCGCTTACTGTTGTTTCTCGGTGCACCCTTCACTCTTCTGTAAACTAGGTATCTCAGGTGTTGTTCTCCGGCACTCTAGAAGGTTTCCTGACGCAGCTACCCTCACTACTTATTATGTATTTCCTACATAGTCCAGGGCTCCGAGCACAGCGGTCGCGGTCGCCACGCCGGATGTCGGTGGCCGTAACGCCAGACCGCATCCTCTCGGAGAAACTTAATTTATTGGTTTAGTTGAATGTGGTAATGCTTCCGGTCTGAGACGACATACGGACAGACACACCCGTTTAGTGTTAGCTTACAACTCTAACAAGTTACGTTGTTCCGCCCACACGTTTGCGTTCATTTTATGTAACGAAAAAAGTAATCAGTACGGCTACCACCAGTTTTGACATTGACAGATTAACTCGCGTCTACGTAAATTACTTTCTATACATCTCGCTTGCACTAATATGCGAGTACGAGCGAGATGCATAGAAAGTAAGTTACTTAAACGTGAGTGAATATGTCAATGTTAAAACTGGTGGTAGTGCTTCAGAAGCGCTCAACGAACACGTGACAAGATAGTAAAGCGACATCGTTTTTGTGACACATGATTTCTTCCAGATACCTATCTTAAATGTTGTACCAACTGCTCCTGTGCTCCTCGTGGATGAAAGGAAACCTAAGCTGTGCCTGGGCTGGGCACCGGATATAGGCCGAAATATTAATATTATTATAGGTAGTAGGTACAGGTATAGTCAGCAGCAGAAGTTGCTAACCGGGCGTGGTGTTCAAAATGATCTTGACGCGAATTTATTGTTAAGAGCAGCGGTCGGCGACGCGTACCTCTCACTTGCGGCCCGCGAGCCTATTTGGGTCAAAAACATACATACACATACACACTATTGCCCACAGGAGAGAAAACTAGCGTGTTCGCGCGAACTGTACATTTTTCTCTTCTGTGGGCAATACCTAGTTAACAGCTTGTGGGCATGTAAGTAATGATTTTATCACAGTTCTCTGAATAAAAGGAGGACCTTTTCACGTGGATAAGGGTTAAATAAGAAAATTAACCTTTATAACCCTTAACTCTTGTGTATGTCTACAGGAAAGACGCGAACACAGAATGTTTTTGACCCATTTTGTATGTAATATTGACAAACGACAATGTCTGATAATAAAGTCATAAATATTAACAAAGTGCGGCCCGCGTCAACTTCGGTAACTACTATTTGGCCCTTGGCTGCTAAAAGGTTGCCGACCGCTGGTTAAGAGAATAAGAGCGTGTCAAGGTTATTTAGAACACCTCGCCCGTTTAGCAACTTCTGCTGCTGACTGTACCTACCTAGATACCTATATTAATATTCCTATAAAAAGGAAATCTTCTGAAGCTGTTGTAAACACAAACCGCAAACTTAAAATGAGTACTAAGCCATGCATCATGTATGAAGAAGCAACTAAAAACTTTACATCGACAAAATCGGGATGACACACGTCTACGACTATCTCCATACATTAAGTTTCGACTGGCGTTTTCTATTAACCCTTTAACGATTGTCATTTTGGCCGCTTCTTATTTCATCACATGAAAATAGCCTCAATAAATATTTGAATTTATAAGAATATTTATTAAAACCTGTGATGTGGTTCCAATACCATCTGACAGAGAGACACAAGCGCGCAGAGCCTAATAGACCCTTCCGGGAAGCCTTGGCTGTGGCCTCGGGCCGCCGGTATTGATTGATAACCCCATTGTCTCGGCCGCCGCGCCGCGCAGACGGAGTTCATAAAAGGTTCACTTTCGCCCGATGCACTTTCGCTGCGCCTGCGCTGAGCTGAGGGAGGACATGCGTGTTGCAATGGTGCGATTATAATAAGCGTAGCTCTATATAATAAGCGTAGCTAAATCATACAGAAGGAGATGATCAATGCAGTGTTGGCAGTGTCTTTGGAAGTCGTATTAAACATGGCACCGGAATGAATTTCCGATCGTGATTGAAATTTTCTTTAATTAATAATTGAATGCAGTTTTTATTTTGCCTAACAATCGCACTTAATACTTACGATCTAACCTAATAAAGGAATGTCTCCTTTAAGTAAAATGAGCCAGCTTAAGGATTTAAGGTAGTTTCCCTCCAGGGCCTGACTTATTTTTCCACACTGTATATATCACGATTTATTATAAGTTCATCGGATGAGTCAATCTTAATTATCTTAAAATATATACCTATAATGTATATTATAATAAACAATATATCCAAAGAAACGTTGAAATGTAGGCCGCTTTGATAGCACGCCTTGCCTCGGTCTCTTCGCATCAATTAAAGTTTTGAGTCGCGAAACGTGGGGCTCTCCGTTCCCACGCCACGGTGCGGTGCGGCCATGTTGCCATCATGTATCAGGATAGTATTTGATGCCGTTGACAGAGATATCTATTAACTTTTTTATTGATTGACAGGTATTATAGTGAATCTAGTTAAAATGATAGACTCCTTGTCTCAGGCCGCCTTAGTTCAGACTCTGTGAACCTGTATATAGGTCGTATATAGATGTATTAGATGTAGTGAGAAGGTATTTTTATGGACAATTTAATTCTATGTTAGTTCAAACTTCAGTTATACTACACTGTATAATAAGCGATGTGGGGCCTTATTAAATTACTATTAGGTAATATATGGCAAGATATAAAGTGGCCTGGAATATAATTGAACGTTGTTACGTACTAATACTAATAGTCTTGTCAATTGTGGACTAATTTATTTGAAAGGGGCAGGTAAATAAAGCATAGGATAGTCCCATGTGAATTTGACCAAAACCGACTCTAAGGGAGTCGGCGTAGTTAGCACTTGTTTTCAAAAACATTAATAGGTGTAGATTTATGTATGTTAGTCTGTAAGGTATTTGTAATATGGGCCTTGTTGCCTGAATTAAATTTCTAAATAAATAAATAAATACTTAAACAAAAAAAGACAATTAGCTTCATCCGTGATCACTTGTTGAGTCGGGTTATCGCGTCCGCGTCTGACTCCGCGCAGTAAACACACGAGCAGGCGGCTTAGCACGGTCGCGTTTTTATCCCTTGTCACCATGCCTGTCACGTTCTAACAAGTACGTAAGTGCGAAAGGGACGCGCATAGTGATAGACGATAAAAATGGAACCGTGCTGCGCCCACAGGTGCGCCGGCGCAGCGCGGCGCGGCGCGGCGCGGGAGCCAGCCAATAAAAGTTATAGCTTATAGTGAAAGTGCAGGCGCAGGGCATGAGCGGTAGCGGGCCAACAAGGCCAGCTCGACCAACACCTAGAGAGACTCTCGCTGGGTGGTTGGATCAAGGGTCAGATGCAGAAGGCGGTAATTTTGGACACGGCGCGTATAGTACGTCGGTTCCTCACTCTGCGGCCCTGACCACCGGCAGCTTGGGCCAAGCCCCGCTGCCGGCGGAACCCTAGGTTAGGTTTTTTATAATGTGTTTATATGTATTTTTTATTGTTTTGTAAGTGTTTTTATATTTTACTTTTATATTCATATTATAACAAACCTAACTTAAGACGGAAAATAAATAAAGAGAATAATAATAAGCCCCCAGGGCAGCTTGTGGCGAGCTGAATGGGAAGTGACGTCCCTTGGGTCCCATACCCCCGAGAGTCGGTCAGGCCCCTCTCTCCGGCTTGCCTTAACCGGCCGTCCAGAGTGGGGTGTCAGAGCTATAAATGCTCGCAGGGTGGAAGTGAAATTTGCCTAAGACGCGAGTTGGCACAGTGGCTGCTTACAGCCACTGGGTAGAAAGCGGTGCACACCTCTCCGCACCCTGAGCCACTTACGCGATGTTGTCCCCTTGTCGCTCCGTGCGAGCGGCCGTTTTCGGGGACCCATATTGTGAGTTGGCGAGTCACCACCTGCCTATTTTTCCTGTTTTTATAACATATGATCAAGGCAGGTGCCATAGTTTCTTCCATAGTCCCAGTTACCAGTGCATTAGCATCTCAACCCAATAGCCCAGTTCTTTTTGTTCCTTTTTCTTGCAATAGTCCTACACTAACCGGGGCGCGAATTTACAAAGCCTATACTGAATTTACAAAGACTATGACGGAAAACTAGTCAATCTACAAACCCAGCCTACACCTGAAACACAATTACATAGCCCAAACACAAGCCGCAGTTCTACCGTCACAAATGAAACCAACACAAACACGCGACGCACAGAAGATATCACTTTAAACACTTCACAACAATCTGCTAACTTTCGTAACATCTGAAAATAAAGAACCACTTAAAATCCTGTACCAAAATATGCAAAGTGTATTTAACAAAACTACTTTACTAGACGCACTTTTAGAACCGAGCGATAACCAATACCAAGCTGTATGTATATCAGAATCTTGGCTATCAAAGGAAAAAGAACATCTCATCAATATCAGCAACTACATCCTAGCGGCATCAATGTCTCGAGTCAACTACGCGGGAGGCGGCTGCTGCATACTACTGCGCGACGATATGGAATATGTCGAGCGAAAGGACATTATGGACTACTCCATCGAATATGTAATCGAAATTGCTGCTGTTGAATTAACTAAATTAAATATAATACTTATTGTAATATACTGGAATAGTCGACTACCTGACATATTTTATATACAATTAAAACTTGTTCTAGAATTATTAAATAAGAAATATAGTAAGAAAGATATAATAATAGGAGGTGACTTTAACACAAATATTTTAGAAAATGACAAAAAGTCGTTAGATTTGTTACACTGCATGTTACAATATAACTATACTCAACACATACATGAACCAACGCGAGTAACAAATAATTCATCCACTTGCTTAGACTTAATATTTACCAATTTCACGGGAAAGTCTATATCAACATATGTTTATGACTTCGGTTTGTCTGACCATAAAGGCACTATAATACATTTAAATGAGCAACAAAATATACATAAAATAACGTGGAAAAGCCAGAAAAGAATTTTTAACAAAAAAAATATGTATGATTTCAAAGCACAACTGCAAACAATTGATTGGAATAAAGTAATAAATAGTGATAATGATATAAATGATAATTATAACAACTTTGAATTTATATTAAAGGACATCCTCGACATTCATATACCTATTAAAAAAATAAAGTTTAGACTATCTAAAAAAACATGGCTATCAAAAGGTATTAAAATATCGTGCAAATCGAAAAGGCTTTTAAAAATCCTTGTTTCGTATACAAAAAACCCTATTCTTACTAAGCACTACAAGCAGTATGAAAAGCTACTAAAACGAGTTATCCTTAATTCCAAGAGAAACCAATACATTAAAGAAATAACTGCCTCAAAAAACATATCTAAATCTATGTGGCGAATAATTAAAGAGCGCACTAACAAAAATGTAAAACAGACCAAGCATAACATTGAACTAGATATCCATAATAATCTAACGTCCGATCCAAAGCAGGTTGCGAATGCATTCAATGCATTTTTTGCGTCAGTTGGAGGGGTCAGCGGGGGAGCCGCCCCGCGCGGGCGACCCGTGCGCCAGCCGGTTACCAATACAATGTACCTCCGGCCGGTCGAGCCGCTTGAAGTAAACAAGATAATTAAGGAATTAAAAGATAAGTATAGTTACGGCATAGACGAGCTACCATCTGCATTAATTAAGTTTTGCGCTGATGAACTAACTTTACCATATTGTATGCTAATAAATCAGTCCTTTTTAGAAGGAATATTTCCCGACAGATTAAAAATTTCCGTCATTAAACCCATACATAAAAAAGACGCCAAATCAAACCCTAGCAATTATCGACCTATTTCTCTTTTGCCCGCGTCCTCAAAGGTGTTTGAAACAGCAATGTGTAAGCGCCTTTACTCATTCTGTGAAAAATACGATGTATTTGACGACTGTCAAAACGGCTTTCGTAAGAACCGATCCACTGAACTTGCTACTTACAAATTTATACAGGAGGTGCTAAATACCCTAAATGACAAAAATTATGCAGTTGGAATCCTCCTAGATATGTCTAAAGCCTACGACCGCGTGCAATGTAACTTACTATTGGATAAGTTATACGACGTAGGAGTGAGAGGTATAACGCATAAATGGTTTGCTTCCTACTTAAAAAATCGTAAGCAATACGTTGAAGTCCAATACCACGATCATAACACGGGTTTAATAACAAACGTAAAATCAGACGAGCAAATCATAAATCACTCTATACCCCAGGGAAGTGTAATTAGTTGTTTGCTATTTATAATTTATATAAATGAACTCCCTAAAGTCATAGACAAATCATGCGTGTTATTTGCGGATGACGTCTCAATCCTCACATCATGTCTAAATAACGACACTCTGGACACAGACCTAAATAACACAATGAATAAAGTAGTAAGCTGGCTCAACGACCACAACCTGGAAATAAATTTAAACAAAACAAAAATCATGCAATTTAAACCAGTACAAAAGCGCGCTTTAGAAATTGATTATTCGTTTAACGGCCACAAACTGGAATGTGTAGAAACTTTCACCCTTCTAGGTTTTGATATTGATACAGGCATAAACTGGAAAGCACATGTTACGAAAATCAAAAATAAAATGCTCAAGTTCATCTATGCCCTGAGAGAATTAAAAAAATCGACTAGTCTACAATCGGCAAAAATAGCATATTATGCTTATGCCTACTCTTGGCTCAAGTACGGTATTATCCTTTGGGGACATAGCACAGACGTAAACGATTTATTTTTACTCCAGAAGAAATGCATACGCATCCTCGCGAATATTAGGATCCCAGAGAGCTGTAGACCATACTTCATCAAGTACGAAATTCTTACCCTAACTTCGATGTATATTTTCGAAATTTGTAAATTCGTAAGAAAACATTCGGACCTATTTACAAAGTTAGTAGACCAGCCCCGACGCTTCGAAACAAGGTTTAAGCATGATTTAGCATTGCCGTCAACCTCTAAACTAAAACTTCATAGTACAAGTCCAAACGTCATGGCAGTTAAAATATATAATCACCTTAAAAACGACATCAAAGCTCAAACAAATTACAAAAAATTTAATAAAATGTTGAAAGACTTTCTAATAAATAAATGTTATTACGACCTAAAGGACTTCTTCGATGATAATGTTACAGACACCTTCTAAATAATTTATTATAATTAAAACAATGACATTTACAAATACTTACCTAAATTATAACTAAAATTAATTTTATGATATGCTATTGTACATTAATTAATTTATTTTAATACATTTATTACAGATCTGAACCTGATTTTGAGAAAATGTAATACATACAATACAATTTTGTTATGTACATACAATACAATAAAATTATAATAGTTATAAGTAAGTTATGCTGTGCCCTTACAGGGTCCATGTGAGACATTGTACATATATTATATTATATTTGACATCTATACTGTACCATGGTTGCAATAAAGAATTATGAATTATGAATTATGATAAGGTTCAGATGCGAACTGAACTGGATTAGCTTTTATTTGGACAAAACTTGACCAAACCCTAATCCTTTACAGTACAGAAATTTACTGAAATCGGATAGACTTTATTGGCTAAATTAATATGGATATTGTTGCTACAAATGCTAGTTTGTTGCGATCTAAAAATTGAATAATATTTTAGTAATGACTCGGATTGTATTGTATTAATTACCGTTCGTGCTAATTACTTAAAAATGCCTAATTTTTTTTTCATTTAAGAACTATGTCAGTTGAGATCTCTTATTAGGACATTTAGTGTGAAGTCGTAATACAATAAAATTATAAGTCGACTGTATTTTATAATATAATACATTGGTACATAACGAAGTAGATGATTTATTTAAGGACCAAGATTTACTACGGTGTTCTGCCTTTTCTCCGAACGAAGTTTTATTGTCCGACCCGACTTTTTTTACATCGAACGACTTTTCTGGCAACAGTTCATTTTCCTGGGGGTCGCAGTTCTAACCTAACCTAACCCACTTTTCTGGCAACAGTTCGTTTTCTTGAGGGTCGCAGTTCTAACTTAACCTAACCCACATTTCTGGTAACAGTTCGTTTTCTTGGGGGCCGCAGTTCTAACCTAACCTAACCCACTTTTCCAGCAACATTTCGTTTTCTTGGAGGTTGCAGATCAACCTAACCTAAACTCATTTTTTGGCAATTTACATGAATACTAGGTGAAAGGTAATTTAGTAAAAAAATAATTGTTGAAATCAATATTCAGTGAACTGTGGTGTCGTACAAATAATACTCGATGAATAATATTCAATAATGACGGCGAGACTCCGCTCGACTAGGTATTGTGAGAGCATTAATGTTTAAATATATCGCGACAAAATCTAATCCATTTGAGTAAATGAGTATTATTAAAATTATGATATCACATTCAAACGTGACTGACCTTACTAAACTCGACTAGGTTTTGTCGTGAATAATATTTTAAAATATGTATGCAAAAAGCTAATCCATTTCAGTGACTACTTTTTACCGAAACGGTATAGATATTGTTAAGCAGGGATGTTACGGAGCTCCGGTTCTGTTTCCGTTAAGGCGGAACTTCCGTTTGGTATTACACATCCGTTTCTGTTCCGGTTCCGTTTTGTTTAAAACGGAAGTTATAACGGATGTCAATGCTTCACGCGGCGGCGGCGTACATCAAAAACAAACAGGTTCATACCAGTCATTCGCTCATCGCCCCGCTTGCCACGTGCTACGCTAATTTGGTGTTTGTTTGTATACTTTGTTTTATTCGTGTTATTAAAATTAAAATCGGTTGTGTTCTGTTGTGTACTGACTACTGACTGTGTGTAGTGTGTGTGGTGAATGTTAGTGTGTAAAAAAACGCACAATGAAGCCGAAATCAAGTTAGATTTGGAACTATTTTGATGAAGTTAGTGGGGACACGGCTAAGTGTAAACTTTGTCTGAAGGTTTATTCTAGAAAGGGGAAAACGACTACATCGTTATAAAGTCAGGCCCCCATTCTGGTTCCGGTTCCGTTTTCGGTTCCGTTTCCGTTTTCGATTCCGTTTCCGTTTTCGGTTCCGTTAAACTAAATTGAAAACATCTGTTTCCGTTTTCGGTTCCGATAAAACCACATCCGTTACATCCCTGTTAAGTAATAAGCATAAACAAAAGCTCACCTATTAGAATCTGAGTCGTGACTGAAATAGTATAGCTTTTGTAAATTCGCAACCGGCGCTTGTCCTTGGGTGCACTACTATAGCGCATACAGGGATAATCGTCGGTTAATGTCACATCACACTTAGAGTAAATTGTCAATTTACAAGTGGCCTCTACGTGTTGGCTTCGGCTCCACGCACGCCTACCAAAAGTTCGGGACCCCATGGTCCCGACATTATGTAAAAGACACACACAATAATAATAATAATAAGCCCGCAGGGCAGCTTGTGGCGAGCTGTTGGGGAGTAACGACCCCACGGACCCGAGTGCTCCCGAGAGTCGGTCAGGGTCTCCGTCTCCGGCGTGTCTTCGTCGGTCGGAGTGGACCCCAAGGGGACCCGCAGGACTCTCAGCTCTGGCTTGCCTTCATTGGCCGTCCAGAGAGGAGTCGCTAGAGCTATATGCTCCAGGGGTGGAAGTGTTAAAGGGCATAACGCCGCGAGTAACTTCGGAGAAAGCGCAGCACCACCTCTCGACACCCCTGAGCCGCTCACGCCGGTGTTGCGCCTGGCCGTCTTTACGATGGCGCATCAGGTGCCCATCTAACGAGTGGCGAGTCACCGCCTGCCTCGATAACACTGTATAACACAATGTTATGGCAGGTGTCCGGAACTCTTAGCAATAGCCCAGACTTATTTTCCACCCAAATTTAAACCATAGACCAGGACTCTTTCCATTTTTCTATAATAGCTCCCAATGCCTGCTGAAACCGGTTTACGGGTATCTATTTATGTACCCGTGAATGGGTTCCAGCAGGCGTTCTACATGACATCAAAGCTCTCCAAACGGCCTCTACGTGTTGGATCTATATCCCCACGCACGCCTTATAAATGACCGGGCTTAAAAACCCGAGAGTTTGTAACGGAGATACAAATAATATTTTTTTTATTTGGCAGGCAAGAAACACAAAAAAAATACAATACAATATAATAAAAGATGTAAAAGTAAATATAAAATACAGTAAAAAAAATAGTAAAACTTACAACCTAAAACAATGAAATAAAACATTCACAAACTTGCACTAAAGATGGCCGTTCTCAGACCGGTGCAGTTTTCGCCAATGTTTATTAAATTCATCACTGTAGTCAATGTCTAATGTCATATGATTTTGTGTCTTTAAATAAATTATGTTTATGTTTATTATTATAATTCTACAACAGTCATTAACAAATATGTATGTGTTATTTATTAGAGTTGGAGTAAGTATACAGCCCGCGCCCGCTTCCGCTTATCACCGGAACCACCGTGAAACTGCCAGCGGTATTACAATCAAACATCGATTTTTAAACTTTACTACACATGATAAAATTGATAAATGATATCATATTTATTCGAAAGTGATTGTAATTATAATATAGCCATATTGATGTCTATCTAACAAGTACCCATGTAGACGATGCGATGAAAGAGAAAAGCGTTAAACGTTTTACTATATTTTATTATATGTAATGTATAACTCGAGATATAAGTATGTCAAATACAACGGAAACAGCACCTTCTCTGTCCAATGTAGGTCTAAAATAATTGCTTTTATTCATATGACATTATACTATTTATATTCAGGTTGTGGCACCTACTTATTACTTTCATACTTTCATTAAGTTAATCCGGGGACATAAACCCGCTGGTACAAATACTTAGTATTTCTTTATATTTCAATAATCATTCTCTTTATTCGTCACCCTTCTTAGGCTAGGGTTTTTATAATATGAATATAAAAGTAAAATATAAAAACACTTACAAAACAATAAAAATACATATAAACACATTATAAAAAACCTAACCTAGGGTGCTGCCAGCAGCGGGGCAAGGCCCAAGCTACCGGTGGTCAAGGCTGCAGAGAGAGGAACCGACGTACTATCCGCGCCGTGTCCAAGATCACCGCCTTCTGCATCTGACCCTTGATCCAACCACCTAGCGAGAGTCTCTCAAGATGTTGATCGAGACTCTTCGCTATTAGACCGTTCACTGAAACGACTATCGGGACAATGATCGTCGAATCAACATCCCACATGGCGGTTATCTCGTGGGCCAAGTCTAGGTACTTACTGGACTTGTCCTTCTCGGCCTTCACGAGATTCTCATCATGGGGGATGGTGATGTCAACGAGCACGGCCCGACGTTGCGATCGATCTATTATTGCAATATCAGGCTTATTGGCTACAATAGTCCTGTCAGTGATGATAGATCGATCCCAATAGAGCGTGGCACGACCATTCTCGAGAACAGGCGCAGGTAAGTACTTGTAGTACGGTACTTCGCGGCCCACAAGGCCATATAGAAGAGCAAGTTGCTGGTGAATAATCCTGGCTACGAGATTATGTCTGTGCAAGTACTCGCCGTTAGCAAGATGAGAACAACCGGAAATGATATGCCTGAGTGACCGCGGCATACCCGACAAATGTCGACCGTACCGTCCTTCAGGATATATTTCCGATAGTTGTTCGTCATCATACCTAACTTCGTCCGCAATTGCACAGGCAAAACCCTCGGTTTCTCCGAAGAGGTCCCCGAATCGTAACCAGTTCACCGACGCGAGCAGGTCCACATCGGGTCCCGTGAGGGCCTTGTAGAACCGCCCGTGTAGCACCTTACTCTCCCATGCCGCCTTGCGATCCGCAGTACTTAGTACCACAGGTTTGCGCCAATTCTCGTTTGCCAAGGAAAGCGGCGTGAGGTTCCTATCTACTGCCACCACATCACGATGCATCTCACACTCGTTATTAAGGAAATAACGTTCCTGAGATAGTACACCTCGCGGTTGTGGAGATCCTTGGCGTTTAGGAAGCCTCGGCCTCCCACTTCCGTGGGATGTACAATCTCATAACTGACGAGCGTGGGTGTAGCATGCGATGTGTGGTGAGCAGTGATCGGACCCTCCGATCCAGGGCGTCCAGCTCGGTCTGAGTCCACCTTAGTATGCCAAAGGAGTATGTGAGTAAGGGCATTACCCAGGCGTAGAAGGCGCGCACTTTGCTGCCTCCTGACAAAAGACTGTTAAGGACTTTTGTGACCCGACTGAAAAAGCGCTCCTTCACCGACCGTCTAATACCCTCGTCCTCAATACCCAATGACTGTGACATACCAAGGTATTTATAGGTTTCTGATTCAGAGATAGATCTGAAAGACATTGTCTCAGAAAGTTGTAAATTTGTTGAATTTACAACCCTCCCCCGCTGTACATGCATATCCGCACATTTATCGACACCAAACTCCATGTGGATGGCACTACTGAAGACTTCGGTGGTTTTCAGTAGCTCCAACAATAATCATTATTATTAGTATTCAGCATATATGCGTCCCACTGCTAGGCATAGGCCTCGTCTCATGCGCTAAAACACACACACACACACACACACACACACACACACACACACACACACACACACACACACACACACACACACACACACACACACACACACACACACCCACACACACACTCACACACACTTTTTGTGACACGACTCGATGCCCAGACTCCTCCTAATTAGCAAATTTCTCTTTTAACAGCTAGTACCAGCCCCCAACAGAAAAAATAGGGGTCGTGTCCTACCAAAAAGTTAAAGAGCTGACGCAAAATCGGGAAAGCTGGAAGGTACTCCGCCAACTAGAGAATAAGTCTTAAGTGAATGATGATGATGACAGTCTCCATCAGATATACAGGGTGTAGTCGTTAAGTGTAGCCAGGCGATGATTCCGTAAATATAACAGATATCAGAAAACTTCAAATTGATATCGAAAGTGCGTTACCCAATGAGTAAAATTACATTAATAACTTTTTTTAATAAAAGCAGAATTATCCCAAACATTAACTTCAAATAATACATTTAGTACGACGACTCATCCCTCAAAGAACGTCGGTGTCGTAAGAGATAAAACTGCTTGAGATTCATTATTTGCGATAATAAACTGTAATAAAATAATAAAACTACCGTTTATGAAATAATGAATCTAACATTTATTTTTTGCAGGGATGTTGCGGATGCAGATTTTTTGACATCCGCGGATGCGGATGCGGGATATTTAAAGCCTCACATCCGCGGATGCGGATGCGGATGCGGATGCGGATGCGGATGCGGATGTCAAGATTAGGTACTTAAAAAACGTCAAATATTAATTTTTTAGCATTTTTTATAAAAAAAAAACGAAACGTGTTTGTGCAAGAATATAAGTGCGTTTTATTTAATAAACAGTAACTTGGCCGACTTTTCGAGATCTAGACGATTTCGTTATATGTAATGCTAGGTAGCACTTACGCCGCCGGCGCCGCCGCTAATACGTTCCTGTTACCGACTTGGTCGACATCCGCATCATGCGGATGCTCCGCATCGATTTTATGCGGATGCGGATGCAGATGAGGATCTTAAAATAATGCGGATGTTCCGCGGATGCGGATGCGAATATCCGCAACATCCCTGTTTTTAAGCAAGTACATTTTTTGATTACAGTAGTTGCTCGAAGTGACGCTCTTCTTGTGCGATACATTGACGGGCCCTCTTAAATGTTTCTAAATGAACTTTTCTTAAAATATGCGGTGTAATTAAAAAATAAATGTTAGAATTATTATTTCATAAACGGTAGTTTTATTATTTTATCACAGTTTATTATCGCAAATAATGAATCTCAAGCAGTTTTATCTCTTATTACGACACCGACGTTCTTTGAGGGGTGAGTCGTCGTACTAAATGTATTATTTGAAGTTAATGTTTGGGATATTTCTGCTTTTATTAAAAAAAGTTATTAATGTAATTTTACTCATTGGGTAAGGCACTTTCGATATCAATTAGAAGTTTCCTGATATCTGTTATATTTACGGAATTATCGCCTGGCTACACTTAACGATTACACCCTGTATTGGAGCGACCAAGGTGCTTACAAATAACTGAACACGCCTTTATTGTCAAGGCGTTAGAGTGCGTGTTCAGATATTTTTGAGTTCCTGGCCGCTTCGATATGTCTGACGGGGACTGTACTTTATAACTTATTATAAGGAAAAAGGAAATAGGTAAATGAGAGTGTAGTTATGATTATATATCCTGTGCCCTATAATTTCCTGGACAGTTTTCTATCTCAAAAAGGTAACCAGGGGAAATTAAAAAAACGAATCTCTTATAATTAATTTATTAACTAGTTTAACTAATAGTCTAACGACTGGTCAGGTAAGTGTATTGCCGATAGTACCTACTTATACCTTACACGTAGATTAAGGAAGATTGTTGAGTGCTACCGTTCGCCAACAAACTGTCATGCAGTTTGGCGAAAAAATATGTGTAATATATTGCTGTGTATTTTTTATTGAGTAAATAAAAAAAAACAATAGCACCTGTTCCTTTTGCACTGAATTATGCTGAAACAGACGACGCACGAATCTGATTGTATCAAGGTTAAGTTGCGAAGGTTGTGTTAGTTTGTATGCTAGGTTTGGTTGGATGAGGGGCCGGCGCGCGATGGCGTGCGCGCTCAGGTGGCGCAGGCGCCGCGCGCAGCGCGTCTTGCACCGCGGGCACCACCGGTACACGTCGGGTACACCATCGTCACACGGTGGCTGCACCAGCTGTGCACGCGGAGTACACGACACAAGTGATACACGACTCGCCGCGGGCCTGCGCGCCGGCACCGTGACACCAACGAGATTTCAAGAATTTAATACATACATTACATTAATACTTCCTTAATACTATAAACCTAAAATAAGTTTAGCGTAGGTATTAAAAATTACTTTATTTAACATAGACTGATATTTGATGTGATAAATTATCTTTGTGTTGTTGTTGTCAATCCAGGTGAGTTGCAGTAGAACGCCGGGAACCGATTCGAGCGCAGCACAACGGCGCGCGGCGCATCGCGTCGTATGTAACGTCCACACTGCACTGTATCGTTCGAAACTTGGCACAGAACCCACACCTTTGCACGTGACTGCAGCCCTCGTTATAACCAACATGAAATACGAAATGAATTCAGTCACTTTGCGCAAGAGATGTGTTCTCGGCGTGCCCCGCTGGAGGCAGTTTACTCGGAGACGGTGATGGTGAGCTGCTTGCCGCGGCTGGACTCGAAGCGGTCCATGGTGCGGATGTCGAGGATCAAACACAGCGACCCGCCCAGCGCCAGCAGCATTATCGCCGTTACCATCAACCCCGACCTGCGACACACAAGTCATGGGTCAAACTTATCCAACTACGGAATAGAACTAGCTTGATAACTTGGTAAAAGAAAAACTAATGCTGGTGGTACTTGCCAGATGGGAGCGGTGGTGAAGCCTATGCAGTCGAAGGCGTCTGCAAACTCCTCCGTGCTGTCCATATAGGGCTGCATCTAAAACCACACCAAAGTCCAAACTGTCAGTATCAATTTCGACCAAGATATTTCAACAAATTTGATCAAAGAAGATTCTTTTCAATCAATCAATCAAACTTTTATTGATAAAATAGAAGTATTTTACATCAAACTCAAACCAATCAAACTCAATCGTCAAACTTAGCCTCCTAACATGTCATAGAGTTTTAGGACGTATTGGATATAGAGAATACATTAGTTGGAAAATGGGAATGAGCAATTGGAAGTTGTTGTTCGTACCTGTATGTCCGGGAAAGTGAGCGTAGCGCCGTCGTCGCCGCGGTAGACCAGCGGCAGACCGCAGCGGTACGCCTTGCCGAGCACGGCGGCGGGCGCGTCGGGCGCCGCGGGCGCCAGCAGGTGGAACTGCTTGCCCTGGCGCGTCACCTCGGCGCCCACCGCCGCCCACCAACCCGCCGCTTGCTTGAATGTCAGGTCCAGCGTGATCTGCGCAGACGCCCCACGTCCTGGCTCGTCATGGATCGCGTGGACTGGAGGGGAAGGCCAGTCGACGCGATCCAAGGGTGACCTGGGACTTTTACTCCAAGGGGAAAGCAAATCGGAGGTTGCTCTTTGACTTCTTCGACGGCGATATCGCAAGCTAATTTTAGTACGAGACAATTTAAAAGGGCCCTGGTTCTGACCGTGTCTCCACATTAAAACAACTCACTGCAACTTGTATTAAAATAAATTTATTTCAGCTCCACCAAAACTTACATTTTTATATCATGACAACTCAATCTCTTCTACCGTTTCTATTCCATGTAGTTTAGTTTTATTATTGTTTAGTTTGTATTTTTTGGCTCAATAAAGTCCCTTTTATTTTGATTGGTATTATGCATATACTTAAGTCATAGAATTCGAATGATGGTAAATTACTTTCTCTCGTACTATAGGATATTAAAAAAGTCGAAGAGCGCTCCTGCTTGTAATTATTCATTCGCTCAGCAATTTTTCTAAAATACTTCGCAGTTTATTGCCAAAAGTTTTCATACAGGCATATATTGTGCTCCTTTCTTGATCTGCCCTATAAAAACTAAGGAAACTTCGCCAGTGAGTTGACAATCGACTGGTGTGTGGTTACCTTATCGCGTGGGTTGGCGTCGTCGGCGAAGTTGACGACTAGCGAGGTGTAGAGACGCGAGGTCTTTAGCGTCTGCTCGCCCACCGGCGCGTCGAGCCGCACGCGCGTGCCGTCCGCCAGGGACAGCTCCGGCCAGCCCGACGAGCGCACCAGGGCGCCCGCGCCTTTGCCTGCTTGTCCTGACAACGACAAAGACACTATCATCTGATGGCGAGAGACCAGAAGTGAGAAAGGTCTGAGGAGATGGTGGAATCAACAACAAATCGATAAACAATAGCTTGAGCTGGGCCCACGATTGGCTTCGTTTAACTAGCGAAGATGTCAGTATGTACACGGAAGGAGACGATAAGTCCAGACATGGAAAAGATGAGGGTTAGCTAAAATATTTTATTCATGTAAGAAATGCAAGGGATATTTATCTGTGTCACAAACCTGACGCATTGAACAGCGCTGCGGACAGCATGGCTCGCGGCGGACGCTCATCCTCGGGCGTCGGCGACGAGCTGGGCTCTTCGGCCGCGCGCTTGGCACGCCACTCCTCGCCGTAGTCGGACGGACCACTCTGGGACACAGAGTTACCTGAAACAAACCACTTCGTTACTGACATTAAGTCAAAGAAAAAGAAAAAAAACAGATATTGGAACAGGGTTTTTCTTCATAAACATACTTAGTAATTTCCTCGTGTCTGAGGATTGAGACAGAAAGCAATTAATCTCAAAACGGTTCCCAAATTGCAAGAGCAAATCTGGCATTTGTCCATAAATGCCGTAACGTAAATCCAGTCTAGAGAAATAAACCAAAAGTTAGTATTTAATACTCTCGACTCTGTGGAGGGTCAAAGAAAAAATGAACCTTGGAGGTACTCACCAAGGATTCCAAGAACTTGCTCATCTCCGTAGATGTCCTGAAGACGGGCGAAGGTCTCCGTCATCTGCGCATCGCGCTCCGACCACGGCCCCTGGAGCGTGAGGACCTGCACACGAAACACAATTCACACAACACAACGCACAAACAACACACAACGAGCTACTGTATTAGGACAAAGGACTGACCATGGCATGGCCAGACGAAGATCCAGAGGTGTTGAACGGATTATACTCGACTGACAGGGATGCGAGCTAGCGGATGCAATTTATACCCTAGACGCTCCTTCCCCCTACCCTAGGGCTAGAGTCAGGAGTTACTGGGAATCGCGTGGGAGTGATATCGGCTGCATCGATCGGCGCATTCAACAGGTCGGCTGTGCAGTGAGGGGTGGGGTTGGGGTGTTTTACCGGCCGATGTATTCAACAAGTCGGCGGCGTTGCAGTGGAAAGGGAAAGGGCGGAGGCTGCATCGATCGGCGTCCAACAGGTCGGCGGTGCAGCGGGGGTGTGCAGTCCGCTTGGACCTAAATATAGCTTCTGGGATTTCGGCTGGGCTGGAAGCTTGATGTAACTGAATGTTAGACCTCGGCGCGATATCTAATCTGACTGGAATATCGAGCATAGGCGGTTGTCATATTTAAGATTTGTCGATTGGTTTTATGGTGTAAATGTTTCTTTTTATTTCGTCTTTTCGTCTAGACTGATAAATTTTGAACAAAGGGGCCTACCGCGAACTACTTCGTACGATTTTTCGTCTATCTATTTGCTTCCCTATTGCTCGAATATCCAAGATTGAGCAATACAAAGGCAAATAACAAAATTATTTCGAATTTCGTTCTTAGGTGCTCAGCTCAACCTGATTGCTTTGTTAAAATACCGAATGTTTAGATTTGTGGGATAGAGCTGTATTGCATGCCATCTTCTTTTTGTGTATGTTGTGTCTGTTTGTGTGATTATTTGTTGTTTGTATAAAGAAAAGCGTTCATAGGGTTCCGTAGTCACCTAGGAACCCTTATAGTTTCGCCATGTCCGTCTGTTTGTCTGTCTGTCCAATTGTTTCAAATTGACCTGTAGATATGTTGTTGTTGTACCTACTAACAATATTATGGATCTCTGGATTTGAAATAAATAATTGAATTGAATTGAATTGAATTGAATAGTTTAGCTTAAAGTTCAACACCAAATGAAATGCTTTTTGCTTTTACTGCGCCTTTAACACGGCCATACAAGCCATAAACCTACTTACAACATGTATGTAAACAAGTAATGTAGTCTCGCAATTACTGAGCCCATCCAAATAATGGCTCCACTTTTTGTCCACTTTGAACAACCACATTTTTGGAATATCTTACCAATTGCCACAGTTAAAGTAATGTTGAAAAAATTGCTTTATAAATACACATAGTCATCGCATACTTAAAAAGATTACCAAATTATTTAATTGTCTTTCTATTAATGAAAGTTGCTCTAATTTTCCTATTTTACCATGATTGTGTAAACTTAGAGTAAATTAATACGAGTAGCTAATGAAAACATCAACTGTTACGGTTATGGTGTAGGTATGTGGTAAGTATACAAACAACTACCTATATGACAGCGCTAATTAAAGCGCTATAACTGTCAAACTGACAGCTAGGATGTAGGCCAGTGTTACATAACAAGTTTAATATTATTATGGGACATTTTTTTTAACACAAATTTAAGGTCACCGTTATTATTTATAGGTATTAGGTATAGTGCAATGGAAGATAAAAGGGATGCGCTTGCATGTTGCGCCTTATTGTAGGTATATTATAAGTCATATACGGCTACCGTACCTGGGTTTCGTTGCTGACATAGTCGGGATGCACGTCAAGGAAGGCCTGCGGCAGCGCCAGCACGGGGCGGTGTCTCAGCGCAGTCCGGAGTCTCGGCAGCTCGGCCCGCGCGCCACCGCCGTCCTGGCTGTTGAACACCACCACGCACGGCTGCTGTGCGTACAGGCGAGTCAACTCATCTTGGGTCAGCGCTTGGAGCGCTGGCCGGCGGTACTGCTCTAAAGACTGTGGCCCGAAGAAGAGGAAAGGGCCTTCGAGATTAGCGAGGCTATGCCCGGCTAGGGATATCACGAGCACTAAGCTCCACATCGCATTCAAGTTCACTTGACTGGATACCAACCGGGTACTCTCTGGGTGAGTTGCGCGATCGATCGCCGCGCCGCGCCGCCACCGCGCATGCGTCGCGCCGCTGCCATCTCGGGGTCGCGACCATAGATAATGAATTAAGAATGCTTTTAATCAGAAGTGATTTTAAACCTAATTACATCACTAAAATATTAGTAGATAGTGTAAATTTTTAATCAACAGTAGTCCCGTGTCAATTAAATACAATAGTACTTTGCAACAGGCGGCATGCGTGTCTGAGGGCCTATCGCGATCACCGAAGTTCTTAAATTGCAAAAATCTTTATCTGCCACTCTAATTGGAGTAAAAGAGTAAGATGCCCGCAATTTGCGAACTTTGGTATTCGCGGTAGGCCCTCTGCATTGTTTATTTTTGTGACAATGACAATTTTCGTGGGAATGAATAAACTAGCAAAAAGCAGAGCTTTGTAAGGGCTCGCGGAGTTTTTCTACCTAAACGTACCGGACCGCGACTTTGATCCAGTCCGAGGCTTGTTCCATGTTCGTTCGAATGGGTACGTAATAAGTCCGTTAAGGACGCAGGTATAAGTGAGAGCAAGAAAGAAATATACCTACTAATTGGACCCCGGTCGCTGTCCGGTACGCCTGTCTGTTACAGATTTTACTTCGTCCATTAAAAACGTGTCCAGACGACAAAATCAAATTGCCAATATCATCCACACGTAATATACAATTTCATAAGCGCTTATTAATAAGTTATTACCAAAACAGCGTGTGCCTATATTGTATAAAACCCGAGCTCCACTAGGTACTGCCAGAGTTCAGCATCAGCTATCTTGGGTACTACGCTACCAAGTGATCACCATGACGAGTCGGATGTCCAAAAGAGCGTGTGTCTATGTTGCACCAAACCCGAGCTCCTCTAGGTACTGCTAGGGTTCAGCATCAGCTCTATCTTGGGTAGTAACTCTCCTAAGTGCTCATCAAGACGAGTGAGATGACCAATACATCGTGTGCCTATATTGCAACAAACCTGAGTTCCACTAAATACTGCCAGGTTTCAGCTACAGTTCTATCTTGGGTAACTCCCAAGTGCTCAAAAAAACGAGTCGGATGACCAAAACAGCGTTTGCCTATGTTGCACCAAACCTGAGTTCCAATAGGTACTGCCAGAGGGTTCAGCATCAGCTCTATCTTGGGTACTGCTCTCCCAAGTGCTCATTCTGACGAGTCGGATGTCCAAAACAGCGTGTATCTATGTTGTACCAAACCTGCATGAGTTCTACTAGGTACAGCCAGGGTTTAGCATCAGCTCATCAGCTCTATCTTGGGTACTGCTCTCCCAAATGGCCATCAAGACGTGTCGAATGACTAAAACAGCGTATGCCTATGCTGCACCAAACCTGAGTTCCACTAGGCACAGCCAGGGTTCAGAATCCGCTCTATCTTGGGTACTGCTCTCCCAAGTGCTCATCAAGACGTGTTAAATGACTAAAACAGCGTGTGCCTATGTTGCACCAAACCTGAGTTCCAATAGGTACTGCCAGGGTTCAGCATCAGCTCTATCTTGGGTACTGTTCTCCCAAGTGCTCATTCTGACGAGTCGGATGTCCAAAACAGCGTGTACCTATGTTGCACCAAACCTGAGTTCTACTAGGTACAGCCAGGGTTTAGTATCAGCTCATCAGCTCTATCTTGGGTACTGCTCTCCCAAACGCCCATCAAGACGTGTCAAATGACTAAAACAGCGTGTGCCTACGTTGCACCAAACCTGAGTTCCACTAGGTACAGCCAGGGTTCAGCATCAGTTCTATCTTGGGTACTACTCTCCTAAGTGCTCATCAAGACGAGTCGGGTGACCAAAACAGCGTGTGCATATGTTGTATTAAACCCGAGCTCCACTAGGTACTGTCAGGGTTCAGCATCAGCTATCTTGGGTACTGCTCTACCAAGTGATCATCATGACGAGTCGGATGTCCAACCCAGTGTGTGTCTATGTTGCACCAAACCTGAGTTCCGCTAGGTACAGCCAGGGTTCAGCATCAGCTCTATCGTACTGCTCTCCCAAGTGCTCATCAAGACGTGTCGAATTACTAAAACAGCGTGTGCCTATATTGCACCAAACCTGAGTTCCACTAGGTAATGCCAGGGTTCTGGGTCATTTTGTTGAACTGCACGCCAACGTTTACGCCAGGGTTTAGCATCAGCTCATCAGCTCTATCTTGGGTACTGCTCTCCCAAACGCCCATCAAGACGTGTCGAATGACTAAACCAGCGTGTGCCTACGTTGCACCAAACCTGAGTTCCACTAGGTACAGCCAGGGTTCAGCATCAGCTCTATCTTGGGTACTCCTAAGTGCTCATCAAGACGAATCGGGTGACCAATACAACGTGTGCATATGTTGTATTAAACCCGAGCTCCACTAGGTACTGTCAGGGTTCAGCATCAGCTATCTTGGGTACTGCCTTACCAAGTGATCATCATGACGAGTCGGATGTCCAACCCTGTGTGTGTATGTTGCACCAAACCTGAGTTCCGCTAGGTATAGCCAGGGTTCAGCATCAGCTCTATCGTACTGCTCTCCCAAGTGCTCATCAAGACGTGTCGAATTACTAAAACAGCGTGTGCCTATGTTGCACCAAACCTGAGTTCCACTAGGTAATGCCAGGGTTCTGGGCATTTTGTTGAACTGCACGCCGACGTTGCAATTGGCGTGCAGTCAGCGTGCAGTTTCCATACAAGTTACAGTCGGGTTGTAGTCTGTCTGTATCGGCCCTAAATCACTGAAGTTTGTATTAACAAACACACACATACAGACGGTCTAATATGCTTATCTTTATTTATAATTTTGGCAGTTCCAAGCAATAGTAACACTAAAATTGTTTCTCGAACTGAAAATACCCGATTTAAGTTTGCTAATGCTAAGCCCCCATTAGCACGACTGCTTTTTGAACGCGCGTTAAAAAAGCGTTGGAATGGCACAAATGGATACATGTGTATTTATTCACACGATGGCGGTGGCGCTTTTTATTAAGCGTTGTTGGATTTTCGACTTTAAGCCTTGGTCGTTAAATCGAATTTAGAGTGCGGACAGATTCAAGCGCTTTTTTAACGCGCGTTGATAAAGCTGTCGTGCAAATGGGGGCTAACACAACATGACTGATCAGTTCATCGGCGTCACAGAACAGAACATACGAGTAAATTGACCTCCGCAGTGAATATACAGCAAGATTGAATTTTATTTATTTATTTTATTTTATTTATTTGGGGCATCAACAGCAATACAAAAAGTACAAATACATGGCACAGTGAGCAAAAAACAAAGCCAATAACAGATGTCCACAATAATACAGTTAATATGCAATAACTAAGTGGAAACTATACAAAAATGTTAAGAAAAGAGAAGGGAGGAAAAATACATTTCACAAAGTAGGTGCATGGGCTTGCGTAACGTGTGTGTGTGTTTACGTGCATGTGTTAGTGTTCGTGTGTGTGTATTTGTCTGTGATAGAGTGTGTGGTGTGAGACGACTACGATGAATGTATGCATTATAATTTACTTATCTATCTAGTTATATTTTGTCAATTGTCGCTAATTTTGGATTTCAGTAGCAGTGACCGAACACGATTCTTTAAAGTTGTTTTTGTGCAATCGAACAAGTCGATACTACTAAATTGTTTATTATATAGTTTTAGAATACGATTGATGGGCGAATTTTGAGCATAGTTGGGATGAACTTTGGGTAGGCTAAACAGACAACGCTCAGAATTCCTAGTTCTAATTGATGGCACTGAGAATTTGATCTCCGACAGCAAAGGAGAACTGTCAATTCGCCCCGAGAGTATGTCGTACAATACAGTAATATCTAGTAAAACCCTTCTATCCTGGAGACTAAGTAAGCGGTGACGAATACACCTGGACTCGTAGTCGGTATCTCATTGTCTGATACGGAAGCCCCGGTGGCGCAAGAAGGAGCGCTGGATTTTTTCTATTGAAAATCCTTATGAATAATATACTGGGAAGACCAAACGCAGCTAGCGTATTCAAGGACGCTTCGGAGATACGCATAGTATACTATTTTAATGCATCCGACATCCTCGAATTCACCACAGACGCGAAACACGAAACCCAGATTTTTATAAGCACGGTTCACAATATCGTCGATATGTTGAACGCATGTTAATTTTGAATCAAGGGTCAATCAGGGAATGTTCCCGTATTCACAGAAACTTAATTGCTAAATTGGGAATCAAACCGAGCGAAGCGAGATGGGTCAGAATCCAAAATTTTAACCCTTTTTAACCGACTTCAATTTCATAGAAGGAGAATCGAGGTTCTGTATTCGGTTGTGGCTATTTTTTTTTTTCTATGTACGTTCACCGATTACTCCGACATCCGTAGTCCGATTTGAGTAATTCTTTTTTTGTTTGAAAGGAGCTACCGCTGAGTTGGTCTCATTTTAATTTGGTTCTGTTCTGATGATGGGATCCATGAGGAATTGAGGGAACTCCTCAATTTTTAAAGGCACATGCATGGTGTTTTGGGCGTTTTCTTAAGCAACTCGAGCATTTTCTCCCGAAAACCACCAATTTGATGAAGTAGACCTGATGATGATGATTATTTTGATGATAATGATGATGATTTCTTTAAATGTAAGTATGTTCAGCGATTACTCCGGCACCTGTGATCCGATTTGAGTAATTCTTTTTTTGTTTGGAAGAAGTTACCTCCAAGGTGTTTTCGTATTATTTTTGGTTCTGGTCTGATGATGGAATCCATGAGGAATTGAGGGAACTCCTCAATTTTTAAAGGCACGTGTTAAGTGATTTCGGGGTTTTCTAAAGCAACTCGAGCATTTGCTTCCGAAAACCACCAATTTGATGTACTGCAACTGTAGCCTTACCACGAGTTTGACACTGACATATTCGCTAACGTCTTATGCATCTAAATGTAACTTTTTATGCATCTCGCTCACATTAAGGTTAGTACGAGCGAGATGCATAGGAAGTAAGTTACACACATGCTAGCGAATATATCAATGTCAAACTCGTGGTAAGCTGGTAAGGCTACTGATCGGGGTTTAGGGTTAGGAGTTAAGGGGTCAGGGATTAAGGGGAATGGCGGTTGAAGGGTTGGTGGTTCAGGATCGAGGGGTTCCTGGATCAGGGGTTGACGTGCTGTGAGGTTGAGTGATCGGGGGGCTGAGGGATTGGGTCAGTGGCGGGGCGGGCGGATGGATTTAGTTGACAGGAATTATAATTTCCCAGGCGGACTCGAGAAAATTCCTGATTACATTTTTACTAAAGTAATAGGTACACGAATTTAGTGTTAAACATGATCTTGTTTTTCATTCATGCGTCGCGCTCTTAACAATGCCTTAAAACTAAAAATGGTAAAATAAAAACTTTTTACAAAAAAAATGAAACCGACTTCAAAAAGGATGAAATAAAATAATATCCTTTTTTATGTCTATGCGTTACCAACTGATATGTTTGAAGTCGGTGCCAAGCCAAGTAGTAACAATACCAGTCAAAAATAATCAGATTAATCAGCTTTATGGCTATAAATCCCATTAGAACTGTACTAATAACTATTATAAATGTGTTAGTAATTCAGTCTGCCTCTTTGTCGCCTTTTCGTGGCTAAACAACTGAACCGCTTTAGGTGAAATTTGGCAAGAAGGAAATCCTTGAATTGTTTTATATTTTGAAATGTAGTCCTCTGGATAAGGGTCGGGAAATAACTCAGTCCCAATCCCACACTTGCGTGCTATAGACTGTTCAAGCATTAGTAAGAAATGCTCTTTAAAAAATACGACGGCAAAAAAATGCATTTATATTTACACTAATGTGCCGACAAATATGGTACGGACTGCGCCAAGAAGGTTTGATCGTGTGTTCTGAGGTGTGTTCTTAGGTCCAGTCGACGTCAATGATATGTTTACACTTTTGCACCTTACCCTCCTTTGTAATAAGGCGAAAAGTGTAAACATATTTTTAACGTCGACTGTACCTACAGAAAGTACGTTCATTGTCGTCGTGTAAGGTAATCCAACGTAGGTAAATCCTTATCGAATCGCACCAAAGTCATGGTATGCTTCAAAATTTGGCTTGGCACCGACTTCAAACATATCAGTTGGTACCGTAAAACGGGGTCAACAGAAATCGCGGGGTGAATAGAGAAATTTTGAACTTTTTCTTTCAAGTTCTTATATTTAAAAACGTACATCTCTAAAATTATTTTTTTTGGAATGCGTATATAGTATACTATTTATTCTCTACATTGATACCAAAAGAACTTAATCAAACTGCCTAAAAGTTAAATTTTTCTGACTGAGACCTTACTTTAGGGTCTCGCCGAGGTAAGAAATGAAGCCTGTCTGAACTTTGTTCTAGCGGTAAATGTTTTGACATTATCTAAGTAAAAGTTAGCTAACCTGGTAATATAGTATCTGTAGTACCTAAATAATAAATAATATCACTAATTTTCTCTATAATAAAGCATTTTTTTGCAAAAATCCAATAACAAGCAAATTTACGTGATAAAGGGGTCAGTGGACACGCATATGGGGTGAACAGTTACGCCATAGGGGGTGATTAGATACAACAAAGGGGTGTAAAGACACGCCTTGGGGGTTAAAAGACACGAAAAAATAATGTTGTGTCAAATAGCTATTTAACAGATATATATAGCATTTGCCAATAGAGTATCCACATAATAATGACCAAATTCGATGCCTATGACAACTAAAACCTAATATTTCTATTCACCCCTTTCTTGTGTCTATCGACCCCGTTTTAAGGATATGGAGAAAACATGTAGTTTTCTTCGATTTTCTCTGAATTAGGTTGGTAAAAATTTATTTCTCAAATGCAAAATTGAAGAACTAACCAAGACTCAAAAAATGATATCAAAATTATTACTTTTATTATTTGGATTATTGGCGAAAATCGTCCTTGAAGTTGAAAATCGTGTCTTTTCACCCCGTTTTACGGTAACGCATAGACATAAAAAAGGATAATATTTTATTTCATCCTTTTTGAAGTCGGTTTCATTTTTTTTGTAAAAAGTTTTTATTTGTATTCATCGTTGTTAGCACATAGTACATTAGCACGAATTTTAATTCATAATTTTTCTAACAGATGGCGCTAGTAGTAATACAAAGTGTTATTCCTTTATTTTATTTTTTTAGGTTTATAAAATGATATTTTTATGTTTGATAACACATCTAGACATGAATTTAAATTACTATGTTAAATTTCAAACCTATCAGTGCGATAGTTTTTCCGTAAAGTGTACCACAAGAATGCATAATTTGTCGAATAGTGATAGGGCTCGCTTCGCTCGCCCTAACAATCGCATTTTGAAATGCTTTATTGTTTGTTATTCTTATAGCAGGTAGAGACACACAATCAAACAGAACTGGCTAATTATGGTATGGACCTAATAAAGTGGAATGGTATATAAATATATGAGACAAATTAACCTGCACAATGAGCGGCATGAATAATTAATAGTTAGGGAGGCGAATAGGGGAATTTTCGGCAATACTCGAGCGTGGCAGTTTAAGATATGAGAGATACCTTAGACCTAATAGAACAACCTTGTAAAGTATTTAGCTCTATATGTAGTGACGCGCGCCTAGGATAGACGATCAGATTAGTAAAAAAAAATGGATAGTCTGAAATACTCGAGCGCCTCAGATTAAGATATTGGGGGTTGATTTTAGTGTTTAAAGACTAAATTTAACTAATCTGACGATAAGTCTTTGACGCCGCCGAGTTATAGGGTCGCGAACTTGTAAAAAAAAAACGTTAATCCGGCATTCTCAAGCGCGATTTTTTTATTTTTTATTTTGAAGAATATAATCTAAAACTTACTAAAAATACAAAATCTGCCGGTTTCCGCATGACCGGAAGTGTGGAGGAGCCATTTCGTCTTCCTAAGAACGCGTTGCGGCATATAAGTCGCGAACGATACATTTTACAAAAAAAAAGTTTAAATAAACAAAAAAGGTAATTTTATTGTCATTCTTAAATTCCCCGTTTTATCAAGGAGAAAGAAAGGAAAAAAAAGAAACCAAAAAACCTTTTTCGGTCAGATTAAGAGAACCCACCAACATTTTTGTCAGATTAAAAAAATATGCTTTTAGGATACCGAGATAAACCTCCCCTATGAAAATCTGACGCGCTCGAGTATTTCAAAAAAACTTTTTTTTTTTGCATTTTCAAAAATTCATCGTAACTTATCGTCACGCCGAAATCGTCAGTTTTTTTAAAGGAAGCTTCCTTGGGGCCTTCTTAACACCCCTTCCGAAAATCTGACGCGCTCGAGTAAATTTTTTTTTTTTGCATTTTTGACTACTTTATATGCCTACCCCCACCACGCAAACCGGCAGATTAGTATACCGTTGTCATCAGAGGCACTCGGGGCATACGTAGTATGAATATCTGACGCGCTCGAGAATGCCCAAGTAACTGTTTTTTTAACATTTTTGAAAAACCGTACACGCCAAACCCACCGCTAAAATGGTTTTTGCCATACGAGCTTTTCTTTTCGAAATTATTTTATCTTTCGATTTTGATAGGTCTCGACGGCGCCGTTGAATTACGCCATTTAGCTACCTCGCCTCCCTAACTATAAGATATGTAATGTGGATATGAGACGACGGTATGTGTATAAACAATTGATAGTAGGTACGTTAATACATATATAGGAAACGTTCATACTTATTTATCCATGTCCATAACTCACACACAATAGTTATTTGCTCATCACATGCAAATAATGGTCCTTTCCGATACTCTAATGATCTAATGTGACATAAGACCACCTGATCTGCGGACAGAGTATTATGCCAACTAGGCTACCTAATGTATGTAACATTAAAATTATACACAGCTTGAATATAAAGTTACATAACCCATAGAAATGGGCATCTCCCATATATATTCTCCCACTCGTCAACTCTACCTCTACACACAAGTGTATGATGAGTTTCCCGCGCCGAGCCGAGCCGAGCCGAGCCGCGCCGAGCCGGCACAACTTTCGCCGCTAATCTTATTGACGCCAAAACGAGTTGTCATCAATTATTACATCAGCAGATTTATTCTATTTGATTATGGTAATATTCATTTACATAGGAGGTACAGTCGCCATCAGATAGATATATGTACTTACTTACCTATCGAACGTCAACCACAATATATCTGAACATGCAATTTATCGTCTTGACAATAGGGTTGTTCAAGTAACTATAAAATATAAACTATAATAAGTATTTGGCCGGATACATCATCCGAGTGGTCTTCAATCGTCGAATACATACTGACCACTTCGGAAACCTTATCAATTGCAACAAAATAAGGGCTATATTGTCAGTTTAGTACCTACATAAACGAGACCGGGTGGAATAGAGGTGGTGGTGGTATTCTCTCAATTATTTCAGTTAACTTAATATATAAATTACATTATAAATAGTTAGCATCAATTTGAATTGTTTTGCTAGATCGATACTGCATCGAGCTTTGCGATACTGTATCGGCGGGTGGAAACAGCGCGCATCGCATCTGCGCACCATCAAGCGCATGCATGGATGTTCTAGCTGTGCCCGCGCCCCCGCGCCTGCGCCTGCGCTGCGATGGAGTTAGTCGGTGTCCTGTTCTCTTTCTCCCCTTTCAAAAAATCAGATTAAGTTTTCGACACGCCATTTTCAGATCGCTATAAAAAAAATAAACACATTATAAACGCCTAATAGTCATTTTCCATTATTTAGCAAAGTTTCCTGTAAAAGAAAATATTCGAGTTTTCATTTCCTACACGTATTTAGCGTATTACTTAATAAGAGGATAGAAATAATAATAAAAATAGAAACTTGATTGCATATAGAAATAGAAAATAATTTATCAATCAAAGAACATTCTAAAACTATAGCGCTTGTGGCTTAAGGAGAAGTTTCCACACGACATATCTAAGATCACACGTCTATGATCCTTATCCATTCTCACATAATCATAATAAAAATATAAAAGTTTTCAGACTAACTTAGTTTTTGAAATTAGCTTTTATTCAAACGTGCCGTAGTCTTAGTTAGTATGACAGTTTTGGGTTAAATATTGGAAGCTAAATTAGAACCACTTCCTGACATATTTCGACTGAGGTCATATTTGGTATACTAAATATAATAGCTGATTTTTAAGGCAGAGGTGTAAAAGTATGTTATTAATTATCTTTTATTCAGCCTAACGTCAATCTTTCCCGGTATTAGGGCGCACATGTGACATATTAGCTGAATAAAGGGTAACTGGTGGTCACTTACCCAGCCAATATACACCTCTTATAACTCCTGTTACCCCTTATAATTCCGTTAAATTGCTGCTACAACGCTCTTAAGTAGCTATGTGAACTTAAGGCTGCCTAATTTGTGCCCATTTAAGAGTTATAAAAGCTGAAAAGACGCTTATACAGCTCTTATGCAGCTTTTATATTCCAGCTTCAAGCGTATTCGTACTTCATTATGCGGCTGCTATACAGCTAATCTGTGCTACTTGGGTAAGTAGGTACTATTATGATTAAACTAATGACAGTGCAAAGCGGAGACCGAAGGAGGCCCGAGGAACTACTAGGTAGTTTGTATAGTCTGTTCGAGAAACGGAAAACGGTGAAAAATAGAGATAATACTCCTAAAAATACGTGTGATACCTCATAAGATTCGTAATAATGTCTAGAAAAATGTATTCGAAGCGTGTATTAGCACACAAAAAAATATCAAAAGCTATAAACAAAAAAAGGGGGAAAAACGTAGATTTTTTTTTATTTCCCTAATATCGTAGAAAGTATTAATATTTAAGAAACCAAAATTAATATTATAAAAGAGGATGATATTTCCAATCAAACATTCCATACTTGCAGAACTGTATCTCCATTATTTATACTTTTTATTCAACGCTGAAAACAGCCCTCCGCGCCATCTTTTTTAGAAACGCGCGCGGCGTGAAAAATCGATTACGTAACAATAAATCTAATTTTAAAAATATTAAATATTGATTGATTTTTTTTTTTAATATGTTGTATTTAGAACATGTCAACAAATGTAATAATTGTAGAAATTGATCTTAAAGTTATTTTTTCAACAAGTTAGGCAATTGTTAATGAACAATATTTTCTCGAAATTCCTTCTTTATCGAAAACGAAAAAAAAATGTATAAATAACTATTGTAAAATGTTGTCGCTTTCTAGAGGTCTTCTCATATACATGCTTAATAAGATCACATTATAAAAGTTTTAATAAAGTTAATACTTTGCTTAAAATAAGTTTTAGAATAACATAGAAAATTGACGAAAAACGAAAAATCAAGGTAAAATTGTAAAATTTAAAACAATATTATAACCAAACTATTAATTTTTTCAGAACTTTTATAACCTGATCTTATTAAGCATGTATATGAGAAAGGCTCTAGAAAGCGACGAAATTTTACAATAGTTATTTATACTATTTTTTTTCGTTTTCAATGAAGAAGGAATTTAGAGAAAATTTTGTACATTAACAATTGCCTAACTTGTTGAAAAAATAACTTTAAGATAAATTTCTACAACTATTACATTTGTGAACATGTTCTAAATACACCTTTTTTTTTTAAAATTTCAATGAATATTTAATACCTTTAAAATATATTTAATGTTACGTAATCGCTTTTTCACGCCACGCGCGTTTCCCGAAAATGAGGTGCGGAGGGCTGTGTTCAGTGTTTAATAAAAAGTATAAATAATGGAGATACAGTTCTGCAAGTATGGAGTGTTTTATTCGAAATATCCTCTTCTTTTATAATATTAATTTTGGTTTCTTATACATTAATACTTTTTGAGATATTGGGGAAATAAAACATAATTACTTCCCCCCCCCCCCCCCCTTTTATGTTTATAACTTTTGATATTTTTTGTGTGCTAATACACGCTTCGAATACATTTTTCTAGGCATCATGACGAATCTAATGAGGTATCACACGTATTGTAAGGAGTATTATCTTTATTTTTCACCGTTTTCAGGATCTCCAACAGACTAGTAGGTGATATTCATAAAACAACGCATCCGCGTTGAGTTTGGGTTTTGTTAGAATTGTCTCAGTCACAGAGCAATCAATCGGAAATGAAAATTAAAATAAATTAATTTAATTTAATTTATTTATTTAAAGAGAACAATGGCCCAAAATGGTTAGTAACAATTAATATTAAAAACTAAGTGTTAGTGGAACAAAATCATAAATCGACAAACACACAGAGACAGCAATAACAATAATATTCACCTAGTAGCGGTTAAAACACGCTAAAAATGCCGCATTATATTATAGGTGAGTCGTATCGGCCCGCTACAGTAGCCAGCATGGGGTTGGAGCTGGCCCGCACTCTGCAGAGTGCAGAGCAACGAGGCAGTATTAAAAATATATTTTTTTCTATTGAAGTTTGGTAACTGAAACTGCAAATTGTTATTTATATGAAAAAATCATATATACTCATGGACAAATTAAGAGGAACCCAAGAAAAGGTTTAATTACTGGATTACAGCTACAGCACCGAAAGTAATTTGAAAATTAGTAGTAAAGTTTTTTTTGCGTTCCTCTAAATTTGTCCATGAGTATATTACCTACACATTATCTATACCTTCACAAGCTTATGTGACTTAGAAGTCAGGGGTTGAACGAGTAGGTAGGTACTCATAGAGAAATTCGAAGGACGAGGGAAGGTAGCGCTATCCTGTACCTTACACTACCCGGAACAAGGCTAGGTGCAACCGATAAATCAATGCACATGCGTGATGTGTACATGCGCTCTGCAAGCCACCCCCGTAATCTCCGCGTAACCTACTTACTTGCCCCGCTGTCGCCATCATCACCCTGCATCCTGCACCTCGGTTGCTATCCCCCCGCTCCTGCGACCCCCGCCCCGCGGTCGCCTGCGCTGTTGCTGGGCATCGAGAGATATTTTAGGATACAGGAGCAGTGTCATAGTTTATACACATGGCAGTAAACTTACGCCTTAGGCAGCTTCAGGGGCGTATTTTGAAATTTGGCGCCCCGGGCCAATACGTTTTGCCGCCCCAGAAGTCAAGGAAGAAAAACAAAATGCAATCCGGCATGCCGCCCCTGGGGGTTGGCATATGCCGCCCCTGGAGGTTGGCGCCCCGGGCCAGGGTAAATACGCCCCTGGGCAGCTTATAAGCTTTTAAAACATAGGCAAGTAGGTATTCATTATTATGATCTACCTACACTTCTAAAGGGCTTACGCCATGGATACGGCGCAAATTGGGACTTCATGATACCCGTAGTTCACTCCGAACGGAGCCCTCGAGATGCCGGAGGGGAGACCGGTGACCATAGTAACAGCGGGTAGAAAGCTAGCCTGCGACACAAGAAGTTGCTTAAGAAACGCACTGTTATATTTGTTTTTCCTGAATTAATAGCAAAATTTAGCAATTTACTGCCTCTACCTCTGCAGATCACTCAAGGTACTATTGTACGAGTAAACATATTGATGGCATCTGTTTTAAAATGAGACCACGATTGAATTAACAAAGCTTAACTTTTGAGTTAAATCAGAGTAATACAGTGTATCCGTAGCAGTACAGTGATAACAATGTCGGATAACTGATGGCATGTTGAAACTGTGACGGCGCCCTGCCGTGCGGCAGTGATTCCCGGAATTCTAGCTGCAGGGCGGGCGGCGTGAGGCAACGGCGGGCGGCGTGAGGCGAAGGGCGGGCGGGAAGCTGCGCGCAAGTTGCGCACTGGGTGCATGCCACCCTATTCGTGGCACCTTCGTCCCACGCACGTACACCCAGACCTGATAAATGTTCAGTACGGCGCCCTGCGGCACTGATTCCCGGAATGCCAACTGCAAGGCAGGGTGAAGGGCGGGCGGGAGGCGGCGGCGGATCTATGTTGTATAACTATCTAAAGCTCGTATGTTGAAACTGTGCCCCTCTGCCCTGCGCTGCGGCACTGATTCCCGGAACTCCAGCTGCAGGGCGGAATGAAGGGCGGGCGGGAGGCTGCGGCGCACCTGTTGCGCAGATCACTATGTAGATAACTCTAAAAACTTCTTAATAGGAAAGAGGACGGCCGCTTCTCCATACAAACGTAGTCCTCATTTTCCTCTCTGAATATTGGCATTATGGAAAATATTTTTACATAATTTGATGTATATGAACCATAATACCTATGCCCTGCGTCGGACTTTATTCGATTTTTTGATTATTGTTAAAATTTGGAGCGAAAAACAGTTTTCATACATATTTTTATCTGTTCCTAACTCTTATAATAATAAAAACAACGGGTTGCACCCGGGAGTGCCGACAGAAGTGAAAACTCAATGACTAGTCCAAAATGTCTGCAGCACTATGTATAATTGACCCATCCTCCTTTCTATTGAAAAACTTTAGTTCCGAAATTGCTGGTCAGTGAGCTTGTTTAAAATGGCTGCTATTTAACTGATCACCAGATTTAGTAAAATTTAATACCAAAAAAATATATTTTACTACCCTAAAATAATAAATGATCACCAAAATTATAACACCATTTTAATGTGAAATGATTACCAATTTTATTACATTTTACTATCCTATTAAAGGAAATGACACCAAACTAATCATTATTAACCCAAAAATAGTAAATGATTACCAAATTTCAAACCCCATTTTAATGTGAAATGATAACCAAAATTTTACATCTTGCTATCCTATTAAAGAAAATGACACCAAAATAATCATTGTAAACCCTAAAATAGTAAATGACCACCAAAATTAGAACTCCATTTTAATGTAAAATTATAACCAAATTTTTAAATCTTGCTATCCTATTAAAGCAAATCACTCCAAAATAATAATTGTAACCCCAAAAATAGTAAACGACCACCAAAATTGTAACCACATTTTAATTATAAATGTGCAAAAATTTTATATATCGTTATCCTATTAAACTAATTAATCCACTTCGTCACCTTTTTCTAGTAGCATTTTATTTCTGTAACAGTCGCAGTTCTAACCTAATCTAACCCACTTTTCTAGTAGCATTTCGTTTCTGTAAGGGTCGCAGTTCAAACCTAACCTAACCCACTTTTCTAGTAGCATTTCTTTTCTGCAAGGGTCGGTTCAAACATAACCTAATCCACTTTTCTAGTAGCATTTCGTTTCTGTATGGGTCGCAGTTCAAACCTAACCTAACCCACTTTTCTAGTAGCATTTCTTTTCTGTAAGGGTCGCAGTTCAAACCTAACCTAACCAAATTTTCTAGTAGCATTTCGTTTCTGAAAGGGTCGCAGTTCAAACCTAACCTAACCCACTTTTTAGCAGCATTTCGTTTATGTAAGGGTCGCAGTTCTAACCTAACCTAACCCACTTTTCTAGTAGCATTTCGTTTCTGTAAGGGTCGCAGTTCAAACCTAACCTAACCCACTTTTTTAGCAGCATTTCGTTTCTGTAAGGGTCGCAGTTCAAACCTAACCCACTTTTCTAGTAGCATTTTGTTTCTGTATGGGTCGCAGTTCAAATCTAACCTAACCTACTTTTCTAGTACCATTCCGTTTCTGTAAGGGTCGCAGTGCTAACCTAACCTAACCCACTTAGGGGCTATTCATAAATTACGTCATTTCAAATTAGGGGGGGGGGGGGGGTCTGGACATCGGATGACGGTAGCATGAAGTAGGAGGAAATGGGGTCATTTGAAGCATGATTTTTGGATGATTATAGGGGGGGGGGGGGGGTCCGAAATCGTCAAAAATCGATGACGTAATTTATGGACAGCCCCTTAACTGATAGCAGTTTAACCTACTTTTCTAGTAGCATAACGAAATGCTACTAGAAAAGTAGGTTAGGTTAGGTAGGTATGCGGTGCGGGGTACGGGGGGTTGAGCGGGAGGGGCTAGTAATTTTGGCATCAATTTACTTTATTTGGTAATACGTATACATTTTTTGGTAATCATAGTGGTTTATTTAGGTGAAAATATCGCATTAATGTGGTCTTCAAGATTTGGTGATCATTCATGATTTTTGGTGATCATTCAATATATTTGGTATTTGAATACAATTTGAAGTGCAGTCGTAATTAAACCGGCGGTACTTTTGTATTTTTAGGCCTTATTTTTTTGGTGTTCAGTAATTTTTTTTGGTAAGCATGATTTTTTATTTAGGGTACCAAAGTATATTTCGGTGGTCATTATATTTGTAGCCGTAAAATAATAACCAAATTCTTTAATCTTGCTATCCTATTAAAGCAAATTACTCCAACATAATCATTGTAAACCCAAAAATAGTAAATGACCAACAAAATTGTAACCACATTTTAATTAAAAACGTGCAAATATTTAATATATCGTTAGGTATCCTATTAAATTAATTAAGCCACTTCGTCACCTTTTTCTAGTAGCATTTTATTTCTGTAACAGTCGCAGTTCTAACCTAACCTAACCCACTTTTCTAGTAGCATTTCGTTTCTGTAAGGGTCGCAGTTCAAACCTCACCTAACCAACTTTTCTAGTAGCATTTCTTTTCTGCAAGGGTCGCAGTTCAAACCTAACCAAACCCAATTTTCTAGTAGCATTTCGTTTCTGTATGAGTCGCAGTTCGAACCTAACCTAACCCACTTTTCTAGTAGCATTTATTTTCTGTAAGGGTCGCAATTCAAACCTAACCTAACCCACTTTTCTAGTAGCATTTATTTTTTGGAAGAGTCGCTGTTCAAACCTAACCTAACCCATTTTTCTAGTAGCATTTCGTTTCTGTGAAGGACGCAGTTCCAACCTAACCTAACCCACTTTTCTAGTAGCATTTCGTTTCTGTATGGGTCGCAGTTCAAATCTAACCTAACCCACTTTTCTAGTAGCATTTATTTTCTGTAAGGGTCGCAATTCAAACCTAACCTAACCCACTTTTTTAGTAGCATTTATTTTTTGGAAGAGTCGCAGTTCAAACCTAACCTAAGCCACTTTTCTAGTAGCATTTCTTTTCTGTAAGGGTCGCAGTTCAAACCTAACCTAACCCATTTTTTTAGTAGCATTTCTTTTCTGTATGGCTCGCAGTTCAAACCTAACCTTACCCACTTTTCTAGTAGCATTTCTTTTCTGTAAGGGTCGCAGTTCAAACCTAACCTAACCCACTTTTCTAGTAGCATTCCTTTTCTGTAAGGGTCGCAGTTCAAACCTAACCTAACCCACTTTTCTAGTAGCAGTTGTTTTCTGTAAGGGTCGCAGATCAAACTAACCTAACCCACTTTTCTAGTAGCATTTCGTTTCTGTAAGGGTCGCAGTTCAAACCTAACCTAACCCACTTTTCTGATAGCAGTTTGGTTCTGTAAGGGTCGCAGTTCAAACCTAACCTAACCCACTTTTCTAGTAGCATTTCGTTTCTATAAGGGTCGCAGTTCTAACCTAACCTACCCTACTTTTCTAGTAGCATTTCGTTTCTGTGAGGGACGCAGTTCCAACCTAACCTAACCCACTTTTCTAGTAGCATTTCGTTTCTGAAAGGGTCGCAGTTCAAACCTAACCTAACCCACATTTTTAGCAGCATTTCGTTTATGTAAGGGTCGCAGTTCTAACCTAACCTAACCCACTTTTCTAGTAGCATTTCGTTTCTTAAGGGTCGCAGTTCAAACCTAACCTAACCCACTTTTCTAGTAGCATTTTGTTATGTAACCTACTGAAGTGTTTGAAATGTAACCTACTTTTCTAGTAGCATAACGAAATGCTACTAGAAAAGTAGGTTAGGTTAGGTAGGTATGCGGTGCGGGGTACGGGGCGTTGAGCGGGAGGGGCTAGTAATTTTGGCATCAGTTTACTTTATTTGGTAATATGTATACATTTTTTGGTAATCATAGTGGTTTATTTAGGTGAAAATATCGTATTAATTTGGTCGTCAAGATTTGGTGATCATTAATGTTTTTTGGTGATCATTCAATATATTTGGTATTTGAATACAATTTGTCCAGAAGAGTGCCCAGCGCCGCTAAAGAAGTTTTCACTTCAAAAAACCAAAAAATCAAACGTAGGGGTCAATTTTTGAAGAGGGTGTTTTTTCGACATTTGTATGGCAATTTTTTATTTTTGAAAAATCCGATTTATAATCATCGTTTTAGAAAGGGCTCTTAACAACAAAAAATATACTGTACGAGGCACCTCTGTATTTTTTATAGTTAGCTAGATATGAACGTTTAAAGATCGACATTTGTATGACACTATTTGGCCATTTGTAAGGCGCTTTTGACATGTATAAGCCATTTTTTCGACATTGTATGGCAGTATCAACATGTATATGCCACTATTTATTATTTTTGTTGCATTTATAAGTCCCTGACGACATTTGTATGGCACCTTCTCGACATCTGTATGACACTGTGTCGACATTTGTATGCCACAATCGACATTCTTACGGTCAAAATTGCCGTATAAATGTCGCCATACAAATGTCGCGACATGTCGCCAATAATATTTTTTACCGATATTTCCTATACAATACAACCGATTCACTTATTTATTTTACTATATATTTTAACACTATATTTGCAACTATTATTATAAAATAAACATTTTTATTTCAACTATGTACCAACGTATTAAGCGTCCATACAAATGTCATTGTAGTCGTACCAAAATATATCGAAAGAGATTCTTACCTGTTTTTAAATAAATTAAACTGTTTCCGCGTCTACATTCGATGTCAATCGATGCCCAACTAACCGCACTATTGCGTCTCCCTTGTTTTATTAAATAACGCATTAATTTATCAATATGATTAAATCAATTCTCTAGAAAATGCTCTTTATAAAAATACAAAGTTGTTTATGATACGTTGCCTACCTCCAGTTATGATTTTTTTTATTGCGCTATGTCGCCACTGGGACACGCGAAAAACGGCAAATTTCGCCGTTATTGGAACTTCAAATGCGATTTTGTCAGAAACAAATAATATTTTAGGTACAGTTGTGCAAGATTTTTAAAGCTTATAATACATTGAATGAAAATATATACATACCCAGTCTTTTAGTCTTATGGACTTCGAGTTTTAGCCGTGGGACAGCAAAAAATGCTTATTTGAAAATTGACGCAGGGGCATAGCAATATATAACAAATTGTGTCAATGTATTTTCAATAATGTTAATAATATCCAGTGATGAAAATGAGTTACGTTTGTATGAAAAGGCGATTTCGCGCGAGTAGTCCACTTTCGTCAGTTTCGTCTTAATTAATGATTACACGCAATACATTTTTTTATCTGGTCTAATCTGTTGCCAGTTGCAGGTTGTATAAACAGTGTGTAAATCGAATACCTTACCTAAGAGGGCATAATAGGGGACAGTAGTGGTTGCAATCTTTATATAATTTCTGTTCGTGCTAAGAGAAGAGGTGCGGTTAACGATAACGATGTTTACGCAAAGTCGCGGACAGAGCTGGTCCGAAATAAAACAACTACTTAATATTCGTGTATAAAAATATAATTAAATAAACAAGTTAAACAACAACAGCAGGGAACAGACGGCGAGCGCGGGCGGTGACGTGCCGTGCGCGCTCGACGGGCGCGGCGCGAACAGCGGCCGCTCTGGAACAACCACCAAGCACTTGAATCTTACTACTATTCATCAACATGTAGAGTTTAACGAAAGCAAAAGTACTTTTTAAAACAGTTTAAAATGCCCATCAAATCAATAATCAAGCGTACATTACCTATTAGCCGTAACAGCCATTGTTATGTACAACTCATTCAGAACAATCGTTTACCGTATATATTCTCGCGTAATTAATTTTCCAATTCAAGCAACATTTTTTAACGGTGATTTTTCAATTGCTTTTAAGGCTGTTTTATTGTGTGCACAGATTCAAATAGCCCAAACATGGCCAATTGGCCACGATACTCTATACGCTATGTTAACATAAAATGGTTTTTTTTGTGGGCCGAAACTAGAAGGTAGACAAAATTAAATCACGTACGTCTGTCACTAGGATCAGCGACGCCGCACTGTCTATAAGACGTTGTCCGTTTCCTCTTGGAGTCCACGTGCCCCGGGATGAAAATGCTGGGCGAGTCCAGACGACCCGTCGCTAGTAACCTGCAAAATGCAAATAGTATAAGTGCTAAGACTTTTTACAATTAATACCCTGAGCTTCAGGTAGATCCCTCTTGTGAAAATACTTATGCCTGGAAGATCAGAAGCTCATTATGTGCCATGAAATAATTTTAGGTTAATGGAGAGACACGATACTTTGCCCAAAACGTCACTAAATTCAGGAGTGTAATGTGACTCAGAGCACGATGTTCTATTAGAAGTAATAAGTATACTCGTAAGATCTGTCTCTTTTGTAATGCAATGCAGATTTCTGCAGCGTCATCACCAGCATCTGCTTTGCGTTGAGCTTCGTATTGCATGTAACTCTTAATACTCTCTTAAAGTAAGTATTACTTGGTGAAGTCCTGCTCCAGGCGCGCTGCGTTAGGCCCTGAGAAGTGCAGCAGCAGTTGGAGACAAGCTCCACTATGTAGTGGCTTGGATCGTCGCGCCTCCGCCCAGAGCAGCCACGGTGGCACTCCCATTACGCGACGCACCTCCGCCAAGAACTGGCCTCTGAAAGGTTGGTTTAAGTATGGCATAAAAATTGTTGCTGGCTTACGGTTCTAGAATTATATATGTCGTTCTCGAAAAAGTTCTATAAGTTTTGTACAGGAAACGAAGAATATAATATTCCCCACAATAAACGGACAACGTTCTCGAGAAGGGCACAACTCTACTTGGGACTGACATGGCGAATCGCGGCGGCTTCAGGATGTTGACGTATTTGACGATATCGTGGTCCTCCTCGATGTTGGCGCAGGCGAGCCGGTCCCTTCCTCCCCCCACCGCGAACACCACCAGCGACCGACCCAGCGCCCGCGCTGTTCCTTCTAGCGGGAGGTTTGCGTCTGTCACCACCTGCCGTCCTGCTCCAACACCTGAAAATAGAAGATTGTTAGACGGAGTCAACACCAGGAGCGAGCGCCCGCTCAGATCCTTCTAGTGGAAGGTTTGCGTCCGTCAACCGCCGTCCTGCTCCGACGCCTGAAAATAGTGCGAGGTTAAAGGAGTATAACGAACAAGAGTACGCATATCCGCTTTGGTTTCTGCCTTCTTGCTTTCACATCAATAAACAAAGTAGCGTTAGCGAGTCCATTGATAAGTACTAACGATAAGTCTTTGTTTTATTACGAACGTGCAGTTCAACGCCCTCTTAGCCCTTTATAGTCCGTATATGTAGTATCACAGATCACAACATTCACAACTTGTCTTAGAAAATGTAGAATGTGGAATAACCTCTGATACAAGAGTTTATTGATGTATGTGGTTGTGAGCTATAGCCTATTAAACTTACTGATAGTGCCAAGACGCGAAGTAAGGTCTCCCGCATCGCAGCGCAGCGGGTTGTCTGCGCCGCATTCTTCGTCGTACAACTCGTGCTGCAAAAACACGAGTCAGAATCAATTCTACTAAACGTAATAAAAAACTTTTTACAAAAAAAATTAAACCGACTTCAAAAAGGATGAAATAAAATATTATAAAATATAATTAACCTAGTTTATAAGTAGCAGATTAACAAATGTGGACTGTATTTGTCTGAATAAAGAAATTATTTATTTATTTATTTATTTATTATCCTTTTTTATGTCTATGCGTTACCAACTGATATGTTTGAAGTCGGTGCCAAGCCAAATTTTGAAGCATACTATGACTTTGGTGCGATTCGATAAGGATTTACCTACGTTGGATTGCCTTACACGACGACAATGAACGTACTTTCTGTAGGTGCAGTCGACGTTAAAAATATGTTTACACTTTTCGCCTTATTACAAAGGAGTAAGGTGCAAAAGTGTATACATATCATTGACGTCGACTGGACCTAAGAACACACGATCAAACCTTCTTGGCGCAGTCCGTACCATGTTTGTCGGCACATTAGTGTAAATATAAATGCATTTTTTTGCCGTCGTATTTTTAAAGAGCATTTCTTACTAATGCTCGAACAGTCTATAGCACGCAAGTGTGGGATTGGGACTGAGTTATTTCCCGTCCCTTATCCAGAGGACTACATTTCAAAATATAAAACAATTCAAGGAATTTACCTTCTTGCCAAATTTCACCTAAAACGGTTCAGTTGTTTAGCCATGAAAAGGCGACAAAGAGGCAGACAGAATTCTTCACACATTTATAATAGTTATTAGTACAGTTCTAATAGGATTTATAGCCATAAAGCTGATTATTTTTGACTGGTATTGTTACTACTTGGCTTGACACCGACTTCAAACATATCAGTTGGTAACGCATAGACATAAAAAAGGATAATATTTTATTTCATCCTTTTTGAAGTCGGTTTATTTTTTTTTGTAAAAAGTTTTTATTTTACCATTTTTAATTTTAATGCATTGTTAAGAGCGCGACGCATGAATGAAAAACAAGATCATGTTTAACACTAAATTCGTGTACCTATTACTTTAGTAAATATATAATCAGGAATTTTCTCGAGTCCGTCTGGGAAATTATAATTCCTGTCAACTAAATCCATCCGCCCGCCCCGCCACTGACCCAATCCCTCAGCCCCCCGATCACTCAACCTCACAGCACATCAACCCCTGATCCAGGAACCCCTCGATCCTGAACCAGCAACCCTTCAACCGCCATTCCCCGACCCCTTAATCCCTCACCCCTAACTCCTATTAACCCTAACTCCCGATCAGTAGCCTTACCAGCTTACCACGAGTTTGGCATTGATATATTCGCTAGCATGTGTGTAACTTACTTCCTATTCATCTCGCTCGTACTAACCTTAGTGTGAGCGAGATGCATAAAAAGTTACATTTAGATGCATAAGACGTTAGCGAATATGTCAATGTCAAACTCGTGGTAAGGCTACAGTTGCAGTACATCAAATTGGTGGTTTTCGGAAGCAAATGCTCGGAGAGTTACTTTAGAAAACCCCGAAATCACTTAACACGAGCCTTTAAAAATTGAGGAGCTCCCTCAATTCCTCATGGATTCCATCATCAGACCAGAATCAAAAATAATGGAAACACCTTGGAGGTAACTTCGTCCAAACACAAAAATAATTACTCAAATCGGATCACAGGTGCCGGAATAATCGCTGAACATACTTACATTTAAAGAAATCATCATCATTATCATCAAAATAATCATCACCATCAGGTCTACTTCATCAAATTGGTGGTTTTCGGGAGAAAATACTCGAGTTGCTTAAGAAAACGCCCAAAACACCATACATGTGCCTTTAAAAATTGAGGAGTTCCCTCAATTCCTCATGGATCCCATCATCAGAACAGAACCAAATTAAAATGGGACCAACTCGGAGGTAGCTCCTTTCAAACAAAAAAAGAATTACTCAAATCGGACTACGGATGTCGGAGTAATCGGTGAACGTACATAGAAAAAAAAAATAGGCACAACCGAATACAGAACCTCCTCCTTCTATGAAATTGATGTCGGTTAAAAAATATAATAGTTTGTTCAAATGCCGCGTGTCCCGGCAAGCTCCTTTAGTGACTTTTATATTCAAAGTCTATTCTGCTCGCATTATGATTCATCAAGAAGAGTCAAGTAGAATTAAACAAGCCTTTGTGTGAGTTACCAGGCATCCCATAAAAATTCATGATGCACCGACGAAGAGCATGACGCAATACTACTACCTATGTACCATCATCACGCTCCGCCATTGTTGCGCCATTTAGCTGGTCCTAGCCAAATTGGTTGTTCAATACTTACGCTATAGAATTTCCAATTTAGCAAGAACCCTAAATGGCACAACAATCCCGTGTGGGGACTGCATAGTATAAGTATACTTATATGTATATTATACATATATTTACTAACTACTTATGTACTTTTAAGATAAGATAATTAGATGGATACTGGTAGCTAAAGGGATAAAGATTATCAGCAAACTACACGAAATGGGGGTTTTGCGAAAAGTTACCCATCATGTCAGCAATAAAGAGAAACTGATACTTACGTTAAGAGGGTCAGCCAGTTGAGTGAAGTAGGGGTTCCACCGATACCCTCCAGCCACACAACGCACTCCAGCCACCGCCACCGCAGCGTCCACGCCCACCGGATTCACCCACACCTCCCAGCGGTGACCGTGTGTCTGCAATACAACAATACACAATCTTGAAACATTCAAGTGCGGCAAAGTAATCATAATCGTTTTAGCAAGTATCTCATAATCGTTTGGAAGGAAAGTATGCTTACCATATTCCGGTCCTTGTCGCCAGGGTAACGCAGCTTGAGCTCGAGCACGGTATCGCTGGTTCCTCCGTCGCTGCTCACGAGCTGTGTCATCCGCACGTAGCCCCACGCGAAGCCGCCGGGATGGTGAAAAGATGCGATTGCCCGCAGTTCTCGCGCTTCGGAAGGACTGTAACCACGCTGGAGGGTACCGCATGCCCACCTGTAAAAGTTTTCTTATTACTTAGCAATTTTTCTTTATAATAATTCCACGAAGTATAGTCAATTTTGAGCGGAATAGGAAGAAAAACGAATTTGAATTTGATAAGCATAAACAAGCTTTAATCCAATTGTGTGGGAATTTATACTGTGGGTAAAATATGTCAATTGTTTAAAGTGTTTACTTACCTTCTCGTGCCCTTAGCGCGCGCGAGCAGCAGCGAGCGCCCCAGCACGCTCTGTTCGCCGAACAGCGACAACACCGTGTCGTTGTTGGCGCTGTGCGTGCGTCGCTGGTGCTCCAGCAGACCGAACTTGTCTCCTAACGCGCCGACGGCGTACTCATCCACCGTGCCTGTTACAGAGATAACCATAATATGTTTTATTTCGATACGAAAAATATACTATGTAGGAGATAACTGCTACTTGTAACGGGGTTCTAAAAATAGCTGTGGATTCTGCGGTGAACCTATGAAGCCTTTCTTTCTTATAATAAATAACTAGAGACCCGCCCAAGTTAACAAATTAATCTAGACACGCGGTAGCGTGTCCAGCCAAGTTCAAAGAAAAAGGAACTGGCGACGCAGCAACCGTGTGTAATATTACACGAACCATTTCGAGCTATTTTTGACCCCTTCACAACTTGAAACCTACTTAACCTACACAAATGAAATTTGGCACATGTATTCAAGCCCCTTAGCTTGTCCAAAATACAAAATTTCATAAACGTAGCTCAATCAGTTACTGATAAATTAACGTTTAAAAACCGGCATTTTTTGTGACTGACTGACATATAGATCATAAACCTAACCAACCCACTTCTAGATCACTTAGAAACTTGATATTTGGCATCAAGGTAGACTATTAGGTGTATATAGAGGGAAAAATCTGAAAACTGGAAATTATTCTTGAAATTGAAATTGAAATTGAAATCGTTTATTGCATATCACATAGCAGGTACAGGTGTTCTTAAATATAAGCAGTTCATGTGACGCCCTGTTAGGGCACAGCAACATGGTTCCACATAGGACAACATACTAATATAATCTAAAATTGTACATATTATTTACATATATTCCTAATAGTTATTTAATTATTTTACATTTTGATAATATCTTACACATACTAATTATAGATGTAGAATTACAAGTATCACTATACCAAAGAGATATTATGTATCTTCAAAAAATTCTCTTATACTATAATAACATTTATTTAGCAGGAATGATTTTAGTTTCTTGCTGAACAGGCTTAGTTTATTCACATTTTTTATGTTATTTGGGAGGTGATTATATATTTTTATGGACATATAGTGTGGGCTAGCTGTGACCAATTTCAGTTTAGAAAAAGGAAGCTTTAATTTATTTAAATTGCGGTCATTTCTTCTGGGTAGTGTTTCAGGAGAGTATAGTTCACTATGTTTTCTTACAAATTTGCTAGTCTCCAGAATATATATAGAGGTAAGGGTGAGTATTTTATATTTAACAAAAAATGGCTTACAGGATTCCATTTCGTCAATGTTGGCTAGGATTCTGACACATCTTCTTTGGAGTATGAATATTTTGTCTATGTCGGTACTATTATCCCATAAAACGATCCCGTAGGATATTCTGGAGTGAGCGTATGCATAGTACGCTGCGAGAGCTGTCTTTAAGTCCGTTACGCGTTTGAGGTGATTTAGGGCATAAATGAATGATGATATCCTTTTCGTCAGATTTTGTATATGCTGCTTCCAATTGGTACTAGTATCTATATCTATCCCTAATAAAGTTGTTGATTTTATGTATTCTAATTTAATGTTATTATAAGTAAGGCTAATTGGCAAGTCTTGTTTTTGATGGGGTTTGAATTGTATGACTTTTGTTTTATTTAGGTTAAGTTCAAGATTGTTGGCTTGTAGCCAGTCCTCTGTTTTATGTAGTGTTTGGGTTAATATTGTGGCAGCTTCCTCAGGGTGAGTGCAGGGGAATAATATTGAAATATCGTCTGCAAATAACGTGCAATGTACATCTAATATTTTTGGAATATTATTGAGATTTCGATGGAAAAAATAATAATTCATACTTATAGACCAAAAATCTAACCCACTTCTAGATCACTTAGAAACTTAATATTTGGCATCAAGGCAGACTATTAGGTGTATATAGAGGAAACAATCTGAAAACTGGAAATTATTGATATTTCGATGGAAAAAATATAATTAATACTTATAGACCAAAAACCTAACCCACTTCTAGATCACTTAGAAACTTGATATTTGGCATCAAGGTAGACTATTAGGTGTATATAGAGGGAAAAATCTGAAAACTGGAAATTATTGAGATTTCGATGGAAAAAATAATAATTCATACTTATAGACCAAAAATCTAACCCACTTCTAGATCGCTTAGAAACTTGATATTTGGCATGAAGGTAGACTATTAGGCGAATAAAAAAGAAAAATATCTGAAAACTGAAACTTTTTAACAATTGACCGCGCGTTAGCGAGGGTCTCCTTTTCAGCTTAGGCAAACTGCTTTTATGATGAATACCTACTATAGTAATTTCTGTACTAAAAGTAATGATATCCCAACAAAAACATAAATGTGAAATGAGAGCCAAGTTCAATATTAAGAATATTTGTCGTTGTTGACTCGCTGACAAAAGAATTGAGATCTATATGGGTGCCAAGTTCTGTGTTGTGTAGAAAATCCTGAAATTATAAAGGATTTGTCTTGGCTAGTTTTTGCGTATATGCCACTTTTCTAAAATTTGGTTTGTTGGTAAAAACTAGCCAAGTCAAATCCTTTATAATTTCAGGATTTTCTACACAACACAGAACTTGGCACCCATATAGATCTCAATTCTTTTGTCAGCGAGTCAACAACGACAAATATTCTTAATATTGAACTTGGCTCTCATTTCACATTTATGTTTTTGTTGGGATCAAATTATACACCTAAACCTTCCTCAAGAATCACTCTATTGATAGGTGAAAACCGCATGAAAATCCGTTAAGAAGCTTTTCAGTTTATCGCGAACATACAAACACACAAATAGTTGGGGAAACGACGATGCTAAATGTGTATTTACTCGAGCGTCGTACAGACCTATTGATAAGAAGAGAAGAGATAAGAAGAAAAAAAAGTTATATAAAGTTTTTTTCCAGCGAGCCGGAAAGCGTCTACAATTTTTTTTTAAATTTCGGGAGGTTGGTGGAGGGTTAAAAAATCGTTAAGCATTTTGTGGGTTTGGTCGTTTTTGTCCACGTTAATGCTATATTATTTCTATTACTTAATACTACACTAAATTTGTAGGCATTTTCTTAATCTGACGAACACAAGTTTGACGTCTAATTTTTACATTGTAACCGTCAGATTAAGGAAATGCGTGCAAATAATTATCAGATTTAGTAATAGCGCAATTATAGCGTTAATTTGGAGTAATATGACCAAATCCACAATCTGCTTAACAATTTGTTGAACCCCCCACCAACCAAGGGCTCAACATAGATGGCTAAAAGGGGTAAAGGTAGACTATACGGGGTAGCAAGATATAGAGACAAAAGAGATAGACGCGGCGGGTGACATTGTTTTATAACGTGTTTACGCGGATGTCGTCGCCGGTCCGAAAGTCGCATCGAACCGGGTTAGTGTACCTGTAAAGGGTACTGAAGAGCGAGCGGTTCCCAAGGAGAAGCTCCCTGTTGCCGGTGTGGATGAGGAGGATTTCACACTGGTATCAAGAAAGAAGAAGGCGCGCACGGCGCCTCGTAAGACTCAGTGTGGTAGCGCCGAACCGGCTAACTCTGGCTTGCGGGTTGCTACACCGAGTAAGGCGCTATATGTGTCGCGCCTGCACTACACCGCCACGGCTGCTGAAGTGGTGGAGTACGTACACCAGAAGACCGGTTACTCGCTGAGGGTGTTCCAGCTTCGATCGCGCCACTACGTGCACTTCAACTCTTTTGTGGTGCGCGTGCCGCGACCGCTGCAAGAGACCATCGAGTGCGCCGACTTCTGGCCGAAAGGTGTCGTGTTTCGGAGGTTCCGGGGCAAACTGCCGAATCCGACACAAGAACAGCCGATTCAACGGAGCCACGCCGTTTTGTCGCATAAATAGTGTTTAGTTTTTAAGTTTATAATATATATATATATGTATGTTAGTCTGTAAGGTATTTGTAATATGGGCCTTGTTGCCTGATTTAAATTTTAAATAAATAAATAAATAAGGTGTAGTGATATAGAAAAGAACAGTCGTGTTTATGACTCGACCATTATAAACGAATGCTAGAAGAATAGCGGCGCATCGTAAAACAGGCCACTCAAATACTAATGTACCTACTGTACCTAGTGTACCTACATACCTGTAAAAAGGTTACCGAGAGAGAGAAAAAGAAGAAGAATGAATTCATGATTCATGATGATGATCGATGAATTGTGAGTGTTACGGCGGGCAAATTACAACGTTCAGTACCTATAGCAGTTTATCACTTTAATAAAGAAGAAGATAACGAAATTTCGATTGTCAATGTTAGCCGTAGGCCCTCAGTACGCTAGTACGGCAGTTTAAATTACCTTTTGTGGGCTGTGGGCTTGAGGACTTGCTGACGTTGTAGGGGTTGTAGACCTCGAGTAGCGTGCTGGTCTCGCAGGGGAACTCTAACTCCTTCTCTACCGGGGCCTGCACCCACGACAAAACAAAATTTTAACGCTAGCCAAAGACAAGGTCAGTAATTAAGTAGGAATTGAGTAAATCTACAGATAGTACAGGTTCGTTCAATAAATGATTAAAATGTACGAATAGCTTGGCAAATGATGACTTAAAAAAGACTTTCCATTTCAGGCTCGGTCTAACCCTCTTCTTAGGAGTCCCATTATCACAAGAACTCGACCCCCTTCGCAAATACCTCTACTTTTGTGGGAATCGGGAAATTTTTGGTGCTGTACCTCGTGTATCAGGTATTAGTCCCGCACGTCCCCCAGATTATATATACAGCTAGAGCTGTAGATTGGCGATGTCATAAGTAGACTGCTTGGTCATTTCTAATTTTCTCTGCACCCCGTATCCTGAACCAGTCTGGATTGTATACCTACATCATGTATCTGGTAGTCTCGAACATCTTCTAAGTTGTCCAGCTTAAGCTGCAGGTTGGCGATGTCATAAGCAGACTGCTGGGTGATTTCCAACTTTCCCTGCAACCCCGCTCCCGCGCCCTCGCCGAACCAATCGTGGACTACCGCCTTCCGCCGAGCTGAACCCACGATACTGCACACAATTATAAACCGTTAATAATAGCTTGATTATTTGGTTTACTGTACTTTAAGCCTTTGTCAGTTGAAAATACTTCAGTGACACATTTATTTAAAAACAGCGTTTAAAAAACAAATAAACATCGACCTCACCAACGAGTTATGACAAAATCTACACCACGATCTTTTGCATAAGCGTGCCTAAACCATAAATGTTTGTAAATAGCGGTAATCCAAACTGGTGATGATAATGGTGGTGGTGGTAAGCGTTGAATTGAGACCCTTAGCAAAATTATTACGTTCATCCTTATTATCCTTAGAGTTAAGAGGATTATAATTAGAGGAAGATAGATAGTTACACAGAGCAGGCCATCCGCTCGCCGCGCGCCACGGGTCCATGGTCGTCAAGTATGATGAGCGAGCGCTTCAGCGCAGAGTATCGACCAGACAGAGACAGCACCGGATCGGAGAACAGCCGTCGTGTCAGCTTTGCCGCCGCGCGTTTACGACCCGCCACTGACAGCATGCCGTGCCTGCAATCAAATGCACAAAAAAATAGTCATAATTCATCCACTTAGTCGTCGTTGTAGATGTAGAGCCTAACCTGCTTTAATTCTTTTCTTTCTCCATTCAGTCAGAGTCAAAAAGGCATTCGGGGCATTCCACGTCATACTACGCTTTTCCTTGATACACGTACCTATACACACACCTGCTGCTTCATTCATAAAGTGGGTATGCACCTTTGCAGCTCGCTGTACATGCAAGGCTGCCGAACTTCCCAATTAGAATTCTGTAGCATTACCTGGTGGTGAGATCTCCGAGCCGGCAAAGCGGTGCATGCCCACAATAGAGGTCCGGCTGGCGCGGGTCGACCTGGAGTCCCCGGGGCTCCCACTCGTGCCCGGCGCTCTCACAACGCCTCGACCAGTTGTACCAGTCCGCGCCCGGCGCGCGCTCGTGGAGCGCCCAGCGGTGACCGAATGTGTCGTTCACGTTAGCGCCGTCCGCGTGGATCTGATGAAAGAGAAGGTGAATTATTGATAACGTACTTAAGTCAACAGGACATATTCGCATCAGATGGTTCATTAAAGCTTACAATACCAGAACCATCAAACAAAAATGGTTGTCATTTTCAAGACTTAAAAGTACTTTGAAAATACTAAGCGGGGCGGGAGAAGAGTAGTTACCTGATTCCTCATGCACCAGGTAAAGGACCTAGGTAGCTTCCAGAGCTAGGGACTAGCGGATAGAACACCACCGGGCATCTATAGCCGATACCATTGTCTATATAATTAACTGACCAGTTGCTGTGCAGCAGCTAATACTGTTTACTGACCAGGCTCTCGATGATGATGGTGGTGTCCTCCCAGGGCCGGTCTTGTGGCTGTCTGAACAGGACTCGACCAACCAGCGGGTATCGGAACACAGCCTCAGCCGTTGTCATGGGCGTTTGGTACCCACTATCCGACTCGTAAGGGACTACTGAGCCACATACGGAAGAATAAGGAGCCCGCCTGAAACACGATGTAAAACCGGATTATTAAAACATATTATTAAACTGCATCTCCCCAAAGTAGAAAAGCTCACCATCACTTCTTAGATATGTGGCAATTGTGGCACAACAAAAATAAAGAGCATATGCGTGCTGTAGAATGAGGATTGGGTTCTTTTCAAGATGAGAGTGTTCAGGGTTTTCAAAGGTCGGCAATGCATAAGTGCACTTATGTCTCATTCCACAGCACGCACAGTCCAGAGAAAATCGAACGCGGTATGGTGGGGTGGTGTTGATTATGAGGGACGATGCTCGCAGTTTTTTATCAGGTCTTTGAGAACCTAAATACTCGTTTCATGAATAACCCTATGTCATAGCGTACAATAAACACGTCACATTACTACTATCGTTAACATCACACTAGACATACCCACATGAAACAAAGAATAGTGTTACCTCTCAACAAGAAGGGCGCGGTGCCGCACGGACGCGGCACCGCGTAGCGGCAGGAACACGTCCCAGTACATCCCGGCGAGTTCGGGTGCCAGCCCCGGCAGCAAGTAGGCGTGTGGCAGCCGCGGTGAGCGCCCTAACAGCTTCCCTAGGAGGTCGCCCACCGCGTACTGGTCCTGTGTGCCCATGCCTGTAAAGCACAATAAACAACCACAGTACAGTACGGATGTCTACCGTCTCCAATTCTCCCTCAAAGGTTAACTGGAAGAGATCCCTTAAAGGGATAAGTTCGCCTTTGTACTAATGACGAATGTTCTTTTTCATGTTTTGTTTTGATTTTTGTACAATAAAGTGTTTTACTACTACTATTACTACTACAACCTTAATTCTTACTCGTATAATACATATATGGAAGTAGTAGAGCTAACTTAAACTGTGAACTTAAATTTCACTTGCACAAAAATGATATGCCTATTGAAGTGAACTACTTGGGATGTTGGGACATTTCATATTTCAAGTTTAAATCAAATGCATTTTTCCCAAAGTACCTACGTTTGCCAGTCGCAAAACTAGAATACCTTATGGGTAAACATTCACTACGTAGCCAAAACAAGTGTGGCCTGGATTCTCTATCATCAACAACAAGTGCAGCAAACAATAGACAATGCCCTGCGGAGGCTGCGCGCGGCATTCCTCCCAGAAATGTGACTACGCTGACAACTGCGCACGCGACGAAGTTGACATTTTAGCTCACAACAAACCATTGTATTTCTCTTTGGCGGCTATACGGAGATATGTAGTATGTATATATGTGTAAACCATATACACGAACTAAATAAACTTTGGGCCAACATACCCTATACCATCCTTACATACATAAAAAAGGTTCAAAAGTGGCTGTCAAAACTAAGCATAGAACTTCAAACTTTCTGGCTTAGGGCCATTCAGGGTTAGCCACTAACTCGAGTTTAACCGGTTAAACCCGGCGTTACCAGTAAAATTTAACCCTGCGTTAACGGTTAACTCCGAGTTAGTGGCTAACCCTGAATGGTGCAAGTGGCCCTTAGGGATATTCTAGGTCAGGTCACTATATAAATTAATTTTTTTGACAAGTCTGACTTCCCGTTTCATTTGAATTACCTACATTTCTTGACATAACAAGTACCTAACCGTCAAAAACATTATTACCGACTTTACTTTCTCTCCTTTGCATGTCTGATATCAAGTACCTACTTCTCGAGATCGTTCAAATGAGCCTAAACTCAATGTGTTTATGTTTTTCCATCGAAGAGTTCCTTTGGCTACCTTCCGGCTGCGTCATCAGATCAGCTCCATGTTAGCATATTATTGCGTTGTCATCGGAAATATGGAAGTATGCGAAATTTCAGCTCAATCATACACCCGGAAGGTTACAAGATTTGAAGCACCATATAGTTACAAAGAGATATAGGTATATATACGCAGCGCAGTGCAGCTAAAGAAAAGTGTGTAATAATAATAAGCTTCCCCCGAATTATGATTATACCTAATTGGTCACTGATATACTCATTACTAAGCCATTTTGGCGTGTTGCCCGCCTGCATCTCACCTAATTACCAAGTTGTCATCGCACTAATGATGAGCTCATTATTACATCCACGTCGCACGCAACATACGTCATTGACTTTTGTAAACCTTATCTCCGTGCACTAAGGTTTATTTAATATTCATGTTCACTCGACGCGACGGTACAAACATGAGGTCATGGCGAGAAACGCGTCACGGATGCCTTAATTAATGTGCCGATTTCACAACTTCCAGACACAATGTTAACTTTCTAATCCTCAAGCTCCATCTCCTTGAAGAGTTTTTATATATATGGAACATTTACTGCAGAAACAATTTACGTATCCCCTTCAGATAAATCATTAATCTAACTTAGAAATTAGAACTGTCATTTCAAAAACTTATCCTACGCGTACAACGTAGTCCACTGACTCTATCAGGAGGTCTTGGCAATTGAAGTAATATACAGGCTGTAACAAAAATAGTGGGGATCCGTTTAAGGGCATCGTCAAAAAATGTTTTTCCTAATCAGAACACGATACCGAATATCCCCCGAAATGGATCCCCACTATTTTTGTTACATCCTGTATTTTTATGCCGATCAGCATGGAGGCTCACTGTAGACTCATTCGACCCCTTCGGGGCTTCGGCTTTTGCTTGCATTTAACATTACCTACGTAACAAGTCCATCAAGTATAGCATTATGACATGGTAACTCATTATTCTCATTCTCTTAGTCATAAAAAAAAGGTTGATGATTAGACAATAATAATCAACTCAAATCATAGTCCATCTACATTACAATATGGAATTGGTGTTAGGAATGCATGGTCTACAACTCTACAGCAACTAATTGACTAAGTAGTCTAAGAAGTACTTTGGTCAGCTTACCTGCTGGAGGAACAGTCTCAAGGTCGACGTTAGACGGATTGAACACTCCTCCCGTAGTGTTACAGCGACGCCCCGGCGACACGGTGGGAGCAGGTGGCAGCTCCCGCACTGTGTACCGCACTATAGACCCAGCTAATCTCAAGCTGGCTTCATAGTCCCCTGCAGCAGGAGTGAGCTCGAAGGTGGCCCACGTGGGAGACCAGGGCGCAGGCTGCCGGAGGGATATTGTGCCCTTCACGCCCGCCATGTTTATCAGTACCCTGTATACAAGCACATACAGATTAGTAAAATCCTACACGTAGCGACACCCTATCTACATAGAGCGTGTGTGAACTGTAAGAGCAATCATAGAAGCTCCCTAATTTATTGCCGAAGTGTTCAATATCAAGTTTCAGTTTTCTACTTAGACCTCATGGTGAATCGAATACAAAACGCACAGTCCCTTTCTGCTAATCGTCTTCAGTATGAGTCGTCGGCATCAGTAGATGATACTATCTTAGACGTCCTCTCATTGCACGAGAGTGTTTGGCTATGGTCGTTTCGCTAGCCAGCCAGATTGAAGATTTACATGCAATTTTTGTGAAGATAGATATTGATTGTATAGGGAAAATTTTTGTTGGTACCTGAGCTTAAAGCAGGTCAGGAAGCTCTCCTGCTGCTGATGGTTATACACGACCACGTAGAGGCTGCGACCGGTCGCGTTCATGTTATTTATAAACGTACTTAGCGGTCTGCGGCGGCATCAACCTCAGCTTGGCACAAGCCAAGAAGCTATCTTCATGCTGATGATCGTACACGACCACGTAGAGGCTCCGTCGTGTCGCGTCCATGTCGGCGCGCAGCGCGCGCAAGACGTCGTGCTTGTATGTTGCACGCGCAGATACCCGTCCGTCGCGTGCGACGTGCGCCAAGCCCATGCGCGCGTCTAGGTCGCCCACGCTGAGCCCATCGCCACCTGCAATCAGGGTGGGATTAATTAGATATTAATAAATTTTTGATTGACTGTGTACGCTAAGTACTTACCTATAAGGGTACAAACAAAATAAACAAGAAATTACCGTGGCAAAAATCTAACGCACTGACTTCCAAAAATCAGATCCGAAGATGCTTGTTATGTATACACGAAATACGAAAGTAATTTGTTTAGAAATACCCAATTCCTGTTATGCTTGCTTGTAAAAATTCAGGGTTTCCGTCAATTCCTTATCAATTTTCATAAGAATTAAAAACGCACCCGTAGCCGGGTCGAACACGGCCTGGAGCACGTCGCAGCTGTCGTCGTGGCTCCTCGACGTGTCGAAGATGTCGGTGACGAACAGCTTCCACTTGTGCTGCGTGTAGTCCTCGGAGCCGCGGACTGCTCGCATGTGATACAGGTCTGTTGTAACGTCCGCGTCTGGTTCGGAAGCGTCTCGTGGTATGAGCCACCTGGAAACGAAAGCTTCAACTTAAAGTTCAGCATAGTTGTAATTGTCAACAGTATCAAAGACATGTCATATATTACCTCACGATGCCAGAAGTGAAGCCTTTAAATAGTTTAAATAGAGAAAATTAACTTATCAGAGTCAATACGCTTCCTTCAAGTGTGTGAAGGATGTTAATTATTGTTGTGGGCTGGACTGTGGCTGTGTCCTTGAACTAAAATGACACTTTAGCTACACTAAACCTACGACTTCAGCGGTCTAAAGGGAACAGTGCCACGAAAACAGAAGCTACAAGTTAAAACAATCATCATCCTCCGTTTTCGGTTACAGCGACTGTTTTTCTACCACTGAGAGCGTCGTTGATTCGCTCTCAGGTGACTGACGTAGCCAATCTTTGCAGCAAATGTGCAGCCACACTAGCTGCAGGTTAGCACCCCTCCTACGTAATTATATGTGATGGCCACAGGTGGTCTGGCCTATAGCTCGTCACGCTTACCGTCGAACTCTGTGCGTCGCTTCTTCTGGTTTCAAATTCATGCACCTGCGTCAGCACAATTTGAGTGGTTGGCTCTATATGAGCTCTCTTCATATGCCGCTTAAACACATCTTTAAACCACAGAAACAATAAGGGGCTACTAATAGGTTCTACATAAGTACCTGAAAGTGACAGTGCCAGCCACGGGCGAGCTGAAGTGCGCTTCCGCATAGGACTCGGCCTCCTCGTCCACGTCAAGGATGGAGGCGCACATGATCCGGCCCTCGGCGGACTCCAGGCGGAGACTGCGCCCCCACAGGCCGGTTGGACCGGTTAGGGGGACTTTGGTTTCGAACTCGGCATTGTCCTATAATCAAAATAAAGTTTATTATGCTACAAAACACCTTGACTGAATACAAATATAATACTCGTATAATCTAAAATGAACTAGGCTATTACGTTAGGTGAAAGCGATGAACAAACTACTGGGCTATGGGATAAAAAAAACCGGGCGATGGGGTCGTCACATCCCTACGCCTTATTTTGTTATTATTTTTCTATTATGTATTTATGTATGTGTCGTGTCTATTTTATTATTTTGTCTTAACTTATTACTCCCATTATATAATCCAACAACGGGAGACTACAGCCAGTTTTCTGTCATCAATAAAAAAGGCCACAGGGTACGTAACATGAATTATGAAAAAGTACCTGGGAGACCGAGCTTTGCTCGGAAAAGATATAAAAACTCAAAAATGCGCGTTTTTCAAGAGATAGGACCTTGTTACTATGTAGTTTACTCGTATGTAATATAAATATGTACATTGGATGCAAATTAAAGATCTCTATCTCTAGATCGTTTTCATCGAAATCGTTAGAGCCGTTCCGATGGTTAATCGGGAATGTATGGACAGCCCTGCGTACTTGCGAAGTATATGAGGGTTTTCAGAAAAAATGGTACCATTTTACTTTTTTTCGAAAAAACGTTCAACTTTTGGATTATTTAGACTCAGAATCACGAGTGCTATTGAATGAGACAAAGAAAAATGTGTGTGTTCCTCCTAGGCTAGAAATTATCGGCAATTACAATAGTTACCTTGCAGCACGACTCCCAGCCTAAAACACCTTGCGTCCGTCACATCATTAATGGCAACCTCAACCGGGAATGTATAAACCACCCAGCGCAGGGCCATATTCCTGGATTAGAGAAAGTGGATATTAAACAGGTTACCTTGCCAGGAACTAGCAGGTAGCCCAGCTCATCAGTTAGATCATGTAGCACGGCGCCCAATCTCGAGCACCTCGCGTCCGTCACGTCACGGTGGTCGACCGGGAAGGTATGAACAGCCCAGCGGAGGGCATGCTCGGGGTGCTCCAAGGTCGGTGTGAGGGCTGTTCTGACGGCCACGACGCCCTCGGCCTTGCGGGAGAACTCCACCTCGCCGTGGAGACCATGTTGAGATATAAGCGCGCGCAGAACCAGACCTGAACACGCATCTGTAAACACCAAGTTTCAAGCCGTCGGTATTCATATTGTACATACTGCGGGTCTACCGGGAACATCGACATTTCGTTATCTCCCTCTTTATCACATTGAAAATTTTGAGACGCAGATAGCGGTAGGACCGGTAGGATCTCTGACCCCTCCGTTTCTGTTATTTTTAGTCTTTGATTGAAACTGAGTCAGAATTTATTTGCCTATGTATCAATATGCATAGGTAAATAAATTGGCCAATCATTAACATATAAGTGTATCTAAAAACATATTCTATCCCTGTGTGGTGCAAAAAAAGCTACTGACTTGACTGATACTATGTACCTACATAGTAACCTAGCTATTTGCCTATTTTGTTGTTAGGTACTTAAAGAGTGGAACTTAAATTGTGTATATTTAGGTAGGGATATACTCGTAGAGTTAGACCAAGATGAGTCTGCAACAATTTTGAGAGCATAGGTATTATACGCAGTGCAAGTGTTATATTATATTTATTTATACGTTTATAATTTCACAGACGACTGACGTCTAACTCTATTGTTCTAACAATCGGTAATTATCTTATGTAACTAGCTAATTATTTTTATTTGCTTATACCAATTTTCCTGGTTTCTTGGGTATTTCTTCCTCGTCATAAAATATTCAATCTCTTAGAAAGCTAAAAAGAAAAAAAAATTGGCAACAACTCTCAATTACTTGAACCAGCTTCGTTCTTCGTTAACTATTACTTCAATCCAGTAGAGTGACTTCACCACAGAATAAGTAATAGTACTTATTAATAGATTTTGATCAATAGGAATTTAGGAATGTCCTTAATTTCGTTTATAATTAACTGGTACACTGAGTTAGTCTTAGTAAGCTTTATCGGAAGTTGTGTTTTACATTCTCGACTTCATAATTTTTCTAGTTCAGGTAGAAGCTTATTAGGTAGACATCATAAAAAATAAATACCTTTAAGATATCCAATTATTAGCCTAATGTCAATGTATGCCTATGTTTTCCTAAATAAATAATTATTTTTTTATTTAAAATCATTCTGTATATAAGTACGTAACTTATGTATGACACATAAAGAAAGGTAAATCACAACCGGAAATAAGTTTTTGCTACACACTTTTAAAGTAGTACCTAAGTACAACAAACTAATACCATATTTCTCTACTTAAATCTATTTGTGGCAAAACACACAATAATTACCTATGAGTATACCTACAATTAAAGTAACAAGAACTCGAAAGAAATCGAACAATATTTCTCAACAAACTCGACTAAAGTGAAAACTCTAGACAGTTTAGATTTAGACTACTCACCTGAGAATAATAACACTAAGTAACCTAACAACACCTTTGGTACCACATGACTAACTCCGTTCATCTTCAATCTCACTGTTTACATGTTATCACTAAATTAAAGTTTCCCTACAGTAACTTGCGTACGCGCATGGTTCTCGTACGGTATGACTGGCCCCGCGAAGTGAAAGGCGCGACTGGACAGTCAAGTTCAACTTAGCTGAGACGGGGATAGTGGGAGATGAGATGGGTATAGCTGTGACGTCATTGTGTTAATTGTTGAGACACACGCGTGCATGCGAAAATGCAGTAAACGTCATCGACCTAGCAGTAGCGGCGCGGCGTGAGCGCTGGTGGCCTAGTGGTCCAGCTTCCAAACAGGAGGACGTGAGTTTGAAATTAAACAACAATGTGTCAGAGCCAGACCCATTTAAAACCAGGATTCCTTAGTTTTCCCATTCGGATGGAGTAGTCTCAGATGGTCGTCGCTGTCGTAAAAACCTTTGCCAAAAGCGCTACATGCATGTGGGTTTCTTAAGGATGCGACCGGGTGAGCAAAGATGTGGAGGGGGGAGAGAGTCGTCAACCTTACCCTACTGCAGCTTGCACAACGAAACGTTAAAAAATACACGCTCTAAGCTCTACAAGTAAGATTCTGTAAAAAAATGCGTGCTTCGTTGTGCATAATAATTATCATTGCAATTTGCAGGTGACAAAACCTACTTAGTTTCATTGTCAGTTAGGTTAGGAGCCAACAGCAGCACAGTACTTACCTATAATATAATGTATATAAAAAAAGATTGAATAAGTATAACAAAATGCTTAGTATGACAAAGAGTTACATAAAAAGTTGATTCAGCCAAGTACATTCAGACAGGTACAAAGAAAATACCGATTATCTGCACCAATGGCGACACTTCGTCTCTATTAGCCTCATCACATTTGAGGCTCTCCTAACTACAGAAACTACTAAGGAACTGTACAGTTCGCGCGAACACACATGTTTTCTCTCCTGTGGACAATAGTTAACAGCTTGTGGGCATGTAGGTAATGATTTTATTTTATTTTTATTTTTCTTGTTTTATTGTGAATCATACTTATCCAATTAAAAGAAGTACTTTCGACGACCGGTCTGGCCTAGTGGGTAGTGACCCTGCCTATGAAGCCGATGGTCCCGGGTTCGAATCCTGGTAAGGGCATTTATATGTATGATGATACAAATATTTGTTCCTGAGTCATGGTTGTTTTCTATGTATTTAAGTATTTATGTATTATATATATCGTTGTCTGAGTACCCACAACACAAGCCTTCTTGAGCTTACCGTGGGGCTTGGTCAATTTGTGTAAAAAAAAAATGTCCTATAAGTAATATTTATTTATTTTACTTACTTACCTTTTCATGTGGGTAAGGGTTAAATAAGAAAATTAACCGTAATAGCCCTTAACTTTTGTGTATGTCTACAGGAAAGACACGAACACAGTTTTGTGTTTGACTCATTTGCCAAATACATCAGCCATGTGAAGTGCCATCAACAGAGATTTGGTCATACACGGTTTTTACCATTTTAGAAGCTTGCTTCCCTTTAATTGTGTGTGGTATCGCCCAATCTCACTAATCAATTTGGCGAGTCAAATAGAGCAGCTTTCCATGAAATACCTGCTACACCTACAAAAGTTTGGCTCACGTTACTCTCACTAAATATATCTCAATCATAGGTAGGTACTCCCACAAACGTCACCCCAACGTCATCACAAACGTCACTTCCGGCTCGTCGTAACTAATGTAACTATCCAGAGTGAACAAACCACAAGATGGTGAGACATTTGCCCCAGTTCTCAAATATTCCACTGTCTATTTTAGGACGGCGCGGCGCTAACTGCGTCCGAAAGTCCGAACCGCATAAATTACTAAGTAAATGTTGAATATTATGTATGTCTTATGGCAAACGATTGATAGTTCGGTGCCGGTAACCGCTACCAATTTCTAATGCCTAACTATGTTGTTCGGTCCGTGTCTGGCTCATCTGAACTATGTTCGTGTTAGGCGAGAACAACGCCTCACTTAAATTTTTAACAAGCAGAAAAGTCTCAGTAGTTTTTCCACTTTTAAATTTATTCTAAGCTTAACGCCTCGCTTTATAATAATAAATAATATAAATAAATAGCTACTACTAAATAGATACTAGCTTAAAACAAACTTAGAAAGCTTCACTGCAATCTCAGAGCGCGTATGCACACTGAATCTAAAATTTAATACTACATATATTTCGATCATACAAGCTTATGCGCCCACCAGTAATGCAAGCGACGACGAGGCTAACATCTTTTACGACCAGCTACAAAAAGCTTTTGAAAAAAGCTCTAGCAACATCATCTTAATGGGTGATTTCAACGCGTGCGTTGGCCAACGACAACCTGAGGAAGAAAGAGTACTAGGAAGATATTGTTACGGCAACCGGAACGCAAGAGGCGTAAAATTAATACAATTTGCTCTCCAGAATAACCTTACCATAATTAACAGTTTATTTAACAAGAAAACTAAGAATATGTGGACATGGACCTCTCCTAAAGAAGCAAAATACCAACTAGATTATATTATGTCCAACATAAAGGAAAAGTTCACAAACATAGAGGTTTTAAATCAACTGAACTTTCCAAGTGACCACCGCCTAATAAGAAGTACACTTAATATAACTACAACTAGAAAAAGTAGAGCAAAGTATAGCGCAGCAAATTTCACATTAAAATCAGCAGAAGATGAAAAGTTATTCGTGGAAAATCTAAAACATAATCTAATAAAATAAAATGTTGACTTATCAGCGTGCACAAATGTAGAATACTACTACTATATACTACTCAAATATAAAAAAATGTATCATTGATTCTACTAGCTGCATAAAGCAATTAAGCAATAAATCAAAAAGTGTTATTTCTGAAAATACAAGATTACTACTCAATAGAAGGATAGAGCTGCAAAATAAAAAACCACGAACAAAGGAAGAAAAGCATGAACTCAGTAACCTATATAAAATAATACATAAAAAAATTAAAGAAGAATACGAAACCCATCGATTGAAGATAATTGAAAAACACCTGTCCACCACCGGAAGCCTTAAAAAAGGTTACAAAGAATTAAATTTGACAAAAACCTGTATACCAAATGTGAAAGAAAGACCATCTGATAGCGAAATATCCTCGAGATCAAAAATAATAGACACTGCCACTAACTTCTACAGAAATTTATATGCTAGAAAACTCAACTCTACAAAACAACATCTAAATAGAACCACGGAAGATACGATGACTCTACAGCCGTCTATGCTTCAAAGATTTACAAGTGAGGAAATTTGCAAGAAAATAGAGAGTTTAAAGAAAGGAAAAAGTAGCGGCCCAGACAATATATCAAATGAAATTATCCTAGCAGGAAAATATGTACTAACACCCTATTTGACTTCGCTCTTTAATAGAATACTAGACTCTAGAAAAATACCAACTGAATGGGCCAAATCTGACATTATTTTACTGTATAAAAAAGGCGACCCCGCGAACATTGCCAATTATATTATATTATAGACCTATAAGCTTGCAACCGTGTCTCTACAAGCTATTTGCCTCATGTTTGGAAAACCGTTTATCAAAAATCACTGACAAATTCCAACCAATAGAACAGGCGGGTTTCAGGAAGTCTCTATCAACAATAGATCATATATACGTCCTAGAACAAATAATAGAGAAATATGTAGAGCAAAGGCTCCCGCTGTACTTGGCATTTATAGATTATGCCAAAGCTTTCGATACAATTTCCCACGCAAGCATATGGCAAGCTCTACAGGAATGCAATACACCACTGGAAACAATAGAACTAATACAGAACATCTACGAAAAAAGCGTAAGCCGAGTAAAACTGGATAGAGCCGGCCCCGAAATCGACATTTGTAGAGGCGTACGCCAGGGCGACCCCCTGTCCCCTACTCTATTTATAACGGTTTTACAAAGCATCATGAAACAATTAAACTGGTCAAAGAAAGGCATAAATATTAAAGGCAATTACCTTAACAACCTACGTTTCGCCGATGATATAGTGTTGTTTTCAGAAAGTGCATCACAACTCGAAGAAATGACTAGCGAACTTAACTCAGTCAGCCGCGGTATCGGTCTAGAACTTAACATAGGAAAAACCAAAATTATGACTAATAGCGCTCAAAGACCCATATTCGTGGACGACCGGCAGTTGGAATATGTTCAGAAATATATATATTTAGGAAAGCAAATATCTTTCTCAAAAGAAAGACACCTTGAAGAACTAAACAGACGGGTGAGCATGACGTGGAATAAATTCTGGGGCCACAAAGAAGTTTTAAAATCTAATCTGTCCGTAAAGCTAAAAAAGAAAGTCTTAGACTCATGCCTTTTACCTTGTCTCTCGTATGGAAGCCAAACTTGGATCTACAACACCCACACAAAAAGAAAAATTGAAACATGCCAGAGAGCCATGGAACGCAGTATTCTTAATCTAAAACTCAGGGACAGACAACGAAATACCGAGATAAGGAGGAAGACAAAAGTCATTGACGCTCTAACCCAATGCAAAAAGCTTAAATGGAGATGGGCCGGACATGTTGCACGCCACGACAAAGAAAGGTGGACTAAAAGAATCTCAACATGGGCTGGCCCCCCCGGTAAAAGAAAAAGAGGTCACCCTTTAGAAAGATGGGCGGACGAACTTACAAAGTTTACAAACGACGACTGGACAAGAATAGCCCAAGATAGGAAAAAGTGGAGAGAAATGGAGGAGGCCTATACTCGTCGAGAGGTACAATAATAATAATAATAATTGGCGTAGGGATGTGACGACCCCATCGCCCGCTGGTTTTACCAGTGCAATCAGTCAACGCAGGGCAGCTTGTGGCGAGCTGTTGGGGATTAGCGACCTCACGTACCCGAGTGCTCCTGGGGAGTTCTGTTACCCGCAAGGAGGGTGGGTGGGACAGGATTCTCTGCCTCTGGCTTGCCTTAGCCGGCCGGCCAGAGTGGAGTCGTTAGAGCTATAAGCTCCAGGGGTGGAAGTGAAATATGCATAAGACGCGAGTTGGCACAGTGGCTGTTAACAGCCACTGGGTAGAAAGCGGCGCACACCTCTCGACACCCCTGAGCCGCTCACACCGGTGTTGCCCTTGAGCCATCCTAGATGTCGCTTTTTGTGGGGGCCCATCTTGTGAGGGCGAGTCACCGTCTGCCGGAAATAAAATTGCATACCGTTTTATTAGGCAGGCGTCCGGTTTTTTTACCCCATAGCTCAGTACTTAGTCCATCGCTTTCACCCAATAACCTAGTTCATTTTAGATTCCATCAACTCTCAATAGCCCTTACACCCTGGCGGGTGCTGCCTCTGCGTGCGTCCCATGACACGGGCAAGGGCAGCATCCGCTCGGTGTACCCCTTACATTTCATTAAAGTGTCAAAAGGGCCTCTACGTGTTGGCTTCGGCTCCGCGCATGCCTCCCAAAGGTCCGGAACACCATTGTTCCGTGATGGGAAAGACATACAAATAATAATAATAAGTGATCTTGGACACGGCGCGGATAGTCCGCCGGTTCCTCTCTCTGCGGCCCTGACCACCGGTAGTTTGGGCCCTGCCCCGCTGCTGGCGGCACCCTAGGTTAGGTTTTTTATAATGTGTTTATATTATTTTTTATTGTTTTGTAAGTGTTTTTATATTTTACTTTTATATTCATATTATAAATAACCTAACTTAAGATGAGAAATGAATAAAGAGAAATAATAATAATAAAAGTTGAAAAGTAAAAAAATAATAATAATCAAATTTTATATCGACAATAATTGTATAATTGTAAAATGTATAATTTAAATTTAATTTAATTGTATTGTATATATTATAATGTATTATTAAAGAAATAAAAGGCTTAAATAAATAAAATAAATAAATAAATATTGGGGACATCTTACACAGATCGACCTAGCCCCAAACTAAGCATAGCTTGTACTATGGGTACTAGGCGACGATATAAACATACTTATATAGAGTAATACATACTTATCCGCGCCGCGGGCTGGGCTCAACTTGCAGCCGGTGGCACCCGGTCACAATATAAACACCGCAGTATATGAACTTGTATCGGCAGTTGTAACAATTAAAAATAGCTATTGTTTTTTGTGTTGTGTAGTATATATACCACCTAAAAGTACTGAAAATGATTACATGCAATTATTTCACACTTTAGAAACACTGTCTTCTAGATATGTTAATGTATTAATTATAGGTGATTTTAATTTATACTCTGCTTCTCTAGATGTGCAAAATTATTTTAATTTTTTCATGTCCTTCTGTGGATTCAATCAGAGAAATGCAGTTACTAATGCGAATGGTAGACTATTAGATTTAATACTGACGACCGCGCGAGACGAGGAGTTATCAGTAAGAAAATCACAGGATCCTCTGGTCCCGGTGGACGATCATCACCCGCCACTGGAGGTGAGCTTGCAGTGCGCGCGCGCGCGGTCCTCGGAGCCCACGCTCCCGCCACCGCAACACACGCCACCAGTGACAAATAATCCTCAGCAGTACCCGCAGTGGTACTTTCGTAAGTGTAATTTTTTTGAATTATATTCCCAAATGGAACTTGTAGACTGGTCTGAATTATATAACTTAAAGGATGTCGAAGCTTCCGTTCAGTATCTTTATAATAAAATTAATAATATCATTAACAGAAACACACCTGTAAAAAAAAATATCATTCAAAATAACAGCAAATTTAAATACCCCGAATGGTACACTGAAGATATCATACGCGAGATAAAAGAAAAAGCTAAGTGGCATAAATTATATAAGATCAGTGGAGCAGATAGTGATTATAAAATGTTTTCTTTGTATCGAACCCAAGTAAAACAAAGCATTAGTAGTTCATTTGAAAATTACCAAGACCGTTTACAAGACCGATTTACCCAAGATCCTGCCTCCTTTTGGGGGTTTGTACGATCTCGGCGCTCTGATAGCGATAAGTGTAGCATATCGAAAGACGGGCAAAAATTGAGACAAGAAGAGTGCGCTGAAGAACTCGCGAAATACTTTCAGTCCGTGTATGGCGACATAGAACCTCGCCTGGATGCTGACGCGGCGGCCGCGGCGGCGGAGGGCGGCGCGGGAGCGGGCGCGCGCGTGCACGTGGCGCACCTGCAGCTGCAGGACGTGCGTGCCGCCCTGTGCTGCCTCAGGCCGAAGCGGTCCGCCGGCCCCGATGGCATACCACCATACGTCGTCAAGGATTGTAGAGTCCTAATAGCAGAGCCGCTCTTGCATATCTTTAATTTATGCCTAGATAAAAGTGTTTATCCGGAACGTTGGAAGACGACCCGAGTGACACCCGTACCTAAAGGAGGCTCCGGAACAGATGTAAGTGGATTCCGGCCTGTGGCGGTTCTGTCGACATTTGCCAAGGTCTTCGAATCCGCTATGCACGCCGCCATATTCCCTCAAGTAAGCATAAGATTAAGTGAAGCGCAACATGGGTTCCGGCCGAGCCGCAGCACAGAGAGTAATCTCTTGTGCTTTATGAATTACGCGACGCCAGAGCTGGACCAACCAGGTGGACAAGTTGATATCGCATACCTTGATTTTAAAAAGGCGTTCGATACTGTTGACAACGACGTTCTACTGCTTAAACTGGCCGCCATCGGTTTTACTCCCCGACTTCTTAAATTCTTTGCAAATTATTTTAGAGACCGAAACCAATATGTTGACTATAAAGGCTTTATTTCAAACAGTTATCGCACACTTTCAGGAGTCAGTCAGGGCAGCAACTTGGGGCCATTAGGGTTTACTATTATGATCAACGATCTTCCAGACGTAGTACTGCAGGCTAATTGTCTATTATTTGCTGATGACATTAAACTCTTCCTAAAAATAAGTAATTCGGCTGATTGTAACAAATTACAAAATGACATACAGAGAGTAGTTAACTGGAGCAATAAAAATAAATTGTATTTCAATTTGTCCAAATGCAGTGTCATGACATGCAGTAGGGCGATCTCTCCTCTGCATTATGATTATAACGTAGGGGGGCAACTGGCTACCCGAGTATCATCCGTCCGAGACCTAGGAGTACTCGTTGAACCTGACTTGTCATTTAGGACTCACGTTATAGGCATTTGTAAGAAAGCCTATAGAAACTTAGGGTTCATATTGCGTCAGACCAAGAATTTCCGTAACACCACAGCAGTAAAGACTCTATACAACGCCCTAGTGAGGAGTAGATTGGAAAGTGGTGCACTTATATGGAATCCATACGAAAATAAATATATTATGCTAATTGAAAAAATACAGAATAAATTTCTTAGACACCTATATCTCAAAAACTATGGGGTATATCCATTTTACCCGTTGATGTACCCAACACTTTTTGTCCTAGGTATGGTTGGGTACATCAAGTTAGAGGTGAGAAGAAATCTAGCACTGGCCACATACGTTTTTAAAGTATTAAGGGGGATAATTCACAACCCGGAAGTACTTGGTTCACTGGGACTGTTGGTGCCTCGAGGGCCTCGACGGCGTGCGCCGCGCCTGTTTGCGCGCCCGACTGCACGCACTAATTTACTTGCCAAAGCGCCCATTGTCAGGGCAATAGTAATATTGAACGAAGTCTCCGCCAAAATAGATATATTTAACTGCACTCTGAGTGAATTCACAAAGATAACAAGCTGGAAATTATGCTATCAGCCAAATATTTAGTTATAGTCCGTTTCACTGTAATAATATTTTTAAGTGGGTTGTAAACTGTTAATTATTTATTTTTGTCTAAATTGTAATAATAATTTTTGTGTAATATTTTTAAATGTGTTGTTACCTGTAAATTATTTATTTTTGTCTTCCTTTATGTAATACATATCGCGCATTGGATTATACTGTAAAGTGGTATTGTATACTTGATTATTAAATAAATAAAATAATAAAATAAAAATTATATACATAGAAAACACCCATGACTCAGGAACAAATATCTGTATTCATCACACAAATAAATGCCCTTACCAGGATTCGAACCCAGGACCATCGGCTTAGCAGGCAGGGTCACTACCCACTAGGCCAGACCGGTTGTCTGTTTGTTGTTAGTTTGTCTATCGAAATCTTAGAATCCACTCATTTACTTAAAGGTTAGCCGAAAGAGATACTTTATCGAGATAAGTTTGCGTTCATGCCTCAAATTTTGTAAACTTGCTTATAGTATTCTACTACTCGTTACTTTTGCAAAAAATGTCCAGATATTTTCATTCCTAGTGCATTAATCATCAATGTATACAACTCTCCTGATCTAGAGTAATATAGTAGTTTATAGTACTGCGAGCAAAAAACGTCATCAACTCATCACTCATCAACATCATCAATGACGTGACTCAGCACTGAGGAGTACGAAGCAAGGAGGAGGAGGATTACTAAAAGAAATTAATAACTAGCTTAAATCTAAAATAGGTGTAGGTGTGTTTTATTTAGAAAGCAGCAGCAAAGCATGGTATTGTTGCTCTGTAGTCTGTGTCGCCTCCGTAGCCGTAGTTAATTATTAGTTTTTTCAATTGTAGATATTACAAATATTTTGTATTATCTTTCAATGAAATCTATTTACCTATTCGATGAGAGTTTTTAATTCCTCGTGGCCTTGATCCAATGCGTTTTGAATATTTTATGGTTATGGGCCCAGAACATTTCCTTCCGCAGTACAGTTTGTTTTTAAAGATAATTACGAAGCATTTTTTGTGTGGTATCATGAATAATTTTGTTTCTTAGTTATAGATGTTTTCTTTGTATTTATTGCGCCGGGGGTTAACCACCCGCAATTTATGTGAGTAATTTATATCGCTTTAGTACTCAAAGTGCATGCTTTGCTTATTTTGGGGTTGGGTGGATCGGTGTAAGATTGTACCCAAAATATTTATTTATGACTAAACCCGAAGCCAATTCTTGAAGTTAGCTGCCAATCGTACCCCAGGTTCCTTCTTTGAGGACATAACGAGGAAAACGCTAAGATGATGGATGTGTATAGTGAAACAAAAATGTTGTATTGTGTGGGCGCTGCCCTATCTATTCCCAGCCGAGCGCCTGACTCACACAATGACTTACTCCCTTCGTCTGCTTAGCGTTCTACTCAAGTAAAACCAATATAAGCTGAGCTCCTTTTCAGATTTGAACATTTTAGGTAAATATCTCGACATTTTCCTCCTCCAAACTGTCATATTATACTATACTATCATAATCATAATTAATCATTTTATTCATAAAACCAGTTTACATGTCAACATTCTATTTATGTTGACATGTAAACTGGTTTTATGAATAAAATTATTATGATTATGATTAGGAACCAATCGTAACGAATTTTTTGCGTTTATTTTTGCCGATTTTGTTTTGTACGCTAGGCGTCTGTTTACGGTGAATTTATTTGGCCGTTTTCAGCGCTATTTGAAGTACCTAACCTAGTTCTTATAAAAACAATAATATCAAAAAAGGCAAAACGTACAGACACAGATACTGGTAATATTGAACTCATTTAATAAAAATATCATCTAGGGCCCAAAATCCATGAGAGGAAAATGTCGTAACGCTTGTATATGGAGAAATTACCACTAATGTATATCTTCTCAATGAGCTGTAAAACTATCCGTCGTCGGATATCATGTAACACTGGTCGGGTCGGACAGATGTGAAGATTCGCCTGCGTTCAGTAAACGATCGGAATATATTCAATACTGTGTCACGCATTGTAATACTGATTGTAATCCACACCGCCCGCCCCCAGCTGTCACGGAATCTTCCAAGTTTACGTGTCAAATCTATCAAGTCACATGCAAACAAGCATACTGCCCGCCTGACGCTAAGCGGTTACCGTAGCTTATGGGCGCTTGCAACTCAAGAGGTGTAATATACACGTTGCCGACCCTTTAAAAACCTGTAAAGGCAAGCCTTTTTTGTAGAACCCCATAATAATATTTACTGTTACTTAGTACTTATATTACTTTTGGTAAAAATTCATACGTATTTCCAGATACATTGTTGGTGAAATAGGGCCGGGCCGGGTAACGTTGACCTGCAGTTTCAAATAACTAAGTAGCACAAATCTTTAAATAAGGTATTATTCGTATATGTCATACAAATATGAAACAACAGCCCCCAATATCTTAAAATTAAATACTTTATTAACCTCCAAATCTTAGAAACAAAGATGTGATGTACATAATAAATCATAATCGAATCGTAAATTGGATTGACCCTGGAACGCTTCCAGCTGCATCAACACGCTATTATTCTGGTTCACGAAGGTCGAGCAGACTCCTACTTGCTCGTTCAATCACATCTCTAACTTCAAAAGCTGGTCGTTCGGTCAAATCAAATAGCAAAACGCATAGTCTATCCTTTCCTACCACACCACATTTATCTCTATTGACCCGAAAAGAACATTAGTGCCGTGTTGATAATAAGGACTAGCCTGGCAGTGGGCAACTATTCAGTACCGACACCAACATAGGAGACCCTTAGTATCGTGGATATCAGTCTTAGGTCCCAAGCTTATTGTAAAACGTTCTGTGGCCGTGGTCGTTCACCATAAACTACATAACTCATTAAAGTGACCAATATCCTAATAAGGTAGTTAGTAGGTAAAAAGCTAGCATCTCGAAGTAATAATCTTGAGTGACTCTGGACGTATTTAGATACTCTGTGCAGTGCAGTGCTGGTAGGTAGCAGAGGTAGCAAATTGTCCTAAGCGGAATTGTGTTTTCAGCTCAATGAGTCGCGGCATTCCACAGAGTCAGGAATAACTCCCGATGACGAGCATCATCGATATCGGACGGTTGTGGGGGGCGAGGGCGGGGGGTTTGACAGCCTCAGGTGGGCTACTTCTGGTCTTTACGAAAATAAACAAAAGATAGCGGCGGCCGAGCCCGCGGGCGGCCCGGACTGCTCTGAGCCCGCGCCGCTCCAGACCCGTCGAACTATAAATGGTAGCATGCCCGAGTGCGGGGGGCGCAGGAGGGGGGAGCAACCTCTGCTCCTCCGGGAAGCTCCAACAACTCGGAGTCAGGGCGGGACTGCCGAGCGGTACAGTCTCTCCTTCGTTACCTTCCACAACACAGCACAATGGTGAGTAGCGTGAAGTGAAGTGCAATGTGTAGTGTATAGTCGTAGTGATCGTGATGTGACGCCATGCACAAGCCAGTGCCGGAAGCATCAGCTGTTTGCTGCAGGGAACACGTGGTCGCAAACAAATATTTCGTTAACGGAAGTTACTTAGTGCCGGGTAACTTAAACGTCTTCGCGTGTCAATCGAATCAAACCAATACTTAGGCGGGGGAACCAAATCAAAGCGAACTTCAACAATTTAATGCACATCGGGCAGATTTCTTCAATAACTAGACGTGCTTGAACTGCTAAGACTTATAATATTGTAGAAAACATGAAACGGATCCGATAAATGATCTTGCATCAACAAGTCTGATGGTCTGCATCATTAACAATGTCAAGAAGAGAGTCCTTCCAGCCTCTACCAAGACCAAGATGTTAGATTTTTGCATCCATGGTCAAACATAGTCATGTCCATGGTCAAAAGTAGGGAGATACCTGAATACCATTCTCTTGAGAACCTTGCCCAATCTGAGCATAGACGATGAATAATGTTTAGTTTAGTTTAGTTTATTTATTTCATAATGATAAATTACAGTATAAATTATTCTTACGCTAATCTATATGAATTTACATTATGATCGTCAATAATTTAGCATGCAAACATAATTATACAATGTCAACAATGATAATCAAATTACAAATTTATAATTTAAAAAGAAATTTGAGAACTATCGTCAAATTGAAAAAAAACTCACAGTACTCAAATAAATAACAGAATACATGTCTAATATCTCATAATGATCATCATACTAAAACTAAGAGCGGTAATCATAGGTAATAAGTTCAGAACGAATGTCAAATAAAATCAATTTTACATAAGCTAAGCATAATGTCAAATAGTTATTTCAATTTTAATTCCATGAATTCGTCCACTGAATATAATGGGTTATTCAATAAAAAGTTCCTCAGTTGACGTTCAAATAAATCCTGTATATTTAATATTTCCGAAAAATACTTTAATTTCCGGTTCAAGTTTAATTCAATAAGGCCTAGTTTCCCCTCTGGGTTAGAAGGTCAGATGACAGTCGCTTTCGTAAAAACTAGCGCCTACGTCAAATCATGGGTTTAGTTGTCAAGCGGACCCCAGGCTCCCGTGACCCGTGGCAAATGCCGGGATAACGCGAGGAAGAAGAAGAAGAAGTTTAATTCAAAGTTAATTAATCAAAGTTACCTAATGATAACAACCGACCAAATAAAATCCGAAATCTTAAGTTAAATAAAAATGAGAAGCGTTACAAGTTATTTAAAAACTCATAAGCATAGAAACGACTTACCAATCACCTTGGTGAAAATATTCCAATTAAAAATAAACAATACACTGACTTGCCAATAAGTAAAAGCAATGAACATGTGATAAAATTCCAATAGAAAAGAAAGCTGGCACGATGCCGATCTATTTCGGGAGTTTTACATAACTGTGTAACAGTGGCTGGCGCTGTAAGCCGAGCTGCGCTAAATTTAGAGGCGGCGCTCGCGCAGCCCAAACGCGGAGCGCACAAGCTGGGCTGCTCAGATGTAGGGAAACCAGCGGTACACAGATCCTGGAATATCCGTAGTTAGTATGAAGCTAGGGGTCTCTAAGTATACTCAGGCGGGATAACGACGTGGAGATTTTCGGCTAATTAAGGACTAATTTAGTAATTACCATCAATCGACAACTTTCGTCGACGTCACATATTTGGAGGGGGCAGACCTGAACTTAATAAATAATGCAGCCCGCGTTTTCGAGATCTCGTTGGGTGTTACAGGAGTCTTTACAAATATGTATCAAATTCGAAAAGTAGATAAAATATAGCAGCATCTAAATAAGAACAGATAATTTATGAGATGTATCATTTCGGCTGAAACTCGAATACGACAATGATGTAGGTATCTATCTTCCAACAAGCATAGTTTAAAGCAATTAGGTCCGTTACTATGTTTAACCTTTGGTATCGCGCTGTTTAATCCGATTTATTGCGATTTATACAAAAAAATTTTTTGATAATAGTAAAGAAACAGTTAATGCATAGTTAAGCGTATCTCATGAATCGGAATGTAATTTGTAATATCTAAGTAAAAGAAGTGTAGAGTAAGGAAATAACCTCTTTCGATTAAAGCGCTTCAAAAGTCCAAAGTTTGATTAGAAGACCATGGTTGACTCAATTAGAACATTATTGTCACTTTCTAACATATTCATCTTTTTCCAGGCGGATAAGGACAAGAAGGTAAAGAAGAAGAAGGCGAAGGAAGACGCGCCCGAAGAGTCCGCGCCCGCCGCGGCCGCGCCCGCGCCGTCCAGCGGCAGCGACCGCCAGAGCTCGCGCGGCAGCCGCAAGGCCAAGCGCACCGGCTCCAATGTCTTCTCCATGTTCACGCAGAAGCAGGTCGCCGAGTTCAAGGAGGTGAGTCCAGAAGCCTTATAAATCAGCCACTGTCATAGCAAACTGTATAATCCTCTCCAAAACCCTTCGGGTGCTGTCCTATAAGAAACCACAACTACGGCATAATTAGTGGTTCACAACGCCACACAAATTGACTCTAGGATGCGATAATATCAAAAATAAGAGCCACTTGTTCTTAAGTAGTTCTAAAGTTTGTCAAAGTCTACAGCATCTGGCTGCCGTTTACTAACTTGATAATTGTCACCTGGCTATAACAAAAAGGGAACATGAGATAAGAAATTTTGAACTTGAGTTTTTTGACATAAAATCTCAATTCTCATAAAATTGTGTCAAAGTCGAAAATAGCCCCGAAAAGGTGACAAAAGTTGATGATATTAAGAGGTGACTGACGGTCTCGATATTTAATTTGAAGTTAACGAACCGTATATCCATCTTCCGCATTTAACAACCATTAGTAGGTCACAGTATTTCCATGAACTAAATGTAAGTAACGTCGGACATGCGGCGCGTGCGCGTAATGTTTATAAACATGATTCCAACCGCCATTGTTCCGAATACCGGACAGATAATCGTGACGTCATCGCTCTGATGCATCACAACAATCCTTCTTTTTATTTACATCCTTGTTATCACATCCCAAGGATTTCAAAGATAACATGATTGTTGTTTGTTATAGGCCTTCCAGCTGATGGACCACGACAAGGACGGCATCATCGGCAAGAACGACCTGCGCGCCACCTTCGACTCCCTCGGCAGGCTCGCCTCCGAGAAGGAGCTCGACGAGATGGTCAACGAGGCCCCCGGCCCCATCAACTTCACCCAGCTGCTGACCCTCTTCGGCGCCCGCATGTCCGGCGGCTCCGATGAAGACGACGTCGTCATCAACGCCTTCAAGACCTTCGACGAGGACGGCGTCATCGACTCGGAGCGTCTGAGGCACGCGCTCATGACCTGGGGCGACAAGTTCTCCGCCGACGAGGTCGACGAGGCCTACGACCAGATGGACATCGACGACAAGGGCTTCATCAACACCACCGCGCTCATCACCATGCTCACAGCTAGCGGCGAGGAGGAGGGAGAAGGCGGCGAGGCCGCGTAATGCTGCCAACACGTCGCACGTCGCACCCGCCCGGCCGGTTCCACCGACACACTCGACCACATCTCGAAGTGAACCGAATACATCATTTTATTTCTTTATGTAATAATTTATTGTTTCCATTTTTTTATTTATAAATAATGAAAATATAGTATTACTATTACCAACTCGTGTAGTACTGTCCCCGTCGGCGGAACCTGATCGTTTTGTAAGAATACTATGTATTCAACTATTTTGTTGGAATAAAGATTTAAAGCAAGTCTGACTAAGTGAGATGCGCCGAAACTCGGCCTTTTGTAAACACGATGTTGTCATTCACACTCCTCTTACACCCACACAGTAGGTAGGTACACCACAGCTCGAGTGGCACGAGCCAGCCAGGCCATACCATGCCGCTAACAACATTCCAGGAGGATGACTTTCCATCCGCATCTAATCATACTGATTTTTTTTTAAAGCTAGTAGTACAGTCACATCTAAAAATATCGATACGGACAGTGTGCCAAAAATATGTATACACGACCTTTGTTCTTACTTATCGTTATTTTTAGACTTGACTGTACAAACAGCTATAGAAGACACTATCAAATGAAGTATCGAATCAAACTGAAAAGATAGATAGATTAATCAACAAATAAAACACATTGGATACGTTCCTAAAGCATGTTTAGTCAACACAAGAAACCCTCTCAAGTTACAGTATTTTTATTTATAAACTGGGTCACTCAGTCAAAAGGACTGACCTGAAAACTACATTACCTAATAAATCTAATAGTCATAGACATAGCTGGAATCCGACAAGTAGGTTAGCTGACTAAGCGCCAATTGCAACATCCCACAAACCCGTAACCAGGGGGTAACCCGTTAAACCGTTAACCCAGTGTCAGATTGTACTGGTAACAATGGTAACTCCAGGTTTAACCGGTTAACCCCTGGTTGGGGGATGGTGCAAGTGGCGCTAATCTAATTACATAAACTCTGACTGAAACCACAGAATAAATAATAGTACTAGGTACAGAAGATTCACTCTCTAACAAAACGCGTCTGTTACGATTAGGACAGATATGACCGCTAGGTGGCGACAGCGCCACGCGCGGCTTATGGCTAGCCACCAAAATTGGTGTGGGTCGGATGTACTTTGTAGCTATCTGTTGCAAAGCGACGAAATCGGGGAGTGAGCCACGCCTGCTGAAACTAAGGAAACTATTGTTACATTTGTCTTTAGGAAATTTCGATATTTGTTAGTAGTAATAATCACCACGAAATTTAGTGTGAGCAATACGACAATTGTAAAGAACAAGTTGCTTTTTACTAATTACTACATTACAAAACTCAAAATCCTATTGACGATGATGATGATGATGATTAATAAAAAAACAAAATTTATTTTCTGAACGCATGCTTTCCGTTATTATAGTAATAGTTCTGAACGCGCCTGTGACTGTCACTGTCACTGTCAGTTGTACGCCACTGTCAAAGACAGTTGATTTATGGTTGATTTGTTGATGTTATTTTATTTATTTTATATTCACTACTATCATAAAATTTTAATCAAAAACCATTCTTATAAGTATATGAAAAGGCTCAAAATCGCGTACTAATTGTACTATAACTAATTACTAACTGTTTACTGCTCACACCCCATTGACAGTACTCAAACCAATATGACCGGAGAAGTGGCAGAGCACACGACGAAAACGTTCAAGTTTTCGTACCCGACCTGCACGAACGAGGATGTGTTCTTCCACCTGGAGGTGCCGGTGCAGGTCCCGGGCGCGCGCAGCGGCGGCCGCGAGCTCGTGCAGCGCGCCATGGCCATGTTCCACGTACCGGTTTATCTGGAGGACGGTTGGTGTATTTCTTGCTTTATCACAGTTCTAAGCAGGTTATTTTAAATGTGTAAGTATTGAGCTATAAACTGGCTGCATTATAGGTGTAGCAACCTGTAATTCCTATTGAAATGGATTATGGTCGACCCCTGAGTTAATGTTTACGCCCCTCCAATTATTAAATTAAATTGATAACAGTATTTGAGCAACTTACGCTGATCATTACAAAAGTGTCTTTGACCTAAGGACATTATTCAAGCTGAAATTGGAGTGGTGAATATTACTAAATTATTATGTCCACCAGAGCAGTAGCCAAACCTTAAGTATAAAACTGATAAAATTTAATTTTATTCATACATTTTCACATTTTTATACAATGTGTGAACTGATGGCTAATCCTCCTTAGGATATGGCAATATCCTATCGGATTTCGGTGATCATCATGCGAAAGCTTTCTCCACTCTTTGCCATTCTAGAAAGAGTGGTGGGTCTTTGGTACCGGTCCAATCCCTAGTATTCATGTTGTTCTAGGTCTTCCTTTACCTATTTTATGTTGTAGTTACTGTTTCTCTAGATGTGGCTGAAGAAAGCTGTTTTTCTTCTTTTTATATTGTTAGCACTACTTCCATTTTCTTTTTCATTTGGTTTAATATATCTTTATTGGAAAGTGGACACTGTACTTACCCAAGTTCTTTTTAGCATTCTTCTATAAAGCCACATTTCAAAAGCATTTAATTTACGAGGAGGAATTATGCGCTCATATACAGGAACCATGGATCCACATATGAGGAAACTATTAAGAGACACAAGAGGTTAACCATTCTTCTAGCACTTGCTATAGGTTATTATTAACTACTATCTCGTATCCATCGCAATGTTCGCAATCTTGCCTATTATTTAATTGGCTCTTGGTTTCTCACTCTTTAGCACCACCGAGGGAACATGTGCAGTTTTATTTTAACTTGTATTCATTTATCATGTATTCTCAGAGCTAAATGAGAAGCTAGCCCAGTTCATAGCGGAGGAAAGCAAGAAGTTCCACGACGAGCGCGACGCACGGCTGCTAGCTGCCCTTCGGGGGGGTGAGGGAGGGGGAAGTTTGGAGGGGGGCGCAGAGGGGGCCGTCAAGCGGTGGGAGAAGAGGTTCAAGGAACATGTGCGGGAGTACGCAGAGCAGAAGGACACCTCTGATGAAGAGGTACCTAATGCCATTAATCCTGGCTGGCTTTGGAGTTTGGAATCTACCAAAAACCACCATACTATTTATTTGTAAGAAGTGATTGCCTAGTCTAGTCTGTTATTGTGAACTGATAAAAAATGTATATAATTGACTTCCACCATCTGTATTCTGTGACGATTATGGTCTGGGTGCCTTTAAGTTTTAAGCAAAAGTGATTAGGACTATTACTTATCAGCATCACTAATCATTACAAAACTACATTAAGTAATGTGTTATCAAAATGTGCCAGGTTTGCATCTAAATTATTTTATTAAGGATCAGAATTAGAACAATTTTGAGTCTTGTTTGTCACTCTAGTCAGTTTTCTAGTTTACGATACAAACATCACTCTTGGTTAAAACAAAACCGTTTGCCAAGATTATACTAAAAACGGTCTGTGTCAGGTATTTGCGGCCATGTACCACAAGCTGGTGCACTCGCCCGCCTTGGAGACAGTCCTGCGCGCCGAGGCGGGCTACGCGGCCGATGTGCGCGCCGCCGCCACCGCGCGCGACGCTGACGTCAAGCAGTTGACACAGAGGTTAGTTAGTACACCCATTTTCATTTTATCTTAGGAGACGTTTCGTTTTAAAGTCAGCATCGAATATAATTCTTTTTTTTTAGCGTTAGAAAAAAGGTAAAAAATCTTGACGTGTTTTTTTATTGGAAATTATTGAAAACACATTTAAAGATTCCCTCCGGTCGATCCTCCGCATATTCTGGCCGAAGACTATAAGAAATGAGGATTTGTGGAGTATGTGCCGACAACCTCCGATCGTCCAAGAAGTAGCGCTGCGGAAGTGGAGATGGATCGGTCATACCCTGCGAAGAGGAGATACGAACAACGCCAGTATCGCGTTCGAGTGGCGGCCTCAGGGCGGGAAGCGAGCCCGCAAACGCCCTGTAACGCCCTGTACACACCTGGAGGCGCAGCGTAGAGAACGAGCTGACAGCCGTAGGACTGAGCTGGAACGAGGCCAAGACGGTTGCTCAAGACAGGAAGGCGTGGAAGGATCTTGTGGAGGCCCTATGCACCTCCGGGGTGCCCTAGGACAGACAACAACAACAACAACATTTAAAAATTAGTTTAAATTGCTTACGAAAGCAAAAGAAAGTAAGCAAGATTTATAATTGTTACATATTTTTGCTGTGACTTATTTTTCAAAAGTTTTTTTTAAGGCTGCTATTTAACTGATCACCAGATTTAGTAAAGTTTAACACCAAAAAAATCTATTTTACAACCCTAAAATAATAAATGATCACTAAAATTATAACTCTATTTTAATTTGAAATGATTACCAATTTTATTACATTTTGCTATCCTATTAAAGGAAATGACACCAAACTAATCATTATTAACCCAAAAATAGTAAATGATTACCAAATTTCAAACCCCATTTTAATGTAAAATGATAACCAAAGTTTTACATCTTGCTATCCTATTAAAGAAAATGAATCCAAAATAATAATTGTAAACCCAAAAATAATAAATGACCACCAAAATTGTAACCACATTTTAATTAAAAATGTGCAAATATTTAATACATATATCGTTATCCTATTAAATTAATTAATCAACTTCGTCACCTTTTTCTAGTAGAAATTCGGTTCTGTAACAGTCGCAGTTCTAACCTAACCTAACCCACTTTTCTAGTAACATTTCGTTTCTGTTAAGGGTCGCAGTTCAAAACTAACCTAACCCACTTTTCTAGTAGCATTTCTTTTCTGTAAGGATCGCAGTTGAAACCTAAGCTAACCCACTTTTCTAGTAGCATTTCGTTTCTGCAAGGGTCGCAGTTCAAACCTAACCTAAACCACTTTACTAGTAGCATTTCTTTTCTGTAAGGGTCGCAGTTCAAACCAAACCTAACGCACTTTTGTAGTAGTATTTCTTTTCTGTAAGGCTCGCAGTTCAAACCTAACCTAACCCACTTTTCTAGTAGCATTTCTTTTCTGTAAGGGTCGCAGTTCAAACCTAACCTAGCCCACTCTTCTAGTAGCATTTCTTTTCTGTAAGGGTTGCAGTTCAAACCTAACCTAACCCACTTTTCTAGTAGCATTTCTTTTCTGTAAGGGTCGCAGTTCAAATCTAACCTAACCCACTTGTCTAGTAGCATTTTGTTTCTGTAAGGGTCGCAGTTCAAACCTAATCTAACCCACTTTTCTAGCACCATTTAGTTTCTATAAGGGTCGCAGTTCCAACCTAACCTAACCCACTTTTCTAGTACCTAAACTAACCCACTTTTCGCCAACAAACTGTCATGCAGTTTGGCGAAAAAATATGTGTAATGTATTGCTGTGTATTTTTTTGAGTACTTAAATAAATTAAAAAAAAAGTAACATTTCGTTTCTGTAAGAGTCGCAGTTCAAACCTAACCTAACCCACTTTTTTATTAGCATTTCGTTTCTGTAAGGGTCGCAGTTCTAACCTAAGCTAACCCACTTATCTGATAGCAGTTCGGTTCTGTGAGGATCGCAGTTCTAACCTAACCTAACCCACTTTTATAGTAGCATTTTGTTTCTGTAAAGGTCGCAGTTCAAACCTAACCTAACCTACTTTTCTAGTAACATTTCGTTTCTTTAAGGGTCGCAGTGCTAACCTAACCCACTTAAGTGATAGCAGTTCAATCCTAACCTAACCTACTTTTCTACTAGCATTTCAGTATGCTACTAGAAAAGTAGGTTAGGTTAGGTAGGTATGCGGTGCGGGGTACGGGGGGTAGAACGGGAGGGGCTAGTAATTTTGGTATCATTTTACTTTATTTGGTAATATGTATACATACATTGTTTGGTAATCATAGTGGTTTATTTAGGTGAAAATATCGCATTAATTTGGTCTTAAAGATTTGGTGCTCATATAATGATTTTTGGTGATCATTCAAAATATTTAGTATTTGAATACAATTTGAAGTGCAGTCGTAATTAAAACCGTAGTACGTTTTAATTAACGTTTGTTCAGTTTTTTTTTTTTTTGGTAAGCATGATTTTTTTATTTAGGGTACCAAAGTATTTTTTGGTGGTCATTATATTTGTAGCCGTTTTTTAATGAAAAGACACGTCAAAAATCGATTACCTTCTTTCTAATGCTAAAAAAACGAACTATAGGTAGTGACGGCCAAATATATTGAACCACATTCTGGATTGGCAAACTGCGGCTCGCGAACTACATGCGTCTCTTTGGGGTTGATATTTGTAAATATGTACCTACTACGTACTTAAGTAAACGAGTAATTTGCTTGCAGACAAACAGAAGAGATGGAAGAAGCGCTCCGCAACCTGAACGTGACCACGACTGAGGAGCAGATCAACGCCCTCGCGGCGCGGCAGTTCGAGGAGCAGGCCCTGGCCGCCGCGCGCTGGGGCTCGCAGCTGGACGCGCTCGCGCATGCGCAGCGCGCGCAGCACCGCGCGCAGCTCGCGCACGCGCTCGAGCAGCAGGCGCCGCCCCCGTGAGTACACTCCCCCCACCCCCCACCCGCGACCCCGAGCAAACGGTATAGGTGAGCGGGTGCACAGAATACCATCGTCTTCAGCTTTCGCCCCTGGGTCACATGTAAAAAAATAATTTTGTTACCAAATTAAATGAAATACAAGTTTAAAACTAGGTAACAGCAGCCGGTCTTAACGCTCTAATGTCGCTATTCAAATCAAATCGTTTTAAAATGATATTTCGTGCAGGTCGTCCCCCCTGTCCCCGCTGCTGGCCCCCGCCCACGGGGGAGGGGGGAGCAAGGCGGCAGCGGACATGGAGGAGAGCTTCACCATACACCTCGGCTCGCAGCTCAAGCAGACGCACAACATACGCATCGTGGCTATGGATGTCGAGGACCTGTTCGACACTTCCGGAGACAGGTACACAATCATTAATATCATTATTCCCTTTTTGTCAAACTCGCCTGGGATCTTTATTTATCCCAACCCAGAGAAGTCTCATATTCCTAGGTTTGCCTAACAGTAAAATTTAGAAGATAAACTAAAACTAATGAATTATATGTCTACTCACTGGATGCCATATCTTCTAAAGAAGTAGCAGTACCTAATAATAAGTAAGTAAGTTAGTAAATATTATTTATTGCACCAATAATTATACATTTTACATACATGTAAAACTACAAAGAAATTTTAACGGAAAAATAGAACCGGTAACAACAGTAACAATATACTTTCAATGCGACTACTTTTTTAGTGACGCGCCCTTGTATGTGTTGCAGTTCCTGGGACGGCCCTCGCCTCCACACCGCCCTCGCGCTGTACTCGGGCGAGCTGGCGGGCGCCGTGGTGCTGTGCCAGGCGCGTGCCTCCGCCACGCCCGCTCCGCCGGCAGCATTATTGGAAGCGGCACGGGCCGCTCCCGACCACCACTTCCCGCCACTCGACGAACAGCTGAGGACTGTTGCTGAACGATCAGCGGAGCCTGTGAGTTTATAACGGAACCGGCTTCAGCGGTCTTGTCGAAATTAAATATTTTTCTGTTAATTTTCGATTCAAAGAAAACGGGGGGAGGTTTTTATAGAGGTAGTTTTGGAGAGTCGATTTCTAGATTTTCGGGATAGGGTATAGTTAACTCCCTTTCTTGCTTTTTGCCCCGATAAACTGAAGGGGACGGGCCTTATAAGAAAGAATCCGGGTTCTTCACTATGTTTACCTTCATCGAAAAGCGACCGGTAAAGCTTTATTCCCATTTGGCGCCACCGGGCGCGGGCAGGACCGGGTCCATTCGTATGAATTATTTCTTGATGGCTACAAATATAATGACCACCAAAAAATACTTTGGTACTTACCCTAAATAAAAAAATCTTGCTTACGAAACAAAATTACTGAACACCAAAAAAATAAGGCCTAACAATACAAAAGTACCACCGTTTTAATTACGACTACACTTCAAGTTGTATTCAAATACCAAATATATTGAATGATCACCAAAAATCATTAATGATTACGAAATCTTGAAGACCAAATTAATGCGATATTTTCACCTAAATAAACCACTATGATTACCAAAAAATGTATACATATTACCAATTAAAGTAAAAACTGTTGCCAAAATTACTAGCCCCTCCCGCTCAACCCCCCGTACCCCGCATCACATACCTACCTAACCTAATCTACTTTTCTAGTAGCATTTCGTTATGCTACTAGAAAAGTAGGTTAAACTGCTATCAGTTAAGTGGGTTAGGTTAGGTTAGCATTGTGACCCTTACAGAAACGAAATGGTACTAGAAAAGTAGGTTAGGTTAGGTTTGAACTGCGACCTTTACAGAAACGAAATGCTACTATAAAAGTGGGTTAGGTTAGGTTAGAACTGCGATCCTCACAGAACCGAAATGCTACTAGAAAAGTGGGTTAGGTTAGGTTTCAACTGCGACCCATACAGAAACGTAATGCTACTAGAAAAGTGGGTTAGGTTAGATTTGAACTGCGACCCATACAGAGACGAAATGCTACTAGAAAAGAGGGTTAGGTTTGAACTGCGACCCTTACAGAAACGAAATGCTGCTAAAAAAGTGGGTTAGGTTAGGTTTGAACTGCATCAACCTCTTCAGAAACGAAATGCTACTACAAAAGTGGGTTAGGTTAGGTTAGAACTGCGATCCTCACAGAACCGAAATGCTACTAGAAAAGTGGGTTAGGTTAGGTTTCAACCGCGGCCCATACAGAAACGTAATGCTACTAGAAAAGTGGGTTAGGTTAGATTTGAACTGCGACCCATACAGAAACGAAATGCTACTAGAAAAGTGGGTTAGGTTTGAACTGCGACCCTTACAGAAACGAAATGCTGCTAAAAAAGTGGGTTAGGTTAGGTTTGAACTGCAACCTCTTCAGAAACGAAATGCTACTACAAAAGTGGGTTAGGTTAGGTTGGAACTGCGTCCCTCACAGAAACGAAATGCTACTAGAAAAGTAGGGTAGGTTAGGTTTGAACTGCGACCCTTACAGAACCAAACTGTTATCAGAAAAGTGGGTTAGGTTAGGTTTGAAGTGCGACCCTTACAGAAACGAAATGCTACTAGAAAAGTGGGTTATGTTAGGTTTGAACTGCGACTGCGACCCGTACAGAAAAGAAATGCTACTAGAAAAGTGGGTTAGGTTAGGTTTGAACTGCGACCCATACAGAAACGAAATGCTACTAGAAAAGTGGGTTAGGTTAGGTTTGAACTGCGACCCTTGCACAAAAGAAATGCTACTAGAAAAGTGGGTTAGGTTAGGTTAGAACTGCGACTGTTACAGAAATAAAATGCTACTAGAAAAAGGTGAGTGGATTAATTAATTTAATAGGATAACGATATATTAAATATTTGCACATTTTTAATTAAAATGTGGTTACAATTTTGGTGGTCCTTTACTATTTTTGGGTTTACAATTATTATTTTGGAGTAATTAGCTTTAATAGGATAGCAAGATTAAAAAATTTGGTTATTATTTTACATTAAAATGGAGTTCTAATTTTGGTGGTCATTTACTATTTCTGGGTTTAGAATGATTATTTTGGTGTAATTTTCTTTAATAGGATAGCAAGATGTAAAAATTTTGTTATCGTTTCACATTAAAATAGGGTTTGAATTTTGGTAATTATTTACTATTTTTGGGTAAATAATGATTAATTTGGTGTCATTTCCTTTAATAGGATAGTAAAATGTAATAAAATCGGTAATTATTCACATTAAAATGGTGTTATAATTTTGGTGATCATTTATTATTTTAGGGTGGCAAAATAGATTTTTTTGGTATTAAATTTTACTAAATCTGGTGATCAGTTAAATAGCAGCCTTTCTTGATCCCACCCATCCCCATCTCATGTATGGTGGTAACGCGAGTCAGGGACAAATATTACGTGAATACATCCTGGCAAGTTATTATATTTCGTTCATTAGTTCCGAAAAACTTGTTATTATTAGGGACGAGTGATACGAGCAGAACTTTTAAACATCTTTTTTCTGTTACTTTTGGATTTAAAAAAGATATAAAATTAAAATAATGGACCATTGTACTCACCTCATTTATTTTGTCATCACGTATTCTAATACCAAATTTATCTCCAGATTGAGAAGCGCAACGCGGCGCGGCACGAGCGCAGCGTGGCCTCGGCCGCCAACGGAGCTCCCGTTGTTGCCGGCGGAGCCCCGCGAGCGCGCCGCGGGCCCGCCACCGGCGACGTGTTCGTCACCCGCCACAGCAACCTGCCCAACGCGCATGTCGTGTTCCATCTGGTCATCAACGACGACGCGAGGGAGAGCGGTGCGCCTCACCCGTTTTTATTATATCACGTAGTATTCATTAAATCGTGCAATTTATTTGATTAAAAAAAATACAGACCTTAAACACAATTTTATAAACATTGACGTATAAGGGTGGATTTCAAAATCCAGCGAAAACTTATGGTTCAGTCTTTATAAAAAAAACTAGTAGGTTGTGCGAGTTGCAACTTTTTTATATGTTTTTAAGAACTATTATCTTCATGTTCCTTCAATTACCATCTCCAATAACTTAATAGTTGTTTTTATATAAAATGTTTTATGTGTCTAAAGTCATCACCGTCGACCGGAAAAATCTGAACCTTTTTGTTTGCAGTGAAAATTATAGCATACCTATCGTACGACTGCGATTTTTCTTTTACTTATATCTTTTCCATGTTGTTGTTTAACACATGAAAAAATATGCAATAATTCCTTCACTGAGAAAGTACATTTAAAAATATTTAAAATTTTGTCACGAATATTCGTCAACACCGTCATGGTAATGTCAATGTGAGCTTATCTCGGTGTATGAACAACGAAATACCGCTAAAGGTCCTTGCCCTATTTTTCACTTTAGTATAGAATGCCAAAAATGATTTCACTATAAAGTCACATCACTGAATCGTGAGAAATATAACGAACAAATTTGTAAAACGTAGTTTGTCACAACAGAGCATCATCAGATCATCACCGTTATGCTTTGGTTTAAAAAAGTTACAAATGGTATATTAGAAATAATTACTGAAATGAATGGCAAACTACATGAAGTTTATTGTGTAGCATAGACATTAACTACTATTATTCGTATTCTAGAAATAAAAACAAGAAACTCTCAAATCGTCAACACCATACCCATCATCACCGGGAAAAAATGACGACCGGTGATGATTTCATGTGTATGGTGATGACGGTTCTCAGAAACTTTTCTAGTTATTTTGCTATAATTCATTATGAAATTAAGCTGTATGTTTGAAAAACGTTCTCTATGTCTTCTAACACTATATAATGTCTACCTTATAAATGTAGAATAAACGTAGAAGATATAACTATTTCTTTCACACTAGAGGATGCTTAGTTTTTAATTAATATTTTGACTGAAGTAGGCAAAATTTATGTCATTTAGAACTTAGAACATACAAATGTTTTTTTTTTATAATCTAATAATGTAAATCGTGCAAGTCGTGCAACTTAGAGTCTGTAATTGCATGTTAGTCGTGTTAAAACAAAGTATTTAAACAAGCAACATATATTAAGTTTTAAGCGACCATAGGCTACGGTACTGGCTCACTATCGTGATGGCTTTATGTTTTTTGATAATATTATATTAATTGATGTATATAATTATAGCAATTAATAATTATACCATTGGGTAGTCACCGGACCCAATACCTAACATTTTGTAATTAATGACATGCATTACAAGTAGGGGTCTTGCAACTTATAAAACACTGATTATGTATTAATGTTTAGCTATTAAACAACATATATATGGATTTAAATCATTATAGCTATTTTTAAAGTTAATTAATTAAACAACAAAAATACAAACTTGTGCAATGAATCAAACTATCAAAAAAAGTAATATATCATAAAAATTAAGCTCATTGGTAAGCCAGTAATTTTATAATATGACATAAATACCAAGTTATGCAGTAGATAAAAGAAGATGCGGGTTTAAACTGATAATAAGAGTACAATATTGTTAATATGATTTAACATTGAAAAAACCCAAAAAAATAAATGAATCCATAAATTGCCTATTTCGGAACATAAATTATTTAAAATTATACAATAAAAATACTTGTTATATATTTATTTATATGAATAAAATGTATTTTTTATAATTTTCTAAAAATAATTTATGTAGCTAGTCTTATGTTCAAAAACATGTTATTTGTAATGTTTATTAAAGTTCTAAAGTCTTACAATTAAAAAAAGTTATTGTTTTTTTAATACGTTTTTAATACATATGTAAATTAGTTCCCAAATCGTCATTACCGTACATGCAGTGTCATTACCGTCTATAAAAGAGTCATTACCATACCATGGTTGTCATCACCATCTTGCGTTTTTATTTTCCGAAAGCGATAACTTCAAATGTAAGCCACAAATGATTGTATAAATACCATACATATCCTCAATATACAGCCCCCCATTACTTTACCCAGCTAGAATCGTGTTAAATTAAACATTAAAAAAAAAAAATTTTGTATGGTGAAATTTTTTGTGCTGAAATCCACCCATAAAATCTCAGGACTGGCCTTACGGGCAATAAGAATGGGGCCAGTATAGCGGTGTGACACCGCTACAACGCGATTGGTTGATGAGTTCCCATCACGCACGCGATTGGTTGATGAGTTCGCATCACGCGCGCGATTGGTCGCAACTAGCTGCGTTACGCTGCGCGATTGGCTCGAATTGGTGAGTCACACCGCTGAACTAGTACCATTTTTAGTGCCCGTAAGGCCAGTCCATAGATATAATACGTCAATGTTTATAAATGAATTTCCTCCTCGTCGCCGTCGGTCGCGCGTCGTCGGCGATACGGAGCGAGATAGGAACCGGAGAATTCAACGTTCGCAGGGGAGATGACGTCCCGCCACCCGGCGATCCTGGGCCTCCGCTCGGTGCTGCAGGGCGCCAGCAACAACGACGTGACCGGTCTGGCGCTGCCCCTGCTCCTGCGACACGAGCTCACGGAGGTACAGACGAGAAAATAATTGCAACTCGGAAGCCACTTCGAGCGAGCGCCTGGAGCTTTTTAACTCCATTATAGATCGGAATATAATAAATACTGGTATATATGTGCCCTTAGGAGATGACGGCGGCGTGGATCGTGCGTCGCGCGGAGCTGGTGCTGAAGTGCGTGAAGGGGTTCATGCTGGAGGCGGCCGGGGGAGGCGGGGCGCAGCTGGGCACGCTGACGCTGTGCGTGCCGAGTAGTCTCGCGCCGCCCGTGTTCGCCGCGCTGCGCGCGCTGCTGCCCGCCGTGTTCAGGATCTCCACGCCGCTCAAGATCAAACCCCGCGAGTAGGTCACGGGTCCGACCCCGGGATACACATATGTTACGCGCTGAAGTGACTGAACTTTATGTAAACGCGCGCGTCTCGAAGAACCCTCGACCCTCGCGTACCCTCGGCCCTATTCGAACGATGCTCAATATGAGAAGTCGCAGCGGTACGATACCGATCTGTCGGTGTAGCTTTTTGGCTGAAGAAGTGACACTTGATCCTGACAGATCAAATGTTACTTCCCGCTGTGAATTCTTATTTTAAGCGTCGCTCGAATCGGGCCGCCCTTTATTTGCCCCCGAAACTTAGGTCCATGTTTTCCTCATCAGTTTTCAGGATATCTACTCCACTGCAAATCAAGTCATTCGATCGGTGTATAGTGTAGTAAATAAAGGTAGTGGACCCCGCAGTAATTCCTCAGCCAGAAAAAACTTTACAGTATGATAAAGTATCAATAAATAAAAAGTATTGTATAAATTTCCAAAGAATAATAATAAAAGAATTAAAGTAAATACCTAAAGTCTTAAATCGTTAATATCTTTTTACGGAAAAATGCTCCGTTCAAACTTTCTTCACCAGACATATTCATGTAACGTATTCCAACAATATATGAAATATCAAAAAAATATCCCAGCAGAAATACCAGTATTAATAAAATAAAATTTTTTGGCGTGTCTTGGACCGGAAAATTGCTCAGTCAAATTTTTTCACTGGAATGCCATTTTATTGCCGTTTTATACCTACAAAATGAAAATCTAAAAATTTTCCACTCTCAGTTTTTAATAGTTCTATAATACATACATTTCGATACGCATTTTCTTTGGATTTTTTTACCCACTGCGCCAAATTATATTCTAAGATCATATAAGAAGAAAAAAATGACAGCAATTTTCCGATGAAAATGAGCGTCAAAAAAAGGAAGTATCATAAAAAAATATTCTCATGTTTGACAAAACTTTTAGATTTTTTTCTAGTATCACATACTGATACAAATAACTTATTTTGTAAAATCATTTTGGACTGAGGAATTACTCGGTTCAATATATAATCAGATTTGTGTTTTTACCTAACTTAGGAGTGTTTTTTTTTTGGATATTTATAATGTTAGTCTCGGCTCATACTATACAATAACCAAGCTAAATTTCATCGACTGAGAAATTAATGCATGGGTCTCCATACAACAACTTGCTTCATTTACTACACTAGTAAAGCTCCTTTAAAAATGCAATATAACGCGGCACACGTCCGCGATTGACTGACCAGACCAGACCCGTATAGATCGATTCACGAAAGCTGGATTTACTGAATGAAAATATGTATATATATGTATCACATTAACCAATAAAATGGTGGCTCTGACTATATACCAATACAGGTGTCACTCGTCCAATAAACGTTTCATTCGTTCCATTCGTGCTAACTTTCGTGAATCGACCCGTAGAGCAAGATCGTAGAAAAAGGGGGGTTATTCCCACTAGTTACCACCAAGTTGTTACCAGTGGTAACTACTGGGAATTTTTTTCCCACCTTTTACCACTGGTAACTACTGGGAATAAAAATTCCCAGTAGTTACCACCAACTCGGTTTAGTGGTAACTACTGGGAATTTTTATTCCCAGTAGTTACCACCAAAATTTTGTTAGACTTAAATACTAATAAAAACACTATAAATAGTGTAGTATAAATATATAGAGTCATTTAATAAATAATTATAAGTCGATTAGTGTTTTAGTAAACTCCCTTAAAAGTGACCAAAAATATTGAAACAGTTTAACCTGTACTAGTACAAAAACTATGATATATGTACTTAAGGATAAATATAATAATCCATTTAGATGATTTTTCAAGTGATTTTATTAGGTAATTCAAAATAACTCTATTTATACTATTCATACCTACTGTTTTTATTAGTATTTAACTCTAACAAAGTTTTGGTGGTAACTACTGGGAATAAAAATTCCCAGTAGTTACCACTAAACCGAGTTGGTGGTAACTAGTGGGAATTTTTATTCCCAGTAGTTACCAGTGGTAAAAGGTGGGAAAAAAAATCCCAGTAGTTACCACTGGTAAAAACTTGGTGGTAACTAGTGGGAATAACCCAAAAAGGGCGATACTTAAGGGGCAGGAAATTGAATTGGTACCTAATGGGAAAAATGAAAATAAAATGCGCATACAAACTCTCTACATTTATTCATTCACAATATCAGTATATGTCTATCTAATAATTAAAATAGTAATATAATATATACCTAATAAAATAAAAGTGATTTGGTTAGACGTCAGTTTGTTCCCTTCAGTGAACCTACATACCGTATACATGTATACATACATAGGCAACCAGTACTGTACTGTCGCTTACTTGAGCTTAATGTATGTTATATTTGTCTACTAAAACTAGGTTTTAGGTATTATACAGTTCAGCTCCAACTTAAGTAGAGTAGTATTCTAATCACAGGGTCAAGTCGAAGCGGCCGTCGCGTCGTTAAAGTCTATAATATTTATATCTAAAATACCTCTTGGCAAAGAAATCGGTCAGTTTCTATTTCCACACTAATCAAATCAAGGTTAAATTTGAAGCATCTTACTCGAAGAAATGCATCATTTTTAATAAGCATGCAAGGAACGATTTGTAAAAAAATGTTAAAAGATGATCCTGTTTATCCTGATGGGTATCAATAAGTACTTTTCTGTGTTCAATAATAAGCGGTCAGAGGACACAAAGTACTCGAACTGCAAAACATTTCAAAACTTGAAAAAACCTTATCAAAATGGCCTATTTCATTGCAAGAGATAGCAGAAGTTCTGCGGCACTATCCTACGTAGGAAGCGTAAAATCGAGAGCGTGCGCCACTTACAATTAAATTGTACTCATTATTAAAATTAACAAACACATAAATGCACCGTTATAGCATCCGGCTTTTGAGCAGGTAAAGTAAAATTGGCCTAATACATTCCAAAAATACCATATTTTTTCATGCGAATCGTGTAAAAGTTAAGTAGCCAATTTCGTTACACCTCACGACATTGTGCGTTCTATTCCATCCTTGCTTACCATTGCAAAGCAAAAATATCAATTCAACTAATAGGGCCCTATCACACTGGCGATAGGCGAGCGCGCAACATCTCGCCGCGTTCAACGTATTTTCAAAGAATCCCAGTATCTTAGTACGCAGCGAGATCGGTGCGCTTGCCTCGCTTTCAACTCGCTCGCAAATCGCTAGTGTGATAGGGCCCATATTTAAACTCAAAAATATTTTGACACAGCTTATTATAATCTAATAATTGTAATAGAATGCCAGTCAATATATTTGTAAGTGATAGTAGACTAGATATTTTTGATGTTGCTAAGTGAATCCAGAGGAGGCTATTTTTGCGCGACTATAAACTAAAAAGAATCCATCGAAGACATAGTTAACTGAATGAAGTTCATTTAAGAATGTCCTCCTTATAAAATAAATAAGATAAAACATAATTCGCCTAATCGGAACCATTCCAAAAGATCTTCTTAAAATATCTGCCATCTCTGGGGTCCTGAAAGTAAAAGATAAATATTGTTAGTTGTAAGTTACTGTAATATTTATATGTTTATAGGCAATACAGGAAATATAAAGTTTATATTTTACGTAATGGAATTACTGATGTTTATTTATGCCCGTTACGATTTCCGATATCAAAATTGTACAGTCTACTACACAATCAACAGCAGATGTCACTAAGCGCACGCAAATAAAGAGAAATTTGTTGTTAAGAGACCTTGCTACTTCTGTTGTTGACTGTATACAATACACGTTCGGTGGAAAAATAGTTTGTTTTACGAATTTCGAAAATCGTCTTAAACGTCTCACGCTTGAAGACGAACATTTTCCTTATGGTTTTTCATATTCAACCATATGGTTACAATATCAAGTTGATTCGAAGATATAGTTAGCCACCATTATTTTTGTCGAGTAAGCGTTCTAAGTGTGGAGTATACGAACCTAAGTATAATTTGTACTGTCGTGGTGTTGGTCGTGTCGTGTGCGCGCTACCGGCGGCGGCGAGTCGCGGCGGCGGCGGCGGCGGCTGCAGCTGAAACAACCAACGCGCTTTTATACGGACGAAGAGTAAACCATACAATTATAATAAACGCACGGCTGTTACGTGCGTCAGATGCTGCTACATGATGTTTATCTTGGTCAACTCGAACACCTGCAGTGATGGAACTAAGAATCGTCTTAAAGCAACCAACAACGTTAGGTATCTCAGTATAGCCGGAGACACACCTTCAATTTATTTGACACCTCTCACACCCACCGCTGAACAGCTGCCAGGCGCCCCGATTCATTAATAAGGATAGTATGGCACACTAACTAGAGGGATTTCGTTGCTCTATAAATTGCAAACCTATTTCCGTAGCTAACTCTTAGACCAGTATTTTAAACGTCACCTATAGTTTCAATGTACACTTGTACAGGCAGCAGAGATAGTAGCTAAGCGGGGTAAGAATGATCAAACAAAAACGTTGTTATCCTTTGACTGTCAATGACGTCAAAAGACGCGCGCGGCTGCAGCACAATATCAACGTTCGTGCATTGTGACAAGGTTCACGATCACGTTTAAAGGTATTTTTTTTTTTTTTTATGAAATAGGAGGCAAACGAGCAGACGGATCACCTGATGGTAAGCGATTACCGCCGCCCATGGACACCCGCAACACCAGAAGGGTTGCAAGCGCGTTGCCGGCCTTTAAGATGGGAGTACGCTCTTTTCTTGAAGGTTTGTAGGTCGTATCGGTCCGGAAATACCGCTGGCGACAGTTCATTCCACAGTTTGGCTGTGCGAGGCAGGAAGTTTCTGGAGAAACGCACAGTTGAGGACTGCCAACCATCCAAGTGATGAAGATGGTAATGTTGTCGCGTAGGGCGATGGCGAAAAGAAGCGGCAGGGATTAATCCGAACAATTCCTCGGAGCACTCCCCGTTATACATGCGATAGAAAATGCAGAGCGAGGCTACATCTCTACGCAGCGCCAAGGAGTCAAGCCGTTCCGAAAGACGCTGGCAGTCAACAAGTCAGCTGGTAATTTTGACCACCTCACCCACATAACTACTTCTGTAGCTGACTAGCTGTGTGGTCATAAAACCATGGATGCAATAAGTATATGAATTAAAATCAATAGTGTGAATGAATATAACTCACGAGCAGTGGCGGCACGGGAGGCGCGAGGCTTTTTAGGCGAGGGCTCTTTTTTCTTGTCTGAAAACAGAATTATTCAGAATTAGCAAATGGGATTGTTGAAGCGGACTTCTGAACCTTATCACCTCGAGATAAAGACTGTTAATAGTCAATTAAATGTGTTACGGTCATGTACTATACCATCGCCTACAGTCCTGAGAATTCATAAACCTTATTTATTGCGGAGGCAAAAGTTCCACAAACGGGTCTACCGCGATATAATATCATTGTTTTTACCTTAAATTCCGACGTTTGAGTTGCACCAGCTGTGGTCACGGAAAGACTGACGTCAACGGCAAAGCAAATGTCAACGTAAATATAAATAAAACAACACTGAACTACCCGAAATTAGTTTATACAAATGTTCGGGGCTCGGGGTAGACAAGGAAATTGCAGCTACCCGTTAAAGTTTAATGTTTATTGTCCACGGCACGACAGGCAACACTCACAGTCGCAAGTCTTTTACGCAGCCCAAAGGATGTCATTCCGTACCAGAATCCGGGTGTCTACAAGATAGAATGCACACCAAAAGAGTTAATGTATTGTGTATACGCACCTACTGACGAATCGTTTTTCCTCTTGCGGCCTCGCGGCGGACTCTCCTTGGGCTCCACTATTGTTACCTGTAAACACATTTGAAATATTTTAATAACTTGATAATCTTATAAATATATTTTATCAAAATTAAAAGCCAACAAAAAATCTTTTGTCCTCTGATCTGGTTGAGATGCAAAGAATTTATTCGGTAAAAGGCACACACACTATCAGTTATGCCAAAGTAAATAAAAAAAAAAGATGTTTTTAACATACCTTCTTTCCTTTAGATTTGGCAGTTTCCTTCGGGGCTGGATCAGCCTTCCTGGCGGCTCTGCGCGGCGCGGGCGGACTCTTTACATCTTCAACAACAGTTTTGCGTCCTCGTTTAGGCACAGGCTCTTCTACTTGCTGTTTCGCGGCGGTTTTACGTCCTTTCTTGGGTTCCGGACTCGCTATAGCTTTAGCGCCCTTCTTCCTAGGCTCAGGGGTCGCTTTCGGGCTCGCAGCTGCTTTACGACCTTTCGTAGGCTCTGGGGTTGCTTTGACAGACTTTTTCTTAGCTTCCGGAGTAGCCGGGGCTTTGCGTCCCTTTCTCCTTGGCTCTGGCGTAGCGGGAACTTCAGTCTTTCCTTTAGGCGTCGGGGCTTTAGTAGTCTTTCCAGATGTCTCATATTTCGTTGTTGCAGGTGCTCTGCGATCCTTCTTTGGCTCTGGTGTGGCTTTTGCTTTCTGTGGAGTAGCTTTTTTCGGCGACGCTTTACCTTTACCTTTTTGAGGCGATACGGCGGCCTTGCGTCCTCGAGCGGCGGGGGCATCGCCAGCTGCAGGGTTCTTGGCTCTCGTTGGCGCTTTCTTCGATGATTGTTTAGGTTCGATCTTAGATCTCTTAGGTCTAGCGGCGGGCTGAGGTTTCAAGACTGGTGATGGTTTCGGCAGGACTAGACTAACTCGTACAGCCTTCTTTTTGGCCGGTGATGCCGCGGCCGCTTGCTTGCGACTACGTTTCTCCACGACTGGAGCGGGACTCGGCGCTGCTTTCTTTGATTTCGACTGTTTAGTCGCAGGAGATTTGGGATGCGGACTCTTTGTTACGGCCTTTTTAGCGCCTCTAGACGGTTTCGGGCTTGCAGCGACGACTACACGTGGTTTTTTAACAACTACAGTAGGGGTCTTAGCAGCAGTTTTCTTAGGAGTAGCGGCGTTTACCTTTTTCGATCTTGTTGCCTTAGGTGTGGGTGGTTTTTTAGGAGATGCGGCCTTCGGGGTGAGAACTCTTTTAGCTCTTGTCGCTTTTTTAGGTGTCGGTGACTTTTTAGGAGAAGTTTTTGCAGGTGTGAGAACCTTCTTAGCTCTGGTCGCTTTTTTAGGTGTTGGCGCCTTTTCAGGTGAAGCTGTAGGTGTAGCAACCTTTTTACCTCTTGTTGCTTTTTTAGGCGTTACCTTTTTAGGTGTCAAGACCTTTTTCGCTCTTGTTGCTTTCTTGGGTGTAACCTTGGTCGGTGTCAAGACCTTTTTCGCTCTTGTTGCTTTCTTGGGTGTAACCTTGGTCGGTGTCAAGGCCTTTTTCGCTCTTGTTGCTTTCTTGGGTGTAACCTTGGTCGGTGTCAAGGCTTTTTTCGCTCTTGTTGCTTTCTTGGGTGTAACCTGGGTCGGTGTCAAGATCTTTTTCCCTCTTGTTGCCTTTTTAGGCGTCGGTGACTTCTTTGGTGTCGCTGGCTTAGCTACAGGTTTAGGCGCTGGAATTTCCTTAGATTCTTCGACAGTTACAGGCGCAGCAGGTTCTTGAATACTGGTTAAGGCAGGTTCCACTGCGATGGGCGACATACGCGCCAGCGTGACATCCGCAGCGCGCGAAGCTCGTCCCTTTACCGGCGTAGAATGAACCAACGCGCGCTTCTTTAACGGTAGCGACTTCTTCTTAGCCGAACGCGATTCTGGAGCTTTCTCTAGCGAGCGTTTCTTAATGGGCAATGTGTGCTCCGCGTAGTTTTCCGCCGCAGAGCGCCTCGGGGCGACGCTGTTGCGAGAGCGAGAGGAAAGTATGGGCGTCCCGCCCGCGACCGTCGCTGTTGCTAGTTTTTGTAGTTCACGGTTGACAGGTTTGCCCACACGTTTTTGTAACTCCTTCTCTAGCCATCCTTCGACGTCGTTCACGATTACGTCTACGTTTAGCGACGTAGTGCGGCGGCGTTTGGCCGGTTTTTGAGCCGAACGGGCTATAAAAGTCTTGGAATACGTCGCTCGCACGGGCGGCTTGCCTACCAGTTGATCGAACATGACCTCCGCCGGCGCCGGCTCATCTAGCAACATAGCCACCCCGCTCACGTTCGGAGACGTCTGCGACTTCGATTGTCTGAAAAGCTTCTTCACCCCGCGCACGTCTCGTAGATCATTCTTTGGACTCTTCACTTGTAAAGCATCCTTTACTCCTGACGCGTTGAGCTCGTTCCTGGGGCCGCGTTGGAACAGCTGCCGCACTCCACGTACGTCCGACAAATCATCGCGCGGTTTCTTCTTGTTGAACAAGCTCTTAACGCCGGAAACTTGACGTAAATCGTCTTTGGGTGAAGCTTGGAAGGCCCGCTTGATGCCGCGGACGTCTCCGAAGCTATCACGAGGTGCGGCCGCGAACATAACCTTCACCCCGGCCACGTCGGTTAGGTCGTTCTTTATAGAACGTCGCGCGCGAGGCGTACGCATTAGACGCCTCACGCCGTTAAAGTCTTTGAGTTCGTTCCTGGGTGATTTCTTGGTTAATAATCGCTTGACGCCGCTAACATCAGGGCTGGTTTCGTCGTGTTCTTGGAGGCGACGTGAGAATTCGCTCATGCTCTGCGATAGTTTCCGTTTCACCGGACTATTGAACAAATGTTTTACTAAACCGGAGTCATCCAGGTTATCAATAATGGAACGGCGGGATCGGCTCTTCTTTGCCGATGAATGTTTGCTTTTAACCGCCTCTGGGGTCGGTTCGGCAACTCCTGTAGGCGTTACATCACCTGTACCCCGAACTAAGATCAAAGATTTGGATCGAATAGAGCCACGAGCATTTCTAGGCGCGTTCTGAGCGGCGAATGTTTTCCTCTTTTCAACCGCAGAAATTCTTCCTCGTTTGCGGGGAGGTTCGCCAGGAGACTCAGATACAGTAGCGTCCAAAAGGCTTCGAATGCTAAGTATGGGTGTGCCGGCATCCTGGGGGCTTCCCCGTTCTTCTGGAGTCACTTCTCCATCTGTCACAGTCTCATTAGGAGCGCGTGTGATAGATACAGTAAGAGTTTTTCTCGAAGTTCTCGCTTTAGAAACTTTAGGCGATATCGCAGGCGACGTTGCAGGCGATTTTGCGGGTGATTTTGGAGATTTACTCGGCGAAGCGACTTTGGGAGACGCCAGCGGTGTATTAGATGGGGATTTCGCTGATTTCCTCGATTGAGGCGAAACGTTTCCTCTAGGGGACACAACGGGACTCTGGTCAACTTCACGAATGCTACGCTTCGAGGTAGAAATAGCACTGACACGCAATTTCTTGGCATTTTTAGGCGACTCGATAGGAAGACTTCTTGTCCTACGACTTGATGTCGAAAGTGTTTCAGCTCCAGACTTTCTTGATGTGTTTTTAGGAGATTCAGTCGGAACACTATCATTTAGTTGGCTGCGTTTTGAAGGGGAGGGTGATTTCCCTGCAGATTTCCTAGTGGAAAAATCTCTGGGACTGGGAATCTCAACAAGTTGGTTTCTAGAGCCTCGTTTTGTAGTAGAAAGACTCTTTCCTAGAGATTTTCTAGTAGGATCTGATAAAACGTCAAGTTGAGGAGATAGGACGCTATCGATAAGTTTACTGCGAGAGTTACGAGTTGAAGTAGAGAGCGTCTTTCCTGCAGACTTTCTTGTAGAGTTATTCGCTTTTGGAGATTCTAATGTGACACTACTATCCAGTTGGCTTCGAGAACCACGTTTCGGAGTTTTACCCAAAGATTTCCTTGTAGAATCTGCCAAAACGTTAGGAGAATTAAATGGACTATCAGCTTGGAGTGAAGCGCGTTTTGAATCAGAAAGAGCATCAAGCTTTGGAGATACGCTGACAATAACTTGGCTTCGTGAACCACGTTTTGACGCCGACAATCTTTTGCCTATAGATTTTCTTGTAGAGTCAGCTAAGACGTCAAGTTGTGGAGATAACACACTATCGATGATTTTGCTACGAGATCCTCGTTTTGAAGCAGAATGGGACTTTCCTGTAGACCTTCTAGTAGAATTATTCGTACCGTCAGGAGGACTGAGAATACTTTCGACGTAACTGCGAGACCCACGTTTTGGTGTTTTGCCTAGAGATTTTCGTGTCGAATCGGCCAAAGCTTCAGTTTCTGGAGAGCTGAGGATAGTTTCGACGAGTTGACTTCGAGATCCACGTTTTGAAACAGACAGTGTCTTTCCTAATGATCTCCTTGTTGAATCCGACAAGTTATCAAGTTGTCGAGATAACACACTGTCAATAATATTACTGCGAGAACCACGTTTTGACACAGAAGACTGTTCAGTAGATTTCCTAGTTGAATCAGTCAAATCAGTTGGTGAACTGAGGACACTATCAACTTGGCTTCGTGAGCTGCGTTTTGAAGCAGACAATGTTCGAGACTTTGGCGATGCAGTGTTGTTGAGTTGGCTACGAGAAGCTCCTTTTGAAGGAGAGGGAGTTTTTCCTGCAGACTTTCTTGATGCATTTGAAACATTAGCTTTTGGAGATTTCAAAGGAGTAATAGAGTCATGTGGACTTCGAGAGCTGCGTTTCGTAGGAAAAGGTGATTTCCCTGCAGATTTTCTTGTAGAGTTAACTGAGACATTTTCTGGAGATGCCACAGGTGACTTTCCTGAAGTTTTTCTTGAGGATTTAGCAGAAACAACTGAAGACTCAAATGTGATATTGTCAATTTGGCTACGCGAGCCGCGTTTAGAGGCAGAAAGTGTATTTCCAAGAGATTTCCTTGTCGAGTGAGCCGTAACTTCCGGAGATTCAAGTACAGAACTATCGTCCAAACGACTGCGAGAGTGTGAAGAGGAAAGCTTCTTACCCAGCGATTCTTTCAAAGATCCAATAGAAATATTGTCTTTTGGTGATCCTAGTGTGACAGTGGCATTGCCTCGAGAACTACGCTTCGTAGGTGATTGCGCTAGAGATTTTCTTGGCGAAATTCCTTTTGGAGATTCCTCTAACGTGTTGTCCCGAGTGCGAGGACTCCGTTTTGAAGCGGAGAGCACTCTGCTCAGTGACTTTTTCATAGATTCAATGGAAATGTTGTTCGGAGACTCGAGAAGATGATTGCTAGTGTTGAGTTGACTGCGAGATCCACGTTTCGCTGTAGTCGACAGATTGCCTAGAGATTTGTATGATGAATCAAGTGAGATGTAGGTCTGAGGAGATTCAGGGTAGCTGTCGTTAAGGCTACGGGAGCGCTTCGAGGCCGATTTAACTAGTTTCCTTGAAGATTTAGGGGAGTCATCCTCTATGGAATCTATCGTCCTCGTGCTATCGTCAAGTCTTGAGCGGCTGCGAGCGCCGCGGGATTTCCTGGTGCTTTGTGAAGGCGCTCGCGGCGCATTCTCTGGAGTCGTCATCGTTCCATCCATAGGCGCTGTACGTGTAACCAACGGGGTACTCGCCCCGAATCCTGAACGCGAAGGGGATCCTGCTGAACCGTACACGGAACGCGACGTGTCCGAGTCTAGAGATACTAGATCGACGACGGAGTAGGCTTCTAGATCGCGACGGCGCGGCGATCCCGTTTTGTTGCTGTACTCTGTGACAAACGTGTCCGAGCTTTCCAGAGCTTTTTGGACGATTATAGAGCCTCGGGCTGATTTTAAAGAGCGGGGAGACGCGGGCGAGGCGGGAGCGGACGTTCTCGTTCTCGCCGGCGACCTGAGTGGGGAACCAAGGCTTTCTAGCATTCGCTCGCTCCGGGAATGTATGGAGCGGCGCGGAGATGGCGACGGAGGCGAACTGGAGTACCGTAAAGTTACATCCTCAGTAGCATCTCTTGTAGTACTCGATACCATGAGTATATCGTCGTCTTCAGAGTGATTCTCAAGATTGCTCAGGTCGAATTTGATAGATTCTGTCTTGCGGGAGCGACCAGACTTGAGAGCGGATTTTGGTGGGTGAGGCAGGGCGGGTGAACGGCGGAATGATGTTTCCGAGTCCGTGATTTCTAGGACCGATACCTAGTGCAAACGAAAATAATAACTAATAGGAAAGCAAATTAAATGTGGGTAGCGGGAATTAAATACAAAAGTGTCCAACAGAGAAGAACAGTGATTCTGTCTATTTCATTTATCACTTTTATCCTTTACTTCAGATTGAGAAGTTTTGACTTTTAAAATGAAAAATATTAGCATCTTTTAGTTTTATACTGCATCTGACTTGCAGCTTTTTTTTGGAGAACAAATGATAAATGAAACATGATAGAGGACCTAAGCAGTTGCTTTAAAAACAAAGTATTACACACTGTGGCTCTGGGTTGACATAACCAAGCAATATCTATGCTATATTTAGAATATACGGGCTACTGCATACATCAAAATTAAAAAATCATCCTCTCCCTTTTTAATTTTTGCATTCCTCAAGGAATGATTTCGATAGACGATTTTCAGATTTCGATATTTGTACCAGTTCCCAAGATAATAGCCAAAAGAATTCTAAAATACAAAGACTAGCAAGTACACATACAGCTTTACTAACCGACTGTTTCCCCAAGTTCCTCTTATTACTCTTCCTGGTGGACTTCTCCGGCGTGTCCGACACTAACGCCTGCGGAGTGGACCTCGTAGACTTGCTGCTAGCATTCAGGGTGCTCCGGCCTTTAGGTGTCCTGGTGGCGGGACTCCGCTTCTTGGCCACAAAGGTTGGGGTCTTGGGGCTGGGGAGTTTGGACTTCGGCGTGTGGCCCGTCATTAGCATTATCGCTGCTTGTTTTGTGTGATCTGGTGAATAAAAATAAAGTTTTGGTAAATGTCTGAACTGTATAAAATATTTTGGTGTATTATTTCTTACTTGTGAATTTATGAGATTTTTTTATGTAGTTAAACTGGGGGGCAGCATGGCTCCATTTTTATCGCCCGTCACTATGCGCGTCACTTTCGCACTTACATACTTTTTAGAATGTGACAGGCTTGGTGACATTCGATAAAAATGCGACCGTGCTACCGCCGCTGAAAGATGTGACTATATCTCAGATCTACCTACTGGCGCATTTCCTAAGAACTTAAGGTTTATCAGCACATCAAAAGACTAATAAAGGAATGATGGTAGTAAATAGCAGTAACGGGACAAAGAACTCGATTCCCACCAGCTTGTACGTGCCTGTTTCATGTCTGAAAAACACTTAGGTACTTTCATAGAAGTATGGTAAAACCAGAAGCTCCGGCTCGCCTACAAGTATCCACAGGTAAGGAAGGAGATATAGAGTTTTGCTGATGTTGGATCATTAAAATTATGATAAGATCGGTCGATTGATGTATAAATAAAGTAGTGAGGTCTAAACTAACCAATACGCAGTGGCGCCTGTATCTTCGTAACGCGAACTTTAGTCGTTCTCGGAGCTGGGGTTAACGCTTTCCGCAGCACGGCGAGCCGCAGCGGCGTCGCGCTGCGCAGGGAGCTTGCGCGTGCGCGGCCGCGGCGGGACTCGATCCACAGGGTTGCCTGTACAAGTGTACATATCATATCAATTGTTAACGAAAATAAATTCCAAAACAACTGGTTAAACCTGGTAATCGCCTGGCGCTTGGTTTGGTGACCATGTGCGCAATGTTGCACTCCAAGCGTCAAAGAAAATGTATCCAATAAGTCACTTTGTGGTAGTCACATTTATTGCAAATATTTTTCAATGTGTTGCTTCAGCATGTTAATCTTTAGGGCTGATGCAGAACGACTGCAACCCGACTGCAATTTGTATGGGACCTGCACGCTAACTGCAACGTCAGTCAGTCTGTGTAAAAAAAGCTGGTACAGATACCACATACCAGCTCTTAAAAATAACAGTGGTATTGTTACAAAAGTGAGTATGTATAGTTAATATGTGTATGTATAGTATTTGACGACCGGTCTGGCCTAGTGGGTAGTGACCCTGCCTGCGAAGCCAATGGTCCTGGGTTCGAATCCCAGTAAGGGCATTTATTTGTGTGATGAACACTAATATTTGTTCCTGAGTCATGGGTGTTTTCTATGTATTTATCTATATAAGTATGTATATCGTCGCCTAGCACCCATAGTACAAGCTTTGCTTAGTTTGGGGCTAGGTTGATCTGTGTAAGATGTCCCCAATATTTATTTATTATTAATGATTTGTCAATTTTTTCCATTCATCTATTTATCATGTTTATAGGTCAAAGGTCTCATCATGAAGTGAAACACAACCTAAATTCTGACAATAACAAAATAGACTAAATAAACTAAAGACAAAAATTTACTCATATTTAATAATTTACTCATCAATTTTCACAACAATCGGTTGAGAAATGTGGGAACAGACATACAGGGTGTCCCATAAGTGACACGTCACAGTGACACTGGAGGTAGACCAAGCCAAGAGGACCCAAACCAACTTAACATGACCCCAGTAAAAGTGGCACGATTTTCGAGTTATTGCCAAATTAAGGTTTTTCATGAATTTTGTCCGTTTTAACATTGTTAGTGCTAGTGTGCACTCGGAAAGGTCTCGAAGTTAGTTATTTTTATGTGTACGGCATCATGAATAGATAATTAAGATGACAGAATAGGTATTTTATCGATAAACAATGTAAAATGCTAAAAAGTACTGGTTTAATCTTGAATTAAATTCACAGCGAAACATTAATTTCGACTTTGACCACCTGTCGTGAAAAAAAAATACTAGAAAAGTAATGAGAAAATAAGGTCAAAATATTGAGAATGTTATGCAGATTCAAAAATGGTATAACACATGTACCTTCCTGCAATAAAATAGGAATTATTATCATCTTTCGAAAGCCTCATAAAAAATAAGTTAAAACTTGGAAATCTGCAATCCGTTGCTACTTAGTAAAAATAACGATTTATGTTGAGATATTTCATTCTGGATACAGAAATAAAAAAACGCCTATTCAGTATTTGCCGAATGCCTAAAAGAAAGAGATGGAAAATGCTTATCTCCCTTTTTAAGGATATCATTGAGTTGATAAAGGTTCTAAGAAAATAATACAGGTTGAAGTTTGAAAGGGTAGGTTGAAATAATTTTTCAATAGGTGCTCGAATTGCTTTTCTCCGGCTCGTATGCATGCTTGACACCGTCTTGTAAAACTTCAAGTTAATTTTCTTGAATTAATTTCGGATATGTTTCGTGCTGCCTCGAACATGCCGTCGTAGTTCCTCTTCGGACCTTATTGGGTTGGAGTAAAATTTATCTTTTAAGTATCCCCAAAAAAAAAATCTAATGGATTTAGGTCCGGGGAACGTAGGCCATGCCACTGGTACCAGTCGGCCGATCCATCTTCTGGAGCTGGAACCACAGCAAGATGGCTGCCCAGAACACTACGCTCGCGATGTCCGCGACCACCTCACACAGAAATTCCCAGATGGATCAGCCGATTGGGACCAGTGGCATGGCCGCCGCGTTCCCCGGACATTAGATTTTTTTCATTGGGGGTGCTTAAAATGCTTAAAAGATAAAGTTTACTCCGTGCCAATAAGGTCCCAAGAGGAACTACGGTGGCGCATGTTCGAGGCCGCACGAGACATCCGAAATTAATTTAAGGAAATTAACTTGAAGTTTTACAAGACGATGCCAAGCGTGCATACGAGCCGGGGAAAAACAATTCGAGCACCTGTTCTAAAATAAAATTACTTTAAAATATTGATTAAACTTCAACCTGCAGTATTTTATTTTCTTTGAACCTTTATCAACTCAATGATATCCTTAAAAAAGGGACATAACCATTTTCCATCTCTTTCTTTTAAGCATTCGGCAAATACTGAATAGGCGTTTTTTTAAATTTCTTAATCCAGAATTAGATATCTCAACATTAATCGTTATTTTTACTAAAAGTAGCAACGGATTGCAGAGTTCCTAGTTTTCACTTATTTTTTATGAGGCTTTCGAAAGATGATAATAATTCCTATTTTATTGCAGGAAGGTACATGTGTTATACCATTTTTGAATCTGCATGACATGCTCAATATTTTGACGTTATTTGCTCATTACTTTTCTAGTAATTTTTTTTCACGACAGGTGGTCAAAGTCGAAATTAATGTTTCGCTGTGAATTTAATTCAAGATTAAACCAGTACTTTTTTGCATTTTACATTGTTTATCGATAAAATACCTATTCTGTTATCTTAATTAACTATTCATGATGCCGTACACATAAAAAAACTAACTTCGAGACCTTTCCGAGTGCACACTGGCACTAACAATGTTAAAAACGGTCAAAATTCATGAAAAACCTTAATTTGGCAATAACTCAAAAACCGTGCCACTTTTACTGGGGTCATGTTAAGTTGGTTTGGTTTCTCTTGGCCTGGTCTACCTCCAGTGTCACTGTGACGTGTCACTTATGGGACACCCTGTATGATATGAAAGCATTGTTGCGCGAGCTAAAACTGAGACCTTCACTGTAGCTAGGTTAATAAGGAAATAGAAAAAGAATAGAAACCTTAGTAGGCGTGTGTAAGCGAGCGCTGGCGGCCTTGCGCGGCGCCGGCGCCGGCGCGGGCGGGCCGGGCTCCTGCGCGTGCGCGCGGTACGGCCGGTGCGGGGACACCACCAGCCGAGGGCTTGTCGACTCTAAACATGGCCAATTGCTACTATGACAATATTCTCAACACTCGGTATACTTATAAATTAATATATCGACTACCGCAGGCTCAAAGGGCGTAAGGGACAAAATGGCGAAAATGAGTTATGAATGCGGTTATACTCAGTATTTTTTTCTCTATTGAATGGTACTATGAAAAAAATGTCCGATAAGCCCTATGAAAAATCAATGCTTGAACACAATTTTCCAACGCATTTTGCCGTATCTGCCAATTCAAATAAATGTTGTGAGACATTTTGGCGTAACTCCCAAGTTTTTGTACGATACAGCCTTTTGCATCGGAAATTTTATTAAATCTGTGCTAATTTATTGTCAGTTACGCCTATTTGCAGTAGATTTTTGAGTGCTAAATGTACGTTACGCCCACAACTAATGGATATTTATACGAGTGTTAGAGAATTCAATGTAAGACATACGCCAACATACTATGTACAATTTCGAGTTTATTAAGTGGGATGACCTAGTACTTTCCTTGTAAATTATTTTATTAAGTAGGTACTTGCATTACCTGCTCATGTGCTCATTAATGCTTTATTTATAGGATTACTAAAATTTTACAATTTAAACTGAACTAATGGGTACTTTTTTCATCAGTTTTATAAAAATAATAATACATGACTATATTCAAATGATAATTATGGCGATTGATTAAGGTTAGACAGAGTAATAACTTTTAGTTTTGTATGTGACTGGGCCATTTGCAATTTTTATTAGATGTAATATTAATACTTTTTTGTTAAAACCCTTATTTATAGGATTAACCTTATGACAGTTACTATCTATAACGTTTGGATTTAAATCCATAGAAGTACGTAGGCCTGGCCATAATGCCTTTTTTGCTACCTACTCTGATGTTATGTCATAAATAATCGCATATTCATTAAGTTTTACTGAACAGACATACGAAATGTCAAAACTACTACTGTACCTAATAGTATTATAGTATGTAAAAGTAAAATTTTTGTTCAAATTAAGTTTACAAACAGAAATAACGCATACATATTTTCTATAGTAAAAGTAATTGTTATAAATTGTTTTGATATACATAAATTGTTTTGATATACATAAAACACGCAGGACCGCAGTGATTCTATTGAAATAATATAAACAAATCAAAAAAGAAAACATTGGTTTTGTGGCTTAAAAAAACGACGTTTTCCACGTTTAAGTATCCAAAATAACAAAAATGGGGAAAAAACTTAACAGTGAATAAAAAGGGGAATACATCTCTAATGTAAATTATAGTACTTAGAAGTATAGTGTTCCAAATGCAAGTTGCCAATATTGCAACGAAATTGTTGGATTTACGCCAAATGGTACTAAAACAGTTAATGTTTTTGTACATTACGCCCTTTTTCTAATAAGATAAACCAAAAAAAAAGAGACGTAAGGGACGCCCTTCTTCAAAACAGTCGTGATTTTTGGCGTAACGGACATGCTATTTTCGTAAAAAAGCATTGTATTATAAGTTCAAGCAATCAGTTTAAAAGAGCTCAAAAAGTTAAGAATAAGCCACAAACAGGCATTAGTTTATTCAAACAAAGAAAAACGTTATGATTTTTATTCTCAAAAAAAAAACAGTTTTTTGGCTCTCCTGAAAAATCGCGTTTTGTCCGTTAAGCCCTTTGAGCCTACGGTAGTCGATATGATATGTGTTACGTAATTGCTTGCTGATTATGAGAAAATTGTAAAAAAATTATAACATCTATTTTCACTGCGAAATCAGTGTTAGAAGTTACATAGGCTAAATCATATTTTTGTAAATATATAATTTTCAGTAAGAGTTATATGAAAACTATTACTACCATCAGAAATGTACACTATTTGTAATATATCTATGATAAAGTTTTTCAATATAAAATAATTACAAACCCCAAAAAACGTCCCAAATCACATACTAAAAATCATCAACTCCTGGATTTTTTCGTCTTAAAACGAATGTAATTTTTATAAATTAAAATACTGCGTAAATTTAAGAATAAAATCGTAAAACAGATTAGTTTTACTATTTAAATAATATGTAGGAACAAATAGATTTTATCTAATTATGTATAAAATTAGATGTTTTTGTTGTGTAGGCTGTATCCTACACTATGCATTTAAGGGTTTATTTTACAAGCATAAGCTATCAAAGCTCCCTAAACTACATATAAACCTAACTTACCACTCTGGTTATCAGTATTTCTTCTCTGAGGTTGAACAATTGCCACTTGTTTTCCACCTGCACCCGAACTTGCTGTAGAATTACCAATGTAAATATTATTAAGACAATAGTGAACTAAGGACACTAAGGTAATCCTCATTTTCTTCCCTGGATATTGTTGTCATAATCTCAATTTATTGTATATTAACGATAGCTATTCATACTGTTGTGTAGTTGACTGGCTGATTTGCGGGTAAAAAAATGCTTGAGAATGAGGTTATGCAAATGTCTGGGAATTGTAATAAATAGGGTTTAGAATACATACCAGGCATAGAGGCGCGATGTCGCAGTTCAAGAGCCAACTGTACGTCGCGGTCGGGCGCTCGCGGAGGCGCCGCCATCGTGCCGCGGCGATTCCCGCGCGAAGGTGCCGTCGGCAGCGCCAAGGCTACAAATATACATTCACATGATATTCTGCGCCTTAACAAACACATCTGATACAAATACAGTGAAATATGACATGTTTCTTAAAATAATCAGCTCGCACAGTTACCGTTAAATTTTTGCATATTTATGAATGTCATCCATTAGGAAGACAATGCCATACTAGAAAAACAGTCAGGGTAAAATGAAGTACAAGACCCAGCAGAAGCATATGCAGTTATGCTTGTTGCCCTTACAGACAGATGAAGACAATAAAAAGACCCATTCCACAACTAACTGCTAAGAATACGCAACTAACTAAAATCTATGTCAGTAATAGTTGACACAGGAACCACTTACCTGGCTGTGTCTTGTTCCGTTTCAGTGCTTGAGGCGTGTCATACTCCCAGCGTAGTTTGCGGCCACATATGTCCAGTTCATCTCCATGTTGTAGAGCGCACACACTCACAGGTGTGCCATTTACTTCTGTAGTTCCCGATCCAACGTTCCGCACCACAGTCTGTCATACAACCAATATACATTTAAATACAGAGGGTAAATCAGTAAAATAACAGGAAAAGTGCAATAGTAACGAAAAATTTGTAAATATTATTAAAATGAAATAGCCATTAAAACTGTGTTAAGCCCTAAAAATTAATTGACCGGAGCGTAGCGAAGGTCTACATTTCGACTGGAGCATTCTGCTTTTGTATGTCCGGATGTTCTCCTCTACAGGTTGCAATTCTTAACCGAATCTCGTGAAATTTTGTGACTGGATTCTATGTCTAAATAATTTTTTTTTGTCCGTCCGGTTTTTTGAATTTTTTTAGAATGGCGGAGTCATGATAGCTCGCGCCTAAACAAATAGTGGTATCGGTACCATACGAGTGTTTTCTTTTTGAGATATGTTTATAGATTAAATGGCCAAAAATTCAGAAAATTTATTTCGCTGGTTTCGGAGGTATTGAGATATTTAATTTTAACTAATTTTAATTTGAGAAGGAGTAGCTAAATTTCGTCAACCCATCTAAGAACTAATTGGCTCAGTTTGTAAATGTTCGCTTTTTCTGTTTGCAAAGAGGGTCTGGGTTCGATCCCCAGTAATTGTATGCTGGGATATTATAACTTTTTGTATTTTTTTACACATAATTTTTTTTTTAATTTACTATATTTAAAGCTCTTAGCACCATGTTATTTAAAGCTCTGCTCGCGAGGTCTACAGCTCACAGAGCCACTAGTATATATTATAATATTCTGGCATTAGGAAAAAAGAGATATCTTGGCCTAAGTTGTCAATGTCTCCATCCCTGAAGTAAAAATGTCTGTATATGCCATTACCACTGATAATGATAACAATTAAAAATCACTATCACTATCACTATGACTAGTATTCCTCATACGAAGAATGTTCCATTAGATTATCAAGTGGCGGAACGAACCTGATTAGCGTGCACTGTTACGGTGGCATGATGCGGGCTGACCTCGGGCAGCAGCACGCGTATGTCGCAGGCGGCGCTGCGGCCCAGCGTGCACATGCCCGAGCCCAGCACGAAGCTCTTGCTCTTGGCGCGCCCCGCGCGGTCCAGCACCACCAGACGTCCCGCCATGTCTGCGCCACACAAACGAAACTTCACTTTTGTTTTCACAAACGAGGTTATCGCTATCTCTGTGTCTTCAAATATGGCACATCGTTTTAATGAATTGCGTCAAGAGAGACGTAGTACACATATCAAAAGTTAAAGGAAACACTGTAATGTTATCGTAAACACACTTTTTTATTACCGCAAGCCGGTAGCATCATGTATATTATTACTTACTCGTGTCAAGTTTTCTTAGCCGTTTTACGCGATAAACATAGCATAATCTTCAAATAGAATCTAAGCGGATTGTCTTAGTACACCACACGATAAAAAATTCAGTTTCCACACTATTACAAATGAAGAATAATATCCGATTTTGGTCATTCTTTTTCAACAATTTCAACGGACAAAAAATGATGCCAGTAATGGCGTCCCAACCAAACTTCGTGTCCGAAAGCGCGGGGAACGTAAACTACCACAGAGTGTAAAAAAAAAACATACATTGGAACAGTTCAAGTAGATGTCATCACGGATACAGAGTTAGAGTCGGACCAAAAAAAGTCTGCAGCGGATTTGATAGCCCACGCAGTGCAGGTGTCATTTATACATCATAATTTCATAGAAGTTTGACGTTTAAAATAACACTTTCACTGCGTGGGCTATCAAATCCGCTGCAGACTATTCTTGGTCTGACTCTAATAAGTACATTGACCGAAAAGTGTGTCCACATGAGAAGTCAAACTAGAGCCCTGCATCTCGTTCTAATTAGGGTGACCATAAGGCCAAGCACGCACCACGATATTAATTTTTGCGACACGATTTTAGAATCGCGCTGTAATATATCGCAGAAAATTCACTGCGCGAACTGCGATGAAAGGCCAAGCGCGCACCACGACTTTTTGTCGCGCGATAATTTAGTCGCAGAAATGTAACGTATGTGTTTATATGGCAGTGCGCGCATATGCGACAAAAAAATCGCAGCGATTTTAAAATTGTGATTTGTCACATTTTTCCGCGACTGCTCGCGACGCGATTGTCGCAAAGTGAATTGCAGCATACGGAGTTGTATGGCCCCGCGCGCACTGCGATAATAAAATCGCACCCGGACCTCAGTCGGCATATCGCTCTCCAAGCGTCAACATGTCGGAACCTGCTGCTGAAGACGCTAGATGTTGACCATTTAATTATGGAAATAGAAGGAGATCACCTTTGTGGTATAAATACTCAAAGTCATACAGCGATCACATATTAAAGACAACGTTTCATGACAAACGACTGGTACGAAATCCATGTTGAGAATGAACAAATCGTCGACTTTTTCATCGCAGTGCGCGCAGTGAATTTTCTGCGATATATTACAGCGCGATTCTAAAATCGTGTCGCAAAAACTAAAATCGTGGTGCGCGCTTAGGCAAAAAGTCGACGATTTGTGCATTCTCAACATGGATTTCGTACCAGTCGTTTGTCATGAAACGTGTCTTTAATATGCGATAGCCGTATAACTTTGAGTATTTATACCACAAAGGTGATCCTTCTATTTCCATAATTAAATGGTCAACATCTAGCGTCTCATCTTGAGACTCCATCGGAGAAGCAGGTTCCGACATGTTGAGGCTTGGAGAGCGAAGTGCCGACTGAGGTCCGGGGTGCGATTTTATTATCGCAGTGCGCGCAGGGCCATACAACTCCGTATGCTGCAATTCACTTTGCGACAATCGCGTCGCGAGCAGTCGCGGCAAAATGTGACAAATCACAATTTTAAAATGTCTGCGATTTTTTTGTCGCATATGCGCGCACTGCCATATAAACACATACGTTACATTTCTGCGACTAAATTATCGCGCGACAAAAAGTCGTGGTGCGCGCTTGGCCTAAGGCTATGTATGTGGGATATTAGGCCCCGTGCGCACGGCAGCTTTTTCAACGCGCGTTAAAAAAGCGTTTGAATGACACAAATGGATAACCATGTATGTATTCACACGAAGGCGGTTTTTAAGCGCAGCGCTTTTTTATCGAGCACTGTTCGATTTTCGGCGTTGAGCGTTGGCGTCAAATTGAATAGAGCATACGGAACTCCGTGTATCTGTTCTCACAAGCGTTAAAAACGCGCCGGCGCTGCTGTCAGTTGGCTGTCAAGTGTCAATTTTTGGTGTCAATCGTCAAGATTATTATTAGTTTCACCTTAAAAATGTCAACTTATGCTTACAAATTCCTGAAATATTCAAGCTATATTCAAATAATACGTCGTAATAGCAAATAAAGTATGGCTTTGCTGAGATGCGTACGTGGCAGTACGACTCACAAGTGATTTTTAAGCGTCCATATGAACACAAATATTGGAAACGGTAAAAAAGCGCCAACGTCGGGTTTTAACGCAACGCTTTTTAAGCTCCCGTGCGAATGGGGCCTTAGGATAACATGAAATATATAGTGCGTCTGGATTGACTGATTGATTTGATATAATTTAATTTTTATGGTCAAATCTAAATGTTATAAACAATACCTTGCTCGTATTCACATTATTTAAATAGAAACGCATTTAAAAATACATTTTTAGATTAAGGTGACAATTGTATAGTGTTTGCTAAGGTTTTTAATCTTATTTGGTTAAGTAATTTCTATGGAAAATGGATGTAAATGCACAAAACCAAAATCAAAGCTACTGGTTATTATTCAGAGAGGACCAGAGCAACGTTATATTTAGTAGCAACAACTTTACTATCCAAAACCCTACACAGAGTAAGTATATTACTAGTTCAACCATTGCCCTTTTTAGGGTTCCGTACCCAAAGGGTAAAACGGGACCCTATTACTAAGACTTCGCTGTCCGTCCGTCCGTCTGTCACCAGGCTGTATCTCACGAACCGTGATAGCTAGACAGTTGAAATTTTCACAGATGATGTATTTCTGTTGCCGCTATAACAACAAATACTAAAAACAGAATAAAATAAAGATTTAAATGGGGCTCCCATACAACAAACGTGATTTTTGACCAAAGTTAAGCAACGTCGGGAGTGGTCAGTACTTGGATGGGTGACCGTTTTTTTTTTGGTTTTTTTTCGTTTTTTTTTTTTTGCATTATGGTACGGAACCCTTCGTGCGCGAGTCCGACTCGCACTTGCCCGGTTTTTTATGGGATTTCAAGTGTCTTGATTTTTGATGTCCGATTTTAGTAACTGCACAAGAGGCAAGGTACATAGTGAGCACGGGTGAAAACAGCAGACAATATATACAAATTAATGAAGTACCTACAGTACCAGCTCCACAAGAGTTGCCTGAGGCCTGTGAACCTGAAGTTGACAAACAAAAGGTGGAAGACAACTTCTGGGATAGGAACAAGATCATGCTTCTGCTCACACTGTGTCTAGAGAACAAGCTAAGCAGCACCAGCGGCGCCAAGGAGAGGGCGCTGTGGGAGAACATTGCTGCCACCGTCGGCACCACTGCAGAAGAGTGCTACAAGAAGTATAGGAATCTAAGGAGAACTTACATAAGGCTATTGAAGGAGAAAAAGATGGGCAGGCACATTAAATGGGTCCATTTCAACCTCTGTGACGAGATTTACAAGGAATACAAGAGCCCCACATTATTAGAACCCTGGGAGGACTTAAAAATAAGAAGGCTGCTGAGTTTATACATAGAGAATCTACACAGGTTTCGGAACCCAGACATTCTTCAGAAAGATATCTGGAAAGAAATAGCTATCCAAATAGGTTCCACAGAGTATAGCTGCTACCATAAATTTAAAAACTTAAAAAGGACCTATTTGACCTGGTTAGAACGGAGCAGAGAAAAAATTGGAAAATTTGTCAAGAAGTGGCCTTACCAGCACTTCTTTGAAAGAATTTTTTACAATTACAATCCTATTCTCAAGCCCTGGGATAGATTTAAAACAAAACAGCTGTTGGATGCCTATGCTCAATATAGTCACAAGTTTCAAAATCCTAAATTTCAAAAAAAGGAACTGTGGAAAGAGATATCCACAATGGTTGGGGAGAGTCCAATAGATTGTGACAGGAAATATAGAAACTTAAAGCACACATATGTAAAATTGAAAAGCAAAATGGAAACCAGCAGACACACAACTAAGTGGCGCTATTTCAAAGATTTTGAGGCACTATTCAGTAGCTTCAACTCAGAACCCCTCAGGTCCACGGGCACGGATCAAGAGGACTATATCTCACAGCTTCTCCAGTTCTATGTAGACCATAAAGTTAAATTTAGAGATCCACTTACTAAAAAAAAGAATCTTTGGAAGCTAATTAGTCCTAAATTAGGTATGTCTCCTGAAGAGTGTGACAGAAAGTTCCGTAATCTGAAGCAAACCTATATCCGTCTAGCTGAGCGGAAGGAGCCAGGGCAGCAAATCAAATGGCCTTACTTTTCATACTTTGAGCAGATATACGGAAATCCTAGCATCCCTCGGTTTGAGAGTAGAGAAGAGGATGCCATGGAGATGTCAAGGGGAGCCAAAGATGTTCAAGAAAGGAAGGAGAATGACAGAAAGTTTGAAAGGCTACTCGCACTAGTAGAGGAGTCAAATTGTATACAGAGGGAGAGAAACAGAATTCTTCAAGCTCTTATCAGTCAAAAATGAAATATATTTTTGCTTTTAAATAATTTCAGTCTACTTACTTATTTTTTAACTTTTTAAACCTTTGAACGCCACACCTATTGTTTGCGGCCTCTTTGCGGCTCATCGTGAACCTTGTCGGATGCACTTAGGTTTGTATTGCGCTGTAGCCGTGCGCTCAGTGGCGGATTTGCAGTCTTTGCCGCCCTAGCCCCCAGGCCCTGTAGCCGCTCCTTTCTCAGCACCCATCATATTGACTACATTTTGAGTTATATTTGTTTTTATCGTCACCGATTTTTTTTTCATAATTTGCCGCCCTAGGCCCGGGCCTACTGGGCCTTAGGGCAAACCCGCCACTGCGTGCGCGTCAGTTGACGTCTTTGCCGGTCAAAGGATTAAAACGCCCCGGCAAAAATAACTTTGTATTCACTATTGGCACTATTCCGCTTCCATCAGGTACTTATTTCTCCACAATGTCTAAATCCTATAAAAGCAATTTCCCTTCCTAGGGGCGAAGGGCCACTTGCGCCATCCAGGGTAAGCCTCGGTGCTCGGGGTTAACAGATCTGCGTGTGATGTTGGAGCCGCGCACGCACAACTGCATATTACAACGCGCACGTCTACGCACACGCACCCAGTGTGCACAGGCCTTTAGTGGCTAACCCTCGATGGACGCGTTAGGACAAAAATATTCCTCCACGCACAAGGGGTTATAACGGAAAAATGCTCAATGAGAATAGGTCACATATCACATCGGACGTTTACTTTATCTACAAGACATTCTCTTTGTTCCTGTAAAAAAATATTCAGCTGCGTCGCGTCTGAATGAAAGGCTGGAGGCATTGTTGCCCGGTACAAAGGTTCACAACGACCAGGTGCACGTCGCATATGCCCCGACCCCATGCATCTATAGATATAGATGGAATATCTGGTACTCTTGATATCTGGCATGTCGTAAAATGCTTATAATTATAGGGATGCATTTTTACTGCCAAGTAAGCGTGGTCAGACTGCAACTTGTATGAGAACTGCACGCCAACGTTGCAGTAAGTATATTAGGTACAGTCGACGTCAAAGATATGTTTACATTTTTCGCCTTATTACAAAGGCATATGGTGCAAAAGTGTAAACATCTTTGACGTCGACTGTATATACGTGCAGTTCCCATACAAATTGCAGTCCGTCTGTATCGGCCCTTACTTGTGCACACATACGGTTGGTCTATGACGTCTACGCCAGAGGCTCCTAGTGAGTATTATATTTTTTGGCCAGGCCCACAGGCCAGAGGCACAGTATAATAAATAGTACTAACGTACCAGAGGGCTCTACCCTTAGGGATTTAATAACCGGAGTCGCCTTTAAGAGCTTATCCCTCTGCCGAAAAAGTTGCAGTTGTGCAGACTGTTGTATGGACTGACGTTGCAGACTTGTATGGACTGACGTTTATCTGACATGGCTTACGTTAAATACATACAAATCATGTACAATAGCCATACATTTGACGTGCCCCTCCCCCGCAAAAGTCGGCGGACTGTTTTGTACAGAAAATGACAGCCAAGGAGTCTCCAGTTACTAAATGCTCTAAGGCTTTACCTAAGCAGTTTCCAATGTCTCCATGGGTAAATACCATTGATATAGAATAAGAACTGGATACCCAATCAGCCGCAAAAAATGGCCCCGCAAAAGTAACGTTAAAACAGATCACGCGTTACTTTTTCGTTTAGTCTTGTATGGACCGCTCAAATGTGAAGTTGTCAACAATGTCGTTAAAATATGCAAAAATAACAATGATAAAACAAGGAAAAAGCATGGAATGTATTTCTTTCGGTTAGTGCTTTGGATAGCATTACATAATTTATGTAATCTGGTGGTAATTTCATGGTTTTGAATAAATTATTTTGTTAGTACCAAAGAAGGGATGTGAAGGAACAAAAATCTAATGAGTCGATGTGAGGTTAATACTTTTTTATTTTTATATGGAATTCGTAACATATAATATTATGTTTAAATTCAAGATTTCCAAGAAAACCTATGCGACGTGCAGAGTGGACTGCTATTATAGCAAGAGATAGGGGTGATGCAGTTTTAAACAAAGGCAAAACGGCACTTGTGTGTTCAGCCCATTTCCTTGTTTCCGACATATACACGACCAATAAGGTCATCGACTAACTGTAAATGCTAAACCTGTCTGAACACAGTGACAACCACAGGAGTTTTTGATAAAGACCATAACCAATCAGTACCAGTAGCGACCTAAATGTCCCCGTGCACTATATTGCAAAGAACTAAAGCGCGAAGAGTATTATGTAGATCTAAAATACACAGTTATTTAATAAGTTGAATTTATTTCAAGGAAAATAGTATTTAAAGACGAATGCTTACTTATTAAAAATAAATTTGTTTTAAGATAACTTACAAGGGTTGTTACCATGAATTAATTTTATTTGAACTCCCGATCAAATTAAATTTGTTTCATTTATTACTTTGATTTTTCTGTACAGTAATACCTATTAAAATGTACCAAAGGGACTCTATTCGTTCATTATTCTCGTTTGACGTTGTTTGACGTAAATACAATGGTGACGTTACGTTTAGTGCCATCGGACTTAAAAGTTTTAACAGTGTTGGTACTAATGTTTACAAATTTGACACTTAATGCTTACGACAGTAAGTTCTTTTCCGTACAAAATATTTATCTTGACTCAAAATTTACGTAAGCGTTTTTATCATCAATGCAAATTTTCCGCTAATGTCATTCTGACCCACATTTTGTTGACGTTTTTGTTCCGCTCTGTGTGTCTATTTCTAATATTAAGTCAGTGGTAAATACACTAAATACTTAAAATAAAAAGCAGAGAAAGTTTAGAAATGTTTTCGTTTTATTGTTACCGTTCTTATGTTTTTATATGTACAAAACTATAATAGATTATCAGTTTTCATTCTGAAATGAGAAATCGTTAGCAAAAAAATTATTAAATGTCGACCGGCGGCTATCGATATATCAATGTTTATAAAGTACACTGATTACGCTTACGTCTTAACTTAAAAATACATCCGCGTGAATTTAATTAGGACTTAACATTAAATTCGACATCCATAACGCTACAACAATAAGGAATGGAAATCTTGAAAAAAATAAAAATTAGTGAAGAATCACACCGGATTCGGTCCGCGGCCGACCGTCCGGGTCCGGCTGCGGTGAACCGGTTCCGGATGCGGTCCGGCGCCGGCTCGCGCTCGCTCACTCACTCTCGCAGGCACGCTGATGCACGCTGATACACGCTAACCTAGGCAGAATTATCGTACCACACTATCGTAAACGTAAACTAGGCGGCCGCCGCCCGAGCCCCCGTCCGTTTTTCGAAACTCCGCTATCTCTATCGCGCTCGTTACAGTCAAGGGACGGACAGAGATAAAGGAATTGCAAAAAAAGATTTCTCAGTTTCTCCCAGTGAGGGCGTCAGTCTTGCGGAGAGTTCGTCGACTCCGGGGCGGGGCGGCGGCGCGGGGGGGAGGGGGGGTGCGCCCGCTCACTTCTTGGCGTTCTTCTTCGGAGACGGGGCTTTGCCTTTGGCGTTGTTTGACATTTTCGCTTTCTTGCCCTTGGGTTCACCCTCCTCGTCGTCGTCATCCTGAAACATATGTTTAAGTCACAAAAATGCTTTGAACACGCGAATTTCTACTGTACTTCTACGACAACACAAATACTAATATGTAATTTTAGATTAATTTTTTTAGCTGGCAGTCAAATAGAAAATGCCGATATCGAAGAATGGTGCCGCATGCGCAGTTTTAAGTTTTCAGACAAATGCCTCGAGAGCAATCACTTGCGGGCGGCGTGGCGCCAAAACGGCACCACGCACCCGTCATACAACTTGGTTGGTTTTATCATCATCAAACTAAAACAAATAAATGCAGCATTTATATCATAGCACGTTTCTAAAAACGTGTTTGAGCTATCAGAAGGTAAAGGGAATGAATGAGTATACAGAAAACCAACAGCCAATGTAATGGAACAACATAAGTTGCAATACAATTTTGTGACAGCACATTTTCTATGCTGCAAACGCCCAGTTTTACTATTTCATAACAGTCAATGATTCAGCAGGAAAAAAAATACAAATTTATTTTAAAGATAGACATTGGCACATGACTGTTATTATTAAGCCCATTCGAGGCCCAGCACTACTGTGTAAGTAAGGCATATAAAATTGCCTATAGATGTGACATGTATAAATGTCATGGGCCTCAAATGGGTTAGCAGAATTGGGCGGAATCCTTTTCCCTCTGTGAGCACTCCTCCTATTTAAGTTATTAGTTGAAGGTTTTCAGTACCTCATTCGTCTTGCGCTTGCCTGCAGATGATTTCCTTTTATTTTCATCTTCCTGTAAATTTAGCAAGCTACTGAATCAGTGATCACACAAGTTTAAGTTACAAGACATTATAATTTCCCTCACATGTCTGTCATTTTATCATTTGCCAATTCCTGTGAATACTGAAATGTCAGGTTTTGATAAATTTATCCTACATTTCTATTTACAAATCATTAATTAGTCAAACATACGATCAAAACATCTTTTACTTCTTGTAGTTGCTGAGGTACTGTCTTTTTAATATTTCAAAGATTTCCTTGTTTTCCATTTCTAATTTATACAGGTTGCAGGCGAAGCAATAATGCTGTCATCTTTAATATCAAAGATCAGGGATTAATAAGGACTGGTCATCCAGTTTTAGTTTAAAGCGCGGATCAACAGACAACCAACAGACCTTGAACTGCGAGTCGTCTCCCTCCTCCTCATCCAACATCTCTTCTTCCATCTCCTCCATATCTTCAAACTCCTCCACGAGCGCTCCGAGCAGGTGCTGACCGATGAGATGTACTGGGCCAGAACCCTGAACACACAAACAGGTGTTAATAAATATGAAACATTTGAGGTTCATTATTTTGTTTTGGGCAAGTTTTCAGACAAATGCCTCGAATGCAATCACGAGCAGGCAGCGCAGCGCCAAAACGGCGCCGCGCACCCGTCAAATAACACGTGGTTAGTTTTATCATCATCAAACCAAAATGTTTGGGCTATTACTGTCAAAAGTTCAAGACTGATGACTTGATGAGACTTTTGTTGATAAAATTCAATGAACTTTGAATGTTCAGATTATATTTCACATATTTTTTATAATATGAAATGTAGCTTTCCACATCAAAAAGTACATTCTAAAATGGTATGGCGCCAATATGCTTCACATTTCAGAGAAAGCTAAGCTGCCTGAGGGTGCCTAAAAATAATCTGAGAAAGCAGGCCATCTTATTGTATGGGCTCTGTAGAAAAGGCCAGTAAAACAAGCTTTAACATTTACAACATGCTTTTGTCTGCAATAGACGGTAAGGCCAATGATGATGATGAGGGCTCTGCTGTATTTTTCTTGTTGGGAAACAACCCCTTGAAGCTTAATATGAAATGTAAATACTTAAATATAAAATTTGGTTTTGGGTTATCCCTCGCAGACGTATCTGCTTGATAATAAACTGGTTTATAAATATGTACTTATTACTAACAGTAAGAAAGACAATACAATTTATGACTACATCTTGTAAACTAATGATGTGCTGAAATGTTTTCTGAGAGCACAGTGGACTCAATTATTATTTAGACCAACCCAACTTCTATATAAATAATAATAGTACCTGGATGAGTGTGAATGTGACGGGAGCATCAGGGAACTCTAGGTCTAGCCGCGCCTGCCGTGTCTCTCCTACCTTCAGGATGGCCACAGGGATCTTGATAGAGTCTTGTAGTGACATTGTTTCTACCTGAAAATAGTTGCAAGCTTTTGTTAAGTATTACCTTCAAACAAACATGTTAAACACTATACAACAACAACACTGTCATCCTCGTGTCTTAATTCAAATTCAAATTATTTATTTAAAGACAACAATGGCCCAAAATGGTTAGTAACAATTAAGATTAAAAACTAAGTGTTAAAAGTGCGGCCCAAACTTTTGTTTAAGGTAGCTTCATTGGTATTCAGGTCTGTAAAATAATAGTACTGCAGTCTCCTAATATTAATTTTATGTTTACAAAAGGTTCGATGTAAACACACCTTTCATTAACAAATTAGGTTATGTTACAAAACATTGTGTTTTCTTCATAGAAGCATATTAGAGCAAATTTGGATCTATCTGATTAACATGCTTAAGACTTTACCGATACATGTTTTTATAACATACTAAGATATGCAAAAACACAACTAAATACTAAACATGAGAGAAATGAGTGAATGAGAGCAATTTAGCAAAAATGGTGAAATCTTAACCAAGTACATTTTAGAAAGTAAAGTTAGCACAAGAAATAGCACTAATAACAGCCAAGTGCCTAAAAATATCTAGAGATAGGTACTTCAAGTGTCCACACATATTTTTTCTCAGAAACATATACCTACTGGAGTATTTGCAAAAATAGCCAAATGAGTCATAACACCATTTGATAATAACGCGGTGTTTAGATGGTTGTGACCTTGTACATAGATCAAAGATAGTGATAGGTATCACTACTCCTTGATGGTGACATGACTAGTTGTAAATACAGTTTGTTATTGTCATTGTCTCACCTGCACCACATTGAACTCATCGGGCTTGGCGTCGGGCCCGAGCAGCGCCAGGCGGATGAGCAGCTTGTTGCTGCGCGGGTACTCCACCTTCGCCTCGGGGTCCCACGTCTCCGACTGGTGCGTCGAGGACAGGGTCACACCTGCAACACCGGCCACTCACGTCACTCCATAACCTCAAACCTCGCACACGCCCTTCATCCCCGCACTTCCGAGAAACGAGATGCGACTGCTCGACGCTTGGACGCCACTTTTAAATTGCGCGCCTACCGAGTGTCAAACATATTTGCGAACATATCGCGGGGCGGAAAATCGATACCGCGCGTAGATATGAGCTTGGGGCGAAGATTATAACCACGTTGCCGAAGAATTCACCGCCGTTCATCCTGTGGCCCCCGGTCAAATTAGCCATTTCACATTTCGCAAACCTTGATCGAAAATGGCGGCAAGTTCGTTGCGAATTTGCAAATTTATCAATCACCAAAGAACATAACTACGCGTAAACACAAGTAAGAGTATTAAAAGTACGATTTATTAAGCAACTTAGGAAAACCACTTAAATAATATTAAAATGGCGAGTTAGCCGGGTGTCAAAACGGACGCTAACAATAAGTAGGTATTTCTCATACAAGTACAGACGTTACTTCATAAATAATTACACGATCTAAAGCGTAATATATCAAAGGTCACCGCTTACCATAGAAATATTCGTCCGACATGGTGATTTCACTAATTTTATGAGATTTTCGCGACACGTTCACGTGCGAAGCCGGCGCACACAAAAATCTGAAGACTTGAACACTGGTGTTGTCAGCCTAACTTCATAAATTCCCTTGTATGTAAAAAACTCCCCACTACCAAGAGTCAGACCAAGATAACTCTGCAGCAATTTTTATACCACAGACGTGCAAGTGTAATTAATTTTAAACGTCAAAATTCTAAATTTTTTAATAACAAAATCTTCAAAAAAATAAAGACGTTTTAATAACACTTGCAGTTTACCACTTTACACGTCTGTGCTATAAAAATCGCTGCAGGGTTATTTTTATCTGACTCTAGCCTTACTGTGGTATTATAGCCCGCAACGCATTTCGCGGTGAAATTTGCGCAAATATGGCGGTGTCTAATTCGTTTGCGATATTAAAGTATTAAAGTTATAAAAGAAAGAGATGACACGGAAATGACGGAAACTAATACGAAAGCAACGTTCCGTTCTATGAACGTTGTAATGTAACATTATTGTTGAAAAGCGAGTTGGCATGCTTGTGTATATTCGCTGAAATATTAAATTTATTGGAGCGGAGCATCTTATTTAGGGATTTATATCGTGATTTCCTTATCTCTTGAAAAGCATACGTCAAATCAAAGCGGCGCAAACTTTTTACGTTTCAAATTACTAGAGCCAGACCGAGAAAAGTCTGCAGCAATTTTGATAGCCCATACGCAGTGCAAGTGTCATTTTAAACGTCAAACTTCTATGAAATTATGACGTATGAATAATACTTGCACTGCGTGGGTTATCAAAATCGCTGCAGACTTTTCTTGGTCGAACTCTATACTCCGTTTTTTTTAAAGCCTTTTTTATAACTTCAAAAGTAGTGGTGATTAACTTTTTCTTCTGAAATGCTAGGGTGCCCTATCCTGCTCCTGTGGTATCTAATATTTCGGTACAATAATATGTAAACGTCACTATAAATTAGTGCATAGTTACTCAGATTTAATTTTGGAGGAAAAAAGTCAGCAATACTTTTGAGGTTATAAAAAAGGATAACACGTAGATGATTGATTTAATTACAAATTATATAGAGAAAAGTAAAAAAAAGTTTAACGTTAATTATTGTCGTTAAACTGACGTTAATTATTAACGTTGGTTGAAATTATAACTTAACAATAAATTTGTCTCCCAGTGGTAACGATACCAACTTTTTAACGGTATTTCAACTTGAAATCAGCCTTATCGACAACCGATAGTGTGGTTGGTACCTTTATAGCGAGTTTAATTACCCTAATATATCGGAGAACGAGAAGTGTTTTTGGTGGCAACATTATTTATGAACACTGGACCATAGTGTAAAATAATACGTTCAGAAATGGTGCCTTATTTTATTTTCATGAAGTGTGGAGATTATAATGTACACTCTGACACAGCCATATAGACAGCAAAAAAGGCGACAAATTTAATAAATGTAGGCGCGAAGGGTTATTCGCGACAAAACTGCGAGTGACGAAAGTTCGTACTAAACCTAAAGGCCCCTGTACACAATGGGCCAGCGCCGGCCAGTCCAAGGGACGCAGCCATGCGGTAGAATGAGATGGCAATATCACTTGCTCCCTCTAACGCATAAATGCGCCCCCAGACTGGCCCACGCTGGCCCATTGTGTACAGGGGCCTTAAGTAAGTATCTCTTGGCGGCATTTTTTCAAAGTTTTGCGATTTTATAATATACGCGAATAATTTTGAGGTTTGAGCAAACTTGGCTAGGGATACAAAAGAATCTGTTCTCTAAAGTATAGGCTCCCCGGCACCGCGTACTAAACTTTTCAGACATTGCAACCCTTAGAGGTTATAACCAACGGAGACGCCACGTCTATAATTTTCGGTACAAAATAGTCTGCCGTTTTTTGCGGGGGAGGGGCACATCAAATGTATACGTAACACCAACATAGCCATGTCAGATAAACGTCATTCCATAGATATGGTTGACAAGTCGTTGACCATTGGCCGCCTTTTTTCGACAGAGGGGAACGCCTGTTAATGACCACTCCGTTGGTTATATTCTCTAAGTTGCAACCTGTAGAAGATGGCGGACTGGAGTGCTTACCTAAGCCCCCATACGCACGGGAGCTTTTTCAACGCGCGTTAAAAAAGCGCTTGAATCTGTCTGCACTCTAAATTCGATTTAACGACCAAGGCTTAAAGTCCAACAACGTCCAAATCCAACAACGTTTGATAAAAAGCGCCACCGCTGTCGTGTGAATACATACATGGTTATCCATTTGTGTCATTCAAACGCTTTTTTAACGCGCGTTGAAAAAGCTGCCGTGCGAACGGGGCCTAAGGCCCCATTCGCACGACAGCTTAAAAAGCGTTGCGTAAAAACCATAGAATTAGATGACAAAGAACAACTGTCAATCTTCAAAAGTGTAACCAAAAATGAAATGCAAGCGTAAATTGTCTATGTGAGATCAAAAATAGTGATGTCATGTTACAACATATTAATAATCTGTCGATGTTTGATTGCTTTATCGACTACTTTTTCAAATGTGTTATTTTAAGAGCCAACGGGAGTGGTCATTTCTCCATACAAACGTACTCCTCGTTTTCCTCCGTGGTTTTTGAAGCTAGAGCAATGATTTTTTCAACACAGATTAATATTGTCAATATCTGTGTCGGACCGTTTTGCTTTTTTTGATATTTTTGTTTTTTAAGGCACTAGAGCACTTCAAAAATGGCCAAAATGGCCTAATTGACTATGCCGCAATGAGAGGCGTGGCATTCAAAATTGATATCAATTAGCCAAAAAAGCAAAACGGTCCGACACAGATAATTTCATAATCATTTAGATTTCCAAATTTGGTTACGATTGGTTAAGTTTTGGAGGAGGAAACAGAGGAGTACGAAACCTCGATTTTTGAGATTTTTACGCAGGATTTTTCGCCTAGTTCTTATCGCACTACTTTTAGGTGCCGCTTCCGTTAGCGAGACGGGTATATTTACCTAAAATATTTAAAACTCAGCTCCTGTTTCGTCTTAAACGTTAAAATTCTACGACATTATGACGTATAAATAACACTTGCACTGCGTTTGCCATCAAAATCGTTGCAGACTTATCTTAATGTAACTCTTAGCCCCCATTCGCACGACAGCTTTTTCAACGCGCGTTAAAAAAGCGCTTGAATCTGTCCGCACTCTAATTTCGACTTAACGTCCAAGGCTTAAAGTCGAAAATCCAACAACGCTTGATAAAAAGCGCCACCGCTGTCGTGTGAATAAATACACACGTATCCATTTGTGTCATTCAAACGCTTTTTTAACGCGCGTTGAAAAAGCTGTCGTGTGAATGGGGGCTTACTGTGTTGAAAAGTGAAGTTTAAGTTTACCGCTATACATGAACACCTTCAAAAAGGTATAACAATCGTTATTATTTGAAGTCGGTTATAAAAGCTAATTATCTTAATGATGTCTTGTGAAGAAATAATTACATAGCTATTAATATACCGACAAGTTATCGATACTGTCATATGGACATTTTGTCAAGCCCTAGCGTAAAGTAACAGATTATGTTTTTACCATAGACTTATAATATATAGAGACGGTGTCTCAGCGAGCTGTCACTGTTGCCACTTTTGTTTAGTGTACGATTAACAATGAGGCCCACCTTGCTGTAGCCATGTCGATAAAGTCATATCGATAAACTATCGACATTTCTTGGAATATTAATTTTACTTCAAAGGTTTAACGATACCTAAAATGAACAAAAACGCTTTTATTCTTTATTGTGGTTATCAGATCACAATTTTATAGTCACGCCCCAGCAGGGAACCAAGGGAAAGTTCAGATATTTAATTAAAATACATGAATACGTCCTAAAATAGGTGTTCCGCAATAATTGAATTATATTATTATATTATAATATATTCATTATCCATTAGTATTTCAATTATGTTTATGTTTAACGAAGATATTGAAGCTTCAATTAATCGCTATTTCGTTCCGCTGTGTAGCGTTTATCGATATATAACATGATTAAAATCGACTTTTCACATCCCTAAAAGAGCACACATATACGCTTTTACGCACACATACACAGCCTGGGCGCATCAAGAAAGGCAACACTTGATTTGAAGTCCACCTTGTCAACAGTATGGTTGTCCTTTTTTGACAAACGGCATTTTTAAAAGAGCGAGGAGAGAGAAATGATACTAGTTGCTGCGACGTGAAAGAGAACAGAAAACGTTGGGCCCTTGGTTTTTACCTTCGAGCAACACGGAAGGGAGGCGGCATTCGCACTATTTCCCCTCTGCCGAGGTACAAGATTAGCGCGTCAATCTAATCTAGCGCGGGTAATAAAATTAGTTGCACTTGGATTTTTCACTAGACCGAGTCCAGACGCGCGCGTGTACACTGCTGCACAAAAATGCCTGTTTGCTCGGTTTTTTGTTATACGGATGTTTCTTATGCCGGCTACATACGTAACGATAAATCGTTGCGATAAAACTGTGCAGTCCGACTGTGCGATAAATCGAACGTTCCTAGTGCCTCCACACGCCTCCGATATCGGAGCCGATCGTCAGTTCTCCGCAAAGCTCATCAGAAACAACATGTCATCCACAATGGCACTGCTTTGGAGTTAGATTTATGATTTCTCTATTATACAGATGTATAGCGCCCTCCAGACTATGCGCGTGAATCGCGGGCGAAGCCGCGAATGCGAGTGTGGCGTCGATTTCGCAGATTGTTCACGCCTTCGCGCCCTGTTCTCCATTTTTTGTCGGTATTTCGGCCCGCGTCAAAGGAGACGCGAAGCGCGAACTTGCAAGACTCCACATTACACAATATTTTGGCTCCTCTGTGGCAAGATAAATATTAATTATATTATGATATATTATATTAAGCAGCTATATTTTACGGTTTTACAATAAAACAAAATGGAAAAACAGCTAAATCACGTATGATGCCATAGATAACTAACAGTTAAACTCGATCAGCTGATGCTTTTCCGCCATATTGCCGCAAACCAAACTGCGAAATCGCCGTGAAGCGTGCGAGTGTGGAGTCATACGTCAACTTCGCGATTTGTTCGCTCCGCGACGTCGCGCCGCGATTCACGCACATAGTCTGGAGGGGGCTTATAATGTAGGTAAAGCCATACGATTAAATAAAATTATAGTATGAGCGTAGGAAAACATGAAAAATCCCGTAAGTACATAAATAAGTTTTTGCCAAAAATTTCATTTTTGGTACAAGCTTTTATTGCTGACTGTACTTTTCTTACAACAGACAACTAATACTCATCAAGACAATTATAAAAACCCCTAACACTATTAGGTTGCGTTGTTTCATCACAGAGTTCCTATGGCCACCTCCTGTCTCCATCCTCAGATCAGCTCAATGGTGCCATAATATTGGATTGTCATCCGATTTATACATGCAAATTACAAATACAAAAATAAAACAGCTCAATCGGAAACCGGGAAGTGGATCAAATTTAACTTGCTAGATTTGATTACAGACCGACAAACAGACAGACAACAGTCAGGTGAAACTAAATAAAAGCTTGTAAAAACAGCGACTACGAACAGAGAACCCTACTATCGGGTCACTGGCACTAAATGCAGTACCGTCTTGACCATAAGGGCACACGGGGCCCGTGCACACAGGGCCCCGTTCCTCAGGGGGCCCCGAAGGATAGACAGTAACAGTATATATATTTGATTACACATAATAAATGTTAGTTTAATTCACTTTCTTTACTTTCCAAATTCTAAAGTTTATTTTTTTCATTAATGTATTTACTAGAATAATAGGTAACCCACGTGCGCACACAAGCGAGCGACGTGAAGTACTGCCGAAATGAACGGTCGCCATCCACACGCAACGATAAAACTGTGCAGTTCACTTCGACAACGATTTTTCTGATATAATTTGCAACTGCCACCGATCAACGATTTATCGTAACGATTTGTCATACACACGGTTCGATTTATCTGCACAGTCGGACTGCACAGTTTTATCGCAACGATTTATCGTTACGTATGTAGCCGGCAGTATCCTCCATCTATCCAACAAGATCAGGCGTTAGTCAGGGCTCTATTCTTGGCCCGCTTTTATTTGGAGTCATGATTAATGATCTTGAACTTGTGCTGAAACACGCAAGATGTCTTCTTTATGCCGATGATTTAAAGCTTATTTGCGGTATAGAAGGAGAGGTAGATCGCGGGGCAATGCAGGCGGACATAGAGGCTGTAGTCGATTGGAGCACAGTAAATAAATTGTTTTTTAATGTTTCCAAATGCTGTGTTTTGTCCTATACTAGCTCATTGAAACTACTTCACGCCCAATATTTGCTTGGATCCGAAATAATAACTCGCGTAAATAATATAAGGCCAAGCGCGCACCACGACTTTTTGTCGCGCGATAATTTAGTCGCAGAAATGTAACGTATGTGTTTATATGGCAGTGCGCGCATATGCGACAAAAAATCGCAGCGATTTTAAAATTGTGATTTGTCACATTTTTCCGCGACTGCTCCGGACGCGATTGTCGCAAAGTGAATTGCGGCATACGGAGTTGTATGGCCCCGCGCGCACTGCGATAATAAAATCGCACCCGGACCTCAGTCGGCATATCGCTCTCCAAGCGTCAACATGTCGGAACCTGCTGCTGAAGACGCTAGATGTTGACCATTTAATTATGGAAATAGAAGGAGATCACCTTTGTGGTATAAATACTCAAAGTCATACAGCGATCACATATTAAAGACAACGTTTCATGACAAACGACTGGTACGAAATCCATGTTGAGAATGAACAAACCGCGACTTTTTCATCGCAGTGCGCGCAGTGAATTTTCTGCGATATATTACAGCGCGATTCTAAAATCGTGTCGCAAAAACTAAAATCGTGGTGCGCGCTTAGGCTAAAAGACCTCGGTGTTATCTTTGATACCAAACTTAGTTTTCGTGATCATATTGAGGCTCTGGCTGCCGACTGTTTTAAAAGGCTGGGATTCATCATTAGGAATGCTCGCGACTTTAACAACCCAAAGGCAATTAAATTACTTTATACAGCCCTTGTTCGGAGTAAGCTTGAAGCCGCTAGCATAGTGTGGAGTCCCGGTGAAAGTACGCATGCCTTGCTTCTAGAAAAGGTACAGAAGGCATTCTTAAGATTCCTGTACAAAAATGTTTATAAGTGCTATCCATTTTTATACCCTACTAAATTTTTGTTAGGATCCCTGGGATTCAACTCTCTGCAAGTGAGGCGTAACCATAATCTTCTGGTAGTAGCTTGTAGAACTTTGCGCGGAGATTCCGACTGCCCTGACCTAGTGGCACAGATAGTGAGGCTCTCTGTGCCTTTCCTATCCAAGCAGGAACTTAGGCCTAGACACCATAACCTTCTTGCAGTTCCAGCAACGCGTACTGCAGCACACCTAAAATATCCTCTCATTCGCGCTCTAAAATTTCTGAACGCGCTTCTGTCATGGGCTCCTGAAAGTGATTTGTTTGCAAGTCGATGGGCAAGTGTATGTAGTATCTGTCTGAAGTATTGCGAGGCGATGGATGGTAGTGGTATTTTATAAAACTGTTTTTGTAAAGTGTTGTGTACCTTAGAGAATATAACCAACGGAGTGGTCATTAACAGGCGTTCCCCTCTGTCGAAAAAAGGTGGCCAATGGTCAACGACTTGTCAACCATATCTATGGAATGACGTTTATCTGACATGGCTATGTTGGCGTTACGTATACATTTGATGTGCCCCTCCCCCGCAAAAAACGGCAGACTATTTTGTACCGAAAATTATAGACATGGCGTCTCCGTTGGTTATATCCTCTAAGTTGTGTACCGTAGCGTATAAGTTAACTCTAAATTGTACAGTGATTTGGTTTATACTGTCAGACTGTATACATTTTGTTTAAATAAATAAAATAAAATAAAATAAAATAAATAAAAAGAGGTCGGCGACATCAAATTTACAAAAAGAAAGTGTTACATTTCACATGTAATATTTTTTTTTACATATCATACGTATAATTACATTCAAACACAATTATTATATTTTAGTCTCATGTAATTGTTGGATTTAATAAGATTTTGCTCGCTCAGTACAAATTGCGGATCGGTCGAGCGACAAATCCGACTTCTCATCTCTCAGAATACAATAACATACTTCAACGAAAATGTGTTAGGCCCCATTCGCACGACAGCTTAAAAAGCGTTGCGTTAAAACCCGACGTTGGCGCTTTTTTACCGTTTCCAATATTTGTGTTCATATGAACGCTTAAAAATCACTTGTGAGTCGTACTGCCACGTACGCATCTCAGCAAAGCCATACTTTATTTGCTATTACGACGTATTATTTGAATATAGCTTGAATATTTCAGGAATTTGTAAGCATAAGTTGACATTTTTAAGGTGAAACTAATAATAATCTTAACGATTGACACCAAAAATTGACACTTGACAGCCAACTGACAGCAGCGCCGGCGCTTTTTCAACGCTTGTGAGAACAGATACACGGATTTCCGTATGGTCTATTCAATTTGACGCCAACGCTCAACGCCGAAAATCGAACAGTGCTCGATAAAAAAGCGCCGCGCTTAAAAACCGCCTTCGTGTGAATACATACATGGTTATCCATTTGTGTCATTCAAACGCTTTTTTAACGCGCGTTGAAAAAGCTGCCGTGCGAACGGGGCCTTAGTGTGCGTGTTGTGACACTTGTCACTCGTCCGTACACAAAAAGAGATCGAGGTTTGCAAGATTTGTCTTTGACGTGTGTCATTTTCTATGTATTTGTGTCGTCATTACAGATTGAATTTTGTATGCAAGTGTGTGAGAAGTGCGACTGTGTGCACCTTTCCCCCCGCGAAAAATGGCAGAAAGATTTGTACGGTGAGATATCGCTTGGGCCCCTCCCTTCCGATGTGTCGGAAGCCGGTGTTGCTCGAAGGTTTTTACACAAAATATTTTAAATTATAGACTAATATGGTAAAATATTAGCACACAAAGGAAGAAAAACTTATAATGAACTGTATAAACCGGCTTCTTACACTTTTTACGCTGTTAATTTGACAAAATATCGTTATGAAAATTTCGCTCGGAATATCATAAGTCCTCTCTGAAATGAGTATTTGCTTGGACTATTTGGCCCTGTGACACTGCAATCCGGCACACTACAAGACACCATCTTCACTGAATTACTTTATTTAATACTTTTCGTCCTAATCCGTGTATATTTTTCAATTTGAAAATTACCGTGATAAGATCTTTGCCGTCCACGGCCGTCGTCAAACTTAAAAGTGGTTACGTTTTCTCTTTGGTAGTCTGACTCTTTCGCACTCATGGGATGTTCATATACGTGATGGCTTCCCTTTCGCACACTTCAGCTGTCTGTCAAGCGCGAGCGGATGGTAGGTCTATGGTAAAAACCCGACGTTGGCGCTTTTTTACCGTTTCTAATATTTGTATTCATATGAACGCTTAAAAATCACTTGTGAGTTGTACTGCCACGTACGCATCTCAGCAAAGCCATACTTTATTTGCTATTACGACGTATTATTTGATTATAGCTTGAATATTTCAGGAATTAGTAAGCATAAGTTGACATTTTTAAGGTGAAACTAATTATAATTTTGATGATTGACACCAAAAATTGACACTTGACAGCCAACTGACAGCAGCGCTGGCGCTTTTTTAACGCTTGTGAGAACAGTTACACGGAGTTCCGTATGATCAATTCAATTAACGGCCAATCAACGGCCAATGCTCAACCACCCGAAAATCGAACAGTGCTCGATAAAAAAGCGCCGCGCTTAAAAACCGCCTTCGTGTGAATACATACATGGTTATTCATTTGTGTCATTCAAACGCTTTTTTAACGCGCGTCGAAAAAGCTGCCGTGCGACGGGGCCTAAGTATCTCTTGGCGGCATTTTTTGTAGGACTGAGCAAACTTGGCTAGGGATACAAAAGAATCTGTTCTCAAAAGTATAGGCACCGCGTATTAACCTTTTCAGACGTTGCAACCTGTAGAAGGGAACATCCGGACCTATCCGGAATCCGGACATACGAAAGCAAAATGTCCGAGACGGAAATAAACGGAATATAAAACGGAGACCTTCGCTAACGCTACGGTCAATAATGGCAGCGTTTTACCTACTACCTTATCGAAAACCTTACATTAATTTTTATCCTGATTTATTTGTAATTAATTTGTATTTAAATTGTTGACATGTATTTTAATTTTAATGTGACATTGTTATATTTTAGAGTTATGGGTATTTTTGCCTGAATTAAACATTTTGATTGGTTGATTGATAATGGACGCAAAGTGCTTGCTGTATTTTAAGATAATTAGTAAAGGATACAAATTGCTTATTAAATAATATACAATTTGTATAATATTCACCATAAAAAGTTTTCTCCTCGCTTTTTTGCTTTTTTTCCTGTAAAGCTTTCTCTCGTTCTTCTTCCTCTTTTCCCATCAGATATAACATATACCACATCTTCGCCATTTCATTTGAGTTGTTGTTTTCTCGACTTATGAAATATTTGCCGAAACTAAATCAAAATTTACGATGAAATTTCAAACAAAAACAAATACGCTGCGATCTCAGTCTGTGAGTCTTGGCCATAGATTTAGTATATAGAGATCCCGTCTCAGCGAGCTGTCACTGTTGCCACTTTTGTTTAGTGTACGATTAACAATGAGGCCCACCTTGCTGTAGCCATGTCGATAAAGTCATATCGATAAACTATCGACATTTCTTGGAATATTAATTTTACTTCAAAGGTTTAACGATACCTAAAATGAACAAAAACGCTTTTATTCTTTATTGCGATTATCAGATCACAATTTTATCGTCACGCCCCAGCAGGGAACCAAGGGAAAGTTCAGATATTTAATTAAAATACATAAAATACTTACTAAAATATGTGTTCCGCAATAATTGAATTATTTTATTACATTATAATATATTCATTATCCATTAGCATTTCAACTATGTTCATGTTTAACGAAGATATTGAAGCTTCAATTAATCGCTATTTCGTTCCGCTGTGTAGCGTTTATCGATATATAACATGGTTAAAATCGACTTTTCACATCCCTAAAAGAGCACACATATACGCTTTTACGCACACATACACAGCCTGGGCGCATCAAAAAAGGCAACACTTGATTTGAAGTCCATCTTGTCAACAGTATGGTTGTCCTTTTTTGACAAACGGCATTTTTAAAAGAGCGAGGAGAGAGAAATGATACTAGTTGCTGCGCCGTGAAAGAGAACAGAAAACGTTGGGCCCTTGGTCTTGGCAATACTGGCAAACTGGCAATGACGGACGACCATAGATAAAACACTTTATTTTGGGTGCCATCTTGGATCAATTTCGAATCGAGGACGTTTATTTATTAAATTGCTATTGGTTAGTAAAATCCATAACTCTTTTCTCATTGGCTGTAAAGGATATTTACATATTCATTTGCAGTATTCAACCAATCACTCTGCATCTTTGACACATTTTTTTTAACATTGAGCTATCTCATTTCCTCGATTGACATAAATTTATTTGTCAAAATACCGTATAAAAATATTGCCTCCGTTTATTAGCTCCATTGTTACTTTTGGTTTCTCCCGTAACCCATAGTTTTTTTTATCTGATTCCGAAGCACATCGCAAAGCTCAATCCCATCCCAACAACATAGAGTGAAAGTGTCCAACGATCGTTGCACAGCAGTGTAGGTAGAGTGAGTCTCTACGCTCGGATTACTGCCTCGTTCTTGACCTTATGCCATCGATGCTTGAATACTTATATTGTGTAACGACGCCAAAAACATGCAAATGACCGTTGCCAAGTCGCATATCGCGTTCTATTAATATTAAAGCTCACATAAATGCTATTTAGTGAACTGTCAAAATGTCCAATAAGAAATTGGCGAAGTGAAAATCGCGCGTGTAAGAAGGTAGGGCTTCAAGTGCGCATCGTGAGTGGTCATATCTGTTCGCAGAGTGGGGGTGTTGCTACATGGTGAATAGATGACGGCGGCGTCGTGAAGCGTCCACGTCGAGCGGATCATGCTGGCTTCTTAACTGGGGGCGTAGGAGAAGTACTGCGCGGCGCCATGAGCGCTGCGGGGCGCGAGTCGGCCGCGGAGCCCGGCGCTGGCGCCGAGCCCGAGGGTGCGCAGTGCGCGTTGGATGCCTCCACCAACACTCCCCCACAATCTCCGCAGGTCAGGGCAACAATCTTATTTCCCTACTAAATAACCAAATTTTGCTTTGATCACAGATGCAGATCAAATTATTTACTTCAAAATGGGACTATATTATTATATTGGTAATTGTTATCCTCAGTCATGAGAAAAACCCGAGAGATAAAGATGTATTATATTTTGTAATGTTGTTTTTCAATATGACATCAATTTCAGATGTAATTTCTGACATTATACATCAACACTTAGATGATAATTATCTCCTGCTCTAAGAACCGTTTTTTCTCTTTTTGATCTAAACACTGTTATTGCTTTATTGAGTACATAATGGCATAAACATAATTTCGTCGGGTGACAAGCAAAACTCACTAAGTACTATCAAAAAATTAAAGCAACAATGCACTTTATTACACTTGTAACACAGTTTATTGTCCAATAATTTCAATGATGTTAGTTACTGACTTTTGCTTGTCACCTGACGATTTATTTAAAAACCATGAAATATGTGTTTTTAAATAAATTATGTTTATGAATTTTCCATTTGAATTAAACTCATATTTTCCACTGGTTCTTTATTAAATATTAAATAATGTGCTTTGAGTATAACATTCAATAGAAATTCAATCATTATTTAAATCTAGAAAAGTATTAAGGCGCCTGAAGGTTTTAATATGCCACCAAAGATCCCAACTCTAGTTATGGTGATCCTTTAAACAGTATAAATTGATGTATTGTAATTTTGTGTTGATTCAATTTAGTGTTTCAAGCTATCGCTATAGCTTTAACAGGGACTTTTCTATCTGCTTAGAACCATCATTGACATGGTTTACTGACCTGACTTGAACCTTAATGCAACAGCATAAGATAAAACATATCAATGTTGTTAAAACATATCAAGATGATTGTAACTTCACTAGAGTCTCAATATTGCTGGAACTGCAAGTGAGAAAACAACTGAGCTGGGTATGTATGTGGGTGGAAATGTTTGTATCCTTAATATGTATGTTATAGTTTCAAGTTTACTCTGTAAAATTACTTATGTTGTGGATACTAGATGATAAATAATATACATCATTTATTTATACATGTATGACAGACAGATAAATACCTAGAATAGATCCAAAACTGGGAGACAATTTTTTGTGATAATAATAACATACAAATAAATGCCCTGACTGAGATTCAAACCTATTAGGACCTTCAAATTTGTAGGCAATGTCCATTACCAACTAGTAACTAGTAGGATGATAAATGAAACCTGTAGTTAGGTAAAATTTTTTACTTGTTTACTTCTTGCACTGAGTAGGTAATGACAAGTCAGATAGGTGTGGGCGTTATAGAGGTCATACAATTGTTTATCTCTTGCAGGATCACCTACTAAGAGCAACAAATGCTACGTGGAATATTTTATTACTATAAAAATAGTGTTTTAATCTGCAATATATTGACTTTTATTTTGAGTGTGTGCTTAATTTTATTTTTAAACCTCACAACAAATAACAATTCAAAACCATGATATCTGCGGTCCCAAGCATGCACTTCCATCCTTTCGTGCTCAGCAAGAGTCAGAGAAGAACACAAATCTATGTGGTCTTCAAGCCTACTACCTATTTATTTTACTCACATAATTGCGGGCTTTTGGCCAAACGAGAATGGAATTTTTAGGATTCTACTGATCTAAAGATAGGAATTTTACGTACTAATCTACAAGTGTGTTCATGATAACTGCTTTTTGAAGAAGTATGTATGTGAGTGGGTGTGCTTCAAGAGTTTTTAGGCTGCAGGCAGAATCAGCAGAAATCAATGACAGTAATACAGTCAGTAATTGAGTTTATAAGACAGCTTAGCTGTCTTCTGTACATTGCTGCAATGTTTAAGAGCCAACGGGAGTGGTCATTTCTCCACACAAACGTACTCCTCGTTTTCCTCCGTGGTTTTTGAAGCTAGAGCAATGAATTTTTCAACACAGATTAATATTGTCAATATCTGTCTTGGACCGTTTTGCTTTTTTGATATTTTTGTTTTTTAAGGCGCTAGAGCCCTTCATAAATGGCCAAAATGGCCTAATTGACTATGCCGCAATGAGAGGCGTGGCATTCAAAACTGATATCAATTAGCCAAAAAAGCAAAACGGTCCGACACAGATAATTTCATAATCATTTAGATTTCCAAATTTGGTTACGATTGGTTAAGTTTTGGAGGAGGAAACAGAGGAGTACGAAACCTCGATTTTTGAGATTTTTACGCAGGATTTTTCGCCTTGTCCTTATCGCACTACTTTTAGGTGCCGCTTCCGTTAGCGAGACGGGTATATTTACCTAAAATATTTAAAACTCAGCTCCTGTTTCGTCTTAACAACGATTAGTTGTTGACAGGTGACAGAGAGCGCTGCGCCCGCGCCTACTAGCACGGGCGGCTCGGGCGGCAAGTGGCAATGCGAGACGTGCACCTATGAGAACTTCCCGCTTTCTAGGAAGGTAAGATTGGAACTTAGACATAGAGATCATTATTTGCATATCAGTATGTTACATGGACCCTGAAAAGGGTGTAGCAAAATAGTTAGTCACAATATCACAGTATGATTATTATTCGATATTAAACTTTCGTGAGACATATTTTAAATTGTTTATACGACAACGGTTTCACTCACTTGAATTTTTAGTCGCTATTGGCGACATGTTTCGGGCCCGTCGGGGGTCCTTCCTCAGGCTCGAGTGCTCGCGGCGGCTGCAACTCGTGCACTGATCGCGCCGCCCGCCTCGTCGCTCGTTGCGCGCGCGCTGACAGAGCGGTGGGGGGCGCGGTGCACTCCGCAGCCGGAGTTGTCAGGTGAAGGTCTGGTAGGGCGGCTGCATCGTCCGGCGTCAAGCACACTGCACTCACTATGTCCACGCGATCGTCATAACGCACTTCCCGCCTAATACCAGGTATTATAGGCTTCCGCCGCCCTAACTTCAATCGGGACGGAGGCTGGATGTTGCCACCTGCATGGAAGCGCCCCCCACCCCCGCTCTGTCAGCGCGCGCGCAACGAGCGACGACGCGGGCGGCGCGATCAGTGCACGAGTTGCAGCCGCCGCGAGCAGTCGAGCCTGAGGAAGGACCCCCGACGGGCCCGAAACATGTCGCCAATAGCGACTAAAAATTCAAGTCAGTGAAACCGTTGTCGTATAAACAATCTATGATTATTATTACTTATACATATTAGTTAGTTATATTATAGGTCCTATACAAGTTATTTTAAACACCAGCCATACTCTGCGTAGTTACTTAATAGGTCATACGTCATACTATACTTTCGTGAAGTAAACGACTACTCGAGTGGCGACCGTGGGGGGAGGAGCGTCCTCAAAGTAGACCCCAGATGCGTTGGCACAACGACATCAAAAAGACTGCGGGGTCTGCGGGGAAGAAGTGGCTCCAGGTCGCACAGAACCGTGACGAGTGGCGTAAAATGAAGGATGCCTACAAGAAGATTAAAGAACTTATTATGGGACTAATATCGAAATAGCGAAAAAAAATTGGCTGATTCATACATGGGCAAGGCTCACAAAAAGTGTACTTTATTAATCTTATTATTATTTGTAAGTCCATTTTGGGTTTCACGGGCCTATAAATCCCGGTCTTTTGATAGGCTTGCGTGGGTTTTAGTTACTTCCAACACGTAGAGGCCCCTTGAAGAGCTTTAACGCCATGTAGAACGCCTGCTGGAACCCGCAACAATAAACACCCATGAGCCGGTCGCAACAGGCATTGGGACTATTGTAGAAAAAGTGAATAGTATACCGGTCTATTGATTGAAGTTTGGGTGGACAATGAGCCTGGGCCATTGTAAAGAAGTCCAGACACCTGCCATAACAATGCTAACACACGTTATCGAGGCAGGTGGTGACTTGCCGCTGACTAGATGGGCCCCTGAAACTGCCGTCGCGAAGACGACCAGGAGCAACATGCATCGGTGTGAGCGGCTCAGAGGTGTCGAGAGGTGTGCGCCGCTTTCTACCCAGTGGCTGTTACCAGCCACTGAGCCAACTTGCGTCTTATGCATCTTTCACTTCCACCCCTGGAGCATATAGCTCTAGCGACTCCTCTCTGAACGGCCAATGGAGACAAGCCAGAGCTGAGAGTCATGCGGGTCCCCTTGGGGTCCACTCCAACTGACGAAGACACGCTGGAGACAGAGACCCTGACCGACTCTCGGGAGCACTCGGGTCCGTGGGGTCGTTACTCCCCAACAGCTCGCCACAAGCTGCCCTGCGGGCGTATTATTATTATTATTTTATAAGCAGGCAGGCAGTTGTGACAACTGATGTTGCCTGTATCCAGTAATAATTAACAGTTATTATTGACAAGTAGATGTACTATAGGTGTGCTTGTCTAATTTATTTTTAAATAAATTAAAATTTTAATATTTTTTTACTGGACCTAACTTTGCGTAAAGTAATACGTTATTTAAAGAGTTCCAGAAAATTAGTTACTTATATGGTTTCTGTATACGTTTAATATTTATTTGTACTATTAAGCTTAATAAAATTATGTTCAGGAACTACCCAAGTAACACAAAAGTAGCTGAATATTGTTTGAATAATAGAGCATGCCGTACTGAATGCTGAATAAGGTAGCTGTATATCTTCTGTATAAGCGCTAATACAGACGTTATACAGAAGGTTTGGGCGCAAATTGGGCATGCCCACGCCGCTTAATACTGAATAACAGTAATGTAATAGCTGTATAAGTGTGTCCCCACACATTGGATCGCTGAATAACACTTGTATAGAGGCTGTCAAAAGCTTCTATACCGCTTTTAAACCAAAGTTATCCAGCTTTGTATAGAAATGACTCAGTTAGTCACACGTTATGAAGCTTTTGGTTCAAAAGTGCATTGTTACAGAAAATATATTCAGCTATTTGTGTATGATTTGTCTTCCATTTTAATTTGTGAACTCGTGTCAAAGTGTAGTTTCTGAAGTGAATACAAAATAAGGAGGACATTACCCACATATTGATTTGATGTTTACATAACATCAATTTCATTGCGCATGCGACTTTACTGTAAATATATATATACATTTTATTTAAAATTTTAAAGCGCTGCGTAAATAATGCACTGTTTAGAAAGTAAATATAGAAAATTTAGTACTCCACTTTTAAATTTGTAATTATTTGCGGTGTTTAGATGTTTTAGTGATAGAAAATGTACTTTAACAAGTTATGTTACGATAAAACTAGTTTTATAAATGAATATAAATGGGTTTTTCAGTTCATTTTAAATTCCTATTTAATTGGTTGGTAATAGAGGTTAGAATATGAGCAACCGTAATGGCGTCCGACTGTGCTGAATATAAGCTGCTGCCACAGCTATTATGTGCTAAATTTCTGAATAGGCATTCACATTATTCGCATTACTAAGCTACATGTTAGATAATAATGGTTTTAGAACAACAAGTTTTGAATAACATCAGTATAATAGTAATTGTTTTCTCAATCTTAAAGCCTATTAGGGTTCTATACACAAATGGTAAAAACCACATAGATCCTCACTATTTTGATGAGAAACATTATAGGTATGTAAAACGGGCAATATTCAATCCTACTTCCTACTAATATTATAAACGCGATATAATATTTAAGTTATATGATAAATCTGGGGGCACGGCAGATTACACAGTTATTTTTTCCGTTATCAGTTCCGACAAATATGTAGTAGGTAAAGGTACACGCAAAGATGTACGACGTGAGTACGAAGATGTATATAGTATGAGTATGGTATGGTTACGAGTATGGTATGAATATGAATATGGTATAGGTGCGAAGGTGCGGGTATATTAGTAGCGGGTATCACGGGTATGAGTACAAGAATGGTTTGGTATGGGCAGTATTGTTTAGGTATGAGTACGAGTATAGTGTGGGATGGGTATGAGTAGACTCACTTGAAACCTAAAAACAGTCCGTTCAAAATCGACAGGAGAACCGATTTCGCTATATTTTAATGGGGGTGATTATTTTATTTTTCACATACCAAGTCCAGTCTACAAGTTTTTAATGCAACAATATCAATAACTAGCATTTGACACCTTGTTTGCCAACTAGCAACAACCTTAAATGGCCATTGGTAAACCTTATCTCGTTGCAGTAAGGTATGCAAATGGTCCGTTAACAGTGTTTACGATGGAAGCTAGTAATTGTTTACGTAAAATAACCAATCGAAAAGAATTGTTAAGAAAACTAAACCTCGATTTTTTTAATAATGATTGGATTAAAGAATAAATACGCAAGATGCGTTCAAAATAAAATAAAAACAAGCTCAAGCTCAAGGCAATCAGGCTCAAGTAGCACCGTTGAGCGTGTATAAAGCTACGGAACCCTCTCCACCGCGCACTTGTTGATACTAAGCAGTAGTTTGAATAGCGCTTGTCATTGCGTTCATTTTGCAGCTTTTAGCAAGAAAAGATAGTACATGTGTACTAAAATCGCTATAACTTAAGTATAAGTGTTGTTTTAGTATTTATTATTCAGACGTTATGTCTATAAAAGCCATAATTAACCCATATATGCAGCTACTGAATAACAAATAAGATTTGGATTTCATTACAGCTTCCAGTAATAGCGTCCACCTTTATTCAAAAACTAGCATTAAAACAGAAAATGCAACCGCTTTTATACAGTTGAAAGTCTCCGCCGACGCTTCTTTTCAGCATTTAGTAGCCACTATCACATTTTTCTTAATATTGTCTGCTTAATATCTCACAACACAGAATATATACAGCTAATTGCTGCTAATGCCGCTATTATTCAGCTTTTAGTAACCACAAATGCTTTAAGCTGAATAATGTCCGACTAACTGTGTAAGAAATAAGTAATATTCAGTTTTAATATGCAAAACCGATACTATGCAAAATTTATTCAGCATTAATTGGTATATAGGCCCCACTAGGCGCACATATTTCTTTATTCCGAATTTAGTAATTTCCACCGCTTATACACAAAATATATGCAATCATAATTTGAATAAGATGATAATTTTACTATATTATCCTGCTTGTGTGTTACTTGGGTACATATTCGTCTTAATTTCAGTGTACGATGTGCCGCACAAGCAAGCCGCTACTGGGTGAAGATATTCTCAAGCTGCAGGACGGCGCGCGGGCGCTTCCTCACGACTCAGGTAAGCTTTATCACAACGGTATGAGGTCCAAAAGGTATAAAATCACACATTTTATTTATACGACCTTGACATGTTTTTTTGAAATCCCTATCTGTTGTTGAACGACTGCTTTGCATTATTTTGTTTAAATTAGGATAAATTTGTTTTTATTTGAATTCAGAGGCTGATGCAGTAGCGGAGCGCCTGAAACCCCTCAGGATCGCATCTCCAGTCGGGCAGGCCGGCGCCTCCTGCCAGGCCAAGTGGCCTTGCCCGGTAAATATATGAATAGCTTTTGATATCAGGTGAACCGTAAAGAGAGGCCGAACACACAAGCACGTCATAGTCATGTATAGACATGAAACAGGCCGGTAACCTCTGCAGTCTTATCTCTTAGCTGATCATTTATTTTGTGTCTTTGTCATAAGTCCTATACGACAATATTCAGTACTACCTGCATTTGTTATATTTCAGACGTGTACATACGAAAATTGGCCGCGGTCGCTCAAGTGCGCCATGTGCGGCGCGCCGGCCGCCGCGGCCGCGCCGCCCGAGCCCAAGCCGTCGCCTGTCGGTCAGTACATAGTACATGTACCAGTACCGTCCCGTCCACACTGCTAGTCCGTAGGACCATTCGTAAACCTTATTGTACAGACTAACCCCCTTATTCATAAAACATTACGGGCCTGATTTAGTTAAATTATGTTTTATCCCTTTCTTACAAATACATAAGTCAAAATGACAGATAAAGACAAACGATTATTACCTAATTGAGGTTTGTAGCGCGTTTATGAAAAAGGATCCGAGGTAAAGGCGTTTAGCGTCTGCTTTATCGACGCTAGTAAAAAAAGTTCTGTCTTATGATAATAATTTACGGGTTTTTAATAAAATATTACCTTTTCAGGAATTAATGACATCTGTAATAGCCAAAACGCATCGTCAAATGATAAGCGTCGTAACAACCCGGACTGGCTGTGGCTACAAGCTTGCATGGGTGAGTTTATTACTAGTCATTTATGGCATTAAGCAAATGGTCATATATTAAACCACTAATTTGTTTGTTTTAACTACTTTTGTCCTTTAAAGCGGAATAAAAATGTAGCTTTCCATCACAGAATGGTCCTTATGCTTCAAGCGCAATAAGTACCTTTTTATCTGAAAATCTGATTGTAGAATGATCCTTATTGCACATGAAGACTAAGGACTCTTCTCTGATGGAAATCCACAAACGGTTTCCTTCCATTCTTCGTTCGTCTGTTTCATGTTCACAACTGCGATTGCATTTTTTTTTTAATTAATACAATAATAGACCGCGAGGCAGGAACATATTTCCAAGACCAATAGCCTCCCGGGTCATGTGTAATGAATCCTTGTAGACGTCAGCTACCGCACAGTTGGAGGGTTTAGCAATGGCGGCCACAGAAACACGTAATAAATTGAAACTAAATTTAGCCAACGCCTCCCGTTTGATACTTTGTCAGATGATAGTTAAGATGTTACTCTAAATTCAAAAAATCATCAGCCGATTGTATTACATGTTCATGCGACGAGCTGACGGTCTTTCTGTCCGCGATACAACCGACGGACGGTTTTTTTAATTGACGAAATTTGCGCCCGGTCGGCGGTCCAAAGAGTAACAAAAATAAGATGTTCGCCCTGCGACTGCGCCCTCGTGCTAGGAAAATTGAATTAAGTAGATTGTTTTTTTTTTGTATGTGAGGTGTGGTGGAGGGCGACGTGGGCCGCGTGGAGGCGTACCTGGCGGCCGGCGGCGACCCGGCGCGGGCCCTGGCCGCGCACGAGGCCGCGCTGCTCGACCGCGCCTCCGCCTTCGACGCCGGACACACGCTAGTGCACCTCGCCATCAGGTACCGTACCACACCCAACAATACTCAGCCACGTACCTGCGGCCGCGCACGAGGCCGCGCTGCTCGACCGCGCCTCCGCCTTCGACGCCGGACACACGCTAGTGCACCTCGCCATCAGGTACCGTACCACACCCAACAATACTCAGCCACGTACCTGCGGCCGCGCACGAGGCCGCGCTGCTCGACCGCGCCTCCGCCTTCGACGCCGGACACACGCTAGTGCACCTCGCCATCAGGTACCGTACCACACCCAACAATACTCAGCCACGTACCTGCGGCCGCGCACGAGGCCGCGCTGCTCGACCGCGCCTCCGCCTTCGACGCCGGACACACGCTAGTGCACCTCGCCATCAGGTACCGTACCACACCCAACAATACTCAGCCACGTACCTGCGGCCGCGCACGAGGCCGCGCTGCTCGACCGCGCCTCCGCCTTCGACGCCGGACACACGCTAGTGCACCTCGCCATCAGGTACCGTACCACACCCAACAATACTCAGCCACGTACCTGCGGCCGCGCACGAGGCCGCGCTGCTCGACCGCGCCTCCGCCTTCGACGCCGGACACACGCTAGTGCACCTCGCCATCAGGTACCGTACCACACCCAACAATACTCAGCCACGTACCTGCGGCCGCGCACGAGGCCGCGCTGCTCGACCGCGCCTCCGCCTTCGACGCCGGACACACGCTAGTGCACCTCGCCATCAGGTACCGTACCACACCCAACAATACTCAGCCACGTACCTGCGGCCGCGCACGAGGCCGCGCTGCTCGACCGCGCCTCCGCCTTCGACGCCGGACACACGCTAGTGCACCTCGCCATCAGGTACCGTACCACACCCAACAATACTCAGCCACGTACCTGCGGCCGCGCACGAGGCCGCGCTGCTCGACCGCGCCTCCGCCTTCGACGCCGGACACACGCTAGTGCACCTCGCCATCAGGTACCGTACCACACCCAACAATACTCAGCCACGTACCTGCGGCCGCGCACGAGGCCGCGCTGCTCGACCGCGCCTCCGCCTTCGACGCCGGACACACGCTAGTGCACCTCGCCATCAGGTACCGTACCACACCCAACAATACTCAGCCACGTACCTGCGGCCGCGCACGAGGCCGCGCTGCTCGACCGCGCCTCCGCCTTCGACGCCGGACACACGCTAGTGCACCTCGCCATCAGGTACCGTACCACACCCAACAATACTCAGCCACGTACCTGCGGCCGCGCACGAGGCCGCGCTGCTCGACCGCGCCTCCGCCTTCGACGCCGGACACACGCTAGTGCACCTCGCCATCAGGTACCGTACCACACCCAACAATACTCAGCCACGTACCTGCGGCCGCGCACGAGGCCGCGCTGCTCGACCGCGCCTCCGCCTTCGACGCCGGACACACGCTAGTGCACCTCGCCATCAGGTACCGTACCACACCCAACAATACTCAGCCACGTACCTGCGGCCGCGCACGAGGCCGCGCTGCTCGACCGCGCCTCCGCCTTCGACGCCGGACACACGCTAGTGCACCTCGCCATCAGGTACCGTACCACACCCAACAATACTCAGCCACGTACCTGCGGCCGCGCACGAGGCCGCGCTGCTCGACCGCGCCTCCGCCTTCGACGCCGGACACACGCTAGTGCACCTCGCCATCAGGTACCCGAGCCCGACGAGTTGAAGTGAACGAGCAGTTCGCCCCGAATAGCGACTCTGGGAATTTACAGAACGCAAGTTTAGCTCTGAACGCCGTGGATCGCTCTGAAAATATCGATCTGATATACATAGTTTCGTGGATAGTTGCGCCTTTGCATCGAAGACTACACCAATTTTCGTAATATCTCGATCCTCATGCACGATGGCATGGTGAAGTATATAGCCAAATGATTAATAATTCTCCCCACCACCACAACTGACACGAAATGACCGAGCGAAGCTAGATCTTAGGGTCAACTAGAGGCCCATTGTGATGTTTGTTTTGTAAAAAATTGTATTAAGATATTACTTCACGCAATAGATTACAAAACAAACATCACAATGGGCCTCTAGTTGACCCTAAGATCTAGCTTCGCTCGGTCATGTCGTGTCGGTTGTGGTGGTGGGGAGAATCATTAATCATTTGGCTACATACTTCACCATGCCATCGTGAATGAGGATCGAGATATTACGAAAAGTAACCCTGTCATCTATGAGAATTTTTAGAACGCCAGTTCAACGCTTAACACTAGTCACCGATTTGACTATACAGTTTTCGTTTAGTTTCAAATATATCTGTTATTTAAATATTTAATGGCAAAACCGTTAAAAAAACCTGTAAAATCTCCTAATATAAATAAAGACTAAAGAATAATACAATTTCTCAAAGCGCCGGATGTTTTGTCCTCGGCTCAACGAGTAATGAAAAGGAAATATCTGGATATAATAAGTGTCTGTTTGCGCAGGTTCCAGCGCGAGGACATCCTGGCGACGCTGCTCGCGCGCATCTCGGGCGGCGGCCCGGGGCTCAAGCGCTCGCCGTCATACATCGGTCAGTTCAGTTCAGCATTGTATCATTTGGTTGAAGCTGTCCTAAGGCAAAACAGCTACTGAAGGAAGCTCTTTCAGTGTTTAATTTATATTTCAATCATTATGCGTACTCACAAATAAAATAAATATGCAATATGTATAAAAACAAATTAGAACTAAAGTCCATAAAATATTGGGCAGTCGAGATATGTAAATTGAGTCATACGGCGTCACACAGGTTGCTGCCTGGTTTAACAAACATGACAATGCGATTACCGCGTAAAAGAATGTACGGCGGCGAACAGAACCATCTATTTCAGATACCAATTTTACAACTACATCTTACATTTATTACTTAACTGTTCTCTTATCGTCGTATCATATTACGATACACTAATAGGTTGCAGTAAGTATTTTTTATGTATTACTTTGTCTATTGCTGAAGCGTGAAGCGCCGGTGGCCTAGCGGTAAGAGTGTGCGACTTGCAGTCTGAAGGTCGCGAGTTCAAACCCCGGCTCGTACCAATGAGTTTTTCGGAACTTATGTACGAAATGTCATTTGATATTTACCAGTCGCTTTTCGGTGAAGGAAAACATCGTGAGGAAACCGGACTAATCCCAATAAGGCCTAGTTTACCCTCTGGGTTGGAAGGTCAGATGGCAGTCGCTTTCGTAAAAACTAAAAACTAGAGCCTATGCCAATTCTTGGGATTAGTTGTAAAGCGGACCCCAGGCTCCCATCAGCTGTGGCAAAGATGCCGGGACAACGCGAGGAAGAAGATTACTTTGTCTATCTATATAATATTGAATATGATATCTCACCGTTATAGAGCCGAAACCAATTGTTTTTGTCAACAGCTCCGGATGTAGCGGCGGCGATCCGGCGGCACGTGGCCGCCTCCATCCGCTACAAGAAGGGCGCCTTCGCGTGCCGCTACCTCAACGAGTTCTGTACTTTCGCGTTACCAGCAGGTCGGTGTTATGTTCAACTCTAATAGTGCTCGAAATTTGAAGCCTAGTAGTAGCCTAACGTAATCACTTCAATTCGTACGTACTAGTACGTAATACCTTCTAATTTTGATGATCCTTGAGCAGCGTGAGTACTGTGTGTCAGTGTGAAAATTAAAGCAACAGCCTGCGTTTGTTAGTTTTTGCACGGTTAATCTGCAAAGACCTATGACGGCATAATTTCTTAAACATCATAACCTATTCTTCTTATTTTCTATGGCACAGAGATCGAAGAACTACCAGTAGCCATCCAAGAGCAACTGTTCTCGGAGCTGCTCGACCGCGACGCGCAACAGACCCTCGAGGCTGAACCGCCCCTCATTAACTGGAGTCTCGAGTTATGCGTGCGGCTCGGTGAGTGACTCAAAACATCTAAACAAACTTTCCAATCTGAATTAGTAATGATTCTTTTATCCGAAGTTTCCTCTAGATCAAGAGAGTCTGCAGTATTTGTATCGATGGGACCCGATTCCTTCAGTATATTTTAGAAACTACATTTTCAGTCTTTGTACCTATATGACAGGACGCGGATGTTTAATATTTTGACTCGGAAATTAAATAATATGATAAGATAGAAGACTGGTTTATGTGTCTTTGTTTATTTGTTAACGGTGTTCGGAGGTAATGTCCTTAATTCGTTGTTTACTTACTGGTATCAGGATCGCGGCTGCACGCGCTATGGAACCGCTCGGCCGGCGACTGCCTGCTGGACGCCGTCTCGCAGTGCGCGTACGGCGTGTTCGACCGGCGCGGCGCCCTGCGTGCGGCGCTGGCGGAGTCGCTGCTGGCGGCCGGCGAGCGCTTCTACGACCGCTGGGCCGCCTGGGAGAGACAAGGAGCGGCAAGGTTGCACTATGCTCCGGAGGTACACGAGTATACTAGTGTTCTAGCAGTGTCGCAGTGCGCGTACGGCGTGTTCGACCGGCGCGGCGCCCTGCGTGCGGCGCTGGCGGAGTCGCTGCTGGCGGCCGGCGAGCGCTTCTACGACCGCTGGGCCGCCTGGGAGAGACAAGGAGCGGCAAGGTTGCACTATGCTCCGGAGGTACACGAGTATACTAGTGTTCTAGCAGTGTCGCAGTGCGCGTACGGCGTGTTCGACCGGCGCGGCGCCCTGCGTGCGGCGCTGGCGGAGTCGCTGCTGGCGGCCGGCGAGCGCTTCTACGACCGCTGGGCCGCCTGGGAGAGACAAGGAGCGGCAAGGTTGCACTATGCTCCGGAGGTACACGAGTATACTAGTGTTCTACCAGTGTCGCAGTGCGCGTACGGCGTGTTCGACCGGCGCGGCGCCCTGCGCGCGGCGCTGGCGGAGTCGCTGCTGGCGGCCGGCGAGCGCTTCTACGACCGCTGGGCCGCCTGGGAGAGACAAGGAGCGGCAAGGTTGCACTATGCTCCGGAGGTACACGAGTATACTAGTGTTCTACCAGTGTCGCAGTGCGCGTACGGCGTGTTCGACCGGCGCGGCGCCCTGCGTGCGGCGCTGGCGGAGTCGCTGCTGGCGGCCGGCGAGCGCTTCTACGACCGCTGGGCCGCCTGGGAGAGACAAGGAGCGGCAAGGTTGCACTATGCTCCGGAGGTACACGAGTATACTAGTGTTCTACCAGTGTCGCAGTGCGCGTACGGCGTGTTCGACCGGCGCGGCGCCCTGCGTGCGGCGCTGGCGGAGTCGCTGCTGGCGGCCGGCGAGCGCTTCTACGACCGCTGGGCCGCCTGGGAGAGACAAGGAGCGGCAAGGTTGCACTATGCTCCGGAGGTACACGAGTATACTAGTGTTCTACCAGTGTCGCAGTGCGCGTACGGCGTGTTCGACCGGCGCGGCGCCCTGCGTGCGGCGCTGGCGGAGTCGCTGCTGGCGGCCGGCGAGCGCTTCTACGACCGCTGGGCCGCCTGGGAGAGACAAGGAGCGGCAAGGTTGCACTATGCTCCGGAGGTACACGAGTATACTAGTGTTCTACCAGTGTCGCAGTGCGCGTACGGCGTGTTCGACCGGCGCGGCGCCCTGCGTGCGGCGCTGGCGGAGTCGCTGCTGGCGGCCGGCGAGCGCTTCTACGACCGCTGGGCCGCCTGGGAGAGACAAGGAGCGGCAAGGTTGCACTATGCTCCGGAGGTACACGAGTATACTAGTGTTCTACCAGTGTCGCAGTGCGCGTACGGCGTGTTCGACCGGCGCGGCGCCCTGCGCGCGGCGCTGGCGGAGTCGCTGCTGGCGGCCGGCGAGCGCTTCTACGACCGCTGGGCCGCCTGGGAGAGACAAGGAGCGGCAAGGTTGCACTATGCTCCGGAGGTACACGAGTATACTAGTGTTCTACCAGTGTCGCAGTGCGCGTACGGCGTGTTCGACCGGCGCGGCGCCCTGCGTGCGGCGCTGGCGGAGTCGCTGCTGGCGGCCGGCGAGCGCTTCTACGACCGCTGGGCCGCCTGGGAGAGACAAGGAGCGGCAAGGTTGCACTATGCTCCGGAGGTACACGAGTATACTAGTGTTCTACCAGTGTCGCAGTGCGCGTACGGCGTGTTCGACCGGCGCGGCGCCCTGCGTGCGGCGCTGGCGGAGTCGCTGCTGGCGGCCGGCGAGCGCTTCTACGACCGCTGGGCCGCCTGGGAGAGACAAGGAGCGGCAAGGTTGCACTATGCTCCGGAGGTACACGAGTATACTAGTGTTCTACCAGTGTCGCAGTGCGCGTACGGCGTGTTCGACCGGCGCGGCGCCCTGCGTGCGGCGCTGGCGGAGTCGCTGCTGGCGGCCGGCGAGCGCTTCTACGACCGCTGGGCCGCCTGGGAGAGACAAGGAGCGGCAAGGTTGCACTATGCTCCGGAGGTACACGAGTATACTAGTGTTCTACCAGTGTCGCAGTGCGCGTACGGCGTGTTCGACCGGCGCGGCGCCCTGCGTGCGGCGCTGGCGGAGTCGCTGCTGGCGGCCGGCGAGCGCTTCTACGACCGCTGGGCCGCCTGGGAGAGACAAGGAGCGGCAAGGTTGCACTATGCTCCGGAGGTACACGAGTATACTAGTGTTCTACCAGTGTCGCAGTGCGCGTACGGCGTGTTCGACCGGCGCGGCGCCCTGCGTGCGGCGCTGGCGGAGTCGCTGCTGGCGGCCGGCGAGCGCTTCTACGACCGCTGGGCCGCCTGGGAGAGACAAGGAGCGGCAAGGTTGCACTATGCTCCGGAGGTACACGAGTATACTAGTGTTCTACCAGTGTCGCAGTGCGCGTACGGCGTGTTCGACCGGCGCGGCGCCCTGCGTGCGGCGCTGGCGGAGTCGCTGCTGGCGGCCGGCGAGCGCTTCTACGACCGCTGGGCCGCCTGGGAGAGACAAGGAGCGGCAAGGTTGCACTATGCTCCGGAGGTACACGAGTATACTAGTGTTCTACCAGTGTCGCAGTGCGCGTACGGCGTGTTCGACCGGCGCGGCGCCCTGCGCGCGGCGCTGGCGGAGTCGCTGCTGGCGGCCGGCGAGCGCTTCTACGACCGCTGGGCCGCCTGGGAGAGACAAGGAGCGGCAAGGTTGCACTATGCTCCGGAGGTACACGAGTATACTAGTGTTCTACCAGTGTCGCAGTGCGCGTACGGCGTGTTCGACCGGCGCGGCGCCTTGCGTGCGGCGCTGGCGGAGTCGCTGCTGGCGGCCGGCGAGCGCTTCTACGACCGCTGGGCCGCCTGGGAGAGACAAGGAGCGGCAAGGTTGCACTATGCTCCGGAGGTACACGAGTATACTAGTGTTCTACCAGTGATAACTATAGTTTTTTAAAAGGGTTTTTTTTAATTACACATCGGCGGCAAACAAGCTTACGGCCAGCCAGATAGTAAGCGGTTCCCGTAGCCTATGGACGCCGCAATTAAAGGGGTGTTACATGCGCGTTGCCGACCCTTTAAAAACCTGTACAGTCACCTGCAATAATATGTTACTCTTTGAAGGCCGCAAAAATATGTGACACGCTCTTATGGCTCTACAAATAAGATCGTGTCAGATATTTTTGTGGCCTTCGTTGTGTATTATAGTATTGCCGGTGACTGTACACCCCTTATGAACTACTGTTATTTTTGTCTTTTGTCCAAGTTCACCACCAGCTGACGTATAATCGGTATAATCTACCATTTTGTATCTAACTGACTTTTATAATACTTTAATCTCAGAAATCCTCTTTACCAACGGACTCCCACGAGCCTTCATTCGGAGTATGGAGGCTGTACCGAGTGCTCTGCGGATTAGGTCGTTTAGAGCCGTGTGTCTATAAAATCGGCCGGCGCTTGATTGGCAGTGGAGTCCGTGGTGCCCATAAGCGTCAACATGGCTTCCACAGCGGGAGCAAGCGTGTGGCTCGCAGGCTTTCAAACCTAGCCTGAGGCATACGGCTACGCGCAGTGACGCCGGGTCTAAAAGGGAACCAATGTTCCGCGACGGCAAGGCGCGCAGCCAATGCCCTGACTCGGGTTCCGATACTTCCGATCATTTTGTTAATTATAAAAACAAACCTTGTTTATTGTCCAGGAGTCCCAGCTCCGGTCGGAATGGTCCCGCCTCGTGTCGGCGGCCGCTCGGCCCGGCACGGCGCTGCACCAGCTGCACGTGTTCGCGCTGGCGCACGTCACGCGGCGGCCCATCATCGTGTACGGCGTCAACGTCGTCAACTCCTTCCGCGGCGAGGCGCTAGGATACGCGCGCTTCCAGGGTGAGAATATCTAATCATAGTGAACAAACATTCAATTAGACCCCTAGTCGACCTTCAGACCTCCTTTCGCCGGGTCGTTTCGTGGTTGCAGCGGTTTCCGAGCTTCCGAGCATGGTTTGCATTTTTAGATAGAATTTGTTACTAGACTATATGCCTCATCAAGCCGTCGGGCGTGAAGACTGAGATACCACTTAAGTTCGTGTAGTCTTCGATGATTCGTGCAAGAGCGTAAATAGAGTATCTCTGATTAATTATCACAAGTCGTTTTATGTTTCCGTCGGTAGTGCGACACTAAATTATGTACCGTATAATGCATTTAGCAGTTTTCACATTCAACATAATTAAAATAGACAATCTCTGTGTAATATTACTGATATTGAGTGTATATTGAATGAAGTTCTTCACATTAAAAGCAGGCAATTTGCTGTCTTTGGTGAGACTTCCCAGAGACCGAGTAAAGCTGCTAGCTAGAGACAAGCTCTATAGTTAGTTGAGTTGATTTGTGGCTAGTTACCGATGGTCAGCCACAGGGCGCGCTGCGGGCGGCAGCGCGGCTACGGACTTAGCCAGCGCCAGGTCCACTTGTAAAGCGAGCTCCACGGCCGCCTCCCAGAGTCCTAGTAAAGCTGATAGTTAGAGACGGGCTCTATAGTGGTTCAGTTGATCTGTGGCTAGTTACCGATAGTCAGCCACAGGGCGCGCTGCCACGCCACCAACACACGCAACCAACGGCCACTGGATCGCTGGCCCAGTGCTCTACCATCTATGCTACCAAAACCAAGAGCGAATATTTCCACCATATATATGAGCCTTAGGGAATTTGTTTCCTAGCGTAGGGGCTATTCATAAATGACGTCATTTCAAATTAGGGGCGGGGGAGTGTCTAGACATCGGATGATGGTAGCATGACGTAGGAGGAAACGGGGTAATTCGAGGCATGATTTTGGGAGGGTTGGGGGGGGTCAAAAATCGATGACGTAATTTATGGACAGCCCCTTAATAGCATCGTTTCAATTTGTATAGGTATATATCTTCCCTTGCTGTGGGAGCCTGCGCTGTGTTCCAAGTCGCCGCTGGCGGTGGGCTACACGAGAGGACACTTCTCAGCGCTCGTGCCCATCGAGCCCTATTGTCGACGCCACTACATTTGCAGGTACCCCATATTTCATTCATTTTAAACTTTATTTTATTGCACATCAAAAAAGGTACAAATGGTTATTAACTTTATACATATTATCATTACAAATGGCGGACTTAATGCCTCATGTTATGGCATTCTCTACCAGTCAACCATAGGGCTAAACAGAAAAATGTCAAGGCGGGTGCAGTGAAAAGCGTTCACTGCTATAAATGGCAAAATTTTGATATGCGATAAGATGAGATATAATAGTAGGATATAGAAATCTCAAGCTGATTTGTTTCTATGAAGTTAGTATGAGAATTATTATTATTCTCTTTATTTATTTTTCGTCTTTTTTTTTTATTTATATCAAAACATGCATACAGTTAGTCATACTTACAAACTAAACACACACAAGTTACTAACTAAACATTGCTGCCGCTCCTAGACGCTTCCGGTGCAAAAGTGCCCATAATACTCGCGGCATTGCCGCGCTGGATGGCTATGGATAGCCTTTGCACCACTATGGATAGCTTTTTCCGTCTTAAGTTAGGTTTGTTATAATATGAATATAAAAGTAAAATATAAAAACACTTACAAAACAATAAAAAATACATATAAACACATTATAAAAAACCTAACCTAGGTTGCCGCCGGCACCGGGGCGGGGCTTGGCCCAAGCTGCCGGTGGTCAGGGCCGCAGAGTGAGGAACCGACGTACTATACGCGCCGTGTCCAAAATTACCGCCTTCTGCATCTGACCCTTGATCCAACCACCCAGCGAGAGTCTCTCTAGGTGTTGGTCGAGACTCTTCGCTATGAGACCGTTCGCTGACACGACTATCGGAACAATGATCGTCGAGTCAACATCCCACATGGCGGTAATCTCATGAGCTAAGTCTAGGTACTTGCTGGACTTGTCCTTCTCGGCCTTCATGAGATTGAGAATTGTTATTATTATTATTGGGGATTAGTATGAGTATAAACTTTTTAAAGCGCAATAATAATGTTTGATATTTTTTCTTCTGTGTATTTTCGTATATTAATAAACTTCGTGGGTTCATATTTTCGTATTCATGAATATTTTGAATTCATGAGCTCGATATAGGATCGATTTAGGTAAAATGTGTAACGTGTTCGCAGGGACGAGCAAGAGGAGACCGATGATAGTTGTTACCTGCCGCTCACGGACTGCGAGGGGAAACTGCTACCCGTGCACTTCCTCACCGTAGATGAGGTTGGTTACTTCTTCTTCGTGTAAAGGCACAGAATAAATAATAGTACTAGGTACAGAAGACTCACTCTCTAACAAAACGTGTCTGTTACGATTAGGACAGATATGACCGCTAGGTGGCGCAAGCGCCACGCGCGGCGGCCTATGACTAGCCACCAAAATTGGTGTGGGACGGAATCGCGGAGTGAGCCACGCCTGATAAAGGGATCAAACTTCTTAAAACAAAATTTTTGTCTGCCAATGGTTTGCCACTTCTAGCCCTCGGGGTGTAGCCCTCAGGAGATAGCTGGATGGAACACCGTTACGAATACCAGCTGCGGAACACCTGCCTCCAGGGGAAAGGAAAAGTGGGCAGTATGGAAAGCTCTTAACATGCTTAGGACGGGAGTTCATCGATCAAAAGATAATCTTCCGAGATAGTGGAGTCCCTCAAATAACAATACACACGAGACAGTGGTCCTTGTGCTCTACTACGTGCACTGAGGTTGGTTACTTGATAACTAACATCAATAATATCGTACTGTAGTTTCATTTAGGTTTGTCTCATTTTGATAACTTTCTTTTGTAACATGTAGAAAGAAATGCATGACTATTTCAGACTCTGTGAAACATTACTACTACTATATAGCACTGTGTAGGTACCAACCATGAATGCAATAAATCAATTTTGTTTTGAACATTAACTTATTGGTCCGTCGAGTAATGTGACTGAATTGTCCGAGTGTGAGTTACGTATAGATTTGGCGAATAAGCTCGCGCGCTACATGTATTACAACGAACATAGCTACCAATTATTCTGAAAATGGTGTGTTTGCTAGACTTGGACGCTCTTTTCCTAGATCCTCTTTTAGTCAGCCAGTGTGGTAAGAGATAACGGAACATATTGTAAAAGCGAATACAAACTTTCAGATGGGCGACTCCGAAGGCATAGTCCGCCGCTGGCTGTCGGCCTGCGTCACCGGCGGGGGACAGCTGTGTGCCCGACAGCACCTGCACCCGAGACCCTTACTCGTGGCTCAACTACTGGAGGAGTGGCTCAACCACTACCGGCGCCTCGCGTATGTATATTCTTCTAGTTGTTTGTCTTCAAACGCCTAAACTCCCCGCCATGCGAAAGGCGTACCACGTGACCAGAATCTCTAACTTGAATGCTTAACGCCGCTAAGCAGGCGCTGCCCCCTATATGCCTCACCATGCCGTCGTCCGCGAATACCGATACACTACCAAAATTCGTGAGTGTCAGGATGGCGAGTTTACATCAACAAATGGAGCTGCGGTATACGTCAGGAGTTAGTGCTAGCAATGTGCCAAATGTGCGCCAAAATTGGAGCAATGTGCTCTTTAATCTCCAGAGATATTTAAGAAATAGATGACGCCCGCCATCCTGACGTCAGGTTGGCGGCTGCATTTCCAGTTCCAGCTAATGGCTGCCTACTCAAGGGTGAAAGTACTGCCTAAGGTTAGTGCTCGCAATGTGCTTCCACATGTATAAAGCACAATCAAATTCAGAGAGCGGTTAACGAGTAATATGGAATTGAAATAATTGAATAAAAAAATATATAGACGCCTGCTTATTTTAAATAGCGATATCACATCTTCATTGCAGGCAGTTCAGGCGCACACAAAACATGCAGGCGCTTTACACAAAAAGTGATTAATAACATGATACTGGATACTAAACGCGTCTTAAGCCGAATGATTCATTTTATTTTATTAATAGAGTCATGTTACTTATTGAACTTGCGAGAAAAACGCAAAAAACTCGTTTAGGTACCGTAAAAACGAACACTCGGTAAAATATTTCTATTACTCTACGACCAACTATGTATTATACACATTAAGTGTTACTATTGCTTGAAGCTAGAACATTTTCTAAAACAAACGTGTCTACGTTAACCCATTCAAGGCCAGCGACTCTGCGTATGTGGCTCATGCCAGGCGTGGCTCACTCCGCGATTTCGTCGCTTTGCTACAGGTAGCTAAAAGTACATCCGTTCCACACCAATTTTGGGGAATGCCATAATCCGCGCGTGGCGCTGTCGCCACCTAGCGGCCATATCTGTCCTGATCGTAAACAGACGCGTTTTGTTAGAGAGTGAGTCTTCTGTACCTAGTACTATTATTTACTCTGTGGTCATGCTCAAACAGTCCCACAGGGCCAGTAACTCGCATGTGTGTGTATGTGTTTATGTAAGTGCTATATACTGGCTATATAAGCTAACAAGCATTTGTATTAAGGTTGTAGTTACATTCGGAAATTTATTATTAAATTGTACAACGAGACTTAATCGCGTATCTAAGTGATAAGATTTACCTCCCACGTTTCGAGGACGCCATTGTCCCAGTGGTCTCGGAGAAGACTGGCTTAAGTTGACATCAGCATCTTCTAACCGCGCGAGTTTTTCGAACTACCCGCACTTGGTCTTGTTTAACAGCTTGAACGTTTTGCGCACTAGGGATGTCACTCTGTCGACACGCAACACGCGTAAGTTATAACTTAGATACGCGATTAAGTCCCATTGTACAATTTAATAATGTGTAAAAATCGTGAAAGTTTAAATCAATGTGATTCGGAAAGATATAAAAATAAAACCATATAATAAACAAATCAATATTTTTATTTTTAGTACTAACAAAATACAGTCTTCGAATGTATCACAATTATTATCACAAATTTGTCATTATAATCTACGATGTTATCATATTAACATTGATCATTTTTGACCGTATGTCAAGCAGTGCATAATCATATTTTTTTTACTTTTTCGAGTTTTGTTACATAAATCATCAAAGCATATCCATTTATTTTGCCTATAGCAATGTGCTCTGTAGTGACCTATGCTGTTCAGGTTGTCTTTTGGTCCAGAAGGTATATATTCTATAATTCCTATTATATGATAGGAATTTGCCTGTAAGTCATCTTGATTCGGTTTGGTCTAGCTCGAAGCTTACAACGTTTCGCAAACTGTAGACCGAAGTATGCGAACGACTAAATAATTACTAACAAAGATTAATGAACATAAGTAAACTCTAGTACACAACTGATAAGAAAGTTGAGTTACGTGGTTTTGTCGCTCTTTCATATATCGGTCTCTTTCTAGTTAGCTGCCTGCGATATAATCCCTTGACCCTAAAATACGCTCGAGTTGTTTATCGATGGCAAATGTGAGCGTGTACTAAAATATCATTCGTGGTATTTATTCGAATAAAATAACGAATAATTCATTTAATATTCGAAAACGTTGACGAATGATTTATTCGCGAATAATTCCATGACGAATGATTGTTTATTCGAATAATTATTTAGATGAAAACTCATTCGAATAATGCCCAACTCTGAGCCTTCTTGAGCTTATTGTGGGGCTTTGTCAATTTGGGTAAGATTGTCCCATAACATTTATATATACATATTATTAAATTAATATCTTCTGTATGATACACAAATATATTATATCAAATGGTATGTTATTTTAATTAGATACTGACAGACACTACATAGCTTCCCATGAATGTAGAACTTTGAAACTTTGAGAATGTTCAATGTTTTGACTATTTAATTAATGACTTACGAAATAATCTACGTATACCTTATCGAACAGGGTCCTACAGCTATTCCGTCGTGGAGGTGGAAATATGCAGCGTGGTATTACAAACTCCGCGTCTAGAACTTTCACTTAGCGGATTTTTTCCCGCATCAGGCACCTATACGAGCGGCTTGTTGCCGGGTTTCTTCAGCCAGGTTCTCTTGCCACAGAACCATCTTTGCAGTTCAGAAACAAATAGTACAATTTCACGCAGCACAGCACAATCAACTATAATAATAAGATTAATAAGATACACGAAGGGCATGATAACATATTATGACAGAATGAAATTGCCAGGTCATGAAATTGAAAAAACAGGAGCACTGCTTTGAAACTGCGAGTTGATCGAGCATAATCCCTAATTATCTATTTATTGATCCCGCATCAGTGCTTAAAAACAGAGGACATTCAAAATGTTTGCAAAACAATGAGCGGATTCACTGCCACAAAAACGGGATAAAAAGCTGAAAGGTGAGTTATCTGGCAGCACTGTGGTATACGAAAGAACAACGTTAGCTCTTGAGGTAACGTGTGTTTTGACAGTTTACGAATTTCGTGCTGTCAAAAACTTCGAAAATTGCGTTTCGCGGTAGATCTATGGAACGATATTCGATCCATAATTGTCTTTCGGCGCATGACGGATGTCTTCGCGGTAGCGAAACGTGTTTTAGCTGTCACATTTGCCCGCAATTGACGATTTTCGATTTTCACCGTAGCCCTCCAGAACAAAAATGATTTTCATTTACACCCAATATCATAATTTTTCCGTAATAAAATGCGTACCCATATAATTACTGTAAGTCTGTACCTACCATATTATACGCGATGGTTTGTCTTCTGGGCCCAAAATCGACGATCTCCTTTAGAAAGGATTCTCTATTCGGGTATTTTATTATATTGCAGATAAAGACAATGGATTGCGGCGACATTATTGGCGAAACGGCGGCAGATAAGATAAAATACCATAGCATGCAGCTGCATTTCTATTCACTATCTTGTCTTTCGAAAATCGAGTATCTCGTTAGATTAGCATTGCACGTGTTGATAAAGACATATCGGCAACTTTAAGAAAATATTTTTCTTATGTATTTAAGTACCCATTTGTATATTATATATATCGTTGTCTGAGTACCCGTACCTTCTCGATCTTACTGCGGGACTTAGTCAATTTGTGTCCTATAATATATTTTTTATCCTAACATACCTTATACAAATGCTTGTTAGCTTATATAGCCAGTATATAGCACTTACATAAACACATACACACACATGCGAGTTACTGGCCCTGTGGGACTGTTTGAGCATGACCACAGAGTAAATAATAGTACTAGGTACAGAAGACTCACTCTCTAACAAAACGCGTCTGTTTACGATCAGGACAGATATGGCCGCTAGGTGGCGACAGCGCCACGCGCGGATTATGGCATTCCCCAAAATTGGTGTGGAACGGATGTACTTTTAGCTACCTGTAGCAAAGCGACGAAAACGCGGAGTGAGCCACGCCTGGCATGACCCACATACGCAGAGTCGCTGGCCTTGAATGGGTTAACGTAGACACATTTGTTTTAGAAAATGTTCTAGCTTCAAGCAATAGTAACACTTAATGTGTATAATACATAGTTGGTCGTAGAGTAATAGAAATATTTTACCGAGTGTTCGTTTTTACGGTACCTAAACGAGTTTTTTGCGTTTTTCTCGCAAGTTCAATAAGTAACATGACTCTATTAATAAAATAAAATGAATCATTCGGCTTAAGACGCGTTTAGTATCCAGTATCATGTTATTAATCACTTTTTGTGTAAAGCGCCTGCATGTTTTGTGTGCGCCTGAACTGCCTGCAATGAAGATGTGATATCGCTATTTAAAATAAGCAGGCGTCTATATATTTTTTTATTCAATTCCATATTACTCGTTAACCGCTCTCTGAATTTGATTGTGCTTTATACATGTGGAAGCACATTGCGAGCACTAACCTTAGGCAGTACTTTCACCCTTGAGTAGGCAGCCATTAGCTGGAACTGGAAATGCAGCCGCCAACCTGACGTCAGGATGGCGGGCGTCATCTATTTCTTAAATATCTCTGGAGATTAAAGAGCACATTGCTCCAATTTTGGCGCACATTTGGCACATTGCTAGCACTAACTCCTGACGTATACCGCAGCTCCATTTGTTGATGTACACCCGCCATCCTGAGACTCACCCAAAATTCGAGTAGTCTTCGATACATCGTACAAGGACGCAAATATCTTTGGTTAACAATGTTGTATTTCTACTTTCTTGCACGTTGTAAATCTGAGGTCACTAGTCCGCCATTTAGTGACCTAAATCAAAAAGTTAAACCTGCCGTTATAGTTTGCGCCCTGTATGTATTGTATAACCCATGAGTTTGGTTTTGTGTGCAGGCAACAAGCCCGCGGGCCGTTCCCGCCGCGGCTGCACGCGCACGCGCTCTCCTCCGACCCCGACACCGACGACGAGTAACACACGCGCACACACATACACACAAGAACACACACTACACTGAACTATTCGAGGTGCCCACCACATTGTAATACCTACTGTCTTGCCCAGCCGCCATCGGAGCGGTCAAGGCGCTAACAAATGCATCGTGAAGAAGCAAAATCAGAACCATCCACAGGTGCATATCTACAAAGATTGCGTTTTAGCAACATTACCTTAAGACTCAATCTTTGTAGATATAATTTACCTGTGGATGTGGCTCGCTTTATATGATACAAATATCTGAACACGCCTCTACTGTCAAGGCGAGAGAGAGATGGCGATATATAAGCTAACTCAATAACTAATGACAATATCGTCATTAGTTATCGAGTTGGTCGCTGCGTTACTTTAGTTTTCGTTTGACAAAAATTCCGAGGTACTAAACTTCATTTTTTTTAGCATCCCAATCTAGATTATTTTGTAGAGGTTATCAAACCTTAATAAAAAGTGTCTATATAAATGTGACAAATTACAGAACCCATGTATGCAGGCACGTTTAAGTAGTTATCAAAATTGATACACATTATGTTAAAAACATTTGTATGTGTCAATTATTTCATTTATTTTGATTTAAAAAAGCACCTTTTAAATTATATTTGTTAATAAAATTTGTAAAGGCTCTACGAAAGCTCAGGTATTGTGTGTTCATTGGTACAGTTAACTCCACAAGCGTTCCCCACGTTTTTGGTCTCGACTGTACACATAAGTGATAATAGCATAAGGCGGGCTCACGTTTGATTTAATCGAGGCTTTAAAGCTCACGCGATAAAGCTCACTTTCATTTACCGTACTAACAGTCATTTACCATTGTAATACGCCCGCGTAGAAGCCACTACAAATAACACCTTATGTTCTAATGCAACTAGATTCAATTTGCAATAATGAATGTTAGTACAATTTTAATATAACGGGACCGTTGATATGAGATCTATTTCGAAAATAGGTGAGATAAGTATAATGAACGATTTCTAAATTTATTGCAGAAACATATTATGTTCGAAGATTTTCTAACAAAGAACTGTGTCAAGTTCTGATATTTCAGTATCTCTCCTTTTCCTTCCGGATTTTCATAAAAAATTTCTTACAAAAACCAGGGAGATTTTTTAATCAGAATTGAAAGTGCCGTTTTTGTAAAAAAAAGTTTTTTGCGGAATAAAATTTGAAATCGCCCCATTGTTGCTTATTCTTGAAAGAATTATGTACGACATCGTGGCCAAGAGAATGAAGACTTTTCGGTCAAAATTATCATTAAACTAGCGTCTCGTAGGTAGCTTTAAAATTGTTTAACTCGTTTGTTTATTAAATTAAGAGTTGGCAGGTTCGCGCGTCATATCATTTATATGACTGGCTTTTTGAATGTTTTGGTAAATACGCTGCGATAGTACAATCAGTAACAAAAGTAGATGGCTGTACAGTCAGGGGAAGTAGCTAAGCGAGCGAGGTGTTTAAAATGATCTGAACACAATTGTTAAGTAAACAAGCGCGTGCAGGCCATTGTGAACACATTATTTGCTTAGTTACTTTTGTGGCTGACTGTGCATGTAAGGTATATACTTTTGACGCTGACTGTACCATGTATGTACTCTAAAGGCTGATCGACAAAATATACTTAGATGTTAGGAACATTATGAAAGAAAGTTGGCAGGTTATTGTTCTCAAATTAAAATAAAATATTTGATTTGGAAAATATTTTTACACGATTTGATTTATATGAGTCAGGGATTTATTTAGGATTAAATTAAAAGGAGTTACGATTTATTTATTTAGGAGCGAATAACAAATTGCAAACAAAAAGCTTCTATTACAATAAATAAAAAATCTAAAAAATTAAATGGAATATGGTGGTGAAACTGTGGTTAATACATAGATAAAGATGTATGTATATTCGATTATGTAAACATATTTTCCAAAATGTCAATATCCAGAGAGGAAAATGGGTACTACGTTTGTATGGAGAAGCTGTCCTCTACTGTCCCCTTAACGATGGCAAAGACGCTGGTTCAAATACTCGAATATTGACCGACGCGTACGCATGAGTGGACAAGTTTGGCCGAATTTATATAATAGTGGCACTGATTAAACTGCAATAATATTATTAACTTTGATTTATTAGAGCCTGGTTTTGGTTATACAGTCAGCAGCACAAGTTGCTAAGCGGGCGAGGTGTTCAAATTACCTTGACACGCTCTTATTCTCCTAACAATAAAGTCGCGTCAAGATCAATTTGAACACCTCGCCCGCCTAGCAACTTCTGCTGCTGACTGTAGGTACTTACTGAGTTCGCTTGATAATAAGGCTTACGAGTTACAATATAAATATTTGTATAATTAATAATTATGTCTCACCCTATAATTCTAGTTGATTCATGTTTTGTTGTACAAATTTGAAAATATTTGATTTTTGTAATGATTTCATAAACCCATAATAGTTTAATGAAGTTTCAATTACAATATTGACTAATTTATTCCTTCGTGGGTGTAAGTTTTGGTCTAATCTAAGGTAGCTGAAAATGGGAGCATAAGACGCAAGCAGGTCGCGATAAAGCGAAATTAAACTTTAAACGAATGTTAATAAAGTACTAGTATCACTGACATGCAGCTAATATTCAATCACCAACTGTGTCGTTATTCACGAAAAGGTGTCAGTTGGCAATAAGGCATTTCTACCATAAAGTTTACTTCATAAAACCTTTTACCTGAAACCAATAAATAATGCGACGCGAGTTTTTTTAAAAGCGCCGTGTGTGTTGATAAAAAATGTATGATACTGATATCAAAATCCAACCGCTTTTAGGCTTTAGCATGGATCTCGCAGCCGATCCATTTTGAACTCTATCGCCTTAAAAATAACGTGCAAATTTGCACCGTATATTTAAAAAAATTGCGTTCGGCACATAGAGACGTCCGGTTGTACATAAAATGTTTGCCTTCTCATATAGAAAGCTTCTGCCTGTTACGATAGAACTTCTCGTCTAGACCATGAACTAACCAACACTATGGTTGTGGTAAACACTCGCTGCACGCGAAGCAATTAAAAAAGAGACGGGACGCCGCACGCCGCAGGTAGGTGTGACAGAGAGCACACTACGTATTCGCGTGCACTCGTGCATCGAGTGTTCGGCTCACCTACAACTGAGTATCTGTGGATCTTATCTCGTTGCAGTAAGGTTCAGGAATGGTCAGTTAACTGTGTTAACGATGATATACAATAATATAAATTATAAAGGAAACAGATGGGAGATTTGGGAAGAATATTCGAACGTTCGAACCGCCGCCATTGTACTAAAGAAATAGACCCTTTATTATCGTAGTAATGACTTTTACACCCTTATGTTGGCAAATAAAAAAAAAAGAGTTCAAGCATCGCTTGCGCCTAAGCTAAGAGAAAAAAATATCCGCAAAAATGCAAAAAGATGGTAAAAAAATCTACGCTTTGCCAAGGAAAGATTTAAGTCAACTATTAATAGTCATGTGATTGACTTTTTAACACACACTTTTTGTGTACCTATGTCAATGTGTAAATTAATTGTCGTGTGAGTTTTAGACGTTCTAATATTCTTTCGATTAACCAAGGTATTCACATTGTTACTACCTGATTACTTAAAAAGTGTAAAGGCTGAAAATATGTATTCGAACGTCACTTAAGCCTTTATAAGGGAGAGGGAATATATTTCCCACGTGATTTTGCGCTTTGTTCCAAGATTGGTTGACGCCCTTATGCCTTATAAATGGTTAACTGAACATTTGCAGGCTTTATGTAACTTTCTATAAGGTACCTACTTATACGAAAAGTCAGTAAATGTGTTGAGAACATTTCTTGTCGATATTTACAAGCCTCTTTAAGTAACGGTAGCTGTAAAGCAAAAACAGAATGTATTTTATTATAGAAAGTTAAAAGGATGTTGTACAGAGAGTATAAAACTTTATCGTATCGTTTCGTAGGTACATATATGTAAATAAAGAAATTATCGCGGGTCTCCGTAGCATAGGATGCTTTTGCCGTTTTGTAAAATTATAATTATAACCTGCCGTCGCGTCGTGGAGCGACTAATAGTTAATCTAATTCTTTACCACTAGAGTTATTTAGGTGTTTCAATTGTCTCATTGTCTTCAATAACATCTAAACGAATTTTGAAGACTGGAGCGACTTATAGAGTGCTTGCTCTAGAAAATAATACACTCTAGTCAGGTAGTTTCTATACTACTTTATTCCTTGAGGCGTCTGGCAGCTGGTTATCGGTCTTTCAATTGATTTCACAACGCTTTCCGGTCAGCCACGCTGGCCTCCATCAATAAACAGCTGCCAGGCGCCCGATTCTAGTAAACTAACTTTCAATATTGTATATCTTTGTCCAGGGCCAGTTATTAGTTGATTATATCAACGTCTAACGTATACATAATGTAGATATCATAATAGGTAGGTATAGATGCATCTGAATTGTATCAGCAAGTAATTGATGACAATGACGGGGGTTGAAACGCCTAAATATTTACAATTCAATTGATGTCGGTGCCCGGGAGAAATCTCAAGTAATGAAGACAAATTTAGATGCTCTCGTTCGAGTCTTATGCCACAAAGTTGCCTACATATTTACGTGTTGCCAAGCTTTATTGCCAAGGCGTTAGAGTGTATGTTCAGATTTTTTGAGCACCTTGGCTGCTCATAACTTTGTGGCATAAGTCGAACCAGGCATTAAGGCTTGGCCACACACAGAGCGCGACGCAGCGCCGCGTGATGCCGACGCGAAGCCTGGTCAAACAGTACGCGCGCCGATCGCGCCGGCCTCACGCTCTCAACACGCCCTCAAGGCGCGCGTGGACGCGGCGCGGCCGCGCGGGAACGCGGCGCACCGCTCGCTGCCTACGTCCGATCCTACTGACGTGACCTTGCGCGACGCGGCGGGCCGCCGCGTTCGCTCGGCGCAGCGCTGCGCACGCGCCGCGCGGACGCAATGGGCCGCGCGGCGCGGGGCGCGACAGAAGCGGGGCGTGATACCGGCGGGACGCAGTCTGTTTGACGTCGGTAACCTGTTAGCATGTGCCGCGGTCGCGCGGCGTGGACGCGGCGCTGCGTCGCGCTCTGTATGTGGCCAAGCCTTTAGTTAGTATGCAATTGTTTAGGAGCTCTTTAGGAATTTTAGTTGGGTCGTGCAAGGTACGGTCTTATCACTGACGAATGGAAAGTAGCTATGCGGACGGAGCGCTTAAAATAATGTACACAAGCGATCTTGAAGTAGCAAAAATAAATTATCTGTAGACCAGCTTTGAGTCTTATATAAATCAAAAATAAGACTCAAAACTCTTGGCGCCGAACTCTATGCTTTTAAGTTTTAACTTTTAAGTTATTTGTGGCTTTCTGTCAGAGAAGGGGATACTTTATGCGTATAAGGTCCTTTCCATCAGAAAAGGATCCTTAAGCTCCGACCATGTGCATAAGGACCCTTCTCTAATGGAAAGCCACATTTGAGTATCTTCACCCGCGTAGCTACTGGAACATTCGTTAGCCAAAGGATCGAAAAAGTTAGTAACGAATTGTAGTGGACTAGTGCGAGAGAAACAGGATATACGATGCTCTCTTTCTGTTGCTATAAATATATTAATTCAAACGAGACATTTGTTAGTGAAAATAGATTGGAATTAAATCTCGCACTAGTTTAAGGAGGCTGATCAGTATAGGAAGTGTCCGTAATATCTGATTGGATAAGTTTGTTATCCGCTCAAATATTATTGGCTGAAGCGTCGAATTTATATTTACGCTTTGTGTGTGGGCCTAGTGTCAGCAGGGTTACTTTAGAAATGAACAGCGAATTCCTTAAAAATTGGGTTAAAATTTCTTAGATGGCAGCGATTTTGTCAGTGTTCAGTGTGATACATAATCGCTGCCGACTTAGCTTGGTCTAACTATAATGTTCTTATTCTCTCTAACTCTAAAATAACATCACTGATGATGGACCCTTGTCTATGCCCCGCCATCATGAAAACGAAAGGACATATCAAAGCTTTATCGTGGTATTTATAAATATGCAGTCTGGAGTTTGGACTGCATATTTTTCTGTTCTTAAAACATTTCTGAACAGTTTTATTAATGGAACATAGACCTGTAGACCTCAGTGGCGCTATCTTGCTTGAGGTTTTGGTTTTCGACGACATTGTCAAGTTTATTTCGTTTATCTCCATCTCTTTTGCCCTATTATTATGTGATAGAGATGGATATAGACGAATTGCACATTTGAAGCCCTGAGGGCCTACCGCGACCCACGTTCGACTTGTTGCCTCTCTGTCGCACTTGTAAATTCGTACGTAAGTGTGACAGGGAGGCAACACGTCGAACGTGGTTCGCGGTAGGCGGTCTGGCCCTGCTGATACTAAGATATAGGAAAAGGGTCCTTCTAGTTCGAAATGCAAAGTTTTATATTTGGTAGGAGTGCCCGTGGCCCCTTCGCTTTTGACAGGCAAACACTACGAGTTATGCACAAGATAGATCTATTGCATGTCTCTTTACGCGGTTATCACTGTCACACATATGCGGATCCACACGGCGCTCCCGTGTGGGCGAGACCGCAGTATGTAAGTCTATATCGATGTCTCGCTCGCACCGCACCTGGCTCGTGCATCCAATGTAAAGACCGCCTTATCCGCTCAATTGTAGACAATAATGTTTCAGTACATAACAGTCGAAGATAAACGCTTGCAATCAAAATGTAATCTTTCACTATGAAATCACACTGATATTATGATGCACTTGTTAAAGCTAGACTCTTCTTTAATGTATTGACAATAAAGTCAATTATAGCTCGCGAGGGGGTCGCGGGGAGCAGAAATCTCGCAGCGGTGGTTGTTATGTACATAGTCCTTCAGGACCTCGGCAAGCTAGAATTACAAACTAACAATACACGTTTAAATCAAATTATGTATATTACTAATTTTAATCAATAAAGCACTTATTTTATGATGCTGTTCGATATTTTGTTGTTTTATTTCCTGTCCTGAGCGAACGCTCCTAACACTTTTTGTCTTTGAGAAAAAGCTAGAACCCCGAACATTGACATCTAATCCTAATTTCACTCACACTCTTGCTTATTCGGTAGACAGAGTCAGAGGTCTTCTTAGTAGTTTGTGGACAGAGGCAAATGGACAAACAAGCGAAGTGGTTCGCGTTAGGCCCTCACCTCAGATCGAACAGATGAACTTGAACTGCTAAAATAATTGTTTTTTATAGAGTTAAGCCACGAAAAGTCTGCAGCGATTTTGATAGCCCTCGCAGTGCCAGTGTTATTTATACGTCATAATTTCATAGAAGTTTGACGTTTAAAATAATACTTGCACTGCGTGGGCTATCAAATCCGCTGCAGACTTTTCTTGGTCTGACTCTAGCATAAGAGGATCCAACAAGCATCACGTGATGGTGTCAAGGGTCATGCGCCTATGTCACAGTATATCGCCTATGTTTAATGGAGTAGGCGCTATTAAAATATTATTTATGGACACAGACCACTAGCCCCAAACCAACTATTCTAACAGGTTTATCAAGATCTTAGTTTTGTATCATCATTCAGCCTATATACGTCCCACTGCTGGGCCTCCTCTCACTCGCAAGAGGGCTTGGGCTATAGTCCTCACGCTGGCCCAATGCGGATTGGGGACTTCACATACACCTTTGAATTTCTTCGCGGATGTATGCAGGTTTCCTCACGATGTTTTCCTTGGCCGAAAAGCAAGTGGTAAATATCAAATGATATTTCGTACATAAATTCCGAAAAACTCATTGGTACGAGCTAGGATTTGAACCGGCGACCTCCGGATTAAAAGTCGGACGTCATATCCACTCGGCCACCGCCGCGCCGCTTAGTTTTGTATAGATCAATGAATATGAAACCTAAAACTTGTGAATGATAATTTTGTTACAAGTAATAAAGTCACACCAGGCGTACTTGAGCTGCATACGACACGCTACATTTACTACGACGGCTGATAATAATTCTTCGAGCGTGACTATTCAATATCCTTGACGTGATTTTGTAATTTGTTCATTAGTGATCTGCGATCCGAACGAGCGAACGCATTCGTAGATCGGAACGCATTTGTAACGAGTTTCCGAACGCACGCGCGAAACTGACAGCTGTGGACAGCAGTGGGAGCGCCTGCAAGACTCGCGATATTATTTAATTTATTTATTTTAAAGATTTATGGGTTTAAAATAAGTTCAGTTGTATGTTTGTGTGTGCTGATGTGTTTTTGATAACTATGCGAAGGTGATCAAGGTGTTATTTTGGAATAAATCATCGAGTTTGTTGAGCTGAGCGGGTGCGAGCTTTGGAGACAAAATGGGTAAGTGCGCCGGCTCTATGTTTTTTATTTCTTTGTAAATACACTTAAATTAAGCTTGCATTACGCAATACGCGTCCGTAATACGAGGAATTATTTTGTGAAGGCGCGCTCGGGGCCTGGGCGACGTGAATGTTTATTGGCGGAAGTATCGATTTTTCTCATGCGTCCCCTAAATACGAACCTTATTGGAACTTCTGTTGCTGTTTTTTGTCAAGTCACTTAATTGTAAGTTTAAGATCTCACTGTTTACTGGTGATTTAACCTTGACCTTGAATTTATCGACAGGTAACTTATGTTTTGGGAACTCCTTAAAACAAAGGATCGTATAGTCGCGAGGTTAGCTCTAACTATGTGCTACTTCGCTGAAAAGTCTTGGTGACCTCGTGTTGCATAATCGTAAAGTAAACATGTTAATCCGACTTCCTTGTGGTGTGTGGAGTAAATTAGCAGCAGCATGCCGACGGCGCGTCCTTGGACGGCGATAACTACGCGGCCGATAGCAACACGAAAAACATGGCTTGAGATTACTTTATGCATTCCTTTAGTATGCCATAAGAAACTCTACATTTCTGCACTGATTTCTGTAACTCCACATTAATTCTTTTATAGGAATAGGTACCATAATTTGATCTCTAATTAGAGTGAGTAGTAGGCTTAATATTGAGTCCCCTAACAACAATGATTATGTCCAGTAAGGGTAGAGATATATATAGAATACCTATCATGCTTAGCAAAATCAGAGCATTAAGTTCAAAATAGCTATAAGTACTGTAGAGTCACACTCAATTTCACTTTAAATACTTGGTTTTGTCTCTACTTTTGCTGCTGAATATACATAATTTAATTCTGGATATATAAAATTTTCTTGGATTCCAATACTAAATTAGAGTATAGTAAGATAAATCTGACATTATAGTTCATTGACCACTCTAATTGTCACAAAACCAATTAAACAAATGTTATAACCACAAACAGATAGACATGAAACCTAACACCTTTAAATGCACTGCTTCTCAAATATGATCTCTTTTTCCAAATACATAAAACTCAAATCATGTTGGCACTGTAATTAAAATCCAATAATAATATTCATCCCTATTTAATCTTATCACAATGGAACAAAGATCAAAAGTACACACACTTTGCAATACAGAACAAAGATAGAGTACTATCTATAGATCCACCATTAACACATTCACTGCCCCTGATGCACGTGTGCGTCCACCATCAAACAAATTTGTTCCTAGGCCACGCCCCCTGGCAGTGAATGCGTTAACCTTTCATTGTGTGGTGGTTAAAAATCGTGGGTTCAAACCTCTATTGTGCTGTATAGAGCAGAAAAAAAAATGCAAAAAGATGACTAAAAAGTTATTGGCAAAATTAAATTTTTGGTACAAGCTTTAATTGCTGACTTTTCCTTTACACAGGCAACTAATACTCATCGATACAATTATAACAATTCCAAACACAATTACTTTGCATTGTTTTATCATAGAGTTCTCATGCCCACCACCTGTCTCCATCATCAGATCAGCTCCTTGTCATCATAATATTGCATTGTCATCAGATTTACATATGTACTTATGCAAAATTTCAGTTCAATCGGAAATCGGAAAATGGGTCAAAATTAATCCAAGGTTTGAACCACACTAACATAGCAGGGCAAGTTAAATAAAGCTTGTTACAATTGGTCAGGATCCTTATGATACACAGACAAGAGGTTTATTGGCATTTTATAAACCTTAATTGCATAGAGATAAGGTACCTACTTCAATGGGTAGGCGTTTTAGTATCAGAATCATTATCAGTGCATTCGGCACTCAATGACTTGTGTTCACCTAATTGGTTGTTGATTGACTTGTCGCATTTGCATGCAATGGATTATTCCAGCTCATTTTATTGGGACATTGTGGGCTTCAATTTTAATCAGATATTTGAATACTTGACTAGTGGGATATTACTGTGTAGTTTTGAGGTGGGAAGTGGACCCATTTCATTTGATTTAGAGTGTAGTTACACAGGATTTAAATTCAATGAATTTATTTCGGTTCGTGTTTTGGTAGTTCTGTGGTTCTGAGTCCAATTTTCATAGAACATTTTTTTCCAAATTATCTTATAATTAAACTAGATTCTGTAATACAGTAAAATACCATTTCTTTTGCTCCTTAATGTGTTCCAAGGTGTCCTGCTTATCCCCCTTTTTTTTTTAATTTACTCCTACACAAAGCAGCAGAATATAAATCGCCTGTGAACCTTACTGGGCCTCTTGTTGCTGACTTGCTTCAAGTATTTACTGCTGATAAGATAACAGCTTTATGTGCATTGGATTATGCAAAAAGGAATTATCAAAAGCAATGTTGCAATTATTTTTATGCCACATCAGTGGCAAACAAGCATCTCACCTAATGTTAAGTGGTTGCCTTAGCCAAGGGCAGTTGAAACCTCAGGGGTGTTAAATATGTGATCCAATCCTTTTGTATGATTGGTCAAAAATTTTGGGTTCAAACCTCAGTTTTGCCTTCTACAAGAGCAGAAAAAATCGCACTCAAGTAAAACGCGGTTTCTAATCATTTGGCCAGGATCCTAATGATGTATAAAACACAGTTTAAAAATTAAAACTTGTGCACTCCTGTCTCAACTCAATATAACACATACCGCAGTCATGATATTGTAACAATGCCTGTAGTGAGTATGTGTCAGGCAGTTATGTTTTTTTATCTGTTATGCTCAAGTGGGAAACTCATCCACTGTGAAACCTGATTGTATTGATATACACCATTTCTGCATTTACATAAAGTGTCATACATTACCTCCTCTACTTTGTTCAATGCTAATGTAATACATACTTATTATTAATGTGAAATATACTGTTAGTGTTTAAAAACCTTCAGAGCGTATTTTAGGAGGACAGATTTGTGTATTGTTTGAATTGTTTCTCTTGATGACCTTCTTTCTTTCTTGGTGTTATTGAGTAAGTTCTCCGTTTACTATGGGACATATTCTCGAGCGAGCATGTCCCATATAAAACAGAGAATGTTCTTGAGAATGGCACAACTCTATGCCAAGGTCAGAGTGCATGTTCAGATATTTTGAGCACCTTGCTTGGCCGCGGCCGCACCTGACTGCCAATATAACGTTGTTTAGAGATGCCACAGTTAATGGAATAGTTTACAGATGCACATAAATACCTGGGGTATATTTATATTTACCTCCCATTGTGACCGTTTATCCTTATTGCATTGACATAAGGTCTAGATTTGAACGGTGTTGTTGTTAGTGCCATCGTTGACAGTAACTCGCCGTTTAGAGTCCTTATTGTAATGGTATAAAGTCTACCTATGGTCAGTATTAACTGTTGTGGACAATGGTAATCACGCGCTGACGTGCGGGCAATCTGCACGTGCTGTACTAATTAAACCGGCTTTGCTATGAATGAGATAATCAGGGAGTTATATATAAGTTACATACACTGCATAGGTGATATAAAGATAAATTTTAAGCCAAAGCCCAATATCATGATATTGCACTGTAGAGGACAGTACTGTGATTAGAAGTTCGGAAATCGGAAATTCTTCGTATTATGTCTGTGTGCCAGTAGACCAGAATCCGCTGTGTTGTTAACATGCTGGTTAAATGGCCAACTAGCATTTACCTAAGAAATAAACTTGCTTTTAGTACAAGTTCAAGTCATCTTTTTGTTGACATAGAGCAGAGGACCTCAAGTGGTCCATGGAAGCACGTAAATAATTTATGTGAATTTATAAACGGAACAACCCTTTATTGAGTTTATTAGTGATTGGTATATACTTCCAAACATATGGTAGTCATTGTCAAAATATAAATCGTGTGGTCACTGTGGTCCCTTATCATCGAAATGTTAAGAATCACTGTTATAAGAGATATACATAGGTTCTAGTTTACACTTATAAATTATAATCTAGAATCACCTAGATAGCGACCACTCGCACGACAATCCGTAGCCCTTTTTAACTCCAAACCTCACCCGCCCACACTAATTCAATTGTACCATTTAGGGCTCACCCAATAACCATTTGTTTAACTGTGGGAAGTTACCAACTATTAGCCATAAAACAATGCATCAAAACAAGCAAACTTGGCTCTTATTGCATTCACAAGGACCGGGAACATCGAAAATCTAATTTACGTTTCTGCCTCTCTTTCGCTCTTGCATATTCAAACGATGGAGAGGCAAATAAACGAACGAAAGAAGTGGTTTGTGCTAGGCCCTCTTGTTTAAAGTCGTGTATGAATTGACTGATCATTCGTAAGCTCTATTGCGAAGACGTAAGATGTATCAAAGGTGAGCGTAAATTTTTCGATTTGCATTAACGACTGACCCACTTGTAAGGCATTAATATGGTCGTTAATATGTTGCGTAACGAGTGATGGTTTATGCTCTGTTTACTTAGATCATAATACAATGGAATCGATAATCAATCATGGATGGGAGTTTCGATGAATATAATATGACTGGTAGTCAAAGATGAATTTGAAGAAAAGATCAAATGCAGTAAAATTCACCAGTGAAACCATACCAAATAGCCTCCACAAACATAAAATTGTTCATATTTTTGGACAGCAAAAAGTACCAACCGTATGTGGCTCTAAGTGCCATTTGTGTGATAGGAATTATGAGTACTTATAGCGAGAAGTTCCATGTGTCAATGTAACGCTACAGACTACCTATGTATTTAATGAACGTACGAAGGTTTTGATCTAGGCATGCGTTTAGTTTCAAATAATATGCATTGTATACTTAATACACATATCCTTGGTAGTCGTGTTGTCTACATCCAGTAGCTGCGAGGCGACGTTGAGCCGGCGCCGACGGTCGTTATTCAGTTTCATGAGCGTTTAACTATCGGCTATCTTTGCCGGTGTAGGCGAAATGCCGATTAGTAATACATTACCTATATGTATGTTCAAGGCTTTAGGGAGAGCTCCTCCGCTGGAGAAGAGTCAGTCTGGAAGCAAAGTACCAATGTAATAGGAAGCTTTCAAAGCTTGTATCCAAGCTGTGATGTTGGGAGGGCCGAGTAAGAGGGTTCCCACAGCGGAACGTGGTATCGGGTGTCAGCTCAAATGTCGCCTCAGCTGACTGCCCAGTTCCACCTCGCTTGACATATCGGCGCCGGTCTGTTCACTAGAGAGTCGCACCAGGCCTTTTAGATTATAAAATTGAGTTTAATAGAACGCGCGAGGTTAAAGACATTTCACGAAATAGGTATGAGAGGACTAAATGGTGAGCGAGCGCCGAACGGAATCAAAGTTAAGTTTATCTTTGTTAGCCGCGAACAGCGATTACCGATCGTTCTTGCATATTCGATCAGAGGAGTCGGAGTAGGCCCTCAGCGTGGCTTACGTGACAACAACAACGTCACCGTGACCGTCACCATGACCATCTGTTTGTCTAAAAACTACTGAACGGATTTTCATGCGGTTTTCACCTATCCATAGAGTGATTCTTGAGGAAGGTTTGAGCGTATAATTTGGTATGGTTTTGTGTAACCCGTGCGGTGCTGGGGCGGGTCGCTAGTCAAAATGAAGTCTCGGCCACTTCATCTTCCAACTGCGTTACACTTAAAAACACAACCATTAAACATGTTAATGGAGTGTCTCTGTAATTAAAACGAAACGAAGGCATTTAGTTTAATCGTTACGCATTAGTGAAATGCCTCGCGTCGGCCTTGGCCGTCGAGGTAGTGTTCTAACAGTGAAGGCAATGGTGGGCCTTATGTAGTTAGAATAAGGTCTACGATTGATCAGTTGTCAGTGTCGATGATGGTTCAATCGAAGACACGAGGAAGTGACAATAGACAGCCTTACGACTTTGTTGAGCGACCGAAGCGTCTCTGTTTCAGCTTGTACAAAAATGTCTGACTGTTCTTCTCTAAGGGCCACTATCTAGACACGCGGTAGCGTGTCCAGCCAAGTTCAAAGAAAAAGGAACTGGCGACGCAGCAACCGTGTGTAATACTACACGAACCATTTCGAGCTACTTTTGACCCCTTCACAACTTGAAACCTACTTAATCTACACTAATGAAATTTGGCACATGTATTCAAGCCCCTTAGCTTGTCCAAAATACAAAATTTCATAAACGTAGCTCAAACAGTTACTGATAAATTAACGTTTAAAAACCGGCATTTTTGTGACTGACTGACATATAGATCATAAACCTAACCCACTTCCAGATGACCTAGAAACTTGAAATTTGGCATCAAGGTAGACTATTAGGTGTATATAGAGGAAAAAATCTGAAATGTGAAAATTATTGATATTTCGATGGAAAAAAAATAATTAATACTTATAGACCAAAAACCTAACCCACTTCTAGACCACTTAGAAACTTGATATTTGACACCAAGGTAGACTATTAGGTGTATATAGAGGAAAAAATCTGAAAACTGGAAATTATTGATATTTCGAGGGAAAAAAAATAATTAATACTTATAGACCAAAAACCTAACCCACTTCTAGATCACTTAGAAACTTGATATTTGGCATCAAGGTAGACTATAAGGTGTATATAGAGGAAAAAATCTGAAAACTGGAAATTATTGAGATTTAGATGGAAAAAATAATAATTAATACTTATAGACCAAAAATCTAACCCACTTCTAGATCACTTAGAAACTTGATATTTGGCATCACGATAGACTATTAGGTGTATATAGAGGGAAAAATCTGAAAACTGGAAATTATTGATATTTCGATGGAAAAAAAATAATTAATACTTATAGACCAAAAACCTAACCCACTTCTAGATGACTTAGAAACTTAATATTTGGCATCAAGGTAGACTATTAGGTGTATATAGAGGGAAAAATCTGAAAACTGGAAATTATTGATATTTCGACGGAAAAAAATTATTAATACTTATAGACCAAAAACCTAACCCCACTTCTAGATCACTTAGAAACTTGATATTTGGCATCAAGGTAGACTATTAGGTGTATATAGAGGGAAAAATCTGAAAACTGGAAATTATTGATATTTTGATGGAAAAAAAATAATTAATACTTATAGACCAAAAACCTAACCCACTTCTAGATGACTTAGAAACTTGATATTTGTCATCAAGGTAGACTATTAGGTATATATAGAGGGAAAAATCTGAAAACTGGAAATTATTGATATTTCGATGGAAAAAAATAATAATTAATACTTATAGACCAAAAACCTAACCCCTCTTCAAGATCACTTAGAAACTTGATATTTGGCATCAAAGTAGACTATTAGGTGTATATAGAGGGAAAAATCTGAAAACTGGAAATTATTGATATTTCGATGGAAAAATAATAATTAATACTTATAGACCAAAAACCTAACCCACTTCTAGATGACTTAGAAACTTGATATTTGGCATCAAGGTAGACTATTAGGTTTGTATAGAAGGAAAAATCTGAAAACCGGAAATTATTGATATTTAGATGTAAAAAAATTAATTAGGTAATACTTATACATAGACCAAAAACCTAACCCACTTCTAGATCACTTAGAAACTTGATATTTGGCATGAAGGTAGACTATTAGGCGTATAAAAAAGAAAAAAATCTGAAAACTGAAACTTTTTAACAATTGACCGCGCGTTAGCGAGGGTCTCCTTTTCAGCTTAGGCAAACTGCTTTTATGATGAATACCTACTATAGTAATTTCTGTACAAAAAGTAATGATATCCCAACAAAAACATAAATGTGAAATGAGAGCCAAGTTCAATATTAAGAATATGTGTCGTTGTTGACTCGCTGACAAAAGAATTGAGATCTATATGGATGCCAAGTTCTGTGTTGTGTAGAAAATCCTGAAATTATAAAGGATTTGTCTTGGCTAGTTTTTACGTATAGGCTACTTTTCTAAAATTTGGTTTGTTGGTAAAAACTAGCCATGTCAAATCCTTTATAATTTCAGGATTTTCTACACAACACAGAACTTGGCATCCATATAGATCTCAATTCTTTTGTCAGCGAGTCAACAACGACACATATTCTTAATATTGAACTTGGCTCTCATTTCACATTTATGTTTTTGTTGGGATACAGCTCACAGTAGCTACTAGTACCTAATAAGTTTTACGAGTTTACATCAACAGTGTCTAACAGATCTTAGAATTGTGATCGTTATAATCCCTGGTTGGAAAATAACGTAATCCAGAGTAAATAAGTTCGGCAAACGAGGTAGCCATCGTTGCGTGACTTTAATAGCGTGCTTGTCAACGGTATCACAAATTAGCCCATCCACAATAACTAATGGAAACGTAAAAAATAACGCTAAAAGAGCAAATACCAGTAGAAATACACCTCTTGAGACAAATTAGACCTATTTTAAACCGATTTCAAAATTCAAAGTTCTCAATTCGTATTTCACGAAGATTGCTTAACTGATTTGGAAAATTCCTTTTAAAAGAATACTTAGTAGGCATATAATACCTATCCCATTTTCATTCTGATGATCACGTAGGTCTTCTGATGATGGGGCATCATTTGGTGCTGTGCTGTGGAACTGCTGATGAAAACCATATACCTTTTTTTGTTAAATCCCTTTTGATCTTTGCGTCTTCTATAATCGCGTCGTCGTCGTTGCGTCTTTTTTCGTATTCTAATTCGAAATATTTATATTGTAGCATTCTCGTGTCCCTTGAGTGTATTGTGACTCAAAACTTTCTCCGCAGAAGTCCTCCTTGTCGGTCAATGCAAACGGATGAAGCTTCCACATCAGGATTCGAGTCTCGTATTAATTAGTAGAATTAATGGAGACAGCTGCGCGACTTATTCCCTCTCCCGGACTTGAGCATTCTAACGCTGATCACGACTGTGCTTTAGCTATTACATTTATTTTATTGGATTTCTGCCTTTGGAATACCAGGAGATCATGAACTTTGCAATTCCGGAATATGTTTCGGGCTTTTAGCGCTTTCTATTTCTACAATGATGGTTTAGATTTTTTTCTAAATTTACTTTACCGGGACGCATTTGTTTTTTTACAATGGATAAGCCATAAACCAGTGTCAATACCTCGTTACTTTGTGTGTAGTGTGCATATACCATAACGTCCATAATCATGTTTGTCCGTTTTACGACCACCGCAAGGCTAGGAAAGCTCTAAAACCTAATTTTAGCGGCCATTTTACATTTCCTCTAATACCCGTAGTAACAGCACCACCCTTAACTGACCATGTGCATACCTTATGTCGTTGTAATAAGGTATCCGAATAGTCAGTTTACTATGATAGTTGTCGATGGTAGTAGCCTCGTTGGAAGTTGGGACTTAGTAGTGTCACTGATGTAGCTAGACTTAGCATAGGTAGACCTCAAGTCTTAGTTTAGCTTAGTTAACAGTGTCGACGAAATACAGTCAGCATCAAAAATAGCGGATCAGACTACGCCTCAATAGTGTCTACCATTACATATCATTATCTAAAAACTTTACAAAAAGAGATATGTCTCTATATGTAAAGTCTATTTTTTTATTCGGTAGACTAAAATGACATTTCATACTATGAAATTACATCTTATGTTCATACTAGGAAATGTCATTTTAGTCCACCGAATAAAAAAATAGACTAGAACAAACTGTTGCTGCTTTTGAATGCAAATGATTTACTTATCTTATCCCAATTTAGGAAAGTATTCCAGGCATAGGCGTACCCACGGTGGGGCAAGGTGGGGCATTTGCCCCACCCTGGTCTCTGACCAGAGGCTAAGAATTTTTAGGCACAATTTAATCTAATGACAATATTAAATATTCATTTAGGTAATTTAAAAATTAACGCGCGAAACAATGCAGTAGGTATCGATAGAGGTGCCTATAGTAGGCACCGCTCCTCCTTCCCCTTGAACCCCTCTCTCTCCTGTAGATAGTTTCGTAAATATTCAAGCTGTTTCAACTGTACCCATGTTACAACGTACCCAGCCTCCCCTATTTCTGCCCCACCCCTTAAAAAATGCTGGGTACGCCCATGATTCCAGGGTGGCAGATACTACACTACACACTACAATATGGCGCGTTGTTTCATACGCTACTTTTGACGATGACTATAGGTATGTTGATATCCTCATGGAGGCCAGCCTTTGACATATTGCCGGCGGCGCGGCGCCTAATTATATTTATATCAAACTTCCGTTGTTTTACGACTGTTGAACTAATTTTAATTACTTATTTATATTACAAGTATAGTGTGTCAATGTGTTAGTTTATTTAGGTTAATTTGTTTAGGCGATTCTGGGCTACCACTAAATATGGCCTTAATACTTTTAAATATATATAGGCTGACAATGTTGAAAGACTATAATAACACACTTACCCCTAGTGCTTCATCCATGCTTCATCATATTGCCAGCATTTACACCCTATTCGCCGAGTAAGCTAATCACATCGCTCTCAATCGCCCAATTTTACGGGTTTTGCACTGCACGTGGATTTAATAAGTATTTCTATGCACTTGTACAGCTTCTGACACTTTAGACCTTAATGTCTTGGTGAAAACAGCGGTTTTAGCAGTGAAATGACTCCCCTCGTGTTAGTCGCTCCCTTGTGATTGTTTGTCCGTGACAAAGTGCTGAATTTATAACGGGAATGAGTGGAAGTCGCACTGACGCTTTCGTGTTTTTTTTTCTAAGCAATTAAGAGCGCTATTACATTTCGGCGTTGAGCGAGTTTAGGTATTTTACGCGCTGCGGCAGGCCGTGCGAGCTCAGTATGCCGATCCCTTCTACCACACTCGCACTACAATGATGGATTAAACATTCTTGATCCTTCGCGAAGCATATTGAAATCAACCATAACAACACTAACTGTACTTAACTTTTAAAGTTCTAAAACTGTTATTTGGTAAGTACGAAAATACTAAATGCAGTGCAAATGTACATAGGGGCTGTTCATAAATTACGTCATCTATTTTTGACGATTTTTGACCCCCCCCACACCTCAAATCATCCAAAAATCAAGCTTCGGATGAATCTGTTTCCTCCTACGTCATGTTACCATCATCCGATGTCCAGACCCCCCCCCCCCCCACTCCTCCCATTTGAAACGACGTAATTTATGAATAGCCCCATACTCGTACTTATGAAGGTACTCGAAAGAAATTATAGGTACCTACTCGCTTATTTACATGTTTCGTCATTGCATTTGGTACCTATAGGTTGTAAAGTTTGTATCAACGAGGGTTTAAAAACGAACTGGTACTGAGGATCTGATGATGATTAAGGTGGTCACGGATACCAATCAACCATGTAGTAACATGATTAGGCTCGTTTGATTCGTCTCAACAAGATATTTGACACTGAAGATACACAGGGTCTGATGATGGAGCTGGAAGGTGGCCACGGGTACCAGTCTATCATGTAACTAAACAACTTCGTGTTTGGGCTCGTTTGATTCGTCTCAACAAGATCTTTGGCACAAGATAATACTCAGGGTCTGATGATGGAGCCGGAAGGTGGTCACCGGTACCAATCAACCATGCAACTAAACCACTTCGTGTTTAGGCTCGTTTGATTCGTCTCAACAAGATCTTTGACACAAGATAGTACTCAGGGTTTGATGATGGAGCCGGCAGGTGGTCACCGGTACCAATCAACCATGCCACTAAACCACTTCGTGTTTAGGCTCGTTTTATTCGTTTCTATAAGATCTTTGACACAAAATAGTACTCAGGGTCTGATGTTGGAGCCGGAAGGTGGTCACCGGTACCAATCAACCATGCAACTAAACCACTTCGTGTTTAGGCACGTTTTATTCATCTCAACAAGATCTTTGACACAAGGTAGTACTCAGGGTCTGATGATGGAGCGCGAAGGTGGCGACGGGTACCTGTCTATCATCATCAGCTCCATCATCAGACCCTGAGTAGTATCTTGTGTCAAACATCTTATTGCGACGAATCAAACGAGCCCAAACACGAAGTGGTTCAGTTACATGGTAGACTGGTACCCGTGGCCACAGTCCAGCTCCATCATCAGACCCTGAGTACTAACTTGTGTCAAAGATCTTGTTGCGACGAATCGAACGAAGCCAAACACGAAGTGGTGTAGTTGCATGGTTGATTGGTACCGGTGACCACCTTCCGGATCCATCATCATACCCTCAGTACTACCTTGTGTCAAAGATCTTGTTGCGACAAATCAAACGAGCCCAAACACGAAGTGGTTCAGTTACATGGTAGACTGGTACCCGTGGCCACAGTCCAGCTCCATCATCAGACCCTGAGTACTAACTTGTGTCAAAGATCTTGTTGCGACGAATCGAACGAAGCCAAACACGAAGTGGTTTAGTTGCATGGTTGATTGGTACCGGTCACCACCTTCCGGATCCATCATCAGACTTTCAGTACTACCTTGTGTCAAAGATCTTGTTGCGACAAATCAAACGAGCCCAAACACGAAGTGGTTCAGTTACATGGTAGACTGGTACCCGTGGCCACCTTCCAGCTCCATCATCAGATCCTGAGTACTATCTTGTGTCCAAGGTCTTGTTGAGACGAATCAAACGAGCCTAAACACGAAGTGGTTTAGTTGCATGGTTGATTGGTACCGGTGACCACCTTCCGGCTCCAACATCAGACCCTGAGTACTATCTTGTGTCAAAGATCTTATAGAAACGAATAAAACGAGCCTAAACACGAAGTGGTTTAGTGGCATGGTTGATTGGTACCGGTGACCACCTGCCGGCTCCATCATCAGACCCTGAGTACTATCTTGTGTCAAAGATCTTGTTGAGACGAATCAAACGAGCCTAAACACGAAGTGGTTTAGTTGCATGGTTGATTGGTACCGGTGACCACCTTCCGGCTCCATCATCAGACCCAGAGTATTATCTTGTGCCAAAGATCTTGTTGAGACGAATCAAACGAGCCCAAACACGAAGTGGTTTAGTTGCATGGTTGATTGGTACCGGTGACCACCTTCCGGCTCCATCATCAGACCCTGAGTACTATCTTAAGTCAAAGATCTTGTTGAGACGAATAAAACGAGCCTAAACACGAAGTGGTTTAGTTGCATTGTTGATTGGTACTGGTGACCACCTTCCGGCTCCATCATCAGACCCTGAGTACTATCTTAAGTCAAAGATCTTGTTGAGCCGAATCAAACGAGCCCAAACACGAAGTGGTTTAGTTGCATGGTTGATTGGTACCGGTGACCACCTTCCGGCTCCATCATCAGACCCTGAGTACTATCTTTTGTCAAAGATCTTGTTGAGATGAATAAAACGAGCCTAAACACGAAGTGGTTTAGTTGCATTGTTGATTGGTACTGGTGACCACCTTCCGGCTCCATCATCAGACCCTGAGTACTATCTTAAGTCAAAGATCTTGTTGAGCCGAATCAAACGAGCCCAAACACGAAGTGGTTTAGTTGCATGGTTGATTGGTACCGGTGACCACCTTCCGGCTCCATCATCAGACCCTGAGTACTATCTTGTGTCAAAGATCTTGTTGAGATGAATAAAACGAGCCTAAACACGAAATGGTTTAGTTGCATGGTTGATTGGTACCGGTGACCACCTTCCGGCTCCATCATCAGACCCTGAGTACTATCTTAAGTCAAAGATCTTGTTGAGCCGAATCAAACGAGCCCAAACACGAAGTGGTTTAGTTGCATGGTTGATTGGTACCGGTGACCACCTTCCGGCTCCATCATCAGACCCTGAGTACTATCTTGTGTCAAAGATCTTGTTGAGATGAATAAAACGAGCCTAAACACGAAGTGGTTTAGTTGCATGGTTGATTGGTACCGGTGACCACCTTCCGGCTCCATCATCAGACCCTGAGTACTATCTTGAGTCAAATAAATACATATAGAATGTCAGGTCGTTTCAAATATTTTTAATCCTGTCCGGTAGTTTATTAAACTGTACCATTATAAATTACTGTACTATAAAAACAGTGCTAGGATCAAAGTCTCTCGTTGCGGTTTACACGCACACAGTATAGCGTTTTACACGGCGCCCGCCGCACACAATGATAAAAAACCTCGTCGTCGCCGTTGAAAATGTGCGGAGCCGACCGACACAGGTCCTGCCTCTACAAGCTCCGCCGCGGCACTGAGCTGGCGCAGCGCGCGTCATCGGTAATATAGAGTAGTTTTCAAAAAATTGCCAAAAAATTATAGTAGAATTTCATAAACACTAATGTATACCAACAGTATAAGCAAACGTTGCAGATTGCTTGAGTATGAAAATGACTTCGATATTAAGTAGATTTTCGTAGGAATTGACACTTGTTTCGGAGAGAAAATCGAGTTCGTTTTACTTTGATTTTCTCGTTCTCAAAGGTATGTAGGAAAAATATAGTTTGATATGCCTAAAGTACAGGGTATTAGTAACACAAAATAGCCAGGTTTAGCGGAGTAAAATTCTCAACATTTCCAAATAAGAGCTCGCCATTCAGTGCTTCACGGGGTTTTTCGGAAACGACCATCAGAAAAAAAATCATTACTAATTTAATAAGTCCTTTTTCTAATATTTACAACGATATTTATAAAGATAAGAAGACGCTTTTACTGGAACAAGTACTCATTGTTTCTAATAATGAGCGCAAAGTCCTGAATTTCGTCGACTAGTATCATCAATTTTGCATTATTTCGACTTTTCTTGTAAGAGCGCTCTTAAAAGCGTTGCATTGATAATATAGCCTTTCGTTTATGCATTTATCTATAATTACTTAATTAGCCGACGACAGTTATCTTTCACTGTTAAAACAGTGTTAAAAGCTCGTTAAGTGGCGCTAGTAAAGCTGTGTCGGCGAACATTGTGGGCTGAGTCAGAGAAGATCAATTAAGCATCACATGTGGGTGAAGGCGAGCCGCTCGCGTACTGTCGGCCACACACATGTGCTACATTATATGAAACGTTTTCTTTATTATTATATTTCTCCACGTCTGTCGTCTTACATGCATATACTAATACACTTACTGTTTTTTCGTGCAATATTTGTAACTATTTTTGTTCAGGTGTTCATTTTTGCCTTATTTACTTGTATATAGCTCTGTCCTCTACTCGTGTTGTCTTTGGACAGGAAATGAAATACGCAGACCTTTTGCTAATATTAATCCTTAAAAACTCTACTCTCTTGATTATTTACTCCAGATTCACTTCTTATTAGGGAATATTTATACCTCAACTGCTATATAAAGATATAAAATATTTGTTTAATCAGTACTGTTAGGGCCACCCCACATTAGCGTGACTAGCGTCACCCAAGAAGCGCCGGGTCTAGTCAACTCTATAGCTGCTGCTGGACACAACGTTGGTGCAACATTTTCCATAGCGCTGACTAGAGGCCGACGGTTTGCAATATAACACTTTAAACTCTCGCGTTTTGTACACATATTTAATTACACAAACGGGTCTACCGCGATATAATTTCATTGTTTTTACCTTTAATTCCGACGTTTCAGCTGAGTTGTCTTTCCGTGACCACAGCTGGTGCAACTCAGCTGAAACGTCGGAATTAAAGGTAAAAACAATGAAATTATATCGCGGTAGACCCGTTTGTGTAATTTAATATAGAGGCCGACGCTCAAAAGACGCTAGTTTGGGGAGGCCTTTAGTAGTTTCCTGTGTGACTGTACCCGTAGCACCAGTAGGCGGCTCAAGCTGCAGGTTTACGTAAATTCCGCGTTACCTCATTCGCGATTACCCCACCGCGTAGGAGCGGCTACTCGAATAATATATGTGCATCGACGACTACAATGAGGGATCATATATAACTAGGTAATAAAACTACGTGATCAACGTTTTACTACCTTCTCACTGGTCGTTGTTTGTTCTTTCGTTGTAAGTTTAATAATAAAGTCTCAGGGATGTCCCAAAAACGTGCAAATTTGAGTCCATAACTTCGTTTTCAACGTGCTACAAAAAACACGCCACTGAACCTTTAAATATAAGGACTTTGCCGGCACGACGACTATATAATAATATATGACAATCTTCGATTATATATGACTTGTTCTTGCTTCATTGTGACAGTTGACCTAAACAAGACAATGCTATCTAACTAATGTCGTCAAAAAAAAGTAACTGACAATTTTACATACTGCTCATTTCTTGGGTATTCACGAAGGAAATGTTTTTCGTATCGAATGAAATGTACATTTTATAAGCCGTTATGTATGTTATGATGTCAACCATAACTTTACATAAAATCATGCTGACTTACACTCTTACTATGCCAACATATGATCCTCATCCAATACAGGGTTATTGGAGAATCGACCCATATTTTTCTAACCATGGTCATAAACCACCGATATATGTGTTTAACTGGATAGCCTCGCATGGCCGCTAATATTTGCTCTACGTTTACGACAGCCAGCGCCATGCCTTGCGGCGTCGGTGCGCTCTTACATTCCAAGCCGTGGCCTTATAGTTAGTTAGACAACAACAATAACAATCAGGTGATGGAATATGTAGTTTGACAGCTCAAGGTTCCTCGTGACAAGTGCTCTTGAACTAGACCCTACTAATATACTTGCTTTTATATTAGTAAAGGTCGCTAAGAGAGCCTTACCACTACAATCCAATAAGCACGTCTTTATACAGCGAATGTTAGAAAGAACGAGACTAAACAAATTTGCGAACATATGTTGTTACATAAACAATTGAGTACCTACTACAAACAATAAATTAACTAAGTGCATTGTGCGTTAAAGTTGATTGGGTGTCTGTCACATCACCCAAAATGTGTCCGAAATATTTGTAAGAATCTTTCGGTCCCTTAAATATGTTCCATCGTAATTGAGTATGTCATTTCATTGCATTGAGGCGTAATTAATTTATAGAATTATCAGACAAATTAAATTATAGTTTGAACCTTGACACAATTAACATGATACGACATTTTGTTATGCCTAATTGTTAAGGTCAAAAGTGGGTCGTAATTCAATTTATTAGACCGAACGGCACTCGAGTGAGATTCGAACTTGCGACATTTTACTCCAATCGCTTTGGGCCGTGCACTTCCCATCAGTTGAAACTGGGATCTATCTTTAGTCTACTTGCCAAGGTTCCGATTATTTATAGAACCGCAGTTGCGTTTAAAGTTGAGCCAAGCTTGCTCTACATATACTTTGCGGTGACAGAACGGAGTAGTGCCACCATAAACGTCAAGTTCCTATGAAAATACACAGAACAGTTTTCAGAGGCTTCCATACTTTGTCACGTAAAAGTTGGTGCATCTAATTGACCCACCTGAACTTTTAATTCGGTTCCAGTTTAATTAAGTATGATATTAGCATTAGCAGTAAAATAAAGTGTTATTACACATATGTATTGGTGTAGCTCTAGGAAGTGTTGATTGGTCGGAATTAGGTCAGCGATGCGTCGGCGTGTGCACAGCCCGAGTCCGGTGTCCCGGACCCCTGACCCCCACCCACACTCATTTACTCCCCACTAGAGCTCCTAGGTCTATGTGAAAGCCCAGACAGTCGTCTATTTGCTATTCTGCATACATATAGCAGGCGGGGCGTCAAACACAGCTGCAGGTAAATACCTATAAGGGATAAGGGGCTTCTACAAATTAGGGACGCCGGTGATAATTGAGATTTATGGACCTCTCGCAACTGATAATTTGTCAGATGGCATTTTTGTTGCGAGATTCGCTTGGGAGGAGGGCTCGGCCAGTTGCACACCTTTATTGCCATAGCATTTACTAACTCTGCCCGTGATACCACGCGCGTGGAAGTCGTTTAACGAACTATAGTTTTTTAATGTGTCACAATCTGAGGTAACTATTATTTTTGATGTGTCATAAATTGCCTCATAGAAAATCCTTTTATCTAGTTAGGTTTACCTGGTTATCTTGCGGCGAACAGACGAACCGCAAACGATTCACAGCAGCTTATTGAATATTGTGTAAGTCACAGCCATTAGAATTTACTGTTACGACAGCGACATGTTGATATAACTCGCAATGAATTTGAAAACTTGGACGTGACGTGAAAATATTTGACTCGAAGAAAGACGTTTGGACATGTACCACAGTGGTAAATCGCGTTCAGTCAAAATGACGACCTGCGTACGTACAGTGTCGCCATTAGATATATCGGTGCGGCAAAGGTGCTCAAAAGTATATGAATATGGACTTTAACGTCTGATAATAGAGCCTTTGTTAAGACAGTTGTAAACACCTTGGCCGGTCCGATATATCTGAGGGCGACCGCACGTAAAATGCATATGACGTGGTAACTGGGGTTCATGAGATAGAGCCAATGTTACTTATTGATACCGCCCGATAGAAGAGAGACGGTAGCCTTATTCTGTCATTGTATTTAACAACTGCGGCTTTGTACGCTAATAGCCGGGCCTTTTGCTATCCCTTTTATAATAGCTACAACCTTGCAAGGGTGAAGGGCTACAACCTCCAAAGGGTGAAGAGACGTTTAACGACCCTTGCTGTCATTATTTTGATTGACGATGAGTAAGCATGACGCTAGTTGCGGTGACAATTTGCGGTCGAATCTATATTCATAGTTCGTATAAGGATTAACATTCAGATCCATGTCTTACCTAACAAATTCCATAGATTTCACATTTCAAGCTATCTTTTACAAACCTTCTCAATCGATTCTAAAATTTGCAACTGAAACAGATATCAAATATGTAATTTATTTTGTTAATCAAAAATAGTGTATCAAAACTACGCGTAGAGTCATGCTAATCTGCTTTAACATAATACCTCACGGACTCTTTCTGCGCATATCTGCGCTATAACCGCGAAAATCGAAGTTCGCAAATTGCGGGCATTTTTCTCTGTCACTCTAATTACGCCTTCATTGGAGTAAAAGAGAAAGATCCCCGCAATTTGCGAATTTCGGTTTTCGCGGTAGCCCCTCTGTGACCCCTTAAAGTTATGAGTACGTTGACATATAGCCATATTATATTTTGGTCACGGCGCGCCGGCCAGTGAATGCGTTGCACTTTGTTGCACTTGATATTGTCCGCAGCAATATAACATTCCGCGTTCACAGTTCATGTGAACATACAATACCATTGCCACGGGTTCCGGGAATGCAATCAAATAAACAATACAGCCACACACAAGTAATTTGGTTTGATTCCAGTTAGTTATACGTGGATTTTGACTGATTTAACGAAAACGTTAACTATAGATTTAGTTTTATCTAAATAAAGCAATTTGACACTAACAACTACATATATTCAAAGTGAAGTAACCTTTGACAAAAGCCAGGCGAAATTATATCTCACGATCTGTTTAACACAGGTTGCTTGATCTATCTCCTTACATACCTATTCAATAACATTATTTATTTCCTCTCATTACCGCTCATCATGATCATGATTATTAAATACAATCATTGTTGAACATGACATCGAATTTAATTTTCGGAACGAGATTGATGCAGTTCTATTTGCTATTCCTTTTGTTTCCTTTCGATGAACTGACGACAATTATGGATGATCCCTTACTTAAAGAAATTGCACCGAGGAGCGCCCTCGTGCACAGATATAACCATTGGATAGACTGCAATGGACTTAAACCTAATATTACTTCCTCGATAAGATAGAGGTTTCCGCACGTCAATACGATTATGGATAAGTTTCGCACTATCTTAGCATTTAATCTGGAGACCAGTTAGGTAAAACTGGACTTTGCTATCGAGTGATGCTAATGTGGTCTTACAAAAAAAAGGCCAATAAGGCCACAGACCGAAACGTTTACGCGCGATATGCATACATTCACAATTCTGTTTTGTTTTAGGCCTGACTCCAAGAGGCTGCAATTAAGGCGTAATTAGAGTGACAGAGAAAGATGCCCGCAATTTGCGAACTTCGGTGTTCGCGATAGGCCCCCTGATTTATATACTTGCGAGTTCATTAGTACATTTGCTACTTGCGTTTAGTAGCAAATGTACGAACTTTTACTTAACACTAATTAAAGTGTAAATCGGGCCTTAGGGACTCTACCCCTGTCTATCTCTATCAACTCTATTTATAATTCTTACTTAATCGTACGATACATGACATATATATGTGTCGTTATATAAATCACAACACGTGGCATGGCACAACTTCGTCGGTGACAGGCGCGCCTCGCCTAACAGGTTCGTTTCTGCGGTAAACGTGTCGAAATGATCCAAAAGCGGATATTACAGGCAGAACCGTTCACCCGGTTAGTTTGGCATACGCCCGAAACACACTCAAGTGATATATGGTTTGTCTCCTGCAAGAAAACTTGAAAATTCAGAATGACACAACTGCCATAGCTTAGCTGTTCCGAAGTGGTGACATTGATACCGCTGTGTACCACCGAGCCAATGCAGCACTAATCATCAGTACCTCAGTACCAATTAGCTTCTAATTAATTCCTTTGTTTATATTACTTGTGAAAGTCGCTTTATGAAAAAGATAAAAATATATAATACCTCAAGTCCTGGCGTAGTTAGGTAGGTATACATTCGAGGAATTTACTAAGTAATGTTTTTTATTAAATAGTTTGTATAGTATGAAACATTCTCGATTAATCACTCACTTCTAACTTTGGTCACCACGTGTTCCGTTATCGTTTTATGTCTGTTCCACTTCTCGGTCTGCTTTGCGGCGAACGACCGCTATACTTAGTGACGCAGCAATGTATGCGTGACGTGAGGGATTACCAACCGAACCGTGTCGGAATTATGGCAATCAATTAACTTTATCGCGCTATTCAATTAATTTGTTTGTTAGCACTCGCTCAATTGAGAATTAATATTGTAAATAATTCCAATTTAACAGGAAGCCTGCAGGGAGTCCTTTTGGGTATTGCTCTTTTAGATTGGGAATCTTTTAGTTTGGAGTTAGTTGACGTAGTTACGAAATACTTATTTCCTTTAACACAGGAAGTTTGATAATGATAAGCTCGCGGTACCATTATCGGAGGTACCTACATATTTAATCCTACTTCGACTCGTACTATTTAATATTCCTTAATAGTTAAATTATTTATAATTCTTGGCGAGTACTATTTTTGTGCACATTATAAGACCTGATTTTCATATATTGCTCATCCGATGACACTATTTCATCACAAAAACACTTAAATTCTTAATTACTTACCTTCTTATATTTGAAACTCACTTTCCGGTCATTTTATTTCGAAGACGTCCAACGCAGTATTAATAAACATGGATTCACACAAAGGATTCGACAATCAAAATTCAAACTTACTTCCACCAGCGAAATGTCCCTGCAAGGCGGTCTTTGCTCCCGGAAGCGACCCATATATAGCCGACACACATCCACCGACACATACAGACATACATACATACGTACTTGCAGTCTATTTCCAGTTTATCGGCGGGGAATGTGAGAGCAGATTGAGAGCTTTCGTAGTTCACGCTTGCTCACAAGAGTTTTCGAGTTTTCTTGTCTAAATTGCACAAATATAGATAAAGCAAGCTTTTTATGACTGTCGAAATGTAACTGTGAGGAAGCGCCAACTGAAATATCTTAAAGAGAATCAGAGACTGTATTTACTCAAGAATATGCAGGGGTAAAATATATGTACATGTTTTAGCATGCATTAGTCCCTTTAACCCTTAAATGTTTAAGCAACAAAATAGCTCAAAATCTGAAGTACCTACTCAGGAGTAACTTTTTTTATAATCAGTTACATAATCAAACACAATTAGGTTGCGTTGCTTTATCACATTTTCCTTACTTTTACTAAACTTCTGATTAATTCCTTCCGCACTACCTTATAATCATTAACTTGTCATCAGTTGGATGATCTCCAATACAATAAAATTAACACACAACACACAAATCTCTACCGGACTTTATGTAATATGAAGCATCGATCAACAATAAAATAGCAACAATTAGGCCACGTCTATCCCCACTAATCCAACGACATCCGGCGGAACTCTCGCCCGCGGGATGAAAACGTGTCAGGACTATTCCTGTACCGAAATAATGGTACATCTGCGGATTGACTCATTAAATTAATTGTGTTTTCTTGTTTCTGTCTTCTGCGAGATCTACGATCCATTAGCGGATCGGAGAATTTAACTTTCGAAAGGGACAAAGTTTGTTTGACTTGATATACTTTCGTTTGTTTGACACTTTCACATTTTATAATATTTAATAGGATTTCATCAGGGCCAGGGGTAATTAAGGTACATCTTGTTTGGGAAAGTCGTTTATGTGTCGTATAGGGCGCGTCAATAAATTTTGTACGCCCAGTGTCGTTTAACTGCATGTGAAGACTAGATTTTCTCACAGATTATATTTAATAAATGGCAAAACCTAGTTATCTGTAATTGCGGCGTTTTAGCGGTGTATTACCCCGCCTAGGGCGCAGCCGTTGGCAAACGGAAACGAGCAGGTGTAAAGGGCGTGTCTAGACTAGGTTAACATTGTTCACGAAGGTCGGAACGCGCAGTTTCAGCTATTAAACCAGCATAAATCCCGTCACAGAAGGAGCGATAATATATCACGCCCGGTCCTTTAAAAAAGATAATACACTACAAGATGGATAATACCTAATATGCTGCTTTTTATCGGTGGACAGTCCCTGGAACTTTTCAAACCTTTTATACAATACAACTAAACTAAATGAATGATTTGACAGACGAAAGGTGCAACCTTCCTTAGTAGTTTCCCGGTAGTCCTCCTAGGTACCTCTGTCGATTCAAGCGGGATTCGCGATCGCCGGTGATGCGGTCGTGGGTGACGACTGACGGGATTGCTCGGTCAACCGGCCACTGATCAGTCACAACCACAACCATAATAACACAGCTTGTTGACACCTCGACGTGACTTTGTTCGAGCTTATGCCACAGTCACTAGCTGCATTCAGTCCAGAGATCCAATTAATGGATTTATCACGTGATAAAGTAAGTGCCACTTCTTAACACCACGCAATTAAAAGATAAAGCCATGATAAAGACATGTATCCGCTTAAGCTTAGGTAAATAAATACTTACCTAATAAAATAAAGGACAATTTTACACAGATCGAACTATATGTATAAACTCTTTATTGTACAAAACACAAATAACTATAATTATAACTATGCTTTGAATGGTTCCCCATCCATAGTAAAAGAAAATTTTACATGTTTAACAATTTTGGCAACTTTCTGTTGGCATATCAGTAGAAATAGGAAAATAGCAGTGAAAATGTGTAATACATTTTAACTAAAAAGTTGAATGAAGAGCCTAAAACAGTATGAACTAGCCGAAATCAGTTGGTGTCACTGTCAACAAGTTTTGAACAATCGAGGTATTGATACCACAAGTGAACAAGGTCGGTCGGTGACGAAACATCTCGAGGGGCCTTTGTTCACGGCTCAGATGTTCAAGTAAATGAGGTGACGCAGCTCATTCCAATTCGGGTTTTATCAACAACTTAGTACTTAGGGAAACATATACCTAATAAATATAATTTGGAGCGATTTTTATGCGAGGCGTTATAAATTGCAAAACTATCTTACTTATAACTTGGTCCTAAATAGATAGCACTGTGATTTAGAGTGCCAATCGCCATAGAGACCTTCAAATTCGGTTTCTTTTTTTTTTTCAGCTATAGGGAGTAACATAAGGTAAAGTTCAAAAGTGCCATGATTTCCTCTGATCGCGAACTCGCTCTCGCCAACGATGAATCAAAGTAAAGATCGACAATCTTGTGGCTGTAGTTGATCTCACTATTGTGCGAAATCGACCTCTTCCACCAAAACCGTTTCGGTAGAAAGCACTCCAAGTGTCATACAGCACTGCACCAGTAATGTTTATGAGGCAGTAACCAACTGTTTCCGCCGTCATTTGTCAATTGAGTTTACTAAATGGTTGTGCGAGAAAGTGCCCGCTATTGCATAACGCCTTCCTGTCTCGCATTTCCGGCGCTTGACGAGTCAAGGGCTCATATCATCAAGTCTAACGGGACATCTTGTTTCATAACTACAACGCGAATTAGTAAAGAGCGATTAATACTGGTTATCTAATGCTGTGGGACTACTTGCGCTTTGTTAGTAACTGGAATAAAAGCCGACAGGTCGACGTCTCTATTGTCCATTTGTTATTTTGAAAATGCCCTCTAAGTGTTACTTAAGTGCAGGTTTGCGTCTGTTTTATTGCAGATGGAAAGTGATGAAAGGCCATCCTTTAGGTTCTCTCGCTTTTACCACAATGCCTGTTATAAGCGTAAGAAAGGAAGATCAATGCGTCAATATGCCATATATCAGATATCTGGATTGGAACAGGATCTGTCCTAGCTTTCTATATGTTTCTTTGTTAGAATCGTATTCATATATCATACACTTGTGCCAAACGTTCAATTAAAAGACATTCCCCAGGGATTTGTAGACGAATAAATTCGCAATCAATATTAATCGGCTACGATCCATTACGATGACATTAATGATTTATGTAAACGCAGGTTTCCCCTCGAGTGATTACAAGGTGTACAGATCAGGGACAGGAACCGGTTACCTTAACCGGGGTTTTTCATAGGGTTATTTTAGAGGTGTTTATAAAAACCCCTACCATAACGGTAACCGCTTAATAAGGTAACACTTTGATTCGGTAACCGTAACAGATCGAGTTAACCTCTGTTACCGGTAACCGAAATAAAAACCCAGTCTATTCAGTTACCTCAATATGAGGTTTTTGACCAGTTCAAACGATTGTAATCTTTACGCACACTTAAATTCAACTTATTATTGAATAACCGAGGTTGGCATGGGCGGTCTATGAAGCCTCCAGCACAAACAAGTTTTTTTGCCTTTCCTTTGTTTATCTTTATACCTACCTGTGTGGTGTGTTCTTATTATAAATATTATTATATTATAACTAAAATAATTAAATTAAATAAATTAAATAAATTAACTAAATTAAATAAATTAAATAAATTAAATAAATTAAATAAATTAAATAAATTAAATAAATTAAATAAATTAAATAAATTAAATAAATTAAATAAATTAAATAAATTAAATAAATTAAATAAATTAAATAAATTAAATAAATTAAATAAATTAAATAAATTAAATAAATTAAATAAATTAAATAAATTAAATAAATTAAATAAATTAAATAAATTAAATAAATTAAATAAATTAAATAAATTAAATAAATTAAATAAATTAAATAAATTAAATAAATTAAATAAATTAAATAAATTAAATAAATTAAATAAATTAAATAAATTAAATAAATTAAATAAATTAAATAAATTAAATAAATTAAATAAATTAAATAAATTAAATAAATTAAATAAATTAAATAAATTAAATAAATTAAATAAATTAAATAAATTAAATAAATAAATTAAATTAAATAAATTTAATAAATAAAGTCAATAAAATCAACAAAATATAAATAAAGTAAATAAAATAAACAATTTTTTTAGTATTTTTTTTAGTTCTGACGGCACATCACTAAAACTACTTTAATGTAGCAAACCAGTAAGCAACCGATAATAAAGGTTACCATAACTGAATGAAAACCTGTTAAAAACCCTTAACAAAAACCCTATCGCGATGGGGTTTTGAGATTAACTCGGTTAAAGGTTAGGGTTACCGTTTCAATAAGGTTACCATTACAATCAGGTAACAGTATGATAGGGTTTAGACGTGCGCGCCGGTAGAAAAAAATCGGGCGGCGGCGCGCCACGAAAAAATCCACGGCGGCGGCGTAACGCCGGCGGCGTGGGATTTTCAACTTTTCAATATACGTATAATGAAAAACCAAGATTAACTCTAAATCAACAAGGGAAAAGATCTCAAAAAAAACTGTGTTACATCGTTTTTTTGGTTTATTGTAGAAAAAAAATCATGAAAAAAAAACTAATTATAATGTTGAAAAAAACATATGTCAAGTATGTTGGACGTTGCTATGATCGGTGTAAAAAAAAAGATATGCCGCGTAATGAGAATACGTCCAGTATTTTGGACACGCCGAGTATAGAGTACCTACCTACTGTATGTGTATAAGGGTTTTTTAGTCCAGTTCATATTTTTTTAAATAAATATAGAATAATTGCATTTTTTAATTAGAAATACACTTACTGATAATGTCAACTTATGTAATGAATTTAAGTAAGTAAGTGAAACCTATTATTTTTATATTTTTGCAATAACTTCATATCTCGTAGGTGGTAAAATTTTACCAGTCATTGACGTAATTTATTTCACATTAAATCTAACTTAGCGGGGTATCCTAGGAAGCAGTCACATCTGAGCAATGGTTTTTACAATAATGCATGCACTTTTATCTAAATTTTCGTAATAAATTTCTCAAATGAAATCGGGTCTGTCTCTTGATGTAAACAAATCCACACACACTCATACATACACCACATCCACAGGAAAAAAAAAAACATAAAAATATATTTTTTTAATCTATTTGGTTCATTACGTTGTATTACCGCAAGTAATGACTTTTTGAACGTTTAGAAACACCTAACATCCCTCTATTTAATTTATTTACCACAAAAACTACCAGAAAATTTAATAATTTTACTCTTCGCATACTTGGCAACGTCCAACATATTGGACTTAGCAAAAGTGCCGTTTAATCGACAACGGGCAAAATAATGGACATTACACCTTTTACACTTGTTTTTACCCATAAACACAAAACACTTTTATGTAAATCATATTGCCACGTAAAAAACAGACCAGTTAGTAACCTATTACACGTTTTAACGCTGCTTAATACTATCATATAAAAAAAATGAAATAAGGGGAAAATGTCAGTCTGTCGGATGCTTCCTTGCAAGTTCTGCGTTCTGTAGGACTTTGACAAAAAGATTATGTTCACACTGGTTCCCAATATTTTCTTACTTAACGCAGAATTTTCATACTCATACTCATACTCATAATATTTATTGCATATCACATTGTATCTTAACCTATTACATAGAATTGTGTACAATATGACACCCTGTAGGGCACAGCAAACAGTTTAATAAGAGGAGATCGAGTTTTTTGTACAAAATAATAAGATTATATTAATTAGTGTTATTTATTGTATAGGTGCTTTATTAATTGCAATTATTGGTCGTGAAAAAATTCATTTAAAGTATAATAAGCTTTTTTAATGAGGTGATCTTTTAGTTTTTTAAAGAATTCATTGTCGGACTTGGTGTTATTTATTTCGTTACTAATTTTATTGAATATTTTTATTGCCATTGAGTTAGGACTTTTTGAATGTAGTTTGAGTTTTGAGGGGATAACCTGCACCAGCTTATTTTGAAACCTACTGGCGTAACGTCGGGGTATATCTGAATGTTTGGTATAAAATTGAGGGTATTTTTTTACAAACTTACATGTTTCCAAAATGTATATTGATGTTAGGGTAAGTATTTTTAGATCGATGAAGTGTGTCTTACTACTTTCCGGTATATTTATGTTAGCCAAGATTCGAACACATTTTTTTTGTAATATAAATAGGCTTTCCACATCTGTGCTATTCCCCCATAGAATGACACCATAGGTAAGCCAAGCATGGGCATAGGAATAGTAAGCTGTTAAGGCGGTGTTGAGGTCGCATGCTTTTTTTAATTCGCGTAAGGCATACGTGAACTGGGACAATTTCGTTTTTATTTTTGCTACATGCGCTTTCCAGTTAACATTGCAGTCAACTTCGAAACCTAGAAGAGGAGCGGTATCTACACATTCTAATTTTATATTATTGAAGGTGAAATTAATATTAAGGGGTGTTTTTTGATAAGGCCTAAACTGTAAGATTTTTGTTTTTGAAAAATTTACTTCCAAATTGTGATCCGATAACCAGTCAACTACGTTTGTTAATAAAGTGCTTAAGTCTTGTGTTATATTATAATCGTCTGTACACGAAGTGAGGATGGAGATATCGTCGGCAAATAAAGTACACGTCTGCTGTATAGTTTTTGGAAGGTCGTTGATATATATCAAGAACAGGAGACATCCTATTGAGCTGCCTTGAGGTATGGAATGTTTCATCAATTTTAAATCCGAATGTGTGTAATTTATTTCGCTATTATTTTGATCGTAATTTTGTATTTCTATGCATTGCTGACGATTTTCTAGGTATGATCTGAACCAATTATGCGGAATACCCCTAACGCCTTTTTTTTCTTGGGATGTCCAGTATAGGTGACGTTATCGATTTAAGGGTTAAAATAAATCAAGCAATGAATTAAAAAAAACGGAACAGTCGGAACGCTAAAGCTAGGCACGTTGCACGTGCTTTATATCCATTGATTTTAAATTTGTACCCTCTTGCGGGTTATGTCTCGGCGCGAATTTTAGACTACCGGCGGCGGCGGCGGCGGCGCGCTGTCTCCTTATGGCGGCGGCGCGCCGCGGCGGCGCGCACGTCTAATAGGGTTACCGAATGATAAGGTAACCGAACCGATTGGGTTACCGAATTGATAGGATTAAGCGTAAAGAGGGGTTTTCCGGTCCTTGGTACAGATGTTATTTATTTCTCGATGCAAATAGTGAGTTGTGTGCGCGCCATCGTAACGTCGATCTACTTATTAAGCAGCAACACATTAACTGACCATCGGTAGACCTTATTTCGTTGCAATAAGATTTACGAAAAGTCAAATTTTTATTTTAGCACTCCAGGCCCCAATTTCACATCGGTGACAGGTGCGACGAATTGTAAAATCACTGTTGCTGACGTCACAGGCATCCATGGGCTACGATTACCACTTACCATCGGGCGGGCCGTACTCCTGTTTGCCACCATCATTGTATTATTTAAAAAAACTTTATTATATCGGATAAAAACAGATATTTCTCCTGCGAAGTTTCTGACAATTGTCAAAGATTTAGAAGAATTGTAGGTAATTCTTGACAGGTAATGAGTTATATGTCGGAATTTCGTGACAATTGTAGTGTTTCTTGTGACAATTGTCATAAACTTAGCAAGAGAAATATCTGTTTTTTTACGATATCATAAAGTTTTTTTTAATAATACAATGATGGTGGCAAACAGGAATAGGGCCCGCCCGATGGTAAGCGGTAACCGTAGCCCATGGATGCCTGTGACGTCGGCAACAGTGATTTTACAATTCGTCGCACCTGTCACGTTGGTGAAACAGGGGCCAGGGCCCTGTTTGTTTTGGCTGCTATTTAACTGATCACCAGATTTAGTAAAATTTAATACCAAAAAAATATATTTTACCACCCTAAAATAAGAAATGATCACCAAAATTATAACCCCATTTTAATTTGAAATGATTACCAATTTTAATACATTTTGCTATCCTAAAGGAAATGACACCAAACTAATCATTATTAACCCAAAAATAGTAAATGATTACCAAATTTCAAACCCCATTTTAATGTGAAATGATAACCAAATTTTTACATCTTGCTATCCTATTAAATAAATAAATAAATAAATAAATAAATTCATTTATTCGCGACCAACTAAATCTAAAAATCTAACACTAATTTAAAGATTTTTTTGATTAAAGAATCTGACACTAAAATAATCATTGTAAACCCAAAAATAGTAAATGACCACCAAAATTAGAACTCCATTTTAATGTAAAATTATAACCAAATTTTTAAATCTTGTTATCCTATTAAAGCAAATGACTCCAAAATAATAATTGTAAACCTAAAAATAGTAAATGACCACCAAAATTGTAACCACATTTTAATTAAAAATGTGCAAATATTTAATATATCGTTATCGTTATCTTCGTCACCTTTTTCTAGTAGCATTTCTTTTCTGTAAGGGTCGCAGTTCAAACCTAACCTAACCCACTTTTCTGGTAGCATTTCGTTTCCTAACCTAACCCACTTTTCTAGTAGCATTTCTTTTCTGTAAGGGTCGCAGTTCAAACCTAACCTAACCCACTTTTCTAGTAGCATTTCTTTTCTGTAAGGGTCGCAGTTCAAACCTAACCTAACCCACTTTTCTGGTAGCATTTCGTTTCCTAACCTAACCCACTTTTCTAGTAGCATTTCTTTTCTGTAAGGGTCGCAGTTCAAACCTAACCTAACCCACTTTTCTAGTAGCATTTCTTTTCTGTAAGGGTCGCAGTTCAAACCTAACCTAACCCACTTTTCTAGTAGCATTTCTTTTCTGTAAGGGTCGCAGTTTAAACCGAACCTAACCCACTTTTCTACTAGCATTTCTTTTCTGTAAGGGTCGCAGTTTAAACCTAACCCACTTTTCTAGTTGCATTTCGTCTCTGTAAGGGTCGCAGTTTAAACCGAACCTAACCCACTTTTCTACTAGCATTTCTTTTCTGTAAGGGTCGCAGTTTAAACCTAACCCACTTTTCTAGTTGCATTTCGTCTCTGTGAGGGTCGCAGTTCAAACCTAACCTAACCCACTTTTCTAGTAGCATTTTGTTTCTGTAGGGGTCGCAGTTCAAACCTAACCTAACCCACTTTTCTAATAGAATTTTGTTTCTGTAAAGGTCGCAGTTCAAACCTAATCCAACCCACTTTTCTAGTAGCATTTCGTTTCTGTAAGAGTCGCAGTTCAAACTTAACCTAACCCACTTTTTATTAGCATTTCGTTTCTGTAAGGGTCGCAGTTCTAACCTAACCTAACCCACTTATCTGATAGCAGTTCGGTTCTGTGAGGATCGTAGTTCTAACCTAACCTAACCCACTTTTATAGTAGCATTTCGTTTCTGTAAAGGTCGCAGTTCAAACCTAACCTATACTTTTCTAGTAACATTACGTTTCTGTAAGGGTCGCAGTGCTAACCTAACCCACTTTTAACTGATAGCAGCTCAAACCTAACCTAACTTACTTTTCTACTAGCATTTCAGTATGCTACTAGAAAAGTAGGTTAGGTTTACCTAAACTACTTTTCTAGTAGTATACTATGCGGTGCGGGGTACGGGGGGTAGAGCGGGAGGGGCTAGTAATTTTGGCATCATTTTACTTTATTTGGTAATATGTATACATTTTTTGGTAATCATAGGTTCATCATAGTTTATTTAAGTGAAAATATCGCATTATTTTGGTCTTCAAGATTTGGTGATCATTAATGAATTTAATGATTTTTGGTGATCATTCAATATATTTGGTATTTGAATACAATTTGAAGTGCAGTCGTTATTAAAATGGTGGTACTTTAATAATTTTAGGCCTTATTTGTTTGGTGTTCAGTAATTTTTTTTGGTAAGCATGATTTTTTATATTTAGGGTACCAAAGTTTTTTTTGGTGGTCATTATATTTGTAGCCGTTTGTTTCTTTTAGATACTTACACTGTTGTGTTATGAAGTTACGAAATACTATTTTTATTGCATTTTATGAACAACGAAGTTGTGAAACTGCCTGCTGAGCTTTTTGAATAGTTCCGATTGATTCCATCTAAGCTTAACAGTGGGCAAAATAGAAATGACCCAGATATATTTAAATACCTACTCCTTTATCTGAGGCTTCTCCCTTAAAAGGCTAAAATCAAATGTAGAGCTTACATAAAAAAGTAAATAATCTTAAACTCTTGGCAATGACTTCTTAGAATCTAACTAAGCAATTTGGTACTACAAAAATAAAAGGGGATAGAAATAGAGACGTAACAACGATTTTGAGTGAAAGAGATAAATGACAGCTTCCTCCTAGCTCCTAGCCAAGAAATACGAGCGTCTCAGATTTCCTGCGTGAGAAGCGATGAGGTGTCGCGTGTCCCGGCGCCCGCGCTGGTCCGGAGCTATTCATGAACACTGTTGCAAATGTTGCACCACACCGTCTGTCAATGTCACATACTTTGCTTGTAAAGTTTGATGCGCATCATCGCATGACAGCTGCCGCTGCCTTGCTTAACGTTGATCAGTCGATTGACACCTTCCCTTTACTCATCTTACTTACTCACTTTTCCTGTTGCATCCTAAAGAAAAGAACCACCATCAGTTTCCATGAAAGGGATCATCCATTAATTACGTCACACGAATTTCTAGGTTTTTTGACCCCTCCCCCCCTCCTTGTCACACTTGGTCACATTTTGCAAATCCCTCCCCAGCTCCCCACCTGGTGTGACGTCACATTTTAGGCAATTTTGTTTTCAACGAAATCGGTAATAGTAACTCGGCATTATTCTTTTTAATGAAAAGATATTTCTGGTAAAAGAAATATTAGTATTTTTATAACACAAAACCAATTAGGAACGAAAATTACTTCCAAAAACTCATTAATTAACTGTACAGCGAATAAAAAAATATAAATTTATTTTCGGTTACTGAGGAAGTTAAAGTGACGTCACAATGTTTGTGACTCCCCCCTCCCCCATGTCACAACATGTCACATTTTCTTGACCCCTCCCTCCCCCTAAACGTGTGACGTAATTAATGGATGACCCCAAAGCAATTTGCCAGGCAACTTTTCAACCAAGAATGAAAAATTCCGGCCTGTTTCCTTAGATCCTCACGAATCTCACGATGATTTCTTTAACCGAAGAGCTATTGGTTAACTGATATTACGCTAATAATTTCCTAGAAACTCACCTGCAATAATATGTTACACAAAGAAGGCGGCAAAAAATATCTGACACGATCTTATTTGTAGAGTTAGACAAAGCTAAGGAGGCCTTTGCCCGACACTGGGCACCTCAATAAAAATGTAACAAGTAAAATTAAATATATTTTTAATGTAAATATGTATTTAAAAGAGAAATAAAGGCTATATTATTATTATTATTATAAGTTGGTAGCGATTTTGGTAGCACAGACTGTGCAAGTGTAGAATTTACGTAATATAAAATACTTAGCTTGGTCTAACTCCACATAAAACTATTCCTTCCACGCATGAACCTAGGGGTCCAATTACAGTTGACAATTGGTAGAAGTATCGTGAAATTAGTGAATAGCCTAGCTCCGGCTTTCCGGGACACTGATCGTACATGAGATTAATAACTAACCGTTATTTCAGTCTAGCTTATAAATAGCTGGAGAGATTTATCTGCAACAAGTTAAGATGACACTCTTCTTTTTCCTTATACGGAGTTATATTTTAGGAATAGAAGCTACTAGAGTTTCACTTCAAACTTCAAACGCTACTTAGGTACTCCTTTGATTTGATTAAGAAGAAGAAGGCTCGTGTTTAATTTGAGGTTTTGAATTTTTTTAACCAAGGCTTAAAAGATCATAAGCTACACTTTCCACTATTTGATTTGCCTTACACCATTTTAACCTGGCTTCCCAAAATTATTCGTGATCATCAAGCTGTTGTTAGTATCCGCATCTGAATAAACTAGGTCCAGATTCTGTTTATTGCTTTCTGGTTTTTGTTAAAGACTTTAATGTCATAATACTCATAATATAGTTTCTTGCCCTCGATCACGGTTGACCGAGCCCTGACTCGTATCGTATGCAGCAAACTAGTAAACCTAGTAAGTAGTGAAGGAAACAGTGGGTACCGCGAAAAACTAAATTTTCCACCACTGATATTCGAGTGATAGATAGGCACTTAGGCAGATAACGAAATTTAAATTTTCGCGGTAGACCTTCAGGAAAAGGGTGCCTGAACGTTGAGTGCTTATTTTTTTCCTGTCGAATGAGAAGTCAGTCAATAAACAATTTCTAGCGTAGTACAATAAGCAGCGACCTACACTAATACCGATTGTGGAAATCACTGAAAATGTATGTAAATGAGTAGAAAAGATCACAATATTGTCACTAGGTACTTTGATAAAATTCTTATCTTAATTGTTTTGTCGATCCGAGTCGAATGCTCTGATAGCATTGGCAATACAGGCTCGGGCTCTGGGAAAGCTTTTGGATCCCGCGCCGCGCCTCCTTTGTCGCGTTTCTCTGTGATTCGACAAGCCCTCCGCCTGAACATTATTTCCGACTAGATTGCATTTTGTAACGGCTGGAAACTCGTTGGAAACGAAACAAAGCAAAGGGTTAATGAATTTAAGTAAAATATGTGGGGTTTTGGTGTTAAAATTACAAAATTATTTTTAAATGTGTTTTCATTGAGAATAGACATGTTGCAAACGGTTGCAACTACCTACAGTCAGCAGCAGAAGTGGCTAAGCGAGCTGTTCAAAATTACGTTGACGCGCTCTTGCTCTCAATAAATTCGCGTCAAGATCATTTTGAACACCTCGCCCGCTTAGCAACTATTGCTGCTGACTGTACTTACCCACAAATACATACCTACTCTTGTATGTACAGATCTTTAGCTTACCAGTTCTGTTTCTTATATGCTAGTAACTTGGGAATTATTTTAGTTATGTGTTTAGAGTCAGGTATATTAACTCTAGGGTTTCTCATTATTTTTCCACTTCGGGAATTTTCCCAATAGAAACGCCGGAAGAAAACTCAGTATTTTCCTAAACAACACAATAAAAATACAATTGCATTTTAAGTATTGTGTCATGAAAATACACAATCTAAATTCCAATAATTTACAATACAATAAACGAAGTACACCTCTATTCATAGTTTTACAGATAATAGAGTCCGACGTCATCTAATTTGCAGCTGCACCGCTTTGACAGCAAATACAAAAGACCTACTACATATACCTATTATCTGTTGTATATGTACGTGCAACAAGTTATGACCGCTTGATTGATCATTGAGAAAACATTTCTTATCGCTGTTTGCTTATCGTAAAGTTTACGGACCTTGACATTATTAGAGAAATGGATAATAAACATTCCCGGATCAGAGCAAATATAGACACTGTAGTAATAGTAGTAACGGTAGGTCACGGGAGGAGCTGCAGTTTTTTTGTCCAAATAATACTGGCATATTTGGCCAGGTTGTATCGAAGTGAGCGCTCCCAAGGTGATCTTCTCTGCACTGATTGTTCGGGATTGCGACTTCCCAAACCGGCTCTGGCACGTTTCGGCGGCAGAGCCTTCTTTGGCTTTCACTCGAGACAATGGACTTTATTTGCATTATGTTTTCAATCATGATGAACTATCGGGTCGGAAGTGGCAACGGTGACATTGACATTGCCGATAAAACGTTGCTAATTCTGCAACCTTGGCATCGAAATCGAGCGTAAACACCAGCTCAGCTTAGTCACCGCGAAAAGCTTTCATGGGTTCATTGCCCATAAATCGTCTTCTGATTCCATATGCTGTATAGGAAGTGAAGGTTTTATTTTTAGAGTTTGACGCTCCCACGCGGCGCGCGCGCCGGCGGCGCCGGCAGTGCTGCCCCGGACCGCGCCACAGACGGACGACGCGACTCGCAGTTATCGTACCGCCCTCCGAATTTCGAAACAGTCGAGTGTCAGTGATAACTTTGATACGGATTCGCCAATCGCGAGCGTCGACGCTCGTCTTGATAAGAAGGTAGCTAGTCGAGTGCGGAATCGAAAATTTTCAGAGTGCAACACGGGATTCTGTTTCTATAATTACATTACCCTTGTGTAAGTGAGTGCGATGGGGCCGAAGGACGAAACGGACGCGAAAGTCCAGACGGGGACTTTCATCCTGTCAGAGAAGATCGACGACACCAAGTCGAGGAAGAACGAGAAGGATTTGAAGAAGGAGATGAAGCGCTTGGAGAAGGAGAAGCAGGAGCGCGAAAAGCGCGAAAAAAAGGCTCGCGAAAAGGAAAAGGAACGTGAGAAACAAGCTAAGAAAGGTCAGCATTATAAACATTTCTACTTAGGATCTAATTGAAAAGGTTTGAGTTTATCATTAGCGTTATCGTGATGTCATCTTTTGGAGGTTACGAGATAAGCGCGATTGACGTCGGACAATAAAATTGTGCGGTTTTATTGCTAAATAAAAGCGCGCAGCCGAATCGAGGCAGCGGTTACATCATTAGCTGACCTTGGTGCGCTCATCGCACATTCTTGCTGGTTACTCATTGGGCTAGCAAAATTAAAGTCAATAGAGCAGTCCGGAGTTGTCGCGTGTGTTGTCCCCGAGCTATGAGTAATCATAATAGTTTATTAAAACTACGAAGTCAAGAATTTCAAATCCTCTCTGGCAGAGGCTTCTAAACGGATTACTCGTTAAGCTATCAATAAGTCAAATAAAGTGTGGTTTACAAATATGCTTTACGTATGCAATCTTTGATTATTTTATAGGTACCTATGTAATAAAATGTTCCAAAAACATTGCGTCACCTTTCTTACAAACAAAGACCTCAAACCATTCAATATCACATCATAAGTGTTGAATATTCATGTTTTAATGGTGTCGTTAAGAACTATTAAAGTAATGGCTTTATTTCTGCTCGGAATTGGATCATTTGAACAGTCTAGAGTTTGCTAATGGAGCAATTAGTATTCGATAGGCTGTTTGTCGAATCGACTCTCTTTCTATGTCACATCTTGAACTTATTCCGGTTGCATCTCTTCCTCCTTAACTACTGCTTCAGGACTTTGTGTCCTCTTTTCCGGCTTTTCTTGGCAACGCTTTTTCTTTGGCGTCCTCTTTTTAAAAACAGTGACTTAGACTACTCTCCGGTATTTATCGAGTCTCGTCGACTTCGTGGAATTGAAATCTAGATCAGGAGTATTATGTTGGCAACACCTCGACGTTTCTCGGCATGCGCGTTACCTATATTCTATTTTGGAAAGTTTACTACTATTTCACCTAAATGCTCTATGAAGAATCGTATGTAATTTTATCTGGACGTTTTGCGATAAAATTCTGGGTGACATTGGTGTCGTGACAGCCGATCAGTGTTATTTATGATTACAATAGGTACAGTCAACCAATTTGATTCCTAGGCAACTATAGAACCATGTCATATAAATCATTTTGTCGAATTGAAAGTTAAATCTTTGAATCTATTTAAGTGTACGGTATGGTGTCTGCTTATTGCTACTGCACACACAAAAAAAATCCCAGCGATTGCATGACATGTTAAATAATCCTAGCTGATTGCTTGCATTCGTCATGGACCATGCAATTCCACGTTCTCCCGTATTTATACATTGTAATGCGGTTTCTCCTTCAATCATCTCGCCGCGTGACCAGCGGGTTGTAAATATCTTTATTTATGCCGCTTTACAAACAAAAGGCACCGGCTGTCACGATTCTGCCTGCATTTAAACGAGGTAAGGTGAAACTTCATCGCGGTCGCTACAGATTATTGGAGGTTGCATATGTACTGGACTGGCACAATATACTGTAAACATATTACGTCTAAAGTAATGTCAATGTTTGAATATGTTTGAATAGAAAATATATTGATTCTACCCAAAACTAGCGTTTACTATCAGCTCCACTTATTCTGCTGGAGACCAGGACCCTGGTTCTTCTAATAGGTCATGTGCCTCACGCACTGATAGTGCTAGTTTAGTAAAAGAGTGGTAGAAATATTTGAGTAGTAGTGAAACTTGCGTAAATGTAAATAATGTCTGAAGACAAAGAAAACGGCATATGTGGTATAAAAAAGCTGAAGGGATCGTCGGACTACCCTAACTGGAAGTTCCTGGTACGTAATTACCTTGAAAATAAAAACTGGTGGGAGGTAATATCGAAAGATGTAGTAAATGCTGACTTAGACCGGAAAGCACGAACAACTATTTGCCTGTTGTTGGAGCCAGAGTGCTTTACCCACGTCTACAATGCGAAGACTGCCAAAGAAGCCTGGAACAACCTGAAGAACGCCTATGAAGATAAAGGTTGGGGCAGACGTATCCACATACAGCGAGAGCTCTTTAACTGTAAGTTGGAGAATTTCAATTCTATGGAGAGCTACATATCCAAAGTGACGTACCTTGCACAGCAATTGGATGATATTGACGCAAAAATCCAAGAAAATTGGTTGATATCGATTTTGCTCGGTGGTTTGACGGCGGAGTACAGCCCCCTCATAATGGCTGTAGATAATAGTGGCCAACCAATCACGTTAGAGCAAATTAAGACGAAATTGTTGCAAGAAGGAGGTCGTCAAAGCAAGTTGAACACGGACTACGAGCAAGCGTTAGTGACACGTAAAGCACGAAACGATGCCAGATCTACACCTAAACCTAACGATCGTAAGCAGAAGTTTGTTTATAAGTGCTACAAGTGCCACGAACAAGGACATAAGGCGTCCGAGTGCAAGGAGCGTACCAAGACCGCGAATGTGTGCCTGAACACTAAGGAGGCGATTGACAAAGATAAGTGGTATCTTGACAGTGGATGCTCTAACCACCTTACCCATGACAAGAGTAAGTTGTTGTCTTATAAACCTGAAAGAGGCAGCATGAAAATATCGGTAGCAAACGGTGAGAAATTACAAGTAAAAGGACGGGGGAACGCTGAGCCCCAAGTCAGCGAGAACGAAAAATTAAATTTAGAAAACGTTATGCATGTTCCCGATTTGTCCATGAATTTAATTTCGGTAAGCGACTTAACCAAGAAGAAATGTAAAGTTATATTCGACGAAAAAGGTTGCGTAATTCAAAAGAAGAACCGAACTATTGCAAGTTGTAAAGAGGTCGATGGCATTTACGAGTTGACAGAAAAGAAAAACAACGTCGTGTATTTGACACTGTCAAAACAAAATGAAAACATTTCTAACGTTTGGCATAAGCGCTTGGCCCATTTATCCCGAAATTATATGTTGAAAATGAAAAACATCGTGACCGGTATGCAATTTAAGAGCACAGATTTGTGCGAACCATGTATTCCCTGCATTGAAGGAAAGACGTGCAAGAGTCCCTTTAAAAACAAAGGTACGAGAGCCACGGATGTTCTGCAAATCGTTCATACTGATTTATGCGGACCCATGGAAGAGCCGTCGTTCGGAGGTTCGAGGTATGTTCTGCTTTTTATCGACGATTATACTCGAAAGACTCATGTTTATTTTTTGAAAAATAAAAGTCAAACTTTCGATAAGTTCCGTGAATATAAGGCGGAAGTAGAGAATGAGACGAGTAAATCGATTAAAATCTTAAGATCGGATGGAGGTGGAGAGTACTGTAATGCAATATTTAATGCTTTTTTGAAGTCTGCAGGAATAAAACACCAGACGACTGTACCCTACACGCCTGAGCAGAATTCTGTTGTTGAGAGAGCTAATCGTACGATCATCGAAAAAGCAAGAACACTACTGTCAGAATCGAACTTGAGCAAAAAATATTGGGCGGAGGCTAAATACTGTTGTTTATTTGAAGAACAGGAGCCCCACGAAAGCTTTGAATAATGCAGTGCCTGAAAAGCTTTGGACTGGAAAAGACGTGGATGTCAGTCATCTGAGAATATTTGGTTGTTTGGCTTATAGACTTATACCAAAACAAAAGAGACGTAAATTGGATATGAAGACAGAACCAATGATTTTCATAGGAGATCCAGACAATCAGGAAGGGTATCGTCTGATGAATCCAAAGACGGGTGAAGTGACAACTGCGAGAGACGTCAAATTTTTAGAAAATGTGTTTCTTCAAACAGAGAACGTCAAGAAGTCGTCAGAAGTTGTCATTAACCTGGATACGGACTCTGATAGTCAGCCCTATTTATTAAATGGATCCACGAGTGTTCCTGAAGTATCGGAAGTGCACGAGAATGAGTTTCTTGACGCTGTAGACGAGAACATAGAAGGACCTGAACCTGAAGTACCTGAGCATGAGCACGTACCTGATGAGGTGGTCACTAATGGCGAAGTGATAATACCTGGCCTATCAGACAGGAGGTATCCTCAGACAAGTTGATCGGTACGGTTGCAATGTTATGTATGCCAAAGAGAGCAATCTTGATGGAGATCCTGTCACCATAGAGGAAGCATTGGCGAGACCGGATAGCGAATTATGGCAGAAAGCTATAGATGATGAACTTACGTCACTGAAGGAGAACCAGACCTGGACGTTAGTGGTCTACCAGCTGATAAGAAGCCAATCCAATGCAAATGGGTGTTCAAGATCAAGAAAGATAGCGAAGGCAAGGTAACGAAGTACAAGGCTAGACTCGTAGCGAAAGGGTTCACACAGGTATGTGGTGTAGATTATACGGATACCTACTCTCCGGTAGTTAGAAGCTCTACTCTACGATTATTGTTCTCGCTAGCTGCTGAATACGATTGGTTTATTGACCAATGGGATGTCACGACTGCATTTTTATACGGGAAGATAAAAGAGGATATTTACATGCTTCAGCCGAAAGGAGCAGTCGCCAAAGGTCAAGAAACCAAGGTATGTAAGCTGCAGCGATCTCTGTATGGTTTGAAACAAGCGTCTAATGCTTGGTTCAAAGAGTTGGACAGTGAAATGTTAAATTTAGGCTTTGTACAATCAAAAATAGAACCGTGTTTGTATCAAAAACAGCTTAAAGGTAACAAGAAGTTAATTGTCGTGATCTATGTTGATGATCTTTTTATATTTGGCGATTGTGAACAGGAAAAGCAAAGATTAAAATCAGGTTTGCTTGACAAGTTTAAAGTGAAGGACTTAGGCGCGGCTAGACATGTTTTAGGCATGAGACTGAGACGAGAGAAGGGACTTATCCATCTCGATCAGGAACAGTTTATTTTGGACTGCTTGAGGGACTTTAACATGACAGAAGCTAAGCCGGTAACTACTCCAATGGAAGTAGGAATGAAATTAGAGAGATCGACTGATTCCCAATGCCACCTACCATACCAAAATTTGATAGGATGCCTAAATTATTTAGCCTGTAATACGCGACCAGACAATGCACACGCCGTAAGTGTACTTTCTCAATTTAATTCATGTTATGATGAAATACACTTTAAGTGCGCGAAACGGGTCCTAAGGTATTTAAAAGGTACGTCTAACGTGTGTCTCACTTTTCGAAAAACAGGTGATTTAGACTTACGTGGCTATGTAGACGCAGATTGGGGTGGCGCGCTCGATCGCAAATCCTTCACGGGGTTAATTTTCAAGTTAGGCTACAATATTGTTGCCTGGGAAAGCAAAAAACAGGCGACAGTATCATTGAGCTCTACAGAGGCAGAGTACGTAGGGCTGAGCCAAGCTTCAAAGGAAGCATTATATTTGCGTAGTTTACTGAACAGTTTGACTACTGGAGGGAGTAAACCTGTAGTCATTTTTAACGACAATCAGTCGGCACATAAAATTGCAGCCAACAAAATGATGCATAATAGGACAAAACACATTGACATTAAGTATCATTTTATCCGTGAGTGTGTACTGGCTAATAAGGTTGAAATAAGGTATATGTCAACAGATAAAATGATAGCGGACATTTTAACTAAAAGTGTTTCTGGCCCGAAGTTAAAAGGTTTTTTGAAGGATTTATCCCTGTCAAATTATCCTATTAAGAGGGCGGATTAGAGTAGTTAGGTGTTTGATATTATTATGTGTTATATGTTTTTTAAATATTTTGTGTCAAGTAATAGAATAATTTTCTAGTTTTTGCTTTTTATGCGATTTAATTTGTTGGCGGATTTCTATGTTTGTGTAAAGTCAGTCACGATAGTTTAGCATATAAATTTTATTTTATGTACCGAGTACAGACGAGTACAAAAGTAAATTATGTATGTCCGTAATAGTTTAAGAGGGCGTATTGGAGGTTGCATATGTACTGGACTGGCACAATATACTGTAAACATATTACGTCTAAAGTAATGTCAATGTTTGAATATGTTTGAATAGAAAATATATTGATTCTACCCAAAACTAGCGTTTACTATCAGCTCCACTTATTCTGCTGGAGACCAGGACCCTGGTTCTTCTAATACAGATCTGGTCTGAAATCGACTCATTTGGAGTTTAAATCGGGTGCTTTCTTGCTCGACATCCTGTCTATCCACTTCTATGCGCCCAAAAGCAAAAGTTACTTAATGAAATAACTTTCAAAATTTTGTGCACCCTCTTGCTTTGTAAACAATAAAGTCGTGCATACTCGTATATCATTTGAACATTTGGTTCGTTTGACTATTGAATGCACATATTTCCGTTTGTGCCGGAACAACATCGTCTTTGTTTTCCAGTGTTTTCTTTTCCAATTAGCATTGTAGCTTTCTGGGTTAACTGCTTGAATAATTCTGCTTTCTTAGTCATACATATGGGTCTAATCTAATTGGAATTGTATAGTATTCCCACAGTGGTTTTCTATCACGGCATTACTCTCCGTTGGCATTGTTTACTTCATCTTTACTAAACCTTGGTCAACGGTTTCAGATTAATTTCTTCCCGCTAAATAAGCTCCCTGGCAAAGTTTTCTAAAGATACTACTTACTGGCTAAATTAGGCTCCCAATACCTACAACTACAGTTAACAGCAGAAGTACTAAAGTGAGCGAGGTGTTCAAATTCAAAATGATCTTGATCTCTAATTTATTTTTATTTTATTTTATTCATTTTAGGGATAACAAACAACTATAGAATGTAATGTTACATTTAGTATTACAATTAAAATTAACTTAATGTAATGTATACCTATATGACCTATACCCTGCTATATCATTACGACGATTTCTAATTCACCACCTAATTAAATTTTAGATACAGTCGACGTCAAAAATATGCTAACATTTTTCGCCTTATTACAAAGGAATAAGGTACAAAAGTGTAAACATATTTTTGACGTCGACTGTACTAGTCCTACCTCAAATTGATTGCCACTGTATAAAATAAACTGTAGTCAATTAACTGGAACACTTTACGTGAGTTTATGAGTTTGTGTGTCAACGTGTCTGCGGGACCGGTCTGTTATCTAACACTCGCCATTGAGCAATCGTTTAATAAGGTTCGAGACAGGTTTCGTATCTGCGACCTCAAAAACTTTTACGAATAAAATTCGGTAAAACGTGTTTAAGATATCGCAATTGCTTTATCTCTGGAGAAGTCTTAATTAAGTGTTCTTTATTAGTGTTATTGTCATCTGTTTTAGATAGCCGTGGACTATTGTAGTTAATTGTGTTGTTTATCTGTCGTAGAGTTGTCAGCTTGATGCAACTAATTGGTTTTGCTATTATATTATCTAAGGAAGTTATTGTTACTGTAATCTTCTTGAGTAATAGTGTCGCCATTGTTGTTTACAATCTGTTAATCCGCTTAGAATGTTTTTTGAGTATTATTAATATTTGTAATAATGAGATATTTACGTACACATATTAAGACTAGCGTTGGTTCGAGTTTTTAATCACATATTTTGTTGAAAATGATTTTAAAAATCTTATAATTTAATTCGTGTGAATCCTTCATACTTATTTCGCCTTACATGATTTACACCAAAATCACATCAGTCAGAACCTAACCAACATTTACTTCCAGATTAGAAGATTAGATTACCTGATGTGATGAGGGAACGATCATCAAATCGTGTTAGTAAATGCCGTGATTCGAGATTTGCCGCTCGACTGCTGCTGAAAACGATCGTTCCAACCACCAGACATCACTCGAATGTTATGCATCGCAGTATCAGATAAATGGTTCATATTTACATCAACTTGTCATGTTGTGCTCTCACTTATCGCTTGAATCTAGCGACGATTATTAAGGGAGTCTGACCTTTTTCGTTGCAGCATTTCCTTCTAACCGTCTTCATTTTCTGTTGTGTGTGTAGGATTTGTGTTTAGTGCTACTAAATATGTGCACTGTTAAATATGTGTTTCATGGAAGTGTGTTAAGTCTTTTCGTACCGTATATTAGTGAAGGTTACTCTACTTCGCTATTATTATTTATTAATCGTAAATTAAATGTGCAAAACCGCAAAACTCCAGGCAATAAGTGCGGTTGCCTGAGCGAACCGGAAACAATTTAGCAAGAACAGTTTCGTACTGACAATTCACGTCTTCCAAAGTTATATTACTTATGCTAGTTTCAGTAGACAATTTAGACAGTTGTAGATATGGATAAGAGAGTACTGAGATAAATATTTTTGCTCCTTGTATTATCTATTTCCTTGGGAATTTTGTGTAACGGAACCTTGCGTTGAATCTTTAATTTTCACATCGACATCATTATCATTATCTTACTACTTAATACCTAACTATCCTGATCTGGACCTTTCTTCTGTATCTTTGACCGTTAGTATTTATCGCATCTGGTCATAAAAACGCATGTCACGTAACATAACGTTTCCAAATACAAATATATGTGCAATTGTGTACATACTGTAAGATATCTTGGTTCACTCGAATATAAAAGGATAGGAAATATCATCATGGCATACAATTGAAGAAATGAGAAAATAATATGAAGCTACGAAACGTTCGGCTTTAGTATCAGCTGTTGGCAGTGGTCTTTCTTTAGGGTCATCATCACTCAGTTCACAGACGGAGACACAAATTAAAATGCAAATTGAGCTCTTATAAACTGTTCTGAGTTTGAACTCCAGACAGAACAAGTTTACACCCAATCAGCATCATACTGATTGCCGATACGATTTTTACCGTGGTGCGGATTAGACGGATGATAATGTGTAGACCTTATTTATATGCAATAAGGGTTACGTATGGTCAGTTAACTGGATAGAACTGTTCGTAGACCTTTGGTATTATGGCGGCGGCAAAAAGTGTGATCGATCAATCACAGTCGTCGACCGTCTGCGCCGATCGACTTATAAGTACCAACACCAACCTATTACTTACTCCAGTTGAACACGGTCATAAATCTTTGGTCGATGGTGGCTTATGGTGGTTGGTTTGCGGTAAGTCTGTTAAAAACTTACAGTCAGTAGCCATGAATATATATGTATAGTTTCGTTCAGATTGCTCACCAATCAACAACATCTGAAAGTCTGAACACGTTCAGACATATATGTATACGATATAAGAGGTAGAGTCGGCCCAAGCTAGTATTGCAACTGCATGGCATTTGTAATGACAATATGTAATACGAAGTTTATAATGACACTTCCTTACTTTGTTCTGTTCAAACTCAGCTCAGACGGACATTAAAGAGAAGCCCGACTGTGACCAACCAAGGTTCTGTCTCTGTTCAAAGTAAGGCTGTAAACGGAATGCGCGGGCGCCACTCCCGTGTCCACTGCACTTGCGCGGTGAAACCTCGCTTCCTCCTTTCTACTAGCACGACGGGAACTCGTCGCTTCCGTCCACGGTTAAAATCACTTTTCCTTTTAATATAACTTTAGCCATAATATACAGGCAAATATTTCTGCCATAATCACTAGCCTTGCTCTGCGGAGGGCCTACCGCGAAACACTAAATTCTAAATTTCTACAGACGCAGACGTCTCTATCACACTTTCGTATTCGAGCGATAAAGAGGCAAATAACGAAATTTCGAATTTCGTGTTTCGCGGTAGGCCCTCTGTTACCAAATGTCTGTAGTTCCAAATATGTATGTCAGTCAGCCAGTCAGTCGGTCTGTGTCAGGTCGTGTCGAAACTACGCTAATCCCTACAACAGCTGCCTTTGTTGTTTGAAAATAAATTATTTTAGGTGATAAAAGAAAAATGTGTGGTCTACCCTGTCATAAGCACTTATGTTCTGACGAAAAGCGCAGAATTATCAGCTCTGACACAATGTTATTTATAGAGCCATAAAAGCGTGTCATGCATGTTAGCGGGCTTCGTTGTGTAAGATATTATTGCAAATGACTGCATGTCACCAAATAAACCTACTCTCGAACTTTGGCCCTTATTATTCATCAATTAATTGTCATACATTGTTCTCTCACAATTCATAAACCAATTGCAAAGACTAGGTCCTGTTAGTACAATATACATCTGTGTAAGACAATAATCAGCCGCACGCCCCAGTTGACGATGTTTTCCCGGCGGTTCTACAGAACATTTGCAAAGCATTTGCGCTGACGCGCGTAAATACGGATGCCTGCGGGTGGTCCGACTGACCAACAATCTCAATGTGTTCCGTGGAAATTATGCAATGTATGTATGTACGTGTGGGAATTATTTCCTGGTATCGGATCTAAATAAACGAACCGTCATATCTTATATTTTGACGAACATTATTTGTAAAATTGTTGTTGCCTAATCTGCCATACATACCTATATATGCACATACATTTGCAGCTAATACGTTTGGATATTTAGACAACTGCAACTTGTTAAAGTAGCAGTAGAGTTAAGCTACGGGCTTACATAAACTTGTTAAGTTAATCTGTCGTTGCTCTTTCTAGATTTTTTAAAGATCCTCATCAACGCTTCCGAAATGATAATAATAATTTGCTCCAATACCATGCCCATTAGCTAAACTTAGTATTTGCCAAAAGTTCCATAAAAAAAGGGTTTTCAAGGTCAATACCGCGCTGGATAAACTATGTTCGTGTCGTGACACACATCCCATTACTAGGCACGCACACTTTCAAGTGTTAATGAAAAATAATAGTCCCGTTACGTCACTACATTAGGTCACTATTCCAGGATTAAATAGAACACTTGAAAATTCCAAAAAAATCCCGATTAGTCATTCCAAGAATACCAACTACGCTTTAATTGATCATCGGCGAACCTTATTCGCATACACATAAGGTTTATACACTGAGAGAAAAAACTAACAAAAACACACTTAGAATTACAAAAATAAAACTTAATCCGGGGACAAGGAGAGTCAACTAATAGGAACAAATTGACTTTTGCAATTTCCATTTAGTAGGAAATACAACTTCTATATTTGTAATTTGAAGTATGCTAGAGTAATTTCAGAAATTTGGTTTTGTTATTCCGAGAGGTGCTTTAGCAATATCGGAGGTGATGACGTCATGGGTGAAAACTAACCGTTTTGTAATTCTAAGCGTGCTTTAGCAATATCGGAGACGATGACGTCATAGGTTTTACTAAACTGTACTGCGATTCCAAGCTAGCTGTTGTTATTCTAGAGATAATGACGTCACAGGCAAAAACTAAACTGTTTGCAATTCCTCCGCCCCTAGCAAACGGGCGCCGCGAGAGCATGTCGCGCGCGTGGTAGCTACCCGTCTCTATTTCTGTCTGTATGAATAAAAAAGCATTTGGTAGTATATCTCTGTACTAAAGAGGCACTATAAAAGCCTGTCGAGATATTCTACCCATTCCTTTCTTATTCATACAGTCAGAAAGAGACTAGTAGTTATTACGCGCGCAACATGCTCTCGCGGCGCACCTGTGCTAGGGAGGTTGGAATTGCAAACAGTTTAGATTTACCTTTGATGTCATTATCACTAGAATAACAACAGCTAGCTCGAAGTTGCAGAACAATATATTCCTGTAGACCCCAACTACACAGTAGGTCGCGGGTTAATATGTCCATGGCCCACAATATATCCTAAATTTATTATTTAACTTAAGTATGTTTTAAACAAAGAAGACACGAGACACGCCCGCGCGACATCCGACACAATACTAACTCTAACCAAATGAACGTAGCAAGTAGCTGTGTTGGTATTACAAAACTCGTTTAGTGATTGGTACAACAATGAACATAAACACAACAAGTCTATCTACTAAATACCAGTAAACTTTGTAATGTCGCTATAGTAACAACTGAATTGTTATTTTAAATGGGGTAATGTTATTCCCGCGAACTCGTTTTTTAGATATTACAAAACTATGTAAGTGAGACATTTACTAAAATCATAACTTGAAATCACAGATGCTTTTTTCCAAAAATCACAAACTTTACTAGTAAAAATCGGAGAATTTTAGTAGTAATAAAAATGGATTGTAACAAATACTGAACTTTGTTTAATGCTCCATTTACTAAAGTCTGTTTGCTGAAATTAGATTTAGTATTACTGAGCTGTTTGTAGAAATAAATAAATTTTACAGAAATAGTGAAACTTCCATGATTACTACTAAAACTTCATTTTTTCCCCCAGTACAGAACTGTTTATTAATTCCTGGTGGTGATTTTTCTCTCAGTGTAAATTGTGCGTGAATTATGTTGGGTGAATGACGGGCTATTTCTGCCCGGCCACAGGTCACGGCGCATGAAACACGCGGCCGATATTCTTGGTCTTAGCAATCGCTGGCGCCATAATTACAGTGGAGTTGGGATTTCTAATGTATAATATCAGCCCTACGCTTTGCTACTGCCTCATGATTTGGTAAAGAGAACATAACAACCGGCGAATCGAATTAAAAAATGAACAAGTACGATTTCGTTGGTCCGTCGTTGGAAACGTGGACACAAATTTGAACTAATTGGTGTTTTGAGTTCTTTATTTTCAAAATCGACAAACATGTGAGAAGCCTTCAAATTGGGCTCACTCATAATCATTCAGTAAACATTCGGAAGATTTTAACCCTAATGTTGATTGACTCTCTAGAAGTTTCAATTTCAATATCCCTAATGTGGTTGCTTTCCCTATTGAGTACTGACTGTTTTCACACAAAAATCAACGCCTGCGTCCCTACTTTCATCACCTACTCCACGTATTTACCTTATAGTTTGTTTAATTGAACTTGTTTGTGTCTTTTCTTATTCAATATCGTGTGAGTTAGCCGCAACCTTCACCTTTGTCTGGTTCGGCGTGAGAGGGACGGAAGTCTGCGACTCATCGCAGTCACGCAACGCGTGAACAATGGCACTAACTATTAAGTTCGTGTGAAGCACTTCTTTAAAAAAAAATGATTGTTGACTTTAACCAGGTATTGACAATAGGCAAGTATTAGCTATATTTATCGAGACTATTGTTAGGTCGTAGAAAACAAGCCAGACCAGCAACCTATTGAAGTGACAAAAGTAGCGTGGAAACGACACGGACTTTAATAAATGGTATTAGAAGAGACAGACAAAGGTTTTAAAACCTATTTGTTTGCTGTTGCTATTGCTGTGGTATCTATTAAGTAACTCCGGGGTAGTTCGCGGGTAGATCTATTTGACTTTTACTTTCCCTTTTAACAGTTACGGTGTTGCGGTGGCAAAAGTGGCTGTTAGTGTTACTTTACATGCATAAGATTTACACCAGAAACGATTAAACAAGTACCTACCAGTATGCAGAAAGCTAATTTAATTAAACCCTAGCTGTGGAAACATTCATTAGCTTCTGTACTGTGACGAATGCATTTCGGCTGGTGCAGCGAATCGTTCCGCTTGCCATTCGCCTCGGCCGTTCAAAACACCTCTCGTCTCAAAAGTTCATTTCATTTGCTGTCAGAATATTTGAATCTTATTCAGGAGGAAATAAAGTGGAAGTTCATTCGTAACTTAATAACTGAGAATTTGCAAATAAACCAAATAGATTAGCGGAGCCGCTATACTCTTCCTGATGTATTTTTAAATCTATTCAAGCCAATGGGTATTATTTTCTACGCACGAATATTTTTATAGGTGCAAGTTGATCAAGGAATCGAAAAGATAGGAAATCGAGGAGTGCTAAGGAAACTATAGACAAAAAAAATACATTTTACTGACGATGGTTAGATGTTTCCCGCACCAAGGTGCTTGACCTTTTCTTTAGTTGTCGGAAATGTTTGATATCTTAAGAAATTTGTTAATTCTGAATTAGGCCAACGAAGGTTCTGAAACATTCCCTTCATGAGACCAAGGTATAAATGTACTACGCTTTGGTTTGACCACGACACGGTCTTTGCAATATTCTTTACGAATTGTGAGTTAACTGTGTGGATGGCAGTCTACCGTTCCCTACAGCGCGGTATGCCGCCCGTCTGCCACCTTCCGCTATAAATAGCGACATCTCCAGCCGAATTGCCCGCCGCTGGAATGCACAAAACACACCGAACTCTACTTATATCACTTTATATTCGTGCGCTAATTACCGGAGACCATTTACTTTGGGTGGTCCAACAGTTGCCTAATTTAGGTCACTAGATAAATTCGTTGCCAAACAAATCTTCAATTTGTCTTGTGTCCAGATGGTGAGATAATGTTTCCTCATATTTTCCTTTAGCGAACTTTACTGTGTTTTCCGACTTTTCCGTTACCAGACAGCCAGTCAAATGGTCTTAAATTGACGGTTGAAGCAAGTGACCATCTTCAAATAAAAGTAAACTTTTAAGGCCTCTTTATCAGTGCATTCCTGAGCGGTATCCACTTTATTTTTAGCGTATGATTGCTCCGTGACAGACCGATAAGAGCGATATCAGTAAAACGTCCGAACACGTCAGTATCATACATCTCAGCAATTATACAAAAACAAAAACATTACAACCGGACATCATTTGTAGTTGCCGTTTAACTTTTCGAACAAGATGGACTATTTTTTATCATTCCTTTTGAAAGTATATTACGCACAATTTCACCGTTTTCGTACTCGTTTTCATCAGTAATTATAACTACTTACTAATAAAGCTGTGCGTCGTGCTCCTTGCGCTATGATCGCCGTATCTTTTTATTGATTTGATACCTTTTATACCTCTAAAGTGTGTGCAACTTGCAACGTGTGCTATATTTACACATTTTACACTGATTAGGATTACGTCTGATTATCCCCGTACTAATTGCACCGCACTTTTGCTCGGCTTGTACAAATCAATTCTGATTCTAAGGTGCGGTTCCCTCAAGGTTACCGTGGTTCAAGGTGAATGACGTCACCAGACGTGCACTCGTGGCGTTGCAGTCCTCTAACTCACCTTGCCTGTTGTGTGTACCCATAGCTAAGCGAGCGTGTCGCCTCAGGCACCTTAAAATTATAGTTACTCAACTGCTTACAGAACAAGAAAAGTGGTTATGGATCTCGATCTCATTTTCCTTTTGACTGTATGGCCACTAAGCCACTATTGCCACTAACATCTCTAAGGGTCGGTTGCACCAAACCGTCTGTCACCTGTCTGTCACCGATTTAGCGTTCGCTAAATTTGATTGTATGAAAAGCTTCATAGTTCTCTGCTGCTTAACGTTGATCAGTCTGTTACTTGTGGTTGGTACAACTGGCCCTAAATCTCTTTACGTCTCCGTCACAGACTTTTTTTATAATGTTATGGATCCGAGGACTGTGCTAAGGCTAGGTGTGTATTTAACAGCATTTTCAAGGTAAGCATGCTTTTGAAAAATAATAAGTAAGGCACATAATGCAAGTCGTGTTGCAATGCAATACACATGCAGTGTTATTTTTATTTGTTCTTAATACTAGTTTTTTCTTAGCTACGTGAATAACCCTTGTCGGTCCAATTGCCATGGCTGCAGTAATGGTGCTCGGACGATGAACCGGTGTCTAATCAAGCGTGTAATGGGGCTTCCATCGATTTTGTACAAGACGTTCTTTTCTTGTTGACTCGCGAGTCGCGACGTGATGTTATCATGTTTTGGTAAACTTGACTGATCTCTCTGGAGGCCCTGGTCACTTTTTCTTCGTATATGAATATGATTTTTTTTTCGAGTTGTGTGATGTTTACCGGAAATGGTTAAAGAAACGAAAGGAAATCTTATTTGCACAAGTAAGTAAGTAAGTAACACTTTATTGTACGAAAGAGCGGAATACAGGTACAAGGCAGTTGTCTTCATATTCCTGCCGCTCTATTACTCCCTCTTTTGGTCTGAAAACAGCTTGAGTGAATTTTAAGGGTTAAAGTCAGAGAAGATTTTTGGACTTCACGATCGCTACGCCTAGAGTAAGATTAAGTTATTGTATTTAGATTTCTCGTCAAAATAGTTTCCGTTCAAGTCAGCAGCAACGCTACAATTAATGTCCGTCTGTCAACTCTAACAAGCCAGCATTGATAAGATAATCGTTTGTCCCAATCTGTATTTTTGACTTTTGTGTTTGTTAGAAAGAAAGAGGCAACATTTTGCTAAGTTTTATGAATGTGTGTTTATTTATTATATATTGGCAATCGTTTCCGTAACCTCGGATAAACAAATGACTTGCAAAGCCATCCATACATTATACTTTAAAAATGTTATGTGACAGGGAATGGGAACCAGGAGCCTTAGTAAATTGTATGAATGCACGCACACGTTTCCTACTTTTACTCTCACGAGTTCGTTTACTTTGCTTATGCCAGCCTACTTGGACTCTATTTACTACTTAGTAAGGCACAATTTGCTGCAGCAAACTACTGAGCCCTTTGGTGCTGCAAATTGCACTTCGTGATGCGGCTTGTTTACTTAAAGGATTATATACTCGCGCGTGGAATGGTCTGGATGTTATCTTGATCAGTCGTGTATTCTACTTGATAACTGAAGCTTTTTTAATGTTGTTGCTTCAACGCCTCCAACAGAATAGTCTGAGAAGTGACTCGTTCACAAGCTATTGGAACTAGCAAGCTTTGATTAATGTTCTTTACTATCAGGAACAAATAAGAACACAACTTCTGTGTAGAATGTAGATATTTTATTTAAATTGATTCATCTAAATTGGATTTTTTTATTTGTTTCCAGGTACGTTTGACGTCAAACAGTTTCAGACAAATCACAGTATATCACGGATATATGAGTGAGTAACGCAATGGCATCAGTCCAAGGCATGACTTATTTATTATCTTACGGTCAGCAGAAGTACCTAGACGCACTAATTCTTCAAAATTACAAGCACATAGGTATATGAGCCTATTCTCTTGTTCTCTTTACAATATAGTTGTGTTCTGTTCATTTTAGCTACTCTTGCTTTAGGCCAAACATTTGTTCAGTTTAAGGAGTCCGACCCTTGGCATTTAAAGCCCCAAAAAGGTCCAACGCACTTTGTGTTGATATTTTAATTGGCCTGGTGCGTTAGCACGTAACACCATTATTGTTTTGCATAAATTAATCATCTATTTGTGTATTTAAATTCAGATAAAATACCTACTATTTAATGTCGGTGAAGCTTAATAATCATTGTCCAATTAAACTTTAGTTAGCTAACGTGATGACGTTATTGCGATACCTGTTTGCGTATGTTACAAACTCTAATACTACTCGAAACTTGATTGAATGGACACCGAAAAGCAATGTCAAAGGAGCAGCTTTTTTGAAGTGAAACTTCTTTAGCGGCGCTGGGCACTTTTTGAGGTGGGGAAAAAATGATAAACTCGAGACAGCGTAACGCGATCACGTGACCGTAACGTATAGATGACCACTCATTTAGATGGCATTTAAATCAATAAAGAAAAACTCAATGACATTACATGAAAAAGGTTCTAATCTTGTACGGGTTGAAATATGAGGATCACACAGTTACATTCTAACTTTATATCACTCAAATATAATTCAATAAAGCTACATCTTGATGAAATCGCTAATAAAAGTGAACTTTTTAGTACTGGTGAATAAAACTCAAAATATCATGACCAAATATATTTAGATGCGAGGTCTGCAATCTGCAAGGTAACTTTACAATTTCTATTCGAATTTTAAACAATTAACGCTACAAATTTGAATTTCGAATTTTAAACAAGCTCACTGACCAGCAATTTCGGAACTAAAGTTTTTCAATAGAAAGGAGGAAGGAGGATGGGTCAATTATACATAGTGCTGCAGATATTTTGGACTAGTCATTGAGTTTTCACTTCTGTCGGCACTCCCGGAGTGCAACCCGTTGTTTTTTTTATATAGTGCCCCGTTTTCTTTGCTCGTAAGTGTAGTACGCGCCTGCAACCAAATGCCGGCCGGTAAGGTCAAAATAAAGGCAGACGTAATAAATATCTTCACGGCTGTTGCGTCAGATTACGGTATACGGCAAATTCTTTCATTAGTTTTCGTAGGAGATAGATGTAACAAGTTAAAAATCAATGCTGTTGAAATGATTTAAGAATTGCCCTTACAGTTTTATTTCTCTCAAACGAATTGTCTAAACAAGCGAATATATAACATTAAAATGAGAACGACCGAAAATCCGAATCAATCGATTTTACCAAGTCATGCCGCGATAAGCCTCCCGTGTTGACTTTGCTTTCGCTACTAACAGAACCCTATTCCATTAACGTGACAGCTATAATTAAATTTGACAGGCGTCGATTAGCTCTTTATAGCCTTGACCCATTATTACAGCGCTTCAAATTAATTTCCTAGAGTTTTTAAGAATTTATAGAAAACTGCGCCAGTTCTCAATTCTTATGGAAACGCTTGCAGTTTTTCTTACAAATCGGCCAATAAGTGGCCGCTGGTAATTACTATCTATAATTTCCCTAATAACTTGAGTCTGTCTACGCTAAATCTGCACACCAAGTGCTACGTTTAGTAGAGCACTGCTATTACGTCACGTGTAGTGCGTGTAGATATACATTGACACTGCCGATGTTAGTACAAAGTTATAGTAGAATGTAGGCAGACTTTATCAAGTATTTTTATACATTTTTAAATATTTAACAATCCATTTGTAAGAATGGGAAATCATTTGTCTACACACGAGTTGTGGACAGAATGGTCCCGGTCTCTGATTGTTGGTCACAACTCGCTCCAATCGACTTTGTGTTCTCTAATGGATGACTTCTTGTCGCGGGTTACAATAGCACCGTTGTGCAGCATATTCGTTTAGATTAGCGTAATATGGTACATAGGTGTATAAAATGGCCAATATTATGCTATTCTAAGGCTTTGAAATCTCCTCCATTAAAATGTTCATACATGGAGTTAAGAAGAGAATCTTATAGAGGCGATGTGGCTTTGCGTAGGTTTCGAAAAATACAGTAGTATCGTAGACATTGATAGTTTAAGTTTTGCTATACGAACACTGACGATTCCATAAAGTGTTCCTCTTGTCCCCCCGGTGTTCTTCTTACCCCATCTTTTTGCAGCCGTACAGCTGTAGTATTCAAAACATACTTATACTTTCCTATTGTACCTGCTGCCTATGCTTATTTATAAGTAGAGTTACATACTTGTGCGAGCATGTAGCGAGCACAATAACATACAATGTCACAGGTTCACCATTCATTCGTCGACATAACGGTTGTCTCTTGACAGCTCTTAGCGCTGTCCGGTTCATAGGTCCCGTGTTGTGACTCCTTAAATGGCACGTCTTTGTTGCATACATGCATAACTAAACAATAACGGTATTGTATGGTTTGACTTGACGCGAGCATGTGAAAGGTGTTGTGAATAATGTAAATTGCTAGGTTGGAGTACAATGTCATTTTGCTCATAATATTGAGTAGCTCAACTAGCTCATAATATTGTACATCACCATAGCAGGTATTGCTTTGTCGTGCTGGTCGATTTCATATGTCAAGTCACGCTTGAACAATGAACATTTGATACATATATGAACTTATGAAGTCGCAGGAGACGAAACAAGATGTCCTAGTGTAGAATATACAGAAGAGCAAAACAACAAAGACTGCAGCTTTTTTTGACATGTAGTGTAGTTTAGTGACTACTGTTACTAGTAAACAAAAAAGAATGATAGTTACCAAATTACTTGAGATCATTGTTGTTAACCTCATTGTTGACAAAATTAATATTGATTAAAGAGCAAACTTTTACAAGTTTGGAAACGCGCCTTTTATTTATCTGAAATTTGCAAGCCTATTGCTTTCTACTTATCATCAAACTTACGACCGTTGTAGAAAAATAAAGGGACCCCAACAAACATAACTCGATTAGCTACCAGAACTCTGGCCTAATCGAATCACGCGGTGCCACGTGTTGGAGTAACACTGATCCTGTCAGTTTGCCAAACCGTCGACCTTAACCCCGATACACTTTCGCTTGTGACTGTACACAATAAACATACTCGATGTTTTTATTGAGCCGGTTGAGAGTGCTTGTGAGAGGACCTTTGTCGTGTTTGTTCAGTTGGGCCTTAAGCCTTAAGGCTAAGCCAAAGTTTCTGTCATTTAAAAATGTTTAGCTTTTGAGGCTTGAATCTAAACCTCTGCACAGCGAGCATGATTGGATTCTAAACAATCTCCGGTTAAAATATGTCATTAAAATTAAGATAAGGTTATAAAGTCCTCTTTACACCCGTTTCCTTATTATTTAAGGTCATGAAGATCGTTTCCTTAAGTTTTTTTTGGATAATGTTCCACCATGTCTTCCTCTGTAGCCAAGTTTAGAGCGTCGTGATCTGTGAATCAAAAGCTAAACGAATTGTTCAGTCCACCGTGTCGGAAATACGCTTATATGCCTTTTTCGATTTTTTTTAATTATTAAACGAATTTTTAACAAATACTTTCAAAGGCCTCATCAAATCATTCATCTTCATATTGGACTCAAATAAGCACGCACGATATGTATTAACTTAAAGGAATTTACAATCCGGCTGTAAAACACCCTGGGATTATGTCAAGGTTTTGCACTGTGTGGACTCTTTAACAAATGTCATTTCTGGAGAAGTAAATTGACTTAACAGCAACTTTTTATTATAGTAAGAATTCAAAAGCGCTGGATCTTTAGAGGATAAAATAGGTCCACCAAGCGTGAAACGGAACACGATAGACAACCGGGGATGCTTGATTATTCGTAATGAACGGTTGGAGTGGCCTCGCGCGAATTGCGGCCTCGGCCTTCGCTCCCGCCGCCAATTGTCTTCGGTTTCGCACATCCCGTGCCTGCTCCGGCTTTAGATAACTGCGCTTCAGTCTGGAGAATTATCTACCAGACAAGTGTAGTAAACCTTATTGCAAAGACATAAGGCCTTCAAAAGGACAATTAAACGTGTTCCTTATATGTAAAAGGAACTAGGTCCCCATGAAATTCTCAGGATAATCGATTTGAATTGATACCTCCTCGACCTCGCTCCCGTAGCCAATTGTCCTCGGTGCTGGATTTCCTGTTAGAGCCTAGGAATAAAATATACTATCCAAAATGTATGTTTTAAGCTCGACGTAGCACGTTGCACAAATTCCAGGCTTTATTGTATTCCGTCGTACATATTTCCCATAGGGACGGAAAAATGTCTGCGCCAAAAATTCTTTTGCTACAGTACAGTTAAGGGGCCCATTGATTAACAGTCCGCCGGACGGTATCGGCCTGTCAAGTTGTTCGGAACTGTCAAAATTTTGTTCTAACTGACAGGCCGATAACATCCGGCGGACTGTTAATCAGTGCGCCCCTTTAGGTAACCTCTTCTGCAATTCCTTAAATTTACACGCAGATTTATATTTTTTTCTGAATCGTGAAACGTATAGTTTACGATTACAACATTTTATTGCGCACTCGTGAAATCTTGAATTCCGAAGATCTTTTTTGGTCTGGTAATTGACATGAGCAGAACAAATTCTTATTATAATGGTATGACCACGTGAAGTTGTAAAAACGAGTCCTTGGTAATCTCCTGGTTTATGGCTTGCCTACTGTTTACATTCGACGCGCTAAATGTTTATGTCATTAACGAGGCAATTCATTTGTGTTTTCGCACGTATGAACTTACACATCATTGACTACTTTTTTTAACAATTTTGTAAACTTTAATGCGAAGGGATAAGACTTCCTAACGGTTACTGTTATAATTAGGCATGTTTTCATTTGTATTTAGTCATCAAAATATACATGTTGTCGAGCTTTTGTTAAATAATTGAGTCGTGGCTGTTTTTCTTCTATTTTATACATAGTCTGTCTGTCATTGCGTGTCTGTTGTATTAGCAGTATCAGCACAGATGTTTCCATTCAAGCGACATGATAGATCGGAAAACGAACAACAAAAACAAAGTTAAAATGTCTTCGTCAATAATCCCTCATCCCTGCCATAATGTCATGTATATGCCAAGTTACCGGCAAATCTAACTATCTGCTTGCACACGCACTCTGTCTATCCGTGAGTCCGTGGGAATCTTATTTTTTATCCGCCCCTTGTTATTGTTTTTGTCTAACACTTAATCTGTGTTTTACCCGCAAATTGTGTTCTCGGAATGTTATCTCTAATCTTTAGTGCTCGAACTGCCAATGCCACGCGATGGGGCAATCTCGGGGCCACGGAGTTATCTGTCCGTTTCATGTCAACCTTCTTCGTTCGGAATCAAATTAAAGATCAGAACAGTTGTAGGCTTTGCTATAAAAAAAATCGTTTATTTCAGATCATTGATCTACACCGTGTTTTTTTTGATTTCCGTTAATTTCAAGGGTGCATACCTGAGCTTAAATCAAGTAACTTTCCCAAAGACACCGATATTCTAATTAACTCCATTTCGAAGATAATCAATATTTTATTTTTTTCCTATAAGGCCTCTACAAGCTTGTACAGTCACCTGCAATAATATGTTACACAACGAACGCCGCAAAAATATCTGACACGATCTTATTTGTAGAGCCATAAGAGTGTGTCACATATTTTTGCGGCCTTCGAAGAGTAACATATTATTGCAGGTGACTGTACACTTGCCTTAAGGCCGGTTTACATATTGATTAGTGTTTAGAATGAGTTCATACGTTTGCTACTAAACTTAAGTAAAATCTCGGTCGATCGATGTTCGAATTGACATTGATATGTCACAGATTTCAATTGTTTGGTTTAGTTAAATGTAATGCCCGTGTTACAACAACGCTATATGCTACATTTAATTACTTTTTAATATTAATTTTTCTGAAAAAAAAAGCAAAAACATATTTTTTTTTTCAAAATAACTATGCCATTTAGTTTTCTTTAACGTACTTAACCATACCCCGAAGTTAACGGAATTCAGTAAAAACACGGTGTATAGCGTGTTTTGCCTTTACTTCGAAAACATCCATACTGTTTTCATGGAAATATGTATTAGTTTTTTTCTTTCTCAGACTAAGCTTTCGACAGAGTTACAGACACAATACAATAGTCACAATTCGTCAAAGAAAGGTCAAAAAAGGTCATCGTCACTGTGGAACGCGTTCTTTAGTATCAAGAATCGGTCTCGGTGTACGTCCAGTCCGGATCGAATCGCAGTAAATATTTAAGTTATCGATCAATTGCCTCCACATACTGCTCACATGCGTGACCAAGGCACTTGATGGCTTACATCGTTATTACAGTTATGGAATGGATTAATCCTTTACCTCTTCTCATTTAATTGTATTATGATTACTTATTCAATTAGTTGCCGCACGGCCTCCTCATTTCGGGTTTTATATAGAGATCGAAAAGTAATCAAATGTATATGTTATCTTCTGTATGGTGTTGTATATGCCGCACACTAAACCTTAGAATTGAGAAAATAATAAGTGTGTTTGGGTTTAATACAAACCTCTCAAAATAGTGTTTTAATTTGAGTTTCTCGACTAGATCATAGACATCATAGTCCGCTGATAGAAATCATCTGCACAGACAAACGAGTTCGTTCAACTCTCCCAAGAAATTAAAAACATGTGAACCTTTTGAAAAGTCGCCAATAATACTGAACATTCCTTTCAGAAGTCACAAATCTTTCGTTTGATCGCGATCGTTCTTCCATAAAAACTTCAGGCGTACGGGGGTGTGACGAGAGGTTAATTCCGGAACGAATTCCTCGGATCGTCACCCTTATTCCCTTCTCTTTCTGATGAACTAGAATTACTGTGATCTCCGAATGTATGTACCTGTTACAGATCAAGAGGTTTTCCCTCAAGCTGGTACTTAATGCATTTGGTTCGGTTAAGCAATGTAAGACCTGAGAAGGAGCTGTCAACGCGGCGCCAGGGACTGTTTTGGTATCATCACCCACACTATTTACGGTGTCCATCGGTAGACCTTATGCCTTTTGTAATAAGGTCCACCGATGTACAGTTAAGAGTGTTGCTGTTTGTACCAGGTATTCTCATTGCTTTGGGCAATTCGAACGTTCTAGTGGACCAATGCAACTGAGATCTTAAACCCGTCACGATTATTCGTGGTCGCAATTGCACTTATACCAGTTTTCAAGACATTTGGAATTACACAATTTCTAATTTAGACGGATTCGTAGGGATCGGTTCTACAACCATCTTGTTTGAAAACCGATAAACAAGACTAGGTATAATCATAAATCTCAATTTCACAGTCTCACGGGAATTTCTTAGCTTGATTAAATCTGTTTAACATTGTTTTTGTATGTCAGTAATATTCATGACTTCATGAGGAATACACAAACTTTTCCTGTTTCTAAGGATTCTGACGGCGAGTCTGGGTCTCAGGTTACAAATGTTTATTGAAATGGAAAGCCTTTCCGCGTCTTCCTGTGGATGTGTTACTTAGTATTTCACGGCTGACATGCGTTGAGTGGTGGGATCGCTAAAGTGGTTAGACATTTGATCCTTATCCGTTTGGCTCTCTAGGGTTACATGAAACTATTTAGCTAATTGCAGTGGTGTCGTTCTTTGGAAATAAGCGCATCGTAAATGTTTGAGATCTTTTCCTTCTTTTTGCAAAATGAAGAAGAAAGAAAGAAAGAAAGACATTTATTGTAAAAACCTTCTACATACAGCGCCACTTCAGTTACAAAAAAGAGAGAAGAACTTACTCACTAAAACACTTAAAGCTAGATACAGGGTAATTGTTAAAGTAAATGTTACACAAAAATAGACAAGTCCACCAGCAAAGTGAAAAATAAAAGAAAAAAGGAGTAAGATAACTACTAAAATAAAATTTGGCGCCGCTATAGTGGATACAAAAGGACACCACTCAGCATATGCTCTGGTATAAATACCACAGCGCTGGTTTTCTGTGGAGCCCCAGGCCGGAGGGTAGTTTAGAACTTATTACCTATCGGTAGTGGCAACCATACAATATTGCAGAAAGGAAGCAGAAAAATAAACATAATCATTTGAAAAATATTTAAAAATACAGATAATATAATTACTAATAAAGTTACAAATTGGCTTTAATGTTATGATGGTAAGGGTAGGTATTATATATGGCATAAGACATTATAAGAGGTTGAGAGGTTGAAATATAATAGAACTTATCATAATCATATTTGGAAAATTTGAAAAATCTAGTTTAAATTCATGTAAACTCTGGTAAAAAAACTTTTACGTCTGACAATTTGAGAAATCCATGGACGCAACGAGCACGGCAATTGCAGGCTAAAGAGATATTTTCTAAACTGGAGTTTAAATGTGGATAGTGTCTTGGAGTTACGTATAGGCGGAGGTATGTTGTTCCAGCACTTCGTGGCAGAGTAGCGAAAACTGCCACGAAATGCAGCAGAACTGCCGTGTCTCGGACAGATAAGTCGAATGGCTTCTCTAGTCGGGCGGGCGGAAAACTTTAATTTGTTAAAGAGGTACAGAGGTTGTTGAAGATGGACAACACCGAAAAGCAGAGACGCAAAATGCAACGAACGTCGTGCATCCATTTTCAACATCCTACCACTATTAAGATAGGGAGTCACGTGAGTCCGTGGAGGGATGGGGAAGCAGAACCGAGCGCAGGCATTTTGGATGCGTTGAAGGAGTGCCTTAGAGCGAGCTAATAGGCAACCGTTAATGACAGTGTCGACATAGTTAAGCCTGGATAATATAAGCGTGTCACATAATTTTATTCTAATGTCAACACTAAGGTATTTACGGACCTGGTAAAGTACTTGCAGTCTATAAAAACAGCTTTTAGCAGCTTGTAGTACATGTTGTTCGAAACGTAGCTGTTCGTCAACGAGTAGTCCGAGATTACGTGCTATGGTGACTCGTTAAAATGTTAAAAAACTCTTTTTACCTGGCAATTATAATTAGTGTTTTAATAAGTACTGACATTTTAATTTACCTTCGACGTTTCGCGCCCGCGATTTTGGTGAAAGACTTGCTAAGCTATGCACATTTCCCTTTGTATTTCTCATGATATGTAAAATACATATGTAAAAGTTTTTTTTCTATCATTTTTCGTTATCTGATCAAGGAACCCGCATCTGCAAATATAAAGTATAAACACGCTTGACAAGTAAATGTGGAGTGCGTTGATTTAGTTTGTCATCATCCACATTTAATTAGCTGACAGCATCTATTAATGCCCGCGTGTTTTTACATCACACTTGACAGCCGCTGACACTATTAACGGCCTTTTATGTTTGGCGTTTTTTTAGCTAATGACTTCCTGCTTCGAATGTGATGCCCACTATTTTTTTATATTTGTAATAAAAATAATTCGTCTATTGCTGTTTTAACTGCTGACCATATGAAAAGACCATAGTCTTTTATATTTACAACATTTTAGGCACACTCTTTCCTCTTTAGTGTTTTTTTTGTTTGTTTCTTTCTTTCTGATCATTGGTTAAAAAAGTACCTACCCTTGCCACCCTTGCATAAATTTACCGATGGTTCATTCTCGATACTCTCAACATTTATATTATAGATCTTGGTATTACATGTTGTTGTTGTTGTAATTACTGGGAAACTTTAGGTGATCTAGCTTCCATAATTCCATCTCAACCTTATTGCAAAGATACAAGTTCCACCAATGGTTAATTAAGAAGTTTGGCGGTATCATCATCAACCCTCTCACCGCGATATCTAATTCAATCGAGTGAAAGTCCAATCAAGTTGACGCCTGTCCGTCGGCTCATCTGATTTCATCTCGAAAGCCACTAATTACCCGGGATGCCGGAAGCGAGTAGCTCGGGTTTCTCGCCTCGGGTTACTGGGGTTACCCTTTGCTGACTGATCTTCCTAGATTACATTGACAAAGCGTTTCAATGCAGATAGTTTTTACCGCCTTAGCCGCTTGAGTGTACTTGCCACGGAAGAGTTATCACCGATTACCCATACTTTGTACAGATCTTGAGTTCACAATCATCATGGTTCTTGTTCAAGTACGATTTTCCTATTGCATTTGGTAAGCAATAGCAATAGGGCACGGCCGCTTAAGGCTATTATTGGCTGAAGCGGCTTTGGCTAATATGTTCGTAGGATATATCAGATCGCAAGATTACAGTTTTACCGCTACTGCTTTGAAGAAATTGAATCGAGATAAAACTCTTCTTCTTCCACGCGTTATCACGGCATTTTGCCACGGCTCATGGGAGCCTGGGGTCCGCTTGACAACTAATCCCATGATTTGACGTAGGCACTAGTTTTTACGAAAGCGACTGCCATCTGACCTTCCAACCCAGAGGGGAAACTAGGCCTTATTGGGAATTAGTCCGGTTTCCTCACGATGTTTTCCTTCACCGAAAAGCGACTGGCAAATATCAAATGATATTTCGTACATAAGTTCCGAAAAACTCATTGGTACGAGCCGGGGTTTGAACCCGCGACCTCCGGATTGAAAGTCGCACGCTCTTACCGCTAGGCCACCAGCGCTTCTTCTTCAGCGCGTTAGGGTCATTGGCAGATGAATCGAGATAAAACTGCGAACTATTTTATTGTTTGATAAGTGACTCGTTAAATGCTCGCCTTTAGATCGATTAGAAGTTTTTTTTTAGGTTTCTATGCGAAAGTGTGTTCATTGTCAGTGGTTGTGCACACGGCTCCACCAGCGTAGGATTAAGTACTTGTTTCTATATTTCTCTTCCTGTCCCAAAAGGTTGGCTCCCTACAACCTCTCCTAAAGGTTTAACACTTAATAGTAGCTGTAAAACGGTATCAGACAGATACAGTTACTTATAGAGGATACTGACGTATTTATAATATTAGCATGGATATTAGCTCTTGTCTTTGTAATTATCTCTATCCTTTTATCTGTTCCGTCAGGTCATTTTACCTACACATACGACTCAACTTTACTTTTACTTGTACCGCACACGGTCTATGCGTCTTTTGATCGTTTGGTTTAATCTCAAATTTGCTCTACAAAACGTTTCAGAAAAAGTTGTCGTACTCGGGATCACATGACCATCTTGACTCACTTACTTTTAATGGTTTTTAATAAGCATCAATTCCTCCACAAGCCCCAGGAAATAAGATCGCTAATCAAATACCGCCTCTGATCGGAGAAATTGATTTAAGATATCAATCGTAGTTTTATTTTCAAAACGATGGCACGACGCGGCCCACATGCAGTGACCTGACAGCGATAACGAAAGTTTCGTTATTTCTGATATCAATGCCCTTGGACAAAGTGGAAATCAGTCTCAATAGTCTATTGTATAGGTTCGATAAAGATTACGTGAATCAGATACTAGCCTGAGTACAGAATTGAAGTAACCAGAATATCAGCTTCATCAATTCTGTGTTAGATTATTTTTTGTTTGTCTGACTATCTGCAAAAGGAAATGTTAGGTTGAGCTTTTAGGTAGTAGGTAGTGTTCCCTAGAAGATCACGTGGTTGTGGGCTATTTACAGGAAGTTAATAACCAAGATAATAACTGAACCAAGACATTAAATAAACCATTAAAATTAAGATCATAAATGGCTTGGTTTATAACATATTGTCTTAGGGTCATTGGCAGATTTTAAAACGAAAGTTGTCTCTCCAGTAGACAATAGTTAACATATTCGCTCCGTGTATGACTGGCGCCGCCCTAGTGGGTGTGGAACCTATTTCTTATTTGACAATTGGCAGCTGCCAAATAATATGAAGATGTCGTCCCACGAAAGTTCATCTTTTCACTTCACCGAGCCGTGTGTTGGCGTCGCTTGTATTTCCTCCACCACCAACTTCGCACATATCCACTGTGTGTGTGTGTGTGTGTGTATCCACTTGTTTTGTACCATCATCGCCCACACTGTTAACTGACAGTTCGTAAACCTTATTACAAAAGGCATAAGGTCCATCGATGTTCAGTTAAAAGTGTTGCTGATGGTTGTATGACCCATTTAGAAGATCCGCATCTTGGATTGATTTAGTGAATAGTTTATCAGCCTCGTGCAAGTATACAACATTGAACGTTGTATAAGTTGAGTTCCCCTTTGAGTCCCTTATGTTTGTTTGTCCCAGTATCTAGATCGGTCCCGATTCAACCAATTATACCTTCCTCCTCAAACCGATTGTTCCGCGCACTGCTTCCTAATGAATATGTCGGCCCAATACGATTGCTTTTGATTACCACCGGCCTTCGGTATTTCCGGTGTTTTCGGACGCGGCTTAATGACAGCCATTAATATAGATCGCTACACTATTGTAATGTAAAACGTGGACATTTAAGCCTGTTCTGTACCATCATTGACACAGATGACTGACTATTAGTACTATTAGTAGGCCTTACATCGTTACAATAAGATATACAAATGGATAGGTAAATGTTCATCTATAATACAAGAAACGCGTGCCACACCCTATTACGACTTCATACTTAGGAAAGGGGCTGGTCCTGCCGGACACAAGATTATCTATTATTATTTTCTGTTATTATTCCAATAAATTGTTGATAAATCTAAAATAGTAATAAGACGCGAGTTGGCACAGTGGCTGGTAACAGCCACTAGGTAGAAAGCGGCGCACACCTCTCGACACCCCTGAGCCGCTCACACCGATGTTGCTCCTGGTCGTCTTCGCGACGGCAGTTTCAGGGGCCCATCTAGTCAGCGGCGAGTCACCGCCTGCCTCGATAACGTGAAATAGTACATTGTGTATTAAGGGCGGGAAATAAGAAATTACGAACGAGTGTCAATTTTAAGCCCGACGCGAAGCGAGGGCTTAAAATGTTCACGAGTTCGGAATTTCTTTACCGCCCGTGGCACACACAATGTTTTTCATCACACTTGTAAGGAAAAAAAGGAGAATTAATAAAAACAAACTTCTGTATAAAACACTTTTCCGCCCTAGGGCGAAAATTTCAATTTCCCGCCCGCAAGCCCTACGTGTAAATAAGTGTTTTTCATCACACTTGCTCGGAAAAGATTTTTTCCGCCCTAGGGCGAAAAATTCAATTTCCCGCCCGCAAGCCCTACGTGTAAATACATCTTTTCCGAGCAAGTGTGATGAAAACATTATTATGGCAGGCGTCCGACCGCTCTACCACTCTAATAGCTCAGTCTCATTGTCCACCCAAACTTCAATTTATAGACCGGTATACTTTTCACTTTTTTTACAATAGTCCCATGGTCTAATAAAACATGGTCTTCTATTCCTAGAGTGACACGGGCCTACGTCACAATAACATTGCCACTTTATTTCAACATAACATGTTACATGGGTACATTATAGCTATGGTTAATAAGTTAAAATATTTCTTTATAATTTTATAATTTTCATTTATAATGTATTTTATCTTAAATTTTACAATAACACGTCATTTTTAATTATTCGTTAGCAATATCTTCCGATTCACGAAAGAAATTTCAGACGTTCGGGTAATTCTGTTTACATTACTGGCAACACAGGATAGCGCTGTCACATTTGACAATTCGGATCTAGATAACTTCATGCCCTGACCGTCATCCTTGTCGAACGCGTGTTAATTGTTATTTCCTTCTCGCTCAGTGTCAGCAGTCGCAGTGTTTTCCAAACTTTTCACGTCGTAAGCTTGGTAATTAATGTCTAACTGTGAATTAGTTTTTTAAACGTTTATCTTGTATAGATAAATAAAGTTTAATTTAATACATTAGATTTGTTTTATTTTACTATGTTTCTACATGAATAACTTAAAATTAATGCCGTTAAAATAATTTTCACCGTTGGTTAAAATTCTCCCACATTTTAAAGTTTGAGAACCTGTAAACAGCATGATGACGTAGGCCCGTGTCAGTTAGGTCATACGCGAATCTCGGAATAGAGTACCAGGCGGAGTATATTATTATACCATGAATAGTCCCAATGCCTGCTGAGACCGGTTCATGGGTGTCTATTGTTGCGCCTGTGAACGGGTTCCAGCAGGCGTTCTACATGACATTAAAGCTCTCCAAGGGGCCTCTACGTGTTGGATCTATATCCCCACGCATGCCTATCAAAAGACCGGGATTTATAGGCCCGTGAATTCCAAAATGGAGAAATAAATACTAAATTGTTGTTAAAATCATATATAGCTATCAGTAGGATTTGCGTGGCTTAGCAAATTTATTGGCTATTGTAGGTTTATTAGTTTGGGGGACCGTGTCGTCTCCCCTACAGTTTCGTGGACAAATACGCCATTGAGCTTTCACCACACGAGCGCTCTGACACGTGCCTTTGTCACTGAGGTATTATGTAAACTAGAGACGACATCTCGAACAAAATGTTGCCGCACTTCTCTGCTTTTAGTACGTCATCGACCACTGACGAGATGCCACAGATGTACAGAAAATTAAAAAAAATATATAAAAAATGCCTTCGTACGTGTTGAAAAGTTACAACAATAGGACAAGAAAATATAATAAAAGCGATGGAATAACATTTCACCGGTAAGCAATCGTATTAACTGTTGATTTTCGATAATTTAGTTTATCACGAAACGTCACTTTCGAACATTAGCGGCTGGAAGCCATTTTCTTCGGCGCAAAGATTAATTTTCTCAGACGTGACACATTGGTACCTACCTACGAAATGGTTGTATACGTTGTTGGTTAATTGCACAAAAGTTACGAAATATATATAATATATATTTTTCTCGTTATTTATTGAATGTTTTAGTTATAATAACGTATTTTATTATTACTGAATCGCGATTAGAAAGGGATTGAGATAGCTGTCAATCCATATTGATTTTGACGTAAGTGTATGGAAATCTGTTATTTCTAATCCCTTTCTGATCGCGGCATGATAATAGTACATTATTGTCGAGGCTCGGAAGTAGCTACTTGCAGGCTGAGGATTCGTATTAAACGGACGATCTTGGGAGTCCGTTTAATTGAATCCGAAGCCAGCAAGTAGCCTTCCAGCCGAGTCATATATAGTGCTTTTCTCAAAAATGGTGCAAGAAATATAAATATAATAAAAATATTTTACAAAAGCAACGTTCTTACGTATATATTTTCACAGAAAAAAGTAGAAACAATTGAAAAAATTAGCTTTGCCGCCTTTTTATTTTTTTTAATTAAAAAGTAGAAGTGTATTTTTCTGCCGAAAATACGCCAAGCTATTTGAGACAGCTAAATAGTCGCGGTACCAACATTATAATTATAAGTACTAATCATCTGTTTGGCTGTTTAATGGGCCTGTGCCTTCATTTAATATGGACATTTCAACTTTTAAAAGTTTGGAACACGACAAATAATGGAATTTGTATGCAACATTGCAGTCCCAAAATCGAGACTGCAATGTTTTTAACTTTTTAATTTTTGACTGACCATAAACTACGAGCTTCGCGACCAACTTTTTAAACGGCAAAGTCGACTTTGCCGTCCATTTTTGAGAAAAATATATTTATGTTACATTAAGGGTGGTAAGTGCAAAATTGTTACCGAGAATCAAATAGAAAATGTAATGAATCGTTAAAAAAAATTATATAGTCCGTGATACAAGTATGTACTTAGAATATTGTATAGAAATAATATTTTAGGAAAGAATCCTCGTTTTTACCCGTGCGATATATAATAAAAGTTATAAAAAAGGTAAATTATATTCAACTTTGCGTTTTAGTAGTTGTTCCCATTAGAAAAGTTGCTCGGTGTCACCTATATATTCACGTCGTATAATATTGCAGGTCATTAAAAAATAACCCTGTACTTAGGCAGAATATGAGCAGTTGTCATAACAGTTTCGCCTCTGGCCTAGATACGCTTATTCTTCACCTTAGTGACAGACGTCAAACGCCGAAAATGGCGGACACATAGCGGACACAATTTGTTCGAGATGCCGACTCTAGTTATATACCTCAATGGCCGTTGTAGACTTAAAGTACCATGGACGTACAGATTGCGCGCTAAGTCTAAGGAATCGAACTCACACATTGCTACAAAATCCCCCGTAAATTCACCGAGTTAGTCGTAGATTTGTCTTTAGCAACAAATGGCGTTTATAAACAATATTTCTAACAATGCTGATGCAATCATTAGGTACTATTAACGTTGAGCCGACTATCAACGGTAACTAAAAATAAGCTCCGTCTCCGTATCTCAACTTATTTATCTCTCCGAAATTGCCTCCCACTAACTTTCAAGGATTGACCTTATCTCCCCCTTTCTTCTTCACGCGATAATCGCCTACGACTGCATCTAATAATGCATTCCCATTCATCAGAGTTGTAAGTTCATCCAATTTGTGTGGGCAATTTGTCGGCATCTCACAAGCAATGAGTATGAGAATTAGGGTTACCAATTTCGAAAGTCTATGAGGAGTACTTACTATCCATGATTATTGGACAAAATTCCTGATACACATGAATCAAATAAAAAAAATATTAAGGAGACTACGTACGTACGTACAGTCACCTGCAATAATATGTTACTCTTCGAAGGCCGCAAAAATATGTGACACGCTCTTATGGCTCTACAAATAAGATCGTGTCAGATATTTTTGCGGCCTTCATTGTGTAACATATTAGTGCAGGTGACTGTACGTACAAATCGACCTACATACCACCATGTAGTACACGTACTACACATTAAGCTAAATAAAGCTTGTTGCGGGTACTAATCTATCGAAAGTTATGAACGACACACTGTGTGAAAAATTTACAACAGCACAAATGTATCTTATTGCAGAGAGATTTGCAGATTGCCAAATAACTGTGTTGATTGAAACCGTGGTTGTAGTGTCTAACCATCAAAAATATCCTTAATATGTATACGTTTCCCTATCGCCTACAGTCCTGAGAAATTTCTGATATGTCGGGAAAATTCGCGGCTCATTTCATCGTAATTTTCACCCACTGCTGAGCACAAGACATGTCTTCGAATACGCCATTTTGTCCTTATCCATCCTGAAGTAGAAAATTTTTCGTGGCGTCTGGCGAGTGTTAACCCTACAATCATGCTCTCCGTAATTTACGTTCGCCGTTGACGCGTCATCGGGACCAATTGGCTGGGTTATGTAACCCATACAACCGCCGCCGCTGGAAATTGCCCATTTGCCTACTTACAAGCCTTACAACCTTGTTTGTGCTTTCTTATTGGATTAAGAGCCAACAGGAGTGGTCATTCCTCCATACAAACGTAGTCCTCGTTTTCCTCCGTGGTTTTTGAAGCTAGAGCAATGATTTTTTCAACACAGATTAATATTGTCAATATCTGTGTCGGACCGTTTTGCTTTTTTTGATATTTTTGTTTTTTAAGGCGCTAGAGCCCTTCAAAAACGGCCAAAATGGCCTAATAGACTATGCCGCAATGAGAGGCGTGGTATTCAAAACTGATATCAATTAGCCAAAAAAGCAAAACGGTCCGACATAGATAATTTCATAATCATTTAGATTTCCAAATTTGGTTACGATTGGTTAAGTTTTGGGGGAGGAAAAAGAGGACTACGAAACCTCGATTTTTGTCATTTTTACGCAGGATTTTTCGCCTCAGCTGCAGTTGTCCCTATCGCACTAATTTTAGGGGCGGAGTCAAGTTTCTAAATACGTACACAGCCAGAAAAGTGATGGGCAATAGTCGACATTTAATGTCGATAATCTAGTGATGTAAGAAGTTATCGATAAACCGTCTTGTGTGAAAATATCTAGATCCTAAGATACAAGGGGTTTTGGGTTGAGAGTAGGGAACACATTTTTGTAGTTATGATATACAATCTATTATGAACTTTTTGATTCTAATATTTCAAATTAGAAATCAAAATCAAAAATATTTTATTGCATGGTTAAAATGGGTTAACAAAATTTTTAGGTACCTACAGGCACGCTTCGTAATTGTCGAGCAATTTAGGGTCCTAGCTGAATTGGTTGTTCCATACTTACTCGTGCTCTATGGAATGTCCAATTTAGCTAGAACCCTAAATGGCTCAACAATCACGGAGCGTGACAGTACTAATGATTCATGTTCTGTATATCCTACCCTACAATGGCGTTAATATTTGGTTGTCATGTCTATACTTCGTTTTTAAGCATTATTGAAAAAAAAAATAGTAAATACTAATATTAACCACTAAGTACATAACTATTACAAAAAAAGGTAAATAATTTCTGATTGCATGCTTAAAAAAGACACGTCACCTTCACTCTAATGCTAAACAAACGAAGAATAAGAACTAACAGCGATAAGACCGCCTGTTGCTACCTTTATCTACATTGTAAATCGGTTTTAGGGTTCCGTACCCAAAGGGTAAAACACGGGACCCTATTACTAAGATTCCGCTGTCCGTCCGTCCGTCTGTCACCAGGCTGTATCTCACGAACCGTGATAGCTAGACAGTTGAAATTTTCACAGATGATTTATTTCTGTTGCCGCTATAACAACAAATACTAAAAACAGGATAAAATAAAAATTTTAGTGGGGCCTCCCATACAACAAACGTGATTTTTGACCGAAGTTAAGCAACGTCGGGCGGGGTCAGTACTTGGATGGGTGACCGTTTTTATAAATAATGGTACGGAACCCTTCGTGTGCGAGTCCGACTTGCACTTCGCCGGTTTTTTTTAAATTTGTTTTTATGTTTGTGGTGTAATAAAGAATATTTTAGAGTCAGACCAAGAAAAGTCTACAGCAATTTTGATAGCACACGCAGTGCAAGTGTTATTTATATGTCATAATTTCATAGAAGCGACGTTTAAATAATACTTGCACTGCGTGTTCTATCAAAATCGCTATAGATTTTTCTTGGCCTAACTCTACTTTAAATTACAAAGTAAGGCCTAAATTATAAAATAAGGCCCATCAATGTTTTTTTTTTGTGTTTATTAAACTTGATATTTTGTCTATAGTATTAGCGGACATGGCCTCAAAATTTAAACCCGCTTAAGAATCGGGCCTTATTTCGTGCATTATATACAATACTACCCATTTTTGTGTAGTCATTATTTATACTATAGAAGCATTGTTTGAGTAGCCAATTATTTACACAGTATTTTTTTAAAGGGCAACGGTGGCAATATTTTAAGGTCTGGATAATAAGATACAGATCTTAATAAGGATATCAATGTAAGTGAATGTTACCATGACTACCAAACAAACAAATGTGATAGAATTTGCCAGCTGGCATTGTAACATTCAGACAGTTACCTATGTACCTAATCTGAAATATGAATAATATAGTAATATTTTAAACAGGAAAGTAAACCGAATTTTGGCCTTTTGCTGGACACAATCACAATAGTAATTTGTTTTACAAGAGGGCAAAGTTTATCGCCACCGGTTGATGCATTTGCAGCACCAATGGTAGAAAATGCAAGCTCATCATCAACTGCATAATCGACGTTTGATATGACTATTGAATCCGAGCTTTTTGATCATGAATCATGATAAAACAAAATTTTAGAAGGTCGCAGAATAGTGGATTTAAAATATTTATTTTCTGTGATCTCAAATATCAGGCACGATCATACAAATTGTACATTTGCTGATCTTGCCTTTGTCATTGAAAGACGTAAGGGTTTACACAGAGAATATATATTTAAGTGTAATATGTGCAAAAAAAAGGAAACGATACACTCTGAAGACCCAAAAAGAAAATGTTAGTAAATACTGCTCCTCCCCATGGTTACTTGGTTCCTTATTCAACCTACCTGAAATTAAACGAGTAGGTTAGTAAATTATATCATTTTACATTATAAAGTTAAATGTTTAGGTATCTCAATCACTTACTCACTGGTGGACATGGACGCAAAATTTTTGCCCATCTACTTATACTATCTTATAAAAAATGAAATTTTGAAAGTTAGCACGCTTAAAGTTCGTTTTTTTTGCATTAAGGTAACAGATTTTGACATGTCTTATTAAAAATTACCATTGAAAAATAAGTCATAGCAAATATGTTAGAATTATAAATCATATTAATCATATTAATGAGCAAGAGCACCCTAAACCGGCGAGCGTGTATGAGGAATGTTATGAATGTGAAGGAAGCGAAAGTGGTATGTCAGGATCGTAGCAAGTGGAAATCCGTGGTCTCTGCCTACCCCTCCGGGAAATAGGCGTGATTGTATGTATGTATGTATGTATGTATTAATCATATACTTTTTTATATTCTTTTGCTTTCATAAGTAATATAAACTAATTTTTGAAAGCGTTTTTCAATAATTATTAATAAAAAGACACGTCATGATTGTTTACCTTCTTTCTAATGCTAAAAAATAACGAACTATAATAACCGGGCCTTATTTGGTACAGAACCTTGATTTGATAGGTACATCGGATATTCTGGGCCCCTGAGTTTGTTACGTAAAGGACAAAATGGTGACATGTGGTTAGAGCTGATACTGTTAAACTAGTGGTTCTGTGCGCTAAGTATAAAAAATAAGCTTCAGCGAACTCATTAAGCCTAGAAAAAACCCTACACCCTACTGCCACTTAAGTCAGTCTTGAGTCTTTGAATCAATTTCCGTAGTAGTACTACTACTACTAAGGTACTAGGAGGTAATAAGGCCTATAGTAGGTATAATAAGGCCTACCTGAAAAATAATGTTCTTACAACAGTGTAACCGTGTTAGTTATTTGAGTAACATATATGTAAAGTGATACAATTAAAAGCTAACAGCAAACCAGTACATAAATTATATCTTATGTACTTCTTATGAATTACACTCTTATAAAGGTTTCGGCTAATTACGCTTAATTACTTGAATAAAGGTAGATGAATTGCGTGCGGTCCAATAGGTAACCACAACTCACGGAGTCCAAAACAATAAGCTGATCAGCAAAGTCAAGTAAACAAAGCCAAGTCACAGTAGTAGAAAGATTATCGAGTTCCGTAAACGTAAGCCGGGTCAAAAAATTCAATCGCAACACAGTAAGTAATAAGTGAACGCCTCGTGGCAGTAACGCACGAAAAATAACATTGCAAATTGTCGGCAATGAGGCGCGCGCGGGTGCAAGGGTACGCATCTGTGTGCGTGCATTACACACACAAATACAGTCTCTCACGCCCCGTCAGAGCGACGGGTATATTCAGCTTGAAATCTCAAAATTGACTTTTAGCTCAGCTCCCGATTCGTCTTAAACGCCTTCTAAGAAATTTTCCCAGTCCGAACAACATTTGTGAAACGTTTGCATTGTGGTTCATAGCTAACGAATGATTAATAGGATCTAATCTAAGTGCACGCCATGAGAGTGGAAATTGCAATATTAGTAGATAATTAAATTTCACGAAAATGTTGTTCAGAATTCATTGAGGTTTCGTATCTACTACCCTGTAGGGAATTTAGTCTTCTCTTAAACACAGTTTTTTCGGTATTAGGCTCTTTGCATCCAGTTCTTTCGTCTTCTTGACAACCACCTAATTGACCCATATACATATATCCACAGGTCTTGAAAGATCAGATCGATTATTTGACCCCAGCTGCTGTCAAAAGAAAATAAGTCTTGGTTGGGCAATCCCCAACTTTGTGTCCAAAGAACTCTATTGATGACTTATATTATGTGTGCGTGTTATATGTTTAAATGCCTTCGTAATTCATTGAATTTGGTCCATTAAATCTTAGTCTTTAGAAACGTGCCCCTTTTGGATTAAATTCTCAACTTAGATTATGACGTCATCGCTTGTGACCTATTTATACGCAATAATTTATTCCCATATTGGCTATTGTGTGCTTTTTGTTATGTCGGCAAATAAGTCGAATTCAGGTTTGGTTCGGTGTTGTATCGAATGGATCGATGTTGAACAATGAAGCTATACATCGTTTATAATCGTTAGCGGGCGTTGTGGGTCAACGTGCACCATTACCGGTGACTCACGCGCCGGTGTAAAGCTGAGTCCACACCACCACCGGTTTACCTTCGACGTAAACCATATACCTATGTCTCTTTCGAATTTCTCACACTTCCATAGTAAAAGACGACATAAAGTCGGTTATAATATAACACAGTCATGCTGGTCTGTTAGACTTCAATGAAGTCTTCTCGTCGCACTTCACACGGTCTTGTCGTCGCACTATTTTTCGCCCCAGTTCTACCAGGGCTAAACTGGGCAAGTCACTTCCGGTCCATAGAATGCAAGTAACATGGAACAATCTGTCTCTTGAACAAAACTTTCAAATAGACATATTTAGTGATTCTATACAAAATTTAAAGCGCAGAATGCTCAAACAAATTTTTAACAAGTAATGTTTATAGTAGTTATAGTCTTTCATGCATGTCTTAATTTCTTAACCTATTAATGTATAGTTATAGTTTGTTAAGTAGTGTAAAAGTCTCGAACTGTTTGAATGTTGTTGCACACCTGTTATTGGTGCATAAATATTATACGTGTCTACTGTACTTATGTAACTTTACTTGCTTTGTTTATGTACTGTTGGTGTGTCTTATAAAATAAAATAAATAAAGTTACCAGCTGACATCTTGAGGTCACGATGACAGACTCGAGTGCTAGTGCATTGTCACTTTTACCACAATTAGGATTATGCGTTCGTAACGTAATCCTTTGATAAAGCACCCATCTTTTGTTATCAAGCAGTGCATTAAGACCCATCCATCACCATTAGTTACCAACTATTATTTATTCTGTGCCATTACATAGTCCCGGAGAAACAGATAGGTTCATTATCCTCCTTCGTTCCTTTTAACGAATGCCTTCAACATGGATCATCTGGAGCTTCCTTAGGAGTACTGCATGCGACTATTAGCTTTAGTAGTATCAACAGTAGGTAATATACTCTACTGCAGCGGTCGGCAACCTTTTAGCAGCCAACTGTGTGACTTTATCAGACATTGCTGTTTGACAATATTACAAACAAAATAGCCAGGGGGGCTCGCGGGCCTCTTGTTGCCGACCGCTGCTCTACTGCAATCCTCATGCACAATCTGTATTGTAGAAACATAACGCGGACATTCACAAAAGAACCGAGCGAAAGAGCTTGAAGAGCCGCGGTTTGCCTATACATATCATATTAATCGATGTAGGGACCAGATGAACGTTTAGCTATTTTGCGTACTACAGGAATGAAAAGAACTCGAGCTTGACATAAAACTGTTAGAAACTTAAAGGCGCATGATGCCAATAAAAATACACTAAATGTGTACTCAGCTTAACAATGCTTTTATTGCTTATTACCGACAATCGCCCTGTTATGTAACAAGTACAGATGTTCCTTCCAATCCGGAGATTGCCTCAGGATTGTATTGATTATTCGAAGCTTATAGGATTACAGTAAATTATTCCATGTTTTCAAATGTTTAGCTTACGAGTAGATTCAATTTGTGCTTACGGATGATTAGATCTGTTGAGTACTGTTATTCTTATTTCGTTTGACGATGTTTCTGCTTTACATTCGTATAAATGGTAATAAGGAAGGATCTCGTTTGTTTGTAGTCCCAACGAGGTAACGAGTCCAGTATGATCAAAATTGCAGGAAATGAGCTTCTTAGGATATCTCAGGGCTGTTGCGTAGGTTAGAACAAGTGGAAAGTTTTTGACATTCAAAAATGCATTGTAATGTGCCTTAATTGAAGGCCTATTGTGCCTATATCTTTGTCTTTAAAACCTTTGGATGGGGGAGGCGCTTTCGTGTTTGTGGGTATTTTTAGAGATGTCCAACAGAGGGACATCTTTCAAGAGTTTCAAGACTAAGTATTTATATGTTTATTCTCAGACAAAGAAGTTATTCGGACATCTGACCAAAATGGTACTTTATATAAACGGAGCTCATGCTTGCAGCATTGTTTTCTTTACTGTAATAAACGCGGAAGTGAAACCCATATTTGCTTGTTCATTCACCATTTTAACACAACGCCGACCTATTCTTATCGCTAACTAACCATACGAGTATACTACAGTTTACACCAGAATACATTTCACCTAGCACTCCAAAACAATTTCACAAAATCGAGTACTACGTTATACTGGTTTCTTCTAACTACATATTAGACGTCGATAGGAATTACATTTATGGTTGTTCATTAAGTGCAATTATTGTAGTTAGATCAGTTAATGTCCGGCCCTCAGCTATCGCCCTACATCTGCAGTTTCACGATCATAAACATGTAAACAATGCTCCAACATAATTCCGATGACATAAGGTGAAATTATGCGTACTTGTTTATGACCGTGACTTCGTAATTATAACGCTAATGAAAGATTTGTGTGGAAACGGGTACGGCCATGGCGTATAGATACAATACATTAGATACGTATACGAGTAGTACGTCTAGTAAATATTCTCACATGCCAGATGAAATTTAACCTTATATTTACGCCCGAAAGACTTTTCTCGCAATCTGTAGCTATTGCTGATAATTTATAAGGTAGTCTAAAATTCATGAGATGAACCACAAGGCCACTTCATTCTTGTCTGAGGTGTTAGGGCTACGTGACTGGACTTAATGTGACGTTTATTATCGCAATACCTGCCTAGGTATTATAAGATGCCTAGTTATGCTAGTTTATGGGATTAATTGGTCTCTCTCCAAAGTAAGAGGTGAGACGAATAAGCATAAATCGATCGACCCCTCTTGACTGAAGAAGACCGTATGCGACTTATTTATATCAAAAACTAGTATAATCGTCTTAATTCACTGGCAAGGCCTTTACCGTGACAATGCCCTTCCTTCACGTACCGAACCGAGCACCGGTAACTAATCGACCACCGTAATAACGTGCATTTGGCCGTGTAATCAAATGCACGTGGCGCAATTATAACAAGCTAAAAACAACTTTAAACAACTACTGTCATAGAGTCAGAATTGAAATGGCGGGGTATCTCGATCAGGGGCAAAGATGAATGCGGCAATGGTAGTTAATAATGCACTCGCTTCCCGACACGGAAACGACATACATCCTGTGCCGGTGCGGCCGATGGCAAATATATGTAAACAATTTTCGCCTTATTATAATGGGATATGGTGTAAATTTAGAGATGGGTAGTGAGTAAATACTCACGGGTAACTACCGAGTAAATACTCAGTATTTACTCAATATACCCGTATTTACTCGTTTATACCCAAATTGGTGGGTATAAACTATTTAGAGTACTGAAGGGGCATATAAATTTGAAAAATAGGTGTATTTTGTAAGCCGCTACTGGATTAAGTAGTCAGAATTGTAAGAAATGTATTATTAAGAGGGGCACACCATACATGTAACTAATTGTCACAAAAACATTTTTCAGAAACCAGCAACGTGTTGCACGTCATTAAATGGGTCTTTAAAAATAACTGGTATGTTTCTAAGAACATTTTTGGATAAATTGAATATTTTTGCAAAAAAACCATTTCGAAAGGCCTAAATAATGCTTATCTCTCTATAACTTTAGAACCAAAGTTCAGAAAAAATATGAAAACATATCGGGAGATTGGCCGTATAATAGAGTACAAAAAACAATATTTTGAACATCATCGGTTGAGGCATTTTTGAGCTTTCATTAAAAAACCCTTTATAAAAGGTCGTAAGTGCCGCGTAAACACGCACTTTTGCGCGACATGCAGTTATCTATAACATCGATAGAATTTAAGTGCCATATTTTTAAAGTAAATACCTTCTTATTTAAAACAAAATCGTTAACTATGCATTATCATAATTTGCCTCTCACTAATAATTACCTTTTTTTCCTAAATTAAGCGTCCTATATGCTTTTTATTTTATAGATATTGTTAATACACGTTAGCGCTCTTCAATAAAAGACAATTTTGTTCTTAAATCTCACTTTTTGAATATTTTATAACTTTATAAGCAGTCGTTTTTACCCACCTAAATGAGTAAATACGGGTATTTATCGGGTGCTTTGAGTAAATACCGAGTAAATACTCAGTATTTACTCACCGCTACCCATCTCTAGGTGTAATTGTACAGACATAATTATGACACCTACTAACTTTTATTGACATGCCGAGTATCCCGATGGTTACAGCAACTCGGTTATATATAATAGAATATTAGAATTTAGAAGGAGAGAATGTAAGCAAATTAGTAGGCGCCGGAAAAAATTATCATCGCAAACCTTTTTAACTCCATTTCAACGATTTTAGGATTTGCTATAGCTACTTTAGCCAACAATACCTACGTGAAGTCCCAAGCTTGTTAACTTCTCAGGAGGGGACACGAGGCTTACGTCTTAAGCCGTCGAAATATGGCACACGTTTTGGGGGAAGAACCTCCTGCAAACCCAGGAATAATAAAACAGGTAGAGCAAAAGTGGTCAAAACAAAGAGTCAAAAAAGTTATAGTTGAAGTCTGTGGCTACGGTATAGGTATGCTTAAATACACTTTATGTCTATTATTTCATAAACAACAGACCCATTTTAACGATATTCCGCATTCGACGTTGCCACAATTTTTATAGTCGCCACTACATCCTGCAGTTTGCGTGCAACTTTGCACCGTGCTCTATGCAGTTCTGATTCAGCCCGTATTTCCTTTACACTAAAGACTATATTGTTGATAGTATCGCTCGTCAGGTCAACGACCTGTGTTACTCTACATCAGCCAGGTTGTCGCCTTCGTTTTTTCCACAAAGATTGGTTGTTGGTCCGATTTCGTCAATGGCGGTGCTTTGCGGCGTTACAGTTAGCCATGATCGATGTGGTCAGCTATAAATAGAATTGGGTTTCAGCCTTCCTTCTTTTTTAAAGGTGGAAGTAAATTGATTTTGGTAGGCTGAAAGACGTATTTCAAAAACTGTCTCTCCTTGTTGCAAAACATCCATATTATAATTTATGTAGAAATTATTTTGAGCATCAAACAGTGCGTAGCAGTATTTCATGCATGTTTGAACGAATAATGTTTTTCCACTATTTTTTGAAAGATAATTTGTCGAACGCAAAAGCAAAGTAACTTGCGATGTTGTCATTCCAATTTCCGACAGACAACTCAATTGCCAGTCGTTGTCGAATTATTTGGACATTATAGACCCAATTATCTCAGTGGGACTTATTTCCGCTTGCGTAACGTTTGGGCAAACAAATTAGCCTTAGGAGTATAATATATGACGTAATGATGTAGATATTATACTGATGCAAAATAAAGCTGAGATAACATGTCAGAGTTAAGCCTTTAGTGGAGTGAGTCACCATGTGATGGCCCTAAATTCCCTAAAGATTGTTAGTCGAATGAATACTTGTTTAACAGTAGTTAAGAGTTACGATCTCAGCACTTAGTTATATAACAGCCAGTGTGAGAGCACCATTACACTCATGCGCAGGGGGGCTATATACCGCAAATATCGATGGTCAAAATTTATCTTACACCATTTCTCCTGGGAAGACTAGCACTAGCCTAAAAAACTGTTTTTGCCGTCATAGGTATTGTAGTTAGCCGCGATGTGCACCTTGTGCCGCTGACGCGATCGCCCTTGGCATTACTGCGGACCGCTATCAGCGATGACATCACCCGACATATGAATATGATTACATTACATACAGCTGTAGCGTGTGTGCTCTTGATTTTCGCATCATCGTTGTATTTTCGTAACTATATGTTTGCTAATAGGTTAAATCACATAACAACACGTCTTGTAGAGATGCGAAACTATCATCCTTGGACGTGTACAATTAATCATCATTATTTCATTATTTCTCTTCTTAATATTTTAGACTTCTGTTAATTTCACAATTAGTTCAATTTATTTCGCACATTCAAAATCTTAGAGTTAGTTTTCACATAATCTTAATGAACTCCTTTGATTGGATTAGTAAGTTGAGTCATTTGATTGATCTCTACAACATCTTTACAGCTTGGGGCTTGTGCACAAATCACGCGAGGTTCGATAGGGGGAGGGGGGATCACGAAAAAATCACGATAGCTTACGTTGGGGGAGGGGGGTATAAGGAAACCTCACGTGTATTTTTCTACAGTGAACGAAACTAAGAAAAAAAACCTACCACATGAGTAGATACTTTATCTCGGTTTCGTTAAACATAAATCTTCACTCAGCACTTCAAAATAGCGAGTCTATTTAACAAAAATAGAAAAATAAACAAGATTTTCTATATACTATACTATTTATCTTAAAATTAGGTCGATGAAAAAATTTCAAAAAAGTACACGTGGGTTTGTGTGGGGGGAGGGGGGTAGTCAAAAACCTCACCAAATATCACCAAGGGGGAGGGGGGGTCAAAAAGTAGCCGAAAACACCTCGCGTGATTTGTGCACAAACCCTTGGCAAAAAAGAGTAGAAATTAAAAAGTGGCAACACTGTAGTTTCGTCCCGTTTTCTTATATAAATTGGTTTGAAAGGGACGACACTACAGTGTTGCCACTTTTTAATTTCTAGTATTTTTTGCCAAGCTGTAGGTCATTGTACCGCATCTTGTCATCAACTTACAAAATGTTCTACCTACTTACAAAAATCTGGAACACTTCCGTAGCTTCTCATTCAATTTACATCGAATAAACAGGCTCTGTTTCTAGTTTCCACCAGCCAACTACAATGTTTCAACTCCAAACAACCACTGAAACAATTCATGCAACTCATTCCGTACCAAACAGCAACTTATTTCATGACTATAAATACACCTTAAGTCCTCGCAACACGGTTCAAGATTGGTCAACTGTGTCGACAAGACGATGTTAGCAGTTTCATTGCAGTGAGTGCTTGCAAAGCGCAAGCTCATTCCACTCTTTCATGGGCTATTTGGCGATGTTTTTGGCAGGTTTCCAATTGGATGGGTTTATTTGTGTCAATGTACGAATTTTAAGACGTTTTCACGTGATTTGCCCATATTTTCTTCGTTTAGGCCATATTTAACATGGTCATTGTTATACATTTTATTTTCAACTACGAGTATATTTCAAAGCGTAGAAATAATCCATTTGTTATTAATGCAATTAAAATTATATTATTGCCCATATTCCTGTTTTGAGGCTTGGCAACAACAATGTTAGCGACAATGACCAACGTCGTCAAGCAAGCCATTTCGTCTACTGGCGGACACTGCACTGGTATATTGTTGCTGCACTGGACGCCATCCAAGTCTAGTCTTCCGGTTCACATCCAAGGCGGCTGGCGTGCGGAACTAGGCTAAGGGCGAAAGCTTCGGTCGTTGACTTCTTGCTGTAGGGAAATAGCATTTTGCATTGCGGATTTAGTTTTATAAACTTGACAGGGCGGGGCGAAATTAAGAAAAAGCGATTGATACCTAATATACATGCGAATTACTATACTACGACTATTTAATAGAAGATTTGAAACTATTTAATGGCTGCGCGGTAGGAAATATCGGATTGTTTTGGGTAAGTATCTAAATCTAATTTAGCAGCCGTTATACTTGGCTTCAGTTGTTGAAATTAGACTGAGCAATATGAGGAAGCGATGACTTATGCATACTGCTATTTCTACACTGCACTCAGACATGCAACATTGATTCGTTTTTAATCGGTCCCTGATTAGGTAATCGAAACGGGACATTCGTTTGCAATGTATATATTAACTGTCTTTATATTTACAAGTTGCCAAACATCATCTGCTAGCATGATACATGTGCAACATGCAAATGTAATTACTCCATGTAGACATCATTAAATAGAATGTAAAACACATGGTTTATGGCTTTGTAACACTTTAAGTGCACAACAGTAAAACGCAATTGTTCAACGTGTACGGCATTTTAATGATCCTTCTTAAACCTAACTGTGACGACATAAGGTCTACTAAAGATCAGTAAAATGTGTTTTGTTAGAAGAGTGGGGGGAGGGGGGTCAGAGATGTCGCAACTGCGCCTGACCCGACGAACTCATCGCCCTTTGCACGCACTCGCCTTATGGTCACGACGTACCGAAAACTATGACGAGCAACTATTCAGGCGGATCACTTCTGATTTGACAAGTCTTCGATGGAATACTCGGGAGAAATGATTGCAACGACTGAATTCCGTTATGCGGTTTGATTTCAATCTGAACAGCTATTGTAAACATAACAGCAACAGTCAACACACTTTACTGGCCATTGGTGGATCTTATATATCTTTTAAGATTTACTAATGGTAACTTTAAAAAACTTTGACTACCCTTAAAAACTCCATAACCTAAACGCTACCATGCTCGTTGGTCATTGCTGGTGCATGCTCAAGTTGATAATAATTCTTTCATAAAGGGATAATCGGAAAATACCTTAGAAACTTAATGACTAGTCTTGTTACTTGGTAATAGTTATCTTCACACAACAATACTCGTAGATGTATTTAAAGACATCACATCATCGCGCGAATGTCAGTGGGCGCCGGTGCCAGCATGTAAAGTGCATGTGACATCATTGTGTTGATCAACAGCTGCGGCCCTGACCACTACAAACGCTATCTATTTCAAGCTTACATGGTCATTTTACATTATAACTACTATCTATTTGAACGACCGAGCTCGAAACGCGACCTAAGTGTCTCCGTTTCAGCTTGAGCACAGATATCGGGCTGTGTCCACCAAAGGTGGCATTTCTCAACCGATTATATGAAGTTGTGTGAGCCGATTAGATGATTATATGTTTTTTCACTTCACATGCTCAAAAAGTGCACCTTTATGTCGTGCGTAGACGACATAAAATCGCATTTTATGCTCTAGAGCATAAAAGTAAAATTTTCTTCTAAGACTAAGGTAATCGGTCTCAACAGCCAAACAGTTAAAACATATTGCACAATTTTACTGAGCAATAAAATTTTGTAGATGACAAAACTTGTTATATTATTTTATTTTTGCTACAATTTATTAGAAATCCGTATTTTGTGTCATTAAATTTAGTAAATCACATAAAATAGGAGTCGATTATCGTTCAAAAATGCTCCGAAATGTTTGACTTGGCAGAAAACCAAGCGTCTGAAACTCTGATCACATGTTGAAAATTAAAAAAAAAATTCAAAAGTTAGGTGGCGGGAATTGGTTATGTATTATGTTCTTTCGTTTTACGACAATTTCGTGGTGTAAACCGTGTCCCGTGAAAAATATAATTTATTTTCCTCGCCATCGAAGTGAAAAGCAGAGTGTACAACAAGGGCATAAATGTCCATTTTTACCCTCGTCTACTATTTTGGTCTTTGCTTCGCTCAGACCAAAAAATTGCCTCGGGTAAAAATGGGTCACTTTATGCCCTTGTTGTACAATCTACTATTTTTTTGTTGATTTCGTGTCTTGAATTTTTTCAAAATGGCGGATCAAATGGGGTTGTGCGAGGTCTGCAAACTTATGCAAAGAAAATGAAAAACTAGTAATAATGAGTCCTTTATCATTTTCTTATATTTGAAATTCATCTAAAAGTGAATGAGAAAGAGAATAGATCGCTATGGTGTGTGGTTAGACCACAATTAAAACCATGAAATGATATGAAATGATAGAATGTGCGACTGTGCCGAAATATCGGGAATCATTGAAACTAACCTACATGATCAATACCTTGAAAAACGAATCATAACACAGTATGCGATCTTTGTCCCTACAGATCCATCTGTCTTAATATTTCTCCGCAATAAACTAGGCCACAAACGCAGTATAAGTTCCATTCTATCTCAATAAGAGCTGGAATGGTAGCTTTATGTCCGCTAAAATGTGTTTGTTTTGCGATTGGATCTGCTCGGACGCGAGGCAATTCACGCTCTATATTTATTGCTATTACCTACACTGTTATTCCGAAGTTTAATCTATGCGGGCGAGCATTCGCCTCAGGCGGTGCGATCTCCGAAAATGTGGTAGAAAACATATCCTACTATAAATACAAAAATAACTCTTGTCTGCCTGTGTTACCTCTTCACGCTTAAATCGCTCAACCTATTTAGATGAAATTAGGTACCTAAGTACCTATGGGGATAGTTTGAGGCCCGGAGAAGGACAAAGGATAATTTTTATCAATCAAGAGTTCCACGCAGACGAAGTCGCGGGCAGAAACTAGTCTTCTCTATCTATTAATGTACAATTACGATTACCACACACTGCACTGTAATATTTAGATATAATAGATACGTTGGACATAAATATCATAGCGTAAATAAATATTGAACAGCTTAAACCCTATGCATATGGCTCAAGAGTTAAAAACTACCGTTCGTGCACGTAACAACTACGAAGAAGACATTAATGTATCACAACTGCCATCAATCATATCGTGAGCATAAGCAATAGATATTGATATTCGATTGAGAGAACTCTTCATTAAAGAAATCTTAAGATTACTTAGCTTGCAATCCATTATCGAAGACTGTTATCCTTATTTCTTTTTTATGCACATCAACGCAGGATTTTTGAAGTGAAAACTTCTTTAGCGGCGCTGAGCACTTTTTGAGGTGGGGAAAAAATGATAAACTCGGGACAGCGTAACGCGTAACGCGAAGGCGTCTCTCCTCTCTTTCTACCGCACGGCGAAAATGTATGCCTGAGCCGGCTGTTTCATGTAGGCGGCGCAGGGCGCTTGCGTGACTTATGTCATGTGTGACGGACAATGTTATTCACCAAAGAACTTTAGTCATAACGTATCATAATCAGGTCAATTATTTAAAACTGGACTTTTATATTAAGCAATAAAGCTCAATGTTCTAATCTTGTACGGGCTGAAATACGAGGATCTCACAGTTACATTCTAACTTTATATCACTCCAATATAATTCAATAAAGTCTCATCTTGATGAAATCGCTAATAAAAGTGAACTCTAGTACTGGTGAATAAAACTCAAAATATCATGACCAAATATATTTAGATGCGAGGTCTGCAAGGTAAGTTTACAATTTCTATTCGAATTTTAAACAATTAACGCTACAAATTTAAGTTCACTGGCCAGCAATTTCGGAACTAAAGTTTTTCAATAGAAAGGAGGATGGGTCAATTATACATAGTGCTGCAAACATTTTGGACTAGTTATTGAGTTTTCACTTCTGTCGGCACTCCCGGAGTGCAACCCGTTGTTTTTTTTTTAAATAGGGGGATGTAGGTAAATTTAGAAATATGGTTTATAAACTTTCAATTTCGTGAAGACCCAGGTATGACTAACCTGCAAGTTTAAGGGGGGTATTCCACCTGTCCAATAATTGATCAAATGTGCATTGCGTCTCATTCTCTCATTTAGTAGAATGTAAGACGCAAATACTGATCAAATATTGGACAGGTGGAATACCGCCCTAACCATTGCAAGTTGAGAATTTTAGTGTATACTTGCCATAGTAAACATCCAAGAGACTCAATAAAATTTGCCGAAGCGCACAGTTCTCACATAATAAATTATATCTAATAATGGAATGCTTAACATTGGCATGCACGTCATGAACTAACTGCACTTACGACTTAGATCATTTTATCTTCTCTCAGGTGCTTAAGAACTTTATTGAGGGTGTAAAAGCTTGTGATTATTTTGACCGCTGCAACCCGCTCGGTTACTTCTGCTACTGATTGTACAAGTGTTTGTACTCAATTATTGAAAGTATACATAATCTGAAGCTTTTCCAATAATTGCATTCGTTTTATAGTCATTCGAGAAAGCTAAAGTAGACTCAAGACTCAACATCGTACGACCCACATAAAACCTCGATGATATGGGCTCGCAATGACATCATTCGTGACTATGGATGCGTTTATTCTATTGAATAGCACGGTTCACACGAGCATTGTGTTCTTGATCTTAACTTGATTTCCGCAAACATAATACACGATAATGTTAGTTCGTAGAATTCATTAAACTTCTAAAGGGATGGTTGATTGATCGCGTTTTTATGATTTGCATGAATACTTTATGTATGAGACCAACTAGCATGTTAACAAGTTAGTTAAGTTGAAAATGTAATATTGTATACCCGATATGGGTTGCCGTTGTGACTGTATGTGTATAACATTGTATTCCACCTTATTGTACACGGTAAACAATAAATAATTTCTATTCTATTCTATTAATTTTTAAAATATGTATGTAGACATTAGGTCGAAACTATAGAGAGTCTATACTCTCTATACATAGTTTCGAATGTATGACACAAATAATAATCATCATCATCATTTGAGTCTTTTATCGTCCACTGCTGTTGTTTTTATACATAGTAGGTACCCTTCGAGGACGCCTCTTGTCTCGGTCCTGAGTTACAGGATCTCATTACCCTTCGAGGACGCCTCTTGTCACGGTCCTGAGTTACAGAATCTCATGGATTGGTTTCTGAAAATAATACTTAAATATAAACTTGATAAAATAGTTTGTTGTTTAGCAAAGTTTTTTTGACGCCATTTGGCTCAATCGTACGCCATAATTGAAAACTGATTACAAATTAAGACAAAAACCTACAAAAGTTACAAATGCCTCTTAGCGTGTTTCATATTTACATTGCTGATGTTCCTCGCATTACAAGCGTAACAGCCAGAACATCAGTGAACGTTGCCGCTATCAGATCCAGATGTGTGCCAACTCGCTCGGCAATGACAGTCGAGGGCTATTCCCGCGTTTGTTTTATTTATTGCCTTATTGCCTACTAGACTTATCCAGAAATATTGTCAAGCGCTCCGTCATTCACAATGTTAACTGAAAAATCGTAAGCCACACAGTGGAAAGACTTAAGATCCATGCACTGATGGGATGGGTTATGGCCGGCTGCTGTTATTTATTACACAGAGATTCTACGAAATCACATGAACGAAGTATGTATTTGGTTTTACCTCGGAATTGACAGAAACGCTAGTGTGCACAAATCCGTATTTCAAACTTGGACTAAATATGTTTGAAATACGGATTTGTGCACCATAATCGAGTGAAAGAGGCTCAAAGTCAAAATATAGATTCCGCGGTTGGGCTACACCTGCGAGTGTGAACAACATAACCTGAGTATATATATTTTGACTGTGTTTTCCTTAGAGAAAACACTAAAACGAGTTTCTAAGAAGTTGTCAATAGAATTATTTTATCTAAGAAGCGCCGCTGGATTTTCCTACCTTTACATTTTCCTTGAATGTTGTCATCATTTGATTATATATATCTGTAAGTACTTGGTTGATATATTTCCTTATCCAGTTTTAACAACCTTTTGACATTAAGTAAATGAGTAAGCGATAAACCCTCCAGCGAAGGTTAATTTTCTATTTGTACAAGGTCCAATGATTTGTCAACAATGTACAAAAACAAGTCTTAAAACACGTACTCTCTCTACTCTGAATAGACATTGGATAAAATAAAAATGATGGTTCTGGGATGTTGTCGTTGTGATATGCGCTTTGCTGATCCCTTACAAAACTTTTTTTAAAACCTCATTCTGTAATCTCTTGAGAAAACACGACTTTGCTCAGCCGAAGAGAGCGTTTGGGGCGTTTGGTTACTTTTTCTTCAAGAGCAAAGATAAAGTCACTCATCTAAGCTTAAGATTTTAGCATTTTGACATGACAGTAATTTGGACACTTATACTTTTCAAATCTCTTGCTCTGTCATGCTTTTTATACACATTTGCCACGTCGGATAACCGGTGGGTGACTTCATATCACACACCTATCAAAACATTTACGTTATCACCAGTTATAACAATCTCATTCAAGACTGCATTAACCTTGTTTAATTGAAAACCGGAACAAATCTGCCCATTCATCGACTGCACTTTAATGTAGTTATTGTTAACTGTGTATCCTCGTGGCTAGTACATCCAGCACAACATAACCTCCAGATCTCTAACTACTAAGGGGATGCAGGGAGCTCTCTTATACTGGTGTAGGATCACCCTTGGCCCTGCGAAGCCATGCATGCGTCGATGGAAGATAGTACCGGTCTAGTAACTCACAATGCTGATGCTGATTCATCGCTCAACTTCGCTTGTTGAACCTAACTCATAATAGGACGGCTAATGGACGGTCACTGTTCATTTTGGTATTCTCGTAACTATATAAATATGTTTATATAACATACTGACTAATAACATAACTGACTACATTACATTATCGAGCAAATATCGGAATTCACTTTTATAAAAATCTAAACAACTGTAGTTAAGTATTACCCCTAATAACATTTAAGGAATTTCTTCTCTATCCATCTCAGTTTTCATCGTCAGAGCTCACTTTTAATAAAGACTGAAAGAGTCCAAAAGCTTTCAAACACTTAGGTATTTGAAAGCTTTTGATGGACTCCACCAAATCGTGAAATGGTTTATAAACGATATTTTTTTACAATAAGAGCGTGGCCACACTAGCGATTTGCGAGCGAGGCAAGCGCGCAACGAGGTGAGCGCGCCTTGCTTTCAACTCGCTCGCAAATCGCTAGTGTGGCCGCGCGCTAATACTATCGAGTAAAAAAAAATCAGGTAAATGCTGAAATCATCTTTCTTTGAAAACGACTAAAAAAGGCAAGACATGATATACTTATTGTCTGCTTGTGTCTCAGTGTCTCGATAAATACACCAGCCAAAGCCAAATTTGCAAAGCTTTCCTCAACGTTTATTTTACACCCCGTGAGCCTTAAACTCGTGAATGCGCATTGCAGTTTCAAGTCCTGCGCAAATACAAGTGTTAGCAAATATGGCCGGCGTGGAGCCGGCGTGAGCTCGAAGCAAAAACAACTGCTCAACTTAGGTTATCAACCTTGCTGACATTACCCCTGTAGGGTAGGGTTCCTTCTATAAAACTTCCTAATATTATCTTTAACATATCATCTTATCTCACTTCAATCGACCACCGTTTGCACCGTTTACTTACTAGACTCTACTACAATAATGGCCTTTTATTCCTAATCTCTAAAAAGGGTTCATGCCCTGCCATTATTCAAGGGTTATCTTGCGATCTTGACAATTCCAGCTACGACTGATTGTACTGAAAACATTTACCAAGTACGCTTTCTTCCTATTTGTGCCTTCCTTTCTCCTCCTTCCTTATTAGATCCCTGAAAAGTATATTTTTGAAATTCTGTATTTTGTAACTTTGTCTTGTCTTGTCTGTCGTGGCATAATCGAATGGTCTGGTAAGCTGGCATTATGCTGAGTGGGGTCCATTTCGTAATGCACACTTAATTTTAATTTTCTGCGTGTGTTATGTACCTAAGTATTTTAATGTGGAAATCAGAAATAAATGTTTCTTATTCTTATTATAATGAATAAATGCAATGCAATTTGCTGTACTTATGACAACAAATATGACCGACGTTGCCCCGAGCGTGCTGGGAGCTGGCGCAAAGCAAAACAACTGCAACTGCTCAACTGAGGTTGCCGACCTGATTACTAATGTAAAACCTTATTCGTTCAGCGTACCTTTTGTACAAAATTATTTGCTAACGCTAACTAGAACGTATTTTATTAGGATCTTAAATTTACAAGTGATTCTGTGAGAAGGGAATCGATTCTTCAAAAAACAAAAATGTACGGCATCTAATTCTTATAAATAAAAGATATCAAAGTCAAAAAATCACTCATACCTAGATTAGGTATATGACTGCTCACTTTTATCATGAAGAGTTCTACCTAGATCGTTTTAATACTGAAGTAGTTATATGTAGTATCTTGTCAGTGATGTCAAATTACGTGTTTTGTTTTCTATAATCGCGCAGTCTGCTGAATACCCTATTGCTCTCCAATTCTTTGTGCAATGTGGCAATCAATGTTTAAGCGATTTCATATGGCCGTGGGTGCACATGCATAATGAGGATGGCACTCATGGATGCTGTCTAAAAACTTGTACAATCAATTAAACATACAGTGTAGCGCGCGAACTAACACCAACATACTGACCTTAACGTACTAATGGTAGACTCGTTGCAATAAAGTTTTCCAACAGTCTGCCTGGTCGATGGAACATGCATCACACAGCACAAGCCAATGGACATGTTCCGTCTCATCTGTTTACATTAGCATAAGTCAAGTAAACAGGTTGCTATCTGTTAAGATAACTGACTCACTGTTTACGTTACGTGTTTGTTTATTTTCATTTTTTTTATTTTCAGGTAAGGAATGCGCGAGTTGAATAAGAAGTCCGATTGGTGGAGTGGTATGTATTTAGTTAAGTATCCTAAAAATAGGAGTTTAATATAAATCCCAATGGGTCAATTGTCAAGGAAAATCAGCAACTAGACTAGAAGAGAGAGCTGAATGTGCTTTCGATCCATGAGACCGATTTTTGAGTTTAACTGCATTAGGAAAATATTAGGTACCTACCTACCTATATTTTTGCTGTTGTTTACGACAAAAAAATGAAGATGTGAGGTTCATCGCCGGCGCACTGAGAGAAAAATCACCACCAGGAATTAATAAACAGTTCTGTACTGGGGGAAAAAATGAAGTTTTAGTAGTAATCATGGAAGTTTCACTATTTCTGTAAAATTTATTTATTTCTACAAACAGCTCAGTAATACTAAATCTAATTTCAGCAAACAGACTTTAGTAAATGGAGCATTAAACAAAGTTCAGTATTTGTTACAATCCATTTTTATTACTACTAAAATTCTCCGATTTTTACTAGTAAAGTTTGTGATTTTTGGAAAAAAGCATCTGTGATTTCAAGTTATGATTTTAGTAAATGTCTCACTTACATAGTTTTGTAATATCTAAAAAACGAGTTCGCGGGAATAACATTACCCCATTTAAAATAACAATTCAGTTGTTACTATAGCGACATTACAAAGTTTACAGGTATTTAGTAGATAGACTTGTTGTGTTTATGTTCATATTTGTACCAATCACTAAACGAGTTTTGTAATACCAACACAGCTACTTGCTACGTTCATTTGGTTAGAGTTAGTATTGTGTCGGATGTCGGGCGGGCGTGTCTCGTGTCTTCTTTGTTTAAAACATACTTAAGTTAAATAATAAATTTAGGATATATTGTGGGCCATGGACATATTAACCCGCGACCTACTGTGTAGTTGGGGTCTACAGGAATATATTGTTCTGCAACTTCGAGCTAGCTGTTGTTATTCTAGTGATAATGACATCAAAGGTAAATCTAAACTGTTTGCAATTCCAACCTCCCTAGCACAGGTGCGCCGCGAGAGCATGTTGCGCGCGTAATAACTACTAGTCTCTTTCTGACTGTATGAATAAGAAAGGAATGGGTAGAATATCTCGACAGGATTTTATAGTGCCTCTTTAGTACAGAGATATACTACCAAATGCTTTTTTATTCATACAGACAGAAATAGAGACGGGTAGCTACCACGCGCGCGACATGCTCTCGCGGCGCCCGTTTGCTAGGGGCGGAGGAATTGCAAACAGTTTTTAGTTTTTGCCTGTGACGTCATTATCTCTAGAATAACAACAGCTAGCTTGGAATCGCAGTACAGTTTAGTAAAACCTATGACGTCATCGTCTCCGATATTGCTAAAGCACGCTTAGAATTACAAAACGGTTAGTTTTCACCCATGACGTCATCACCTCCGATATTGCTAAAGCACCTCTCGGAATAACAAAACCAAATTTCTGAAATTATTCTAGCATACTTCAAATTACAAATATAGAAGTTGTATTTCCTACTAAATGGAAATTGCAAAAGTCAATTTGTTCCTATTAGTTGACTCTCCTTGTCCCCGGATTAAGTTTTATTTTTGTAATTCTAAGTGTGTTTTTGTTAGTTTTTTCTCTCAGTGCGGTCTCCATTCTAATGAGTAATGACTGAACTGTTTTTGTTGCAATCCATCGCGGCCGTGCCATTTATCCAATACACACCTATTATTAAACCGACGAGAAAGTTTATAAGCTCAGTCGATATTTTTCAACATCCGCTTGCTTGATTACATGATTTTTTTTTCATGTTTCATTCCGTAATGCTAGACACAACTACGGTCATTACACTGACATAATGTTATAAACTATTTGATTGTGGGACTGATTATAGTTTACCATTACAACTTTTTATTCTGACTTATTTTAGTGGTAGCGGCATCATCGCAGGATTAAGAGATTTAATCATTTCAATTAACTTGGTTATATTTGTCATGGCAGTATACAGAAAATATCCAAAGTTTTACAGGAATTAAAGAAATTCTGTACTTAGAAAAATTCCCCATAAGAAAATTTACGAAATTCCGAGATGTTTCCAAATGAAAAGTTTCGCATTAACTTTCTGTATACATATCAGTACTTTCAAATAAGACTATTTGATATTTCACATTTTTAGTAACTGTCATCCGGTAGTTAATTGGCATTATATCAGACACAAGAAAGCTCCGACATCCATCACTCAGCATTTCAGGAAGATATATGTTATCAAGTCGTCACAAAAACGGCTTAGCGCTTCAGTAACTGATAACAGCAACGAGATGAGATGTGATCTTTAGAGTTGGCGCAGTGAAAGGCACAGAGCTTTGAAGGAAGAAGGGCTTAAATAGCTTAAGCTGCGCTACTAATAATTTGTGAGTGGAGCTAGAAACTACAAACGAACGAAATAGGACCGTAACTGTTAAGATCGGCAGTGTGGAAATACAAGTAAAACATAATTGATATCAACCCATTTACAGTCACTGCTCAGACGCTTTGCCCTGATGACCATCCGTTCGTCTGGCTTTATGATACGTACATTGCCATTACATAGGTACGATCTCAGATTCTACTCGTTGATCTAGGCACTAAGGAATCTACATTTTATATAATATTACCATTTTCAGCCGGAAAATAGTCAATATTTTGTCACTTCCATCTAACACGTGATGGCATCTGCCGTTCTATTTTTTTGCGTATAGAATAATTTCAGCCGGCAACAGGAGTGATGGATGGAGTCTAATGTTACGTGGAAGCTTAGAAAGCTCATGATTACATAGTGTCATGTTATGAAATTAGGAGATAGATTGGGCTGATCTGACTGAACTAAACTTTATACTAATTATTCTTGTTTGTCTAATCATAAAACGAGGATTGTCGAGTAAAATACAGTATTTTGAAGAGAAGACAAAGTTTTAAACTTAAATATTCTCAGTTTGTAGAAGTTGTGGTAATAAAATTCTTTCAAATAGTATACCTAAAAGTTTCCGTCAAATGTCGATTAAAACAGGACTACTTTGTTTGTTGTTTTTTGACATCTCGTGACCGATGATATCAGAGGTCTCCGAGATCGCCGATGACATCACCGTATTTATATAAGTATCCTGAAGGTCATTTGTGTTTAGTTATTAAACATGGCACAAACAGTAAATAAAACATCTGCTTTACAAATAAAGAAGGGAATCGTAATAAATAAGTACTTATTGTGATGCCTTGTTGTCAATAAATAATGAAAAAGGGGGGATTATTCATAAAACTTAGCAAACCTTTGTTGAAATTGGCCTGTTTCGAACAAATAAATGTCGAAATGATAACTTAATAAGGGACAAACGATTATGAATGGCAATTTAGATTTGATATTCTAAAATATACTTACATTTTGTATCAACATATGATTCGAAAATTTAATTTCATTGCCATTGCTACAAGCTTTTGTATTTAAAAGTGCTCTAGATCGTGCAGGAGGCGCACATTGCTTATGCACATTGTCGTCAGTCTCAAGTTTACCAGCCTCATATAAGTAGTTACATAGTAAATTGTGAAAACTGCAGTCCCTTTTTTATTCTTACAGTTACAAACTACCAAAACCGCAACTAGCCTAGCTAGCCTAGCCAGTAAAGTAATAGTAATACATACTATATTTAATATAGACCTTTGCGTGTTCGCGCTTTCCATCAATTTGCACGAGCCCTGGTGGTCAGGGAAAGCAGACCGGCGGTAATTGCCACGAGTGGTGCCAATCATACCGGTAATTCCTGGCTCATTTATAATTATACAGTTTCTGAACTAAAACTAGAAAATTTCGTGTGTGAAGTGGCCTCTTTGATCGAAACAACCGAGAAGACGTGGTCAATAGGGCGCTTTAGAAAACTAGTGGCTCTGTGAGCTGTAGACCTCGCGAGCATATCTTATTGGACACGTTGAAAATATAGTAAATAAAAAAAAAACAATACGAAAAGTGTAAAAAAAAATACAAAAGTTATATCCCAGCATATAATTACTGGGGATCGAACCCAGACCTTCTGTGCAAACAAAAAAAGCGAACGGTTGCAAAACACGCCATGATGGTTCTTACTTAAGGTGACGAAATTTAGCTACTCATTCTCAAGTAAAAACTAAATATCTTAATACCTCCAGAATCACCGAAATAAAATTTCTGAATTTTTGGCCATTTAATCTGTAAACATGTCTCAAAAAGAATACACTCTTATGATACCGATACGACTATTTGTTTAAGCGCGAGCTGTCACAACTTTTCCATTTTAAAAAAATTCCAAAAACCGGCTCGACAATTTTTTTTTATCGAATTATAGAATTTGGTTACAAAATTTCACGAACATCGGTTAAGAATTGCGACCCGTAGAGGAGAACATCCGGACATACAAAACCAAAATGCCCGAATCAAAACGTAGACCTTCGCTACGCTTCGGTCAATAATTTCAAGCTGTACACTTTTTAGAAATAACAACTACCCAACCTAATAATCATAATTTTTATTAAGGAAAATGGTGTAGAGACAAAAAGCCCAATTACCAAGAATTGGACGTTGTTGACACAGGTGTTGCCGAATTTGATGCAGATTGTGAAACAAATGTCTCTCGTGGAATTTCTCAAGTTCAAGTCAAGAACTGTTTGCTACTTACCACATGAATTTGCACTAACGCCATTACGCCACTCGCTCACTCGGCAAAACATTGGCATTAACATGTACAAGAAACTATGTAAAGTAGCTATCAATTCGATGGTTGTATTTAAATAACAATAGCCCGATCATGTGTTGTGACAAAGTGCTAATCACACACATGGCATGGTAGAGGTGATGTCACCGGGGGTCGAGGGAACGAGAATTCGCTCATCCTGTATGACTTTGATATCGGTCAAGGTTTGAGCTATTTAAACATTAAATCCTTTAGATTCGTTGAAAACTAGGTTTTCCTGCCTCGCACTCTTGTATTTAAATATTTGGGGATGATTTCTAACATAAGACGCATTCTAGGTGTACTATTTGCGAGCCATTTTTTGCGTAAAACGTTAACGAACATCCAGTAAATAGGTAATTAAGTCTTCTATCATATTCTCACCGTGTTTTATAATTGTAGTAAGATATAGACGGCACTATACAAGCGGGTTTAATTTACGTACGACCTTGAGAATTAATGCAACGGCCAGCTCGGGCGTCTCGAGCTCGAGCGATTGTATAATGATATTAATGATAATGCAAATTGACGCGTTAATGACTGTTGACGCGGACCGGAATGAGCACTTTACAATCTCCACGTATATTGGTCTTCGTGACAGATTATACCTCGTGTAGGCTGTAACTAGAATCCTTTGAACGACGGGAATATAAACAATTTGTCTTAGTCATTGCTAGAGAAAGCAACTTGATTGACGGCACAATCTGTCCTAGGCTAGCTGGATGACAAATGACTCGCGACGCTGACCCGGGCCCGTTACTAACAGGTGATATGCTTTTTGCTTCGCATCCATCATCATTACAGCTAGTTTCTCTATTCCGTACAAAGCTAAGCTTTCGACCGCGCGCACCACAAACATTAAATCCCCTTTCTTAATACAACACTAACGCTGCACTCTCTTATTTTGAATCGTGTGTTTCGCAAGTAGCTTGTCAGTTTAAATTGCATTAAACATTGTGTCGGCGTGATGTAAAGTGAAAATCGATAGGCATTGCACAAGGGAGAAAGTTCGGGCCATTACACTTTGTACTAATTTGTTAAGTTACTGAGATAACATGTTAATTGTTCGTGCTTTTAAAAGGGTTACGACTGTGCGCGGTATCTTGCGTATATTTTCTCTATTATAAGCGTATCTTTGGCATCGGTGGTTAATTAACTAGATTTATTACTTGGTATTAGAAACCTAGACGCAGGCTGAGCATTCCGCTGACCGCAGCCTGCTGGAGAAACTTCAATGGGCTGCAGAAATGGCGTTATTGCTAATGCTTTCATGGAATTTTACTAACGAGCTTTCTTGCCCGCTATGCAATTTTTATTTGTTAATTACTTCCTGTGAAATAGCGAATAGATTAGTTGCGGTGTTTCTAATTTTTATACCGAAAGTCGTATCCCACATAATATTTTCTCGTTCAGAATGCCTGAGTATGGTTAACACATTAACACCTCACGTAGTCGATAAGAGGCAGCAATCGGCGAGCTGGTGCTGCTATTCACATCCCTTACCAAGCAAATACCTCTAAAAAGTCAGTCCAAGAATAGTCTCCTAGTAGGCAGAATGGTCATACGTTTTGAGGTCTATATATGCTGGTTGATCAGTGGTAAGTGCTAGGAATGGCGAGTCGTGCGCCTTCGCTCGGTAATGGCTGTGATTAGGGATGAGCCATTATGACACTCTATGTCATTACTGCACAAATAGCATTCACACTATCTGGCGTGTTGGGGTAAACAAGTTTGTCGATTACTTTCTTGTTGGAAGCAATCACGGGTACAGTTTTACTAACGGTTCTATTTTTAGAATGCGTTCGTTATCATAGTTGGCGGTGTAGATGATGAAGGGCCTTACTTTCTCTCTTTGGCCCTATTATATTTAGTGGCCTCCTTAAGTTGGATGTACGAGTATGTCATGTCATGACTGTAATCTTAAAAAAATTACCTTGTAATGTAACATCAACATTAATTATTTATCAAAACTATCCATGAATGTTCTGAAATTCACAGATCTAAAAACTAATTAAGGCGGAATGTAACAGATGAAAAAACTAATGAAGATAAAAAAAATCAGCTCTACGAAGCCATAACAAAATAATTGGCGGTTTGATTAACTTCATAAACAACTCTCGATATGAATCCCAAAAACTTTTTAACACATGTGTTTGTGTGGCTAAAATTAAGTGATACGTAATTCATTTACCCTTGGACGAGTAATATTGTGAAATAGGAGGCCTTGTTAGCTAAGTAGAATGGCGCATTGAAGCGGGTCATCCCCGGGGACTCGACGTTGCGACACCGGCTTTGGGGATCATATATTTATTTCGACATTTAGTTGAGGGTTTATTCTAATCGCTGGGATGAGTCAGTTTTGTCTAGGTATGTCTATGTCAAAACTCAAAACTCAAAGTCGCTCAACGAGCTATGGAGAGGGCTATGCTCGGAGTTTCTCTACATGATCGAATCAGAAATGAGGAGATCCGTAGACGAACTAAAGTCACCGACATAGCCCACCGGATTAGCAAGCTGAAGTGGCAATGGGCAGGCCACATTGCACGCAGAGAAGATGGCCGATAGGGTCGAAAAGTGCTCGAGTGGAGACCACGGACTAGCAAGCGCAGCGTAGGACGTCCACCCACAAGATAGACAGACGACCTTGTTAAGGTCGCCGAAAGACGCTGGATGCGGGTAGCTTCCAACCGATACGTGTGGAGGTCCAAGGGGGACGCCTATGTTCAGCAGTGGACGTCTTATGGCTGAGATGACGATGATGATGATGATTAGACATCATCATCATCATCGTCATCTCATCCATATTCCAGTCTTGGCAACTATCAAGCTTTGTTACGTAGCAATGTTTTGTATTTCCATGTCAGTTTAAAATTAAATTCAAGTTAGTAACAGTATCTGGTCAGCACATAGGTTGAAATCTCCGATAGTTGTTATAGGTCTCTATAATCTTATTGATTGTTTTAAGAAGTCGTTTCACCTACACTCGCGCAATACAATGTATAGTGTATTACATCCTTGAAAGCTGTTTTATCATTCATTATGGTTCTTTAATATAAATAAATACCCGTACGATTGCGCGATGGTGCCGTCAGTGACACATTATTCCAAATCGGACGTCGTCTGTGTACAGTCACCTGCAATAATATGTTACACAAGGAAGGCCGCAAAAATATATGACTCAATCTTATTTGAAGAGCCATAAGAGCGTGTCACATATTCTTGCGGTCTTCGAAGAGTAACTTATTATTGCAGGTGACTGTACATAATCAACATCTATTTTGTAGTCGTTTAACTTGTTGTTCGCGTATTCCCGTTGGTGCGTCTGATCAATCCAGTCGACTCCTCGGGCTAGTGTATTGTGATCTTGAGAGCCCTAAGTATAAGATAAGATAATATTTATTCATTTAAAAAATCTGATAATGAAGTATGCGTTATCATTACCAAGATATGTTTCAAAGACTTAAGTGGCTCGTAGAATCGATGACCGTGATGGTAGAAAGCTTTTTGAATGACGACCGCGAACTAGAGGACGCAGCCACAGCGGAAATGCCAGCCTTCTCGACTGCCTTTCCTTCCAGCCAGCAGAAAAATGCCCCCAACAAGGTGGTCTGACAAATTTTTGCATGAGAGCAGCACACGTTGTAATCCTTGGAGAGGCTAGGCGTCTACTACAAGGCTGGCAACCGATCGAGTTTCCGTCGGTCCGCGGTCTGTGTAGTTGCGGCCTAAGAGGCTTTATGTCCGACTGTGGACGTCTTACGGCTCTCGTCGCTTGTTCTTAGTAACCGGTTGGAATGACAACTGATGTGACCGTATTGGCAATATGGTGAGTCACGCACCAGCGCTTGGAATTATACTCGTAATGACGACATTAGCATTATCACATGTGTAGATACCGTTACATAATGTATGTTTTTGCTACTCGATACCATCCCAATCGTAAAAGGCGATACGACGCCGATAAATAATTGACAGGCGTTAGTGACTCAGCCTCCGTATTTAGGACGATAATCTTCTGAGACTAACACTTAATTAATCGTGACAGAGAACCAGCCAAGTACCATGACAAGATTGTCGTTTAAAGAATGTTGGGATTCAAAGCTCTTGAATTCTGTGATTTTGTATTATTGAGCGACGTTCGTTATTTCCGAAGTCTTACGATAATTTGTGGAAATAGAAAAGCGACGATCACATGAGTGATTACGATTGTTTTAGAGAGATACAGACTTATCGTGTAATTAAAGAAGGGCTGTGCGATAGATATCTCACAGTTTTTTTTTTATCAAAATTCTATATTGCCTGTGAGCTTGTAGTGACTACCCCCTGTAGGCTATAGGACACACTAGATAAGGCATTAGACCTTTAGTTCCCCAACATACTTTTCGCACATAGTAATTAAAAGCGTGTACACTTTTGCATTGCTCTAGTTTCACAATTATATATGAAGGACTCCATAGAGTAAAATTGCGATGTAGAGAGAGATATCTCCTCGCTTTTCGGCTGGCTTGGCTGGCACATTACCGCAGCCTGTCTAGATTACTAATAACATGTAGTTATCCCGTGTTAGATAATGCACGTAATTGCACGATCTCGGTTTCGACACAGTCGAGTAATATGATGTGCGGCAAAAACTGTAATGATGAGTGGCGATTACACGCCGCCGAGATTTCTTGCCCTCGCAGAATCCAGAAAATCGTATAACAAGCGTGACGGAATCCAGCGACTCTTACATCATTTCTTCGATGCCTCGTATCGGTAAAATAGACATTAAATATGTAATTTACATTCCAGGAACAAAACTGACTATTATTTGGTCTTGTTATTTCAACTTTTATATGATTTTTGTTCATTTAAGAATTTTAGAATTTGTTAGTCACCTTCCACGCCAACTCTATGACGCTCTCCTCATTGTATTCGTGTATAAATGAAAAACCTCTAAATCTAATTACTGCAATTGTAACAGGTTAAAGACCAGGATTTTTTCTTGTAGCTTGGAACCGTGAACTTCCTTGGTCCGGTGTTTGCTCAATAATTTTATTTTCTGATGGTATAGCAGCATCTTCTGAAGAACCTGTGTTGTGAACCTTACATATTTATATAAGTAAACCTCTCGTTCTATTTTATAGCTTAATATCAACTACCCCGCCCCCCTTATATTGTGATAAAAATCCCAGTATTACGATCCATAACGACTGAAATATATTGAATTTGATGTTAGAGTTGATGATAATAATAATAATATGATGATAAGTAAGTCGTTGTACGCGTAATCGTAATGTAATTGACCGAAGCGTAGCGAAGGTCTACGTTTTGACTCGGGCATTTTGCTTTCGTATGTCCGTCCGGATGTTCTCCTCTACAGGTCACAATTCTCAACCGATTCTCGTGAAATTTTATGACCAGATTCTATGATTAAATAAAAATTTTATGTCAATCCAGTTTATGGAAATTTAAAAAATGGCGGAGTCGTGATACCTCGCGCCTAAACAAATAGTCGTATCGATATCATAAGAGTTTTTTCTTTTTGAGATATGTTTATAGATTAAATGGCCAAAAATTCAGAAAATTTATTTCGCTGGTTTCGGAGGTATTGAGATATTAAATTTTAACTAATTTTAACTTGAGAATGAGTAGCTAAATTTCGTTAACTTATCAAAGAACTATTTGGCTCAGTTTGTAAATTTTCCCTTTTTTTGTTTGCACAGAGTCTGGGTTCGATCCCCAGTATTTGTATGCTGGGATATAACTTTTTTTATTTTTTTACACTTAAATTTCGTATTGTTCTTTTTTTTTAATTTACTATATTTAAAGCTCTTAGCACCATGTAATTTAAAGCTCTGCTCGCGAGGTCTACAGCTCACAGAGCCACTAGTAGATATACCGTTCGACACAATAAGTATTAACTAGATCCTGCTCCGCCTGTTTTACTGCTAAATGATAATTCGCAGTACGTAGTAACAGTAAGTAAACTTTTTATTAGTCATCTCGTCTCATCAGTAGTCTTGAGTATCGACCGCACAGGCACGCGGGGAAAGGCAAGCGAACAAACGAGATATTTATTCAGAACTGATTGTGGATTGATATATACGATCGAGAGTGCTATTTGCAATCATTTGTTTTCACTAATTATTCGCTAACAACAATATACCTACCGGCATTAGAGCTGAATCTCTCTGACTTCAAACTGTTAATGTTAATAAGTATTTTAAGTACCTCTCTTACATATATTCTGAGAGAACTGTAACTGTCACGAGATTTTACTGTCTTGTAAAAGTACCCAACACTGTTGCCATCCATTAAGACTCATTGACATTCTCTTTGATTATTGATCATAAATTATTCTACTTCCAAAAGTAACGATAATAATGAAAATAATATTCAACTTCCAGTGCGTCAATTTCTTCCACATTTGGTAACAGAGTGTGCAAATCTAATTCTAATTGACCGAAGCGTAGCGAAGGTCTACGTTTTGACTCGGGCATTTTGCTTTTGTATGTCCGGATGTTCTCCTCTACGGGTCGCAATTCTTAACCGATTCTCGTGAAATTTTGTAACCGAATTCTATGATTCGATAAAACATTTTTGTCGAGCCGGCTTTTAGATTTTTTTTAAAATGGAAAGTTGCGACCGCTCGCCCTTAAACAAATAGTCGTATCGGTATATCATAAGAGTGTATTATTTTTGAGACATGTTTACAGATTAAATGGCCAAAAATTCAAAAAAAATATTTCGCCGGTTTTGGAGGTATTAAGATATTTTAGTTTGTATGTCCGGATGTTCTCCTCTACAGGTCGCAATTATTAACCGATTCTCGTGAAATTTTGTAAGCGAATTCCATGATTCGATATTTTTTTTTTGTAGAGCCAGTTTTTGGAAATTTTTCAAAATGGAAAAGTTGTGATAGCTCGCGCTTAAACAAATAGTCGTATCGGTATCATAAGAGTGTATTCTTTTTGAGACATGTTTACAGATTAAATGGCCAAAAATTCAGAAATTTCATTTCGCTGGTTTTGGAGGTATTAAGATATTTAGTTTTTACTTGAGAATGAGTAGCTAAATTTCGTCACCTTAAGTAAGAACCATCATGGCGTATTTTGCAAACTTTCGCTTTTTTTGTTTGCACAGAAGGTCTGGGTTCGATCCCCAGTAATTATATGCTATTATAACTTTTTGTATTTTTTTTTGCACTTTTCGTATTGTTTTCTTTTTTAACTATATTTTCATCGTGCCCAATAAGATATCCAAGCGAGGTCTACAGCTCTCAGAGCCACTAGTACTTAATTTTATTTGCATCTGTAACTCCGTCCACTTTATAAATAGTCGCCATGGAAACTTACAATAGTAAACCAGCATAGTGCTTAGATAGCATCATTGTCTTTACAATCTTCAATTGTTCTTATATCCATTTAAATATTACATAAGTAGTTTTTGCTCGCTGTCAGTCACCTGTTATTTTGTTGTCGAGTTTTTTGCACCGCCATCTCTGTGAGTCACTCACGCAACTCATAGACGATTTTTTGCGATGTTTTTGTTTGAGTTCGTTTATAATTTGGTAGTGTGACTGGCCGATTGTGTTTCCTCATTTAGAAACTCCCGGAACTATTCAAGCTTTATTTATTATATTTAGTGAATCGTAGTTCGGCCTACATGTGTGTGTACAAAGGGGTCTTTTATTTGAGCATGATTTTATATTAAACAGGGCTGGTTCGTTGGCGAAATTTGGAATGTATTCAAGCTACGTATGTCGTTTTTCGTATCGGGATATGACGGGATAGAATGACAGTTGACGGAACTAACACCATAATTGTCTCTGATTACTCACCTTGCGGTCCCACTTATACTGGCTGACTGGCCACCTGATTGCAACGAGCTACGGGAACACAGAACCCGTCCTAGATTCCAGCTGCACTGCGGATTCCTGAAATGGAGCATCGACGTTACTCGGAACTCCAAGTTTGATCTTTGTTTGAGTTATGGTTGACGTCTGAGGGTAAACAATTGCGAAATTCCAGTGCAATTATCAACGCTGGATTAAATTAAGTCTACTTTGATTACTAGACTACTCGATGGATTGTGTTTCATTACCGGTTATTGTCAGATATCAGTATGAATTGTTTTATTATCCAATCTTTCATGGCCTTTATCCCTTTAACGTCATTAGCGTCAATACAAAATATTAGTGCATAAAATCCGTTAACAATTAATCGCAGTTAAGCCAACGTTCATCTCCAACAGGCCCTTTGATGACAAGATTTTATTTTGACACGTCCAATTGACAATAAAAGGCGTTTATTAGATTCAATCCGCGCCCAATTGACCGCAGATTGGAGTCAACTTGTCAACTCGTCAGCCTAAAGTCAAATTAATTGATTTCGGTCGGAGCCGAGTCATCTTGTCCATTCAGAGGCGTGAGGTTGTCAGATGGAGCTTTTGATTTTTGAAGAACTTCTAAATTAACCTTTATCAAAAAGTAAGGGTTCACAAAAGACTATGCCATCATATTCATCAGCGGTTCAACTTCTTCAAATGTCGTTTTTTGAGAGTGGGTGAGTTATTATAAAGAATCTATAGATACCTATAAGGAACCAAATGTGGAGTATACATATACCGATAGCCTTTCAATATTTCAAATAAAAAATAATCTTCCAAACGGCCATAGCCATTTTCAAGACATCCGGGAACGTACATAGAAAAAACCACTTTTGAATTGAGAATGGGAACCCCCTCCCTTGAAATCTTCAAGTCGGTTAATAAAGTTAAGTGCACTGGAAAAAAATATGTTTTAGTTAAATGATAAGAACCCCTTCTTAATTAAAACAGTATTGGCTTAAAGTTTATTGAATCCTCAGGATTATGAGACTATTTCCACTTACAGCATGAACCATTACAGTAAATTACACAATTAAAGAATTGGCTTAAAGTTTATTGAATCCTCAGGATTATGAGACTATTTCCACTTACAGCATGAACCATTACAGTAAATTACACAATTAAAGAATTGGCTTAAAGTTTATTGAATCCTCAGGATTATGAGACTATTTCCACTTACAGCATGAACCATTACAGTAAATTACACAATTAAAGAATTGGCTTAAAGTTTATTGAATCCTCAGGATTATGAGACTATTTCCACTTACAGCATAAACCATTACAGTAAATTACACAATTAAAGAATTGGCTTAAAGTTTATTGAATCCTCAGGATTATGAGACTATTTCCACTTGCAGCAACCATTACAATAAATTACACAATTAAAGAATACTTTAAATAAACTTGTCAGTTAAATATTCTCCCCCTTTTAAAAAACTGTCTGTCGTAAAGATAACTAAAGAATCCCGGAAGACCCCAACAGTTATATTTATAAAAACAAACACGTCAAAGGAGTGTATACCTTATCTCAATAGTTATAAGACTTCTCATAGATTTATCAGATTAAAGTTACACATGCGTTTTACTAATCGCATAGCACGTGCTTCGCTACATCTGCTTTCAATGTTCCAATCAATAGTCAGTGGTATAGTGTTAAGGTTCGAAATCACTCAGCAGGTAACGTAGCTCGTGCTGAGCGCATCTGCTTCCAATCTGAATTTTCCAAGCATTAAGGTCGGGAATCGCAGAGCGGGTGATTATGGCTCGTGCTACACGATCGACGCCATTTGAATATGTATATAGGGGCGAGTTTCCCGTGCGTTGCAATCGAACAGATGTTTGACGTGTGCCCAGATGCGCTCTGAGCTGGTATCGGAGCAATCTGAGCGAACGTCCCGTGCATGAGCTTCATCTGTTACGATTCATTTTAAACTATGCACTTATATTTTGACTAGCATGTATGAAGAGCACTTGAATAATAGACGTTTGCTTTTCAATTGTACCTATTACTCATGCTATGATATCTTGGCTTAGTTGTACGGAAGACGTAAATCGTGTGATACCATACAATTACATCAAAATTAATCAGGTGCTCATGTAATTTGGTCCCTCAATACTTAAGTTTTGAAATGTTTATTGAAAAATAAACCCTAAAGGGTTCAACAGATATTATGTTGGTGAATTCTGTTACATGTGTGACTGTTATCTCGATCGTTTTAAGCACGTTTTAAGCTCTCCCATATCTCTGATGGCGACTGTACCGTCTGTACCATCGTCCACGATGTTAACGGACAATTTGTAAAATTCACTGCAGACATACGGTCCTTCTATGGTCAACTAAAAGAGTTGCTGTAGTATAACGAGTTTTACTATGCTCGTTAAAAAGTGTATTTTAAAAAGCGCGACCAATCATCAGTGACCTAAAAACAATAATAAACACTGACCTTGGTTTTATGGCTGTCGTAAAGTTCCGGCATGTTACTATTACTAGGTATATATTTGATATGTTACCTACTGCTTTGTCGACGACTTTATCAAACGGGTATGGTTACTTGTCACTATTAAAATTTGGTCCCTAGATTACAGAACAAACGTTCGTATTCGAAGGTCTACAGCAGTGATATTTTATTATAGCATTTGCAATAAATTTTAACTCGGAGAGCTCGAACAATTTGCCATGTAATGGTCGTGGAGGGTATGCACTATGCAGTTCGTATGAGGCGGTTCTTCAAGCCACAGATTATCTAAACCCATGATTACTTAAGTTTAATGACTATATACGTCCCACTGCTGGGCACAGGCCTCCTGTCATGCACGAGAGGGTAACCAATAGCATCCTTTTGATTCCCTACCATTGCTTCTATGAGTAGTAGTAGTAGGTAGGGTAACCTACTACCTAATCACGCGCTAACTACAATTCGTTAAAAAAATTGCGAAGATATAACCACCGATAGTCAATTAAGGATGTTGTTTTCAGTACAATTTTATACGCGGGCACTCGGCGACGTGATTATCCAATCCATTCTGCGCCACCTTATCTTTTACGACTGAGCGGACCTGTATTTACCGCGCGACCCCACCACCTCGTCAATTGACCCCAACACGTTGACTCTAATTTATTGTGCAACCAATTACCGGCACAGCTGGTGTGTTATCACCGCTTAGCGACTGCAGGCGAGTGAGGCGAGCATTGGATTCCGTTGGGGCATGTTCCCGGTACTGGTATGTAGTAAGATTGAAACAGGAAATTTCCTCAATCTTCATACAAATTGCATGTCGTAACTTTGGCTAACTCATGGAGCTTAATTCAAACCTTGAATGACGTCATGCACGCTAATGTGCGCGCTAACGTCCCTTTTTTATATATCCCTTGAAAGTTACTTTAGTTACCTACTTGAGAAAAATCCTACGGATACAACTACGGTCCCTCGTTTTTACTCGTAGCGACCAACGTAAATGGATGCCATTTAGAAACAAAGGCATGCATATTTAAGCGAAATGGCTGGATGGCGCGACACCTCGGGATTGAGTGCGTGACGCGGCGGTCACATGTTTCGCCTGTTATTGGTTTTATTGCCGCCGAAATAATTCGGCCGTCTGGCTGGAGTGCTAAATTTGTGGAAGCGAATCGCGTGATTCGCGCTACCTCGAACGTCACGTCACAGTCAACTGAAATAATACCTATCTTACAATATGCGCGCAAAAATATACCTACGGTCTCATGCCATGCCTCTACAAATTTAATGCATAAAACATTAACTGACTCTACATTCGAATTTGATGATTTCGGTATCGTTTGATAAATTGAGGCCTTGTTTGGTAGACGACTAAGTTCCTTTGTTCCTAAGTAATGTTTTCACATTGTTGCAGGCAAGGTGGTGTGCGGCGCGTGCGGCGGCAAGTGCAGCGGAGAAGTGCTGCGCGTGTCAGACAAGTACTTCCACACGGCGTGCTTCACGTGCCGCTCGTGCTCGGCCTCGCTCGCCAAAGGGGGCTTCTTCTGCAAGGACGGCCACTACTACTGCCCGCAGGTTATATACTTTTAACTTTCTACCTTATGTTTTGAACAAACGCGTCTACATAGATCTCCTGGTCCACACAGAAAAAGCTACCTCGCGATTGTACCAGCCGCACGACGAAGCTCGGCCTGTGTAGACAGGCCGCGCGAACTTTGCTTCGGACGAGGCATGTCAGGACAGAGCGAGCTGCCTCGTGCGGCAGTGGGAAAAGCCGGTCAAAGGGAATTGTTGATGACGCTCTTCCAGATTCCATACCATTAGTGTCATGAGAGACAAAAGATAAATGCTCGTTCATCATCATAATCGCTTATTGCAAACTATGATACATAAGTTGTGTTGTTGTTTTTATTGTCCTTTACTATTTACATCTTACACATAGCTTTAATCCTAATTTTAGGGTTTTTCGGAAAATACTTAGTGGATTTCCATTTCGGAATTTAAGATGAAACAGTGCATCATTTTTGCAAAAGGTTTTTTTAAAGACCAATGTTGTCACTGTCATAATTGCCTTCCTCATTTCCTCGCGAGGCTCGTGTTATGGGTCATCACTAGTCATCGGCCTAACATTAACCGTATATTTTGTGTTGCAGGATTATCAGCGCGCGTTCGGCACGAGATGTGCAGCGTGCGGACAGTACGTAGAAGGCGAGGTCGTGTCGGCGCTCGGGAACACCTACCATCAGAAGTGCTTCACGTGTGCGAGATGCAAGTGAGTACACTTTGTTTTCAATAAATACGTTGGATTTTTGTTGGCTCAGGGCATTAACGGCTCTTTTAAGATCTTTATTGATTCGGGTAAGTGTTCTTTCATTCATCATGGTTTTCTTGAGTATTTTTGAATGATCAACCGAACACCTGGCGGATTGTAGAATTTCAGGAGCATTCCTTCTGAATCTTATCTATAGAGACTCAGTTATCTTGGAAGTTGTCGTTTCCAGACGCGCGTTCCCATCAGGCGAGAAAGTGACGTACACGGGCGCGGAGGTGGTGTGCTCCTCGTGCGTGGCGGCGCCGCTGCAGCGGCAGACGGCGCGCGCCGCCGCCTCGCCGTCCCCCTCCCCCGCGCCCGCCCCGGCGCCGCCCACCCGAGCGCGCGCCGACGCGGCGCCGCGCCAGCCGCGCCCCGCCTCCGCCGACCGCGTGGACCGCGTCGAGCTGCGCGCCGACCCCGACCGCCTCGTCGACCAGAATGGTGAACGAGAAAGATATGGTCCGCACTCTCATCCATTTGCACCCGTCCTGATCAAACATCCGTTTAATCAGTTTAATCCTGTTTAAACTATAACCGAAAACCGTATTAAATCAATTAACTAAGGGCCAGTTGCACCAACCACATTTGACAGACTGATCAACGTCAGCCGGCGCGCCCCGGCGCTTTACTATGAAATTTTTCGTACATAAAAATTTAGCGAACTCTTTTAACGATACGAACAGTTCGGTGCAACCGACCCTTAATATTTAGTTTCTTTAACGGGCTGGGCTGCACTTTATGAAACATTACTTTGATCAAATCGGGCACTTCTTTTTTCTGAATACCTAATAATTACAATGAATAAAATTTAAAAAATATCATTTTCAAATTAAATTCATAAAATTTAGATACATACATACATTGTATATTTGTACGAGAAAATGGTCTATTTTTGATTTTAGACAACTCTCATTTGTTTAGAACGGATGTTTTATCGGGATTTACGTTATGTTTAATCGATAACTATATCATACTACATTCTCCATTTGTGTGAAATCATTGCCTAACTGCACTATCACTGTGAATAACTGCCTGCAATGCATCGCTCTTTGTACTAAGCGTCCTGCCTTCCACTGAGAAAAACAACAAATTATGTCTAGAACAAGAACTGACTCCACCCAAGAAAATGCTTTGTATGAAATCCGAGTCTACGATATTTCATTTCTTATCTAGATAATCTAGAATGATATTCCAATATTTCCAATATTACCTAATGACGGCCTGTTAAATAAAACATCGTATTCGTAAGTTTTTGATGAGGCCAATCAAGGTGGTGGACAGGCTCGCACTAAGTTTGCTAATGCGGTTAACCCTTCCATCGTCGAATTAACTGTTTGATCGTCAATTTTGTTGCAGAATGCGCGGGCTGCGGCCAGGAGTTGTCTGAAGGACAAGCGTTGGTGGCGTTAGACAGGTAAACGAGCAAACCCTTTTTATTACTCATTATTGTGTCATCGAAAAATTTACAAAATTGCGAAATTTCCAGATAGAATCATCTTGAAAGCTTCTCAATTTGTATGGGGATCGAATATTTCTCTTCTGAAAAGTACATTTTCTTTATTTTTGATATTTTTTCCTCAAGTTTCGGAGAACCATTGCAACTTTTTGGACAACTTTCACGTTAAATTTGTACTCAATTCGATTGTGACGATAGTATACCCTTGCTCAAGTCGATCTGTGTAAGACTATCCCCAAACTCACACATTTATTATGAATAATAATATGTTGTGTCACTTGACAGACAATGGCACACTTGGTGCTTCTCGTGCGGCGCGTGCGGCTGCGTGCTGCAAGGGGAGTACATGGGCCGCGGCGGCACGCCGTACTGCGAGCGCGACTACCAGCGTTTGTTCGGCGTGCGCTGCGCGTACTGCAACCGGTACATCGCGGGCAAGGTGAACAAACTATTGTAACTTAACATTAAATACTCAGATTTACCCCCTCATTCATAAACGCGCTACAAACCTCAATTAGCTAAACATCGTTTGTCTTTATCTGTCATTTTGACTTATGTATTTGTAAGAAAGGGAAAAAACATAATTTAACTAAATAAGGCCCGTAAAGTTTTATGAATAAGGGGGTTATACTATATCCCGTAGTAATTGACCGAAGCGAAGCGAAGGTCTACGTTTTGACTCGGGCATTTTGCTTTCGTATGTCCGGATGTTCTCCTCTACAGGTCGCAATTCTTAACCGATTCTCGTGAAATTTTGTGACCGAATTTTATGACTAAATAAATTTTTTTTGTCAATCCGGTTTTTGGAAATTTTTAAAAATGGCGGAGTCGTGATACCTGGCGCCTAAACAAATAGTCGTATCGATATCAGGGGTCATCCATTAATTACATCACACGTTTAGGGGGAGGGAGGGGGTCAAGAAAATGTGACATGTTGTGACAAGGGGGAGGGGGGGAGTCATAAATTTTGTGACGTCACTTTAACTTCATCAGTAACCGAAAATGTATTTAAATTATTTATACGCTAATTATCATTTAAATAGCAAGTTTTTGAAACGATAATCGTTTTTATTCGTTTAATGTTATTTCTTAATCAGTTTTGGGTTATAAAATTACTAATATTTCTTTTGTCAAAAATATTTTGATAAAATATTAAATAAATATTTGCCGATTTCGTTGAAGAAATGTGACGTCACACCAGGGGGGAGGGGTTTGCCAAATGTGACCAAGTGTGACAAGGAGGGGGGGAGGGGTAAAAAAACCTAGAAATTCGTGTGACGTAATTAATGGATGACCCCTCATAAGACTTTTTTCTTTTTGAGACATGTTTACAGAGTTAATAGCAAAAAATGCAGAAAAAAATTATCGCTGGTTTAGGCGGTATTTAGATATTTAATTTTAACTAATTTTAATTTGAGAAGGAGTAGCTAAATTTCGTCAACCCATCTGAGAACTATTTGGCTCAGTTTGTAAATGTTCGCTTTTTCTGTTTGCACAGAGGGTCTGGGTTCGATCCCCAGTAATTGTATGCTGGGATATTATAACTTTTTGTATTTTTTTACACATAAATTTCGTATTGTTTTTCTTTAATTTACTATACACCGTGTTTTTATTGAATTCCGTTAACTTCGGGGTATAGTTAAGTACGTTTATAAGAACTAAATGGCATAGTTAATTTAAAAAAAAAAAATTTTTTTTGTTTTCTTTTTTGTTTTTTTTTTGTTTAAAAAGTAATTAAATGTAGCATATAGCGTTGTTGTAACACGGGCATTACATTTAACTCAACCAAACAATTGAAATCTGTGACATATCAATGTCATTTCGTACATCAATCGACCGAGATTGTACTTAAGTTTAGTAGCAAATGTATGAACTCATTCTAAACACTAATCAATATGTAAGCCGGCCCTAAGGCAAGTGTACACGCTTGTAGAGGCCTTATAGTAAAAAAATAAATCATGGATTATCTCCGAAATGGACTTAATTAGAACATCGGTGTCTTTGAGAAAGTTACTTGATTTAAGCTCAGGAATGCACCCTTGAAATTAACGGAAATCAAAAAAAACACGGTGTATTTAAAGCTCTTAGCACCATGTTATTTCAAGCTCTGCTCGCGAGGTCTACAGCTCACAGAGCCACTAGTTTAAAGTCAAACCATTCTTTCAACAATAAACTTCGGCATTGTGTGGTGTACATAATTGGCGCAGTCAGTAGGATATGAACCTATGAGGGATTATAAATTATAATTGCGCGATAAAAATTGTTTGTAATAGTGGATATCTAAAATCACTTATTTGACAGTTATGAATTGACCCTTATTAATATGAAGCTAAGAACTACCGTTTAATAAAGTGAAGGCTACACTTAATAAGAATAATTAGGAGGAAGTAGTTAAACAATTTAATTTGTTAAAGTGGAAGTGACTCCGCAGGATCTAAGCGCTAATGCTTTTGTTGAAAGCAAGATTACTTGGAATAAAACATCATACAATTCCCCATTTTGCTATTCGAACTAAATCGTTTGAAAGATATACAAACATTGTTATATGGCAGGTGCTGCAAGCGGGCGAGAACCACCACTTCCACCCGACGTGCGCGCGCTGCTCCAAGTGTGGCGACCCCTTCGGAGACGGCGAGGAAATGTTCCTTCAGGTAACTTATAACAGGTCGAGAATTATCATAGTCGAAACTTTTAATATGGTCCTACTTTTGTCGTAACTTTAATCGACCTTAAATAAAATAGAGATACTTTCGTTCCTTGAATAGATGATATTCAAGGCACGAAAGTTACACGCGAGCGTATTTTTGAAATTTTATGTAGATAGGACTAAGTTTACATTATTTTTAAGTTGGAAACCATTCAGTCAATTTGAAAGCCATGCTTGCGGTTTTTACTGGACCCATAGCCTCCTGAGACCCCTCCTACAATTTTTTGTACATATTTCATAATCTATTTTTAACATTTATTGAGACACAATATTGAGAACAGATATTGATTATTATACAGAACTAACTTATGGGTCTCAACGTACCCTACCTCATGTATTCATAAGAACATTTGACAGGGCGCAGCAATTTGGCACCCTCGGTGCGGCCCCGCGCCGCGCGACCCCGCCGACCCCGACCACGACCCCGAACGGGCTTCTTCTGAACTACAGGTACACACACACACACACATGTGCACACGTGACAGTTTTAATACAACCTACTACTACTACACTCTTATATAATATGGTAGACTGTGCGGATAAATCGCCACCAATCCTAGCCAAAATTGAATAACGATTATGTCAAAATTATTTCGCGTTATTTGTAACATATGGTAACAATATAACGAATTTATCTCAACACAGACTATCATTCACATTTGTTAAATCTTCAATTATCTAAGGCGTCTCTGTGTGGACTTAGTTCATGTAATTTTACTGATTATAGAATATTGTAGACAGATCCATCATGATGATATGATCACGTATTGATTTTTTCATCAATGCACTAGAGTTTTTTGACTTGTTATACTTCTTTATTATTTAATTAATTCCCAATTGCATAAACGTTTATTAAAAAGCCAAGAAATTCTGCATTGTTGTCCAATAACTTGTAGAGGCATTTTAAAGAACGTTTCTACTCTGGAAGAATTTCGTTAGTTTCGTAGCTCATGCACGATGTATTCGATGTTCGCAACGTAGATGTAGTTACAATTCTCGCAGTTTACAAGTCTCCTTCATATCTCGGAATATAATTGTACTTGTTTCAATAAATTATGTGTACCTACTCAAGTCATTCGAGACAAACTTAGAGCATTTAATAACTGGAGTCGCCATTAAGAGCTTACCCCTCTGCCGAAAAACTTGCACAATTGTGCAAACTTTTGTATGGACTGACATGGCTATTTGTACGTTACGTACAAAACATGTAGAAATAGCAATACATTTGACGTCCCCTCCCCCGCAAAAATCGGCAGACTGTTTCGTAAAGAAAATTACAGCGATGACATCTCCAGTTACTAAATGCTCTAAGGAGACAAATAATATGAACATAGAGCTTCTGTATGAAAAGCGGCTTATAAAACGCGAGATTATTGACGTGCATTTTCAATTATTAAATTATTTCAGTACAGTGAACTCGGGAATGTGCTCACGGATAAAATGTGCAAATATTTCTTTAGTGCAAATGCGATATAACTAAAAAATATTCGTTAGCAAGTCTGATTTCACTGTACGTTTGTACAATACTTTTATATTTAATTTGATGTTGTTTATTTTCTTTTTTCAGTGCCTTTATTGTTGTTTTGCAATGCATCTTGCCCCTCGCCCGGCTTCCGTACCGTATTGGACCCTATTAACTGACTAATGAAGCTGAGAATTGCAATCAAATAAATTATAGTATTAACTCAATGCCTTTTAATATAACTTGCTTGTACAGTCGACGTCGAAGATGTTTACATTTGCCGCCTTATTACAAAGCAGCAAGGTGCAAAAGTAAAATCTAACACGGTTGTAAGATTTTCTAACACTTTAATCTCACACGACGTTACACAAGTTATCGTTTTGGTTCTAAATTGAGATGAGTTTGAATCTTTCACTTAGTGTCGAAATATTTCTAAATTGAAATCGATTAGTCAATTGCAAAAAGGCCCTCATTTTGCACAAATTTCCTAAATAAAAGGGTTCCAATACGATGTACGGTGGTGTCGGGTCTCTGTCTCTCAACATATTGACCATTACTAGCACCACCTTTTGGCAGCACCTGTTTCGGACCAGACATACATAATTACCTACACAACGTTTACCTGGAGAACTCGTCAAAGTATAGAATTATTCCGTTTGATGTTAAAGCATTTTTAGCAATATGCTTCCTAATCAAGCCTACGAATGTTTCGCTATATCAGAAAATCAAATGAAATAAATATGCTATTGGCTTTCTCCAGATAATAATAGTAATTAAAGTACTATCTTGAACGCCTATATAGACACTGTGTGTTCACAACATTACTTATTGTATTGTAGATAGATGTGTGGAAGTAAAAAGGGTTAACAGAACAGCCCTGCACGTATTTACACTTCTATTTTCTTTGTAGAATACTTTTTTTAATATTTCCCGGTGTTACATTTGACAAAGAGATTTTACACCAATCTTTTAAGTTTGATCTACTCGTACGAGTCAGTAATGTCATAATCTTGGAGCATAATACCGTCGAAAGGTGATGCTAGGATCGCTACAGTAGAATAATTAAATAAAATCGGCGTTATATTTACATAAAAATATGACGCTTCGAAAAAATGCGTAAGGCTAAAAACCTTGTGCTTTATCCCAGAAATTAAAAAAAAAATGCGATTGCTTCCAATTTGTCCAACCGCTCTGTCACTTTAGTGCAAAATTGATATAAAAACAAAATGATTGAGTACCGTATAACCACCAAACTATAGTCACAAACCTCACAACTATGGTCCAAAACCAACTCGAACAGCTTGGTTTAGGTATTTGTGACTATTGTTAGTGTTAAGGCAACATATGCTGTTTCATAAATGGCGTAAAACACCTAGAAAATACTAAAACTAAAATTACTATTGGTGCTTAATTGAGTTTTGAAATTCAGGACCATAGGTGTAGTACTGGTGGGTGGTTTTACGGTACTCAATTGAGCAATCATATAATCTGGGGTAAAGCTTAGTTGGCGAAGCTTTAAAGACGGGGGCGAGATACCTACTGTAGCGTAGTCGGTGTGTGAGACAGAGCGAGAGGGAGAATGCCGAGTGTTGTTGTTGTGCAGTTCTCTCTGCGCTCGCGCACGCCCAGCGTCAACGGCTCCTACTGCAGCCCCTACAGTAGCCTGACCAGGAAGGTCCGCACTTTAATTTTTATTTTATATTACTTTTGGTTACGTCTATGCATAGTAAGAAAAATGTTTGAATATGCTTTTCTTAACTTTTATATAATTTTTCAAATCCAATACAACGACATATTTTCCAAATATTCGAAAATCAGTAGACCTTAAGTTATAGTTATTCAAAAGGCTATAATTATTGAAATCTTAGTAGAAGCGTTTCCTATAAATTACAAGTTAATCCCATTAAAATGAAATACCTAAATGGTTTTTCAATTGTGCAAAACCACATTTAAATTAAATGATTTAGTTTTATTTCTGATTATTTTATTACTTACGAGTTTTCAATCATAGTAGGTGCTCGTATTAGTTAGGGAGGCGAGGTAGCTAAATGGCGTAATTCAACGGCGCCGTCGAGACCTATCAAAATCGAAAGATAAAATAATTTCGAAAAGAAAAGCTCGTATGGCAAAAACCATTTTAGCGGTGGGTTTGGCGTGTACGGTTTTTCAAAAATGTTAAAAAAAACAGTTACTTGGGCATTCTCGAGCGCGTCAGATATTCATACTACGTATGCCCCGAGTGCCTCTGATAACAACGGTATACTAATCTGCCGGTTTGCGTGGTGGGGGTAGGCATATAAAGTAGTCAAAAATGCAAAAAAAAAAATTTACTCGAGCGCGTCAGATTTTCGGAAGGGGTGTTAAGTAGGCCCCAAGGAAGCTTCCTTTAAAAAAACTGACGATTTCGGCGTGACGATAAGTTACGATGAATTTTTGAAAATGCAAAAAAAAAAGTTTTTTTGAAATACTCGAGCGCGTCAGATTTTCATAGGGGAGGTTTATCTCGGTAGCCTGAAAGCATATTTTTTTAATCTGACAAAAATGTTGGTGGGTTCTCTTAATCTGACCGAATTTTATGATGCTTCAAGTCAAAAAGTTTTAACTTTGGACAAAAATGTAAAGAGACCTTTTTTGTTTATTTAAACTTTTTTTTGTAAAATGTATCGTTCGCGACTTATATGCCGCAACGCGTTCCTAGGAAGACGAAATGGCTCCTCCACACTTCCGGTCATGCGGAAACCGGCAGATTTTGTATTTTTAGTAAGTTTTAGATTATATTCTTCAAAATAAAAAATAAAAAAATCGCGCTCGAGAATGCCGGATTAACGTTTTTTTTTTACAAGTTCGCGACCCTATAACTCGGCGGCGTCAAGGACTTATCGTCAGATTAGTTAAATTTAGTCTTTAAACACTAAAATCAACCCCCAATATCTTAATCTGAGGCGCTCGAGTATTTCACTCTATCCATTTTTTTTTACTAATCTGATCCTCTATCCTAGGCGCGCGTCACTACATATAGAGCTAAATACTTTACAAGGTTGTTCTATTAGGTCTAAGGTATCTCTCATATCTTAAACTGCCACGCTCGAGTATTGCCGAAAATTCCCCTATTCGCCTCCCTAACTATATATTTTATAGTAAAAATTACAAATGATAATGTGTTTTTTTTTATTCATATTTTTGGGACACAGCCACTGGTTGAATCATACCGATCGTTAAGACTGATTTACATAAGAGCCGAGTCTTGGCAAGCGCCAGGGACGCAGTTATGCGTTGGAGTTTATTTGATGTTGATGCTTTTTGGGTAATGTATAGAAAACGAGCATGTGTGTTTAGTAACGTAGATACAGGACTTACTTAGATATTATTTGATCGTGGGTTACTTCGTGAAATAATGTGTAAATATGTATGTACTCGTAGAAGCTTAGTTGGCATTGTCTTGCACTTTTTTCAAAGAGTCGATTGTAAATTCATCACTTTTTAATACTTAGTCCGTCTCAACTGTTGTTGTTCTCGAGAAATGTTTTCACTGAGACAAGGTGCGTACATGAGTGCTTTGACTGACTCTGATTAGTGATTACTCTAATAACAATATATGACCCAAAGATTGTATGAGTATAACGTATGATTTTAGTACGGGTCCCGTGCAGTGTCCCCCGGACTAATCCTCCGCGAGTACCGCGGCGCGGGCACGCTGTCGCCCGCCAGGATCACCACCTACAGCTACCTGGCCGGCGAGCCCGGCTACCTGCGCCGGCCGCTGGAGCCCTACGACCGCGCGCCCGCCTCACCGCACTTCCACCGCCCGCCGTGTGAGTACCGCCCTACATCACCCAACTATACAACTCACTACCTACAGCTACCTGATGAGCCGCACTTCTACCGCCCGCCGTGTGAGTATTAGCGCCCTATATCACCCTACTACACAATTTGACATTCGTTACACACTCCACACTCGAACGTTTCTTACAATGTTACGTTGAACAACAATAATTATAAACGCTTTAGTTCATATTCATCACAAAAGCGAAGCTTTTTATTTTAAATGATTGCTTCTAGCTACCATCGTAAACACTGTAACTATCAATTCGTAAACTTTATTATTGAAAAGACAAGCTACGTTGACATTTCTATCTTGTTTTATCATAACATACCACAATATATCTATACCTTAACACTTTGCCACAAGCAAGACGTTATATGGTTAATGCCTCACATGGCGACCTTGCCATGACATTATAATTAGCCATTTCATAAATTGTTTCGTGTGAACTGTTTCATTTAGCACTTTAAACTCTTCCGTTTTGTACACATATTTAGTGATATAAAGAGGTCTAACGCGATATAATTTAAGGATTGTGTTTGATTGAGTTTTGAAGTTTGAAGGAAACTACGAGCTAACAATCCCCTCATGTAGTAATTAAATTAATTTCTTGATTCCTGAGAATGCAATATTAAAAATTGTTTTTTTAATTCCAGCGAGTGCCAGCACACGAGCCAGCAGTCGCGCCGGCAGCAAGGCCTCCTCCCGGCCAGGGATGAGGGTGCTGGTGGACTCCATGCGCAGCGAGACCCCGCGGCCCAAGTCCCCTCACATGAACAACGAGGTGAGTCACACAGCGAGTGACACGAGCCAGCAATAAGGCCTCCTCCCGGCCAGGGATCAGGGTGCTGGTGGACTCCATACGCAGCGAGACCCCGCGGCCCAAGTCCCCTCACATGAACAACGAGGTGAGTCATACAGCGAGTGACACGAGCCAGCAATAAGGCCTCCTCCCGGCCAGGGATGAGGGCGCTGGTGGACTCCATACGCAGCGAGACCCTGCGGCCCAAGTCCCCTCACATGAACAACGAGGTGAGTCATACAGCGAGTGACACGAGCCAGCAATAAGGCCTCCTCCCGGCCAGGGATGAGGGTGCTGGTGGACTCCATACGCAGCGAGACCCCGCGGCCCAAGTCCCCTCACATGAACAACGAGGTGAGTCATACAGCGAGTGACACGAGCCAGCAATAAGACCTCCTCCCGGCCAGGAATGAGGGTGCTGGTGGACTCCATACGCAGCGAGACCCCGCGGCCCAAGTCCCCTCACATGAACAACGAGGTGAGTCATACAGCGAGTAATTATACTAATTATTAAGTACTATTTTTTCATCACTTTCAAAACTGTGTTACCACAATAGACCTGATGACAAATTTTGAAATCCCTTTTATTATTGTCGGTACACTTGTATTGGTTCCGAAAAACACAATATTTCAGTTATACTCATAACTTTAACATAAATAGTTGCATTTTTATTTTATTTTATTTTATTTCCACACTTACAACTATTTTTACAGGTAAACCTAAGACAATAGTGTAACTATTAATAAAAATATCTAAAGTATGTCATTTCGTCTATAACATAATATATACAATGCTGCTATTGTGAATTCATTCAAAGAACATGAGAATATGTCAATATTTTCCGCTATTCTATTGAGGATCCGCACAGTGCGCGTCAGTGGCGCCAGCCCTAGCAGGTTGGTGCGCCCGCGCGGCTCGGCCAGCAGTCGCGGCCGACACCGGCGCCACACATACCTATCGGGTACATAGACACACACGTAACTCAATACCTGACTATTGTACAATTTGCCCCTGAGTAGCTTAAAAATATATGTTCCCTGCGCACCCGCAGCTCTTTGTACCCTACCATGCCAAGCACAAATAAAGTCGGATACATTAAGGGGTAGAAAGGGTATACACCGTATTTCCGCCAGTACAAAAAACGAATAAACTTGTTCTGGATACGCTCCACCATTAAGTTATATTTCGCTTCATGGGGTGCCCAGATCACTGCGTTGCACTCAAGCCTACTGCGGACTAATGCATTGTATGTATAAGGCGATAATAGCGCCAATATTTGTAAAACCATGGGACCGCCGAAGCACAAAACCCAACATTCTATAGGCTTTCTTACAGATATTGACGATATGATCCCTAAACCTCAGATCAGCAGTAAATTTAACTCCCAAATCTTTAACTTCTGTCACTCTATTTAAAATCTCCGAGTCAATTTGGTAGTCATGTACAATGGGGCCTCGCGCTCGAGTGAAAGTAATAGTCACGCATTTGGACGTATTAAAATACAACTTATTAGCTTTACTCCATGAAACTACACTATCTATGTCACTCTGTAATTTAGCACAATCCGAAATATTTTTAATAGGTAAATATATCTTTAGATCATCCGCAAAAAGCAGGCAAGCCGAATTTTTGATAACCTGAGGCAAGTCATTGACCATTACGATAAATTCCAACGGATTTTATTATAGCTAGTTTAAAACTCGCGTGGAAACGCCTCGCACGACATTTGTGACGTCACCATTTAGTTGGTGGTAGGGTGGTAGACATTGTTTACATACTTACAGTTACGAATTTCCCTTGAATCCGAATGATATTGTTAATTCAGCACCATATATTACGATTAGGGATGATAAATACACTACAAAAATTTATCACAATAACTCATTTTACACAAAAACTCTCACACGGTTGCAATTTAAGATTAATTATTTACGAGTAGATACATGTAAATTTTGAGTGAAAATCACCGAGCGCCGGTTTTACTTTTTAATTTTTTAATTTTTCTAGTTACGACAGCCAACATGGCAATGATAGTTCCATTCAGCCAAATAATTAAAAAAGTTTGTTGGTGAAATATCGTATTATTTAGCATTTTATTTAGACAATAACAAATAGATATCTACTTTATATCGTGTAATAATATTTTTTGGACGTAATAAATGTTTAGTGGCAAAATAATAACATTTTTTTTGCACCTTCGAACTCTTTGGTGAGAACGTATGGATTTCGGTCAATGAGGTTGTCTAAGTTGCTCTAAGAAATATGTTATGGATTGATGACGTCACTGTTTAGAACGCTTCTGATTAGCGTTTCAGTAATAATGGCCGATTGGAGAATTTTGCACTTATTTTATTGAATATATTAATAATCCTTCAGTTTATACTGAGAGTAGGCCATTTTTTAGAATCATATTAACATATATGTTTCTTTGAAACCATTATTTCCATGATTCTTTGTTACTTGCAACAGGCCTATTACAACAGAATTTTTTTTTTCAGGAACCCATCGAGTTGTCGCACTACCCCGCGGCATTCAAGCCGCCGCCCGGCACGCAGCCTAAAATAGAAAGAGACGATTTCCCCGCTCCGCCCTATCCTTATACCGACCCTGGTGAGATTTTTATTTGTCATGCTACTTTAGTCAACCTCAGTATTTTTTGTACCGAGAATGACTGAAATAGCAAGACACGTTCGTACGTTTCCGTGAAAATACGATGGAAAATTATGCACTACATCTGTACTTACTTTAAAACATGTTAAGAGAGGAGACGTCGCTGGTCAGACACGTACAAAGGCGTTCCCGACAGCGACGAGGAGGAGATCAAGATGAACGGCGTCAACGGCCACGGGCCGGCGGGGAAGAACGGCGCGCAGGAGCCCCGCGACCCGCAGCTGCGCAGGGAACACCAGGAGCTCGCTAAAATTGACTCTGGTATCGCACAGGTATGGATAATACATTACGTTTCACTGTATAGAATAGTGGTCGTAGAATTATTCTCTACGCCTAAATATAGGAAATTAGATGGAGAAAGTTGTGGTCCTAGTCCTAGAATAGGCCTGTTGCAAGTAACAAAGAATCATGGAAATAATGGTTTCAAAGAAACATATTTGTTAATATGATTCTAAAAAATCGCCCAATCTCAGTGTAAACTGAAGGATTATTAATATATTCAATAAAATAAAAGTGCAAAATTCTTCAATCGGCCATTATTACTGAAACGCCAATCAGAAGCGTTCTAAACAGTGACGTCATCAATCCATAACATATTTCTTAGTTAGAGCAACATAGACAACCTCATTGACCGAAATCCATACGTTGAACCAAAGAGTTCGAAGGTGCAAAAAAAATGTTATTTCGCCACTAAACATTTATTACGTCCAAAAAATATTATTACACGATATAAAGTAGATATCTATTTGTTATTGTCTAAATAAAATGCTAAAGAATACGATATTTCACCAACAAACTTGTTTAATTATTTGGCTGAATGAAACTATCATTGCCATGTTGGCTGTCGTAACTAGAAAAAATTAAAAATTAAAAAGTAAAACCGGCGCTCGGTGATTTTCACTCAAAATTTACATGTATCTAAATTCATCTTAAATTGCAACCGTGTGAGAGTTTTTGTGTAAAATGAGTTATTGTGATAAATTTTTGTAGTGTATTTATCATCCCTAATCGTAATATATGGTGCTGAATTAACAATATCATTCGGATTCAAGGGAAATTCGTAACTGTAAGTATGTAAACAATGTCTACCACCCTACCACCAACTAAATGGTGACGTCACAAATGTCGTGCGAGGCGTTTTCGCGCGAGTTTTAAACTAGCTATAATAAAATGCCATTATTTATGTTAAATCTTATGAGTATAGCTGAAATATTGTGTTTTTCGGAACCAATACAAGTGTACCGACAATAATAAAAGGGATTTCAAAATTTGTCATCAGGCCTATACTACCTTGGGGTACGACTAGCTACTAATAATTGCGACCTTAAGGGGCCAGTATACGACGTTTTCGATTTAGACCTCACTTTGTGCAAATAATTTGTTCAATAAATGTTTAATAATTGCATTCAATTACACGTAAATTTGTTCACGAAGAAGCCGTGTACCGACTCCTCATGCCATTATATTTTTAATTTGCTGTTATTCTCTACAAATCGACACTAAAAGTAAGGTAAGTACCCCTATTAACGAGCCCATTAAAATCGACATTAATTACCGCGGTATGTACAAAAAGGCGTTTTATAAGAAAGCCTATTGACTTTTTAAAAATTGAAGTACACACAAATAAAGCCTTCTCTATTGACTGTCGAATAAGTATAGCACTATTAAAGAAACACAAAGTAAACAATTCGAAAACCGTAAACTAACTCATCGGGGGCGCAGGATTTGAATGCTCCATACTAATGCGCAACACCTCAAGTAAGCAAACGCGTATTTTATTTAGTGATTTTCATAGTAATCGTGAATATTATAGATAGACTAAGACTTTATATCAATTCTTAATTATGATATGTATGGTTCCCAAATCCTCAATTTGTAAATATTTGCTGGCCAATAGTAAAAAACAGGAAATTAAAAACCTCGGTGTTGGGTTCCATTTTTTGGTGTGGTTCCTAATTTCGAGGTATACCTCGGTAATAGCGTAAACGGTATTTTAAGTTCGAAGGGTTATATATTCTTATGTAAATACATATTTCCTTAACTCTTGATGTTATTGAAATATTTAACCGTCTATAAAGCTAAAGAGCTATTAACGTGGTATGAAATCTATTCAAGAACTCTTAATTTTAACTACAGTTTTAAGCACTTAACTGGAGGTTTCCCTAGAAACCATTATATGAGAATCTTGTTTAAATATTGATATAAAAACAAAAGCATGGCTGTCAAGTCTGTTTTATACAATGTTTCGTAATATTTAGTATCTTCCATTTTGATTGTGTTCAAAATATACGCGATCTTTATTTATTTTTATCAGTCGTAAATGAGTTTTACAATAATGTGAATTAAACCGTTTAGCGATGGTTACAAAAGACATCACTCGGTAATAAGATGTATGGGAACCCAATACCGACCCACCTACAACTTTGGTCGGAAATAAATAGGTTCATAATATAATTATTATAAAACCTATTGTATTATTTTAATTACAACATATAATACACCAACATACAATGGCAATCCAACGCGGCAACGCAGCGAGCGTGATGGGAACCTTTGCGTCGGGGGCAGCCCGGGACGGGATTGTTTATTTTATACATATTTAGTTTATATTTATATTCAGGTTAAGTTTTTAATTAATTTAAAATTATGTGTGGATTACTTATTAATAAAAGATGCAGTACATCCAATATTAATTTATTTTAATATTTGATTTCACATATTTTGTATCACTGGATCAATTTGATGTTGATGGGCATTTATTTGTGTGATGAACACAGATATTTGTTCCTGTCATGGGTGTTTTCTATGTAGGTATATAATATATAATGCATGCCCAGCAGTGGAACGTATATAGGCTGAATTATTATTTTTATTTTATAAATTTGTATTTATCTATATACGTATGTATATCGTCGCCTAGTATCCATAGTAGAAGCTTTGCATAGTTTGGGGATATGTCGATCTGTGTAAGATGTCCCCTTATATTTATTTATTTTATGTTGTTTTATGTAGATACTTGTATACAGCATGTATTATTGATACGACCACATATATATTATTATCTAAGTGTAGTTAGTAGGTGTAAGTAGACTCAAAGGAATTCACTTTCATAATAATTATATTTTACTAATAAAAATCCTCTTATTTTTCCTTATAGACTTACCTAAAAAAATATTAATTGAATCTTATGATTGGACTGATTAAATATAACCCCTACTATTTATTTAACTACTATTGTCAAATAAATATAAGTAGGTATATAAAGAAGGAACTAAACATGCGATGGGTTTATCTACCCTCGTAGAAAGGAACCCTTATCCGCGGTATTTGGGTATCAATGATCAATTACCACGGTAATAGGCGATTTCGACGTTATAAGTTTAATAATTATTTTTTTCTATATAACTGGCCAAAACAAGTCCAAAAACGAATGAAATATAAATTTCGATGTACAAATTATCATAAAAAAATATGTCTTTGTTCATACAGAGCCAGCTTATGTTTCATTTTTGGCTGTCTTTGTAAAAGTTGCTTAACCCCCTCGTTAATAGGGGTACTTACCTTATCAAAAAATCCAAATATGGAGTTCCATTTGAGCAATACGCAATACAATTTTGTCTAATTGAGTAATTCTCAAAAAAGTGGCTCTTTACCTGTCATCGAGTTTTTGAATTGAATGTATGTTTATTTGCTCTTTTTTATATGAAACAAAAGTGTATCTAGATTAAAAAAAAAAAAAAAAATGTTTATTTTCTAATGAATATTCACAAAGGTACAGTTTTTACTGACCTCCACACTAGGCAACGCCTGTCCTGTGGAGGAGCTTGACACTTTAGAATACTATCTAAAAAATATATAACAGTAAAGGTAATAATTATAAAGTATTTCAGTGAGACTATTACAAAACTGAATTACACTAGTTTTATCATTTAGAATGTATACAAAGCTAGTCAGCAGGTAATACTGAACACTGTGAAAGGAACGTAAAACAAACTGAGAAGGAAAAAGAATGACTTAACATAATAAAAAGAAATTTAAGTTACTAGTCTAATTTATGATTGTGTGTGTGTATGTGTGGGTGCTTGTGAATGTGGATGTGTTGTGTGTGTATGTGTGTGATTGAGTGCGTATGTTTATGTCCATATGAGTATGAAGGTTTGTATCAATATGGTATCCTTATGAGGTTTTCAGTCTCTGAGTAGGATAGGTGCATCAAACAGTTTAATAATAGTTTTTTTGTTTGAATTACTGAGTTTTCCTGAAATTTATAGAGCCTAATTAAGCGATTGTAAATACGGGGATACAGGAAGATTGCAAAGCGGTGAGAAAATGAAGTCTTGACTGAGGTGATAGGTATTTTGAATATTCGATATTTAAGTAATGTATTATATTGGGGCAAGTTTAAGACTGATTTGTGTACATGTAACGCGACTCTTAATAAATATAGCTTTCGGACACGGAGTACCTGAGCTTCACGGTATAAATTAACAGTGGGATATCTAATCGGCTTTCTCAGGGCTACTTTTAGAACTGCTCTTTGTGCTCTTTCAAGTTTTAAAAGGTTTGTCGATGTGGTGCCTCCCCAGGCCAGAATACAGTAGTTTATTACTGATTGTCCAAGGGCCAAATAAACTGTTTTAAGTAGGCAAAGGTTAGCAGACTCACGGAGTATTTTCATTGTATATATCAGTTTCCTTACTCTTCCTGAGACACCAATCATATGCCCTCTGAAGTTAAGTTTATCATCTATTAAAATTCCGAGGCATTTAATTGAACTAGCTCTTGACATGAAGTCACAATTGCAGTGTTGAGCTGGAGTTACAAGGGAAAGACAATTAGGACTATGGATTTTAAGATTACGCTGAAGTCTTGGAGATGATGCAGAAGTTTTATGGAAACAAAGAAACTTGGATTTTGATGTGTTCAGGGTGAGAAGATTCTGCTTCAGCCACTTGGATACTAGAGAAATTCCGTTTTCGGCAGTGTCAATGACAGTATCCCAAGAAGGGCCGTGGAAAATTATAGCCGTGTCGTCGGCGTAACACAATACGTCGGCATTTTTTACTGGGATACTCGATATATCATTTATGTATAAGAGAAAGAGGGTGGGACCTAAAATGCTGCCCTGTGGTACACCGAACGATATTGGTTTTACATCACTTAAGTGCTCTCCGATTTTAACGCACTGGCTTCTATTAGTCAGGTAACTGAAGAACCAATGTAATGTTTTGCCGCGGATTCCATATGCTTCCAGTTTTTTCAGCAGGATGGGAACGGAAACTTTGTCGAATGCCTTTGCTAAATCCAGAAAGATTCCGACTCAGGCCCGCCCCTCGTCCAAGTGCTTTGAGATTGTTTTTGTTAGCGTCGACACTGCATCTTCTGTTGATAATCCTTTACGGAAGCCGAACTGTCGATTTGTTAGCAGAGAATTAGTTTCTAGATAAGCCACTAATCTTTTGCTAACAATTCGCTCTAAGAGCTTTGAAACAGATCCTAATAGAGATATTGGCCGATAGTTACTGGGTATGTCTTTTGTGCTTCCTTTATGAATCGGTACCACTGCTGCTACTTTCCAAGCAGAAGGGAAAACACCAGTCTCAATACTCAAGTTAAATATCGCAGCAAGCGGTTCCGCAATGACTGGGGCAATGGCTTTCAAAATTTTATTGTTTATGTTGTCTAGCCCCGGGGAGCTGTCAGGGTTTAATTTTTGAATGAGGCAAAGGATTTCTTGTTAATCTGTTGGGGACATGAATAAAGAGTTCGATGGGGACCAATTAATTTTGAGCTTATTTGCAAGAGACTCTTCGGTTTCATTCTCCTGTACGAGTATTTTGTTTGCAAGGTTTTGCCCGACTGAGGAAAAATACTCATTGCAAATGTTTAATGAATCCCTTTCATTGTTTTAAATTTTGGTCAGATCTTGAGCCGCGGGTGCTGATGGATTGCGATGGGTAATTTTATTAATGGTTTGCCACAACTTTTTGGGAGACTTTTGGTGAGCTGTCAGTTCTTTTTTATGGTATTCAGCTTTTATCTTTCTGAGAAGGTTATTGAAAAAGTTGCGGTATCTTACGTAAATAAGTTTTTTATTATCATCCTCCGGGAATTGTTTGGAAATGAGATGGAGTTTGTCTCTCTGTTTTGAGCACCTAATGAGTCCAGGAGTCATCCACGGATGTATGCAAAACTTGGAACGGCTTATTTTGACGAGTTTAGAGTTTTTGGAGATAGCATCTAAGATTATAGTGGAAAATTCAGACACGGCGTCGTCGACCGATTTAGTGTCTCCAAGGGGAGACCATTCTACAGATTCAAGACTTTTATAAAGCCCTGCATAGTCAACTTTCAGTTTTGATCTTTTCAGAGCTGCGTTTTTCTGATGTTGTGTTTTAATGCCTATCATAATCAAACTGTGATCAGTGAGGTCAGTAGAACAAACGACCGATTCAGCTTCAGATGTGCTTTCTACGAATATGTGATCTATGCAGGTTTTACCATGTGTCGGTTTGTTTATGTACGGCAGTAGCCCATAACAAGTAAGCAGTTCCAAGTAATTGGATACATGTTCTTCGTCTGATGCGGCATCTAAAATGTTAATGTTTATATCACCGGACAATATAAGGCAGGGATTTCGACTAACAGATTTAAGGAGCTGATAAACTAAAACAATGTTTATCGAGGCCAAGTCATTATTTTTATTTAAATTGAATACTTATATTTATAAAAAATAAAGAGTAGCACTTTTCACTGTAACCTGTCTTGTCCAAAAGCATCGCTCTTCCAGTTTTAGTTCTTTAGATTTTATAAGCACCAATTTATGTAAATAAAATATCATGCTATATAATACCATAAACAATACCTTTTAAAATGTACATTGCACGTGCCTTATATTTTTTTTTACAACAATATTCACGCACGAAATTTGTCCAAAGATATTTTCACTGTAACCTGTACATCCGCGGTATTGCATCTGACTCATACACAGAAAATTTTATTTAGCTCATAACTATGGCAAAATATTAGGTAAGTATCAAGCTAACCACCGTAGGGTACCATCATGACCCAAGTGTCGTAGTTTCGTAGAGACAAGTGGTTAAAAGCAGGAATCTGGGGGTTGTAACGGTATGTTAACTTTAACTTGTCTCGATTATTTAACGAATTTGGTATGGGGCCTAATGTAATAATATCATTTTAATAGTGTATGAAGATTTATTCATCTATGCTAAAAGTGAGACATTCGTATTATTATCCGTTCAAGAGAAAAAATAAAAAAGAACGTATTTTTCACTGTAACCTGCTTAACTTTAACCTGTGTTCAATGTATAGGTTATTGTAAGTAAGTCTTGAAAATAACTTCTTAATTTTCCGTTCCCTTTTGAAAATTTGGAGTACTAGAAGTAGTAAAACATATTTTTCATTCTTAAACGTAAAAAACATTTTTTTATCAACTTTAACCTGTCGATGCCACTTTCTTGAGAATCACTCGTGACAGTAATTGAATTATTGTGTGATTTTGAAAGCTGGAAAACTCAACTACCAAATTATTATCTACTTATATTTTTACTCACAAAGACAACATAGAAATTCAATCTTAAATGTAAACTTTCGTACAATTTCCATACATTGACGACATCACTCAAAATTCTTCTTCGAGTCAAGTGCCCGCTGGGGCTCGACCGGAGCAGACGTATACTTCTTCAAATGAAAATGACAGCTTGTTTTTACAATTATATTGACATTAAATCATATACGCACACGATAAAGTATACCAGTAGATAAATTGTGTTTCATAAAATAGGATACATAGATATCAGCTCGCGTCTCATTTTAAATTTAATTTGCTGTTATTTACGGGTCATAATGGTCGAAAACCGCTGTAAACTATCTTAAAACAAGACGATTACAGTCGAATTTAAGTATTATGTTCCTTCAAAACCCGCTTAAAATGAAAACAGTTTAAAGACTCATCTTTACTGATTGGGATTAATTTTCATTATGCTGGTATTCATTTTGCGTCATTTTAAAAACGTATTTGACTTCTGTACGTCAATGAATTTTGATGACAATTGTAGTCTTGTATTATATTAGAGAAGAAGAACTTTTATCTTAAAATATTGCCTATTAACAGGAAGCGTTATGTAATTCGTATAAGTAATACCTGAAAGTCTTGGACCTAGATCTGTAATACCATGAATTGCGACGAATAAATGATTATGCCGTTCGTTCCGTCTATATGTATAATGCGTGTACTTACGTGCTGTTCTCTGAAAATCTTCAAGAATCTTCAAGAAAAAATAACGACTAGACCAGCACTATGTACTAGCGAGTTTTTGCGGCTTTGGAGACCGAGATAAAGCTTACAGGTCAATAATACCGCTGCGGCCTGGTTATTGTTATGTATACCTATGTATCGAATGTTATATAAATTTAATATAAAAGCAATGTTTTATATCAATTAGGTCTGCATTTTGTGCATATCTGAAGTATTTTCGTACTAAACTTAAAACTTTCGTATATATATAATATAATAATGTTGCACAACGAAGGCCGCAAAAATATCTGACACGATATTTTATTTGTAGACCCATAAGAGCATGTCACATATTTTAGAAGAGTAACATATTATTGCAGGTGACTGTGACTGTACATAAATGTTACGGTGATTTCAAGATTATTTTCCAAGTTAGTTTACTAACAATCAAGTTATGCAGAGACCGATTTCATTTTATTAATTTAATAGCGAAAGAAACAGCGAATATACCACATAAAAGTAAATCAGTAAAGATACCTATTAGATTAGGGATACCTATCCAACCAGCCAACACTGTTTCCACTTATATATTTTTGTATTTTATTTTTATCCGCCGAAATGGAATTGCCACCGCCGAAAATTTTATTTATTTAAATTCCCATTGAATGAGTTTTGCACCTCATGAAAAACCGTATAGAGTAGTAAATAACATTTTACATCTGACTTTGACATCTTGTTTTATTCGCTTTAATTGTACAAAACGCGTATCTCGACAAAGCAATGTTAAGTAGTAAAACAGTCAACAATCAAATGTATTAAATAGGTACGTTACGTGTGACATGAACAGACAAGGAAAGCATGATTAAATGTATTGTTTCTCTTTCATCTTTCAATTGAACGCTTTTACAGTTTCTGTTCCTCAAAGGAGGCCAGTGGTCAATACTAAACTAAAAGTATAATCTTAAAAAACATGATGGGTCACTGACCTGTCCCAGTAAAGTGAGGTAGTGTGCGTGAAGGGCGCTTGTGTGTGAAATGGGGTAAATTAAATTGACAGAATCTGAAATTTTACCCTTCGCTACCGTCGTCTTAAAATGCTACCTAACAATACAATAAGCTTCAGTGTAAATAATAGTGGTCGTAGAATGCTGCCTCTTGCGGCACGCCTATGAAAAGAATTCTATTATACTGTCCTGAGGTATGCCTAACTATAAAAAGTTGTGGTCTTAATATAATGTCCTGTGGCACAGTTATATATAGAAAGGTCCTAGAACGAAATCCTGTGGCACACTTAACTGTAAAAAATTATAAATAAAAAAGCAGACTGATCCTATAAGGTTATTTTGCGGCACGTGTGCCTACATATAGTAAGGTTACTACTAACTTCCATATTAGAATTCTGGGGCACTAATAACTATAGAATTTAATCTAGGGGCACAATTAACTACATCCTGTTTTTGAAACGTCGGGTCATTTGGAACAATAAATAATGATGTACTTCATGTAAAACGTAATACTAGAAGAGGTATCTGAGGTACGATAAAATAAATAATAAAATATAACTTAGGTACCTACTCACGATTTTAATTCAATTATTTCAGGTTTTCTTGAAAGAAGTTAAAGAGCGGGAGAAGATGCAACAGTGGAAGAGACAAAATCTAGATCCTCGTAATGCGAGCAGGTATGTTTTTTGTTATAATCAATAGTACATACAATAAAGAGTATTGTATTGTATTGTATTTACGATACAAGTGCGGAAAGGGTGGAAGGTGGAGGGGTATACCTAGATCGTATGACAAACAGTATGTTATCTGGCACAGGACGCCGAGCGCTAGTCGCGAGCCGCCGCTCCGGCTGCGCTACTCCTCGCCCGTGGGCGCCTCGCCCTCGCGCCAGCTCCACCACGCGCGCCCCGACTCCGAGCCCTACTACTCGCACTCGCACACTCACACCTCGCACTCACACATACCCAGCTACAACGGTGAGTCCGCCCGTAGTGAGCACCTCGCCGAGTGCGGATGTTGCTCTGTGATGGTGGGCCGCTTTATGTGATACGGGCGAGATATAAACATAAATAACATTAAAAACAAAATAGCCCTCTCGCACCCGAGAGTGGGACTTCTGTAGGCTGAATTATTTATTTATTTAAAGACATCGGAGTGCATCCGACCGCTAGAAACTTGAGAAATAGTGCCTTACGAAACGACGTACTAATAAATATAATGTTTATATATATTCAAAGAACATGATTTTAAACTAAATTATTAACAAACTTGTGCCGATCGTGTCAATGTACTCTGTTGGAAAAGGATACTGTAAATAATAAATACAAAGTTATGAGCTGTATACTCATACTCACACGTGCTAATAATATTCACTCAAGCTTTGTAAAAATAATTATACCTATCCTTAGAACTATGGGGCACACCTAACTACAAAAAATAAATATTGCGGGGCACACTTAACTACAATATAATAATTTTGTAATATTAGAAAGTATAAACAAATATCAACTACAAATAAACGAAGTAACCAAAAAACACTACTTATTCTTATGTGATTTGTTTTTTTTTTAATGTTTTATCTTGTCTTTATCACATAATCGCCACCATTATATGAATTTTACTCAAAAATTACAATACAATAAATCATATCAAATACTACTTTTCTTCATCAATACCATTGGTGTTCTTTATTCTCATTTATTATGATCTGAATAGTAAGCTAAATATTTTTTTTAAATGATAACTACATTAAACAAGCTTTATAATGTAATTAATGTATACGACAGTGAAGCGTACAAATTACAAAATTCTCCTAATAAATGTGAATAAACACACTGGCAATATAATTAACTTATAGTATTCTAAGCTCAGCCTACTGACCTAAGTTAAGTCCATAGTTCTAACCGAGGGCGTTTTCACACTTACTCAATCTCGTGTGGACGTGCCCTTACATCATGTCACTGGCCTACCCTTCTCATAATGCCCCTAACATAATCGCACTCTCTATTATTTTATAAACCTCCGAAAATGTAATTACTTTGTTATGTATTTCCCTGTTACTGTAAAAGTTTTTTTGACTTAAAAAATACTCTTCAAGCGTACGCTTACACACAAAATACATGTTTGAATATACATAATAGTAAAATAATCGAGGGGGTGCGTTTTCTCACTACTAATCTGCACTCTGATCTATCATGCTCTTGCTCTCTTAATCTGGATCTAAACGAGCAGGTGATAGGGTCGCAATTGGGATTTATTATCAGTATTTAAACTGTGAAAACAATAACGTGGTATGTAGCAATTTTATAAAGAAAATGTTGCTTTGGCGCCCAACACTTATGTTATTGAAACTTTCAGATAGGTACTTTATTCACACACGTATAACTTAACGATAGTTAGTCTAAAAGTTACCTGGCCTTAAACAACCATACAACGTATTGTTTTCACTCGGAAAACTAATTTGATAACCGTTTGAATAAAAAAATGTGTATAATAATTTGTAATGAACGACAGAGCCTGGATAAATACATTGTATTGACTGTTCCAGTACAATCAGTACATAGTTACTACCTCAACGAGGGTGAGACTTCTCATGTATCTTGTATTTAGACGGCAACCCCGCTTATACCAGACATTGACGTATACGTTTATTTTATTATACATACATACATGTATCGTCTATGCTTTGTCTTTCATCGCATATCCATATCATAGTTTGTTTAAGTTTAACATAAAACTACATTCGTTTCGGTATCTCTATTATCATTAATATATTTCTTGTTCAGTTGAAAGCACAGATTTCAAATCGTTATTACGCATTTCTTGGTTACTGGTAGTATTTTTTCATAAACGTACAATTGACGACATGCTAGATTACTCCTAAGCTAACTCTAAACTCATTGTACAGCAACAGAGTGTGGCAGTGCGACTATGCGCATATTTTCATAAGTACAGCGAGCTCTAAAACTGCATACCCACTTTATGAATGGACTTAATATATAAACCGGGTATGTACCTTTGCAGCGGGGTGTAGGTATTTAACGCTTATGGTGTCACCACCACATTCAGTCGCTTGCGATGATGTACGTGTAGAGTTACCTTTACCTTGGACTAACCATTGAACGCTGAAATAGCATATAATATGTGATTTGAGCGTTACATACATGTACTGAAACGAATGCAGTAATGTAGTGAGATCAGGCGCAGCAGCCTTCGTTCCGAGGTGAGACCAATTGGCTTTAAATCTAAGCTTTTGCCACGCCGCCGCCGATTTGATTTGCTAATCTTCCAAATTTATCGAAAAACAAAAACTACTTATATTTTACTCCACTTAGGTTTTATTTTTAATTAAAGACGAGCAGGGAAAACTTCACTGAAGGGCAAACTTATTTACTTTTTGATTTTTAACAATGCTCTTAAATTTTGTTTAACGAAACATTTTTTTCAAAGTCTACTACAACAATTTAAATGAGATTTTTAGTTAAGTTTGCCCCTTAGTTAAGATTGCCCTACTTTTTTGTTTTATTCATCGTTATAAATATTTTAGTTAAGGCGGTGATGGTTTTGTTTGTTTAGTGTTCGGCTTTGGGCTTCTTATTTTTTAATAAACTAAAATGGCTGAAAAGACTACATCTGCAATAGTTATGTATCTATCCTCACGCACTTTCTCTCCACAATACGAATCACAGCATGAATTTTACAGTACCTATCATTCTTATCATATTCGTATACCTGTTTCATTTCCATTTATATCTGTGGAAGATTTTTTGGATTGACTATTAAATTTTTTGCAGAGATTTGTTTCGAATTTTAATTTGTTATTGTGATTTTTTATTTGTAGTCAATCTATAAGTCTTCTTTTATTTCATTTACGCACATACATAATGCTCATGTACTTTTAAGATTAAATATTTAAATTATTATACGAATTTATTATAAAGTTATGAATTATGATATACATATTATTCATTTATTATGTTGCTGCTCTTTGATTCGTTATCAGCATGTATGTCTGTGGATCACATATTCTTTGTCAAGTTTTAAAGTAAAATACATTAATATTTGAATTCCAACTTGTTGTTTCGGCAATAATATGTGATGATAGACAAAATGTTATATTAAATTATTTATTTTGTTCTATTCGGGTAACACGGCCTTTCAAACTCAATTCAATATTTTTATATTTGTAATAACAGTTTAGTTCATCATCATAGTTTCAAAACACAGTGTAATATATTTAAATCGTATGATACAGTGTAAAACAGTTGAAAAGCCGTGTAACTCTTTTGACGCACACACACGGCGAACTGCTAGAAATTATATCAGTGAAGTGTCGAAATATAACTATGAAATTATAAAAACTGACTAATTGCAAGGAAGACAAAAAACAATTTTTTGCATGAAAGCCTTTAAGATAAGTTAGGTATTTGGATTTAAAAAAAAGTTTTCAAGTTGGTTGAAAATGTGGCACAAAAGGCTGATTAAATTCTTGCCGATCGCCGCAGCTTTAGAGGAGTAGGTGCACCTATGCTCCTTCACTGCTGAATCGCACGAATGTGGATCGACTATATGTTATATATACTGTGTTATATATCCTGAAATTAAAATATTTTAAATTTCTTTGCAACTATGACTGTTTAACAATACATACGTGCCTAATATACTATCCGTAGGATATAATATAACTAAATATTATTGATATAAAATCAGTCATGACATGAAGTTGGGAGTCTGATATCTCGTGAAAGAAGTAGCCAAGTTTTTTTTTCTCTGAGACGAATAATACATAATGTTTTACAAATGACACGCTTGTATCAACGAACAAGCATCGGGTGATCTTTGAGAACTTAAGAAAGTAAGATGGGTACACTCTAAAAATTCCATTTATACTTTTGTCAAGAATTTTGACTTACATTTTGATAGCTTGCATATTTGTTTGTGAATGTTTGCACAAATATATAATACCATCGGTCGGTCCATATTGCTTGTGCCTGTGTGTGTCCCTAGCGCGTGTGTGTGTGTGTAGTAATGCACGCGGCGCCGCGGCCCGGCTACGGCCTGCGCTCCAACACGCTGCCCGCCACCAACGGACATGTGAGTACCCAGCATTATGAACCTTAATGCAATGTGGTAAGATTCAATATCAAACTTCAAGGTGAAAGTGCCGCTTCCAAAAGTGTAAGTGGAAAGGATATGTACTATTATGAACCTTAAAACATGGTGATGGTAATTAAATATGGTGATAAGGTTCAATAAGACGTTAACTGCACAGCTGAAGCTAAGCTCGAGGTAAGAGCACCAGAAGGTATCAAAATGGATGGATGGGATGAAGGGGGGGGGGGGGGGGGGGGGTTGATTAAAATGGCAGTTTCAAATATTGGTCACGATGATCCCGCTTTATCCACTTTGGTGCCAATGCGACAGAATTTCAATTTTAGTCAAACACGATAAGTTTCAAAGTAACGTAGTAGATTTATTGAGACTATGATTACGTATTCAGTATGGTAAACGTCAAGGTTGTGTATACGCTTTTAATTGTTTAAGCCTTATTAGTTTTATTACAAATGAATAAGGATCAAAACAGTTTTAGACCATACATAGATTTTTTTGTATATCATGTTTGATTATAGTTGGAATTCAATCGTTAATACTTAATCATATGTTAGTGTTAAGCTAGTCTAGAAGAGTCGGTTGTTTTTTCAGTCTACCTAAATAAAGTAACACTTTAGAGTCAATGCAATTGTTTAAATGAATAAAAACACCGAATACAAACAAATAATCGAAAAAACAACCGTGCTCCGCGAGTTAGGGTGACCACGATTGCGTAGTTTGTAGGACATAGTCGGGTAGGCTAGGTAGGGTAGGTAGGGCTAGAGGTAGCGGTAGGGTAGAGCCAGTGCTGACGCGTGGTGTTGCAGTGGTGTCGTCGCTGCGCCCGGCGCCGCGCCCGGGCTACGGGCTCGCGGCGCGCTCGCACACCTTCTCCTCGAGTACTGGAGTAAGTTTCAACACTACATACAACTACGCATTTAAGGTGTCTCAACAACTGTCAAATCTAAAAAGGAAAAACCCAGGAGCTTCACTGGCCAATCAAACACAAACAGTCCCGTTTTAGCAGATCTAACCTGCTAATAGAGCAATGCAAGTATAGGACATACTTATAAATGACAACGGATACGATACAGGTATGGTAGATGGTAGAGTTATATGGTGGTGTGATTCTGAGATTTATACCTATGTGAAACGTTTTGCTAGTCAGTCTAAAACAGCTCAATATCATTTTCACCTCAGCAGCTCGAACAAGGGTACTTTGCTTCTTAAAAACAGTGAACAAAATGCGATTTTGCTCACTAAGTAACTTTGTCTCACTCAGTGAGCAAAATCGCATTTTGCTCACTGAGTGAGACAAAATGAGTGAGCAAAATCGCATTTTGCTCACTGAGTGAGACAAAATGTCATTCAAGTGACCTTTATAGTCAAATGTCATTTCAACATGCGGGGTCTAATACAAGTTCGATATACTTGGGTTATATTATCTCTGTCCCTCTAGGTATGTTCTCACTGCTTAGGGTGAAAAATTTTGTGTACTACACGAGATCAAAGTTCTTTACATCTCGTGCGCTTTTGAATCCCTTACTACGCTCAAGATTCTAAATTAGATTCACTCGCTACGCTCGTGAATCTATTATAGAATCTTTCGCTTGCACGGGACTCAAAATAAGCACTCGAAGAAATATCAAACTTTGATCTCTTGTTGTACAAATAACTATTGTATATTCTAATGTGAAAGCAAATTAAAATGAACTATTCTCCTTCGCAACAAAAAACTATATAATATATACGTTATTTATTATAATTGTAAACATGTATAGTACCTACATACGACAAAGTAGTAAGTAGTAAGCTAATCCAGCTAATATATTTATGTCGTTATGTTTTCTTTATTTGTAGGAGTAACATAGTTCTGTTGTATTCTAAAAATAGTATTCGGCAATTTTTCTTTCAAATTAATAAGAGCAGTTATCACTGGTAGCTTGAAGGTGTGTCGACGTTCTTTTTGTATTTTATGTTGTTTATTAATGCCTATATAAACGACAGTTCCCTTTAAACAAAATAAAATCTCAAAACTAGTCTAGTAACCATTTGCAATACTTAGAGATAATGGTTATAAATATGTATACATTAATTATTCTTCATGCTTACCTAATATGTTGTGCATGTACAGGGCGACTTCACATTCAGCGGCATGGGCGACAAGACGCATAGCACGGACTTCTCCAGCGGCAAGTCAGACAGTGAGTACACCCTACACTACACCTGACGTAATGTGTGTTGTGGCGTGCTGTGTCAAAACGTGCGAGATACACGCATCTGACGTAAATGTTTATATACATTTTATGATTAATAGATCTGTTTGGCTAGCCAAATCAGCTGGGTGCAAAAATTATAATTCCCAAAAAAAGGTATAGTAGACTTTATCTAATTTTCAATCGGTGGGACTTATGTCTTTCAAAAGTTTACATATTGTCAGTTAAAAGGAGGACGATTGTACAAGTTCTTCGAGTGATCAGTGCAAATTAATTTCATCAACTAAAACAGTGTGTAAGATCCAGAGTTGTTGAATTATTTGCTCAATTCAGTTGGATATATTTATGCTTCTATAGGTGTGAGTTATTACTTTTCTAATGAAAGATGCCTGTATCTCGTATTATGTGTTAGTTGAATAGCTACTGTATTAATCGACCATATTGAAACGGACCGCACTTATTCGCATTTTCCTGTAACTAAAACCATCGCAAATAATGTCGGTTTTACTTCTTCTCTAATTTATTTTGATTGAGGACGGTGTTTCGCCAGTTATTTCGATCTTTGGCATCCATAAGTGCGACGAGCAACTTGTGGTGTCCGGGGTTGACGGGTTGTCCTAATTTGGTCAGATAATCTTGTTGGACTGGCCGAATGTTTGATTATCTACTTTGCCAATGGGTACTACCATTGGTTCTTTCTTTTACTTATTGCCATGTACTTTAATGGAGAAGTAATAAAGACATTAATTTACCTTTTGCAACTGTGAGTACGACAGTTTTGTGTAGTAAAATGCGAATGCGTGCGGTTCGTGGGGTGTTTACTAACAAGAGTTTGTCGTAGTTCGCTCCCCGGACAGCGGCGCCACCCTCAGCCAGCTCCTGCGCCCACACGTGTAACTGTAGACATGTTTCATCAGAAAACTATAAAACCATGCCACTTCATCAAGAATCCCTGCCCATCCGCCCAAGGCCATCGTTATTGCATTGTGATGTGACTTGCTCTTAAGCGGATGGATAGGGTTTTTTTTTATATAATGTAACATCGAAAAGTTATCCGCAAATCAACAAAATTTTCGACACCCTAATACTTGCTGAACTTTTGCAAAATATTAGAAACTGTTATTTTCCTTAACAATTTAAAAATAAAATAAACGTGTTACTGTCGTAGTCGTCGTGACTATAGTTTTTCTGATGGATCAAGAACATTAATCATATTTTTCACAATTTGTTAGTAAACATTCTAGCGACACCATTTTATGAATCGTCAGCGAAGCGACGAAACTTGTACGCTTCTCTGACGCCAAATGTATACACATATACATAACACCACTCACATATTAATTTAGTAAGTTTATGCAAAATAAATTAGCACTGTTTTCTCAAAAGTATTTGGCTATAGGTACATTACACACAAATTATAGAAACAGATCATATAATTCTCGACAGTTTTTTCTTGTACCTACTAACACTTTGAACTGACCATGTGACAAAACTACTCATTTTACTTTTGTAGAAACATGTGTCTTCTTTGATTTTACAAACATATTTTATCGATATCTAAGTATATGTACTTATGTCAATTATTGTACATATATTACATGAATATATGATTATTTTTTAAATGTAGGAGAATTACGAGGCTATTTTTCTTGTAATGTAGGTATAGAAATGTAAAATAAATGATATAGCGGGGTTATTTGATTTCCCGCGCGCAGTGCGGACGGATCTGTGCAGTAAGTAGTCGCTTCGCTCGCACGGCCGGCCGCTTGCACGCGCGAGAGTGAGACCGACGCATCTGTCCCCGCCTTGCCGCTTACAAATATATTCGAACGGTTTCTAGTCTCTCTCTCTAAGGAGGCTAGTTAGTCCTTACCTGCCAAATATCAAACATGGCTACGCTTTTAATGTAACACCGATTCTGCTTACATGGCGACCCTGTCACAACAAACCTATTCGAATAATAGTTAATATTCGCTAAAAGATTCCAATTTACTGGCCTAACACTTCCCTGGTCTCTTGCCACATCATTATGGTTGAAATAAGTAAATAACCACATTTTGTACGTAGCTACTGTAGCTAGGTTCCTTCATTGCGCTATCTGTTGTATTTTCTATGTATTTTTATATTTAATATGTAACAATTTTATTCAATGTTCGACCTATCAAAAAAGGGCTCTGCGTCATATACAATTATAACACATCAGTATCAGATCGCTTAGCAAACGTCAATGCCACGTAAATGACACGGCACAAGCACCCATCACATGGTAGATACACGCAGCTTACAGCAAAATATGACAATTTTTAGAGCAATAAAAATTCAGTTCATCTTAGCTTCTATGCCGTTTGTTTCATGAACGATCGATGTTGTAGTCAATCAATTCTGAAAGTACCGGTCAGTTTAGTAATATTATTAATAAATTTGATATCAAATTAACGTAAAGTTCGTCGACGTTAACTCTGCACACCAAGTATGGTGCAGTTACACCTTGTCACTCAACGAGTCGGTACAGACTTAGCCTAGACGGACTCGAAAACACTGAAAGCGCTAAAACTCTAAAATTCACCGAGTAACTTTTATTGTGATCGGCGAAGAGTTAAGAACAAGTTATCTTTTTTCCCGTGTCGCTGATACTGAGGTCAGTGTCGGTAATACGGAGTTCAGTATTGAAGCTACCGAATTCAGTATCACTGACTTGCGTGCCAGTGATACGGAAGTAAGGTTTAACCATACATTTGTGTACCGTCTTCACGGCATGACATTGCTTCATAACACTTGTTTAAATGGCTGTTTGCGGCACTTCACTAAACTAAAATGTTTTTCAATTTGCAGTTTCTGCCGGATCCATTACTGACGTGGACAGAAGTGCTATGGTGAGTACATTAGTTATTAGATTTTATATTTTCTCAGTTTGTAATGATTTGGAAGCTTCTGATAAAGAACAACGTTCATACAGATACGTTGGAACAATAATGTATTAATAATGTAATGTAATGTTATAATTTAATTTAATTTTAATTTTATTTATTTTAATTTTAATTTTATATGGACCTGGTCTGAAATAAAGAATATTCATTCATTCATTCATTCATAACCCAAAAATAAAGACCTACTTTTGCATCGGCATCGTAACAATCTGAAATCTCGATGATCGTGAAGACGGTTTGGAAAACGTTTACCAATTTGTAACAGCTGTATGTATTGATACTACAAATAGAAACCAAATCGGTAGTCATTTTTATTAAAAGCTCTTTTGGCAATACTCGTCACCATTAAAATATACCTAACATCAGAGATCGTGTAAAGTTCAGATACCTAATCATGTATTGTGTGCTCCAAACCCGCGCTTGGTACACGACTTGGCGCACACTCCCTTTTTCTCAAAGTTAATGTTCGGTCTGTAGGTAGTACGTAGATCTATACATTATTTGAATAAATCGGTATCTGATCGTTGTTTGTGTATTCCAGTACACGCACCCGGGGCACACGCACGTGGGGGTGGCGGCCGCGCGGGGCGGGGGAGGGGGGGTGCGGCGCTCGCTGCCCAACATGGCCACCGGCCACCTGCTGCACGAGCCTGCTAAACTATACCCCTACCACCTGCTGCTCATCACCAACTACCGCCTGCCGCCCGACGTCGACCGCCTCAACCTAGAGGTATATTCATCACTGATCATCGTCATTCTATCAGCTGGATGCCGCCAATTCATTCGCACAGAAGCTTTGCTGTTTCCTGAGTGTAACTAGAGTGTTGTGATTGCAGAGGCACCTGTCGGACGTGGAGTTCGAGGCGTTCCTGCAGTGCGGGCGGCAGGAGTTCTACCGCCTGCCGCAGTGGCGCCGCAACGAGCTCAAGCGCCGCGCCCGCCTCTTCTGAACACACCACCACACGCTTTTAAACAGCTCCAATGTAATGTTGCTCCACTCGCCGTGTGCTAACAGATGATCATAAAAAGTAGTACAATCTACCCCTTTAAAAAAATGATATGTCAAATTGTGCCGCAATGAGCTCAAGCGACGCGCGAGGCTTTTCTTAACACCGCACCACCAACATGCTTTGATACAGGTTCAGTGTAGGGATGGGCGAAATGTGTCAGTAGAAAGAAAAGAGTGATATATATATTTCTATCAATGGGATATGTATCACTCTTTTATATCTTTATCCGTATATATCAATTGTCCCGCTCGCAACTGTATCGGCGCTTGCTGACTATGCGTCATCTTATGAGTGTGTGTGTGTGTGAGAGAGAGAGAGAGAGAGTAGTGGTAGTAGCGAGTGAGAAATAGTATACTTACTGTCTGTGTCTTAGTATTGTGTGTGTGTATCTACTTCTCGCGGAATATTTAGCGAATGACGCGTCCGAACTCGCCCGAACGACCGCTGTCGCTCTTTCGTGTTACTTCGGTCGACGCGCGACCTTTACATCGCTTATCGCTTTAGTAAATTGTTGCTGAGGGAGTGAGAGCTGTACGGATATACGGATACATTCGGATTCCTAAAGACAAGAAGAGTGATTCATGAAAAGAGAAAGATATATATCTTTTTTTTCTATCACTCCTGAGTTAGTTCAGTGTCATTGCTCCAGTCAGGTATAACATTATTTTGAGACTGATACTTAGGATCACTCAGCATGCGGCGAACGGAGCGATGTTATACAACTATTTTGCTGACACGTTCACATTTAATCGTATAAAGAAAATGAATAACTTACAACGGCGAAACAAATCTATACCTATAGGTAAATTGTGTTCTTGGACGTGTAGCATCTATATGTATTGGCTTTACAATGTCAAAATACTTAGAGAAAAAAAAACGATGAAACATAAGTCGTGTTTTCAAGCGTTATAGCAGTTCTTTAATGGCAACTTTGTTTTACAAATGTATCAATGTATGGTACAATTTAGTAAATCGATAATGCAATCGATTCTACGAGCTGACTCGTATTTTATTATAGGACCATTGATTTGATATTATCTTTTAATTCGAGAATAAACTACAATATGCAAATTATCGCATAATTTTTCGACCGCGTCGTTTTTAACGTAATAACTTCACTATTAACGCGACGTCGGTCGAGCGTTTTATTTATTAATTATAATAATGATATTACAATAACTTCACATAATAATATATTTGTTTAGTATGTGTAAGCGTGTGTATCAGCTCATAGAGTTGGATAGAGGCGCCCGGCGCGCCTTCATTCTGGATACTTCTAGAACTATCTAGAACTTGATATATTTAGGCTTTGATTGTATAAATAATGTAACTTAAAAGAGGCAAATAAATAATCAAGAGTTGTTATCATATATTATCACCTTCCAAAGTTATGTTTTCACGGTAGATGGCGTAACTTCAGCGAAGTCTCAGTTCCATTAGCGATAAGATCTACGCTTATAATACAATACCATCTACACCCACATTATAATCGGAACTTTGTATAAAGAATATCAGTCTTTATTATTTAATTGTCTCTGCTTACGACATGATTTTGGTCGAAAGTTCACTTATTGTAAAGGCGGTTCTAGAGGCGTTTTGACCACTAATATTGAATCACTTATATGAAGAATTGAATAGAAGCATAATCATAGTCGGTGGTGTTAAACTCCTGCAGGATCGCCTAACAAATGCGAGGTGGCCATTTATGACGACAAAAATACTGCATTTTGTTGCCACATTACATACATTTACATTACATAATATTACAAATACATTCTGTATGGTATGAACCTTCAGAATACCGTTTTCTCCGAAATTATTTCATAAGATTTGTCAAACCGAACACCTGAACAAGATATTTCAATAAAAATAAATTTTGTGATGTAGATGTATGTGCAATTAGTGCAATTAATAGCTTAAAGTGCAAGAAAATGAATGCGTGGACGTATGTCGTAAGTATGTGTTGTAATGGCCGCCTCGCCGCCCGGCACCGAGTGCCCGGGGCTGACGTACGATGCCTTTACAAATGGAAATAATATATATGCGAGTCTTTATTTTAGTGAGAACCAAATATATTATAATGTAAGATTATATTTTCTTTAGTTTAATTCGGGGACGTAGTCGTAAGCGTACGCTTCGCTAGGAAGTTTTCTAGTTTATTATATTTTAGTGTAGGCGTAGGGTGTCGGCTTGTGCGCTTGTGTGTGTGACCAGGTGCTATCTTACGGGCGGCGCGGCGGGCGACGAGCCAAGCGAGGGGCTCTAAGGGTGTTTATATACTGTCCGATCCGATACCCCATAATGTCGGATGACTCTCGGAGAAAACAGCAAGAGAGCGCCGCATGGGCAGCAAGTCCTTTTATTTTTTGCATTAACGCTTTCTTTTGAACATAAACATTTATTAAATTAATATAAAAAAAGCACTTTTTTACATTTTACTTCTTTGGGGTCGTCTACGACATTCGATGTAAGATCGGACAAAGTGAAAATGCTCTAACAGATTTCATTAATTATTAAACGTCTGTTAATCGTGGTAAAAGAAAGCAATTGAGAATATACACTCTCCTAAGCTTAGCGTTTTGACGCTAAACGCAGAGATGGGTGTATATTCTTAGTTACTTTTTAGTTATTGTCGCGATTGACTCTGGTTATAACCATATTAAAAAAAGAAAAACAATTATCATATATATTGTATACTGTAAAAACAAACACACCCATTTTAACGTTCAAAATGTTCTATAAAAATGTACTGTAAAATCTATAAATAGGTGTATTTTTACGAATTTAAATAAACTCGTTGCAGCTTGTTGAAATGAGAGGCAGCTTCATTTATATATTTAAATAAATTCCAATACAATATAAACCCTCGACAAATCATATCCTAAAAGTCTTAAAACACTGAAACTAAACACGGAACGGATACTAAAGCACTTAGGCGATACGTTTCCGATGTCAGTGTTACAGCGCAACTTACCTACCTTAGAACTTTATTATTTAATTCATTTGTAGATAAAAAAATAAGCAATAAAATAAAAAGTGTATACATATTAATGACCTTGACACTCCGCGCTGCAGCTCGCCCAGTCGCCGTTACTGCTTTTCGTATATTTCCAAAATATGTATTATGTTCCTAAGATAGGATTACTCCCAATAGTTACCGCCCTAGCCGAATATGAACCTTGTATCAACGATTCAAAGTTCACAATCGCATGGCGGCGGTAACTACTGGGATCAACCCCTAAGGGTCTCCCCACACCTATGGACGCGTAATCGGCAAAACACGATAGAAAAAAGCTTTACGTCTACGCAATAACACCGAAAAAAAAGACATTGCTCAGCTCGGCTCGGCCGACGCCTTACGACGCGACGACGTCTTTTTCTCGACGTCGACGAAAGCTATTTTTCTATCGTCTATTGCCGATTCTGCGTCGATAGGTGTGGGGAGACCCTAATACATCTAAACGAGTGTGTGTGTGTGAGCCAAATGTCCTGACGTCATTGTTGTTAATTTTATTGTAGGCAGCTTTCAACGGTTGCGACATAATTTATTTTTAAAAGCGTAGTTATTTTTTAATTGACAGCTTGGACGGCTAGGTAAGGGATAAGGTTAGATAGCTTACAAATTGAATCGCCTAATTTTGTTACCAATTCTTGCGACCGCTACCGGAATACCGGTTTTTATTCCAATTTTTATACATTGTCTTTCGGCACTCACTATACCTTAGTTTCAAGAAATATTATATCTGATTAATTACGTTGTTTTTTCATTTATTCCCTCCACCACTCCCATAAATTTGATAAGCTCTAATAAATTTAGATAGAACTGACATATGGTACCTGTACAAAACGGTAAGTTGGCAAATTTCTGTAGGTACCCAAGGCAATCCGGAATTGGTTAATAAATGTATCAAAGCAATCTGCTAAAAGTGTCTGCATTATATGGGCATGGGTGGGTTGTATGGCCGATGGCCGGGTACCTGTTAATCTAATTAAACAAAGCTAAATGAGAAATTTGAGAATCTCTATTCGCCATACCAACATACCTAGGGTTGCCAACCGTACTATATTATATAGTATTGTACTATATTTTGGCTCTCTGTACTATATACTTTTTAAAAAATATATAGTACGCTAAAATACTATATTTCCGATTAAACGTATATTACACTCATGTTTAGTATTTTATCTAAAAGTACTATATTTTTTTAAAATGTACTATATTTTTGATGCCATATTCTGGAAAATACTATATTCCACAAAAAAAAAGTTGGCAACCCTAAACATACCCTCTACATCTCTAAGACATCACCACATTTGACTTGGTCAAGAAATGAACGTAGGTAAATTATAAGGCTCAGAAATATTCAGCCAAGGCTCGAGCTCTACCAGATACCTACCTTTAGTTAGAGTAGTAACAATGAACCAGTTTTCCTAATCTATAAGTTGCTATAAGTATCTTTTGCTATTAATTGACAGCCTTATGTATCAAATTGAATTTTAATAGAATTATTTCAAAAGAGTCGGTCAATTGAGGAGGCTTTACACCCGTTGATTATTCAAATATTCAACGCGGTAGGTGCATAATTGATCTTTTAAAAACCTAGAAGCCACAAGGGCCCATTTCTGCATCGTTATTATGCCCCAACCCAGTCCATAATGTAGAAACTTAGAAGATATAACCGACGGAGACGCCATGTCTATAATTTTCGGTACAAAATAGTCTGCCGTTTTTTGCGGGGGAGGGGCACATCAAATGTATACGTGACGTAAATATAGCCATGTCAGATAAACGTCAGTCCATACATGTGGTTGACATGTCGTTGACCATTGGCCGCCTATTTTCGACAGAGGGGAACGCCTGTTAATGACCACTCCGTTGGTTATATTCTCTAAGTGTAGAAAAGTAATCCTGACAGTCCTGAGACTCCAGTCAAGTAGGACTATGCCAAATTGCCATGTAGGCCGTACATTAGATTGAGAAGCGCCACGTATATTGAGCGCCGACCTTGAGTTTTGTCGATCTAGGCCTGAATTCTATTACCTAGTTCTTCCATAATATCCACAATTCCACATGTTATGAAAAACGGAAAAAGTGATTAAATGCGACAGCTCAATAATATATTTTTCACTTCTCATGCTCAAAAAGTGCACCTTTATGTCGTGCGTAGACGACTTAAAATCGCATTTTATGCTCTAGAGCATAAAGTAAAATCATCTAATACGACCCTTATTGACTTAGCAATAAAGTCCAAATTCTGCCATACAAACTGCCAGCCCTGCCGGCGCGCCCCCGACCGGCGCTCTCCCGATCGGCGTGCCCCGCGCCTACGACCGGCCCAAGAACAATTTTCTTTAGTCTTGAATAAATACGTTAAAATAACCTAAAATATTTGATTTTTTGTATATTTTCCTCGCAATCGAAGTGAAAAGCAGAGTGTACAACAAGGGCATAAATGCCCATTTTTACCCTCGTCTACTATTTTGGTCTTCGCTTCGCTCAGACCAAAAAATTGCCTCGGGTGAAAATGGGTCACTTTATGCCCTTGTTGTACAATCTACTATTATGTAAACTAGAACTTTATGCTAAACCCATAAGATTTAATTCACTCAAAAATTTAAGAGTATAATAATTACGCAGCAACACCATTTGAAAATAAAACAAAAAAAAATGTAGGCATTAACAATTTTTAGAGATTTATTTCAAAAAAACAGAGAACGTTTTTCCGTACAAATCTAAAATAAAAACGGGTTTCTTTGTTACGTTATTAAGTTATTATTATGACATCCCTACTAATGGAATGAGTGAATGAATGTCATTCCATTGAATGATATTCTTCATTTGACTGCACTAAATGTTAGTGTATCTGTGGACATCGGTCGCGCGTGTGCCTGCGAGGTTGTGCGAGTCGTATGGAATCAATTAGATCTAAATTTCGGATGACTTGTAGACGAAAATAGTGTAGTGAAAATGATATTGCTAATTAGGTAGAACAAACGCAATAACCATATTTTTGAACCATATAGGTGTTTATTTTGTGTTAAGTGTCAGTATTCAGTGAGTATTATGAACTTTGAGGACTATGAAACGCTGCCGACCCAGAACCCCGTGACACACATGACGGCCGGGGCCGTGGCGGGCGTGATGGAGCACTGCATCATGTACCCGCTCGACTCCGTGAAGGTGAGCGCCGGAGCCCCGCGCCCAGGGCAGAGTTCCTGCCGATTTTCCTATTGCGTCTCGACGACCTAACCTAATCGTAATGACATTTCCGTCGGTTGTCGGCTGGCGATTACGCCACCGGACCGCAACCTGGGTTATGTAAAGCTCTTCTCGGACCATTTGCCAAATACTCGACCCGATCGTGTAATAGACGAAAATATTTGTTTAATATTCCATTTGACACATCGAGTCACAATATAAAATCAGCACATATTTTAAAATCACAAAAACAGTCCCATTCTGGTCGTTTTCGCCTTCTATTTTAGTCAAAATAGCTAAATAATAAAGTCAAAATGTCATAAAATTGATCAAAACAAGATATTGACAAATGTCAGTCCAGTTAAACGCATATAAATTGCACAATTCCCAAGCCGTTTTGTTTTCCAATTGGCGATGAGCGCATTGGCCCTGCGGGGCTGCGGGCGCGTGACCTTGAGAGGACCCGCTTTTCGCCTTCAACATCTATTACCTGTTTATTATGATTCGATTACGCTTAAACAGTCACTCCATTTCACAATTCACATTTGTTCAATATCAATGAGTTCTGATTTGTGTACAGTATGAACGGTCTGTTGCTGATAGGCCTTGTGTCATATCAGTTGTAAACAAGCTGCTAATTAGGTTAGGTCTGATTAGGTCTTGTTGGTTGCAAAGTTTTATCAAATACGAAAGTATACTAGACATAATAAGTGATGTTCTCAGGTAAAATTGCTACTGTATATATATGCAATACTTGTATGATTTGGATGACTTCTATTTGCATGTTAGTAGTGCCTTAGTGCCATTATAGACAATTATAAACATGTTACTTTTGTCTGAGAACTACAAATGATTGATTTTAACTTTTAAATAAACATGAGTGATTTTTTTAGACTGGTGTGATAAAAACAGTGAACAAAAGTGATTTAACAATTTTATTGATCATTGTCAATTATTTAACATAAAGTTTAAACTAAAAAGTAGTCTGCCTTGTTTGCTTTCTGCCAGCATACCTGGGTGAGGAATGCAGTCTCACAGTCATCCCCACCTTTCTGTGTTCCGCAGGCTCGTATGCTCTTCTCATTTTTGTTCTTCATATCTTCCGGTAGCATAGCCACCACTGCCTCAACATCTACCTCTCCCTCTGACAACATACCCGCTGTCTCCATGATGCATTTGGTGTAGCATTTCAGTTTAGGGTCGGGCATCAAATCTGCTCCTTGATTTACTTTCTCCACTAAGCTGAGGTCAACTCCTGTTTCCTCTCCGCAGTTCTCTCGTAACATTTTCATTAATTCCACCATTTCGTCATCCATGCAGCTCACTCCAAGCACCAATATTGCCACTATGGCACTGAAAACTCCACATCTGGACATTTTTCTAAAAAGGACCAAAAAACACTACAATATTGTGATAGTTTGTCAGAAAGTGGTATGATAGTGGAGGGCATTTTACAGAGACACCTTATATAAGGAGCATATTCTGGTCGGGCTAATCACCAGTTTACAGAGTTTGGTTGTCTATTCAATTACACAGTTTATCATCCTGGCTTGTTAAAATCTTGTTTCTTTGTTGTGAATCGAGTGTGTTTAGCGTCCTCTGTAATCTGCAATTTATTCTGTTTCTGTCGAGTCATGTGAGAAAATCATAGCCTACTTTAAACTGAATTGATGAGTTGTTGTTTTTTGTCATCCTCACAAATTGACAGTTTGATATCTACATGTTTTGAGGTGTCACTAGGTAAACACTTAATAGCATAGGGAGTTTACATAAGTGACAACATGTCAACATAAGTACATGTTTAATACTACCCTTTGGTGCGTTTTTCCTGAAGTCATGTGATTAGTTATTTGATGTTTATTTATAGGAAGTGCAACATATATTTATTGGTAGGTTGTAAAACATGTGATATACAATCTAATATTCTTTTTGAATGATAAGCAAATATTCTATACCTATAAAGTATACAACTCATATTATTTATGTAGACAATAAAATTCTCTCTAGTTGATTTCATTGTTCTAGTTGTTCTACTGTTAGTTAGATACTTAAACACATTATTTGTTATCACTTATGATTCTTATGAAGTGCTTAAAACAGTTTGCCAGTCCTATTATCATAGTGTATTGATAGTATATCAGGTGGGAGCCAATTAAATACTAATCTTTACTATGATAAGATATTAATTCATTATATTGCTTTTTCCCCTGACTTCCATACATATGGGTACAGTAAATACAGAATATATATAGGTCATTTTCACAGCAGGAAATTAGTAATTTAATTGTTTGCAAATACTTGTGGTGAAGTTTTTAGGGTGATGTGATACAGCCATCATTAATAGAGGATAAAACAAAAGTAACCCTCTGATAATTTTACAAAAATATCTTAATTTTTTACCACAGACTATAAACTGATAATTAATTTATCGCGAGTTACTTAAATAAAGACATGGCACACCGAATGCGTGTTCGTAGTTGTGCATGTGTGCGTTGTAATATACAGATGCTTATGAGAGACGGCACATCGCTTTGCGTGACGTGTGCATGCACGGCTCCAGCGCACGCGCACGTACATATACGCAGCCGGTGTGCTGGCCTACTCATAACTCTAGGAAGTCAGAGGCGCGGTTGTCATAATCATGACCGACTTATTTATCAAATAATCGCGGAAAAACATCGTAATCATACCACTGATAAGCTTCTAACGAATGTCCTTGATTAATTCCATTTCATTAGGTCAAAAGTTATGTATTTACCGGCCGATCCACCAAAATTCGTATGAAGTGATAAATGAGGGACAAAAACTATATAGATTGTACTTCAGAAATGTCACTAACACATGTCAATGTCAATTTCAGGTTCACCATCATTGGTGAATAGACTTTTGTTGATTTATTTATAGTTGTGATAAAAATAGTTGTAATGCCAGAACTAGATAGAGTTACCTATTCACCAAACACCTAAACTCAACATTTACACAATTATATCATTGACATCTTGTCTAGATCTTAGTGTCTCATAAGGTGTTGCACCAACCACAGTTAACAGACTGAGCAGAGATCTCCTCGTAGAGTTAGACCAAGATAAGCCTGCAACGATTTTGATAGCACACGCAGTGCAAGTGTTATTTTAAACGTCAAACGTCTATGAAATTATGACGTATAAAATAACACTTGCACTGCGTATGCTATCAAAATCGTTGCAGACTTTTCTTCTTCTAACTCTCTGAAACTTCCGCTAACTGGAATAACGGTGACAGACGGTTTGGTGCAACCGACCCTTAGAAACGTAACAATCCTCTAGTGACATGAAGTTTAACCTAGGTACAATAAGATTAGCAGCAGAACTACGTAAAAGGGTGAAGTGTTCAAAAGACCTTAACAAAGCAATAGCATGTGTAGATTATTTTGAAATTTCGCTCGCGCAGTAACTTTAGACTTCAGTTGCTGTCTTTATTTAGCGATATTTCTCGATCGTGACAAAGCAAAATAGCTGAACTCAATTTGTTCTGCAAATAGGCCACGAGGACACTCAAGACTAGCTGATTTGCGAAGGCATCCAATACTAAAATATCAGTGAAAGCTACCGAAGAAAATATTCCACAGCATATTAAGTGTAGTGTAAATGCCTGCCGATGGTTATCTATGTTTGCATTGTATGTTTTGCCGACTCTTTACAGCAGACTACTTAAAGTAGCACATCGTTTTATCAACGATATAATCATTATAATTAGAGCTTGCTCCAGTGTCGTGTATTGATATTGAAAACCGGGAAATTCTTATTTTCTCATATAAAACCGTTACAGTACGGTTTCCACAAATATGGGGACGATTAAAGTAGCATAGGCACATACATTACATATCTAAAAGTAGATTAGAACACCATATATGGTTTTTCAAACACCGGGATAATATAATATGTACGGTTACCGGGACACTGCTTCATATCGAGACATGGCCAGATTGTCCAAGGCGTACCGGGAAGTAAGGCAACCGTACATTACTGGGCAACTCATGGAGCTAACTCTAAACATAATGTCTGCGCGAATATGCTAAGCCATGCAGTGATCTCTAAACTTAACCCGAGGGCCGCAGCCAAGCCTCCGCTTCCACGGAAAGCAGGCCCACGGGCCGTCGTTATGGGATCGCTAATATCGCTATACTAAGCCGTGCCTACCTATACCTCTCGTGTCGAATGATGGTCCCTACGCTGGTAGAGCCAGACGCATTGAAGCGCTGTGTGTGTGTTTCAGACGCGGATGCAGTCGCTCCGGACGGCCCACAACAGCTCCATAACGGAGACCTTCCGACACATGGTCCGGCGGGAAGGCTTGCTCAGGTAAACCTTAAGGTTCTATTAACGCTTTCTACGAGATCCTCCTCCACAGGCATCCCCTGGCAGATATAGATACACAATTCCTGTGTTATAATTAGAGGGACAGGGTGAGCTATGTATTTACCTTACGTCTTACGTCATATTATAAGGCAAATAGCTCATCTTTCCGAGCTCTGGTTATAATTATAAAGTAACTAAAACTGGACAAGGATTTCCTAATCTTACATTTAGTCATTTTCAATCTGACATTTCGTTAATCTTATTGCAAACACAAAAAGTCCCCCAGATACGAGTAAAGAAAGTTAAGAGTGTTTTGAACGCGTTCGTTATTTGTGCGAGAAAATAGTTTCTTAGAATAGTCTTGTTGAGTAGATTACTGTCTAATAGCGATTATTTTTTTGGCAAAATTTGTACATAATCGCATCTAAGATCACCCTCCATGAAGTTAAGGTCTTCTGGACCTTCGCTTCTCAGTTATTTCCCTCCATTCACCACAAACGTTCCGCCATGTCGTCTGGAGGCGCGCCCGCGATAAGTTATCGCTATCAGCGTACGTGCGGCTCCTATCGACACGTCGTCAAGTGACTGTCAGCCTGTCAGCACGGTTATCGCGCGCTAAACGTATGACCTGTGCCATCCGGCGACCCGGCCGAAAATCATTTAAGAAGTTGCTGAGTAAATTATCAACGCCATGTTACCTCATGACCTTCATGACCTTTGTCTTTACTGTTCTCTGGATCAATGGAATTAATTTAAAAGAATGGCTACGGTCAAGCCATTAGATTAGACCAGGGGTCTCCAAACCCCGGCCCGCGGAGCCCCAAAGCGAGTGCCCACTGTCCGGCCCGCGGGAGTCAGACTCCAGGGGTTCAGCTAGGGTTGCCAGATCGAAAGGCGCTATTATCGGGAAACAATAGAAATTTTTCGGGATTTTGGGACATAAGTCGGGGAAAAAAAAAACATTCAAATTAAATTAATTGTATTAAAAACAACGATATTTTACATTATTGGCACTACGTCAGCTCGCTCACTCGACGACAGTTCGGAGCTTGAAATTATTGATTTAAAACGTGAAGCTGTTTTTCGGGACAGTTTACACTTTGTCGGGAATCGGGAACACATGCTAAAAATCGGGAAAATCCCGCCAAATCCCGACCATCTGGCAACGTTCAGCATTCATTGAGAGAGGAACTATTCCTAACAGCAGCAACCAGACACCGTCCCCCGGCGAAAAAACCGACGGTGGCCCGCGCGTAAGTTTCTGAGGCGCAATATGGCCCTCAGCTAAAAAAGTTTGGAGACCCCTGGATTAGACCATGTCACCCGGACTATAAATATAAATCGTGTGACTTACATATGTTTCATCAATTTGTTCAATAGTTTTGATGCTGCGCGGTGAAACACGTTCAAAAACTTAAAACGTCACCACCATTTGCTAAAAGCTCGAGCCATGTGGTCTTAATCGTTTACTTTATACACGTAAACAATATCGTAGGTGATTTTACATATTATTATGTGTTCATGGATTTTCTGACGTAAATTAGCTTTGGCATCACGAATCACGGTGATTTGCAAGATAGTCCTATAAAATACCTATTATTTTCATATAGTGAATAGAATCAGGCGTTACTTTGCGGAAATCCATACTAATTAAAACCAAAATATTACTTTGCTAATCCGCGAAAAGATAACGTGCTAGTCAATCAGTGCTAACCCGTTATACTTACTTGCGTATTTTTACATGCAATTAATATTCCCACCCTCCCACCGCAAAAATAAATACGCAAATAAATATAACAAACCACCACCAAAAGAATAAACCTCGACACGTGTTTCGCCTCTCTACGAGGCATCCTCAGGAGTTGTTGACGGTCTGACGCCCGGCAACGGAATGACCTGTCTAGAATGGTCGGCCATATTTATACCTTGACCACTCCCCCTACCGTGCAAGTGTGAGTGAGATGGAAAAATTCGTAATAACGGCGATGACGCAACATTCAATTGTTCGTTAAGAATCATGCCCCTATTGTTGTACCTAATTATTTCCAGTTGTTCCAGAACACCCAAACGCAATCCCTTTTCGCAAACATGTAAAATATCAAAAGAATGATTCTCAGATAAAGTGTGACCTGTATCTAATAAGTGCTTTGCAAAATTGGACTTCTCTGGATGGTTATGTCTATATGACGCAACATGCTCTTTATACCTAGTAGTGAAACTACGGCCCGTTTGCCCCACATACACTTTATTGCAATCGTCACAGGTAAGCTTATAAACTCCAGACTTTTTCCCATTCTCGATCTTATCTTTGCCATTGCAAAGCTTCGAGTGCAAAGTATTATTTGTCTTAAAGGCCACAGGAATGTCGTTAGACTTCAACATTTTGTAAATTGCATCAGACAACTTGCCAACATAAGTTATGCTCGCTTTATATTTCTTAATCGGTTCAGAGGATCGTGCCGCATACAACATAGTGTTGACCATACTATTCCGCTTTTTCCTGATGATACCATCCACAACAGACTTATCGTAACCATTCGAAACTGCTAAGTGATAAATATTATTTAATTCAATCTGATAGTGTTCATCAGAAAGAGGCACAGTCAACATTCTATGCACATAACAATGAAAAGCAGCCAACTTATGCTGCCACGGATGCGTGGAAGAAGCCGGGATAACTGTATCGGTATGTGTAGGCTTACGGTAAATTTTGAACTGATGCCTGTTGTTTACTTTAGTGATTGTTAAATCTAGAAAATTCAATGAGTTGTCTTGCTCTAGTTCCTTTTTAAACTTAATTTTTGGATGCTTACCATTAATTTCAGCAATAAATGCATCCAGCAGGCCCATACTACCCGTCCAACAAATAATCAAATCATCCACGTATCTAAAATAGTATAATATATTATTGTTGCCCGCAATATGCTGGTTCTCAAAATGGTCCATAAAAATATCAGCCATTAAAGGACTTAGTGGTGAACCCATAGCCAAACCATCACTTTGCAAATAATACTGTCCCCCAAATCTGAAATAATTTTGTTTCATACAAATCGCTGTTAGATCTATCAATTCATCTACTTCCCCTGGATGTAAACGTTGCCTTTCAAAAAGACCCTTAATAATCTCCAAAGTCTCTCCATATGGCACATTTGTAAACAAACTGTCTACATCCAATGAAAGAAGAACAGCATTATCTGGTATGTTAATGTCCTGGATCTTTTCTATTAACTGCAAGCTATTTTTCAAGCAATATTTCGGCTGGAACTGGGACTTGTCTCTTATAATGGAATTCAACCTTTTTGCCAAATTATAAGTTGGCGCACCCAAATATGAGACCACTGGACGAACTGGGATATTATCCTTATGAATTTTGGGAAGTCCATAAAGAATAGGAGCTCGTGGATTCATAGGCACAACCATACTCTTCTGATGTTCGGTTTCAAAAACAAATGAAGAATTCTTAACTGCTTGTCTAAGATCTTTCTGGAACCCTGGAGTTGGGTCTCTTTGCAATCTCGAAAATCCGTCACCTTGAATAAGGTCTAGTACTTTCTGATTATACTGTCCCTTCTCCATAATCACAATGCAGTTGCCTTTATCTGCCTTTGAAACCACCAAATCACTGTCTTGCACTTTCTGTTGTATAGATCTTAGCAGCAAAACATCAGAATCAACACACGCACCCTGTGCTGGACTAGTACTCTTGATAACATTAGCCACCATGGTCTTTGTATCTACATCACCACGGCCCCGCACTATTGCAACCTCAGAATCCACTGCCAAATTTTCTAATGTTCTATGAGTAATTTTTGTCTGGAAATTATACTTCAAACCTTTATCTAAAAGCCCAATTTCATTTTCTGAGAACTCCACATTAGTTAAATTCTTGACTCGAGGATGGAAAACATGGTGAGTTGTTACTTGCACATCCCTTCTCCTTAAAAATGAACCAGAACTCGACTCTGTTAACCTATGCAATTTGTTAAGCTGGGTAGTATACATCTGGTGTGCAAGTTCAGAAGCAAAGTATCTCGCCTTCTGGTCCAGAATATCGAATTCGAGATTATGCAACTTAAATGAAAGTTCTGAATATAACACCTTAAGATGCAATTTCAAATTATCCCTTACTGAAAACCAGTGGCGAGATTCTTCGTTCAACCATATTTTCTGAGCCCTATTAATAGCCAATTTAGCAGCCCTGGAAGTACTACTACAGCGGAAATGGATGTAATTAGGAACAACATTCAAACGCTTGCACTGTTGGTTAAACCAAACATTCTGGACAGCTGCACGATGTTGTTTGGTTAGTTTGACATAAAGTCGTGCCTGTTCGGCCACGCAAGCCGTTTTCAAATAGTGAATAGAATCAGGCGTTACTTTGCGGAAATCCATACTAATTAAAACCAAAATATTACTTTGCTAATCCGCGAAAAGATAACGTGCTAGTCAATCAGTGCTAACCCGTTATACTTACTTGCGTATTTTTACATGCAATTAATATTCCCACCCTCCCACCGCAAAAATAAATACGCAAATAAATATAACAAACCACCACCAAAAGAATAAACCTCGACACGTGTTTCGCCTCTCTACGAGGCATCCTCAGGAGTTGTTGACGGTCTGACGCCCGGCAACGGAATGACCTGTCTAGAATGGTCGGCCATATTTATACCTTGACCACTCCCCCTACCGTGCAAGTGTGAGTGAGATGGAAAAATTCGTAATAACGGCGATGACGCAACATTCAATTGTTCGTTAAGAATCATGCCCCTATTGTTGTACCTAATTATTTCCAGTTGTTCCAGAACACCCAAACGCAATCCCTTTTCGCAAACATGTAAAATATCAAAAGAATGATTCTCAGATAAAGTGTGACCTGTATCTAATAAGTGCTTTGCAAAATTGGACTTCTCTGGATGGTTATGTCTATATGACGCAACATGCTCTTTATACCTAGTAGTGAAACTACGGCCCGTTTGCCCCACATACACTTTATTGCAATCGTCACAGGTAAGCTTATAAACTCCAGACTTTTTCCCATTCTCGATCTTATCTTTGCCATTGCAAAGCTTCGAGTGCAAAGTATTATTTGTCTTAAAGGCCACAGGAATGTCGTTAGACTTCAACATTTTGTAAATTGCATCAGACAACTTGCCAACATAAGTTATGCTCGCTTTATATTTCTTAATCGGTTCAGAGGATCGTGCCGCATACAACATAGTGTTGACCATACTATTCCGCTTTTTCCTGATGATACCATCCACAACAGACTTATCGTAACCATTCGAAACTGCTAAGTGATAAATATTATTTAATTCAATCTGATAGTGTTCATCAGAAAGAGGCACAGTCAACATTCTATGCACATAACAATGAAAAGCAGCCAACTTATGCTGCCACGGATGCGTGGAAGAAGCCGGGATAACTGTATCGGTATGTGTAGGCTTACGGTAAATTTTGAACTGATGCCTGTTGTTTACTTTAGTGATTGTTAAATCTAGAAAATTCAATGAGTTGTCTTGCTCTAGTTCCTTTTTAAACTTAATTTTTGGATGCTTACCATTAATTTCAGCAATAAATGCATCCAGCAGGCCCATACTACCCGTCCAACAAATAATCAAATCATCCACGTATCTAAAATAGTATAATATATTATTGTTGCCCGCAATATGCTGGTTCTCAAAATGGTCCATAAAAATATCAGCCATTAAAGGACTTAGTGGTGAACCCATAGCCAAACCATCACTTTGCAAATAATACTGTCCCCCAAATCTGAAATAATTTTGTTTCATACAAATCGCTGTTAGATCTATCAATTCATCTACTTCCCCTGGATGTAAACGTTGCCTTTCAAAAAGACCCTTAATAATCTCCAAAGTCTCTCCATATGGCACATTTGTAAACAAACTGTCTACATCCAATGAAAGAAGAACAGCATTATCTGGTATGTTAATGTCCTGGATCTTTTCTATTAACTGCAAGCTATTTTTCAAGCAATATTTCGGCTGGAACTGGGACTTGTCTCTTATAATGGAATTCAACCTTTTTGCCAAATTATAAGTTGGCGCACCCAAATATGAGACCACTGGACGAACTGGGATATTATCCTTATGAATTTTGGGAAGTCCATAAAGAATAGGAGCTCGTGGATTCATAGGCACAACCATACTCTTCTGATGTTCGGTTTCAAAAACAAATGAAGAATTCTTAACTGCTTGTCTAAGATCTTTCTGGAACCCTGGAGTTGGGTCTCTTTGCAATCTCGAAAATCCGTCACCTTGAATAAGGTCTAGTACTTTCTGATTATACTGTCCCTTCTCCATAATCACAATGCAGTTGCCTTTATCTGCCTTTGAAACCACCAAATCACTGTCTTGCACTTTCTGTTGTATAGATCTTAGCAGCAAAACATCAGAATCAACACACGCACCCTGTGCTGGACTAGTACTCTTGATAACATTAGCCACCATGGTCTTTGTATCTACATCACCACGGCCCCGCACTATTGCAACCTCAGAATCCACTGCCAAATTTTCTAATGTTCTATGAGTAATTTTTGTCTGGATTTCCGCAAAGTAACGCCTGATTCTATTCACTATTTGAAAACGGCTTGCGTGGCCGAACAGGCACGACTTTATGTCAAACTAACCAAACAACATCGTGCAGCTGTCCAGAATGTTTGGTTTAACCAACAGTGCAAGCGTTTGAATGTTGTTCCTAATTACATCCATTTCCGCTGTAGTAGTACTTCCAGGGCTGCTAAATTGGCTATTAATAGGGCTCAGAAAATATGGTTGAACGAAGAATCTCGCCACTGGTTTTCAGTAAGGGATAATTTGAAATTGCATCTTAAGGTGTTATATTCAGAACTTTCATTTAAGTTGCATAATCTCGAATTCGATATTCTGGACCAGAAGGCGAGATACTTTGCTTCTGAACTTGCACACCAGATGTATACTACCCAGCTTAACAAATTGCATAGGTTAACAGAGTCGAGTTCTGGTTCATTTTTAAGGAGAAGGGATGTGCAAGTAACAACTCACCATGTTTTCCATCCTCGAGTCAAGAATTTAACTAATGTGGAGTTCTCAGAAAATGAAATTGGGCTTTTAGATAAAGGTTTGAAGTATAATTTCCAGACAAAAATTACTCATAGAACATTAGAAAATTTGGCAGTGGATTCTGAGGTTGCAATAGTGCGGGGCCGTGGTGATGTAGATACAAAGACCATGGTGGCTAATGTTATCAAGAGTACTAGTCCAGCACAGGGTGCGTGTGTTGATTCTGATGTTTTGCTGCTAAGATCTATACAACAGAAAGTGCAAGACAGTGATTTGGTGGTTTCAAAGGCAGATAAAGGCAACTGCATTGTGATTATGGAGAAGGGACAGTATAATCAGAAAGTACTAGACCTTATTCAAGGTGACGGATTTTCGAGATTGCAAAGAGACCCAACTCCAGGGTTCCAGAAAGATCTTAGACAAGCAGTTAAGAATTCTTCATTTGTTTTTGAAACCGAACATCAGAAGAGTATGGTTGTGCCTATGAATCCACGAGCTCCTATTCTTTATGGACTTCCCAAAATTCATAAGGATAATATCCCAGTTCGTCCAGTGGTCTCATATTTGGGTGCGCCAACTTATAATTTGGCAAAAAGGTTGAATTCCATTATAAGAGACAAGTCCCAGTTCCAGCCGAAATATTGCTTGAAAAATAGCTTGCAGTTAATAGAAAAGATCCAGGACATTAACATACCAGATAATGCTGTTCTTCTTTCATTGGATGTAGACAGTTTGTTTACAAATGTGCCATATGGAGAGACTTTGGAGATTATTAAGGGTCTTTTTGAAAGGCAACGTTTACATCCAGGGGAAGTAGATGAATTGATAGATCTAACAGCGATTTGTATGAAACAAAATTATTTCAGATTTGGGGGACAGTATTATTTGCAAAGTGATGGTTTGGCTATGGGTTCACCACTAAGTCCTTTAATGGCTGATATTTTTATGGACCATTTTGAGAACCAGCATATTGCGGGCAACAATAATATATTATACTATTTTAGATACGTGGATGATTTGATTATTTGTTGGACGGGTAGTATGGGCCTGCTGGATGCATTTATTGCTGAAATTAATGGTAAGCATCCAAAAATTAAGTTTAAAAAGGAACTAGAGCAAGACAACTCATTGAATTTTCTAGATTTAACAATCACTAAAGTAAACAACAGGCATCAGTTCAAAATTTACCGTAAGCCTACACATACCGATACAGTTATCCCGGCTTCTTCCACGCATCCGTGGCAGCATAAGTTGGCTGCTTTTCATTGTTATGTGCATAGAATGTTGACTGTGCCTCTTTCTGATGAACACTATCAGATTGAATTAAATAATATTTATCACTTAGCAGTTTCGAATGGTTACGATAAGTCTGTTGTGGATGGTATCATCAGGAAAAAGCGGAATAGTATGGTCAACACTATGTTGTATGCGGCACGATCCTCTGAACCGATTAAGAAATATAAAGCGAGCATAACTTATGTTGGCAAGTTGTCTGATGCAATTTACAAAATGTTGAAGTCTAACGACATTCCTGTGGCCTTTAAGACAAATAATACTTTGCACTCGAAGCTTTGCAATGGCAAAGATAAGATCGAGAATGGGAAAAAGTCTGGAGTTTATAAGCTTACCTGTGACGATTGCAATAAAGTGTATGTGGGGCAAACGGGCCGTAGTTTCACTACTAGGTATAAAGAGCATGTTGCGTCATATAGACATAACCATCCAGAGAAGTCCAATTTTGCAAAGCACTTATTAGATACAGGTCACACTTTATCTGAGAATCATTCTTTTGATATTTTACATGTTTGCGAAAAGGGATTGCGTTTGGGTGTTCTGGAACAACTGGAAATAATTAGGTACAACAATAGGGGCATGATTCTTAACGAACAATTGAATGTTGCGTCATCGCCGTTATTACGAATTTTTCCATCTCACTCACACTTGCACGGTAGGGGGAGTGGTCAAGGTATAAATATGGCCGACCATTCTAGACAGGTCATTCCGTTGCCGGGCGTCAGACCGTCAACAACTCCTGAGGATGCCTCGTAGAGAGGCGAAACACGTGTCGAGGTTTATTCTTTTGGTGGTGGTTTGTTATATTTATTTGCGTATTTATTTTTGCGGTGGGAGGGTGGGAATATTAATTGCATGTAAAAATACGCAAGTAAGTATAACGGGTTAGCACTGATTGACTAGCACGTTATCTTTTCGCGGATTAGCAAAGTAATATTTTGGTTTTAATTAGTATGGATTTCCGCAAAGTAACGCCTGATTCTATTCACTATTTGAAAACGGCTTGCGTGGCCGAACAGGCACGACTTTATGTCAAACTAACCAAACAACATCGTGCAGCTGTCCAGAATGTTTGGTTTAACCAACAGTGCAAGCGTTTGAATGTTGTTCCTAATTACATCCATTTCCGCTGTAGTAGTACTTCCAGGGCTGCTAAATTGGCTATTAATAGGGCTCAGAAAATATGGTTGAACGAAGAATCTCGCCACTGGTTTTCAGTAAGGGATAATTTGAAATTGCATCTTAAGGTGTTATATTCAGAACTTTCATTTAAGTTGCATAATCTCGAATTCGATATTCTGGACCAGAAGGCGAGATACTTTGCTTCTGAACTTGCACACCAGATGTATACTACCCAGCTTAACAAATTGCATAGGTTAACAGAGTCGAGTTCTGGTTCATTTTTAAGGAGAAGGGATGTGCAAGTAACAACTCACCATGTTTTCCATCCTCGAGTCAAGAATTTAACTAATGTGGAGTTCTCAGAAAATGAAATTGGGCTTTTAGATAAAGGTTTGAAGTATAATTTCCAGACAAAAATTACTCATAGAACATTAGAAAATTTGGCAGTGGATTCTGAGGTTGCAATAGTGCGGGGCCGTGGTGATGTAGATACAAAGACCATGGTGGCTAATGTTATCAAGAGTACTAGTCCAGCACAGGGTGCGTGTGTTGATTCTGATGTTTTGCTGCTAAGATCTATACAACAGAAAGTGCAAGACAGTGATTTGGTGGTTTCAAAGGCAGATAAAGGCAACTGCATTGTGATTATGGAGAAGGGACAGTATAATCAGAAAGTACTAGACCTTATTCAAGGTGACGGATTTTCGAGATTGCAAAGAGACCCAACTCCAGGGTTCCAGAAAGATCTTAGACAAGCAGTTAAGAATTCTTCATTTGTTTTTGAAACCGAACATCAGAAGAGTATGGTTGTGCCTATGAATCCACGAGCTCCTATTCTTTATGGACTTCCCAAAATTCATAAGGATAATATCCCAGTTCGTCCAGTGGTCTCATATTTGGGTGCGCCAACTTATAATTTGGCAAAAAGGTTGAATTCCATTATAAGAGACAAGTCCCAGTTCCAGCCGAAATATTGCTTGAAAAATAGCTTGCAGTTAATAGAAAAGATCCAGGACATTAACATACCAGATAATGCTGTTCTTCTTTCATTGGATGTAGACAGTTTGTTTACAAATGTGCCATATGGAGAGACTTTGGAGATTATTAAGGGTCTTTTTGAAAGGCAACGTTTACATCCAGGGGAAGTAGATGAATTGATAGATCTAACAGCGATTTGTATGAAACAAAATTATTTCAGATTTGGGGGACAGTATTATTTGCAAAGTGATGGTTTGGCTATGGGTTCACCACTAAGTCCTTTAATGGCTGATATTTTTATGGACCATTTTGAGAACCAGCATATTGCGGGCAACAATAATATATTATACTATTTTAGATACGTGGATGATTTGATTATTTGTTGGACGGGTAGTATGGGCCTGCTGGATGCATTTATTGCTGAAATTAATGGTAAGCATCCAAAAATTAAGTTTAAAAAGGAACTAGAGCAAGACAACTCATTGAATTTTCTAGATTTAACAATCACTAAAGTAAACAACAGGCATCAGTTCAAAATTTACCGTAAGCCTACACATACCGATACAGTTATCCCGGCTTCTTCCACGCATCCGTGGCAGCATAAGTTGGCTGCTTTTCATTGTTATGTGCATAGAATGTTGACTGTGCCTCTTTCTGATGAACACTATCAGATTGAATTAAATAATATTTATCACTTAGCAGTTTCGAATGGTTACGATAAGTCTGTTGTGGATGGTATCATCAGGAAAAAGCGGAATAGTATGGTCAACACTATGTTGTATGCGGCACGATCCTCTGAACCGATTAAGAAATATAAAGCGAGCATAACTTATGTTGGCAAGTTGTCTGATGCAATTTACAAAATGTTGAAGTCTAACGACATTCCTGTGGCCTTTAAGACAAATAATACTTTGCACTCGAAGCTTTGCAATGGCAAAGATAAGATCGAGAATGGGAAAAAGTCTGGAGTTTATAAGCTTACCTGTGACGATTGCAATAAAGTGTATGTGGGGCAAACGGGCCGTAGTTTCACTACTAGGTATAAAGAGCATGTTGCGTCATATAGACATAACCATCCAGAGAAGTCCAATTTTGCAAAGCACTTATTAGATACAGGTCACACTTTATCTGAGAATCATTCTTTTGATATTTTACATGTTTGCGAAAAGGGATTGCGTTTGGGTGTTCTGGAACAACTGGAAATAATTAGGTACAACAATAGGGGCATGATTCTTAACGAACAATTGAATGTTGCGTCATCGCCGTTATTACGAATTTTTCCATCTCACTCACACTTGCACGGTAGGGGGAGTGGTCAAGGTATAAATATGGCCGACCATTCTAGACAGGTCATTCCGTTGCCGGGCGTCAGACCGTCAACAACTCCTGAGGATGCCTCGTAGAGAGGCGAAACACGTGTCGAGGTTTATTCTTTTGGTGGTGGTTTGTTATATTTATTTGCGTATTTATTTTTGCGGTGGGAGGGTGGGAATATTAATTGCATGTAAAAATACGCAAGTAAGTATAACGGGTTAGCACTGATTGACTAGCACGTTATCTTTTCGCGGATTAGCAAAGTAATATTTTGGTTTTAATTATTATTTTCATGTTACGTCTACTAAGTAGTACCCTTGAAACGCTCTTACTTGCGCGGAGCTATGCATTCAACAATTGCTACCGGATCCCGGGGCTGGCCTAGGGCTTGATGTAGTCGATGTCCAAACTTTTTGACACATTGACCACAACCAGACCTCCTGTTCGGTATTAGCTACCTTTTCGCGGGCAGAATTGGCCTTTTCTTTCGTCTCGACCCCGAGCCCAACTCACGAGCCCTTCTTTTTTTTGACTTTGTGTTTTAATGACAACGGGAAAACGTATATTAACCTGACGGAAGAGGGTGCATACCTGCTTGAAAAGTTCTGGAGGAACTTGCATTTTACAGTGATAACATGATATAAGACAACATGATAAAAAATATTTGCCGAATATTCGGCAATTTAACCGAATAATTCGGCCGAATACGAACATTGAAAAACTTGCCGAATTCTGAATGGTTACCGAATATTCGGCCTATGTCTAATTTATTATATGACATCGATTTTAATTTACGTCACAGCTGTTTACCTACATGGGGCACAACGTGGTTATCGTGGCCTCTATAAAACTTGTAAATTAAATAAGTAATTATTCGTAAACTAGTGGAACCAACTGTTCGCGTGACGTCCCAAACTGTAGTTGTGATGACACAATGAGACTAAAGGTCGACAAGTAAATGGAGTAAAGTTTGATCGAAGAATCGGAAGGTCAATGTCGGCCGTCACTAGCGACTGTATGTACGGAACAACAACCTCACTGTTAACAATTTTTAAACCTTATCGCTAAGACATCAGAACCACTAATGGCCAGTTAAATGTTGCTGTTTTCATGTAATATTCATGCAAACTTATCGTGTGCAAGTGTCAACGTCAAGCGATTAGCCTTGACCACGAAAAAGGCGGGTGGATTCTCGCTAAAGGCGGGATTCCACCAGTGTGCCGCACAAGCATATTCAGTACAAAAAAACTTGTGCCGCACACTGGTGGAAGCCTTTAGTCTCTAGCATCAACGTTGTCTTAAGGGGCTACCCGAGGTTTTCATCGATTTTGGCAAGTTTTGAATCGTATCTCCTACTTTTGCAGTATAGATAGAATTATAAAGCAAACGGCTATCGGTTCTTCAATCTTTTATCTCCATTTTTGTCTACCGGATTTTTTAATGATTTTTTTAAACATTGTCTAAAAAATACTTTTTTGGTATCTCGATTGCCGTGAAAGTGAAGGATACGAAACCTTTTTAAAAAGTAAGAAAGTATTTGGGTTCATCTTTGACATCTCTGAGTGTTAGAAAATGATGGTTTTGAAGACAGACGGGCCAACAGAGATGCCTGTTAACCCGGTTTCGTACGAGGAAATGGGGCAGAAGTTTGATCGATGCCGAATCAGAAGGTCAATGGCGACCGCTGTGCGTCAACCACTCATGAAATATTCAGCGGCCGCGGACGCAGGAACGCAATCGAGCAGTAGCGTCAAATAATCAATATACGCAAAGGAAATACTTCATTGGACTAGCCTAACGTAGTCAGAGTCAGGGTCATCATCATAGGCCTGCCGATGTGAATCCATTTGCTTAGGGTCGGCTCAACAGGCAGGGCCCCATTTTATAAAGAAATTACAAATTTACAGGTGGAAAGTTGCGTTTGTCACACGCTTGACCGATGGCGTTTTGGACAGCGTTGCCGCCGCTTTAGAAAAGTAGAATTGCAACTTGTAGTTTTATAGAATGCGCTCTAGCCTCTCAAGTCCCGAGTTCCTTTAATAAGAACAAATGAAAATATATATAATTTTGAACTATAATGGAACAAAAGAAGGTTCCAAATTAACTCTGGGTCTTAGGAGGCTAGATGTCGGCGCAGCAGCGATTCTTAGCGAGTAGCGATATTATCGCTTGTAGTTAGGGTTGCCATATGGAAGAATTAAATGTCCTGATAAAAATCCGGACATCACCCTAAAAATCCGGACATTTCTTGTAGCAGAGATTTGGCGTAACTTGAACGACGCCCCGGCGGCGCGCTGCTCTCTGCGGTGTACTGTATCGTGGATCTACTTTTCCCTTTCCCTTCGCCCTATCCCGTAGCCCCCTCCCCGGGCGCGCATTTTATTTTTATAAGGTCATTCCTAAAAATCCGGACACATGCCAAGTCCGGCCGCAAGCCGGACAAAGGGTAAAAATCCGGACATGTCCGGACAAATCCGGACCTATGGCAACCCTACTTGTAGTCAGCTCATAGCGTATAGCGAGTGAGTTTCATTTCGCGGGCTCTTTCATCTTAGAAAAAGTATAGGTTCGCACGTGTAAACAGCTAACGATCATCGATTAATGTATTATGTATTATTTGCAAGCAATCTACATCTACTCGTATAAGTTTTTTGCGCGAGAAAATAGTTTATAACTAATAGCATACCTACACGCCAATCACGCCATAGGTCAGAAGAAAAGTGTTCATCTCTGACTTAATTAAGTTATTTGCGAAAATACGGACAACTCTTAGTTTGAGTTTGACGTAAGTAGCTCAATACAATCATAGGATTAATTTAATGATTTTCTATATTTTAACCCAATGGTTTCTGGTAGGAGCTTAGCTTAGGTTCCCTTACCCTCGCTATACAATACGATCGATAGAGTATGTATGCAAATAACATTTGCGTGGTGGACGTGGACGCCTACATTTAGTTGAGTGGTGCCAGCCTACCACTGCCGGGGCGTCCCCTTTTATGCTGATATCATTGACATAAATAAATAGTGCTGTAACCCAATAATATGTTAGATCTAACACGGAATAGACACTACTTATCTTATTTGTACAGCCATAAGAGTATGAGTAGTGTATTTTTTTGTCTTGTTGTTTAACGTGTGCAAAATGTTGCAGGTGACTGTAACTTTTTCGAATTATTGAAATACCCCCGTTTTGAAGGTTCCGTCACACAGGCGCGTTTTCCGGGCGGGGCGTGAGCGCGGTGTGAGCGTTTTATATGTAAAAGCGGCGCGCCCCGCTCACGCGCCGCCCGCAAAACGCGCCTGTGTGGCGGAGTCTTTTGGGTTCCGTACCTCAAAAGAAATAAAACGGAACCCTTATAGCAGCCATACTCTAAGTGTGTTCCGCGGAACCCTAGGGTTCCGCGACACCCCTGCAGGGGTTCCGCAAGAATTTAGAACACTATGCTTTAGTCGCCTCGAAAAATTTTACTATGCAACAAACACATTTTTAAAAACTATTGTTTTATTGTAGGGTTCCATCAAGTATTTCGCTTTCCAAAAGGGTTCCGTCAAAAAAAAAGATTGAGAACCGCTGCCTTATAGGATCACTCGTGCGTGTGTCTGTCTGTCCGACTATCCCCATTTCCACCCACCTACCAACGCCATTTCCACGTAGCAGCAGACGGTGGGCGAGTCTGCGCGGCATGTTCCAGCCAGGGTTACGAGTACCGACACCGACTTGCCTTTGGTGGACCTTATGTCCATGCATTAAGGTTTACGAATCGTCAAACAGTGTACACGGTGGTATCCGAAGATTCTCAAAGCTTTTATAGAGTGGGTGCCGTAACTTGAGTGGAGAGGAAATGCTTCCTATTTTGTTCCCTGGTTTTTCCTTTGACGTCATTATTTTACAAGGTTAATATTCGTTATCCTTTTATAAAGATTGCTTTCAGGTATACCTACGTCTTTTGTTAGGGTTATGTCCAATTACCTATCCAATCAGTTTTAGATCATATTTTTGTCGCTAACACCCCACCAGTACCACTCCTGTAAAGGGGTGTCTCAGTTGTTCGGAACTGTCAAAATTTTGTTCTAACTGACAGGCCGATACCGTCCGGCGGACTGTTAATCAGTGGGCCCCTTTAAACTTTTGAATGACTAGTACCATCGCCCTCACTGTTGACCACTCGTCGGTGGACCGCCTTTTGTAATAAGACCTGCCGATGTACAGTTAGAAGTGTTGCTGTTTGTAAATATCAAAATTTACATCGAAACATTACTATTATATTTTTACATCGAAATCTGGTGTGTAGTACGGCGCTCCCGTATTTTATCTATAGTACGTGAAATAGTATTAGATATAACTAGTGATAAACACGATTCTGATAAGAAATTTCGCTGCTTTGATGTTTCTTAATCATATCATCGAGTGATGTGATTAACGCAATGTATAGTTACTCAAAGAACAGGCCACAAAACCGTCTATATTACACTCAAGCTAAGAGATAGAATTCAGTTATATTATTGTGTGGATTTCCATATAAATTGAGGCATTTCCATTTGTTTGAGTTTGAGTAAATATGCAAATTGCGTAAGGAAAGAGACACTCATATTCCAAGGCATTTGCCACGTCTATATAGTTTTTAGACTCATGACAGATCACAGTGGCTGTCTTAAGGCCTGTGCACACCGGCTGCGTGTGCGTGACGTGCACGTGCGGCGTTGTAGTATACAGATCCTTATTAGAGAGGGTACACCGCTTGCGTGACGTGCGTAATGCGTATGCGGTTCCAACATTTTAGCGCACGCGCACGTGCTCGTCACGCACACGCAAGCCGGTGTGCACAGGCCTTAAAATGTTGGAGCTGAACACGCACACGTCACGCAAGCGGTGTGCCGTCTCTCATAAGGATCTGTATATTACAACGCGCACGTGCATGTCTAGACACACGCCTTTAATCTTAAGGCCCCAGTACACAATGGGCCATCGCCGGCCACTCCAAGGGACGCAGCCATGCGGTAGAATGAGATAGCAATATCACTTGCTCCCTCTAACGCATAAATGCGTCCCTAGGAGTGGCCGGCGATGGCCCATTGTGTACTGGGGCCTTTAGTGATGACAGCGCCAATAATGGTTTCAAAAGAGGATGCCGAAGACCTTGCGAAGTGAAGGAAAAATGTTGAAAAGTGGGCCCTAGTCTAAAGCAGTGCTGCTGAGGACGCAAACGAGGTTTAGAATAAACGCTATGATGAGAGATCACGGCAGCTATCAAACAGAACCAGTCTGTTGTTGACAAGTTGACATTAATGACATTGAGACAGAACAGGACATTTTCAATGCATTTTTTTCATAACAATATTTATTTGAGAATTCGAGCGATCATCTATCAATGATCGTAGGTACGATTGTAGTATCCGATAACACTTCATAGTTTTTCGTCCCATAATTTTAAAACAAGCTCTTTTTCGATGCAATAAAGTCGACTTTATATTAGCTAACAGGTAATCCGAATTGTCTGCTACTTATCAGTTGTACACTTTATTCTTGAGATAAAAAGTACAATAAAGTTTGCACTTGGCATGGTTTTTTCCTGTCTGTTACTATAAGAATACCTACTTTCTTATAATTATGGTATGAACTATGAATTGTGGGTTTCGCAAAAACCGCAAACACACAACACAACCGCAAATCATGAATTGACTGATGGTTATTACGAATTCTACGAAAGAGAATGTCTCTTGGACAGCGGGAATATGGTTTGACACATAACTAGCTTGTGTTACAAATATAACTAGTTGTAATCCGTTTTAAATGCTGGTATATCCACGATACCCTTACGGAAACGCTAATACGCACATCTTCAAAGCAGGAAAAGAGGCCTTTGCCCACCTACAGGAATGGACTGATTTGATTGTTGATTGATTGGTTGAACTATACTATATGATTACAGTCACGATGTACGGAGACGGCGACCTGACTTCATAGTCATCTATTGAATCGCTAACGAGACTACAATGTTAGGAGTACTTGTCGTTATAGTTATTGTTCAATTCTTCTGGGAGTTGCAATCTTCGGAGATCTTGAATAAAGAATTATAGGTACTATATATAGTCTTAATCACACCACAGCAGAAGTTGCTAAGCTTACGTAACGACATATACAAACATTCATCTTTTTTTGGAAGTATGTAGATGTAGTAAATACAACTTGCTAAAGCATGTGACTTCTTTTATTTTAACAGCCTGCGTTTTGCAGTGTTTTGAGGACTTGCTAGCAGACACACCTTCCTAACTGCGTATAATTAACATGATTCATTATGAGGCCTTGAAAATGAGCGGGGAATCACAAATAAACAACTATAAATAAATACTAGGTATCTTTGATGGTCGAATCCTTGGAATGTTTTGCCAATCGAAATTAAACTCGAAAATCGGAAGTCCTTGACGATAGTCAGACGTCCTTGATTTCTTGTTTATTATTATAATAAAAAGGCTATACGCCGAAGGAAAATTACCTCGTTTAATGTAATTGAAGTGTAGCGCATCCGGCTGGCTGATAATTTGCAATGTCCGCAGAATTTACTCGATGAATATGACTATTACGATTTCGTTGTGCAATAGCAAATAGCAATCTGAAATTAGTTACGGCATTGCTTTATTTTCCAGGCATAGTACGATATATCGACCACATACGCGCCAAAATGTATGGTTCAAATCATCAAAGCTGGATTAATTGGAATATATTTGGATTTTTTGCGGGAAAACCTTGTAGATTGGTGCGGCCTGGAAAAGGGTTAAAAAGATCATGGTCGTAATAGGTATCCCTACATAATATTAGCCCTTTTTGTCTGTCTGTCCTTACTATCCTATGACCTATTCACGATTGAACCGATTAATGGTATTGAGCTAGTTTGAGGCCCGGGGAAGGACATAGTACATAGTACATATAGGTATTTACTATTTATCAATTCCACGCAAACGTTGAGGGCAGACACTAGTACTCGTAAGTCGTATGTATTTCATAAAAATTCTGCGTCAGTTTTGGTAAATCGATCGATCTGCATAATTGTCTAATTACATATAAGTTATAAAATGCTTCTGGGTCGGTTTGCGATCCAAAACCTGCAAAATAAGCGTGATATCTAAGAATGATGAGTATTATTAAGTGCCGCGATTTCGTTGTGCAATAACAATCGCTGTAGACGGCAGTCTATTTAAGATAATTGCCGTAAGATAAAGGCGACATGAGCATACAACAAGCGCGTTTCGTGACCAAAATACATATTAAACATACATAACATAATGTCTTTAGATAGTAACATTGTGTTTTTCACATTCTTTGCATATATATGGTAATATTATTCGTTGCACATATATGCAAATAAAATATCCTCCTAAGTCCTGAGTTCCTTTAAAAAGAACAAATTAAAATCGAATTTTGAACTATAATGGAATAAAAGAAGGTTCCGAATTCAAAACTGCAAAAATGACTCTGGGTCTTAGGAGGCTAGGGTCGATCGGTTTCACGGTTAACACATTCAGTGCCAGCGCGGGCTACGCGCTACGAGCGTAGCCGATAACATGGGAAAAACCGTATGTAGCAAAAAGAGCTTACGAACAGAGAACCCGCCTAGCGAGTCGCATATTATATAAATAAGCTTGAATTTTTTTATTACATCTCACGTTTCGAAGGTGAAATCGCCTTCGTGGTCCCTTGGAAACACTGGCAAAAGTTGATATCAACTTCGACAACCTTATTGCAACGAGTTAGTAGGTAATGTCTTGCTGTTACAACTAGTGTTGTTTCTGTGACTGTATTATTAAAGAAAATGTTACTTTTTGAACCGTATTACAGCGAGATAAAGTCCACTTTAGATCAGTTAAGTCCATCTGCCAGCCAGCCAGCTATCAAAATCGGTCACATCCTGAGAATCGCGGTTGCGGTGCGTGCATGATATGATGTAATGTAGATAACAATGGTCAATGGAGTGAAACGACGGAAGCTGGCGAATTTGACTCGTAGACGACCCGACTCGTAGTTAGGAGAGGTCAACAAAGGTGCATTTTACAAGCTTTTATTTAGCTTCACCGGACCGTTGTCTGTCTGTCTGTAATCAAATCTTGCAAGTTAAATTTGATCCACTTCCCGGATTCCGATTGAGCTGAAATTTTGCATGCATGTATAAATCGGATGACAATGCAATATTATGGTACCATCGAGCTGATCTGATGATGGAGACAGGAGGTGGCCATAGGAACTCTGTGATGAAACAACGCAACCTAATTGTGTTAGGGGTTTTTAGAATTGTCTCGATGAGTATTAGTTGTCTGTCGTAAGAAAAGTACAGTCAGCGATAAAAGCTTGTACCAAAAATGAAATTTTTGCCAAAAACTTATTTAGCTTTGTACCTATATTTAAAATGATTGTTAGGCGATCTCATGAGTATTTTCGACCCAATAATACATTTGGAAAGAAGAATGTTCGAATGTGAGGAGGATCAAAATGTAATGCTGTCATGTATCGCGTTAAGAAGGCATGCACAGTACGGCTACCACCAGTTTTGACATTGACATAACGCTCACGTTTAAGTAACTTACTTTCTATGCATCTCGCTCGTACTCGCATATGCGAGCAATAGTGGAAGCGAGATGTACAGAAAGTAAATTACGTAGACGTGAGCGTTATGTCAATGTTAAAACTGATGGTAGAGGCTCTGTTCATGTTGTCAGCCTACAAACAGGTACGGACTCTACAACAATTCCCGTCTTTAAGCTTTGCTGATTTTATAATTATAATCATGAAGTCTATCTTTCCTCTAACGGTATCTCTAAATGTCTTCTAAAAAATTTCTGTAAACGCAGACTATAGCCGATATTAGAATATCACTAGTGATATCATTTTAATTTGATTGACAGGGTTGTAATGTAATGTATACTGCGTTATATCAGCTTACATCACAGTACGCACTGTAATGCAGGGCCGAGAAAATAACTCAATTTGCAGCGACGATTACAGCAGCGACTAGCGACCGGCCTTGCTCGGCTGTCACTGCTTTACCCATTTGTTAACGTAAGTACTGCACTAATGATGCGGCTATAATGTCATGTGAGAGCCTAGTAGGTATTTGTTAATTAATACAGAGTTCACACTTAAACTTTAGTTTATCAAATTGTAACAACTGAAAAATTCAGATCAAATAGCGTGCAATCGATTTAAATATTATTTTTCGCTATAGTTTGCTGATTTAGTCTAGAAACATTTTGGTTCCTAGCCTGGACCTCAAGGACAGAAGACTTGTTTTACGTGGCGTATGTTATAATAGCGCTATGATCCTTCCGAAACACATCCAATGGTAAAATAAAAGCTTAGGTGTATTACGAGATATTTGGCCACTTTAGCCGCCACTAATATCCATTTGATTCTGACTGACTGTGCAGTGAATTGTCAATGTTAGGCGACAATTGTCAACGTGGTAAACATGCATTGGTGTTCTCAATGTATTTTGATTAGGTATGGCACTAGGATCACTAGTTCTAACCTCGTCTGTTTTTATATGTACCTTCTCACTGATACGTGATGAGAATGAATTTACTATGTCATCTGTACTAATGAGTTTAATAATCCAGTTGTTCAGTGTGTTCAGTAGTAATTCAGTGAGCCAATAAAGACGTGGAGTGCAGACATCATGCATGTGAATACATTTACATGTTAATCGTACCGCGAATACCTTATCGGACAAATAATGACTTTCTGAAACTACATAATATTGTTACTGTTATGTTTCTTACTAATATTACAGTGAATAACGTATTGTAATATATAAGTAAAGCGTCTTGTTTTACAACGTTTCACATAAATGTATAGTTCTGTAACTTAATAATCTTATACATATTATATGAATGGATATGCTCGTTTTGTATTGAATTCAATATGCTTTTGTTATGATTTTCAGTGTCTTTATTATGGTAATTAAATTAACACAATAACGTGCAAATGCGGATCAGAAACTTGTTATTGTACGAAAGCTGTTTATGTTAACCAAATCATCTACTTGAAAGTCTAAGGGCCGGTACAGACGGACTGCAACCCGACTGCAACTTGTATGGGAACTGCACGCCGACGTTGCAGTTGTGAGCTACTTTACACAGTTCAAAATTGCTTCCAGTTCCAATTCCAATCAAAATTTTGTTTGGGCGAATCAACTTTCTCTTGTTACACGTTGCCATAATGGTACTAATGACCCAGTAAAATACCCACTATTGTACATAGAGATAGAGTCGATAATCCGTTGGAGCTTCACAATACTTTTACTTCATAATCTTTTTACTACACAGACGTATTCTAATTTTAATTATAGGATATTCGATCCGGATTAGATATGGATCGGATCTGTCAGTGTCAAAAGTGACGTTTTGAATTGAAAGTGGTTGAAGAAATATATGTCACCTTTGACACTGACAGATCCGAACCACATCTAATCCAGATCGAATTTATATCTTATAATTAAAATTAGAATACGCCTGCTCGTGTTTTGCACTCAACCTAACAATTTTATTGTTTTCGATCGGACAAAACTAAAAACGAAACATCATATACAGTGTGGAAAGATAAGTCGGGCCCTGGAGGGAAACTACCTTAAATCCTTAAGCTGGCTCATTTTACTTAATGGAGACATTCCTTTATTTTTAAAAAGAAACAAAACTGCATTTATTTGTAGAAGTTGTGGAGTTTATACAAAAACCGCTTGCCAATAAATAATAATAATAAATAATGAAGGGAAAGCGATTGCCTCGATGGTAAATAATTGAACATCCTCGTATGAGCTATTAAATACTTACGCCTGACTGAACACCTGGACATACTGAGGCAATTAAAACCGGACAATTCGTTTAGTTTTGTATAAAAATGTTCATACTAAGAGACCTGTTATATTTGCCCTTTAGTGTTTGACTCTACATTTTACTGTACGTAGGTACTTACATGAATAAAATTGCAATATAATCCGATGACTGTAAATATCGATTTGCAGCATTTGTTCACAACCATTTAATAAAACGCTTGTAAAAAACAACCTTGACGAGTATATAATGAAAGGTTTTTGCTATGATGAGTCAGCGAAATGATAATGATAATAATATGTGGACACAAACACAATCCGTGCTCATTGTACCGTCTGCAGCAAAACTAACTATGCGAACGACTTTTAACTTAACGCATTCATGCCAGGGGGCGTGGCCTAGGAACAAATTTGTATTATGACGGTGGACGCACATGTGCGTCGGGGACAGTGAATGTGTTAACAATCGAGATGTACAGGTTCAGACTTTATTAATGAATACCATGGTATTACCAAATAAGAATTAACTAAATGGTAAATACCCTGGCGTCCCTGATGGTAAACGATTACTGTAGTGTATGGACGCTTGCAACTCCCGAGGTATCAAACGCGTGTTTTAAAAACTCCACCCTTATGTAGGTAAAGGTTAATAATAATTTGTGTGAACCCAATTAATTATGCTCATTGTAAGTGCTATTGTTTTGTTAAATTTCTGAACGTTTTTCCTTTTTGCCCCATTCATAAAACTAGAGCCAGTTTAGTGTACACAAACCATTTTAGTTGTCTATTTTATTGTCGCTCAAATAATTTACCTACAGTTTACCAACATGATATATGTGTATATTAAATGTATGAGTAATGAGTATATGTACTAATTGATATCTTTTGTCGGGACTTTACCGCCTGTAATACTTGTTTTATTGACCTAGTTTAGAATTGCATCCCATTTGCAAAATGCCATCGGGTATTTCCCATCGTTACTACTTCATTCATAGAATTATGAACACCTAGCTAGACAAAGAGTCAATGGAAAGTTTCCCCAACCCCATATCCCCCATGTCCAACTATGGGGGGACCCATAGTTTCCATGCCCCAAAAGTATTTTGATTTTTTGACAATTTGGCATAGAAAAATTTGGATCAAACACATTTAATAAAAGCTCACTTATTGGACAATACAATAAAAAGTTTAAAGTGTTATAATACAATAAAAGTGAACGACCTAGGTAGAGTAGGTAACTCTAGGCAGGAGGTACATTTATATCAAGAAAGATGTATTCTGTCTGTGGAGATACAGGGCAAAAATTAGCTTTCTTTGCGATGTCTACGGGAAAGACGCGAACGAGTTAAACGTAGGTACAGGACACAGGTACCTACAATAAAATATGTATGACCCTTTTCCTTTAACCTAATCTAAACTCTTATGGGGGCCCATTTTATCTGATGCCTTACTTTGTATAGAATAATATATTCTACTGTATTGTATTGTTTGTTGCAGGCCAATCCGCGGCATGTCAGCAGTGGTGCTCGGCGCCGGGCCCGCGCACGCGTGCTTCTTCGCCACCTACGAGCACAGCAAACACACGCTCGCGCACCTAACCAGGCATAGGCACGACCACCTCACACACGGTACGTATGTCACAGCTCGCCACCTACGAGCACTGCAAGCCCACCTCACGAGGCACAGGCACGACCACCTCACACACAGTACGTTCTAGCCGTTAGCCACAAGAAACTTCTGCTGCTCGCCCATCGAACGACACCGAGCAGACCTACGCAGATCTCGTCTCACCTAGATCACCGCCTAACAGCGACCAACAACGACGAAACACCAGCAAGTCTAGCAACTACCCTTTTGAAGTCGTCCGTGTTCGCCACTCAAGGACTACTTAAAACTATGTGGCCGGTGTGCGTATCTAAGTGTTAAAAGAGGCCGGGGTCCGCTATAATAAATGCACAAATAGGTACATATAGTAATTACAAAGACTATTGCCATCTGACCTTCCTTCCCAAAAATCCCAAATGAGAAATAGGCATCTTTAAGAGTAGTCCGATTTCCTCACGATGTTTTCCTTCACGAAAAGGAAATCCACAATCTCCGGGTTATAAGCCGGAATGTCTCACTCTACTTTACCCTCCTACTACTACTACCTACCTACTACCTAGATTGTGAATGTTTATAATAAACGAAACAATCTTCTTACATTCTTTTATCGATCCTCGTTCCGAGAAAACTATTTGTATGATGTCTGTTGTTAGCAGTAAATGCACCGCTCTGTTATATATTTACCTAGCCCAGATAATAATGAGCTAATGTTAATGTTTGCAGGGTTGTCCGGTTGTCTGGCGTCGCTAGTACACGACGCAGTCTCCAATCCGGCAGAAGGTAACACTTGCATTCATATTTTGCTTGTTATCGGTTCACAAAAACTATACGGTTTTCTCGACGTGTTATGTTTATTAAAGTTTCAAGTGTCTTAAACTAATATGCAGTTCCTGCTTAAATGAAGACTGCACTACCAAAGAACGGCGCATTTTGTTTGAACACTCAAAAATATCGTCCGATTCGATACACTAACAGAAATATACGTCTGCTAGAGAACACTAGTTCTAGGAGATACTTTTCCATAAAAGTTCTGAAACTCAAGTGCTGAACTCTCTCAATTCGTCACCGCTGCATATTCTGGGCTTCCATTGTCTAAGGATCCTCGACACGAAAGAAGAAAAGTCTTCTTCTTCTTCTTCTCCCTGCCCTTATCCCACGTTATGATGGGGCCGGCACAACATGTTTTTCTCTTCCATTATCCTCTGTCTTTCGTCATCTCAGCACTCACTCCTTTCATCAGTCACTTAATTCTAGTTAAAAGTGATAAAGTGTATTTGGGGCCATTTATTGAAATCACGAAGTCGATTTCACGACTGATTTTCCTATTACTTAGGTAATACCTGTAAGGTTAGGTTAGGTTATATTACATAACAAAGTCAAAGCCCCGCCAGAATATATCACTGACAGTCGTAAACTCGTCAATACTGACGTTTACAATCGAACAATACACACACCTTACAAACGACATTTACAAAGCATTTTGAATCTTAACTTATTCTGCATAGAATGTAATCTGATATGGTTTTACAAACGACGGTGTTTTGTTTGTGAAGTAATTAGTGAATGAAGAGGTTTTACGCGCGCCATTCATATATGCCGGGGTTTATATCATCTAGGGGTCTATAAATACATATTACATGGTTATGAAAAATGTCGCTGATAAAATATTTCAGTATTTAAAAATACTAGCGTATACCTGCGACTTCGTCTGCGTAGAATAAGTACTTTCATAGAAAACTCCTTCCCCCTTTTCACCCCTTCGAGGGATGACGAAAACTATCCTATGTCCTGTTCCGAACCTAAAACTATATTCCATACCATATTTCGTCTAAATCGGTTCAGCGGTTTAAGTGTGAAAAGGTAACAGACAGACCGTCAGAAGTTACTTTCGCATTTATGTTACATATTAGTCCCGTGACTACTTGTTTTGATCGGAAAGAAAAATGGTGCGCCTGAACATTCGACTCGCCGCTTGTAGATATAAAATATGACACGTAACATAAAATAAAATATGACATATTGACAATGCATTGCAACATGTACACAATGGCAGCTCGTGTAGGTTATTGTTATTGTTACACAAATAAGGAAAAACTTTAGCATTGATAAGTGGAACTAATTTGTTAGACGTACTGTGCGCTCAGGAATTACACTGTCACACTTGAAACGGATTAATTATCACGTACTTAAGTACAGCACTGAACGACATTGTGATTAAACAGACATAAGGTTTGTTTTCAAGAACTACATTTGACTTTTTTAGATTTATTGAAAAATTAGGAGCGATCGAAAAATCTCTATGAAAACTAATTTCATAGAGATTTTTTAATGCCCTTACCTCTTATAATAATTAAAAATTCAAAAAAACTCAAACGTAGGGGTGGCTGTGGATGATATGCAACAAATTGTGTCAAAATATTTTCAATAATGTTAATATCCACACAGGAAAATGGGGACTACGTTTGTATGAAACGGCGATTTGGCGCGGGTCCTCCACTTTCGTCTTAAGAGCTGTATGTAGCTCAGACCGCGTGGGATTCTCACTGTCATTTTCCTAGGGTGTATTTCCAAAAATAAATTACCCAATGTCTATCCCGAGATTTTAAGCTTTATTCATGCTAAAATTCAACAAAATAGTTTATCTGTGATAAGGTAACAGTCAGACAGACAGTTCCGCATTTATATTATCAGTTTAGATTATTTATTTTATGGTAGCTTGCTCACCACCAGAAACACAATAATAGATCCCTATAAAATAAAATAGTTGTTATGTGATAAACAAAATATGGCAAAAAGAGCTAGAAAATAATAATTCATAACAATTGTCTCAACGATGTCTCTTTAAATGACTCTCGGAACGTGTACTATTTGCTACTTCAGAGATTATTTCACTTTGCAAATACATTGTTTACTTAGATTACTTGCAATGTTGCTTCCCACAATATGCCGTCGCTATGACTATTTAAGGTTTCTTTTAACGTGTTTGTGGTATTTTTTTACCTTTTTGCGATGTAGACATAATATCAGTTGTTACAAATTGATTATAGCGACGATGTACACTTGTACAGACGACACGCTGTTTGCTTGAGACTTATATGTATTAGGTACCATCATGTTGAGTATTGTTGAGTCATAGAACGCATATTACTTACATACATACTAGGTAGATCATAAGACAAACTTGTGACAGAATGCCGGGCTCAACACCTTGAACCACCGAGGTCTCTCCCAAAAGTCGTCAGTAATATTCATGCTGCGTTTCCACCAGAGATGTGCGAGGATGCGTAATAGGGATGTGTTTGTTGTACCAATAGAATCACTTCATTTACCTATACTCGCTCCCCGAGTAGTGATTCTATTTCATAACAATATATAATATAAACATAACAAACACATCCCTCGGCACGCATCCTCACACATCTCTGGTGGAAACGCAGCCTAAACCGAGGGCCACTAAACGCAAGTGACAAATAGCAAATGTATGAACTCGCAACAAACATTATTCAATAAGCTCCAATGTATGTATTCGTACTAAACATTAATCAATGTGTACACCGGCTCTGGAATGAAGGCCAGCCACACTTATCCGGCAGCCACACTTACCCGTATTGAATCTATTTCAGTTGCGTTGCGTCCACGTTTATTAACGACTACCACACAGCATGACCCGATAAGCTCAGATTTGATTATTTTTACGATTGGCTGTTTTCTTACCAACATCTCGTAAGTACCTATATGCTCATGCTCAACCTGTTTTGAGCAGACCAGTACCTACTCCAAAAGTGATAATCATCATTGATCCGAGATACATTGTTGACTTTAAACTGGTTACAATCTTGTATGATTAGCGTTTATTCTGAGTATTCTGACTCACGAAAAGAGCCTTATTCCCAAGGCCGAAGGTCCATTGTAATTCAACTTCGAATATAAATGTTTTTAAATTAGTTGTCGCGATTTGTTGTCTTACATAATAGTTTAGCTTTTATGCTAATTACTAATTAACGCAAGTAAACATCAATTTACATATTATTTAGATACGTATGTTTGTATAATTGGTAATATTGGTATGTACATAATATTATTTTCTCAAAAATGGACGGCAAAGTCGACTTTGCCGTTTAAAAAATAGGTTGCGAAGCGCGTAGTTTATGGTCAGTCAAAAATTAAAAAGTTAAAAACATTGCAGTCTCGATTTTGGGACTGCAATGTTGCATACAAATTCCATTATTTGTCGAGTTCCAAACTTTTTAAAAGTTGAAATGGCCATATCAAATGAAGGCACAGGCCCATTAAACAACCAAACAGATGATTAGTACCGCGACTATTTAGCTGTCTCAAATAGGTTGGCGTATTTTCGGCAGAAAAATACACTTCTATTTTTTTATTAAAAAAATAAAAAGGCGTCAAAGCTAATTTTTTCAATTGTTTCTACTTTTTTCTGTGAAAATATATACGTAAGAAAGTTGCTTTTGTAAAATATTTCTATGATATTTATATTTCTTGCACCATTTTTGAGAAAAGCACTATATATGACTCGGCTGGAAGGCTACTTGCTGGCTTCGGATTCAATTAAACGGACTCCCAAGGTCGTCCGTTTAAAACGAATCCTCAGCCTGCAAGTAGCTACTTCCGAGCCTCGACAATAATGTACTATTATGTTCTTGAAAATTTGAAATATGGATGATAAAGTACAGAAACCGCATAGTACAAAGAAACTTAAGAAAAATCATAACCGTATGTAATTTCTAGGTTATGTATGTAGGTATATTGAAGTGCAATAAATAAATAAATAATAAAAATCGTTTATTTCCGACGTAAGTCGTAAGTCGTAAATTAGAGTTAAAATTAAATAAAACGAAATTAACTTAGCCTATGACCCAAAATGAAAATGGGAACCTAGGAACCAATCTATACAAAATGACTCATTTTCATTGCTGTTTAGTGTATTTGCAATTCGTATGCCAGTAAATTACTCCAAGGTACTCTTAACGATGCACGTTACACCTCGATGTAAATCCAATAGTGAAATTATTGACAACAGTTGTATTTATTTTCCTCAAGATAAGACACGTGCTGTCTAATGGCTGTAGCCGGGGTTAATTACCCAGTTTCTTATCAATTAAACATACAGTTGAGGCGCCGATGGCTTAAGGAACCGGTCTGTGGATATATGAGAAACTGTTAGATACATAATGCTGGAGTGTAGCCCCAATAACCTGGGACACGAAGTTACTGGTTTACGGAACATGAGAATCTAATCTAACATTAATGCAAGATAGATTTGTAGGTGGTTTGTGTGTTTGGAGATCCAGTTGGAGAATTTAATTAGAGGATTTAATTTGCAGATACTACTTATTTCGAATAAACTTTTATATCGCACTACCGCAGATACTGTTTTAATTATCTATTGACACTTGACTCGGTCCACTTACTTCACCGTGTAATGACCTCACGACCCGTTTCAGTTAATTAGGGTTAGGATTCCATTCTGTTTTCCTTCCTTCATCAGCATGCACACCGAATGGTCAGACAGTGCAGTGATACTACAGGGCGTTACCATTACACTTATCGCCACGCCACATATACTACACGACTTAATGTCCATAACATCTAATATCAGTTACAGTTAAACCTGGATAAGGTAGAACTGGATAAACGAGAAACCTCTATTAGCGAGAGTAATTGTAAGGTCCCGTCATTTTTGCCCTAGATTACCTCTATTAGCGAAAGATACAAACCTCTTTAACAGAGAGTCGTTTATCCCGTTTGAACCTCTGTATCAGAGAGTGTCTCTCCCTTAGCCTCTATAAGGGAGTATCCTGAGTGTAAGTATTATCCGTTATTTTTAACACTTTCTACTTTTCGTGGAACTAACGCACACGTGGTGCATCTGACCATTTTTTAATGTTTATAAAAAAAAGATTTGTCTCTTAGGTCATTGTTTTTGATCCTTTTGAGAAAAACAAATGTGCGCCGTGAACCGATATTTTCGATCAAACTTGCTCAGTGCCTACGTATTGATTGTGTAGAATTGTTTAACACATTCTAGGATTATCTATATGAAAAATAAGTGTTAACGATAAATATTGCAACCTCTTTCGAGAACGGATAATCACGAAAGCAAAATTCACAGTAAATTTGGTTTCCATAAATATTAGCTGAATCGAATAAGTAGGTATGTAATTTTAGTAATAGAACATATCACTGCGACTTATTTTTCAAACTTGCCTAAGGGAGAAATCTCCGATCCCTTACCTCTAAGAGTGAGAAACTCGGATTAGAGAAAACCCTCTATGAGCGAGAAAAATATTCTGGCCCCTTGAGCTCTCGCTTATACAGGTTTGACTGTAATATGTTAATGCATGTATGTAGTGTGTACACTTTAGGAAACCTCTAATAGCTGTGTTAAAAGTCTAGGGGGCAGTCGCTACGTAACAATGACCACCTTTCTGAAAAAAATACTGCCAAAGCTATTAGGATCGCGTATGATAAATATTTGGGCCGTTTTTATAACATACGAGGCACGTCAGTAAAGATATAAGAGAATAAAGACAACTCATGGGAAAAGAGGATAAGTATTTACACCCAATTCTCTACGTCCTGTTTCCATATTGACGCATAAACAGCCGGTGTCTGTCTGTCTGAATGACAGGAAACACTGGCAGTGTAGGTACCTACGCTTACATCGCGGTAGTAAACTGTAGTGAGGGTCGGTGTAAACAAATATGTGATAGTAAACATTCGGCTCCTGGTTTACAAAACCTTTTCGATTGATCTTCATATGTTACATACAGCTGCAGTGATAGTTCTCTCCCTCGACTCCATGCAAATTAACTTCTATCCTGGGGGATTCAACTGCCACCAGCTGACTGTAGCGTGCCTATAGTAACATACAAGGCATAATTGAGAAGTATAATGATGTATGGTTTAGAAATGTTCGCAATAAGTTTTTTATTACCTGTCTACCTTCGTCCCCCTGCAGTTATTGCACGAAATTCTGCGAAATAATTTAACTGTTTCAACTGTCTGACATTGAAATTGAAATTGAAATTGTCATATTGTGAGTTACAATGATTTTAAAATTATGTTAAGGTAGAAACATCACAATCAACCGCGATGCGGAGTACAATGTTAATACTACAACTAATCTTACAGCTAAATACTTATACAAATATCATGCCATTACATGTGATACGAATAAAACTGTTATAAATTAATCTTAATATCCTTTTTTAATCGCTTATGCTAGCTCCTGCCTCTCCATTTTCCCCCTTTAATTACACTACACAATACAAAAATGTCGAACTTCCTAAGTCCCATATAATTTGATTTCATCACGCAGCTACTTTGGAAACAATCGAATCCTTGACTCACAAAGAAAACCAGAGTATAATAAATTTAATAACCTTATGTAAGTAGCAATTTGCCTTATATAAAAACCAATTCATATGGATGAAATAAATGGGGTTTTCTTAGGCATGTCACGGCGCCTTGACTTCCTCTACATTCTTGGCTGTACAATTGTGGAATACATATAATGTGTGAGGAAAACTGATCAAGTGTGCTGAGTTAGCGTGGGGGAAAACCCTGAATTTATTTATGGTTTTCTAAGGTTTGTATTGATCGCAAGTCAAGTTCTAAGTTCTAATTCTGTTTATATTAGCAAACTTATTTGGCAAAGGTTTTTCGATTTCGATGAATTTATATGTTTAGATGGCGTAAGTGTACAGTTGACGTCAAAGATATATAATACATTTTTCGCCTTATTACAACGGAGTAAGGTTCAAAAGTGATCTTTGACGTCGACTGTAAATGACTGACGATAAATTACCTACGAAAGTTTGCTGTAAATGTAACATAGGAACCTATAGGTAGAGTAGATGGACTGTAATATCTACGTTACATAAACAGGAAGACAGTGACACTATAACGAAATGAATTGATTGAAACAAAGGAAGTATTATGGGGAAAAGGGATGATTAACTGGATGTCAATTAGGAAATAAATGAAGGTAAAATGTAGTAAATAAACAATTGCAATATGCAACTGCGTTCTTTGTCTGTTACGCATTGTTATTGTTATTGCGGTTTGGCCGGGGTTCTATCTACTGTTGACCACAATTGCAACAATGACTAATATCCATACGCAGTCGCATTGCTGTAGATGGCGCCACCGCCACAACACGGCACATAGCGAGATCTTAGACTCATATATATAACTGTAACTATCTGGCTGGCTACGTGGTCTATCTAAGAAAATAAAAAATATAGTGCCGATTTTAAACACGTGCCTAACGAATAATAAAACCTTGCTTATCTAGACTTCGAGAAACAAAGTATGGAGGAGAGAGATTGATTACAATACGTATAAGTTTCACTTATTCATACAATGTGAATACCACTCAAGCGAGTCAAGAGCAAAAATAGCTTTCTGCGAATATGATACGGTGACGTATGCACTTGTTTACTGGCTAGACTGGAGACTTAGGCTTTTCGCACATGGAGACATACAGTAGTTCACTTTTGAGTAGAAAAGTGACGGAACTAATTAGTAATTACAACACATAACAATCACGAGACAATTCAATCACTCCATGCGACTGATATTTAACAGTGCTAAGTATATCATACTATTAATAGACAAGTATCTTTTATAAATCGCCTTGTAGATAAAGCGGTTCAAAATGTTCAAATATGTTTTAAATTAAAACTAAGCTGTGAATCCATTCCTATATATTTGCAATAACTAATTGTAATTACAATTGGCATGAAGTTATTCATTTAGATAATAAAACATTTTAAATCATGAAATATTGAGTTAAAATTATCTTAAGGTCAAGTTATTATTGTACGGTTTGTAAATAACAATGTAAATATGTAAATAAAACCGTTCGTTCATTGACGACTATTTTAAGAAAGTGTTAAATTAAATAACGCAGAAAATTGAAAACGATATTACAAAATAAAATAAAATTGTTTATAAAGTGTGTAGTTACCAATTGCAATACAATCTTTAAGATTTGCCTAATATTTTCATAGACAGTGCCGTGACATTTAGTGCCGGCTTTTGTGACTCAAACGTTGCATTATCTTTACCACTTAAATACTTAAGGTTAATAAATAATAATATCTGGGATACCTAGCTTTGCTCGAAAAACATATAAAAACTCAAAAATTGCGCGTTTTCCCAGAGATAAGACCTAGCTAGATCGATTTTTCGGCCCCGAAAACCCGCATATAACAAATTTCATCGAAATTGTTAGAGCCATTTCCGAGATCCCCGAAATATATATATAAATAAATATACAAGAATTGCTCGTTTAAAGGCATTAGATACCGTTACATCCGTAACAATAGAACTTTATACAGTAGGCAACTAATATGCGATTCCAATTAACAGAAGAACGTCGATGTAGAGAAGACCGTCTATCAGGTTAGACCGTCTCAAGCTCCAGGAGGTCGGACAGGTCGGTAGACGAAGCTCTTCCTTTCTGACTGTGTCTGAGAGAGAGAAGTACGTGTCATTAGCTTTATAACCCGTTATATGCTACAGAACTGAGAACAGCCCATATGCGATTCAATTAAAATAAGGATTTGTTTACACACAGTCTTTGTTCAGCTGACCGTTCGTCTGCCATACCGTATTTGCCTGTCGGTTGTCAGACGGTTCGCAAACATATTTGGAGCGTGTTTCTATTTGTATATGTGACACTTAGATTTAAATAGCTTATCAGTTACGCGGTCAACGGAGAATAGTATGATATCATAAAGTAGGTACATACATATATCAGGAAGGGTTAGACAAATTAAAAAAAAAGTCTAATCTGTTTCAACATTGTCTAAGTGTCAACAAGTACGGTTTAGCAAAGTAATACATACATATATTTTTAAGATTAGAAAAACCTTCACAGAAGTAAACATGACATCCTTCGTTATTTTACACGCCATAGGGAGGCGCCTGATTACATTTACTTGAAGAGTGCTTGTCCATCTTAAAGGCTCTGACGTCCGAATTGTATCGAGGATCAATGTTTACCGTCATTTGTTATTGACTCTACATGTTATTAATATTGCATTACATATTCCCATTAACAAAACTATAATAATTATGAACAGTTACCACCATTCGCCTGATAAACTTCGAACATGAGTTATCTCGGGTCTAGGGCTTCCAAATACCGGACTTTTTTCAATACCGGTATTAATACCGAAACTGTCTTCATAAATACCGGGATCCCGGGATCCCGGTATTGACTATGAATCGCTTAAATTTTTTGAGTTTTATTTAAAAAATGCTCACTGTAACACCAGATATGTATGTCCTTAAATTAGGATATGAAACAATAATCGCCATCTGCAATAATTATCATTTCACCCTCCAGGTTGGCAATCATTTTATCCGCTTTGTTGACTTCACCAGTCACATTTTTAGATCAACCTAATAAACCAGCCAACTATATTCAAATTTGACGCCAAAAATTCGTTTGCCATACTACAATTCCTTGGTCATTTCTTTCTACTTTTTGATATAATTTTAAGAACGAATTATATTAATATCATATCCTGAACATCAGAATTCATCACCAAATATTTATCTAACGCAAATGCACAGATCTTGTTTCAATTAAATGTGGTCATGATGCCAGTTAAATACGTCTGACGTGTAGTAATCTTCTTGATAGAGCAGAATTTAATCATTTTAATGGATATTACACGGTATAATCGGCACATTTTCCTTGTTTTTGAAAATACCGGGATCCCGGTATTGCAGTAAAAAATACCGGTATTGAAAAATGCGTTTAAATAGGCGGGATCCCGGTATTGCGGCATCCCGGGATCCCGGTATTGGAAGCCCTACTCGGGTCGTCACGCTCTACTCTGAACTCTACGCCGTCGTGATACGGATCACAAGGGCAAGGAAATTGACAATCTCTCATCGATTTAAGTACTATAAGTAGTAAATAATTTTACTACAGCTAGCCTTAAACAATTGTTATGCTAATTAATAGTCGATTTGATTGTGTTGTCCTTGAGAGCCAAACACGTTTGGGGAATTATATTGCGTCCCACTGCTTGGCAGAGGCCTCCGGGGTGCCTTCCTCCACTCGTCACGGCTTTGTGCATGCTCCCGCCAAAATGAGTCTGGGTCGTCTCGGCATCTCCGTTTTGGCCTGTCTCTCTCTCTCTCTCTCTCTCTCGGGTGATATGTGGTGATTCGGTCGCTATTTTAGCCCATGTTTCCGGATGCATCAGGCAGATGTGTCCCGCCCAATCCCACTTGAGCTTCACATCCACATCTGCGATACCAGTTTTGGAGTGCAGCTGTGTTCCCTATCCGATCGGTTCTACGGACTCCCAGTGTCCCAGTAAGCTGCGCTCCATTGCTCGTTGGCAAATCTTGAGTCAGGACTTTTGGAGTTCAGTTAATGACATAATGACCAAGTTTGGGAGCCGTGGCCGTAGGTTAGAATAGGCATAATTTCTATTGAAGCAAAAAGAATCCTGCGTATCAACATTCATAGCGACCACTTACAATTCTCTGCAGCTTATTTTCTTACAACTTTCTGCAGTGTTTAACTTAGATATACGTCCCACTGTTCAGCAAAACCTCTTTTCACTAGCCCTAGAAAATCTGTAGATCACTCCCATGGAATGATTTCCATACGCCGTTAAAATTGCATAAATCAGTCTTATTATAAATTGAAAACGCCTAAATATACGTATCATCGTGGTGGTGCTTATAATATAAATATAGCGTTGAACTGATTCGGGTGCATTACATTTGTTATAATTACTTTTCATATATTATAGTTTGATATATCGTTATTTTGAATAACGTAATAAATGGCATCTAATTAACGGTATACATAATATTATTATTTGTATAATGGTCATAAGGTATATTTACACTTCGTCTAATATACATTGCCATAATTATTACATACTCTAAAGCATATTATTTGCTATAACAAGTGACATAACATAATTATTTATGTGGCATAATAGTTACATGACATAAATGGGTTAGGTTAGGTTGGAACTGCGACTCCGCATAAACGAATAACTACCTAACAAAAGGAGGATTAGGTTAGAACTTTGCCCCTCCGTAGAATAAAATACTCTACGAAAAAAAGTGGTTTAGGTTAGGTTTGAACTGCGGGCCCCGCAGAACGAAAACCGTGAAAAAATTGGTTAGGTTAGGTTAGAACTGCGACCTCCCTAGAATAAAATAGCTAGCAAAAGCAGTAGGTCTGCGTACTAGTTATAAAAAGTATGTAAAACTTTACGTTATCAGTAAATGAATAATGACAAAACATAATACTGACATAATGACAGGTTCTCATTGGTCGCGACCAAATTTAAAACGAGGAGGGGTGTGCATACTAGTGAAAACAGATATAAACTTTATTAACCTTGGGATAACGAAAGAGTATTCAATTCAGAATGCCTTTGAATGTTGTGGTATTTCGCTTACGGATAGTAATCTGGTTGTTGTCTGTATATACACAACACCAAAGTCCGATATGTCACTATTTCTGCATAGGCTAGAATCTCTACTTCACAGATTAACGAAAAAACAAAATAAAAAAATAGTAATAGCAGGTGACTTTAATATTGATATACTTAAAAATGATAAATATGCAGAACAACTAGTTAGCATTTGCAACTCTTTTAATACAAAATTGCATATATCCGATCCGACACGTAAGCTCGCTTGTATCGATCAAATTATTAGTAATATTAAATCTGCGACTGGGTCAGTTCATAAACTAGGTCTTTCAGATCATGACACGGGACAAATCCTTAAATGTAAATTAAAGCTTCAGAGAGCCCCTAAATTTTGGTTCCAAAGAAAAAGAGATTTTAGTAAAGCTAATACAAATAAATTTATTGAGTGCATTGAATCTCTTTCGTTTTCTGATGTCCTACACGAAACGGATAGTGAAACGGCTTTTAATGAATTTCCTATACGTATTACGTTATACAAAAATATAATATAACAAATGTAATTATAAAATATGTCTATATACTATTTGAAAATTATATTACATTAGGCATTATATCAATGACAGTTTAGATGAAATCACAATATAACAAAGACAACGTATAATAAAAATTACATTATAACATACAATAATATATCAAGTGGCGTTATAACAAATGTGTGATAGTTTTTTTATAATTATATTAAGCATTACACACCCAACTGATTCACGTCTCATGGACTACATGGTACACATCACAACAATAAATTGTGATACGAATATCATATTCGTCAAAGCCACATGTTACTCTCAACATCATAAAGATACGACTTTTCAACATTAGTTTACGACTCATGTTATCTTCAATTGAGTCAACACAAATATATACTTAATTTAGCGCAGTAGAGTTCATTATCGCATACTTAGGTAGATATGCTTCGAGCTATGTTAAGTATACATAAGCTATTTGCGATTTTTAGCTTAAGTTCATGACTCGTACTATCATCAATTGAAGGCAGTACGTATATACAAATAGATACTTAAATGATGTGCAGTAAAGTCCATTGCCGCATTTGTATGTGTGTTTGATGGCCTGTTGTTCCTGACCCTACTGATAGCAGTCCACGGGGGTTAGTCTCGTGTCGTGACGACGGCGGTCGTTGACCATAAGTGACACACTTGCTATTTTTATACCCTTACGGTTCATCGCCATTTTGCCTTGATGCTAGAAGAAAATACAGTTTATAACAAAGGTTTGTTAATATTTGCCTTTGATTAAATTCAATTAAAGGAGAATGGATGTTAATTTAACATTTTTTTTTTGTGAGTTGGGTTTTAATGAAATCCTGATTAATTTAATAGCTACCAATTTGTATGCCGTAAGACGCCGTATATTTAGAGAAACTGACTGAACTGTAAAGGTTCCGTCACACAGGCGCGTTTTCCGGGCGGGGCGTGAGCGTTTTATACGTAAAAGCGGCGCGCCCCGCTCACGCCCCGCCCGGAAAACGCGCCTGTGTGACGAAGCCTTAACACCCTATAACCTATGTTGGCCAAATAAATAATGTTGTCTTGTATTAGGTATAAGTAAGTAATGTGGTTACCTATTCAGCTTAACCACAGTGCACAGTGTCTCGCGAATCTCGGCCAACGATACCAGCGCTTATTGCAGTCATACGAAGGTTCAATAATCTTTACACAATGACTCCGCTGGGTCAATAGGGCTGGGCTCGACCTTTGATACCTCTTGTTGATCAAACTTCTTTACATTTATTTTATACCTGTGAATATCGCTCTTAGATTAAGTTCTGAATCTTCTAATCGTCTATACGTCCTACAAGGTTACGATAATGCACCGCAAATGGTAGGCGTGGCGTTCAAAGGGTTAAGAGAACTAGTAGTATAAATGTTTGACTATGAACAATTGTTGGTTACAGTGGTAAAACAACGGCTGCAGATGCTGAACTCGCCCTACAGAAGCGTGTGGGAGTGCGCGCGGCGGATCTACAAGGCTGAGGGGATACGGGCCTTCTACCGGTCGTACAGCACGCAGGTCGTCATGAACGTGCCCTTCCAGGTAACACCAAGCCTTGTTTTAATACCAGAATACCACTCATCGTCATCAGCCCGTCTCGACCCCATTAGGTCTAGCTTGCTAGCTGATGATGCATTCTCTACTCGTTGCCGTGCCGTGATCATCCGATTTCTTACTGCGATCTTGGCTTTCTCATCCCTCGATCTCGCGGTAGGTCTGCCGTTGCTCTATGTCGCGGCCTGACTACATCCGGCGATGTAGGATCCTAACATCCGATATCGAATCGGACAATGTGAAAACGCTCTTAAACTGTATATTTATGATTGCAGTCGGTCCACTTCGTGACGTACGAGTGGTGCCAGTCGCTCGTGAACCCGACGCGCAAGTACGACCCTGGCGCGCACGCGCTGTCCGGCGCGTGCGCGGGCGCGCTGGCCGCCGCCGCCACCACGCCGCTCGACGTGTGCAAGACCGTGCTCAACACGCAGGTATGTCTCGCCGCTCGACGTGTGCAAGACCGTGCTCAACACGCAGGTATGTCTCGCCGCTCGACGTGTGCAAGACCGTGCTCAACACGCAGGTATGTCTCGCCGCTCGACGTGTGCAAGACCGTGCTCAACACGCAGGTATGTCTCGCCGCTCGACGTGTGCAAGACCGTGCTCAACACGCAGGTATGTCTCGCCGCTCGACGTGTGCAAGACCGTGCTCAACACGCAGGTATGTCTCGCCGCTCGACGTGTGCAAGACCGTGCTCAACACGCAGGTATGTCTCGCCGCTCGACGTGTGCAAGACCGTGCTCAACACGCAGGTATGTCTCGCCGCTCGACGTGTGCAAGACCGTGCTCAACACGCAGGTATGTCTCGCCGCTCGACGTGTGCAAGACCGTGCTCAACACGCAGGTATGTCTCGCCGCTCGACGTGTGCAAGACCGTGCTCAACACGCAGGTATGTCTCGCCGCTCGACGTGTGCAAGACCGTGCTCAACACGCAGGTATGTCTCGCCGCTCGACGTGTGCAAGACCGTGCTCAACACGCAGGTATGTCTCGCCGCTCGACGTGTGCAAGACCGTGCTCAACACGCAGGTATGTCTCGCCGCTCGACGTGTGCAAGACCGTGCTCAACACGCAGGTATGTCTCGCCGCTCGACGTGTGCAAGACCGTGCTCAACACACAGGTATGCCTCTCTGTCATGCGCCGATGCACTGCCGCAGTGTGGTATGATAAAGCCACGTGGCTACTGCTGATGTTCTATGTCTGGCCGTGAGACGCATCCAGGTCGTCCTTTGAAGCTTTGCTGGCGTTTGTAGGTCACGTTTGTATTTTTCGTCTTCGATTTTCACATTTATAGTATTTATCTCGTTTATGTCGTGTGATGTAACTCTTTTAAAAAAATCTTCGAAAAGGAGGATCAAAAAGATCGAATAGCTTTCGCTGACATGTGAACTTGACTTGATGAACATTTTCATTTTCATTCCTCGAAGTATAAGCGGATTTTTGTGAGTTTTCTCATGTCTTGCAACATGATTGTATGAGCGCGCGTTAACAAGAATGTCATGGTGTATGTTGTTGTTGTGCAGGAGGTGGCGGGCGGCGCGGACGGGCTGGTGCAGGCGGCGGCGCTGGTGCTGCGCGCGACGGGCCCGCTCGGCTTCTTCAAGGGCGCCTCCGCGCGCGTGCTGTACCAGATGCCGGCCGCCGCCATCTGCTGGCTCACCTACGAGACGCTCAAGCACCTGCTCACCCAGGTAAGCCCTCATCTTCAAGGGCGCCTCCGCGCGCGTGCTGTACCAGATGCCGGCCGCCGCCATCTGCTGGCTCACCTACGAGACGCTCAAGCACCTGCTCACCCAGGTAAGCCCTCATCTTCAAGGGCGCCTCCGCGCTCGTGCTGTACCAGATGCCGGCCGCCGCCATCTGCTGGCTCACCTACGAGACGCTCAAGCACCTGCTCACCCAGGTAAGCCCTCATCTTCAAGGGCGCCTCCGCGCGCGTGCTGTACCAGATGCCGGCCGCCGCCATCTGCTGGCTCACCTACGAGACGCTCAAGCACCTGCTCACCCAGGTAAGCCCTCATCTTCAAGGGCGCCTCCGCGCGCGTGCTGTACCAGATGCCGGCCGCCGCCATCTGCTGGCTCACCTACGAGACGCTCAAGCACCTGCTCACCCAGGTAAGCCCTCATCTTCAAGGGCGCCTCCGCGCGCGTGCTGTACCAGATGCCGGCCGCCGCCATCTGCTGGCTCACCTACGAGACGCTCAAGCACCTGCTCACCCAGGTAAGCCCTCATCTTCAAGGGCGCCTCCGCGCGCGTGCTGTACCAGATGCCGGCCGCCGCCATCTGCTGGCTCACCTACGAGACGCTCAAGCACCTGCTCACCCAGGTAAGCCCTCATCTTCAAGGGCGCCTCCGCGCGCGTGCTGTACCAGATGCCGGCCGCCGCCATCTGCTGGCTCACCTACGAGACGCTCAAGCACCTGCTCACCCAGGTAAGCCCTCATCTTCAAGGGCGCCTCCGCGCGCGTGCTGTACCAGATGCCGGCCGCCGCCATCTGCTGGCTCACCTACGAGACGCTCAAGCACCTGCTCACCCAGGTAAGCCCTCATCTTCAAGGGCGCCTCCGCGCGCGTGCTGTACCAGATGCCGGCCGCCGCCATCTGCTGGCTCACCTACGAGACGCTCAAGCACCTGCTCACCCAGGTAAGCCCTCATCTTCAAGGGCGCCTCCGCGCGCGTGCTGTACCAGATGCCGGCCGCCGCCATCTGCTGGCTCACCTACGAGACGCTCAAGCACCTGCTCACCCAGGTAAGCCCTCATCTTCAAGGGCGCCTCCGCGCGCGTGCTGTACCAGATGCCGGCCGCCGCCATCTGCTGGCTCACCTACGAGACGCTCAAGCACCTGCTCACCCAGGTAAGCCCTCATCTTCAAAGGCGCCTCCGCGCGCGTGCTGTACCAGATGCCGGCCGCCGCCATCTGCTGGCTCACCTACGAGACGCTCAAGCACCTGCTCACCCAGGTAAGCCCTCATCTTCAAGGGCGCCTCCGCGCGCGTGCTGTACCAGATGCCGGCCGCCGCCATCTGCTGGCTCACCTACGAGACGCTCAAGCACCTGCTCACCCAGGTAAGCCCTCATCTTCAAGGGCGCCTCCGCGCGCGTGCTGTACCAGATGCCGGCCGCCGCCATCTGCTGGCTCACCTACGAGACGCTCAAGCACCTGCTCACCCAGGTAAGCCCTCATCTTCAAGGGCGCCTCCGCGCGCGTGCTGTACCAGATGCCGGCCGCCGCCATCTGCTGGCTCACCTACGAGACGCTCAAGCACCTGCTCACCCAGGTAAGCCCTCATCTTCAAGGGCGCCTCCGCGCGCGTGCTGTACCAGATGCCGGCCGCCGCCATCTGCTGGCTCACCTACGAGACGCTCAAGCACCTGCTCACCCAGGTAAGCCCTCATCTTCAAGGGCGCCTCCGCGCGCGTGCTGTACCAGATGCCGGCCGCCGCCATCTGCTGGCTCACCTACGAGACGCTCAAGCACCTGCTCACCCAGGTAAGCCCTCATCTTCAAGGGCGCCTCCGCGCTCGTGCTGTACCAGATGCCGGCCGCCGCCATCTGCTGGCTCACCTACGAGACGCTCAAGCACCTGCTCACCCAGGTAAGCCCTCATCTTCAAGGGCGCCTCCGCGCGCGTGCTGTACCAGATGCCGGCCGCCGCCATCTGCTGGCTCACCTACGAGACGCTCAAGCACCTGCTCACCCAGGTAAGCCCTCATCTTCAAGGGCGCCGCAAGACCCTCCAGCCCGCCTCAGGCTGACTACAGCGAGTGATAATTATAGGACTTATCCGGGTTCCATCTCGCGATGTTTACCTCCGCCTAAATAGAACGAGTAAAATATCAAGTACTTTTTATTAATGAGTAATTCTCAAAAGAGTGGCATCTTCACCTATCATCGAGTTTTTGAATTGAATGTATGTTTATTTGCTCTTTTTCATATGAAACAAAAATGTATTTAGATAAACTAAAACAATATTTATGGAGGCCAAGTCATTAATTTTATTTAAATTTAATACTTTTAATTATAAAAAATAAAGAGTAGCAGTTTTCACTGTAACCTGTCTTGTCCAATAGCATCGCTCTTCCAGTTTTAGTTCTTTAGATTTTATAAGCACCAATTTATGTAAATAAAATATCATGCTATATAATAACATAAACAATACCTTTTAAAATGTACATTACACGGGCCTTATATATACATTTTTTACAACAATATTCACGCACGAAGTTTGTCCAAGGATATTTTCACTGTAACCTGACCTGTACATCCGCGGTATTGCATCTGACTCATACACAGAAAATTTTATTTAGATCATAATTATGGCAAAATATTAGGTAAGTATCAAGCTAACCACCGTAGGGTACCATCATGACCCAAGTGTCGTAGTTTCGTAGAGACAAGTGGTTAAAAGCAGGAATCTGGGGTTTTGTAACGGTATGTTAACTTTAACTTGTCTCGATTATTTTACGAATTTGGTATGGGGCCTAATGTAATAATATCATTTTAATATTATATGAAGGTTTATTCATCTATGCTAAAAGTGAGACATTCGTATTATTATCCGTTCAAGACAAAAAATAAAAAAGAATGTATTTTTCACTGTAACCTGCTTAACTTTAACCTGTGTTCAATGTATAAAGTTCGTTTTTTTAGCATTAGAAAGAATTGCAAGAAGGTAAGCGATCTTGACATGTCTTTTAATTGAAAAACGCTTTTTAAAAATCAAAAACTATTAGTTATCTAAGCAGAAGAATATAAATGATCGTATTAGATTCATAATTGTTACATATTTGCCGTAACTTATTTTTAAAATGTGTTTTTGAATTAAAAGACACATCAAGATTGTTTACCTTATTACTAATGCTAAAAAAAACGAACTATAGGTTATTGTAAGTCTTGTAAATAACTTCTTCATTTTCCGTTCCCTTTTGAAAATTTGGGGTACTTAATTGAAGTAGTAAAACATATTTTTCATTCTTAAATTTAAAAAAATACAAAATAAAATGTTGCATTAACCACTCCACCACCTGTCGATACCACTTTCTTGAGAATCACTCTAATAACACCGCCTCCGGAAATGGCGAAACCAACAACAAGTAAGTTGCCTCATGCAAATGGTTCTTCGCAAGTTTCATTATCATTTTCCATTTGTGTAGTTTTCTATGTGTACACGTTGTCATACCTCTACCATACTATTTTCTTGTGTTCTGTGGTTGCTGTTCCCACTTCTATAGATTTCCATGCCTACTAAATACAGAATATACAACTTTCTTATATTGCTTCACATTTTATTACTATTTTTTCTTGTAACTGTCTTGGTAAGTTATGTACCTACAATAACTACATATACCGAGTGATAAAAAATAATTTCTATAAAAATGAGTTACTAAGGAAATCTGTAGAAATAGGAATCATCTGAATTGATTTTTTTGTAGACATAGGGAAGTGATTATAGGTATACGAGCTATGTGCTGCTCCCTCTACAATTTTCGCGTGAATAATACTTTTATAACAATAAAGCATTTCTTATGTAAAAAAATACGCCAAATGAGACTATCGTTGTTCACAGAGAAAAACTTCGAAAAATTCCTGCGACCAAAGAAACGAAAAATCTTTATAATAAATGTTTCAAACTAAATTGTTTCAAGTAGGTAAGTGGAAACTTTCATTTTTTAATAATGATCATTCGTTGGGGTACTCAAGTAAGTGTAGGAATAACATTTTTGCATGCAACTAAAATAATTAATGGTACACTTTGTCAAATAAATAAAAATGGGTAAATTAAATAGCATGCAACTAGAAAATAAACTACTGTGATACCTTTGTAAAAAGATTGTATAAGCAAGTGAAATATGGATAAGCTACATAATTGAATATGTTTCATAGCGTTTAGGTTGGTGCACGTACATCCATGGCATGATCGCGTTTGATACTCTTTTAAATTTGAGTAGGAATTGTGTTTATAAAAAATGATGTAAGTAATTGGCATAAATATTGTTTGATTTTATTTACTCGTCGGTTATTATAAAAACCAAACAGTGATAATACCGGTTAATTCATGTCGTGTAACGAAGGAGTATCAGTTTGAATATTATTTTATACTAGCTGAGGTACCCGGCTTCGCTCAGGGAGCTGACATGAGAATTGTGTGATGGTTGTAATAAAAGGATAAACTTGAAAATATATTTAGGTTTTTTTTTTCTAAGTACAATACTTATACCTACTTCTATGTACATTTTTTATTTCCAACTCGAGAGCAACCTACGCATAGTTGACCGTGAGAAAAGCATAGGGAATATATAACTAATAACTGGAAGTGTTTGTCGAAAATCTCCTGAGAGTATGATGAAGGCTTCGAATAGTCTACAATGTTCTAGAATATTCCACAACATTTGAGTGTGTTCTGGAACACTCCACAATGATCTGGAATACTCCACAATGATCTGGGATCCTGGATTCTAGGCTATATTTACGAATATTTGATAACATTCCGGAATATTCTGGAATGTTTATCCGGAATATTCCCGAACATTCGAACAGCACAACTGTCTTGCTTTAAATATATACCCTTACCAATAGGTAGCTCCAACCCTATAAAAAAGGTTTCGAATGGTCCAGAATATTCCACATTTGAAAGTGTCCCGGAATGTTCCACAATGATCTAGAAAGTTCTCGAATACTCGAAAACATTCCAGAATGTTCTGTAGCTCCACCCATATAAAAAAGGCTTCGAATGGGCTACAATGTTCCAGAATATTCCATAACATTCGGGAGTGTTCTGGAATATTCCACAATGATCTGAGACGTTCTCAAACATTCGACAACATTCCAGAATGTTCTAATATGCTGTGGAATGCTCTTGAATACTCTCAAATGGTCTGGACTGTTCCAAAAATGTCTAGCCTCCGAGACGGCATCGAATGTTCCAGAATATTCCACAATATTCGAAAGTGTTCTGGAATGTTCACAATGATCTAGAATGTTCTCGAATATTCGCCAACATTCCAGAATGTTCTGATATGCTGTGGAATGCTCTCGAATACTCTCGAATGTTCTAGAAATATCTAGCCTCCGAGACCCGAGACATGTCACCAGGGGCCGATTGCATAACAAACTACAACTAATATTACAAGCGAAACTCCTTTTCTAATTTTACTTATTAAATAAGGAGTTCCGCTTGTAATATTAGTTGTAGTTTGTTATGCAATCGGCCCCAGGTACAAATTTTTGTAGGTATATATTTCACGATCTATTCTGAATTTTCCTTTATTAAGTTAAGGTTCAAAATTCAAAAACAAAAACAACTGCTTCTGGGTCTCAGAGGGCGAAACTTTCAGCCTTCATCTTCAAAAGCACACCCTTCAGGTAAAAACGGAAAACTTCTTCATAGGCGGGAGATAGAGGGCTACCACCCCAAATAGCTTCCTTGATCGTATCGGAACTCATTTCTGAGTTTTAGCGGCACGCACATTGTACACTTTCTTTTATTATATATATTGATTATATAAAAATCTCATCAGAAGTATCATGCTCTTCGCGCGTTAAGGAGTCAGAACAGTTGCATTTTATTTAAACTGTCATCACACGCATGGTCTAATAAAACATGGTCTTCCATTCCCAGAGTGACACGGGCCTACGTCACAATAACATTGCCACTTTATTTCAACATAACATGTTACATGGGTACATTATACCTATGGTTAATAAGTTAAAATATTTCTTTATAATTTTATAATTTTCATTTATATGTATTTTAGCTTAAATTTTACAATAACACGTTATTTTTAATTACTCGTTAGCAATATCTTCCGATTCACGAAAGAAATTTCAGACTTTCGGGTAATTCTGTTTATACTACTGGCAACACAGGATAGCGCTGTGCACATTTGACAATTCGGATCTAGATAACTTCATGCCCTGACCGTCATCCTTGTCGAACGCGTGTTAATTGTTATTTCCTTCTCGCTCAGTGTCAGCAGTCGCAGTGTTTTCCAAACTTTTCACGTCGTAAGCTTGGTAATTAATGTGTAACTGTGAATTAGTTTTTTAAACGTTTGTCTTGTATAGATAAATAAAGTTTAATTTAATACATTAGATTTGTTTTATTTTACTATGTTTCTACATGAATAACTTAAAATTAATGCCGTTAAAATAATTTTCACCGTTGGTTAAAATTCTCCCACATTTCAAAGTTTGAGAACCTGTAAACAGCATGATGACGTAGGCGCGTGTCAGTTAGGTCATACGCGAATCTCGGAATGGAGTACCAGGCGGAGTATATTATTATACCATGATCACACGCGTATTCATAATGCATGAGAAGGGATTAGGGTTTCGACCGACATCGGCACGCAGAATCACTCGCAATCGACGGAATGAGAGGCTCAATGATATTTCGATCGCCCTTAGTACTTTCACAAAGATTTGACTGGTGTATTTATAGTATGAATTTTGTGAGGTGATTTCTTGATCTCAAACCCTATCTGTTAAACAAAAGGTATTGTTTCTTTTATGCAGTGAGTACTTCTGCTACTGCAACAGGTCAATTCACAAAAAGTGGAACGAATGAGTAAATGAAAATATCTATGTGTGTATGACATTGACCAATAATAAAATGGCGGCTCTGACTGTAGTGTATACTGAATTACTGATACATGTGTCACTCATACAATGAAAGTTTTGTTAATTCCATTAGTGCCAGCTTTCGTGAAACGACCTGTAAATTGTAGTGTGTGTAGTACGCCTTACCCACACACGTGCATAGCTTATATAATGGCTTCTACTTGTTATTTAAGACAGAATAAACCTATATTCAGTACGAAAGAGTTCTTCTTTAACGACCGTCCTCACAAAGCGATCCTGCCAATGCGGCCTTGTGCTGAAAGAGGTCAAAGAGAAAATTCAAGATAACAAATTATTATTAAGAGCGCTCTTACAAGAAAAGTCGAAATAATGCAAAATTGATGATACTAGTCGACGAAATTCAGGACTTTGCGCTCATTATTAGAAACAATGAGTACTTGTTCCAGTAAAAGCGTCTTCTTATCTTTATAAATATCGTTGTAAATATTAGAAAAAGGACTTATTAAATTAGTAATGATTTTTTTTCTGATGGTCGTTTCCGAAAAACCCCGTGAAGCACTGAATGGCGAGCTCTTATTTGGAAATGTTGAGAATTTTACTCTGCTAAACCTGGCTATTTTGTATTACTAATACCCTGTACTTTAGGCATATCAAACTATATTTTTCCTACATACCTTTGAGAAAGAGAAAATCAAAGTAAAACGAACTCGATTTTCTCTCCGAAACAAGTGTCAATTCCTACGAAAATCTACTTAATATCGAAGTCATTTTCATACTCAAGCAATCTGCAACGTTTGCTTATACTGTTGGTATACATTAGTGTTTATGAAATTCTACTATAATTTTTTGGCAATTTTTTGAAAACTACTCTATATTACCGATGACGCGCGCTGCGCCAGCTCAGTGCCGCGGCAGAGCTTGTAGAGGCAGGACGTGTGTCGGTCGGCTCCGCACATTTTCAACGGCGACGACGAGGTTTTTTATCATTGTGTGCGGCGGGCGCCGTGTAAAACGCTATACTGTGTGCGTGTAAACCGCAACGAGAGACTTTGATCCTAGCACTGTTTTTATAGTATTATAATTTATAATGGTACAGTTTAATAAACTACCGGACAGGATTAAAAATATTTGACACGACCTGACATTCTATATGTATTTATTTGACTCAAGATAGTTCTCAGGGTCTGATGATGGAGCCGGAAGGTGGTCACCGGTACCAATCAACCATGCAACTAAACCACTTCGTGTTTAGGCTCCTTTTTGTTCATCTCAACAAGATCTTTGACACAAGATAGTACTCAGGGTCTGATGATGGAGCCGGAAGGTGGTCACCGGTACCAATCAACCATGCAACTAAACCACTTCGTGTTTGGGCTCGTTTGATTCGGCTCAACAAGATCTTTGACTTAAGATAGTACTCAGGGTCTGATGATGGAGCCGGAAGGTGGTCACCAGTACCAATCAACAATGCAACTAAACCACTTCGTGTTTAGGCTCGTTTTATTCGTCTCAACAAGATCTTTGACTTAAGATAGTACTCAGGGTCTGATGATGGAGCCGGAAGGTGGTCACCGGTACCAATTAACCATGCAACTAAACCACTTCGTGTTTGGGCTCGTTTGATTCGTCTCAACAAGATCTTTGGCACAAGATAATACTCAGGGTCTGATGATGGAGCCGGAAGGTGGTCACCGGTACCAATCAACCATGCAACTAAACCACTTCGTGTTTAGGCTCGTTTGATTCGTCTCAACAAGATCTTTGACACAAGATAGTACTCAGGGTCTGATGATGGAGCCGGCAGGTGGTCACCGGTACCAATCAACCATGCCACTAAACCACTTCGTGTTTAGGCTCGTTTTATTCGTTTCTATAAGATCTTTGACACAAGATAGTACTCAGGGTCTGATGTTGGAGCCGGAAGGTGGTCACCGGTACCAATCAACCATGCAACTAAACCACTTCGTGTTTAGGCTCGTTTGATTCGTCTCAACAAGACCTTGGACACAAGATAGTACTCAGGATCTGATGATGGAGCTGGAAGGTGGCCACGGGTACCAGTCTACCATGTAACTGAACCACTCCGTGTTTGGGCTCGTTTGATTTGTCGCAACAAGATCTTTGACACAAGGTAGTACTGAGGGTCTGATGATGGATCCGGAAGGTGGTGACCGGTACCAATTAACCATGCAACTAAACCACTTCGTGTTTGGCTTCGTTCGATTCGTCGCAACAAGATCTTTGACACAAGTTAGTACTCAGGGTCTGATGATGGAGCTGGACTGTGGCCACCGGTACCAATCAACCATGCAACTAAACCACTTCGTGTTTAGGCTCGTTTGATTCGTCTCAACAAGACCTTGGACACAAGATAGTACTCAGGATCTGATGATGGAGCTGGAAGGCGGCAACGGGTACCAGTCTACCATGTAACTGAACCACTCCGTGTTTGGGCTCGTTTGATTTGTCGCAACAAGATCTTTGACACAAGGTAGTACTGAGGGTCTGATGATGGATCCGGAAGGTGGTGACCGGTACCAATTAACCATGCAACTAAACCACTTCGTGTTTGGCTTCGTTCGATTCGTCGCAACAAGATCTTTGACACAAGTTAGTACTCAGGGTCTGATGATGGAGCTGGACTGTGGCCACTGGTACCAGTCTACCATGTAACTGAACCACTTCGTGTTTGGGCTCGTTTGATTTGTCGCAACAAGATCTTTGACACAAGGTAGTACTGAGGGTCTGATGATGGATCCGGAAGGTGGTCACCGGTACCAATCAACCATGCAACTAAACCACTTCGTGTTTGGCTTCGTTCGATTCGTCGCAACAAGATCTTTGACACAAGTTAGTACTCAGGGTCTGATGATGGAGCTGGACTGTGGCCACGGGTACCAGTCTACCATGTAACTGAACCACTTCGTGTTTGGGCTCGTTTGATTCGTCGTAATAAGATGTTTGACACAAGATACTACTCAGGGTCTGATGATGGAGCTGATGATGATAGACAGGTACCCGTCGCCACCTTCGCGCTCCATCATCAGACCCTGAGTACTACCTTGTGTCAAAGATCTTGTTGAGATGAATAAAACGTGCCTAAACACGAAGTGGTTTAGTTGCATGGTTGATTGGTACCGGTGACCACCTTCCGGCTCCAACATCAGACCCTGAGTACTATCTTGTGTCAAAGATCTTGTTGAAACGAATAAAACGAGCCTAAACACGAAGTGGTTTAGTTGCATGGTTGATTGGTACCGGTGACCACCTTCCAGCTCCATCATCAGACTCTGATTATCACCTAGTGTCAAAGATCTTGTTGTGACGAATCAAACGATCCTAAACACGATGTGGTTTAGTTGCATGTTTGATTGGTAATGGTACCTTCCAGCTCCATCATCAGACCCTGAGTACTGTCTTGTGTCAAAGATCTTGTTGAGACGAATCAAACGAGCCCAAACACGAAGTGGTTTAGTTGCATGGTTGATTGGTAATGGTACCTTCCAGCTCCATCATCAGACCCTGAGTACTGTCTTGTGTCAAAGATCTTGTTGAGACGAATCAAACGAGCTTAAACACGAAGTTGTTTAGTTACATGATAGACTGGTACCCGTGGCCACCTTCCAGCTCCATCATCAGACCCTGTGTATCTTCAGTATCAAAGATCTTGTTGAGACGAATCAAACGAGCCTAATCATGTTACTACATGGTTGATTGGTATCCGTGACCACCTTAATCATCATCAGATCCTCAGTACCAGTTCGTTTTTAAACCCTCGTTGATACAAACTTTACAACCTATAGGTACCAAATGCAATGACGAAACATGTAAATAAGCGAGTAGGTACCTATAATTTCTTTCGAGTAATATACCTTCATAAGTACGAGGGCTATTCATAAATTACGTCGTTTCAAATGGGAGGAGTGGGGGGGGGGGGGTCTGGACATCGGATGATGGTAACATGACGTAGGAGGAAACAGATTCATCCGAAGCTTGATTTTTGGATGATTTGAGGGGGGGGGGGGGGGGTCAAAAATCGTCAAAAATAGATGACGTTATTTATGAACAGCCCCTATGTACATTTGCACTGCATTTAGTATTTACGTACTTACCAAATAACAGTTTTAGAACTTTGAAAGTTAAGTACAGTTAGTGTTGTTATGGTTGATTTCAATATGCTTCGCGAAGGATCAAGAATGTTTAATCCATCATTGTAGTGCGAGTGTGGTAGAAGGGATCGGCATACTGAGCTCGCACGGCCTGCCGCAGCGCGTAAAATACCTAAACTCGCTCAACGCCGAAATGTAATAGCGCTCTTAATTAAAAAGACATTTGTGCAAAAGTGACTATTTGGACACTCATAGTGAATTGATTTGGCCTAGTGTTACAAAAATTTGAGATCTCGGACTTATTATCTATGTAATAAGAAAAAATCAAATTAATTAATCATTACTTAAGACGAAAAACAAAACTTGTGAAATATACCTACCTAACAAGAAAAACTGTATGAATGCAGTTTTTCTTGTTAGGTACTAAAATCGATGACATGGTTCCTAAGAAGAGGTCGTCGTATGTCTTATAGTTTCAGATTTTCCTATACTAACCGATCTAAATGGGCCACCCTGTATACTAAGATATGCATGTGTGTGGGTAATGCGTAGTTCACACACTACATAATGAGAACAAGCACATTTGAAACCAATTTTACCATCCGATTTAAATGGTTCAAATTCATGAAACAGCCCATTTAGTGATTCGTTTTGTTATGTTCAAAAAAGTTACCTGCCGTTTTTGGCACCCGGGGCTGATTGTTGTCCGAATAAGCTGTTACATAAATGTGAACCGTAACACCATCACGATAGTCGCTTTGGCACGTGGCGTGAAGACGGGAGCTCACCACTGCATAAAAAAAGGCTTTTGTTTAACAGATCGAGCCGAAAAAATCATCTCAGAAAATTCATACTTTACTAGGTACACGTAAATTCACCTCAGTTGCATGATATAATGTGTAAATTGTATTGATGTTTGTTTCCAGGAGCCCCGCGACGAACCGCACGCGACGAGCGCGCCCGCCACGCCGCTGGTGGGCGCCGCGCTGCGCCTCGCCGCCGCCGACGTGCCCGCGCCGCTCACGCGCACGTAGCCACCCCCACCCCACCCCACCCCCTACTGTAGCGACGCGACAACTCCCGACACGACACAACCAGACCGGATTCAACTAACTACACGATATTTGACGAAGGAAATTAAAATTATTTAAATTAAACGAGGCACAATTACCTGCAATAATATCTTGCGCAAAGTAGGTAGAACCATAAGGGTAGAATCATATATTGCGACATAATTTGTTCTGTAAGATATCTTACGTACGTACACGAACAAAATACGATGTAGAACTTGCAGCCGAGCCGCTGTTTTTGTTACAGTTCACAAATAGGTACAGTCGACGTCAAAGATATGTTTACATTTTTCGCCTTATTACAAAGGAGTAAAATGCAAAAGTGTAAACATATTTTTGACGTCGACTGTATACATCTAAACACATTAGAATCAAAAGAAATAATGATAAAACATTAAAAATGTCACAATGAAATATACATAAATCATTAAGTAATTACCTACCTTTGGCAACTGCGACCCGATCTGGTTAAAAATTCGAGAGAAGTCAAACAATTATCTATAATTTTTAAACAGTTATTCCTTTAAAATGCAATTCACACATTATTTCTGATACTTACCCAATTACTAAAAAATGTGAAGCAGTACCAAACTTCAATCCTAATTACAAGTATAGTATTTCTCCATGGTTGTCGCGGCGTTGTTGTTTTGTTTGGATTTGATATTTGTCTGTGATGTTGTTTTTTAATGAAGTGTTAGTATTTACGATCAAAATTATGTGAGCGCTTGTTTAATGTGAGCCTGTAAACCGACCAACACACCGAATATAATGAAAAAAATATGAGTTATATTGGGCTTATAAAATTTGGCTTCGTTGATCGGTATTTCTAATTATAATCGATCAACTAAATGTTCGTATTCCTACGCTTAAAGGTGAGTCTACCTTAAGTTAGTATAGCAGAGACGCGTACATAATAAAAACTGCTAATCGTCATACAAATTGCATTCATTATAATATATGAAATCCACTACGCTATAATATTTATTAGAGACGTTGAAAATGATTCAATTTAGGGAAAATCGTAATATATTTCGAAATGCAACTTGTATGAAGATTAGTTGTATGTTGTTGTCTCTAATATAAAATAAGCACGACGCCAGTATTAAGCATCGTCACTCGTCACGCCATTCATAAAATGTTGTCATTTACTCACATTGAGCAAGTCATAGCCCGAAGACAAAATGACGTATACGCCAATACGTTTGTTACGCCGTTTTGCCTTCTAACGCTGTGATATTTGAACCTATATTATAATAGCTGTATTATATGTTCATCCTTTTGCTATTTTCAAGTAATTTGGCAACGCTTGTGAAGCGTTATAAAACATTTCGCGCGGTTGAAATTAAAACTTTAGCTGCGCAATAAACGCCAGATCGAGTCAATTGAATTTGGACTATATTTTGTATGACGGTAGGGCTAGAGTTGCGTGATATGGGACCGCTGGCGGTTTAATAGCTATCGCTATTTCATTCATTGTGATGGCACAACTGGCGCATACTCCACCGAAAAGAGCCATGCTCTTAAATTTTGATGATGATTGGCACAAAGAGCGTTTAAAGATTTTACAAAAAATAAGTAGTAAGTACCTTTACTTTTTCCGAAACACTACCAAATTTTGGGTTAGTTTTACTCAGAATCACGAGGACTATTAATAGATATTGATGAAAAAAATTGTTCCCAGTTACTCGTACTATAGTTCCGACTTTGGACGCGTTTCACGTATATTTTGCATGGATAAAAAAATTTGAACATTGAGCAGAAAGTAACTCAAAAGTTGTTTATATTTCGGAAAAAAGTAAATGGCAAGTACTTATATTTTTTCTGAAAAAACTTTAAACAAGTAGAAACGAGTAAAGTAGTGTGCAACTCTAGTCGTGCCGCACCAGTGGGCGACCACTTTAAACGCCACGAGTCGTCCGAGACGACGGATCGAAACAGCCGCAAGTGCCCGTCTACTAATTACTAATATAATATATATATAAATAAATTGTATAAATCATGTAAGCGAAGTGTACATACATAGTTCCAAGTGTTACCATGTAAATTTAAATTTATTTGTTAGATTTTAGTTGCGGCGTTGAGCGTTTTGGGAAAAATGTCTTGTTGATGGTAAGCGGGTGAGAACCGACAGATTGCTTTAACATATCGACAGTTTTCTTAGTCGATTTTTCTGAAAGGTCTTTACTATGAAGGAAAGAAAATATTCATAATACATCTGTCGGGATTTCGCCGTTTAAATAGTTGGTTGTGACACGGAAAACTTTATTAATAACTGTGCAAAGTCTACACTCGAGAGAAAAACTGGTCTCTGTATGAAATTTCCATGAAAAGGGACTAGTTTTTAATGATCTTGAATGTAATATGAATTAGTGGCGTCAGGACAGTAATATCAAAATCTGGTTAAATTTGGTAAAGACGAACTAGTATTTATTATTGAAATTAACGCCAATAATTCTAGTAGGACTTTGTACGTTATTTCCGTTTTCTGTGGCTGTAAGGATATTTGGTGATGGTTTAGGCACAACGTATGTATTTGCCCTTTTCAAGACCCTCTCCACATTAAAATGGGGAATATGTTTGAATAGGGACGCCGTTTATTTCATAAGAAGTAATTTGATATTCCGTGCTACTTACAATTTCAAATTTTAAAATCTTATGCTTGTAAAATCGTCAAGTATCATGCCCTGATTCGTCAAATAAATTACATTTGGGTGATTTTAGACAAGGTATCTTAGCACGGTATCTTGACTTTCGCACAACACAATATATTCATAATAATTGTTTTATTAGTTTTACGTATGTGTGGGTGGGGCGTACACAGTGCGATGCTGTTTCGACTCAGTGAGATGTAGGCTAGGAACTAGGGGTCACGCCCGTGACGTGACCTCACTATTGACTACAATTAATTATACACTTTACATTCTTTCACTGATTGCTATAATCTGCGCTGCCCTTCGCTTTCTTTAAACACAAATAATAACTGTAATCTGTATACTAAATTGCGGCTCATATAGATGACGAGACATATTTGTCTTATATTTTGTATAAATCTTTGACCCTTGCTAATATTTCCCTATCAAGCTCAGTAATAATAAATGCGCAAAGCAAAGCGTTGTATAAAATATAAGGGAACCTTGATAAGCGCCATCTGTAGCTGTAGTGGACGCAACTTTTTATTGAGATTACCAGTTGTTATTATTAACTTATCTTTGCGTAAATTTTGTATAAAAGCCAAATATAACTATAACTAGTCGGTTATAGCAATAGGTGAAACAATAATTTGTTAAAATGAATAAATAGTGTTAAAATGAAATTATAATACTTAACATAGCTCGGGAGGGAACTCCTTATATTTTTGTTGGGACGCAGTGTACATATTGGTTAGACACCGACATACTTATCTGTAATATCCGTATATTTAAGAAATTATTGTACATAGATTATCTACTAAACTTGTTAGAACATTGGTTTCTGAACGAGTGTGCAATGCAATTGGAACCTTATTATAAGCGTATTATAAAATGTCATTAGGTTATTGGCGTTTATAAAACGACCTTGTAGTGGTAGATATTTTTTTTATAATGGCAAATTTATTGTAACTTTGTCGAACAAAGTTGGACTGTGGCACTCGACGTAATTTACGCGAATATTTTAACAAGTTAAATTAATTTTAGAAATGAAACTCAACTTCGTTGCACACTCACAGTTCCTGAAGACAAAAAAACCACAAAAAATCAACGACAACAATATTCCTCCACGTCCCCTGCACTAGTAATATGGCGGCCATTTTGTTGTATACAGGGTGTCTGAGGATCCTATCACGAAAATCGAAATTTCTTTATCTGCCTGTCTATCGCTCTTGCATATTCGAGCGATAGAGAGGCAGGTAACGAAGACTCGTGTTTCGCGGAAGGCTCTCCGAGTTTAGTGAGCGCGGTGCTAGCGGCGGGCAGGCTACTACTGTCAAGTGTCATTTGGCTGTGCTCGTTATTTGATGACATGTCAGCGTTACGTTATGTAATGAAAGGTGCATTTACAGTGGGTCATTTACCTAATCCTTTTCAAACTTCACCGATAATCGCATGAGATTTGTGATACATTGCGGCTTTTGATCGATCGATTCAATTCGTTGATCCTACGTAGCCGGCAATCATTTAAAATCGCATGCCATGTTGCAACGTCTGTAGAAGCCTTAATGTAGGGGTTTCCAGGCAACCGATTGATGCGGCGAATGACGCAGTGTCATTGCACTTTTATTCTCGGCATTTACTTTCTCATTTTATTTTACGATGGCTTATTTATTATATAACTGATGCTTTTTTAAGTTATTTATTTATAAAGATTTTTATTGTTGACTGTTATAATTTTCAAGCATTAGTCAGATCGAAAGTCGGAATAAGACTATAGTCATTAAAACGTTTTAATATCTTTCAGTTCTATAAAGAATATTATTAAAGCTGTAGTCCTGTTGAGGTTATTGAAAATTATTTCAAAAAATATATTGATTTTTTTTTTATTGAACCTAACGTAATTTAGTTTTTGGCTTTTAAGTAGGTATGTGAATAAGTGCTGAGAGTTCTCGTTAACTTTTATTATTAGACATGAATCCGTGAATATTATTTTTGTTAAAATGGCGCCCGACCCGCCGCGAGGAGTGAATTACTTGTATAATTGTTTCTGTACATTATAATTGTATTTGTTATATTTATGAGTTGTATTGTATAGCAGGTAAATTAAGCGTTGTACCGTAGATCCGTAGGCTATGGCCCTGTTATGTGAAAAGTGCAAATGTTTTGAAAAAAAAATGCAAATCGAAAATAGTAATAAACAGTTGGACAATACCGAGATGTTTCAATGTTTGCTTCACATGATATCCTTCCCCGTCAAAAAAACGCCCTATTAGACTAAGTCAGAAGTATAAGTCTTATTTTGTTCTGACTCACAGGCCAATTCGTATTATTCGTAGTATATATGTATTATATCATATATAATGTATTATATGTATTATATATTTTTTAAATATATATAGCTGTTTACATATTTGTAATATTTCATATCCCACACTTTGTATATATATAATTATAGTAGGATATAGGTTTACCTATCTTGTAGGATATTAAATATTTTATCTTTATGCCGTTTAGTACAGCTTTTATGTCTACCGTTCTCCAATTCTCCCTCAATTGCTCAAGGGTTAACTGGAAGAGATCCCTGAAAGGGATAAGTTCGCCTTTGTACTAATAATTTGTGTTCTTTCATGTTTTATGTTTCTTTTTGTACAATAAAGTATTTTACTACTACTGCTACAATTCGAAAGTCCACTGGTATTAGAATGCTTCGAGCAACACCGGCTTCCGACACATCGGAAGGGAGGGGCCCAAGCGATATCTCACCGTACAAATCTTTCTGCCATTTTTCGCGGGGGGAAAGGTGCACACAGTCACACTTCTCACACACTTACTATACAAAATCCCATCAAAATCCAATCTGTAATGACGACACAAATGCATAGAAAATGACACACGTCAAAGACAAATCTTGCAAACCTCGATCTCTTTTTGTGTACGGACGAGTCAGGACGAGTGACAAGTGTCACAACACGCACACTAACACATTTTCGTTGAAGTATGTTATTGTATTCTGAGAGATGAGAAGTCGGATTTGTCGCTCGACCGATCCGCAATGTGTACTGAGCGAGCAAAATCGATAAATCCAACAATTACATGAGACTAAAATATAATAATTGTGTTTGAATGTAATTAAACGTATGATATGTAAAAAAAATATTACATGTGAAATGTAACACTTTCTTTTTGTAAATTTGATGTCCCCGACCTCGGCGACCTCTTTTTATAACAAAAAACCGAGCAAACAGGCATTTTTGTGCAGCAGTGTTCACGCGCGCGTCTGGACTCGGTCTAGTGAAAAATCCAAGTGCAACTAGTTTTATTACCCGCGCTAGATTAGATTGACGCACTAATCTTGTACCTCGGCAGAGGGGAAATAGTGCGAATGCCGCCTCCCTTCCGTGTTGCTCGAAGTTAGAATGACATCTAACTGCTGTCATTCAGTTATCATGCATTTCGCTTGTACCTACTTGTCCACTCAAATATTATTGTGATATCAATGTATGTTCAAATTGGCCTGTCAGACCAAATCGTAGGACAGTAGCCTTGGAAAAGTACATGCCGACGTGACAGTGTGGAATAAGCTATCAATGAGTAATTTTAATTAAACTCTTCTACAATTTCTACAAGAGATCTACATCTCCACGTAACCTTTGCTCCCTAAAAATAAAAACGATATTTCAACATACAATTAATTAAACAGAGATAGTTAAAAAAAAGCACATTTACTCATCATCATTGATACTATTATGATCATTCACATCTGATTCCTGTTCCAAATAATGAATCTCCTCATGCGTCACTGGTGAGGCTAGTTTATTATTCAAACTAATAAATGATTCTTCTGTTAACTTTCCCAAACTCCCAAAGAACAAGGTGTCGGAGATCAGCTTCTGCGCTATGGTGCGCTGTGTCGTGTTGAGCTGGTAGAGTTGTAACCCGATAGCTTTGCCGTTGATTTCCCAAGCTTGTTCTTTCCGTTGCAGCATTTGGCTGGCTGCATTTACAAAACTTTCCTGTTTTTGAAGAAGACTGTATATTCGCTGCTTCTTTTGTGCCGGCTGTGTTTTTGAGTCTTCCTGTAAAGAAATTCTTGTAATAATATACATAAAAAAAGTCTCGACCATTATAAAATTATTAATAGCTTGTTGGTTAAACTTTCATCAGCAATACTTATTTATTAAGTTTTTACACAATAAATATTGGAAAATTACAAAATGTTTTCAAATTACCTTTCCCTTTGTAGATTCATGGTGTATCTCTGTTTTAAATTGTTCTGTCTCACTTTTCAACAGCCTTGTAACTGGCGTGGTGTATTCAAAACTGTTAGATGTATCAACTGGATCAAGGAAGCTATTAAAAATGTCAAAGTACCATAATGTAGGTTGGTGAACTCTGGTATCCCCGTTTTGTATGCTGTCAATGACCTGCAATAAAATGGGTTTACTATACAACAATGCTCACCTTGACCATGGAAGTGATGGATGTACAAACAAATTATATCTTATCTTTTTTAGACAATACCTATGTCACCGCAAAGGCTCATCAGCATAATTCTATCCTAAACTGCAAATGGTTGCAGTGTTTTATCACAGCTCTCAGGCATCAGTCTCCATCATAAGACCAGCTTAAATAGTAAGTACTGTAATTGGATTTAAACTGTTGTGAGACATACTAACATTGAATATTTTTACGGTTTAGACTCACTTGTTTTTAGTCACTCGTGCGACATGTTTCGGAGAGCCTACGTCTCCTTTCTCAAGCACTGACAGTGCGAGCAGCTAAAAACAAGTGAGTCTAAACCGTAAAATTATTCAAAGTACTATAATTATATCATTGCACTGTCATTGAAGTTATATTTATATGCTAGATTCTAGCTTAATTGGACAGCTCGATTCTTGCCTCTTGGTGGTATTTGATGGCTCGTATATTTGGATAATGGTTTGATTGTGAGCTTAGCAACAGATACCCATCTCACTTTCAATACTTGGTTTGTTTCAGTGATAAAAATTTTGTTGAAAAAACATACAAGTACCTTTTTTCTTTCTCTGTTAAAAGTGGTCCTCATATTTGCAAGTCTATTCTTCATATCCATAAGATCCGCATTTTCATCAATATTTTTATACTTTTCAAGTAACTTTTCATAAGCTTCGGTTCGTAAAACCTTGCACGTTCGGTGCTGGTCCTGGGGGTCCCATAACAACCTCGCTTTCCTGAATGCATCTATGAAATCTAACCACGTTTGTTTCACACTTTCACCCATTTTCACGAAAAATATTTATTAATCAAATGAAAATAATCAGTGCATGGTCTAATTAAACAATATTATTATACCATGAATCAGTGTTGTTTAGGTTTTGCTGTCAATGTCAAACTTGTACACAAACATCATAGACCTATATAATAGGGACAAGACATATTGTTCTATACGTACAATTGCTTATACAAATAGCACCCATTTTGACGGCACACACATAAATATATATCTATCTCGTTTTTACTCAGCACTGTCACCCTCAGCAAAAAAAGATGACAGTATTTCAGTACGTACATAAAGTGTTCCATGAAAATACGTAAATACCTAATGCGGCCGAAAATCCGCCATGTTTAGCGGCCCAAATGTCATTGTCTGTCAGTTCAGCCGGTACTTGTCCTGTCAAAAAGTCGTGGTGAAAATTAAAATTATTAATTATCTTTCAATATTTTGCTTGTGATTGAAAATAATTGAAGCCAAATGTGAATAATTACGTCGCGAATATGCCAGTGTGTAGTGTATTAGGGTGCGGCATAAGAAAACCACCAAATCAGCCATCTTTAACCTTACACAGGTACGCTATAATTTACATTAAAAATATTGGTTATTGTTAATGTTCCTGGGAAATTTAAGGATGTTTCACATTATAAATAGCAAGGTTCTTCTGTGCAGTTATAGATCATGAAGTGATTTGATTTATTTAACTATATTTTTGCGATTAAATAATGTAAACATTTTAGCTAGGGTTGTACTTTATTTATCGACTTTGATATCGATGTATTATGATTGCTTATTTATATTTTCTTATTTTATCAAGCTACCCCTTTTAAAACCTACTAAATTATCGTAATTAAGTAATTAAAATATTTTTTATAGGTTACCAAGAAATGAACATAAAAAGAAAAAGTGTCTGGAGACGGAGACCCTGACCGACTCTCGGGAGCAATCGGGTCCGCGGGGTCGTTACTCCAGAAGCTGTCCTGCGGCTTTTTTTTATATTATTATTATAGTTTGTTTTATATAATTCGACATTAAGAGACCATATACATCTCTAAGTACTTGTAATATGTTAGTTTGAACTGTGGCCTATTTTATAAAGCTACAAGTTACAATTTACAAGCGGAAGTCTCTTTCTAACCCTATGTGTTAGAACGAGACTTCCGCTTGTAAATTGTAACTTGTAGCTTTATAAAATAGGCCACTGGTAGTTGCAGTTGGTTGTATTTTATAAAATTGTTAATGTATTGTTATTATTTTTGCTTGTATGTAAATTCATTGTTGACGTGTAAAAGTGCCCTTGTGGCCTATTTGCTGAATAAATGTTGAAGAAGTTGAAGAGCGGAAGGCATTCCTTATTTTTGTAATTAAAAAAAATGTTCTGAAGGTGTTTTGTTTTTTTCACCCGTCGCTTAATGAGTTTGAATTTTGTAGCGCTCTCACTTATAGGTAAGGCGCACCAAGGTCGAGGTGCGGTGCGGTAGTGTGTTACGGACTTTAGGGTTAGCAACACAACAAAATTGATTGTAATAGAGAGGTAAAGTCTCAGAAAAACACGCGCGCTGTACTGCGCCATGTGTTTTGCGGTCACTGAGTTGTGAAACGTCAACTTTTGAAAATCAGAGTTAACGCAAACATCGCAATATGTATGGAGTTGTACAGTGTCATCTCGGTTACGTGTCAAATTCGAAGTACTAAATTGTCTTAGATTTTACACATCTTACTCAATCAAAGTATCTTTTCACATAACAATATACTCATAAAGAATATGTATTTACTTACTTACTTCCTATTAAAACATAAACTCTACAAATAAATCATACTTAGTATTTTAAATAAAATCATCTGCGTTAAAAAGTTATCGATGTATCGATAAACCTAGTAACAGCAAAAATCATCTGGGCAGCACTAAAACCGCCATGTTTAGCGGCCGGATGACGTCACAGTGGCACGCATTATTCGTTGACGTTTCACTTCCATAGGTTTCCTATTTCAGTGACAAACATACACAACTCCACAGAATAAATAGATGTGACACTAAAGTTAGACCTGAGTTAGACCAGCAAGAAAAGTCTGCAGCAATTTTGATAGCCCACGCAGTGGAAGTGTTATTATATTTATACGTCATGATTTCTTAGACCAAGAAAAGTCTGCAGCAATTTTGATAGCCCACGCAGTGGAAGTGTTATTATATTTATACGTCATAATTCTTAAACCAAGAAAAGTCTGCAGCAATTTTTAGCCCACGCAGTGGAAGTGTTATTATATTTATACGTCATAATTTCTTAGACCAAGAAAAGTCTGCAGCAATTTTGATAGCCCACGCAGTGGAAGTGTTATTTATACGTCATAATTTCATAGAATTTTGACGTTTAAAATAACACTTGCACTACTTGGGCTATCAAAATTGCTGCAGACTTTCTTGGTCTAACTCTAGTTTCCTATTTCCTACAAAACCGAAGCTTGACAGCGATTCGTGATGAATCATGTTGTCCCTTTCTAATGTATGGCACTATCCCTTTCGGCTATTTAGGGTTGTATTTGTAAAATTTCAAGTAATTATCTTATCTGTGGTTGAGCACGCAACGGAACCGAGTCGCAAAATGTATACTTGGTCAAGCAGATCTTGTCAGTAGAAAAAGGCGGCAAATTTGAAAAATGTAGGCGCGAAGGGATATCGTCTCATAGAAAATTTGAATTACGCCCTTTTTTTACTGACAAGATTTGCTTGACCGTCTATATAAGCTAAAGGCTAGGTTCACACGGCGTTAATTTTTCCCGTTGTAGTGTGCACCATATATAACACGCACACTCTCTCACATGTACCCTATATATACCCTAGCATAAGTATCATATATCAGAATAAACCTATACTCCTGAGATAGTGTTTGTCTTTACGTCCCACCTCACATGGCGATCCTGCCAGTGCGGCCTTGTGCTGCACTGGCGGCGCGCCGCGCCAGCCAGTGAAGGTTGTAACACGGCTGTTTTGAAAGGGGGTAAAATAATAAATGAAAAGCTCCGGCTTGTGAAAAATGGAGACAGCCATGTTAACAAAATAAAATTAAATCAAAATTAAATTAAATAGACTAAACGGAAACCTTGGTGTAGGAAAGCTAGCAGGAGAGACAATTAAACAAATTTATATCTAACAAACTTTATTAATCTAATCATTTACTGTTAAATGCTCAGTGGTAAAGCTGGGTCGCTTCACAGGTTCTAGTTATAAGGGTTTACACCCATTAATTAAAAACTAAAAACTAAATTTCGAAATACCTAAATTTTATGCACCAGAACTTTCAAAACTTTAAACTGAATAAAATTAAATCACAATTAACCATTTTAAATTTGTAGTTGGTGGCGAATGCCACTCAAAAGTTATGCAACAGACCGACCTCAAAAACTGCTGCTGGAACTGCAGCAGCGGGGAGCGAACTCGCCTTTCCCCGGGAAGCTGGCCGCTAACCTGGTTGGAGCCGGCTGCTGCAGATGGCGTGGTACAGATCCCACAGCCTCATATTACCACTTCTAAACATCTTCAAATGAATTCCAAAAGAAATCGAAAGCTCTTCCAAAAAAATTCACAAGCTCTTCAAAAAAGTTCACAAGCTCTTCAAAAAAAAGTTCACAAGCTCCCGGCTCCTGTAAACCGAGAAATGGATACATTAGCCGACGCCTTAATGGCCGCTAAAGAAAATATGAAACAATTGGAAATTTAGCTCACCGCACTGGAAGCTGTTAGGACTTCTGGCGGAGCACTCCCAACCCTCGAGCAGGAGTCAACTCTGTAAAGAACCAAAAACCTGGTTAAGGACGAACCCACAACGTTTCGCGCCATTGTGGAGTTGATCACACCTAAATTCCATTTGTACTTACTCAGTGGAGCACACCGAAGGACTCGAGCTGCTTCCAGCATTTCGACCAACATGGCGAATGTGTGGTCCCACCACAAATAGTACTCATGCGAGCGTGCGTCCCCGGAGGGGTCCACACATGAAATGTGCATGTCATCTCAAAATGACCTCCTCATATGTTGAGTACAAAAGGCCAAAACAAAAGTAGGGTGCCAATCCCTTGAAGACACAAATCCTACGAAAATTCTGACTGATTTATTTAACAATTCACTCCTGAGCCTAAGAAATATATTTTACCAATAAATCTAATAAAGTTTCATTTCAGAGCCCCCTTTTTGGAGTCTGTAATTCCTATGTTTTATTTAACATCTAAATTCTCTCTTACCTAAAAACACATATCTAAATCATACAAAGTTTTCCTGGAGTGACAACCTAAATATCTCAAGTTTTAATTATTTTTACTCGTATGTCAACCCCGACAACAGATAAGCATAAAGAGGTGCATCTGAATGCAACAGATTATGCAAATAAGTGCAACCAATCGAGTTAGTTTGGGATATTGTTAAAATCATCGAAATAAGAAAAGGAATTCAACCCAAAAATATTAATTTAAAATTTAAGAAAATGTCTACGTTACAAGGTCAAGAAGAAAATTCGTGATAATAAATTATTGTTAATTAAAAAGACATTTGTGCGAAAGTGACTATTTGAACACTCATAGTGATGGTTTTGTGCAGTGGCGAGAAACTCTCTTACTACGAACAAACGTATAGCAAAGATATTTGTCATAATTAGTTCAGCGGCGTGGCATTGGCGGCAGCACTGTTGAAATGCCAACTTGACATTATGCGTATACGAGCGGCAACCATTTTGAAATACAAAATTGACATAATTCGTGTGCAAATTTTGCAAAATAATAACAGTTTTCTAAAGTTGAGTTTGCTTCTCCTGAGTTTTGTGGTGATTTGAAACAGAAACCCGTACCTACTGTTGTAAAATAGTACAATGGCCGGCAAAAACCGATATTGTGAAATATGCGGTGTCTGAGAAATCACTCGAGGAGGATTCTTTGCCAAATTTCTCAAGGATGAACAGCGGTAAGTCTACAAGTTCCGAAATACAACTACCAGGGAACAAATCAAATTATTTTATTAAACATTTTGATTTATCAGCCGCGTAACAAGCTAAAGACCGACCGAGACGCCAGTTCGAATCCGGTCTCCGCCACTCCGTAATAGGAGGAACAAGCACGTATTGCTCGCCCTAAATGTTATTTATTTATTTATTTAATAAAATACAGAGGTATTCTTAAAAATAGTCATAGCCCAGCAAAACTCAACAATGAGTTTGACTGTGGGGTCATCAGTCTCTAGTTATCAAAGTTGTTGGTCAAATACTTCCCAGGCATTCAAAGATGACGTCTATTTCAATTTATAAATTCCGAAAAATGTTATTTGCTACTTATGCGGTGTATTATTTGAATTTGCTATGTTTGCTACCTGTAAGTCTCTTCTAATAGTTAGGGCACAGGCTACTTATCAGACCGACACAACGCACGTTGTTTATCATCATCGAATCTCTATAATCTCCATTTCTTTTTCAAATATGACCTTTTATTACTATAAAAGCTTACGTGTTATTCAATTTCATATTTTAGTTATCTGAAAGTAGTCCTGCATGAACCCAAATGTCGCAATCACATTAAAGTACATACTTACTACTACTATCTTCCTCTTATGTTTGCAATACTTACTTATTTTAATTTGCATCATTTGTGTCCCTCAATATTATGTTTACAGTACACAATGAAAAGGAAGCCAAAACCACTTTGCTTACAGGTGTATAACTTGGGTTAGATAAGCTAGACTGGAAAAGAAGATCTCGTTCATTTACCCATAGAAAAGTTGCAGAAGATTCATCACGTTTGTGGCGATCATTTTGAACGGAGAGACTTTGGCAAGACAGAAAATAAGCTACATGTCGAGCCATGCTCAATTGCTCAGTGTAGAGTTTCGTAGTTACGATTCTGTCAAAATAGGCCAAACGGGGGATATTCGTAAGTATCATGTACTTAGGTACATTATAAATTACAGGGAGTACCTATTTGCAGCGCTTTGTACGTCTTTTTAGTAAGAAAAAGGAGATTTTTAGCAATAACTCAAAAACGACTGGACCGATCATGTTTGCTATAGTTTTCGTTGAAATTATTTATTAAGCTTTTGTTTCACGATTTTTGTCATACTTTTTGGACCCATGGTTCAAAAGTTAGAGGGGTGGGCACATATTTTTTTTCTTTTGGAGCGATTATTTCCGAAAAATTTACTATATCAAAAAAGGGTCTCCTTATTCGTTTTGAAAGACCTATCCAACGGTACCCCACGCTATTGGAACAAAAAATGTTTTTTATAGTTTTTAATTTATCGGTGCCGCAATGCATGATATATGTACCAATGCCAAATTGCAGCTTTCTAACACTAACGATCACGGAGCAAAGCCTCGGACAGACAGACATGGCGAAACTATAAGGGTTTCTAGGTGACTACAAAACCCTAAAAAGAGCCTATCCAAAGTTAAATCTTTCCGCACCTCCACTGTCGGAATACCAATTATTATGAGAATTTCCTCAACATGCTGCAAGTAGACAAGGTAACTTTCTATTAGCCATAATTAGTAATTAGCCTTAGTTGTAGCCCACTAAGGGCCACTTGCACCATTCACTAACCCGGGGTTAACTGATTCAACCTAGAGTAACCATGGTTACCAGTACAATTTGACACTAGGTTAATGGTTTAACCGGTTAACCCCGGGTTAGTGGTATGGTGCAAGTGGCACTAACTGATTAGGTAAGTAATAAACATTTTATCGTAGGTAAGTTTAAAACAGTCCAGCACAGCAACAGATACATTTTAAATTATAAAGATGAAGTTATCCCTTCATCCAGCTAACCCCAAACAAACTTTGAACCAAGACCTAATATTATAATTTAAAAAACCGGCCAAGTGCAAGTCGGACTCGCGCACGAAGGGTTCCGTGCCCATATGCAAAAAACGGCAAAAAAATCACGTTTGTTATATGGGAGCCCCACTAAATATTTATCTTATTTTGTTTTTAGTATTCCTTGTTATAGCGGCAACAGAAATACATCATCTTTGAAAATTTCAACTGTCTAATAGCTATCACGGTTCATGAGTTACAGCCTGGTGATAGACAGACAGACAGACGGACGGACAGCGGAGTCTTAGTAATATTAGGGTCCCGCTTTTACCTTTTGGGTACGGAACCCTAAAACATGTATAAACGGCATACACTACCTACCTTCTAAGGAGGAGGAATTTTACTGAGTACCTAAGGTTGGATCATAATGACATCTAACTAATGTCATTAAAATATCGTACTTTTCCGTACATGTATTGGTGCGGGCAAGACGCACGATGACTAAATTTAACAATGAATGCATGATGATGATTAAAATAAATTATTATTCTGATTTCAGTGTATGTTCGAATTGGCCTGTTTTAGTGCACATCACGGTTATTCCAGTCCAGAGTAGGTACTTACAGCTATTTCATTATTTGTAATTACTTATTAGTATTACCTACCTATTTTTTGATGGAAACAATGTCCATCTAACAAGAAACTTCAATCAATAGGTACTAAGTATGCTATGCTATGAGAGATTGAATTGAAGGTACTTATTTCAATTTCAACAACAGTATTCTTATGACATTATTCATAAACGCTTTTAAGCCCTTGATAATCGATTATCTTTATCCGTCATTTTGTCATTTGTGTTTGTTAGAAAGGGACAAATTTAACGGTAGATGCTAAGTTTTATGAATAAGTGGTTTAATATATAAGTCAGTACGTCTTTCCCATAAGGGCACACGGGGCTCGTGCCCAGGGCCCCCATCCTCAGGGAGCCCCGAAAGACAGACAGTAATAGTAGGTATATTTGATTACCCATAAAAAATAGATCATCTCATCATCATCATCATCATCATCAGTCGTTCCCTCAATGCTGAGGATCGTGACATCATGTCCTAATGTTAAAAATATTAAAATATTTTTTCACCAGAATTTTAAATTTCAGCTGCAAACCTTTACATGCCAGACCATCGACATCGAACAGTGTAGGTAAATGGTAATTATGCTAGTTATCTTTAAAAGTATTTTCACACAGACTTCAGAGGGCCTACCGCGAACCACGTTCGACGTGTTGCCTCTCTGTCGCACTTGTAAATTCGTACGTATGTGCGACAGAGAAGTAACACGGCGAACGTGTTTCGCGAGAGGCCCTCAGTTTACCCACGTTTCTCTTCGAATTGGTTAGTCCGAATTGTGATCGTTTTCAGGGTTCCGTCCGTAGCCAAAATGGCAAAAATAAAACCGTTATAGTTTCGTCATGTCCGTCGGTCAGTCCGCCCGTCCGTCCGTCCGTAGATCACAGCCATTTTACTCAAGAACTATAAGATATAAGGATATTAAAATAAACATAGGCTTTTCTATATAAGTTATATAGGAGGCAAACGAGGACACGAATCACCTGTAAATAAGCGATTACCGTCGCACATGGAAAGTCCATGAAGATCTTTTTTTTTTCTAGATAAATTGCCGCTCCCAACCGCGTTATTGCGGTGCACGGCGTATGGTTACCTAATAGTACTTAATCTAAAAATGTTAACTTAAGGTAGAAGTACTAGTGCTCGACGCTGCACTAGTATTCGACATGGGCACTTTATGTCAAAGTGACAAGGATTAAATTTGAATACAGAAATCTTCGCTGTTCAAATTTAACCTATATTACTTTGACATAAAGTGCCCATGTCGAATACTAGTGCAGCGTCAAGCACTAGTAGGTACTTCTACCTTATTTCTTTTACAATAATTTAAATTTCAGCTGCAAACCAGATTCAGATCAGATCTACACATGCCAGAGTACCTCTGTCAACATCAAACAGTGAAAATGGTAATTACTTATGCTAGTTTTGCTTTTAGGTAAAAGTATTTTAGTTTTCACACAGATCTCAAGTAGTTTATGCACGTTTCTCTTCGAAACCGATAGTCCGATTTGTGAACGTTTTTAGGGTTCCGTAGCCAAAATAGCAAAAAAAGAAACATTTATACAGTAATTTTACTCCAAAACTATAAGATAAGTATAAGGGTATTTTAATAAAATTTGGAAGTTGTGTTTTTTATATGTACCTACTTATATGATATAGGAGGCAAACGAGCACACGAATCACCTGATGATAAGATTACCGTCGCCCATGGATACCCGCAACATTACAGTCGCAACACCGTAGGGGTTGTAATTTCCTAATTTCGATGCTGGCCTCTTTTCTTGAAGGTTTGAAGGTTGAAACGGTCCGGAAATACCGCACGCGGCAGTTCATTCGACAGTTTGTCTGTGCGAGGTAGGAAGTTTCTGGAGAAACTCATACTTGAGGACTGCCAGCCGTCCATTAATGGACGTTAATTAAGTGGTGTTGATGTACTTTACGCTTCGGTACGTAGTTTAAAATACACTCCATGGGTAGGTAAATAAATAAATAATAAATATTAGGGGACATCTTACACAGATCAACCTAGCCCAAAACTAAGCAAAGCTTGTACTATGGATGCTAGGCGACGATATACATTACATACTTATACAGATAAATACATACTTATATACATAGAAAACACCCATGACTCAGGAACAAATATTTGTGTTCATCATACAATGCCCTTACCGGGATCCGATCGGTTTCACACTCGGAGTAATTAACAATGGAGCCGCCATTAACAGGCGTTCCCCTCTGTCGAAAATAGGCGGCCAATGGTCAACCACATGTCAACCATATGTATGGACTGACGTTTATCTGACATGACGTACCTATACATTTGATGTGCCCCTCCCCCGCAAAAAAACGGCAGACTATTTTGTACCGAAAATTTTAGACATGGCGTCTCCGTTGGTTATATCCTCTAAGGTTTCACAGGCAGGGTCACTACTTACTAGGCCAGACCGGTCGTCGTCGTATGAAATTAAAATTGTGTTTTTCTTGAGAAATATCAACATAAGCACATCATTCGATAGGTCTTCAAAATTACTATTAAGCAAGTTAAGGTTTTAAGCCACATTTTTGTTAAGCTCGAGTAGGTACCTACTGATGATGGGATCCATGAGGAATCGAGGGAACTCCTCAAATCTTTAATTAAAGGCATACATATAGTGATTTTTGTGTTTTTATCAACAAATCAAGCATTTACATTGAAAAAAGTGACAATTGATGAAGTAGAACTGCTGATGATGGCCAAGAACGGAACTCTTCAACGACGCATAGCTCACGTTTTTAAGCCACATTTATGTCAAGCTCGAGTTCTGAACATGGGATCCATGAGGAATCGAGAGAACTCCTCAAATTTTAAAGGCATACGTACAGAGATTTATGTATTTTAATCAGAAAATCAAGCATTTACATTAAAAACTGTCACATTTGATGAAGTGGAACTGCTGATGATTATCAGAACAGAGCTCTTGAACGACGCATAGTACACATTTGGCGATTTCGATTTTGTGTGTTAGGTTAGGTAGGATAAAACTGTGACCCTTAGAGAAACGAAATCATCATTATCATCATCATCATCTTCCTCGCGTTGTCCCGGAATTTTGCTACGGCTCATGGGAGTCCGCTTGGCAACTAATCCCAAGAATTGGCGTAGGCACTAGTTTTTACGAAAGCGACTGCCATTTGATCTTCCAACTCAAAGGATAAACGAGGCCTTATTGGGATTAGTTTGGATTCCTCACGATTTTTTCCTTCACCTAAAAGCGACTGGTAAATATCAAATGATATTTCGTACATAAGTTCCGAAAAACTCATTGGTAGGTACGAGCCGAGTTTGAACCCGCGAACCTTCGGATTGCAAGTCGCACGCTCTTACCGCTAGGCCACTAGCGCTTCTTAGAGAAACGAAATGCTACTACGAGTATAAAAGTGGGTAAGGTTAATATTAGGTTAGGTAAGAACTGCGACCCTTACGGAAACGAAATGCTACTAGGAAAAGGTGACGAAGTGGATTACTATATATGGTGATCACTGTGATCAGTTAAATGCCAGCCAATAATTTACATATATGAAAAAAAAAAAATTATAGGACATTTTTACACAAATTGAATAAGCCCCACGGTAAGCTCAAGAAAGCTTGTGTTGTGGGTACTCAGACAACGATATAAATACTTAAATACATAGAAAACAACCATGACTCAGGAACAAATATCTGTATCATTATACAAATAAATGCCCTTACCAGGATTCGAACCCGGGACCATCGGCTTCATATGCAGGGTCACTACCCACTAGGCCAGACCAGTCGTCATTCATATATGGCATTTCAGACTGTTTTGAGAAGTCGGTTTTTTTCTTTTAAATATTTTTGGCATAGGTACATTTATCTCAACTTAGTAGGTTATTCAGTGGAAGTTTTATCAAAACCGGTTTATCAATAACGTTCTAATGTACGTGTACGTATTAGTATGATAATCTCGCTTATTGATAGGTACGAACTACGAGTGTGGTATCATTGGAAACGGGGCAAAACATCTTAAAGTTCATACCCCATGCAAGTTTCATCGAAACCGGTTAAATGTGTGCGTCCGCTTAAGGATTTATACGGAGATGGTCTTCGCATGCTCTTTAATAGTTTACTTGAGGATTCTTTACCTACTAGGTATTCGGTAGTATGCGAGATTTGCTCTCACGCGGACGCCGATATGCATGTCTTCAAGCAGGTCATTAGTATCAGATCGGTATAAAACAGATAAGAAGTTCAAAGTAAGGTATTTAAACGGTCTAAGTCTTACCTGCTTGGTTAACAGCTAACTACGACTGACAAATAAAAATAAGTGAAGGTACTAACTATTAATGTTTTATGTTGGTACCTATGTTTGTAATTTATTTTTAAAACTTATTTTAACGTGTGAAATGTTCCAGCACAAACTTCAGCTACTGCATCTACGAGTACAGGCCAAACTTGTCTGAAATCTGGAATAAGCATTCGACCGGATAAAGGTAAGCGTAGAATTGAGAAAAAAAAAATGTTATTGGCTCAATTAATGCTATTGCCTATTGAGCATGCGACTTGTCCACCGAACAAGAAATGGTTATGGTTCAACACCATAATACATTAGACCAGACAAGTAGAGTCCGTATAAGTGAAGCCTGCAGTGAAGTATGTAATTTAAGTACAAAGGTATTTAATTTATAGGACTTGACCGATTGTAAGGTTATTTACTATAGGGCCAGGTGTTCCAAATGATCTTAACGCGACTTTTATTGTTAAGAGAATAAGTGCGTATCAAGATGGTATCAAGGTAATTTTGAACACCTCGTCCGCTTAGCAACATCTGCTGCTGACTGTAGGAGTATCAAAAAAACTCTACCTATGTTGACGAGCTCTTATTTATTACTAACTTACATTCCATGCTTGATACGTTCACGACAGCACGGTCATGGTATGATACTGCATGGATGGGTAGAGCATTTACGTATTTTTAGTCACTCGCGCGACGGGTTTCCGAAAGCTTCATCATCATCATAACCATCATATCAGCCGAAAGACGTCCACTGATGGCCAAAGAACTCCCTCAACGATCTCCACAGCGGCCGGTCACGCGCCGACCCCATACAACTCCATCTTGTAGAGGGCCTTCCCACGCTGCGTCTTCCGGTCCGTGGTTTCTAGAGCTTATAGGTCTCCATTTTTAAGTAGGTAGGTACTAATACTACTAATAAAGAGGCGAGCAGCTAGTACCTCTATAATTATGCGGATTATTTGATTTCAGCGGCAATACCAGCGAAACGCCCCCGCTTTGCTGACAAACAACCTGGCGGATCTAGGGATACTCTAGTTCAGCGGTCGGCAACAAGCGGCCCGCGAGCCCCCCTGGCTATTTTGTATGTAATATTGTCAAACAACAATGTCTGATTAAAGTCACACATATTAACAAAAGTGCGGCCCGCGTCAACTTCCTTAACTACTATGTGGCCCTTGGCTGCTAAAAGGTTGCCGACCGCTGCTCTAGTTCTTGCTTCTGATAATCGAAAAACGCAGCGAGCAAATCAAAAGACTAGGTAAGTGAATATGGTATTGTTACTCGTATTAAAAAAATATGTTTATCTCTCAGCAGTTTGAAACATTAATTCCAAAGTTATTGGTTAATATTTACGCACAGTATATTATTATCTCATCTTCGTTTTAAAGGATGTATACGGCGGAATAGTACCAACTAATACTTTTTAATCTCTGCCTGCATATATACATACCATTGCTTAAAACAAGCCTAATTTCATCCACTTGGTAAAAGGTTCTCATACATCTTTTAATTTTTCCGCGGATGTTTGCATTGTACGAATGCATTTAAGAGACCAAAGATTTCTACGGAGTTTCATTTAAATTTATTTTACTTGTTACAGATTACAATACAACGAAGAAAGAATTGCTGAAGAAGCTCATGAAAGTGAAATCGAGTTTACTTTATTAAGAGTCTGCCTAATAGGTAGCTTAGGACTTTAACCAGATAAATTGTTTTTTTAAATCCATCTTTAAAACATGGTATCAAAGAGAATTTTAAATAGAGAGTTACTGTCATGGTAAATTATGTAGCTACAGTACCTACATTTACTGCCATCTTTCGACAGAAGATTAAACCTGTTAGAACGCCATTTGACTTTGATCATTATTCTTTCACTGATATCACAGAATAAGTAATAGTATTTGATATGTGTAAACTTGTTAAATATTAATATTAACACCATCTACTCGAGAGTAGGCCAAAGGTAAGGTGCAATCTTTTCGAGCGATGGCACCATAACCTTTGGCCTACAGTCGAGTAGATGGCGTTAATTTCAATCTTTAACAAATTTACACATACCTATCAGTGAAATAATAAAAGGGCTCATTTAGTCGATGCGAGAACACGCATGCGAGTTTCATTACGAGTACATTGCGGTTTTTGATCGGTCGGTTGAATTGGACTTAACCAACAGTCCGCAATGTAGCTAAAAATCGCATACGCTTCGCGCGTCGTCTTAATCAGCCTTATGGATCAAAGTCAAATGCCGTTCTAACAGTTTTAATTTTCTGTCGAAAGATATTGGCAGTAAATTTACAGTGGCTACATAATTTACTTTGAGAATCCGCCTTTATACACTCTATTTTCATTGATGGTATCAATGCACACCATATTTAGTACAGACTATGTAACTATGTTTGTGCGGGTCAAATCTTGCAAGTTAAATTTGACCCACTTCCCGACTTCCAATGAAGCTGGAAATTTGTATACATAAGTAAGGCGAGACAGGAGGTGGAGGTTCAAAGTTTTTCGAGTTTAGCCCCAAACATTAAAATCTTATCAAAGGATAATCTCCACCTTCTCGGCTCCCTCATTTTCGATGAAGCTATTCCGTCTGTTTTGGCCAAATCGATTTCTAAATTTTATGTTAATTCAGATCGTTTAGTCAAAATTAGTAGCGAATGGCTAATGGCCTTATTTATTTTAAAATGTTGTTTGTTGGTTCCCAAATTTACGTACTTGCTCCGTTGCTGCCCTATCTGGAAAGTCGCTAGTTTAGTCCAACCTATCGATAGTCTCCTTAAGGGTCTCCCCAGATATATCGACGCGCATTCGGCAAAAGCCGATAGGAAAAAGCTTTATGTCCACGCAATAAGAGCGAAAAAGTCGTCGTTCGGCTCGGCTCGCATCGGCCGGCGCCTGCCGACGCGTCGACGGCTTTTTCGCTCTTATTGCGTGGACATAAAGCTTTTTCCTATCGGCTTTTGCCGAATGCGCGTCGATATATCTGGGGAGACCCTAAGTCACAACTGGAATCGATTTTGAATGTCCGTTTTAATGAACCGGCTTGGACCCAAGATTCTTTGCCCATTAGGTTTGGCGGTTTAGGAACACGCAAAATATCGAGTATTGCTCTGCCGGCATTCTTGTCCTCAATCCATAGCACGTCTGATCTCGCAGGTAAAATCCTTAAAATAACAAACTGCGAGATCGCGTGTTTGGATGAGGCCAAGAAAGCCTGGCTAGCTAAACTGCCAGATGTGCCACCTAGACCCGAGAGGCAAAGGGCCTGGGACAACTTAGCCCCCACTGCCGTTCTAAAATCCCCAATTGACACTTCGTCGGGAAGGGACCACGCAAGGCTCCTAGCTGTGTCCAGACCAGAGTCTGGACAATGACCCTTTCGATTTCCAACTTCTGAACTCTACGCTGAAGCTATGGGCCTGACTGTTCGGCAGTTATTTTTGCACACTATCGTTTTGCTTACCCACAAATCGTCTACACTCATGACTTGTTACGTCTCGCTTCTCAAAAAGCGAATCTTTAACCTACCTGTTCCAAAAGTCTTCTCCGCCTTCGGTAAACGATTTGGGGACCACCTACAACTTACAACCTACAGTGCCATGCTAAAGCATTGCTATCTCAAATCAAAGACAGATCAGTTATTGAGGCCAAAAAGCTTACCTACACTCTTCTTCAATCACTTAACTACGTGGAAACAGCTAGAAGCTATACTAAGTAATATTTTATAATGTACGCAAATATTTAAGTGTCATATTTAGTAATTTTGTAACTTGCATGCTATACCTATTAAGTAACTAAATCCAGATACTGTACAAATCTAAAGGCCCCTGTACACAATGGGCCAGCGCCGGCCAGTCCAAGGGACGCAGCCATGCGGTAGAATGAGATAGTAATATCACTTGCTCCCTTTATCGCATAAATGCGGCCCCCAGAATGGCCCACGCTGGCCCATTGTGTACAGCCTTAAATGGTTCCCCGCGATACAGAGGGGCTACCGCGAAAACCGAAATTCGGAAATTGCGGGGATCTTTTTCTTTTACTCCAATGAAGGCGTAATTAGAGTGACAGAGAAAAATGCCCGCAAGTTGCGAACTTCGATTTTCGCGGTTATAGCCCAGGGTCTCACCTAGTGCGGGAGCCCCTGGTAAATATGTAAACCATAGTTTATTGGTAAATAAATTATTTTATTTTACTAATTTTATGGCTGCACGCCTATCCATCACCCAACAAAACGGCACTTTCATCGAGCCAAACACTCAGAATTGCTATCGGGCTCCGGGTCGGGGCCGATGTATGCGTGGACCACAGCTGTGCCTCTAGTGGGGCCCCTGTTGATCGCCTTGGCCACCACGGACTCGCCTACTCCTCGGGCGCCGGCCGCCTATCCCGTCATGCCACGCTCAACGACATCCTGAGGAGAGCGCTCGTCAGCGCCGACGTCCCTACGGCTCTGGAGCCCCAGATCGCAAGGGATGACGGCAAACGCCACGACGGAATGTCGTTGATCCCCTGGCGGATGGGCCGGGCGCTGGTGTGGGACGCCACCTGCGCAGATACGCTGGTGGTGTCCTACATTTTAGCCACCAGCAAACAGGCCGGGGCGGCGGCTGACGTCCGAGAACTCTTCAAGGCGAATAAATATAGTTGTCTCGGCGCATACTACGAATATGTAGCCTTTGGCGTCGAGACACTACGTCCATGGGGTAGGGGGGCTCAGGGACTCCACAAGGTGCTCAGTAAATTCCTAAGGGAGGCCACAGGTGATCCTCGCGCAGGCAGCTTTCTCGCGCAAAGATTGGCCATAGCAATCCAGCGCGGGAACGCTGCCTGCGTGATGGGCTTAACAAGGGCGCAAATTTTTTGGCTTCAGTTATCTTAATTGTAGTTAATTTTAGTTTTATATTCATTTTAGAACACTTATTATTTATAATAAATGAGTTTTTGTATATACCAAGTATCAACTTAAGAAATTAATAAAGTTAGTAATAAACTCACAGGTGTTTTATTTTCTAAGATAAAAAATTTGAATGAGTTTAGGACGGTTTTTATCGGTTTAGGAAGTCACTATTATCGATTTTTCGCAGCACTACTTTCTATCATGTCGGTTATTATCGTTTCGAGAACTCACTATTATCGATTTTTCACAGCACTGCTTTCTATAAACCATAGATAAATATATAGATAATATATTTCTTTATCTGTGCTATAAACAATTTTCTTTATGTTGGTATGAATAGATGCTCATCAGTCATACATCAGTCAAGTCCTGTCAAAACGAACCGTTTGACAAAAACGTACTATGGAGTTCCGCCTCTTAGAACGTAGTGATTATATGCTCTTTGGGTTTTGTGTAGTGATACAAAAAATTAGAGATTCACGGGTGACGGACTCATTATACCTACAATACCTACATAATAAGAAATTTAATCTAAAAATAATTAATCATTACTACAAAAAACAAAACTTGTGAAATATATTGACTGAAAGCATTGGTGGAAATATCGAAAGTGCAGAAAAAAATTAAAATAGACTCATTTGAAACCAGTTTTTAAAAGTGGTATACGTAACAGGGCTTGCAGCAGGGAGTTGTTGGTGTCCTTGGTCGAGGACGGCGTCTGGAGGCCCAGGGACAATTAGGAATGACGTAGATTGTGCCGCCGTGTAGGGAAACAAGATAGTGATTGTGCAAAAAGGACATTTTAACATTTTAAGTAGCTACTTATAGTTTTTTTTTCTTCTTCTGTTTTTTCTGTTAGCTGTTCGGTCTTAAATATTTTATTTCATTAAAAGGATATCACCTTTTCCCTTGGACTTTAAACTAGTAGAGCACTAAACTTAAAACTAGTAGAGCAGTATGTTAGCTCTTATAATTATTATAATAATTGGATAAAAGAGGTAAGTAAAGTAGGACTATGTCGCTTGATGATGAAACTAATATGGTTAAAAGGTTGGTAAGTACATAATTAGCTCATTAATTATTTTATTTCTCAATGTAATTCTTTTTTTATCATAAATTTATCATAAAAATATCATATCATTAAAATATTTTTCATATTGCGTGGACCGCTGTATTTTTTAATTATTTCAAATCAATCCAATTGTATTTCAGTGTTACGTAAGGTTTTGTATTAAATATATCACGAATAAATTGCACAAGTCACTTAGAGGTAAATTTATCATAACTTGCAAGTAAAGCACATTAGTCACTGTACGAGGTCCAAAAATAACACCACACTGTATAAAACCACCACTTTATTTACTATTTACAACTACTACACACTGTATATAACACTCACTGCTTGATTTGAATTTTGAACTGACGACATATTGTTCCTCGAAGCTTATATATGAAACCCGGAAAAATCTTAACACCGCGTTGTAGAACGGACGCGTTGGGAACAAAGTGCCATCTCTTAACTTATTTGGTAATTAATTTTCTATAACAATAAATCGCGAAATTGTGAATTTTAATGCAAAATATTACAAACATGTTATTCCAAATAATTTTACAAATATTTTAGAGTTAATTGCCAATAAAAATAACCTTAATAAATTTCCAAAACCGCTACTACTAACGCCATCTATGAATGAATTATGTGAAACTGTGAAGTACTAAAGAAATTCATAAGATTCAAATATACGGCTTCAACATTCCGCCCACCAAGAACAAAGGGCAGTTTGTTCTTAATTCCGCCCACCATGGCATGATATAACAAATAATAGCAAAGGCAAGTGATAACGTGAACACAAAATTATAACATGCCCTTTGCATTTACCTAAACCAATAAAATTGAGATTAAATAACAAAAGAAAACAGTTTCAATAACAATACTTAATAAGAAGGAAACAGTTTATTTACAGCCCTTTTTTTATGTGTTTACTCAGACTGATTACTCGTGTGATATTGTTCGCGCCTGAATGTCTTATGCTTGAATGCCGTTCAACCATCCAAATGCAGGAACAGTCTAAATTGTCCAAAACAACGACACCAACAACTGGCTCAGGACTCAGGAGTGACGAGACTTGGATGGACGATAAAACTGCCACTCGACAAATGAAATTAAAATCTTGCACATTTTCTGAGTCAATCGCTATCTTCTGAGATTATTGACGTTTCGAATCAAAGTCAGGTTCCAACATTAGAGGTCCTGTCAAAGAAAGTTTGTTGAATTCAGTCAGCTAGAATAGTTGATACAGTTATGGGGTTGTGTTTCTTATTATTCTTCTTTTGGGTTGATAATAATTCGGCCAAATAATAACTGACGTCAGCCTACCGAGCGGGTCAAACCAGGATATGTCCATATAATCCGTCCGTGTCCGTGTCATCCGTCTTTTCATTGCACAAAACTTCATTGTTAGTAATTGAACTGCAAGGGAATATTCGAATCTGACGTCCTTTTGATGCCAAGTCTGACGCAAATTCTTCACTGTTGTGTCCAGCTCAGTCTTCATATTGCCTTCTTCATCTCTATCATCTTGATTCCAAGTTGCTTTTTTGAAACCTGCTTTACCTATTGATCCGTTGAGTTCTTTGTATGGTCGTTTTTCTTCTCCCACAGTCTCACAATCTGACAGGAGGTCATCCACACGCAACACTCTGTCTGCTGCTGCCCATTGATAGGCTTCTTCGCGCTCAGGTGCAACTTGCTGCAGTGCTTTGACAGCCAGAGTAGGTGCCACAGTTGTTCCGAGTTCGTTTTGACCATCTCGACATAAACTTTGTCGGAACTCAGCATCTTCGACGTAGACCTTTACCTGCCGTTTTATTCCCGTGCATGAGACATCGAAGACTATCGCTACCTTGTTTTCTTCTGGAGTAATAGCATTTTGGGGAAGGCACACAACTTCTGGTTTGGGTTGCACTTCATTCGAAACCATTCTCACGTTGCTAAGCTCTTCGTACTCCTTGATGTTATTCATGTACCTCTCCTTCAACTGGGGTTCTTGCTCGATTTTTCTCTCGAGTAAATTGGATCGTTTAACTGCTGCGAGATAAAGTTTCCCTTCAGTGCACCTGCAGTACTGTATATTTTCTTCGCAGAAGGGCAACTTGAATGAATACCTACCACTACAATCCCGGTTAGTAGTGGTAGCAAAAGATTCTACTTGCTTCTCTTCTTCCTCTGTGTGATTTTGCTTGGGATCTGGCGCAATAGGATCAGCCTCAAGCTCTGAAGACTTCTTCAGAAGCTCGTTGTCAATGACATGAATGTAGTTAGCTCTGATCTTATTGTGTAATTCCGACTCACCTGAGTGAACCGGCCCGGAAATGATCCAACCTAAGGAAGTTTGCTGAGCGATGGGTCCTCCCTGTGGAGTTTTGAGAACACCGCCCATGAGTATTTGACTATAGACTTCTCCACCAAGTAGCAAGTCGATCTGTCCCGGTTCATTGAATGTTGCATCCGCTAAATCTAAACTAGACAGCTCGGACCAAGACTCAGCATTGACTCGTTTCTCTGGAAGATTCAATGTGAGTTTGCTTAACACAAAAGCATTTACGTTTATCTTAAAATCAGAGTCTACGCGAGATGTGATTGTTATCTTCACCGACGAGTTAGAGCTCAGGGAACTCTCCTCTTCATCTTCGCATAGTCTCGTGATTGTGCTTTTGTGAGGAATCCTGGAAAGTCCGAGCAGATGAACCGCAGATTCTTTGATAAATGACTCTTCTAACCCTTGGTCGATAAAGCACCTGAGTGTTATGAGTTGACCAGATTTCGACATGGCATTAACCAATGCTGTTGGTAATAAAATCAACCTATGAGCTGTCGAAAAGTGGTTTTTAATGTTGGTAGTGGTGGGCTCATCATCAGATGACGAGTGAGATGCAGTTGCAGGTGCAACCACATTTGATACAACTGAGTGATTTGTTTCTTCAGACTCCTGAGACTCAGTTGCTGGTGTGTTATTCTTGGAATGCAATAAAGAATGATGTTTCCTTTGGCAAATTCGGCATCTAGATGATTGACGGCATGCATAAACTGAATGATGAGGTCCTAGACAGTTAAAACAAAGACTATGTGATTGGACAAAACCACGACGAGCATCAGTATCAAGTTTGGAAAACTCTTTACAATTACTAATCTTATGGGCTTCAGAACAGAATGTACAGGTTGGGGTTGTCACAACTGACACATGATGGACCTTCACAGATGTATTGGTGCTGGGCCTAGAAAGCTTTGGGTCAATGAACTCCAATGCGCGAAACCGTGTCTCTAAAAATATTTGAAATTGTTCATAAGTTGGCAACTCATTGTTGTGTTCAATTGACTTCAGTTCCCATTGCTTTCGCGACTCAGCATCTAACTTTAAACACATTAGATGCACAATAATAACATCCCAACTCTTAACGTCTATGCCTAAGTTTTTCAGCGCTTGTAGACACTCGTTGGTCGTATCTAACAACTCCTTGAGGGCACTTGCAGATTCAGTAGCCAAGTTACGCTGACTCAACAATCGTTTCAGGATGCAGTTTGATAGGTATTTCTTATTGTTATACCGCTTCTCGAGTTGCTCCCAACTGGTACTGTAGTTATCTTTGGTGATTGGAATGTGTCTCAACAACTGTTCAGCTTCGCCAGTTAAATGCCCCTTTAAATAATGCAGCTTCTGGACATCATCTAGATCCTTGTTGCTGTGTATCAACGAAACAAACATGTCACGGAAACTCACCCATTCAGCATACTGACCGGAGAACGTTGGTATTGAAATCTTGGGCAGTTTGACGCGTTCCTCAGCCTTGTTGGTTGACTTACTGGGCTCGGTGACATTCATGCTTGACGTTGCAGATGTAGAAGCTGGCTTGAGACTGCTAAGGAAAGATTTAACAAGGCATTTATAAGTTATGTATGCTTCTTCAGTGTTATCATACACATTGTTTACGACGTATGTGCTTTGAATATAAGCTTCTGACTCGCTGTTCTGAATGATATGCGTATGCGTGCGTGAAAATTGAGTCCATAATTCCTCCAACAATTCCAATCTAGTGTTGAGATAATCAACAGAATTACGGCGTTCTTTGGGAGACTTTTTGAAGTTTTCGAAACCGCGAACAATTCTAGACTGCAAGTCATCCTGTATATTCATAAGTTTCTCCATCGTGATTTATTTCTAAGTGTTTGACAGCTAACTTAAATCGGGCATAGGTTCCCCGTGATAGAATATTCTAAGTCCTGGCTACTGATCTGAATTTCCTAAGTCCCAACTCAATCGGATTGAAAATTTTCTAAGTCCCAGATTATCCGATTAAATTTTTCTAAGTCCAATTACACGTGAAATTTTCTAAGTCCTCGCTCCGTAATGAATAATAAAGTACTTACAATTCACCACCGGCACTCACACTTGACCACAACTGACGTCACACTGCACTTGCCGCTGATGACGTCACCCGATGTCGCCGCTGCCGTGACGTCACGCGATGTCGCTGCTGCCGATAACGTTACCCGATGTCGTCGCTGCCGATGACGTCAGGCCGTGGTTGACGTCGGCACTGCACTCGGCAGCACCCGCACTGTGCCGGACGGCGCCCTCTGCCGTCGAATCCTAGAACCGAATAGCTATCCGGCTCGAAGGACCATGTACGAGGTCCAAAAATAACACCACACTGTTTAAAACCACCACTTTATTTACTATTTACAACTACTACACACTGTATATAACACTCACTGCTTGATTTGAATTTTGAACTGACGACATATTGTTCCTCGAAGCTTATATATGAAACCCGGAAAAATCTTAACACCGCGTTGTAGAACGGACGCGTTGGGAACAAAGTGCCATCTCTTAACTTATTTGGTAATTAATTTTCTATAACAATAAATCGCGAAATTGTGAATTTTAATGCAAAATATTACAAACATGTTATTCCAAATAATTTTACAAATATTTTAGAGTTAATTGCCAATAAAAATAACCTTAATAAATTTCCAAAACCGCTACTACTAACGCCATCTATGAATGAATTATGTGAAACTGTGAAGTACTAAAGAAATTCATAAGATTCAAATATACGGCTTCAACAGTCACGATGCCACCACGATTGATATGCACCGTCTGTAATTACAGCTCAAATTTCACATAAACATTTGTATCACTGTGCACTTAATAAGATCATTTAAATTGTAAGTAGAACAATAGTCCATGATAATTAAAACTACATATCCCACTTTTAACCATATACCATAGTCTAATAAAACATGGTCTTCCATTCCCAGAGTGACACGGGCCTACGTCACAACAACATGGCCGCTATATATAGCGCTATCGCATATTATCATATAGCGCTGTCGCATGATGACGTAGGCCCGTGTCAGTTAGGTGACCTAGAAAAGACGGGAATGGAGTACCAGGCGGAGTATATTATTATACCATGCCATATACTATACTAGATTTTATGACTTTGGTATAGGTAATTAAAGACTTTTAGTTAGTATTTAAGATGTTTTTATTTTTATTTGATTAAGCTCTTTATTATGTACCGGACTTGACAATTTTATAAACACGGATCTGACATATTAAACAAATGAGATATGACTATATATAGGTAAATATAATTATGGCTATGACTTTTTAAAATTTAATATGGTATGTACTGCAAGCAACGAAATTGTATTGAGTTAGTTGGAATTTAGTACGTTTAGGTAAAGATTTAATGTTGGATTTTAAGGGTTGAATTTTAAGGTTCGTAAAAATGTTTGTAACGGTGTGTCTATTGTTGTGTAAGTTATGGAAATGCGGAGTCAGATTAGTGATGTTTTTAATTAGGATTATTTTGATTTTAAGACAATTTTTTTTATGTAATTTAATGTGTATTGGAGTTGACATATAATATGGACTTGACGGATTTAGGATCAAAGTGAAATTAAATGATGACAATATTGATAAATGAGGATAAAAAGAAGGTAAAAATAATATGTGTATATAAAAAAAAACATAGAATTGTGATCGTTTATGAAAAGTTTTATTAGTTGGTAGAGGTATGCTCAGGATTGTTTTAAAGTTGGATTTAATGGCTGTTGGTTTTAAAAAGTGTAGGGACTGTAAAATGTAAAGAATTATAATGGAATAGTTGTGAGAGGTATAGTTTGATATGTGTAGATGGAATTGGTTGCATAAATGGATCGTGTTTTAAGCAGTGCTTGGGAAGGCTGATATATATAAGTTTTTCAAAGAACAATTAGCCTGATCAACTAAGAGTTGTTGAAATTCTTACATGTTGAAGCTTTCATGGGGTTGCGTTATATGGTTGGTTTTTGAATGTTTTTGTATGAGAGGAAAATATAAAAGGAAATAAATATGCCTATCGCATCTTCGGTGGCCCGAGAGGCGGCCTTGAGCGATACGGTATAGCAAGGGTACGCCAGGATACAAGGCAGGCACGGAATCCTTGGATGTCTGACCATGATTCGGTCGAGTATCAATCGTGGAGACTCCTTGGACACATGGAAGGTTATGATGCAAGGAAGTGTTAAAAGAACTGCCTGAATGTGAATATGAATATATGTATGTGTGCGCGCGTAATAAATAAATTTCCTTGTATCCTGAGCAAATAAATAAATGTGTATTAAGGTCGGCCGACCACAAAAGTAAATGCGTTGTGTACCCTTGCCGAAAGTGATGCACACAGGATGCACACTTTGAGTTAAAATAATATAATAAATAAACTGAAATTTAACAATAATGACGTCTTAAAAACTGAATAATTAAGAAACTACTTGCAAGTATGTAAGAATAACTATGGATTTGAGATAAATACGGAATGTAATACATAACTAGGTACCTAGGATTGACTTAATTATAATTATACACGTGTGTCTTAAATAGACAAGATTTTTTTTACAATAGTGATAATGTTTGAATAATGTGTTTTATTAATAATGTGTTTTTTATAATAAATCTTTGTATTTTTAATTTTTCTTATAACTGCGTAATGTATTTACTTTGTAATTTCGTTTCATCATCAAAGCGTGCTACAATTGTGTTTATTAACTTTGATTATTAATTTGTCAATTATTTTATAATTATGTTATTAAGTATTCTGCTTTGTTTTACGACTTAGGTTTTGTTTATTGCTAAAAAAAAAATTGTAAGTACAACCAATCTAGAAAAACTTAAACGTAAAAAGGTATTGATATTTCTTAGATTTTATATCTTATTATTTTTGCTTATTTTTTTGTCAAAAATTGTACTGTGTAACTACTAACTAAAACTGTGTAACTATTTACTCTTCTAGATATTATACTCTTACTAACTATACTCTTACTAGATATATAAAAAAAATATTATTTTGTAAACTTATAATATTTTTTATTTCTTTTGGAAGGGAGGTGTAGTGTGCACCATATATGACACGCACACTCTCTCACATGTACCCTATATATACCCTAGCATAAGTATCATATATCAGAATAAACCTATACTCCTGAGATAGTGTTTGTCTTTACGTCCCACCTCACACCGTATACCGTATACGGGATTTTATCCAATACCGTAGTGACAGCAAAATTTGTATAGAGACGTTCAAAATCGTTCAGACGGCTAGACGGCTTTCCCGCATAGACGCCGTGTGAACGACTTTGAACGTTTCCTTACAAATTTGGCTGTCACTACGGTATATTCGATAAAATCCCGTATACGGTATAGGGGCTATTCATAAATTACGTCATTTCAAATTAGGGGGGGGGGGGGTCTGGACATCGCATGATGGTAGCATGACGTAGGAGGAAACGGGGTCATTCGAAGCATGATTTTTGGATGATTTTAGGGGGGGGGGGGGGGTCAAAAATCGATGACGTAATTTATGGACAGCCCCATACGGGAAAAAATTACGCCGTGTGAACCTAGCCATATTGGTATTTCAGGAGGAGGCATCGGCGCCCGAGAAGATATTGGGTCCATCCTTTATTAAAAACAGGTTGGCACCGACAAAGAAGATTCGAAGCGTTTTTTCAAGACATCAGAAATGATGAACGTGTGTTCTTTAATTATTTTCGTATGTCAATAGCCAGCTTCTCCAATCTCCAATCGGCAATCCGTCCTCCATCATGACCTTTGCAAACGACGTTTCAAACACAACTGCCGGCAGTGCCGGCTGCCTGCCCCCGCGCGCGTCTCGTATACGAGAAACCAGTTTGTCCGTGTGAACGACTCAACGTAAACGTAAGCACCACTGAGTATCGCATTCGATAAAATCGTTTCGAGAATCTCGCATTCCCGGTGGCAAGACCCTACGGTATACGGTAAAAAATATGTCTCGAATACGAGATTTTCTCGTATAGACGCCGTGTGAACTATTTTAAGAGTTGCCATACAAATTTTGCTGTCACTACGATATTCGATAAAATCTCGTATACGGTATACGGGAAAAATGACGCCGTGTGAACGTAGCCTATAAAAGAATTGGACTACGGGGATCCATGTCGGCGTGCACTCAACGACTGGTGGTGTGGCGGCAGGTAAATTGCATCGAATAGACGCCGTGTGAGCGGCTGTCACGTATACGGGAATACCGTATACGAGAAAAAACCGAATGGATCTTGCGCTGTGTGAACAGACGTCCCGTATACGATAAAACCGTATGCGAGAAAATATCGAATCGAATAGTCGCCGTGTGAACGTAGCCTTACAATCTCTCTGGTGTTGCGGGTGTCCATGGACGGCGGTAATCGCTTACCATCAGGTCATCCGTCTGCTTGTTTGCCTCCTATATCGTAAAAACTTAAAGTTTGTCGATGGTTGCATCACTGGTGAAATAATTGGAGCGGTCTCGTGGTCGTCTCAAGGCCTGTCTCCATATTGCGCGGCAAACTATCGAACATTGGCTCGCGAGGCAGCCGCGCGCCATGGATACCGGGTTGGCTCGCGAGTCAATGTTCGATAGTTTGCCGCGCAATATGGAGACAGGCCTTCATGGCGGTTTAGAAAAGTATAGTCAGCATTTTTTTATATTATAAATATAATCGATATTAATATATCGATATATTTATTATTATATCGATATAAATATATTTGGAAAATATTATAAATATATTTGAAAAAAATGTGGAAGTCTATTATGTAGGTATCATGACATTTAGGTAAGTCATCATGACATTTAACGCGCAGGCGCAGCCGGCGCGTTAGATGGCGCTGATCGCCACGGTTGCGTTCGTGGCCCACAAAATGGTCTCGCCGGAAGATCAGCGCTGAGTTTCGGGTCAGTATTATGCTGAGGCGAGCCCATTTTCGTGGTAAACTTTAACGCTTACCAATTTTATTAATATCTGTAGTTTTAATTATACTTTTGTATGTAATCTTAGATTTAAGTTTACCACAAATAAAATGCTTGATTCTTGATTCTAGGTATCTCTTTTCGTCAAGGTATCTAAAGATTTCTCGCCTTCGGATGCAATGAAACAGAGACAGTACAAGTCAAATATCACATTTATTCATCATCATTATTATCATTATCCTCTAATTCCTCTTCCAAATAATCAATCTCCTCATGCATCTCTGGTGAGGCTTCTCTATTATTCAAATTAATAAATGATTCTAATGTTAACTTTCCCAAACTTCCAAAGAACAAGGTGTCAGAGATCAGCTTCTGCGCTATGGTGCGTTGTGTCATGTCAAGCTGGTAGAGTTGTAACCCAATAGCTTTGCCATTTATTTCCCATTCTTTTTCATTCTGGTGCAGCATCTGGCTGGCTGTGTCTACGAATTTTTCCTGCTTTTGAAGTAGATTGTAGATCCTCCGCTTTTTGTTTGCCCGCGGTGTGTCCGAGCTTTCCTCATCTTCCTGTAAAGAAGTTGTATCAAAATATGTAACACTGAGGTGTCTCTAAAGTCAGATTATTACTACTATCTTGTTGTTTTAACTTCCATCAATAATATTTACTTGCGCCCACATAAGTAATGTACAAAATGTTTTCAAATTACCATTTCCTTTGTAGATTCATTGTGTATCTCCGGTCTAAACCTTTCTCTCTCACTTCTTCTCAATTGCCTTGAAACTGACATAGTTTTTTTGAAATGTTTTAATGTATCAAATTTCATTCCTTCCGTGTTTGGATTTGGATCAAAAAAACTATTAAACAAGTCAAAGTACCATAATGTTGGTTTGTAAACACATTCATTCCCGTTTTGTATGCTGTCGAGGACCTGAAACAAATTATTTATTTATTTATTTACATCATATCGTAGGTAAGTCAGGGTGGTGCGTCTCACTCTCTAATTAAGCAAAATGTGAGACAAAATACACATTGGACAGGTGGATGCCACCCTTAGGTTTCAGTGATTAAATAGTTAATTAGTTATTTATACTGTACCTTTTTTCTTTCTCTGTGAAATGTAGTCCTCATATTTGCAAGTTTGTTTTTCATATCCCCCAGCGACGCATTTTCATCAATCCTCTGATACTCTTCAAGTAACTTATCATAAGCATCAGCACGTAGACCTTTGTTGTTTTTGTTCTCGTGCTTAGGGTCCCATAACAACCTCGCTTCCATGTACGACTCTACGAAATCTATCCACGTTTGTTTCACTTTATCACTCATTTTAACGAAAACCGAAAACACTTGTTTTCTTATTAACTGAAATTTAGATTATGCTGTCAAACTGAAGGTACAACACAACTCTCGATCAAACAACACAATCTAGTCTAGAAAGCAACTCAGCAACCCAACTCAATTTACAATTCACAAAATGGCTGCGGCTCCTCTGTGACGCGTACGATTTACCAACTGCAAGAATACTGCGGTGAAATGCGGAACTAATTCCTTATCATACATTTGTTGTACAAACCCGCGACACTAGCGCCACAGTCGCCCGTAATCAATAATATGGTATGGTAAATGGCATGTCGAGACAATCTGATTAATTGAACTGTCAAAATTTGTAATTATGGTTGGTAATAAATAACGGTGGTGGCAGAGTGGATCTGACGTCCGACTTTCAATCCGGAGGTCGCGGGTTCAAATCCTGGCTCGTACCAATGAGTTTTGACTGGAACTTATGTACCGAATATCATTTGATATTTACAACCAGCTACTCAGTGAAGGAAAACATCGCGAGGAAACCTGCATAAATCCGCGAAGAAACTCAAACGTGCATGTGAAGTCCCCAACCCGTATTGGGCCAGCGTGGGGACTATATCCCAAACCCTCTCGAGCATGAGAGGAGGCATGTGCCCAGCAGTGGGATATATATGGGCTGAATTATTAATAATATTATAATCAAATCAATTCTATATCTGTCGTGCCTTTCAGTGCGATATTTACTAGTCGCTTTTCGGATAAAAGGAAAACATCACGAGGAAACCGGGCTAATCCCAATAAGGCCTAGGTTCCCCTCTGGATTGGAAGGTCAGGTCAGACGGCAGTCGCATTCGTAAAAACTGGTGCCTACGACAATTCTTGGGTTTAGCAGCTAAGCGAACCCCAGGGTCCCATGAGCCGTAATGTCGTGCCTTTCAAAAGGTAGTACTTTATTAAATAAAGCGCCGATTTGAAATGTATAATTTTATTAAAAGAAAAAAAGGTAAAGATACATGAACATTATTATGATATATTGTACTTCTTAAGAAATTATGCTTTATTATGCATTAGTTCATCGTGTAAAAAACTGACATCTTATACAAGGTGTACCTACTCACTGGACAGATGTATTTTAATTATATGTTAAACTTAGGTATTTTTAAAAGTTTACGCTGTAGTTGCGTCAACGCATTTCAAAATTTGCTTGGATATATAAATTTAAAGTGTCTTATGGTACAACTTTTGCAAGCGCCTTATATTGTGTTATACAGGGTGAACCCTTAGGCCCACTTGCACCATCCCACTAACCCGGGGTTAAGCGGTTAAACCGTCAACCTAGTGTCAAATTGTAATGGTAACTATGGCAACTCCATCTTTAACCGGTTAACCCCGGGTTAGTGGAATGGTGCAAGTGGGCCTTAGTCAAATTTTGCAATGTTGTGTGTTCGAAACAACCCTGAAATCGCAAAAAAATCTGCTCTCCTATAGAAAGCATCGACATTTGATCAGCCAAAACGATCGTTTCAAAATAACGAGACAGTAAATTTTTATCGCGATTTCTTGGTGAATTTCGTAGGAAAGACCTATATATTGAAAAAAAAAAAAAAAAAAAAAACCAGAGTGGATCGGTTAACAGCCGAGCTCGCATACGTATAAGCGAGCCGGCTCGTAGTCGACGCCCGAAGGTGACCAGTGATCAGTTTAGCAGCCGATTAGAGTGGCCAGGGGGCAGTTTAGCAACTAGCGGACACGGGGAGCTTAGCAGCTGAGCAGCTTGTAGTGCGCGGCGAGGGCGAGCAGGGGGGCGGCGGTGGGCGGCGCGGGGAGGGAGCCGGCCGAGCCCGCCACGTCCACGTGCGAGTACGGCACCGCGCCGGCCGCCAGTCCCGACACCAGCAGCAGGAAGCCGGCCGGACCCTGGAAACAACAGCGTGTTAAAGGCTCACGAAACTGGCATCATAGGGCCGATACAGACGGACTGCAACCCGACTGCACGCCAACTGCAACGTCAGCGTGCAGTCCCCACACAAGGTGTAGTCCCTCTATACCGGCCCATAAATAAGAGAGATTGAGCACCTTATTACTCTTATTAGCATTAAAATACATCAAATATGAAAACTGAACATTTACACACGTACCGTCGCCCACATTGTTCACTGTCCATTGGTAAACCTTGTTACAAAAGGCATAAGGTCCACCGATGGACAGTTTCAAATTGATAGAGTGTAGTTATTAGTACCTGGTGGCCCCGGTTGGTCTGCGTGGAGGGCTGTTTGTTGGCCTGGTGCACGTGGTCGCCGGGGCACAGGCCGCGGTGGAAGGCCAGGTCCTCGAACCGGATGGTTGGCACCTCCACCATGTCGCCGATGGACAGTTAAGAGTGTTGGTGTTAGTACCTGGTGGCCCCGGTTGGTCTGCGTGGAGGGCTGGTTGTTGGCCTGGTGCACGTGGTCGCCGGGGCACAGGCCGCGGTGGAAGGCCAGGTCCTCGCGCCGGATGGTGGACACCTCCACCATGTCGCCGATGGACAGTTAAGAGTGTTGGTGTTAGTACCTGGTGGCCCCGGTTGGTCTGCGTGGAGGGCTGGTTGTTGGCCTGGTGCACGTGGTCGCCGGGGCACAGGCCGCGGTGGAAGGCCAGGTCCTCGCGCCGGATGGTGGACACCTCCACCATGTCGCCGATGGACAATTAAGAGTGTTGGTGTTAGTACCTGGTGGCCCCGGTTGGTCTGCGTGGAGGGCTGGTTGTTGGCCTGGTGCACGTGGTCGCCGGGGCACTGGCCGCGGTGGAAGGCCAGGTCCTCGCGCCGGATGGTGGACACCTCCACCATGTCGCCGATGGACAATTAAGAGTGTTGGTGTTAGTACCTGGTGGCCCCGGTTGGTCTGCGTGGAGGGCTGGTTGTTGGCCTGGTGCACGTGGTCGCCGGGGCACTGGCCGCGGTGGAAGGCCAGGTCCTCGCGCCGGATGGTGGACACCTCCACCATGTCGGCGATGCTCTCGCCGGACGCCCGGAACGCTTCCGCGTGACCTTTAGCTCTGAAGAACAGGGTTACTTTTAGATTGCATTTAAGTTACGTTAAGGTCAGCGGTGCAAGATTATACAAAGCCTAATAGTAATACGTGGGACATTAAGCCAATTAGTATTTGGTAGCCGTTATAAATATTTATGGCTTTCCATCAGAGGTCTTTATATGCTTCATGTGCAATAAGGATCATTCTATCATATTTATGTTGGAATCACAAATAAAAAGGTCTTTATTGCACAAGCATAAAGGACTCTTATGTAATGTAAAGCCACATCTTTATTTTACAGAACATGCAATTTTAAAGCTTTTTTCTAAATAATTTCTAAGTAGGTAAATAAGTAAGTAAACAGTTTATTGTAGCCGCGTTAGTTACCTGGCAGCATGGTTGTCCATAACGATGGTGTAGGCGGGCCCGACGGCGCGCACGGCGTGGCCGGTGAGCGTGGCCACCGTGTACACGTGCGGCCGCCGCGCTGACTCCGCTCGTTCACGCATCTATCATAATAGAATTGTTTTTTCAATCCATCTCGGAAATCCCTTCGGAAACTTCGGAAATAATAGGAACATTTGAAATCGTGTAAAAGATTTTTTTCCCGCTGTACAGTCTTACTGTGTCTAATTCCACCTGTCCAATTTCTTTGTCCAATGTGTATTTCTTAATAAGAGAGTGAGACGCAATGAGGTTGGACCATGATATTGGACAGATGGACCCTTATAGGTACATTAAAAAGGTTACATTATACAGGTGTATTCAAGACTCAAGTTGTATTTATTCATGTTGTAAAATAGGTGTTCCTGTGTGTGTTGTTACCTCATCCAGCACGTCGGCCATGACCATCCTCCCCTCGGCGTCGGTGTTCCCGACGCGCACGGCGAGGCCGCGCCGACACTTGATGAGCTCGTCGGCCACGTAGGCCTCCGAGCCGACCGAGTTGCGGACCATGCAGAGCGCCGCTGACACGCGGAGGCTGGGCTTCAGGAGTTCGCAAGCCTAGAGGGAAAACTAAAATTATTACATTATGTACTTTCTACCTTATTGATTTCACCATAAAGTTGATATTACCGCCACCCGGGACACACATAAACGTACAATTATGAGAAGGTTTGAAGGCATACCCCGTCAGATATTAATTGCTAAGATTGCATTTTGCTTAATGAGAGAGAGAGAGAGAGAGACGCAATGCACATTGAACCAAGATATTGGATAGATGGAATACCACCCAAGTCATGTCATGTAACTATAATCTCATGGAAATGAGATTTAGGGTGGCAGAAGTGAGTTACCTTGAGGAAGCCCGCGACGGCGGCCGCGCCGCACTTGTCGCGCGACATGCCCGCCATCACCCCTCCCGCCTTGATATCGCAACCGCCGGTGTCGTAGGTCACGCCCTGCATATAAAATGTATCTCATCAAATACCTGCCCTTATCTAAGCGCCTAAGCAAGTAAGCAGTAAACGCCTTAACAGTTTAAGAATCACGGTCCGGTCCTTACCTATAACATACTTATGTGCGCAATATGTAATAGTGAACCTTGATAGAACGCATGAAGGTTGATATTGAGCTGTGTCCCCGTGCGTCTGTTGAAGTCTTTGGTGGTCTAGGGGGGTCTCCCCACACCTATCGACGCGGAATTTCCACAATAGAATACAGAATACAGAATACAGACTTTATTGGTAAATATAAACATAGTTACATTTTACACGTCACTAACTTAAAACTATTGAGTACATTATGTTTTTATAATTAAATACAGTAGGTAATAAACAAGTAACATTTGTAGGTAGTTAGGTATTAGAACCTGTTTCTCAAACGATGCTGGGTCAATTACTCACCGGCGCACTCATAAAGTCGGCAATACGATAGTATGCCTGATCTATTAGAAGGGATTTAAGTTTCTTTTTGAATATTGCATCGCTAGTCGAGTCTTTGATGACATTAGGTACGGAGTTGTAGGCAGTCGGTCCCATGACGTCAAGCGATCGTCGAGACTTAGCGAGTCGATGCTTTGGGATTTGTAATCGTGGTCGCCTTCGCGACGATGTGTCACAATTTTTAGCGCTAAATTTGTAATTTTGTATATTTGACCTTACATACATGCACACAGTCAATATGTATACAGACGGTAACGTTAAGATTTTATGTTTTTTAAACAAAGACTGAGCAGGATAGTCAAATGGTTTTCCATCCATGATACGCAGGGCTCGTTTTTGTATCTTAAACACCCTGTCGCGATCTGCCGCTGTGCACCAGAGATCTACACCCTGCGTAAGAATCGAGTGGAAATATCCATAGTAAGCAGTTTTGGTGTTCTCTATAGACAAACTGGGCGCAATCCTGGACAGTGCGAAACACGCTGCGGCCAATTTGTCACAAGTCGCTTGTATGTGTGGCGCCCACTTTAGGCCGGCGTCAATATGGAAGCCTAGGTACTTAGCCGTTTCGACTTGTGGAATTGGGGTGTTATTTAATATAATATCCAGATTGGGCTTATTTGACTTTTTTAACTGGAAGTGGACAATATTTGTTTTTTCTAGGTTTAGAAGCATGCCATTGGCAGAAAACCATTCGACTAGTTGATTAATGACGTGACAGATCCTTGATTTTAATCCATCATAGTCATCTGCATGGACAATAACACATGTGTCATCGGCAAACATAACATATTCTTGGCCCCGGCAAGCTGACGTGATATCATTTACCAGGACCAAGAATAGGCTATTTCCACACACAGAGCCCTGAGGCACGGCGCAGTCACCTATAGACTCCATGTCAGACTTCGAGTTAAGTACGTACGTACATTGTTTACGCTCATCCAAAAATGATGCTATTATATTAAGGAAGGTACCGGTGACTCCGTAGTAAGAAAGCTTACTGAGGAGGAGCGAGTGATCTATCATCTCGAAGGCGCGCGACAAGTCACAGAAAATGGCTGCGACCTGCCTCGAGCCCTCGAGGTGTGTCAGCACCCGCCCCACGACATCGCGAGCGGCATCAGTTGTCGATCGGCCCGGCTGATAGGCATACTGCTGACTGTTCAGTAATCTATTGCGAGTAAAATGTTCCATAAGTCTATTACTCAGCAACCTTTCAAACACCTTCGAAATCACAGGCACCAATGAGATGGGTCTGTAAGACTTGGGTAAATGCAGTTCGCCCTTGCCCTTATAAATTGGCATAACCTTTATTAATTTTAGTATTTCGGGATATACACCAACACTAACGCATTCGTTGAATAGTGATAGGAGTAGGGATATAACACAAGGAGGCAAACAATCCAAGATATGTGTCGACATGTCGTTTATGTCTTTAGATGTCTTACGTTTTATTTGTTTACATACTTCGATCAATTCACTCAGGGTAAACGGAGTAAAGATAAGAGGTGAGGGAGTATTATCTAAGTAACTATGTAGATATTTTAAGGCAGTAGGAGTGCATGGTCTTGTATTGTTTACATTTGCCGATAGAAAAAACCGGACAAGTGCGAGTCGGACTCGCCCACCGAGGGTTCCGTACTTTTTAGTATTTGTTGTTATAGCGGCAACAGAAATACATCATCTGTGAAAATTTCAACTGCCTAGCTATCACGGTTCATGAGATACAGCCTGGTGACAGACGGACGGACGGACGGACAGCGGAGTCTTCGTAATAGGGTCCCGTTTTTACCCTTTGGGTACGGAACCCTAAAAAGCGATAACAGGTAGGAACGAAAGGTCCGATTGCTGTGTCTCGCTCCAACTTATAGTAGCCGCCGCCGCCGTAGCCTGTCGTGCAATGTCGTGGCTGAGCCGTTAGGTACACAATACGAGCAAAAAGGACGCCGTTTGGCTCGGCCGACGCCTTACGACGCCTTCGAAATATGGTAAGTAAAGCAATATTAAACTATCGATATAAAACATACCTTGCCGACCAACATGACGGTCTCCTCGTAGCTCTCCGGTTCGTAATCCAAGAATATTACACAACCTGAAATAATACCATTTCTATAAATCGTGTCGTCTTGGACGCGCACAGTTTTCAAACAAAAGTTTAACCGGCAACTTTATGAGAATAATCTAAATTTAGCAACAAAGATTACCTCACCGGTGACTTTATTAATGCTTCGCCAAATATGTTTGGTTGCTAAAATGTTGCCAGTTGTAATTTTTGAGCATGTAGGTGTTTTATATGTACCTCTGTGCCTCGGAACTTGGTTGGCAGCCCTATTGACCGCCTCAAACAGCGGGTAGTTTTTCGCCAGCTCGTGGGGATCGTCCTCGACGCGCACGCGCACGGCGGGGCCGAAGGCGCCGCGCACGTACTCGGCGACGCGCAGCGGCGTCATGCGCTCCGGGTCCGCCCCGCCGATGTCGCGGGACACGCCTCTGTATAAAACAATTTAAATGGGCCTTAATGTTAGAATATTTTTATTTATCGTCGTGTTTATAACTAGTTTTTATAATATTATTTTTTCGCTATGGTTGGTTTTACCTTTTTATAATAGGTAATTATACACTGATTAATTGGACATAGGTATTTTATTCCACATCAAACTCTTACGGCAGTTAGGCGTAATAATTGTAGTACTTTTATAATTTTCAACGCTTTGCGAACAAATAAAAACATGGTGTTAAAAGTTGCATTACGAGGAATTGAGGATTTCTGTTTTAAGCAATATTTTGATATAAACGATAAGTAGGTAGGTAGGTATGTGTGTTTGTTGTGTGTGTATTATGTAATTTTCATACCTGGCCGCCTCTAAAGCGCAGGCATCACGTATTACGTTGTTAATGTTGGTAACACCCTCGCCGTACACGCCGAGCGACTTGATCGAGTGCGCCTGCGACGGGAACGTCTCTCGGATTTGGATGGGCTGGAAGAAAACACCATTTATTTATAGTGACACAATTAATGTGTCGTGACTCGTGTGTTCCACTTAAGAGCGGCTTAACGCAAACTTGTAGTTTTTATATTGAATTTTTACACAGTTTTATCAAAGGCTGCCAGTAAAAAATTCACACTTTAACCAAAACCTTAATAGGTGGAATGTCCGATAGAAAAATCCCGAAAACATTGGCAACCATTTGGCAACCAAAGGAGGTAAGCTAATTACCACATAGAGCGCCTCCAGGGCTCCGAGCAAGGCCACAAGCGGAGCCCTCGGCCAGGCGGCGGCCGCCGGCACGGCCAGCACGGGCCGGCGAGCACCGGCCTCAGCCGCGCGTCGCACCCCAGCTAAAGCGGCCTCGTAGACAGACCTGGAAATAAGGCGCTTATTACATTACCAAGTATTTAAAAAGTACTTGATAGTCACACAAAGGCGAACAGTATAGTGTATAGCCAGTTGCAGTCAGCAATAAAGGCGTGTATTGTTTTGTAAGTAGCTTGTTTGAAAATGTGTGTTACCTGACATCATCGTACGGTGTGAGGGGTCCAGTGGGCGAGAGAACAAGTCGGTTGCCGGACACACGAGCGCAGTGCAGCACGCCCGGTTTCTAAAGAAAATAATATTAAAAAAACAAACTAAATAATAATCTCGTTATTTCATTTCATGCTTCTCGTTATATCACTACCATGCCATCAGCAAACGTCAGCTTTAAACAAATTTATTTTGCGGCACAGGGCTGCAGCTCTGCATGGCAAAACCGTCTTTGTGGCCCTTATTATTGAGCCTATAGTCCTCCTAACGCTGGCCAAAAGCTGATAATAACTTTTAATTTTGCTAATAATAAATTTAAATTTTCAACTCGATCGGTACAAAATTAGCTTAGACGGATTATTTGTCTATTACATTTAAGTATTTATTAACTTGATTGTAAAAGTAAACCCGCCGTGGCAAACGTATTTGACAAGCTGAGTTATGGGACTATTATATCGTCGCGTCGTCAATAAATGATGATTGAAGCATTGACGTATATATATCAGGACTGGCCTTACGGGCAATAAGAATGGGGCCAGTACCGCGGTGTGACACCGCTACAACGCGATTGGTAGATGAGTTCGCATCACGCGCGCGAATGATCGCAACTAGTTGCATTACACTCTAAAAAATGAAGACCAACTAAGAGCAGTTTTCTCTTAGTTGACGTTAAGTTAATTACAACAATAACGATCTTATATAAATCAAAGAAAGCTGATTACTTAAAACAATAAGTGTATCTGTGATTGAACTAATAAAGTAGGTATGTTATTAATCCTAACAATAGTATACTTTGCATCTATTATTAACTTGTTGGCATAATTATGTAACGTAGGTTAATTCAATCCTTAACAAATTAATTAAAACAGATAAATATGTTAATAGTTATGAACATTTTAATAGTTTATTTGATTATTTTGTCTTTGTTGATTTACATAAGATTTGGTAGTTCAATCAACTAAACATATAATATTTAGAACAACGAAGATAAAACATTCAATCCCATTATGATCAAATTATTGTATTAATTACGAAACTAATATTCCATTCTACTAAGAATTATTTGTGAAATCGATTTTCTTAATAATTAAATTAAATAATCGGTTAATCCGATCAATCAAGAGATAAGTGGGGGGAGCGCCTGTACACCCGCTCTCCGCCGCGCCCGCGCCCCTCTCGCGGCGTGTGCCACCGTGCGAGCGAGCAGTCGAGTCTCAGTAGCATACAGTTGCGTTAAGCTCATTCAATTACTTATTCCTCTGGAAAAACCTGGTGTGTACAAAGTTGAGTGGAGTTGTGGTAGTTCGCACATTTGGGCAGACCAAACGCACTATTGCCTGCAGAATTACAGAACACATCGCTGCGGTCAAGAACAATGACGCTCGCAAGTCAGCTTGCCCAGCGTCTGCTTGAGTCGGGTAGAATAATCACTGGATCGAGTTGCATAGTCCCAAGGTCATTTCGACACCACTATATACCAAGATTGGTAAGAGAAGCCATTGAAATTCACAAAAACAAAAATTTCAATCGTGAAGATCGGGTTTAAAAGTTTCAAATGTGTGGAATCCTGTGATTTGTTTGTCTAAAAATAACCAGTGAAATCCGAATCAAACTCGCGTAGTGACAATGTGAGTGTAGTGTACTTTCAAAATGTTTCAATGAATAAATAACATCTTATTATAATATTTTTATCATTTACCCCCTTTTCATAAAACTTTACGGGCCTGATTTAGTTTAATTATGTTTTATCCCTTTCTTTGTTGTTATATTTTATTAACTACTTATTCGTTTAAATTTGATTAATTTCCTTTGTGCTAGTTTTTATACACGCCGTGCTGAATAAATGCTGGTCCTCGTACTCGTATTATACTCAAGGCATTAGTCTTAAATACTATGTAGGTAATACAGATTACAGATTTATTTCAGATCTTTTTTAGGATCGGCCTAGACCGGTATGGTTTCACATTTCACAAGCACGTCTCGTCCCGTGTTTGTAAAGCTAAACCGGTCTAGGCCGATAGCCAAAAAGATCTTAATAAATTTATATCTTAGTATTTAAGACTAATGCCTTGAGTATAATAACGAGGACCGTCAGCATTATTACGCACGGCGCGTATAAAAACTAGAGATCTGAAAGAAATGTATTAGCATGTATTAGTAAATGAGACAAAGTAAGTCATAGTACAATTGAACAAGAATGGTATTGTACTAAACAAGCTTCATAGTTGAAATGATTAAACAATTAAGATTCAAATTGAACAATATCTTAGTTCAGGCTAATAAAATGCATAAGTCGGTGTAATCATGTTCTTAGTTGATATTATTTGGGTCAAATAGTTAATACAGTAATTCTTCATGTTAACATTGATTTACATCTTAGTTGAAATGATTAAACAATAGATTCAAATTGACCAATATCTTAGTTCAGGCTAATAAGGTGCATAAGTCGGTCGGTGTAATCATGTTCTTAGTTGAACTTATTTGGGTCAAATAGTTAATACAGTAATTCTTCATGTTAACATTGATTTACTTCTTAGTTAAACTAACTTGTTTGTTTTAGTTGGTACAGTTACGTATCATGATAATAATTATCAAGCCCTTAGTTAGTATAATTATTTTTCATGTAAATATTGAACAAGATCTTAATTGGTTCAGTTACATAACAATAGTAATAGCAATCAGAATTACCTTGTTTGATGTGTCTAAGTTCTTGTTAGGCTCGTATGGAATCAAGATGCTTGATTACGACTATCAAGATATTGATTGGGCCAACCAAATTTTTTTTAGAGTGTAGACTGCACGATTGGCTCGAATTCGTGAGTCACGCCGCTGAACTAGTACCATTTTTAGTGCCCGTAAGGCCAGTCCATAGATATAATACGTCAATGGATTGAAGTTTCTAGACTGTAATTCATAGATATGACCTTGTATTTTGAGCGTTACTGACAGTTTTAATTGCCATGACTTATCGTGCATTGTATTTAATGTGTATGTTTGTCAAAGGACTGTCTCATTTCAAACATAGACGGAGAGAATCATACTATATTTGTCTCTAGTAGCAGCACCCAAAAGAAAAGGACGACTATTGTTTTTTTGTTCATATTTACTGACAAATTTGGTTTGAGCAACTATACTTCAGCAATGACGCAAAGAAAATACGACTTTGACGTGTTAGCAAATGATATAACCATTTTTTGTGTCGTTTCGTTGGCTATGCTGTAGATGTGTGTTGCACTGTACAGTATAAGTACCTGATAAAACTTACCTTTTCTAATCCCTTGTCGGTCTGCACGGCCGCAGCTATAAAGTCCTCTAAAGCTTGAGGAGGAGGGGTCCCGGGCACGGTGACCACCACCAGGGCATCGTGGTTGCTGCTGTTGATCTCCCCGACGAGGGAAACTGGGACGCTGTGGACCTTCTGCTCTGTGCCCATTTTAGAACTGCAAAAAAAGTTTAAATAAATACTCTTAATCATTGATCTGTGGTCGGAAGCGAAGGTTCTCATCCAGGATCGGTCGTACCAGATATTTTTCTCAGTCAGAACGTATAGATAGACAGAATATTTACCAGAAGTTATTCAGGGACATTAAAACTGTGGTTAAAAACATACAGACAGATTTTACAAGCATAATAAAATGGTCGCACGACAATGGTATAATCCTTAATATAGAAAAGACCAAATGTATGATAATTAAGTCACCATACCTACAGGAACCATGTGAAAATGTTTGTATATTGGGGCATACATATGACTGTCTACATAATAATAAAAACCAGGAAGACTGTAACTGTAGTAGTATACAAGTCGTAGATAGATATATTATAAATATTTAGGCTTAACTATAGACACTACATTTAATTGGGGTATCCATATAGAAATAGTATGTAATAAACTCCGCTCAATTTTGGCAAAATTAATTAGCTTAAAAACATAGTAAGTAGAAAATTAATGCACAACCTGTATCACTCGCTAGCCGAGTCGGTAATTAGTTATGGGTTAATTGCACATGGACGTACGTTTAAGAGTTACCTTGATAAAATCTGTAATCTCCAGATAAGAATAGTAAAAAGTGTATTAGTACTTAAGAAAACTAAAAACAAATGCAATAATAATTACAAGCGATTGTATAACATATTAAAAATCTTACCAGTGCATGAGAAGGTTAAGCATTTAGTTTGTATGGATGATTATGGTCAAGACAAATTCAAAACGCGTAGACTACCGTTACGTAATCTCAGAGCAAGCACGCAACAAACATACGTAGAACATAAAGCGAATAACTACTATGGCCAAAGAACGCGCAAACATATGATTCCTAAAATACTTAACCGATTAAGTCCAACAGTAGATAAGTGTAGCAGTAAGCAAATATTTAAGAAAAGGCTGCAAGTAAAACTTTTAGATTTGTATGATAATAGTAGTGAGTAGTAATAGTATATTGTTTGTATGGCATAACTCTAGTTAAGTAATGTATTAGGTATAAGTATGTAAGTTAAGTAGGTAGAACACATAAGGATAGAGAGCGCTTTATCCGCCAACAAACTGTCCTCAGTTTGGCGGAATATAAATATGTAAATACCCTGTAAGTTTTTTTTTGCGATAAATAAATAAAAAAAAAGTAAAGAAAAAGTAAAGGAAAACACCGTAAGGAAACGGGACTGATATGTACCATCCTTCTGGATTTATACTTTCATAGAAATATAGAAATAGTGGGATTATTCCCACTAGTTACCACCAAGTTCTTACCACTGGTAAAAGGTGGGAATTTTTATTCCCAGTAGTTACCACCAAAATATTGTTAGAATTCAATACCTACTAATGAAAACAGTATAAATAGTATAGTATAAATGTAGCGTGCTGTAATAAATAATTATGTGTCAGTTAGTGATTCAGTAAACTGCTTTAAAAGTGATCAAAAATATTAAAACAGTTTTACCGGTATAAGTGTAAAAACTAAAAAAGAAGAGTCTCATTCTAGTTAAGTAGAAATTAACTTATTATCCGGACTAAATTTATATTATTAACTGTAAATTGAATTACATATTTATACAAACGAACAAACAAATCAGTCAAAAACCGACAGAACTGATTTGGTTTTATTATTTACCGCTACTTCATTTCGTTCTATTATAACAAGACGCAAACCTGGAATATGCAGGTATTCATAATTTGTACTCAGGCTAAATAACTAAAGGGCATGGTTGTTATTAAAACCGCTTAGGGCGCGCTTCGGATGGGCTGATTGCTCGGACTAACCAGCATAGGCTCGCATTCCAATTACGCTCGGGTAGTACATCGCTCGGTCATGTTACGCTGGTTAGCTCGATTGCTTAAACACCCACGCTAGCGGGATGGTAATAACACTCTACCAGAGGGGCATCAGGTACATTCGTACACTTCTTTTTTAGGGTTCCGTACCCAAAGGGTAAAACGGGACCCTATTACTAAGACTTCGCTGTCCGTCCGTCCGTCCGTCCGTCCGTCCGTCCGTCCGTCCGTCCGTCTGTCACCAGGCTGTATCTCACGAACCGTGATAGCTAGACAGTTGAAATTTTCACAGATGATGTATTTCTGTTGCCGCTATAACAACAAATACTAAAAACAGAATAAAATAAAGATTTAAATGGGGCTCCCATACAACAAACGTGATTTTTGACCAAAGTTAAGCAACGTCGGGAGTGGTCAGTACTTGGATGGGTGACCGTTTTTTTTTTGCTTTTTTTTCGTTTTTTTTTTTGCATTATGGTACGGAACCCTTCGTGCGCGAGTCCGACTCGCACTTGCCCGGTTTTTTTTGTATTTAACTTTTATTCTTTTGGAAAATATGTTTATTGGAAGACCGTGTAAGTAAGTAAAATCACATAAAACAACCTTAAATTGAGTACGACGAAGGGGCAAGAGGGCGTCAGGCTAAGAGCAAAAGTCTGAAACTGAGTAAAATAATAATTATGTACCAACTGCGTGCGAATGCAAACATCTATAAAACCTGGTAGAGTGGGGAATGTGAATGTGATCTTGCAATTAAATTTGGTATAGATGTTTTTAAGTTTTCTTAATATTTATCAAGGTAAAGTAAGAAACAATGTAGGACCATGAAAATTTATGAAATAAGAGTTATGGTAATAACTTATGCATATTTGATAGGTTACAACCTTGGTTTATCGCAATATAAGTATGAATAATATCGGTACCTATGCCTTGTAATTGCTAAACAATAGTTTAGTTCCTAAATATCCTTTGTTTTGTTCTTATTAAATAACACGGCGTGTGCAAAAAGGCCGAACCGAATGTGGCGCGCACCGCGCACCCTTTTGTTCTTAACCGCCGCCGTGTCGCCCGTGTCTGACCCTTGCGAAATATTATTTGTTCGGCATAACTGCCAGCCCTTATGGCCGATAAGAATGGTATTGAAGAAGAAGAAATACATTTATTTTAACGTCACAACATAGTACATGAAAAAAAAAGAAAAGTATGCAGACATAAAAGAGATTAGGACGCTAAAATAGGATCCCCACTCAGCATGATGCCGCGGCAGACCGTGGCGCTGGTTTTCTGTGGGGACCTGACTTAATCTAAAATTGAATGGCGACACGTATTACGCCAACGGCACACAAAATAAATTATTTACATTGATTTAAAAAAACATTAACATTATTATTCATATAGCAAGGAAAACATAGAAAATTAATACACAAGTAAAAACCAGAAAATAAAAGAACAATCACATGACATAGACTACCGTCTTTTTTTATTGGTTGATATAGTTTGATAATCATACTGGAACAAATTTAGGATAAGCTAAAAATAAACACGTGAAATATATTTGGTTATTTACTTTCATCCCTTTTTACCTGACCCAAAGAATGAATACGGCAATCTAATCAGTCCACTTTTAAGTATGTCGGAAACAACTGTGGGCACGGGCGCGTTGCATTTATATTAAACGAGGGCGAGGGACAGTTTTACTTCATACAGGATGTGAATATTATGCGAAACGTCCTCTTGCGCCTTCGTTGTACTCAATTTAAGGTTGTTTTATGTGATTTTAATTAGGTACTTACCTTACACGTTCTTCCAATAAACATATTTTCCAAAAGAATAAAAGTTAAATACAAAAAAAGAAGTGTACGAATAGTACCTGATGCCCCTCCGGTAGAGTGTTATTACCATCCCGCTAGCGTGGGTGTTTAAGCAATCGAGCTAACCAGCGTAACATGACCGAGCGATGTACTACCCGAGCGTAATTGGAATGCGAGCCTATGCTGGTTAGTCCGAGCAATCAGCCCATACGAAGCGCACCCTAAGCGGTTTTAATAACAACTAGGGTTTCTGCTCGAGAATTCTCGAGGCGGGAAATCTCGAGAAATTTGTCCTTGGTCGAGACGGAAAAAAAAAACTCAATGCCTCGAGAACTCGAGAAATAAATCTCATGTAATAAGTAAAAAAAACACGCGTATAACACGTGATGTGTCTATAGTGTATTTATTTAGGTAGTAAAATAAATGTAAACAATGTGTTTTTAACATTTTCAAGTACTTACCTAAAACATTTATTAGTTAACCAAACATATGAAAAACTGCCTTGATCCGTCCTCTAGAAAGACCAAGAAAAGACTCTCAGACGTCAAACCTCTATGGAATTATGACGTATAAATAACACTTACACTGCGCGGGCTATCAAAATCGCTGCAGACTTTTCTTGGTTTAACTCTATCATCCTGGCATCAACCGATTTTCATGTTTTGAACTACTAACCTCAAATTTCTCAAGAAATCGTCTCGTTTTAGGGTCTTTAATAGGGCCATGTAGTAGCAAATATTACAAAACTAAATTACTATTGATTAATCAAATTATCGCGATATATTCCTAAGCAAAATAGCACAATTTTAGCTGCTTCATTGTTACATTGAGTAATTATTAATATTACGTAGGTAGTAAAACTTCTGTAAGGTTTTCACATCGAGTTAAATTGACTTGAATGCTGACTTGAATATTTTTGCTTAAAAAAATACTATAATAATTGTGGTTTGATTACATTTTGTAAAATACCTAAAGAAATACACTACACCATATCACATCGCTGGCGCGTACGCTTGCTATATTGTCTTTATTGTTCGTTGTTGAATTATTGATTATTAAGTGCAATTTATGGTAACTAAAATTTTACCATTTGTTTGATTATTGATCTCACCTACGACTCCTATGAGTCTGATTTGTAAAAAAGCAAAAAAAAAAAAAATAACATGGTGTTTGTTGAAACTTTCATAATTTCTCGAGATACTCGAGAAATCTTGGTCGAGAATTCCCGTGCCTCGAGAAATAAAAAAGGCCGAGAAACCAGAAACCCTAATAACAACCATGCCCTTTAGTTATTTAGCCTGAGTACAAATTATGAATACCTGCATATTTCAGGTTTGCGTCTTGTTATAATAGAACGAAATGAAGTAGCGGTAAATAATAAAACCAAATCAGTTCTGTCGGTTTTTGACTGATTTGTTTGTTCGTTTGTATAAATATGTAATTCAATTTACAGTTAATAATATAAATTTAGTCCGGATAACAAGTTAATTTCTACTTAACTTGAATGAGGCTCTTCTTTTTTAGTTTTTACACTTATACCGGTAAAACTGTTTTAATATTTTTGATTACTTTTAAAGCAGTTTACTGAATCACTAACTGACACATAATTATTTATTACAGCACGCTACATTTATACTATACTATTTATACTGTTGTTATTAGTATTGAATTCTAACAATATTTTGGAGGTAACTACTGGGAAAAAAAATCCCAGTTTGCCAATTTATTCCCAGTAGTTACCACTGGTAAAAGGTGGGAAAAAAATACCCAGTAGTTACTACTGGTATGAACTTGGTGGTAACTAGTGGGAATAACCCAAATAGTGCCAGTTTTTACACTTATACCGGTAAAACTGTTTTAATATTTTTGATTACTTTTAAAGCAGTTTACTGAATCACTAACTGACACATAATTATTTATTACAGCACGCTACATTTATACTATACTATTTATACTGTTGTTATTAGTATTGAATTCTAACAATATTTTGGAGGTAACTACTGGGAAAAAAAAATCCCAGTTTGCCAATTTATTCCCAGTAGTTACCACTGGTAAAAGGTGGGAAAAAAATACCCAGTAGTTACTACTGGTATGAACTTGGTGGTAACTAGTGGGAATAACCCAAATAGTGCCTGTAGCTGGTTTGTTACTGCACACCGTTGTATGGGGACCTTGCACTTTGAGACTATGCGCTGAAACTTGGCACAGTTGATTCGTAGCTGGTCTTGAGCAGATACAGACCGGGAGCCGTCGAGAGCCACCTCTCATTTAGTGGGGGGGGGGGGGGGGGGAGGGGGAAAGTTCGACGCTGCCGCGCTTCACTTGGAGCAACATTTCTCTAAAACTATACCTATTAGGGCATGTAATATATCATTTTCGGATAAATTAAGGATGAGGAATCTAGTTTTGGAACAAAAACAATGCACTTTCTAACAAAAAAAAAATCATAAAGTAGAAAAGACTAAAAAACGTATTTTTGATTTTTTTCGTAATTACCAATTTTTTTTTAAAGTGTAGCAGGAATCTGAAAACAAAAAATACACTCGTAAAGCTACACTTATTATGTTTAAGAAAATATATAGTTTAATATACAAAACTGTTGATAAATGGGAGATAAAAAATAATATTAAGCGTGGGTCAGAGTGATCTCAATACAAAATATTATGAATGTGGGAAAGTTACTTATAATTTGTTCTACACTCGTTTATTTTTCTTGTTTTTCGTAAATAAGTCGTAAACGGTAGCCCACAGCAAAAAATTCTCTTTTACGTAAATAATCTGTTTCAGATTTCTTATAAAATAAGTACTACTGTTTTTCGCTACCATCAATATTAAAAAAAATATTGAAGGGAGAAAATAAATACTTAGGTCCCCTTTTTTAGTCATTCGTAAATAACTCGTAAACGATGGCCAATAGCAAAAAATTTTTTAGTACATGAATAATTTACATAAATTTTCCTACAAAAAAGGTCATTCAAACTTTTTCGCTAGGATCAATATTAAAAACGATATTAAAGAGAGAAAATAAATTCTAAGGTCCCCTTTTTAAATATTGATCCTAGCGAAAAAGTTTGAATAACCTTTTTTGTAGGAAATTTTATGCTAATTATTCATGTGTTAAAATATTTTTTGCCATAGGCCATCCTTTACGAGTTATTTACGAATGACTAAAAAAGGGGACCTTAGTATTTATTTTCTCCCTTCAATATTTTTTTAAATATTGATCTTAGCGAAAAAAAGTAGCACTTATTTTATAAGAAATCTAAAACAGATTATTTACGTAAAAGATATTTTTTTGCTGTGGGCTACCGTTTACGAGTTATTTACGAAAAACTAAAAAAATAAACGATTGTAGAACAAATTATAAGTAACTTTCCCACATTAATAATATTTTGTATTGAGATCACTCTGGCCCACGCTTAATATTATTTTTTATCTCCCATGTAACAACAGTTTTGTATAATAAACTATATATTTTCTTAAACGTAATAAGTGTAGCTTTACAACTATATGTTTGTTTTCAGATTCCTACTACACTTTAAAAAAAAATTGTAATTATGAAAAAATCCAAGATACGTTTTTTTGTCTTTTCTACTTTATGTTTTTTTTTTTTGTTAGAAAGTGCATTGTTTTGATTCCAAAAAAAAATTCCTCGTCCTTAATTTATCCGAAAATGATATATCACATGCCCTAACCCTAATAGGTACAGTTTTAGAGAAATGTTGCTCCAAGTGAAGCGCGGCGGCGTCGAACTTCCCCCCTCCCCCCCACTAAATGAGACGTGGCTCTCGAGGTCTCCCGGTCTGTATCTGCTCATGACCAGCTAAGAATCAACTGTGCCAAGTTTCAGCGCATAGTCACAAAGTGCAAGGTGTCGTGCACTAACAAACTAGCTACTGTGCGAAATCTTGGTGTTAAGTTGCCGAGCGGACCCCTATTTTAGTGAGTTGTAGCAAAAGGTAGGGATAAAGTTAAGAAGATGCTGTCATCGTGGTAACTAGATAGCTAGCAAAAAATGTCTTTAACACACATTTAAAAGCAAAAAAAAATGGGCCACATAAAATGTTTCATACAAAACTACACGTTTTCATTGTTCTTGAGTTTAGTTTTTACACTGGTGAAATACCTATTGCCGTTGTCGGAGCCAGTCTTAAACTGTTTTCTACTCACGGACACTAAGTATTTTATACTACAACAGTCTGAACATTTGTACGGGCGCATCGTGAACACACTTCCCCTTAAATGGTTTCCGTTTTGATTACAACGTGCCAGTTTACATTACTTCTCCCTAAATGATTTCAGTTTTAATTGCATTCAGCCGGATTACAATTACTTACTCTTAAATGATTTCAGTTCGAATTACAAAGTTCTTTAGAATCTCTTAAATGGTTTTAGCTGTGGTTTCAGATTTAAATTATTTTGTGTTAAGCTGTATGTATACCTATATGATATAGTCATATTAAGGTTTCACCCTAGACTGATATAAGCGGGAAACCAGGATATAAGTATACCTACCTACCTTCAGTTTGACGATTTAAAAGCTAGTGATAAGGTGTGTGACTGTCAATTTTCAATCCAGTGGTCAAGGGATCAAAGCCCAGCTCGTACGAAACAGTTTTCGGAACTTATTTAATACATTAATCCATTGACGTATTATATCTATGGACTGGCCTTACGGGCACTAGAAATGGTACTAGTTCAGCGGTGTGACTCACCAATTCGAGCCAATCGCGCAGCCTAACGCAGCTAGTTGCGACCAATCGCGCGCGTGATGCGAACTCATCAACCAATCGCGTGCGTGATGCGAACTCATCAACCAATCGCGTTGTAGCGGTGTCACACCGCTGTACTGGCCCCATTCTTATTGCCCGTAAGGCCAGTCCTGAGATTTTATACGTCAATGCATTAATCAGACGCTTTTCTGTGAAAGAAATAAGGCCTAGTTTCCCATCTGAGTTCTAAGGCCAGATAGTTGCTTTGGTATAAACTAGTGGCTACGCTAATTGCATTTGTATGCCATAATTAGGTAGATGATGATAAGCACCTTTCTGATGACTTCTATTAACAAAACTTCACTTAAAGTACTTAACTTAAAGGTAAAAATTTGGCCCAATCGCCATCAATGGTCAAGGCGCCCAGGGCCCAGTTTTATAAAGTTACAAGTTACAAGTGTACAGGCGTTTACTGGCAACACTTGCTCCGTTTTTTACAATTTGCGTTTTATAAAAGTACTGTGTTACAATTTTATAGGTTACAGGTACAAGTGCCTGTAGCTCAACCATAGACGAAAATATGAGAGTTTAATAGTTTTAAACTCATAATCGAACAAGCGTTTTATAAAAATATTGTAAATTACAAGTGTAGATTGGTACACTTGTAACAAAAACTGACATACGTCTTGAGTCCTGTAATTCTTAATTTTTAATTAAAATTATTCGTTTTCTGAGCGATTTTAAACTTTACTCTTTATTGTTAGGCACCAACGCGAACGATTTTGCCAGGGCATGCATACTTTTCCATGCACTGACCTTATCAGTTTTTGTTAATGTATCTGAAGTATATAGTAAATAGGAAATAAAGTGACAATATGTTTGATATTGATTTTATTGATGATATCGTTTTATTTTATCTACTAGGAAACGGAAAGGGATTGGTGCCGATATTTGTCGTTGATTTATTAGCATTCGTCTCTTTATTTAAGTATAGTGCATTCACAATTCACATTATGGTAAAGTGTACTATTCATAATTTTCGATACACAGCGTACTTATCTTTGAGCCGCTACCGAAACGATACATTTTATAATGTAATGTGAAACAGTATTTATTTACTTATTTGGTAAATATTTCATGAAATCTAACTTAATCTGAATCTGAAAACGGCCCGAAAAGTATATCCTTGGCATCGAACACCGCTCTCAACCACTCGATTTTTCCTTCATTTCTGGGCATTTTTCAAATAATTAATATTTTACAACAAACAATAATACAGCATTTAGTAGAGCGTGAGTAGAGCACAGAGTATCTATGACAGACGTTTTTTTTTAAATAGTGATGTCCTTCACACCTGTAGATTTCACATGTAATCGAGATTGACCGTGGTTCTTTACAACTGTAATTATCTATGTGTATTTATAAAACACCTGTAGCCGTTCACAGTGCATTACAGGTGCCTGTAGCCTGTACTCTTGTAACCTGTAACTTGTAACTTTATAAAACTGGGCCCAGAAGGCTGGGCCGTATTTCCCGCTGTTACGCGATACTTATACGCTGTGCGAAATAGTGACAAGAGGTGGACAAGAGTGAACTCTGGACGTCAGAAGCCTCTATTAGGCGCGCCGACAAATCTTTCTACAGCCAACGCTCACTTGGCCCCCATGGCCCCAAGGTTTCAACGCCAAACGCCGCAAATAAAGATATGAATTGAACGAAAGTAGGTACATGTGATAAACAAATGCAGTCACAGTCATAACACAACACAATGTGGGCTGTTTCCAACCAATAAATGTGATATATTGTGTATTATTCCTTTATCTGAAATTGATGAATGTTCCGTCTGTACCTAATGTTACGAAAGAACAGAACAAAACATTGCCTTTTATATATGAGCTGTTTGTTTGTACCTATGAGCTATGACTACCTACTTGCTGACAACTTAAAGTATGAACATAAAATTCTCAAAAATAGTTCGTTTTGCAATTAAAATTTATATAATGTTGTTTTCACACAAATATTAAGAAAGCCAAAATTAGTCTTTATCTTATCTTAGTGCAAGAGATGTTGTGATGAACTATGCAATAAATAATATAAATACATTTATTTTGGCCCTAGTTTTTCTGCTTTATAAGGGAATGAGTTGGCCATGAATGGGGCCAGAGTTGGCCGTTGGGCCATAGTTTGGCTACCCCTGCCTAAGTGTTTATTTCATAGCAATAATATTCTCTTAAATTTTTGATAACAGGTTTAGTCACAAGTCACAACATAAACTGAGTTTATGTAAATTTTAATTCCTTCTCCGAAATAAAAGTTAAGTACTTTTTTATCTTTATGTCTTAGCTGTGGACAGTTAATTTTTATAAGTTTGTATTCACCCTTATGTAGTGTACTTTAAATTAATTTAGGCTTGCAAATAACATGAATTCATGAATTAATCATACCTACTGAAATTAATGGAAATGCTGTCAGATTGACATTAGAATAATACAGTTATAGGTTTTAGTAAATATATTAATTATCATTATTTTACAATGGAAGTGGCAAACAAGTACCTGATGAGCGGTCTCCGCAGCAAATTTTAATCCAGGTAGGTACTTTTCTTTGAAAATTTATTATTATTTGTTAATAAAGGACAAGGTTCCATTGGATATGAGTAAATACAAAATAACAAAGTAATCAATTGCAATTACTTAGAGTAACCTCAAGGAACTGCAGTAAATAATACTATAAGGATAAAATATGTAAATACTCGTTGTTTTTTTCCTCGTCAATTGCACAGCTTTATAACACATTTAGTAGCTATGCCATTCAGTTATAATGACTTTATACCTAAAGCAGTAAACACGATATCTGATAAGGCTTCCAAGATAACAAATCAAATAAAAAAAATTTTTACAAGATAAAACTGGTTTTTATAGACTTACATGGTTCGAGCGATGCGGCGGTCGAACGGGGAATAACTGAGCAAAATTCAAGTAACGCCTACCAATGCATACGTATACTGAATATAATTATTTGCGATACACAAAAACAACAACTTCATGTGCGAAATAAATCATGCTTTAACGTTGAATTGAGTACAAAATTTTAGTAAATAAATGCAATACAGGTTAAGGAATAATTGAAAACTCTTTTTAGTATTATTTTATAAGTAAAATGGAATAAATTAATATAAAACTAGCGGCTAAACTTACCGTGTTTGCCGAGTTCAATAAACCCAGCTGCTCAAATGTCATATGTCACTGTCAACTTGTCAACGTCGTCGGCTCATAGACCTATATAATAGGGACAAGACATATTGTTCTATACGTACAATTGCTTATACAAATAGCACCCATTTTGACGGCACACACATAAATATATATCTATCTCGTTTTTACTCAGCACTGTCACCCTCAGCAAAAAAAGATGACAGTATTTCAGTACGTACATAAAGTGTTCCATGAAAATACGTAAATACCTAATGCGGCCGAAAATCCGCCATGTTTAGCGGCCCAAATGTCATTGTCTGTCAGTTCAGCCGGTACTTGTCCTGTCAAAAAGTCGTGGTGAAAATTAAAATTATTAATTATCTTTCAATATTTTGCTTGTGATTGAAAATAATTGAAGCCAAATGTGAATAATTACGTCGCGAATATGCCAGTGTGTAGTGTATTAGGGTGCGGCATAAGAAAACCACCAAATCAGCCATCTTTAACCTTACACAGGTACGCTATAATTTACATTAAAAATATTGGTTATTGTTAATGTTCCTGGGAAATTTAAGGATGTTTCACATTATAAATAGCAAGGTTCTTCTGTGCAGTTATAGATCATGAAGTGATTTGATTTATTTAACTATATTTTTGCGATTAAATAATGTAAACATTTTAGCTAGGGTTGTACTTTATTTATCGACTTTGATATCGATGTATTATGATTGCTTATTTATATTTTCTTATTTTATCAAGCTACCCCTTTTAAAACCTACTAAATTATCGTAATTAAGTAATTAAAATATTTTTTATAGGTTACCAAGAAATGAACATAAAAAGAAAAAGTGTCTGGAGACGGAGACCCTGACCGACTCTCGGGAGCAATCGGGTCCGCGGGGTCGTTACTCCAGAAGCTGTCCTGCGGCTTTTTTTTATATTATTATTATAGTTTGTTTTATATAATTCGACATTAAGAGACCATATACATCTCTAAGTACTTGTAATATGTTAGTTTGAACTGTGGCCTATTTTATAAAGCTACAAGTTACAATTTACAAGCGGAAGTCTCTTTCTAACCCTATGTGTTAGAACGAGACTTCCGCTTGTAAATTGTAACTTGTAGCTTTATAAAATAGGCCACTGGTAGTTGCAGTTGGTTGTATTTTATAAAATTGTTAATGTATTGTTATTATTTTTGCTTGTATGTAAATTCATTGTTGACGTGTAAAAGTGCCCTTGTGGCCTATTTGCTGAATAAATGTTGAAGAAGTTGAAGAGCGGAAGGCATTCCTTATTTTTGTAATTAAAAAAAATGTTCTGAAGGTGTTTTGTTTTTTTCACCCGTCGCTTAATGAGTTTGAATTTTGTAGCGCTCTCACTTATAGGTAAGGCGCACCAAGGTCGAGGTGCGGTGCGGTAGTGTGTTACGGACTTTAGGGTTAGCAACACAACAAAATTGATTGTAATAGAGAGGTAAAGTCTCAGAAAAACACGCGCGCTGTACTGCGCCATGTGTTTTGCGGTCACTGAGTTGTGAAACGTCAACTTTTGAAAATCAGAGTTAACGCAAACATCGCAATATGTATGGAGTTGTACAGTGTCATCTCGGTTACGTGTCAAATTCGAAGTACTAAATTGTCTTAGATTTTACACATCTTACTCAATCAAAGTATCTTTTCACATAACAATATACTCATAAAGAATATGTATTTACTTACTTACTTCCTATTAAAACATAAACTCTACAAATAAATCATACTTAGTATTTTAAATAAAATCATCTGCGTTAAAAAGTTATCGATGTATCGATAAACCTAGTAACAGCAAAAATCATCTGGGCAGCACTAAAACCGCCATGTTTAGCGGCCGGATGACGTCACAGTGGCACGCATTATTCGTTGACGTTTCACTTCCATAGGTTTCCTATTTCAGTGCGTCGGCTCGAAACCACAGATACGGTATGATAAGAAACTATTGTGGTATTTGAGTATTTCATAATATCATATAGTCTTATTTGACTAAGATTTATTACATTTTTGATTTGTATTAGTTTTCCAAATACTATAAAGTAAAATTAGTTTGTTGGTATGTATCGCCATCTATGTGCGTTGTCGTATAACATTAATATTTGTACAGCCCAAATAGTACGACAAAAAGTCGAAAGATGGCGCCATTAGTACTGTTTTAAAGTTTTGTTTTGTTACACAGTCAGCCATAAAGTCCGCTGAAGCAAGTCTGTTTTAAATGTTTATATATCGTCGGTGCGAATAAAAAAAATCGCAAAAAAAAAGCCGTTTCCGAGATCCTTGTTCGATAATGTTTTTTTTTTGACATGACGCACGAAGATTTACGCAAATATTTTTATATGTGTATATAGTGGGTATTAGTGGCTACTCATGCATATTTTTTTTGTAGGTGTACCTCCGCGAATAGTATAAAAAATAATGAGAAGAAAAATTAAATGATTTTTTTTATAATGAAGTATAAGGACATGATGCAGGTTAAACATATTCATTTTGTAGTATATTTTATTGTTGTCAAATATAATTTTGTTTGGTTAATCTAACTTGAACGGTTTTCAAAATATGACACTTTCAATGATACACTGATGATTTTACATTATCCTGAATAACTCGAAAACAAAAGAAGATCGAGGACTGATATTAAGCATAGAGAGTTCTTAGGACCTGCCAGTACACCACCTGAAAGAATGACCAAATCCGTCGTTGGGGGCACTTCTTGTTCGCTTAGCCTGCTAGACCCTTTAATAGTCGCCCCTCTATTAATACAATAACCCAATGGAATTATTGTAGATATTTATAGTTTCACAATAAAAATCGGCTTAATGTAACTATGTTTAATGACTAATATTCTTCGTTATTTACAACATTATCAGTACTTAACTTTATTTATCAAACGAACAAAGAAATGATAAGCGATCCACAAGATATATCAGACTTCAATAACAAATATCACAATCAGCTAGCTCTACACAACACGTCATACATTTTATGCGCCACCTCATTCCCAGAAAAACCGATGTAACACGAACTATGGCTCGGATGGACCTTTCCAGGGGTCACAGAGAGCTGGTATCTCGCTCTGCCAACGTATAACGTCTCTCCAGACGACGTTCGACCTCCCGGAATCGCCCCAGGGGGAACGTTACCAGTAGACGCAGGCACCCATCTTAAACTTTCAGGCTTCGAGCACAGCACTTCAATATTCTGCACCGGTATTTCCTTCCCATCATGGACGACTGTAGCAGCGCAATGCCGGATAGATAGCTTCCCTGGGATCAGATCTCCAGCGTGCCATGCCCTGATGACCCATAGAGGGCTCCCATCCCAACCTTCGTGGCCGCCGACAACTGCTCTCCCTGTCAGATGACTGGCCATCGTCGCTGTTGTTGCAATCCATTCGTGTTCACCAGAATCTTCCACTACTCTCACTTCATCCACTATCGCTGGGAGTGAGCTTGAAGCTTGGTTTTCACCGTGGTAGATATAGTTAGTGATATAAGTTGCGTTGTTAGCTGGGTCTTGAGCTGGAGGTACGGGAACGGGCACCATCATAGTCCCAGGAACATAATATGGCTGTGGTGGTGGTGGGTATTGTCCTGGAGGGTATCCGCCGTCGTGTGGTGGGGGTGGATACATGTGCGGTGGTGGCGGGTAGTGGTGATGCGGTCCCCATGGATGCGGAGGGCCGTGATGCGGAGGGCCGTGATGCGGAGGGCCGTGATGCGGAGGGCCGTGATGCGGAGAGCCGTGATGAGGAGGGCCGTAATACGGCGGCGGCGACGGTCCGGGCGGCGGGTAAACCATTTCACGAATTATGTTTAACAATGGAATAAGTATATTTTAATTATTGTTTTTATTAAGGAGTAATACTGTATTTATTTGTGAAGCACAGGTGCTAGGAATACGAATGCGATAGATAAGTTCCGAAGCCGTTTATATGTTTTAGAGTGAGTCAGCCGTAATCTAATCGGATAGCGTTCGATAAGTGATTGTGAATCCGTACAATGCCCTTAATCGTTGCATTGTTTTATGAAATTTTGGTAACGAAACTAATATGAAAATTATTTATTTGGGATTGTCAGAAACGACAGTATTAGCGTCAGTATGTTTTCATTGTTTTCATTGAAAGATAATTAGGTAATCGGACGGTAAGGACTTTTTTGGCCATTGGGTGTTGAAGTTTTTAGGTAAATTTTCGTTGTTTTACAGCTTGTAGTACATTCTTTTGGTGGTAAGTACTACGGTAAAGAACAACGAAAACAATCAATCACTATGTACGGACATTTTCATAAAATTAACCCACTTTCAATGCATTTCCTTTGGTATACGAGTATATTAGGTGGCCTAGCTAGTTATAGTTATATTATAGTTTCACCCATTATATTTCCCTGCGCACTAATTACCTATACGTAGATATATAAGTAAGTAAGGGATGATCTAGCCCTGCTTGGAGCATCTGTAGACGAAGTGCGTCAAAGCGTCAGTGTTCTGGCAACAGAAGCTAAAAAGGTCGGCCTGAGTATTTCACACGAAAAGACCGAGTATCTCCACATGCGACGCTATAAAAATACCCGCGCTCCACCCCAAAATCTAAATGTAGGAGATATAAAGTACAAAGGAGTGTCAAAATTTAAATACTTAGGCTGCACCGTTACAGACACCAACAATCGTGACGAGGATATCAATATCAGGATCCAGAATACCTTGCGATGCAGTGCAGCCCTTCATAAGGTGTTAGTTTCCAAGCTCCTAAGTAGACGCGCCAAAATCCGAATCTATAAGACCGTGATTCGCCCAATCCTGACCTACGGATGCGAAGCGTTGACTCTGACACTCAAGGAAGAAAACATGCTGCTAGTGGCCGAGAGGAAGATCCTCCGTAAGATACTGGGCCCAAAAAAAAAGACCGGACGGAAGCTGGTCAGTCCTTACGAACCGTGAAATCGAAAACCTAGTGGCTGAACCTAACATCATGGGAGAGACTAAAGCTCACAGACTCCGTTGGTTGGGCCACCTTGAGAGAATGGATGAAGATCGGAACGTGAAAAGAGCATACCTGGGCCGACCAGCAGGAAGACGTCCTATCGGACGCCCCAGATATCGCTGGTGCGACATGGTGGAGGCGGACCTGCGCGAACTTCGAGTCAGCAATTGGCGAGAGGTCGCACAGGACCGAGAAAAGTGGCGCTGTCTTGTGTCGGAGGCCAAGTCTCATTTTGGGTCGCTGAGCCAACGGAGTAAGTAAGTAAGTAAGTAGATACATAAGTAAATCATTGTGAACATGCGTCATAGCCTGAAACGGATATAAATATTACAGCAGCCTGAGTCATAGCTCATATCATAAGGCACTTTCTGACAGATAATCCATTACCAATTACAGCACTATTTTAATTAAGGAGCTCGTCGTATTAATTGTGAGATGAATCATATATGAAAGAGACTGTCAACTAGGCAGAACAAGTAGTAGGTTATTGGTTATTCATGTTTAGTTTGCTGTTATGCGAAAAAACATGCAATAAATAATTTTAAGTCCTTCTTTTATTTTAAGTCTTTCTCCGGGAGAAATCCCACGGGGGCAGTGCCGCGGGAATAGAATTTATATATTTTTACTAGCGACCTGCCCCCGATATACTCGTAAGTCTAGTGAAAATAACCGTGGATCATTCAAAACTGTCACTCTATACTGAATTACTATGACTACAAACTATTATGAGTTGATCGCGAACATACAGACGGATAGACAGACAGACGCGGCCGGGGACTTTGTTTTATAATAATTATAATAATGTAGGGATACTAGTAATACGGTGCGAAGCAAAAAGTTCTCGGCCATAATTTTTAGTGCTAGTGGAAACATACAGGTATTTAATGCACAATAACAATTAACAACCATTTAATACGTTTCGTCACTTCACCTCACCAATTGACTTCACTCTAAGCTGGACAATGTTCCGCGTTACCCGCAAGACATAATCAACTCTATCTCGTATAGCTAAGGTCGATAACCGTGAAGCTGGAGTTAAGACCTACTTAAGGTGCAAGGTGTTCCTAATGTGGGTGTAGCGGACGCGAGTCGGACGCTCAAGAGAACCAGTGCGAATGACAACCATGTCATACATGCTGGGGTTTTTTCAGACACCTAACTACTCATAACTTTACAACTAATATTTTATATCCTAAAATAGTAAAATTAAGCTTGTATGTCCTCTGAGGCGGAGCGGAGTGGGGAATCACCAATAGCATTGGCTGTAATATCCGCTCCGCAGGCTTACCCACACCTCTCCGCTCTGCTCCGCCTTTAAGGACAGGCTGCCACAGTTTTGTTGCTTCAATTTATTCAACCGATCAGTCATTTTAGTACAAAATAGGTACAAAACCAAATAGCTTGTGTCTTCTTCTTCTCAGCATATTTGCGTCCACTTCTTAATGGTGGGACAAATCTGATCTCATTCTACTCTCTGACTGATTGTATAGCTTCAACTCGCTAAGCATTTAGAAGAGCAGCCCAGTTAACCTGTGGAGGGTCGCTTAATGAGACCGTTTTGATAAAGCACCCTGGAAATAGGGCCGGTATCATGGAGTGTTTCATTTTGGCATTGTTCGGGACGGGGGAAATATCGCGGAACAGGGTAAAGGTGGGTCAACGGCTATAAGTCTACCTTGTAGGTATACCATTCAGTTTGGCACTGACATAAACGCTATTAGCGTGAACGTAACTTACTTGCTATGTATTTTGCTCGTACTGACATAGTGAGAACGAGATGTATAGAAAGTAAATTACGTTAGGCGCTAGAGTATGTCAGTTTTGACATTGCCAGGTGTCAGTGACTCATGGTACGGCTACTGAGGTGGATGGTAAAGTTATTATGGTCAGTTATGGACTGGTTGAAGGCTTGGCAGCATGATGCTGATTTGTTACTTAACATAAAGTACCTATAAATGAAATACTTATTATTGTAATATAGGTAGAAGGCCCCAACGTTGTCTGTTCTCTTTATTGTTTTATATGTGTGCTCTTGTAGGGATGTGAAAAGTCGATTTTAATCATGTTATATATCGATAAACGCTACACAGCGGAACGAAATAGCGATTAATTGAAGCTTCAATATCTTCGTTAAACATAAACATAATTGAAATGCTAATGGATAATGAATATATTATAATATAATAAAATAATACAATTATTGCGGAACACATATTTTAGTAGGTATTTATGTATTTTAATTAAATATCTGAACTTTCCCTTGATTCCCTGCTGGGGCGTGACGATGAAATTGTGATCTGATAACCACAATAAAGAATAAAAGCGTTTTTGTTCATTTTAGGTATCGTTAAACCTTTGAAGTAAAATTAAAATTGCAAGAAATGTCGATAGTTTATCGATATGACTTTATGGACATGGCTACAGCAAGGTGGTTCCACATTGTTAATCGTACACTAAACAAAAGTGGTCACAGTGACAGCTCGCTTAGACGTAATCTTTAAGTATATTATATCTATGGTAGGGTAAAGGCACCAGTAGTCAGCCTTATAACGACTTTTTTAAGTTTGAACGTTCAGCATTTCTACAGGATTAGTCGGATAATTAAACAAATGACATAGTTAGATCAATTGTTTATCATAATTTTAAAACAAAATATAAAAAAAAATAACAATCCTCTTTATAATATCTCTAATTAAGTTTAAACAAAAAGTGGCACTTTTCTCCAGTAGTCAGCCTCCAAAATCCAGTAAGCAGCCTCTGTGTACCCAGTACTCAGCCTTTATAATATTCATAATAATTTGATCAAAATCACTTATATTTATATCATAACATTCATAACCAACAATATGATTATCATTATTTTTTCTTATAAGTACATACAATTCTTATGACACGAAATTTGTTAGTTAAGTACTATAGTACTTAACTAAAAAAATTGTCAAGCGGACCCCAGGCTCCCATGAGCCCTGGCAAAAATGCCGGGATAACGCGAGGAAGAAGAAGGTATCCGGTAAAAAATAATGAAACGATTCTGATGCAGATCTAATAATCATTAATAAACAAAGTCATATGTAATCACCTACCAGGAAAAAGCAAAATGATAGTTATGTATAGTTAACGTCATAAATATGTATACACTCTTGAACCTTATTTCAATCAATCAATCAATCTTTTTTATTGCGAGAACATAGTTGAATTATAATTATATAAGGTGATAACATTTTTAAAAGCGTCTTATGTTCTACCAGAGAAGGCATGCAATATAATATTTACAATAAGCTATTTACAAGTACAAAAACAAACTAACAAATCAATATATACACTAATGTCAAAAAATAATAGAAAATCAAATGTCTAAATATTACACAAAAATAAATTACTTGGTCAAATCAAAACAAATAGGTACGTAACAATTTTATAGTATTAAGTTTTTATGGTTATTAGGATCTTGGCAACTAAATATTATTTACTAAATAGTCCTTTACGGAGTAAAAACATTTGTCTAGCAGCCATTTCGTAAGTGTTTTCTTGAAACAATTTGTAGGACATTCTATGATACATTTAGGCAGCTGGTTATAAATTTGGATAGCCATACAGAACGAGTTGTTTTTGTGAAGCTTAACTCTAGAACTCGGCAAGAATAATTTATCTTTGTTTCAAGTGGATCTTGGATAGAAGGTACTCTGCTTTTCAAAAAATTCAGGATGTTCTCTTACAAACAAGCACATCTGTTTGATGTACAAGCATGGAAGTGGTAATACTTTTATTTCTTTAAATAAGGGTCTACATGGTTCTAAGTAGTGTGTGTTACAGACGGCTCGTACACATTTTTTTTGTACCAAGAATGCATCATTAATATCTACCGAATTCCCCCAGATAATAAGCCATAGCTAAGTAGAGATGACACATAACCGTGATAAGCAGTTAGTGCTACATCTCTAGACGAGGTTCTGCTTAACTTTCTTAATGCAAAGACAAACTTGTCCAATCTATCACATACATAGGCAATATGAGCTTTCCAGCTACAAAATTTGTCAATAAATATACCTAGGAATTTGGTTGTTTCGACTTCTTCTAATTGGTAATTATTATACTTTACGTTCAGATCAATGTCAGTATTTTTATATGTCCTAAATTGCATAATGTTCGTCTTGTTAATGTTTATTTTTAATTTATTGGTGTGTAGCCAGTCAATTATATCTGCGAGAGTTTTATTAATGTTATCGTTAAAAGTATTTATGTCATCTGATTTAATTATTAGAGTAGTGTCATCAGCAAACATTATGCAATCTTGTTTAATATGCAGTGGCAAGTCATTAATATATAAGATAAAGAATAAGGGCCCTAAAATACTCCCCTGGGGTACACCACAGCTATTGTGGCTGTACTGTGATCGCTTAGTTATCAGTTCTCCATTTTCAATAGTTTGTATTTCCGTACATTGCTTGCGATCTGAAAGGTAGCTATTTATCCAACTGTAGGCATTCCCTCTTATGCCATACCACTCTAATTTATTTAAAAGGATCGAATGGTGGACAAAATCAAAAGCCTTGCTCAAGTCTAGGAATATAGTTGCTACGGGCATTTTTCTGTTTATCGAATCTGTCACTAGTTTTATAAGGTTAAAGCATGCTAACGTGGTTGAGCTACCCTTACGAAAACCATATTGATTTATGTTTAAAACACAATTTAGAAAAGATGATAACCGATTATGCATGGCTTTCTCTATAACTTTCAACGAGATAGGGTTTTAAAATGTGGCCATATTATTGGCGGCGACGTACCAAGCAACGTCAATGGCTGAGTATTGGATCCGCGGAGTGAAGTGAAGAAGTTCCAGTGGTCAGCCGCATTATAACGTAATTTCAAATGCGGCTGACTATTGGGTTTTACTTAAAATTGACTAGGGCATGCCTAACTAAATTTGAAAATGTAAAATTAACGGTCCTAACGATCGCATTGGCTCGAAAATAATAAAATAAACGAATAACCCAAAGGTCAGCCGTGGGGGGCTGAACACTGGATTTTTTGGAAAAAAGTGTTATCCAGTGGCCAGCCGCCTCAATTTATAAGTGAAATATTGATATTTTCATCAAAACATAATCCAATTTAATAGATAAACTAATAAACAAACCAATCATTAACAAAAATAATAACTTATAACATTAAAACATAGTTTTTCTTGCCTGTTAAGAGAACACCACGTGCAGTAAAAAATATGGCGGACATGACACTTTTGCACTCGTCGACAAACAGCACCTGTAAGAACGAGTATATTTCTTCCCCCCGTTCCCTCACCGCACCTGTCGTGTGACGTATTAACCAATAAGGAATCAAAGCTCCTATTTGAGTACTCGCGATTTGTTTAAACGAATATACCAGATATTTATGACCAATAAACGACTCAAAAGGCTGACCACTGGTCCCTGGCTGGCCACTGGTGCTGTTACCCTATAAGGATTGGGTGTTGGGAAAACTCAAAACTCAACTTCTATTAGAAAATCACAGTGCAACTTCTTTACCGATCGATATGTGGATAAAACCGGTTGTTTTGCCGAAATCAAAACCGAAGGTTAGGTTTTGCTCTACTTTCGGCCGAGACAGAAACCGAAACATTTTAAAATAATAATAGGTATTTATAGAAACATTTTTTAGTAAAGTAATTCTTCGGCCCTTGAGAAAAGTGAAGTTCGGTTAGATAATTTTGAAATACTTATATTTCCCGCGTACGCGAACTAGAGTAATGTAATCAGAGGGCCTACCGCGAACCACGGTCGACGTGTTGCCTCCCTGTCACACTTACGTACCAATTTACAAGTGCGACAGAGAGGCAGCACGTCGAACGTGATTCGCGGAAGGCCCCCAGTAATCAGCGGTTCGTTATGGAAGTCGGTTGACATTTGCATAATGCCCGCCAACTAGCGACCGAGCCGGATTGGATCCTCCATTGGCATAATAGGATATTCTACTATGTTCCAATCAACATTAACCAAAGATTCTCAACGAGAATTTTATTTACTAATTTATCTGTTAAATATAGAAAAAGTCGAATTTTCAAAGTGTCTTTGAACCTATAATTAGATTTTTATACAGGGTGTTTGGTACATCGTTTGCCAAATTAAAACGGCAGATAGGTTGAGTCATTTGCTATCTTCCCAGGCCTAGAAATTTTTAATTTTGCGCACGTAATTTTTTTCAGCTCTGTGCCAGTTTTTCGTAAATTTCAAATTTTTACTTGCGCAGTAGTAAAAAAAACCATGGCCAATTTTTTTTTCTAGGCATGAGTAGATATCAATTGACTCAACCTATCTGCCGTTTTAATTTGGCAAACGATGTACCAAACACCCTGTATAAAAGAGTTTTACAATCCAGCGCGGGAACGCTGTCTGCGTGTTGGGCACCCTCCCGAGGGCCCCATTACCTATTTTACCTATTTTAAATTTTTAGTTTTAGTCATTTTAATTGTAGCTAGTTTTAGTTTTATATTCCTGTTTATGACCTTTAGTAATTTATATTAATAAATGAGTTACACAGGTTTTTTATTTTATGAAATAGGAGGCAAACGAGCAGACGAATCGCCTGATGGTAAGCGACTACCGGCGCCCATGAACACCTGCAACACCAGAGGGGTTGTAAGTGCGTTGCCGGCCTATGACAAAGTGTGGCAATGTCATCGTTAAATTCGTTGATGCCAAACTTTCTATGAAAATATGACATCTAATATAATGACACCCTTTGATCTATTCAAACCGGTGCAAAGTTAGCTTGGACGGATTCTAGCTTAGACAGACTTTAGTAAAATTCATTCAAATCACAGTACCGTAAAATGGGGTGAGTAGGGATTGCGAGGAGAGTCGGGTTATGAATGAGGAGAGAAGGGATGACAGGGGGGTGAGATAGTTTTTAAAGGCTACTGCTACCGAAATAATGTATTCCTATTACAAATGGAGCTACAGTAATATTCATAATAAAAAAAAACGATTCAACAACGTTTCAAAGTCACCTTTTGTATGAAATCCCATCTCACCCCAACTACGAGGGACTACGGGGTGAGGAGGAATTTTGTGTTTATCGTTAAAGTTATGAAATGGAACTAGGTACCTAAAATCATAAAAACACTAAAATACAAACGGCCGGAACATTTATTAATAAAATTAAGTTTGCATAAAATGTAAAAATAAAATGTTATCGAGGGTTGAATGTCAGTTTTGTCCCTACTCACCCCATTTTACGGTATATTGTTCGGTGACTTCATATTTGTAGTAGTATGGTGACTCACGACGCCGAGGAACAAAAGCTCCTTGTTGCAACACGTACCCATTATTGTTAATGTTAACACTGAAATACGACAGACGCGTAAATTGCTACTTTTGAAAGCTGCAAGATATTGTTATTTATTGTTATCATTTTTTTAGCTGTAAGATTTTACACGAGCAGTTGTTGGTTCTAATGAAACAGTCACCGGATTAGGTATAATTATTGATCGTAGTGTTAGCATAGGTCTCCGTTTTTTGACCGCAGCGTTAGCAAAGGTCTCCGTTTTAACTCGGGCATTTAGCTTCGCATTTAGGTACTCATTAAGTAAGTATGTTCCATTGGGCTCGGGGTATGAAAATTCATACCTTTTGCGGTGGAAACGGCGGGCTGAGTTGAAACAATTTGTGCGTGACATAGGCCGTCGACTTAGGCAAAAGAGAGAGGATTTCGGCATAAGGATACTTATCCGTGGCACGTCACATTTAGTTTGCAAGTCCGAATTTGTTATAATTAAAGCAAACGTTTCTTTCAGTGAAGTCACAATTAGACTGAATCCATTTGCCATGACCATAAGATCATAGGGTCTCTCGGCCGCTGTCGCAACAGACTTGAACCTGTGACCTGTGTGTGCGCATTCATTGCACTCACCTTTCAGAGAGGGGGCACTCATAAATTACCACCAGGTTGCATACTTTGAGACTTTGAGCTAGACGATAGATCTTATTATATCTCTAGAAAAAGCAAGCCATATTGCAAATGTTACTTAAACTATCTAACCAATTCTTTGTTAAGTATGTATTTAGCTTTACAGTGATGTCAAAATAAGATCAATTTTATAAAATTTGAATGTCGCTGCGAGACCAAGTTAGACCAGGGACAAGCCCAGTCGAGACAAAGGTCCTGTGAATATGAAACAGACCGCTAATCGAGTCTAATTGTCTCATTCTCTGCCTCGCGTCGCACGCGCATGTTTCATACCCATATTTGTGAAGTGTCAATTTAATAGCTAAAAGTATTGCTGAAATCTGTTCGGTAAAGTCGCTCTCTGAAGATTGAACTCTGTGGTTCTTTAAGCAAATTGGTTGTAAAGTCGGGTTTTATACTTCGCCTGCATGTTGTCAGTTTTATTGGAAAAAAGTGTTTGAAAGTATAAAAACTTGTGGAAATATATTCTGTGGATGGTAAAATACCAAAAACTGTTTTTAGTGGAAGTTTTACAAAAGTACTTACTGTTTCGTGGTATGTGAGACGTGTATGAGTATCTATTTATCTGGTAAGTGGAGTTACCCATGAATGAAGATACTCATCCATACTGAACTGAAGGCAAATTTTGAGAATAGGTATATCGAGAACTTTCCATGCTTGTGGAAAATTTCGAAATTTTTGCATCATTCCGTCAGAATTAGGAACATTAGTACCTACCAATGTTTTAAGGTACCTACCTTAAAACAATCAAACTATGTATACATATACTAGTACTTCTTACAATCAACAAGGTCTACAACTTCTAAACGTAATTGAGTTGGTATTAAGAACCAATGTTATACCTATTTGGTTAGCTGCATTTTTTCTTCTCCTTAAGTGTAAACATAAGTATTTAGCCATAGAGCTAATACATTCCAATAATAGTCCCACTTAAACGAAGATACTCAAGTAAATAAATTTGGGACCATAGCTGGAAGCCTTTGGACTATGGATGGGTGATTATAACTATGTTTCCGCCACAGATAGGGCCCCCCATAGTCCAGCGGAGGTTTCGAATGAGTTATTTTTAAGTCATATGATATGACCTGTAAGTAAGTCCCCATTCCCTTACCTACGCGGGACTTCTTAAGTAGAAGTCTGTGACCTGCTTAATACGTGAGTAATCTAGTGTTTATATTACGTCCTCCATAATAACATCAAGCATTCGTATTGGTACTAATTACAATTAGGTACCACTAGAATGATTGGTAACATAACATCAGGTGAATCATAGGTTAACAGATACTTACTTAATTAAAACAAAGGTTAAGGGCCTGCATATTGAGAGTCAGAGTATTGTACACCAAATTCTGGCTGATTGTGCTGTAACCAAATACTAATTAACCCTACCACCATTTATAACCAGAATAACCACTCATATTCAAACAATAAATAATTTGTATTTGCAGTGCGCAAAATGACGAACTGATTAACGTTAAATATGGCAGATGTTATTATTGTGGACATTGTGGTTAAGTAGGTAGGTACCTACCTAATATTTATTTGGTTTAAAATTTAATAATTAATTTTAAAGCAATAGAGATGAAAATTATTGTCCGTAACGTAGACAAATAGGTAATTAGGTAGGTACCAACATATTAGGCACCTATGCATTGGAGGCTATTGCGTGACAGCAGCACCCTCTTCGTCAGATAGTACAGTCGGCAAAAGTAATGGATGAAACAACTCACTAAGGGTCGGTTGCACAAACCGTCTGTTGCCGTTAAAGAGTTCGCAAAATTTTATGGTCCTGCCAATTGCCAAAAGACTCCATTAGACTTTTGTTCATAATTTATTACTTTCTACTATTAAAGACGAAATTCCTTTAGAAATCTAAAGCGAATTCCAGCTAATTCGAAAACGTCGTTAAAAGCTCAGCTCTCGCTTACTTAGTACAGGAACAATAAGCAAAACAATGTTCTATTCAGCTCGCGACTAACTTCATAACTCTTGCATTCAAGTAAGTTAAATCAGCGAGAAGTTGGCTGCACTTTATATTACGCCACTTGGGAATTAACGACGTATGTAACTGTACTCGATATCTTAAATTCAACCTTATGTAGCGTGGAATACAGTTGAGATTCCTTTTGATTGTTACCTAAAATTTTGACGTCTTGATAGTTATAGGTACACGTTAAAGGTTAACGCATACATACTTAACGTACTCGATCAGTCGATAGGCTATAACAAAACTTAAAAAAAGTTTGTTTGTTGTTGGCTGATTCAACTTCTAAACTACCATATTTCCTACAATGTAAAACGAGGTTGGGGAGAGCCATGATTGACCTTCTGCTGTCTCTAGATGCCGGGCGAATAATTATCTTCTGTTCTATCAATTGCATCTTAGAAGGTGCTCGCGATGTCCTGTGTATTAGCAATCACAAAAACAAGCGTGCATTTAATGCAAGCGAGTAAAATGCCATTTGATCTTCCACCCAGAACTAGCAGCCTAAAATCGACTAGTAAATTTTTGTCACGAAGTTTTCCTTCACCGCCGAACAACTGGCAAATATGAAACGATATTTCGTACATTTCCAGGACGCTCATTCATTCAAGACACAAGACACTCGACGACCTACAAATAGAAAGCCGTTTGCGTTAGGCCTTAGCGTTCCGTGTGTTTGTGACCTATTCACCGTGTGAAAGTGTGCGTTAACCTTAAGGTACAGAGTTTACCCTGCCTCCTGAATGCTAAGTAGGCATTTTTATTCGCCCGCTTTCAATTTAAGTTGGTTCGTACTTGGGCTTCTTACTTTCCAGAGGCATACCAGTGTTTCCAAGATTATGTTCCAATATTTTTATAAAGGGTTCATCTAAATACTCGATAAAATAACTGCACATTATATTTCAATATGTTTTACTTGGAGCTTTATGAATTTGACTTGACAAGCGAAGCGAATGTCGAGCGAAATTCGAATTCGCGCGCGATTCCATAATATGCCAAGACTCAAGCGTAACGTCAAGTATAGACTACGCAACTACGCATACGCAAGTTACACTAGGCGGTACGGTCTATTCAAGGTGCCTGGGGATAGAGTCAGTCCATGAAAAGTCTGCGGCGGATTTGATAGCCCACGCAGTGCACGTGTTATTTTAAACGTCAAACTTCTATGAAATTATGACGTATAAATGACACTTGCACTGCGTGGGCTATCAAATCCGCTGCAGACTATTCTTGGTCCGACTCTAACTTCTGGTTTTATAACCCCCCTTTCGAAGTTACGCGCATGCACCTTACCTAAAATAGCCAGAATCTGTGAATACTTCTTTTTAGGGTTCCGTACCTCAAAAGGAAAAAAAACGGAACCCTTATAGGATCACTCGTGCGTAGGGTTGCCAACTTTTTTTTGGTGGAATATAGTATTTTCCAGAATAATAAGGCATCAAAAATATAGTACATTTCAAAAAAATATAGTACTTTTAGATAAAATACTAAACATGAGTGTAATATACGTTTAATCGGAAATATAGTATTTTAGCGTACTATATATTTTTCCCAAAGTATGTAGTACAGAGAGCCAAAATATAGTACAATACTATATAATATAGTACGGTTGGCAACCCTACTCGTGCGTCTGTCTGTCTGTCCGTCTGTCACAGCCTATTTTCTCGGAAACTACTGGACCAATTAAGTTGAAATTTGGTACACATATGTAAATTAGTGACCCAAAGATGGACATGCTTTTTTATAATTTAAAAATACATAGGTTCGAAGTTATTTAAGAAAACTACTGGGTCTAAAATTTTGAAAAAAATACAAAAAAAATAGTTATTTACCTATAGATGACAGGAAAACCTATTAGAAATGTGCAGTCGAGCGTGAGTCGGACTTAATGTACGGAACCCTTGGATCGCGAGTCCGACTCGCACTTGGCCGGTTTTTATATGTTATTTTAGTTATACTTTAGGGACACACGTAGCGACGTTTGTCCTATAGAGTCAGAAAAACGTATTTAAAAACGTATTTTTATTGAATATTTACTTACAGTAAAGAGGTTCCATAGACGCCAGTGTGTTGACCTCTCTAATGCAATGATAGAGGTCTTATGGAAATGGTTATTGACTCGACGTCTGGCAGTTAAACACACATTTGAAGGGCACAATCGGTGCAGAAATAACTTAACCAAACTTATGTTTACGTACACACGATATGTTTGCTTAAGTAGGGTTAGACGGTGAATAATAAATAATATACAGGGTGGAAAGGCACGACGATCCTTCCCGGAAGTATTAGGTCGTTTAAGTGATACAGAGACTATTGGTAATGGTAAGAATCGTTAATTGAGTAAAAAATAAAAATTGCAAAAATACTACTTTTTAACTGTGGTGATAACCCTATAGCATGTGCACATGACGGCTAGATTAAGGATCTCCGTCGGGAAAGCTCGGGACTTTACACTTTTTTCCGATCGTTGACAGTATCGCAATGATGTATGAATGACGCATAAATGTCAAATAAATCAAATGCATGCAAAAATATTACAAACAATTTTATTACTTTCTTAGATAATTACTTTTTTCCAATATTTAATACTATCTTCTTTTCACATACGGTGTTCAAATGGAGGTATCCGTGTATTACAACGCCGCCGCAGCCCGTACCCGAGTATGTCGATGCACATGCGATATAGTGTATGCTCTTCGTCATTTATCCTCCGCAGAAAGCACCAATTAGCCTTTGTCTTATTTCGTCCGCAGTTTCACATTCCGTTTGGTTTGGTACACCATATCTTTTACACAGCCCCACAAATTTAAATAGCCACGAGCATCTAACATTTTTATTTGAAGAATATGACATTCAATAAGTATAGTTCAATGAAAATTTAATTTCAAACATCAGACGTCTTGTCTATTTCCTACCACGCAAGAAGGTTTGTTAGTTTGGTATTGAAGAAGTATTTATTCTTGATTTATTCTTAGTATTTCATTTTTGCAAGTTCATTTGGTGCAACTAACACAACCTACATGTAATTTTTTATTATTTTAAATAGTTTCCAATTATTCGAAAATAATTTTGTGAAACGTGTTAAGAAACTAAAACCTTTTTATCAGTCAAGGAAACCAGAGATATTTATAAGACGATTGCGTACTTTTGAGTGGTTGTCAATGTCACCATTTGAACTGTCGTTGTAAACAATGTTGTGGTTAGTATTATTAATATTAAGGAATAACATAACTATTTGATTCAAGTATTGAACAAGTGGATCCACTAAGAAAGCGAAAATCCTGCAATGATTCTTACCGTGCTGTAAGCAGACCTAAAAATGGTTAGATGGCAACAAATTAGCATAATTTCCTGTCGAATACTGATTGTTTACAAGTAAGTTCATTGACCCTGTCACCTGTTAGGGTTAGAACAAAGTAGTTTTTTGCGTGGATGTTTAAAAGGTCATAATTTAGAAACGGTTGCCCATATTAACATAGTTTCTATGGAGAAAATATAGAGCTTAGGCTAAACTATCTCCCATTTCCGGAAAGGATCGTCGTGCCTTTCCACCCTGTATAATAACATAAATATTTGGGGACAATCTTACACATACTTATATGTAGATCTAGCCCCAAACTAAGCAAAGCTATGGGTACTAGGTGACGATATACGTAAGTACATACTACTACTTGGTTGGCGCGGATACCCAAAATGAGTCTTGGCCTCCAACACAAGAGCACGCCACTTTGATCGGTCCAGAGCGGTATCCCGCCAGCTTTCGCCGACGCCCAGCTCACGGAGATCTGCCTCCACTCAGCCAGTGCCAGTGGAGACGTAAGTACATACTTGTATAGATAAATAAATACATAGATAATAGGTGTACAAATGTTCATACTAATAATAGGGTTTGGTGTAGAGTTAGGGGTAGGGGTAACCCTACTTGGGTTACGTTAGGTACGGTAGGGTAGGGTGCGAGTTTTTAGTTTTAAGATATATTTTATAATAATATGTATGCTAGTTTTAAACTATTTATCTATGGGCCAATAGTTGCCTGAAAATTAATATTTTCATTTCATTTCATACCCTCAGACTGTGATCGAAATAAATTATTTTGCACTATCCTCCGCCTGCGACTTCGTCCACGTTTATAACGGTCTACTCTATTTTCACCTCCATATGGGTTGAAATTCCAGAACTCCTAGCTTAGTGAAGTTTTGCATTTGAAGAATACATATACGTTTTAAATATCATGGGCCAACCCTCAATGGTTTAGGTTGTGTGTCTATCGGTATCTACCTATATAACGAGACTGGTATATATTGATTAAATAACCATCCAACATTACAATGATTTTTTTAATTAAGCCGAAAAGTAATAGACTTAGGGAGGTATTCTACCAATCCAATTTCTTTGTCCAATAAGTATTGCGTCTCACATTTTGCTTTAATGAGAGAGTGGGACGCACTGACATTGGACAAAGAAATATGACAGGTGGAATACCACCCTTAGTAGAGACAAGAACTAACATAATCGCAACGACTTGGATATGTAAAAAGTAAAAAGAGTAAACTTAAGTTTGCGTATGTTCTAATTATTACAGTCTAATGTAATTTTTTTTATGACAAAGGTTATTAAGGATTGCGAGGAAGCCCATAAAAACACATGGTAACATTAGAATTTTCATACTTGTTTAGGTAATGTGACAACCCTGTAGCTTTATTTACAAGTCTCGTTGAAGATCGCGAGGATAAACAAGGGATGTTGGTTCAAGGAATTATAATAACTATGTGAAATAGAGGTAGACAAATAAAATATTTAAATGTAGTATTATTATAGTATTAAGAAACGACGAGGCCACAGTTAATTAATTTGGTACGTACTAATAGAGATCTAAAGCTCGAACGCAATAATTCTGTTATGATTTAATTTTGTCTTTTTCACATAATCAATTTCTTACCACTGTAGGTACTGTACTGTTCAATCTTTGTTACAGAACATCAAGAATCATAAGAACCGTTAACGGAGGATTTTAAAATTAATTCTACCCAGTATCGTTTCAAACTACTTTACTACACAAAATGACAGAAAAAGCATACACGTCTTTAGAAGACCAGTATCAAACCGTTAATGTGAGAAGAACCAGAGAAGAAATTACTACAACCAGTACTGTCGAAGAAATTCTCAAGAAAATTGTACCAGCTAAAAGTTTTCTGTACAGAAACCAGGATAAGAAAAATGATAGAATATTCAGTTCTTATTTACCAATGGACTCTGGTACCCCAAAAAAGCCTAGAAGATTCTTCAGAATGAGTTCATACGAGTATCCAATGTTCTCATCAAAAGAAACTAAAACAGAAAATCACAACGACAGAGGATATTATTCAGTAAAAACTAACAGCAGATACTATATTCAGAAAACTTTCAAAATACCAGAAGCTAAAACTAAATACAAATCAGTAACAACTCCTGAAGAAGTGAGTGAATCTATTGTAGAAGATCATTTGTACGAAGATTTGTGTTACACTGACGTAGAAAAAGAAAAAGCCGAAGAAGCGAAAAGAGATCAAACTCAGAAACCTTATAAAGTTATGATTCAAGAGCTATTCCAATCGTTCAAACTGCCATTCTTTAAGAAGAATGAAGAGGCAGACGTTAAGGAAGATGCTAAGGAAGTAGTTGTCGATGAACAAAAGAAGGAAACTGATGGTAATTTCTACGAGAATGGCGAAGTGGAAGTGGTTGCAAATATGTACGATTCTGTACACGCTGTTCGGCCGGTAGAAGGTGCGGCAAAAGATCGGGTAAGAAATTATTTTCCTTTTAGGTAAGCCCGGTACATTTCCTTTTCGGGTAGACTCAGCTTTCCCAGATAACTGCCACTCCTTGTATCTTTTAATACCACTGATACTACTTTTGGGTGTGGCTTTGGATTTTCGGCTGATTTTGAAATATTAGGAGGGGGGGGGGGGGGCATTCCACTAAAAGGAGAACTTTGGAGATATGACGCGCATTCGCATATTAATAATCTGCAGAAATCTGTAACTGTAATCTGTATCTGTAGCTAACTTAGCTTTAAATTTCAATTATCAAACGTTATCAGCTTCTTAGCTTTATCAGAAGTGTTAAACAAGTACCGTCACGTACCCGACACTTTTTCGGGAATGCCCCAGGGCAATATTGAAAAGTTGTTTCCATATTTTATTTTCGACAAACTTGAATTAGCCTTAGATGTCTGTATGTGAATTTGTTTGAGTTACAACTCAATTAAAATTAAAACAACACAATTAAATGTGTGCGGTGTTGTAGTTTTTGTATATATGTAGGTAATATGTATTATAGAATATATATGTATTTAGTTGTGTATATATGTATATATTTGTTGTAGGTAAGCTGCTAACATTATAAGTAACTAAGAAACTTTTCGTTTTTATTATTATTATTCTTTTCTTTTTCTTTTATTTACGCTGTTGGTACAGTACGAATGTCTACCGTCTCCAATTGGTTCTCCCTCAATTGCTCAAAGGTTAACTGGAAGAGATCCCTTGAAGGGATAAGTTCGCCTTTGTACTAATGACGAATGTTATTTTTCCTGTTTTGTTTTGATTTTTGTACAATAAAGTGTTTTACTACTACTACTACTATTAAAAACATTAGAGGTATATGGTGCGGATCATTAAGTTTTGGATCGTTAGAGTCCTCTTGATAACATCTGCAGAGAAACATACAAACGAAAAGTAACAAAAACATGCAAAAAATTTAGCCAGAGGCAACATTACGCCTCGTTTCGCACGTGTTCCCACAAACAGAAGTTCCTAACAAAGTAAGTTAACGAGCCCCCGAGCCCTGTTTACGCGGTTATCACACTGATGCCGTGCGTATCCTGCCGCTCCGGTTTTTTAACACGAGTAACACGACGGTGGAAAACAAGTGTCCGCCTGATATTAGGCTGCCACAGCGGCGGTCTATGGGCGCTTGCAACTCTAGTGGAACTACATCCACGTTTCCTACCCATTAAGTTTATAAGGGCCTTCTCAGGAGGGGCAAATAGTGGCCCGTTATACCCAAAGGAACACTGGAAACCTTACTCACCGCCAGAAACGCAACACTCCATAGTTACTGTGGTCTTGGTACTTCCCCAGTTGGACTGATCCAGATTCAAGTGACATATGACACTTTGCTGTGCCCTTTGGGTTGGTCATTTTGGACATAATGTAGTTTAAGTTTAGGAACATACCCGGGTCCGAATGTGGGTGACACAGAACAAGCGTGCGGGCTCGATCGCGTCCAATGTGAAGACAGCTTAATGCCGCAGGTATATTGTCGACTCGGTTAAACGCCGACGTGCGGAATGAATTGCTTGTCATAATGAATTTCAATATCATTTCATTAAGTTTTAGGGATTAGGGAAACTGAACACGTATTGAATTTTCGAACGTTTGCAAAACGTGTACGTGAAACATAATGTATTTAACTAGAGGTATGATCAACAATGGTACCTATATTTATTGCTCTACGAGTCATTTTTCCCCCTCGAATATGTAAGATGTAAATAGTACACATGAAGCACTCGAATTAAAAACGAATTATGCTTTCTCGATATAAAAGGCACTGTATAGGAACTTTTAACCAACACTCATTTTAATTCGGTCCCCAGGGGGCCTAGCCAAGATGGCAATCGTTTGCGCTACGACAATGGAAGGATATCTGTCTCTCTATCGCACTAATATGGAAGAGTGACAGTGAGACAAAAAGCTTGGCTAGGTACCCAGGTACTCGCCTCTCTATTTCGCCTCTCTACCTTTCTATAGACTCGAAACGGCTCGGATCCCCTTCATCAAAATCTGACGTCAATATAAACTATACCATAAACCCTTCCTTGTCTTGTAGGTGCAGATGCCAGTGGAAGACTACCTGGAGCCCATCCAGGTGGAAAGGGACCACCAGTACTGCGACGTGGCGCTGAAAGAGGACTCCCTGCTTCAGTACATCATGAACCTTTTCGAGAACTTCGGGATGCGGCGAGGTAGGTACCCGAGGTAGGGTCAGCAAATAAACAGGCCTGGAGCTCGATTCTAGTATAATGATTTCCTATGGTTTTGAACTGTTTTTGATTCGACCTTGACGTCTTGGTGATCGGCCCACATCTCACACATGACTTTCATTTCATTCGGTGGTAAAGTTTGTTTAAACCCCACGCTGAACATTCCTCTTTTCGAACCATTTGCTATATTCGTGGTTGAATTTTGAAATCTTTCGTTTGCTCGGGCATCAATATTAGCAGACCTCGTGGTGCAAGGCAAGAATCACAAGAATGCAATTCGTTTAAAATTTCCATTCGTCTCTCTTCATTCGATACCGGTTATCAAATTACCAATTTCTTTAGCTTTAAACTTATTGCGTAAAGACTATTTTTCTTACAAGAGAACTGAATTATTTATAATATTGTTTATAAGATTAGATGGGGTAAGAAAAACATTGGGTAAAGCTCAATGTTTTCCGTGAACAAATATACACGAATCACAATCGGTGTGCCTATAATTACCTATTTGAAGAGTTCCTTCGTTTTGTCCAGAATCGCATCTTCAAATCCAGATATGATAACAGTGGGGTCTTGAATTCGGGGAACATATAGTAAGAAGTTAAGAAAACAAAGCTCCCGACGATTTGATAATCTCCTACTTTTTAAGTCGGTTAAATGTGGGAAAGAACCGAAGAATTATTGTATCTTTGTGTTTTATAATTGTTAAAAACAGTAAACCGAGTCGTCCTTGTGTCAATTTGCAGTTCAAGTTAACAATATTAACAATTCAGAACTCGGACAGGTGCCGCTAAGCCTTGAGTCAACGGACAAAAGCTGACAAAAGCTCCCGAAGGACAAATCTTACAAACAAATTATGTGACTTTTACAACATTATTTTTACAGAATGGAATTTCAACGGATATAATTTATTTGTCGTAATTGAACTAGCCAGAAATTTATTTTTTTAAATTTAAATTGTATCAGTATGTATGTACCTGTCTAACGTTTTAAGATCGGGAGTAGATATAAGCCAAACCCGATTATCGCAGAAAAAATCGCTGCTCCATATTCTCTGAAACAGCTTTTTTTTTTGCGTGTTCGAGGTTGTAGGTACCTATAGTAAAAGTTGTAGTACGACCTACATAGGCGTTTTTTTACCATTTTTTCGCAACCTTCACAAATTCGCGTAACAACGGTAGACAGTTTCAAGGAATGCTTCACATTCACCTCTAAAAGAATAGTCAGAAATCAACAATAGGTTTCACTAAAACTTATAAGAGTCATAAGCTAATGAAATAAGAGCCCTACTAAATAGCTACTCAATGTAAACAAAAAAATATCTGTGACAATATTGTCTCTGTCTAATATTAAACTATAACCAATTTCTAATTCGGTTCGTCGCTTCGATTTATCTACTATTTTTGTGGACAATTGCTATTGACTGGGTATGAGTCATTCTTCATTTATTTATATGCTACCTATTATTCTTGCCCCATTCCTGGGCAAATATTTTTGCCGATTTAAGAACAATTTTGTGTCTGAATCTTCTAAATAAAAGAGATCATAAGATCCCGGGTAATAATTTGTCTTCAACACATTTAATAAAATGCATGGTATAATAATATACTCCGCCTGGTACTCCATTCCGAGATTCGCGTATGACCTAACTGACACGCGCCTACGTCATCATGCTGTTTACAGGTTCTCAAACTTTGAAATGTGGGAGAATTTTAACCAACGGTGAAAATTATTTTAACGGCATTAATTTTAAGTTATTCATGTAGAAACATAGTAAAATAAAACAAATCTAATGTATTAAATTAAACTTTATTTATCTATACAAGACAAACGTTTAAAAAACTAATTCACAGTTACACATTAATTACCAAGCTTACGACGTGAAAAGTTTGGAAAACACTGCGACTGCTGACACTGAGTGAGAAGGAAATAACAATTAACACGCGTTCGACAAGGATGACGGTTAGGGCATGAAGTTATCTAGATCCGAATTGTCAAATGTGCACAGCGCTATCCTGTGTTGCCAGTAGTATAAACAGAATTACCCGAAAGTCTGAAATTTCTTTCGTGAATCGGAAGATATTGCTAACGAGTAATTAAAAATGACATGTTATTGTAAAATTTAAGCTAAAATACATATAAATGAAAATTATAAAATTATAAAGAAATATTTTAACTTATTAACCATAGGTATAATGTACCCATGTAACATGTTATGTTGAAATAAAGTGGCAATGTTATTGTGACGTAGGCCCGTGTCACTCTGGGAATGGAAGACCATGTTTTATTAGACCATGATAAAATGTAATTATTTCATTCTTGTTTGCTATGAAATTAAACATTATTACGCCACTTCCACTTTCTCATAGTGTCGTTTTGTAAAAAACGTCTACTCATGTGGACAACATGTGCTGTAGGGCTGTGCGCGCCGGGGTGGCGTGTTGTATCGATAAATGTGGTCACTATTTATAAGAAACACAGACGGAATGATGCTTACCACTTTAGTTTGGTAAGTAAGAGTCACCATGCTTATAAAGGTTTTGATCAGTTATTTTGTGTTTACCTACGAGTAAGTAATGGGTACGAATAAGGTTCTGAGAGTAGAGTAGTTATGAGGTAGTTACCCTTTCTAATAAGGGAATTTATTTGTATCACAGATATTTGTTCCTGAGTTCGATGTTTTCTATGTAAGTAAGTATTTTCATATCTGTTATTTATATCTTCATCTAGTACCCACAACACAAGCCTCATTGAGCTTTCTGAGAGACTATGTCGATTTGTGTAGATTGTCTCAAAATATTTATTTTTTGTGGCTTTTATTAATTCATGTCCCCAGGATACCTTCGTATATCCTAATTAACGATGTACCAATACGTAATGAAATAAATGAACACAGGAGTGCTACATATGTTCGTTAATTTACATGTGTATGTGAGTAAAGTAAGCAATGAATCGACTTGGGCAGAATAACACTAGATTATGTTTTTAAATATTATTAAATGTTTGACCTTCAAATGGTTACTTGTTTAACATATATATGTGTGCCTGGTAATGGCATCGTAGCTTCCAAACAAATTAAACAATTTGAGTAATGTACGGAACCCTTGGAACGCGAGTTCGACTCGCACTTGACTGGTTTTTTAAATCTTAAAATGTATCTAGTCCGACGATGGGTATTACCTTCGTGGGTATGGAATATAACTTTGATTTTGAACTCTTTGAGTTGAACACCCAACCTACAAATAAAAACAGCGATAAAAAGCCGTGTCCCTTCACTACAAAACTGTCTCATTACTTTAGTAAATAGAATAAAAGTTTCTGTCCGTCACCATGTTAGTTGGTGTTAGTTGCACTCGGGACTGCAGTTGTGCTGCACTAACATAACGCGATAAAGTGACGTTTTGTGGATAAATGACAAAGTTTAAAGTCGCAGTGAAGTGAGTTTGAGTCGTGAAATATAAGGCGACTCACGTTTACCAATAGACAATATTGTTCCAAAACAAAGAAATAATAATTGTCAAAATCTTTAGCCTTACCACGAGCACAGAATAAATGACTGTCAAATGACACTGACATATTCGCTAGCGTGTGCGTAACTTACTTTGACTTTTTCTATAGATGGCTCGCAATTTGTAACTGTAGGACAGTTTCAATTTCAGCCGCTACTGTTTAGCTAATCTTTTTACGGACATAGTGCAAAATTGCTAACATTTTCATTATACCTGAGCTTTTGAAATGCTTACTGCAAAAGCGGTCGGAAGTTTTTGATGTAATATTGATTGCTGTGATAACAATAAGAATGCTCTATGTATACCTACCCGAGCGTAGTGTATCGAGGTACTATGCCTACGATGCCTACATAATATACATATATTTCCAACTGCTGGCCACGGGCAAAATATTGAAATTATTTTTGCTTAAGAGGGTTGATTGAGGGCTTCCCATACACCCTCTTCGCAGATGTATGCAGTTTTCCTCACGATGTTTTCGTTCACCGACTGGAAAACAGCGGTAGTTTAGCAGTTCAATTAGGGTTCAGTATGTATATATGTAGGTACATTTTAGAATTAAAAAAACGTTGTAAAGCCACAGAATATTTTATCAAGCAACATTTCATAATAGCACATGCAAAAACTTACCAAAACATTCTGGATCGTTGCGCAAACACAATGTTACCGACGGAGTAGTCCCTACGGAAAGATGGCGCCACTGGCGCGATCCGCGACGCGCTCGGAACGGACCCGGACCGGATGGCAACGTATGTGGTAGCGTACCTGGGCAAAGACTTTTAAAATGAAATATTTACCAATTGTATAAAAGGCGCAGAATTATTTATGATGAAAATGAAGCCAGAAATTTGATCAACTAACGAAATATGGATTAAATATGTCAGTGTCAAATGTGACGTTTCTTCAAACAATCACGTCACTTTTGACACTGACATATCTAATCCAATATCGTATCTAACCGTAATATTTGACGTATCCTAAAGTTCGAAACGGGCAGTAGCACGAGTAGCGAGAAATAGCCCGTAAAGTAAGATAGTCACAATTTTTTTGTCATATATTAAGTCCTTTAACATAAAGTTTAAATAAAACAAAAATAAAACTAGATTCACTTACTTACCTAAACCTGGTTAGTTTTCTTAAACTCATAATAAATGATAAATATAGTTACATAACACGCCAAACAAAACGCGACGCGTCTTCGTCGTACAAAATCGTAGTTTGTACTGTAACTGCAGGAGGGGGGAGGGGTCATTGAACTTTGCATTACGGTACTGTCGTAAATGTTATCTGATTATTTTAAATCTTATTACGATGGTATAAGGTCTAATGATGGTTAGCTGTGTTGTTGATTTGTATTAGTAGGTATAGGCCAACCTGATTTGAAATAGAGGGTATTATACTGTATTTAAAATAAATTATTTTGCACCATGCATGAAGTAAAGCACCAGATAATTATTAGAAAAACACAGATAGGAGTTATTTTTAAACACAAATTCTGTTTAATAAATCGGATAGAAATATAAAAAGTAGACGAGTTGACCGTGACGTCACGATGTAATATATGTTTCATATAAATTCCATATTAGCAAATCGTTTTGACAATTCTAAAAAAGTAACTGATTAGACTAGTAGGAAAATACCCTATTGAGCAGTGTTTTGTTAAAGTTAAATAGTAGGTACTTAGGTATCTAATTTACACGTACTTACTTATTTCGTATTGTATTTATTTTATGTACAGTAACAAAGATCCATTTAACCGATATTTTAAAATGTTTTAGTTTAGCGGTTTTGTCTGCTCGTTTGCCTCCTATAATAAAATAATAATATAATTCAGCCTATATACCTCCCACTGCTGGGCACAGCCCTCCTCTCATGCGCGAGAGGGCTTGGGCTATAGTCCCCACGCTAGCTCAATGCGGATTGGGGACTTCACATACACCTTTAAATTAATTCGCAGATGTATTGCCTCCTACATCATAAAAAAATTAAAAATAGTAAAAATAAAAATCAATTCTAGGTAGGTATTGCACACTCAGCCCATAGTTTGATTAATACAGACACAACAGGAAATTTCAGACGTATGTCACGTATGTTTACACGGAGACCAATGTCATGATTCAACTATAAATAACTTTGAATAGCGTCCACGAGCACCTAGTGTTATCGGTGACACAAATAACTTTTCGCCAGCTACCGACGATAAGCCGAAACAGAGGGCCTACTGCGAACCAGTTTCGATGTGTTGCCTCCCTGTCACACTTACGTACGAATTTATAAGTGCGACAGAGAGGCAACACGTTGAACGTGGTTCACGGTACACCCTCAGTTTTACATATCGCAGTGTCTTCTTCTTTATAAGGTAGACGGATACCGGAATACTTACCAAAATTACGAAATAAGTACCGGGATATTGGACTGATTTTTACGATATTTCAATAGGTATCGGAATTAAAGAGGATTGATATCGCAATATCTGAATAAATGATGATGAAATCACGACGAATACTGTAAAAAATATAAAATAGAAGATGGCCTGGCGCAGAAATTGAAATGTTATGGCTCCTCTACACGATGGGCCAACGCCGGCCACTCCAAGGGACGCAGCCATGCGGTAGAATGAGATAGCAATATCACTTGCTCTCTCTAACGCATAAATGCGTCCCTTGGAGTGGCCGGCGCTGGCCCATCGTGTAGAGGAGCCATTAGATGCCTGCATTAAATGCATTACAAATGCATGATGGGTGTTAATTACTTAACCATTAGGCGATTCGTCTACCCGTTTACCTCCTATCTTCTTCTTCAACCTAGCGGTTACCCGGCCTAGCTCCAGGGTCCGCTTTCCTGCTCAATCTTCTCCACTTTGCCCGGTCTTCGGCATCCTCAGGTGTGAGATTGACCCGTTTACCTCCTACATCATAAAAATATACAATAAGTATATACACCTATATAATATAGGTACGTCTGTGATTCACTCAAGTCAAACACACCCAAGTGTTATTTGTGATGGTCGGTGATGTCACTGTCGTGATCGCTTGTTGCCAGTAGGTACTTACTCTGTACATTCGATGTCAAACAAACGTACCTATACATATATACTATTGCTTCTTAGTGCGTCGATGTAGGGCAAATTGTGTATAAACATGTATATGTTGAGATATCTGTACGAGAAAACAATTAAAAAAATATAGACGTAGATTTGATCGAGAATGCAAGAGACGAAACTCTTGGTGGCATAAGGAGACACAATGTTACAATACTAGCAACGTCTCCACTTAAGAGGAAAGGGGTCGAAGACACGTGAACGCTTCTTAACTAATCCAGATCAAAAGCCTGTTCTAACAATCAGAATAAGCCTCCTGCTCCGCTATGCTAATCCGCTGAGCAAAAAAAAAAACCAGAAAATATTCTATATCAAACGAAACATTAGGTATTTGTCAAGCTTTTATATCAAACAAAAATAAACGAATGTTATAAAACTCGTCTTTTTGACACGGCTTAAATTAACCGCAATAATAAAAGTCAACCTTTGAGGGATGCTGCCTGTCTGTTAAGCGATCTATCAGTGTCAAAAGTAACGTTTCTGATTTGACAGATCATAAACATAACAAATCCAGATCAAAATTTATAGCGTGTCAGGCAATCAAAATAAGCCTTTTTTGGTTTCATTTCTCTGCTATGCTAAAATAGATAAATGTTTTTTTTTTAATAGCCTGTTTTGTGTCCCGCTGCTGGGCAAAGGCCTCCCCTTTCTTCCGCCACTCGTCACGGTTTGGTGCATGGTCCCGCCAGTCGTTGCAAAAATAAAATAAACAAAATATATAAAACATTACAAAACATAGTATAAAACATTTAAAAATATACCTATACGAATGTACATATATAAAGGCTTCTTGACACGAGCTAAAATTACCGCAATAATAAGAGTCAACCGTTGAGAGTTGCGCTTGTCTGTTAAGTGATTTAGGGGGTGTCTGTCTGTTGTCGCCGAAACAAGCCTAATGCATTACTCTAGATAGATTCGACCTTCAATGTGACGTGCCTGCGAAATTCGCTTGAATTTGTACATTTGTAATCAGATAATATTCAGTAGGTACGATTTACTTGTACAAACTAAGGGTAACATTCCATTTCTGACCGCAGCTGCACTACTAGTACGAACGCGTCGGTGTTATTGTCAATTTCCATAGTAAAATTAATGGTAGTGCTGCTGTCGTTGGAAATGGTCAAATGGACTGTCACCTTAAGATACTTAATGATTGTAATATTAATGAGACATTTCATGATTGTGATTTTAGGGTACCAATATATTGCTCGTAGCAGAATTTGGCATTTATCGTATAGATAGATAGGCGATATAATATTTCCGTGAGCTTTATGTTGTTAACTTCATTATTAACTAGGTGTTGCTGATATTCATATTATGAATTCGCTCATCTCACCTGACATTTAGAACAGTCTATAATGCCATTGGTGCTGACTCTTGCGCCTAGCATCGTTGAAACTTTTTTAAGTCAATAAAAAGCCTTTTTCACGACTCAAAATGTCCGGTACCTCTAAGCTACCTCTACTCTAAGTTGAAATTTCGTTATCTGCCTCTCTATCGCTTTTCTATATTCTTGCGACAGTAAGGTAGATAATGAAACTTCGAATTTCATTTTTCGCGGTAGGCACTCTGAAACCAAGTAAAAATATAACCACAGCGTAACAAGGCATTAGGCGAGGTTCATAGACTCATTCGTCTACCATCTCGGCTGACTTTCGGAGCCAGGTTATCAAAAATAGCTTGTAAATGATGTTTTAAGTAGAACCTTATTGGCCTTTATTGGCATAATCATGTAACAATGTCGGTGTGTTGGTGGCGAGTGGCGTGCGCTCTGGCACGCAACCTCTGCGCGCGCGCCGCTGAATCATGCGCGTTCTGCTGGTGTCGGATACTGCACTGCCTCACCGATGTCGTCGCAGGTAATACTCACCTAGATGTCGGATTGATTTAACTCTATGCATAAGAAAGTGTGGCAGTGTCATAATGTCCAATTTGTCAATTGCACAAGATAAAAAAATAACTTTTTTTCGTTATATATCTATCCCCGTAATAAAAAAAAACACACGATATTTTATTTAAACAATCCTCGCCTGATTCTCTTGAAAATCAGAATAAGGTAAATGTGGAGAAGACTGGCATATAATACTTTTGGTTTGGAAGACCATCATAGGCCAAGGACAGAAAGGAAGATCTTCGCTCCTTCTGCTCTACCGAACTTCTGTAGGTGGAGTATGTGTAGGTACAAATGCAACAGTCAGAAGCGACAAAAGATCTTGTAGACAGCCTTATCCACTTTTTATAATTTATTTTATTTTAACTGTTTCCGTTCCAGAAACGAACGAAGAGACCTCCGAAGACCTGGAACCTCGTAAGCCTGAAGAACCACCAGCAGAATGGACCAACAACATGGCCGGCCGCCCGCTGCCCGTGCCAGTCGAAAATGAGCCTTACTACATGCAGGTTTCTAGAAGTGAGGCTGAAGATCTGTTGAGAGGGGAACCTGATGGGGTGTTTCTGCTGAGGCCGTCAAGCCAGGCACGTAGTCAGTCTAAAAATAATTAGTAACTAACTTTTATTCATATCAAGAATTTCTATTTTACTAAAACCAATATCTTTGTCTCAATATAATGGAATGATTAAAGGAATTGACATTATTATTATCTGCCATTTGACATTCCAACCCAGAAGGCAGAAGGGAAACTAGGCGTTTATTGGATTAGCCCGGTTTCCTCACAATGTTTTCTTTCGCCGAAAAGCGACTGGTAATATAAAAAGATAAATACCTAGGTAGTACAAACATAAGTTCCGAAATCTATTACGAGCTGGAGTTTGAACCTGCAACCTTCGGATTGAAAGTCGCATGCTCTAGGCTACCAGATACCAGACCAGTACTTCTTCTATTTAAAAACGAAGATAACAATTAGAAGTATCATAAGTCTTATTTATTTGGCTTTATTTTAGATAATTTTAATTTAGTTTTAAAGCAGAAATTAGTTAAACCCAAACTATTCGGGCTATTTAGCTATCATGAAATGGTCGTGCACGTTTCTGTAACTACAATAACATAATAAATTACACTCAGTAAGCCGGCAATGGCGCGTGAGACATGATGGTGGATCCAATTAGACTTGTCGGAACGTGATTGCCGACGGCTGATGGCGGCGAGATGACGATAAAGATGCCTGTTCGTTGTACAGCTTAACAGCAGTTTGCTTGGAGTAAAAATAAAACAAAACTTTGACGTTTTCATACTACAGATGTACAACTCGCGGAATGTTTCCTAAAAGTTTGAAATTTGTGGACAATTCCCCGAAAAACTATTGAAGTAAATGTCCAATTTCAAGATGTATGAATGAAATAATGTAAAAATAGATTCTAAAGATTTAAATTTTCCATTGGCACATTAGAATCTCTAGCATTATATGTCAAGCTTGACTCAAATATGCAGTCGCGCGCGATAACGCCAGTCAGTTACCTACTTAGAAACTGTTTTATATTCAAGCCGTCATATTTAAGGTTTCCACCAGCAGTTCCACTTCACCGAAAACTAACGAAGGAGTAAAATCGGCCCGTGAATGGCTCGTGCTCGCGTGACGGCCGTGTAATTAGCGCACATCACACATGTGCCTCAAACGGAACGCATTTCCCGACGGATGCTATGTCTAGGCGTGAAAGTATTGTAGGGATCCGTAAATCCGTACCCGATGCGTACGGGGGCCCTTGTATATACCGGAGCGGCCAAGGTGTTATAAATATCTGAACAAAGCCTCTATTATCAAAGCGTTAAAGTGCATGTTTTGATGTCTTTGAGCACATTGGCTGCTCCGAGATATCTGATGATGTCTGTACTAAGCCTAAAGCATTGCATTGCAATGCAAACGTTTTATTGACGTGTGATAGAGCCCGTGGACCTAAATCTTGAATTTTGATAACTTGTTGGTTGACGTTATCCTATGTTTAAAAGGATCTAAGTTATACTATTCGCATGCTCCCACCTTAAAGGCTGGCAATTCACTTTACAACCCCTCTGGTGTTGCGGGTGTTCATGGGCAACGATAATTGTTTACCATCAGGCGATATCTGTCTGTTTGTTTGCCTCCTATATAAAAAAACTCATAGAACAAACTTTTAAGTTTTTTTTATTTATTGCAGCCAAACCATGCGTACACACTATCCGTATCCTGCGCCGGCGGCGTCCATAACGTAGGCGTGCGCAAACGCAGCGACGGGCGACTTGCGCTCGGCTACCCGCGCCGCGGTGAACGCGGCTTTACAAGCATAGCGTCTTTGCTCCGGCATCATAAACGGCGAAGGTAAACCTTTACAAAATATTAAGATAACATTAATGATTAATATCATTTACAAAACTGCGACTCGGTCCAACCAGTATGTATGACGCTCGATACAGCTCCTCGTCGAGATGTCATGTCGAGCTTTAACTTAAAAAACATTTTAATATATTACTCAATAAGAAGCCATCAGTAGCAGTTTTCACAAAATAAGATTACTAGTGCATATAAGTGAAAGAGAAAAGGTCGTATGATAGAACCTTGTGGCACTCCAAGCTGGTAAAATCAGCAATTAAGTAAATTCAGTATCGGTAAGCCAGCTTTCTGTTTTTATTTTGGGTTCAGGTATCAGCGATGTTTTAAAGGTTTTAAATAGATTATCAGACTGTAGTTATTTAGATTTGAGCATAGTTTATACGTTTCACATAATCAATTGCTTTGGAGAAGTTGTAAAATTTTTAATGTATTTTTCAAGCAAAAACTTGCTAGCATTTCTTCGGTTGTGTATGAGGCTTATTAGATAGTGATAAATATATCTTTTGGCTGAAAACGGCACATGCAAAGGCCTTAAAAAAACAAAATACCACTTTACTTTTTCACATTGTAGGTAGCTGTCAAAATGTGTTAAGTAATTGGTTTTTATAAAGATACCTACCATAATGTTACAGATTACTTCTTGTGGCCGGCGGCGGAGTGGTGGGCGCAACCACCCTCAACGAGCCCCCGCGATACTACCAGACTCCATCCAGCATACCTGTGCCTGTACGCACACAATGATCATGAGTATCAGGCAATGGAAGAATTGTATAACTATAATTATATTAAGTAGTAATTGCTTATCATTTAAGTTTCAGTATTACGATACTAACTGTATGTGTATAGTATTATAGGTAGTTACTTACATATATCTATTTTTATACATTTATAAGGAAACTCTAGAGTTCGTCTCAGATACTTTAAGTCTGTACGCGTACCCATTTGGCAAGCGACATAAATAGTGTTGCAATGTCATTATATACGTTAAATTCTTATAATAATATAATTATTATGATGTTTAGGGTTTTGCAACATCTTAAGAAATCGATTACATATGTATGTATATCGTAATACGGTTGTTTCAATTTCTAATTAATAAAGTAAGTTAGTCCGTTCGGAGTAAATTCAACTTCGAAATGTTTTAAAGATGTTACTCAAATGGAAGAGAATAAGATCTTTTAGAATTATGAGACCTGTCGTTTTAATGTCTGATTTAACACAAATGTATTGGAAAATAGACTTTAACATTAATTTCTAAGCGACCATCTATAACACTTTAGAAACTAGCCTATTTCGTAAACAGGCAACGCAGGGCAAGCCCTATATTTCTCTTAAATGTTAAATAAAACTCGACATATACTTACATGGCGCCCCGTAAAAAACTATTGGACATTTACGACCCAAATCTTTCAACTGTCACGGATGATATGCACCACCGTTATATATTTTATATGACCCCGTGACTCACCCCAAGTAATGGAACATCGATCAGCTATGCCATAGAGAAATAACTAAGCATAGAGTGCTCACACCTTACACCAGTTTGTTACCAAAACGCTTATTATTTTCATAGTCGACATCTAGCGTCAAGTAGTGGATTTATTAGTACTGCTACTTGACACGTGTGGTGTGTCACGACTGATGAAAAGTGTATTGCTCAACAATTTACAACTAACATTACAAGCAGAAGGAGTTGAAAATAGAGTTCCTCGCGACATCTATTGTCGAGTAGCAGTACTGATAAATCCGCTAGATGTCGACTACAAAAATAATAAGACTGATGACTAACAAAACTGATGTATGGAGTGAGCACTCTATGTTTACTTGTTTCTCTATGGCTATGGTAAGCCGGCGGACAGATAAAGATGTCATCAATATTGGGACCTGGGACCCGAATGATGGAAGATCGTGATACCACATTGAAAATATTTGAAGTTGATGACATGATGGCTAACTCACATTTGAATGCTTTTAAAGCATTTGATGGTAGAAATTAGTCATTCAGGCATCATTTGTCTGAATACTTATTACACAGCTTTATCGGAATTTAGGAGGACTATATGGGCATTTCTCAGGAGGGCCATTTTTACGTGTCCGGGGCAATAAATGATTGAATGTACTGTTCAATAAATCTGAATTAATTTAGGCATGATCTTCAGCCTATGTTCTGTCTGGGACACTATCAAATTATTTATTTATTATTTATATAATACAAGAAAAAAAAAATCAAATGCCAAAAATGATGTTCGGTGGGAGTGTCCCGCACCCAGATTTTATGAAACAAAAAATTATTACTCAAGATGGGGCATTAGATCGCAGTTATTATGGGTATTCACGCATAAGGTATTAGTTAACTTATCATATTCTTTATATCACAATAATGTGTTTGCTCAACTCATTGAATAAAACCAAATTTACGATGTGTCCCGGGCTAGTGCCTGATTTCGGTGTAATTTGCAAAACATGTCGGTACTCCTTCAAAGTTGTAAACCAGGAACTCAGTGTCTCAAACATAGTATGCTTTAGTTGTGCCTTAACCGTTGAATAGAGTAGAGGTACAGTCACAGTATATTAAAGTGATTTTTTAAAGGTTTCACCGTCCTTCGGTGGGTTTGGTTCTATGTTTTTTTGAGATCGGTGGTGCAATTTACTCCGAAAGTTTCAGTGCATTTATCGTTATGCAAGTGCTTAAGAAATCCTCGAAAGTACGTAAATCCATCATTAATACATCTCCTCTGTATCACTCATGCTATTTCTGTAATTGCTAAAAAGCGATTAATTTTGACATCACTGGTGTTGATTTCCTTGGATTCGGTGGATTTTTTGACCACCGATATCAAAAAAGTGATCACTGAATTCAAATCCTGCTTTGTAAACTAGCTTGTTGTACTAATTTATCACACCTAAAAAGTGCAAGATACGTTGTATAAACGTAAAATTATGTTTGTAAGTAAATTAAGTCATAATAGGTACAAAAAATCACTAGTTTACTATGAGTAGTTTTTTAAACCAGACGTGTGTTGAAACTTGTAGACCCAATGTTTCTTTCTCTGTCTTGATGTTCTCTTCAAACCAATGAAGTAAATTATGTTAATTGTCCTCTGTATCACCTGAGGCCCTACACCTCGATAACTTTAAACGTGTCAGCCGTGTTAAATGAATGCAGATCCCACTTCTTTTACAATAACTTGTGTATGTAAGTATTATGCACCCAAGGGACGGGATGTTCAGAACAAGGGATTAAAAATAAAGTGGCCTTCTAATGTCGAGATCGCTTCAAAGGCACTGAGCGTACTTTACTGATAGATATTTCTAAAGGATAGCCATAGACACAAATTGAACATAGCAAACGTTTTAACAATCCTCAATGTCTTACGTCTTTATGTCTAAATATAGGAGTTACAAATTAGCTCAAGTGTTTCAGAATGCTGGAGATCTCCAGCACCCTCAAATAATTAACAGGTTATTAGATCTTCAAGCATTAGTCGACCACTTCAAATAGTTTTAAATTGATGGAGTTCACGCTTTAAAACTCTGTTATTCAAAAATACTTGTTTTCCGTATTGCATCACATTGCTTTATAAGTGCATTAAATATTTTTTGAGCATTGAACACCACTCAAAAGTTTCTTGTTTATCGAGTGTAGGTAACATAAGTTTCTTTTTGATGCGTGTGCGGTCGGATTGTGTGAAACAAACATCTTCTCCTTTATGGCACTAATGTGCGAATTTGTGGTCGACATGTCTGAAACTCGTTCCAGGACCATACATCGCCCACCACCCTATTATATGAGAGGACAGTCAAATAGTGTGGGATATCTTCTAGAGATGTTGTTTTACAAGCCGTAATTAGGTTATTTTAAAATCTTGGGTCTATATCTATTAAATTTATGTAAGCTTTCGAGATCATTAGCCTTATTACATCGCTTATAATCAAATAAGAATGAAAAATATGATTAAAATGTAATATGATTGAAATATAAAATTGAAATGTGATTTTTGTGTATGCATTATTGAATTCGGTGACGCCAATTGATTTCAGTGCCTGCACATGATTTCGGTGTTTTTTCAATCTCAAATATCTTAAAAACTATAAGGTTCTAATGGAGGCCTCCACTACCAATATTTTTTATTGTAAGGCTAGATTTTAGGAAATAAAGTCGCATATCAAATAAGTTAAAAAAAAAATTTGGCACCGAAGTCAGGCACCGAACGTCATCTCTGAGAAACGCCCATATAGGAGGAGGGATGAAAGGAGGATTCCTGTCATAATTTGTAAAGGAGTTTATCAAATCAGCAACATCGATTTTGACTGTTAGTCTGAAGTCTGAATCCAAACAGAACCTTTATCGCACGCTACGTATGTAGCGCCTTAGCGAGATTTTACTTAAAACACTCTCAGCTGATTTTGGTCACAACTTCGGAACAATATGACAATATAAGTGCGGCATATCAGATCAATATCAAATCATGGTAAGATAGTTTTAGGTTTGAATGCAGCTCCAAATCCGACACCATTACAATATGTAATGATTCGCCGAATCCGCCAATATACGCTGCGATTCGATTGCCAATGACACAGACTAGTCTCAGTGCGTCTATTGGACTGTCGAATCACAAACACCTTTACAATCCAACGTTAATAAAACACTGACAATAAGGTCGTGGAAATATATTTTTGGAACGTTGGCTTGTAAAGATGTTTGTGAACTAGACTGGACATGTGTACCTAATTAGCATAAATAATTCTTTGGGGGCTACGGGGGCTTATGGGGGGTACGTCACCTCCAGCACAGAATAAGTAATAGTACTACCGTACAGAAAGGACACTTCCTACAAAGCCGAAGTTTGACAGCGATTCAGGGTCGAGGCATGATATCCCTTTTTAACTTATGGCACTATCTCTTTCGACTACTAAACTTAGGGTTGTGAAAATTCAAGTAATTATCTTATCTGTGGTCGTGCACGCAAAGGGACGTCAAGTTGTGCCAACCCTAATAATTGCTCGGAGCAATGCTGAGCCGAATGGAGCCGAGTTTGCACGAAGTCAGGAGTGTCTCCCCACTGCCTCCAGGAGAGGGGCCTCGATCTCCGCTCAAGGTTGTTCCGCAGAGGGTGTCCATCGCAGTTCAACACGGAAACGCAGCAAATGTTTAAAATGAGGTTAACTTAGGTACAATCAGCAGCAATATAGAAGCTAAGCGGGCGAGGTGTTCAAAATGATCTTAACGCTACTTTATTGTTAAGAGAATAAGAGCGCGTCAAGGTAATTTTGAATACCTCGCCCGCTTATTAACTTCTGCTGCTGACTGTAGGACTGTAGGTAACTTTGCATAGTATTGGCTTTTTGGCGGCGGGTTTGTGTGTCTCTTAAGGGAGCAATTGCATCTCCTGGCCTGCTTATCAATCCTGCAGCTGACTGTACTAACTGTTGTAGACTGTAGGTTATGTACACACTCCCGTAAACACAATTTCTCGCTTATTGTGTTTCAGCCGTTTCAGGGGCCGGTTTCACCAGGCTTCAGTTGCTGTTGTTTCATTTATGAAATACTTTGAATCAACTGTGATTTCCTTAGCGCCACTTGCACCATTCCACTATCCCGGGGTTAACCGGTTAAACCTGGAGTTACCATGGTTACCATTACAATTTGACACTAGGTTAACGGTTTAACCGCTTAACCCCGGGATAGTGGGATGGTGCAAGTGGGCCTTACAAGTAAAACGCCAATCGAAACTTTAATACTGTATGGAATTTGTCACGTGACTTTTCCTAGCATCTATCGTCCAGATACATTTTTTTATTCGTTTGGCGTATATGTATATTGACATTTTTTCTTAAAGTAATATGTGATGTTCATAGGTTAGGCGAATAACGCTAAAGGATGACTCAGATTCTGGCGCTTCGTTTTCTATGGAAAGCATCACGTGATCACCGGTCATCTGTCATAGAAAAGTATGCGCCGCGCCGGAAGCTCCGGCCCGGACCCGGCCCGGTCTAACGTGAGGCATCCTTAACCCGCCCCACGTTGGGCGCCAAATGTAACAAGCATTTTGGTCTTATTAAGCTATGGACTATTGGTGGTACTCAGGGTTCGTGGGTCTGACGCTCTATTGTCACACTACACGTCTGTGTTATTCCTAAAAATCTATTTGCCAACTAAATTAATTCTAGAGAGAGAAAATGAGTAATATTGGGCGCCAGCACGCTATAGAGCGTACAAAATAGGTAAAGCTAAGATAAAAAAAAAGAAAACTATTGTTCAAGCTCGACACAATTAAATATAATTTCCAAAGCTTCACACAAGGAAAACAGTAGTAGTACAGTAAAGCAGTACAGAAAATAACCTTATGCTATTAAGTATACTAAGAACACTATGCTATCGGACTGGCTAGGCAGTTTCAGTTAAAGTTTATTAAGTCTATACACTAATTATGCACTGAGCACTTGAAGTTTATTAAGAGGCCACTATTGCGTGAAGCTAATTAAAGTCTATTAATACTAGCACACCTAAATCACGTGTTTATAGTAAAAAGACAGTCTGGCTGTGTCCACGTGTTACGCCAGAGGCGCATAGGTTGGAGCCAAAAGCCGCGGTGACACGTGCCGAAACCGTCAGCCACGTGTCCAAGTGGCCGCCTATCTACCACGCCAACGTCGCGATGCGCAACAGTAATCACGAGCTCGAAAGAGCCAATAACAAATTAGATCTGACCACACCTGAGTCACGTGTCCATAGCAGAAGACGGTGAAGCCTTGGCCACGCACTGCTCCAGAGGCGCGCAGGGGAACAGCCAAGAGTCGCGGTGACACGCGGTGATACCGTCAGCCACGTGTCCAGGTGGCTGCCTGCCCGCTTCGCCAACGTCGCGATGAACAGCACGAAGCTCCAGCCCAAGGTCCACAGCAACGCCCAGCGCCGACACGTGCCCGAAGAAAAAACCCAGGGTAGAGACCGGCATTAAAGCTAAAGAAAAAAACACATATTGAAACGCAATATGAAAAGGATTGAGGTTACGCACATGTTAGACCTTGTTCTCCACTGAAATTAACTAGACATTAACCAAACTGACACACCGATCTGGTATTTACAGGAAAACTTACAAATTGGCCATGCGGTCATCCGACACACATGGACAAGGACAGAAAAAAGGTTACACTTCCTACAATAAAATCGCAAATGCTTACCCGGATTTCAATTGAAGCTGCCGATGCTACACTGCCGACATTTATAAAAAAATAATCCTAATTTGCCCTTACAGGGACTTAATATGGGACGCCATGTTGAGTTCTGTTTGCTGTAACAAAAGAAATGGAAAATCAGTATTGACAAACGTTGCAGAGAGCGGGCTATATTCTCCTAACATTAAACACTTGCGCTGTGACTTACCTTGCTACAAGAAGTCGAGGTGTATTCCCATATTTTACAGGGATGGCTCCCGTACAAAGCGACCAGAGAAGACCTGCACCAACTTTCTCACATCGCTGCGGAAATCTCAGTGACTTGATCGCGCTCGACAATCAATTTCCTCTCTTGTTATTTTTTTTTAATCTACATCCGCGCTTCACAGCCAAGGAATTTTGCCAAACATTGCAAACGATGTCCCAAACAATATTTGAAAATTATCATATTAAAAGACTAACGATATTGAATATTAATATTTTAGAAGAATTAAACCTAAATCTTTCAATCATTAAAGAAAATCTTTAATACTAAATAAGAACCATAAAGTTTCCTAGAGTAACAGCTTGCGACTAAGTGATCAAGTGCCATCTTGTGCGGATAGATGGCGCTGAAGACAATCCTGTGCGGTCTGTCCAACCACAATGCCGCTAGGTGTCGTTGTGAGTACCAAACTAAACAAAGGAATTTCCGCTGCTACGTTTGAAACGTAACAATGTATATTGACATTTTTTCTTAAAGTAATATGTGATGTTCATAGGTTAGGCGAATAACGCTAAAGGATGACTCAGATTCTGGCGCTTCGTTTTCTATGGAAAGCATCACGTGATCACCGGTCATCTGTCATAGAAAAGTATGCGCCGCGCCGGAAGCTCCGGCCCGGACCCGGCCCGGTCTAACGTGAGGCATCCTTAACCCGCCTTGCCCACTTAGTTCCTTCTCACTACGAAGAACAAACCAACACTATCTAAAAATTGACAGTGTATAATAAAATCCTGCGTTGATCGTAAATCCCGAAACAATTCACTTTACATAGCGACTATAGCGAGACAACCGGATCAATGGCGATTGGGTATCGACCACCAAGATTAGACAACTGTAGACGCGACATACTACCAGAATTACAACTATTGTGCCTACATGTAGAAACAATTCACTTTACATAGAGACTATAGCGAGACAACCTAATCAATGGCGATTGGGTACCTATCTACGATTACTTTAGACGGGACACACATACCAGAATGACAACTACGTATTGTCAAAAACGATCCACTTTACATATACTAGTAGTTCGCCCCGAACTGAGAACTCGCGGTTAACCAAAAATTATACAGCGATTGACTTTGTTAGGTACTCGTATAGTGCGACATAAAATAATAGGAAATAAATGAGGGCACCACTTTCTACGTAACTGTCACATTTTTGACGTAAAATGCTTACACATGGCAACAATTTAGTATGGACATTTTTGAGTTCCATTTTATTTAATTTCTACTATTTTATGTCGCTCTATAGGCGGCAATGGATCAAAGATCGCGTGTATTTATTGCAAGGTCTGTGGAGCCCTTAACTGAGAGATTTAAGCAAAGAGTAGTATGTATAATATAGTTGGCCAAGCAGATCTTGTCAGTTGAAAAAATGTAGGCGCGAAGGGATATGGTATCATAGAAAATTTGAGTTTCGCGCCTTTTTCTACTGACAAGATTTGCTTTTTTGCATCAATTTTAAAGCGCCATTTACAAGTTTAGCGTTAAGTAATACAGATGGCGCTATTTTTTCGAATAAAGGACTTCGTATACGGCTGCCCCTCCCCTGGATTTAAGTCACCACTCGCCACTATAGAGATTAAAATACCTAAACTGTATCTGTGCTAAGCCGAAATATTTCCTGTCAAATGTCAAATACATATATTATGTTTATTCTATTTTATTTTACTCTTGCTAATTATTTCAAAATGGTAAATTTAAAAACGATATTATAAATGTGTAAGTCGAGCACTTTCATTTGATACTAAACTCGACCATGTTTCTTGCAAAAAATGACCAGAATAGCAGGACCTCTCACAAACAGCTTTTTGGCCTTCTAAGCTCTTATAGCTCAATAACCCCTTGATCGGGCCTGCTCATAATTTAATGACTAAAATAATTAGCCCTCAACTACACGTTTACCCAATTAGATTTAAATTAGAACAAATTTACTTAAGTTCTTGAGTATCAAACTATCTTCTGACAGTTCAGCTTAAAAACATCGAAATGCCGGGAAGTGCCGCTAGCCAGCCGCGTGATCAAAGTCGAATGTAAGAAATTCGCTTCGCTTCGCTCGCTCGTTCGAAGAAATTCGCTTCGATTCGCTCGCTCGTTCGATTAGAGGGATGATGACACATGTTGAATTTTATAACAAAATTTAGTATATATACGCATACGCTATACGCAATATTTCACCGACAAAAACGCAATTTTCTTGTTTTGTTCATAGTGTTCATACTAAATTGAGTCGCTTAACTTCAAACTCGGGTAAATCCATCTGTCAGATTATGCGATTTTGGTATTAAGGAAAGGTAATAGGGTAGATATTTGCTGAGAGGGTCGAATGGATTTACCCGAATTTGAAGTTAAGCGACACACTTCAAGATGGACTCTCAGTGACCTTGACTTCACGGTCGCTTATCGTTTTGTTAGGGGCGTTTCGCGAGTGAAGTACGACTGTCGGACTTTGACTATCATTTCTGACTTTTGTATTGCTTTAATGCAATGGCTCCCATATAGACATTTGATCCTAAAAACAAACCTGATTGATTGATACCATCAATGAAAATTTGTCATGTAGCCTATTGGGACAGCTATGAAAGGAACATGCCACCAAAGCGATAGTTTGGTAAATTGTGATTTCCCTTATTTGCTCTAAAATTAACTGGAAATTTTGCTTTTTCGTCAGTTACGTGTTTTTGTAGGTACAGTGGCGTTCAAAAAAGTGCATGGATAAATGTCGACCGTAATGCCTTAAAATTACGGTTTAAACATCTCCATGAACTTTTGAACGCCAGTGTACACTAAAGTGTTTTAGCCTCACTGCTGCTTTAAACTTGTAGGCACATGAAAACATTTTTTTCACTTCGCTGGTTTACTATGACAGGGTGATATTTATACGCCACACACTAGAGTGGTTACGGAAACTGCGATTCCAACTTTCCTAGTAGGTCACGACAGTGTTGCACTGCCGGAATATTCCCGGGAATATTCTTATGTTGTGAGAATTATTCTCAATGCGCGAAAATGTGTAACATCAAAAAGAAAGATAAGATTGGTTTTATGTGGATTTCTCGAAAATGCGTGAATTACTTACTTCGTTTTCGCTTATTAAAGAATTCATATAAATATCATGAAATTAGGGTACCTACTATTACTATTATATATAATGTAAATAGCCAAAATTAACAAACTATACCTACATGTGCACCAGAATTAAGAAAATGAGGTACCTATCTTATAAGATGATAATACAAAAGTCACAAAATATTTTGTATTTATATAATATATTTGTTTTTTTTAAGATTAAGGTGAGACGGGGTAAGAGAAACATTGGAATATTTAAGAGAAACACTTTCACAACACAAATTTTCAAACTGTTTCTCTTGCCCCAAGCAAAATTAACTTAGTCTCTCTTACCCCACTTGACTTGACTAAGTATACATATTACGATTATGATCTGTCTACACTCTACAATATTTTCCATGGGAATATTAAAAATTCCCGAATATTCCCGACACAGCCCATCACTAGCACACCCTCAAGAATAAAAGGGAAATGAACTACTTTCGAGTTTTGTCTCGGGTTAGGGTAATATCGGGATATTCCTTAGATTTGCGACACGAGGCCGAACTTGGACGATTGGGGGAAGGTTTTATGACAATATAAAAGATTACAGTTTTTGTGTTGAGGGCTTTTATCCCTATGAACAATGTGAATAGATTTTTTGCAATAAAAAACCTTAAAATACCTTTAATAATAAAAACATAAGCTTTATGAATAATGCTAGGATTTAGTTAATACTTTCAAACCACTAGAACGATTTGAAATAGATATGTAAGTATTACGTGGGTAGTTACAGTTTTCGCCTTGAGGGCATTTATCGTTATGAATAATGTGAATAGACTTTTTTTACAATAAATAACCTTAAAATCCCCTTTAATAATAAAAATCTTTCTTTCAAAATCATAAGCTTTACGAATAACGCTACAAGTATATAGTTAACTGTAACTTACCATTTTCTTACATTTACAGTCAAGAAATGTCATGCAAACTAAATAATTTTGTCTCATTCACACTCAATAAATCGTTATAAAAGGATCTATTTTTCTCACTTCAACTCAAAAACTTCACCGACTCTCCATCAGTAAAGTTAGGTTTTTGTTGTAAGAAATTAGTTTAAGCCCTTCAAAGGGTTGATGAAACTTTTTCTTTTCATCTTCTAATTTCCTGTGGGCTCCAGACAATTGTGTCCCTTCTCATAATTTTTTGTGAATAATTTTCCTTTTTAGGGTTCCGTACCTCAAAAGGAAAAAACGGAACCCTTATAGGATCACTCGTGCGTCTGTCTGTCTGTCCGTCTGTCACAGCCTATTTTCTCGGAAACTACTGGACCAATTAAGTTGAAATTTGGTACACATATGTCAATTAGTGACCCAAAGATGGACATGTTTTTTTTATAATTTTAAAATACATAGGTTTGAAGTTATTTAAGAAAATAGCCAATAAATGACCCCCCCCCCCTTTATCTCCGGAACTACTGTGTCTAAAATTTTGAAAAAAATTCACATAATAGTTCTTTACCTATAGATGGCAGGAAAACCTAAAGTTGGTCAAGCAGATCTTGTCAGTAGAAAAAGGCGGCAAATTTGAAAAATGTAGGGGCAAAGGGATATCGTCTCATATTAGAAAATTTGAATTTCGCGCCTTTTTCTACTGACAAGATTTGCTTGACCATCTATATTAGAAATGTGCAGTCAAGCGTGAGTCGGACTTATGTACGGAACCCTAGAAACGCGAGTCCGACTCGCACTTGGCCGGTTTTTATACGGTGGTGGTGGTAAAGCAACGTAGGTACAGCATAGTAGGGGACGAGTGCATCTCCTGTTCTGTAATAATTTCACAATAAGAGAACAATTAGGGTGGCAAATAATTTTGGCGCTATTATTTATACTGTGTTATGATAGTTTAGGATTTTTATCATTTAAAAGTAAATTCTACCAGCCAACATGAGGAAACAACAACAACTCAGAACTTCTATCAAATGACTTTGCCACTCTAGTCAGTAGTGGATAAAATGCAACTTGCTTATCAGTTTTAGATTGAACAATAAGGAGAAGAGAGAGAGAGAAGTGACGGGGTAGTCCAGACGTCCAGGGCGTTAGCCGCGTAAGCTAAATACTCCGTACTCCGGGTCGAATCCAGCCTCCGCGACTTAATACAGTAAAATTATACATTTAGCGTTTGCGTCAAATCTGGTAGTTCTGATTTTTTGCAGACTTATTTATGATGTTGGTCCAATGAATAATCCAAGTTGGTGACCTCGAGCGCCGAACGCAACTTTGTCAAAAATCGAAAAACCTGCGAAAATTTCGGTTTTTGTTTAGTTTTGGGCGATTCTAACCCTAAAGGACTAGTTTTTGATAGTTCCTTCCTTAGACGTTTTTAAAGAAGACTAAATTTGCTACAATACGAGATTAGAACTGTCTCTGTAGATTGAATAGTTTCCGAGATAAAGGCTTTCAATATTTAGATTTTTTTGAAATGAAATGAAATTTTTGAATTTGATATGAAAATGATATATATATATATATAACGTGCCCTAGCTCCTAAGAGTAGGAAGAAATATAGCAAAGATTGGACCTGTGGATCCGACATTTCCCCTCCCTTTTTGGGGGGTATGCACGGTACGATCTCGTAGCTACTGGGCCAAATCAGCTTTGTTTGACCTTAGGAACAATCGTGCCAAGCGGCATCGCCTGAGTTAAAAGTGCATACTCACTGCACTCACTTAGCTTACGAGCTCAATTTCAAAAAATCTAAATATTGAAAGCCTTTATCTCGGAAACTATTAATTTGAGGTTATAGGTATAATAAAAAGAGCGTTTACGAACTGGTGCGGTCATGTGTCATGAAAACCATATTTGGGTACAAGTGCTAAGAGTCCTCGAAAGATTAAATACCTACCTATACTTCAATAAACTTCCGATTTTAAGGCCAGCAAAATCACAAACCGCTATGGTTGCTCAGATGTGTTTAATGAAAAATAATCTTAATTTTTACTGATGCCGAGTTATTTTCTGAATCATGGTCTAATAAAACATGGTCTTCTATTCCCAGAGTGACACGGGCCTACGTCACAATAACATTGCCACTTTATTTCAACATAACATGTTACATGGGTACATTATAGCTATGGTTAATAAGTTAAAATATTTCTCTATAATTTTATAATTTTCATTTATAATGTATTTTATCTTAAATTTTACAATAACACGTCATTTTTAATTATTCGTTAGCAATATCTTCCGATTCACGAAAGAAATTTCAGACGTTCGGGTAATTCTGTTTACATTACTGGCAACACAGGATAGCGCTGTCACATTTGACAATTCGGATCTAGATAACTTCATGCCCTGACGGTCATCCTTGTCGAACGCGTGTTAATTGTTATTTCCTTCTCGCTCAGTGTCAGCAGTCGCAGTGTTTTCCAAACTTTTCACGTCGTAAGCTTGGTAATTAATGTGTAACTGTGAATTAGTTTTTTAACCGTTTGTCTTCTATAGATAAATAAAGTTTAATTTAATACATTAGATTTGTTTTATTTTACTATGTTTCTACATGAATAACTTAAAATTAATGTCGTTAAAATAATTTTCACCGTTGGTTAAAATTCTCCCACATTTTAACCCATTAGCGGCTGAATTATTTTTATGTCGCCGATTTTGATGATTTTCAGATATATTAATAAATTAGGCCTCAGAAACAGAAATATGAAATTAAAATTTAAATCCGACCTGTAGTTTAGAAAAAAAATACTGATGCCGCATGGCATCGCCAGCCCTCTACCGTGTCAATAAAAACATGTTGTTATTTGTCAGCATTTATTGAACATGAAAGTTATAATCACATTTGGCAAAAAGTCCTGCAACATTGTTATCTAGATTGGCTTTTACACTGTTCCAAAGCACATTCTACGTACATCCTCAGCACATGGTACCAAATATGTAATGACCAACACCATCATAGCGAAAATCATCAGCAACTCGGATACCAGTCTGAGATTGTCGCAACCCTTGAGGACAGACTGTTTATTAAGAAGTCTGCATACGTCTGTATACTAATAACCAGCAAGTGATAAAAACTGTCATCACAACGTAGCTTGATGTTCCCAATTCTACTATATTGGCTAGAAAATCAGTGGCTCGGCGTATAGGAAGAGTCGGTTTATGGTTCTATCTGAAGTTCTCTATGGAATGGAAACCGGGATCACGATGTCTTAGATGTAAACAGCATCACCCTACCACACCAGATATCTTAATAACAACCAGTGATGTTACTAATGAAGTAACAACCAACTAAGTGGGTTGGACCTAGATAGACTGTATGGGCAAGAGGTTCAACATAGCCACTAAAACTCAAAATCCTTACTTTTTTGACAGTAATTGTATTCGAGATTTTTAAAAAGCCCGATAAGATTCTAAAATCATGATGAAAACGCTAACAAATAGGGGAAAATAAAACATAGAACATGTAACACATATCAAGTGATAAGACCACATAAGCGGCTAATGGTGCCGTACGGCATCGGAGAATTTTCTCATGCCATATACAAAATCTGAAATCAAAATTTAATAGTCTATGTATATCATTGCATCAATTATACATCCCACGTCCTGATAAAATACATTACATAAATATTTTACCAGAAAACCAACGATTTCTGACCAGTTTACTTAGAATAAACACCAAAAATTTGTATTTTTTTCTATACCCAATTTTTGGGTACCTGAAACCAGCAGGAACAATTCAAGTTGCTTAAAACATGTAATTAAATTGATAACTGGTATCCTTGAGTATGTAATTAATCACAAAACTCCTTCATTTTCTGCTTATTGTATCTTTAGAGAGCGAAATACTAAGCACAGGAAAAGCGATGCCGTATGGCACCGCCAGCCGTTAATGGGTTAAAGTTTGAGAACCTGTAAACAGCACGATGACGTAGGCCCGTGTCAGTTAGGTCATACGCGAATCTCGGAATAGAGTACCAGGCGGAGTATATTATTATACCATGTTCTGAATGAAATAATTCTAATAATACCTAAGCCTTTCAACAGCCTTTGAAAATTAGCTTTCATCTAAACCTCTAAGAACCAACATTAAAGCCATCTGCAATTAAAGGAAGCTAATCGTATTCTAACCTAACAATTACACATAGGCCACATTATCAATACCGTCAATACCATCCGTAATATCTTAGTTATAAAGTATATTTTAGCTAGGCTGGAGTTTTATTAAGGTTGTACAACTAACCGGCGGAATCCTTCAGGGTTTGAATGGGAATATGATTGAGGGAAGCGGCCATTTTTTATTTTAATTGTGGGCTGCGGGTAACTGCGACAGAGGGCTGAATTACTTCTATTTCTGTAGGAAAATACAGAAATGCTATTATATCAGTAACTTTTTATTTGAATTTTAGAATTCCGGACGAGCCTCGCGGTTCAGTAAATGTTATTTTATTGCCAAGACTAATGGCTGTATTCGTTTGACTTAATCTGTAATTTTGACTTGCGTATTTGTAAGAAAGGGATGAAACATAAATTAACTACTTAATTGAGGGTTGTAAAGTTTTATGAATAAGGAGGATAAGTTGACGGTCATCATGAAGGAGTTTTGTCCTTAGTCTTAGAAGTTTGTCATCATTTTATGAAAAAATATGCCCAGACGAGAATTTTCCTTCGAATATTCGAGGATTTTCTTTAATAACATGTGAAAATAATCGTTTTTGAAAATAATCATGAACTAAGTATGTTTGACAAAATGCATTACTTTCCTTTACCTATAACATTATCGAATGGCAAAAATACATAATAACATAATCTTTATTGCAAAAAGTTACAAATACATCTTCAGAACTCAACTTACTAAACACACATCGTTAGTGCAACCAATTAAACTTTTATCGATTCGAATCGATAGAACGCTCGCTAACCGCCTCTAATCGACTGAAGCGATAGGTAAATCGCAAATCGCCTGGGATGTAGGTATGCCGAGTGCCGAATTTGTGGACTTTGTATTCAGGGCAATAAGGACGATATCGGAACAGTAAACTTTAAGTTGAATCTTGTAGAGCTATGGAGGGTTAAAGCTGGCTGTTCGTGTGTTGGTTGTTACTGTAGCGATAAGAGCGAAATTGCGTCTGCCTCAGGAGTACCGTAAAATCACTCAACTACAGCTCAATTTAAATAAATACAGTCAAAATACATTCTAATGACTCCCAATTCCCAACTATCTTGGCCTAACCCTAATTAAAAAAAACAACGGGTTGCACTCTGGGAGTGCCGGCAGAAGTGAAAACTCAATGACATTGTAACAGTATTTCGATCAGGTCACGTGTCCGTCTTACGAAGCGTCTTACGTCTTACGCTGTCGCGAGTTTAACGTTTTTTCTCCATCACAAAAAGTGCACAGCGCCGCTAAAGAAGTTTTCACTTCAAAAATGTTGCTAGTTTGTTATTTGAGATGACTAAGTGAGATGCCTGTTATTAAAATCAGAATACGGCTGCAAGATAGAAAGCCACAAAATCTTGCGGCTTACTGACCATCACCATCATGGTCACAATGTTATGTCATCTTGAGGAATTCTATTTTTTTTTCTTTTAATCTAAGCGGCCTGCCTCGTTTTAATAAACTTTTACAGTACAGTCACTTGCAATAATATGTTACTCTTCGAAGGCCGCAAAAATATGTGATACGCTCTACGGCTCTACAAATAAAATCGTGTCAGATATTTTTGCGGCCTTCGTTGTGTAACATATTAATGCAGGTGACTGTACATATGGTGCTACTTTACCGCCCTAGGGCGGGATTAAGAATAATACGTACCTATTCGAAGATTTAAAGGGCCATATGTACTGTAAAACGTTGTACAATACACGTGCGTAAAGTTAATTTGCAGCTCGTGTCGATTTAAAACACCCCTTCGGTCGTGTTTCAATTTATCGCCACTCGTTGCGAATTTCCTAATTTTCGCACTTGTATCGTAATATTCGTAATGTAGGTACTATTCTTTTGTAAATACCTACCATGTTTGTTTTGGGAATGAATATACCTAAGTGTTTATCTATCTAATATGGTATAAATGAACTCGCCCTTGCATGCCCACCTTTACCAAGAAATCTCGGCCTCGCGGCTTGAATGGGCGCATTAGCGAGATCGCGAAGTTTGCTCCCCCCTCCCCCTTCCCCCCTTACCGCCTTGATCCTTAGCGTAAGCGCGATACGAAGCCCGTATCTGATCTGTTGAGATAAGCAAACAACATTAACAATCTGGCTTTCTTGTTTCTTTGTAGAAAAACGAATTTAGCAATGTCACGAGATCTCAGGAACAATGTGGAATTTTAAAACTAAAAGAAAACCAAATCTTACATTTATTTACATTATAAGGTATAATATCATTGTAACGGCTGTCACTTAAGAAGTTTTATTCATAAATCACCTGTAACTCAGATTTCCTTATTTTTATAATTTCCACAATTTTTCTTTCATTATCGTAATCTTATTATAGAAAAGCGGAATTCTTTTGACAGAGGAATTTACTCTAATCTTACTCGTCATTGCTTTTCCATTTCGCCTTATAAATATAAATAGGGGTTTTGTGGCCTTTTAACAAATATTTTCACTGGCCGACGGATCACGTTTTCTTTTTTATGGAAAACTTACTGTGCGTCTGTTGGTCATTTTTGGCAAATCAAATGTAACGGAAACTATATTGGTAAGTAGTGTAAGTACCTCAGAAAGTGACAAACTCAGAATATGACGTCCTCAGAACGTGACCTAACTCGAAAGTGACCTCCTGAGAATGTGACATACTCCGCCTAAACCGGGCCGAGGCGTCCGACATGTCACACGGCTGATCGGTGATTACGTGGCTTTCCTTAGAAAACGAAGCACCGGAAGCTTCGGCCCGGCCCGGCCCGGTCTAGCGTGAGTCATACACACCTTTATAGTACACTCATCTGCACACTATGCATAGCACCTTGAGGTCGATTCTAATTTGACAATTTGTTATGGTTTGGAATTGGTTATGACATGACTAACCGGTAAGAAGAGGGAACGGAATTTTATGGTTCGCAGGGAAGGGTTGCTTTTCGGTGAAGGAAAACATCGTGGGGAAACCGGACTAATCCCAATAAGGCCTAGTTTCCCCTCTGGGTTGGAAGGTCAGATGGCAGTCGCTTTCGTAAAAACTAGTGCCTGCGTCAAATCATGGGATTAGTTGTCAAGCGGACCCCAGGCTTCCATGAGCCGTGGCAAAATGCCGCGATAACGCAAGGAAGAAGAAGAAGAAGGGAACGATATAATACCGGCTTACTCTCGTCTTTCGGACACTCACAGAAACACGTTGTGAAAGAGCCAGTAATAATTTACTCGTTCTATCTTGCTTCGATATTTTGAAATTAAGTTAAATTTTAGGGTGTGTAATGATCCGTATAACAATTTTTGATATATTTTCAAAAGATATAACAATTTTTGATATAATTTCATGGTGTATAATCACTTAAGCGGTATGATGAACTTTTGATCTAACAACAAAATATCTATTTTCATGGGGTATAATGTTTAATCGATTTAACCCTTCGAGTGGCATTGTCCTCCTCGAGGTCTCTACGGTAAGTGGCGGAGGCCGCGAGACGGACAGACATAACAAGCCGGTTGAGTGGCGCAGCCATTTTGGAAAAATATACGTCAAGTGGCGGGGCCTCAACGGGTGATCATCGCGAATTTGGCGCGTGTTAGAAATATGACCGTTTGCCAAAAAAAATCTATGAATGATATATACAAACTATATATCACTGAATTCAGCATAAAATTGGTTATTTGATTGTATACCAATGAATTATATTCTATTTATGTGAATTATGCTAGACTTGTTCTAATCTCATATTACCAATTTTTTCCTACTTTTATGTAAAAATACGTATAATTACGAAATAAAACAATTGATTGTAGAAAAAGCAGTCTTTATGACAAAACAATACATTTAACACGATTCACACAGTTTATTTCACTTTTTATCAGTGCGTATTCCGTTTGAATGTTCGCGGCTCGACGACAGTCGGCGCGTAATGGGCGAGGTGGGGCAGGAACATCACGTTATTTCTAACAAACTTTGTTTTACGCGGGAATTCGACCGTTAGGGAATACCATCCTTGTTTATTGACGAATGCATCTTGCAAGAGTGAGCAAGCAAGGCGTAGTTTTAACGGTTTTATTTTAGGCGCGAAATGCAGCGACGCACAGATGCCGCGAGACGGTCTCTGCCAATTACGGGCTTGTTATGACCGAACCTTCTCGCGGCCTCTGCCACTTAGAGGCATATTTAAAAAAATGGCGGCGCCATTTCTCCTACCGTTCAACCGGAGGTGCTGCCACCCGAAGGGTTATAAGCTATTCGATATAACGTTTACTGGATATAATGAATATTTGTTATAAGTATTTATGGTATAATGTATTCAAATGTATAAAAATAAGTTGAGGTTATAATAAAAAAAGTCGGTTCTGGCGCTTCGCCGGCCGCTACCGCGGCACGCTCGCTTCGCTCGCTCGGCTCGTGCGCTGTAGGGTCGCAGTTCTACCTAACACTCCTCCTCGTTTCGCTCGTCGTCGTACCTAACTGAGACCTGCCTTAAGTTCGAATACGTAGGTTGTTATAATAGTAGTAAATATTACAAATTATACCAGTACTACATTATGCCAACTGAGCGTTATATCGAACATAATTATATCACATATACGTTATACGGTGTTAATGTTAGATTAGAAGTTGTTATATTACAAGTTCATTATACTTGACGATAGTTAGACTCTCTAAGAATATACCATGTATTGTTATAGCAAAAGTGCATTATGTCCCTCAATCGTTATATCGACTAAAATATATCAAAAGTTGTTATATGGACCGTTACGCACCCTTAATTTTAACCGGTTAAATCTATTCCACAAAAACGAAAGTAGGTATAAACTGGTACCTCAATAGAACGGTTCTTTAACCGGTATCTGCAAACGGAAACGAAATCCTTTTCAACGAAAAATAAAACGGTTTCCGAGTCCTGGTAACAGTAACTGGTAAATCAATAAAATAAAATAAAAAATAGAATAAGTAGGTAACACTATAACGATAATAACATTAATAACCTTCTGTGCTTGCATAATAATATAATAATTCAATTAGCAACACCAGTAGGTATTAATAAACCAAAAATCAGTCAAGATTAAAATTAATTACACAAGATGTTTACTCAAAGATGCAGCAAAGACGAAAGAGTCAAGTAAAGACTTGATAATATTATCGCGTTTAAGACAGAGTGGGCGACCGCCCCGAAACCGCTTCCCATACAAACAGAGTACCCATTTTCCTCTCTCACAACATTCACTCTTGCTTTAAAGATACTGAAGTCATATTTGTCAGCGAATACAGGTTCTTTTGAGTTTGTTTTCGAATTTTGAATTATTATAAGGGCCTATTTTAGATTTAAGCTAGTTATTAATTTCGTTTAGTAGTACCACTGTATATGGGCCCGATTCTGATTTTGAAATAGACATCTATTAGATATCTTTTAGAGACCACCAAGATACGATAACGATATGTTTAAGATCTAACCTGTCAAATTTAACATTTGCGCGATTCTGGAGATATTCTTGAACGATTTCCTCAGGATATGACTTAGAGATCCAATTCACATCTAATAGATATCTTACTCTATCTAACGTAAAAGTGACATTGGTTGCCCGAATTGCGCTGCAAAAGAGAACTAGTTGATATCTAAACTATAACGTATCTAGAATGGATCTAGTACGTGTCGTCTCTTGTGAATATCTAGAAGTTCGAATACGGCAGTATATCTTGTATGTAAAATATGTAAATAAATGATTTTTATTTTAATAATAATTTGGATTTATTAAAAGTATTAGAAGTATTAAATGTATTACTTAGTATTGAATTAGTTTTTCGCTTCTAATTCTTTTAATAATAAAAAAATTGGAAAAAGTCAAACGACCCATTTACCACCCACACCAAATTACGCACACTTTCCATAATTGTCTGAGCGAAAACAACTGTCTCTGTTTCAGCTTGTGCAAAAATAATTTATATGTCCGGATGTTCTCCTCTACAGGTCGCAATTTTCAATCAACTCTTGTGAAATTTTGCGAGCAGGTTCAATCATTTTTTTTGTTAATCAGTTTTCCGATATTTTTGCTTGCGAGGTCTACGGCTCATCGAGCCACTAGTAGTGTTAATAATATCCAGAGAGGAAAATGAGGACTAGCTACGTTTGTATGGACAAGCGATTGTCGGTTGTCCCCTCTCCTCTTAATTAAAAGAACTTTAATGGAAACTCCGCCGTCAAAGAATTAATTACTGCTATGGATAAACAACGACCTAGCTCTGTTTAACCTTTCAAGAGGACTAATATTGTTACTGGCTTGAACGGAGCTGTGATCGAGCTGCTAAACTACGGAGATAAAAATACCTAATTGTTTTTTTAACGTGTTTCCTGTGAAGTTCTAAGATGCTGTATTTAACTACGTAACATTGTACATGAGGACATAAAACTTTTTACAAGATTTTATTTAACTTGCCGTGTTAGTAGCTATGTGTGGATCAAATCTTGGAAGCTTAGTTACAACTACATACTGACGTTTTGTTTGACTATATTATGATGGAAGTGTTATCTAATCGTGCTTAATAATCGTATATAATTTATAGCAAACTTATTGCGATAAATCCCGTTTCTTCAAAACGCCGAAAAGCGAAGGAAGTGCCCAAATGCCCTGGAATTAGATAAATGGGTCTACAGACAGTTCCCGACCTGGCCAGGGTTATTAACGACTTGTTATCTCTGTAACACGAACTGAAGACACAGTTACGAGTAACTAACCGTAATGTAAGATAAGGACTAAAGATCTATTAATTGTGACCTGTAGGCGTTCACAAACCTTTGTGAATGCTGCTTACTATATCCCCGTATCGTTTGAAAGTTACACACCGCGAAAATATAGTATTTGGACGTGAACACACACTGCTGATGTCTGTAATATTATAAATACCGACTAGTATTAAAAACACATAAGGGCAAAGCCGGCAGATACTGAATGTCAGGCAAATTGTGGATGAGTGCTGCGAGTTCCATACGCCAGCAATCACGTGTTTCGTTGACTACAGCAAGGCTTTTGACTGCGTCGACTGGGATCGCTTGTGGGATGTCCTGTTGGGGTTGCGTGTACCTCGACATCTCACTGCACTGCTGCAATCCTTATAAGTACTGCAACAGCCAAGGAGTAGTCAAATTTGCCCGAATCACGTCAAACCCTTTCAACATCCAGAAAGGCGTCCGGCAAGGGTGCATTCTCTCGCCAATCCTATTTAATGTATACGGTGAATACATCGTTATGAGAACATGCAACGGCTGGAATGGTGGCATTTCCGTGGGAGGGCGTAAATATCGAACTTTTCAGTTGGTATCAATTACTTAAGCAAGGTTTAGACTAGCAAGAACTTGCATGCAATTTTCATTAGGTACATTGCGGTATCTGATCAAACGTTTGAATGCAGATTATCTTAGTAGTCGCAATGTAACGTAAATTGCATGCAAGTTCTTGCTAGTCTAAGCCTCGCTATATTTAAGAAATGTTAATATTTTCAAATAGCTTTTCGATGAACGAAATCATCGCGGGGAAAGTGGACTACGCCCAAGTATTCCGGCTGGGTTGGAAAATCCGATGGCAGTTGCATTCGTAAAAATGAATACCTGCGCTCTCTTGAGATTAGGTTGCCCTAGCGGACCCTAGTCTCCTTTAGAATAGAAAAAACATTAACATGAGAAATAGGATTATAACCATTCAAATTATTTAAGATCAAATTATACTGGAATTTGCTATGGAGTATAGTTTTGTGAATACTTAAAGTGAATAAAGCTGATGTGATTGGGAAAGCGCAGTGGTGTGATGTGTGACCCTCGACCCTACTATCTGCCATTCATGTATATTATACATGAGGCGCCGCTAGGGCGAGACGTGATTAGGTGTCTTTAGCATGCGTCTATACTTAATGTAATTTATTTGGTGCAACAAAACACAAGCTGTTAAAAATAGGTATAATATAAAATACTTAAATTAAAAAATAAATAAATAATGAGAATTGGGTCTAGTTTAGCTTGTAAGATTTGTCTCAGACAAACATGAATTGTATAGACTGCATAAATTCAAAATTATTTGGTTGTTAAGAAAAAGTATTTTTAAAAACTTAGCTTTTAGGGTTTTAATATAAGTTTCCACACATGTATTATATTAAAAATATCTTTAATAATATCTCATGTTTGCCCCACATTACTGAGGTGTAATCCAAAGAATCGTATCTTCGAACTAGTTTCATACTGACATACGACCTTTAGTAATGTCCTAGAAATAGTTTAGTCTAGCCAAGGGCCTTGGCTTCTTTATCTATTGCATTTGTTATCTCTTTCTCTGCTTACAAGCTCTATGTATTTTGCCATTTTTGCCCCAGGAAGTATAGGCCGAGAAATAAATGCATCTGATGTTCCCACAGTTTGATTTGACTTTAGGGATTATACTAGTTGGCGTTTTATCAATGGATTTCTCCACGTGATAAAATATCCGTCAATTTTAAACACCGGGCGATTGAAAGTGATGGACGCCGTTTTATCACGCTGTCACGTAGACAAGAACGACCATCATATCCGTGCAGGAGCCCGATTCCATAAACTTGGTTTAGATCTAATTTTGATATGTTGTATCTTGAAGATCGCTCACACAGATTGGTGCAAGTGAAATGAAGTAAAAGTCGTGCGTGAGATGTAGGTGCCCTGTGAATCCAATACACTGTATATCTGCGTTATCTGTATATTGTTATTTCACAGGGTACAGATGCGCGTAAATCACCAAGACCATAGTCAAAGTCGTATAGAAATCATAAATTATTAAATAAGAGTCAATTTCTAGTAATTTTAGAGCCGTAGGTATTTCCATTTTGTCTGTCTCTATAGATTAGCTTCCAAGCTCTAGATCTAGCTCTAGCTTCTAGATTTCGTTAAACTCGGTGCAGTATTTTAGCCGTGAAAATAACCAGAGAAAGATACTTTTGCGTAGGATTACAGGTGGCGTGACGTGGCGCAGAATAAGGCAGAATGGCGCTTTCTTATGCCGGAGGCTAAGATCCTTTTTGGGTCACTGAGTCGGTGAAGTAAGTAAGTAATAAGGATCATAGGTACGAGTACCATAACCTTTACAAAAATAGCACAAGCACTTACTCGATTTAAGAAGCCGCTACCTGAATTAAAATATATATTATCCTTGAAAAATATTCTTTTAATCTTTCACCCTCTTTAAACACCTTGCGGCGTCATCAGAATTTAAATAAGGCTTCATCAAAGACGCTCTTGAGGTCGGATAAATTCGATGCAATGGAGATAACAGCTTGAGTCGTTTGAGAGCTGATATCTGACCACGATAACTTTGCACGAACTTGGAAGGAAGAATGCATACATATACATACAAGTATTTGATGTAGCCCTTGGCATGAAAACTTAGCGTGGTCCGGTTTTAACTGTGTGGCCCCCGGTAGCAGTAGGTACCGGTCTTTTAAAAATATACCTACGTCACATTTATATATCACTTAGTTAGTAGGTACTACAATTTAGCGCAAAGAAAATGAGTCATTTGCATGGCCTCTTGTTGTTGAAAATGGTTCAAAAACGTTACAGTCACGTTTAAGTACTTAAGTACCTAGGTAGTTAAAAGTTGGGCCCCTTTGATTGACATATAGTTGTAAGTCATAAATGTCATAATGTATTTTTAGTCATATTATCATTAGTCCTAAAACTGAAACCGTTAATTTTTCAGGATTTTCGTAAGGTTATCCCATAGAGAGGTTAGGTTAGGTTTGTTTTATGGCAATCCTGAAAAGTTACGCGTTTCTGAACCAAACAAATTATTACTAACGAAAACGGACATATAGAGATTAGAGAACCGTTAATAGTTTTAAATAATTACAGATTTTAATCTACAACTCGTAAAACATTGCACAAAAGCGCGTCGTTTTAAATTCGTGCCCGATGCAATTTCATACATATTGTATCCAATATGGCGAAATGCTCAATATCGGACGGATTGGTGTGCATCTGTGTAATAACAGGAATCTGTGCGCAGCAGGAAATACTGGGGTATCAATAATAAAACTACCGCTTTAGCATACTTATATAAATTTATTGCATAAATATAGGGGACTTACCTACTGTGTTTGACAAATTCTCCACTAGTCAACTATTGAGTTGGTGGTGTAAGAAAAATGGGTCAAACAGATCACTGTGTTATGTCTTTCCTGTAGACATACACAAGAGTTAAGGGCTATAAAGGTTAATTTTCTTATTTAACCCTTATCCACGTGAAAAGGTCCTCCTTTTATTAAAAGAACTATGATAAAATCATTACTTACATGCCCACAAGCTGTTAACTATTGCCCACAGGAGAGAAAACTAGTGTGTTATCGCGAACAGCACATTTTTCTCTCCTGTGGGTAATAGTTAACAGCTTGTGGGCATGTAAGCAATGATTTTATCATAGTTCTCTAAATAAAAGGAGGACCTTTTCACGTGGATAAGGGTTAAATAAGAAAATTAACCTTTATAGCCCTTAACTATTGTGTATGTCTACAGGAAAGACATAACACAGTGATCTGTTTGACCCAATATATGGATTTTGTTTTAAAAACTGTTAATCCATATTTTCGGTTTACCTTTATTTTGCCGTCAATTTTTCTGCTTCTCTTTGTAGAGCAACCTTTGGATCCGATTTCTAATTTCTTAAGAAGTATTTATCTATCTTCTGGTGAATGCTGATGAGTACATAAATATTTATATCGTACATATGTATAATTGTATATTGTAGGTCTATTTCCTATATTTTTCCGTGAGCAGTGCAGCATATGTAATAGAAAGAGACCGTGTACAGACTGAATAAATCCCGCTACCGCAAAACGTACCTGGAGGTGTATTTGAATTTTATAAATATTAACTTGGTTTGATATTGGCTACTGGCTATTGGATACTCGCAGTGCGTATCGCTGATACTACCATACTAAGCACTATATAATACTATAATATTTTTCAAGTTGGAAGGGTAGGATTATAGATGGCATCTCCATACAATTTATAACCTAAAAATGCCAAATGTCGCAACATTTTTTTTTAGGTAAACAAACAGTCACTACAAGAAAGGCTTAAATATAAGTATTTTTAACACTATATACAGTATGTGTGACCAACACCGTTCACCACTTATTACAATTAGGTACATACTTTGATTATTCGGAGCTTATACCTCTGGAGCTTAAGGCTCCGGGAGGCATTGACGAGGTAAAGGTTATTATTACGTTGAGTTCTAACATCATAAAATTACTTAAATATTTAACGCTTAATAGTTAACAGTGCATGCAGCATTACGTTACATAAGTTATATGAAATTATACATAGTTAGTACATTAAATAGTACATTTTGATTCGCTTCATATCACTAGATATTACATATTGTTACTATGTCTAAGTACATCTGTTACAAGTTTTTTATATACACCAGCGGGCTTAGCAAGGTTGTACGACAAGGTAGTTATCACGCAATAGGTGTGGATAAAACGGCCGTTATCGTCGGTTTTATCGTCCATACTATGGTTGCAGACGATATATGGAGTTATCCACATTTGACAGCGGTAGATGATAGAAGACAATTTGCATAACATGGTCGTTGGATAAGATGTGGATAATTTGACAGATTGTCCCATTTTGACAGTTCAACTTAGTTAATTTTAACTACGTGCTTCTTAGATGACGATAAGCCTTGTCGTGAAAGCAAAAGTAGTGAATAATCATATTTTAAGGTATAAATTACAGGTAAATATCAGTTTTTCTATGATTATATTGAGAGTTATTAGTTACAATGTTCCGCTGTATATAATATTGTCAATATTTTCTTCGCAGGGAAGTCAAATTTTATTATTGAAGAAAAATATCGTAAACAGCTTTAAGAAACACTTGCAGCCCATTTGATATGACGGACGAAGAGTTTCGGCATATTTACAGAGTGCGTAAGGAGTGTGCAGTGCATTTACTTATGTGCCGAATTTAACGCCGAGCTTCAAAACGGTGATGGGTTACCTACCAAAACATCTCAAAGGTAAAGCTATAAAATTGCAGTTATAAAGTTGCTTATAAAGTTAATATGTATTCTATGCATAGACCCTATTATATTTGAAATCATTGATTCTATGTAAAACAGACGTCTTAATGACAATGCTACTAAACTCTTCAATACTAGGTACCGGCCTCATTATTATATGTAAAAGTTAGTATGTTAAGATATCTGTTGTACAATCTCTTACTTATGCTACTAACCTACTAACAGAGGTTACTTAAGCTACTATTTACTTCAACATTCATATCCTAACCTCCGAACCTAAGGGGGAAAATCTACTTGACAAAATTAGATTTACAGTACCGGTCAATAACATATCACCTTTGTGTGTTTTTGTATGAACTTGTAGTAGGTTAGTTTGTAGATTTCATATTTTACTAGTCATTTTATATAAATAATATCTGAGAGACCGAGCTTTGCTCGGAAAACATATAAAAACTCAAAAATGCGTGTTTTTCCAGAGATGAGACCTAGCTAAATTGATTTTTCGCCCCCGAAAACCCCCATATAGCAAATTTCATCGAAATCGTTGGAGCCGTTTCCGATATCCCCGAAATATATATACATATAAATAAATAAATATACAAGAATTGCTCGTTTAAAGGTATAAGATATTATGAATACTGAAATACTGTGAACTACAATAAGAGACTCAGCATATTACTAAAAAAGCTCTTTAAAAATAATGAAGTTGACCATACATTAAAACAAAAAACCTCTATGAAAAAGTCATTACATACAGGGACGTATTTACCCTAGGGCCATCCGGGCCATGGCCCGGGGCGCCAATCCGCCAGGGGCGGCGTATGGGCCGTATGGCGCCCCTGCCGAATTGCCTTTTGTTTTTCTTCTTTGACTTCTGGGGCGGCGAAACGTATTGGCCCGGGGCGCCGAATTTCAAAATACGCCCCTGATTACATAGACCAATTTTTTTCATCGCTGGACAAGGAATACTACTAAACTACCTAAAGCTGTGGAAGTCACTCACAAATATAAAAAAAGTTATACCGTAAAAGCATGGAGGTGATATATTATTGGCCGGTAGTTTAATTAGGTACTTATTTGTTTTAGGTTCTAACAGTATACACCACACCAGCAGCACACCTACACCACCAGCAGCAGCAGCAGCTGCTGATGTGTAACAGTTACACCTGCTAGCTGATGGCAACTACCAACGTGGGACTAGTCAAGATCATGGCTTGTCCATTGGAGCACTACTTACTGGATTGGCCACACTACTGTAAGCCTGAACCTCAAGCAGTTTGTAGATGCTGTAAACAGAAGGTAAGTTCTTTTGACTTACTGAATTAAGTATTAAACTGTGACTTTCCACAAGGAATGTCTTAGTAACTTTTACTTTTTTGAATAAGTATGAGTGCGGCTGTATTGTGCATTGAGATATGTACCTACCTATTGTTTGATAGTTATGTATGATAAGTAGTTATCTCTGGCATATATAATCTGGGAATGCAATACTTATTAGGTTTAACTAAGGCACCTAGTTCTAATGTGCTGCCTTGTTTAATGGATATTATTCCTGGCGATTGTTTAGTATATATCTTGAGTGCACTAGACTGCACTCATGTGAAAATACTTACTCCATCGCTGCCACATGAACCTACTTTTACTTATTTCCTTCTTTTTCTTCCAGAAAACGTCTCGTGGATCAAGGGAAAAATTAGAGAAGACGCTCCTAAAAAACTTCCTAAGCATGCAAGCATACACAAAACCGGCTCTAAATAAGCTTAATAAATACATATTTCGCCTATTACTATGTTTTACTATCACACAAATACCTACCTAATTTACCTATATTTCTATACAAGTAGAGACTAGTAAACATTCAAGACGGATAATCTTCACACAGAACACCATTCCCGGGCATGCTTCAATGTAGGTGTCATTTATTCTTATTTTTCATTTTAGCCTTATGCGTACAAAATTTGTGATATATAGCTTCTAAACGTAAAATCCGACTCATATGCAGTATAGTACAATGAAAGCATAGGTAATAAAAACATTTTAGGCACGTTCTTACTTAAGAGGAAAGGGAGATGGCCGCTTCCGCTTCTCCATACAAACGTAGTCCTCATTTTCCTCTCTGGATATTGACATTATGGAAAATATTTTTACATAATTTAATGTATATTAACCATAAAGCTATGCCCCTACGTTCGAATTTTTGATTATTGTAAAAATTAGGAGCGGAAGACAGATTTCATACAAATTTTTAAATGCTCCTAACTCTTATAATAATTAAAATAAAATAAAAAAAAGAACAAATGTAGGGGCATGGCTGTAGTTGATGTTGATATGATATACAACAAATTGTATCAAAATATTTAATGTTATTCTCCAGAGAGAAAAATGTGGACTACGTTTGTATGAAAAGGCGCGTCTTAACGACACGTCTAGTGAGTCTGGCGGTCAAAAGGTCAAATAAAAATATTCCTAAATGCTCTATTATGCTAATAAGTCTACTTTAGTGACTATAACTGCGGTCAGACTCAATACGCCAATAACTAATGTTGAATATTAAAAACTATGTTAAATTCCATTTAGGTAGATACAAGAATGACAATTCTCGTCACTTGTGGTGTTGTCAAGTCTTTTTTTGTTTACTAAACTCTATAGATAAGTTAACAATTTCGGCTCTGTGCTAGAGAGAATATTATAAATGCGTAAATAAAACAACTATTGCCAAAAAATTAAACAAAGTTTATTTACACATTAAATGTAGGTGTACAAACAAATCATTCACTGCCGTACCCGGTGTGAAAGTGCCCATCATGCCAGCAGCTTTATCGCTGGATTACTATGAACAACTTTTGTACCAGGAACGTCTCGGAGCGAGGGCAGTGGCGTAGCTAGAGGATATGGCGCCCGGGGCAGGCACCAAATTTGCGCCTCCCCCCCCCCCCCCCCCCCCTCTCCGAAACGAAATGAACTAACGAAATGGGACCAACCCCTAAGTCGCGAAAAAAATTTGGCTGTTTCATACATTTTGGCTGGTCGAAAGTCTATGGGAGGGTAAACTCTTTTTTTCGCGATTTCGAGGTTGGTCCCGTAGCAAAAGTTGCTCAGTATAATCCCAAAACCTCCCTGGCAACGGGAATGTAATTATTTTTTAGCCATCCTGTATAGTGTATAGGAATCCTCAGTAGTCCACATATCGATGAATGTCGTCGATAGACAACATGTCACAGATATGCAGCAGCAGCTATTGAAGCATCAGGTTCCGTCAACTACGGCTCATATGCGCCAGCCGGATAAAGGGCTAGCGATCCACTTGCATAGGTAGTCTATTGGACAGTCCATAAGATGGTAACTTCGACAGGAGACCCCTAACGTAAAAGACGCGCTAACACTGGACACAACTCTGAAGCACTTGGCCCGCTCGCCTTATAAAACGAAAGCATAGCAACTCCCGCCGAATATCCCTCTGCTTGATAGAAGTTTCTGGCATAGAGTATTCACACTACGGGATGGTGGGCGGTAGGGCGCTACCGTCGTCTTTCAAGATCGAGTTCGATGCAAAAAGAGTTTCTAAATGATCGTCTTTCTCCCTTTGCGCTGTGGGCCAGATTACCATCCGCATTTCACACTTCACAGTGGTGGTAAATACGACTGACAAAAGTTTCCCTGCTGCCTTTGGCAAGGCGGAGAGGTAGTCTTTAGCCCATTTTGGCGCCCCCCCTTGGACGTCGCCCGGGGCACATTTATTGCTATTTCATAACTGCTCATCTATAAGTTTCGTTTCCAATATAAATAGAATGCTTAACGGTGTAGAAAAGATCAACATTCCTCTCAGACCTCCAACAAAAAGGGGCCAAACTGAAAACCAGCGCTGGACGCCAGTCTAGCACATGCTGAGCTTGGTACCCACGGCCAACATGTCTTGCTAAATGTAATTACCTATGTATAGAGTAGACAATAAGTTAGTACTTAACCTAGAATAACTTAGTACATACTTAACATAGAATTTATATGTAGGTATATGGTTTGTATTCCTAATATTTTTTCTGCCATCAACTTATCATGTTTTGGCAATGGAGCATTCCATGAAATTGACTACCGTTTGTCCCGTAGAAATGCAGATTTTCTGGAGATTTGCAGGTATAAGAGTTTCCTTTTCTATGACAAATGGTCAAACATGCACGGAAAATTATTAGCTTGCTTTAAATGGCGAAAAAAAAAAGTCGCAACACAGGAAATAAAATGCGTTTGTACGGGACAGCTCGTGGAATGCTCCAATAAAGTGGCATTCAGAGTGTAGCCTTGAGGTTGCCAAGCTAAGCAACCAAGTCAGGTGTCACGGTCTTCAGGTCCTCAACAGGCCCAGGGTATGAGTGTCCGGTTCTCAGGCGGCACCAGATTTTCCGAGGAAGGTCAAACCCTTTTGGTTTTTTAGTTGGGTCAGATATACAGCAACTCCGAGCTGCCGAAGCTGACCATTCCGCTATCCACCTATCCGAAATATTAAAGCTGCTCAGGCTCCCAGCTGTAGCACAGGGTCAGGGTGGGGTTATTCGTGATATTCTCAGCCTCCCTCTTCAACGCCTTGAGTCGTCGGATGTGAGGAGGGGCAATGTGACTCAATGCCGGCAGCCAGTGGCGGTTGTAGATCGGATAGTGCCTGAGATGCATCGCATGGTCTCGTTGAGCTTAACGTCCAATGTATGGGTATGTGCACTTTCAAGCCTCCAATATGTCATGACTGAAACAGAAACAAATTATATTAGATGAGGTCAGGCGCAGGCTAGTACTTACAGCGGTTCATTGCCAAATTATGTGAAATTAATGTCACTTTTAGAAAGCTCTCGTTTTTAAGCCAGGGGGATTTTTATGTTACAGTTGTCCGAATTATCGATTGAAAATAAATTGAATTTTGTTCTAGTAATTATTTATCCGTTATTAAAGTTGTATTATGTATCAAGTGTAGTTCTGTACCACGATATTCTATACGACACAAACATACCCACACACTTACATAGGCTGCTAAAATCATTCCCATAGTCAGGTATAGGTACAATAAACCATTTTACCAAACACAAAAAAAAATATTCCAGCTGCCAGCAGTAAAGAAACCAGCTTCTACTCCCAAGCCCTAACAATATAAATAAGTTTTTAGCAAAAATATCATTTTTGGTATAAGCTTTTATCGCTGACTGTACTTTTCTTTCAACAGGCAACTAATACTCACTAAGACTCAGACTCAGACTCAGAGTCCATTCTAACAACACCAAGCACAATTAGTTTGCGTTGTTTTATCACAGTGTTCCCATGGCCACCTCATATCTCCATCATCAGATAGGCTCCATGTCATCATAATATTGCAATTGTCATCCGATTTACATATTGTTATGTAAGTATGCAAAATTTCATCTCAATTGGAAATCGGGAAGTGGGTCAAACTTAGCTGTCAAATGTATATGGCCAGCTTTAGTGCTAACATAGGTTTAAGGTTGACTGGTAGAGAATGCCTTATGGCATTAAGTCCGCCTTTTGTACTATAAGGTTTTCTTTTGTGCAATAAAGATTAAATAAATAAATAAATAACATAACTGTTCCTAGTATTCCTATATTACATATTATAAGTAAGAATATTGTACTAGTAGGTATTATATTATTTTATAATCTTAGTAGAATAGGTACTAATACAATTTATTTGTATTGAATAAGGCCGGCGCCCCACTGCTGCGCACGCTACATCCACGGCCCACGTTTTAATACAAACCGTGGGCAAGCCCACGAAATTTTGTATAGGAACGTGGGTCATGTACATAGCGTGCGCAGCAGTGGGGCTCCGGCCTAATACCGTCCGAGAAATGGGCCCCTGCTCTACAATATATATCGCACTCAATCTATCTGAGTTTTATCTTCCCTCAAATAAAAGAAAGATAAAGGTCGGTTATCCAAATATTATGACAATTACTTAATTACAATTGCCAGTCACCTGTTCGGCAGCGCTGCCTTCTTGTAAGTCGGAGACGAAGATTCCTCGGCCGGCTTCCGTGTGCCGCCCCTCGATGATCATAATGCCCAGGCCCGACGGACCCTGGAAAAGAAGATCATCATCATTAACTTAAGAGTTACTAAGTAACTTGTCGGTGGAGTAACTTCCAGCTTTCCCTATCTTGCACATAGCGTGCGCAGCAGTGGGGCGCCGGCCTAACTCTTGCAGGGAATTTGTAAGTTACTTGTGGGTATGGCTACTTTATTTATTTTATAAACTTTATTGCACAAACATATATAATTACGTAAAAATAGCGAACTTAATGCCAAAAGGCATTATCTACCACCTACTAGTCAACCATAGAAACAAATATGTGACGTTCCACGGCAAAAGGTACCTTATGGCAGCTGGCGCTTACGTCGCATAGCGCCGCAATAATATTGGAGCGGCGTTAATAGTTAATAGAGTAAGCGCCAACCGCCATAAGGTACATTTACCCGTGGGACGTCACATATAAACACTAAAGGTTGGTGCAAAAACCAATCAAAAAGCAAATGCAATAGGTATATCTTAGATATACATACTAACATAAACATACATATATGTTATAAAAATAAATGTACTAATATGTATATGGGATGATAGACACTAGACGAGACATTTAGCAGATGACTACCGAGCATGACTACTCAAAAAACAAATTTTCTTGGAGCTTGTCTTACAGGTAGAGGGAGTGCATTCCATAGATAGGTTGCCTGAACGGCAAAACAATTAGACATAAAACGGTTATAAAGAGGAAGGACTTAAAGTTTAAGTGAGCGGGAGTTCACATCCGGAACAGGCATAAAAACTAAATACTTATTAATAATATTTTATCTTTATGTCTTAGATTTATGGCATAAAGTGTGTCTTTTTCTTTGTCAATAAACTTTATTCTTGCTACAAAACTAGCTTCTAGAATATACAGAGTAAAAAAAAATTTTTTTTTTAAAGTGATGTCTACGGGTTTCAAGGATGTTAATATTTGTTAGAATGCGTATGCACTTTTTATGCAGTGTGAATAAATGTATGCATAGGTAGTGTTGTAGTGTAACTTTTACACATCATTTTTGCCAAATCAACTTCCTGAAATTATAGTAGTGATAGAACAGGTTTTTAACAAACTTTTGTCACTTAGTAGAACATAATAGATAGAATGAGAAGAAATAGATAATAAGTGTCAATAATATTAAAAGGCACCAGAAAATTTTCATGATTTTAGTTTAGGAAAGGTGTACTTACATCTTCAATCCTTTCTTCTGGATCTTAGAAGTTATGTGCAATGTGAAGCATTGCATTTTGTATCTCTGGCTTCCGAGAGGCTCATGGATCTCCCTGTAGGTGTAGGCGAACAGGGGATGCTGAGTTATATATATTTGGCTAGCATTTTCTTGTGCGCCGAAGCATCGTCTGAAATTAAACATATTCATGACAAAACCAGTTAATGATCAAACGAACTATAACTTTTTCTATAAATAAATTAGAGAAACTTACATTTTGGGTGGCATTTCCTTTAGTTCACACAGCAAATCAGTATTTTTCTTCGACTTAGTTTGTATGTTCACTAAATTCACTGAATCATGCGCGTACGCGATGCTTGTCAATGTCAAGTGAATTGTCAGTTGAGAAAACACGATTATCCGTGCATGTTATAATGTAAGTCAATTTGTATAAAGCTGTCACTCATTTAAACATTTTTAATTTAGAAGTGTAGTAATAAAACTAACTATTCGTTTTCAAACATCGTCCGACACACGTCCGACATTTTAATAAAGCCAGGCATTAAATGGATTTTTCATAAACTCTAGGCATAGACAATCGTGGTCACTTACGAATGATAGTGGATAACTTTATACGATATCGACGTGGTATTCTTATCGTAGCCCGTAACCATGTTCAGCAAAACGATAGAAATACGACTATCGTTAAAAGACGACAGTAGATTCCACGCGCAATATGATATAACCTTGCTAAGCCCGCAGAACTGCAGCCAAAAATATCCACCTGTACGGTTACCATCAGTTTGTCACTGACATAAACGCCGTCGAGAACGTAATTTACTTTCTATACATCCCGTTTGCACTAATATACGAGTGCGAGCGAGATGTATAGAAAGTAAATTACGTTCTCGACGGCGTTTATGTCAGTGACAAACTGATGGTAACCGTACTGGTTAAAATGTGTGTTATAAGTGTGGACGAGCCTGCGAAGAGGAGCGCGCTCACCGGCGCGGCGTGGGTGCGGCAGCGGCCGGTCACGAGCAGCCGGCGCGGGCGCGTCTCTCGTTGTCTCGTTGTTGTTGTTGTTGTTGTTGTTGTTGTTGTTGTTGTTGTTGTTGTTGTTGTTGTTGTTGTTGTTGTTGTTGTTGTTGTTGTTGTTGTTGTTGTTGTTGTTGTTGTTGTTGTTGTTGTTGTTGTTGTTGTTGTTGTTGTTGTTGTTGTTGTTGTTGTTGTTGTTGTTGTTGTTGTTGTTGTTGTTGTTGTTGTTGTTGTTGTTGTTGTTGTTGTTGTTGTTGTTGTTGTTGTTGTTGTTGTTGTTGTTGTTGTTGTTGTTGTTGTTGTTGTTGTTGTTGTTGTTGTTGTTGTTGTTGTTGTTGTTGTTGTTGTTGTTGTTGTTGTTGTTGTTGTTGTTGTTGTTGTTGTTGTTGTGTCGTTGGCCACTTTATAACTGAGCTTATTATTAAGGGCAATACAATCATAGTGGTTGTTGCAGAGACCGTACAGTACCATAGATTCGAGCAACATTCGCCTGGAACTTAAATCTAACAGATCATATTTTTTTTAGTAACTGCTGGTAAGATAATCTTTTTTTGTAGCATCGAAAGTGCATAGTATTTAAGAATGTTTTTTGGACTGTTTCGAGAGCGTCTGAGTATTTAGTATAGCAGGGGTTCCAAATTGTAACAGCTTGTTCTAAATGGCAGCGAATTAAGGACTTGAATAATTGCAAATAAGTATTTGGTCTTCGAAATTCCGTACTAGACCGCATAACAAAACCGTACATCTTGAATGCTTTATTTATTATGCTATTTATGTGTAAATCTAGGTGCAGCTTTGAGTCAAGAGTGATTCCAAGGTCCCTTATAGATTCAACTATTGCAAGTTTTGCGTTACATAAGATGTAAGAGTTATTTATAATTAATCTTTTTTTGGTGAATTTAATTAGTTTGCATTTATCAAGGTTTAGTTCAAGTTTATTTGCAGCACAATAGTCTGAGAAGCAATCAAGGTCCTGTTGAAATTTATTACAGTCTCTTTCGTCACAAATTGTATGATATATTTTTAAATCGTCTGCGTATAAAAGAATATTACAAAATTTAAAACAAGTATTTAATTGACATGTATCATCGTACCCTTCCATTTTGGAAAATATTATAGTGGATTTGTGTGCTGTAGACCTCGCGATAAGCTTCATAAGTTTAAAAAGTGTAAATTAAAAAAGGCTTACTTCGCCGGGACCTTATCACAGCGAACTCACAATGGTCTTAATTGATAAGAACCCTACTGACACAGATGCGAATAATTAATGTCAAAACTTGTTGAGATTTCTCAGATTTGAATGTGGCTGCTCGTAGAATTCAAATAGACTTCATAAATATTATAATTTACGACGCACATTCTGGATACCGATAGATTTGCAACAGGGTTACGTTAGGTATATTCCTAAAAAATGTTTTATGTATTTGAAACGAATAATAACATAGGACATGAAAATATAAATAGTTTATTATGTATCTGCATGTTAGACCCCAACATTGTACTTGTAGCTTGACCCTTGTAGGAAGACAAAAATATTTTTGTGTTTAGATCCTCCTATTTTGTAATTTTTATCGCTCGCTTTAGGCTAGGGGGTGGGGGTGGGTCAAAGCGCGTTTAGGTAAGTATTATTTATTTATTTATATATTTTCAAGATGCATAATAACACAATCTTTTTCTCTTATATTAAAGTTCGTTAATTTTCCTGTCAAATGGTATGAAATTTGTTTGTACATTCAAATAAAAAAAATAAAACTTAAGCCTTCGTTAGCTTACCCGCTTTAGGCGTCCCTCCCCTAAAGCAGCTCTGCTTGCGTCTCCCCAATCCCAAGACCCAACCCCTTACTTTACCTACCTACTTATAGAAACGTTTCAAGTAGGTAAGCCAGAAAGGTTAATGATGGCTATTGCTATGATTTGGTAAGCTCGATAACACCTTAACCTTACTATCTGTGAAGCTATTTATTGAAATTGTTATTCAATAGGTGTTTTTTTCGGAATCTCTCAGTAGATAACGAGGTATGATAGGCACTAAATAATAAAAAATATGCTCGAAGAGTTGTCAACCTAACTTGCAGTGCAAGTGACCGTTGCTACCGAGAGATGCCTACTCGTACAATAACCCGGAGGATTAAGAGTCCGCAGCAAGACGACGGATTTCACCTTCCCATTCAAACGGAATTTCGTTCTCATTTTAAAACTACGTGTTAGATTCTAAAAATACAAGACTAAAATCTAAAAAACCGGCCAAGTGGGAGTCGGACTCGCGCACAAAGGGTTCCGTAGCATTACGCAAAAAACGGCAAAATAATCACGTTTGTTGTATTAGTAAGGGAGCCCCACTTAAATATTTATTTTATTCCGTTTTTAATATTTGTTGCTATTGCGGCAACAAATACATACATCATCTGTGAAAATTTCAACTGCCTAGCTATCACGGTTCATGAGATACAGCCTTGTGACAGACGGACAGCGGAGTTTTAGTAATAGGGTCCCGTTTTATCCTTTGGGTACGGAACCCTAAAAAATATAATTTGGAAAAAATTAAAAATAAAGTTAAATATGTACGGAAGAGGACTGGGCGAGTCCAACTCGCACCTGTCAGGTTTTTTTTTAGGGTTCCGTACCCAAAGGGTAAAACGGGACCCTATTACTAAGACTCCGCTGTCCGTCCGTCCGTCCGTCCGTCCGTCTGTCACCAGGCTGTATCTGACGAACCGTGATAGCTAGACAGTTGAAATTTTCACAGATGATGTATTTCTGTTGCCGCTATAACAACAAATACTAAAAACAGAATAAAATAAAGATTTAAGTGGGGCTCCCATACAACAAACGTGATTTTTGACCGAAGTTAAGCAACGTCGGGCGGGGTCAGTACTTGGATGGGTGACCGTTTTTTTTTGCCGTTTTTTGCATTATGGTACGGAACCCTTCGTGCGCGAGTCCGACTCGCACTTGCCCGGTTTTTAATTTTGAGGAGCAATAACAAAGCTGTTTTCCGTGCTGTCTACTCAGCGCGTGCGTTTTAATAGTTACGCAAAGTAAGTTATGATTTATTTATACTTAAAGGGGCCCACTGATTACCAGTCGGCCGTATGATATCGGCCTGTCAGTCAAAAGCAAAATTTGACAGCTCCGAACAACTGACAGGCTGATATCGTCCGGCGAACTGGTAATCTATGAGCCCCTTTTAAACTGTCGTGAGTAGTGAGTAGCTTGTATAGCTTTATTTTATACTGAAGTAGTTTGAGTTAGCTCCACACCCGCTGCAGTTTGCGGTATCAATGTGTGAATCTTTCATTATCAGTATTAATTGACCCTCCCTGTACCTCCGATAGCATATCCGTCTGTTACGTAAGGAGAAATGTTGACAAACACACTGATAAACACTTGTTTACTCCGTTCATCTGTCTAGTCGTTGTCGTAAAATAGTCGTAAAATTTTATTTCAATTCAATCAATGATGTAAGTATCAGCTTCCTGTACCTATTTTATGTCTGAAATGATTAAAAAATAACTCTCGGCTCGATTCGAACTCTAAGATACGTCAAATATTAGGTCTAGATACGACATGCACGGATATGATGGTCGTTCTTGTTTACGTGACAGCGTGTTAAAACCGTATCCGTCACTTTCTATCCTGCGGTGTTAAAAAGTGATAGTTATTTTATCACGTGGATAAAGCCATCCATAATACGCCTACTGGATTAGATATGTGACGCAAAAGTGACGTTTTTGTTTGAAGAAAAGCCACTTGACACTGACATTTATATCTAATCCATATCGTACCTATCTAGACCTAATATTTGTCGTATTTTAAAGTTCGAATCGGGCCGTCTTTCCATTGGTTCTATTCTTAGTCTGAGACTTTCTCAAAAGTCAAATTTAGTACCTAGGACATCTAGGTACGTTTGCGTTCTATAGATACATGTTATAGAGCTCCACTAAGAAAGGCTTTTTGAAAATTCAACCTTTAAGGGGGCCACAGTAACAACTTACCATCAGACGGCCTCTACGAGTAGGTAATCTTGTTTGCGACTGATAAGTCATATTTTCGACGCAGGTTTCTTATGATGTTTTCCTTAACCGAACAGTATTTATTATTTTTATTTAATCGTATGGCATGCACAAAGAAGGACAATCAGAGTATGGCTTTGAGGTCGCTAAGCCAGGCAACCAACTCAGGCGTGACTGAGTTCAAATCTTCAGGTGGTCCAGAGTACGAGTGAAGGGGACAGCGTTGGAATATATGGTCAGTGGTCTGCTCTTCCTGCCCGCATTCGCAGAGCGGAGAATCTTTCGAACCCCATTTGTGTGTTAGAGAATTACAGCGACCATGTCCGGTTCTCAGCCTATTTAGGCGACACCAAAGTTTGCGAGGGTGGTCAAACCCTTTTGGTTTTTTTTTTGGATCGGTTACATGGGCGGCCAGCCCTGTTGTAGCAGGAGGCCATTCCGCTTTCCACCGGTCTGAGATATTGAAGTTGTTCAGAGTCTGGGCAGCAGAACACGGTGGGTTACGGGATTTTAATCGCTGAGGAGGTGGATGGCAGTATTTATTATTATAGATGGTCAAGCAAATCTTGTCAGTAGAAAAAGGCGCGAAATTCAAATTTTCTATGAGACGATATATCTTCGCGCCTACATTTTTCAAATTTGCCGCCTTTTTCTACTGACAAGATCTGCTTGACCAAGTATAGGTACCTACTTATGTAAATACCAAATATTTCGTAGGTTACCGACGCGTCGTGATAACGATACGCCATATACATACAGCATACAACGTTTGCTAACGTTACTTTTTGACTACCTACTTTTGTTACAAATACAGTAGGTACCGGCCAAAAATATACCTATCACCTTCAGGTTACTACGCCAAACCTTTTTAGGGTTCCTAGTTAACTACGGAACACTAAAATGTTTGCTGTAAAAACTTGAAGGTGATATATTTTTTGTAAACGGATGTGTCATCATGTCGATAATCGCATTCGTCATATGCCCGCGGGCGTTATTTCTAGAAGATAGGCCCGAGCGGAGCGGCCAGACTGAACCCATTAAGTGTTAGTAATGAGTCCAGAGTCGCTACGTGTCTGCTGTCGTGTCGCAGGGCACAGGTTATCGCATCAGGGGTACTCAAGCAAGATTAACGAGAAAATAATTGGATTAAGTATTTACAAAAAACAGTTGTGTGATATTTTTCAGGGTTTTCTCGCCATTATTCTGAATTTACAAAAGTAAAAAAAAATCCTTGTCTTTGTCAGGTCAGGTTTATTAATTCTTACTCGTGTGTACGTCACAAAACCGACTTAGAAGTTAGAGACTTATAAATACTTTTTCGACTCATCGACGTTAATGGTTGGAATAAGACTTCGTATATTTACCAAACTATACTGCCGTATTCGAACTTCAAGATATTCACAAGAGACGACACGTACTAGATCCATTCTAGATACGTTATAGTTTAGATAGCAACTAGTTCTCTTTTGCAGCGCAATTCGGGCAACCAATGTCACTTTCACGTTAGATAGAGTAAGATATCTATTAGATGTGAATTGGATCTCTAAGTCATATCCTGTGGAAATCGTTCAACAGTATCTCCAGAATCGCGCAAATGTCAAATTTGACAGGTTAGATCTTAAACATATCGTTATCGTATTTTGGTGATGTCTAAAAGATGTCTAATAGATGTCTATTTCAAAATCCGAATCGGGCCCATAGTCACATGCCTTTTTTACTATGGGCTCTCGACTCAACTATAATGACTTCATTACGAAACGCTTTAGTGAACCATAATGAATTTGACCAATCACCTCTCGCCGCCGTGAAGAGCTTCTTTTTAATGAAAATAAAAGAGTCGCTTACGTGTCGATTGTCATGTCGCAGGGCATAGGCTATCGCGTCAGGGGTGTTCAAACAGAAAAAAATAATACTTTGAGTACCTAGTAATTAAAAAAAGTTAATAATATATTGCGCATAAACCAAAGTTATTTAATACAAGTTAATCATCATCTTCCGTTTGCAAAGCAAACACAAACACAAACACCACAAACACAACTCTTGCGCAAACATAATTATCTGGAGCAAACTCCGAAGATACGAATAAGTACTTTATTTTAATATTTGCGACACAGATTTGGCAAGCCCAAATGGTTCACTCCAGCTAAAAACGCATCCCCTACTTCAAAAAGTAAATATTAACGTACCGTAAAACCACCTAACTACAGTCCAGTACTCCACTCACGGTCCACAAGTGCAATAGGTACCTACCGTAATTGTGTAAATAGCAGTGTACTTTTTGCATTCGTCTGTGTTTTTACTTTCATTTTTATAAATATCTTGCCATAGCGTTATATACATTTTGACTGCTTTATACTCTGCAAGAGATTTTTTTTGACATAGCTTATATTTTGACATACATAGGTAATTTTTTGACATTGTATTTAGTATGTTTATTATGCTCTGACATACTCTGACATTTTATTTATACTGTATTTGACTTTTATTTTTAATTTTTATTATGATTATTTGATTGTTTTTTAATTTTTTACTTAATTCTTAATTATTTAATGTATTATTGTTTACAATCTGACGATCTTTTTGTGAATTCATGTTATTTGGAAACATTGTGACATTGTGACATTGTTAAATACCATGTAATTTCCAATAAGAAATAAATTAATCTAATCTAATCTAATCTAATCAAATTACATACAATATATATACAGTGGTACTACTAAACGAAATTATTACTTAACTAGCTTAAATCTAAAATATGGGAATGTAGGGAATCTGATCATATAAATATGATATTCGAATAAAGCCACACATGAACGAAGAACGGATTCGAGTTAATTTGGACCATATTTGGGAGCTTTTAGACTATCTATAGTTGAGTGGTTTATGGTAGTGCACCAGGGACCGACGGAGAACCAGTAATCCGACACTTCAAGCGTTTGTTAGACAAAGTGAACTTTCTTCATTGTGTTTTCAAGTAAGTTTGAAAATAAACATTGATCCATAGCGGACGCGATCCGCTTGTAATTAATTACCAGCAAGATAAATATTCAAATTAACGATCTAGGAAAACTGAAACCAGTACATTTCTAGTGTTTATTTCAAATAGCGTAAAACTACCCGACTATAAGTCCAAAAGCTCCTAACTATGGTTTAAATTAACTCAAATAATATCGTTTGGGTGGGACGTTGAATATTTTTATTAATCGCAGAAAAAACTCAGACAAAATCAAATAAAACATTGGCCTTTGAGTTGAAGTTGTCCACGATAGTTGTAGTCGGACTATTTAGTTGGGTGATTTCGGTATAGGATAAAATACCACAGAGTTGACAGATAAACAGAGGTTTTTACCTCTGGTCGCTTAAGACAGAACTGTGACTCTCGAAAAAACTGACGGCCGATTTGAAGCGCGCGATGCGAGCGCAGAGCGGCTCGGCTCGCTGCACAGGGGGCCTACCGCGAACACGTTCGACGTGTTGCCTCCCTGTCACACTTACGTACTAATTTACAAGTGCGACACAGAGGCAACATGTCGAACGTGGTTCGCGGTAGGCCCTCTGACAGCTGTAATGCTCGGGTTGTATCGTGTTACATTACACCGAAATGTTACAAGTCAGTCGCCACCTTTCTTGTATTACCTATGAGAGCAATACAAGAGTCTGCTGTAGTAGACGTTTATGAATAAGGGGGTAAGAGTTTATTTCACAAAAGAATATTACAACTCACTACATAGAGAAATACAAACATTTTCATTATGTACTCGTACATTATTTACAGAGTGCACGAATAGCATAATAGTATTTTATACAATCGTGATATAATAGAGAGCTTTTCAGTCTAGTACCGTGTTTAGACAACGAAGCTTGCTGAGTTGTCTAAGTAAGGTACGAGATTGAAAAGCTTGATTATATCACTATTGTATACAATACTTTTTCTACGCGTCAACAAAAATAATACTTTAAACTAGTAGAATCATACAAACAAACCAAACCAAAAGCTAAGATACGCGATTTACGCGAACAGCCGCGATAGCTTCATACTGGTACGCGACCCGGCCGCCGCGCCCCGCGCCCTACGGCGGGCTGGTCAACGACACCTTCTCATAACTCATGAGGCCCTGGTACTTGCTCCGCGCTAAATTCAATTTTTGACAGTTGTTTTCTCGATTTCGGCCATCGTAGCCTATGGAGACTAACAAGCAACGCTAAGTGGTTTTCGTAGTCTATGGATGTTGCTATATTAAGGGTGTCACATGCGCGTTTCTGACTTATGAAGCAATTGTTTCTACTATACAACCTAAAATGAATAATTATTTTGAGCTATGGTTTTTTTTGTCCTCTTGATCGCGGCGAGCTGTGATTGGTCAATTTCATTATAGTTGACTAAACTGTATCGATATGAATATTATAGTTGAGTTGGGAGCCCATACATTAAAAATACCCAATTGCAGTTTGGTATAAGAAATCTTAATTCAAGAATTACAGTCGACGAGTCTTTTTCTACTCGTACTTACTAAAACAACACAAAGCAATTTATTTATTTTTGTAACATAATGTACATAACACACGTACAGTGTGAATCAGCAAGGTAACGGTAATTTAGTACAGTGAAATTGTATCGCGCGAGCGCGGGCGGACCGGCGGGCTATTAGGATTTAAGACCTTTATTGTGTTCTTGGTTACAGGTAAGCGAGTGGAACTGAATCTTTGTCTGAGCGAATGAAATCGCTAAGACAAAGATTTTCATCCCCAATAAGACTGTTGTCTGAAAATTAATCTAGTCTAGACATTTCTAATGCCATTTGGAAAGCGCTTTATTAATAAGCCTCAGATCAAAGTCGAGAATGCTTTAATTCTATCTCGTGGGACATACATTTTACATTTAAGAGGATACTTGACGAGCGCTTCTCAATGAAAACGTAGTTTCCATTTTCCTCTCTGGCTTTGACCTTAATGAAAATATTTTAAGATATATTAACCACAGCTATGCCCCTTCCTTTGACTTTATTAATATTATTTAATAATACAAAAGTTAGGAGTTTCTAAAACTGCTTTTCTGTCCTAAGAAAAATCTTTGGTATATATTTGTTTTAAAGATACCTACAACTACATCTAATATTTAAAAATGTGGTTTTCCATCAGAGAAGGGTCCTTAATGCACATGAAGCATACGGACCCTTTTCTTAGTGAAAGCAACAAATAATTTCCAAAATGTACGTTTGTATGGGGAAGCGGTCGCCCACTTTACTCTTAATACAAATGAATTGTAATTTCCATTCCAAACTTTATCGAGATACCCAGATTCGTATTATTATAATGAATTTAACGTTTCAAGTCTCTCAAAGACATCTCGTCTCCAACGGTCTCGGGGAGCCTTATTTTAAATTTATATTTAATGTTTGGGTACCTAAAACTTGTTTTGTAGTAGGTAAAACATCAGAACAATGCTTTTTGTTAGTTTTTTATTCCATTTTAAATAGTGGCTAGTTAGCAGTAAGTTGTCTAAGTACCTACCTGCCACATATGTGACCAATATTCCTTAGCAAATAATTTATTTATTCATCAAAAATGAAAAATTATAAAAAAACCGGCAAACCTACCTACCATATTGACTTAGATATATTACATTACGATTATTAGATATTGACCTACATTTTAGTTGGTAAATATTTCTGGACCAGACAAATCAACAGTTTTAGAACAAGAAATTAAAATTAGAAACGGCCTCCAGGTAAAAAAGGACGACTCACGTTAGACCGGGCCCTGTCCGGGCCGGAGCTTCCGGCGCTTACTTTTCTATGACATGACAGGCGATCACGTGATGCTTTCCATAGAAAACGATGCGCCGGAAGCTCCGGGTCGGACACGGCCACACGGTCTTGTCGACCCCCGCACTATCTTCTGGTCCATGATGACGTTGTCTCAGTCTCGCATGCGCTGAGGTTTCGGCGCCATTCATTATAGTTATTAATTAATAACTATAATTGTTTCAAACTTGGCGTGTACACTACAGAGCCACAAATCAAAGCGACCCATCTTGGCGACCCCTGCACTATCCTCTCTACGATAACGTCTCAGTCACGCATGCGTTGAGGTTTCGGCGCCATTCATTATAGTCAGTGGCGTAGCTAGCATGGGTGGCACCCGGGGCGGAAATTGTGGGTGTCACCCCAAAATTCAATCAAAATTGTAAAATATAATTATTTAATAAAGTAATAGTAATTTATGTTTAATATTCCATAGCTCACAATTTACTCCATCGCTTTCATTTTAGATTCCATGAACTCTCAATAGTCCACACCCTAGCGGGTGTTGCCTCTGCGCGCGTTCTATGACACGGGCAAGGACAGCATCCGCTCGGTGCAATCCACATTTTCATAAGTGTCAAAAGGGCATACTGTACGTGTTGGCTTGGGCTCCGCGCACGCCCCCCAAAGGTCCGAATCATCATTGTCCCGTGAAAGATATACAAATAATTTATGTTAAAAAAAAATTTTTTTTGCAAAGTGCGAGATTTGGAAGAGATTCTGTAAAATCCTATATCACAGTTAATTTCAAATAGTCCAGAGTCACCCAATTAGAAACAGTGACATAGTTTCACAATTACAGAAATAATCACATAATAAAAAAAATACCTTTCTGAATTAAAAAACCCTACGAGGCGCCAACATATTATTGTTACATACCATGCAGGTGCCCACGAGGAACCCGAGAGATTGTAACCACGCATTTCTGAGGCCAAAATAAGGAAAAAATACTAAAAGAGTTTACGTCAATTTCGCCAAAAAAAATGTTTTGCGATTTTTTGTAGGTACGTATTTGTACATAAAATGTAAATGCAATTTGTAAAACTATCTCCCAAAAATAATTTTACCTTTTTTGTCAATTAGGTACAGAAATAATCACATAATTTAGAAAAAAACCTTTACAATGGTCCTGAATAAAAAAAAAACAAACCTACGAGGCGCCAACATATTATTGTTACATACCAGGGGCCTATTTCTCGTACGTTACAAGTTCACAAGTCTACAAGCTTACATTTAAAATTTCATTGTACAAGTATGTTTTAATTCTGTTTCTCGTAGGAATGATTACTACAAGTGCTACAAGGCGGCTGTCTAAAGTTAAAAAATAGGTTTGTTTACTATGCAAAAAGGAAATGCAATGGCCATTATAAATGTTATCTTAATGTCAATGTCACTATTATGCATCATAATCTTAATAAGAGGAAAATAAAATGGCTGACTTGTGTTTTCGGAATATACAAGCGTATAATAATACAAGTAGTAATGACAAGCGTTTCTCAAAATTATCAATTAAGTACAAGTGTAAAATCAAACTCAGTTTCGTCAGTCACTCTATGAATGTTTACAAGCTTCAGGGTGGGTCAGTTTTTTTTTATAATACGGGTGAATTCGTTACAAAATTATTATGTTATTGGTCATTTACTGGATCTTTCCCAATTATAATAATTTCATACGAATGAGTTTACTGTTTTTTTTTTGGAGAATAAAAGCTAAATTTAAATAATATTACTGATTTTAACGAAGTGCATTCAAAACTTACACGTTTGAGATCTTAAAAATGCAATATGTTCATTTATTTATTAATCGATTTTTACCAAAAACTCATATTAGCAGTTTATAGAGACTCCTCATTATTTCGCGATAAGTCACAAGCTACAAGTATAAAGTACAGCTATTGAGAAACGAAATTACTATTTTAGTATATAATATCTACTAGTGTTTGTCAACTTGTGAAACAATAACACTTGTGAAAACACTTTTATCCCCGCTCTTGTAACAATTATACATTTACGTGAAACGGAAACTTGTAAAAAATATTGAAATACAAGCGTTACCATAGATACACACTTGTATTACAAGACTTGTAACGTACGAGAAATAGGCCCCAGGTGCCCACGAAGAACCCGAAAGATTTTAACCACGCATTTCCGAGGCCAAAAGAAGGAAAAAATATTAAAAGAGTTTACGTCAATTTCGCGAAAAAAAATATTTTTTCGATTTTTTGTAAGTATTTGTACATAAAATATAATTGCTATTTGTCCCGTTTTACCCTTCGGGTACGGAACCCTAACAATTAAAAAGATGTTTTTTACCTGGCTGGTGGTACTGGACTCTGAAACTAGGCGAATTCCAAAACAGTTTATAGGACATTTTAGTCTTTAAATATAATCAGGAATATAATGTCAAAATCTCTCGGGTTCCTCGTGGGCATGTTCTATATTATTTTCTTAATGGCGAATCTGCCACAGTTTTACGATTTTTTATAGATGACACTACTGATGTTCACGGTCGGGTGTCACCCCTAAATGGGTGACACCCGGGGCGGGCCGCCCCCGCCGCCCCCCCCTAGCTACGCCACTGATTATAGTTATTAATTAATAATTATAATTGTTTCAAACTTGGCGTGTACACTACAGAGCCACAAATCAAAGCGACCCATCTTGGCGACCCCTGCACTATCCTCTCTACGATAACGTCTCAGTCACGCATGCGTTGAGGTTTCGGCGCCATTCATTATAGTTATTAATTAATAATTATAATTGTTTCAAACTTGGCGTGTACACTACAGAGCCACAAATCAAAGCGACCCATCTTGGCGACCCCTGCACTATCCTCTCTACGATAACGTCTCAGTCGCGCATGCGCTGAGGTTTTGGCGCCATTCATTATAGTTATTAATTAATAGTGAGTGAGTGAGTGCGTGGGATTTGATTAAGGTATTGTTATTAATATTTTTACCAATAGTTGAAAGTTGTTTGGACGGATTTTCCATATTTTAGATTAGTACCTATTTAGTAGAAATTAATACATTTTGTAAGGTTTGGCGCATTGATATCGTAAGGCGCATTACTTACTTAGTTCAGAAGTTCTATTAATAGGATTTAATAGTAAATAAGTATATACATATTATTTATTTATTGTGCACCATAAAATTAAGGGGCCCACCGATTACCAGTCCGCCGGACGATATCAGCCTGTCAGTTGACCGCAAAAGGCCACACACTAAACAGTTCTCTGTCAGTTTTCGGCCTGACGACTTACACGAACCGATAGTGTGTGGCCGCCTGACGATTCCAGTCAGCGCCGACAGATATCCGCCGGACAGTCCGTGGCCTCGAGTCCAGTCAAACACACATCATGAGGTAGCCGGCCGGCGATCGACACACGTTACAGCATTAGTAAATTCTACTTTATTCCTAGTACTTAAGAGTTCATAGTCCCTAAAATAAGCATACGACTTTTTGTCTTCGAACATCACGGATCCAATACTTAATTTATGACGCTGATATTTGCTTGTAATTTCATACACAATTTTAAGGCCAGTAGACCTTATTAACCTTAAATACGGTAGGGCTTCTGTCAAATTGAAATAGAATCAGTAAAAAAAAACAGATATGTACGTTAGTAAAATTCAACTTTAATTCTAGTATAGTTAGAGTTCATAGTTGATTCATAGGCATCAGTTTAATTTTAAGGCATGAATACAACAATGCGAAGGTTGCATAGTATCTAGTTTGTCAAGACTTTTCTTTATTTATCATGTTGTTACCTCGCAACTGTTGTTTACTGTCAGTCAAAAATAAATGTCATAGAGAGAATTATAACATAAACCTTATTTTTTTCTCTATTAATTTTAAATGTGACATGTTATTATAGTATTTGCATGGCTTATATATTTGAAAATACAGACTTGATTATTGATTGCTGGAAGAGTAAGTAACCGAGTAAAAAAGGAGCAAACATTGAAAGATTCAAATAGGGAAATTAGCGTCCCAATATAACAACACTGGTTAAAATTTTAATAGTTCTCAAGACAACGCCGGGAGGTATACCTTCGATGGCGTTCACGGCAGCTAGCAATGAAAAGACTAGCTATTGTGCGTTTTGATTCCGCTATAAAAACACGTGGTAGAAACACTAGCGCAAGTATGGAGGTACCTGCTTAGACAAGAGATAAGACCTACGCTTGAAATTCTTCAGCTACAAGTGGGATCGGAATTATGACATCATTAATTCATTCCGTTTTAAGTTAAGAGAATATCTGGAGCAAACTGTGTTCGGAGTTACAGAGCGTGGCGTGGCGATATTACCTACCCGAAATTCTCGTAATATGTGACAATTATTACAAAAAAAGGATATGGAGTCACAAGCTGCAAGCGGTGGATTCAACATACTTTTACTTACACCGGCTCTTATTTAGGTACTATCTATGTATACCAAATTGAAAGAAATGAAAATACTTTACTGTTATGTTTTTGTTATATTCATTCTACTCTTTTAAACCTTTTCTACATAATATTAGGTCTACTTGGCCGTTACCCGAGTGATTTTTTTGTTTGATACCTTGTAATAAATAATTTGGCCAAGCCCGAGATAGCTCGAGGCATTTAGTGTTCCGCTCGCATCGTTATATTTTACAGAGGTTGTTTGCCTGTTTTTAGGATTCCGTATTCAACTACCCTATAGGAACCCTTATAGTTTCACAACCCTTGTAGTTTTTACTATATATTTAATATATCATTAATTCTTCTTCGGCGGGAACGGACTCGATTAGATGCATAGCCTGCATCAAAAGTACGTCGCGGGGACGGTAATTTATGTTTTGGGAAAGTATCCTATGAAACTCAGTGACACATTCATCCTCGATGTAATCATTTGCAAGTATATACGAAAAGCGAGCCATTGTATTCGACAACAACCTAGTGCGTAGGTGGCACCTTTGTGGCACATACAGTAAACAAACCACATTGACACATCACACGTCACGTCAATCACATGGCCTACCGCGAAACAAGAAAATCGAAATTTCGTTATCTAATCTCTCTATCACTCTTGCATATTCGAGCGATAAAGAGGCAGATAACTAAATTTCGATTTTCGCGTTTACCGGTAGGCCCTTGTTAACAAACCGCCTTGATGCATCAATGTCATATTTTATTGTCTGTGAAACCTTGTCAAAAACAGTTTAAGGCACAGTATGTATAAGTTAGTCTATGAATTTACTGAGTCGGTAGTGCTGCACTCTGGCGGCAGAACATTGCAGTAATATCCCCTTTTAACCAGGTTTCACTATAGTAGTCAAAAATATGTTTACATTTTTTGCCTTATTACAAAGGAATAAGGTCCAAAAGTGTAAACATTATCTTTGACGTCGACTGTCCATTTTGATGAAAAAATTAAACTAGTTGAAAAACATGAAACTGAAGGCTCTCGACTGACAGCAGATGACGGCCAACAGGCCACCGGCCGGCTATCTGATAATGTGTGTGTAAATTGGACTGCAGGCCACGGACTGTCCGGCAGATATCTGTCGACGCTGACCGGAATCGACGAGCCGTAGTTCGAATAGCCGTCAGTCCAAAATCTGAAGTAGAACTGTTAATGTGTGGCCTTTTGCGATCAACTGACAGGCTGATATCGTCCGGCGAACTGTCAATTTGTAGGGACCTGTCAAAATTATATCAGACTATTGCCGGCGGACGGCCGTACGGTGGGAAACTGACGACTCGTCTGTAGTCGCAGAGGTGGCAGCAGACCATTGCCGGCCGGCAATAATCGCTTATGTTTGTGGACGTTATTGGTCTAGGACGGCAGGCCGCCCGATAAGGCCAGAGACTGCAGGCGGACTGGTAATCAGTGGGCCCCTTTAATACACATAAAATTATACGTAGGTTATACGTAGTGGTGTAGATTAATTTTACTTGAAATGACAAGCTATTTTTAACCCAGGTTTTCCCTACTTAAGTTCTCCGCCTATCTATACATACTTAGTATAAGATTTCGCAAATGTACATTGTTTTTTTTCACTATGGTTGAAAAAATACTGTGAAATATGCACAGTTTTGGTACAGATCAAAACTAAATACGTTTGGAGCGTTCCTTAATTTTCGAGAACAGATTTTTTTATTTTACATATTAGACATACCTATGCAGCTATGCACCTTAAGAATGAAATTTGTACGGCAGAACGAGATAGATATCAAACGGGATATTTACCTATATTAAATGTACAAGTATAATTATTCAAGCTATTTATAAAAGTTCATGTGAACTTCAGATTCAAGAACATGTTACCATTTTGAGCTTGTTTTGATTTTGACCGTGACAGTCGTAGTGATTGACGTGCACCTCACGCACGACTTTCACTTCATTTCGCATGCACCAACCAGCGTGAGCGATCATCAAGGTCGGATCGAAATAATATCAAAACCTTAACAAATTGTGAAATCTGAATCGTGCTCCAGCCAGACAGATAGGTACATACAACATAACGGATAGGGGTCATAAGAAGAGCTACATAACGGAACTTTTTAGCACAGTTTCAATTATAGAGGTCTTAGTTGCGATGTGGTATGTGGTCAATTCCTGAGGCAAAATTAAGAAAAGCGCTAACATCTAAGTTGCAATTATAGAGGTTCCAAAATTTCAATTATACAGGCCTTTTGGTCTCAAGGGACCGGGACAGAACGTTTGGTTGCAATTAAAGAGATTTCCCACTTATCCAGGTGCCAATTAACCAGGTTTCGCTGTATTTTACGAAAGCATTTTCGCCCAAACTAAAACGGGATTGCTTCCCCTGCGCTTGCGCGATCAATAGTTATTGACAAAAATTATTAACTGAAATGGATCTTATACACTAAAGAAAAGTGACCAAGTCCACCGGTGGCCGAGGCGGGAATCGAACCCGCGCCTTCAGGTTACGCGGCTAACGTCCTGACCACTAGATCACCCGGCCACGGCGATACCCGTCCCATCCTCTGGTGTATGCTGTCTTTGAAAGGCTAGGCGCCTTTGACCAACTTTGAATATTATAGTAGTGTCACTACTTACAAAATAAATCTAAAAGCATTTCGTAAAATAATCGGATTTGTTCCCTAGTTGGATTTAATGCTATAACCATGAGACAGAGTTCTCCTTTAGGGCACTTAGACCTAAGTAATGTTATGTATGCACATAACATACTTAGGTCTAACACAACACACAATGTAAACGTCGGCAGGGTCGGCCTAAGGGGAGATGGCGGGACGACCTGGACACATTTCTCAGCAGTCCAGTTGCTGCAGTTAATCGGGAAGATTGGAAGTCTAGGGGGGAGGCCTTTGCCCACAGCAGTGGGACACGTTATAGCCTCGTTAAAAATATATGTAACGTATATAGGATATGGAGCCTGATAAGTGATAACCTTAGGTAACATTCACGCTTGCTTTACGGAAGGTCATGTATGCTATCATGATATAACTGACAAACAAGTGTCATGCAGTTTCTAGCTAAAGACGGCAACAAAGTGGAAACTCTAGAATTCTACTTATTGGACAAATCACAATTAAGTATGATTTATAATGAAAAAATGAATGAGCGTTGATATTGACAAATCAGAATTGCATATTGATGAAATATTGCAGACTGATAGAATAGATAATGATTTAACTTGGGACTACGTAACGCAATTGGTAATTTAAGAAGACAGTCTATATATTAGCACCTACTTATGGTACATTATAAATATTATAACTTACTAGACGGGCCCGCAGCTCCGCTCGCGTAAATGAAATAAAGAGTTCGTCTTATGTTTAGTTAAATACCGACATTATTATGTATTCAACCCTGCCATGGTTTAAAACTGTGATAGGGATTTCTTATTTGTAGCCGTTATTTGGATAACTCAATTCGCAAATTTGTCAAAAAATGATGTGATTTGATAAAAGGCAAGATTGTATTTTTTCATCTACACGTATTTATTTAAAACTTGTTTCAATATAAAATTATTATTTGTTCTTATAAACATAGTTGCAAAAACGTTCATTAGATTAATTTTCGCCTTAAGACGAATATGGACGACCACCGCCCTTAAATCGCCTTTTCATACAAACATAGGTAGTCTAGTCCTCTCGGTCTTGCGATAGCTCTCGCCAGTCGCCATGGCCGAGGTTGAGCAGGTCTTGAGCAACTACGTCGTTTCAGCGGTACCTAGGACGTCCACTCGGGCGCCTCCCATTTTGTTGTCCCAAGTACCTGCGCTCTCTTCACGGCACGATCCTCTCCCATTCTCTCTAAGTGTCCGAGCCACCACTGAATTTAGCCGCTTTTGTCTCTCAATATTTCGCCACTATATCGGACCACATCCTTATTTCTAATGGCAACAAAATTATATTACGATATTTGGCTGACTGCTGACTGTATATTTGCTTATTTTTATCAGGTCGCTCAATAATATCTGAACATGCACTTTAATCTACCTACATAACTTACTATCAACTTTGTATTTTTGGCCCATCTCAGCATTCTTAGCCCGTTCCCCGGACGAATGGCAATGTTTGCCGAAGCCGTGAAAGTCAATCTGAATAATATAACTCAAAAATAAATTTAAAACAACAAAATACAAATTGATAATAATAATATAGTAATTACTTTGATTGATAAGAATGATAAGTCATATATGACATAAATCACTCGTATGGGCTCTATAGACTAAGGTTGAGGTTGGCAGCACTTTTTATTTTACTTCGTGTAAAAAAACTCAGAAATACCTGTATACCAACATGACAAACATAATTTAGTTTACTTTAACTTACGGATTATTTGGTCTAATCTGTAGCACCGCCAAACGAAAGCAACCGAGAGTTGCCCAGAAATGGCCGATGTCGTAAAATGGAGATTGTTATGAAAGTTTCTTTTCCTTATTATAAATTAAATACGCATCGGAAGCGATAGTTTTTATGCTCTAGTTCTATTCCCATATGTAGATAATTGATTTGAACAGGTTTTTCTTATCATACGTGTGTCGTATTCGAGAAACGTGTAAAAATACTTTTTTAGAAATTTGTAAGGCGCCATCTCGCTTCTTCCCTCGTTTTTTATCCCGTTCTGGTTTTTCAATTTTATATATATGATGATGATGATAACATACATATTTTATTCAGTTTTGACATTGACATTTCAGTTCTGTAAAACAGTCAGTCTTATGGCAAAAAACACGAAATGTTTTATTTTAATTTGCATAAAATTAGACATAATTATATTAAAATTAGCATTCTGAATACAATCACCGTCTATCATGTTTCAAACTCGTCCCTAACGTAAACAAAGCAAGATGAATTCTAAATATTAGATTCATGATAAAGTTTCCAACTCTGGCGTTTAGTTTTAAGTGCTTTGTTTTAGCTCAAAACTTAAAGTATTAAGTCTTGCTTTTTGTTTTGAGGGCTTGTATTTATAAAATAATATCTAATTTCGCTATTTTATTAAATTGCAAGTGCTTCGTTTTGTCTTCGCCGGGATTAAAATTAGCCTTAGCAATGGGATTAAAAATAATTAGGATTATTACTGTGTGTTTTTAAAAAAATGGCCGAAGACTGCTCAAAACTGGGAGGAATGGAACTCGCCCACCGAGGGTTCCGTACAAATTTAACTTTTTTTTTACAAATTTATAATTTTCAGATTTTTCCCTGTACTTGTAGTGCATAGTGTAAAGGCGCCCACTGATTAACAGTCCGCTGGACGGTATCGGCCTGTGAGTTAGAACTGACAGGCCGATACCGTCCGGTGGACTGTTAATCAGTGGGCCCCTTAAGACGATGTTACTCGCCAAATTTCATAGTTCTAGATCAATATTTTTTTTTTATAATTGACAAACAACAAAACTAACATTGACATCTCTGTCTGTCTTTTTATGTGATCGTTGTCACGTTCGCTTCGTCGTTTTAGTTACAACAGTTATTTTATTACTTTGTTTAATAAAGTTTAAATCATTGAGCTATCGATAACAGCGGCCTTCACACTAAATTCGTCTTTACATTGATACCACAAAATACACTAACGGCCCAATTCTAACAACGCTTATAAGATGTTACAGTGATACGATACCGGTCTTTCAGTGTCAAAAATGATGCTTTTGGTTGTAGAAATGTAACTTTTAATACTTACAGATCGGTATCGTATCGCTGTGACATCTTATAAGCAATGTTCGGATCGGGCTGTAAGATAATATCTACTAAAACATAAATATTATCAAGTTAACGACCTTTTAATATTAAAACAAGCCGCTGACGTCAAAACTTACAAGTGAATTATTTGATATTTAAAATATAAAGTTACACGTGAATTATTTGATAAGTATTTAAAATATTAAGTCTTCAAAGGTATCGTCTAAATTAGTTGGTAAGTACATTAGTACAGTCAACTACAAAAATTGTTATGCGTTTGTAATTTAAGAGAAGATTAATGTAATTTGATAAGTTTTTAATTAAATTGGACACTTAATGTTTTCGGTTACTTCACCTTCAATTTACATCATTATTTAATAAAGTAGATAAAATTAATTATTAATCAACCGACCGATTGAATAACAATACAATACAAATACTTTTTTATAAAAGAAAACAATACAGAAACAGAAGTAGAGGCACACAACAGGCGGTCGTATCGCGTAAAAGCGATCTCTTCTAGACAACCTATAAATCTTCATTCGTTCATTGTAAACATTGTATTTAGGTACCTAATTAACTTAGGTTGTCTTTAAACTTTTATGCCTTTCGTCTTCTTTTGTTTAAAAACATGAAATGTACGGTGTAAATGTGACTATGAGCTAAACTTGAAAGCTTGAAAAATATTTTATTTTTATTTTCATTGCAGTATTTTTACTGCACTAAACATTAAATCCTGCTGCATTGCCGGCAATTTTACTGCCGCAGGCAATAACTTTACGAGTAATTTATTTGAATTTATTTCTTCCAGTCACTTCCCCTGGATTACCTGTTTGCAATGGCTTAGAGTGTACACTTTACAGCGCTGCGTTGCAATAAAATAGGATTTATTTACAAGATTTATTGGAATATTCGTTAAAATTTAAAATGCGTTATTTATTGTTTTTCATCGCACTTGGTCGTACGTTTCAAGGGTGACTTTAGACAACTTGCAGGGACCGAGCTACTAGTATTTAAAAAAAAAAGTTGCGCACATGAGAAGTTATATTTCATACCACGCAGAACTCGTGATAACAAGGCCTAGGGTAGGGTCAACCGGGGTAAATGCGACACTTGAGATAAATGCGTCTTTTAAACGTTTCTTTTAAATGGAACATGGAGGAAAATTTAAGTTTGGAAGATATCTTCAAAAGACGCATTTACCACAAGGGACGCATTTACCCCGGGTGACTCTACTTGACCTTAGAAAAACGGACGGACCTATACCTACTAGCATATTTTATTAGAAAGGTAGTTTTGCCAACCCTAATTTTCAATGAACTACATAATCGATAAGATAATTTACTGATCTTATACGATCAATTAATTTTTCTCATCTCTCCTAATGTCTTATTATGCGCTATCCTCGGTGAGCGAGTCCGACTCACGCTTGACTAGTTTTCCTTCGTTTTTACATCTAAGAATCGTAATAAAACACCGTCTTCTTTGACGTATAAAAAGCCAGAGGATTCCCTCGTTTATTTTCTTGTGTTTCAAAGGCTTAATGAAGTTATCATTTTAATATTTTCTAGGGGAAACTCTTTTGAGACTGTAATGACATTGGAACCGCGGTAGAAGGAACGAAGCGCAATTAAATAATTACAATACTTAATGAAATAGATAATTATCTTACTTTTTGAATAAAATATTCACTCGTTATATTCCTATAAGGGGATAGTGGACGACGGCTTCTCCATACAAACATAGTCCCCACTTTCCTCCCTGGATATGGATATTTACATCGTGGAAAATATTTTACACAATTTTTTGTATATCGACTATTATTGACCATAACTACGAGTATGCCCCTTCGTTTGACTTTTTGGTTTTCTGGATTACTATAAGGGTTAGTGAGCTATGTTTTTAGCTCACTAACTCTTATAGTAACTCTTATAAATAATAACTAAAACATCAAAAAAAATCGAACGACCCCTCAAGCTGTAATTAATAAACATTAAATTGCGTAAAAATATTTTTTATAATGTTAATATACAGAAGAGGAAAATGGGGACTACGTTTATATGGAAAAGCGCTCACGTGACGTCGTCCCCTTTCCTCTTAATGGCAATGGCAATACCAATCTCACCACAGTTATTTATTTCATACAAGTAGCACACCTGCTATCATCCTCTACTTGTTCCGCTTACACCCATTGCCAGATTACATGACATATACGAGTACATGCATGTGAACATGACATATACCATACAAACAACTAACAACTGCCGTATATCACCGCGGGAATGATCTTGTATTATCAGCAGGCCTTAGGGTTAACGCCCACAGAAGTGGGCGGTGGTGTTGATATCATATCAACCAGGGCTCGGAACCGGTATTGGAATACCTGTTAAACATCATCCTCCGTGCGTTATCCCGGCATTTTGGCAGGGCTCATGGAAGCCTGGGGTCCGCTTGGCAACTAATCCCAAGAATCGGCGTAGGCACTACTTTAACGAAAGCGACTGCCAAAGTTTTAGAGCCCTAATATGTTTTTGCTGGAAGTCTCGCAGTTTAAGCAAACTCTGCATGACAAAGTAAGGAAATGTCATCATTAAACTAAAATTTTATGAATGAATGTAGTTTAAAATGACGCCTCTCTCTTTTCGCTCGCTGACTTTGTTCTGTTCAAGTCAGTGCAAATTTATATATGAACGTTTCTGTTCAACGTCGGGCATAAGGGCGATGCTCATGTGTGTATCAACCTCTACCCTAAACCATCCCATAATTTACATAACAAATACATAATTAGATGTTTACAAGTCACAGCGACGTCTGTCTGCTCGTTGGCCCTTTGACTGCCTGGTAAACAGACAGATGAATAGCCTGCTTACTGTCACAATACAAAACACCCTTAGTAGAGCGTTTTCACATTGCCCGACCAAATGTCGGATGTCGAATAACCCATGGAGGAAGATTACTGCTAAAGAGCTTAAGAGCAACGATACTCATGTGTGCTTCACCCTTTATCCTAAGCCTTAGCGTAATTTACATAACAAACAATTCCATGTTTACATTGTTTACAAGTCACAGCGATATCTCTTTCTGCTCTGCCTCTTTGACTGTCTGGTAAACAAAGGGATAAATAGCCTGCTCACTAGGGATCGGATACCGGTATTTTTTGTATGGGAACGAAAACGGTATTATTTCGTTCTTTGTTCATTAATTTATTTCTAATTGGGCAATCAATCAAACTAAAAACACAACTTAGTCCTACATTTGAAGTTTTTTTTTTCGAAAAATATGGTCATTTCTAAGTTTTTGCGAAAAACCTGTTCCGATCCCTGCTGCCCACTATCACAATACAAACTATTACCCTTACTGTTCTTTATTCTTTATTCAGGTAAACACTAAGTATAAGTTTACAGCTCCAGCCAAGGCACTTATACTGTTAATAGGTACATAATTATGTTGTCACTATCATAAAATTAGTACACTTATTGTATTACACACTTTTCGAACTATCTTTAGAATTAAACATACATATTATGTATTACTAAGTTAGATAGAGATTAAAAAAAAATCTGATATTAAATAACATAGGTAGAGTTTAAAAAAATCCTGATACCGTAAAATGGGGTGAGTTGGGTGAAATTTGACTTTCAAACCTCGATAAAATTTTATTTTTACATGTGAAAACTGAATGGTGTATATAATAAGTGGTTCGGACGTTTGTATTTTAGTTTGTATTTTATTTTGGGTAGTTCCATTTCATAACTTTGACGATAAAGAGGAAAACCCACCTCACCCCGTAGTGCCTCGTATTTGGGGTGACAGGGTTTTCCATACAAAGGTGATTTTGGAAGATTGTTGGATCGATTTTTTTTTATTATGCGTATTACTATAGCCCCATTTTAAATTGGAATACATTATTTTTATAGCAGTAGCCTTAAAAACACACCTCACCCCCCTCTCAAACCTTCTCTCCCCATTCATAAGCCATAGCTCCCCGCGAAACCTACTCACCCCGTTTTACGGTACTACGTTGTTTGGTTGTGGGGACGGGCGGCCACTTGTCTGCGAATATGTCTGCGTTTTGGACTGTAGCTATGAAGTTATTTAGTAATTCTAATGCTCGGTACGTGGGTGCGTTTGAACCGTGATAGGTGCGAACATTTGGATATGCGAAAAGGTCGTTACGTACAGTCGCCTTCAGATATATCGGAGCGGTCAACGCGCTCACAAATATCTGAACACGTCTTGTCAGGACATTAGAGTCCGTGTTCAGATATTGTGAACACCTTGGCCGCTCCGATATATCTGATGGCGACTGGGCGTTAAGCCTGTATTCAATTATTGTATTTCTGCTCGTGACGAATCGGAGGAGAGGCTAACACAAAATTGTAGTTTTTATGTTGAATCGTTACACGCTTTTACGAAAGCAAATGCAATAAAAAAAACAACGGGTTGCACTCCGGGAGTGCCGACAGAAGTGAAAACTCAATGACTAGTCCAAAATGTCTGCAGCACTATGTACCTATAATTAACCCATCCTCCTTTCTATTGAAAAACTTTAGTTCCGAAATTGCTGGTCAGTGAGCTTGTTAAAAATTCGAAATACAAATTTGTAGCGTTAATTGTTTAAAATTCGAATAGAAATTGTAAAGTTACCTTGCAGACCTCGCATCTAAATATATTTGGTCATTATATTTTGAGTTTTATTCACCAGTACTAGAGTTCACTTTTATTAGCGATTTCATCAAGATGTAGCTTTATTGAATTATATTTTAGTGATATAAAGTTAGAATGTAACTGTGAGATCCTCGTATTTCAACCCGTACAAGATTAGAACCTTTTTCATGTAATGTCATTGAGTTTTTCTTTATTGATTTAAATGCCATCTAAATGAGTGGCCATCTAAACCTTACGGTCACGTGATCGCGTTACGCTGTCTCGAGTTTATCATGTTTCCTCCACTTCAAAAAGTGCCCAGCGCCGCTAAAGAAGTTTTCACTTCAAAAAACACACAGAAATTAAATTATATTTGCAAGGGCAGACTCCTTAAACCTTATTAGGTTAAAGTTGGTTCGATAGGAAAAACCGGACAAGTGCGAGTCGGACTCGCGCACTAAAAACAATCGCACATCAAACTGCAATATCGCTAGCTTCAACTGAAACTTTTGAATGATTGAATAGAAAAAGAACTCTATCGACAACGAATAAAGAGTGATTTTCGAAGGGCAGTGAAAATAATAGCGTGCAACAGTCAAACACAATATTTTAAAGTCGACGACTGAGCTATGTATTACGTCGATCCTCAATCCGGCCTTTCAATTTGAGGTGCTGCGCCGCAGATAATATATTCATACCAGTAGACGCATTATAATAGATATGAGATCAAATTAATAGACCAGCATATGAGAGATGGTAGACAGACGAATGCGCTGGTTCGGACAAATGATGAGAAGGGACGAAGAGTACGTTAGTTAAAAAAGGCTTTAGCTATCCCGGAAAAGAGAAAAGGCAGAGAGTGCCCTCTAGCTACGTGGTGGATAACTGTAACCAAAGACCTGGAACGGGCTCTGCTGGACACACAGACAACCCAGGATAGGGGATACTGGTGCCTAAAGACGAGGCACCAGTATCCCCTCAAATGAAGGTATAACTCTAAAAAGATGAAGATGCACTGAAAAAGGTTTTTCAAACGCTCTGGTACAGATACCACGGCACTATTCTCTAAAGTGTAGTCCTATCTGGAAATAAGTTTACGTTGTTTTATCACAGAGTGCCCATGGCCACCTCCCGTCTCCATCATCAAATCAGTTCCATGTCATCATAATATTGTATTGTCATCCAATTTATCAATGTATGCAAAATTTCAGCTTAATCGGAAATCGAGAAGTGGGTCAAATTTAGCTTCCAAGATTTGACCTTCACTAACTAACATACATACATATTTTCACCTCAGCAGCTCGAACAAGGGTACTTTGCTTCTTAAAAACAGTGAGCAAAATGCGATTTTGCTCACTAAGTCATTTTGTCTCACTCAGTGAGCAAAATCGCATTTTGCTCACTGAGTGAGACAAAATGAGTGAGCAAAATCGCATTTTGCTCACTGAGTGAGACAAAATGTCATTTCTACATGCGGGGTCTAATACAAGTTCGATATACTTGGGTTCTATTATCTCTGTCCCTCTAGGTATGTTCTCACTGCTTAGGGTGAAAAATTTTGTGTACTACACGAGATCAAAGTTATTTACATCTCGTGCGCTTTTGAATCCCTTACTACGCTCAAGATCCCTTATTTCGCTTGCACGGGACTCAAAATAAGCACTCGAAGAAATATCAAACTTTGATCTCTTGTTGTACAAATAACTATTACATACCTACTTAGGGGCAAGCTAAATAAAAGCTTGTAAAAAGCATGAAATTTAAAGAAACTAGAAAGCATGAAAACAGACATTATTTTGATTTTAATGACGACATGTTACTTCAAAAATAAAACTACTGAAACGGATTATATCGCGTATATTGAATTCAAATTGAATTAATTCCGTTTCAATAGTTTTATTTCATGAGTAGCGGTTTACCGAAGACAATATTATGTTACTTCAAATTCAAATTGGCCTCTAGATCGGTCTTATGTGTGGGCACTGGAAATGTATACTGTGCTGTGGAGCCGGCGGGCTTAGGTGCAAAATTCCCGCCGCCCCAGTGGCTTTGCCGTCTCCCGGGATTGCACTCCGGGGTTCTAAACTGGACAAAAAATTACCGTAGCAATACTACATTCTACAATTTATTTTCAAACTTTGGCAAAACCTACATGTAGCATACAGAATTTAATCTTAGCTAATCAAAACTTTTATTAACCTATCACAACTTTTTTTAATGGCGGGAAATTGTATTGTATTGTGTGTATTAAATATTCAAAGCTGCGTGTGGAATATATTTATGGAGTAGGAATAAAGGATGACTCACGCTAGACAGGGTCAAGCCCGGGCCGGGCACATGCCATTTTCTATGACGGCTGATCGGCAATCACCGGAAGCTCCGGCCGGCCCTGGGCCGGTCTAGCGTGAGTCATCCTTAACTGTCATACGTGTCAGATAATGGTACATTCATGTGGACCATTTTTTTAGTCAAAAATATAGTCAGAAAAAGTAAGGGTAAATCGCCTAGCGGTACGGGCATGTGGTGCGAAAGGGATGAAAGCCATGTGACGAGAAAGGTATTTAATTACGAATGAATGTGGAGGGAAGTACGAGGAAAGGAAAACCGAGGAAAAAGTGGATGGACTGTGTGAGAGATGATATGAAACGAACGCAAGTGAATGATGAAATGACGGGCGACAGAGAGGTGTGGAAGAGAAAGACGTGCTGCGCCGACCCCAAGTGAATGGGACAAGGCCAAGAGAATGATGAAAAATCTGAAAAATATAGTCAAAGCGTCGCCTATATACCTACTTAGATGTATAGATATATTCCGGCGTTGGTAATTGCCTATTAACCTGCATCTATTGTCTAGTCCATTTATATTTCGCAATGGCTATACAAACGCGAAAACCGATACACGTAATAATTAACTTTCGATATGTTTCCTCGCATTTCTCTTCAAGACGTTTGCTTCGTTTTTCCTGACCTTTGACTTATTGATTCCTTATAGGGTCTCGTATTACGGACAAAATTGACTCCTGATATTAAATCAATGATCTTTTGAGGTCATAGGTCACGTATTTAACGAGAAAGGGATTTTTGGTTTGAGGGGACTCTGAAATACACGTAGTTAAATTCAAATTCAAAAATTCAAAATTAAAAATATATTTATTTATGAGAGAGAGAGTAGGTACCTACACCTACTATCTCTCATGGAAAGCCACTTATTAAAAATAACATACAGTTAGGAAATTCTATGTATAAAGGCGAACTTATCCCTTTGAGGGATCTCTTCCAGCTAACCTTTGAGTAGATGAGAGGAGAAAATAAGAAGAGGGTGACAAATGCTGAAACATGTACAATAAGGTACCAGGAAGACAAAGGATATGAATACATGCATAATTTATAGGATAAAAACATATAATAACCCAAAAAGGAATGGGGAAATTACACTAAAATTAGCAAGAAGTACCTTATCGCAATAAAATCCAAATTACAAAATTAACAACTGTTTTAATCTAAAAAAAAAATCAAACTTAAATACGCGATTAAGTCCCGAGTGTAGTTTGATAATATTTAATAATCGTGAAAGTTTAAAATCAGTGTTTTAATCTTGTTTTGGCCGTATAAGTTTAAAATATGTAATATAAAAAGTATACATAAATATAATATATATATATATATATATATATATATATATATAATTTTGCTCGTAGAACCGATGGCCATTGGGGCGGAAAGGTTCTCGAGTGGCGACCACGTACCGGAAAGCGCAGCGTGGGTAGACCCCCCACAAGGTGGACTGACGACCTGGTAAAGGTCGCGGGAGTCCGCTGGATGCGGGTGGCGCAAGACCGGTCATTGTGGCACTCTTTGGGGGAGGCGTATGTCCAGCAGTGGACGTCCTCTGGCTGATATGATGATGATGATGATGATGATGATGATGATGATGATGATGATGATGATGATGATGATGATGATGATGATGATGATGATAAAATTTTGGAAAACATTTCATAAATTTAATTATTTTTCAGAATCCACAATGGAGGCTGAAGCCAGCGCGTCGCACGTCGCCCCGATCCTGGAGACAGGCAACGGCGACGTCAAGATGCTCAAACGGATGGAGACAGTCCCCGACATCAAGAGAGACACAGCGGGGATTACTACGCAATACATTGCTACTGGCATAGGTAAGATCATTATGACTATTTCTAGTTTCTATCTAAGTAAGACATATAAATGTGTAGTAGGTATGAACATACTTAAAAGAATGGAAACAGTACCTAAAATTAAGAGAGACACAGCGGGGATAACTTCACATTTATCGCTGCAGGCATTGGTTAGTTGGTCGTTATCATTTTAACAAAAGTTATCATGCTCTTATTCAATCTTGATTCAAGTAGGGCATAGTATTTTGGGGTACTGGCGATATTGTGTAACGCTGCTTATTCTGGAGGTATCGGGTCGTAAAAATGCTAAAAAAGATAGAGTCTGATGTCGACTGCGACAGACAGAAGCAGAAAATATAACAATAGTTATTTGTGCACAGTTACGACAGTTTAGGTTAAGGAGTATGTTTCTATCTGTTTCAGTTAATCTCGGAGCCTTCGCTGCCGGAGTTTGCGTAGCCTGGTCATCATCAGCACTGCCGCTTCTCACCAGTTCCTCGGGGGTAGTAAGGAATTCATTTTTATGCCATTAATAACATATTATGCTAAGAAGAAAATATGCAACAGCTAATTTTGAATTTGTGCACTCTCAAGCGAAGAGAGTAATGCGATCTCTCTTTTAAGGTACCGTTCGGATTCAGACTACATCAGCATTACTACTGCAGCAGCAAAGTCGCGCTGCAATACTGCAGCAAGAAACGTCAAAAATTACTTATCAAGAAATTTATATTCAATTTGTCATTTTCTGCAGTAATTCAGGCGACAGTATGCTGTGTAGTCTAAATTCGAACGGTAGGAAGCAAAGTGAAAAGATTTAACTGAACCAATAAGCTTCAATCTAAGTCTCTGTCTTTATTTTCCATTAGGTGAAACTAGGATACAAATATCAGATTTATACCCGACATTGATACATGTAGACGCTATTAAGAAGCATGGTCGGTCGTTTTAGAGTTGCCATTGTAGAAAGTTTAACAAAAAATTTAGAACAAGAATTAGTACTTCGTGTGGTAAGAAAATTAGGCAGATTTTCCTACTTTTTCTTAGAAGTTCAAAAGATAGGTAACTACTACCATAATTCTTACTCGTACAAGTACGCTGGGACGTACGAGGATAAAGCTATGTAAATCGTTAAAGTATGTGATACTTGCTTCGCTATTATATCTAAGAGTATCCTCCTCCAAGCTCCCAAGGCACATTGTCTTCAGAATGTCTAATAAATCAAATTACAAAAGTTCTAGCCGCTAAAACCAAGTCTAAACTGCACTGCGCACTTTCAAACTCGCATCGAAAACAACCCTTAGAACTGTTTCGCGCGAAACTCAACTTTACCTCACCTATTTTTAAAGTACTTACATATTTCTTTAAAGTTCTATGATAACGAAAAGCGTATTTTTTTTTACAAAAATGACCTTTAACCGACGATATAAAATCCTATTCGGCACAAATTAGATTATTTTAAGCAATTGGATAGCGGTATCATAAGTCAGGATGTCACCGCATGCAGGTTTCGCTGTGGCAATATTTGTACCTATTGTATGTTTGGAAATATTGCTCAAACTGTAAAAATAAACCCATTGCATCTCTACAACTCGTTGCATCACAAAATAGGCAAATATCTACGCCATATGATCACTTGATTCTAGTTGAAGGAAAGGTAAAATTTTTCAAAGTTAACAGTAGGATTTTTTTGTATAAATGGTAACTGCCCTGGCACACTATTAATACCTATTTCATCGGAAGATTTACAGAAGTTAAAGGATGGTTCATAATTAATGGCGGAATCTCGTACCAGGATATAATAGTTGCGTTTATTAAAATCTTCGCTTAGTTTTGGCACATTGGTTATTAGTTTACTTATCCCGTTATTTAACCCCTGGAGCGCCCCAGTATGGAACTCCTATACTAGTTACCAGCACACGTGTCTGTTTAGGGCGCTCCACGGGTTAACGGCTTGTTAGATTTTATAGAGAATTAAGAATAACGCTATTTCAATCTAAAGCCTCGGTTTTAACATATTCTACAAATAATTTAAACCTATAGCCGGCGATATTACCAGCAGTGGCAATATTCCCCTTCATATAAACAGCACGTCACTAGCTCTCGAAACTTGTACAAGTTCGGGCATGAATTTCACTAAATCTGGCCTAGTTTTGTACATTTTGCGGGTTTTAGACACATTTACACGGGAAACTTGCCAAAAGATAGCAATCATAGTATAAAGGAAGCCAGTAGTTTAATTTGGCGTTTGGGAATAATTATCGTTTCAATCGTCCGGACGACCCGAAGGGAAAGTATCTATAGGTTGGTTATGTCCAGTTTATGATTTACATTTTTGCAGTTTTATGCGGTTTCGAAAAATCACAGTTCAAGTGGTGATTTTCTAGTAGACAGTAGTTTGGTTTTGTAAGTCAATCTATCTTAAGAAGTACAGTCAGTAATTAAGAATAATATATAATAATACAACAAAGTTGCATTACTGATTTTAACTCTGCCAAAGACTTATGAAAGTTATGAAATTCTGTAGCTTGCCAAAGTGCTGTTACAGTGTATTTTAAATAACGCATTTATTTTAACGTTTCCTTTATGTCTTGGCACGCCAAATAGCTGCACACTAACATCTGCAGCCTAATTACCTTTGTACATCAGTTTTTTATTTAAACGGCAGTTCAAATATAAAATGACCTTGAATTTATTTTTGAGGACACTAGTACCAGTAGTAGTAGTAGTAGTAGTAGTAGTTTGGTAGTAGTAGTAGTAGTAGTAGTAGTAGGGTACCTAACCTACATACTAAAGCAGACCTATATCAACTTTTACTAGCTTTTATCATCGAGTTTCCTGTAACTACCTACTCCTATCTACTTGTATTTAGCAGAAAGCTGTGCGACATAGCAAATATTTCATATCTGATATTTGTTCACGTAAAATTCTACAGCATTACAGCTAGGGGCGCCAATGCGCTGTAAAATTAAATAGATAATAGTAAAGTTACAATAATAAAATTATATGATGAATATGACAATAATTAATTTAGCTAGGTATGTTGATTCACAAAAAAGTAAAACATTTTTATAAAGTTTATGATGTTTGTCGGGAAACAAGTCGCAGTCCGGTGCAAATATACCTACAACATAATATATGAAAAAAAAACATACATTCAAACAAGATAATTTATACAACAGCGGCTTTCTAAAGAAAACCTTCTTTTTTATATTTGGGAAATTTGATGCCCACCCTACCGAAAATCGCGATCTCTTTTGATCCTCCTATGAAAACAAGTGCCCCAAGATGTTTTCCTACTCATTATAATTATACCTGCTATAAAAGTACTTACTATCAAAATCGGGTTTAGTAGGTAAGCAATTTCCCCGAGCCCGCAAAATGAGTTAATAGAAACTTTCCCATATAATTAAGTAGGTGGTACTTAAAATTTATCAACTCCAAAGTAAGCTTTGCCTTCTGAATACCGAAGAAGCTAGTTTGAAAGCAGTGTAGACGGGCGTTTATGTTCGCAATAATTTATTGGCTACGTGCACAAGTATTACACTTTGCGAGATTTTACCGCGATACACAACTGTGTATAGCTGTGTGTGATAATCGACTGATTAACTTCGATTATAGTAGTCAAATGGGTTGCAAAAAGCGACCACTCATTAAAAGTGGTAAAAATGATTTTTTTTTGTGTGCTAGAGAACTTTCAACTGTCATATGACTATTTTAACGCTCCATTGCCACCAGGCCCTGGGTTTTTCCAGTTCGTACACAGCAGAAAAAATGCCGGGTTCCTGACATAGTTCCAAAAGTTATATGCTATTATTTATATCCACTAAGGCAATAACGGTTTTCAGCGTCGAACACAACAAGTTACAGTAAAAGAAAGGCATCATTAACAAATTGGCCGTACAATTTGGTTAAAATTGCAGAAATAATTTGAAATGAAACTTGCATCTCTCTTGTTCAGGTTCAGTTCTAGTCAAAAGTCAGCTTTAAGTAACAGGCCAATTCTGATATCAGAATGACAACTAAATAATGACATTCAGATATCATGCATTTGTCTCGTACTTGTCCGTACATGTATTGGCGCGAGCGAGACGCACGGTAACTAAATGACATCATTCAGATATCATTATAATGTCAGTGTTCGTTCGAATTGGCCTGCTAGTCAAAAATCAGCTTTTAAAAATAGGTTATTATTATTACTTGGTCTCTACGCGCGACTAAAGATCTTCGCACTCGTAGAAGTCGTTATAAACTTTCAATTTCAGTCCTACACATTTGAAGAATACAGACATTAAGAATAGCAAACTTAGCTTAGCGTACTCCCATTTTAAAGGCCGGCGATGCACTTACCACCCCTCTAATGTTGCGGGTGTCCATGGCGATGGTAATCGTTTCCCATTAGGCGATATGTCTGGTCGTTTGCCCCCTATACTAAAAAAAAAATTTAACCTAGCGTTTCGCCCGCCCCAAAACCGCCCGTCCACAACCCCGCGTGCGGACAGGAATGCTCCCCCGGGATAATTTATCGGCGCCCGCTAATGAAAACAATATTTATGGCACCCCGGCTTATTACGGCGCCCAGGCTTATTACCGAACCCGGACAATTAGTCATTTACGTGCTGAGATTGTTATTGTTTCTAGTAGGCCAATCACCGAATGGGCCCTACGGAAGACCAGCGCTGGCTCTATAGCTAGCATCATGCTGAGTTGGGTCCATTTCGTGATGCACACTTATTGATGTCTTATTTCTTTGCTGTTGTTGTCTGTACATGTTCGTACATGTTTTGTGAACGTCACGAATAAATATCTTTTATTTTTATCTATCTTTATCAATCAAATTAGATAAAAAAACGTTTTGAGAAATCCAGGAAGCTAAAAATCGTTTTAATACCTTCATTTGGACCTAAATGCGTGTATTAGGTAATCCGAGTTTGCGCAATCCCAGATGGTGTTAGTGTTAGGTGTTAGTTGTAATAGGTAACATTTTCTGTACCAACATCATCATCACTATCTGAAGCCTTATGTACTTACATTTTCATAATTTATTAAATAATTTTCTCAAAAGTTATTTATTATATTTTCATAATTTTATTAAATAATTTCTTAAAATAAAACTGATAACTTTCCATGTTTCGATATTGATCCTCTTTAATTACAGTGTTACATCGGTAAAATCGAACCGATATTCTGGTATTTCGGGATTCCGGAATTTTTGCTCTAGTTGACTACTCTCTTTTAAAGCAAAAAATATAAAATTCATCGCCAAAACCGCCATTTTGATTGCGGCACTGCAGTCTCCAAACGCAACCATTAATCATAACACGTTGGAACGCGACTGCAGTGGATTTTATAGTACTTATTGTAGCCCATTTTGTTGGCACTTATTGAAAGTAGACCGCTGGAATACTGTGAGCTAGACCTCGCACACCCGCCGCCAAAATGCAGCTCCCATACAATCGAAGTAACGCTTTCATTAACGACACACTTGAATCGAAATTAAACTTTCGTGAGACATATTTTAAAATGTTTAGACGACAACGGACTGAAGAAGGACCCCCGATGGATCCGAAACATGTTGCTAATAGCGACTAAAAATTCAAGTGAGTGAAACCGTTGTCGTCTAGACACACTTGAATGCTTAAATTATATGGCACTTGGCTTTAAATGAATATTTACGCAACATTTATCTATATCTAGTACTAGTGTTGTTATTTGCGCAGGATCGGGATCTTGTTTCGGAGGCCAAGATTCTCTTTGGATCGCTGAGCCAAAATAGTTAATTAGTTACACAAATAAAATAGAGCGAGTAGACGTAGTGTATGTATCTACTCGCTTTAAACTGGCCACACTTATCCCGCAGTTATAATACACTATCCGTATTGACTTTACGTTATTAGATTAAAAAGCGAAATCAAAAATAAATGATATATTTTTTTTTACAGGAACCGAGTGAAATGCGAGTGGAACAAACTTTGCCGACCAACGGAACTGAAACCAGACTTGAGGTACACATCACCATAAAATATCACTTAACACTACTTTAACAACCACCGACCCTTTAAACGCCCTACTAGGCATTAAAAGGGCCATTTCAGAAAAGAGTCGGGTAGGTAATGATATTTTTTTTTATATCCGCGATCCCAGGCACGCACAGCCATCTCGCTCACGCTTACGCTCAGTGAGAAAGAGAAAATAACCAGACCTAAGGAGCCTTAAAAAAGCTAAACATGTCGAGCAATAATCGACTTAAAATACGTGGGTGACCGGGTTCAATATACTTAAGATGTCAACGGCATGCAATACAGATTTCTGCTGGTTATTAAGGTAGCTGCTAGACGCGTCACATCCCTGACAAAGTAGACATTATTGTACCCCAAAAGCTCTCCTTTTGGAAGTCGGTTAAAGCAATAAGGAAGGTCTCTTGCGTTTTAGTAAAGGCTACAAATATAATGACCACCAAAAAATACTTAGGTACCCTAAATAAAAAAATCATGCTTACCAAAAAAAAATACTGAACACCAAAAAAATAAGGCCTAAAAATACAAAAGTACCACCATTTTAATTACGACTGCACTTCAAATTGTATTCAAACACCAAATATATTGAATGATCACCAAAAATCATTAATGATCACCAAATCTTGAAGACCAAATTAATGCGATATTTTCACCTAAATAAACCACTATGATTACCAAAAAATTTATACATATTACCAAATAAAGTAAACTGATGCCAAAATTACTAGCCCCTCCCGCTCAACCCCCCGTACCCCGCCCCGCATACCTACCTTACCTAATCTACTTTTCTAGTAGCATTTCGTTATGCTACTAGAAAAGTAAGTCAAACTGCTATCAGTTAAGTGGGTTAGGTTAGCAGTGCGACCCTTACAGAAACGAAATGGTACTAGAAAAGTAGGTTAGGTTAGGTTTGAACTGCGACCTTTACAGAAACGAAATGCTACTATAAAAGTGGGTTAGGTTAGGTTAGAACTGCGATCCTCACAGAACCGAAATGCTACTAAAAAAGTGGGCTAGGTTAAGTTTCAACTGCTACCCATACAGATACGAAATGCTACTAGAAAAGTGGGTTAGGTTAGGGTTGAACTGCGCCCCATACAGAACCAAACTGCTATCAGAAAAGTGGGTTAGGTTAGGTTTGAACTGCGACCCTTACAGAAAAGAAATGCTACTAGACAAGTGGGTTAGGTTAGATTTGAACTGCGACCCTTACAGAAAAAAAATGCTACTAGAAAAGTGGGTTAGGTTAGGTTTGAACTGCGAGCGCGAACGGGAAGTCCGGGCCGAGGCTGACCCAATGCGCCGCCGCCGCATAGGCCGCAGACGTGCCGCTCATGAGCGGAACCTGCCGCCCTGATGAGAGCCAGCGGGCGGCGGACATGGGGGCGTCCCCGCCCATGACGCTGGCTCCCGAGATGGTATGCGCAACCTTGTGTTCCGGAAGCGCTTCCACAGGGAAGATCACTAAAAAATAGGGGTATGGATCCTAGTCAGGATAGCCGCTGCGGGGTCGCGGACGCATTGCGCGAGCTTCCCCGTAACCCCGCATCCATAGCGGCGAGAGGACACCATGGGGTTTAGTGGGTAGTGGGGCCTCTTTACAGCCCTGAGTCCCACATAATCGTCCGGGTTTCTCCCAGGCCCGGCGGTATGCGTAGACGCATTCCCCATGTAAAAAAAAAAAAAAAAAAAAAAAAAAAGGTTTGAACTGCGACCCATACAGAAACGAAATGTTACTAGAAAAGTGGGTTAGGTTAGGTTTGAACTGCGAACCTTGCAGAAAAGAAATGCTACTAGAAACGTGGGTTAGGTTAGCTTTGAACTGCGACCCTTGCAGAAAAGAAATGCTACTAGAAAAGTGGGTTAGGTTAGGTTAGGTTTGAACTGCGACCCTTACAGAAACGAAATGCTACTAGAAAAGTTGGTTAGGTTAGGTTAGAACTGCGACTGTTACAGAAATAAAATGCTACTAGAAAAAGGTGACGAAGTGGATTAATTAACGATAATTATATTAAATATTTGCACATTTTTAATTAAAATGTGGTTACAATTTTGGTGGTCATTTACTATTTTTGTGTTTACAATGATTATTTTGGAGTCATTTGCTTTAATATGATATTAAGATTTAAAAATTTGGTTATAATTTTACATTAAAATGGAGTTCTAATTTTGGTGGTCATTTACTATTTTTGGGTTTAAAATGATTATTTTGGTGTCATTTTCTTTAATAGGATAGCAAGATGTAAAAATTTGGTTATCATTTCACATTAAAATGGGGTTTGAAATTTGGTAATCATTTAGTATGTTTGGGTTAATAATGATTAGTTTGGTGTCATTTCCTTTAAAAGGATAGTAAAGTGTAATAAAATTGGTAATCATTTCACATTAAAATGGTGTTATAATTTTGGTGATCATTCATTATTTTAGGGTGGTAAAATAGATTTTTTTGGTATTAAATTTTATTAAATCTGGTGATCAGTTAAATAGCAGCCTTTAGTAAATACTAGAAACAAATGAAAAACATTCCTAGGAAAACATACCCTGCTTGAGGTAATGCTGGCTTTACACGAGGTAAGCTACTGTCGCTTAGCACTTCCCACTTGCACTTGAACTACTTTTGTGTACAGTCAGCATCAGTAGTAGCGGGTAAAACAATATGCCAAAACATATATGCCACCCTGGATAACTTTTACAAATACAGATAAATCGTTAGTTTGCGTTCAAAAGTATCTGTTACCATCTAATATTTTTTCTAGGTACAGTCACCACACGGGATTGTTATGACACATAGGGTTCTTGCTAACTTGGAAATTCTATAGCGTAAGTATTGAACAACCAATTAAGCTAGGACCCTAAATGGCGTAACAATCGTGAAGCGTGATGGTACATAGGTATATGTCGCGTTTTGATACTCAATACTCAATACTCAATACATGGTTACAGAGGTGGTATATACATTTTATAATTACAGATCACATTATGTACCCTGTTGGGCGCAGCAAAAAATAAGGAGGGAGGCACTTATATAATTATTACAATGATAAAAATACATATAGATTTCACTTAATACTAATGTTACTGTCTTCTAAATATTCATTTAAGGAATAATAACATTTCTCAATCAGTAATTGTTTCAGCTTGCGGATAAATGCTGTTTCAGTTGTTTCCGATTTTAATTCTTCTGGCAATTTGTTATAGATTTTTATTGACATTACAATATATATGATAAGCTATTTGAGAATGGTACAGTATACTTTTGACGCGTAGTTTGATCCGCTATTTTAGATGCTAACTGTATAAATTAAAACCATACCGTCTTAGGGGAATTGCAAGTGTACCTAAATAAAATAAAAAATGAGGTCGCTCAGTTTTTTAGTCACTCGCACGATAACTTCCATATTTCGGAGAGCTTAAGCCTCCATTTTCAAGCTTTTTTAAAGCATTTACACACAAAAAACTAGCTCCAGCAGTAACTATATTACCGCCCACTCGGGAAGAAAAACTTCCGTCCCTAACCACCGGCGCGGCGTAAATGTCGCTAAGTTAACTAAACACGTTTAAACCGAGCATAAGATATTCCAGTTATGTCTGCTCCCCCGGGCTTTAGTAACGCAGTTTGAGAACCGCAAATGTAGAAAAAAGAACGTGCCTGGAAAAACGGAGTATTTTGAGAACAATAACCGAGTTAAAATGTCTGTATGTATATGTGGGTTGTATGAATAAATGTCGCATCGTTGCTTGAGGGGGAAGCTGATATCATATACTTATATACTTACACATAATATTATATTTATAAAGCCATCGTGCCTTGGTTTTGAACAGCGTTTGTATACACAATTACCTTTATACATACTAGATAAGGACTCATCATGAATGCTTAATAATTATATAGAATAAAAAAAGAATTTATCATAGATGTGAAAAACAAGACATTTTCTATTTCCGTAGGTTAGGATTTTGTCCGTAGTGTTGACTTAGCGCCCTTAATGCTATAAAAACCTCGCCATAATATTTTTAAACAATGTTTCTTGTTTCATTCTTTTAAAATTTACAGTTCAATTGGACGATCTCTAACTTAGAAATTTCGTTAAAAGGATGACTATTGGTGGCTTTACCCTATAAAGTTTGAATTGTTATTGTTTAATGAGCTGCGAATTTGCCTTGGAGAAATTATGAATGAACCTACAAATTATTATTTTCTAGAGGAAATTTGTTTCTTTCTGTTTATTTTTACAAGAACACGCAGACTTTTACATTATACTCTAGTAAACACAAAACATTTTCCGCAACTCGGCAACAAGTTCTAATGAAGATGGATCCGCGAAGAAACCTCATATAAACTTGCCGAGTAATTACGGTACTGTCCAATTGATTGTTGGACTGTTGGTACCCACTAAAATACCCACAGATTCTAGGTATTTTTATGTTCATAGGCGATGAAGAACGCTTCCTAATACACTTTTCTATAAAGGTACCATTCGGATTCTAACTGCAGTTACTTACTGTGGCAGTATTGGGGATGGACTAATGTCCATTCCAGTAATCTGCCGATCTGCATTCTTGCCGCAACGTCAAATTCAATGTTGAAGGCCGGATTTTTGACATTTGTGGCAGCAATGCAGTCGCCATCAATGTTGCAGGGCATGAGTACAACAGTAATGCTGATCTGAATCACAACGGCGGTACCTTTAGACAGCTGTATGATTGTGATTATCATAATAGCAAAAAATCTTCTTTATCCCCAGCTAACAGAGTCCGAGGCATCCTGGGTGGCTTCCCTTCTCTGCCTGGGCGCAGTCTTTGGCTCCATCCCTGCTGGACTCATCTCTGAGTACTTCGGACGGAAGAAGACCTTGCTGTACCTGGCGCTGCCGCTGCTTGTGTCCTGGATCATGGTTGGCTCAAGGTACTACGTTATCTGAGAATATAAACTTAGAAACTGACTAGAAGGAAAATGCTCCATACCATCACTTATCAAGGACATTATTGTTTTCACAGCTACATGCTTGTCTGCTGGTTTGCCATGGCAAAAACATTGCACTTGAGAAACTGATATCTGCGGTCCCTTTCTGACAAATTTCTGTCCACAGCCTAATCATCTATGGTCTGAACTCAGGACGGTTCATGGCAACCCCATTTTGTTTAGGCAGCCATTGTTTATGGCCGTTAACCACCTGTTTCTCTTCCAGTCCGAATGTGTACGGTCTGTACGTAGGGCGGTTCGTGGGCGGCGTGGCCGTGGGTGCCTTCAGCGTGGCCATCCCGCCCTACGTGGCAGACATCGCCGAAAAGCACCTCTGGCCTACACTGGCTAACTTCTACCACGTGCACTTCTCCTGTGGGATACTGTTTGGATACATAATTGGTACTATATTAACACATTATTCTTCATTCTTCGTTAAACCGATGGCATATATTGGGAAGCCTAAGCAAGAAAGATCCGCGACCTTTGTCCAGCAGTAGACGTGTTTCGGCTGATATGATGAAGTCATAGTAACAATTCACACAGTCACAAAAATCATATTTATTTAAAAAATTACATCACATGCACTGTTAAAGGTGACACTTACCTATTAAAGGTGATACTTCATCGTGAGTTGATACTATTTTTTCCTTCCAGGTATGGTGCAAAGCACATCCTGGCTGTCCATCCTCTGCGCCAGCATTCCGACCGCCTTCTTCATCGCCTTCATCTTCCTCCCCGAGTCTCCTGCCTACTACATGTCCCAGGGAAAGAACGCCGAGGCCAAAGCTGCCATGAGATACTTCCGAGGCATTGACAACGATATCGACTCAGAACTTAAAGCGTTGAAAGAGCAAATCAGAAATTATGCAAGAAATAGAGTAACTTTCAAACAGCTCTTCAAAACGAGGTCCACTTTGAAAGCACTATTCGTCTCGTTCGGACTTATGATCTTTCAACAGATGAGCGGTATATACCCTGTCCTTTTCTATACAGAGAAGATCTTTAAGGATTTCTCAATCTCTCTTAATCCGCCAGGAGCAGCTATAATTCTAGGATTCTGCTTAGTTTCTTCAACATATTTCTCAACTATGCTCCTCAGGTCTTTTAGAAGAAGAGTCTTACTTATGATTTCTTTTATGACCATGGCTGTAAGCTTAGGTTCCTTAGCAATCTATTACCATATGAATGCTGGAAAAATTCAGGAAAGCAGCACATGGGTACCTCTTTTCACTCTCTGCATCTATGTCATCGTATATGCCATGGGTGTTGGACCTATTCCTTGGTTAATGTTGAGAGAAATCTTTCCTGCTAATGTGACTAGGAGAGCATCAGCTATAACCGCTGGTTTCCATTGGTTCCTTGCCTTTGGAGTCACAAAGCTGTACCAGAATTTAGTAGCCAACGTAAAGACTGGTTGGACATTATGGCATTTTGCGGTTACTTGTATTGTTGGAACGATATTTGTTTATTTCTTCGTACCTGAAACGAAAGGGAAGACTTTAGAGGAGATTCAACAGGCGTTTGATGGGATACAGAAGAAGAAGAAGCATAGACATGTTATAGAAGTTGAGAGCTTGTCAGATGCGGAAGCTGTGTAAGACTAAATCGTAGAAAAATGTTACGGCAATCCTACTTTAATTTAGGAATAGAAAGATATATCGGATTTATACGATCCAATTAATTTTAAAAATTTCAAAGTTGTTATGTGTGTTGTTCATATTCCTGAAAATTCTCAGTTAACAGATGGTATACGATAGATTTAGAGACACTGGTTTTTATTATTGTATAAATACATATGTATAAACTAATATTTTGTTTAAAGGAAGTCGAACGTCGAAGAATGATGGGGTATATAAATATTGTGTGGTTTGATTCGAACATTTTCTACCAAAGTTAGGAGTAGTATTTCGTTTTAAGAAATACTTTTATTACTTATTTGTTCGATAACCCAACTACTTAAATATTTGAAGGAACGAATATACTTTGTAAACAATGCTGTTTGAATAAATGTTTGAAACCTACGATATCTTAGAAAAAAACGAATAGTCTAAAACTATGAGTTTGGATTATTTGAGAAGATCGAGTTTTAACAAGAATGATGGATGAAAGTTACATTAGCTTAATAATTCGTTAGTTTAGATAGGTTTTATTAAGTTATTTTTCTTAAATTATTATACGGGCTGCAGTGTAGCTACTAGTTATACGTCTACTTATGTATTTATTTTATTGAATAATGATATTGAATTTAAAAAAAGTAGTTTTCATAGCTGAGTTTGACCCTTATCCCAATGAATAGGTATTTGTTAAAGGCACGTATTTAATCGGTCAACTAATTAATCGAATTTGAGCAGTTTAAAAAATAGAAATGGGTACTAAAATTAATAGATTGGCAACTAAAACAGAGCCTTAAAATATATCAATATGAGACAACATTTGAATGCCGTACAGCTTTTGTTTATTTTGAGGCAGGTACCAAGTATTTATTTGGCAACTGAATTTATTATATATTGGAGACCGTTTATGAAGCACATTTTAAAAAGAAAACGGCTATCTATTAATAAAAAAAATAAAGTTCTTTCATACAATATTTTGTTTGGTCACTACACGGTCAACATAACACGCTCCTCCTCGCTTCGCTCGTCGTCGCACCTATCTTTTGACTCGTGCAGATCACCGTGATAACTATTGAAATTAGTATTTAAAATTTTAAATCCTAATGGTTTAATGGCCATTAGGTGTTTCATGATTAGGAATTTCGACTTACTGACCACTGGTAAATAAATTTGTGGTGTTTTGTGGATTAGGAAATTTGACAATTTAAAGTACTATTTATGTATATGTTTAAATTATTTAAAAATGTAGTATTTAAAGCTTATGAATAAAGGTATCTTAGGTATTCTGTATATATACATATATAAACAACCAAATTTTATGATCTCTTTACAATATTAGTTGCCCACTTATTATTTTGGACGCCAACCTATCAATTCAAGTTCACTATATTTTTTTTGGCTGGCTTGATTTTGCTGCCAGTTTTTTAATAATATGATGCTTAAATTTGTGGCTAATATAAATTTATTGGCGCTAAAATATTAATGCACAGCCTAATTATATTATTATATGCCCAGTGAAACTTCCTGTTTAATATTTTAGTTGCCCGGTTAATAATAAGCCTTTGTTAAATAAACTGTCAGTCATATCACGGTTTGGTATCTTATTGGGCAATATGTTGGGAAATAGACCTATTACTTGTTCGCAAAGATTTACAACGCAGTTAAACCAATATTACAAATTTATTCAGACTTTATTTGAGTGCTGTTATTGATCGACTGACAAATCTAAAGGTAAACAAACATTTCATGGAACGGTTGCTATCCAAATACAAAATTTGACTAGGTTCTAGCTATGGCCAGTACTGTGGAACCTTAAAGTAGGCGCAACTACAAATATCACATTAACAATATTTCAATACGCCCCTTTAATGTGCATATTCTAAATAAATGGTAACACAATAAAACATACAAACAAATCAAAGTGATATCAAAGAACAACTATTACAAAAATAAACAATTAACAAGTAATGCCCAAACCACGCATACACTTATAGTGCTTTTCTCTAGGCAAAGCCTTCGTTAATATGTCGGCAAGCATTGAGTCGGTCGGTAAGTACTTTAACTCAATACTCTTATTGTCCTTTAATACACTTCGTACAAAGTGGTACCTTATGTCAATGTGTTTACTCCGAGAATGGAACATTGGATCGCTCGCAAGACAAATCGCCCCCTGATTATCTACATGTAAAGATAATGGTGCAAACTTATGTAACCCAATTTCAGTAAGCAAACTGTTCAAGTAAACCGCTTCCTTCATTGACGAGGCCAAGCTTACGTACTCCGATTCACAGGACGAGGTGCTGACACATTTCTGCTTCTGTGACTTCCAGGACACGCATCCATCTCCTAACATGAAAACATAACCGGAATAAGAACGCCTATCTATCAAACACCCTCCCCAATCAGCATCCGAGTAACCATGCAATGATTTACCCGTCTTTTTGTAAACAAGCCCATATTGTTTTGTGTGCTTTAGGTATCGCAGCACACGCTTTGCAGCGTTCCAGCATTCCTCATTAGGGCAATCCAAGAATTGACTCAATACAGCCACCGTATTCGTAATGTCGGGTCTCGTTCCCGTAGAGAGGTACATCAACGAACCTATAATTTCACGATAAGGATACTGTTCACTTTTACTGCACTTACTCACAGGTTTTTCTATCTTTTGCTTCACTTCCATAGGCGTAGATATCGGTTTACTTTTATCCATATTAAATTTAATTAATAAATCATCAATATATTTTTCTTGTGACAATTTCATTCCTTTGTCACATCTGTCAAACTCTATGCCTAACATATATTTCGCAATGCTATAATCTTTCAATTCAAACTTAGTGGCCAGTTCCTTTTTGAAATCTTCTATGCATTCACCTCTTTGCGAAGCGACGAGAATGTCATCCACGTAAACTAATACAAAGAGTTTAGTTTGCGAATCTATATTTTTGAAATAAAGGCACGGCTCATTTAAAGATGCTTGCAATTCCATGCATTTCAGCTGCTCGTCCAGTCTGATGTTCCACTGTCGACCAGCTTGTTTAAGCCCGTACAGCGACCTTTTGAGCCTGCACACACTGCCTCCAGACCTCAGGTCGCATAACATCTTGCTAGCTCTTTCATGCAAAACTGAACCTGGCTGCTCCAATCGTGTTAGATCTTGCAAACACTCATCTAGGAGATCTGGCACCTTCATATATATCTCCTCTTCTAATAATCCATTTAAATACGCCGTATTAATGTCCAACTGATGAATTTCAAGATCTAGTTCCACTGCAAGTGCGACTAATAATCTTACCGAGTCAAGCCTAGCGACTGGCGCAAAGGTTTTCTGGTAATCGACGCCGTAACGTTGGCTAAAACCTTTCGCAACTAGTCTGGCTTTTTATCTTCTCAGTTTTGTCGACATTCAATTTCGTTGTCAATATATAACGGCAACCAACAACATTTCGACCCATAGGTTTCTTGACAACATCGAAAGTATCGTTCTTGATTAAACTTTTAACTTCTGAAATTATTGCATCTTTCCATCCTTTTCGCTCATTACCGGATAAGGCCTCCTTTAGGGTTATTTCGGCGACTCCAACGAAATCCTCACAGTCTGCATACTCGTCATTGATGAGTGAGTCTACTGATGAGTTATCAGTCGACTCAACGCCTTCTTCCAAGGGAACTTGTGGTTCCAATGGAACCTGTGGCTCTACGTCAACCATGTTGTATATCTTCCGTGGACGTCCAACATGACCTCGTTCCAGTCGCGGTCGCCCTGGACCTCTCTTTACTATCCTCCCCCCATCAACATGAACGTCGTCTTGATGATGATCATGTTGAGATGGTTGGGCGACAGTGTCTGGATCGTCTGTCATTTGGCGGGCTTCGACGGGAACATCATCTCCTCCCTCGGGCTTTGGATCACGACCACTCGATGACTCAATGCACTCATCCTCGTGATTGGAGATATGTATGACCGGATTTCCACTAGTTTGAGTCGGATGGAATTCTACATCTACCGATAAAGGTTGATTTTGAATATTTATCGATTCTCTCTTATCGATTTCGAAGGGGTCAATCTTCAGGTTCACGTTTTCAATATTTTCACTTTTTGTTTCGTGAAATTTCACATCTCTTGACATGATAACTTGTCGTTGTTTCGGTATCCATACTCTGTAACCCTTGCGATCTCTAGGATAGCCTACAAAGATTCCTTCCAGACTTCTTGGTGCGAACTTATCTTTCCCGGTTGACTTGTCCAAGATGTGTACCTTAGATCCAAACTTATGTAAGTAGTCTAACTTGACAGGTCGCTCAAACCATTTCTCAAAAGGGATCTCACCTTCAAGACTTCTGGTTGGACAACGGTTTCTTACGTGGCAAGCTGTCGCTACAGCATCTGCCCAGAAACCCGGGGAAAGTCTTGACGAAATCAGCATACATCTCGCCATTTCTACCAAGGTCCTATTCTTCCTTTCGGCTACCGAGTTCTGCTGAGGTACTCCAGGAATTGTCAATTGTCTTGCTATTCCTTCTTTCTTCAGGAACTCGTCGAAATCTCGATTACAGTATTCGCCTCCGTTATCTGTGTGGAGATAAGTTATTTTACGTCCGAATAGGTTCTCTACGTGATTTTTATACACCTTGAATGTAGTGAAGACTTCACTTTTCTTGCTAAGAAAATATACTTCACACCATCTCGTATGATCGTCGATAAAGGTTACGAAATATTTCGCTCCATTTATTGACGTATGCTGCATGGGTCCTACGACGTCAGAATGAATGATTCTTAACTTTTCATCGCATGGCCCACTCGACCTAGAAAAGGGTAACCTACTCATTTTTCCTTTCGCGCAAATATCACAATCGTACAACTCAGTTACATCTGTCATCTTTAAGTTCATGCCAGATTTGTTTAAGACTCGGACAAGATCTTTCGCATTTAAGTGACCTAAACGCTCATGCCACGACCATACGTCAACCTTTCGCTCAGAAATCGCTGACACTCCTTCATAATGTTCCTCAACGTAATAAAGGTTACCTTTACGATTCGCGACAAGTTTAGTGTTACCATAGCTATCTTGAACACTAGCTATGTTTTTCTTGAACGTAACGCTATACCCTTGATCAGTAATTTTAGCTACTGAAATTAGGTTACATCGCAAATCCGGAACGAATAGAGTATTAGGCAGTTGCACTTCAGTTTTAGAATCATTATCACATGAAGAAAATCTTACTGTCCCCTTACCTTGTACGTTTGTGCTCGAATTCGTCGCTAAATTTAGCTTACCGGACAACGGTAGTAATGTAGTACCAAATTTATCCGCATCGTTGCACAAATGTGACGTACACCCACTGTCGACGATCCAATCTCCATTCTCGTTGCAAACAGCATTAACATCTGAAACACAATTGAATGTTACAAAATTGGAATCAACATTTTGTAAGTCACTTGAGTTCGACACATACTTTGCACTATCTATACGTTGTTCTTTCTTCTTTTGTGTACACTCGGAAGCTTTATGTCCATGCTGGTGACATTTGAAACATTTGTACTTAAATTTCGAATTAGCCGGCTCATCACATGCGTGTTGACGTTGCTCTGTACCACTCTTTGGCTTAGAAGACCTCTTTCCTTTCACAAGAAGTGCCTTGTCTACACTTTCTTTTCGATTTCTGGAATGTTCTTCTTCTAATATCTTAATTTTCAATGCGTCTGGTTTTGGCAACTCATCTCAAGATTCTATGGCACATCTGAAATTGTCAAAACTGGACGGCAAACTATACAAGAGCATTATAGACGTCAAGTCATCATTCATTTTTATATCCATGTCCGCTAATTGGCTTACTACATCGAAAAATCTCATGACATGTTCTCTCAAGTCACCATCTTCATCCAATTTACGCAGTAACAACTCTTTCAACAGCGTAGCCTTTTTCGCAGGCCCCTTGGAAGCATAAATGTTCTTTAACTTTAGCCATACCTCGCGCGAAGTCGTGCATCCTCTCACATGTCGCAATTCGCTTGGTGTTATGGATAAAATTAGGTCGGACTTAGCTTTAGAATCTGCTGTTTCCCATTTAGCTGCTTCGGCTGCTTCAGTTGGTTTCTCTGGTTTCTCGATACTTCCATTAACGTATCCCCATCCGTCGTTTTTTATTAACACTGCTTCTACTTGGATCTTCCATGTTTCGTAGTTTTTATCGTTGAGTTGATCAATTCTAACAGTAGTACTACTCATTTCGCTGAAAAATTCTTTCTAATACCGTTAACACTATTCTCGATCACTGATCGTGCGTAGGCTACATAACCATTGTTGGGAAATAGACCTATTACTTGTTCGCAAAGATTTACAACGCAGTTAAACCAATATTACAAATTTATTCAGACTTTATTTGAGTGCTGTTATTGATCGACTGACAAATCTAAAGGTAAACAAACATTTCATGGAACGGTTGCTATCCAAATACAAAATTTGACTAGGTTCTAGCTATGGCCAGTACTGTGGAACCTTAAAGTAGGCGCAACTACAAATATCACATTAACAATATTTCAATACAATACATATTGTATGTATGTTCTGGTGAAATCTTACAAGCCAAATTACACTCACTTCCCACTATTGGCTCGATTTTGAGCTCATTAGAATCTCTACCTTCTTACCATAGCCTCAGACCAGGGACCGGAACCGGTTACCTTAACCGGGGTTTTTCATAGGGTTATTTTAAAAGTGGTTATAAAAACCCCTACCATAACGGTAACCGTCTGATAAGGTAACACTTTGATTCGGTAACCGTATCAGATCGAGTTAACCTCGGTTACCGGTAACCGAAATAAAAACCCAGTCGATTCAGTTACCTCATAATAAGGTTTTGAACCAGTTCAAACGATTGTAATCTTTACGCACACTCAAATTGAACTTATTATTGAATAACCGTGGTTGGCATGGGCGGTCTATTAAGTCTCCAGCACAAACATGTTTTTTTGTCGGTAACTTCGCTTATTGTCAATTCAAACAATATTGTACTTTGGGTCCTTAAGCTAAAATTGAAAACATTATTGGGCGATTACAGTATTACTTTGGAGCGACAGCCGCAGCGCGGCCATTCCTTTGTTTATCTTTATACCTGTGTGTTCTTATTGTTTTTGTTCATTTCGGAGCAATTCTAGTTTGGAATTTTTAGAAAAGGGCTTGCTGCAAGTAAACACCATCCTATCCTAGCAATATCTGCTATTATTTAGTTATATTTTTAATGCTACTTAGATATTATTTTTCTATTTTCGGGTTCAAACTTGGTATGTACCTACAGAGTAAAGACTGATTTAAGGAAATATTTTAACCTAACTAGTAATTTTACTGGTAGGTATAGTTTATCTTTAGATAGAGTGATTAAAAAAATCACTTTGTGATAAAGATACATGCGTTAGCGGATTGTGGTAGTGTGGTAGATATTTAACCATTGTTGACAAATGACATAATAGGTAGTTATTATGGGCTTATTTTATAATAAGCAACTACTTTTAAACGTTTTCAGATGCGGTGAGTTGTGTCGGCTAAAAGTCGTAATTTACCTTGTTTTGCTTAATGCAGCGAGCAGAAAATATATATATTATCTATAGCAGTGATAACCTTATTTTAATACTTCAAATCTTTCATTAATACCAGAATTCATTATATTTATTGAGTATCTGTAACATTGGTACCTAGGTGAAATAATTTTGATTAAATTAAATAGATACATACTTAGTAAGCAATGTTGGGCATTCAAGAATATAATCATTATTTGAATAAGAATTCCTAAGAATAAAATCATGTTGATTTTATTTCCGTCAAAATTATTCCAATAATTTTGATCGGAAATAATAAACGTATGTGAACAAATTTAATAAGAATAATCTCATTCTTAATCAAGTAAATGTAATCATGATTTTATATTCTTAATAATATTCCTGGATTAAAATGCAGTCTAGGTGCCGTATAGATAGAAGTAAATAATAATAGTTTCTTGTCTAATTTATACCTAATTTTATTACTTTAATTTACTGCCGCATAGTCTTTGTATTGGTCGATACCCGTATTGCTTTTAATGTGATAACTTAATCATCAGGTACAATTCAGCTGATCTGACCGGATGGTGGATAGCGGAACACTTCAATGGCTCACTGTGCTTAATTTAATGTAAAAAATAAAATACCGGCCAAGTGCGAGTCGGACTCGCGCAGGAAGGGTTCTGTACCATTGCGCAAAAAACAGCAAAGAAATCACGTTTGTTGTATGGGAGCCCAACTTATATATTTATAATATTCTGTTTTTAGTATTTGTTGTAATAGCGGCAACAGCAATACATAATCTGTGAAAATGTCAACTGCCTAGCTATCACGGTTCATGAGATACAGCCTAGTGACAGACAGACGGACAGCCGAGTCTTAGTAATAGGATCCCGTTTTTACCCTTTGGGTACGGAACCCTAAAAAAGGTGTTTTTAAAGGTATGATAAGGAATAGCTCGATATGGTGTATTCCTATTTCTCTCCGCCGGGCACAGATGGGAATAGGCATTAGGATGTAGTTTCAGTGTCCGAGTTACTACCGAGACTCATTGTGTTTTTAAAAGTTCAGCTGATATTTAAAATTTGCATTCATTATTAGACGGAAATCAATAGGTATTAATATCGTTTCACACACCGCCTACCGCACGTGTCTCAAATCACAAATTCTGTCAAAAAATTCACCACGCCACGACTAAATCTTATTGTTATTGCCAATGAGTAATAAATGACGGTCTCAAGTGGAAACACGCCAAATAATACAATACAATAATTCATGCTGCGATCTGCGACTTTCTGCAAATCTAGTGATAAGCGTAGGACTCTTTTCTTACCTGCTGTAATTTGCTATCTCATTCACTTTCCGTATGTGTGAAAGAGATAGCATACGTAAGACCTCAAGGCTGATAAGAATAATAAACAAAATGCATACTTAATTGGCAAAGGAATATACATTGAACCATCATAATTATAATTTCGCAGTTTACTTTTTATGTAGCTTCATTATCAAATTATCATCACCGTTTCGAAAGCTTCTAAAAAAATGTACCTACCTATCTATCACAATCACAACTTTTACGCTAAAAAAAATTCAAATCAATCCGACCATTGAAAAGAGGAGTGAAATTTATTTTACAAATTATATACATTGTACTACAAAAGTTAACTTAATTCAGAATAACATTCTAATTGAATATAATGCAGAAAGTCGCAGGTCGCAGTATGAATAACTCTGTCACTGAAACCACATACTAAACAATACATGAAATGAATGAAATGAACGAAATAAACACAATAAATACAATAAACAAAATAATCAAAATAAATAAATAATATTAATCATATAAATAACATTAATAAAAATAATATTATTAATAAAATAAATTACATTAATAAAATGAATATAATTGATAAAATAAATAACATTAATAAAATAAATGTTATTAATAAAATAAATATTATTAATAAAATAAATAACATTAATGAAATAAATGAATTATAGTAAATAAATAAACAAAAAAGTTAAAAAAAAAACAAAATTAAGAAAGTTAACAATTAATAAAACAACTATTTTTTTTAGTATTTTACTGACGGCACATCACTAAATACGGATGTTGCAAACGTATAAGCAACCGATAATAAAGGTTACCATAACCGAATAAAAACCTGTTAAAAACCCCTAACAAAAACCCTATCGCGATGGGGTTTTGAGATTAACTCGGTTAAAGGTTAAGGTTACCGTTTCAATAAGCTTACCATTACAATCAGGTAACAGTATGATAGGGTTACCGAATGATACGGTAACCGAATCGATTGGGTTACCGAATGGATAGGATTAAGCGTAAAGAGGGGTTTTCCGGTCCTTGCCTCAGACAGGTACTATTCATAGAGTCAACACTTATAGAAATCAATATTTTTACCAGAAAAGTATCTAGAGTTATAAATAAACAGTTATGAGGTCGTAATCAATTAATATCTGGCCGAAAATAAAATAAGCAGTTCTAATTAAGTCAGTGGTTCTAAAATATAGCGAATTTCTTTTTCAGTCTAGTAACAACTTTAACTCTCCCATAAATTTTCAAAGATTTCTTTACACTTACAATAAAGTGTAGTTTAAAGTTCTTTCCTTCTTCTTCTAGAATAACACGATGTTGCAAACTTTGCTGAAATTTCTACCGCGCTATGCAACTTTAAACTTTTTAAAATATAACTTTAATACTGGTGTTACAGCACCGAACTAGAATATCTATGAACTTTGACTTTAGTATTTTTCATACTCGATGGGTAGGCTGACAGGTGTCATCTCAATATAATTTTACGAGATTTGGTGTTTTTAGGTTATAAATTATATTTGTATATATTGTAATGCCGTGTTTGACTTTAACCAGGGCGTAACTCCTCCCTTCGGGCAAACTCGGCTCCGTTCGGCTCAGCATTGCTCCGAGCAATTATTAGGGTTGACATATCTTGACGTCCCTTTGCGTGCACGACCACAGATAAGATAATGGCTTGAATTTTGACAACCCTAAATAGCCCAAAGGGATAGTGCCATATATTAGAAAGCATGATTGGACCGTGAACCGCTGTCAAACTTCGGTTTTGTAGGAAGTGTCCTTTCTGTACGGTAGTACTATTATTTATTCTGTGCTTTAACATAATAATATAATTTTATATTAGCCAATCAAAACTTTGACTGACCAATCGTGACTGTTTTTGACAGCGGGAAATTGTGAATTTGGTAATATTTAAAGCTATGGGATGATATATTTAGGTTAATATATAGTTAATATATATAGTGTTAGTCGTCTGGACCGTTTATCGAAATATAAAATGTAGCGAGAGATGTATAAAAAATGCAAGTACACCTGAAACCTAGGTGGCGTATTCCGATTGTAACAACAGGTTATGAATTGGATGTGGATTTGTTATGGATATGATCTGTCAGCTGTCCAACGTGATAATATATGTAAAAATAAGACTTTCTGTGTCTGATAACTGTCTATATTAATACCAGTAATTTAGAAACTATTAGCGCCACTTAGGCTATAAAGCTGATACTAAAAGCAATAAAAACATCACATTTATATTTCCATATAAAATATTTCAATTCCATTGCTTCTAAGTAGATGTATCGGAATAGGCCGAATCGTCCTCGGCAGCTATTTACTGTAGACGTGAGGGCACTGGGAAACAGGCGATTTGCGAACACTAGTTCCAGGGTTCCGTGTGGAAATCCGTAAAAAAACTTTTTTTCAACACACAAATCGCCTGATAAATAACTACCGTCGCCCATGGCCCATGGACACCTGTACCGTCACCAGCAATAATATGTTACACAACGAAGGCCGCAAAAATATCTGACACGATCTTATTCGTAGTACAATAAGTGCGCGTCACATATTTTTGCGGCCTTCATTGTGTAACATATTATTGCTGGTGACTGTACAACCAGAAGGGCCACAAGTGCGCTGCAAGACTTTACTTTTTGTTCACATTCACTTGCGTGTTCTAGGCAGTGAATGTGTTAAAAAAACACAAAAATAAATTAAATAAATGTTTTTTTTTTTAAACGGAGTACGCTCTTTTCTTGAAGGTCTCTTAAAGGTCGTATCGGTCCGGAAAAACTGCGGGCGACAGTTCTTCCTCAGTTTAGCTGTGTGAGGTATGAAGTTTCTGGAGAAACGCAGGACTGCCAACCAAGTTGATTTGATTGAAGTGGTGTTTTGACGTAATCTGTTAAGTAAGGTTTATATAGAAAGAAAGAAAACTGTTTATTTGCAAACACACTTAGGTAAACAATCAAGTGCAAACATTAAACTAGTGGCTCTATGAGCTGTAGACCTCGCTAACATAATAAATGTAAGACTCCGCCATTTTGAAAAAAAAATCCAAAAACTGAATCGACAAAAACAATCTATTTGATCATCGAACCTACTCACAAAATTTCACGAGAATCTGCGACCTGTAAAGGAGAACATCCGGACATACGAAACCATGCCCAAGCGGAAACGGAGACCTACGTCAGGCGTGGCTCACACCGCGATTTCGTCGCTTTGCTACAGGTAGCTACAAGTACATCCGTTCCACACCAATTTTGGTGGCTAGCCATAAGCCGCGCGTGGCGCTGTCGCCACCTAGCGGCCATATCTGTCCTGATTGTAACAGACGCGTTTTGTTAGAGAGTGAGTCTTCTGTACCTAGTACTATTATTTATTCTGTGCCTTCGTTAACGCTCGGTCAAGTAACTATGCGTGCCAACAAAAAGGCTCAAGCTCAGCATTGTGCCACAGCTGCAATCAACTCGGGCCTACCGCGAACCACGTTCGACGCGTTGCCTCCCTGTCACACTTACGTACGAATTTACAAGTGCGACAGAGAGGCAACACGTCGAACTTGGTTAGCGGTAGGCCCTCAGCTCGGAGGCTGCAGTGGTGATTTTCAACTTGCTCGTTGTTGATGAGACGATCGCTCGCACTGATTGATGCGTGCGAAATGCACTACGAGTCGTGTCCACTCAAACAAATTGAAGCAGAACCCTCACAAATAAGCCGGAAAGTTGATCTTAACCCCATTTTTTATTATTTTCTATGTTGAAAGTACCTTGAGCTATGATTGATACGTACGTGCAAGGCATCGGCAATGGAACCTATGATCAGACACGGCTATAGCATTATAACCCTTATTATTTTAACCATAAGGTCTGCAGTAAAATTAAATGGTGATTTGTAGTCTAGGTAAAGCCTTGTCTAGGTTTTTATATTTATACTTAGAATAAAAATTGTAGGTGTTGTGTTATCTTTGGAATAAAGATAGCTTGCGTACGGTTATAGCTGTCATCTTTAATAAAACCTAGCGTTTTATGGATATAGTATAAATCGTATACAGATGACAGCTGTCCCTGCTCCCTGCTAAGCTAATATGGCCGCCTTTTTATCATTTGTCACCATGCCTGTCACGTTCTAACAAGTATGAAAGTGCGAAAGTGACGCATGACATGACAGGTGATTAAAATGCGACCATGATATCCGTGCTGTACTCGAGATATGTCGCAAATATATACTATAGTGCTTTTACATCATAGATAAAGAAACAACGGGTTGCACTCCGGGAGTGCCGGCAGAAGCGGAAACTCAACGACATTGTAACTCAAAATATTAATAACAGCGCCATCTAGTGCAAAATGTCTGCAGCACTATGTATAATTGAGGTTAACGCCATCTAGCGTTATTTCGTCGCATTACTTGAAACCCCTAAGCACATCACTGTGAGTACTACAGTTATATTAATACCAGTTTGAGGGAAACTCACTAGATGGCATTTAAATCAAAAAAGAAAAACACAATGACATTGTCCGTCACACGTGACGTCACGCAAGCGCCCTGCGCCGCCTAAACGAAACAGCAGGCTCAGGCATACATTTTCGCCGCGCGGTACAAAGAGAGGGTTACGCCTTACGCCTTACGTCTTACGCTGTCTCGGGTTTAACATTTTTCCCCCACCTCAAAAAGTGCACAGCGCCGCTAAAGAAGTTTTCACTTCAAAAATAATGGAACGTTCAACGAAACTTCCCCTGTGTGTTCCTTCCCCTTCATGCAATTACACACATAAGTATTTAATTCTACCGTGTACTGTTAATATCCACACTCAAACTCCGAGTTATTAATTGTTTAATTGTTATTTAATTGCGGAACGTGACATGTTCCAACAAGTTGTCGAAATTTGTTGTGCAACAATGATCGAGTGAACTTGTTAATGAGTTTAAATTAGACATTATACTCCCGTGGCAAAAGGGAGTTCAGGAAGTTGATTCTAGTTTAAATTTTTTTAATGGTTTTGATACGGCCTTGTTGATCGTCTTATCATATTATCATATTTATCTATTGCAACCATGGTATTTTTATTGATATTACAATGTCTGGGTAGTTCTGACATTGTAATATCTATAAAAATACCATTGTGAGGGCATAGCAATATTACATGCTTAGGATCTAATCTTAAATCTATGTGTATAATATAAAAGTAAGTCAATTTAGTAGTTTTTTTTATGACTTCCACTTCATCTCGCATGCACCAAATCAGAATCGAGATCTATGTGCAAATATTGTTTATTCTGTATGAACACCATTTTATAGGCCCTGATATTTTTATATACCGTCATAAAAGACACCGCGTTTGCATCCAAACTTCGATTCCACTGGGGAGCAATGCAAAAAGTAAACGAGAAAGCATTTACAATCCGCAAACTTGTTATTTTTACGGGCCGCGTGTGTATTATGGAAATGTTTTACGTTTCTTTTTTTTACGGCTTTTACTTGTTTTATTTTTATTTATTGAGGATGTTTTATTTTTTTCGTTTTATTTATACTCTGGCAAACCAACATTTTGTCATTACAAAAAGGCGCGAAATTCAAAATTTGCAAGGGAAATCGATCATAATCGATCCTTCGCGCCTTCATTTTTAAATTTGCCGCCATTTATTTATTCTGATAAATTTAAGAAGAGTAGGTATAGGTAATTAAAATTTGGTTAGTTTGAAGATCGGGCCATCAGTGATTACTAAAAGAGATTTTTAAAAGAAAAGACCTGATTTTTAATTATCCCGGAAACCCTTTTCCAATTCAACCCAACAATTATGAGAGTGTAATCAAAGTTGTAATTAAAAGTTAATTTAAATTGTAATTTTCGCTGTAGATTGTCAGTTCGGATGTAGACGAATATTTCTATGACCTCTTTAACGTTTGTGTGTTTGTATGTTTGCGATAAACTCAAGAACTACTGAATGGATTTATATGCGGGTTTCACCTATCAATAGAGTGATTCTTGAGGAAGCTTTAAGTGTACATATAATTTGTTAATCCGTGCGAAACCGAGTCAGCTCGCTAGTATTAAATAAATTCATTCAATTGCCTGCATTAATTATGCGCGTGCGATAGAGACAGGCAACGGGTCAATATTCGAAATTTTTCATGTTTGTCGTCCATATTTTAGTTTGCAAGAGTCGACATTTTATTAGACATACATAATTAACTAAACTGATGAAACAAGAAGCCTGCAATTAAAAAAAACCGGACAAGTGTGAGTCGGACTCGTCCACCGAGGGTTCCGTATTCTGTAGTATTTATTGTTATAGCGGCAACAGAAATAAATATGTGAAAATTTCAACTAGACAGTTGAAATTTCACGTCACGGTTCTTGAGATACAGCCTGGTGAGTGGTGACAGACAGACAGACGGACAGTGGAGTCTTAGTAATAGGGTCCCGTTTCTACCCTTAGGGTACGGAACCCTAAAAAGTACCTACTCAAGCATAACTTTCGTAAAAACTCGCATTTAAAGCCTAAAGGCGTTCAGACTCCAAAACTCCCTGAACTGTAAATCATAAGCAAAACTAAGACTCCCCACGGGTATATTTAACTTACAACAAAGAGAAAGTTGCATTTTAGGAAAACACTTTGAGCCACACCTGCTTTTCATTTGGACGAACTTATTTCGCGGGAGTTTTTGCTTGAATTTTTATGGGCACCCTACGGAGCGGACACAGTGGCATTTTCCCTAACAAACCTACATCTCAGATAGAAAAACAGAAAATGGCACTCCAGTATTCAAAAGTATACTGGCGCCTCATTTGTTTGAGCTTGTTGAAAACTTATCCAAAGTAGTTAGTTGTTTGAAGTATCAAAATTAGTGGGCTTTAGGCTTATTTTGGCCTGACCATATAATTTATTAATTTCTTCCCTATTACAAATAGTTCAATGACTTTTTCAAAAGTCTCTATTGTTTCCCATAAAGTTTTAAGTCATAATGGTATTGTTTGTCCGCATTTTCGTTAGTCATAATTTGTTTTTTGTCAGAAACGCGTAACTTTTCAGGATTGCCATAAAACAAATCTAACCTAACCTAACCTATCTATAGGATAACCTTACGAAAATCCTGAAACGTTAACGGTTTCAGAATTATGACTAATGATAATCTGACGATCATTACATTATGACTTTCATACATACATGACTTTCAATAATTATGTCAAACAAAGGGATCCGGTTTTTCAATGGCTGTTATAGCTGTTATACGTGGAGGAGTATTTAAACGTTACCTAGAGCCCCAATTACATTTAACAATTTGTCATAATTTTGAACTGCTTTAGTATAGATACGATCTTGAAAATCGTTCACTGATTGGTGTATGCGAAATGAAATCTAAATAAAACTGAAAGTCGTACGTAAGATACGCGTCAATCACCAAAACGATCGTCGAGGTCGTATTTAAACCAGTTCAAAACTTTAACAAATTGCTCAATCTGAATAGGGCTCCTAGTGTTAAGACCATGGCGTCCGTGTGTAGCACGCTCGCTTCAAACACAAGTTTAGTGTTCCTCCATATTTCTGCCGTTACGTCTGCGGCAATAAAACGACTAGGAATTGTATCCGCTTGTGTTCCGACAAGAATGTACACTTAGATGTGGTTTCAACGAGGAATGCGAGCAACGGAACATATTTATTTTGTGTAAATTGTTTACTATAAGTACTCGTAAACGGCTTTATACGCTTTTACCGCAGATTCTGTAACATACCATAATGAATATCCCCTTTATTGCACACTTAAATTACCTGCATACTTAAAGAAAACGGTACGAATAAAGGATGACTCACTAAAGGATGGCTGGGGCCTGGCCGGAGCTTCCGGCGCTTCGTTTTCTATGGAAAGCACCACGTGATGAACTGATCACCGATCAGCCGTCTTAGAAAATGACATGTCGGACGCCTCGGCCCGGGCACGGCCCGGTCTAGCGTGAGGCGTGAGTCAACCTTAAGGGCGTCCGCTAGCCCGCGCGTGTGCACGAGGAAGATATACTTATAGTCTAAATCTCGCCTAACCATGTCGGTCGATCGTGTTCCGAATAAACAACATTTAAGAGTGTTAAAAAACTCAATATAACTTAATCATATAAGATCTTCTTGATAGGAAAAGTATAATATTGGGACCTTTTAGCAACCTTAGCAATCTCAACGTGTTAAGTTTTCTTTCAGGGCACAATAAATCCTCGATGTATGTGATATAAACAGAACACGACTAGAAAGTTTTCCCCGTAATGTATCGTTGATAATGGCAGTCCATTTGTCAGTGAATTACCTTCGTTTTCTAGCTAGTACTCACAGTAATTACCTAACTTAGTAAGTGATAGGATGGTTTTTGGACTTTTTGGGACTTTTGGGCTTTCTACACTAGGTAAGTAATATTGTGATTGATACACATTTTTTTCTTTAAATATTTTAGGGCGTCTGCTATCTGGCGCGGGTGTACGGAGTGGGTGAGCCGTGAGGTGATTTTTGAACAATCATAGCGCTTTTTTAGATCACAATACGGTTGCCAAAATTTTGATTAGCAATATTGAGTATTTTCTCTAGTGACTTCATAGATTCAAATCCAGATTTTTTGACTTTCGCTTGTCAGAACAAGATCAGGAACATAGGTCCAAAATGCACCATAAAATATTTAAAAAATTTTTGCACAAAAGCTAAAAATATGAAAAATCCTTCTAAAATAGTCTCGCGAAGGCATGCTGCGGATTTAACCTACAATGACACCCGCGTGCGTGCGCCTGCTCCGTGTACCCGGCCCAGCTAGCGGACACCCATAAGATTTGTGATTTCAATCGACAGATAAATCAGTGCGTGTAACTGTACATAATTAGCCATTGAAACACTCGTGTGATCCTTTTATGAAACTCGTTTCTTAAACCCGCACTCGTATTTTAATGCCTATCATTATGTGGCAGTCACATAAACAACTAACCTATATTAAGGTAGAAGTACTAGTGCTCGACGCTGCACTAGTATTCGACATGGGCACTTTATGTCAAAGTGACAAGGATTAAATCTGAATACAGAAAAATCTTCGCCATTTAAATTTAACCTATATTACTTTGACATAAAGTGCCCATGTCAAATACTAGTGCAGCGTCGAGCACTACATAGGTACTACTTCGTTAGTTATTCTATATGAAAGATTCGGTGCCCTTAGCCTATTTTGTCTGCAGCCAATGAGACTACCTCCATGTCGCCTCAAGCCTCTCTCGACTTTGACCTCTTTGTGTAGCACTAATCGGACTGCAGCCAGTCACGGTCATAAACATGTGTACAAAAGTGAACCTTATTGCAATGGAGTAAGGAAGAGTGTGTACATGTTTATGATAGACGAGGGACACTTGGGCAGGTGATATAATGAGGGTTATGTGAAAGGGCTGAAGAAAACGGTAGCGTAAGCTTATTTTAAATAATAAAGCGTCTTTTTCTTTCCGTTGTTTTTGACTTATAAAATATTATCCAATTGGAAAAGGTGTTTTATTTTATTGTACGAGTAAGTATTTAACTTTTAATAAAAAACCTATTAATCGATCGTGGGTTCAAACCCCGGGTCGTAACAATGTTTTTTTCGGAACTTATCCATATAGGTACCCACGATATATCATTAATTCATTAGATATTTACCAGTCGTTTTTCGGTGAAAGAAAACACCGTGAGGAAACCGAACTAATCCTAAAGGGCCAGTTTGCCCTCTGGGTTGAAAGGTCAGATGGCAGTCGCTTTGCTAAAAACTAGTGCCCATGCCAATTCTCGGGATTAGTTGCCAAGCGGACACCAGGCTCTCATGACCCGTGCCAAAAAAAACGGGATAACGCGAGGAAGATGAGATGGCAGTTAGATTGACGTGTTACTCTAACTCTCGGTCCTACAAAATAAACATAAAACGCCAGAAAAGGTCAAACTGACGCGAAAAGTTTTTGTCCTTAGGTACTTTGGATGTAATGGGACCTGGTCCTTTATTTAGCGCCACTACTAAGTTATCTAACCGCGTATACAAACTTCTATCCTAACCCTTTCTACTGTCTTAAAGTAGTGATCCCTTAATTGGGTAAGATCTGGTCACCCTTGCGCGCCCTCAAACTTTACCAGAGTACATTGTGTGTAGGGATTGCAAACCGGATTGATTTGATCAATCCGGCCGGATCCGGCCGGATTTTGCCACAATCCGGCCGGATCCGGCCGGACCGGATCCGGTTAGGTATAAGGATATGAAAGTTAATTAAATTACATATTTTTCAAGTTTTATGCGTTATACGAGGAAAAAAGTGTCATATCATGTCACTCTCAAATAAAATTTAAAATCTAAGTCATTTATTAATTTTATTATATGTAAATTCACATGCATTCTGCTCAAATTTACGTTTACAATAAAATTATAAATTTGATTAGATTCCAAAGCCTGTTAATGGGATAATTATGGGATGGGAATTGGAACTTTTTGAAAGGACAAGTTTTCGTAACTGTTCTAGGATGGAATTATTTGTAACGCTGACATCCATTCTAGTAACTAAACATATTTTACTTTTAATCAAAATTATATGAAATGCGCTCCAATATTATCTTGCTTTCATTTATTATCCGTGGAAATAGTTTTATAGCCTAAATCACAAATAAAGAAATAATTCATGAATAAATATTTGGGGACAATCTTATACAGATCGACCTACTCGTAGCCCCAAACCAAGCAAAGCTTGTACACGTATAGTATATTGATAAATACATGCTTATTGTATACATAGAAAACACCCATGACTCGGGAACAAATATCTGTATTCATCACACAAATAAATACCCTTACCGGGATTCAAACCCAGGACCATCGGCTTCATAGGCAGAGTCACTGAATGGTCACTAGTCACACTAGTGTCACTACCCACTAGGCCAGACCGGTCGTTACAAATGCCTTCCATGACATATCGTCATCCTTTAATTTGTACTTATAAGTAAGTATTTAAGTAATCGTCGTATCGTGCCATTCGTGCCACCCACATGAAAGAAGAGGAAATCCTCTTCTGTTCTCAATCATCATCATATTAAATAACTCCTTATTTTTAGTGTCCGACCGAAACATGTTTTTTTGCCGAAACCGAAACCGAAACCGAATGTTCGGCTTTGGCTCTAGTTTCGGCCGAAACCGAAACCGAAACCGAACCTTTTGTAGACTTGATAAAATCGTTAAAAAAATGTCATAAAACCGCTTTTACACAAATATTATGGGGCTGTCAACACCCAATGTCCTTGAAATTGATGTTACTTAAGCAGTTTTTTAAGAAAATTACTAGAGTTAGACCAAGATAATTCTGCAACGATTTTGATAACACACGCAGTGCGAGTGTTATTTTAAACGTCAAAATTTCTATGAAATTTTTTGTTAACAATATCGCAAGGGAAGTAACGGGAGTGGAAAACCGAGAAAAAGGTGGATGGACTGTCAGTGTGAGAGATGATATGAAACGAACGTAAGTGAATGATGAGATGACGGGCGAGAGAGATGTATGGAAGAAAAAGACATGCTGCGCCGACCCCAAATAAATGGGATAAGGGCAAGTGAATGATGATAATCGCAAGGCCGGGTACCGATCTTCACCTGGGCCTAAAAGTCCGAAGTGCCCCAGTGAGGCGAACTTTCATGCGAAGTAAAAGCCGTGCTTCAGGCTTCAAGATAAGTAGTTGAGCACAGACTCCAACCAATGTCCATTGTATTAAAAAGCGAGACGCGCAGGCCGAGCATGGCGCAGCGAGGCGAACGGCTAAGTTGAAGTAGAGGACATGTGGAACACAAACCAAATGGTAAATTGAGGTAAAAAGTGAGGCTAAGGTCGAGCATTCGTATGAAAAACTGTACTGGGGACACTTTTAAGGGTTTTATCTTCGTTTTAATCAATAGTCAGAAAATCATCTTTGCAGCACTACTTGAGCGTAGCCTTTAGCTTCGCTTAAAATTTGCCATTAGAGGTAGATAGGAAAGTGACTGAATAAGAGCGAAAAATACATCGTTCGACTCGGGCCGAGCTGATACTCGGCCAACGGCTACGTGCGATAGTGCTATCTCATTCACTCCGATACAATGTGTGCAATAGACAGTGTGCGCGTTATAGGTATTGACAGCCTCATAAGACTGCGTCGACCGTCCAGTGGCGCCCTTATTGGTGGAATTGTGTTTTATAATATACCTATACATGAATCAGTAAATGTAGGTTATTACTATTGTTGTCCTACTTATTCCCCAACTTTTGGTCTTTTTCCGAAGTGCCATTTCGTAAGTTTCGGCCCGGCCGAAAGGTTCGGCCGTTTTTTGGCCGAAACCGAAACTACAGCCGAAACATGATTTTTTGGCCGAAACTGGCCGAAACCGAAACCGAACCTTCGGTCGGACACTACTTATTTTACTAAATCTTGACTTTTTCATTCGTTCTTTATTCTGTTTAACTTCTTTCTTCCATCCGTCGCCTTTATCTCACCTAAAACGCACAGTGGGTGCTGTGTGCGCTCTTTTTTTCTATTTTCTCGGATCCGGTCCGGATCCGGTGATTTTAACCGGATCCGGTAGCTCCTAAAAAGTGCCGGATCCGGCCGGATTACCGGATCCGCCGGACCGGATTGCAATCCCTAATTGTGTGTGAGTACATTTAGAGTTCCATTAGCCTAGTTGGTAGCACATTCTGATGTTCAACATATCGTTTTGACTTGACATTATTTGACTTAAGCAGGTATGATGACATACTTAATGGATAATTTCCGAAATGATGGATTTGAAATAGCGAGGTAGGTATACCTACAGTTTATGAATTTTAGATAAAATTTGGCATACGGATAGGTAATAACAATAACTCGGAATAGGACATAATTATGATATTTTTTTCCAGTATTATCCTTTTTTTAAAAGGGTGAAACGTGAATTGAACGGGAGTACTAAAGGGGTTGGGATATAACTTCTTTCATCAGACGAAGTCGCAAGCCGACATCTAATATAATATGATAAAACTTTCATTTTTCCCAGTTCCATTTCGCGACACTGCAGTAACCACATAATCCCGATTTCCATACATTCTCATACATATTCCCGCCCAATCCCATCAGCAGCCAGGTGAATGCGCTGAGATAACATCCTCGTAATATATGTGCATAGTTTATATTTGATATGTGCGCAAACACAAATAATGCAAAATATCTATTTGCCATGCGCGCAAAAACGTACCGCCGGCATGTTTTAATTGACTCATAATGTGCATAGTTTACATAAACATGAAGCACACAGAGATGCTAATTGACATTCATGCATCTGTTTAAGCTTACACGAGGTACATTCCTTGTTTTGTTTTGTAATTAATTTTCGAGTAAAATTGACGTGAGATTTTTCATTCAGTTTCTGAGGTCATGCCGGGTAAAACTAAAATCGAAATTTCTTTATCTGCCTCTCTATCGCTCAAATAGCAAGAGCGCTATTTGGATTTTCGTATTTCGCGGTAGGGCCTCAGGAATCGAATGGAAAATCTCACGTCAATTCACGGCAAAACATGGCTTGCATATATATGGTTGTAAGCAGGATAGCTCGCGCCGCGAGCGACAGCAGTTGCGCGTCACCAATTTCTATCTCGATCTGTCAATATCTCGATTTTGGAGTTTCGCGCGGGAGTACCATCCTGTTAAAAAGAAGATTTATGATGATCCATAAAGACTTTAGTGATATCGGAGAGAAACGACTCAAGTCCCGTAACGTAAACGTAAAAATTTTTTTTTACACATTCTTCTGGAATACCCTCACCAAATTCAAGGGACGGAGACCTCGCGAACCTCAGTGAAAGGGCCACCGATTATCTGAAGGGTGCAAACCTCAATCTCTAGATTAATATTGTAACGGTTTTCGGGGAGCCCTATAGTGGTATATAATAAAAATAAAGAGACACTAAATTTAAGAATATATTTCTTTCACCGTCATGTAAAATCAAAGAAAGTTTAAAATTTGCAACACCAGCTTAGCAGTAGAATTAGGTTAGGTAATAACTAATGATTATAGTAAGCTCAGTCTTAAATTAAATTTAGAGCACAGGGGGTGAGTCTGTGGTTTCAAGGAACTGGAAGACCTTGGTAAATTAGAGGTAAAATATTTAAGTATTGGGCGCCTTAATAGAATTAAAAAAAAAGAACAGTCTGACCTCCAGTTAGATAAGGAATGAGAAATGAGCCCTGCAGCCTCGTGGTGGTGAGCTCAACCACCCCGGTGCCGCAGCAACCGCCTCCGAAGGTCCATGTTAGTGAAGCCGTCAAGGAAGCACCAGTTTAGCGCGGCCTGGAGCACATCCTCGCTCATGCCGACGCCCTTGACTAACTAGGGAACTGAAGGGGTAAACGAAAACCTCCTCTTGAAAGACCTATCCTTGAAAGCCCTGGAAATAATTTAACAAACAATAAGTATGGGTGGCTTTGCCGATCCTCGACGAGAGTAATATTCCTGGGAGGACAGTTGGCCAACTTACCCAATGCAGAAAAGAAGCCGGCTTGTAAGTCCGAGCCTTCATGTCGATGCATGGGGCCTTCAGAGGTTATGGTACGAAGAACATAATATTCTCCCTGAAAATAAGTAATAAAACAATAAGCACTGAACACGTCTCGAACAATTTGATACGTAGATCAAGAAAAATACTTACGATTAAGTGGTTTGAGCCGCGATTTAAAAACAATGTGGCTCACTGGCCTTTGAAGAAAACGAATCAACCTTCTAATCTACACCATCTCATCCGAAATGAAAATGACAGCTGACAGATCAAACCGAAGATACTTCCACTGCTGCGCTGCGTTTCGTTGCGCGCACGATATAGATACAGCTTCCAAAACTCGTTTCAATAAAAAAAATACCTAATAATAATTTCCAAAAAGGAAAGGAGAAAGTTGTAAAATATTTAATTAGGTTTTAATTTCTGTAAATTAATAACAGAAAACCTATTATTTAATAAAATGCAGATAGCGAGCTAACTCACGCCCTCTGTCGATCCTTCCAGCAACTAATTAGCCTTCAGACTGACGTCAATTCGATCAATGCAATTATTACCAACGCTCAACGCTAGATGGCCTTTATATTAGAAACAAAATATATTAATACCTATGAGGCTTTAAAAAAATATTGTTATGTACAATATTTAATTTAAATCCAGTAACTGTAATGCCACACGATAAATAAATAAATAACTGATGAGTTTCTATTTGACACGCACGCGAAACTTGCCAACCTGTTACTGATCGTTTCTCAACCCATTTCATCATAACCATGCGTGTCTATATCCAATAAAATTACAACAATACATTATGAACGTCATCTACAGGCCAATTCGAACGTACACTGATATCAGAATGACATCTAGCTGATGTCATTTACTTATCGTGCATTTCGCTCGTACAAGTATTGGCGCTGGCGAGACGCACGATAACTAAATGGGATGATTCATATTATTCTGATGTCAGTGTACGTTCGAATTGGCCTGAGCAACATTATGGACGTCATTTATCTAATATTTTCCATAAAACTTGTATTCGGCAAAACGAAGGACCGATTTTGTTTGTATTGCTTTGTGTTTGTGTTGTGATTTATTTTATGGACAAAGTACTTATACCTATATGTCGTTAGTATTGAGAAAGAGATTTATTTTGTGTATTTAGTATATGTTTGACTACATTTAAAGTACTATTTTTCTAGTTTTAAAAATATTGTAGCTAAATATTTTTAGGTGGAGTCTAGATTTTTCCGCCTCAACGAAAAGTCATAGGTAATTAAAATATTTTTTACTAAACCGCTCTGCAACGTACTGGCAACCCTGGTACTGGTGTCCCAGGTGTCCATGAGTGTCGGTGATATCTTACCAGCAGGCGATTCCTCTGCTCCTTTCCCTTGTATATTTAACATAAGAATTGTAAAAACCGGACAAGTGCGAGTCGTACTCGCTCACCGAGGGTTCCGTACTTTTTAGTATTTGTTGTTATAGCGGCAACAGAAATACATCATGTGACAATTTCAACTGTCTAGCTATCACGGTTCATGAGATACACCCTGGTGACAGACAGACGGACAGACTGAGAGTGGAGTCTTAGTAATAGGGTCCCGTTTTTACCCTTTGGGTACGGAACCCTAAAAAGTATGTTTACAGTAACCGCAAAGTCGCGTGTATCACGTAGTAGCGGCACATTTGTCTCTTCGCTCCGGATGCTGCATACATCATCACACGGAGGTGAAAAAGCGAATATTTTAATAATATAGGAGGCAAATGAGCAGACGAATCGCCCGTTCGTAAGCAATTACTGCAATACTAGAGGGGTTTTAAGGGCATTAAAGCAGGAAGTTTCTAGTGAAACGCACAGTTCTCTTCGTGACACAGTATCAAATAAAAAAAAAACAAATGAAGAGACATAGCTATTAGCTATACGTATAGTCAATATAATATAATATATGTAGTACATCAAATGATGTAAAGAAACATACTATCTTTAATGTTAATATTCAGAAAGGAAAACAAGGACTGCGTTTATATGGAGAAACGATCGTCCCCTTATATCTTGACTCTTTTAAGGGTTCCGTACCTCAAAAGGAAAAAATGGAACCCTTATAGGATCACTCGTGTGTCTGGCTGTCCGTCTGTCACAGCCTATTTTCTCCAAAACTACTGAACCAATTAAGTTGAAATTTGGTACACATGTGTAAGTCTGTGACCCGAAGACGGACATGTATTGTTAATAAATGAATTTTAAACATAGGGGGCACTTTTGGGGGATAAATGAGACAATTAAAAAATAAAGTCTTGCAAACTATACGGTGTTGTATATCAAATGAAAGAGCTCATTGTGACAGTCTCAAATATATATATATTTTTTAATTTTAAGATAGAGTTTAGAAGTAATTTAAGAAAATTTTCCACCCCCCCCCCCCCTTTATCTCCGAAACTACTGGGTCAAAAATTTTTCATAAGATACACTAAATAGGTCCTTACCTGTAGATCACAGGAAAACCTTATAGAAATGTGCAGTCAAGCGTGAGTCGGACTTAATTACTTACTTTTGGATCCGACCCTTACTCACTTTTACATCAAAAAATAAATTGTGTAATGTACGGAACCCTTGGAACGCGAGTCCGACTCGCACTTGACCGATTTTTTGAAAGGTGCATCCACACAGCTTCAATGTTCAACCCGTAAATACAACATAAAGCTTACCAGCTCCAAACTTCGCAGCTTTGCGTCAGCCCACTTTAAGCTTTCTGGCGGCAAACGAGGATGTTGCTCGTGTAAGCGCGTCTTATGAAAACCTGTCGGATTAAGTGCTGCTAAGGTGTAGTCACGATAAAAAAGGGATCTTGAATATTGGTGCTACATACAAACATATACTAGTATAGTCATAGGCATAGAACATTTTTATTCAACATCACATGAAATGGTAGAGTTAACAGATAGTGTAACATTTGCAGCGCTATGTTGTTCTCTTAGGCCCACTTGCACCATCCCACTATCCCGGGGTTAAGCGGTTAAACCGTTAACCTAGTGTCAAATTGTACTGGCAACCATGGTAACTCGAAATTTAACCGGTTAACCCCGGGCTAGTGGAATGGTGCAAGTGGCGCTTAACAATCGTCGCGTCAAGATAATTTTGAACACCTGGCCCGCTTTGCAACTTCTGCTGCTGACTGTACTTAAATTGTTGCCGAGGGATGGAAAGAAAGGCATTTTCTGACTCGGGCCTTATGCCAGGCCTCGGCAGTTTCCACCGAGGTATACTAGTGTTCTTCTCAAACATATGAGGAAATACAATAAACATATAATTTATGTATTCATTTAGTTTAGTATTTGTAGTGTAGTACCTCTGTAAATTTATGTATTTAGCGAATGTCGCATACATTCCAGTCCTCCGAAACGCGAGAAATATTTAAGGTCCAATAATGTGTATTTTTCAGTCAGTAATAAAATTCGCAAAAGTTTCTCACCTAACAAACCGCAGTTAGTTTACTTTTGTAAAACTGTAATAAAGCTAAAATAAAATAAGTTCAACTTATAAAATAACTTCATTTACTTTAACTGACTTTAGTAGGTATAACATTTTGCAAAGAATAATATAATACGGATTTCAAAAAGTAAAGTCAAAACTTCATTTATTACTCTACTTTCATTTTGAAATAAAAACCGGCCAAGTGCGAGTCGGACTCGCACACATACATATGGTTCCGTACCATTATCTATAAAAACGGTCACCCATCCAAGTACTGACCCCGTCCGACGTTGCTTAACTTCGGTCAAAAATCACGTTTGTCGTATGGGAGCCCCACTTAAATCTTTATTTTATTCTGTTTTTAGTATTTGTTGTTATAGCGGCAACAGAAATACACCATCTGTGAAAATTTCAGCTGTCTAGCTATCACAGATCACGAGATACAGCCTGGTGACAGACGGACGGACGGACGGACGGACAGCGGAGTCTTAGTAATAGGGTCGTTTTACCCTTTGGGTACGGAACCCTAAAAACGAAATGCTTCAATCTGAACCCCTAGTGTAAATTTCATTCGATAGCGTGACGTAACGTTCGCGTTTGCGTTATGTCTATTTTTGTATGGGATTTTAAACAGCGCGCCAAGCGGGACAATTTGGAAACTCAAAATCCCATACAAAATGACACACATGATCGAACGCCCACCATAAAACAAATTGATGCAAAGCAATTTGACCTATATTGATCAGTAGTAGCATATGTTTGATACTGAGTTGCTACGACCCAAATTGCGATCACACGTGTGATCCTAGAGGGCGCTCCACGGGTTAAAGCAAGCGCGTACATCACGTCAGCTTCTAAAAGCGTTCAAAGCACTTTTTGTTTTCCATTCAAAGAAATTGGGTTAAAAAGTAACGTTTACGAATACATAAATAAGAGATCGCAGCTTTGATATATTGGTGTTATTGATCTTTGTAAACAAACCTTTGCAAACATCGCATTTTTCCTTATTTTGACATGATTTCTATAAAATACTGGCTACAAGATAGACCGTTCACTTTATATTCGACGTTAATATCTAGATTTAATGTGAGTTTATCTTATATTTTGGTCTATGTACTAGTAATATTAAATATTACTAAAAAACTGGGCAAGTGCGAGTCGGACTAGCGCACAACGGGTTCCGTACCATTACGCAAAAAAACGCCAAAAAATCACGTTTGTTGTATGGGAGCCCCACTTAAATATTTATTATATTCTGTTTTTAGTATTTGTTGTTATAGCGGCAACAGATATACATCATGTGTGAAAATTTCAACTGCCTCGCTATCACGGTTCAAGAACCGTGCTGCAAGAACTGTCACCAGGCTGTATCTCAAGAGATAGGAATAGGAATAGGTACCTAAAAAGTTTAATTTCTAAAGACCATATTTTTATAAAGATTTTAATATATTACGTAGTTCACTACGACTTGAAGTTTTATTCGAGTCGTCGAGGTCCTGACCTGCACAAGTGCACAGCGGCTACAATACATAGTCTGGAAAAGCCAATTCACCAGTAAATAGGTAAGAAAAAAAAAACTATACTCATCCCTTTCTTTTGGGTGCTAGTACTCAAGACAAAGACAGTATGATTATCTCTGTCTATGAGATATGAGGTAGTCTCCGGCCAAACTATAGTTTAACTGCAAATTAGCAAAACACGAAACACGCCAGCATGTGTGTCCAGCGCACCCACGCCATCGTGGGCGCAAACAACCAAAGTGCTCGGATAAATCAAAGTGACGCCCGGCCGGCCCGGCCCTTCGCCCTCCGACTAAAGTGCTACCACTGTAACGTGTTACTTATAGCTAACTATTTAGTGGGTGGGCATTTCTATTTACATAAAGTTGTACCAACATTTTTTGTGTTAGGATTACAGAATACAGAATACAGACTTTATTGGTAAATATAAACATAGTTACATTTTACACGTCATTACCTTAAAACTATTGAGTACATTATGTTTTTATCATTAAATACAAGTAGGTAATAAACAAGTAACATTTGTAGGTATTAGAACCTGTTTCTCAAACGATGCTGGGTCAATTACTCACCGGCGCACTCATAAAGTCGGCAATACGATAGTATGCCTGATCTATTAGAATGGATTTAGGTTTCTTTTTGAATATTGCATCGCTAGTCGAGTCTTTGATGACATTAGGTACGGAGTTGTAGGCAGTCGGTCCCATGACGTCAAGCGATCGTCGAGACTTAGCGAGTCGATGCTTTGGGATTTGTAATCGTGGTCGCCTTCGCGACGAGGTGTCACAATTTTTAGCGCTAAATTTGTAATTTTGTATATTTGACCTTACATACATGCACACAGTCAATATGTATACAGACGGTAACGTTAAGATTTTATGTTTTTTAAACAAAGATTGAGCAGGATAGTCAAATGGTTTTCCATCGATTATACGCAGGGCTCGTTTTTGCATCTTAAACACCCTGTCGCGATCTGCCGCTGTGCACCAGAGATCTACACCCTGCGTAAGAATCGAGTGGAAATATCCATAGTAAGCAGTTTTGGTGTTTTCTATAGACAAACTGGGCGCAATCCTGGACAGTGCGAAACACGCTGCGGCCAATTTGTCACAAGTCGCATGTATGTGTGGCGCCCACTTTAGGCCGGCGTCAATATGGAAGCCTAGGTACTTAGCCGTTTCGACTTGTGGAATTGGAGTGTTATTTAATATAATATCCAGATTGGGCTTATTTGCCTTTTTTAACTGGAAGTGGACAATATTTGTTTTTTCTAGATTTAGAAGCATGCCATTGGCAGAAAACCATTCGACTAATTGATTAATGACGTGACAGATCCTTGATTTTAATCCATCATAGTCATCTGCATGGACAATAACACATGTGTCATCGGCAAACATAACATATTCTTGGCCCTGGCAAGCTGACGTGATATCATTTACCAGGACCAAGAATAGGCTATTTACCAGGAAGAAATTGAGAATTTTTATATTATTTCTACTCAGAATATCGAGCTTTTTCCATTTTTACTGAGAAAAAAAAAACATTTATTCAGATGAAATAAACCCTATGTTACAGATTTTTTTCTTCTGCCAAACTGCAGGGCAGTTTGTTGGCAGAGGGAACTCCCTTAAAACATAGATGGGTAGACTTAGCTAATTGCCTAATTAATTGTTAACTTAAGTACATCTTATTGCTTATGCTGGTAACATTAACTTAATTTTGTTTAATAGAAACATTTTCATTTTCATATTTTTGTTTACAATTGTTAATAAAGAAATAACACCCCATGTCCTGAGCGAGTCATTTTTATTTCAACACAGCTACGCCTAATATTTATTAATAGCAAAAGCCTAAAAATGCAATTATTGCTTAACTACTTACGCCGATATGTCATTTGAGAGTAAAATCAAATAAGGGGTACTTTATGAGGGTTAAATTAGAATAAGGAAAACCATATCCAAATCAAATGCACATTTATTAAACTATAAACTTTATAATCACGATAATTGAAACCATAATGCACAATAATAGTTAAATCTAGAAAACCTAGCTTCCAAAGTGATGAGTACTAAATACTAGAATACCTAGGTATTCTAGTGTTACTGGCAATATGAAGGAACACTAAATTAAAGGGATTCTCAACAATTTAAACCACACAACTGAACCATTAAACAATGACTACTTTGAATTCAAATTATAACTCGTAACCCTATTCGAAATAGAACACTATTAAATAATAAAGCCAATCACTATCGTTAACGGCTAATTGCAAAACGCTATAATCTACTTAAATTAAAGATTAATTTTAAGCGCAAACGCGACCGTTATTTAAATACAATAAGGAAAGCAACCGAAAGCCGTTAGATATTAATTGTAAAATCATCAAGCAGCAAAATCTACCAAAGACACAGGTAATAACTATAATGACTAAATCTAGTACTTATCTTTTAGCACTATCCGTAACCAATCACTTTACACTTCTGTTTTCTATGAAGATTCAAAGCGTAATGACCACGTCGGTCTACATTTTCCAACGGCTGGATAACGAACTCCCCTCCAATAATCTGGTTACAGTTGCCTCGGCCAATCACGTTGCGAGATGCCCGTGGCGTGATTGGTACGAACGCCGCCGATTGGTCCATTTTGGCGGGAATGCTGGCGCCATTGTTGTGACGAACGAGCGCCCTCTTGCGGCCACGATGTGAATGAAGTAGTTTGACGTGTTGATGGCAGTGACGTTGCGCCATTGACGCAACCGTCGAGCCATCTATAGGATGTTTGAGAGACTCTTGTACGGCCGTTATTGACAATAGAAAAAACGTGCCCCCAAAATTTTTGGTCCGTTTGGTTACGATTTTCAATACAACCTTCTATGACCGTAACAAAACGGACAACAAAAATTTGTATGAAATTTTAGGGACACTTTTTTCTTGTATTATTTAGGATCGAAAGAGCTCGTAATTCTGAGTAGAAATAATATCTGAAATGGAAGTTGGGGCACAACTTTAAATAGAAATGCCCAGGTATCGTTTTCCGGGGCTAGCTCTCCGTCTACACCCATTGTTCTCGATTTATTACCCCTATTGTGTAATAAAGTTCTCATACTTTCGGTAGTTTAAGTAATTTTGAAGTATGGGCCTGTTTGCCAGGATAATGATGCCTGCAGTAGGGATCTTATTGTAATGAAACAGAGGTGGTTATAGCTTGTTGTGACTGTTTTGTGTGTTTGGTAGTTGTGTGATGCGTCACGCTAGTAGTTGGAACAGAGGAAGGTTGGTACAGAGGAAAATTGGTTATAGGATATCAGTACTTACTTACAAAAACAACTTACATATTATGGAAGTCAAATTTATGCAAAACAAATTACGTATGAATCAGTTTACGTAGTTCAGAAATATGGAAATCTAACAATACGAGTATTCTGGGATTTAATAAATCGTTAAACCTAAAACATTTTATTTATTATAACACGATTTAAATACATACATTTTCTGATATATGAGTTCTATAAAATCCACTACAGAATACCTGTCTGCGTCTCGCTCTCGAGTGACATTGAACGCTTATAGCAGGATTTTGTACATGGAAGTAGCTACAATTTGCAAATAAACCGGACAAGTGCGAGTCGGACTCGCCCACCGAGGGTTCCGTACTTTTTAGTATTTGTTGTTATAGCGGCAACAGAAATACATCATCTGTGAAAATGACAACTGTCTAGCTATCACGGTTCGTGAGATACAGCCTGGTGATAGACGGACGGACGGACAGCGGAGTCTTAGTAATAGGGTCCCGTTTTACCCTTTGGGTACGGAACCCTAAAAAGAAAAATAAAAAAAAATTCATAAGTACAACATTTTTTTCGAAACTGATACCTATACATATACAGTGGATGGATTAGAGTTTTCAACTCCCAGCGGAATTTTGCTGTTTAAGTAATGCGTTTCGAACGGCGTGTCTGCCTGTCTGTCAGAGAACCTGTCAACCTCACCCTGTGTGTGTGTGTGTGTGTGTGGAGCCCGATTCGGATTCTAACATATTGTTACGGTTTTGATCTCATTTTGATACGTCCTTGAAGATCGCTCACGCTGCAATCAGCGTGCGTGTGCGCAATGAAGTGGAAGTCGTGCGTGAGTCGCGCGCCACACCAGTATAATATAGAGAAAAAAATACATAGAGTGCTCACTCCATACATCAGTTTTAGTACCAAAACGACTATTATTTTCCTAGTTGACATCTAGCAATGGTAGCTTGTCAATAGATCTTCCGACAACCGAAAGGTCTAATGCCCAACAATTTTCAGCTAATTACATTATTAACAAATTTCAGTGCGTTGCAATGCGCGGCCGGAAGCGGTCGTGCCGTAGTGCACTGCACGAATTTTAAAATTCGCGAACCGCGCGGCAATAGCCGCTGCCTGCTTACCCGCTATGACTTCATCACAAGTCGTAGTCAACGAGTTGTTGGCATTTATTCAAAATGCCACCGTGACTTTGGATGAGACCAGCATCGTGCAGATCTGCAAGTCCAGCTTCCAGGAGGAGGACATATGTAGTGGCAAGGCGCTGCTCTACCAGACGCTCGGCAAAGCCGACGAAATGCCATCACGACGAAGAGATGGAGGCGTGAAGAGTCTACGGGACATCATCTCGGTGTTCAAGGGGACCGATTCATCAAACATGCCCTCTTTCGTGGCGAAGGACCTACATCGGCTACCTGTCGTCTCGTTGGACCATGTTGACGTTTCCAGGCTGCTAAAGGATATCATTTTCCTGAAGGACAGTCTGGCTGAAATGCAGGCTAAGTTGGAGGTATCGAATAATACCATCAGTGAACTACGTTCTGAATTAGCGTTAATACGAAGTGCTAGTTCGGAATGTAGGTCAGATAACTCTAGCATAGCCGTGTGTCACGTTGCGCGGAATGCGTCCATCGGCGGTTTCGAGTCCGCGAATTTGGATGCGTCGGCGATTGCTGAGCAGGCGACCGCCGACCCGCGCCCCGCCGCCCGCCCGTCTACGTCACCGGAGACGCGCACGTCACGCGAGAGTACGTTGACCCCACAACGTTCCTACGCTGCCACTGCCGCTAAGCCGCCTGCTGTGTCCAAGTCTAAGCAGCGGCCGAAGAAAGGGGTGCAGAGCCTTCGTGAACCTGTTCACAAGGATCGGTCACAGCTGACTCTAAAAGAGTCGGGATGCGACAGAGATGGCTTCAAAAAGGTGGAGAGGAGAAAGAAGTCAGCTCGTCCGAATCAGTGCGGTACCGCACCGACTGGACCTAACCATTTGCTGCGTCCTGCAACACCGACGACGCTGCTGTATGTGTCCCGATTACACTACCTTACGAAGGTCGAGGAGATCGTGAAGTATGTACGAGCCAAGTCCGGATTCATCCTGAGGGTCGTGAAGTTGGAATCTCGACACAGTGTGAATTTTAATTCTTTTGTGCTGAGCGTTCCGACTGAACATCTAGCGACCTTCACCAAGGAGGAGTTTTGGCCGAAGGGTGTCAAGTTCCGGCGGTTCCGCGGCCGGCTCCCTGACACTGCGGGGTTGCGAACTGCATCGCAGCCATAATTGTGTTTTTAGTTTTAAGATATATTTTGTAATAATATGTATGCTAGTTTTAAGGTATTTATCTATGGGCCATTAGTTGCCTGAAAATAAATGTTTTCATTTATTCATTATAACCGGATCGAAAACGCTTCTGGTCCATGAAGGAACTCATGAAGGGTAAACTCCCAATTGCACTGAAGCGCAAGCTCGTCGACATGTGCATCTTGCCCATCCTCACCTATGGTGCCCAAACATGGTCACTAACTGAGGCGCAGAAATCCCGGCTCAAGGTTTGCCAAAGGGCAATGGAGCGAAATATCCTGGGTGTCCGAAGATCCGACAGGGTGAGGAACACAGAGCTTCGCTCCAAAACCCGAATCGTCGATGTTGGGGTGAAGACCGCCAGGCTAAAGTGGGACTGGGCTGGACATGTCTGCCGGATGCATGATGACAGATGGGCCAAAATAGCCACTAGCTGGCATCCCCAGGGTAGTCGAGGCAGAGGCAGACCGAGAAAGAGATGGCGGGACGACCTGGATGCATTCCAGCGGGATTGGCGGGATCTTGCTCAGCACAGGGAGGATTGGAAAGGAAGAGGGGAGGCCTTTTCCAAGCAGTGGGATACACACATAGGCTAATAAAAAATAAAATAAAAAAATAACCGGATTAACCGGAACTCTATATTTTCAACTCTTTCTGCTTTTAATAATAAATGTAAATTGTTGTTTAATAATACAATTTTCGTGAACCATAACCATAACCATAACAAATTGTTAAATTGTGCCATTCTCAACCAAAAGGGTACTTATTGTCGATTGTCAATAAGGCGCTATTTCCATATAGCATCAATTTGAAATCAACCTTATCGACAAGCGACAATGTACCTTTTGGTTGAAAACGCCACAATTGGAATCAATCTCTAAAAAAAATATTTTATTGGACTTAGCGAGAACACCGTTTAACAGCGGTGATCTATATGTATACATATATATGATTACAATGGCCGGGCGTGTTTCACTACGATTTTGCTTATTAAGAGCGCTTTCCGCACGACATTTTTATTCCTAAAGACTTATAGGAATTAGCGCTTGGTTAGAAATAACCAGCTTATGCGTAGAACTTAACATAAATATAAATGAAATCCATCTGTACCTATATCGTTGATTATACTTTACTTTCGAATGAAATACACTGAGTTCTGGTTAAATTGGAAATTATACTTTTGATGGCGGATTTTTCTGAATTATTAAGCTTTTAAAGGTGGAATTAATTTAGATCTGTGAGTGTTGAGTTTAATTTGAATTTTGGAAGTTGCTTTTAGATGAGAGCTTTTGAGGGTATGGTTGCTCACGCTGTTTAATATAAGGTGCATTAGTGATGTTTAATATAAGCTCCCTAGAGCATTAATGTAAGCTCCATATTTTTAAACGGATGGGTACATATTCAATATTAAAAACGGTTCATTCACGTATTTTAATATATTTAATATGTCTGTGTCTCACGAAAGTATTGTTATTAAATGGGTACATCTTTATTTCAATGTAGGTAATTTTATGTGCAGTTTGGGAAATCAGCCCTAAACTACATAGTCTGAAGATATTGCTTTTTCCGAGCGTGACCCCTAAAATGACAATTTATGTAAAAGACACCCAAAGCATTGGGCGATAAATAACGTCTATTTAGAGCAAGGGTCGTCGCCGTCGCCCTCTGGCGTCAGTCTGGTGGCGATTACGAAACTATGCCATATAGAATAGAATAAAAATTAGGGATGTACCGACTAGTCGCCGACTAGTCGGGAAAGCCGACTATCCGGCCACATTTGTAGTCGGCGATTAGTCGGCGACTAGTCGGCAAAAATGGCCGATTAGTCGGCACTTCATAAGTCCCAAAAAAACAGGGCAAAAAGAAATAACAAGCAAATATTTACCATAAGCTTTTCACCTATTTTACCCAAATTCCTATTTAGGGTGCTTACGAAAACTATTGTTCGAATTATTGACCGTGTTTTCGCTTTCTTATGTTCGATTGTCGTATTAAATCGCCTCAGGTTTTTTTTACTGATTTTATTTTTTAGCGTTACTATAATATGATGAAAACGATTTTTAAGTGCATCTGAACCGAACTTAGATGAAACTAATTATCTGGCCGACTAGCCGACTAGTCGGCCGACTAATCGGCCATCCGAGCGCCGATTAGTCGGCTAGTCGGCTAGTCGGCCAAATCAATAGTCGGTACATCACTAATAAAAATACATTTATTTATGACAAACAAACACAGATGACAAAAACATGTTGACAAATATACAATGTATAACATTTAGTGAAAAATGCCATAAAAGGGTCACGACTCAGCATGTAGCTGGCAAAGCCAGCGCTGTTCTTCCGTTGTAACCCAGGCGTACGCTGTTCGACGACGAGGCGGTTATGCCATAATTTACCATATAGTGTTTGGCCAAACTTGTATCGGGTGGGGCTTGTCACACGAGCAAAATAATTAAAACACAGACTGAACTTACTGTGTAAGTAAACACTTTTGTAAGTTCAAACACATTTTTAAAGTCTTTAGAATTCCTGTTTTATTACAAGCTTTTATTCAACTCGTTAGTATGTATGTTATTTTGTTAATGTGGGTCAAATCTTGGAAGCTAAATTTGACCCGCTTCCCAATTTCCAATTGATCTGAAATTTTTCGGGCAGCAACATCGAGCAAATTTCAAATTTTTAGACAGTAACAGCAATACAGCTGCAGTAATGCTAACTACTGCATAACGACTACATTAAATATCAAATGATATTCCGTGCATAAGTTCCAAAATACTCATTGGTACGAGCCAAAACCGGGATATATTTTCGTTGTTTTAGCTTAAGAAATAATAACATTCTTTTCATTATTTTTATGGTTTTGTTTTGTTTTGTTATTTTGTTACTTACCAATGATATGGATAATGTCTGAAATAAAGTTTTTCAATTCCGAAAATAAACAATGTGCACATTCGAAAACCGAAAAGTACGCAACCTATTTTAAGAGCCGCAATAACCATCCATCCAATGGCCGATTAAGTCGAACTTCGCAATCGTTTTATTGTCGAAGTTCGCAGCGATTACAACTTCCCCACTATTCCCCTTTTGGAAGTCAATGTATTGGGCTTTGAGAGCTATTGATCTGGAGTACGAGTAGCAATGTGCAACTTGCAGAACATTCGAGAAATTTACGAACTTTCCGGATACAATTGAAAAATTCTCATACAAGTTTCCGATTAGAACGTTCCCGTTCAGATTAAATAGATGATTTTTATTACTCAATGTTCTTAAATGTTGACCACTGCTTAATTTAAATTTTACGGTACTCATTGGTGTCTATTTCAAGATTTTCAAGTGTCATAGAGATCGAAACTAAATGTAAGAAGGTTCGGCAATAAACATGCAGAAAAAAAGAGGCGAGAACGTTGCCCATAACCATTCCCAAACTACTGCCAAATACTACGGCACCCTAAAAAGGTTTGCCGTATAAACCTGAAGGTGATATATTTTTGGCCGGTACTGTATAATAATAACTAACTAACTATTATAATTCTTATAATTTTTGAATCAGAATTTACCAGTGTTAGGATGAACTTTTCAAGTAGCTACATTAGAACATAATAAAAAAATGTCTTTAGTTCCCATCTCTCCCCAGTTATCCCACGTAGTATTGCTAATATATCATGTGAAGCTTAAAAAAACCTGAAATTATTTCCTCGCTTAAATTCGGCTCAGGGAACGCGAAAAACAAACTTAAAAGTCGAAAGGCGTAGGCGAGTTTCAAACAATATTTCCCGAAAAAATTTAACAGAAATGATTTAGCCCTTGGGAGGTTGTTATTTCGCCTTAAAAGTATTATTATATCAGACTGGGCAAAGTGCTGTTTTCATGATATTTTTTTGGAAATTCGCGTTTCAGAGATAAGTCTGAATAATATAGGAGTGGAGTTTGAATTTTATAAATTGGTCTAAATTTTTAGTGTTCCGTACAAAACTTTGCTCACGGAACACTTTTTTTTTATTTTGACATCACTAGTAGCAATGTTGAATACACACCTTTATGTGGATAAGTACTAACAGCACACAAAACTCTGTAGTAAATATATGACATCTATTTCAGTTTACAATTTATTTATAATATGTAGTTTGACTACTCTGTTCCCCAATAATAAATAATGAAATAATACTACATAATAATACACTTTCTCTCGCCAGACTTATCCCCATAAAATACACGTACGGCTCGATTCGGAAAATGAATTAGATTTCTACTAGGCTTCAACAAGTTACGATACGAATAATTTAAAGATATTTGTAAGATAGATATGTCAAATTTGACGTTTCCGCGATTCTGGAGGTCCTCTTGAACGATTACGACAAGTTATGACTTAGATATCCAAGTCACATCTAGTCGATATCTAATGTTGATCTAGTTGATCTCTAAATCGTCTCAAGATCTTGTGATTATCTCGAAATCCGAATAGGCCTGTTGTTCTGCCATCTATCTTAACTTCTTATTCTTACCATAGCTAGCCATAATAAGATAATTATTATTCGTTCCTTGGTAGACGGCGTCCGGCGAGTAAGCCCTGAAAGGGAGGAACTTAGTTACACAACTGAAACTATGGAGCTCATACAATCATTGCAACATTTAATATAATATTAATACAACAGCGAACACCTGAGTAAACACTACATTTGATACTCTGTAAGTAAGGCAGGTCACGTGACGTACGTCAGAGCTGTCACACGCACTATTCGTTCGCTCCGTGATAATTACCTAAATAACTTGTAAATAGTTGTCACAATAAACTCTAGTGGTTAAAAATAAAAGGATTAGTACCAGTGTTATTAAAATAAATGAGTATTTAGTGTGCAAACGTATACGCGTACAAGAAAATACAGTTTTAAATTGAAGTGTATCGTTCAAACAGTGGCATCGAACGTACGGGTCAGCTGTCAACGAATCAGCTGCTCGTATTCTGCGCGCGCGCATTGGCAGTGTGTGTTAGTGCACATCTAAAATTGAACCTTATTTCTACCGAGTAGAAACACACATTGCAATGGCAAGCTGTGCAGGTTGTTTCGTTAAAATAACCGATGCAAGATTTTTGAAGTGTTTTAACTGTCAAAACACGTATGAACTTAAGTGCGCGAATATTTCAGACGATTTTTTTAACGTAATGGTACCCGAACAGAAGTATTTGTGGAAATGTTTCGGATGCAAAAGTGCCGAACCGAGGTCAGACAATACAAATACACCAGTGCGCGGCGTCGACGAAAACGTAAACATGCATCGCGGGGGCCTGCGGCCCCGTGGGGCAGTAACGACCCATGAACTTAACAACTCCGTGATGGATGTATCTTACACCGACAACCAACAAGTACATGATGCCACTGCCTATGATTTCTCACTCGACACATCTGGCGTTAACGATCTGCAGAGACTGGTATCGGAATTTAGACTTTTCCGCGAGGAAATGCGGGCCATGAGCCAACTTATCCAGGCCCTGCGGGCTAGTATGACAAACTTAACTTCAAAAATTGATGGTTGTGATAAGCGCATTGATAGTCTGTGTGCCCGCGTGGAAGCCTTAGAAGGAAAGGCCCCCAATGTAGTCGAATGTAATAACACCGAATCAACGCTTTTGGAAACGGTCACCCAGTTAAAAATGGAACTGAATGACCGGGACCAGGATCTGCTGCTCAACGACATTGAGATTTCTAGCGTACCGGAGGAGAACGGGGAAAATACTATACACATAGTAACTACCTTAGGGCAGAAGCTTGGAGTCACGCTGTCTGAGCATGATATCGTCGATGCAACTCGCGTGGGTCGAGCTTCGCAGGTGAGCGAGGGTGCCCAGGGCCCGCCGTCCCGCCCGCGGCTGCTGGTGGTGCGGCTGGCACGCCGCGCCGTGCGAGACCGGCTGCTGCAGGCGGCACGAGTACGTCGCGGAGCTACCACGGAAGGTACCGACCTGCCTGGGCCTAACAGCCGCTTTTACATCAACGAGCGGCTCACCGTTGTCAATCGTCGTCTATTTCAGAAAACGAGGCAGCTCAAGGAGCAGCTTGGCTGGCGATATGCATGGACCCGCGACGGAAAGATCTACGTGCGCCAACGTCCTGGCTCGCAGTCTCCACGACATCGTATACGATCGGAACAGGATTTAGAGCGTGTTTTTGGTACTCATGTTGTTTGCTAATACGAATCCAAGTTATTTAAATTTTTATATGACAAATTATATGACGAAACACTATATTGCTCACATATTTAAGTATACGCTATTATTTGCTTGGATATATGGTAAATTAATTTCATTGTGTTTGCAAATCTGTTACGTTTTCTATCATTCTTGTTTGTTTGTAGTCTAATAGTTCTTAGTCGTTATTATCAGTGTCAAAGCATTTTATTGTTTAACTGTTCACTGGAGCGCGTCGCAGCAATAACAACTTTCATAGTTCACATCAATCAACATTCTATGAATTCGTATAATGCAATTTATCACTGTATGAAAGTATGTAATGCACATTATAACACTTTACACACCACAGAATACACAAATAACCTCACTAAAACGCATTTAAACAATTTAACATTAATATACACTTATATATCGGAGAAAATTGAACCAGGTTTTGAGGTTACACCACCGCGTTGTCTTTTCTTGAGTTTCTTTAATAACAAGGTTATAACATATTTTTTATTTCACCATAAGTTCTAAATCTAAATACTTAAAGTTAGGTTTTTTTAACGCGGGTTCATTGGCAACAGGACATAATGACTTTTTAATAGCAATGAACAAATTTGATGCCGATATAGTCGCTATTAATGAAACGTGGATTAGGCAAGGCCAAAATCAACTCGCACCGCGCGTCCCTGGATATAAATTAATAAATGCTCCACGACCTACTACGATGCGCGGTGGACGAGGCGGTGGGGTCGCGTTTTACATTAAAACCACGGTGCGCGCGCGCCGATCTACCCACCCTGCTGCTAATATTGAACAACTGTGGATATCTTTATCTCTTAACCACCGTAGTTTTATTATAGGAACAGCGTACCGACCAAATTGGATTAATGTGGACTTGTTTTTTGATGCACTTACTGAGTCTATATCGCACTTCTCCAAACATGATTATGTGGTCTTATTGGGAGATTTCAATATCAATATGCTTGATACCGGTAATTGCAATATCAAAAAGATTAATACCTTTTTACATTATCTAGGTATGGAGCAGGTGGTAACAGTACCTACTCATTATTCTGTCGACAACGAAACGCTTATCGACCTTGTATGTACCAGCGCTCCTGTCAGCAAAGTGTGCGTTACAAATATAACAGGTTCACTCGGGCACTGTATGCTAACAGTGACCTTTTCAATTAAACGACCCAAAACAGTGTCGAAAACTATTACGTACAGGCCAATTAAAGATATGGATATTCCTGAGTTTGATAGGGATCTCCAGTCTATAGATTGGGAATCGATATTAAATGTCGATTCAGTCGAGAGCATGCTAGATAGATATTTTCAACCAACTATTACTATCTCTGTTTGATAGGCATGCACCATTAAAATCCGTAAAAATTAAAGACAAGCATAGCTTACCCTGGATTACTAGCACTATTAAGCTCATGATCGAGAAACGCAATGAGGCTCACTTAAGGTATAGGAAGTCAGAAGTCAGAGAGTAGCAAACAATACTATAATGACCTAAAAAAACTTGTAGTACAAAGTATTTATAACGAAAAGCGAGTCTATTATAATAACCACATAAATTCACTATACAAAGACTCAAAGTCACTATGGAGGAACCTTAAACAAACTGTTCTATCCGACACGAATAGCAAAGACCGTCTTCCTGATCGTTTTAATGATCCAAACCTAATCAACGACAATTTTTTGAATGTTCCTGGATGTGATAGGGTTCCGCTGTCTACAATTTTAAACTTTGAAAGTAATCGATTTGGAAACTCCCTGTTTAACCTTAAGCCGGTCAACGAACATCAGGTAGGTAAATATATTTTGTCTATTACTACCAATGCAATCGGTGTAGACTCTATTAATAGGGATATGGTTTTACTTACACTTCCGCGCACACTTTCTGTGATTACGGCGATTATTAACAAATCTATAATGTCTGGCGAGGTGCCAGCCATATGGAAGTCTGCCTTGGTCACTCCATTGCCTAAGGTGGAAAATCCATATGAACTCAAAGACCTCAGACCAATAAGTATACTTCCTTTTTTGTCTAAAATCTTGGAAAAGGCTGTTCATGAGCAGCTTTATAAATATGTAGAAGAGAACAATATCCTACCTCAGGTACAGTCAGGTTTCCGCAAAGGAATGGGGACGGTAACCGCTTTAATGGATGTGGTAGATAATATTCTTTCCGAACAAGATACTGGTAAGGGGACCTGTTTAGTTCTATTAGACTTTTCACGCGCATTTGACTGCATAAATACTGCCTTGCTTCTTTCTAAATTGCGTTTTTATGGAATACACTCAAATTCACTGGCTTGGTTTAGCAACTATCTAGATGGACGCAGGCAATCTGTTAAAATAACGAAAGACAATGGTACTGTAATGGTATCTGATTCTAGACCTTTAACTCGAGGAGTGCCCCAAGGCTCTATACTTGGTCCTCTATTGTTTATTATATATGCTGCAGATATTACACAAATTATCAAGCACTGCAATTACCACCTATACGCTGATGACGTCCAACTCTACTACTCAGCCAAACCAAATGAGTTTGACGAAGCACTAGTTAAAATAAGCGAAGACCTGGAAAATATCTCCACTTGGGCAGATAATAACGGGTTACTATTGAATCCACTTAAATCAAAGTTTATGATATTGGGATCCAAAGCACAAATATCTAATATTTTAGTCAATGAGCCAAATATATACATAAGGGGATCAATGATAACGCGTAGATGAGGCAAGAAACTTGGGGTTAGTGATGGACAGCCAGCTAAGGTTTGAGAAGCATATAGGAGAATTGGTGAAGTCGTGTTTTTATCGCTTGAAGGTTTTGTACCAAGTTCGAAACCTTCTAAGCGAGGAAATACGTAAGTTGCTATGCGAATCGCTGGTTCTCTCTAAGTTAAACTACGGAGACATTGTGTATGGGCCACGACTGTTGGAAAAAACTCGCCGTCTTATCCAAAGAGTCCAAAATGCTTGTTTTCGTTTTTGTTGTGCAATTCCGCCGAGAAGACACATTACACCTTACTTGAACAAAGCATCCATATTAAATATGTCCTCTCGTAGACATCTACATCTTGCGAGTCTGCTATTTGGCGTTTTGAATGACAAAAAGCCCATATACTTGTTTAATAAAATACGTATATCTTCTTTTCATAAACGACACGGTACTCGTTCTACCAGACGATGTCTCCTGGAAGCACATCCTCACAAAACCGTTGCTTTTACTGGCTGCTTTCGGTATCTCGCAACCAGGTGTTGGAACAATATTCCTCCTCCTATTCGTGTTATGAAAATTAAGAATAGTTTCAAATTTCACTTCAAAAAATACCTTTTAGAGAAACAAAGTTTGGGAATCCCTCACGGTTACCTGGTTGCTGACTACCGAATCTAGTCTTAGTAATTAAAATAATTAAAATAATAATTTGCTCTAAATCACACTTGACACTACATACATTACATGCTAACCACACTCACACTTCTACATCACAACTATGTGCACACATTTTAAATTGTCATTAGTTAAGTTATTTATTGGTAATTTGGTAAGTAAAATCTTTTCATTATTTCATATTTTTCACTGATTTTATTGGCGTGATCTGGTTCTGGCAGAATATCAGTGCCTCTCCCATAATAGGGTGAAGCGTAATACTGAGCCAGAACCATTTTGTTTTGCTGCGACGCACACAACATTCCTTCTGTGTGAATCAATATCTATACGTATATTTACTTCTTATTCTATTTTTGTAAAAATCTGTCTTACTCTTATTTGTGCTTGTATTTTCTGTTTTTTCTAAATATTGATTGTTTTTTTTTGTTCTTTTTTCTGTCATTTTTGTATTTGATTATTCTGTGTGTATTGTGGCAAACAAATAAACAGATTATCTATCTATCTATCTATCTATCTAAATGGTGTAAAGCTCTACAGAATTGATTTTATTAAATTCTGCTCATAAGGGAGCGAAATTCTTCTACGTGGTTAGATCACAAGCCGAGGCTAGTATAAAATGCAGATTTTCAGTTTCATATTATATAAAACCTACAAAGGGTATTTTTTACTAAATTTCTCTTTGAAGTAAATAATTAATTGGCACCTACTACAAATCAAATTTTCTAAAAGCACTTATGGAACACGCCACGGGCTACAAAAATGCTATAAAACATATGTTATGGCACAAAAACATTTTTTATGATGGACAAGAACTCTCATGCCCACTGAAGTGAAGGAATGATCCGTGAGTGGTCCACTTCAGATATTGAGCATTTTTATTTCCCGATCAATACTGTTGCGATCTTGAAAAGGCGGGTGTTTTTATTATGCTAGGTATAACATTTGTGTACCTACGAGAAAAAAAGAACTGCAGTGACTGACTGTATTTAAAATAAATTATTTTACACCATGCATGAAATAAAGCACCAGAAGATTAATACAGAAACGTAGACAGCAGTTGTTTTTTGACACAATTTCTATTTTAAAACCCGTATAAAACTATAAAGAATAGGTAATTTCATCTGAACGTTACTTGCTAGTGTTTCATATACATAAATTCCATAGTAGCAAAATCGTTTTGACAGTTACAAAAAAAGAAACTGATTTGACTAGTAGTCAAATACCCTATTGACGTTTGGTTTTTTAAAATAAATTAATTTCCCATTTTCGTTTGAGATTCTTATTTAGGTAGGTACTTTAAACTACCTACTCGAGATTTTATAGTGGCGGGTTTTTAAATTAGTACTGTGAGCAAAAACAACTTTGCTCTCTTGTTATCAAATAACTAATCTGGTCAACAGTTTAAGTAGTCCCACAGTGTTGTTTTGGCAGCCTATGGAGACAGACTGGCTGGCGACACTGCTGGCCCCCTTCCAACTCCGCGCTCAATGGCCATAGTTTATTGATTACCGAGGGCATGTGACGCGGAATGACCTACCCACGCTACCAAACTTAATTGTAAGTTTTTATTTAAAACCCGGACCTGTAAGGTAAACGTACTAGTGCTCGTCACGGTCCCAGTATATTATGTCATCTTTAAACTTGTTAATAGAGGTGACAGCAGGGTGTCATCTATTGGGCATTAGCATGTCGAGCATAGTACATTTACCTTAATAACCCTATGAAGCCAATGGTCCTAGGTTCAAATCCCGGTAAGGGCATTTATTTGTAAGATGAGCTGGGTGTTTTCTATGTAGGTATTTATCTATTATATGTATGTAAAAAAAAATACATTGGAATTTTAAATTTAATCATAATTTGATCAAATTTTTCATCAACACAACACGGTGAAATTAATTTACGGCAGATATATTTCTAGATAAACTTTTTACCCTTTAAACCCACATTTTGAACTAGATCTACGAGTAAGAGCAAGGCGATTCATGAGCAAAGGTCTGAATTAAGTAACAAATATAATGAGAATGAAAATTCTTTTACCTAGTTATATTCATACATGTCCCCATTCTCCCCAGTAATTAAAACTAAAACGTGATAAATCATTTATTTACATACAATATATATACAGTGGTACTACTAAACGAAATTAATAACTAGCTTAAATCTAAAATAGGCCCTTGAGGCATTGTACCAAGGATGCTGGCGGTATTTCCTCGCTGTATCGCAATGCTGATACGTTGTGCGAGGTAGCCGCCAGCTCTTCGGTCACCAGTCAAACTAAAACTATACACGGTCTTGTACAAGTTTTTATTGAGCTAAAACTCTCCTGTTAAGTACATATGTACCTATATTATATTTATATAAGAGACCCAAAGTTTTTCAATTTCTAACTTACTTTGAGCAACACTCATCTACCTACGCCTCTGAGACCTACGCTTCCAAACTTTAAGTTCATATTTAAACTAACCTGGCTGACATTTACATGTTTAGATACCATAAAAAACCACGCCTACATAAAAAGTGTGCGTGAAAAACACTTCTACTAACTAAGTTAACAGGGGGCAAAATAATTGCAATTTTCATATTTTATTTTAATACGTTTTAATCACGCGGGCAAATGTCATGAAAAAAATCAATAAACTATATTTGGGCAAAACTAGACTATATTTGCGATGGCAGACTCTAAGCAAACCTGTAAACGTTAAATTTGGCTGGATAGAAAAAAACACGAACACGATATGTCTACCATATCGTTACCCTGCGGTATAATTTTAGTATAAAATGTTAGTAGTTTAAGTGATATAGCCGAGAGATTTGACTAGCAAAATTTTAATCAGAAGTATGTTATCAGAGTTATTGAGGTGAAACGTTAAAAGTTAAAACCCGCGCAACAGCCAGATTTTCCGTCGCAAATTCGCGCGCCGTATCTTTCTGTTCCATTCTAATTTCGTGACTTTACTCGCCCTCTTAAAATGCCTCGACATTCCTACAAAATTGACAAAAATTCTAAACAATTGTCGGGTGTCCACAAATTAAACGGTGTCACAAACGGGAATTATGTCCGCTAATTAACGCCAGCGTGGTCACGCTAGGATTTATGTGGCACCTGCGGTGGCCATTAATTTGGTTTTTGTGAGAGTGCGGGTGATTTTTATTTGGCTATTAACTGTGTGAGTGTACTTGTTTGGTTTGAAGTGAATTTATGAATGGTGGTTATGAAGTTGGGGAAAAACGTAGGTATATAATGACATACTTATATGTTTTGACTACATTTTTTTGGGTAAATAAGGAATAGCCACACTTTACTGTTATCTTTGATTCTTTATCTGTGCCGTTTTCAAGAATAAAGCGTTATTTCTTTAAAGCTTCAGGAGCATTCCAAGGGCTGTCCCGTACAAACGCATTTTATTTCCTGTGTTGCTACTTTTTTTTCGACATTTAAAGCAGGCAGTTATTTTTCTGTGCATATTTTTGACTATTTGTCATAGAAAAGGAAACTCGTATACCTGCAAATAGTCAGAAATTTCGAGTTTGTACGGGAGACACGGTAGACAATTTCATGGAATGCTCCTTCAATTTGTAATCAATCTTATCGACAACCGACAATGTGGTACCTGTTAGTTGAAAACGTCAGATTTTATAAAGAAATATCAATAATATTAAAAGACAAAAAATACATTATTGGCAATCTGGATTGAAGTACGAATGATGCAATTTCTAAAATCGAGTTTAAACAAAACTGCAACAATAAAGCTACTACTGTTTTAAGTTAGACTACACCAGTACCACTACCACCAGTTTTGACATTGACATATTCACTCACGTCTAAGTAACTTACTTTCTATGCATCTCGCTCGTACTCGCATAATAGTGCAAGCGAGATGTAACGAAAGTAATTTACGTAGACGCGAGCTAATGCGTCAATGTCAAAACTGGTGGTAGCCGTACAGCATTAAAAAAAGAGCGTATTCTTTAGGCCGGCAACGTACTTACGACCCCATTGGTGTTGCTGGTGTCCGTGGACGGCGGCAGTCGCTTGCCATCAGGCGAAGAGTTTGCTCGTTTGCCTCCTATATCACAAAAAGACGTTTGGATGGACTCTCAATGTTTTAAAAGCGTTCGATCTAGGATTTAATTTAGCGGTTCCAAGTTTTTCATTAGCCTGGCCTTGGCGCGCTCAATTGGCTGAGTACGGCGGGATACATAATTCATGCGGTGAAGGAGGGTAGTGGTACAGTCGGACACATTATTGTATACAGTCATTCAAAGGTTAACACAAGTTACTAGGTATTTATAATCATTAAGACGAAAGTGGAAGACAAACGTAGTCCTCATTTTCCTCTCTGGATATTAACATTATTGAAAATATACTGACAAAATTTGTTGTATATCAACCACAGCTATGCCCCTACGTTTGATTTTTGTCGAATTTTTAATTATTATAAGAGTTAGGAGCATTAAAAAATTTGTATGAAATTCGTTTTTCGCTCCTAATTTTGCCATAGTCAAAAAATAAGGTTTTGTTTAGACACTGCCCTTGCAAATATAATATAGATTTTAGTATGTTTTTTTTTTGAGATTTACCTTTGTAAAAAAATCTTTCTGTAAGTTAAACTCTGTGTAATAATTCAACTTACTACAATTTTGCGCTAGCGCTTTAATACGGCTTATAAAAACAAATTGAAAATTAAGGTGAAAAACTCTCTTAGGAATTCTTTATTCTGTCGACTGTACCACCTATTTATAGCTCTCACCGTTAAATGGAGTCTCTTGCAGTAAATCTGTAACGTCTGCCGCATTCTTTCAGGAGATTACATTAGGATTCAGTGATATGACACTTGTGATTGTGAAACATATCGTCGGTCCCATTATCGGACAAACATTTATTTCATTGATAAAAATATTAACAATGTTTAAATTGCAATATAAGAAATATTTTATTTAAAGTTGTCACTTTTTTGTTATTTAGGTATTTTTATGTTACTTCTACTAAGAACCACGCCTACGATCCTATGGGAGGGAAAAAAGTGTAGGTAGGTACCTAAAGGCGAAAAACTACAATATAATGGGATATTGTAAAATAGGGACAAAACAATAATTATGTACTTAACTCTTTTAAAACATGAAATATGGGAATAATAAAAAAATACAAGACCTTAAAAGATTAAGAGTTTGTTATGCATTTTTTCTGAAATTATATTTTGAAATAAACACTTCACATTTTTGTGTTTTTAGTTGTTAATTGTCTACCTACTATAGCTACCGATGCCTTAAATTGACAAGCATACTTATTGATTCGTTATTACATATATTTTTATTTATGCAGTACCTAGGTACTAAATGTACGAGGATTCGGCCATGTGGAATTCGATCTGTGTCATCGATCATCGGGAAGATTTCGTGCCAATAAATAATGTATAATAAATAAATAATGAATTTTAGATTCAACCCAGTGGCGGATTTGCCCTAAGACCCAGTAGGCCTGGGCCTAGAGCGGCAAGATATTAGGGGAGTCTATAGATGGGTGCTGAGAAAGGGGCGGCTAGTAGCTACTACAGGACCTGGGGCCTAGGGCGGTCAACACTGCAAATCCGCCACTGATTCAACCATAGCTTCGTAGCTCTCATGTGGCTCTTTGGATTTTTTGAAAGGATGTCTAAGATAAAGAAAACCTCTTCCATGGGATTCCAAGTAAGTTAAATGTACCATGTCCAATTGTCCAGATTGTAGACGTTGTGCTGCTAGTTACTGTTATTGGGTTAGGGGGACAAACGGACGGAAGTTTGTTACTATAGGGCCACACAAACAGCGTATCGATACTTACGTATTATAGTTATGTCTTTGCCCATCACGGTACAATTGTTCAATGTATTCCGAACATTTGGAAGGTGTAGTAACAATAAATACTCTTTGTTTATGAATAGTTTAGGATTAGTCTATGGCCGTTTGTGACAGTTGTCAATATTTGAAGTTTTTCAGTTAGTTGTTTGATTTCGCGAAATAAAAGGTCTTGTGTTTTGTCATGATGGTGTATTAATTAATTATATCCATAAAAGTACAAATATAACAGAAGGCGTACGCGGAGTCGAAGCCAACACGTAGAGGCCGTAGAGCCCCTTTGAACACTTTAATGAAATGTAAGGGATACACCAAGCGGGTGCTGCCATTGCCCTGCCCTGCCAGGGTGTAACTGTAAAGGACAGTTTTTTTTTGTTTTTTTTTTGAGACTGTTGAGAGTTGTTGGAGTCTAAAAACCGGAAGCTTGGCTAATAATCATACACCGGGGTTTTGGGTGCTGGAGTTTCTTACACTAGCTAATTAATAGTTAAAAACTGTAGAAATATAAACTATTTTAACATTTCTAAACACATTTGGAGCTTACCAACTATTTTTACGCCCTTTCACGCCTCAAAAGTTCAGTTTACTAAGCTTATTCTTGGAGGAAAAGGTGAAGCAGCGACGACATTGATAGATGCATCTAGATTGCACTGAGAGCCCGACTTGCGATTTCATGCATAGATAGAAAGGTTTTCTTTTAGGTAGATTTACCTGAGTATTAGATGACCTAGATTATTTTTTACCTTCAAGTTAAACAGGTAAGTTATGCTCCCGGTACTAGTGTTGTATGGCGAGACGGTTTTCCTGAATTTTTAGTTCCGGTTCTGATTTTGTATGGAACCCAGTTACCAGGAACACTTTTTAGTTCTAAAATTGACATTAAAAATAAAAATTCCTAGCCAAGCTCCAATTTTTATACCTTAGCATTTACCTAAATATATTTTAACATCTAGTACCTATAGGTATATAACTAAATTAATGTTGTTCTCAATTTACCACTGCGTTACCAATTTTCAAGTTTCAAAATGAATTTGGACGGTAACGCAGGGGTACTTACTATATAATTGGGATTTTTTTTTTCATTTTTTAAGTCACAAAGAAGTACGTGACTTTTTAGGTACCGATAATCGGCTTAGAAAGTTTCCTTAATGCGCTTGTTTCGTGGCTCTATTTGGGCTAGCAGTTAGCACTGTAATTAAGATAGCTACTGCTCTGAGCGAACACACTACAATACACACAAACAGTTTTGCAGCCATTCCCCATGCTAACATAGTGGCGGTGAGAATCTCGTTCGAGCCGTGGCGGGATACCTATAGGGAGCGTGCATGAACTATAGGGGGCAGCAGAGGAGTCAGATTTTTGGCGAATTCAAACCCGATAACGTTTAGGTCATACTGAGTAACTTCTATTATAGGACCAACCCCGAAATCTCGAAAGAAATATTGACTCTCCCATATATCAACATCAGACCAGCAAAATTATGAAACAACCAAATTTTTTTTCGCGATTTCGGGGTTGGTCCCATAGTAAAAGTTGCTCAGTATGACCTAAACATTAACGGGTTTGAGTAATTGCTTTACGTTCAGTTAATGTTGCTTAAAATGTCCATGCCCAATTAGCCTCATGCAGGACTTTTTTAAATTTTTTAATCATTATTTAAATCGTCTGAACACCGGAAAAACATTAAAATTCTTTTTTAAACCTTCCCATAATATTATTATAAAATATTTAAATTGTTAAAAAAATTATAAAATGCATTTGTAACATGATATAACGGCAACAAATATCCGAATAAAAAATATTTCGTTCAAATATAAACTTCATGCATGAGGCTAATTGTATGTTACTTCAGAAAGTCGTTTTAAAATGAGGGAGTAAGCTCGATTGTATGGTTGCGGCTAGGTTCGTGTGACTTGTAAGCTACAGTAATAGTTCAGTACCGTGTCCGTGTGTCCAGGTGCACGCCGTGCACGGGCGAGCCAATAACTTAATGGTCGGTACCAATACACGAGGGGCACTGTCTGTACATGTATCTATGTGTTTGTGTGTTCTTGTTACATGATTTGAGCTCATAGGATCTACGTATAAATAAATAATAAAATAAAATAAATATTATAAATAAGACATTGGAAGCGCTGGTGGCCTAGCGGTATGGGAGTGCGACTTTCAATCCGGAGGTTGTAAACCCCGGCTCGTACATTGGTTCATTGGTCGATTGGTATTGGTAATCATTGGAGTTTTTCGGAACTTATGTACGAAATATCATTTGATATTTACCAGTCGCTTTTCGGTGAAGAAAAACGTCGTGAGGAAACCGGATTAATTCCAATAAGGTCTGGTTTACCCTCTGGGTTGGACCTACGTCAATTCTCGGGATTAGTTGCCAAGCGGACCCCAGGCTCCCATGAGCCGTGGCAAAATGCCGGGATAACGCGAGAAAGATGATGATTACAAATAGGACATTCTTACACTGTTTGGCTTTTTTTACGTGAAAGCGATTTTCTTTGCAGTGGTTCTTAGCCATGTTCGATCAAAATCGATCCAGCACTTTGAAGAGTATCAGCTCTTTCCCATAATTATGTAACGCATTTTAGGCATAAAATAGATTATGCGGCATAATCCGTATGGGGTTTTTAAAAGTTTAAAGATAATGATCGTGTTAAATTGAAAAACTACCCTTAATCTTGGGTTTCTTATCTCGAAGGCAGTTGCAAGTCACGCGGAAGAGCTGAGTCAATTCGATTTAAGTTTCATAATCTTTAAAAGTTCCATCATAGACTACCCCCTGACAGATGATGCAGTAATTGCTAATCATCAGGTGATTCCCTCGTTTGCCTCCTATATCATAAGAAACCGGACTAGTGCGAGTTGGACTTGCCCACCGAGTGTTCCGTACTTTTTAGTATTTGTTGTTGTAGCGCCAACAGAAATACACCATCTGTGAAAATTTCAACTGACAGACAAACAGACAGACAGACAGACGGACAGATGGACAGTGGATTCTTAGTAATAGGTTCCCGTTTTTACCCTTTGGGTATGGAACCCTAAAAAAACTAAAAAAGACCCATTTATTATGTAAATACCTGAATGTACCTATAAAGCCTAAGATAAATGGCGCTGTACGGCTCCGTACATTATGCTGTAATTCAGGTTGCCAAAAGTCAGCGTTTGACAATTCAGTGACCGTAAAACATATGGAACAGTACAGCGCCATCTGTTTGGGTTGTGAAAAAAATATACACTTTTCTGCTATGTACTATTAGACGTATACTACGTATTATCAGAGTATTTAGTGTAAGTAATTTAGCCGCCCACAGATTGTAAAAGTAGACTCCATTGAAACGACCGGACGCGATCTCATACCGAATTAATAATTACGCTATAGCGATGAGCGCCATTAGTAGGTGTTTATGATCCATCTAGTGAGGAGAGCAAGTGATCTACGCTGAAGCCCCTACTGAAAGTTGGTAATTTGTGGGGCTGTTAGCCGCCACGTGTAACGCCAGGTTCATACTGAACAGTGTAAACGCACCCTTAGGGCGGCGAGAAGTTATAGGTAATTAAATGTAATCCTTAATGATCCATCTAGTGAGGAGAGCAAGTGATCTATGCTGAAGCCCCTACTGAAAGTTGGTAATTTGTGGGGCTGTTAGCCGCCACGTGTAACGCCAGGTTCACACTGAACAGTGTAAACGCACCCTTAGGGCGGCGAGAAGTTATAGGTAATGAATGTAGTCCTTCATGATCCATCTAGTGAGAGGAGCAAGTGATCTACGCAGAAGCTCCTACTGAAAGTTGGTAATTTGTGGGGCCGTTAGCCGCCACGTGTAACGCCAGGTTCACACTGAACAGTGTAAACGCACCCTTAGGGCGCGTTGGCGGGAAGTTATAATTAATGTAGGTAGTTCTTAATCTTGCTAAATTGTTCCAGGTGGTTTTATATTTTTAGATGTTTTCGAACATTATAGTAAGTTTTTGAATTTTTATGGTGATTAATCAAGGCTCCGTCACATTGACGCGGAAGAGTTCCGGAGCGGTCGCGGGGCAGCGCGGCAGCAAGGCGGTGATGTCACTTTGAGCGCGGTCGTCGGATTGATTGCGGACCCGCGTTGCAACCGCGTTGTAAGTTACGGTATGTTGAGATGGTTTGGACACGTGGAAAGAATGAGTGAAAGAAGGCTAACAATGAGAGTGTATAAGGGAGAAGTAGAAGTGGGATTTGGAAGTAGTAGACCTCGGCGGACTTTCTCTGATCAGATCGGGGAAATCCTGAAGAAAGGCCAGGTCAAGAGCACCCTAAACCGGCGAGCGTGTATGAGGATGTTATGAAAGTGAAGGAAGCGAAAGAGGCATACCTCTTATCCTGACATATCAGGATCGTAGCAAGGGGAAATCCGTGGTCCCTGCCTACCTCATTATATGTATGTATGTATGTGTATGAAATTTATACTCATCATCATCATCTCAGCCATAAGACGTCCACTGCTGAACATAGGCCTCCCCCCCTCCCCTAGGCCTCCCCTAGGAAATTTATACTTGTGTTTGAATAAAGAATAAAGAACCATTGTCTTATATTTCCGATCATCGAAATGATACCTACGATATACATTTATAAAACCTACGATTTTGCACTAGCCCCCTCTCCAAACGACAAGCCTAAGCATGTGTTGTTTTACTTCCATCTTCCATCCGCAGCTAGTTTCCACTCTGGGAAATAAACACGGAACTGGAACACTTCATCTGTTCCACATGATGATTGTCTCAGTTTTATGCGCCCTTGAGTACATTCGCGATGAAAACGCTTATATAGTCCGCGTGGAAAGAGAAAAGTCGTGGAATATACGGGAACCAATACATCGACGACTCTTTTCTTTCCGCACAGACTCTAGTAACTGATTTTATAATATTTTTAGCACGTTGGTGACAAATTACACTATACATACATATACAATCGGACCTAAGGTAACATTTCGGCCAAGAAAGTGTTCCTGTATTGCACTACACGATGCTACAGTCAGCGGAACAAACTATAAATTGAGTCAGGGATTAAACTGATTATAATAAGTAAGTAAGTATGAGTAGTAAGTGAGTATGACATCGTGAGGAAACCGGAGTAATCTTAATAAGGCCTAGTTTACCCTCTGGGTTGGAAGGTCAGATGGCAGTCGCTTTCGTAAAAACTAGTGCCTATATACGCCAATTCTTGGAATTAGTTGTCAAGCGAACCCCAGGGTCCCATGAGCCGTGGCAAAATGCCGAGACGACGCGAGGAAGAGGATATTGACTAAGTAAGTATGACACGGGAGAGTGATAAAATTGTTCTATTTTAAAAACTCCAAACCCTTATTTCTCTTGCATTTTTTTTTTATCAAAATATAAAACTTTTCAAACCGTTTTGTCTTCACATGTCCAAAACGTGCAAGCAGCTATTTCGGTACAATCCGACGCCTCAGATCTTAAGCTTTTATACTCTAGCCTCAAGCACTTTTCTAGCTCAAAAATATCTATACAAAAACCGCCTTACTACGAAGGAATAAGGTAGAAACGTGTTGACTTGTTTTTGAGGTTTGAACCGCATTTGTGTATGCAAATGCAAGGCTGAATTCAAAGGAGTTTAGCTACTGTAAGATGGTTGACATACTAAACATTGTGGCTTGTTTATAAACTTTGTAATAGACAAACGCGAGTTGCTTCAAGATCGAGTAAGGAATGTCGAGATCCGTCGCCGCACCAAGGTGCATGACGTGGGTTTCGTCATTACTAAACTAAAATGGAATTGGGCGGGACATGTTGCTAGGCAGAGTGATGGCAGGTGGATTTAAATGTTAACAGAATGGTGGCCGCTTTCGGATGAAAGAAGCGCCTGGCGTCCGTTGGCTGGTTGGGTTGACGACATCAGGAAAATATCGGGTCACTTTTGGATGAGATTAGCTTAGGACCGGGACAAGTGGCGTACTGGAAGAGAGGCCTGTGCTCAGCAGTGGGCGATAAAGGGATGATATGATGATGATGATGTTAAACGCGAGTAGCTGTTAAATTAACTAGAATAGGTAGTTTTTACCTATACAGTACAGGGTGGCCCATTTAGATCGGTCAGTATGGGAACATCTGAAACTATAAGACATACGACGATCTCTTCTTAGGAACCATGTCATTGATTTTAGTAACAAGAAAAACTGCATCCATACATTAAAAAAAAAATGCATGATATATAACACTTGTAATATTGCTAAATACACAAATCCTTAAATAAAAAAAGTAACTGTCTCCTAGCTAACCGCACAAAATTAAATGGCACACTAACTAAATGTTACGAGAGTAGAAATAAACATCAACCATCAACCAACTATGACACAAAGCCTATTCCGAATATGCCACTCGACCGCTATTTTGACAGTTATCTGACAGCTAGAGCTGGCAAAATGCTTTAATGAAATGCTGCTGTCACCCGCAGTGACGTTCGGTAGGTACTGGAATAACCTCAGCCGTGTCAAAAGAGCTTTTGAAATGTTTATGTATACTTAGTTGGCTGGAATGATCTGACCAATTTTAAGAGGAAAAGGGTCAGTCACGAGATCCCTTCTCCATACAAACGTAGTTCCCGTTTTCTTCTCCGGATATTTACCTATACAATATTTTTACGCAATTTTATGTATTAACAACATATTAACCACAGCTATGGCCCTTCGTATGTTTTTCGATTTTTTTAATTATCTAATATGAGTAGCAACAGGCGGTCTTATCGCTGTAAGAAATCTCTTCGAGACATCCTCGTGGTATACTTGATTTATAGGCATGTGCATGTTGGTCACACGAATTAGAGTACTGTAATCGCAAAAACAGTATTGAACGAATGAATGACTGAATGTGACCTAAGCGCACGATAAGCTAAAAAAAAAAACTTGTAAAAACTTTTGGCCCATGTTGCAGTTGCCGGTTCAACTTGCTATCGGTACATAAAAAGAACACAGATTTCTAAATCTCGCTGTCATTACACGACGGTTGTTGTTGTGTGCCTGACTCTCCTGGCGATACAATACAATACTCTTTATTGCACACTTCACATACTCGTAGTTTACAATAAATGTACAGTAACATAAACAAAGACAATAGAGGTAACAATAGGTGGTCTTATCACTTAAGAGCGATCTCTTCCAGACAACCTTTGGGTATCGGAAACAATAGAATTAGAATATACGGTAGGTGGCGCAAAGAAAAAATATGAAAAGTCAAATTGAATATAACCAAACAACACCAAACATTAATATAGATAAACATAAACATACATAGAAACACACATACATAAAACATTATATATTTAATAAAGAAACAACAGTGTCAATATGAAAAAAAAACTAAGGAAGGGAAGGATAGTATTCCTTAAGGTTTGACCTATACTACATATTGCTATCTCCGTAAAACAAGCACTAGCGCGATGTAGAAATCACTCCGCATCTAACAGCACCATCTAACGCACAATTAAGTAAACAATCGTCCATTTCGCAAATCTTTTCACACGACCTCACTCCGTGTGACAGTAACGTGGCAGTCGTGACATGGCTCGCTAATGAAATCCGACCCTCGTTCATGCTGATTTGTTATGTGACTTTGATGAGGTTTTACCGTGAATTCTATTGAGGGTGTGGAAAGCAGGGTGATATATATACGCAAGACTTTAAAGTTTAAAGGATAAAATTAAATGTGACGTTCCATGTGTAAACCTTATGGCATAGTATTGGAGCTTCGTTAGTATAATGGCGTTAGCGCCCCCGATATATGGTACCTTTACCCGTAGAACGTCACAATATGTATTATGGGTCAATTTCACACAAAGCGATCTAGTCCTTCAGTTAGCTCAATAAAGCTCATGGATAATAATATTATGTTATGACTCAATAGATACTATGTATAGATACTACATATACTAAATACTTCAATGCATAGAAAATACAATCCAAAACTCTGAAAGAAAATTTTCTTTGTATATCACACCCAATAAATGCCCTTACCTTGCCTTGACGTCCACCCACAAGATGGACAGACGATCTTGTTAAGGTCGCCGGAAGACGCTGGATGCGGGTCGCTTCCAACCGGCACGTATGGAGGTCCAAGGGGGAGGCCTATGTTCAGCAGTGAACGTCTTATGGCTGAGATGATGATGATGAAATGCCCTTACCGGGGTTCGGACCTAGCAGATTTTTTTTTATTTTTTACGATAACATAAACTATTCAGATTGTTACCGACACTATAAACTTTAATTTTCAGAAATCAATTCAAATGAACCTTTTTTAGATCCACCAGGGCACTTTACAACTCTAGATTTTTCATCAAAATCCTCTACAAAAACTAACAGTATTGACAAGACAAAACATTTGTAGCTATAGTTAAAAACCCCTAAAAACGTTTTCTGTGTAACGAAAATTTCATACAAAGTTGTACCTCGTTTGGTCAATTGTAATAACTCGAAGCCAAACAAAGAACATTGTTTATTTCAATCCTAGGCTGGCCTATCTAATGGTTGAGATGTAGAAATAAAGCCTCAAAAAGAATATAGTAAAAACAACCTTATCGTGCACTAGTTACGGTTGAAATTTGAAAGACATAGATCGCTAGTGTGACAAAGATTGAAAGAAATGTAGGACAAACCTTTTTTTTATGAATACAACATGCATTAGTCTGTAATGATTTTAACGATCCTATTGTTGTTCGGAGTAAACAATTAAACTCGTATTTGGAACAAATGAAAGATAATTTAAGTAAAAAAACAATATATGGCTCGGCTGTTTTTCGACTTGAATCGAATCTATATACGAGTATTATGCAAAGTCGATTAGATTGGTCATTGCTATTAGACTCTATAATTTTTCAAGTGCAGGCTACTTGAAAAATGAGACAGAATATAGACAATGTACAAAATATAATAAAATCATCATGAAAAACCCTTGTAAATAACAAAGTAGGTTAACATGTCTAGTTTTACTAATATAGGGGGTATTACTGCAATGTTCTGCCGGCAGAGTGTAGCACTAGCGCCTCTAGTACCTCTAGTAATCCATAGAGTAACTTATACATACTGTGCCTTAAACTGTTTTTTGACAAGTTATCACAGACAATAAAATATGACATTGATGCATCAAGGCTGTTTGTTAACAAGGTCCTACCGGGAAACGAGAAAACTGAAATTTAGTTATCTGTCTCTTTATCGCTCGAATATGCAAGAGTGATAGAGAGGTTAGATAACGAAATTTCGATTTTCTTGTTTCGCGGTAGACCCCCTGATTGTGATGGATTGTGGTAGTGGCTCTCCCTAAGCAGACTTTTGCGTAATATAGGGAATATTACGTGTAATTTATGCAAATCGTAATTGATGTGCACCGTTTTATAATTGATATCCCAATAATTTTGTAATGAGCAAAGATGTTTGCTAATGGTACTACATTGTTTGAAAGAAAGAAAAAGATTAAAATTTCACCGCCTCGGGCGAGACTCGAACTCACAACTCCACGATACCAGTCCGCAGCCATACAAAACTTGTGGCCACTTGAAAACCTGGTGTTCCCCAATGATCTAATTGTTATATTGAATCTCCGATGTGTTAGATATCCTTACTAGACAACGGTACTAACTTCTCTGGCCAACGTAGCACTTACCCCCTTGTTACATCAAGGTTTGAAATGCAGATTCGATATTCATGGCATAACGTCGTTTTAATACCGAAGCGTTAAAGAGAACTGTGTTCTGCGCTAAGGTAGTAAGTGTATATGATTTTCGAGGCTTATATACATTCTCTTATAACAAGTGTAATAGATAACTAAGATAACACCTGTCTGTGTTCTATTAGTGTCTGGTGGAATAGTTTGAGACTGAGATTCCTCAGAACGTGAATGCATTGTTACTAACTGTATGTAGGGGATTGATTTTCTCATGGGTGTAATGTGTTGATGACGTCATAATTTCGCATGTTGTGTTTGTCTGTAATTGGTTGTGCACTTAGAACTGTTGGCAAACCCAATAAATAAATATAATGGCTCCTCTACACGATGGGCCATCACATTGGCCCACTAAGCTGGGCCAGCGTGTAGAGAGGGTAGTGGTATCGGAGGGCTTATGGCGCAGCGGGGTGGCGTGGCGATGGGATGGCCGCGGTGTCGGTTTTTCATCCGCACATCAAAGGTGGTGGGCCAGCGATGGCGCGTACGCATCTACAGGTGGCCCATTCCACAGTTCGTGCTCTCAACCATCGCATGGCTCACTCGCTGGTCCAGCGCTACCATCGTGTAGAAGAGCCATAAAATGGCATACGTTTACATGCTTTGGAAAATGCCATTTGGGCAAGTTTGTACTATTTATTAAGTTATGTGTTTTTCAATTAATGCCTATTTGAGATGAAAGAGTTAAGGTTCCTATCATTCGAATTCAGATTATACCAGCATTAGTGTGTGTGTGTGTTAATTGTGTGTTTTTTAGTTTTAAGATATATTTTGTAATAATATGTATGCTAGTTTTAAGGTATTTATCTATGGGCCAATAGTTGCCTGAAAATAAATATTTTCATTTCATTTCATTTCATTAGTGTTGTGACGTTGCTGCCGCATCCAATCCAGTGTCAAATTGTACTGGTACCCATGGTTACTCTAGGTTTAACCGGTTAATCCCGGGTTAGTGGATTGGTGCAAGTGGCCCTTAATGTGTCAAAATCGACTCCCAAAGGCAACAACTTAATAAATATCAATTGCAAAGTGCAATTTATCAATGCATTTATTATCTAACGTAGGTACCTAAACCTATAATCTTGGTCTTAATCCAAAACAGATGATGACACAAATTCATATAGGATATTTCCCTATTAATGAAATTTTTAACTTCTTCACTGTAAAGGCGCGTAAATAAAGCAGAGTATGCTGCTTCGAAACACCAAAAACTAAAACTATTCATAATACCACATCATTATTTTCACTCTCATTCAGTCATTCGCTTATCAACCCGTTACGTCACATGGGAATCAAGTCTCGAAACGGAGCGAGTTATCGGCCGCATCAACCATCGATTACGTTGCGCAACCTCACTGCCTTATTAATAATAAATAAATAAATAAATATTATAGGACATTCTTACACAGATTGACCAAGTCCCCCAGTAAGCTCAAGAAGGCTTGTGTTGAGGGTGCTCAGACAACGATATATATAATATATAAATACTTAAATACATAGAAAACAACCATGACTCAGGAACAAATATCTGTGTCATCAACTCATCACACAAATAAATGCCCTTAGTGGGATTCGAACCCAGGACAATCGGCTTCACAGGCAGGGTCACTACCCACTAGGCCAACAACAACAACTAAACTATAAAACAGTATGAAGGCGTTTACACACGTATAAATCTTATCCACTTGACGCGTGTTTCCGCGGCGCTAAAACACTTATCTCGGCCGCGGCCCCGGGGACTCGTTACTGCCCGATGTGTTGACGCTACGATCGCCCTCGATACAATACAACTATACAGTTAAAGAATCACGCACCGTCAAGTGTGGTTTCTGAGAACGAGAGGGATAACATTGGACAAGGAAATACTCCCCAATTATATGAACGTGGTTCCTTTTAACAATATTTGAATTAGAATTTACTAGTCTTAGGGTCATTTTTCAGAGTAGTTAATAGTAAAAAAAATCTACAGTGACCCCTCTGTCCCCCAGTTATCCTAAATTAATAATTAAGCTCAGAATTTTAAGTACCTTAACACAGAAGAACTGTAGTTGGTGTACAAAGTTACGCACCGTACACGTTGAATGACGGAGAGAAATCGGATGACGGAGATCGGATCTATTAGTGCGTAACTTACCATAGAAATAGTTCTATGGCTACTACGGACCATATTTTCACGGGTTCGGATCGGATTCGGATCGGACGTAGTGCGAAACCGCTCTAACGATACCGGTGGCCATGACTTACTATCTATGGCCGTGGTTTTATCCTCATGGCTAACGAGGGTGAGATCATTTTTGGGTTATCATTCTGTATCTGCTCATTCATGTTTCTATAAGGTACACTGTCACTAACAATGTAAATAGGAATGTCACTTGCTGAGTGTCTGATCTGCAATAGTATGCCAGTCAAAGTACTGTATATTTTACTTGTAACCAGGTGCTTGTGTGAACGGCCCGATCGGAAGCGTCGTTGGTTACTTTTTACGACTCGGTTATCAGCACTCGGAAACAATAGCTTCCATAAATCTTGCAATTATGTATCAACATGTATTTATTTAACAGTAGACTGTAGAATAGATCAGATAGAAAAATAATGTACTAATGACACTGAAAAAGAACAAATATGGTTCTACAAAAGTAAGACTTGGTTCCTTAGAATATTTACCACCAAGTTGTGAATTATGTAGCCACAGTACATTTGCTGCCATCTTTCGACAGAAGATTAAAACTGTTACAGCGCCATTTACTTTGAACCTTACTCTTACTGATATGTGTTAATTTATTAAATATTAAAATTAATGCTATCTACTCGACAAGGCGACAGTAGGCCAAAGGTTATTGTGAGGGGGCAGATGATGGAACCTCACACGGGATGATGGAAATCAAAGGCAGGATCCAGGACGACGATGGGTATTTATTTATTTAAATAAAAAGGAACCTGTAACAATACAGGTCAAGGGTTAGCCCTGCGATGCAGTTATATATATGTATAAAACACTTTCGTAAATTACTTAGATATTACAAAAACTTACAATGAATGTGCCTTTAAGATGTGGGTTTATCTGGAGTTGCGCTTGGGTAATCGTGCACACTATTCACTGCACTTTTCATATTGTATTAACTATTTAGATCACAATTACGATAAAATAAAACTTAGAAAACTATGTAGGAAGTACAGTCCGTTAAAATAAAAATATGTTTATAGATAGAAGTTTTGGATCGAACTGAAAATAAAAATCATGGAATGGAATTTGAAGAAGGATTTGAATTTAAAAAGGGTATTTAGAATTTGGATGTGCCAGTAGCAATAGGAAAGGTGGTAGTGTAACGTTTCGTTACACGCACCGTTACACTTATGGCGCCATCGCTCGAAAAGATTGCACCATACCTTTGGTATACTGCCGAGTAGATGGCGTTAATTTCAATATTTAACAAATTAACACATATCAGTGAAAGAATAAGGATAAAAGTTAAATGGTGTTCTAACAGTATTAATCTTCCTTCGAAAGATGGCAGTAAATTTACTGTGGCTACAAAATTTACATTGACAATCCGCCTCTATTACAAATTCTCTTTGATAATGATTAACAAAAGTATGTAGATACTCGTAAAGTAGAAATATAAATATACAATATATTATTATTTACGATATCCAAAATTAAGTACCTACCTACTTAGTCCCCATAGCGACTCAAATCTTTACATAATGTTCATTTGACCAGCCCACGATCCGGTATTTTAACTTGAAGAAGCGCCACTAGCGCCACGGCGTCGGCTGGAACTAATGACCTCGTTGCTTTTTATGAAGCCTACTGACACTTGCCGAATAAATTTTTATCCCTTTGCGGGTTTTTATTGGGGGTGATAACACTTTAGAGTCCCACGGCGATTTCCACGGTTTTCCCGCTCAAAAACACCTATTTGTTAGCTTAAATGAGTATTTTTTACAGGAAATAAGGTTATCAACGGTGTTTTTATGGTTTCTGTTTGAACAATGCATAAATATTATCTGAGTACAAATTTTAAAGTTGAATGAAAAGTGCAGTCTCAAAAGTTATGGTGGGTGAAGAATTTACGCGTATTTTTAGGGTTCCGTACCTAAAGGGTAAAAACGCGTCCCTATTACTAAGACTCCCCTGTCCGTCTGTATGTCACCAGGCTGTATCTCATGAACCGTGATAGCTAGACAGTTGAAATTTACACAGATGATGTATTTCTGTTGCCGATATAACAAGAAATACTAAAAACAGAATAAAATCAATATTTAAGTGGGGCTCCCATACAACAAACGTGACTTTTTTGCCGTTTTTTGCCTAATGATACGGAACCCGTCGTGTGCGAGTCCGACTCGCACTTGGCCGTTTTTTTATAAGAATTTGTTAATTACGTAACGTAACGTATTTTTTACTTTTTGTCATTAAACATTTTATCAAAAATACGTAGTAAGTACCTACTCTTTTAAAGATGTTTCATTTTGTATTAAGATTGCCTTTAGCATTCGTATTTATGTATGCATTTCCTTAGTTTTTGTTAATTTTGAATTATCCACATAAAATCCGTAAAACTAAAAACTCGGAAATATTCGTAAAAGTTGAAATCCTAATAAATTGCGAAGCGGCCAAACGTTTCTTTCAAAACTTTCTGCGTTTTTTCAAGCTGCCTAAGTAAAGTTTGGTGTTAGAATACTTACGTCTAAAGGTCGAAATAAATCAAGGGGAGAATGAAAATGATGAAGCGGGGTGAACACGGAGCACGATTCAGATATTAACTACTTGTGACGGTTTTGATATGACCTTGATAATTTTCTCAGTGATCGTCTGATATCACTTTATTTCGCATGCACCAATCAGCGTTAGCGATCTTTAAGAGGAAAAGGGACGGCCGCATCTCCATACAAACGTAGTCCCCATTTTCCTCTCCGGATTGACATAATGGAAAATATTTTTTTTTTTTTTTTTTTTTTTTACTGAAAAACATTTATTTACATACAATATATATATAGTGGTACTACTAAACGAAATTAATAACTAGCTTAAATCTAAAATAGGCCCTTGAGGCATTGTACCAAGGATGCTGGCGGCATTTCCTCGCTGTATCGCAATGCTGATACGTTGTGCGAGGTAGCCGCCAGCTCTTCGGTCACCAGTTACGTCAACCAGACGCTTCGCGATTTCTGCGAACAACTTATGCGCGCTGGGACCCCATGGACCTAGAGTTTCAACACCAAATGGTACAAAATGGTACTCTCTACCGAGGCTCTTATATTTGTTACGTTTTAGAATTTCGGCGCTTTCCGCCGCTCCGCCCGCTTTTACAGTAGTCCGTTGGAGGTGGGACGGTGCCAGTGTGTCTACGCAGGTAGCATCCCACACCAACATCCGTCCCAAGCTCCAAGGAACTAAGGACACTCCATCGGGCCTCTTGCCATCATCTCTGATAATGCCAGTCGGCTCAAGAAGAGCAGGCACATTGATGGTGGCAAGAGACCGACGGACTATGTCATTAAGCGACGCATGTCTCGAAAAACGGCCTGCACTTTTTTGACAAGATAATCCGTGGTGTCCCAGTCGGTCCACGTCCGTGCCACAAGAGCATATGTGTGGCGTACACACCGAAACCCCGAGTCGCAAACCAGTCGCCAGTCTAAGGGAGGCCGGATCCAAGAAAGTACCAGTATTGGGCGAAGGATGGGCATGTAGCCAGTAACCGGCTTCCCGGGCTCCGACCGCCAAAAGCCTCGCGCGGTCTGGACCTGTACAGTTGTTTAGGAGAGTATTGTAAGTTAAATCGCAGTAAACATTATCCCAACTCCTTTGTGAATTTGGGTTGTCTGGAAATTGTTTGCCTGGGCAAGCAATTTTAAAAGCATTTTTGGCGTCCTCAAAGCCCGCAATCTCACAGTTTGTGGGCAAAGCCCTTAAGATATTTCCTATGAGACCAGACGTGCTATGAGTGGACGCCAAAAACGCTGGGGAAGCCACACTGGAAATTTTGCGAATTCCTAAACCTCCAAACCGAATGGGGAGGGACGCTTGAGACCAGGAAGGCTCACTTAGCTGAATGTTTAGAATCGTCTCTAAACTAATTTTGATCAAATCATCTATGGGCGACAATAAATTTTGATGTTTCCAGAAAGGACAACAGCGGAGCACATACGTAAATTTAGGGACAAAAAGGCAGAATTTAAGAATCACAAGAGCATAATGAGGGCTAATTTCGAGTAAGCGATCCGTGTGACTTTTGAATTTAATTACATAATTTGATGTACTTATATTAACCATAGCTAAGTTTGACTTTTTAGATTTTTTTGATAATGGTAAAAAAAGGAGCGAAATTCTAATAATAATTAAAATTTGAAAATAGTTATACCAAAGAGAATAGATACTATTAGTGATGTACCGACTATTGATTTGGCCGACTAGCCGACTAGCCGACTAATCGGCTCTCGAATGGCCGATTAGTCGGCCGACTAGTCGGCCAGATCATTAGTTTCATATAAGTTCAGGTGAAAAACAATAGGTTTACTCCTTTGGTCGCGCTATTCATCATATTAGCTTGGCTAAAAGGTGTTCTCTACAGCTTCAAAGACCTATCACAAGAATCCTCGTTCAATTTCTGTCTTTCTTTTATTTTGCGATCCTGAGCAGACCATCCGTACAGCTTGTAGGAGGTATTTCCAAGGCTCTATTTCCCGTATGTAGTCGCCAGTTAAGAACCTATCCCCTTGGTCAGCGACTTTACGATCAACGTGCCCTGCCTAAGTCTCTAAATTTTGCAATAATATTAATAGTTCGTCAATATATAGTTACTATAATATAAAGGCGAAAGTGTGTCGGTCTGTCTGTTTGTTACTTCTTCACGCTTAAGCCGCTGAACTGATTTAGTTGAAATTTGGTACAGAGATAGTTTGAGTCCCGGGGAAGGACATAGAATAGTTTTTATGTCAGAAATCATCCTCGAAGAGAGTGCAAAGGGAGGTGGAATTGAAAGAGTTAATGAATTGCCGAGTAATTGAAGTAAGCAATGCGCGAATTGAATGATTACTATTAGCATTATACAGGCGCTATACCTACTTTAGCTGCTGTCACTAATTCCACGCAGACAAAGTCGCGGGCAAAAGCTAGTACTGAATAATAATAAAATTTAACTATTTAACTATCGAACCTGCCCAAGATATTACACGAGAATCAGTTGAGATCGACCTGTAGAGGAAAACACCATCCCACCAACATACGATAACGATCAAACGGTCAATTATATGAACAAAAGTTCTCGTATGCACTCTGAATAGGTATTTTAGTAAAAAAGACATAAAACATATGGTAAATGTTGACTGTTGATTTCTTTTTTTTCTGTTTTTCTTGCACTAATAAAGTGCCGACTAATCGGCCATTTTTGCCGACTAGTCGCCGACTAATCGCCGACTACAAATGTGGCCGGATAGTCGGCTTTCCCGACTAGTCGGCGACTAGTCGGTACATCCCTAGATACTATATTAGAGAGCTATAATAGATACAATATTTTCTATATAGAGGGCTATTGCCAAAGTAAATTTTGTAGTCACGGTACATTTACTGCCATCTATCGACACACGATTAAAACTTAAAATAAAATTGAAAATGTATAAATTAATCAAAATATGTTTACGGATAAATTATTTTTAATTTTTATTGTTCCATACTGACCCATGTTCTTTCACTGATATATGTTAAAATTGTTAAATATCAAACGGTGTCAATGCCATCTAGCCGAGAATAGGCCAAAGGTATGGCGCCATCTATTCGAGAATGGCTTTTTCTTGATTTCCGAGGCACGTTTTTTTCTTAGACTCTATTTATCTTATACGGAGTTACATATATCTTTGGTTATACTTAGGGGCTTAGCTGTGGTTAATATACAAAAAAATTGTGTCAATTTTTTTTTATAATGTTAATATCCAGAGAGGAAAATGAGGACTACGTTTGTATGACAGGGCGATTTCGCGCCTCCACTTTCCTTTTAAGATCATATCAAAATAAAATCAAAACTGTAACAAGATATTAAAACTGAATCGGGCTCTCGGTAAATCATTTCTGAAAGCGGCTGAATAGACTACTTACATAAATATCGACGTCAATAATATTTGGTCAAGCGTGAGTATTGAGCAGTCGTAAATATCTTTGTCACGTTATTATATCCATTAGGGATCGATGCTGACTGCAATTTTAACGATAAACGAATAAGAGGACTGATAAGAGTGATAAGTGATAAGCTTTCCAAACCATCCTTTCCACCCAACCACTAAACCAATCTTTATACAGGATGATTCATGAGACGTGAGCAGTACGGATATGATGGTCGTTCTTGTCTACATGACAGCGTGATAAAACGGTGTCTGTCACTTTCTATCCCACGGTGTTAAAAAGTGATAGTTATTTTATCACGTGGATAAAGATGGATAAAGCTATCCATAATACGCCGGCTGGACTAATCCTGCACACTCAGTAACTGATAATTGATCGATCACCGTCGTATCTAGGTGAAACAACCACACTATTTCCTATATTTTAACTTTTTGGTGAGGGCAAATTTAATTCTCTACAATCATCGTTACCCTACAAAACCTAATTAATAAACATAAAACCTCTTTAACCGTAATTAAACTGTCAAACTTGAGTGAGATACGAGTTCTCAAAAGTAACCAAACCGGGATGACAGTGGTGACATTCAATTTGACACAGAATATCGGTACCTAGTTTAATATTCTAATTTTAGGGTGACCATGCATGTCGTAAATAAATGAATAATTTTTTTTCCACACTACTAGAAAATTAACGTTAACCTCACTAATACTGATACGAAGCAGTTGCTTATAATTTACGAAATGCGCAGTGTCAGTCCTGCTCACGTCTCCTGAATCAACCTGTATTTTGATATTAAGATGAATGTGGATTTCAATTCATTTTTTAAATGTCTACTGTGTACATTAATGTGAAACTTATACGCATTGCAGTAATAAGTAAAAATCACTAGGTTAAAGATGCACGTTACATACAAGGTACTCACGAGGAATGCGAGAGATTTTAACCACGCATTTCTGAGGTCAAAAGAAGGAAAAAATTTAATATGAGGTTAGGTAAATTTCGCCAAAAAAAAAGTATTTTATTGTTTTTATTTTATTTTTTTAATGTATTTGTACATTATATTCGTAAATTTGTCACTCAAAATGGATTTTTACTTTTTTTTCGTAAAACCTAGTTTTTGCAAAGTGTTAACTACTTGTCACTTTTTGACATCTATCAATAAGGATATTTAGACTACGTCCCATAGCAGCAACATCGCCATTAAAAAGGCGTTTTGCACTATGTAACAATAAAAACTTGTTATTGGTAATAGGCGAATTTCAAAAAAGTTTATAGGACATTTTTGTCTGTAAATATGATCAGGAATACGCTGTTAAATTTATTCGGTTTCCTCATGTTACACCGTGTATAAACGATGCTCTACTGACTAGTGATTCATTGTCACTAATAAATCCGCAACACTTACAAAAACACACCTCTGCGTTTCTCTCGCACTTTGCGTTCGAAAATTATTTGAAATTGAAATCGAAATACTGCCACTGGACAACCTTTATATAATATGTTATGCTTGGATGTACAGCACACCAAATAAATATTTAATTGGCTATTTTGGGTACACAGCCTTATTTCTATAGTAACAAAGGTGTGTTTCGATATATTTGGCAGTCACTATCTATTTGGCGCTGACTGTACCTACAGAACCCTCTGCCCCTCAACCTGTATAATTTCCTGTAACTTAGTAAATAAGTCACGTACGGCCCCATGCGTTTATTTCAGTTTCATGAAAAACACCAACAGCCTTCAGGGGCGATCGAATTATAGCGGATAGACTCGAATCAGGACAACTGCGGTCCAAGGAAAAAATTAAATTATAGCGTTTTGTATAGTATTAAGTATCATTAGTTAAAAAGAAATATAGTAAGGTGACATTTGGACGAGACTGCAGCAGCATTAGTGTTGCAATGTTAACGCGTTCAGTGCCAGCAACCAGCTCATTCCGTCAGTCGCTTTTCGCTACATACGAGTTTTCCTATTTTACGCTGGCACTGAATATGTTTAAAGTACCGTTAGTATTCAGAGTACACCAGCATTACCGTAGCAGTACCTATTAGTGTTGGTAAGAACTCGAGTCCACTGAATCTGAATTTGAAGAATTGAGCTCGTTTTTACGAGACTCGGCGCTTAAAAAACTTCTGAGTCTTTTAAGTACCGAGTAGAGTCCATTGTTGAGTCTTTTTTAAGAGCAACTCAAAAGGAGTCTGCGAATAAAGACTCCGTCAACAATTTTATAGGTTTTTCCTAAATAACAGTAAAGAAATTTATGCGTTAATGTATGATTTGTGTATTGTGAAAGTCGCCTTAGTAACGTTGCAACAGTAATACTTGCGTTATACAGTACATATGGCCCTTTAAACTTTCGACATATTAGGCACGAAAAGTGCTCATTCCCGCGCACTAGTGTTAATATCCGAAAAGTGTAGGTAAAAAAATAATGATGGCTCATGCCGATGTTCTCGAGTAGACTATAGGGACCGTGCGCGTTGGAGGGTCTGCCATCTTGTGGCATGAACCGGAAGCATATGTGCACATGTACATTGCCAAAGCAAGTGCTACCATCTACCGTTCTCGTCGGTACGTTTCCTTGTGCATAGTAGGTTAAGCCTAAGTTCTGCCAAGTGCCATCTTGTGGGCTACATCGGAAGCATAAACGACACATTTACGCCTCGCGCCAAAAATCTGACGGCTCCTATGCTGCCCTCTATTATATAGCTAGTTCATGCACGGGGCCTATTCAGGAAATACTTTTCCTAAGAGTTCTGTCACCATAATAGTTACTAACCTTCCTACATTTACCTACACTTTGCTGATATTTCCAGAATCGCTGCCCGCTTGTACCTTACCCGGGTGTTTCCCATATCAGGCCCATTAGTGATAACTGACAAAAAGGGCCGGCGCCATATTGGATAAGGCTCCGGCGCTTGACCAGCCAGTTACAAAAAAAATCTAATAACTGTTTTAGCGAATAAAGGTAACACGAAAGCGTGTTACGTGACTTGAATATTTCTGTTTTGCCTCGTTTTTTAAATACAAACTAAAAACACAATTTAAAAAATACAAACTTCGAATCGGTAAATACAGGTGATAAAATAAATTCGCGATAGACCCGTCTATAAATGTGAGTTAATATGTGTTCAAAACGCAAAAGTTTTCAATATTATAATTTTTGATAGGTACACTGCACCAGATATAGTTGAATCATCGAGAGCGTGGAATTGCATATGTAGTAGTATTGTTTGTTTACAGGCATTCTATATTTGAATTTTCTATTTTCTTGTACTATCAGCATACAACCACTACAAATGCAATTCCATCTTCTCGATAATTCAACTATACCTACCCTACGCCAGTACGGTTACCATCAGTTTGTCACTGACATAAACGCCGTCGAGAACGTATTTTACTTTCTATACATCTCGCTTGCACTCGCATATTAGTGCAAACGGGATGTATAGAAAGTAAATTACGTACTCGACGGCGTTTATGTCAGTGACAAACTGATGGTAACCGTACTGGTGATAGCTCCCTATACTACCTATCTACCTAACATAATAAGCTACAAATTACATGTTGTTCTGTATGCGGACAGAGTACCGAGTGGAAGGATGAGTCAGACTTCAGAAAAGCAATTTAACTTCTGCATTGCCACGGCACAAATATTACAGGCAGGATAAAGACTCAAACTACACAGCTACTGTGTCTTCAAATAACAAGTATGTGCCGATCTCATCACAAAATAAAAATAACTTTTAAACAGAAAGAAAACTCGACTTCAAACAGGATAAAATGATTTTTTTATCCCGTTTATATGCGCTGCCTATGTTCGAAGATAAAAATTGGATCAACTTGGATTTATATACTTTCAAACAAAAAATATATTTTCCAAATCGTTTTATACTTCGAGCAACACCGGCTTCCGACACATCGGAAGGGAGGGGCCCAAGCGATATCTCACCGTACAAATCTTTCTGCCATTTTTCGCGGGGGAAAAGGTGCACACAGTCGCACTTCTCACACACTTACATACAAAATCCAATCTGTAATGACGACACAAATACATAGAAAATGACACACGGCAAAGACAAATCTTGCAAACCTCGATCTCTTTTTGTGTACGGACGAGTGACAAGTGTCACAACACGCACACTAACACATTTTCGTTGAAGTATGTTATTGTATTCTGAGAGATGAGAAGTCGGATTTGTCGCTCGACCGATCCGCAATTTGTACTGAGCGAGCAAAATCGATAAATCCAACAATTACATGAGACTAAAATATTTATAATCATTGTGTTTGAATGTAATTAAACGTATGATATGTAAAAAAAAATATTACATGTGAAATGTAACACTTTCTTTTTGTAAATTTGATGTCCCCGACCTCTTTTTATAACAAAAAACCGAGCAAACAGGCATTTTTGTGCAGCAGTGTTCACGCGCGCGTCTGGACTCGGTCTAGTGAAAAATCCAAGTGCAACCCCAACAAACAATTAGGCGACACTTAGCACTTATTTTATCACCTAAAGACATATAACGGCTGGAGAATAGCTATATACTCTAAGCTTACAGGCTCTGGTGATATCAAGGTCTTTAAGAAGTCCATGTATAGCTTTAAGATCCACAGTAGCCGTTTTGGCCGCTATAATGGATCTTAAGCAGCTAGTGTTATAGCTCAAAGTGAATTCTACCACCTTAACATCTATATGAGTAATAAGCAGCTGCAATTTTCACTTAAGGTTCTAAAAACTCTTTTATAGCTCCGTTACTCGCAATCGCTTCTTAACTCTCTTGTCTCACTTACAGCCGAAAAGAGAAGTTATGAGTCACTTTTATAGATCATGTAGTCGCAGACGGGCGTTATTCAATACCTTAGTACATCTTATAGTGTTATTAGAGTCTTACTTACAACCTAAGCCTATAGCGCCATGTTAATATGACCGATGAATCAATATGCAAAACAAAAACTGTTAATTAGAACGTAAATACTTAATAAAAATCGATAATTTTACTCAATATAGACATAATGTTAGTATTGTTGTATTTAAAACCGGACTTCACGTATATTGTGTAATTTTGCGAAAATTAAATACGGTGGACCACAATTTAAAAAATATTATATTCAAATAAATATGCAAAGGATCAGAGGCCCTTTAAAATTTTGTTAGTAATACATATAGTTATTGACAGTGTAATTAATTTCGCCATCATAAATCCGCAGATAACACCGGCATCGGTGAACTAAAATAATTATTTGCTTTTATTTATCCGCCATTACATTTCACTTCAAGCTGTCACAGTGCAAGCTTACAAATAATAATACAAAATGGAAACATCTGCAACCAAAGCAGTCAGGGCTAAGGAAAAAATGTGCAATTACCTTCTTGAGTGTTACAAATATTGACTTTAAATGCTAATATACCATCTAAAGCTGAAAGTATCATCTATATAGCTCTACACTACTACTCAAACAGTTAGTAGTCGCTTATTTGGCACCCTTTTAAATCCTAAGTTGTTAATCAACGCTATTACAGCACTACTTTAGCGCTCTTCTAGTACAACAGTTTGTAGTCACCTATATGCAACCCATATAGCTCCTAAAGAATTAATTAACACTATTGTAGCTCCACTATACCGCTCTTATGTCTCTTTTTTTATCCCCTAACCCTACTGTAGCACTGTTATAAATCTTACGGTGATAAAATTTGTGCCCAATCCGGGGTTAAAACGGGGTTATAGCCGGCTATAACTCCTATTTTTAGAGTACTAACAACACCTAAAGAGTAAATAGGCGCTTATATAAATCTCTTGTAACCCTTAAATTTAGCGCCTAATGTTGGTTGGGACTAGTTTTATTACCCGCGCTAGATTAGATTGACGCGCTAATCTTGTACCTCGGCAGAAGGAAATAGTGCGAATGCCGCCTCCCTTCCGTGTTGCTCGAAGGTTTTATAAAATGACGGAGTTCTGACGTAACATCGTAGAAATACGGATCCCTAAAAATACGGTCAAATTTATCCTAGGTTAAAATATACGTTTTAATGTATATTACAAAGAAATACCAATAAAACTTCACGTGATTATTTTAAAAATTCAAGTTTTTTTTTTATTTATTTATCGCAAAATACTGTATATTTACACAGTGGCACACAAACATTCCCCCGCCATACGTTAGCCATATCCAAGCTAATTTGAACCTTAACGACACGAGCCGTTTTACGATCCGCTGCGTTAGAGTTAGACCAAGATAAGTCTGCAGCGATTTTGATAGCCCAGATTGTGTTATTTTAAACGTCAAACTTCTATGGAATTATGACGTATAACGTATAAGTAACACTTGAACAGTCTGTGCTATCAAAATTGTTGAGTTATCTCTGTCTAACTCTATAGGGTACAGTTACCTGCAATAATATGTGACACAACGAAGGCCGCAAAAATATCTGACACGGTCTTGTTTGTAGAGCCATAAGAGTGTGTCACATATTTTTGCGGCCTTCGAAGAGTAACATATTATTGCAGGTGACTGTACATTTGAACCCTAACGACACGAGGAGCATTAGCGCGTCGTTCGCGGATCGTTAGCCGTTTTACGATCCGCTGCGAGTTAATAGCGTGCATAATTGTATGCACCTGTTGAGGTATGGTTATAATATGAATATATCTTTATAAGACGCATTTATAGATTTGTAATCTATTTTTTGATAGAAAATAGGCGACTTAAGACAGGTTATAAATAAATTCAATGGCTGTTTGCAACATTTTGGAAAACCCAAACATTTTCTAGAATTGCCAAAACTTTCTGAAATTTGTTAGAAACGCTGGAATGTATTGAAAATCTTGGTAATTACTAATTTACTAATTAAAAATAATCTTTATATAATAACTTCCTGTATTCGTACAGATATAGATATTTTGATTGCAACATATAGTGCGACATAAAATTGTAGAAATAAAATAAAATATGACTAAAAATGTCCATACTGTTAAATTGTTGCCATGTTTAAGCATTTAACCTCAAAAATGTGACAGTTACGTAGGAAGTGGCGCCGCAATAATTTTCTACAATTTCTTGTTTGACTATAGTTAGGTATGCTAATTTCTTGTGACTTCTGAACAAAATCAATTCAACTCACCCAAGGACGTGTCGAAATAACCCCAACACACCTCAGAAAAACGTTCCTATAACCCTTTTTATACCTTTTATAAGTATAGACGTAGATTATACATATAATTATATATTCTACGTCTCTTTACACCCCCTGTGTACTTTTCCTTCTGTCGGTGACTTATTGCAATATCGGAACTTTGCATTTCTCTACAAACACGGTAATATTGCTTTTCCGGGCTAGGAGCATTCCAACTGCAAAAATATGATTTTGTTTTAACAATACTCGATGCAACTCGTGGTACAAGATGAATGAAAAAGGCAATGGAAAGGGAGCAAAAAACATACAAAATGTTTGTTTGCTTTGGGAGAAATATTTTTTTATGATATATATTATAGGAGGCAAACGAGCAGACGAATCGCTCGATGGTAAGCAAATTACCGTCGCCATGGACACCTGCGACATCAGAAGGGCTACAAGTGCGTTGCCGGCCTTTAAAATGGGAGTACGCTGAAAATGTTTGATGATGATGATGAATTTGGTTATTTTTAGGGTTCCGTGTCCAAAGGGTGACAACGGGACCCTATTACCCTATATACGAAGACTCCACTGTCCACTTGTCTGTCCACCTGTCTGTCTGTCGCAAGGCTGTATCTCATGAAACGCTATCGCTAGACAGTTGAAATTTTCACAGATGATATTACGAGGGTCGCACTGAAATATTCGGGAATGGGACACTTAGAAATAACATAATAGAAACAGGCATATAATTTATAAAAATGTAACTCTTTATAAAACTTTTAAGGTATATTCCATTTGGTTGTCATTTGTATTTAAGAATTACTGGCAATTTGAAAATTGTATGTCGAACATTATTTGAATTTTTGGCCAAGTGATTTTTCGGATCATATTTTTAAACGGTTTTCAATATGCCCTCAGCGAACAAATAAAAGTTACAATGGGCTTCTGTTATTTTTTTATGAACTAGAGTTCATCGTACGCTCGTTTGCAGTTAAAATTAAATATGAAAGTCACTTTCATTTTATCCCATGGGTGATCTTAAAGAAGCATGTCATTCCAAAGCGACGTCAAAAATTAAAATCGCATTTGTGCTGTTAATTAAAAAGACTGCCAAAAAAGTTGCATATCGGCAGATTTCGACATTCCTAAATATTCATATGACAACAGTAAAAAAATCTTTTATATATATATATATATGTAAAAAAACTTCAATTCCGTTGGCTACTCCACGAATTTCATACAAAACCACTAAGGCCCCAAAATCGCCATACAAAAAGGACTTTGGGATTATGAGCCGTGTGCATTACAGAATGATTACTTTCAAAAGAAAATTTATATGCGTGGTCAGTTTGAGTTTAAGTATGTATTAAAATAAAGATTGACCGTCTAGATGCGACAGTTTTCTCTATTCCCGACATTTTCAGTGCAACCCTCGTATGTATTTCTGTTGCCGCTATAACAACAGATACTAAAAATAGAATAAAATAAATATTTAAGAGGGGCTCCCATACAACAAACGTGATTTTTATGCCGTTTTTTGCGTAATGGTACGGAACCCTTCGTGCGCGAGTCCGACTCGCACTTGGCCGGTTTTAAAAAATACAATATCGTAGAAATCAGAGAATCAATTATAGAAACGGTTTCTCCGTTCATCCCACGCCTTGAAGGACAGATTGATTTTGTAGAAAAATAATTGAGAAAGAAATCATTTACATTTTTTAGGGTAAGTAGGGTACCGTAATACAAAGTATTTAAGTTTATGGTACATTTTAATATTATATTACTCAGTAAAGTGGTAGTACCGATCGGGCTGGTGTTAAGAAAGGTCGCAAGTGCAAGTCCAACAAGTCTTGTCGGAAGCGGTGTATATTTTGTCATTGATGGATTTAAAAAAATGTAGTATTGCTCACAGACGTTTCTGATTCATAAAAATTAGTTTATTTAGTGATAGTGTTTGATTCGTCTAAAAACAAACTTATTTTGTATTCAAACTTATTTAGTAATTAGTGTGCGAGACAATTTAAAAGGGCCCTGGTCCTGACCGTGTCTCCACATTAAAACAACTCACTGCAACTTGTATTAAAATAAATTTATTTCAGCTCCACCAAAACTTACATTTTTATATCATGACAACTCAATCTCTTCTCCTATTTCTATTCCATTGTTTCCTATCATAGACAAGAGTACAGTAAAAAAACCTAAAGAGTTTTAATATAAATATAACTTGTGTTCGGTTATGAACATGTTGGGGGCCTAGCCAACAAACAACACTTACAATGTTAAAAATCAACAAAAATTCAACCTTAACTAACTTCAGCATTATCGCTAAATTATAAACAAATGAATGAAACAGTTTACCTAACTGTAATCTATTGGTAAGGGACACACCTTGGTAACACTCGTTTTAACAATGAAACCTTTTGCTGTTTTTACATGCAAGGCTCGAACCTTACCATCTTTACCAGGTTTAACATCAACAATTCGACCTACTGGCCAACACAACGGAGAGGTATTATCTTCCCTCAACAAAACTAAAGTGCCTATTTCTAGGTTGGGAGACTCATTTCTCCACTTTGGCCTACTCTGCAGCATAACCAAGTATTGCTTATGCCATTGCCGCCAAAAATGTTGCTGCAATTGAACACATTGTTTCCAAAAACTTAATCTACCTATATTTACATCTGTGATATCCGTTTCTGGATAAGAAGTCAGTGAACTACCAGTGAGAAAATGTCCAGGAGTTAAATAGGTCATATCACTAGGATCCCTAGACATAGGGGTCAACGGCCTAGAATTCAAAATGGCTTCGAATTGAACCAAAATCGTGTACATTTGCTCATAGGTAAACACCGTGTTACCAATTACACGTTTCATGTGATATTTAACACTTTTAATACCAGCTTCCCACAAACCACCAAACACTGGGGAATAAGAAGGAATGAAATGAAAGGATATTCTTTCAGAACTAGAAAAGTCAACCACAGCTGATTGGTGATTAGCGGAATTTTGAAGGTCATACAATTCCTTAAGAACATTTTCCGCGCCCTTATAATAGGCTGCATTGTCACAATATATTTTAGTAGGTTTGTTTCTACGAGATATAAATCTTTTAAGACAACCTAAAAAAGTATCAGTTGTCATATCAGATGCCAATTCAATGTGAATGGCTTTTGTAACAAAGCATACAAAAATCACAACATAAGCCTTTGTGATCACAGGTTTCCTAATTCTAGTCTGCTTTACATAAAAAGGACCGGCATAGTCCGTGCCCACTATTTGAAATGGTCGAGTCATATTTACACGATCAAGTGGTAGAGAACCCATTAATTGAGTAGCATTTTTTGCCTTAAGTCGAAAACATTTTATACATTTATACAAAACGGACTTTAGTTCTCTGTTGGCATTCAAAATCCAATATTTTTCATTTAAGGTACTCAATAACAAAGTAGCACCAGCATGTTTTAACCTCAAGTGTTCATTATGAATTATTATTTTTGTGACATGAGAACCTTTGGGCAATATAATCGGGTGCTTTTGGTCATAGGAAAATCCTGCATTTTGCAATCTACCACCTACACGTAACAATCCCTCAGAATCAAGAAAAGGATGCAAACTGTTTAAGCCAGACTTTAATGGCAACTTATTATTTAAGTCTTCAATATCATTACAAAAGAACTTTCTTTGCTCACATTTAACTATCATGCGCAACGCAGAGTCTAATTCTTGGGGAGATAAATATCCCTGACGTTTGTTAATATTTACATTTTTGCAGTTAAATACAAATCTAAGGAGATAACCTACAATCCTTGTCAATTTGTTTATATTTGAATATTTCTGTATTAAAGCATCCATCGAGCTAGAACTTACATCTACACAAGTATGACAGGTTTCAGTTGTAGGTTTTAGCTCTGGTATATCGGATTTTAAAATGTCATGTTCTACAGGTTTATGATGGTAAGTAGGGTCAGACAAAAACTTTGGCCCATGCCACCAAATGTCACATTTTTCCAATAATTGGGGCTCTACACCACGAGATAATATATCTGCGGCATTATCATGCGTATTTACATAATGCCATTCAAAGTCGGAGGATAGCTTATTAATCTTATCAACTCTGTTACTTACATACACGTTAAGTTTTACTGGTAATGTTTTTAACCAAGCTAGTAAAATCATGGAGTCACTATAAAGGTGAGCGCTCACTGAGTATTTTAAGGACAGAGCATTGTACACCTTCCGAACTAGAATAGCAAGTAACAGGGCAGCATTCAGTTCCAATTTTGGGATGGTCAAGGATTTAGCCTTAGGATTGATGCGCGTCTTCGAGCACAAAAGATTCACCGAAACCTTGTTGTCAGCATCAATGACACGTAAGTACAAACAACATCCATGAGCAGCATTAGAAGCATCAGAAAATCCCACTAATTCTAAGGATTGCGCTCCTTGAATATTGATATTCCTAGCGATCGAGATGCTGGACATTTGAACTAAGCTATTGGCAAAGTCAACCCATTTTTTGTTAAGACCTTGAGGTAAAACCTCATCCCATTTCAACGATTCAAACCAAACCTGTTGCATTAATATCTTTGCCTGCACTAACACAGGGCCACATACTCCTAATGGATCAAAAAATTTACTTATGAAGCTAAGCATCTGACGCTTCGTGTACTTTTCTTGAACCTCTTTAACAGGACACTTCATGTCGAGAGTATCAGTAATGACGTCATATGTCAATCCAAGAGTTTTAACATATTCATTATTTTTATCAAAGCTCCTACTATCGAGTTGATGCAATTCAACCGGTATGTCGCTTAAAATTTCTTGGTTATTAGAACACCATTTGTGTAGAGACAGACTAGCCAACTTCATTAGCCCTATCAACTCCTTTTTCATCTGCGCAAGCTCATTCAAATCATTAGAACCACACTGAATATCATCTACATAACACGTGTGCTTCAACACGAACGAAGCCAAGGGATATTGACTTTCATACCTTCGGGCTAATTCTAACAAACACCTACATGCTAAGAACGCAGAATTCTTTAAACCATATGTAACTGTCTGCAACTGTACACATTTGACTGACTCGTCAGGAGAATCGCGCCACAAGATATTTTGCAAACAACGATACTTATCCTCAATCAAAATTTGGCGATACATAGCCTTTATATCACACAATAATACATACTTGAAAGTTCTGAACAAAATCAGAATTTCAAAGAGATCCTTTTGAACCACCGGACCATTTAACAAAATGTCATTTAAACATATACCATTTTTTGTGACAGCACCAGCGTCAAAAACAGCCCTAACTGGTGTTGTTTTACTGGAACTGATCACAGGGTGGTGGGGCAGAAACAGGACATTACCTGCACTTAAGTCATAATTAGACATGTCGAAATATTTAGCATGACCTTGGTCAATGTAATCCTGTATGAATTTTTTATACTTTTTACCCAACTCCAGATCGCGTGAAAACCGCTTTTCTAAATTGAAAAGTCGTTGCAAGGCACTACTAAAAGAATCACCTAAGTCAAAGTTGTCCAACTCAACCTTCACCGGCATGGCTACAGTAAACTTGTCATTTTCTAATTTAACTGACTCCTGAAAAATCTGTTCCGCCTGCTCAGCCTCTGTAGCGGTTTCCCTAATGATGTCAGGTACTTTTTCACAATCCCAAAATTTGGACATTATATCAACAATGTCTTCAGAAGGTTGACAATCGTTTGACAGCAAGCAAACCTCACTTTGTTTAACACATGGGAAAGGTGGTTGCAAATCATCCCTAGCTACATTAAAATCAACAGGATTACCTTTAGATGTAACACAATAGTTACTTATAGACTTCTTGCCAGCAGGGAAGGGCAGCGCCCCGCCTACAATATGACCGAACCTCGTCTTCACCAAATATGGACCTACAGGTGTCAGCTGCCGGCACACATACTGGAACGCCTGGAAAAAGACGTCGGCACCTAATAATAGTGAATTCTCATTTGATTCATTGAACTTCTCATCAGCTAACTGGGCATAGGATGGAATATCAAACTGAGACGTATCAAATGTTTGCTGCGGAAGGGCACAAGTAATCTTCCTTGTCACACAGCATGACACATCAACTTTAAAATCACCCACGGTAGAGTAAATAACTAAATCAGCCTTTTGCGCAATATTATTGTCTCTTTCACACACACCAGTCACTACCTCATCAGTATCATATGTAGAAATACCTACTTCCTCAATCAGTTTTTCAGTGGCAAAATGTATCTGCGAGCAAGAGTCTAGAAGTGCTCTAGCATGAGTAAAGGTACCATCCTTTTTCTTCAACTTCACAATTATAGACGGAAGCAATACACTTGCATTCCGAGGTCTAGCAGACAAACTCACATTTATGGATGAGTCGGTAGGCAAGCAACCATCATTTGATTTGCTTTTATTATTTACATTCTGAGAGGGTTCATCAGCCAAGGAAACATTAGCTACCTTACCTTTGTTTGGCGAATGCAACAGAGTGTTGTGTAATTCATGACAAGTTGCACATTTCAATCTCATTAAACATCTACCTCGATGACCATTGAGACACAATTTACACAAATTGTTTGTATCAACAAACTCACATCGCTCCTTGTAAGGGAGCAACTTAAACTTGGCGCATTCATATATTTTATGAGAATCTTGGCAATACTTACATGAGACTCCAGTGGCAGCCGCTGCACTCACAACAGATTTCACCGGCTTCTTCGGCTCTTCCGTCATTGTGGCATCCAACGCAATTGCTCTTTTTTCTAGGAAAGTAAGCAATTCACACAAGTTAGGAACCTCTTTCATATCACGCTCAAGATGAAATCCACGATAAGTGTAGGAATCAATCTTCCTAGACAAAATATTGACCAATATAGTATCCCAGAACTCAACTTTTTCATTCAAGTTTTTTAATGCTGCAAGATGCATATTTACAGTTGACACTATGGAACGCAGCCCAGAAGCTGTACATTTTGTCAAAACTGGCATGTCAATGATACTATTGACATGAAAATTTATAATTTTTGGAATGTTGTTGTACCTATCGTCAATGAGTTTTAAGGCTACCTCATAGTTTCCATTTGTAAGCATTAAATGCTTTATCAAATCTAAAGCTCCTCCTGCCAAAAACGACCGTAAATAGTACAGTTTTTCGCAGGAGCTCAATTTTGCATCCATATCAATGACAGCTTTGAACATATTTATAAATGGGTGATAGTCCATCACACTCTGGCCATCAAAAGTTTTAATATTAATGCACGGAAGTTTTTTAAATTTACCTGCTTCTAGTCCGGAAGATGTCGATATCTGTGCCGCAGGTGGTTCTGCAGGATGTAGGCGCGTATTTAACGTGGCAATACACAAATCGCATTTAGATTCGTACAATTCATACGACTCACCATCCTCAGGCTCAATAGCAAGGATTGCTCTATTGTACGCTTCGTAATCATTAAATGCTTTAATCACCCTTTCTTTTTTTTGAGCAAGCACTTCAAGTGTCGCTGTCGCGAATTCGTTTGAGGTACAAAATGTTTCTAACCTACTAATCGCCCCTTTTACATATCCCCGATTGGCCTTTAATTCCTTTAACTGAGCCATTTTGAACCTAAATAAGTTTGCGAACTTGTGCAGAACACTTGTATGACAATCTTCCAGCTTTCTATTGTTATGCTAACTATTAACTATATTAAATAAACAAGATTTACGTCATCAAACTGCACAACGGGACTTAATCGCGTATTTAAGTTTTAAGATTTACCTCCGACGTTTCGAGGACGGCAAATCTTAAAACTTAAATACGCGATTAAGTCCCGTTGTGCAGTTTGATAATGTTTAATAATCGTGAAAGTTTAAATCAAGATTTACGTCCACCACAACACAACAAACAACACAAGGCGCCGGTGACCGGTGACAGTTCTGCGGTCGTTGACCCGTCGCGTTCGGATACTAGCAGGTGCTAGCAGCTCGTCCGAAGACTGTTCGCCGCAGGTCGCCTCACCGCGACGGAAACTATTAGAAACTATACACCAACACAGAAACCGCCTGATGTCGCCGCACGAACTGGCTCTGTAGAAAATCACGACGTTCCGAACAGACAAAATGCTCGTTCTTGTCTTGTTTAAGAATGAAGTCGTTCTCTTGAGAAGAAGAACAGCTACTAAACATTCATCATCGTTGATGTAGCTCTTGACTTCCAACTTTTCATCTTTATTTGCAAAATGCAATCTTCTTAAAACAGCTTGAAGGACCAATTTTATGTGCGAGACAATTTAAAAGGGCCCTGGTCCTGACCGTGTCTCCACATTAAAACAACTCACTGCAACTTGTATTAAAATAAATTTATTTCAGCTCCACCAAAACTTACATTTTTATATCATGACAACTCAATCTCTTCTCCTATTTCTATTCCATTGTTTCCTATCATAGACAAGAGTACAGTAAAAAAACCTAAAGAGTTTTAATATAAATATAACTTGTGTTCGGTTATGAACAATTAGTAACAAGTAACATTTCGCGTTTTGACAAACTATTAGTAATATAATGATGTCCTTAATAAATACATTATTTATTTATTTAGAATTAATTTCGAATCCAGTGTCTAGGTATCAAAATCTGAATGAAGTATTTAATAATTTGAATTATTCGAAATTTAATAATTTGTAACGGTTTTGATACGACCTTCCATCGGCTATGTTAATGGAGAGAGCAAGAGGTGTAAACTAAGTATAACACGTAAGTACTAATGTTTATATGTGTGTACTCTAGTATATAAGGTTAACATACTCCAAATAAAGTGAGTTCATCTATGACTTTCCTTGTTATCACTTGTCTCAAGTTGTCTTCAACTCCCGTCCCTACATGGCGATCCTGCCAGTAGCCGCGGTGAGCGCGTGTTTTAGTGTCAAATACCGCGGAATAATTTGGACAATTAAATAAAATGTGCGGGACACATTCTAAATAAACTTCTGACATAAGGCAATGGACATATTTTTGTATGTTTTGTGTTTTTATAATAATTTTGAGCTATCTTCAAGGTCGTATCAAAATAAGATCAAACCCAAATTGAAAAATCAGAATCGGATCGGAATCAGTAGATGGAGTTGGTCTGTGTGGGCGGTCAAAGGCGGCCATTCTAACTATGTTTTGGTACTGACAGTCAATTTGAATACTGACAAATGCATTCTGAATAATTGGTCGACGTATCTCACTTAGTTATCTTTGTAAACATACACTGCACTGCATAGTGCATGAACGCATACATGACAATTGTGTCGCTTAACATCGGGTAAATCCATTCGACCCTCTCAGCAAATACCTACCCTATTACCTTTTCTTAATACCAAAATCGCATAATCTGACAGATGGATTTACCCGAGTTTGAAGTTAAGCGACTCACATGTGAATAATAACAGCTAAGGTAAGGTGGGGTAAGAAGAACGTAGTTTATTTTACTCGGGGCAAGACAAACAGTATGAGGATTCCATTGAAGTATATAAGTGCATTATTAATTAAATTTACATATAGCAGCAGATAATAATGCTTTGTAAGGTAATTTTAAGTATTTTGCTAATAAGCAAATAGCAAAAACTGTTATAATGTATATGTGTACGTACATCGCTCTGACACAAGTGAAGAAATAATAGACAGACAGACACTTCAGCATTTATAATAATTTATATTTCTATTTCTTAAATAATAAATTATGGAAGTTGAAATTATATTTTTTATTTAAATTTCCTGTTAGTAGGAAGTAGGGATTGTTTTGTCAGTTCCGTTTTAAGACAGTTGTCAGTTTTTAGTTTTAAGGAAAAACAGGCGTAGGTACTTACAGAACCCTCGTATGACTTTCAACGACCCTTGGCTGCTTTTCAAAGTGACGGATAGCAAGCGTAAGAAACCCTTTCTTTACTTAAGGACTCCTGCGTTCAGCTAGGAGATTTTGAAAAATCGTAGCGCTCTTCATTGCAATCTTGAGGATTTTCTCTAGAAACTTCATCAATTCGAATCCTATGCGAACGCGAATACCTATATGTGTAGGCCTAAAACGCACCATAATTTTATTTTGTAATTTTTGCGCAAAAGCCAAAATATGATATTTGCTTTTATTTTTGATCGAAGATATCGATTACTTGTTTTAATGTAAAAATAACAATTCAAAACAATGATCTCTCTCACGTTCAGTGAGAGTGAGAGAAGAACCTGAACTCACGGCGCCTTAAGTGGAAATAGGGCAGACCTAGCCAAAACAGATCTAGGCCCAGTATGTTTACGAATGTGTGGAAGTGACGGCCATCAATATTGCCCTCTCTTACAGCATAAAGAACACAGTGGTTCTGTTAAGGTATAAAAAAAATATAGGGAAATTCTTACACAAATTGACTAGTCCCACGGTAAGCTCAATATTAAGGCTTGTGATGTGGGATAGATATTTTCTAGAATAATCTAGGAATAAGTAGTTTTAGTTTTGCTTGATTTTACCCATTTCTGCATTTATTTAGGTATACCTATCTGAATAAAATGGGGGACGGGTCAAATTATTTATTTTAGAAGCGGTTATTAAATATAAAATGTATGTATTCACTTTAAAAAAAAATTTTTTTAATAAATTTTAACCTTGTTTTTAAAGACTTATCAAATGATGTATCACATGTTGGTGTTTACTAAAAAACTCTTTTAATTACATGTAAATGTACGGAGACCCCTCTCACAATTATTTATTTTGTAGTTTTTACTTCTAAACTTTAGTAGGGGCTCACAAAATACACCTATCTATGTTCTTAATTTCATTCCAATATACCTTCTACATGTACAGATAAATGGCTGTGAGACTGTGATATACGGACCAGGGCTCGGAACAGGTATTTTTATAAAACCCCGAAATCGACCAATATTTTGAATTATTTAATGCTCTTTACGTAAGACTGAATCATACATTTGGCTAACGACTTTGTATTATAAGATTGTCCAATTAAAAATGAAATAATAAACCAAAGAACGAAAAAGAACTTAATAGTACCGGTATTTTTGTATAGAGCAAATACCGGTTTCCGTCCCCAGATACGGACAGACAGACGGACGGTCGGACAAACGGACATGACGAAATGATTAGGGTTTCGTTAAATGCCACTTTGGCTACGGAACCCTAAAAATGGACATATCTTAATTACAGCTTCTTATCATAATATGTAGGCTTAAATACGTACGAGTATGAGAATATTACGCAAAACTCTTCGTAGGGGGCGCCACTAGCAGAAACGGTAATATAACGGTTGAATGAATATTCTTTTCTTTTCCCCTATTAAGTTATTTTATAATACGGATATAAAATTATTATTCGTACAGTCACCTGCAATAATATGAAATGAAATGAAATGAAATATATTTCATAACAATTGTTACATGTCGAGGTAGGTACAATGTTGACAATACCATAGTGTAAATAACATTATATTTAATTTATTGAATACAATTTTAATAATTATATAAGCCAATAAATAGCTAACGAATAGAATTAATCCAATTTATTCGCATTGTATGGCCATTCTCTTCTTGTTTATTCGAATATCTTAATATGTCATAACAATATATAATTTTAAACAATTAATCAACAATCGCCAGACTAAAAAACTCGTTGTATGAATAGAATGTCTCCTGCGTTAACCACTATATGTTACTCTTCGAAGACCGCAAACATATGTGACACGTTCTTATCATCGGTCTTCATTGTGTAACGTATTATTGCAGGTGACTGTACTGTCCATTTTAGTCCCCGTCGCCTCTGTGATGTGTTCACATATCAGCAGGTTATGTATGACGTCATCATCCTTTCATATCGCCGAGCACTTGGCCCGCCTGCTTCCACTGCGTATATCATTGTGGGAACAGCGGGGAAATGTTTCCGTATGATATTCATAAGTAAGTGAATGTTATGGAGATAAAAGCTACTAAGCAAACTTTTTTGTAAAGGAGATAAAAAAACCGGGCAAGTGCGAGTCGGACTCGCGCACGAAGGGTTCCGTACCATAATGCAAAAAAAAAAAACAAAAAAAAACCAAAAAAAAAAAACGGTCACCCATCCAAATACTGACCACTCCCGACGTTGCTTAACTTTGGTCAAAAATCACGTTTGTTGTATGGGAGCCCCATTTAAATCTTTATTTTATTCTGTTTTTAGTATTTGTTGTTATAGCGGCAACAGAAATACATCATCTGTGAAAATTTCAACTGTCTAGCTATCACGGTTCGTGAGATACAGCCTGGTGACAGACGGACGGACGGACGGACGGACGGACGGACAGCGAAGTCTTAGTAATAGGGTCCCGTTTTACCCTTTGGGTACGGAACCCTAAAAAGGAAAACAGACTTAAAAACAAAGTACCTACGCGTTTTCGTTGTCTATTTTTTGTATGGGATTTTGAACAGCGCGCCAAGTGGGACGTTTTGGAAACGCAGAATCCGATACAAAATGACACTTAACGCAAACGCGTACGTCACGCCACGATATCGAATGAAATTTACATTATGGGTACAGACTACGTGTGAATATAGTATTTATGTATTTACTATTCACAAACAGTTAAAAAAAATCTCATTATTTATGTAATAAATTATAACAGATAGTTTTAATCGCAAACTACATATAGAGATTTGGCATGTTGTTTCATCCGCTACTATTTATGCTGACTGTACCTACATGATAGTTCTATAGTGGAATGAAAGGTTTAGAGTGGACATGGCCTAACCGCCGTGATGGAGTGTTGACTGTCCGCTAGAGGGCGGTTTAAAACGAACTAATTCACTGATTAACGCCTATCGCCGTCAATGTAGTATTTGGTCTCTGGTGCCCTGTAGGCTTAGCTCACAAGCGCCGCGAGATAGTCTACCTATCCCTCTGTAATTTATACAGTTAAGAAAAATAGGTAGTATCTCCCGCGCGAGGTACTGTCGTGACGCTCTAATGCCAAGCCTAATACAACATATTATCTGTACCGAGACAGTTGCTAACAAAGATTGAAAAGATGAAGATAGTTTATTATTTAAGTAGGCATATTACAATGCGCTTATGAACGTCAAATAAAGCTACACCGGCTCCAACCCTACACCTCTGCCTGGGGAAGATTTAAATCCCCCCTCAATTGGAGGAGTGTATCCCAATATGGGACCGGCAACAAAGAAAATATGTATCAGGTTGACATGCGAACGAAAAGACACGTGATCATTTCCCAAATTTCAATGAGCGGTTTTAATACACTCTTGTCACTTGACCTAAAAATTACAGGACATATGAGAAAACTCCAACTTGACTCTCCATAGGAAATTTGAATTTCGCGCCTTTTTTAACTGACTAAGTGGGTATGTTCGAGTATAATTCACAATTTTACTCTAGAAAAACAAATGAGGTACGGTAAGGTGTAAGACGATCACCGGGGCCCGGGCGTCTTGCCCCGAGCAAGATAAACTATACGTTCTTCTTAGCCCACCTTACCTTAGCTGTTATTATTCACATGTGAGATGTTTTTGTCTACTGGGATCACAGATTATAATAGGTATCTACTTCGAGCAACACCGGCTTCCGACACGTCGGAAGGGAAGAGCCCTAGCGATATCTTACCGTACAAATCGTTCTGCCATTTTTTGCGGGGGAAACGTGCACACAGACGCACTTCTCACTCACTACATACAAAATCCAATCTGTAATGATGATACAAATACATAGAAAATGACACACGTCAAAGACAAATCTTGCACACCTCGATCTCTTTTTGTGTACGGATGAGTCACAACACGCACCGCGCTAGTTGTGTGCATGCCCAGTTGGGCATGTGCTTCGGCAGAGGGGAAGTAGTGCGACGGCCGACCCCCTTCCCGGTGTTGCTCGAAGAATATCTACAATGTAGGAGGTCAAGAGTGGTTAAGATTTTTCTTGTAGTCTATCTCTGTCGCACTCATGAAATGTTCATGTAAGGCTTTCTTTTTGCACACCTCAATCATCTTTAATTTTATGCGTCATTATAGATCTATGGCCGGGACTCGAAGAATAAAGGATGACTCACGTTAGACTGGGCCGTGTCCGGGCCGGAGCTTCCGGCGCTTACTTTTCTATGCCATGGCAGGCGATCACGTGATGCTTTCCATAGAAATAGATGCGCCGGAAGCTCCGCAACGGACACGGTCCGGTGTAACGTGAGTCATCCTTAAAAGTAATCAAAAAGATCACCATAATGACTGCAGATTCTTATCACTGACAGTCTATTAATGTTCTCTTTGAACTCACAATCTACAGAGCAATGAAAAGGTCATTACAATAAATCTCCATACAATGCGACCTGTTTCGATTGCTGTTGAGTGTATACTTTTGTAATCCTCAGTCCGTCTGTCACGACCCAATTCTTCCGGGGCATTTAACTCGGCCCGATATTTACGAGGGAAAGGGAGGGTCACTAAAGAAAAATAGACAGTATTATAATATCTCTTTTTATACATACAGATTTTTTTGAAAAAAAAAACTAAACCTTAATAAATGGGTAAATAAACGCGCTGCGAAGCGCTGGTGGCCTAGCGGTAACTCGGTAAGAGCGTGCGACTTTCTATCCGGAGGTTGGGGGTTCAAACCTTGGCTCGTACCAATGAGTTTTTCGTTCCGGAACTTATGTACGAAAATAAATATCATTTGATATTTGCCAGTCGCTTTTCGGTGAAGGAAAACATCGTGAGGAAACCGGACTAATCCCAATAAGACCTAGTTTTCCCTCTGTATTGAAAGGTTGGATGGCAGTCGCTTTCGTAAAAACTAGTACCTACGTCAAATCATGGGATTTGTTGTCAAGCGGACCCCAGGCCATGAGCCGTGGCATAAATGCCGGGATAACGCGAGGAAGAAAAAATAAATAAAAGTACAATCTTATAAAAAATTAACTAGTCTGACATTAATCTCAATAAAGCTTGAGTTGCAGGTACTTGTCGACGATAAGTAAAGAAGATCAATTTGAGCAGCAGCGTCTGGAAGACATAGATGCTAAGCGTCATATCCGCAAGACGCGACCTAATCCCTCCTACACATACACAAGCAACTCGACTGGACAACCCTATTGCGCATCGTGTGACCGCATCTTCAAGACAAAATTTGGTTTTACGAGCCACATTAGGGCATTTCATAAACCGGATAGGAATTGTTGATGGAGTCGCCATTGCCGGACACGGCAAGGCAATATCATGACATATCATCACATTTAAAAAATAAACAAATATAAGTAGACAAACCTATTTTCTGCTCCACGGCAATATTATTTTTCACTTCTCATGCTCAAAAAGTGCACCTTTATGTCGTGCGTAGACGACATAAAATCGCATTTTATGCTCTAGAACATAAAAGTAAAATTTTCTTCTAAGACTAAGGTAATCGGTCTCAACAGCCAAACAGTTAAAACATATTGCACAATTTTACTGAGCAATAAAATTGTGTAGATGACAAAACTTGTTATATTATTTTATTTTTGCTACAATTTATTAGAAATCCGTATTTTCTGTCATTAAATTTAGTAAATCACATAAAATAGGAGTCGATTATCGTTCAAAAATGCTCCGAAATGTTTGACTTGGCAGAAAACCAAGCGTCTGAAACTCTGATCACATGTTGAAAAAAAAAAATAAAAAAAAAATGTTAGTTGGCGGGAATTGGTTATGTATTATGTTCTTTCGCTTTACGACAATTTCGTGGTGTAAATTGCCGTGAAAAATATAATTTATTTTCCTCGCAATCGAAGTGAAAAGCAGAGTGTACAACAAGGGCATAAATGTCCATTTTTACCCTCGTCTACTATTTTGGTCTTCGCTTCGCTCAGACCAAAAAATTGCCTCGGGTAAAAATGGGTCACTTTATGCCCTTGTTGTACAATCTACTATTGTTCTCGTCTAGACGCACGCGCTAGACGAAAGCCAAATAGTTTTAGTAAATTATAAAATTTTACAACTCCCTTGAAAATACACACCACAGCTAGTTTATTTGCAGACGTTATTTATTCGAGCTGTTTGCCAACCCTGCCCGTCTTCATCGTAATTGATTTTGTCTCGGCTTGACAAAATACACCCCGATAAGATAGCCGTGACAATTTTAACAATTTCGCTAAAATTACTTAGAGGCCGATTCAGATTTGATTAGTTATTACGGGTTTGATCTCATTTTTATACGACCTTAAAGATTGCGCTGATTGGTGCATGCGAAACGATGTGAAAGTCAATCACCAAAACCATTGTCAAGATTGGCCATAGCAATCCAGCGCGGGAACGCTGCCTGCGTGATGTGCACCAAGGGCGCAAAATTTTGATAGAGATATTTTGAATTTTTTAGCTTTAGTTAACTTAATTGTAGTTAATTTTAGTTTTATATTCATTTTATAACACTTATTATATAATAAATGAGTTTTTCTACTTCATTGTCAAGATCGTATTAAAACCATAACATAATTACTAGTGGCTCTATGAGCCAAAGTAATTTAGAAAATCTAAGTTGACAAAGAAAAACATATTTTTAGGGCAAGTTTCATGAGGATCGGTTGAGAATTGCGGCCTGTAAAGTGTTATTCTATGGAACTTGCTAACTATTTAAAAAAAAGTCACTAGTAAATTCATCATTCAGAGACAATTTCAATATGGCGGTTTGTTTACATAGTTAGCAAGTTCCATAGAATGACACTTTCGAAGAGAACATCCGGACAATAATTCGGTCAATAATTAATCTACCTACCTCAAGTTTGTGATCTTGTTATGAATATGACACAGTCTTGACGACTGACTACGCTGATTGGTGAGCGCGGTATGCGCTGGGAGAGTGGTGTCATTAGGCATCTCGTTTTCACTTACTGGTGCGCATGAGACACACCTATGAGTTAAGTCAAGGTCGCATATTCGTATCATAGCAGAAACAAAACCTTCACAATTTTGTAAACCAGAATGGGCCTCTCAAACGCTCGACTTGTGAATTGTTTAGGTATTTTCATTCATCTGAAGATTTTGAAGGCAGTTGTTTTTGGACAATCTATTTCAGAGTTTATATTTAAGGTATATAATTATAATTAATATTGTGATATTTGACAATATTGACGTAATTTAAAATGCATAATTAAGGGTAACATACCATTTCTGACCGCAGCTGCACTACTAGTACGAACGCGTCGGTGTTATTGTCAATTTCCATAGTAAAATGAATGGTAGTACTGCTGTCGTTGGAAATGGACTGTCACCTTAAAAGTGCGGTCAGAAATGGAATGTTACCCTTATACGGGATAGAAAGGTTTGTATATGTGTCAATTGTAATGAGAATGAGTAGTAGCTTTTTGATCATTTTGAATCAAATTTTTAACGTCGGTTATTTTGATATTGAAGATATCAGAGCCAAATTGTTATTAAAAAGAGTCTCTGTGTTCAGCCCACGCCCTACGGCACAGATTGAATGTATTTTGATGGAAAAATAATTGAATAAGAATTCAGTCATATTTAGGGCAAAGTAATAGAATTAAATTAAGCAACATTAAAGTTTTCTATTAGCTTTAAGGATAACATATTATTATACATAACTGTTAGATGAAGGTAGTTAAAGAGAAGTTTTTATAGAAATAAATTTCTGACATTTTTTTATCTGTAAAAAATTTTGTGAACTCTAACGTTCCACAATATGTTTACATGAGCATGACATTATTAACTGAAATTATTACTAAGAAAAAGTGACCAAGGCCTCCAGTGCCCCAGGCTGGAATCGAACCAGCGTCCTCTGCTGAAATTCGGCCGAGCTTGCTGGGGACTCTTAGCTTGTCTACAATAATTTTGCAAATTACCATATGTGCGCTTACCGTAAGGGGCTATTCATAAATTACGTCATTTCAAATTAGGGGGGGGGGGGGGTCTGGACATCGGATGACGGTAGCATGAAGTAGGAGGAAATGGGGTCATTTGAAGCATGATTTTTGGATGATTATAGGGGGGGGGGGTCCAAAATCGTCAATAATCGATGACGTAATTTATGGACAGCCCCTAATGATCCAGGCGATACCGTAATGTCCATTTAAGCCTAGCTATACGAGTATAATGCACCGCTAAACGGTCGCATGCCCATATTAAATGTATGACGCTGGAAGAACTGAATTAAGTTGTTTTGAGAAATTTCCGTGTTTTCTAGAAAAGTAAATGCTTTACTGCATCATCACGCATAAGAGTCATAACTGCCAATGGAAAACTTATTTAATTTAATTTTGTTATTCATTTTCTATTACTTACGTATGTTTTTCAAGGTGGGACAGTACAGGATAAACTGTTACAGTGTTTACTGTAACAGTATACAATAAGTGTTTCACTTATTAATTTGTAGACAAAAGTTAAATTAATTACAATTAACTGGTTTAGTACGAGTATCTTCTGAACTCCAGTTTGCTATATTTTATTATAAATTGGCGGTTAGGTAAATCGGCGTCTTGAGGACGACTCACGCTAGTTTTGTCCGGGTTCGGGCCGGATGGGAGAGCAATGATCACATGAAGCTTTCTATGAAAAACGAAGTGTCGGATGCCTCGGCCGGGCCGACTCGGCCCGGACTGTTCTGGTGTAAGTTTCTCTTTACCCAGACTTTCTAAATTCTAAATATTGTGAAATATATTTAAAATTTCAGGCAATTGCCTGAAATGTAATTTTTATGTTTTTTGACATTTTACCTGTTTGCATGCTTTTTTTGTAGGTAATGTTTTCGACATTTATCTATTTTTCTTCTTATAGAGTGTAAGTGAGTTGTGACAAGTCATAACTTATAAAAAAATTGACTTTACAACTCAATACTACTTTGGTTCGCTAGTTCTTGATTTAAAAATATATTAATTTGTGGTGAAATAAGCTGCAAATTATCATTACCCATAAAACTTTTTACATATTTTGCTCCTTATGGTACACATAAAAAGTTTTTAGACAGTTAGCAGAAAGTCAAATATTGTTTACTGCCTCTAACATTTACGATGATCATAATCAGCTCACTGCGGTAGACGCAGCATGTACACGTACGTAGCTTACTATGTATTTATCATGGCATCTCTTTCATACAACATTTCAATTGTATGAGTGCAATAAGGAAAGAACTATGTTTTAATTCTAATTAAATGTAGTGTTTGTCAGGCCGTTGATTTTAGATACGCTTAAAGGAAAATATAAAAATCCTTTTTTGGCATGACTCCTGTGGAGGTTGGAAAAGTAGTGGCTTATCTGATGTTTTTAGATATAATCATACATAATTTAGGCTTTATTTTATATGAACTAGCCTTAGTACTAGCATATCGTATGAATCACTACTACCATAGAGAAATATAGTAAGACAAGAGTGCTCACTCCATACGTCAGTTTTGGTACCAAAAATGTTAGTATTTTCATAGTCGACATCTAGCATCGAGTACTGATAATTCCGCTACTCGATGCTAGATGTCGACTATGAAAATACTAATATTTTTGGTACCAAAACTGATGTATGGAGTGAGCACTCTTGTCTTACTATATTTCTCTATGCTATTACATAGTTTTTGAGACCGAGACCTGGGGGCCCCTTTCTAACAAAAGCTGTCAAAAAGTGACATCCGCTTGTATTTAAAGTTAAAAAAGTTAAAGTTAAGTTAATGATTATGATTATGATGATTATGAAGTTACAATAAGCTTTTGAGAAACAGGCCCCTGTAGGTAGATTTTTAAACTTAATCTAGGTTAAAAATAATACTAATGGAAAATGTTGAATTTGTATGTAAAATTGAGAAGAATCGCGCATATGACATCCTACAAATGTCTTACAAAATATTTGTAAAAATAAAACATTCAACAACCACTTCTCTAAATTACGCCACGCGCTTAAACAACATAAATCGCAACGAAATCAAAGCGAAACAGAAAAATACTACGTGAATACTCAATACAAATGAAAACTCCCGTCATCACATCGTTTTATATGCGATAAACTTGCAAGCTTCAATACCCATTGCGGCGTTGCTAAACCCAAAAAGAATCTTTCGAACTCATAAAGCCCGCAATGGATTGCGAACGTAGTTTACAATCAATGTAGTTTGCATCCAGGTCGGCCATTACGGAATGGAAATCTCTTTTGCTATCTGCCTCGTTTCGCTGCAAAATGCATATACTTTTTTTAAATCTTCACCAGGGGACGAAGGTAACAGGTTGCTAGCTAATATTGAAGCTACAAGTTTGGTTGAATTTTACGGGTTAGATTTGGTCAGACACAATTCTTTTTACTTTTTTTAAATTAATGGGGGCAAACGAGTGTTCTTTGCAACGAGGATACACAACGGGGTATTGCAAATTTATCTCTCTTAGCGTTGGTATTTTGAGCTAATCGGGGGACAATGCAAGGGGTTAAACGGCTACTTTATGGCTGGCTGGCTTGCTTGGTGGCTGGCTTGGTGGGCTGACGTATTGTTTTATTTTCTTTAGTGTGTGTTCGCAGGAGGCCCTCTGATCTGGTAAAAATAAGAGGGGTCATCAACAAAGTGTTATTTTTAGGGTTCAACAACGACGGGACCCTATTACTAAGACTCTACTGTCCATCTGTCTGGCTGTCTGTATGTCTGTCACCAGGCTATATCTCATGAGCAATGATATCTAGATTGTTGGAATTTTCACAGATGATGTATTTCTGTTGTCGCTGTGACAACAAATACTAAAAACAGAATATAATAAATATTTAAGTGGGCTCCCATACGTGATTTTTTTGCCGTTCCCTTCATGCGCGAGTCCGACTCGCACTTTTGAGTTTGAAACTTTAAGCTAGCAAACTAATAGGTCTAGCTTTTTATGAATACGGTTGTAAGTAGGTACCTAAGTCGATTTAAACTTTTGCTTTTATTAGAAATCAGTTCACAATAACATTAACTAACTTAACTTAAGAGTTATTGTCTTGTCGGTGGAGTATCTTTCCAGCTTTCCCTATCTTGCGCCAGCTCTTTGACTTTTTGATACGAGACGACCCCTACTTTTTCTTTCACTTGCTCCAAAAAGCGTCATACAATAATACAAGCGACAGAAATTATAGAAGTAAGTATATTTTTACAACAAGTAAGTGTAATTATAAACAAGCACCTGCTTATTATGCAGCTAGAATTAATGGTAATCTTTCATGTCCGTTCTCGTTTACATGACCTATTGTTTCTTATCTTATCTTTTTACAAACAATGCTTATGTTATGTTATTCGCGTTGTTTAATCGTACTCAGATCAACTTCCGCTTAAACTTACTACGTAGTAAATATTACGTTGTAACGTAGTATATACAGCATTATAATTTACTACATAACTATTATAATAATAAACAGATTGATCTACGGCATATTTTTTCCTCGGTTTTTTAACCTAAAATTTTTGACAAGAGTGTCCCACTGCTGGGCAAAGCTCTCCTCTTTTTCTCACCATTTGGTCTTGTCCAATCCACACTCCCGACACGAGGGTCGTGTCCAAAAAATATCTCGCTCGCGTTTACCTTTTGGAACGCGTGAGAACTGCGAGTCGCATCAAGGTCGTACAGTCAGCAGCAGAAGTTGCTAAGCGGGCGAGGTGTTCAAAATTACCTTGACACGCTCTTATTCTCTTAAAAATAAAGTCGCGTCAAGATCATTTTGAACACCTGGCACGCTGAGCAACTTCTGCTGCTGAATACATACTCGTATCATAACAAGAGAAGAAACTTTAACCAATTACCTATCAATCAAAATCGGCCTTCGTGTAGTTATTTTTGACTCCCGGCAGAAATGTTACTTACCGAAACGAGTTAACTGTAAAGGGTATTTATCTACCAACAAAAATTATACGGGTATAATGGTATATTTCGACACACTTCTTTAAAGTCGTATTTTTAACAACCAACTGAAAGTCGGCACCTATACGGGTGCATGTAAATTATGTTGTAGGTAATTATCTACTTATAGCACTGTAATAAATCTTACAAAACATTGACAAAATAGTTATCAACTCACATTTATAGATGGGTCTATCGCGAATTTATTTTATTACGTTTATTAACCGACGTTTCGACACAGGTTTCACTGGTCGTGGTCGCGGCTATTTTTTAATAATAAATTCGCGATAGACCGGTCTATAAATGTAAGTTAGTATGTGTTCAAAACGCGAAAGTTTTAAATATTATAAAATAGTTATTTTTGTTACAAGTGAAGACAGTATCCAATTCTAAGCAATTTGGCAATATGTCAAGAGTTATACAACGATATCAATGATACAGTTTGAGAATAATCTATATTATTATGATACAATTTTTAAAATTTACCATTAGATCTTTGTTTTATTTCATTGTAAAAGACAGTAAAAGGACAAATAAATAACTTATGAACTAAATACATCTATGAATAAAACTAAATTAAAACTAACAACCCTAAATATATCTAAAATAAAACAAGGAATATAAAAACTACTGAAAGAGGCCTCCACGCGCTACCCCCGGCGCAAAGGTGCCCATCACACTCGCTGCGTTACCGCGTTGAATTGCGATGGACAGCCTTTGCACCAGGAAAAACCCGGAGCGCGGGTCAAGGCCCCTTTCTTGCAGGCGGCGACCTACTTCCCTAAGGAAGGTTTTTGCCTCAGCGCACCAACAACCGGACGTCTCTACGGCTACTGGGACGAACAGGTAATTGGTGAGTGCTGAGTACTTTTGGTGTTTTTGTAGGGCCGCCACCTCAGCGGCTGCGCCCGCCGTCCGGATGGTGCGACAAAGGTGTGAGGGGGCAAAAGTGCTTACACACGTAGCGTCCCATAGTAAGCACTTGCCTTTTTCCCATGGCACCAGTGTCAGACCGTCAGGCCTTTTACCATCCGACCGGCTGAGGCCTGGCGGTTCTAGCGTGGAAGGGATGTTTGCCGACACTAATGCCCTGCGGATGATGTCGTTCAGGGCATGGTGTCGTGGGAACCTACCAGCGCAGCGGCAACAGCTCAGTGCGTGATGACCATTACTCTCCACCATAGAGCCGCAGATGCACAAATGAGGTTGACATACATCGCAGCCCAGACGAAGAGCAACGGATGGATTATTCCTCCTATTTCTGGGCGGTTTGCCCTTCGGGCATCTGAAGCTACCTAACGAACCTAACCTACCTACCTATTGATTTAGTTTAGTGAGACGTCCGTGAATACAGTACACTTTGGGGGAAAAAGCGTAGGGAAGTAGGTATAGGTAGGTTAGGTTCGTTAGGTAGCTTCAGATGCCCGAAGGGCAAACCGCTCAGAAATAGGAGCCCTGCGAAGCGGAGCTCCGTCTAATTAAGTTGAAAAGGAAATGTTTTTTGAAAAGAAAGTTTCGTACGTTAGACTCTTTTAGATTTATTTATTTATTTTTAAACTTTATTGCACATACAAAAAGTACAACAGGTGGACTTAATGCCGTTATAGGCATTCTCTACCAGTCAACCATAGGGCGAAACAGAAAAGAGTCCATGTGGGTGCAGTGAGAAATAAACAGAAAAAAACGTAACTTTTGAGCGAAGTAAAATATCAACATTCTAAATAAATACCTACTATATATAATTATGTTATACCTTATGACTACGAGTACACTAAATACATCGATATATATATATATATACACATTAAACATACATACAGTATTGTACTTTAGACATTTAAAAAATTGGTTGATTAACCGTAGGACATGTATCTTTAGGAATTTCGTACATTAGACATTTAGATTTTCGATGCTCTGTCTTTAGGAATTTCGTACTTAGGAAATTTGATTTTAGAAATTATGCTACATAACCAAATTATATAACAAGTAATATTAATATAAACTTTTCAGTCAAGTCAGCATTTTATCAGTCTTCAGTGTCATGACTCATGTTTTTTGCACCACCGGCCGAGCGCACTTTCTTTTTTTGTTTGCACCGGAAATATGGGGCTAGCCAAGATTCCATTCGTGGATAGATGACGCCAATGGAAATAATAATGAAATTATGACGATTTTCTTTGTCATCCGGATACAGTTTTTATTTTCGTTTGGTGATTGTCGATGTACAATGATTATCATGGCTAGGCACCCTGGTATTGTTACTTTTTAAATCTATGTAGCTCTTCATAAAGGAGCACTTATCTAAGATCTAAATGTGAATAAAGTTAATGGAAAAACTGTATTGTTTTATACTCCTTCTTATTTTTCCGTTATCCCTTATACAGGTTGTTTATTTAGTCACCTGCAATAATTTACGGACTGAATATATAGGCCATACTGAGCAACTTTTACTATGGGAACAACCGCGAAATCACGAAAAAAATGCCAGCCAGCAGCGAAAATGTAATGGAACAGCCATTTTGTTTTCGCGATTTCGGGGTTGGTCCCATATGAAAAGTTACTCTGTCTGACCCATATTATTCGCCTCGTATATTATTGCAGGTGACTAAATAAACACCCTGTATATCTGTATACCATATTCACTAATTGCCTCTTACAAGGGTGTTGTTGTGATAAGACCCATTTCAATTGATCGCTATCACAATCGCCCGCTTTCTGATAGCGAATCATTCAGGCTATTCCGTTTTCTACTGAGATTAAGTGTGGGTGGCCTTTACACAAAGGGCATGTTTACAACTTTACACATAACATTGGTATTAAAAAAAAAATCATTTATTCAGATGAAATAAACCCTATTATACAGATTTTTTTCTTCTGCCAAACTGCATCGGTATTTGTTGCGAGTTCATAGATAACTATTATCAAAATAAAATTGCTGAAGACAAAAAAAATCATTCCCACTTTAGGTGCGTGTAGGGCAGGTACCCTTATTTGTTTTTAGAGTTGGACCAAAAAAAGTCTGCAGCGGATTTGGTAGCCCACGCAGTGCAAGTGTCATTTATACGCCATAATTTCATAGAAGTTTAACGTTTATAATAACACTTTTACTGCGTGGGCTATCAAATCCGCTGCAGACTATTCTTGGTCTGACTCTACTTTATTTCATTACTTTGTCAGGTTAATTGATTTATATTATATTCATACCAAATTACAGCTTTGGGGCTATTCATAAATTACGTCATTTCAAATTAGGGGGGGGGGGGTCTGGACAACGGATGATGGTAGCATGACGTAGGAGGAAACGGGGTCATTCGAAGCATGATTTTTGGATGATTTTAGGGGGGGGGGGGGTCAAAAATCGTCAAAAATCGATGACGTAATTTATGGACAGCCCCTTTCTAGCATTAACGATCACGGAGCAAAGCCTCGGACGGACAGACAGACAGACATGACGAAACTATAAGGGTTCCTAGTTGACTACGAAACCATAAAAAAGTACAATCAAACAAATTCGTAACCTCAAAGACAGTTTCAACTTACTCCAACTCTGATTGGTTCTTTTTAAACTTTCCACAATCGATCAGTGTCTGTAAAACGTGATCGATTGGATAATGCAGAGAGCTGGCGGTATTCGAGTTTCTAAGTAGAAGCTCATGACATGACAAGTGAAAGAAAAACATAAGAAACATGCCATATGGGCCATGCCATGATAAAATAGTCAAATAGCAATCTTAAGAGGTAAAGTCAGCAAACCTTCAAATAAAGGAGTGTAGTACAGGTTTTTAAAGGCCTGGCAACGCGTATTTAACACCCCTGGAGGTGGAGGCGTCCATAGGCTATGGTAACCGCTTACTATTAGGCGGGTCGTTTGCGAAGTAGACGTGGTATAAAAAAAACTTGAGAAATTTAAAAAACGAAACTTCCGTGGGACTCAAATATTTAGAAGGGTCACTCACATATTTTTTGTCGAAAATTGCTCGACATGTTTTACTCCGTACCGAGGAGCATCATAGCGAGCACGCGTTGGCGGAGCGACGCAGATAGTAATAACATTATCAGACTTCCTTTTCCTTATTTTTGCCATGTCACAACTTAGGTACCAAAAACCCAAGTGGAACGCTGACGTTTAATATGTAAGCCGAGAACGGAAATTGCTTGCGCTTTTCTAATTGCCGGCAATTTAGCTTTGGAAGTGCTTAGAGGCTTCTGAGAACTCCACACTTCATAGGAAGCATTCGTGATTGTTCGGCTGTTTATTATACCTACTTAATAGTTATTTGTTTTACAAGGCGGCAAAGTTGTTGTTTAACCGCTCGTGCTAATATTGATACCCAAGCAAGCGAAAGATTCCAAAAATGAACCACGAGCGTAGCGAGTGGTTCGAAAAATAGAATCTTGAGCGTCGTGAGGGTTTCAAAGCACAAACAAAATTCGCCCCCGAGTGAAACAAAATTTTTCACCACACCACCCCGAAGCAAATATTAAATTATCAAATAACATCAAACCAAATCAAATCCAAATGAATGTTATTAAACATTTATCATCCAAAATCATAATTTAAAGGCCAATTCTACCAGCAAACATAAGAAAACAACTCAAAATTTGTTTTGATTACTTTGCCTCACATGTGAATAAAATGCAACTTTGCTATTAGTTTTTGAAGTGCAAAGTAAGCCTTTCCGAGCTGGTGTGGTGAAAAAGAATGTGTTTTGAGTTCATGTGTATGAAGGTAATTTACAAGTTTTGTGTTTTTACCTAATATTCGCTCCGTGCACTGTGGCGCCGTCCTGGTGAGTAACAGACACATTGCTTATTTAACAGCTGGCAGAGTAGACTACAGTAGAGTATGGAATAAGCCTCCTTCGCTCGATATCTCTATTAACCCTACGAGTACTTGTCGTGTCCACTTATCTGCCGGGACATCTATACAGCGGTGGAAGGGTTAATTCTCCGTCTCAATGCGAGTAGTGATTGCAGTGTTAATTTAACCTTGAAACAGTGTTATACTGGCCCAAATTAGCGATTATAAAGAATTTTTAGAATATTTTTCTTACTTGCATATCTTTTACAAAATATCTTTAAAATTTAAACTATAATACAATTTTGTGTTATTCTATTTTAACATTTCCCAGTGTATGAATAATACGTGCAATCGTGCATTGTATTTTTAGTTTAATAAAATCATACCAATTTAATATTTTCTCTTCCATTTGTGAAAATACAAATGGCCATTTTTATTACCAACGGCAAATTTCAAATTCGGAACGCCACATTTAACTATTTTTATAAGTCATATCTATAGTTCCTGCACAAACGAAACACAACCTTAGCATTAAAGACTTATAGTCTAGTTTCTAAGATCATATCATCGGTTTACGAGCTTCTGAAAATTGCTTTTGATTTTCGAATTCGCGTGTCTCAGTTTTCATTTGAAACTATTTGAACGATCCTTTCGAAATATTAGTCAGGGCGATTTTCAACTTTGAAATAACTACGATAGAATTTAAATTGGCTTGTGGGTTTCTGTTTAAAGAGCAAATTCGCAGAAGGCATTGTTACATTTTAAACTTAGTTTTCGCAGTTTGGAATAGTATTGTAATGATTGCTGAGGTTTATTCAGTAGTGGTTACACACAATTTCAAGAGTTAAACGTTTGATTCAAACCTAAAGCTAACATTGAACTATTATTATTATTACTAACGTATATACACCTTCGAGCAACACGGAAGGGAGGCGGCATTCGCACTATTTCCCCTCTGCCGAGGTACAAGATTAGCGCGTCAATCTACTCTAGCGCGGGTTATAAAACTAGTTGCACTTGGATTTTTCACTAGACCGAGTCCAGACGCGCGCGTGAACACTGCTGCACAAAAATGCCTGTTTGCTCGGTTTTTTGTTATAAAAAGAGGTCGGGGACATCAAATTTACAAAAAGACAGTGTTACATTTCACATGTAATATTTTTTTTTACATATCATACGTTTAATTACATTCAAACACAATTATTATATTTTAGTCTCATGTAATTGTTGGATTTATCGATTTTGCTCGCTCAGTACAAATTGCGGATCGGTCGAGCTACAAATCCGACTTCTCATCTCTCAGAATACAATAACATACTTCAACGAAAATGTGTTAGTGTGCGTGTTGTGACACTTGTCACTCGTCCGTACACAAAAAGAGAGTGTGTGAGAAGTGCGGCTGTGTGCACCTTTCCCCCCGCGAAAAATGGCAGAAAGATTTGTACGGTGAGATATCGCTTGGGCCCCTCCCTTCCGATGTGTCGGAAGCAGGTGTTGCTCGAAGATATACACACACATGTACCTACAATATATGTACACTTTGCGCCATGAGTTGATGTTGTTTTAACAACAAACCATAGAAGCGGAGCGTGAATCTCCAGATGTATCATATTGTGCGCTCGGGGATGGTATATCCGTCCGCCATGTGTATCCCTTGATTTTAGATGAAATTGTCTTAAAGGGCCTCTGGGCTGTTGGGTTCGGCCCCACGCACGCCTCCCAAAAGTCCGGGACCCCATGGTCCCGAGATGTGGAAAGGCCAAACAAATAATAATAAAATATGATAATGGGTGTCTATTGTTGCGCCTATGAACGGGTTCCAGCAGGCGTTCTACATGGCATTAAAGCTCTCCAAGGGGCCTCTACGTGTTGGATCTATATCCCCACGCAAGCATATCGAAAGACCGGGATTTATAGGCCCGTGAAATTCAAGGAGATTGAAATAAAAATATGATAATTAATACTAAATTTTATTATAAAGAGATTTAAAACCTTAAAAGATATCGTAATTACATTGTAAAATACCGTAGCTCAATAATGTATTCAATAAAAACCAAATCATGACTGCAAAACGAAGAATTATGGATAATTAGATTGAATAATTTATTATAACGAGCCAAATCTACCCTTATTGGCGTATAAAAATTCAATTCTACTCCTTATTACGTAAATATAAGGTGTAAAATAAAATGAGTTTTTGGATGTAGTTAGTGCGTTTTAGTTGGAGGAAGGAAAGTACGTGGGCAGATTTAAATACCACGGGTCAGTCTAATAATAGTTGGAACAACAGTGCTTTGTATGGAAGGATGAATTTGACTACGAAAACGAATGTGGATTGTACAATTTATACATTTGTGTATTTAATAAAAGCAAGTGAAAGTTAAGTTGCGCACTTTATCAATACACTTGTTTGTAAAGAGTGGTAAGTTCTGGAAATTCCGAATGTCGAAATTACAAAGTTAATTCCGAATTTACTTTTATTATTATGGAATTTTGAAATTACCCGAATACTTACATATTTAACTTAGTCCCTAAGGAGGAAATAAATTGATTTAAATGATGATATGTATTTGAGTTTTGGTATGATTTGATTGATGATCTTTTATAATAAACATAAAATATGTGACTACCTACACCATTTGCTGTACCTACCTGTAAATAATCGACTAAGGAATATTTACAGTATGCACTGAAATTAAATTCCAGCACTGGAAATGACATCTTCTGACCCAGACTCCAAAAAACAACAACTACAAAAAATAAAATGAAATACGAAACCAATTCAGCATTTGGCCGCTGAAGAAATTCGCGAAGTAAAATGATTCCCCGCGGATTGTGTTTCTCCTCGTTTCGAGGTAGCTTTGTAATTGCTCTACGGCGAGGATTCAGCACAGAGAGGTGGACTCAGATCCTTCACTCTTGTAGTAAATACTATGACTGCGTATAATTTCATTGGAGTCTTAATTAGTTGGGAATGTTTAAAAATGATCGAATGTGAATTTGTTATCTCGTGTATGGAGTGACGATAATTTTACATAATATTTAATGCAAAAAATAAATGAAAATGATTTTTTGGTACAGTAAAGTACTTTAAATCATCGAATTGTTTCGAACGAGGCTCGTAACGCCACCTACCGATATTTTTACCAGTTAATTTTACAAGACAAGGAGAGAACGGTCTATGCTTTGCCTTTGTCTATGCTCTTAGTTTAGTTAGGTAGGGCAAACCTTGGCTTATCGGTGATACTTGGTAATTCGGTGATACTCCGTTATAATCTTACACAGTTCTCACCATGAGGAAATGCGAGCTATAAAATCGTTGGCAGCTGGCAGTTTTTATGCTTGCAATCGGGTTGGCAGCGATTTAATTGCTTACATTTCAGCATTGTGAGCTCAGCGTAATTTAACAATGCATTATCACCGAATTACCAAGTATCACCGATAAGCCAAGGTTTGCCCTACCTGTCATAACTTTTTTAAACCCCTCTGTTTTTTTATGAAATAGGAGGCCAACAATAACAAAAAAAACAGAGCTTGCTCGTTTTAGGCTGGGTACCAATTTTAGGCTCCTCTCCCTGAAATAACACACAAAATATTTTTGTTAAATATATTCGGGTTTGTTTTTTTACGATATATAGGGCAAGCGAGCAGACGGATCGTCTGAGGGCATGCAAATCCCGTCGCCTATGGACACCTGCTACATCAGAGGGGTCGCAAGTGGGTTGACGGCCTTTAAGATGGGAGTGCGCTTTTTTCTTGAAAGTCGTATCTGCTCCTACCAGGGTGACTGTTCATTCCACGTAAACACAATATAAATGAAAATCTGTAATCAACACATCTTCAATTTAATAATAATCAAAGAATTTAATTAATTAGGACAAAAAAAATAAGTTTATGCAATAGTAAATTCGCAATAAGAACGCAGTAAAATCATCATTGTCCGCCGGACAAGCGATGCTCGTAACCAATCAAATCGTTCCTAATTAGAAAGTATGCCTTCAACTGGTCACTGTGAACTTGATTTCCTAATCAGGAACGATTTGCTTGGTTACGGGCGTGGCTAGCTGCCCGATTCGAACTTTAAGATACGTCAATTAATAGATCTAGAAACGATATGGATTAGATGTGTCAGTGTCAAAAGTGACGTTTTTGTTTGAAGAAACGTCACATGTGTACAGTGATGATTTTACTGCATTCTTAATGCAAACGAACTATAGTAAACGATCTTTGGTAAACTTATTCTGTATTTCCTAAAGACTCCATTTAAATCTATTAGTATTCCTGCCGATTTTGTTCGTTCTGTTTCCTTTTAGCTTAGGCTTGTTGTCATAAAGAATTAGAAATGAATAATTATAGAAGGAAATGTTAGTGTAAAGATCAAAGAAAAAATAGATTTCTTAATCTTTGTTGGTAGGTCAAAGTAGGTATAAGAAGAATCTATAACTTGTAAATACAGACGTAAATCACAATGAAAAAATCAACAATCATCAACTCTGGCCAACGTGGTTGGTAACGCATTGGACCGGCAATCCAAGGATGTGGGTCCGAGTCCCACGTTGGCCAGATTTGATCATTGATTTTTTCATTGTGATTGACATCTGTATTTACTTTTTATAGATTGTAATAATGTGGTACGCCCCACAATAAAAAAGGAAAAACATATTCACATTAGGTATAAGTAGGTACATTAGGTAGGTAACTATAGTTTTCCAATACCCATAATTGCTTGTGAAAGATCGTTTCGGCGGCGATATCGAATAATATCAAAATCAATATCGCCGCACGAAAATTAGAAAAAAGTATTTTTCAAATTAAGTTGAGTATATAATATAGAAAGAGCACTAGTGAATCTAAGCTCCAAAATAAATGTAACGAGTACAGAATAAGAATAAAGGCTCGTTTCAGTGAACGGTCTAATAGCGAAGAGTCTCGACCAACATCTTGAGAGACTCTCGCTAGGTGGTTGGATCAAGGGTCAGATGCAGAAGGCGGTGATCTTGGACACGGCGCGGATAGTCCGCCGGTTCCTCTCTCTGCGGCCCTGACCACCGGTAGCTTGGGCCTTGCCCCGCTGCTGGCGGCACCCTAGGTTAGGTTTTTTATAATGTGTTTATATGTATTTTTTATCGTTTTGTAAGTGTTTTTATATTTTACTTTTATATTCATATTATAAATAACCTAACTTGAGATGAAAAATAAATAAAGAGAATAATAAGGCTCGTTAAGAATCAACGTTCAAAACTGGACCATAGTACTTAAGGACTATAAGTTAAACATATTAAAAACGGGTCACTCACGTATTTTACGTCGAAAAACGCTCGACATGTTTCACTCCGTACCGAGGAGTATCATCAGGAGCTTGCGTTTACGGTGACGGACCGGCGCAGACATAACATGTCGAGCGTTTTTCGAGGTAAAATACGTGAGTGACCCGTTTTTAATATATTTAATATGTCTGTGTCTCATGGAAGTATTGTTATTAAAATTGACTATAAGTTAATACCCAATTTTACGGTAATTACTTGAGTACCTACTTAAACTTTTGATCAACAATTCTAAATATAAATAACGTCCAAGTAGTCGTTCCTTCCAAGAGTTCAGCTCTAGAGCTGTATCAATTTGATTAGTCGATCGATTAGTTGGCTGATTTAATCGAGATCGTGATTAGTTGACTCGGGTGATTGCGATTGAATCGACGGAACTTATAACTACATATCTTAGGGAGATTAGTTTTGAAAGGGTGTTTATAAGACTCAAATACTTCATTGAACGAAATTACGAATCGAAAAAAACGAAAAGCGCTGGTGGCCTAGCGGTAAGAGCGTGCGACTTTCAATCCGGAGGTCGCGGGTTTAAACCCCGGCTCGTACCAATGAGTTTTTCGGAACTTATGTACGAAATATCATTTGATATTTACCAGTTACTTTTCGGTGAAGGAAAACATCGTGAGGAAACCGGGCTAATCCCAATAAGGCCTAGTTTCTCCTCTGGGTCGGAAGGTCAGATGGCAGTCGCTTTCGTAAAAACTAGTATCTACGTCAAGTCATGGGATTAGTTGTCAAGCGGACCCCAGGCTCCCATGAGCCGTGGCAAAATGCCGGGATAACGCGAGGAAGAAGGAGACTTCCTTGAACGAAATGAATTAACGGCCTGTCATTACAAGGGGGGCTGACGCAAAATTGTAGTTTTTATATTGAGTTTTACACGTTTTAATCAAGGGAAAATGCTATGGAAAAAATCAAATGGAAACTGGAGTAGGTATCTTTGCTAGGGCTGAATATATTAATAACCTGAATTTCTTCTGGAAGTTCTGTTATTGGGTATGCTTATAAGAGTTATAAGTTCTCATGTTTATTGTATATACTCGTACAATGTAGATACTAGTTTCCACCCACGACTTTGTTCATTCACTTTTTTTAAATCTATTTTAAAAGAGGTTTAAATCCAGGAAATTACTCATTTATTTAGTTAATTGAGAAGTTCAATAGCCTTTAGATTTAAAAAAAGTTAATGGACAAAGTCGTGGATGGAAACTAGTATCTACATAACTCGAAAATAATATCTACGACCATTGTAATTAATCAAGTAAAGAGGCGAAAGGTAATCGAGTAAACATTTAATTAGTTTGTTTACCCCATTTAGAAAATTATAAATAGTATTTCAAACGAAAAGGTACCTTATAACCACTGCATAAGGCACCTTTTGACATGAAAAGTTTTATTCGCACAACTCTTTAGCTGAAACAGATCGCATACTGTTAAGCTTTCCCTTTAAATGGTTACTAATAAATCACTTTTGGAAAACATAGTCCTTTCTCCCTCGCATCGTTGGGGAGTAAAGTAGACACACTTACCTACGATTAATGATTGTGCATGTATTTAAATGGTGATACAGTAACTTCCGACTTTATTGCAGAAAACGTCAATAATAGACAAAGTCCTGATATATTACATTGTGATACAAGGGTGCTACGTTGGTCATTACACACGAGGCGATATTGTGCGTGCGAACTGCAAGCGAGCGCGCAATAAGAAGGCCGATGTGTGTAATGATGCCGATGTGTGTAATAAGTTAATAACCAATGCACACGCGTTTCATATGACGTTTTTCAACACACTAGCGAGGAAAAAAAAAAATCTTTCATTTAATTCAAGACACCAAAATTGGTGGGGGCCGCATGTACTTGTAGCGACGCTACTAAATCGTGGAGTGAGCCACGCCTGGCAACTATAGCGCGGACGCGTGGAACGGAGTTTACCAGTGGATTCTACCTACAATGGCACCCGCGTGCGTGCGCCCGCTCCGCCCACGCTAGCGGACACCCTCAAGATAGCCTTTCCTACCTACTCTCCTTCTTCTTCGCGCCACCCCGGCATTCCGCCACGGCTCATGGGAGCCTGGGGTCCGCTTGACGTAGGCACTATTTTACGAAAGCGACTGCCATCTGACCTTCCAACCCAGACGGAAACTAGGCCTTATTCGGATTAGTCCGGTTGCCTCACGATGTTTTCCTTCACCGAAAAGCAACTGGTAAATATCAAATGATATTTCGTACATAAGTTCCGAAAAATTCATTGGTACAGTCACCACACGGGATTGTTATGCCATTTAGGGTTCTTGCTAAATTGGAAATTCTGTAGCGTAAGTATTGAACAACCAATTTAGCTAGGACCTTAAATGGCGCAACAATCGCGGAGCGTGATGGTACAAGCCGGGGTTTGAACCCACGACCTCCGGATTGAAACTCGCAAGCTCTTACCGCTAGACCACCTACTGCCATATATGTAGTTAAGGGTTCTAGATGAGTAGGTATGTTAGCGCTAAAACAACTTTGTTCCTTTGCTGATTTCCAGGTTAATCCACGTTCCCGTCGGATTGATTCGTCCTAATTCGGCGGTTCGCGGGACGTGACGCGTTTTTCGATCGCTTAGGCTGCGGTGTCGTTAGCGAGATTAATGTGTGGTCGGACCGCTATTTAGCTGTTTAATGGTAACACATTGCATTACAGTCGAAACTAAGACACTGAATAACGGAGAAAGAACACTAGTAACTGTACCCGTAGGTACCATGAGTTACTGACAGTGTAACATCTACGTAGTTTACTTTCTATACATCTCGCTCGCACTAATATGCGAGTACGAGCGAGATGCGTACAAAGTACGTTCTCGATAGCGTTTATGTCAGTGCCAAGTGCCAAACTGGTGGTAGCCACATAGGTAAGTAAATGTATATAACAAGAACCGTCAATGTCACATGACCTTGGGTATTAGTTAGTATGGTATGGTACTTGTCACTCTAGACTCTAGAGCGATTACAGTGGAAGAAAGCCTTAGCGGGCTTTGTTCGCAGTCTTAATTTTTTGAATGTTGGTATAGTTTATACTTTGTGTTAATAAAAAAAATACACATATTATTGTATGCTTAACTAGTTCACGTCTTTTCTGTAGACATTGCAAAGTGAATATAATCAAAAGTCAGTTTTTATACTGCACCTTTATGGGCGGGATATCTTTTTTCAGTAGGTACTTTATTTAAGAAAATCCTGAAATTATACCTACAGTTCCTGGCTAGTTAACTTTTATACAGCTCGATTCGGAAAATGAATTGGATTTCTACTAGACTTCAACAAGTTACGATACGGATAATTTAAAGATATTTTTAAGATACGAGTAGATATGTCAAATTCGACGTTTCCGCGAACGTTTTCGTTGAACGATTTCGACAAGTTATGACTTAGATATCCAAGTCATATCTAGTCGATATCTAATGTAGATCCAGTTGATCTCTAAATCGTCTCAAGATCTTGTGATTATCTCGAAATCCGAATAGGCCTGATAGTATCGTCCACAGGCGAGACTTTATTCTTGAAATGTGTTTGACCCTGCTATAGTCGCATCAATGAGACGGACCTTTAAAGGTTTTCTGGTTTAGATAAAAAACTGGTACGTGACAGCTACCTGCATCAGATTGGCGGCCATTTTGATAGTAACTGACAAATGATAAATTGCTATTACGTATTTGAACATGAAAAGGTACACGTCTGAGTAAGATTTGTTTTACTACCTTAATCTAGAAGAAAGTAAATTTTCGTTGGTGGGAAAAGAAAAAGTAGAGGAATAAAAATATTTGAACAACCGACAAAATATAACAGCGCCATCTAGTGGGTTGAAAACCTTGGTGTATTGGGATAGCTTCGAATCCGTGGTAATTTTGAAAATCACTTAACTAAATCAGAAGCACTCATATGCACTCATTCTTTGACAACACTTATTAAACTAACTGCAACGTATAAAGTGCTTCCAGTTCAGTAAAATATTTCAAATTTTCAAAATTACCTCACATACGAAGTTATACCACTTTTTCTTTCAATTTAAGAGCTAGGCTCTTGTCGGTGCAGCGTGATGAAGCTGTCTCCACCTTGGTCGGTCCAAAGCCAGCCCCTTAGTGTCCTGGTACGACACGGCCCCTACATGCTCCTTTACTTGGCTCATATAACTCTTCCTTGGTCTTCCCCTCCCTCTCTTTCCATTTATTTTCCCTTCTATGATGTTTCTGATGAAGTGGTCGTGTCGTAGCAGGTGGCCTATCATTCTTCCTCTTCTATTTTTAATAACACTCATTAGACTTCTCTTTTCTTTCACTCTGTTTAGGACAGCTTCATTCGTAACTCTTTCAGTCCAACTTATTCCTTCTATCCTTCGCCAACACCACATCTCAAATGCTTGTAGGTATTCTTCGTCTCTCTTATTTAGCGTCCATGTCTCACATGCATATAGTGCGATGGACCATATATATGTTTTCATAAATTTCTTCCGTAAGTTTAAGGATATACGTGATTTAAAAAGGTTTTTCTTCTTATAAAAAGTCTGCTTAGCCATTGCAATTCTTGCTTTTATATCTGGAGTACATCTTGTGTCCTCTGTTATGATACTTCCCAAATATTTGAAGTTCTTGACTTGTTCTATATCTCTTCCCCTTATTTTTAGCTCACTCTTTATATTAGCTGTCTTAGACACTTCCATGAATTTAGTTTTATTGTCATTAATTTTTAGTCCAAATTCTTGAAATATTTTATCCATTGTATTTACCAACTTTTCAATTGAGTGTTGTTATTGGCTAAGGCTGCAATATCATCCGCAAACCTAACAAATACTACTCTCTTTCCATTTATTTGAATGCCCTGCTCTTTTACTGAATCCAAAACCTTTAGGATAGCAGCTTCAATGAACACGTTAAATATGAGTGGTGATAATGAGCATCCCTGTCTTACCCCCTGTCTTATTTTAGCCATTCCCTTTTCATTCTCTACTTCTATAATTGTTTCTTGTTGTCTGTATAGTTCATATATTATCTTCCGATCCCTGTAGTCTAATCCTATTTCTTTAAGTCTGCTCATCATCAGCTTCCAATCCACCTTGTCGAAAGCCTTTTCCAGATCTATAAAGGCTACACTTGTATTATGGCCTATATCTAATCGTCGGTCTAAGATCAATCTCAATGCCAGTATTGCTTCTCTAGTACCCTTCTGCTTCCTGAATCCGTATTGGTCCTCTCCTAGGTTGCTCTCAATCTTATCTCGTATGCGATATTGTATTATCTTCAGTAGGATTTTTGAAGCTTGTGATATTAGACTAAGCGTTCTGTGTTCCTCACACTTCATGGTGTTTGCTTTCTTTGGTAACATTACTGTTTTCATCCTTGTAAAGTCCTTGGGTACTTTTCCTTTTGCGTACATATTCGACACCAGCTTAAAAACTTCTTCCATTAAGATTGGGTTGTTAGCGTATTTTATCATTTCTATATAGATTTCATCAGCACCTGCGGCTTTTCCGTTTTTTATTGATCTTAGTGCTCTATCGAATTCTCCTCTAATTATTTCTGGCCCCATGTCATCTTTAGGCACTTCCCCTTCAATCTCAATATCATTTTCTTCCAGTCCATCTCCTTTGTACAGATTTTCTACATATCTTATCCACCTTGCCAGAATATCCTTGCTGTCCGTTATTATATGTCCATTCTCGTTTGTTATTGTTGTTGATTTGGTTTTATGGTTCCTATGTAGTTCTCTTATGATTCCGTATGCTTTGTCATTTTCTCCCTTTTTTATGAGTTCTTCAATAATTTCACAGTCTTTTTCCATATCTTCTATTTTGGATTTTCTACACAACAACGTTATTTTATTTGTGATTCTCTTATAGTTTTGCAGGCTTTCTTCATCAGTTCTGTTTCTTATAGTCCTTCTTTCTATCTTCAAGCTTATAATGTCTGCCGTGAGCCATTTTTTCCTAGGGATTAATTTCTCTTTCTTCGCAGTGGCTCTGGCACTTTCCGTCATTATATTCTTTATGTCGTCCCATCTTTCATCTATTTCATTAAACGAATTGTCACTTATATATTTATCCTTATACTCTAATAATTTTCCTCCTATTGAGTTACTATATTGCACATTAGTTTCAATATCACATTTTAGTTTTCTGAGATCTATTTTCTTGCTTCTATTTACTCTCTTGTATCTTTTTGGTTTGACTTTAAGATTGCACATAACCATGTTGTGATCCGTACTTACATCAGCTCCTGGGTAGCTCTTACATTTTGTTACACACTTTCTGTGTTCTCGTTTTATCAATATATAATCTAGTTGATATCTAGCTATGTCACCAGGCATTTTCCATGTGTAACGTCTTCTATAAGGTTGATCGTATAACGTATTTGTTATTGTTAGGTCGTGTTCTTTGCAAAATTGTACCAGTTTTTCTCCTCTTCTGTTGCGATTCCCCAGCCCGAACCTACCAACTGTCTCTCCGTCTCTACCTTCTCCCACCACTGCGTTAAAATCTCCTAGTATTAGCAATTGTTCTTTTTCTTTATTTGTATCCATTAATGTTTCCATTTTCTCGTATACACTTTCTACTTCTTCTTCCGGGTGTGAACTAGTTGGCATATATGTCTGAATAATGAGCATATTTTGCGGTTCCGCTTTTATTTTCACAGCTGTGATTCTATCACAAAGATGCATCGTGTTTTCTATTTGCAGGCCCCATTTCTTATTAAGAATAATAGCCGTACCGTTCTTTCCTCTTTCTTCTCCTGTAAAAATTATTCTGTGATTATCTTTCCAAAAGTCTCCACTTCCTTCCCAGCGTGTTTCGCTTATACCTAGTATGTCTATTTCTAATCTTCTCATTTCGCTCAAAAGCTCTTCTAGTTTTCCGTCAGGCAGCATAGTTCGCACGTTCCAGGTTCCTATCTTCATATCCTGACAAGGGTTTCGCGGGATGACGACCGAGGCAGCCTTGTTTCTGCCCCTGCCGGACTCGGACCGCCACGGTATATTACGTCGTGGAAGCCCGTTGTCAAGGACTGTATTTTCATTATTTGTACTATTCATCTTTGCTGCGGGGTAAAGGGAGTGTAGTGCGGTGGTTTCCCCTTGCCTTCCACACCGCAGTTCAACAACCCTGGGTATGCCTGTTGATTTCCATTTCAAGCCCTACTGGAACCTGCTTCCTCGGCCTCTTCATGGTACTGGTGTTGCTGCTGCCCACCACCAGGGGAACGCTTATTTGATGGCGGCGTGTTTTCGCCATGACACGAAGTCGTCAACGAGCCTTTTGTGGTTTTTTATAGACAAGCCTGTCCCACCAGACTTCCCACCACGCCCTGTTGACTTCGCCGCTGCTTGGTCGGGGACTGCTTATTGGGTATTCGCAGCTAACCATCATATCTGATGGTCGATCCATTATCCGCCGCCTATGGACCCCGCTAGTAGCCTACAGCTCAGCCCTACCACAAATCATCATATATCCACTCGTGTCGATTCAAAACACTCCGTTTGGTTGTGTTTTAAAATTCACCAATCCTTGCGAATTTGCTATTTTTCGCACTTGTATCGTAAATAACTATTAAATGAGAATTTCAACTATATTTTTTTTATTGGTTAAATTTAATTACATTTAAACACAATTATAAAACAAACTTAATAAGTACCTTATAAAATAAATTAACTAAAACTAAACCTAACAAAAAAATAAAAATCCCTAAAACCTACCTTCTAAGCCTAGGCCCCTCGGCAAGGTGCCCATCGCGCAGGCAGCATTCCCGCGCTGTATAGCGATGGCAATCCTTTGCGCGAGAAAGCTGCCCGCGCGAGAGTCCCCTGTTGCCTCCCTTAACCGCTTACCAAGCTCCTTAAGGAGCCCAAGCGCTCCTCTACCCCACGGTCCGAGTGTCCCAGTGTGAGGGGGCAGCTGAATGGAGCCTCACGGGGATGATGGTAAATCAAAAGGCAGGATCCAGGACGAGTGGGTATTTATTAATTTGAATAGAAAGGCACAATATGTGCCTTGAAGATAATGTAGGTATCTGGAAGGTGTGCAGGGCCACTAAACAAGCACTAAGTACCGCACAGCATTTATGTATTATGTTTCACTATTAAAATCACAGTTTTAAGACTTTAGGACGTGTTTAGAAACTGAAGTACAGTCAGAATAAATTATGATGTTGATCGATCGGAGTATGTGATCGACCTAGGTACAGATTAAATAGGTACAGTCAACATCCCTATTTGTAAAATTCTTTGACCGGCCATCCCCATTATTGAAATTTGTAATATAAGGCAGTGGGTACACCGCCGATAACGCTCTTAAATGTAGGATGATCTATCATGTAGCCGTCCGAAAAATAACAGAGCCTTCACTCTCCATTACATTATCTACCGGATTGATTGATGGTGAAGTTGCTAAATTACCCGTGTCCGGTGTTTGTTTACGATTTAGATAACGTGCTTTTGATTATTCAGGAATCCCTACTAATCTTCTTCCTCGCGTTATCCCGGCATTTTGCCACGGCTCATGGGAGCCTGGGGTCCGCTTGACAACTAATCCCAAGAATTGACGTAGGCACTAGTTTTTACGAAAGCGACTGCCATCTGACCTTCCAACCCAGAGGGGAAACTCTAGGCCTTATTGGGATTAGTCCGGTTTTCTCACGATGTTTTCCTTCACCGAAAAGCGACTGGTAAATATCAAATGATATTTCGTAGGTACATAAGTTCCGAGAACTCATTGGTACGAGCTGGGGTTTGAACCCGCGACCTCCGCATTAAAAGTCGCACGCTCTTACCGCTAGCAGGCGTGGCTCACTCCGCGATTTCGTCGCTTTGCTACAGGTAGCTAAAAGTACATCCGTTCGGCCCCAATTTTGGGGTTTGCCATAAGCCGCGCGTGGCGCTGTCGCCACCTAGCGGCCATATCTGTACGGTTACCATCAGTTTGTCACTGACATAAACGCCGTCGAAAACGTAATTTACTTTCTATATATCCCGTTTGCACTAATATGCGAGTGCGAGCGAGATGTATAGAAAGTAAATTACGTTCTCGACGGCGTTTATGTCAGTTACAAACTGATGGTAACCGTACTGTGCTGATCGTAACAGACGCGTTTTGTTAGAGAGTGAGTCTTCTGTACCTAGTACTATTGTTTATTCTGTGCCGCTAGGCCACCAGCGCGTTCCCTACTAATATTAAAGGTAAATGCGAAAGTAACTGTCTGTTACCTCTTCACGCTAAAAGGATAACTTACGCTAGAACGGCTCGGGCCCGGGCCGAGTCGTCCGATACTTCAGTTTTCTATAGAATGTGATGTGAATTTCACGTGATCATTTTTATAACGTATTTTTAAATAAATATGTCTGAGATTCATTAATAATAAATCCTTCACATATTCATCCCAAGAATGCTTTGCTAATTAAGATTCCTCAGATTCCTTAGATAGAATGACAAGGAAACAAAACAAATTATTTTATGAATTTGTGTTATTTTAAGTAGAAACATTACTATATGAATTATAAATTCAAATTGATGGCATATATGAAAAAGTGACCAGGGCCTCCAGTGCCCAGGGCTGAAAACGAACCAGAGTCCTCTGCATTCGCGGCAGATACCTAGTCCACTCAGCCATTTAATTTTAAATAAAAAAATAGAAGAATTCATTACATAAAAAAACTCTTGCAAAATTTACTCGCGTCCGCCATAAATAATCAATCGTTATTTATATTTTAATGACAGGGTATACAATAGGCCGTATCCGTACTAATTGGTTCATACATCTCCACATTTGCATACAAGCACCTATTAATAACATACATACTTACAATACAAGCTAAATATGTACCTCAAGCTTAACTCGGTCATCATTTGAATACAGATTAATAAGTTTTTTTTTTTAAGAACAATTTTATCATTTATTTACATACAATATATATACAGTGGTACTACTAAACGAAATTAATAACTAGCTTAAATCTAAAATAGGCCCTTGAGGCATTGTGCCAAGGATGCTGGCGGCATTTCCTCGCTGTATCGCAATGCTGATACGTTGTGCGAGGTAGCCGCCAGCTTCGGTCACCAGTTACGTCAACCAGACGCTTCGCGATTTCTGCGAACAACTTATGCGCGCTGGGACCCCATGGACCTAGAGTTTCAACTCCAAATGGTACAAAATGGTACTCTCTACCGAGGCTCTTATATTTGTTACGTTTTAGAATTTCGGCGCTTTCCGCCGCTCCGCCCGCTTTTACGGCCTGGCCACGACATTGGTCTAAGGCGACTGGGGGGCGGCTGGCGGCGCGGCAAACGCGAGCGACCGCCAGGCATGCCACGTACTTTTAGTAGCGGCGGCAGCGACTAGGAGCGGCTGGGACGTAGACGTCTTTAAAAACATGTTTTTTTTTTCAAAAGTGGCACTTCAGTGCCTAGTATATATTTAATTGTTTGTCAATGGGTGCATGGGCTAAATACAGGACGACAAATTTATTTACATCTAGTTTAGTATTTTATATATTGTGTATAGAAAGCACCCAGAAAAAAACGAATACACAAGAATGAGTGTGGAGACGTTACAACATACTTAAATACGCGAAAGTACATTTAAAATTTCAATAATATACGCTTCCGTGTCCATGTCGCTCGAGAAAAAAACAAAATGTTTTGTTCCGCATCGCACCGCTCGATCCATCTCACCGCCTAGGCCAGTCGCGCCGCTCTAAAGTCGTGGCATCGCCCATAGTCTAATAAAACATGGTCTTCCATTCCCAGAGTGACACGGGGCTACGTCACAACAACATGGCCGCTATATATAGCGCTATCGCATATTATCATATAGCGCTGTCGCATGATGACGTAAGCCCGTGTCAGTTAGGTGACCTAGAAAAGACGGGAATGGAGTACCAGGCGGAGTATATTATTATACCATGGCATCGCCTGCGCTGCCCGATACAAATGTTCTAGCATGGTATAATAATATACTCCGCCTGGTACTCCATTCCCGTCTTTTCTAGGTCACCTAACTGACACGGGCCTACGTCATCATGCGACAGCGCTATATGATAATATGCGATAGCGCTATATATAGCGGCCATGTTGTTGTGACGTAGGCCCGTGTCACTCTGGGAATGGAAGACCATGTTTTATTAGACTATGTGTTCTAGTCGCGCCCCTCCCCGCTCGCCGCCGCCGCTGGTCGCCCGGTGCACGCCGCGCGCGTTGCCGCTCGGCGACAAGGCTCATGGCATGCATAATGCGTCGCCGGGTTATTGTTTTTGCGACTTACCGCCGGTCGCCGCCGCCGATCGCCTTAGACCAATGTCGTGGCCAGGCCGTTACAGTAGTCCGTTGGAGGTGGGTCGGTGCCAGTGTGTCTACGCAGGTAGCATCCCACACTAACATCCGTCCCAAGCTCCAAGGAACTAAAGACACCCCATCGGGCCTCTTGCCATCATCTCTGATAATGCCAGTCGGCTCAAGAAGAGCAGGCACATTGATGGTGGCAAGAGACCGACGGACTATGTCATTAAGCGACGCATGTCTCGAAAAACGGCCTGCACTTTTTTGACAAGATAATCCGTGGTGTCCCAGTCGGTCCACGTCCGTGCCACAAGAGCATACGTGTGGCGTACACACCGAAAAAATAAATTGTATGTCAATTATACCTTAGTGTGTATTATCAGAGAGAATAGATAGTAAAGATGGTTAAACTAAAAATGAAAATGTATAAATATATGAAAGAATGTATTAAGGATATTTTTTTATATATATCGCCATATGACTTTGACGCCATGTTCTTTCACTGGTATGTGTTAAAATTATTAAATATCAAACGGTCCACGCCGAGTCAGGCCAAAGGTGTGGCGCCATCTATTCGAGAATGACTTTTTCTTGATTTCAGAGGCACGTTTTTTCCTTAGACTTTATCTTATACGGAGTTACATATTATTATATCTTTGGTATTACGGTCATGATGGCGCCCTTCCTAATTTCCCGAGTACATTACATAATCCTTACCATCTTTGAAAGCCTAGGTAATCAACAAGCAAAACATAATAATTATGTAGGCAACAAAATAGTTTTTTATTTAGTCGTACTTGCATAGGGTGCAGTCGTCATCAGATATATCGGAGCGGCCGAGGTGTTCACAATATCTGAACACGCACTCTAGCGCCTTGACAATAGAGGCGTGTTCAGATATTTGTGAGCACCTTGGCCGCTCAGATATATCTGATGGGACTGTACTTTGAAAGCAAATAAGCCCTATCATTTATAGACATACATTTGTAATACGTAGTCAAGAGCAATCAAAATTAATCAAGTCGCGTTTTGTTTGCCGACGAGCAAACATTTATACACTCATCGGGCAATGGCCTGTGTACCGATAATCAATATCTACATACAGTAGAACCTCGATTATCTGAAATGATTGCGACTGAGAGCGGTCGGATAATTTTTGCCCGAGCTGAAACGGAGACCTTTGCTCTTGCTCGGTCAATACAAATACAAATACAAATACAAATACAAATATTTATTGATAACACCAATGTTACATGTCAAAGGAATTAGGTATACATTGTATAACTATAACATAATTATGTTGTTACATAATTTAAATTAATCATTAATTATTAGAAAATAATCCAATGTCAATAGTAATTTATTACATAATTTATGTGCATGGTAACTCAAAAAAGTCTCCCACGCTGTACAAAGTTAAATCAAGCAGCCACTTGCGTAGCCTAGTTCTAAATGCTGCGGTGGAAGCTGCATCTCGGATATACTGAGGTAGCCTATTGTACACCGGCGGGCCCATTATGTAGACTGACCGTATCGACTTCGACAGCTTGTGATTCGGCGTTATGAGGCGGTAGTGGTACTTGTCTTTACGGAGAGGACGGCTAGCATTTCGACCTTGACGCTTAAATAAATGAATATTTAAGTGTGTGAATAATGCCACTTGGTATATGAGCTCGCCAGGCAATGTTAGAATTCCTAGGTCCCTGAAAACGTTCCTACAGGAAGTGTCGCTGGATATTCCCACTACTGCTCTTACTGCCCGCTTTTGCATACGGAACACACGTAGAGAGTCTGCGGCACGGGCCCATAGTTCCGCACCATAAGTCAGTAGGCTGTGGACGGTCGCGAAATAGCAGGATCGGACTACACTGCGCGTTGCAGTTTTTGCTAGCCTGCCTAACGCGAAGCACGCTCGTCCTAACTTCGAGCAAATCTCCTCTATGTGGTCGTCCCAGGTCAGAGAACTGTCTATTAAAAAGCCCAGCAGCTTAGTGGATCGTACTTGTTGTAGTACGATACCACCGGCACTGACCTTGAGTGGTGTCTGCGTCCTTCCGTTTAGGGCGAAGGTCATAAAACATGTTTTTTCTCTGTTTAACGCTAGACCGTTTGATGCGAACCACCACTCGAGTTGCTGGACCACAGAGTTCAGATTATGCTCAAGGATGGCGTCTGAGGGGGCCGTTATAACCGCGGCCACGTCGTCGGCGTACATAAAAATATCTGCGCCAGTGACGGCAGTGGGCAGGTCGTTCAATAGGAGGCTGAATAGCGAGTTGGACAAGCACGAGCCCTGCGGAACACCTAGAATATTCTGCATCTCCGTTGAAGTGACCTGTCCCGCTTCCCCCACCACGACTTGTGCTCTATTCGCCATGAATGACGAGAATAGGGAGAGTACCGGTCCGCGTATTCCATGAAATTGGAGCTTATCTGCTATAAGAGCGTGGTCGGCGGTGTCGAATGCGCGCGAGAGGTCGCAGCACAATAGCGCCACGCATAGCCCAGCTTCGCGCGCACTCAGCACGCGCCATACCACTTCACGCACGAGGTCTGTAGTCGCGCGGCCCGCGCGGTAAGCATATTGCCTATCTGATAATATGTCGCGGTCCGCTATAAATTTTAATAGTCTTGTGTTGAGTCCTACTTCGAAGATTTTGCTGATCGCTGGCACAAGTGATATTGGGCGGTAGGATTTCGCGTCAGATCTCTTACCTTTACCTTTGTACAGGGGGCTTATCTTAACCCTTTTTAGAGCGGTTGGGTAAATCCCCTGTCGGGCGCTAGCGTTGCATAAGTAGGAGATCGTGCCGGCTAACGGTGTAATAATGGACTTTAGTGCATTCGCGGACAGACCGTAGTAGTCCGTACTAGTTTTGGGCGCAACGCGTTTTGTCGTAATATTTATGACCTCTGAGGGTGTGAATGACACTAACCTTAGTGACACATCACTAGCGCGCGCGTCGACCGCGAGCGCGGCGCGGGCGCGCGGCAGACTGGCTGCCGGGGCGCCGCATCTGCTCGCAGCGGTTATAAACTCAGCGTTTAGCGCGTTTACCAGCGTTTGTTTACTATCAAACGGTTTACCATCGGCGTCTTTGATGTGGTCGGTGTAGTCTACTCGCTCGCGGGTTTTGCGGCCCAGTTCCAAATTGATGACTTTCCACATTCGCTTCGACTTGTTAGGGTCGTTGCGAATTTGTTCAGAATAAAACAGGGTCCGCTTGTGTTTCAATAACAGGTCATATCGAGTGGAAAGGCCTGCGGCGAAATTACTTAACTCGGTATTAGTTGGGAACGTCGATTTCAAGTGAAAAGTATCGTATAAAAGATGTTTTAAGTTTTTTATCTCTTCGTCTACCCAATTATTTGAAAATGTGGAGTTTGGCAGTTTTTTTATCGGGAAACAAATGTTAAGTTTGCTAACAATAATGTTAAGGAGGGCTTCCGCTAGCTGGTTACAATCGTGCTTGGACTTGTCTACGACCTCTAGCCAGTCAACGGACTCGATAGCGGCTTGAAAATTCATCCTGCTAGCAGCATTAAAACTGCGCCGGTAAGAGAACGCGTCTGGGCGCTCGGACCCGTGCCAGATGGTCAGGCGCTGGGCGTCGTGATCGCTCAGGTGCGTCCTGACGCCAGACACGCTCGCGACTTGCTCAGTGGGGATGTTTGTGTACGCGTGATCGATCAGCGTGCTGCTCTCACCGTCGACACGGGTAGAGAAGTCTATCAACTGTTTGAAGTTATATACTGCTAGGAGATCTAATAGCTGTTTTTTTGATGATGAATTGTCAAACAAGTTGATGTTGGTATCTCCCATGATGACGGCGTTGAGCCTATCGCGCGTTATTTTATCTAAGAGTTTTTCGAGCAGACTCAAATACTCAACGTGGCTAGTTTGATTGGAATGGTAGATTCCAACGATCAGCAAATTCTCGTTAGACAATTGCACCGCGCAAATATCGAATATCTGTTCGTGGGCTAGGTCGCAATAATCTTGTTTGTTGCTACACTTAACGCCGGCGCGAACATAGATGCAGCTACCACCGTGCGCGACGTTCGGTCTACAGTACGATGAAATTAAATCATAGTTAAGCAAAGTCACAGAAGTTATTTGATTTTTTCGCAGCCAATGCTCCGTCAGGATAAGTATATCGCACATTAACTCTTTTTTTAATAATACTTCGAGCCTACTTGTTTTATTATTTAGACACCTAATATTTTGATGACATATGGTGAGTTCGGTCTTCCTGGCTGCACACTTCGTGGCAAGGCTTTTATTCTTGAGACGCTGTGGCCTATTATCGAACGCGTGTATATTTCTGTTACATATGTTTGCCTCGCGCGGTGCATCGGGGCCATAAAAAGCACTGCGCGCGGGTAGATGAACTCCGCTGTTGTGCCTACGCATCGGTGGTGGCCGGTAGCGGTGCGTCAGAGTGACGTCGTTGTTGTCCCCGCGCGGCGCGGGGGCGGCCACGAAACCACTCCGTGAATCTTACGCGCGGGGGCCACACAGCGGGCGAGTTAAACTTGTCGAATAGATTATCTGGGATGCCGATCAAAAACGACGAATGTCTATTTGTTTTTATTTCTCTTTTCTGTACTACATAGTCGTCTGAATACTCCGTCTCTTTTAGAAAGTTTATTATATTTTCTGTAGTCGTTTCAGGTCTGAATGACCAGGCTTGAATGTACCTTAGCTGTTCGACGGCTTTAATACTTTCATGATTTGAGCCTGAGCCAATTACGATATTGCTTCTCCACTTGTTTTTGCGTTTTCTCGAGCCAGCAATCTCCCATTTGTCTCCATCTGTAGCTACCAAAGTTGTCGAAGTTTGTGCGTCGGGTTGTTCCGCGGATTGCGTGGCCACACCTGACAGCGCATTCGGCGTGGACTCGGGCTCGTTCGTTCGCGGGTACGGCGCTGGCGCAGCTACCTGTTTACTCACAGGTGTGACAGTGACGGGTGCAGCGATCGGGGGTGGCGGGTGCGAAAGAGACTTACGCGTTGCATTGGGTTGTACGTGCTGATTCCTCGCATTCGCACGCGCAGTGCGTGCCGATGTTGTGGTCGCAGCTGATGCTGGTGACGTACCTGGCAGGCGGTTTCGTGCTGTCTTCGGAGCCGGATCGTTCAACTTCGGGACCTGCGGTGTGCGTTCTTGTTCGGCAGCTTTGTCGCCATCTTTACCGTGTGTCAGTTTGGATGTTGGGATTTCTGGATTTAATTTGGCTAAAACCGCTTCGATTTTAAGGTTTAATTCCGATATTTTCTGCTCGATAGGCTCTACAGCTTTTTGAATGAGTTTTTCAATAGCCTGTAGCGTCACTTTTGCCATATTTACTCGAAAATTAAAAATAATTTACGAGAGCTCTTTGAGACGACCGTTCGCGGTAGAGGCGCGGGGGGTACCCGGTAATAAAGAGGAAGACTTCAGTGCCAGCATGAGCTACGCGCTACGTAGCGTAGGCGATACCACCGGAAAAACCGTATGTAGTGATAAGCGCATACGGACAGAGAACCCGCCTGGCGATGGCGGGTCGCTGGCAATGAATGTGTTAAACAATTTTAAGTACCTCGCAATTGGCTCGTTTGAGTAGGTAGAGTACCTACTCAAACGTAGTCTAGTGCTTAAGACTCGATTAAAATTCTATTAAAGCGGACATTAAATTTTGCCCCTTAAAATTCGATATCTGCACATTGTAGGCATACTCGTATCAGTCATAATCTTCCTCGCGTTGTACCGGCATTTTGCCACGGCTGATGGCAGTCTGGGGTCCGCTTGGCAACTAGTTCCAAGAATTGGCGTAGGCACTAATAGTTTTTACGAAAGTGACTGCCATTGCCATCTCACCTTCCAACAAAGAGGGTACACTTATTGGGATTAGTCCGGTTTCCTCACGATGTTTTCCTTCACCGAAAAGTGACTGGTAAATATCAAATGATATTTCATACATAAGTTTGAACCCCCGACCTCCAGATTGAAAATCACACGCTCTTACCACTAGGCCACCAGCGCTTCATTATAGGTATATCACTATCAGTGATGCATGTTGTTCTCAGATGGAATATATAAATAGTAATCTCAAATAATAAATCAGAAACAAGAGCAAACCATGACTTCGACATTAATAATGCAATAGAATCTATAACATTTAAAACTTTCGCGTTTTAATAGAATCTTTAGTAAAAAGGCTTGAAGAAAATAATCTGCAAGTCAATTTAAAGAAATATCATAACTATGATGTAACTGCGCTTTAATAAATCTATAATTATTAAATGCTACGGTGGATATATACAAGGTGTAACAAAAATAGTGGGGATCCATTTAAAGGCATATTCAGTATCGTGTTCTGAATTTATGTGATGTACTTATGTAGAATTGTAGATTCATTTTTGTGCTTAATAGGTGACGTACAACGTCTGTTATCTATTCTGTCCCTTTAGGTATTGCGGTCATCAGTCCCCGAACCTGTCGAACCTGTCGAACCTGTCGTGTTGTAACTCGCCCAATTTACGAGTAACAATTGCATTGAAGTCAATCGTAAGAAATATAGCAATGATTTTAGAGATAGTAAGTAATTGACTTTTATGTGTGGGTTAAATCTATCATTGTCTAATTTTTGACTCGTCAAAAAAAGCTTGATGCCGTCGTGCATGATTTACTCGTATGAAAAAAAAAGTTTTTATCAAGCACATCAGTTAATTATGTCTGCAAGCGATACTACAATTTTAAATAAATGAAAAATTAGCAAGATTCTAACTTGCGACCTTTTGGAACAGCGGTAGATCGCTCTTAACCGAGTGAGTTACCAAAGCTTCGATTTATATTTCGAATTATAAACCGAAGAAAAAATTTATGAACAATACTGCATCAGATGCTAAATAGTTATTTACGATACAAGTGCGGAAAAGAGGAACTCGTGTCGATTTAAAACACTCCCTTCGGTCGTGTTTTAATTTATCGCCACTCGTTTCGAATTACCTATTCGCACGTGTATCGTTCAATGTTTTACAGTATATATGGCCCTTTAAACTTTTGACATACGTACGAAAAGTGCTATTTTACGCACTAGTGCGGGAAAATAGGACCATAATATATGTAGGTACTGTAAAATAATGTTGCTAATGCTCATACGACAAACTGCAGATTCTCTCTTCAAATATTCCCAGTTATCTTTGCATAACAGGAAAATAAGCAGAAAAACATTCCCCTTATATAATACCTACTCACCCTTCACGTCAAAAACAAAACAAAACTACGTCACTTTTTACGAACGTCACCGGTTATAAATTGCATTCAGCCACCGCGCGTGCGCGAAAAGCCAAGACGGCCAGTGTATTCAAGAGAACCGAACGCACCTAACCTATATCAGTGCCCCACGGTCGCGCGCGAAATAAACTTTCGTAATTCGGAATTCGAACGGCGATTTAGTTTTTGAATTTCGAATTTTGTGCTAGTGTTTGAGTGCTGTTTTTGTTTGTTTTCAGTGATTTTGGTTGAAGTTTGTGTTGTGCTGTTGGAGAGTCGTTGGATTTTGAGGTTGGTAATTTTTTTTAATGGTTATATTAAAAATACGTACAATTATTGTTTTTATAAAATATAAATGAAAATTATTTTTATAAAATATAAATCTTAAGACCAATATAAAATATTTTTCTTTAATTTTGAATTTAATAAGAGCCTACTTTCAAACAGTATAAGTATTTTAAGTAATTTAACTTAAGAAAAACTGTTTGTTTTTTTAAACAATATCTTATTTCTAGGGCCTAATTATTTTTTTAAATTATCCTTTAATAAACAGGAAATCGCCCTTTCCTGATCATGTCGTTTTTGTGTGAACTTTTAAGTTAGCTAAGTTTTTTAATGCTGTAGGTAAGAGCTCATAGAATACATATAATATACATACCTATTGTACCTATATTATATACATAATATTATAAGGTATATTTGAAAACCAACAAAATATAATAAATTGCAGCTATTTTGATGATTTTTTAATTTAGTGGTTTAGGATACACCTTGTTCTAATTTTGACGTCCGACAATATTCTATTTTGAAGTTTATTTATACATATTTTTAACAATATTTAATAACCAGAACGAATATAAACTTACCAAGCAATTACAAATTGTTGTAATATTTTTTTCATACACCATAAACGTTTCAACTAATATTACTTTTAGGGTTCCGTATCCGAAGGGTAAAAACGGGACCCTATTACTAAGACTCCTCTGTCAGTCTGTCTGTCTGTCTGTCACCAGGCTGTATCTCATGAACCGTGATAGCTAGACAGTTGAAATGTTCACTGATGATGTATTTCTGTTCCAAATATACTAAAAACAGGATAAAATTAATATTTAAAAGGGGCTCCCATCTCCAATACAACAAACGTGATTTTATTGCCGTTTTTTGCGTAAGGGTACGGAACCCTTCGTGCGCGAGTCCGACTCGCACTTTGCCGGTTTTTTCAAACTGTCCCGCTATCCTCGTCAGATTATGACACATGTCAAAAAGTCAAAATATAGTTTGGCAAGTCGCACATTTTCATTGTTATTTGAACCACAATACGCTTGCCAAAATACAAGTCAACCTTGTATGTTTTTACAGAAATAAATCTCTTTATATATTTGGAAAAGTGTCTTCGACCCTTTTCTTGGCAAATTAAAAATAGTCCATGAACTTTTATTGGTGCTTGAAAAAAATATCAAAAGAGCAAAAAAAGTAATACAAAACGAGCTTTAAAAATTGTACCATTCCCTAATAAGATACGTTTTAAAACTACTAAGCCCAAAAAATGTGATAAAAGAGGGATAGATGGATTTTGTTAATACACCATAAAACAAAATTCCCCGCTACATCTGTCTGTTAGTGTGTATGTATGTTCGCGATAAACCCCCTAAACTACTGATTTTCACGCGGTTTTCACCTATCAATAGAGTGATTCTTGGGGAAGGTTTAGATGTATATATTTTGTTAAGGTTTTGTGTACCCCGTGCGAAGCCGGGGCGTTTGGGTAGTTAAGTGGGTAGACAAAAGTTAAATATAAGCAGATAGTGGACTCCAAGACTCTCGAAGTATCTTGACTACTTTACTAAAGTGGCCATAAAGGTAAATGGAAACTAATATTCACGTTCAAATTAATATGAATGTCCATCAAACGGAATCCGGACAGACATACTAAAGGGGCCCACTGATTAACAGTCCGCCGGACGGTATCGGCCTGTCAGTTAGAACAAAATTTTGACAGTTCCGAACAACTGACAGGCCGATACCGTCCGGCGGACTGTTAATCAGTGGGCCTCTTAAAGCAAAAGCTGAAGGGCAAAGGAGACCTTTTAAGATAACTACTATGTACATTAAAAATTGGATTGTGAGTTTATGATGTGAAAAAAAAAACAGAGTCGTCCTGAATTGAACTTCTGTATGATTATAAAAAAAAAAAATCTTTATTGGAACTTTGAGTTGTTACATAACATTGGTTCCTGGCTCTCAAAGTAGGTTTCCCTGTGTCTCAAGACCCAATTCGCCAAAAAGTTTCAGAACAAGCCATTCAATTTAACGAATATTTCCGCAACTAAGCTAATTGGCGTCAAGCGTCTGTCAGGAACTGCTGGCGTTGGCTTTTTTTGAATGTGTCTAATGGGGAGTTTTGAAGAAAAATGACCGGTTGGGAGGAATTCTTCCACTTGTCACTTACGAGTGTGACTGTGAAAAAGTAAAAAAAAAAGGTGCATTGGGATTGCGGAAAGCGGGTTAGTTTTGAAAATGGCGAATGGATAAGACTAGATATGTAAATTTTACGACTTGGAAAGAAATCCGGCTGTGCAGCGATAAATGCTTGTTTAAATATGTATAATTTTTGTCAAAAATAACAATATCTTTCCTAAACAAATAACAAATCTTCTATCCATAAAACATTATTTAAAATATTAATAATCGTAAAAATAGAAATCGCCACCGATGTTGTACAAAGGAGCCAGTATCGGATTGCCCTAAATATGCAGATGTTCTTGTACGAACAAGCTCGTCCCAAGACGCATCCCAGGTCCACGTCCAATTTGCATGTTCAAAGTCTCCGGCGGGTCTGATTCGATCCCCTCTCTGTGTTACCAGATATAGAAAGCTAGAAAGCACATACAAATAATCTTTGTAAAAACCTAAGTAAATATGTTTATGCTCTTAGGAAAATCTCAACTATGTCTTCCCAAAAAACTGCGCTCTGTGCGTATCATGGCCAAGTATTTTCTATCTTTAGATATGGTTTACTGCACTGGGGAAATTCTTGTAATAAAAATGACGTGTTTATTCTACAAAAAAAATGTGTTCGATCTATTGCAAGAGCCAGATATAATGATAGTTGCAAGCCTCTGTTCAATAAACTTGATATCCTAACTCTTCCCTCTATGTTTATATTGGAAGCGTGCATATTTGTCAAAGATAATATAAATCTCTTTAGAAAAATAGAAAAAAACTTGCCCCGAAATCATCAAAATAAGTATGAGATACTCCCAAAAATCCCTGTAAAAACCGCCTATTATAATAAAAGCTTATACGTAATGGCTGCCAAATTATTTAATAAATTACCTGACTCAATTAAAGATCAGGATGCAAAGGCGTTTAAAAAATCTTTAGTATACGTATTGAAAAAGAAGATGCCTTACAATATTAATGATTTTTTTGATATAGATTTCTCAACCACTATATAATAGGATAGTTGCCTTATTTTTTCTTCTTAGGTAAAACTAGGCTAAAAAGGAAAAATATGGCAATTACGAACATTGTAAATAGTTAATATAGATTAAGTAGGTATAGTTATTAGTTAGTATAGATTTTAAGTAAACAAATATTGTACGCCTGACAGGCAAATTATAGTGAGTCCACTAAAATACATATTATGTAATCCACCTTTCTGTAACACCTATAATTATGCAATAAATGATTATCTTATCTTATCTAGAGGTTTTCTACACACTCCATAAAATATATTGATCTTCAACGCATATTTGCCAATTATGTGTTTAAAGTTTTATGGGATTGGATAGTGGGATATTTCACAAACATTATGCGACTGTTCTTGTTTGAGGCCGCCGCGCCGTGTGCGATAATTTGTACAGTTACAAAAGTGACGCAAAATAAAAATCGAGCTTTTTACTAGATATTCTTAAATTTCTATCTAGAAACCCTGTCTTGAATTTACTTTCTTATTTCTTCCCAGTTAGAGAGAGAAAAACTCAAGTTCGGAAGCTAACGTAATAAAAAGTTGGCAAGTTATGCTTAAAGTTAGGAGCGTTGTGCGCAGTATGGCGAGGATTTTAATATAATCTTTTTTATAAGCTTCGGCAATTTTACTTAGATTCAACAGGTGTGTAATTTGGAATATTAACATTTTTGTAGCTGGATGTTTTTCTTCTGATTCTTTTAAATCACGGTGTATTATTAATGGTTATTTGGGCAAATGCTGATGTTCAAACTTTAAACTCACCTATAGTATTTCGTATTAATTAGTATTATTTACTTTTAGTAAATATTTTCTAGTGTAGTGATTTCCTAGTGGAAGGTAGCTTAAGAAATAACAAAAACATCGTTCGAAAAATTCATAAGTAAAATAATAAACACACTTAAAAAATTTAATAACACATAAACATGTTATATACTATAATATGTTATATACGTAAATAAAGTGCCTTCTATATATGCATATATAATTATATTTATTAGTAGTTTATGTGACTGCTACATAATGAAAGGCATTAAAATACGAGTGTGGGTTTATGAAACGAATGAAATGAGTTTCATAATAGTATCACACGAGTGTTTTAATGCCTAATTATGTACAGTTACATACACTGCTTTATCTACACACATATTATAAACTTTCTATGATATATTCACTAACCTCATATTACAGCTGACTTTGCTCTCTGGCGGAACTCGCGGATATGAGATGGCGTCTCCGAAATATCTTTATCGCACATTTTACATGAAACTTTTGTTATAGTTACTTTAAAAACAACAAAACAAATTATTTTTACTTACAAACGAATTAAAAGATACACTGTACGTCAAATGGCGGCAAACGAAAACTTTTTTCACGCACGTCACGCATCCGTAGTTTTTTTTTAAATTCAGAGACAAACTAGAGTCGGGGTCGATTACCATATCGTCCGATACCAACTTACATGCTAGATTTGTCAATATTGTATGCAATTGTCATTTGATTTCGAATAAAACGTCATCTCGACTGATATTAGAATAGGGGTCAAATCAAATTGCTTTTTTTTTCAGAGATGTTCGAAATTTGAATGCATTACCAAATCGATTTTGATATAGTAATGAAGCTATTACCACATTTTCACAGATAAGAAATTTGCTGTAACAAAACAGTTTATCGTAATGTGGGCCATTATTTACGGATTTTGAAGGCATCATAGACAGCTTATGATATGTGTGTAGATAAAATATTTTATATATCTAAATAAACTGCATAATAATACATTCATAAAAAGCAAATAAAAAGTAATGAAACGAAGTAATAATAGTTATAGGCCGCCCGTATTGAAAGCGAGGACCTACAACTATAATAATAGTAAAAAAAAAAGCTTTTTACTATGTATAACTAGTTTATGATAGTTATTCCATTTGTGTGATTGAGGTGTTATATTATAAGTTTGAAGTGTGTTTGTCGGTCTGTGGCACCGTAGCTCTTAAACGGGTAAACCGACTTAACAGGTTTTCTAGTAGTTGTTCTAAGATTATTATTTGCTAAATCGATTATTTGTGTTGTTTTTTTTTTAAGTTTTGGTTCAATAAATTATGTCTTACTTAACATAATTTTAATTACGGATCATATTCATGCAAGCATGCCTCCAACCAGTCCGTAGCTGGCGATAATTACTTCTTAGTAACCGGCTTAGTTAAACGGTAGACCTATAGACCAAAGATCATGTTAATTACGCGATATTACACCTAATTATTATAATGCACTATATAAAGGTGCATTCGGATGTCGACTGCAACTGCATTGCTGTTGAAACATTACTGCTGCAGCCTTATGAGTAAACTGCAAATTTTTTTTACGTAATTAAGCGCAATTAAGAAGCTGTTATTAGTCTTAACTTAATCGATTCATTTGTGTTACGAAAATTAACTTTGTAAATTGTATTGTACTTAATTCGTACACATATAACTCTATAGCATACGCTAACACATTTTCATGTATCTAACTTAAATAGAAAGGGCTAAACAGTAAACTGTGGTAACACAACGGAATCAATTAACATTAGACTAACAGGTGCTTAACTATGTACAAAATTTTTGCAATTCACTCTTATTATTATTAATTCTTTATTTCAGATAAGTTTTATCCATACAATTGTTAGTTTGGCTTATGACTACGTTATTTACGTTGTCGTTTTGTTTATGCAGAAGCGGGCGCTGCTCTCTGTTAAGGGGCCCACTGATTAACAGTCCGCCGGACGGTATCGGCCTGTCAGTTAGAACAAAATTTTGACAGTTCCGAACAACTGACAGGCTGATACCGCCCGGCGGACTGTTAATCAGTGGGCCCCTTTACAGCCGCGATTCTACACACTACGACAAGTAAACATTACATATTTGACTTTGATACATTAAAAAAATATTCCTTTTTTAGTTCGCGTCCCTAACAAAATAAACTTGACAATGATCGCTCGTTGTGTGGGGCAGAACGAGGCAAACATTTTTCGACTTCAAAAAGGCAAGTATTTAAATTTTACAACGACATTACACAATTCCGATTATCTCTCTTTATATGCCCAAAACCATCCACTTAGTGGCAATATAATGGCTTTGGCGAGCCCACTTGTGGGCGCGGCGTGGGAATCAGACCGCAATTGTTCCCTTTTTAGGGATCAAATTAAAACTAATTTAGTAGTACAAGTTGTCATTGTCTTGCTCTTTTATCAGATTGCAAATCTAATTTGGATGCCATATATGACAAAATTCGCTTGTGTTTTTTTATATTAAGTGTACGGGCCCACAGATTACCAGTTCGCCGGACGATATCCGCCCGTCAGTTGTTCGGAACTGTCACCGTTTGCGTTTAAAGAGAGCCACTGATTAACAGTCCGCCGGACGGTATCGGCCTGTCAGTTGTTCGGAATTGTCAAAATTTTGTTCTAACTGACAGGCCGATACCGTCCGGCGGAGTGTTAATCAGTGGGCCCCTCATCTGACAGGGTGATTTCGGCCGGCGAACTATTAATCTGTGGGCCCCTAGTTCTAGCCGCCCAGAAATCAAAACTTGCCAAGACAAATGCAGGTTTGGTTGATTTTATACCAAAAATTGCTCACCTGGGGTCTAGTCAGGCCTAGGGTCTGTCATCTTGTGGCCTGAACATAAACATTGACACGCCAAAGGAAGTGCCCTCTACAGTTTGCATACGATTTCTTGTGCATTGTAGATTCTGCCATCTTGTGGGCTAAATGGGAAGCATAAACTTATAAGACATCCTGTTCATTTGCAAAACATGTTTACAGTAGTCACACTACAAAATGTAATTTAAACGGAACCCATATTTGTATTTCGACAATATTCTATTTGTTGCCAAATTAGGCAATAACCCGATTCGGCCACCATGCCTTTTCTCCCATTCTGATAAAGTCTAATTTGCATTAAAACCAGTGTAAAAGGCTGTGTCCGATTTGGGATCGTGATTATTAAAAGGGAATTGAGGTTACGCGTATTGCATACGTGATCCGTTTCTATTTGAAATGAACCTTCTGGCTTTTAGCATAAGTTTTAAATTTCTTTGAAGCTTAAGCGAGATATTTGAATATTTCAGACGCAAAACGACGTAAGACCAGTTTAGCTTCAAAACGATATTCTACCTTATTTTAATAGTCTTAGAGTTGAAAGTCGCGTAGCGAGATTCAAGTGAGATATTCCCTTTTATATTCTAAGAAGGGTGAATGGTAAAAAGGTAGCAAATATGTTTCGGGTGGGTTTTCAAGATGGCGTAATTAGACTTACTTTTGGAGGTTTTGTATAAGTAGGGATGAGGGTTTAGGCTTATTAATAGCTTAATATAATGGGTTTCCTGCGGCAAGAATTTTGTCCTTATGCGTGTAGGAAAAGATATACAGGATGGAAAGTAAAAGGGTCATTGCAGGTTACTGTATAATTTGGGTACTGAAATTTGTGTAAATGAGGCAGAGAAAGATGTTGTGTTGAGTTTTATATGAATTTATCCCCTCGGGCGGCAAAGTATTTTTTTATATTTTTGAAAGCGTTCATTTCTAAGCATCTTGCCGCATGAGGCGCACTCGTGTTTGATTAAGTAGGTACCTTAAGACTCCGTCATAAATCTTAATGGCAAAACAATATTGCATTTCGTATATCATTGTTTGGAAGAAATTATTATCACTTGCTCTTTCTCGCCTTTGTCTGAAAATGAAGTACCTACCTATCATCCTTATTTTGCTTTTTTTCGTGCTTTCAATTTTAAGGTGTGCAATAAAAAAGTATTTTACTAAAGCCATGTTTGACATGTATGCTATTCTGAGTTGCATCGATGCATATTTGCATCAACTTATTTAAGTTCACGGCCATAATCGGAAGCCGGAACTCGTAATCGAATGCGGCACACGATCTTTTCACATGCTACAGCTGCGGGTAAAGAATAAGCGGCTTTTAAGCCCTCATAACAGATGCGCCCTGTACTGTATAACAAACATTGTTAGTAAGACCAAATTAAAATGTTTTTAAGATTTTATATTTTTTGTCTGTATGTTACCTACCTACTTGCAAGGTAGGTTAATTATGGGTCACAGTTGAATGAAAATAAGAGGTTTCATACGAATTAATGGATGACTAATTACCTAAGTACTAATGAAAATTATGTAGGTATGTAGGAAAAGATTTTTCCGTCGTTTTTATGGAATAATTTACTTAGAGGTGTAATTAAATACAAAGCTTAGAAATAAATGAAAAGTGGAAAATTTCCTTTTTCGTGCGAGACTCGAACTCGCGACTGGATCACTAGCTGATCACTCTGCTAACTGCGGGCGCAGCATGGTTCCATTTTTATCGCCTGTCACTATGCCCGTCACTTTCGCACTTACATACTTGTTAGAACGTGACAGGCATAGTGACAAGCGATAAAAATGCGACCGTGCTACCGCCACTGAGCTACCAAGACCCCACCCGATGATGGTAAATATTTCCACCATATCTGCACTTAATGCGACATCTACCGTGTACTATCTCGCATGTACCCTTTATAAAAAAAAAAAGTTCTGATTATGATACAGAATGAATTGAGAACATCCTCCATTTTCTAAGTAAGTAAAATGATAATACCGGAAAATATATAAAGTTTATTAGTTTATCGGTAATATCGGTATGTTACTTGCTTGACCTTTGTTGGTCTGTACTCGTACAGTGCCTGTAAAATGTACAGTCACGAACATAAACACATACGAATTTATTTTGTAATGTCTATACTCTCATCGTTAACACCATACCCCGGTTTGACCCGACCGAAGGGAGTGTTTAAAATTGACAAGAGTTGAGAATTACCTATTCGCACGCGTATCGTACAACGTTTTACAGTACATGTGGTGCTATTTTACCACACTAGTGCGGTAATTGGCACAATACATGCATATGTCGAAAATTTAAAGGGCCATATGTACTGTAAAACGTTGTACAATACACGTGCAAAAAGGTAATTCGCAACTCGTGTCGATTTAAAACACTCCCTTCGGTCGTGTTTCAATTTAGCGGCACTCGTTACGAATTTCCTACTTTTCGCATTTGTATCGTAATGTACTATTATAGTACATATGGCCCTTTAAGACGAAACAGGAGCTGAGTTTTAAATATTTTAGGTAAATATACCCGTCTCGCTAACGGAAGCGGCACCTAAAAGTAGTGCGATAAGGACAAGGCGAAATATCCTGCGTAATAATCTCAAAAATCGAGGTTTCGTACTCCTCTGTTTCCTCCTCCAAAACTTAACCAATCGTAACCAAATTTGGAAATCTAAATGATTATGAAATTATCTGTGTCGGACCGTTTTGCTTTTTTGGCTAATTGATATCAGTTTTGAATGCCACGCCTCTCATTGCGGCATAGTCAATTAGGCCATTTTGGCCATTTTTGAAGGGCTCTAGCGCCTTAAAAAACAAAAATATCAAAAAAAGCAAAACGGTCCGACACAGATATTGACAATATTAATCTGTGTTGAAAAAATCATTGCTCTAGCTTCAAAAACCACGGAGGAAAACGAGGAGTACGTTTGTATGGAGAAATGACCACTCCCGTTGGCTCTTAAATTTTCGACAGGCACATAAAGCGCTAATTACCGCACTAGTGTGGTAAAATAGCACCACATGTACTGTAACCAACATTGTTACTATAGTTCGTTTTTTTAGCATTAGTAAGAAGCACAAAGAAGGTAAGCGATTTTGACATGTCTTTTAATTGAAAAACGCTTTTTAAAAATCAGTAACTATTACTTATGAAAGCAGAAGAATATAAATGATCGTATTAGATTCATAATTGTTACATATTTGCAGTGACTAATTTTTAAAACGTGTTTTTCAATTAAAAGACACATCAAGATTGTTTACCTTTTTTCTAATGCTATAAAAAACGAACTATAATGACATCCGTCCGCCCACTACTTATGCCTATATTCACCCTGACTGTACCGACGATTTAATCGAATCGTTCTATTTTTAAACGCATAACGGCATGATATCGTTATCAGGTTCAAGTTGGGTCGTAATTGTATACTTAATGAGTCACGGTTGACCTCCAGCGTGCTCCATTAGTGATGACTCGTACAGAGGGCGTACCACGAACGAAGTTTTGCCTCTCTATCGCACTTGTGAATTCATACGTAAGTGCGACATGGAAGAAAAACTTCGGTGGTTCGCGGTAGGCCCTCAGTAGAGGCATCGAAGCCATTTGGAGCGTCCACGACATCAAGACGATTCATTCGCGCGTGCGCTAATAGTAACAGATGTATACATGAAGTGTGCAAATAGGCTACATACCTACTAGTCAAATCAGCTTCTTTTTTAGAACTGTCAAAACGATTTTTTAGTATGGAATTTATATGAAAGCAAATATAGTGACGTCACGGTAAACTCACCTACTTTTTATATTTCAATCCGATTTATTAAATACAAATTGTGTTTAAGAATAGCTGCTATCTATGTTTTTCTAATAATTATCTGGTGCTTTATTTCGTGCATGGTTTGAAATAATTTATTTTAAGTACAGGAAACATCCCTATTGCCGAAGGCAAATGCTTAGTGAGCTCAATAGTGTCAACGTAAACGTGATGGTTGTCTGAGGGTGACCATGGTTTGCTGTTTTATCAATTTATATTAACTTTTATACCACAACACACCATCCTGACGGCCACCAAAACCTCAAGGTCACCCAAAACCGAATCAGAGTACCCCACTATCCATGGAGACAGGAGGTCACGGGAACTCTGTGATAAAACAACGCAAACTAATTCTGTTTGGGGTTGTTAGAATTGTCTCGATGAGTATTAGTTGCCTGTGGAAAGGAAAGTACAGCCAGCGATAAAAACTTAGTGCCAAAAATGATTTTTATGACAAAAACTTATTTTATTTACTTACTATTATTTTGGCCGTTCTGTGCATACCTATTCACTTCAGCCTACTTTCTTTAGCCATTTGAGCATTATGCTCTAAAGAACACGCGACAATTTCACCTAACATTTCCAACTTAAAACAAACCCTACTCCCTTACTCCTAAGGTTCATCTTCCAGTATTTTCTGAAAGCGATTTCAGGAAATAATCGCTGGCATTTAAGCGCAATAATAAGATGCATTCGCGGAGGAAAATTACCTGAAAACATAATTATTGGTTGATATTACATACTTGGAAGAAATAAGGAAATGGGGTTTTATTGCTACGTACTGTTAACACGAAATAAAAGTTAGTAGGTGAATGTATGTTCATTTTAACTATACAAAAAATACGTTGACGCTTTTTACTGCGGCACATTTTTGATACCATAAAACACTACAACATTGCCCTTTCAATATAACTTTGCCCACCGCGTCACAGTTTGAACTGTGACGTGCTGGGCAAAGTTATGTTAAAAGGGCAATGTTATAGTATTTTACAGTACTAAAAAAACGTTTAGGCTTAACACTTCACCTAATAACTAAACTTAGACAAAAATATGGCAGCACGTGTGTTAAAAAAGTTTGTCAGTAGCACTAGCGGAGAATTGTAAAAATACTGAAAAAATTGATGTACTATTTTACCAGTAAAGAAGGGTGTAGGGTTCCGCGATCCGTAACTTTCCGAGCTTTTGCTGAAGAGATGATCAACTGATTAGCGCCAATTCGCTTTTATGAATCATGTTTTTTGGCATCCGTTTATCAGCGACCACTGATCAATGCCGTGTAGCATTAAGTCCGCCTTTTGTCACTGTATATTTTTTTACTGTGCAATAAAGTTTAAATAAAATAAATAATAAATAAATGCTCTAACTTTTTATGAAAACGGCTGTAAATTTTTAATAACGTTTTGTATAAGATAAATAAGTAAGAAAATATTTCAGAAAACTTTTTATTAACGAATTTTGGGCCATTTTTTAAGGTATCACTCCAATGCAAGCGTGACTTTCAAAAGGCTCTTGACTTGTGCTGATGACTTTCTTCAAACTTAGATTATTTTGTTAATTAGCTATTGATCTTAGTATCTTAATTAATTAATTAGTTAAAACCGTTATTAAGCTAAGTTACAAGAAACATCGCTACAAGTCATTATGCAGGCGACTTTCAGTTTCAAAGTCGCGCCTAGACAAATTTGATGTACCTATTTTATTTGTCGTGAAACACCTACCATAATTATAATAACTTTCTTTTTTTTATCATAGAAAATACCTTTGAATTTCATAAAAGCTCGTTCGGATCAATAAGAAATATCCAGGAATTATATTCAAGTCTAATTTAGTATAAGCAGCAACGCAGTCGGCTGTTTTACTGCGGCAGAAGTCAAAATCGATGTAGCTGCCTGGATTTTTAATTCTTGGGGCAGCAATGAAATCGGCAGTAATTTCGCGCTGCAATACTGCTGCAGTAATTCTGGTGTAGTCTGAATCCGAACAGTACCTTAAGATGATTCAGCTTCACTGAGTTTTTTACAAGACGGAGGCCTTAGGGCCACCCGAGACCATGGGCGTGGCGTACCCAGCATTTTTTAAGGGGTGGGGCAGAAGTAGGGGAGGCTGGGTACGTTGTAACTGGGTTCGGTTAATCTGCCCAAAAATTCTTAGCTTCTGCTCAGAGACCAGGGTGAGGCAACTGCCCCATCTTGCCCCACCGTGGGTACGCCTATGCCCGAGACTAGCGTCTTTTGAGCGTCGGCGTCTAGTCAGCGCTATGGAAAGTTGCGCCAACGTTGCGTCGAGCAGCAGCCATAGAGTTGACTAGACGCGGACGCTCGGGAGACGCTAGTGTGGGGTGGGCCTAATAGTCAAATAATAATGAAAGTCCTTGAACTAGTCGCCTATTTCTGTGGTCATCGCGTGGTGGTGGCAATCTACTAACCAATCGCGTGCTTGCTTTGGCCAATCAGGAATTATTACACCCAAAATATACGCGACTTGACAAAGTACATAAATAGAGCCCGATTCAGATTGGATATCATGCTACTGTTTTGATCTGATTTTGTTGCGACCTTGAAGATCGCTCACGCTGATTTTTGCATGCAAAATTAAGTAATAATCGTAAAGGAGCCGGAGGGGCCCACAGATTACCAGTCCGCCTGACGATATCGGCCTAGCTGTCAGTTAAACGCAAAAGGTAACAGTTCCGAAGGCCGATATCGTCCGGCGAACTGGTAATCTGTGGGCCCCGTAAGTGCTAAATCTCCAAGACGTTCGTCAACGTTGTATTAAAACCTATTTAAAACCATAACTAATAGTTCAATCTGATTTGGGTTCTGTTATAGCATAGAGAAAATAATACATAGAGTGCTCACTCCATACATCAGTTTTGGTACCAAAACGACTATTATTTTCGTAGTCGACATCTAGCATCGAGTAGCGGAATTATCAGTACGAAAAAAATACACGATACCTGAATGAGATCATTTAGATGTCATTCTGATGGCGTGTACGTTCGAGTTGCCCTGATAGTTTTTAAATGCTCTTTTACTGCCATTTCAAAATAAAAACATAGTATCAATTTAAATGTTAACGGCTGTGTCGGCGTAATACGGTCGTTATGCACTTTTTGGTCCAATCACGGCACTTTAAAGTGCTTATTACCTTTATAAAGTGGCAGTAAAGAATTTAAGTGCAAGGAATGCTATTGTTCTCTTCCTGTATAGTTCGGCTTTAAACGTTTTCCTATACCTAAAAGTACTACAGAACGAATGAAACTTGGGATACATATAGGTAGTTAGTTATTCTTGTCATTTCTAAGACTTGTAAACCAAAAATAAACGCATTTATTTAATTGAGTACGGACCTTGAAGTCCGTGAATGAAAATCTAATACCCGGGGTTGTGTAACTTCTCGTACTATTTTTAAAATCAATTCGAGGAAATTAACTTTTACGCCCACATTTTATCATTCTACCGTTATTTATAGCTTTTTAATTTTCCTTGGACGATCTGATTGAAGATGGAATCTGGGACAGATGATCAGGTACCTAATACTTGATCCACGTCCACGTTATATATGAAAAAACCGGACAACTGCGAGTCGGACTCGCGTTCCAAGGGTACAATGTATTATTTTTATATGGAACGTGAATGAAATGTCTTTAAAAAAGCCGTAAAGGTCGGATAAAAAACTAATTAAGTCCGACTCACGCTTGACTGCACATATCTAACCGAATCATTTTATTTCAATAGGTAATATTTCTTGATTTACAACACGGGCTATTTATAAGATTATAAGTTAAAGAGCAGTAGCCAAAATACAATACCTACTTCATAATTAATGGTAGATCCGTAAAGCTCTTGAATTAAGGGCCCAAATCCCTTAAACTGAACACTTCACAATAGTGGTAAGTTGGTAACTTAAAACTATTATCACTCAAGCTATCTAAACAAAGCAAAGTCCTGAGCACTCACTTAAACCACCTTAAACTGTTCGAGCGAGCTTTCAACTTGTTTGTTTATTGTTTTAATACACTTAAACATAGATGAGTGAATGATAAAGACTGTCATTTAATGCTTAAGCATTGTCAGTAGTGCCGTTGTTGAATCTAGGTAAGAGAGTAAGTACACAATGAGCAACATTATTTTTGCAGATATTATTCGTTTTGTTGCGGCAGCTGATATGATATAGTGTATAAACTGCCATTTTACTTAGACTCTCTAGCAGTTATAATACTTATAAAATTTTAATGAAATACAGTGTTGTTAAAAGAGATCGATTTTTTGTATTACTAATGTGATATTTTTTTTGGCTTTATCATTTTCAAATATTTACTTATTTAAAGGCTTCATAATTTAATTAAAAATTGAGTTTTATGTCATCATTGAGTATTCTTTAAAAAAAATCTTTATTGCACAAAAGAAAAACTTATCGCGCAAAAGGCAGACTTAATGCCAAAAGGCAAAGAAATCCTTTCATCGGTTAAACTTCTGCGACATCTCCATAAATAACTACACCTTATAAAACCGAGTCCCCGCCGCGTCTGTCTGTTTGTCTGTATGTATGTTCGCGTTAAACTCGAAAACAACTGAACGGATTTTCATGCGGTTTTCACCTATTCATAGAGTGATTCTTAAAAAAGCTTAAGGTGTATAATTTATTAAGGTTTTGTGTAACCCGTGCGACGCTGCTACCCGTACTAGCGACCCAGTAATATTTGTTTATCAGTCCATATTTATTACTAATCTCTACTCTAAGATAACTAAACAGGATTACAGCACTCATGAAAAGCCTTTAAAAGGCTTTAAAAGCAGTTAAAAGGCTCGACAGGTGGCCGATCAGGTAATGGAGAGATTCAATTGAAGCGGATTACAGGCTTTTTGATTGGATGCCATTTCGCTGTTCAATTTTCAACGGATTTCAGTTATTGGAATTTAACTTTTTTAAGTAAAGTTGCCGTCTGATATTTCGGAGCGGCCAAGGTGTTCACAATATCTGAACAAGTACTCTAGCACCTTGACTAGATATTTGTGAGCATCTTAGCCACTCCGAAATATCTGTGCTAAATTTACTTGTACTTGTAACTAAGAATAAGATAAAATCTTGGAATATTATTATAGGTCGAAAATAGAAAAGATTCGAAGTAAATTTTAGTCTTTTTCTATTATTTTGCATTTCTATCACTGTAATGTTACGTGTGTGATAGAGAGACAGATAACAAAACGTCGCAATATGTTTAACCATATAGTGTTAGGTCAGCCGGCAGTGACCTAGTCACAGGTCGCTGGCTAACTTCCGGCCGATTATACGGGCCGTTACCTCATGGAGCTGTGAGGGAAATTCAGAAACCTAAATAATTATAATAACTAAACCTAGGTTTCTGACTTCCAGCCAATAAAATTTACTCTCATATAGAAAATGTCGAGGTCAGTTAGCCAAAATGTATGAAATAGCCATTTCCGCGATTTCGGAGTTGATCCCATAGTAAAAGTTGCTCAGTATATATGACCTATTTATTCACCCCGTAAATTATTGCAGGTGACTAAATAAACACCCTGTATACTTATAAAATTCGACACGTACGACAATAAATCAAACATTACGACACGGAACCCTAAATCTCAAAATTCTTCACCACAAAAACACCAGGAAAATTCTAACTGTAAAACATAACAATTAGAATCCAAATGAATGCTCATTCAAAATCATCATTTAAAAGTCCTACGTATCAGTCACCGAGAAAAACTTACTTAGGTACTTACTTACTTGGTTGGCGCGGTGACCCAAAATTAGTCTTGGCCTCCAACAAAAGAGCACGCCACTTTGATCGGTCCAGAGCGGTATCCCGCCAGCTTTCGCCGACGCCCAGCTCACGGAGATCTGCCTCCACTCTATCTGCCCAACGGTATTTAGGACGACCAACAGGACGGCGCCCGGTTGGTCGACCCAAGTAGGCCCTTTTGGCTGCCCGATCTTCACCCATCCATCCCACCGTGAAAAAGCTACTCAAAATTTACATAAAATTACTTTAATTATCACTTGTCTATAAAATATAACTTATATAGTTATCTGTTTGGATAATACGAGTTAATAGAGCCTTTCCTAGCTAAAATTTATGTATTTAATATACAGACTTTTAAAAAGTCGTCTGTTATTTCGATTCATACAACCCCAAATAATTATAACTTCGAATTGTCTGTCGGGATCTCTGTTAGCAAACAGAGTAACGTCGAAAACAAACGGACGGACGACAAATACGGCGCTTTTTATTTGTACTTTGTATGCAAATACTACCGAGTTAAGCCCGCCGCAGTTATGTTATGCAGAGAGAACAGCCTTCCCGTTGAATTAAAAGTATTATACTTATTCTGCCCTTCCCTACTTTGTATCTAAAGGTGACGTTCCATTTCCAACGACAGCTCCAACTACCGTCGCGATGCTACTGTCAATTGGGATTGTCATTCATTTTACTATGCAAATTGACACTAACACCAACGAGTCACCAAGGCAGTGCAGCTGTCGTTGGAAACGGAACGTCACCTTAAAGGCGATGTTCGGATTCTGTATCAGCAGTATTGCAGCTTGACACTACTGCCGACTGTAGGTATTACTGCAGCAAATGTCAAAATTCGGGGCTGCAACATCGACTTTTTCATTTGCGGCAGTAATACCTACAGTCGGCAGTAGTGTACGTAAAACGGGTACCCCGTCTACACGCAAATATCAAATAATGCATAAATAATGAATTTGAACACTCCTGAGGTTTTGTAAGTTCCGATCGGGCCCCAGATTTATGATATAGTTAATTGCCACAGTGAAAAAAGTGAACCGATAATGAACCTCAAGGCCCTGACAAGGTCGGAGGCCTAGCTTTGAGTTAGGGGGAAATTAAAGGGCCCTAACATTCGAGAGTTATTCGTATTCGTGCGAGGTTAAAAGCCGAGCTACAAGAGCGCAGAGTTAAGATACAGTCTCTAAGCGTCACTTGCACCAATCACTAACCCGGGGTTAACCGGTAAAACCTGGTGTTACCATGGTTACCAGTACGATTTGACACTGGGTTAACGGTTTACTGGTTAACTCCGGGTCAGTGGGATGGTGCAAGTGGCGCTAAGACTCACAACAATTTGGCGTCCCTAATGCAACCTATCCAAATTAAGTCTAATTAGTAATTTAACATTCATTTAATTGATTTTTTTATTCAACTGGTCGGTTCTCTTTGCTCGCTGGCCCAGTTCAGCGGACAGCAATAGCAACGATGCATTGTGCGGCATCAGACAAATCACGACAAACACAATGGGACTGCGATCACAGTAATACTGCGTTACTACTTTTGAACAAGGGTTCTTGTTTCTAAAATAGAGTAGAATAGGACAATACACTACTTCAGCTTACCTTATTTATTTATTTATCATTTTAAATCAGGCAATAAGGTCCATCTTACAAATACCTTATTACAGACTAACATAATATAAAAGTGCATATATATTATATAAGTATGCATTTTTAAAAACTTAAAAAACGAAACACTATTTAGGCGACAAAACGGCGTGGCTCCGTTGAATCGTCTGGTCTTGTGTCGGATTCGGCAGTTTGCCCCGGAACTTCTGAAACCGGCCGAAGAGTGTGGATTCGGCCAGAAGTCGGCGCACTCGATGGTCCCCTGCAGCGGTCGCGGCACGCGCATCACAAACGAGTTGAAGTGCACGTAGTGGCGCGATCGAAGCTGGCTTAGGCAGCAGTGGTAGCTAATCTACTAAAACAGGTCAAAACTGGGCAGTTTAGCCAATAGTTCATATGCCACATCACGCGAGAGCTTCTATTTAAAAAGTAGGCAGCTTTTTGTTTGAATTGTGACAAAATGAGTCTTGGCCTTCAACGTTACTTCGTTACGGTATGTATACGATATTCGTTATGGTTGTACGCCTGTACGGTACTTCGGAAATGCATCTCCGAACCCCTAATAGATGCAGAGCCTTTCGCCCAATTTCCATAATATGGACATGACACAGGTGGCGCTTTTAATGCATCAGGCGAATAGTGCCGCACTAACTTAGGGAACGCTTATTAGGTTATTCTCATAGCAGAAACTTGTAAGGTTACAGTGAAAGTAACTTGATATGTTGTAGAATAGGTATTCGATCACATTTTATTTAAAACTAGCGATTTGTTAAAGTTAAATGCATGTCAGGAAGAGTCATTGAAACAAGTCGAAACGAACTTAAAGGTGAAGTTCGGATTCAGAGGGCCTACCGCGAACCACGTTCGACGTGTTGCCTCTCTGTCGCACTTGCAAATACGTACGTAAGTGTGACAGGGAGGAAGCACGTCGAACGTGGTTCGCGGTAGGCCCTCAGACTGTAAAAGCATTACTGCAGCAGTATTGCAGCGCGACATTAAGTACTGCCGACTGCATCTCTGTCGCAAATGTCAAAAATCCGGGCAGCAGCGATTTTGATATTTGTAGTTCGGAGCTTTTGAACTCTAGTTGGGTGGTTTACGGTACCTATATGTATATCTCAAGCGGTGGTGGCCGAGTGGATCTAACGTCCGACTTTCAATCCGGAGGTAGCGGGTTCAAATCATGGCTCGTGCCAATGAGTTTATCGGAATTTATTTACGGAATACCATTTGATATTTACCACTAGCTTTTTGGTGAAGGAAAACATCGTGAGGAAACCTGCATACATAGATTCAAAGGTGTAGTATGTGAAGTCCCCAACCCGCATTGGGGACTATAGCCCAAACCCTCTCGTGCTTGAGAGGGGCCCTGTGGCCAGCACTGGGATGTAGGTATATAGACTAAATTATTTATATATTATATATATACCTCAAGATACCATTTACAAAATCACGTATCCAGTTCAGAATAGACCATTAGGATAATCCGTTTTGGGCATTTTATATAAATTCCGGTTGATTTGATAACGTCCTGATTACATCACACGGGTCAATGCGCTCATTTTAAACATCGCAATTTGGTTTTAGGGTTCCGTACTCAAAAAATGAAGGGGCAATCACGTTTTAGTTTTTAGCTACATCTTGTAATACATTATGGACGAATACGCTACTTGTAAGCTACATACTCGTATCCCCATTTCTACAGGCCAATAAAATTAAAACGTACGCACGTGGTAGGGACTCACGACTCACTAGCAATCTATGGATCTGGGGCATCTGAAAATAAATAATTTTTAATTATTTTTTAAAGGTGTGAATGATGTTATACGGTGTGTAAATCCAATATGGACAATAAATTAAACCAGATATGGAATTTATCCGTGTAATAATTAAATAAGATGTTCTTATTAAGTAACACTTAATGATGATCCCCTAATATATATTTTTTTAATTTACCGAGCAGCAATGTACTGCAAACATAGAAACATAAGATGACATGACATTACGAGATAAGAGCTTTTTAATGGTGACTTGGCAGTCACTATTAAAAAGCTCGTATCCCGTAACTTGTGTGTTGTATTACATTGCGGGTCGAATTATTTTGTATGGTTAACATTTTCATTGTATTTCAAAGCAAAATCTATCTCAATATTTTTATACTTCTTAGGTTCCATGCTAACCACTGTTAAATTCGCCCGTATTGAATTTATACACTGTATATTAGTAATCGTGCGTCTTGCCCGCGCCAACGTTTTACAGTGCATAATTATATTCCATCGTATTTTCAGGGAAACGTACGAACGTGTCTTGCTATTTCAGTTAGTCTCGGTACAAAAGTACTGAGATTGACTGAAGTAGCATGACACATACGAACGTTTCCGAGAAAGTACGATGGAAAACAATTATGCACTACATACATCTGTACAACAAAAGGTTTCAGGTAAGCTTTTAAGATAATACAATGGGCCTTGAGAAAGGAGCACGCTAAAATATTTACGGCCATAACTCGCGTTTTACTACAAATTACTCCTAATAAAGAGCCCGACATAAATTAGCTATACACTGTGTTTTTGTTATGTATGACCACACTCTGAGGGGTGAATATGTAGGTCATACTGTATACTGAGTTAGCCGCGACCACGACCAGGGAAACCTGTGTCGAAACGTCGGTAAATAAAGGTAATTGAAGGAATGAATATGAGTTAATATGTGTTCAAATCGCGGAAGTATTATTATATCATACTGAACAACTTTTACTGTGGAACCAACCTTGAAATCCAAAAAAACAAGTCTGCTATCTCTTACATTATATTTAAAAATAATAAGAATCAGGTTGTCCAATTCAACCAACAAAATAAAGGCTAAAAATATTACGCGTCATAAAAATGTGTCTTCTACTTTATCCCCAATCAGAACACGATACCGAATATGCCCTTAAACGGATACCCACAATTTTTTTTACAACCTGTAATATCCACATTTATTCTTATCCACTATTGTACCCACCGAGTGGAGAATTATTTCCCATTTGTCCCTGAGGGCTATCGTGTAGGGACAAATGGTGATGACCTGAATGGCGTGCTTTATCGCGGCGGCTCGTTACGGACCCATACATTCTCTGGATATAAATATTAAGGTACAGACATACCAATGGAAATATATAGGTAGGGTTAGGGTTAACATTAACCCTAACCCTACCTATTACTTGGGCATTTGATTTTGGGATTTTTATACTTTTTCCACTCAGAATCACGAACTCTTTCGATTCTAATACGAGAAAAAAGTGTCCCCAAAATTTCATACAAATTTTTTTTGTCCGTTTTGTTACGGTCATAGAAGGTTGTATTGAAAACGGTAACCAAACGGACCAAAAATTGTGGGGACACTTTTTTTCTCAAGCAAAATGGAAAAAGCTCGTGATTCTGAGAAATAATAAAAAAATCCCAATTCTAACACAAAATTTTTTGGTACAACTTTAAATAGAAATGCCCACTTATGACATTTATAATGGAACTTTTTCACTTTATCCAAAATTGGTGCAAAGTTAACTTAGATGGAAAATTTGTTAAGGTTTTGATCTTATTTCGATACGACCTTGAAAATCGCTCACGCTGGTTGTTGCATGCGAAATGAAGTGAAAGTCCGTGAGATATGCGCCAATCATCAAGACGATCGCCAAGGTCGTATCAAAACCCGTTCAAAACCATGACAAAAATGCTAAATTTGAATCGACTCTTAGTATGTTAAGCTAAAATTCAGACGTTTTAGCTAGTGTCCGACCGAAGGTTCGGTTTCGGTTTCGGTTTCGGCCAGTTTCGGCCAAAAAATCATGTTTCGGCTGTAGTTTCGGTTTCGGCCAAATAACGGCCGAACCTTTCGGCCGGGCCGAAACTTACGAAATGGTACTTCGGACAAAGACCAAAAGTTGGGGAATAAGTAGGACAACAATATCTACTCGTACATATACTGATTCATGTATAGGTACAGAAATTAATTGGTTTATTATAAAACACAATTCCACTAATGAGAGCGCTACTGGACGGTCGACGCAGTCTTAAGAGGCTGTCAATACCTATAACGCGCACACTGTCTACTTGTATCGGAGTGAATGAGATAGCACTGTCGCACGTAGCCGTTGGCCGAGTATCAGCTCTGCCCGAGTCGAACGATGTCTTTTTCACGTTTATTCAGTCATTTTTCTATCTACCTCTAATGGCAAATTTTAAGCGATGCTAAAGGCTACGCTCAACTAGGGCCGCAAAGTTGATTTTCTCAATAGTTAATATTTTGCGAAGCTGAACAACTGACTATTGATTAAAACGAAGAAAAAACCCTTAAAAGTGTCCCCAGTACAGTTTTTCATACGAATGCTCGACCTTAGCCTCACTTTTTACCTCAATTTACCATTGGTTTGTGTTCCACATGTCCTCTACTTCAGCTTAGCCTTTGGCCTCGCTACGCCATGCTCGGCCTGCGGTCTCGCTTTTTAATACAATGGACATTGGTTGGAGTCTGTGCTTAACTACTTATTCTGAAGCCTGAAGCACGGCTTTGACTTCGCATGAAAGTTCGCCTCACTGGGGCACTTCGGACTTTTAGGCCCAGGTGTAGATCGGTACCCGGCCTTGCGATATTGTTAACAAAAAATTTCGCACTCGCTGCGCTCGCGTTTTTGGTTGGTTTTTTGGTTGACCCTGTATCTACATGTTAGCTTAACTGGTGAATGAATAGATTTTAGACCAAGAAAATTCTGCAATGATTTTGATAGCATACGCAGTGCTACTAGTGCAAATGTTATTTATACGTCATAATTTCATAGTTTTGACGTTTAAAGTAACACTTGCACTGCATGTGTTATCAAAATCGTTGCAGAATTATCTTGGTCTTACTCTAGTAATTTTCTTAAAAAACTGCTTAAGTAACATCAATTTCAAGGACATTGGGTGTTGACACTTGACAGCCCCATAATATGTGTGTAAAAGCGGATTTATGACATTTTTTCAACGATTTTAACAAGTCTACAAAAGTTTCGGTTTCGGTTTCGGTTTCGGCCGAAACTAGAGCCAAAGCCGAACATTCGGTTTCGGTTTCGGTTTCGGCAAAAAAACATGTTTCGGTCGGACACTAGCTTTTAGCGCACAAGAGACAGACAGCAAAATATCCAAACGTCAAAACACCAAAAAAAGTTATTGATATTTATAAAAATGAATCACCTATGAAGAAAATCAGAGTGTCCTATTCTATTACAACGAAGAAAACACCAAAAAAATCAAACTAAAAAAAGAAAATTATTAATACCAAAATGAATGCCCGGGCAATATCAGGCCAGTAAATTTGGCCCGTGTTGGTCGCAAAACATTTAACGTTTTTTTTTATAAATTAACACCGCAATTTATCACCGTGGCCGTTAAAACTGTCGCCGGGCGAAATAATGAGCGTTTTATTCACCTTTTTTGAGGGTTTTGCATTTTTGGGGAATTGTCTAGCGTTCCTACGCGTAGTTGTTTCATCAATTAGTTACACTTAGCGCCACTTGCACCATCCCACCAACCCGGGGTTAACCGGTTAAACCCGTTAACACAGTGTCAAATTGTACTGGTAACCATAGTAAGTCCAGATTTAACCGGTTAACCCTGGGTTAGCAGGATGGTGCAAGTGGCCCTTAATAAAAAAAAAATCCATGATTACTCGTGCGGGCCTGATTTTTTAATTTCGAGCGCTCGATTTCATCTGTGGAAAACGGTGAAAGGTGATTTTAGAAATTGGGAATCTAGTGACATTGACCACTTGTTTTCAATTCTATTTGTACGATTTAAATGCCTAGTAGTGGATATACTGGATATTTATTGTAGGGAGCCCCATAAAATCGAGCGCTCGTAATACCTAGTCGTAATTCAAAAATCGGCCCCCAGGTCTATATCGAGATTTCTGTGACTGACTCAATTTTATTTTTGTTTTGCCATATAGAATTTACATAAACAATCTTCTTTTTCAGTGTTAATGATAAAGTTTGTATCTAGGGTTTGTTTTCTACACAGATAAAACACACAGAAATATAATAATTCCTTTTCTTATTCCTTACATAATTCACACAGAAGGAAAAATCCTCATTCAGCACAAAAGCTAATCCAATACTTTGCGGATTTTCCCTGTGCTTTGATGATATTACTGGAAAACCTACTACAACGATATGAATCATGTATGAGTATTACGAAAGATAATCCTCAATCAAAAGGTTCCTAAGAGACTGGTGTTTGAGAGACTACCTGCGATTTTGTATGCCTGACACACTGATTTTTTTAAAGTACAAATATTGAAATTAATTTGACGACCGGTCTGGCCTAGTGGGTAGTGACCCTGCCTATGAAGCCGATGGTCCCGGGTTCGAATCCTGGTAAGGGCATTTATTTGTATGATGATAAAGATATTTGTTCCAGAGTCATGGTTGTTTTCTATGTATTTAAGTATTTATATATTATATATATCGTTGTCTGAGTACCCACAACACAAGCCTTCTTGAGCTTACCGTGGGGCTTAGTCAATTTGTGTAAAAATGTCCTATAATATTTATTTATTTATTTATTATTTATTATTATTTATTTAATTTGAGCCCCAAGCAAGCGGAAAGGTTCTGTGATGCGTAATATGCCGTAATATGCTGGAGATCGAGTTTTGCTCGGAAAACGTATAAAAACTCAAAAATGCGCATTTTCCCAGATATAAGACCTAGATAGATCGATTTTTCGCCCCCAAAAATGCCCATATAGCAAATTTCATCGAAATCGTTAGAGTCGTTTCCGAGATCCCCAATATATACATAAATAAACAAGAATTGCTCGTTTTAAGGTATTAGATTAGATAGATAGATTAGATAATATTAGCTATTCTCGTAATTATTATTTAGAATCTTAAATATTAAATCCAAACATCTCAAGTGTAGCATGAGGCTTGACATGCATGAATTTAATGATAATATAATGATATTAACAGTAGATAGGCATTAGGATCGGCTCGCGGCTTGGATCAGGAGGTCAATTATGATTGTGATTAAGCGATCTTCAAAGTCGTATCATAACCGTAGCAAGTTGTTCAATTAGAATAGGGCTCCAGAATTAAGACAGCACAGGTATTTTTAAAATACTGGAGTTTTATTAAACTCAACATACGAATAAACTAAATTTTACTTCAATTTACAATTCATATTCAATAAGAAATTTAGTTTCGCAATTAAGATGGTAACCACTGGATAACCAGAAAAATTAATGATTACAACGGACTTTATATCGCTATCGATCAAGTTAATGAGTCAAAAACATTCGTAAAAGCGAACGTTGCATCGCACACGCAAGGCGTGCGTGATAAACGGCAGGCGATAAAATATATCGCTATAATATCGTTTATTTATCGCAATCAAACGGGACGTTACCCTCACTTAACGTGATTAAGGTTCGTACCGACCTCGTACGGCCCAATTCGAACCATGCTTACAAGATATCACAGCGATATGAAAACGATCTGTCAGTGCTGAGATTTCTTCAACCAATAACGTCATTTGTGACACTGGCAGATAGGTATCCTATCGCAGTGACATCTTATAAGTATGGTTCGAATTGGGCCGTTAGGCTATTTCGCACTTCGATGCGCGCCCGGGCAAAGCTGCTAGTCGCTATGATATCCCGCTAAAAAGTTTGAGGCAAAAGAGGTAGCGATTAATATGCCTCTTATACCTATATAAGTAAATTCAATTGTGTTTTAGGTTCTGATATCAGTAAGGTGTTGGTACTAGTGCTCGACATGCGAATGCCCAATAGATGACACCCTGCTGTCACCTCTATTGACAATGACTTAAGTTTCAAGATGACATGTACTGGGACCGCGTCGAGCACCAGTACCCCCCCCACCTTACCTACCCCTAGTGTAAATTTCATTCGATAGCGTGACGTGCCGTAGCGTTAGCTCGCGAGGTCTACAGATCACAGAGCCACTAGTTATAAATATATTTAAGAATATACAGGATGATTCATGAGACGTGAGCAGGACTAATCCTGCACACTCAGTAACTGATAATTGATCGATCACCGTCGTATTTAGAAGAAACAACAACACTTTTTCCAATTTTTTTACTTTTTGGTGAGGGCAAATTTAATTCTCAACAATCATGGTCACCCTACAGGCCCTAATTAATAAACATAAAACCTCTTTAACTGTAATGGCATTTTGATTACGAAGAAAATAAACTGTCAAACTTGAGTGAGATACGAGTTTTCAAAAGTAACCAGAGTGTGATGACAGTAATGACATTCAATTTGACACAGAATATCGGTAGTTTAGTATTCTAATTTTAGGGTGACCATGCATGTCGTAAAAAAATTAATAACTTTTTTTTTCAACACGACTAGAAAATTAACGTTATCCTCACTAATACTGATACGAAACAGTTGCTTATAATTAACGATATGCGCAGTGTTAGTCCTGCTCACGTCTCCTGAATCACCCTGTATAATAATTGTTGCGTCTACAAAAACTCAAAAAGTTGTACAACACTAAGCTGTGTATCATTCAGGTTTGAACCAGTGACCCCGTAGGAGACTAGTTCGCACTCCGATGCGTGCCCGGGAAAATTTTCTAGTCGCTAGCAAGTAGGTCCAAAGCATAGGAGGTAGCGATTTCATAAAGTAAGTACATTCTTTGGTAAAGACGCTAAGCACGAAAACTTTCTTATATTGACCCGCTTCTCTGGTCACAGCCACTGTGCCAACTCGCGTCTTATGTATATTTCACTTCCACCCCTGGAGCTTATAGCTCTACCACTCTCTCCACTCTGGCCGGCTGGCTAAGGCAAGCCAGAGGCAGAGAATCCTGTCGTTGACTGATTGCACTGGTAAAACCAGCGGGCGATGGGGTCGTCACATCCCTACGCCCTAATTGATGTTTTTTTTTAACAGGACCTTTATACTATTATGAATATCGGCCCTATCAAGTCCACTTCTTATAGTTTCAGAAATTATGACGATAACATCTATATAAGTGAATATAATCAAAAATATACAGAATCTATTTATTAAGCATAACTGCCGCCAATCTATACACCATTCGTGCCGCGTCCGATGTTGGGTTACTAAGAATATGTATGAAGGCACCGATGTCATATGGCATTAGATTGGCCGAACTCTACAAGTATGTGATAGACATCTTCTACTGATCCACAGATGTCGCAGTTAGGAGAGTCGATGTTATTGTTAAATATTTTGACTAGCAGATACCGCGCTAAGATAATAATAGTATACATTGTGCAATCCCTCGTTGCAAGTAAAATTTTGCCAACGAGGTCTATAGATTCACGACAGCCACTCCCGCTGCACATGCGTGAAATCGCAGGCCTACTGCGCAAGTGTGATGAAAAATGTATTATTTGTTTATTAATTTAAAATTTGATACAAGCAACAAGGCCCATATATTACAAACTTTCTGTGAAACTACACCGAATATACAGTATCTTATAAATTACACCAAGCAAAATGTAAGACATTTTATATCAATTTACGCGAACAATGTCACCCAAAGAAATATATGATGGCCGCCTGCTAAATAGACAGCGCGAAATATGAACGCCTTTTCATGAATTTGTAAGATACGGGTTTTTGCTCAGCGGCCTTGTTTACTTTTAATATAACCTAGATACGGTTTTTTGATAGTCATTGGTTGTTTTCACAAAATATACCAAGATTGTGTGTTTTAATGAAATTATGTGTACCTACTGCAATAAGGTTTTTTTATGATAACGACATATCCATTTTAAAACTATATTCTATGTATATTAAAGAATACAGGCAACAGAAGTTTTATTTGAAACATTATTATTACATAGGTACAAGTAAGTAATTTATTCGTTATTGAACTAGAAACAAAACTAATTCAAAACTGATTTAGAATAAGTATAAATAAAGTCCCAAATAGGTTGGTTGACTTGATTGAAATGGCCACCAAAGAAAGCAAAATGAGGGTCCGAGTCAACAACGAACTAACAGAGGAGTTTGCTGTAATAACAGGACTAAGGCAAGGTGATGCCCTGTCACCTATGCTTTTCAATTTAGTCTTACAATATGCTGTTCGAAAGGTGCTTGCACTAGATATCGGGCTAGAACTGAATGGAAAGCATGCGGTGATAGGGTACGCAGACGATCTAGCCTTGCTTGGAGAATCAAAACAAGACATTGCCGAGTCCGTTGCAGTCCTAGAAACCGAGGCCAAAAAGGTGGGCCTAAGTATCAGCCATGAAAAGTCAGAGTATCTTCACATGAAACACTATAAAAACACGCGCGTCAAAAGAGAAGATCTTCATGTTGGAGATACTATATATAAAGGGGTGGCCAAATTTAGATACTTAGGCTGCACCGTCACCGACACCAATACTCGGGAGGAGGAAATTGACATCCGGGTTCAGAACGCCTTGCGATGTAGTGCCGCCCTTCGTAAAGTGTTAGTGTCCAAACTCTTGAGTAAGATCACAAAAATACGCGTACATACGGATGCGAGACTTGGACACTAACACTTAAAGAAGAAAACAAGCTCCTGGTGGCAGAAAGGAGAATCCTGAGAAAGATCCTGGGCCCTGTGAGGAGAGAAGATGGCAGTTTTAGACTTCGCAAAAACGTCGAAATTGAAGATCTCGTGGCGGCACCCAATATCATAGGCGAGACAAAGGCTCACCGTCTTCGCTGGCTCGGCCACGTTTTGAGAATGGAGGAGGATCGCGGCGCTAAAAGGGCATACTTGGGACGTTCGGTAGGGCGGAGGCCGATCGGACGTCCCAGGTATCGCTGGGGCGATGCGGTTGAAGCGGACCTGCGCGATCTCCATGCCGATAACTGGCGGGAGATGGCACAGGATCGAGACAATTGGCGTGTACTCGTGTCGGAGGCCAAGACTCATTTTGGGTCGCTGCGCCATTAAGTAAGTAAGTAAGTATAAATAAAGTAGCAGCAGGCGGTTTTATCGCTGTAAGCGATCTCTTCCAGACAACATTAGGAGAGCAGGATATAAAGATCAATAAAAATCTAAAAATATTACAAATACAAATACAAATACAAATGCGTTTATTTCATTACTTTTTACATAAGTTCTTAGGTATAGTATAAGGGTTAGGTAGGTAATTAGTCCATCTGATATTGGGAATAAGAAAATTATACACATATGTATACTAAGTAACTAGACAAATATATAGGTACATATTTTTGTATAGGGTTTCAGGAAAAATACATAAATTAGTTTTTGGAATTTTGGATCCAAGTAGAATACTAAAATAATTAACACAAAATAAAATTTTCGACATTTTTTTACTTTCGGAAAGCTTTTTGAAATTGCTTGTAATAAAACTGAACAATACTAGAAATTCAAAATTTAAACAAAAATATTGCTTTCAATTGGAAAAAGCCAAAATTTTCACAAACCGCCTCATCTCAAGTGAAATAATAAAAGCCTTCAAAAACACAGTATCGCAACATTACAGCCGGCTCCGCGTCATTACCGCCGTTTCCTCACTACGCTCGTTTTCCCCGTAATCGGGTAAAGATGAGTCTTTTATGCCTTTTATACAATTTGGACGCAGTGGGTATGTGAGATCGGTACCTACTTCAGTCGCAGCCGGTGTGGACATGAGCAGCGGGTGGTCTTTTGATTTAGCGTCCATGTAGACTCAATATTGTACATATATATCTGATAATTCAAAAAAAGTTGATTTATTGACCCAAAAAAAAAAAACATAATAATAACAGCATAGGTACCTTCAGATCCACAGCGCAGGCTTCGTCATCATACAGATAGCTCATCCACCTCAGGTTTCAGGTTTTAGGTTCTGATAATTTGGTAGATTTAGTCAAAAACTGTTATTAAATTTTATTATCTTTAAATTATTGCTTCGTCTTTATTGCTTTATGAAATTAACTATTAATACATTTTTAAATTATAGTATAAGCCACATACAACTTAAGTTAGTAAGATATTTTCACACGTAACAATTATACAAGTAGGTACCCATATAAAAATAAATTATGGTAAATTGAAGTTGAAAATCATGAAATAAAAAATAAAAAATGTTTTTACGTCGCGTTCGCTTTTCTATAAATTATACATAACCTAATTCATTCATACATTAAATCTTTGACTTGTGTTTTTAAGTATCCTATTTTAAATAAACAACGTAGTTAGCTTACGTAATTTTGACATTTGTGCAAATAACGTTTTGCATAAACTATTGACTATCTTCTTCTCTCGTGTCGAGGTTCCTCTAAAAACTCTAAACAGTGGATGCCCAGAAAGCAGCGGTGCTGATAGCCCTGACCGTCGCGTCCCTATTGACTATTCGTTCGACCGTACTGTCCTTAAGCGTTTACTGCGGTTTTACTATGTTTCCGAGTTTCATTATTCACACCCCATCGGACAAAGGAAAATATATCAAAGGAAGCTTATTCGATTATACTAAGCGGGGCTCAAAAATGTTTACACAAAAAATTGCTAACAGGGGCACCGAGATAACAAGTTAGGAGAAAAGGTATACAGGATGATTCAGGAGACGTGAGTAGGATAAACATTAGATGATAAGTAACTGTTTCGTAACATGAGGACCATGTTTGGCAACATTAACACCCTTTCGTAATATTAATCTTAGTTATGGTCGAAAAATAAAAGAGTTAAAAATTATTTACCTACTACTGGTCATTGAATTAAAAATACTTCCATCAAATACAGATACTTTGTTTTACCCGTGACAAGTGTCAAATTTAATGTCATCAGTGTCCCAGCCCAGCAGTACAGCGGTGTGCCCAGCAGTGGGACTTATATAGACTGAATTATTATTATTTATTAGTACTTGGTATAAAATGTATTTTATGTAACCGACACTCGTCCATGGACTCAAAAATTTACTTACTAACAGGCCTATTCGGATTTCGAGATAATCACAAGATCTTGAGACAATTTAGAGATCAACTAGATCTACATTAGATATCGACTAGATGTGACTTGGATATCTAAGTCATAACTTGTCGAAATCGTTCAAGAGGACCTCCAGAATCGCGGAAACGTCAAATTTGACATATCTATCTTACAAATATCTTTAAATTATCCGTATCGTAACTTGTTGAAGTCTAGTAGAAATCTAATTCATTTTCCGAATCGAGCCGTGTGTTAACACATTCAATGCCAGCGCGAGCTACGAGCTACGAGAGTAGCCGATACCACGGGAAAAACGGTATGTAGCGAAAAGCGCCTACTACATAACAGACAACCCGCCTAGCGGGTCGCTGGCAGTGAATGTATTAAGATTTATGTTTTAGTGTAAAAGAGTTGCTGAAAGTAGTGTACTACTGTGATAAGAATAGGTATATTTTAATATTTGTTCTCTCATTGTGAGAAATAAAAGTATTTTTACATCAAAACCACTGCTTCAACTTATTTGAAACGTAATCCGATCAAACATGAATTTTATTAGATTTATTTTTCCAAGAAAATACTTATTATGCTACACAGAAAATATGTTTTTATTTATTAAGTATAAAATTTCGTATATTATTCGATTAAATATGACTAGAGGTCATGAGCGCGTTTTTTAGGCAAACGAGAAGACGAATCTCCCAATGGTAAGCACTTACCGTCTTCCATGGACACCTGCTAAAGTATCATTCTATGGAACTTGCTAACTATGTAAGCAAAAGTCACTAGTAAATTCATCAGTCAGAGACAATTTCAATATGGCGGTTTGTTTACATAGTTAGCAAGTTCCATAGAATGTCACTTTACACCAAAACGGTTGCAAGTGCGCTGCCGGCCTGGAAGATGCGATAGAGAGACCCGGGCCGATTCGAACTTTAAGATACGTCAAATATAACGTCTGTATATGATATGGATTAGATATGTGTCAAAAGAGACGTGTCTTCAAACAAAAATGACAATTTCGACACTGACATCTAATCCATATCGGATCTAGACAGTTATTTAGGTAACCGGGAACCAAAAACGGAAACGAAACCTCTATGGGTTGGCCCTATGGTTGACTGGTACTTAGAGAATACCATGAGGCATTAAGTTCACCATTTCTACCTTGTTTGACCTGCAATAAAGTTTAAACTAAATATATCCAATACCAAAACCACGACAAATTGTGAAATTAAAATCAAGCACCTAAACAGATTTTAAAATGAGAATTCGGGTTTGTTTATTTGTTGTTGTAAGAGTCCAATGTTTCTGCGAGGGCCTAAGGGTCTTTCTTTATTAAGTATTTCGAAATCCACAGTTTCTGTTGTTATTTTAATAAGCTATGTTTATTTATTTTATTTAAATCTAATGCTTAAAGTGTACGTCTGTTTTTGATATTTATTCCAAAAACTTTTAGCGTTCAATTCCAACATCGGTTTACCAAATGTTTGTTATAACAATGATTTAACTGTATAGAGAACAATCAACTGTAAAAATATGGGTGTAGCCAACTTATTCAAAAATATGTCCCTTAGTTCTTAATTCGCTGACATAAGAGCTATGGGACATATTTTTGACATGATTTGTGCACCCATATTTTTACAGTTGACTGAAACAAAATAAAACAATTGAATACCTTAGGATATTTGCAGTCAAATATGTATGTACAATTTTGAATCTTAGTCCATCGCAATAAGGCGTCATACAGATTGTCTTTAGTCTGTATTTTGGCTTTTATTGAAAATGGTTGGATGAATCGTGCCGCAACGTGGCTTCGGAGGATTATCTTAGTTTGGGGCTAGAGTTACGTAAAAAACCGGCCAAGTGCGTAAGAGTTTGGTAAATAAAAGAGTTCGGTGTCTTCAACGACCCAAAGAAACCTTGGAAACCAAGAATTAAGGCCAATGTGGCAGACCGTCTACAAAAGTGTCCTTTTTAACTCTTGCGTTTGTACACATACTAAAGATTAGTAAGGGGGACCGGGTATGGTTGTCTCAGGGGTTGGTCACATCGGCCATAATAACTTAACGAATACCTAGGTTATACCTAGTGATATAATCAAGGATTTCAATCTAGTATCTTACTTAGGCTCTCAAACACTCAATGCTCTCTATTATATACCGGGTGTAGCCTGTAGTAACACGAGCAAATAATTAAAACATAGATTGTACTCCTCAAAAGGTGACACTTTTGTTCAAGCACTTTTTAAAATTATGAAGTCTTTAGACTTTCTATTTTTCATACAAATTAAATATTATCTGCAATGTACGCCATTATCATTCTAATTGACGTTCCTTGTCACGCCTTAAACATAACAAAATTCGCTATACATTGCGTCTCAGAATAAACTTTAAAGTGTACTCAAAATCAAAACACAAGCTATTTTTAAAAGTAACTGAACAAATGTTGGTTAGAGGACTACAGCCTACACTTTAATATTTTGCTCGTGTTACAGGCCACACCCGGTAAAATACTATTATAAATTGGTAGCATCAGCATGCGGCAGTCAAGTTTTACAGGTCTATCCCAAAACTATCAACCTTCTGTGGGCCCGATTCGGATTTTGAAATAGACATCTATTAGATATATTTTAGACATCACCAAGATACGATAACGATATGTTTAAGATCTAACCTGTCAAATTTGACATTTGCGCGATTCTGGAGATACACTTGAACGATTTCCACAGGATATGACTTAAAGATCCAATTTACATCTAATAGATATCTTACTCTATCTAACGTAAAAGTGACATTGGTTGCCCGAATTGCGCTGGAAAAGAGAACTGGTTGATATCTAAACTATAACGTATCTAGAATGGATCGAGTACGTGTCGTCTCTTGTGAATATCTTGAAGTTCGAATACGGCAGTGTGGCTTGCCTGACAGAAGTTAATATTAAAGTATAGAGCAGGAAACCAATCACTCGGAGTATAAATAACCCCCAGCGAACACTCCCGCCTGTACACAAATACACTAAAACGTTAGGGAAGCCATATAGTGCCAGAGATAGCGGGCAAGTTTTTAGCCGACTACGGCAAGGAGGGTTATGATTTTGACCGGTAGGTATGTATGTGGGTATGTATGTATGTTCACCTGTTCCCTCATAACGTCTAAAGTACTCATTATAATTTGACAAACGATATGTCATTCGAATCGTCTTAACCGTCCGCTGGTTATAGGCTATATGACGTCACAAAAAAATTAACACGGCGCCCTCTAGAGGTCAAAAGGTCACGAACCAATCAAATAAAAATAAGTAATGATGACGTGTTTATATAATTTGAAAGGGCTTCATTAGCACATTTCAAATACATATTGTCAGCTTTTGCACCCGGCTTTCCTTGTTAATTCTAAAGTTTTAGCTTGATTTATTTCACCCTTATATTTTCTAAATGCATACAATTTGTATTTTTTATGTGAATTAAACAAAAATCTTAACAGCATCAAAATTATATACAAGATACTGACCAATTAAACTAAATGATACTATTTTGGAACAAGTCGATAGCTTTAAATATCTCGGGAGTATCATTAATAATAAATCAAGATGTAGTCAAGATATCATTACTCGAATCGCAATAGCCAAACAAGCCTTCAACAATAAAAAACATATTTTCAAATCAAAAATGTCTACTAACACTAAAAAACATTTTATTAAATCTTACATCTGGAGCATCGCCTTATACGCCTGCGAAACGTGGACACTGACACAAAGAGAGAGAGAAAGATTAGAAAGCTTCGAAATGTGGTGTTGGCGGAGAATGGAAGGGATTAGTTGGACGGAAAAAATATCAAATGATAGGGTTCTAGATAGGATTAACGAGAAAAGAAATATAATAGCGACAATAGAAAATAGAAGAGGAGTACTAATTGGACATCTGCTACGACACGACATGCTCCTAAAGAACATCATAGAAGGAAAAATAGAGGGAAAGAGAGGAAGAGGAAGACCGAGAATAAATTATTTCAACCAAATAAAAGAAAAGGTTCAGGTCATGTCATACCAGAAGGTTAAGGAGTTGGCAGAGGACCGGACGAGTTGGAGATTGCTCCACCGACAAGAGCACAGCTCTTAAATATAAAGAAGAAGAAGAAGATGATGATCTGTCAGTGTGTGTTTGTCAGTTCTGTTATATCAAATTCATAACCTTAATCAGAATTCACCGCTAGTTCTAGTCCAACGCTATGAAACCTTTTGTGGCATGCCTGACAAAAGTTAATATTAAAGTATTGAGCAGGAAACCGGTCATTCCGAGGCGACTGCCAACTAGAGGATATAGAAAATACCTCTAATAAGATAGGAATAATCTAAGTAGTTAAACCAGGAAAAAAAAAATTCACTAAACGCCACTTGCACCATCCAACTAACCCGGGGTTAAACCGTTAACCGAGTGTCAAATTGTACTGGTAACTATGGTAACTCCAGGTTGGACCGGTTAACCCCGGGTTAGTGAACGGTGCAAGTGGCGCTAAGAAATCGCTATCGCTTCCGCTTGCTCTGCGCGACAGGTTCGCCCTCGAGCTATTCAGTGTGCGCTCATCTTTTGATCGCGGTACGATTCAAATAAAACGGAGGCTTCGTCAAATACGGTGGTTTACAACGAACAGATGGTTAGCCGTAAAGACGTGGACGAAAAATCGGTATAAAATAGGAACTTTTAACTTAAAAATATCGAGCAATGTTCATGTTAAAATACAGTGGCCCATTTTAATATATTTTACAGTACATCTGGTCAACTGGTGCTACATTACGACACCCTGTGCTATAATAAGCACATTACGTAACTACGTCGAAAATTCAAAAGGCCATATGTACTGTAAAACGTTGTACGAATCGTAAATCAGGTAAATCGAAATGTAAAAAAAAAAAATCTTATTTTTTGTACTTGTACCGTGTACCGTGAATAACTATAATATGTAACACGGAAGTTTTGTTTTTAAAGTTAAACAGATGTTTTATAGATACCTACCTAATGTAAAAAAAATGATTGTATTGTTTTTTGTTTACAGGTAAACTGCAAGTCAAACTCACAAGAACGTCTCCCTAAAAGTACTCTACACCGAAAAATATACTTAAAATGAAATCCAAATCTAATACCAAAGTTTCGTAAGTAAGGTGATACCAGCATGGAAGTTTTGGAAATCCCCGAATTTGCGGACAATACCTAATTGCTTGTTAGTAAGCCGATATTACATGTTGTTCCGATCGCTCCACGAGGTAATGGCTCATATGACCAGTATAAATTGACGTGGAAATAAAAAATAACTATAACTACCTATAGGTACGCGGCACGCTGCTATCGTGACCATGTTCATGCTCTGTTAATGCTTGAAAATGGAGACGACTATAGGCGCTCTGAAACATGTCGCGTGAGTGACTAAAATATACGTGAGGTAAATAATAAAATTAGCTGAAAATACAAGGAGGAAATGCCGCCAGCATCCTTGGTACAATGTCTCATCTCAAGGGCCCATTTTCGATTTAAGCTAGTTATTAATTCAGTTTAGTAGTTGTATCTACTGTAGTGCCTCTGTATATATGTATACTTTTATTACATAATAGATGTAAATAGAAGTAATAACTGAATGTTAAATATTATGACAATGACTCACAACAGTTTTACATATTTAGTGTTATATCACAACAGTTTTGACAAACTTTAATTACTAGTAATTACCTAAGTCAAAATCAAAAAAATCAAAATCAAAATATTTTCTATTGTTAAACAGTACAATTTTTACATAAAAGAAATGTCTGGCGGAACCCAAACTAGGCTGAGCCTGTATCATGGGTCCCAAGTATTAAATATAAGTCTGTAAATAGGTATAACTCGCTGCCTACTCAGCTTGGTCTAACTCTACCTATAGTACCTAACTCTCACGTAGATATAAAAAAAACATAAGCCTTATGTAAAAAAAAATGTAGGTAAATTTGCCCATTGTAAATCCCGAGGCGAGTGTTGATAAGCAATGGTAACAGTCAGGATTAACTTGTAAACTGCCGCATTGGCGGCCATCAATTTAGCTTTTATGAAACTTTATGTAACGATTTATCTTCGAATGTTGGATCAGGAATTAGGTTATCGTTGGATTTATCGTTATACCTGCAACTTTGCTCTGCAATTATTTGATTCTTTATTCCACCAATTGAGGAGGGATTTAAATCTTCTCGAGCAGGTGGTATTAGTACCGGCGTAGCTTACTGACATAGATATCTAGGGAATGGCCTTACGGGTAATAATAATGAGGCATGACAGGGGCCAGTACAGCGGTGTGCACCGCTACAACGCGATTGGTTGATGAGTTCGCATCACGCGCGCGACTGGTTGATGAGTTCGCATCACGCGCGCGATTGGTTGATGAGTTCGGATCACGCGCACTATTGATCGCAACTAGTTGCGTTAGACTGCACGATTGGCTCGAATTCGTGAGTGACACCACTGAACTAGTACCATTTTTAGTGCCCGTCAGGCCAGTCCTTAGGCGTACGTCAATGGCGTAGCTTTGTTTGACGGTCATATGCGCATTGTAATTTGTAATATACCACTTTAATCTCTCGCGTTTCGTACACATACTTAATTACACAAACGGGTCTACCGCGATATAATTTCATTGTCAATGCAATTATATCGTGGTAGACCCGTTTGTGTAATTAATTTGTAATATGCCTAGGTACTTGGAAAATCAACTATCTTTCGGCCCAATTCGAACAATGGTTATATATAAGATGTCACACCGATAAGATACTGATCTGTCAAAAGTGACATTTCTTCAACGAAAAAGGTTGTCACTGACAGATCGATATCATTTGATATCAGTGTTATCAGCAGGTATCTGTGGACGACGGTATTTGCTTACCATCAGGCACGTCTGCTTGTTTGCCTCTTATACCAATCACAAGGTTTTCAAATGCAAATTATTACTAAACATTCGGTCAGGAGCCTTATCCATAGACAAGAGGTTAATATACTTTCAGATACAAGAACTTGACAGTGGTGGATATAACATAATTTTATATGTGGGCATACTATAATTATTTTTACATACATGTATATGTTACTGTAAAAGCCCGAAGTACGGCAAAACCTAGGTTTTACCGGTAAATCCTAGTTTTTACCGATGCCGATCGGTAAAAGCCCGAAATGTTAAATCTTACTAGTTTACTTCGGGCTTTTACCAACACCGATATGGTAAATCCTAGGTCTTACCACGGCGACCGGTAAAGTTTGAATCGTGCACTGATTCTCAACCCCTCCCGCTCAAACCCCCGTACACCGCACCGCATGCGCCGTTAAGTGGGTTAGGTTAGGTTAGAACTGCGAGCCTTACAGAAACGAAATGCTACTAGAAAAGTGGGTTGTTTCACCTCCTTTTGTACATAGTGCATCATCTACCATAATCTTTCATCGGGCCCCATAGAAGTCGGTTTTTTTTTTCTTCAAAATTAGCATCTAATAATCTCAAGAATCAGTGCATGATTCAAACTTTACCGGTCGCCGTGGTAAGACCTAGCTAGGATTTACCATATCGGTGTTGGTAAAAGCCCGAAGTAAACTAGTAAGAATTAACATTTCGGGCTTTTACCGATCGGCATCGGTAAAAACTAGGATTTACCGGTAAAACCTAGGTTTTGCCGTACTTCGGGCTTTTACAGTTACATATACATACATAATCACGCCTATTTCCTGGAGGGGTAGGCAGAGACCACGGATTTCCACTTGCTACGATCCTGACATACCTTTTTCGCTTCCTTCACTTATTCACTTCACTTATTCACTTCACTTATTTTTATATGTATTAAATAATCAAAGTCGCCATGTAACTAAGCGCCACTTGCTCCATCCCACTAACCCGGGGTTAACCGGTTAAACCGTTAACCCAGTGTCAAATTGTACTGGTAGCTATGGTAACTCCAGGGTTAACCCGTGAAATCGTTAACTCAGTGTCAAATTTTATTGTATTTGTAACCATGGTTTAACCGGTTAACCCCGGGTTAGAGGTATGGTACAAGTGGCGCTAAAGTGTTATTAAAAAACCGGTCAAGTGGAGTCGGACTCGCGTTCCAAGGGTTCCGTACATAAGTCCGACTCACGCTTGACTACACATTTCTAATAGGTTTTCCTGTCATCTATAGGTAAAGTACTATTTTGTGTATTTTTTTCAAAATTTTAGGCCCAGTAGTTTCAGAGATAAAGGGGGGGCGGGGAGATGGTTGGACAGACAGACAGACACACGAGTGATCCTATGAGTGTTCCGTTTTTTTCCTTTTGAGGTACGGAACCCTAAAAAGTCGTACAACCCAAGTAAGCTGAATTAATAACGAAAAACTCCGCAAAAAATGAAATTTCATTATTATTCATCAGTGAAATGAATTACTAACGAGGATGACTGTGCTTATAGGTTTGACTTTTAATTACGTCGCCACTGCCGGGGCCATTACTTTGATTAATATTAGTGATAATGCGTATGGTCAGAGTGAAAAGAGTAGTTTCTCTATGTCAGTTTCCGAAGAAATATTTCGAGTTTGACGGAAGGACGGAACGGTAAAGGATATTCTTTATACAGTCAGCAGCAAAAGTTACTAAGCGGGCGCGGTTTTTTTATTATTATGAATGGGCTTACTCATGGCCACAGACTATAGTGTAAACAACATTATTTGCGGTATTTGACGTCTGTCACTCACAACAGCAATACTACGTAAAATGTCTTGCACATCGAAATCACAAAGGAAAACAACTGCACTGCGAACGTTTACGTTCTACGTCTTTTTTTTTAATTTTAGGGTTGGCCGGACACCACCGTTATGAATCTGTAGTCGTCTAAGTAAATCGATATGAATTTTTCTTTTAATAAAAATAAGGAAAAGGTGGATAATTAACTGTAAATATGGATATATTTATCGTCACTTAACAGACAACAAATTTGACACAGAAATAACATAAATAAACTTTAAAATAGATCCCCAGTTAGTTTCAATTTTGACAATGGGTGCGACCTACTCGGTCGGTGTATTAAATGCATTTAGCTTGCGGGAAAACCATATAATACTAGCTTTATTTAAATCACAAATAAAAATTAATTATACGTCACAATTCGATACCTCAGTCTACGTGCCATCCAATCGTAATCGCTTGCTGTGACAATCGATTTGCGTTAGTTACATCTCTATATACGTCAGTCATAATGTGTCAAATACCGCAAATAATGTTGTTTATACTATAGCCGAGGCGTAGACGTGGCCTACGATGGAGCGAGCTCGCCCAGAAAGTGCCTGTTCACTCTTGATTTGAAGGTTGCCGGGTTATAAGAGCACGGAAATATAGACGCCGGCAAGGAATTCCATTCCTTGGCAGTGCGCATGAGGAAAGAAGGAGCAAAGCGCTTCGTGCGAATTGGTGGAATATCTACCAAGTAAGGATGGAAACCAGTCGTGCGTCTAAAAGTCCGATGGTAGAATGGGGACGGTAGAATAAGCTCGTGTAGCTCTTGAACACACTCCCCGAAGTGCAACCTGTAGAATACCGACAGGCTGGCGACTTTCAAAATTACCTCATCATTCATCATTTTTATAATTTTTTCATTCATATCATTTTGAACACATTGCCCGCTTAACAACTTCTGCTGCTGACTGTACCTAATTATTTACAGGATGGCCCAAAAATACATTGCCAATTATTTTACTGCGGCATATTGTTGATAAGTTTATCAAACGTTTGCGTTTGTATATTAAATCTAAAAGACAATATTTTATACATAACACGTTTTATTGTATTTCAATGATGGTAGTTTTAATGTTTAATGACATATGGTAAAAACGTACCTGGTCTACTTATATATATTAAAAAAAATTGTCTTGCTCCGTATTTTTAGGCCATCGTCTATTTAAACAACAAACAATGGCTTTGGTCATCGAGTCGACCACACACACGCCTAAAGAGAAGCATGCCTTGTTCCAATATAAGAATGAACTACTCTTTTCACTCTGGCAGCACAATTATACGAATAATCGGCGCGTGGGACGCTATCTCAACACTGCAGTAGGTTATTACTTAGCAAGCGTTCTAAGAATAACTACTCGTTTTACTCTGGCACGGACATAATTGTATGATTAACTACCGGGAAGGCTATCTGAGCGTTGCAGTCGGTGATTAATATATCACTTATTTTCTTTTGCTTTTCTTAGCGGAAAATGTGAAAAAAATATCTTTTGACGAGGCTAAGCTGTATTAATGGGTCGAAAACGTTACGGAAAGTGTCTTTTCTGTGGACATAATTGTTAGCAATTTAGGTACATTTTAGTGATGTTTTCATTATACAGATTTTAAGAAGTAGAAGTTTTGAACATGCCTATTGTAATAAGGACCCAGCAATAAGGTCAGGCAAGGCAATACAATGAAATAGAGTCTGTTCGGGAAGAGAAGAGCCGTGGAATGTATTGGGCCCCATACATTCCACGACTCTTCTCTTTCCGCACAGACTAACATATTTAATTAACATTTGTTCAACCAGAAACGTCACTTTTCACACTGACAGATCATATCCATAAAAAATATGATCAAATTAACCTGTTTTTACAATCACCGCCCGATTCGAACTTTAAGACACGTCAAATATTACGGCTAGATACGATATGGATTAGATGTGTCAGTGTCAAAAGTGACGTTTCTTCAAACAAAAACGTCACTTTTGGCACTGGAATATCTAATCCATATCGTATCTAGCCGTAATATTTGACATATCTTAAAGTTCGAATCGGGCCGTCAGAATATGCCTCTAGCATGAGTGATCGTCGGCCTCGAAATTTAATGTTATAGAGCGCTACGGCACTACGAATAATTCACTCTACAAAGCAGGAAATTATACGCTCTACGCCGTGCTACGACTCTACGAGGCGTAGAGGAGTACGCGTAGAGTCGGGTTTACTAAAATGTACTACGTCCATCATAAAACACCACCCTGGAGGCCGATTCTAAGTTGAAAAAAGTTATTATTTGAGAATCTTTAAGAGATTGCATATATTCGTGAAAATTTGACCCATACCGCCTTAACCACTGTTGCGGTAATTGCGGTGCGATTCGGGAAATGAATTAGAGATTAAATATATACGATATAGTAAAGATATGTGACGTCTAGGGTGGTTCACGTTTGTATGGGAAAAATTCAAACTAGTTAATTAGTTAGAAAAAGCGGCACCCCCTCATTTTGTTACACTTGTTATGTTGACAAAATACGCCAAGTTTTGTAATCTTATCTCAACTACAAGGGGGTGCTCAAACACTTTGAATTTTTTCGAAGTTGTATGAAATCCAAAAAAAAAGTAATTATTTTTTAGATTTTTATGTAAGTAGTAGTTTTCACATTATTTGAAAGTGTGATTTAAAAGTTATTCGAATCGAGCCGTTGCTTAATATCAGGCGGTTTGTCTGCTCCTTTACCTCAAAAATCATAAAACATGACTATTACGCTAAACTAATACCATTTCTACGTGGTACAAGATTAAATAAAATATCTAAAAAATAAAAGCTCATCCCAATTTGTCTGCCTATACAAATCAGATAATATTAATCACCTTGTCCTGTTAACACATTCACTAACAGGAACACGCTAGGTAAATAAATACATAAAAGGTAATAAAACGCTAAGAACCTAGAAACGCTAAGAACTGCGACCAGTGAACGGAAGAGGCATAAAAGATTCATTCATTTCATTCATTCCTTGGTTACTACCCGTGTTGTGGTCGCTCGAGCGAGGCGAGGGCGAGACCTCGAAAGACCGGTGTAGTGAGACCTTTAAACTTGTAGGTACGTACAAGAAACACATCTCCAGCTCAAATGTCATTACTCGTTAACATATTATATTATTTTAATTTTTAACAAGCAGAAACGTCTGCTAACGATGCTACTAAGCTTAGAATAAATTTATAAGTGGAAAATTTACTGTCTTGGGTGAGACTTGAACTCACGGCCTCAGGATCGATACTCCAGCGCGCTGCCATCTGAGCCACCAAGACCTCATCCATATTATATTATGCCTTATGTATAGAGGTGCCTTATGGCTCACAGACAGATAGACATGAATGAAACTAAATATATGTGTTGCTATCGCTTTTTAATAAGGTTTTATTTAACTTGCAATATAACTATGGTAGAGTCAGACCAAGAATAGTCTGCAGCGGATTTGATAGCCCACGCAGTGCATTGTGTCATTTTAAACGTCAAACTTCTATGAAATTATGACGTATAAATAACACTGTCATTGCGTGAGCTATCAAATCCGCTGCAGACTTTTTTTGGTCCGACTCTATGTACAGTCGCCATCAGATATATCGGAGCGGCCAAGGCGCTCACAAATATCTGAACACTACTCTATTGTCAGGGTGTTAGAGTGCGTGTTCAGATATTGTGAACACCTTGGCCGCTCCGATATATCCGATGGCGACTGTATGTTTGGGTCAAAAAATGAAAGCTAAATTAGGCCCACTTCCCATTATTCGATTGTGCTGAAACTTCACATAATTAATTAAGTATAGGTATGTAAGTTGAGTGACTATGCAATAATATGGTACCATCAAGCTAATCCTGATGGTGGACCCAGAAGGTGGCCATAGGACCTCTGTGATAAAACAACGTGACTAATTGAGTTTGGGTTTGTTAAAATTTTGTTCGATGAGTATTAGTTGCATATTGAAAGAAAAGTACATTCAGCGATAATACCGTGTTTTTATCATAAATAAAAAAAAAATACCACAAACATATTCTTCGGAATTTGGTTATTATTGATTTATGGTTTTAAGTATAAAATATTTCGAATTATATGGTTATTTCTAAGTTTTTGTCAACCTGCGTGTAGTCCTAGTTTTTGCGTGTGGAACACAATCGGCCCCTCGGGCTCTTCCGTTTAATTCGTCCAGGGTTCAATCTTCTGGAGCCGTTTGTTGGGCCAATAATTGGAGGGACCAATCTTTGGGATAGTGGTTGACGGGAATAAATCGTAACCTACTCAATACGAGTAGGTTATGATTTTTACCTGTGGACTCCATAAAAATTGTTTATAATTTTTTTTTTGCATAGAAACTGGAATTGTACTTAAGAGAAGTTTTTGAAGTTTCTAAATATAAAGAGATTATTTATTTATTTAAATTTAGCAAACAATAAAAACATGTCGAGAACTCGAGACCTTAATGAGCGTTTCTTTTATTTTTTGCTATTTTATATATTGTGACCTTTTTTGCCACTTTTGTGTTATTTCTAGTCAGGATCGCAAGCTCTTTTCATCCTTATAGGAGAAAAAAGTGTCCTAAAATTTCCATAAATTTTTCAAACTTTCCTTTTTGTTACCGCCATATAAAGTTTATGGGGAAATGGTAACACAATAGGAAAAAAACTCTGGGACATTTTTTATCCCATTAGGATCGAAAGAACTCGTGATTCTGAGTAGAAATAACACAAAAGTGGCAAAAAAGGTCACAATAATATATTATATAAAAATGGCAAAAAATAAAAGAACCGCTCTAATAGATACAGGCTTAGACATATTATTACTTCTTCCGAGAATGTTTTGCAACTTGATTGCTAGAGTCTAAACTGATATTTACTAGAAACTAAATGAATAACTAAGTACGTATAAGATATGCCCGTACCGTACACTACTAATATTTGTGCTCACTGACACCGTCTTCGAGATAGCTATGTAGACGTTATTAAGACGAAACAGGAGCTGAGTTTTAAATATTTTAGGTAAATATACCCGTCTCGCTAACGGAAGCGGCACCTAAAAGTAGTGCGATAAGGACAAGGCGAAAAATCCTGCGTAAAAATCTCAAAAATCGAGGTTTCGTACTCCTCTGTTTCCTCCTCCAAAACTTAACCAATCGTAACCAAATTTGGAAATCTAAATGATTATGAAATTATCTGTGTCGGACCGTTTTGCTTTTTTGGCTAATTGATATCAGTTTTGAATGCCACGCCTCTCAATGCGGCATAGTCAATTAGGCCATTTTGGCCATTTTTGAAGGGCTCTAGCGCCTTAAATAACAAAAATATCAAAAAAAGCAAAACGGTCCAACACAGATATTGACAATATTAATCTGTGTTGAAAAAATCATTGCTCTAGCTTCAAAAACCACGGAGGAAAACGAGGAGTACGTTTGTATGGAGAAATGACCACTCCCGTTGGCTCTTAACTTAACATTTAATTGTATTAAGGGATTGTACTATTTACACTTGGATTTGATATACGAGTACGCTAGCGTTTGCATACTGAAAGACATACATTATATCATATCTATATCTAAAGTTCACAATGTGGGCCACAAAAACTCCACAGTAAACAGTAGTCGACATAACGTTTAAGTAAACAAACCAGTCTCTCTTGGCGTTACTTTTAACCCTATCTATGGCAATGTATCACATAAGATGCATAAATATGTATTTCATTGTCTGAAGGTTTTTTGTCTGGTCTCATTGTTAATATTAAGAAGTTGATTTCCGATGAAGGAAAATGTTTTCACCTAAGAAAGTATACGTATAGCTATTCATTCCATTTAGGTACCTCTTTAAAATGCGAGACATATTTCGCCACCAACGATTCTATTGTAAAACACAACAATACGTCCAATACTTGAAACACTTTAAAACTTGCCCCTCACTGAAACCTCTGAAGCGTGAAGAAGACTAACTTCACAATTTTAGTAGAAGAAGGATCTAAGCGCCTGTATACTTTGAACGGCGAAATAACTTTTTGGTTTTGACTGTTCTTTTCGCAGCGAACCTTGACTGCAAGTGCTACGTGATAGAGGTATGAAACAGGGCATCTATTCTGTGACTTAAGATTATATTAATATTCAATGTATTTCTGACACCAGCTACCAAACAATAGAAGGTTATTTTAATAGGTTTTTTTATTATAACTAAGTACTACAATTTTATAGTATTTTTTACATAGCTGGGTTCGGTGACATAAACAATCAAAATTGTATCAATCTTGATACAATTTTGTGTTCGACTGGTGTATATATAATGGAGTAGGGATAACTATCAGTGACATGTGTCAGATAAGTGCCAGTCATGTGGACGTGGACCGTTTACCGAAGTCAAAAATAGTTTACTTAGTGATAATACTGATAATGTGACTCGGAATTGAGTTAAATTTTTATTTAGCCGGGTACGGTTATTTACAGAATTTTAATGTGCAGAATGTTTTATTAACCTATGTTTATCTTAATACATCCTCTATTTTTCCTCGTCTCATTTACACTTCCTGAAAAGGAGGCATAATTTTACCACAGCCGTTTTCAGCCACCTAATTAAAAACAGTTAATAATGGTCATTAATTACGGTTAATTTACAGCTATAAGAGAGTTAAATTGGAAAAGTTAAAGTGGCCAATATTCGGGTTAATTTGGGGAGTTTATGGTTTTATATTTCCCGCTATTAGACTCATTAGATTAGGTTAACTCTTTCAGCGTTGGGTTAGGTGGTAAATTACTTTGATTTTTGAATAATTTTAAATAATAAAAATGAATATTTAAATGTTATAGGAAACTGTGTTTATGGCTCAACTGATAACAATACAAAATACAAGCTGATTTAGAATATCTGCTTAGCCTTAAGGTTGATTGATGGTACTGGTATTTTTCTCTTGTGCAATTAAGGTAAATAAATATAATGAGGACTATATTACTTACATAAGAAAACGTACTAATGTTGGGTTTAAAGCACTTAATGTCATTGCCTTATACAGATTATAATGAGAAAAACAAAATTTGATCACGCTACCAAGTCAATCTATTGCGATAAGTAGGTACTTACTTGTCGAAAGTGACGGTTTTGTTTGAAGAATTAAACGTCACATTTGATACTGACATATCTAATTCATATCGTTTCTAGATCCATTAATTGTCATATCTTAAAGTGTGTCAGACTGTGGTGTGAAAATGAGCGTCTAAAATCTGATTTACAACACACGCGCTGTAATCAACATCATAATTCCATGTAGACAAATGATGGATGCCACTGGCCAAAATAAACACCGCGCCGTGGCGGGCCGCCAGTCCCATTTGTCATGTACCCCGTTATGGTTGACAGGCTAAGTGAAACAGACAGGCTGACTGACAGTAGCAATGACAATATAGTAGATTAGAACATGGATTTCCGGTTGGATATTTCGCCGCAATACTAACTGCAGCAGGAAAGCTGGTGCAGCCTGAATTAGAACGGTTCTTTAACGCGTTTTTGCTTAATTTAAAATATTTTATATCTTTTTCTTTATTATGTATATTCTTACATTCATAATATTGTCTTCGGTTACCGCGATAGTTAGTACTCGTGAAATAAAACTATTGAAACGGATTATGAATTCATACTACATCCCGACCCTTTAACCATCAACGGCCACGAACGTTTGTAAAGGGTTCGAAACGTCGGGATGTAGTATGAATTCATAATCCGTTTCAATAGTTTTATTTTTTACATTCATACTTCAAACATGACAAAATATATCTGTAGGCAGGCTGTGTACCTATGGAAATTTGGTAGACACCTACTATAAATATTGATTTTATCAACTGGCTATTTTAGTCCACAGCTGGTCAATTTACTAGAACATATTGATTTGCCGAATATGACCTAGACTTATGGCATTTCTGTGATGTGATTTGGTTTACTTGATATAAGTAGTATATTCACTAATGTACCTATAGGTAGGTATTTTACCTATTTTACTTGCTTATCACCAGACATCTGATTTTAGGGGCAGAATTTAAAGACAAGTAAGAAGTTAAATATCGATAAACTCAAGTATCGATATTTTTAGCATACACTAATGAACATGAAAAACACTGTAAGTGCGTATATTTTTGTAAGTATTGAGCTATAATATGGTAAATATTTGTACGAACAGGAACAAATGTTTGTTTTCATCACACAAATAAATGCCCTTACCGGGATTCGAACCCAGGACCATCGGCTTCCCAGGCAGGGTCACTACCCACTAGGCCCGACCGGTCGTCAAGTACAATTTTAAATATAACTACGTTGACATGAAGAATTCAAAATGTCACAGAGACGTTCAGATATGCTTAAGCTTCCTTTAAAGAAGTTGGTTCCATCGATCGAGACCGAGGCTTGCCAAGAAATGTGCGGCAAAGAGCCAGGGCCTAGATTCTCCTGTAATGCATATAATTCTAATCTAATATTGGTCTATAATTATAGCCTCTAGTCGCCGATAAAAACTTAAGGGGTTGTCTATTGTTTGTCCGAAAATTATATAAAATAATACTCATATGCCCGTATTTTATTTGCCCGAATTGTTTGTTTACCATAAAAATGATGTGACATACTCTTTGTTTACCCGATTATTAGATTCCAGAACGTACGAGTGCCATACGTGTTGTTGTCCATATTATTAATTGTAATAATATTATTTAATAGAATATTTAACCTCACCTAACCCAATTTTGCAGTAGTATTTCTTTTCTGTAAGGGTCGCAGTTCAAACCTAACCTAACCAATTTTTCTAGTAGCATTTGGTTTCTGTAAGGGTCGCAATTCAAACCTAACCTAACCCACTTTTCTGATAGCATTACTTTTCTGTAAGGGTCGCAGTTCAAACCTAACCTAACCGATTTTTCTAGTAGCATTTGGTTTCTGTATAATAAAATTGATTTTATGGGAAACAAAGTTTCTGGCACGTGACTAATATAGTAAACAATAAGTATTGCATATGTAATTATGGGAAACAATATAATGGCTGTTGACTATTATAGCAAATGAAATTATGGCAAATGAAATTCTGGCAAGTGGGTGTATACCAACTTAAGGTGCAGTGGGTTCAGCCAGCAGACTTTTCGATCATAATAATATTGCCAAAAATATAAATAGCAATCACGCTTCAAAAAAATGCGTAATGTTTTTTTGGTCGGACTTATCGATTACTTTTTTTTTGTTTGAAATATTTATTTAAAACGATCTGGGGATCTAGGGGTCCGCTCAGTGCTCAGTAAGCTGCGTTGAGTAAAGGAACTGCACTCACGGCACCTTAAACTACCAAGTCAAATGCAGTTTTAACTTCTTTAAAAACTTTCAAAATAAAATAGAATTGAAGGCCTAGGTGGCTTTATAATACGGCCCTAAACCAATTTTGTCGCTACTAACGCTAAGCTGACAATGCGCATGCTCGGACGGTGGCAAATTTACAAACTTTACAAAATCATAATATAATAAGTCATCATCATCATATCATAAGCATTGTTTTAAACAATTTCATCGTGAGATATCTATACTACCTATCAATAGTATTGTGACTATTGCAAGGTTTCAAAATCACGTTGATAAAATATATTCTGACCTAAAGTCAATATGAGGTGATAGACAATCTTACCCAATAGACGGTCTTCGCCACATTGGGTACCAATATTTCGACGTTGCGTTTCCATCATCATCATCTTAGCCTTTATCCCATATCCTAGGGTTTGGGGTCGGCTCTCCGTATCATTTTGCGCCATTCTTCTCTATTTTGCGTCATGTCAGGGCTTGCGCCTATCGTCCTCAAATCTTTCGACACTGTGCTCATCCATGTCGTAGGGGGGCGGCCTCTGCCCGTCCTATTTTCGGGTATGTCATTTAGGGCTCTCTTAGTCATGTGGTGGTCGTCTCTTCGCATCACGTGGCCAAACTAGCGCAGTCGGCTCTCGCACATTTTTTCGGCAATAGGTGCAACCTTGAACGTTCCACGGATATGATTATTCCGGACCCGGTCCATCAGCGTCACTCCTCCTGCCCATCTGAGCATGCGCATTTCTGTGCAGTGCATTACGTGCTCTTCCTCCTTACGCATGCATTCGACGTTGCGTTTCCCTTCCGCAAAATTGCGATAGTTAGAAATATAAATCAAAAATCAATACCAATATAATCTCAATGCGTCGAAATCGCATTCCGCAATATTGTCAGGTGTATCTTTTCCAAGTTAAAAGGACATAAGTCACAACAATTTCATACTGAAGTGACACCTGTTTAGAATGAGGGCAGTAATGTGCCGAAAGATTTGCAGTTGCCATGTGACAACTGGACAAAAATGGAATGGACCATCGTGCCAAGTATCGGACATTGTTACGTTGTTTTTAAATTTTCAAGCCTATTTAGTATCTAACTCGTTTTGGCTTCAATCTATGAATCGTTTGCTCAATGTTAAGTATAAAGGATGACTCACGTTAGACCGGGCCGTGTCCGGGCCCGAGCTTCCGACGCATCGTTTTCTATGGAAAGCATCACGTGATCGCCTGTCATGTCATAGAATAGTTAGCGCCGGAAGCTCCGGCTCGGACACGGCCCGGTCTAACGTGAGTCATCTTTAAGGATGGACCAACGTTTTTCTTGTTCTTATTATGTCCCGGCAGCCAGGAGACAGTATTATTAAGCATGCCTATATGTGAAATCTAGCAATCTATCGGTAGTTGTTTACTTTTCCCCGTTTCTTTAAAATCTCGTTTTCACTGAGCAAAAGTAATGTTTTCATCTAACATCAACTGGTTTAAGGAGTCATTTGAGGGTAGATTTTGTTTACTTTCATTTAAATACCTAAAGATACAGAGTATAGGTATACTCGTACCGTTTATATCAAACAGTAAATGCCATAGCTAACAATGTAAGTTGGTCACAAACTAGGGGCTCTTGAACTTGGTAGCGAGGCAGCAAGTTGGCCAAGTCGCGATCATTAGTGTTCGTGACGTCACATTTTGTGGACTTCGTAAATCTAACAAGCGATTTACATTCTCGCGCGAGCCACGAGACGAGCCGCGAGCTGCGCCACGAGACGCTAGTGTAAGCGGTGGGCTCGCGGTTCGTCTCGTGGCTCGTAAGCTCGTCGAGCTAATATAATTTAAACACTAACGGCACGGCATAAGGTTTATAACCGAATGACAAGCCGAACGCGAGTGTGTCGAGGCGAGCCACGAGACGCGCCGCGAGCCGAGCCGCGAGCCGTGAGTCTAAACCGGCTATAATAGGCACACTATACGGAGTATTTACGAGTAGAACGGCTACCACTAGTTTGACACTGACGTATTCGCTAGCGTGAGCGTAACTTACTTTCAAATCGCGCTCGTACTGGCATATTAAGTAGGAGCGAGATGTATTGAAAGTAAATTACGCAGACGTTAGCGAATATGAGTCACTTAACTTCAAACTCGGGTAAATCCATCTGTCAGATTATGCAATTTTGGTATTAAGAAAAGTTAATAGGGTAGATATTTGCTGAGAGGGATGGATTTGCCCGAGTTTGAAGTTAAAAAGTGACACATAATATGTCAGTTTGACACTGATAAGGTAGTCGTGGTAAGGCTATAGTTATAACTTAAAGGCATAATAATATATGATGGATGATGTTATTGGTATAATAAAGCAGATGTCTTATTTGTATCAGTATATGTTCGAATTGGCCTTTAAGTTATCTTACCGTGATCTTAGCAACATAATTAATATCATTATACCTCTTAAACTTCCTCAAACACCTAAACACAAATCGTGGTAACAGTAAGCCGATTATAGATCGTTACAAACTTCATTCCACTGAAGTTCTAAGATAGAGATGCCACGAATTTTGGCCGAATACCGAATATTTAGCAAAGCGTAACGAACCACTCGCCACTTGCACCATCCCACTAATGGCTCCTCTACACGATGGGCCAGCGCCGGCCACTCCAAGGGACGCAGGCATGCGGTAGAATGAGACAGCAATATCACTTGCTCCCTCTAACGCATAAATGCGTCCCTTGGAGTGGCCGGCGCCGGCCCATCGTGTAGAGGAGCCATAAGAGCGTTTTCACATTGTCCGATCCGATAACGGATATAAGATCCTACATATAAAATACGCGTATATGAAGATAGATTAAAGGAGTTGGACCTGATAACCTTGGAGCGGCGAAGGCAACGCGGTGACTTGATAGAAACGTATAAAATACTCACAGGACACTACAACGTTACGTTACGCGATATTTTTACTCGCAACATAAATGACAGACTGAGAGGACACTCTCTGAAACTGACACGGACGCAGAGTAGTAGCAACCCCAGACGACACTTCCTATCTAACCGCGTAGTGGAAGTGTGGAACAGTTTACCCGAGTCAGTGATCAATGTACCTTCGACAATGTACCTACCTAAACTCTTTTAAAAACAAACTCGATGAACACTTTCGTAGACTACAAAACACAAGTGGACTTAGTGGACATTGATGTGCACGTATCAGCTTTAAGCTGCCTGTGCATTCACATATAATAATAATATAAAAGTGGCCGAATAGGCCGAATGCCGTCACATCACTACTCGAAAGTCCCAAGTCCGTTGTGGTCGATTGATGTTGTCAAGTTTGTAAAGTTTAATGGCCACGCTTGAATTTGCATGGACAGTCTGTTTATATTACTTAATGGTACCTACTTTAAATAAGAACTTATTGACACCCCTGGAGTTGCGGGCGTCCATAGGCTACGGTGACTACTTAGCATCAGACGGGCCGTATGCTTATTTGCCTGACGTGGAATAAAAAACGTAACATATATTATGTCTAGTAAATAGTGTTTGTTGCTAATAATAATAATTATTATTTTTTTATTTTATTAGCCTATAGGAGTGTCCCACTGCTGGGCAAAGGCCTCCCCTCTTTCCCGCCATTTGGTCCTATCCGATAATTATTATACAAAGAAAATAGAGCCTAGTGGTAAGACTGCCTTAGCAGTGTCAAACTGACATATTCGCTAGCGTCTGCGTAACCTACTTTATATACATCTCGCTCGCACTAATATGCGAGTACTTACGAGCGAAAGTAAGTTACGCACACGCTAGCGAATATGTGAGTGTGAAACTGGTGCTAGCCGTACAGCCTGACAAAAAAGAGTAGAAATTAAAAAGTGGCAACACTGTAGTGTCGTCCCTTTCTACCGTATTCGAACTTCAAGATATTCACAAGAGAAGACACGTACTAGATCCATTCTAGATACGTTATAGTTTAGATATCAACTAGTTCTCTTTTGCAGCGCAATTCGGGCAACCAATGTCACTTTTACGTTAGATAGAGTAAGATATCTTATTAGATGTGAATTGGACCTCTAAATCATATCCTGTGGAAATCGTTCAACAGTATCTCCAGAATTGCGCAAATGTCAATTTTGACAGGTTAGATCTTAAACATATCGTTATCGTATCTTGGTGATGTCTAAAAGATGTCTAATAGGTATATGTCTATTTCAAAATCCGAATCGGGCCCTTTCAAATCAATTTATATAAGAGAACGGGACGACACTACAGTGTTGCCACTTTTTAATTTCTACTCTTTTTTGCCAAGCTGTACAGGTATAGTTAGTTGGATACTTGATTAGTGCCCCCTGCCCGCTAGATTACTCAAATACCACCTGAAAAAAGCCTTTAAGGCACTGACATAAAGTATAAATTCACGTGGCTTAAAAATTTGAAAAGACTTGTGATTTTTTTTCGCCAAACACAGTCTTTGTCCGGTGTATTTTCAAATGGCATTTGTTATTAGTCCGGTAGGTCAAGGCTGGCTCTGATGTTATCATAGACAACAGTGTTGTTATCTTTGCTGCCACTTGGCTCCACACTAGCCTCGTGCCGCCCACCATACAAAATTATAGTCAAGGAAGTTAGAATCTTGTTGTGTTTTCTATTAGGTTGAATTTCATTTGTTCGAAAAGTTTACGAGACAATTGAAATGCTACCTAATTTACTTTTAATTAAGGTTGACATTGCATCGAAACTGAGTGTACATCCTAATGTACATTGGGCGGCACGAGGCTAGACTTAGGTTGCATACAAACTTGTTAACATTTAAATATCTGGGAGACAGAGCTTTGCTCGGAAAACATAAAAACTCAAAAATGCGCGTCCCAGAGATAAGACCAAGCTAGACCGATTTATTGCCCCCGTAAACTACCATATATACACTGTTAAAAATTATGTAATTTTAAATTAAATTATGTAATTTTACATGCAAAAAAATTACATAATCCTGTAAAATTCCCGAAAAATCTGGGAAATTTACGGAAAAATATGACATTTTACGTAATTCTCGTAAATTTTTACGAGAATATATATATATAAATCAAGAATTGCTCGTTTAAAGGTATTAGACAGATTAGAGTATATAGATAGATCAGATAGATAGATTATACGTCGGAGCGACGTGCTAATCGGACGCATTGTGCCATGATCCTAAGTCACTTTTCCGGCGCGATTCGGGAAATTAATTAGAGATTCACTAGATATGAAATAGTAAAGTTATGTGACGTTCCACGGCAAAAAGTACCTTATGACGGCTGGCGCTTACGTCTCATAGCGCCGCAATAATATTAGAGCGGCGTTAATAATTATTATTACGCTATTATAGCGTAAGCGCTAACCGCCATAAGGTACCTTTACCCGTGGGACGTCACATATCTTTACTATATCGTATCTAGTTAATCTCTAATTCATTTCCCGAATCGCGCCGTTCGACTGCTAAAATAATAGTACCCCGCTTACAACCCCTCTGGTTTTGCGGGTGTCCATGGGCGACGGTGATCGCTTACCATCAGGCGATTCGTCTGCTCGCTTGCTTCCTATTACATAAAAAACCGGCCAAGTGCGAGTAGGACTCGCGCACGAAGGGTTCCGTACCATTACGCAAAAAAACGAAAAAATAAAACACGTTTGTTGTATGGGAGGCCCACTCAAATATTTATTTTATTCTGTTTTTAGTATTTGTTGTTTTAGCGGCAACAGAAATACATCATCATCATCTATATCTTGTAAATTTAAACTGATTAGCTATCACGGTTCATGAGATACAGCCTGGTGACAGACAGACAGACGGACAGTGGAGTCTTAGTAATGTAATTAGGGTCCCGTTTTTACCCTTTGGGTACGGAACCCTAAAAAAGGTACCTATTTTAGCTCTGCTGTAGCCGAGTAGGTAAAAAAGAAAAATGACAGCCTAAATGTATGACCCAGCCTTCAAACAATTATGAACTCACATAATTAGATAAGTCCACAAACGGACGGCGGGACTTTTTTAGGGTTCCGTAACCGAAACAAACTGGGCACTAAAGGCGTATTCTGGTTATAATATCAGGTTATAAATATGATCTGGATTTATTATGGATGTAATCTGTCAGTGTCAAAGGGGACGTTTATTCTCCCGAAAACGTCTGACAGATCATTTCCATAACAAATCCAGATCAAAATCATAACCTATTTATTTCAATCAAAACGCGCGTCTTATATAGATGTGTAAAATCTTCATTGATTCGAATCCTTTTTTTTTACTTTCGCACGATAGAAAAAAACACGAACTATATATTATGCAGGTGTAAATCGCACTTAAAAAATTTGTAACAATTTATGCACAAAAGGTAAAAACACAAAAATTGCTTCTAAAAATGCACAAAATTAATTTTTGAGGGAAATCATTACTTTTTTTGTCAAAACTTAGGGCGATTGTGCACTACAATGAATTTTACTGTCCGGCAGTCCGAGTTTTCATGATCCGATATGGCATGAAAAAAACGGATGATTGGCTTGTGCACTTGTCCGTCTTTTTACTCGCAGGTGCGGCGCAGTGGCATGAAAAAAACGGATGATTGGCTTTTGCACTTGTCCGTCTTTTTACTCGCAGGTGCGGCGCAGTGGCATGAAACACACACCCCCCCTAGCCCGCCCCCGCCCGGCCAAGTCATGAATAATACTAATTCCAGACGCAGTGCACAAGCATAAACACGTTTTTCATAGCTGTCATCTCGGACCGGAAAAAAACTGTCCGGAATGGGCAAAAGCAAAAGTAAGGTCGGACGGTAAAATTACGTCTAGTGCACAAGCTACTATATACATTTAATGGCGTGCCATATCGGACCGTAAAAACTCGGACTGCCGGACAGTAAAATTCATTGTAGTGCACAATCGCCCTTACAAAGTAATATTCAAAAATAAGATATCGCGGTCCCGAGCACGCACATCCATCTCGCCCACGCTTACGCTCAGTGAGAGTGAGAGAAGAACACGAACCTCATTCTTTCAACCTTTCATGTTTTTCATGACGTTCCAGAAAAAGAAAGGCCCCTGTGCAGCCTTTTGTTTTTTTCTTTTATCGTTTAAAAATGAACCTACCATTACGCACAGTCCGACACACACTTGGCCGTTTTTAGGGTTCCGTATTCAAAGGTTAAAAACGGGACCCTATTACTAAGACTCCGCTGTCCGTTTGTCCGTCTGTCCGTCTGTCTGTCCGTCTGTCTGTCACCAGGCTGTATCTCATGAACCGTGATAGCGAGGCAGTTGAAATTTTCACAGATGATGTATTTCTGTTGCCGCTATAACAACAAATACTAAAAATAGAATATAATAAATATTTAAGTGGGGCTCCCATACAACAAACGTGATATTTTTGCCGTTTCTTGCGTAATGGCACGGAACCCTTCGTGCGCAAGTCCGACTCTCACTTGGCCGTTTTTTTAACAAGCAAACTTCAACCCAATTATCCTACACGGGCCTATCTTATAATTTCATTTTGACGAAATTATGTTATCCTCCTGAAAAATATGATCCAAGGCATAATTATATTGCTGTCTCGCCCATGATGCCGGTTGTCAATGTCACTGAGCGAGATTGACAGCAATATAATTATGTGCGTGCAATAGAGATAGCAGGACTTCCGGTTCGAGCGCCATCTTGATTTATTTTATTTTAATAGGTACAATAACATACATAATGCAGGCAAACAACATTGTAACATTTCTTACATAAGCAACTTATACATTACTTACATTACGATTATAATTGTACACAACATTATCATGGAATAATAATTATTAAGCTAAATACAAATTTTGACTAAAAAAACTTCTGTTATTAAAGATAATAAAAGAATATAGTACAATATAGTTAGCACGATAAGATAATAAGTATTTACTTACAATTTTGGGACAACAAAACATTTTTGAACTCATGTAAAGAAATGTTCAAAATATCTAAATCAATATCCAAGTTATTATATGAACGACACATTCTAAAGACAGGCGCATTATTGGATACATTGTTATTAGGGACCATAGGCAAGGCAATTCTCGATTCCGTGTTCTCTTATTGTAGGCTCTAATGGAGACATAATCCATGAGGTTACTGTCGAGACCGCCATGCACAATTTTATGAAGTGTAACCAGATCAACAACGTCGCGCCGGGACGATAGTGATTGTAAATTATATGTAAGTCTATCTGTATATTCGAGAAGCACTCGGCGCGTTTTATTTTTAGCGGAAAGATATCGTAAAAACTTTGCCTGTATTTATTCCAATCTATCAGTGTGTGTCTTATAAATTGGTTGCCAAACCGACGAGCAGTATTCGAGCGTAGTTATACTAACGCGGAGTTTAGAACAATTAGGCTGTTTGACACTTTGAAAGGTTTTGCACTTCGCTTGATAAAACCAAGCATGCGTTGATAGTCACGAGTCTTGATTAATTCCTTCGTTTTTTGCTCATTAATATTGTTTAATAGTGTAATATCGATAGCTTATTATTATACAGTAAACTAATGTGGTAGTTGGTGGTAGTGTGCAGTGAATGGAGAATTAATCTTAAAATGCGTTTAACCACCAGTCCGGTAGTCCACGTGCTACTTGTAAAGTCCAGCTACCGCTTTACAAGAGTTAAAAAAATCACCGTACACTGTCTTGTACTAATCGTACAATTTTAGTCGACGTATTTAGCTCCTAATACCTTGATACTGACGAAATAGTCCCACTGGACTGAAGCCATAATTTTAAAAGAATGAATGAATAGAGATAGCAACAGGCGGGTGAATGTACGATAATCTATCTGGAAAGCGTCCCTTGTTTACTAACTTCATCAACAAATCGTTTTGAAGTTTTATAAACTCTGGCTTACTTGGAGATTAGCTGATTTGACTGGTTTGTGTGCTACCATAATTGGATTATATGAAACCCCCTGGTGTATTAACAGACACATACTAATTGAGTGCCTCTAGATCCCTAAAACGTGATATAGTGTGAATCCAGTACGGATATACATAATAATTATAGTGTGTAAATCCAATACGGGCAATAAATTAAACCAGGTATTTATAGAATTTATCCGTGTAATTATTATTTAGGAACAGATTGGAATGATTAGTTTCATACCGGGAGCTCGAAAACAATACAAAAGTAATCACGGTCCATATCACGGTCGATATAAGTCTAGTACTAAATAAGAAGTTTTGTTAATTTACACTTAATTATGACCCCGTATTAATTTTTGAAAATTTACCGAGCTGCTTTTTATAGTATAGGCCGATAAGAAATTGTAGAAAATTATTGAGGGCGCCACTTCCTATGTAACTGTCACATTTTTGACGATCAATGACACATGGTAACAATTTAGTATGGATTTTTTTTAGTTCCATTTTATTTAATTTCTACTAGAGACCAAGAAAAGTTTGCAGCGATTTTGATAGATTTTCTTGGTCTAACTCTATTTTATGTCACACTAATAGTGACGCTATAACTGCCAACAAGCGAGGACAGTTGCTTTAAAAAGCTCTTATCTCGTAACATTGCGGGCCAAATTATTTTGTATGGTTAAAATGTTTATTGTGTTTCTAAGCAAAATTTATCTCAATACAGTTTGAATATTCGCCCGTATTGAATTTACTCACTGTATGTTTTACAGGCCAATTCGAAAGTGCACTGACATCAACCCAATCTTGAATTCATATCAGTTAGCTGTGTTTCGCTCAGATTTGTCCGCACAAGTATCAGTGCTTTAAAATTTGTTAAGTTTATGATTTTGTCATGATATGCAGCGATTCATGTTAATAGGGTATTATACTGTATTTAAAATAAATTATTTTACACCATGCATGAAATAAAGCACCAGATAATTATTAGAAAAACACAGATAGGAGTTATTTTTAAACACAAGTTCTATTGAATAAATCGGATAGAAATATAAAAAGTAGGTGAGTTGACCGTGACGTCACTATACACGTTTTCATATAAATTCCATATTAGGAAATCGTTTTGACAGTTCTAAAAAAAGTAGCTATTGGCATATCGCTCGTACAATTGGTGGATGTGAGTTGCACCGCGAGTCATCCCAACTCTTAGAGGATATAACCAACGGAGACGCCATGTCTTAAATTTTCGGTACAAAATAGTCTGCCGTTTTTTGCGGGGGAGGGGCACATCAAATGTATAGGTACGTCATGTCAGATAAACGTCAGTCCATACATATGGTTGACAAGTTGTTGACCATTGGCCGCCTATTTTCGACAGAGGGGTACGCCTGTTAATGGCGGCTCCATTGTTAATTACTCCGAGTCCCAACTAGCAAATCTATGTGCTATTAAAGTCGAGAGCACGTTCTTGTTTTCGCTTTTTGATGCTATAAACGGTATAAAAACACTCGAATAAAAGTCCTGTAAACACTTACTCAACGCGAAAAAGGCGCACTTTATACAGGCTAAAGTGTTTTAATTGTTATAAAGCTTGAGTAAGCGCTATATAAAGAGGCCCACTGATTAACAGTCCGCCGGGTGGTATCTGCCTGTCAGTTCGGAACTGTCAACTATTTGTTCTAACTGACAGGCCGATTCCGTTCGGCGGACTGTTAATCAGTGGGCCCCTTAAGACGCAAATCAATGCTGTAAGATTTGAATATCGCAACCAAACCAAAATTGTTAAATTAGAATCGACTTCTGATCCCAAAGTTGGGGACCCCAACTCGTGATATATTCTGATATGATATAATGTTTAAATAAGCAATATTATTAAGTGCGCGTGTACAGTGTTAAGAGATATGCCGCGAATTTTAATGAATATGCTAAATAATAGGTACGTCTATTGTTTAAGGAGAAATATGCTTTAACTATTTTGTTATTGAAGTATGAATTGGAATAGTATTTTTCAAACCGAGACTATGCCCGGTCAAGCATTAATGATTCTTTGTTACAAAATTTTATTTAGCTTACTGCGTATATACCTATCTATATCTCTTTGTACCTATGGTGCTTCAAATTTTAACTTAAATTTGAACCACTTCCGGGTGTCTTATTGAGCTGAAATTTCGCATAGGTACTTCCAAATTTCCGATGACAATGCAATAATATGCTAACATGGAGCTGATCAATAATATGCTAGCCAAAGGAACTCTTCGACGGAAAAACATAAACACATTGAGTTTAGGCTCATTTGAAAGATCTCGAGAATAAAAGTGTGTATCAAAAAAATATTTTTTACGATAATGTTAATAATTTATGTAATTTAACTATCTCTAATTTCTCTTAACATTAAAGCAATCTTTTTTTATTTTTCAGGTATGCAACCGCCTCTGTGAAATAATTTAATAACGAAGAATGAGTGAGTATTTAACAACAGAGTCTATGCGGAAAGAGAAGAGTTGTGGAATATATGGGGCCCAATACATTGAAAATCATGTCAAAATAAACAAGTAAATAGGTAATAGATATGTACAGTGTAATATGAGAATCGATATCAACTATCAATAATTGACGGCCTTAATGGTCCACCCAATCCATCCAATTCTGGTGTTATCATTCAGATATCTAGTGACGTCACAGTTGTCAGATTTCAATACGTCCAATTATCGAGAGTGGTGAATGGTTAATGTTACTCACCGTGATTTGGTATTCATGGATGATTTTAGTTAACATCTTACCATATTATTATATCAAGTTCTGAAGTGAAATGTAAGTTTTGTTTGTTTCATTTTATCCATTATGCGGAATAAACAACGTTAAACGGTTGTGAGACATAAACAACGTAAAATTATTCAATGTTAGTATTGAATAATTTTACGGTTTAGACTCACTTGTTTTTAGAAAAGAAAGGAGACCTAGGCTCTGCGAAACATGTCGCGCGAGTGAGTCTAAACCGTTAAATTATTCAACAACGTTACATTTAATAAATACAATTCCGGCCAAGTGCGAGTCAGACTCGCGCACGAGGGGTTCCGTACCTTTACGCAAAAAACGACAAAAAAAATCACGGTTGTTGTACTTAAATATTAATTTTATTTTGTTTTTAGTACTTGTTATAGCGGCAACAGAATTACATCTTCTGTGAAAATTTTAACTGTCTAGCTATCACGGTTCTCGAGTTACAGCCTAGTGACAGACAGACGGACAACGGAGTCTTAGTAATAGGGTCCCGTTTGTGCAAAGGGGAACCTTTGGGTACGGAACCATAAAAAAGAGAATCCAAAAGAACTTAAAGCAACAATAAACATATAAAACTCCAACGCACACAAAACCGATAGCGGGTTTAAGGAAAGCAATACCCCGTTATCACGCCATCTATCGGGATCGGGAGTAAACAATAAGAAAGTCGCCGGGAAAGGTTCTTATCTGCGGAACACCCGAACAAGCACAAGGCGGTTGTTAGGAGCCATTTATCTTGCCGTATCTTTACGGTTTAAGAGTCATAATGCAATTTTGACCGACTTCCGAAAACGAAGAATGGTTTTTAGGGTTCCGTACCTAAAGAGTAAAAACGGGACCCTATTACTAAGACTCCGCTGTCCGTCTGTCCATCTGTCTGTCTGTCTGTCTGTCACCAGCTGTGTCTGTCACCAGCTGTGTCTATCACCAGCTGTGTCTCATGAACCGTGATAGCTAGACAGTTGTAATTTTCACAGATGTTGTATTTCTGTTGCCGCTAGAAGAACAAATACTAAAAACAGAATAAAATAAATATATAAGTATGGCTACCATACAACAAACGTGGTTTTTTTGCCGTTTTTTTTTTAATGGTACGGAATCCTTCGTGCGCGTGGGCCGACTCGCACTTGGCCAGTTTTTTTTACGTTAAAACATAATTATTTCATTTCTTATTTATATTGCATGCCTATCGTAGAATAGTACATATGGAATACATTTTATTTTAAGACCACTGATTATATCAAAACACTATGTGCTTCCAATAAAAATATTTTCATAATGTCAATATTATCTAGAGAGGAAAATGGAGACTTCCTTTCTATGGAGATGTATAAAGAAGCGGTCGCCCATTATCCCCTTAAAAAATAGTATAATCGCAGTAAAGCTACCAACTTAATCCTTATTTTATTTTAACTTACAAAACTTTTTTTTTTTGCCCTTGTTCCGTAAAAATAACAAAAAAAAACACTGAAGGCATGTTTGTCTAATCCGCAGATTTATCCCAAAACCTAGCTCACATGCCTTCAGATGTCAGGAATAGGAAAGATAAATTAGGACCTTAATCTGTCTATGGTTAGATTTAGGTACGGATTCCTCACTGGCTCTGTGCCCCTAGTACAGTCACCTGCAATATTATGTTACACAACGAAGGCCGCAAAAACATCTGACACGATCTTATTTGTAGAGCCATAAGAGCGTGTCACATATTTTTGCGGCCTTCGAAGAGTAACATATTATTGCAGGTGACTGTACATGCGATAATATAGGTGCCCAAATATTTGCACACGCAAAAACTTTAACACTCTTATGTCTGTATTTATGTACCTATGTATGCCACTTTATAGAACATAAAAAAGTTCACAGAAAATAGATCAAAATAATAAAAATGTATGTACAAAAGCGAATTTATCCCTAAAAGGGAGTTCTAGCTAAGCTTTAAGAAACTGATAAAGGGACAAACTCTAAAAGGTAAGAGGCAACTTTAATATTAACAATAACGACCCGTATAATACTTATGTCACATGTGTCTTTGGTTTATAATATTTTGGCAAATATTTAAAGACGTACGCTACTTCATACACGTTGTTAGGGTTCCGTACCCAAAGGGTAAAACGGGACCCTATTACTAAGACTCCGCTGTCCGTCCGTCCGTCCGTCCGTCTGTCTGTCACCAGGCTGTATCTCACGAACCGTGATAGACAGACAGTTGAAATTTTCACAGATGATGTATTTCTGTTGCCGCTATAACAACAAATACTAAAAAGTACGGAACCCTCGGTGGGCGAGTCCGACTCGCACTTGCCCGGTATTTTTTTAACGTATCTCCCGTGGTAACATGCGAGAGTTATCGAAAACTAATAAAAACCTGCGTGATAAAACGGTGTCCGTCACTTTCTATCCCGCAGAGTTAAAAAGTTACAGTTATTTTATCACGTGGATAAATGTGGATAAAGCGATCCATAATACGCCTGCTGGGTACCTCACTTTTTCATATTAGTGCGACAAAGACGTTAGCGTTTCGTTCGCTATGGAGCGTAAAGAATTGGCATCTTGGCTACGCGCCCTAGTGTATCTCTACTTGTTTGTTTTTGCCACAAGTTCTGCTGTAACAAGCCCCAGTGTTTTTCCTGTTGAAACTAACGTTTTTGCGTATTTTGATCCAGGTTCGGATCATTTACACGAGGATAGTTGAAAGCGTGGTAAACAGAGGTTTATATTTCAAAGCGTACAGAAAGTGCGAAAGCAGAGGCTTAGCTTAACCTCTTGTTTGGCTATGACAAGGATCCTCAGTGAATTTTTAGTCATTTTTTTTTTCATTGTTTCCAATTTCTGCTGCATCACAACCGAGGTTTAACCCCAATTTTTGACCACCACCCATGAAGTTTAAGAAATAAAGAATCCATCTGCATTTTTAACATCATGCTTAGTTGTGCAAAAACTATTGTGTAACGCTAAAGATTCCATTTTTCGAACCACTGGAATCTTTAGCTTGCTCGGGTATCAATATTAGCACGAGCGGCTAAGCAACAACTTTGCCCCCTTCTAAAACACAATTTTTTTCAACCCGAAGAAAATATTAACTGTAAGATATCAAATCCAAATGGATGTTATTAAATATTTTTCATTCAAAATCATCATTTAAAAGTCAATTCTATTAGCAAACATAAGAAAATTTGCTTTTGATTACTTTGCCTCACATGTGAATAAAATGCAACTATGCTATCAGTTTTTGAACAATCAAGAGATCCTTTACCAGTTGGTGTGGTGAAAAAAAAAAAGGTTTAGCTCTAACAACAGTAAGAACACCACTTGGTGGTTGCTACGTCCTAGTAGGGTCCATAATTGTACTTAGTTATAAGAACATCTATAACACCACACCATGATTGCAACGAATGAATGGTTTATGATTTTGTATACCTATTACTTAAAAATTTTAACATCGAAATATCGAAAATCCTTATTTGTCTCTCAATCGCTTTATCATATTCGAGCTATAAGAGGCAGATTATGTTTTTTGATTTATCCATGTTGGCGATAGACCCTCAGGCTTCGAGTGATTTAACTCAACATAAGTACCTCAACTATTTCAACCAAATAAAAGAACACGTTCAGGTCGTGTCATACCAGTTTAAAGAGTTAGCAGAGGACCGGAGAGTTGGAGATTGCTCCACCGACAATAGCACGGCTCTTAAATAGATTAGATTCGTTTCAATCGTTTTATTTCATGAGTATAACTATCGCGGTAAACGTAGACAATATTAAGAACTAAAAACAACTAAAAAAGTAAATTCCCTGTAATGTAATATTGTCTGTGGCAAGATAGGTTGGGAGTTTACGAGCGTTTACGGAGCTTCTGATGAGAACCGTTTTACATGCGCTGTACAGTCGACGTCATAGATATGTTTACACTGTTTGCCTTATTACAAGGGAGTAAGGTGCAAAAGTGTAAACATATTTTTGACGTCGACTGTACAAATTAGGGCTTCTATGAAACCTCCGTAATTTTCCGTATTATACGCCGAGGCGAAGGTTAAAAACCTTCTTTTTTAAATACCACATCGGTGGCAAACATGCATGCGGGCCGCCTGATGGTAAGCGGTCACCGTAGCCTATGGATGTTACATTCGATATCTACGGGATTAAATTTATTACCAGTAATTCTCTGCGTAGTGACTTTATAGGTCCTACTGAACAACTTTTATTATGGGACCAATGCCGAAAATACGAAAAAAATCCGTTTCACTTAAAAATGACCCAACTCACAGCTCAAAAAACTTTTAAGATTATTAATCGCAGACTTTCTAAAAAGCTCAGGCGATTTTTTCTAAAACTCATTGAAACAAGTAACTTTAGTTGTTAGACTGGTTAGCAATAAAAATTGTAACTTCATTTTGTAAGACGTAGGTAGTAGATTTATTGCGATAATCAACTTTCTAATGTCTATTAGAAAATTGTCTACGTCTACGTCTGGGTGTCTACCCAGCCTACGTTAAAAACGCCCTGTACTTATTATAAGTCATGATTTGAACTCGCAATGTCACAGATAACTTACACGCATATTAAATAATACGAGTAAGTATCGGGATTGCCAGACGACCGGGTCACATTGACTAATGTCACGAGGGAGATTTGCTAGGCTGTGTACTGTGAAATTTGTTTTGTGCCTTAATAAAGAAAGATGGATGCCTAAGTGTAAATGACACTTTGGGGTCAATGTATGTCAAATAGTGAATACAGTGGAACCTCGATAGCACGAATCTCAAACGCTAAAAAAAACGTCATATAACGAGGTTTCGTCTTGTAGAGGGCCTAAGACTTAGGGAGGTTCGTATAAGTTTTTGTTTGTCTTAAAGAGGCTTCGAATTACAGAGGTAAAACGCATGAAAAATTCGTATTAGAGAGGTAAATCCTACAAAAAGGTACAAATACGTAAAGTGCATTCTCATTGTTTTTTTGAGTTACAGAGGTTTTTTAGGAAATAACTTCGAGATATAGAGGTGATAAAACAATTCGTCTATTATTTCGAGTTAAAGAGGTCAAACTTCATTTTTCGAGTTATAGAGGTCACAATTGTACTAGCTAACCGTGAAGGGAATCGTTGACGTTACTTCGTGTTAATGAGGTTAAGCATTTCGAGTTATGGAGGTTTTGGGCTTTGACGGGAAGGGAATGGTATTTTGTTTCGTATTAGCGAGAATTTCGCCTTAACGAGGTTCGAGTTATCGAGGTTCCACTGTATATAAAAGATAGGTGTTGAATAGGTATATTTAAGTGAAAGTAGGCTATTTTTTAATATTCTAATTTGAGAGCTTAAAAAACTCATCAGTCAGTCATATTAGTCAAATAAAATTCAAAGTAAGCCTTGCATATTCTTTTCAAAGATATTTTTTTAACCCACGATCAACGTTTGTACAATAGATATGGTTTAGTTTGGGAATATTTAAGTTAAAGTAAGATACTTTTTAATGTTCTAATTTGGGAGCTTAAAATACTATACTTTGCGATACAGCGAGGAAATGCCGCCAGGATCCTTGGTACAATGCCTCAAGGGCCTATTTTAGATTTGGGCTAGTTATTAATTTCGTTTAGTAGTACCACTGTAAATACTTAAATAGTCAAATAAAATTGATTGATTTTCACGATTGCGGGGTTGGTCACATAATAAAAATAGCTCAGTATAGCGAGTAGAATCGAGCCCTGAATTTAGAGGACCATCGTCAGAGACATACTGTATTTATTCTGATTACTAAAAAAATATTTAAGTAAGAGACAATATTAAACAAATAGAGTTAGTCCTAATTCAATAAGGCTTGTGTTTCAGGCATGACAGACGATGTTTTTTCAGATTTTATATACCTACATCTATTGTTTTATTGGAGATCACGAGTAACATTAAAAATATTTACGTAAAGGTATTTAACTAAGTAGTAGCCAGTTTTTATTATTGTTAATATATTACATTACAATACAGGTGCGAAAAGTACTCCCTCCGGTCGTGTTTTATAATTTATCGCCACCCGTGGTTGCGAATTACCTATTCGCACATGTGCCGTACAACGTTTTACAATACATATGGCCCTTTAAATTTTCGACATAGGCACATAAAGTGCTAATTATGCACCGCGTAACTATGTACCTATTAACAAATAATTCGATATAATAGTAGTTTATGTGACTGCTACATAATGAAAGGCATTAAAAAAAAAATATATATATACGCGTCGACTTGAGAACCTCCTCCGTTTTTTTCGTCGGTTGAAAATACGAGTGTGGGTTTATGAAACGAATGAAATGAGTTTCATAATAGTATCACACGACTGTTTTAATGCCTACTTAATTATGTACAGTTACATACACTGCTTTATCTACACACATATTATAAACTTTCTGTGATATATTTACTAACCTCATGTTACAGCCGACATTGGGGCACTTTGCTCTCTGGTAGAACTCGCGGATATGAGATGGCGTCTCCGAAATATCTTTATCGCACATTTTACACGAAACTTTTGTTATAGTTACTTTAAAAACAACAAAACAAATTATTTTTTACTTACAATCTAATTTAAAGATAAACTGTACGTCAAATGGCGGCAAATGAAAACTTTTTTCACGCATGTCACGCATCCGTAGTTTTTTTTATTTTATTCAAAGACAACCTAAGTCGGGGTCGATTACCATATCGTCCGATACCAACTTACATGCGAGATTTGTCAATATTGTATGCAATTGTCATTTGATTTCGAATAAAACGTCATCTCGACTGATATTAGAATAGGGGTCAAATCAATTTGCTTTTTTTTTCAGAGATGTTCAAAATTTGAATGCATTACCAAATCGATTTTGATATAGTAATGAAGCTATTACCACATTTGCACAGATAAGAAATTTGCCGTAATAAAACAGATTATCTTAATGTGGGCCATTATTTACGGATTTTGAAGGTATCATAGAGAGTTTATGATATGTGTGTAGATAAAATATGTTAAACAACACCCCCAGCCAAAGGGATCATTCATGCGTCTACAAACTTACATAACACAATCAACGAAGGCTGTGGGCCGCAAACGCCTTAATCCACCCTTACTAACACCAACTCACTTACTAATAATATACCTTATGTGTTAGTTGACAAGGTTCACGACTGGTCAGGGGATTGTGTGCGATTCTCTAACTAATTTTGAACTTTATAATTGGCTTCTCTAATCGAGTTTGCTGTTATCTGATTAGTTTAACGCAATTCCTTTTGAATATTAACTATTAGGGGTTAAGGGATCGTGAGCCATAAGTGTAGGCAAGTAAAGCTGACTTAATTATTACCCTCCTAAATCCCGATGTCCTTTTAGAAGAACAAAAATTCGCGATGTTTTTCTCTTGTCGGGTAAAACCTCTTGCGTTCAAACTTTATCAAAAAGGGCGTTCTTTACTAATAAAGGATTGACTAAGTATAAAAATAAACAATCAGTCACAAATAAAGCCAATATATTAAAATTATATACCCAAAAATAAAATTACTATAAATTTCAATAGCGCGATGTAGAAATCGCCGCTCCCGGTGCAGCGCCATCTCGCGTGATATTTGGTAAACATGTTTGTATGAAGATAGTCTAGGAAGTACGGACGCAAACACGCTATTTAGCTTCACCTAGCGTGTACCATCCGGGAGCATAATTCAGATTTAACTATTCGTAACGATCTTGATCTTATTTTGATACGATCTTAAAGGCCACCCAGACTAGCGTCTCCCATACGTCGTCTAAACTGCAAATCGTAATTCAAGACCAAAAAAAGTAAGACAATGTTGCCACTGCAATAATTTGTTTGTAAAATAGTAAATTCCTTTTGATAAATAATCACGCTAAGATAATTTATTTATTAGTAATTTAACTCCTACGATTTAAAAAAGTACTTTTGTTTACTTATTTTTACATAAATTCAAGACGCGCTAGTAAAAAGTGGCAACATTTTCTTACTTTTTTTGGTCTTAAATTACGTTTTGCAGTATAGTCAACTCTATGGCTGCTGCTCGACGCACTGACTAGACGTCGACGCTCATAACTCTCATAAGACGCTAGTGTGGGGTGGCCCTAAAGATGGCTCACGCTGATTGGTTCATGCGAATTGAGGTGAAAGTTGTAGGCAACGCGCATGTAACACCTCTGGATTTGCAGGCATTCATAGGCGACGGTGACTGCTTACCATCAGGCGGGCCGTATGCTTGTTTGCCACCGATGAAGTTTAAAAAAAAAGGTAAAGGTGCGTCAAAAATAGTAGAAATTAAATAAACCGGAACTAAAAAAAATCCATACTAAATTGTTGCCATGTTTATGTTTGCCATGTCAAAAATGTAACAGTTACGTAGGAAGTGGCGCCCTCAATAATTTTCCACAATAGGGTATTTGACTACCTACTAGTCAAATCAGTTTCTTTTTCGAACTGTCGAAACGGTTTTGCTACTATCGAATTTATATGAAACACTAGCATGTGACGTCACATTCAAATTACCTAACTCTTTATAATTTTATACGGGTTTTAAAATAGAAGTTGCGTCTAAAAATAACTGCTGTCTATGTTTCTCTATTGATCTTCTGGTGCTTTATTTCATGCATGGTGTAAAATAATTTATTTTAAATACAGTCAAATACACTATTTCGCAACTTACGAGTATGTACGAAATATCATTTGATATTTACCAGTAGCTTTTCGGTGAAGGAAAACATCGTGAGGAAACCGGACTAATCCCAATAGGACCTAGTTTCTCCTCTGGGTTGGAAGGTCAGATGCCAGTCGCTTTCGTAAAAACTAGTGCCTACGTCAATTCTTGGGATTAGTTGTCAAGCGGACTCCAGGCTCCCATGCCGGGATAATGCGAGGAAGAAGAAGTCAGTCAAATACCCTATTTCTTGTCGGACTATACGTTAATCACCGACGATCGTCAGAGTCATATCAAAACCAATTCAAAATCGTAACAAATATGTTAATCTGAATCGGTCTGCTAGCGTGTATGTACAAACAGCAACACACCTAACTGTAGGTACATCGGTGGACCTTATTACAAAAGCATAAGGTACATTTAGCAGTGTGGGCGATGGTACCATCCGGGCCATTTCCGAGCGTCAAGGACGCCATTACGCTTATCGCTACACATGTGATCACGCCTTCAGCTATTAAGGTAGCAAGCCATGCTGAAGCCATATTAAAGGTAATATCTGTATAAAACATATATAAACTCAAAAATGCGCGTTTTCCCAGAGATAAGACTTAGCTACATCGATTTATCACCCCCGTATAGCAAATTTCATCGAAATCGTAGAGCCGTTTCCGAGATCTCCGAAATATGTATATATATATATATAAATAAATAAGAATTGCTCGTTTAAAGGCTGTTTAGAGGTATTAGATTTATATAATAATAGGTACACTAAGTGTTTTACTCGTAACTTTACGAATTGGTTTAAATTTTATTTATTACGTGGGCCATACTGAAAGTTTCTGGATTCTGATATATGAGACGACTTATCTTTTCTAAGTGGCCAGTTCCAGTAATTTTCAGTATGCCGTAAGTATCCGGGACAGGCATACAGAAACACTTTGACAAAAAATTTGCGTTTGTGTATTAAAGATACAGGACAATATTTTTTAAGTATTTCACGTCATTACGCTTATCGCTACACATGTGATCACGCCTTCAGCTATTATATAGCCATGCTCAAAGTATATAATATATATGTATATATACCTACGTAATTTAACTTGACGAATTGGTTTAAATTTCATTGATTTTGGACAATCGTAGGTTGTCCAAAATCAATTATGTACTTTTAATTACAATACAATACAATACTGTTTATTGCACACTTCACACGCTGAATTTTGACCGAGATACCAAATTAAGATCAATTTAAAATTTATTATATTTTGTAACCTGTCTGTTTTTTTGTGTGACAAGAAATGGTTTCTTATTCTTAATCTTAAAACCAATTTGTAAAGTTTGAAGGCTCGTTTTAAAAGTTAAGTTTTTTTTTATTGAAAGAAAACGTGACATTTATTAGACAACAATGTTAAAATAATACTTACACAAAACCTTAAACTAACAACTAAATACTAAATATAAAATATCTCTCCCAAGCTACCCGCTTCTGGAATGGACCCTAGAATGCTGGCGGCGTTGCCCCTTTGAACCGCCAGACTTAATCTTTGAGCCAAGAAGGAGCCCGCCCTGTGGTCGCCCGAGACGCCTATTAGCCTGACCGACACTTCCTTTATTAACTGTTTGGTGTCGGTCGACCATGGGCCCAGTGTTTCAATGGCGAGCGCCGCAAAATCGTATGTGTCCGTTAGAAACGCATATTTGCGGCGCTTTAGTGTCTGGGCCTGGTCCGCGGCAGTCCCGGGCTTCCGGGCCGATCCCTCAACGTGGGACGGTGCTAGCGTATCGACGCAGGTAGCGTCCCACGCTAAAGGGCGGCCAAGGCTCCAGGGCACAAGAGTGCAGCCGTCAGGTCTCTTGCCATCTGTGGCAGAGAGGCCTGACGGTTCCAGAGTTACGGGTAAAGAGGCGGTGCAAAGAGCGCGGCGGATCAGGTCGTTCAATGTGGCGTGTCTATATAGTCGGCCTGCGCTCATTTGGCAGTGTAAGCCGTGCCGTCCTAAAGCATCAACAGCTTGAGCGCATCGACTACAGGTGTGGGGCTCGCATATTTTTAAGCCCAGGCGGAGGCAGACAGCGATGCGTAGGGCTGAAGGATCTAGAGTGGAGCCAAGGTTTCGCGATGGAAGCGCGTGCAGCCAATGTCCTGATTCCTTTTCGGAAACGGCTAATAGCCTCGCCCGTTCGTAGTCGTTATGGCAGTTTTGTAGTAGGAGTTGGTGTTGCGATTTTATATTTATGACGTCCCATGTTGCTTGGCTAGATTTTTCCTCTGGTACCCGTTCGACGGGATGGTCTGCACTCCAAGCCGATTCAGCGTCCGCCAGGCACGACACCGACACATTAGCGGTTGAAGGGGTACGTAATATACCACCAATGAGGGTGAGCGTGCTATAGGCAGACGACAAAAAGGCCGGGAGAGCTAAACTGCCCGTCAAACGGATACCAAGACCGCCGTATTTGATCGGGAGGGTAGCCTGGATCCAACTGGGGGATGTGAAGGTTACGTTCAGAATTTTACTAACGGTGTCCTTTAAAATTTGGTCGATGTTTGCAGTAATTATGGGGAATTTCCAAAGTGGGGCGCAGCGAAGGATGTACAAAAATTTGGGCGAGAAAAGGCATAGACGTAAGATGTAGAGGGCCATATGTGGGTTGATTTCATAAAAAAGGTTGGAACACTTAAAGAATTTTTCTATTTTGGAATTTATGCATAACGGGATGGATTCGTCTAAAATGGGGGCTCCTAAAAGTGTGAGGGTTTCGCGGGTTAAAATGGAAATATTTGGTGTGAGCTGGTTAATCTCGTTGATAATAGAGGATCGGGTATTGGCCGGAATGGCTTCTGAAATGAACATTTCACACTTATTAAAATTGATTGAAAGACCGATTTCTGCGAAGCGGTCGATTAAAGTTTTAAGGTCTGCCAACACAGATGACTTACTGCCACCGATGGTGCCGTCGTCTAAATACCAGAGATTTAGGTCCGATGTGAGCTGAGTGATGACGGGGTGGATGGCTAGGCTGAAAATTGCGGGCCCTAGTGGGTCTCCTTGCTGACATCCTACACAAGAAAGTATTTCATTATTTTTATACATAAGCTTTGAAGTGGTCCCGTAACATTGCCAAAGGTAGCTATAAATTTCTGGCAAATCATTTTCAATTTGGTTCAATAAGATGCCACGGTCTATGGAATTAAAGGCGTTTTTAACGTCAACTTTCACAAGAATTTCGAAATGTTGGCTGTCTAAAAAAGAGCGAGTCGCATGTACTGCCGCTTCACACCCTCCTTTAAGTCCAAAGCCCAGCTGGGTAGGTTTAAATTTGCTTGTTAGACGGGAATGAAACTCACGGCAACAAATTTTTGATGTGAGGCGCCGAAATGTGTTTCCGACTGCAATTGGTCGTATTCCGCCATCTTTTTTCATGAGCGCAACAAGATTAGCCCCATATAGTACGGGGACGATGTCTTGGCAAACTTTACCCGTAAGCATAAGGTTTGTGAGTGCGGTTAGCTCATCCAGTAAAGTCTCACCGGCATCTCCTGCAAGCGGGCTAGTTAAATCTTTTAGGTGTTGCGGAGAGATTCCGTCTAGTCCGCCTGCTGACCCAGTTGGAAAGGAGAGTATCGCATGTAAGATTGCAGTTTTCGATACTTGTAGTGGCTGGGAAGAGGTGGCCGGTGGGTTGGGTTGCAATGAAGATGTTGAAACGGAGGGGTGTTTCTCTTGCAGGTCATTGAGCACGGCAGGAGAGCAAGTCGCCAAGGTATCGCTGGAAAACAGTAATCTAGTTGCTCCTTTTATGTTGCCATCGGATAATTTATTTTCTATCGATTTGCATTTGTACTTTGGGTTGGTTGATAATAAGCGAGTAGTTTGGTCTGTCGGGTTGTGAACGGAATGAGGTATGGGAAAGGAGGGGTGAGTTACGTTACTTTTGATAATTGATGTTAAGCTTCGGTTTGATTTCATGTGTGGAATATGTAAATTTTGATAGGCAAATGTTAAAAGACGTTCCCAAGAAGCATTGCTGTTATCTGCTACCACTCTGGCTATGCACTCCGCCAGACTTCGTGCTACAGAAGAACGAGCACCTTTAGGTATACGTTTAGTCAATTTTGTTTCGTTCTTAAGGGTGGCTAGCAATTGAGCTAGGGATATAATTGAGCTAGTAGCCGGGTGAGTATTAGCGTTGCTGTTGGTTGCCACGTTGTTAGTCGCTGTTGGGGGCAGTTGCGGGTCGATTCGCGGGCTATGAGCGCGAACGCAGTGAATATTGAGGCCGCGTTGGCCTTTGTACCGTTTATGGTCGCAGCAGATGGGACATTCCAGGAGCGGGATCTCAGGTGGGGCATTTTGATTAAACATTGAAAATTTACATAAAAATACAAAGAAGTATAGATACAAAGACAAACACTAAATAGCAAATGAAAGAGAATTATTTACAACACATTTAAATGTCTTCATTCGTTGGAACGTTTCCCAAAAGCGAAGTAGATTCCTCCAAAGGAACAGCCGTGACCTTGCAGAACTGGTATACACTTGAAGCACTTAAAGAGCACAACGTTCAAGGCTGACGCACTCACAAGACTCGGCCACGGGGATGGGTAGTAGGTAATAAGTAACACGATAGAAATCACTTGTAAACAAGAAATTAAGGATTTCGCTGTTGTTGTTGATGTTTTTACACTGACATACTTGTCATGTCAACCGGGTCGGCGGCGCTCCTTTTGGTTTAGGCCTGCGGACTCCGGCCTTCGCGGAGAAATACTTTCCGCTGCACTGTGACTATAACTTTGTCTACATATTGTATCGAGAGATTGGATTTAGATTGAAAATATTTAAATACTTATTTTATTTTCCACAAATATATTTTATTGGTATTCCCAAATTGGGATTTCGTATTTATTCGATCAGGAATGAGGAGCTCTTCAAACCAGCCAAATTTAATCCATATCTAACGAAAAAATAATCTACAAGCAAAATAAATATCGGCGCAATTGGGCAGTCAATTTTTCTATGACATTTAAAGTTAATGATTAACCCCCTTATTCATAATTTTCATAAACGTCTACTAAAGTTGACAAGCCGATAATTGGCTCGTTTTTATATATCACAATATATTAAGAAGTCTGAAGACATTTATATAGAGAAGTTTAATTTTCTTCGCAGATACAGCAAGTTTGAAGAAAAAAGGGATAATATCAATAAAGTAATAAATCTACCAAGAATCCTAAACTCTCGGTTCACTAACGAGGTCATAGTTTTCCGCCCTTTAACTTATTAAGGCGAGATTTCGGAGCTACTCGACCGTGCCCTTAAGGGCAAGCTCTATCTTTTTAACACCCAGCCATTCAAGAAAAATATCAAAAATTTGCCAGTGAAATTAAAATTTACTAAAATAGAGTAACAATAGATGTATTACATTAAAAGATTTATTCAATAACAAAACTTATAAACTATTATAAAAATTAAGTATAAACTAAATAAATTAAAACTAATAAAATAAATAAATAAAACTTACCCACCTATCTTAGGTCCCCCAGATCTGTCCCCTGCGGAAGGGTGCCCATAAGGCTGGCTACATTCCCACGCTGAATAGCTATGCCCATTCTTTGACCTAGGAATGAGCCAGCCCTAGGGTCACCCGTGTGGTTTCAAATAGTCTTTCTTTAGGCCCTTAAAAAGATTGTGAGCGTCACGACACCACGGCCCCAGGGTCTCTACCGCGAACGCCGCAAATATGTCGACTACCGTAGGCTCAAGGGGCTTAACGGACAAAACGCGATTTTTCAGGAGAGCCAAAAAACAGTTTTGTTTTGAGAAAATAAATCATAACTTTTTTGTTTGTTTGAATAAACTGATGCCTGTATGTGGCTTATTCTTAACTTTTTGAGCTCTTTTAAACTGATTGCTTGAACTTATAATACAATAGCATGTTCGTTACGCCAAAAAACACGACTGTTTTTAAGAAGGTCGTCCCTTACGCCTCGTTTTTATGGATTATCTTATTAGAAAAAGGGGCGTAATGTACAAAAAATTAAACTTTTTAGTACCATTTGGCGTAAATCCAACAATTTCGTTGCAATTTTGGCAACTTTCATTTAAGGAACACTATACTTCAAAGTACTATTATTTACAATTTTTTTTCACAAACTTATAGAGACGCTAGGAGGATGATGATGATGAATTTATTACATTTTACTGCAAGCGGTCATATCATATATAAAACATAATAGATTCTAAAATCTGAATACCGCTCTTGTACTTAGAAATTATTAACACGCCGAGTCACCTACAGGAAACTGCGCTATTAAATACATTTAATAAATCGCCCGGCTTCCCCTTAAGGCCGTTTCCTCAATTTCCCTCCATGACTCGCCATAACCCGTCGCATGACGTCACGAGTGAAATTGACCCGTGTTACTGGAGAGGCCATTTTGAAATCTAAAAGGATGGAGATTTCGGGTTTTGGGGTATTGAGATGTTAAATTATATGTGACGTAAAAAGTGATCACTTATCATATCAGCCTTTTATCGCCCACTGCTGAGCATAGGCCTCTCTTCGAGTACGCCACTTATCCCGGTCCTGAGCCAATCTCATCCAGAAGTGACCCGCACTCTTCCGAATGTCGTCCACCCAACGGGCCGGACGCCAGGCACTCCTTTCGTCTGTAAGTGGCCACCATTTCGTTAACATTTCACTCACGATCAATTAGGTAAATATATGTATTGGGTTATATTATGAAAAGTAAAATTTGCTTTCAGGCATCGTAATGCGAATACCACAAAATGACCTGAAAAAAATTAATCATAATAGTCCAGACTTTTTCTCATGCATTTCCCAATCTCATGCTTGACCTTGCATTGAGCTGTAGTCACGTTGGCTTAAAGCGGTTTAGGGACTTCGCATACAACTTTGATTTTTTTTGAGGATGTATATAGGTTTGCCAATGTGTTTTCCTTCACTGAAAAGCGACTGGAAGCAAAAAAAAAACGCACAAGAGGTTAAGGTGAAAGAGGTCCTTATTTAAGTTTTATTTGGCGTTTACTATAAACGATTGTCACTTGTCTGGGCTCCCTAAAATCCATCTGTCAAAACAATGATTTAAGCGTCACTTTCGCCCTGTCTAAAGTATTTCTCGAATAATCCCATGGCGTTGATGGCGGCCGTGACAGTCGGAAATGAGGGAGCTTGATAAACGCATGTGACGTGTGAAGGAAGAGTGTAAAGTGGTAGGTACTTTGAAGAAGTGCTATTTTAGTCCGAGTTAATATCTAGACAGCAACTACTATGTTTGCCAAAAACTTGTCTCAAATAAACAGCTAAAAGTTCCTTAGGTAAATACGTGTACTAGCGACCCGCCCCGGCTTCGCACGGGTTACACTAAATCTTAACAAATTATATATCTAAACCTTCTTCAAGAATCACTCTATCGATAGGTGAAAACCCGCATGAAAACGCGTTCGATACCGTAAAATGGAGTGAGTAGTGTCAAAACTGAAATTCAAACCTCGATAACATTTTATTTTTACATATGAAAACTGAATGGTGTATATAATAAGTGTTCCGGGCGTTTGTATTTTAGTTTTTATTTTATTTTGGGTAGTTCCATTTCATAACTTTGACGATAAAGAGGAAAACCCACCTCACCCCGTAGTGCCTCGTATTTGGGGTGAGAGGGGTTTTCATACAAAGGTGATTATGGAAGATTGTTGGATCGATTTTTTTTTATTATGCGTATTACTATAGCTCCATTTTAAATTGGAATACATTATTTTTGTAGCAGTAGCCTTAAAATCCCTTCTCACCCCCCTCTCAAACCTTCTCTCCCCATTCATAACCCACCTCTCCCCGCGAAACCTACTCACCCCGTTTTACGGTACTTTTTGAGTTTATTGCGAATATACAGATAGACGGACGCAGTGAAGGGACTTTGTTTTATAATGTGTTGTGATAAAATACCCACCAAAAATATTTTCACGTAAAATGTTGGTAACTCTACACACTCCAACTCTACAAGCCTTAACTTCACAAACTCTACACCTTAGTTAAAATATCAAAAATTAAGAAACATTTATTCATGGCCAACTACATTAAATTTGATACAAGCGTATTAAAAAGAAATAATTAAACATGTGGCGTAAATATGTGGCTTGGCCGTTCGCTACAGAGCGTAAACGATTGGCATCTTGGCTACGCACCCCGAGCTAAAATATAATAATATTTTGCCAAAGTTAACGAGAATCGCGTTTTTACAAGCTTTTATTTAACTGGCCCTGTTAGTAATCAAATGTATGTTATTTTGTTAGTGTGGGTCAAATCTCGGAAGCTAAATTTGACCCAATTCCCGATTTTATTAAGCTGATATTTTGCATACATAAATATGTAAATCGGATGATAATGCAATATTGTGATGATATGGAGCTGATCTGATGATGGAGTCAGGAGGTGACCATAGGAACTCGGTGATAAAATAACGCAAACTAATTGTGTTTGGGGTTATTACAATTTTCTCGACGAGTATAAAGGTGGCCACTGACGAGCCTTCCAACAGTCCAAATAGCGTGGCTGCAATCCAAAATCGGTCTGTGAATGTCAAAAACGTACAATGTTTAATATTAGGATGCCGTCCATTTGGATGAATCCATTGTAACGGCATCCATTTGGAAGGCTCGTCAGTGGCCTGCTTTAGTTGCCTGTGGAAAGAAAAGTACTATCAGCGATAAAATCTTGTACAGTCGCCATCAGATATATCGGAGCGGCCAAGGTGCTCACAAATATCGGAACACGCCTCTATTGTCAGGGCGTTAGAGCGCGTGTTCAGATATTGTGAACACCTTGGCCGCTCCGATATATCTGATGGCGACTGTACCAAAAATGAAAGTTTAGCCAGAAACTTATTCTTATCAGGAACACACAATTTTAACGCAAACAGTGAATTAACCTACTGCTTCAATATCCTCCTAAGGCCCAAGGTCCTACCTATACTACTTATTCAGTTCAATGAAATTTAAATCATATTTGATTGGAACAGAGTTGCTTTTGCTTTGTTTCGTACAGTTTTTAAACAACGCAAAATCAACTCTATTTTATACACTAAAGGTTAAAATTTCTGTGGCAAATTTTGCATTTTTCATTTGTATGGCTGGGCCTTATCAGGATACAAAATATTCCGTATACACAGTAAACAAAGCTTAATATGCAAATCTACGTGCCATATTAGAACAGGGTATTTTGACAGTATGTTAATACAGGTAAACAATATATTCCTAAATTGAAAACCACCTAAAACCAGGAGATCAATTCTAACTTAACAATTTGTTTTGTTTTTAATCTGGTTTTGATACAACCCTGACGCTCGTCTTGGTAATAGGGAATATTACTTAAAACTCTGCGTAGGGGGCGCTACTACCACTATCCATCACATCACATCACAATCTGCGGATATAGAAAATCGAAATTTCGTTATCTAACCTCTCTATCACTCTTGCATATTCAAGCGATAAAGAGGCCGATAACTAAATTTCCCGGTAGGCCCTTGTTAACGGGTGTCATTCTGAATCCCTAACAACGTTTGTCCTAAAGTCACTTGCCCTAACTGGTTTGTCCTAATGGGCACATGCCCTAACGATCAATTGTCATAACGATTATTTTCCATAATGTAATGGTTAGCCTAAGACTCATTTGCCCTAAGCATTTGTACCATAACTATCAAGATCCCTAATGTTTTTTACCATATTCTTCAAAATCCCTAACAATGTTTGGCATAAAATAACATGTTCTAACTGTTTTGACCTAATGGCTATTACCCTAATGATCAATCGTCATAACAGTTACTTTTCCTATTGATCAATTATCATAACAATTACTTTCCATAATGAATGGTAACGAACTGTTGCCACAAAAGTAGGTTAGGTTAGGTTAGAACCGTGACCCTCGCAAAAACGAACTGCTGCCACAAAAGTGGGTTAGGTTAGGTTAGAACTGCGACCATTGTAAAAACGAAATGTTGCCACAAAAGTGGGTTAGGTTAGGTTAGAACTGTGATCCTCGCAAAAACGAACTGCTGTCACAAAAGTGGGTTAGGTTAGGTTAGAACTACGACCATTGTAAAAACGAAACGCAATAGGGAAATCAAAATTAGGGCATACGAGTGTTAGGTCAAGCAACGATAGGCTAAGTGAAATTAGGTAACATGATGGTTAGGATATATAATTTTTAGGCCTAACAATAATTAGACAAAAAAAGAATTATGCTACATAACATTAGGATAAATACTCAATATGGAAAGTGTCATTAGGGAAAAAGATATTAGGACAAAAAAAAATCGCCCATTCAATAATAGGGAAACCAAAATTAGGGAATACGCGCGTTAGGACATCTGATCATTATGACAAACAATATTAGGGAATGCAAAGATAGGAGAAAAGATTTTAGGGATTCAGATATAGATCCCTTGTTAACAAACCGCCTTGATGCATCAATGTCATATTTTATTGTCTGTGAAAACTTGTCAAAAAACAGTTTAAGGCACAGTACTCTATGGTTTACTAGCTAGCTTAGTGCTGCACTCTGACGGCAGTACGTTGCAGTAATACCCCCTATTGGCGCGTATCTCATACTCGGCTTTCACTTTATTTCCCTACAGTCAGCTGCGGTGATAACTGACCCCCCTGTAAAGAAACTTGTTTGCAGCGCGTCTAACTATCTCTGCAGCTGACTGTTCTAATCAGCGTAAGCAATTTTCAAGGTCGTATGAAAATAAGATCAAAACCATATCAGGGTTGTTAAATCTGAATTGGGCTACGGGTGCAAACTCATAAAATTAGAGATGAAAAAATGAAAACCCAAATTTTTAACTAAAAAGGGGCAAGCTTAAACTGGTCATTATTATAAATAACGTTTTTCCATTAGGTAGGGTTATTTCAACTTATTATGGTCTGTGATTATTAAACGTTTTTAATAAAGGATGTTGAAAAATATAAAATGTTGACTTTATTGACACTTTATATATTTAATAATATTGTAGTAGCTAGCTCGTAATTATGATGCAAAGGATGATTTTATTGTTGTAGGTTTAGTATGTAACAATAATTACTAATAGTATTTTTATAGTAGTTTATATCACTGATACATAAAGAAAGGCATTAAAATACGAGTGTAGGTTTATGAATGAACGAAATATGGTTCCTGAACACACTATGAAGAGCTTACAAGATCAAGCACTTGGCAATGTATGTAACTGTACATAATTATGAATTAGGTAGCAGTAACATAAACTACAATTATTCATGAAACACTTGAAAATTTTACTTCTATTTTATAATCTCGTAAGGCAACTCCTATAATTATAATCTCGTATTTTCTTATTATAATCTCGTATTTTACTTATTATAATCTCGTATTTTCGTAAGACAACTCTTGAAATTACAAAGAATACACAGATACCTTTTCTCCTTTGCATAAGCTAAACTTATTCATACCACGTAAGTACCGATGGGGTCCGTAACGACCCCTAACAAGGGACAAGGGACCTCGAGTGGAGGTCCGGGAAATAAAAACCCTCAGATTTTTGACAACACCTTCAAAGTTGTTGAGAGGTTAAGAGGATAGCGGAGTGGTAATTCCTCCATACAAACGTACTCGACTCTTCGCTCCGTGGTGTTTGAACCTTAAACAATGAGTTTTTCAACACAGATTAATACTTTCAATATCTGTGTCGGATTGTTTTGCTTTTTTGATATTTTTGTCTTTTTAAGCGCTATAGCACTTGTAGGCCAAAACAGCCTTGGAAATTGACTCGGCCGCAAAAAAAGCATGGCATTCAAAACTGGTATCAATTAACCCAAAAAGCAAAACAGTCCGATACAGATAACTTTATTACTATTTAGATTTCAAAATTTCGTTACGGTTGGTTAATTTGAGAAGAAAACAGTCGAGTACGAAACCTCGATTTTTACTCAGAATTTTCTAAGCTGCAGTTGTCCTTATCGCACTAACTTAAGGAGCCGCCTCCGCAACGGATATATTCACTTAAAATTCTCGAATATGAGAAGGGGTTCAGCTCCCCTATCCTCTTAAGAAAAGGTTTTGAAGGCCTAAAAGGTTGGGTCGAGCGAGTGTGCGTAATGATCGTGAGATATTTATTTTTATGGTTTTACTTGAGAATGTACTCTATCAACATCAATAATTCAGATATGTGAGTGATTTTGTGAATTCTGTTTTTTATTAGTGTTCCGTACAAAGCTTTATTCACGGATCACTTATGGGATCACTACGGTCTTGTTTATTATTACTAACTGCCTAGCGATTGCCTCTAGTTTCACCTGGTGGAAAGCGATGGCAAAGCATTAAATTCTTTTAAGATTCGTCGCTTATAAATTCCTAAAATTTATTAAGTCCTAAAAATTCTGCATAAGAAAATAATATAAGATGATGTTATAGGGCGATCATTTTTGCCATTTATAATATCTAAGTTTGCCCTATAAAGGGTTTGGTACAGTTCAGATTAAGACTGCCGACTGCATTGCTGCTGCAAATGACAAAAATCCGCGCAGCACTATCGATTTTGACATTTGAAGCAGTAATGTAACGCCGCAATACTGTTGCAATTAGGGTTTGCACGACGGATCCGAAATGTATGGGAATGTCCGCGGATCCGGATCCAGATCCGGATAATTTCATACATTTCGGATCCGGATCCAGATCCGGATAATTTCATACATTTCGGATCCGGATTGCAAACCCTTGTTGCAATAATGCTGCAGGAAATGTAAATTTTAATAACAAAAAATGTCGATAAAATGATCTCTCTCGATAATGCTGGTGTAGTCTAAATCCGGAAGGTTACCTTTAACCTCGTAAGTCCCCGCGTACTTGTACAAGTACAAATTAAATTCCAGTTATGAACTATTACCTACAGAAATAAAAGAAAGTTCCAAATTCAAAAGAGCAAATATTGGCTTGGTTCTTACGAGGTGAAGATGTAGCTCACGGATTCAACAGCCTATTCACTTTCTTTAAGGTGCAGCGGGTTCAGTCAGGGTTCAGCCAGCAGAGTTTTTGAAAAATCGTAGTGCCTATTTCAGATCGTACTACGGTTGCCAAAAATATGAATAGCAATCTTGAGGCCTTTGTCTTGTACCTTCGTCTATTCGCAACCTGATTAAACAACTTTCGCTCAAGTAATACATAATTACATAATTTAGATATAAAATCATTTTTTTAGATCCCTTAAGGGGAGAGGTTCGCCTTTGTACCCATTTACTGTATTCTCTCTGTGTTATGTAGGTACTTGTTTTGTGCACTAAAGTGTTCACTACTAGTACTAGTACCGTAAAACGGGGTCAACAGAAATCGCGGGGTGAATTGAGAAATTTAGAACTTTTTCTTTCAAGTTGTTATATTTAAAAACGTACATCTCTAAAATTAGATTTTTTGGAATGCGTATATAGTAGACTATTTATTCTCTACATTGATACCAAAGGAACTTAATCAAACTGCCTAAAAGTTAGATTTTTTTGACTCTAAAGTAAGGTCTCGCCGAGGTAAGAAATGAAGCCTGTCTGAACTTTGTTCTAGCGGTAAATGTTTTGACATTAACTAAGTAAAAGTTAGCTAACCTGGTAATATTGTATCTGTAGTACCTAAATAATAAATAATATCACTAATGTTCTCTATAAAAAAGCATTTTTTTGCAAAAAACCAATAACAAGCAAATTTACGTGATAAAGGGGTCAGTGGACACGCATATGGGGTGAACAGTTACGCCATAGGGGGTGATTAGATACAACAAAGGGGTGTAAAGACACGCCTTGGGGGTTAAAAGACACGAAAAAATATTTTTCCTATGACAACTAAAACTTAATATTTCTATTCACCCCTTTCTTGTGTCTATCGACCCCGTTTTAAGGATATGGAGTAAATAGGTAGTTTTCTTTGATTTTCTCTGAATTGGGTTGGTAAAAATTTATTTCACAAATGCAAAATTGAAGAACTAACCAAGACTCAAAAAATGATATCAAAATTATTACTTTTATCATTTGGATTATTGGCGAAAATCGTCCTTGAAGTTGAAAATCATGTCTTTTCACCCCGTTTTACGGTACTAAAATGTACGTTTGAATTCAAAAACTCCTTAACAAGTAGTTGAATCGGTACCAGCCTCTGGTTCAAACATTTAATTTGAGCAATCAAAAAGCCCGTAAAATCTGACACCTTTCACCCCCTTGTGCTATAATCCCCGAACGAAGATATCAAAGTTGCCTAATATTTTACTACCAACTTAATTGCTTAAGCAACGCGGGACGCCAATGTTATTGAAATAACTTGTTGCTGGAAGGGTTGAGGCGGAGATCACCTCCCTTAGAATCCGCGTGAAGCTATTACAAAGATTAGAAAGAGCGGCAACGCGCGTATATTATATAGCTCGACCGACGAGTTTTTTTAGTTTTCTATAGTTATTTTATTTATTTATTTACATATTATTTCAAATTTATTACACTGCATAACACTAAAATAGATTTGAAAAGATCTACTGAATTATATTTTGTAAATACAGTTAACACGCGTCACACAGAGGAGGGGCGAACTTCTGCCTGAGCCTCAGACATTTATTTATCACATAATACCGCCCATCTACTTAAATGCTAGTATTTTACTTGTAAAGGTACCTACCTATATTAAATTACACAAACGGGTCTACCGCAATATAATTTCTTTGTTTTTACCTTAAATTCCGACGTTTCAGCTGAGTTGCACCAGCTGTGGTCACGGAAAGACGGGAAGAGCTGGTGCAACTCAGCTGAAACGTCGGAATTTAAGGTAAAAACAATTAAATTGTATCGCGGTAGACCCGTTTGTGTAATTAAATATGTGTACAAAACGCGAGAGTTTAAAGTGTTGTAGGTACGTAAGCAATTTTGTTTCTTAAATATTCTGTTCATTATAAGCTCTCATTTCATTTCATTTCATAATTTTACTGACATCTAAAACTGTTTTTGGAACTATCGCATTCTTTTGTGAGACAACTTGCTGGCCAGTAAGCCGCGTCTGATTTTACATCTTGTTACGCTTTGATCTTATTTCGAGCCCTAGTCCTCCGACACCGAGGAAGTCACTATTTTTCTTTTACAGCCTATTCCATCCTACGTTTAATAATTAAGTTTATTATTACGTGAAAATAATATACTTGTCGGAGCGTAAGTCCAGAATGACGTATTGCAGCGTTACAGTTCATAGTTTTAGACGCCTGTATCAAATCGATTAGCAATATTTGGCTACGGATTACTTGGTTGTAACAAAATTCATAAAGTTGCGTAGAGAGTACTCGTAACGCACTCTATTGGCGTATTGTCTCTCCGACATACTTATGACGATTGTTGGTTATGCCCCATCTGTTTGGTGTCATCAGTGGGTCAGGGTCTCAAGTCGGTCTAAAGTTAAATAACTTAGTTAAAACTTCCCTTCTTATTGCCTTGAAGCTCCGAACGCCCTTTTTTTATGTTCCCTGTAATATTTTGAGGTTTTGAAATGCTTTTATAGGAAACATAAGGGACAGTGATGTTGGTACAAGGTTTTATGCAAGGAGACAGTATTTTTAACTTTTTTTAATTTTTTCTCACTTCTCCATTTAAATTTTATACTATTTATTTTTAAAGGGGCCCACAAATTACCAGTTCGCCGGACGATATCAGCCTGTCAGACAAATGTAATGAAATGAATGTATTTCCGACTCTAGTTCGCTACACTTCTTCGCACCTATACGCTTAACCTCGTAAGTCCCCGTGTACTTGTACAAGTACAAATTAACTTCGTTTTGAACTCTTATAAAAAAAATCGGGCAAGTGCGAGTCGGACTCGCGCACGAAGGGTTCCGTACCATACAAAAAAAAACAAAAAAAAAGCAAAAAAAAAAAACGGTCACCCATCCAAGTACTGACCACTCCCGACGTTGCTTAACTTTGGTCAAAAATCACGTTTGTTGTATGGGAGCCCCATTTAAATCTTTATTTTATTCTGTTTTTAGTATTTGTTGTTATAGCGGCAACAGAAATACATCATCTGTGAAAATTTCAACTGTCTAGCTATCACGGTTCGTGAGATACAGCCTGGTGACAGACGGACGGACGGACGGACGGACGGACAGCGAAGTCTTAGTAATAGGGTCCCGTTTTACCCTTTGGGTACGGAACCCTAAAAAGTTCCAAATTCAAAAGCGCAAAAACTGACTCGGATCTTACGAGGCTCGACACGTGGTAATAATGCTCTATGCATTTATACTTGTCAGATAGACGCCCCGCATAGGATCCAGGTAGGCTCGTATATAAATAGCCTCGTTAATTAGGATACTGAATGATGGATGAGGTAATGGGGATTCGCTGTTGCCCGCATTTGGCTTTTCGAACAATTAAGTCACTGGCACTGATCCGCTTTGAGCTGAGTTGGGACTAAAACTTAGACTTGTATTTGTTTAACAGTTTTGCAGGGTTTCTGTCTAAAATGTACGTAATTTTGTTCGTGTCTAATAATTAAATTTAATAATACTTAAGCACAGAGAAGAGATATTACAACATGCACCTGCATTTTTTTATCATACTGTGAGCACAATAAAATTATTTTCACCACACAAGCTCGGAAAGGCTTACTTTGCACTTCAAAAACGGATAGCAAAGTTGCACTTATATAACATTCATATCTATTTGATTTTGTTTGATATTTTACATTTAATATTTGCTTCGGGTTGGTGTGATGAAAAAATTTGTGTTTCACTCGGGGGCAAATTTTGTTTAACCCTCGTGCTTTGAAACACTCACAACGCTCAAGATTCCATTTTTGTTCCAATTCCAATTTTGGAATCTATCGCTTGCTCGGGCATCAATATTAGCACGACTCACGAGCGGTTAAACAACAACTTTGCCCCCTTGTAAAACAAATAACTATTGTATCTATGAAAGGAGTTGTACCTATGCTGGCCACTCCTCCTTGCATCAGTTTCCTCATCATTGAGGGTCGTGGCCACTTCTAGGGAACAGTTCAGAACACCTCTTTCTGTCTGTCGCCAAATGTAGGGCATCAAGACAAGACATGAAGTCCATTTCATTAGGGTCCTGCGTCTCCTTCTTCTTAATTCTTTAAACCCTGATAGTGGCAAGAATGGCAACAGCACAATAAGCATTCTTGCCACTATCAGGGTTTAAATAATTCTATATTTGGTACGCAGTGTATTGTCTCAATATTTTGGTAACATCACACAAGGAATTGTTATCACTTCGTGGCCCCACCTTGAATAATATTTAGTTTAGGTTAACTTTGTTCGAGGTAACCGCCTAAGGCTTGTATCGACGAATCCTGATCAGACGCGCGGAGCGTTCCGATGGAATACTCTATACCTGACCCACTGTCGCTACCATCGCGAAATTAATGCAATGATGTTCGGATACTGCCACTTTTTTATTACTTAATAGGTACCTACCTACAGAAATATTTACTCTGTCCCAACTCACACGTGAGAATAGTACATAACGATACAAGTGCGTAAAGTAGGAAATTCGCAACGAGTGGCGATAAATTGAAACACGACCGAAGGGAGTGTTTTAAACCGACACAAGTTGCGATTTACCTTTTCGCACGTGTATTGTACAACGTTTTACAGTACATATGGCCGTTTAAATTTTTGACATACGCATGTATTGTCTTTAATCTTGCCCTAGGGCGGTAAAGTAGCACCATATGTACTGTAAAAGTATTTTACACCTTATAAAACGTATATCACGTTGGCTACCTTAGCTAAGTTTAAACAGAAATATATTTTGAGAATAATTGAGATAAAATGTAAAAACCATACCCTTGCAAATACAGTATTTTTTTTTATTGCATTTGCTCTTGTTTAAAACGGTAAATATTCAATGTAATAAGTATAATTTTGCGTTAGCCCCCTCCTAAACTGATTTTACAATATCGGTGACGTTCGGATTCAGACTGCACCAGCATATGCAGCAGTATTGCATCGTGACGTTACTGCAGACTGATTACTGCAGCAATTCTGCTGCCGTAAATGTCAAAATTGATGTTTCTGCGCGGATTTTTGACATTTTCAGCAATAACAATTCAGCCTTTATACTTCCCACTGCTGGGCACAGGCCTCCTCTCATGCGCGAGAGGGCTTGGGCTATAGTCCCCACGCTAGCCCAATGCGGATTGGGGACTTCACATACACCTTTGAATTTCTTTGCAGATGTATGCAGGTTTCCTCACGATGTTTTCCTTCACCGAAAAGCTAGTGGTAAATATCAAATGATATTTCGTACATAAGTTCCGAAAAACTCATTGGTACGAGCCAGGATTTGAACCCGCGACCTCCGGATTGAAAGTCGGGCGTTATATCCACTCGGCCACCACCGCTTCATTTGTAGCAATTCGTAGCAGTAATTTACTTTGAGTTTGAGTTTGACAACCTTCGCACCCGTATCTCCTACTAAGCGTTTGTCATTCCCAGCACACTTTCTTGGTAGAATCTCTGCCCGCGGCGCGAACCTAATTATACTATTGTGAGTTCGAACAGGCTTCTCATACAAATTGATTGCCGACTGGTTCTCATACTTGTACAGGAACATAAGTATTGCGTGTTCATAATAATGGTCTGTAGACGGTCTTAATATTACAATACATATACAAGTTGGAAAAAAATAGGGGGGTCACCTTAAAGGCATATTCGGTATAGTGTTCTAATTAGGAAAAGCAAAAAAAATTTTTTGACGCGAAAAATGTTTGCTCTTTGTATGGAGGGTGAAATAAAATACATCAAACAAAGAAGGTGCGCCACTACTATAGGTACGGAAAAAATGATGATCGAATATTAAAGTTATACTTGTCTGTAAAATTAAATCTCAAGTTTTCTTTAACTAGAATTTTTTTAATTACTTTAGTAAATGAAATCGTAGCATAATTTATGGAGGTTTAAATTTTTTACCTAGCGTATAGCCATTTCAAATCAATAACCTCATATATCTTTAAAATTCATAAAATGTGTCTTCATTTATTGATTTACTAACATCTGCCCGCGACTTCAGGCGCGAAGACGTCGTTAACCCATTCAGCGCTAATCACGATACGTTGTCAAACTCAAACTCAAACTCAAAATATACTTTATTCATGTAGGCCTAGCAACAAGCTCTTATGAATCGTAATTAATCTTAATCTAATTATCAGAGCAATTTATTGATGTTAATATTATTCCATAATAACATTGGATTATTAATTATACAGATCAAATTTAACACTAATAATTTCACAAAAGGATCGTCAAACATAAAAAAAATGTATAAAAAATACTAGTCTAGAATTTCTAGAATAAAATCTAAATGTCAAAAATAACATAACAAAAGAAGTACCTTTGTCGTTTTGCCTCTACGAAGCATTTTCGCTACATACCGGGAAATCCATGTTACCGGCTACGGCGCAGCGCTACGACCGTTAGCTCAGCGAAACGGGCCGGGGCTTGTTCAAAATTGTAGTTTTTAGGGTTCCGTACCCAAAGGGTAAAAACGGGACCCTATCACTAAGACTCCACTGTCCATCTGTCTATCTGTCTGTCTGTCTGTCTGTCTGTCTGTCTGTCTGTCTGTATCTCATGAAACAGATAGACAGTTGAAATTTTCACAGATGATGTAGGTACCTTAGGTATTTCTTTTGCCGCTATAACAACAAATACTAAAAACAGAATAAAATAAATATTTAAGTGGGGCTCCCATACAACAAACTTGATTTTTAGGGTTCCGTACCCAAAGGGTAAAAACGGGACCCTATTACTAAGACTCCGCTGTCCGTCTGTCACCAGGTTGTATCTCATGAACCGTGATAGCCGCTATAACAACAAATACTAAGAAAGTAAGGAACCATCGGTGGGCGAGTCCGACTCGCACTTGTTTTTAATTGATATTAAAGCCTAACGATTAGAACTTTAAGATACGTCAATTAATAGATCTAGAAACGATATGGATTAGATATGTCAGTGTCAAATGTGGCGTTTCTTCAAACAAAAATGACTGACACATCTAATCCATATCGTTTCTAGATCTATGAATTGACGTATCTTAAAATTCGAATCGGGCAGTAACACTGAACAGCTGTCTTCGTTTACCGGTGAGATTATGTTTAATTCAAAGAGGGCGGACAATCGATGACGACCTTCATACTAGGTCTTGAAGTTCAGCCTTCAGTAAGTCAAGGCGATGTAGAAACAGCTACACTCTTAACTGTCCATTGGTGGGCCTTATGCCTGTTGTAATAAGGTCCATGTACGGTTAGGAGTGTTGCTGTTTGTACAGAATCGGTTGTTTTGTTTGTTAAGCCGACCACTGACTAACAGTCCGCCGGACGATATCGGCCGGTCAGTTGTTCGGACTGTCAAATTTTTGTTCTAACTGACAGGCCGATATCGTCCGGCGGCCTGTTAGTCAGTGGTCGGCTTTAGACCAAGTAGTGAAAATGTTATAATGTGTTATACAGGGTGGCTAAAAAATAACTGCATTCCCGTTGCCAGGGAAGTTTTGGGATTATACTGAGCAACTTTTACTATGGGGCCAAACCCGAAATCGCGAAATAAAAATTTGGCTGTTTCATACATTTTGGCTGGTCCATTTTCTATGGAAGGGTAATTTTTTTTACGCGATTTCAGGGTTGGTCCCATAGTAAAAGTTGCTCAATATAATCCCAAAACCTCCCTGGCAACGGGAATGCAGTTATTTTTTAGCAAGCGTGTACATATTTAATTTACTCACAAAGCTCTTTCATTTGATGACATGGGTCTCTTCTAAAGCTTTTTAAACCTTTTCATTCAGGATATCTGAATGTCACTATGATATATTATTGTAATAAATTATTAAAAGTGTAATATTAAAGCCTTAAAAGACTTGTTCGCCCTCGGAATTCCCAACTGGCGTGAAGTGGCGCAGAATAGGGCAGAGTGGCGCTCTCTTGTGTCAGAAGCCAAGATCCTTTTTGGTTCACTGAGCCAGTGAAGTACATAGTACCTATAGTAATATTATTTAGAGTCGAACACCGTCGCGCTCTGGGAAGATTTGTTGTAGGGAGAACCCTAGGAGCCATTTGTTTTCGCTGTTAAATAATATTTTTACGATGATGTAAATGTATTAATAATAAGTATCGATCGTTGTCCCAATAGTCGTTTTAGTGAACGGTCTAATAGCGAAGAGTTTCGACCAACATCTTGGGATACTCTCGCTAGGTGGTTGGATCAAGGGTCAGATGCACAGAAGGCGGTGATCTTGAACACGGCGCGGATAGTCCGCCGGTTCCTCTCTCTGCGGCCCTGACCACCGGTAGCTTGGTGTAAAGGTGGAGAGAGATGATGTTGAATAGAAAAGACTGTAATTGCACTGTTTTCTTGTTTTATTATTAATCATAATCTTTAAAGGCTTACATAGTGTGGTGCTCGTTCCAGAGCTTGGTAGGAAGAGAAAGGGTGTTGCCATGCGCAGATGGCGAAATAAAATAAGGCCAGTTTTGCACTGCGCTACATGATAATTATGCGTGTTTCACACATAAACTGGGGGGGAGGGGCGCAAATGCCTGTTTGAGAAAAATAATACAAATTTCCTTTTGACATGAACTAAAAATAAAACTATTTTTAAATGCACTACTTGTGCAACAAGAACTAAAATTAAAAATTAACAACTTACATTTACTTAATATAATATCACAATATTTTTTATGTCTCTACTGGCAATACAACTATCTTTGACACAGCACGGGAATGCAATTTTTTATCTGAGGTTTGCACCTCCACAACTCTTACATGGCCATCATTGCCATAAAAAACTTTGCTAATCCTACCTACGGGCCAAGTTAAAGGAGGAGTGTTTGGAACCTGTAGTAGCACCACCATGCCAACCTTTAAGTTAGGTTCTGTTTTTTGCCATTTAGTTCTTTGGTTTAACAATGATAGGTACTCCTTTGACCAAACACTCCAAAAATGCTGCCGTACTTGCTCGCAGCACCTCCAAAACCGGAGCCGATTGCTGGGGACTGCTGCCAAATCAGGTTGTGGAGCAGAAGTTAGCTCAGCACCAATCAAAAAGTGCCCCGGGGTTAAATATGAAAAATCAGAGATGTCATGAGACAGCGGGGTCAACGGCCTAGAGTTCAGTATTGCTTCAATTTCTATGATTATTGTACTAAATTGTTCATATGTAAATATGCGATTTGAAGCAATCCTTTTGAAATGATATTTTGCTGATTTGACAGCAGCCTCCCAGAGACCTCCATGATTTGGGCTATATTTAGGAATGAAATGGAACTGTATGCCTTTCTGTAGTACATAATCATTGACAGCCTTCTGAAAATAATCTTTTTTATGTAAATCATGGAGCTCTTTTAATTTGTTATTTGCACCGTGAAATGTTGAGCCATTATCACAAAATATATTTTGTGGATAACCTCTTCTACCAATAAAACGCTTTAGTGCAGCTATGAAAGTGTCAGTGGTCATGTCGGTGACCACTTCTAGGTGCACAGCCTTGGAAGCAAAGCAAACAAATACGGCTACATACCCTTTACCTATAACACTGCTTCTAAGAGCTGATTGCTTAATTTCAAAAGGTCCACAATAATCAAGGCCTGTATTTTCAAATATTCGAGCTGGAGTGACTCGCTCCTTGGGAAGTGATCCCATCAACTGCTGACTAGCGGTGGCCTTTAATTTACAACATGTTATGCATTTATTGATTACAGATTTTACTTCTCTCACAGAATTTATTATACAATATTTTTGACATAGGCCACCTAGGACAAGCTTTAACCCTGCATGCATGAGCATTAAATGTTCTTGAATAATAATCAATTTAGTGACATGGCAGTGCTTGGGCAATATGATATTATGTTTTTTTGAGAAATCTAAGTGTGTGGCATTGTCCAACCTTCCACCCACACGAAGAAGCCCTGCCGAGTCAATGAAAGGGTTAAGTGATTTTAAATTGGAGGTTATAGCTTTGTCCTTCTCAATACACACAAACTCATTATGAAAGTAGTACATTTGCACACCTTTTATTATTAAAGTCAAAGCGTCTCTAGACTCTTTTACAGAAATTAGATCCGATGACACTGACTTTCCTTTACATTTATTTATAAATCTTAATATATGGACAGTCACTCTAATCATTCTGAAAAGGCTTGAAAATCGTTCAAAAAACGAATCAATCACATTGTCATTTACAGTGGCGCTTAATGCGATGTGCTCATTTGAGCTATCATAATATTCTACACTGCACAGAGGTGGAATTATTTCTGACAAGTGAAAATTGTACTCATTGCCTTCTGTCAAGTAGTCTGGGCCATGATGCCACAGCTTGCAATCAATTATTTCTTGAGGATCTGCGCCTCTAGACAAGATGTCGCTAGGGTTAAGAAGGCCAGGAGTATATTTCCATGACATTGTATCTGTCAGTTTATTTATTTCTTTTACACGGTTGCCTATATAGGCTGGTACCTTGAGTGAAGAGGATTCGAGCCAGGCCAATACTATTTTTGAGTCAGTGAACAAATGAACATCTGATATCTTTAGTAAAGAGGCGACATGATTTACCAATTTTGCCAGTATAAGGGCCCCATTCAACTCAAGCTTCGGAATTGTCAGTTTAGATGCAAGCGGGGATATTCTCGACTTAGAGCAAAGTAAATGTATATAAGGCTTACCATTTACTATGGCCTTAACATAAATACAACAGCCGTAAGCTACAACTGATGCATCACAGTATCCTATAAGCTGTATGCTAGTGGCTTCAGACACATTTATGTACCGCGGTATGGTCACGACAGGCATGTTAACCAAATTATTATAGAATGTCTGCCATATTTTTACTAGTTCAGGTGGCAGGGGAGAGTCCCATTCTAAATCGTATTGCCATATTTGTTGTAAGATAAGTTTTGCCTTGACGGTTAAAGGTCCGACAAAACCCATTGGATCATAGAGTCTGCTGATAGAACTCAGTACATTTCTTTTAGTGGGCACCTCAGGAGAGGTGAGTACACGGCCACTCATTTTGTATGCATCTTCTCGGGCATCATAAGATAGTCCTAAGATCTTAGCAATTGATTTATCCTGATCAATATCCTGCTTGGCAAGGCCAATTTTTTCTTGAGGGATATCTTGCAATATTTCTGACTCATTGGAAATCCATTTATGTAATTGAAAGCTACCTTTGCTCATTAGAGAAATAAGTTCACTTTTTAGTTGTAAAGCTCCCTGAAGTGTATCTGAGCCGCCTTGCACATCATCTACATAGCTGTTTTTGATGATAGCTTCACTGGCCAATGGATATTGAGCCTTGTATTTTTTTGCTAGCTCTACAAGACACTTTGTGGCAAGGTAGGCACTGCTTTTTAATCCATAAGTTATTGTTTGTAATTGTAAACACTGTAAAGTGTCATCTGCCCGCCACAAAATGTTTTGTAGGCGTCTATGCTCAGGGTGCATAGATATCATGCGGTACATGTGACGTATGTCACACTGCACCGTGTACTTGTATGTGCGAAAAAGCATCATGATATCAAATAATGAGTTTTGGACTACAGGGCCATTGCATAAATAGTCATTGAGACTGTGGCCTGCCTTAGTTTTGAAACTACCATCAAATACAGCCCGGAGTTTATTTGTAATTTTGTCGGGCCGGAGAATTCCATGATGTGACAGGTAAAATACCGGTTGCTCTGTAGGGTCACAGTCCTTTAGATCAATTACTTTGGCGTGACCTAGATCAAGGTATTCTTGTATGAATTGTTTGTATAAGTTATGAAACTCAGGTTCCTTTGCAAACCTTTTTTGAAGATTATTTAATCTTTGCAAAGCAATTACAAAGGAGTTAGAAGGATCTATTTCGCTAAAATTAACTTTTAATGGGAGAGTAACCTCATAGCGATCCCTGTTCAATGAGGTTGTCTCCAAAAAATCTTCTCACAATATTCCTGCTCTGGCATGCTTTCTGGATATGCTTCAGGGACCTTTTCGGCCTCCCAAAATTGCCTTACACAAGAGTCAAGATCAGGATTAACCATTGTATGCATAGCAACTGTATTAAAATTGTATGATGGACTCACACTTACTCTGCCCGAGACGATGTATCCAAGGCGCGTGTTCAGCAGCACTGGATCCTCAGGGCCTGCCTCAACCTTTCCGTCTTGTATTACTCTGCAGAAGATATCTGCAGCCAGAAGGAGGGAAACTTCGCCTGGAACATTAAATTCATCATCAGCTAAGGTAATAGCGTTGGGCAAAATCAGCTTGGCCAAGTCTATGGCTTGCTGTGGCTGTGCTGAAGTTATTTTGGGTACAATAGCGCAGTCAACATCAATCTTATAATCCTGAACCCTAGAATGGACGGTTAGCTTGATGCTTTTATTAACATTGCTACTATGTTCCATAAGCATGCCAATATTTATTGGATCATTGGATTGCGGTAAGCCTAGTTTACTAGCTAACTCCGCTGTACAAAAACTTGTCTGTGCGCAACAATCTAAAAGTGCCCTAACAATGCGTTTGTTATTGTGTACATCAGAGACTAATACCTTAGCAGTGGGCAATAATACCTTGGTGACCTTCTTAGCACTGGTATGTAAATTGACAGTACCTGATTGACTCTGACTCGGCTCTTCATCAGTTGTTTGCTTAACTTTTTCATGTATCAAAGTATTGTGGGCCCTGGAACTACATTCTGCACATTTAAATGTGTATCTACATTTTTTTGAGTGAGGTCCAAGACATATTTTACATAAATTATGTTTGATGACAATGTCCAACCTATTGTTGATTGGCATGGAATTAAATTTTGGACACTTATAGAGCCTATGCTGCTGACTACACACAACACATTTTTCTGCAGTGATAGTTACTGCAGAAGCTGCCGGGGCAGGCGAGGCTGTCACCGCATGAGCTGTTACTTTAGCTTTGACATACGAGCTTTCACTACCAGCTGGACTCGCCTCCAACACCGCAGCTCTTTTTTCTAAAAAATTAAGTAAGCTACTCACAGTGTGTTGCTCGCTGTTGTCCCTCTCGGAGTGATACAATCTCACGGTGAAGGAATCTAACTTTCTTAACAAGATGCAGGCTAGGATGGCGTCCCATGATGTGACTGGCTGCTCAAGGTTTTGTAGCGCGGTGAGATGTTGCCGGACCTTGGCCACCATGTCTCGCAGCTGTAGAGCAGTGCCTCGGTGCAACGCTGGTATGTCCAGGAGTGTATTGACGTGGCTGCTGATGATTAATGCTGGGTTGTCATACCGTTTCTTGAGTAGTTCTAGTGCAGAGTCATATGATGCTCCAATTATGGGTAAATTGTCGATAAGCTGCAGCGGCTCGCCCTTTAAATACTTTTTCAGAAAGCACAGCTTCTGGACGACAGGTATTCGCGCGTCGCGATGTACTACAGCCTCAAACATCTCGATAAATGATTTGTAGAGCGCGACGTCCCGCCCGTCGAAGACAGGTATATCAAGCGAAGGCAAGCGCGCTGCTTTTCCAGTGCCCTCTGCTGTCTGTGTATTTTGTTGGGCTGTTTTTTCTATTACATTTAACGCGCACTCTAAAGCGGTCATAATGCTGTAAAATCGATCTTCTGTGTCGTCGTCCAAGTCGTCTTTGTGATTTTCTGGCTCTAATACTGATAATTGCACGCATACGTCTTGATACTTTTGGAAGACGGTGTTCATTGACGCTTTTCTAGTCTTCAAGCTCTCCACAGTAAATAATTGAGGCTCTTGTTGGAGAAACCTCTCCATTCTCGTCATAGAAGCCTTACATTGGCCTCTGGCTGCAATTAATTTTTTGATATCTTCGGCCGCCATTATGGCGTGTGCGCATCGCGCACGCGGACACGAAGTTTACCGGCCCAGCCCGTTGGAGATTAAGTAGAACTGAATATTTTCGGCACCATGTAAAGGTGGAGAGAGATGATGTTGAATAGAAAAGACTGTAATTGCACTGTTTTCTTGTTTTATTATTAATCATAATCTTTAAAGGCTTACATAGTGTGGTGCTCGTTGCAGAGCTTGGTAGGAAGAGAAAGGGTGTTGCCATGCGCAGATGGCGAAATAAAATAAGGCCAGTTTTGCACTGCGCTACATGATAATTATGCGTGTTTCACACACTTGGGCCTTGCCCCGCTGCTGGCGGCACCCTAGGTTAGGTATTTTTAAAATGTGTTTATATGTATTTTTTATTGTTTTTATGTGTTTTTGTATTTTACTTTTATATTCATGTTATAAACAACCTAACTTATGAAGAAAGGTAAATAAAGTATCTTTAAAATGTTTTGACGTGTAATGTAACCGTGTATATACGAAATAAATAAATATGAAATATGAAAATAAGAAAGTCAAAAAAGTCTGGCAAACAGTGTTATACGAGGACACGAACTGGAGCAGCTGTTTTGTGCGCCGAGAGCTCTCTCAGCTATTGTGCCGCCAAGTGGCTGAGGGCTGTTCTATTACTTGAATATATTATGGTTTCGGTATATTGATACTGGGTGTTGCATGTAACACGAGCAAATAATTGAAATATATATTATACTCCTTAAACAATAAAAACTTTTGTTCAACAAATCTTAAAAATTATGAATCCTTTAGACTTCCTCTTTTTCATAGAACATAAATATTGCATTCAATGTACGCTGACATCAGTGTGTTTGATGTTGCTTCATAAACTTAGAATAAACTTTAAAGTGTAATAAAAGTCAAAATATAAGTTATTTTTAAAAGTTGCTGAACAAATGTTGGTCAGTTTGAGGAGTACAGCCTACTATTTAATTTATTGCTCCTGTTACACGAAACACCCGGTATATTACTTACATATAACGTTTTTCTTGTAGCTAGTGCACGTGTCCCATGGATATTCTCTCGCTTAGATAGGTATCTGATTTATCTGTTTTCAGTTTCAGCGGAAAACGGGTTTCGCTATTGGGTAAGCTGAAAGCTCTTAGTTTCCTTGATCTCCTGGTATGGAGCAAACTCGGATTACACGCATTTAGGACCAAATAAAGATATTAAAATTATTTCCAGCTTGCTAAGAATTAATTCTTCGAAAATATCTAATTTGAATAAAAACCACCACCACCAAAACCACCTATCATTGGAAATTGAATTGAAATGAAGATCATTGGAAAACCACCAATGATCGACACTTTTAGCCAGTGTTCGACATAAGTACTTTAGGTCAAAGTGACAGGAATTAATTTTGAATAAAGAAAAAAAATCGTTGTTCAAAGTTAAACTATATTATTACTTTGACATAAGTGCCATGTCGAACATTGGTGCAGCGTCGATCATTGGTGCTTTTACCTTATATAGAAATCATATTAAACCAAAACGATATTTTCCGGTTTCTCTCCGCCCCTTCCCTAAGCATTTGTACACTGAAGTTTGTATAGCGAAGTTAATTATACCGCTGGGCCTTCACAGTCGATACTACTGGATTATTAATAATATGTACGCTTAAGGATATCACTACACCTGATAAAACAAAGTCCCCCGCCGCGTCTGTCTGTTTGTGTGTATGTATGTTCGCGATAAACTCAACTACTGAACGGATTTTCATGAGGTTTTCACGGGTCTCTATTGTTTCCCAGATAGGTTTAAGTCATAATGTATTGTTAGTCATAATTGTTTTTTCTCAAAAACGCGTAACTTTTCAGGATTGCCATAAAACAAACCTAACCTAACCTATCTACAGAATAACCTTACGAAAATCCTGAAAAGTTAACGGTTTCAGCTTTATGACTAACTATAATATGATAAACAATACATTATGACTTAAAACTTTATGGGAAACAAAGGGACCCCGGTTTTCACCTATCACTAAAGTGATTCTTGAGGAGGTTTAAGTGTATAATGTGTTAACCCGTGCGAAGCCGGGGCGGGTCGCTAGTACCTTATACGCCGATTTTGTGTACTTATAACATTGTTTATTATAAAATAATTACCCAACTATGAATTAAAATTATACAATTAAATTAAAACAAAATAACTAGAATTAGCAATAAAAAATATATTTACCTAAATAATATATTATGTCGAAAAATAACTGAAATAATAATTATAAATTTCGGTAATACTGGATTTGTAGTAGTAGTAGTAGTAATCACTTTATTGTATAAGGGATCTCTTCCAGCTAACCTTCGAGTAGATGAGAGGAAAACTCTAGTCAGGCGAGATAGATAAACTTACGGGATGTACAGTAAGTAATATTTAAAAAAGTAAACTAACATATTATCAACTCATAAAATACATAAATACCATTATAGAATAAAATACATACTAGCATACATACATACAATACAAAATATATATTATAATATATCAAAACACGCATAGCTGACGTGGGGGAGAAGACCGCCAGACTGAAGTGGGACTGGGCGGGTCACGTCTGCCGCATGCATCCGGATAGGTGGGCTAGTATAGCCACCAAGTGGATGCCGCAAAAAAGCGCGGACGTGGTAGGCCCAGACGGAGATGGCGGGACGACTTAGACGCCTTCATCAGTGGCTGCCGCAGGAGGCACTGCAACGGGAGTTGTGGAAATCCCTTTGCCCAGCAGTGGGACACTACAACAGGTTAATAAAAAAAATACATCACTAGTGTAAAAATATAAATAAAGGTACTACTTAACCTTTGTATGACCCAAAAAGTTGCCCGCCTTCGTCTGAATAAGAATGATCTTCAAAAGATAATGAATTAATTTCGCAGCATCAATTACTAGTGACGGCTTTTGCCTTATCTCTCATTTGAAGGCTGGATAATTTATACGATATTGATGGAGGATATTAAAGACGATAATTCTACTTTGACATCTTTGAAATAAATTTATTTAAGGAGCGATTTATCTGGAAGATATCGCTCTTCTTTAGCGATAAGACGTTTTGTACCTACCAAGGTACCTATTGTTGTTGTTTGAGGTGTACAACGCTAGTCAGTTATGCATTTCACTCGTAATTACCGTAATACCTACCATAAAGTAATACACCGTGTTTTTATTGAATTCCGTTAACTTCGGGGTATGGTACGTTTAAGAAAACTAATTGGCATAGTCGATTTAAAAAATAATATATTTTTTTTGCTTTTTACAAAAAAAAAGTTTAAAAAGTAATTAAATGTAGCATATAGCTTTGGTGTAACATGGGCATTACATTTAACTCAACCAAACAATTGAAATCTGTGACATATCAATGTCATTTCGAACATGGATCGACCGAAATTGTACTTAAGTTTAGCAGCAAATGTATGAACTCATTCTAAACACTAATCAATATGTAAACCGGCCCTAAGGCAAGTGTACACGCTTGTAGAGGCGTTATAAGAAAAAAAAAATTATTGATTATCTCCGAAACGAAGTTAATTAGAATATCGGTGTCTTTGAGAAAGTTACTTGATTTAAGCTCAGGACTGCACCCTTGAAATTAACGAAAAAAAAAAAAACACGGTGTATAAGTAAAGAAAGAGTGGTAACTCCAGAAAACGCGAGTTATTTCGTAGTCGACAGCTAAGGTAAGTAGCGGAATTTATCAGTGCTGCTAGTCGACAATAGATGTCACAACGAACGAAAACCTTTATGCTCAACAATTTACAGCTAATAATATAACCGGATTAACTGGAACTCCTTCTGCTTATAATATTAGTTGTGAATTGTTTTAGCAGTACATTGTTCGTCAATTGCGACACTTCTGACATCTGGTGTCAAGTAGCGGTACTGACAATTCCGCTACTTGACGCTAGATGTCGACTACGAAATAACTCGCGTTTTGTTAAGAAAATTGATGTAGGTATGGAGTACCTACATAATTATATTGGCGCGGGCGAGACGCATGATAACATTGATAACTAAACAACATGATTCAAATAACATTGTGATGTCAGTGTGCGTTCGAATCGGCATGTATATATTTTTAGATGTGATCGATCGATTATTTTACAATCGACGTGCGTAGTAGTTTCACTGATTGATGAATGAGCACAAGGGAGTCATTCATAAATAACTTACGGAAACACTTGTGTTAAGGTATTTTCTATTTATGTTTTGTTTATAATCTGGCAATGGTGTAAGGAAATATGTGAAGGAAAACACAAACGCTTAAAAAATCTCCAATAAATGGATTATTTTTTGGTTAATTTTTCAAAATATCAGTGATATTTAGTTTGAGCTAAATATCTACTTACAGGGACAACATAACAAGCTTAAGTCAAAATTTGTAACTTAATGGTCTGAAAAAAAAAATGCATATTTATTTTGCATAACATTTACGACATTTAGATCACAACGGTTACCACTCACTTGTATTTTAGTCGCTATTGGCGACATGTTTCGGGCAATAACGACTAAAATACAAGTGCGTGTAACCGTTGTGACCTAAACATTTTAAAATATGTCCCATGAAAATTTAATTTCGTACATTTATGACATTTAAAATAAGTATTATTTTTATTACAATAGCTTGTTACGAAGTTTAAACTCGAGTGTTGGTTCGATGAAGTTTATGTTTAATTATGTTCAAAATGCGAAAGTTTCAACCTCCTAACTCATTTATGCAGTTTAGAATTTGAAACCTATTATTCCATTGTAGTTTAATATTCGATTTAACTTTTTAAAAGGACATCGGGCCTTTCACCAATATACAGTGTGAAAAAAAATCATGGGGCCTGGAGGGAAAGTACCTTAAAACCTTAAGTTTACTTAAAAGGAACATTCTGTTATTTAAAACCAAAACTGCATTCAAAGATTTTTTAAATTCGCTTCCTTCGTCCGGGAATCGAACCGACTAAAAATTCAAAAAATACTTAATATTAGATTTTATGGATATTTTGTACGACAGACGAGTGTAAGACTTAATGCACTTTCCCTCCAGGGCCAATTATTTTTTTCCACTCTGTAGATGCCTACAAGTGAAATCTTTTTAAGCTAATTACTTACCAAAATACCTACAATAAAAAGTAATTCAGTAAAATACAAGGTGTCAATAAAATCACAACACAAACCAGTAAAATGTAACCACGTTTCTCTACCATTGCTTTTCCAATTAACTCAAGCCTTAATGGAGGTGCGACCCACTGAAAAAACCTTCCACGATAACCAAGCTAAAATGAACCTTAAATCGAACATATAAAAGCTAATTTGAGTCAGCTGTAGGTATGTTATCTGTAGCGCTCTGCTGGTCGCCATTGAATGGATTCGATGTTGTTGAATCAATGGTTAAAATATTTATGTCCGAATCTTTACATTTTGTAGGTTTGGATGTCGTTTTGAGGAATGCAGTGTATTTTTGCCTGCGGGCAAGTTTATTCTGAGGCATGTCATTTTAATACATTGACTGTACAGTCAGCAGAAGAAGTTGCTAAGCGGGCGAGGTGTTCAAAATTACCTTGAGACGCTTTTATTCTCTAAACAATAAAGTCACGTCAAGATCATTTTTTGACACTTAGATTTTATTCTAGAGACATTCTCGACTAGTATTTTTTATATTTTTTTTTTTTGACGATCTTTTGTGAAATTCTTAGTATTTAATGTGATCTGTATAATAATCCAATATTATTATGGAATAATAATTAACATCAATACATTGCTCTGATAATTAGCTTAAGATAATATATTATGTAAAACGTTCATAAGTGCTTGTTGCTAGGCCTACATGAAGCTTAGCAACTTCTGCTGCTGACTGTACACAAAATAACGTGTTTGACCCTTTTTTAGTAAAATCGCTAGCATTACATAAACGCTAAAAAAAAACTCTAGAATATTATAGGTAACCTAACCCTTTAATTACACTCTGGGACGATAAGACCTCAATTTATCTTTTGTTTAGTCAATTTCCATGTTAATTTAGTGAGTCTCATTGTGTTAGTCGTTTCGTGTCTTGTGTCTATTTTATTTAAGTAGTGTTCTGAGTGACTTTGGGCTTTAAGACCTCAGAACCCCTAGTGTAAATTACATTCGATAGGGTGACGTGACGTACGCATTTGCGTTAAGTCTCATTTTGTATGGGATTTTGAACAGCGCGCCAAGCGGGACGTTTTAGAAACTCAAAATCTAGGTACAGATACTAAGTCTTATTATCTAAGACAGGACAAAATATTAAAACGGAAGATTTGGCTAACGCACGGATTTTAACCTTTTATTTCAATTACTCTGACATTATTTTTCTGTTTAAAATTTTTCCCGTCATATCCCTCGGCTATATTACTAGTTTTTGAAGTGAAAACTTCTTTAGCGGCGCTGTGCACTTTTTGAGGTGGGGAAAAAATGATAAACTCGAGACAGCTTAAGGCGTAAGGCGTAACCCTCTCTTTCTACTGCGCGGCGAAAATGTATGCCTGAGCCTGCTGTTTCGTTTAGGCGGCGCAGGGCGCTTGCGTGACGTCACGTGTGACGGACAATCTCATTGTGTTTTTCTTTTTTTGATTTAAATGCCATCTAGTGAGTTTCCCTCAAACTGGTATTAATATAACTGTAGTAGGTACTCACAGTGATGTGCTTAGGGCTTTCAAGTAATGCGACGAAATAACGCTAGATGGCGTTAACCTCAATTATACATAGTGCTGCAGACATTTTGCACTAGATGGCGCTGTTATTAATATTTTGAGTTACAATGTCATTTAGTTTTCATTTCTGCCGGCACTCCCGGAGTGCAACCCGTTGTTTTTTATACTAAAATTATACTTCTATGGTATGCAGGGTAAAGATATATAATTGAATATTAGGCATGTTTTCGTAATTTATTTTCTGTCGAGCAATCATTGTCCTTTTAAGGTTTTGATTAGAGTCTGCCCTTGCATATAATAAGTCTAGTTTCCATCTGAAAAAGTTTACAATATTTTTAAGTCAAAAGTAAGCTTTGAATGTTTTAAGAATGAACTGTTTGTTCAAGACTTTTGTTTACTAATTCAAAAATACTAGAGAAAGTTTTTTCTTATTTACTCTGCATCCTACGGTCTACTATGCCCGCAACCCCTTGTGGTGTGGTCTACATACAACACACTATTTATGATTTTCCCTTGAGCACCTCACACCTTTGTCATATATCAGAATACATTCATATTCCAAACTGACCAGTCGTTTACCTCCACGTCACATGGCGGCCCTGTCAGTGCGACCTTGGCTGCACTGGCGGTACGCTGCGCTAGCTAGTACCAGCGCCCACACTGTTAACTGACAGCTTGTAAACCTTATTACAAAAGGCATAAGGTCCTCCGATGGACAGTTAAGAGCGTTGCTGTTTGTACGTTAATAAATTAAATGGAGAATTCAGTGCCCTTATGAACAGTTTACACCCTAAAGAGTTAAGTGTAGCGAGGTTTAAACGTTCTACCGTTATTTCCCAGCACTAATATAATTAGTCGAGTGCGAAGCGGGGCCGAATAGAAAACAGTTCATTTTATTTTCAAAGGACGAAGTAATTTCATTTAGGGATAACAGAAGTGCAACAAGTAGCAGACGAGAATAAAATATAAAAGGGATAGGATATTTGATTTAAAAAATCAGTCTCGAGTTAGACCAAGAAAAGTCTGCAGAGATTTGGACAGCACACGCAGTGCAAGTGTTATTTTAAAAGTCAAACTGCTATGAAATTATGACGTATAAATAACACTTGCACTACGTGTGCTGTCTAAATCTCTGCAGACTTTTCTTGGTCTAACTTCTATATACGTCCCACTGCTGGGCAAAGGTCTCCCCCTCATGTGCGAATGAGCTTGCCCCCACGATGGACCAATGCGGGTTGGTGACTTCACATTAAACCGTTGAATTTTATAGTGGATTTGCTTCGCCGAAAAGCTAGTGGTCATTATAACACTACAAACTATCAACCCAAACATTAATTATCACCACTTTATAAGATTTCACGAAACCCGTTGTCTAAACAGCAATGCGTAAATCGTGTGCAATAGGGCTTCCGATACCGGGATCCCGTCTGTTTAAACAGATTTTTCAATACCGGTATTTTTTAATGAAATACCGGGATCCCGGTATTTTCAAAAACAAGGAAAATGTGCCTATTATAACGTTTAAAATCTATTAAAATGGTCAAATTCGGCTGTATCAAGAAGATAACTTGCCAATTTAGTTAAAGAAGATCATCTAATTGAAACAAGATCTGTGCATATGCGTTAGATAAATTGAATTGAATTGGTGATGAATTCTGATGTTCAGGATATATTAAGGGGCTACCCCACGCGAATGACCTTCGATCTGAATCCCTTAGTTTTCTAATGTTTTTTGTAGCTTATTATATTAACAACAACATCTTGAAGCAATATATACTGCAAAACGTAATTAAAGACCAAAAAAAGTAAGAAAATGTTGCCACTTTTTACTAGCGCGTCTTGTATTTATGCAAAAATAAGTATATAAAAGTACTTTTTTAAATCGCAGAAGTAAAATTACTAATAAATAAATTATCTTAGCGTGATTATTTATCAAAAGGAATTTACTATTTTACAAACAAATTATTGCAGTGGCAACATTGTCTTACTTTTTTTGGTCTTGAATTATGTTTTGCAGTTTATTATCCTATATTTACTTCAAAGTTCATTGCCTTCGAGATATTTGGCATCAAAGTTGAACAATTTTAGGCTATAAACTGGTTTTCTGGCCATAACCTTTGTGTTAATTAGTTTAAAATGAAAACCCTGGACACGTTTCTCGAGACGTCAAAGACGAACCCAAATATTTAGATTTCGTACATGTAATTGTAAGATTCTTCACTGCAAACTAGATACGAAAAAAGTGTTTTATTTTAGAAAAATGTCGGGTAGCCCCTTATTATAATTAGTTCTTAAAATTTTATCAAAAAGTAGAAAGAAATTAATTGTAATGGCATACGAATTTTTGGTGCCAAAGAATATTTATTGGCTGATTATTAGATTGAACTAAAAATGTGACTTGTGAAGTCAACAAGGCGGATAAAATTATTGCCAACCTGGAGGGTTGACATAATTATTACAGATGGCGATTATTGTTTAATATCCTAAGCTAAGGACATACATATCTGGTGTAAAAGTGAGCCTTTAAAAAAAAAACTCAATTTTTTTAAGCCATTTATAGACAATACCGGGATCCCGGGATCCCGGTACTGATGAAGACAGTTTCGGTATTAATACCGGTATTGAAAGAAGCCCGGTATTTGGAAGCCCTAGTGTGCAATAGACGCAAAGGCCTGTGATGATGATGAAATATCTTTACTTTACAGCCTAGCTCAATAAAAAGTTAGGCCTAAACCCACAGATTACTTACCTAGTAATAGACAGTACAAGATCAAAATCATAAAATTGACAATGACGTTTGTCCCTGTGACGACGTCACACAGCAAACAATTGATCACCTTATTAAAACTTGCCCAAGGTTCCTTTACGCAAGAACGATCCACGACACCATATGCACCAAGTACAACAAAGAAGAAGCCCTCGACTCCTTTTTAAGGTATACGAAATACATACCTAATAGATAATTTAAAATCATTCAATAAATAACTATTTTTAAGCCCCCAGATAAAACTTTATTAATATAACACCTCAAAAAAATACATATTACTAAATATAAACTTAAAGCAATCGGCCGCCCGTACTCCTAGCGAGGACCGACTGACCCTCACCAAATAAAAAAACCGGACAAGTGCGAGTCGGACGCGCCCACCGAGGGTTCCGTACTTTTTAGTATTTGTTGTTATAGCGGCAACAGAAATACATCATCTGTGAAAATTTCAACTGTCTAGCTATCACGGTTCGTGAGATACAGCCTGGTGACAGACGGACGGACGGACGGACGGACAGCGGAGTCTTAGTAATAGGGTCCCGTTTTACCCTTTGGGTCCTACGGAACCCTAAAAAGATAAAAAAGGCATAGCCTTTTGGTTAAAATTACAGGGACCTGTTGAATGAGGGCTCTGCCTCATCTGGTGATACTTAAGGTGACATTTGGATGGCAAATGCAGCTGCATTACTGTGGCGGTTTTACTACTGCGGAGTGACCGCGGCCTAGAATGAGTGACGTTCGCAACCGCATTATTACCGCGCTTAGATCATTCCGTCATTCATTTTATCAAGGAGATTGATTGTTAAGTCTATGAGTAGAGTGGTTGAATAGGGGGTATTACTGCAATGTTCTGCCGCGAGAGTGCAGCACTAGCGCCTATAGTCAACCATAGAGTAACTTATACATACTGTGCCTTAAACTGTGTTTTGAAAAGAGTTTCATACACAATAAAATATTACATTGATGCATCATGATGCATTGTGATGGATTGTGGTAGTGGCGCCCCCTACGCAGAGTTTCGCGTAATATTCCCTGTTAACGTTGAGTCTACACGAGATAGTCTATGACTGGCCCAGATCGCAGCACAATTAAAGCCTAAACTAATTCAACCAACTGTCACGTGACCGAAAATAGAGTTCTGTGAAGTAATTACAAAGCCAAACAAAAGGCCGGAGGCTAGACGGTTAATTAGGGACGAGTTTTGCGGCCCGAGTGAAGCGAGGAAGCGAATTGTAAACGCTAAAATTGCTTTTGTTATTACCACCAATAGTAACCGTTTTGAAATTATTTTATGATCCAATTTGATCAACAGATTTATTATTTTAGAGGCTCATCTTAAGAGAAACTTCATTTTGAATTTTAAGAGTTAGTAGGAGCTTGTATGTATACATATTTTGTATGGAATTCGGTTTTGCTCCTAACTCTTGTAATATATAATAAAAAAACATCTAAAATAAAATCAAACAGAAGGGCATAAAACAATAAAGTTTGATAATATATTTTCCATAATATCGATATCCAGGGAGGAAAATGGGGACTACTTTTGTATGGAGAAGCGGTCGTTTACATTCCTCTCACAGAAAGTAAAAGTAGGTAGGTACATTTGTTCGATGATCGATGAAATCATATTTACTCTTTAAAATATCAGAGAAGGCCTTTCATAAACATTGTTTAGCCGTTTTTGTATGATTTTGTAATAAACAGACAATTCTTCTACAAATATTCTGGATAGGATCGGAATATTTGTAAGATTTTACGCTAATGGTTTCTAGCAGAAAAAACGCTACTGCTTGTAACTTGATAGTTACCCACATACCATGACCATATATGCTTGAACACTAAATTACAAACTTTGGGTCTGTAATGCGACACCGATTCTTACCCTTCATGGAACAAGGACTTTGTAGCACATGTACTTATAGGGTGAGGCTAAAAAGTCCGTCGGATAACAAAAACCTTTTTATTACAATTGCTCAAAAAGTGATAGGCATTTTACTTGGCTGTTTAGCGTTCACAATGTTCGTTTTTACTTTACATTTTTTTTAACCGTAGGTAATCTACATTTTAGTGTTTGGATTTTGAAAACTGTATACACTTAGGATGATAATATGTCATATGATATTTACACAACGAACGATCTATGAATGACATTCCTGTGCCGCAGAAGTACTTAGGATTTATTATAGACTCAGGACTATCATGGTCAGCCCATACAGAAAATACTTGTGCAAACACCTCGGCGTGTTATGCGTTATCCAGATTGACCCATAGCCTCTCTGAGGAGAACCTAAAAAAAGCGTACTTTGGATATTTTCACTCCATACTAATATATGGAGTGAACCTATGGGGTACCGCTGCTGATCGCGATAAAATATTGAAGTTACAAAAACTTGCACTCCGCATAATGGCACAAAAACTTCAAGACCACCCGGCGAAGGAATTGTTCATTAAATTAGAAATATTAACGTTGCCTAGTGTATATATGTATACTTGAAGCCTGTAAATACACAAGACGGAATCTTGCCTGGCTGCCTACCAACGGGCAGATGACGGGCACTGTGACGCGCAGGCGTGACCAACTGCGGGTGCTTCCGCGCCGGCTCGTCAAGTCAAAAAAAACCCTGGACGTACTCGGGATAAGACTATATAACACATTGAATGATGATATAAAACAAACACCAACCGATAAGATGTTTGTTAGGAAACTAAAGGCTATATTAATACAATTAGCTTGTTATAAAATTGATGATTTTTTCTCCGACTACAAGTCATTGGCCCAATCATAAATTAGGAAATTAAAATGCAAAATGAAAACTGACGTTATTTAAAAACATGTTAAGTAAGTTAAAATTATGCTACGTAAATAAGTATAAGTTTAAAGTGTTTACAACCTTGTATAATATCATAAATATCATAATGTACCTACTATGACGTGTAAATAATTATTTACCAATAGATAATTATTCATTATTATTCAACGCATTTCGTAGTGAAACATTGTGAGGAAACCGGACAAATCCTACGCCTAGTTTTCCCTTCTGCTGAGCGACCTGCGAGCGAGCGAAAATTGTAACAATTTGTTTGAATGTGCATCTCCGTCTTATATTTCAACGTCGATACTATGCTGTCACTAGGACTATTTTGTCAAAGAAACTTTTTATATGAGTATATTTACGTCGTCTTTGGATACTTAGCTATATAGAGATATATATGCCTAATAAAATATTTAACCTTAAAATGTGTTTGTCCCCAGAACCAATGGCGACCTGACACACCCCCCTTGCGCTGACCATGCGCTATGCGCTCGCTGAACGAGACAGCATGCGCGGCGCTGCTGGAAGACGTGCGCTGGGACGAGCCTGCCAGCCTCGTCTCTCTTGCCGTGCTCGCGCTCATCGACGTGCTCGTCATTGCAGGTACGACTCATAAACAACTAGGCAGTCAATCAACTACCCAATCAACTATCAAACCAACCAGCCAACTATCCGTCTAAGCAACCATCCAACCAGACAATAAATCAACCAACCATCCAACCAAACATGAAACCAACCAATCTAACTACCAACCAACCAATCATCCAACCAACCATCCAACTACCTATTCAATCAAACATGAAACCGATCAATCAACCAACCAACAAGCTAATTAACCTACCTCAAACAAATCAAGTAATCAAATTAGTATCCAAAATTTTGATCCAACAACGTACCAAATTAAACCACGATTTCGCATGCGGGGCGCTGTTAGAAGACGTGCGCTGGGACGAGCCTGCCAGCCTCGTCTCTCTTGGCGTACTCGCGCTCATCGACGTGCTCGTCATTGCAGGTACGACTCGCAACCAGCTGAGCAACCAAGCCAATCAACCGATAAAAACTATCATCCTAATCACATAACCAACCAACCCTCACTCTTCTTCCTCGCGTTATCCCGGCATTTTGCCACGGCTCATGGGAGCCTGGAGTCCGCTTGACAACTAATCCCAAGAATTGACGTAGGCACTAGTTTTTACGAAAGCGACTGCCATCTGACCTTTCAACCCAGAGCGCAAACTAGGTTTCCTCATGATGTTTTCCTTCACCGAAAAGCGGCTAGTAAATATCAATAGATATTGCGTAGGTACATAAGTTCCGAAAAACTCGAGCGGGGTTCGAACCCGCGACGTCCGGATTGAAAGTCACACTCTCTTACCGCTAGGCCACCAGCGGTTATGTAATAACAACTTGAGTTAAAAATAGTTTTTTATCAACTTTGTCGGTTTAGAAATATCATCATTGGCCTTTGCGTCTATTGCAGACGATTTATATGGTGTTAAACCGGAGAAACACATTTTTGGTGGCTGAATAGACCAATGCAAGACTGACATGGTTTATCACAGGCCTGACAATAGTTTAAAAATAAAACTTTTTATGAAACCCTTATTGGGAATGTTTATTTTTTGTTTCAGGTACATAAAAAAATAAACTAATTTATCTATAAAATAAAACTAAATTAAAACTAAAAACTAGTATTAACTAAATAAAATACAAATATATCTAAGAAATGGGGCCCCTTTGGCATGGTGCCGAGAACGCTGGCAGCATTTCCCGGCTGTATTGCGATGCCTACGTTGTGCGAAAAAGCTGCCAGCTCTTCGGTCACCCTTATTACAATTAATTTACTTAAAAAACATCACAAAAACAGTTAACCCACCTTAATGCACTAACAATGTTAGCTCAAGTACTTATTCAAAGAGATAGTTATGCCTAAAGTTGTTTCGCTTAACGTAATTGGAGACTAGCTGGCTGTTGCTATTGCTACTGCAAACCCAGCAATTGCCTCTAGCCAGTATCACTACGAGGTGGCTTAAATCTAAGTACAACTAAAACTATGGCTTTTTTTTGCTAGCCTATTATGGTGTCCCACTGCTGGGCAAAGGCCTCTCCCCTTATCTTCCACGACTCCCGACATAGCGCCTGCTCTGGCCAGTTACTGAGAAAGGTGTGTAGGTCGTCCCGCCATCTCCATCTGGGCCTGCCGCGTCCGCGCCCTTCTTCTGGCATCCAATTGGTAGCTACACTAGCACATCTGTCTGGATGCATGCGGCAGACGTGACCGGCCCCATCCCAGTCCCATTTGAGCCTAGCAGTCTTCTCTCTGATTTCTTTAATAAAAAATATAACTTTATCCCCTTTTTTAGGGCTCCGTATCCAAAGGGTAAAAACGGGAACCCTATTACAAAGACTCTACTGTCTGTCTGTCTGTCCGTCTGTCTGTCACCAGGCTGTATCTCATGAACCGTGATTGCTAGACAGTTGAAATTTTCACAATGATATATTTCTGTTACCGCTATAACAACAAATACTAAAAACAGAATAAAATAAATATGTAAAAGGGGCTCCCATACAACAAACGTGATTTTTTGCGTAATGGTACGGAACCCTTCGTGCGCGAGTCCGACTCGCACTCGGCCGGTTTTTGAAATATTGGGGCATAAAAATATCTCTTTTATCCCCTTTTTTTGTTTATAACTTTTACATTTTTTTATGTGGAAATAAACGCTTGAAATACAGTTTTCTAGACATAATTCCGAATCCAATGTGGTATCACACGTATTTTTAGGAGTACCTAACACCTACGTACCTACATATTACCACTTTGAACTAGTAAGCTTTAGTAATACTCTAGATGTTTGACTTCAAAGCCTTAAGACTCTGCTTGTTTTAAACATCTGATACATTATTCAGGAGCCATTGGATCAAGTTCAAAACATCTCTCGGAAATTAAGCAGTTCGTCGTCAATTCGTCTCGGAAACAAAATAGTAATCCAATTATAATCCAATACTGCAACTTTGGTTCGTAAATTTAATCCCATCAAAAATATAAATGTGAAATGAGAGCCAAGTTCAATACGAAGAAATAAGAATAGATAATATGCGTCGTTATTGACTCGCCGGAAAAGAATTGAGATATTATATAATATGTGTGCCAAGTTCTAGTTCGCTTGGAATCTAATTAAAGTTCGGGATTTCACTTGGCTAGTTTTTACGAAGACGCTATGTATTATATTTGTCAATGTTAGTTCTTTTTTAGTTAGTTGATATAAAAGAATGAATGAATGAATGTCTACACCTCGAATTGGCCTATTATTTTCTTCAATAACACGAATGTAAATCACAGAACAGTCAGCGCCACCTGTTATCGCCACTTGTCAGACTGAAAACTTGGAAACTTCTTATTTATTCAAAAGTTTTTCAATATTTCGACGGCGCCTGTGGTAGACATCTGCGAGGAATACTTTGGAAAAATGGAGTAAAGGTGCGTTTACAATCAACATTCATTTCATGAAGTAGAACAGTCATACCTACGTATTGTAAGCTGTGTGATGAGTGCAATAAAGATGTATTGTACCGTAAAATGGGGTGAGTAGGTTCAAAACTGACATTCAAACCTCGATAACATTTTAATTTTACATTATGCAAACTGAATGGTGTAAATAATAAGTGTTCCGGACATTTGTATTTTAGTTTTTATTTTATTTTGGGTAGTTGGTGATTTTGGAAGATTGTTGGATCGTTTTTTTTATTATTATTACTATCGCTCCATTTTAAATTGGAATAAATTATTTTTGTAGCAGTAGCCTTAAAATCCCATCTCACCCCCCTTTCATCCCTTCTCTCCCCATTCATAAACTAACTCTCCCCGCGAACCCTACTCACCCCATTTTATGGTATTTCATTGTACTTACACAGAATCAGAAAGAGTAAAATACGTGCTAGGTACATGATCTGTAACACCATATTGTAACATCCCCATACTGTATCAATGCAAATAAATAATTTCTGATTTCTGATTTAGGGCAACATTACGTAAACATAATAGTCCAGGAAGGACGCGAACAAAGGATTTATATAAGCATTTATTTAACTTACAAAGAATGTATATATACTTCCGAATATACATAATACTCTGGTCAAATTTTACAAGATAAATTAGACCCACTTCCCATTAATCGACTAAAATTTCACATAAATTATGTAAGTTGGGTGACAATGCCATCGAACTGATCTGATGATTGGCACAGGTGGTGGCTATAGGAACTCTGTAATAAAACAACGCAACTAGTTGTGTTGAGGTTTGTTAGAATTGTCTCTATGAGTAAAAGTTGCCTGTTGAAAGAAAAGTACTGTCAGCGATAAAAGCTAGTATCAAAAAAAAATTTTTTTGGCATAAAAACTTATTATGAAAAGTATAATAAACCAAGTATTTCGCCATACTGCATTGAACCAGCGTGGGGACTATAGCCCAAACCCTCTCGCGTTTGAGTGGAGGCCTGTGCCCAGCAGTGGGACGTATATAGGCTGTATTATTATTTATTATTATTATTTCTCCATTGAATCGTCAGCCTTAACAACCTCTCAGTCAGCTGGTACAATAAAGAATTACCATTCTCAAACAGCTCCGTGGCTTCGCTTCTGCCGTAACTCAATAAAAACTTGCGCGGGGGCGATATTGCTGTTATTTCGATTACTTAGCGAAAATTCGTTTACAAGAAAACCTGTATACAATACATGTTCCGTGACTTTCCGTAGGATCTGTCATCCCAATCATTTTTATTTTTGTTTGGCGTTTGTCGATGTACGATTGCCATTTCGGCTAGGTTCCCAAACCGGCGGTAGCATAGATAGTCGCATTTTTATCGCCTGTCACCATGCCTCTCATAAGTGCGAAAGTGACAAGCGATACAAATGCAACCATGCTGCCACCACAGGTACCTACTTCATAAAAAAATATCTTCTTTTACAAGGCAAATGTTTAAACTTTAAAGTTATTCAATCAGTAATTTCTATCGTTTTATATGTGACTCGGATTCCGTTTTCTATCAACGATGGTCATATTCATGTCATCTTGGATATCAACTTATTTTATTTAGTGAGGCGAATTGCTGTATGCAATAAGAATAAAAACCATATTCATGCGAAAGATGTATTTGTAGGGAAATTCCTTTTAGTGATGGCGTTTTAGAACGTCGAGTTTCGAGTGCACGTGAGCTTATCAAATCGAACTTTGCGTGAGTTTGAAGAATGATGACAGCACATATTGAAAAGTTTGGACAGATTAAGATAAGTTAGATAAGTTTTAATAGGAGCAGTATTCTTGTTAACAATTTGTGAAAGATTTGAATGTTGTTCTGATACCTTCACACGACTAGCAGTGCATTTAGCGCACACCAATCAATCAGTGCGAGTGATCGCATCGAATCTATGTCGTTTGTGTTTTGTAATTTATTTATTGTTGTACTATGGATATATCTTGCCCGAAATAAAAGCTTTTTTTTAATAAACCATTACAGATTCTAACATCAGAATAAGCTTTCGTGTTTTTAGAAGCCAATCATGATAGAAGCCAATGCTGATAAAATGTAAATTTTTGGATCATAATTGTTATTATTATCAAAAGCCTTATGAACGCTACGCTTTTTTTTTCAAAATTTTCAATTAAATTTTTATATACCATTTTAAAACCCTAAAAGCTTAATCATTGAATAATTACTCGATATTAAAAAACATAGCGTGAAATGGTCCTGCTAATTAGTTATTCTGAATAGATTTAACTTTAACTGTGACATTCAGAAATCAGAAATCAGAAATCAGAAATTATTTATTTGCATTATAAGCTCTTCAGGCGCATCACCGTTGGACTGTCAGTTAAGGCTGGCACCCCGACACGCGTCTCAACGCGGAAATCCACCCTCTTTCTACTGTCTAGGGATGCTGCAAAATACGCATCCGCATTATTTATTATTTATTTTATTTGATAATAGCATTTTATTCAATAAAGTTCTAATTTTCTACTCGAACATATCAAACACCACACCACCAAAATCTATTTTATTTTATAGTTGACAAAATTTGATTATATTTAATTCTGAATTCAAATATGGTAAATTGCCAGTAACTGGCCACCGGCCAATAACTGACCACCCTAAACTAAAAATGAAGATCTGTATAAAGAGAATTCATTTTAGTATATAGGTTTCAATAACTGGCTAGCCTTCAATAACTAGCCACCTTATACTAAAATTAATTCTGTGTATAGGTGAATAGAATTCATTTTTTGGTTAGGGTGGCCAGTTACTAACCGGTGGCCAGTTACTGGCGAATTATCCTACTCTCAATTAAAACGTTTTATCAATTTGCTTTAACAAGTCAAAAATACATACAAAAATATAAACTTCAAAATTTCAAATTAAAAAAACAAATACGACAAACAATTAAATAATTTTTAATTTGACGCATGATAAGCAACCTACTTAAACCATATTTATTTATTGTTTTTTTTTTTCATTTAATTACGTAGGTATTGTGCTTTTTCCAAACCAAAGCGAAAAATATATTTAAAAGACCTTTTCGAACATTTTACGGATACAGTTCGAACACAAATTTTTTTTGGTAACTAGTGTTAAAGAAACTTTTTGATTTTTTTATCATTTATTTACATACAATATATATACAGTGGTACTACTAAACTAAATTAATAACTAGCTTAAATCTAAAATAGGCCCTTGAGGCATTGTACCAAGGATGCTGGCGGCATTTCCTCGCTGTATCGCAATGCTGATACGTTGTGCGAGGTAGCCGCCAGCTCTTCGGTCACCAGTTACGTCAACCAGACGCTTCGCGATTTCTGCGAACAACTTATGCGCGCTGGGACCCCATGGACCTAGAGTTTCAACTCCAAATGGTACAAAATGGTACTCTCTACCGAGGCTCTTATATTTGTTACGTTTTAGAATTTCGGCGCTTTCCGCCGCTCCGCCCGCTTTTACAGTAGTCCGTTGGAGGTAGGACGGTGCCAGTGTGTCTACGCAGGTAGCATCCCACACCAACATCCGTCCCAAGCTCCAAGGAACTAAGGACACTCCATCGGGCCTCTTGCCATCATCTCTGATAATGCCAGTCGGCTCAAGAAGAGCAGGCACATTGATGGTGGCAAGAGACCGGCGGACTATGTCATTAAGCGACGCATGTCTCGAAAAACGGCCTGCACTTTTTTGACAAGATAATCCGTGGTGTCCCAGTCGGTCCACGTCCGTGCCACAAGAGCATATGTGTGGCGTACACACCGAAACCCCGAGTCGCAAACCAGTCGCCAGTCTAAGGGAGGCCGGATCCAAGAAACTTTTTTGTATTTAAAATATTTATTCGTCGGCTGAGAATACGTTTGTGCCATATCCATTTTTGAGAAAATCGTTTTTTAATGATTCCTAAAATACCAAAAAATATGCTATAATTGACATAAATCATAAATCATTTATTTTGACACTAATCGGTTTTTGAAAATAACCATTTTTGAAAAATGTTATGCCATATCCGCAATTTATTATAGGATAATTACACTCAGTCAACAACTTTTGTGTCATGTCATACATTATACGTTTAACATTTATTCATCAAAACGGATATGGCAAAAATGAAAACGCTTTTATTTTATGATTACCACTGTATTCACAATATTTGTTGGGTACTACAAATAGTAAACATATATGCCTAAATGATATATACGTTCAATACTTCCTAAATGTAAAACTTTCCGAAAAATATTTCCTCCTGCAAACCATGTATTTAAGTGGCGTATGGCACAAACGTATTCTCACCCGACGTATTAGTTTTCGTTTTATTATTTTGATTTAAAAGTTGTGCACTTGTTATTCCTTACCATCTCAATTTCATCGTATAAATTAATAGTGTGTGTTTATCCAAGTAACATACATAGATCTACGTATGTTATATAGTTTGTAGGTTTCTAATAGAGCCCGACGGCTAATCCTATTGTCTATTGACTCTATTTTTAAGTAAAACCGCTCGTGCCACGTGCCACAACCACCTGCATAAAAAGTACAGTACTTCGGTTACTGAGTGCCGGCGAGTCGAACGCTACAGAACCAGTCTAAAATGTGTCATCGAGATGCGTAACAAAGGCGCGTTATCGGAGAGCATACCTACACTGGTTTTTTGAGCGTTGCCCTAGCCCGCGCTCAGGTGCCAAATAGAATAAGACCCTTTTTTGCAGGTAAGTAGCACGTGCGGTTATACTTAACAATAGACAATAGGATTAGCCGTCGGGCTCTATTAGAAACCTACGAACTATACTAGTTTTAGTTGCTAAAAGTGTAATACAGAGAAAATAAAGCATAGCATGTCAATAGTGTACTTTTATTTTTATTGTGCTTAATTTTTATTCTTCGTTCTTCGCTGACATCCGTAACTGTTTTCCCCCTCCCTATTCCCAGAAAGCGGATTGGCGACAATATTCCCCAATTCCCTGCATAATGAATTTATACGCGCTGAAAATTTTATAATAGTCTCTCCTCTTCGGGATAAATTATTTTCTTTCGCTATTTTATTTTCTCCGATTCGACTTGATTTGGTGTGAATTGCGAAATTCTTTAGGTTAGAACTGAGCTTTTTTCCTTAAGTTAAATGGCACGCAGTAGAATTTAAATTGTGTTTAAGTGGATTACTAAAGCTTAAGACATAGAAAATATTAACCATGGTTTTTTTTAACTGCATCTAGAGAGGCTGTCAAGTGAGTAGTTGCGATCGGTAATAAAAAAATCTTAATATCTCTTTCCTAGATTTTAATAAATTTTCATAATTTAAAAAAACAATACCTCCTTTTTTACTTTTGTAACGACGAAATAAATTAATACTAAATCCATTACCACATAACTACGCTATCAAACGAAATCTTAAAGGTTCAAATCCTACTGACTGCGCCATATGAGATAGATGTATGCATAGGGAAATATAAAAAAAAACCGGACAAGTGCGAGTCGTACTAAGCCACCGAGGGTTCCGTACTTTTTAATATTTGTTGTTATAGCGGCAACAGAAATACATCATCTGTGAAAATTTCAACTAGACAGTTGAAATTTATCACGGTTCATGAGATACAGCCTGGTGACAGACAGACGGACAGACGGACAGTAGTCTTAGTAACAGGGTCCCGTTTTTACCCTTTGGGTACGGAACCCTAAAAAACACGATGTGAATTTAATGACGGTTTATTTACTTAACTAACTTAACAGTGGTCAAGCACAAGCAGCGTACCCACATAATATATTTAATACTATTGTTTGTTTATTGTTTATTGTTTATTGTCATTTATTGCATACATGTACATTGATGCATAGAAATACATGATGTTAAATACAATGTTAGGAAGCGTACATGTTACCCTGTGAGGGTGTCACAATATGATTGTAGCTGTCTTACATTTACTTAAACACTTAATTTTTACTTAATTCTCTAATATCTTAATTTAATTACATTTATAATAGTTTATTCGAATAAAATACATTTATGACCTTACATCGAAAAAAGTAGGTTAGATTAGTTGATTAATTAAGGTTATCATCATTTAGGAAATCGTCGATACTATAATAACATTTCTCGGTAAGTAAGTTAATGAGTTTTCTTTTAAATATTTTGTCTTTCGTCTCTGTGGATATATTATGAGGAAGCTTGTTGAATATTTTGATTGCTCTTACGTGGGGGCTATTTTTATATATTAGTTATGTCTACTGTAGTGTTGTGTTAGACTATCAAAATTTCAAAATGTAAATAGCGTTTCAGGAACGCCAATTGTGTCTCTTACTTTTGAATATTTTACTTTTCCGTTCTTAACCTGCTAATAGTCCGTTGACTATTCATCGCATTACCAACTCATACATCAGATAATTTAATTTTGCGTTAGTATATACCCTCTTAATATACTTATATTTTATTGTTTCAGGCAATTGTCTGGTGATCGCCGCTGTCCTGTGCTCGTCCAAACTGCGCAGTGTCACAAACTTGTTCATCGTGTCATTGGCGGTCGCCGATCTTCTAGTCGGTGTAGCTGTGTTGCCGTTTTCTGCCACTAGGGAAGTTTTCGAGGTGAGTCGATAGATGGCGCTATAAGAGAAAAGTTTTTATAACGCGCTTTAAAAGCTGTGTACCATTGACGTATTGGTGTCATGACCTTTTTGCCATATAGCAGTTTAATTTGTAAAGGATTAACTTGCATATGCATCTCATTACTGCAATAGAAACGAAGGGTCCTCGAAATGGCTACCGGCTCGATTCGGAAAATGAATTAGATTTCTACTAGACTTCAACAAGTTACGATACGAATAATTTAAAGATATTTGTAAGATAGATATATCAAATTTGACGTTTCCGCGATTCTGGAGGTCCTCTTGAACGATCTCGACAAGTTATGACTTAGATATCCAAGTCACATCTAGTCGATATCTAATGTAGATCTAGTTGATTTCTATATCGTCTCAAGATCTTGTGATTATCTCGAAATCCGAATAGGCCTGTTCGTCCTCGACTTGACTTGTTCAAACATGTCTAGTATTGTGCTGCGTTTGGAATCTCTGTACGAGGTGCGAGTACTGTCGAGGCTAGTGGTACTTGCTTGGGGAACCTATAATCTAATCTAATCAATAAGTAAATCTGGGAAAATATTTTTATATTCCTCGAGCCATACGTTTAGTCTACTTTGGGCCCTCCACGTAACCATTAGAATTTTTCGCAATTTTTAAGTCCTATGAAGAAATTTGTTTAGTATCTTAACACATTTTTGATATTCAGGATAACATCCTTAAAATTACCCAGTTCCAAAAATAGTCACATGCCTTCGACTAAAAACAAAAGAAAAAGTTTTTCGTCTAACTAACTTTTTTCGTCGGAATTCTCTACGTACTTGTTCAAGTAGATACCAATTCGAAACGAGTTTTGAACTCTTCTACAAAGTTCGAGCAGATGGAAACACGAAGTTAATATCGAAATTAATATACTTGGTCTTTTATTTGTATGCAGTTTCATGTGAAAGAAGGATAAAGAAGAAATAAGTTATCATGAGTCCCTTAACGTACATTCAGTTTATTTATTGGTAATTACAAATAAAAGGAAAATAGTGGGAACGGAATTTAGTTTCGAACACATGGAAAAAATATTAAATAAATTCTCGACAAAGAAATATTTTGAAATTAGGTGATTTAACTGAGTCAGTTTAATGCTAAATTCAGAACATTTTTGTTATGATGTAGTTTTTGCACGTAATTAAAGTATAATAATGCACCACAAAAGAAAAAAAATATCAATAATTGTTTTACGATGTAAATAAAGATAGCAACAGGCGGTCTTATCACTGTAAGCGATCTCTTCTAGACACCTTAAAGTAGTAAGATAATAAACAACAAAAAGCTTTAGGAATAGGTAGTATCACGAGAAGGATAAATTTTACACATAATTATAATAATACCAATTCATCTAAAGAGTAAAATATTTACATTAGTAAATAAATGGACTTACATAATATATACAAAGCGACATAATAAAAAAGAGATAAATACCTAAGTATTTTTCAGTAGGTTTTTAAGCTAAATATGAATCTACATTAGATAAAAAAAATAAGTCTAAACGAAGCACAACTAAATAATGAATCGGACTTCTATTTGCAACCTACAGTGTTTGTACTCAGCTAAAGTTATATCACATAACTTGCATACAAGTTACTTGTTCAGGTCTCGTGGTTTGTTTACATTGCGTTGGCATTATTATGTATGATATGATATCTCATGGAATATGTATGATATGTTTACTTTGTTAATACGAACTTGGACAATATGTTATTTGCATTGGTCAGGGAACCAAGCAAGCTTGAAACAAGAATTTACAGGGATGTTGCGAATATTCGAATCCGCATCCGCAACCGCGGAACTTCCACATTATTTATTATTAGGTATAGGCGAAATTACTTGGATTTTTTAAAGTAAAAATTACTAAATTGTAGTATTTGACGTTTTTTAAGTACCTAATATTGACATCCGCATCCGCATCCGCATCCGCTGATGTCAAAAAAATCTGCATACGGAACATCCCTGGTACCTAACTAAGTATAATTATGGGCGACGGTAATCGCTTACCATCAGGTGATTTGTCTGCTCATTTGCCACCTATATCATATACAAATGAAAGATCCACATTTACCCTTTAAAATTTCGGCTATTCAGCTCAGTCCAGGGACAAAGCCATGTTTGCTTTTTAAAATCCAACGGGCGACGGACTAAAGCTACTCCGTAAATAACCGATTCAATGCGACCCGACTACATTCCACTTTCTTACCTAGTACGATTTCTATGGAACAGCTAAGAACCACCACAAGAAAACTCGCCTTCTCGTAATAAAAACCGCATTGATATCGGCACATCCGCTGGAGAGCTACGATGCCAGACAAACAGACAGACAGACATTGCCGTCAAACATAATTATAACACCCCCCTTTTTGCGTCGGGGGTAAAAACGCATTTATACTGGTTCTTCTAAAGCGCTCAAATTGCCTGCATTCAGTAAGCATTTATAATATTCCAAGTTCTAATAACGTCCATAAAGAGACACTCATATCTAGCGACTTAACATGCTTCAATCAAAATCCAACCTTGTCTAGGGCACTTAGAATTCAAAATCGTTTGTTGAATCTTTACATCCAACTATAAAGACTCTTCGAATTTCAAACGTAGCTTCGCTGCGCAACGTCGATATTCGCTTGTTTTTACCGTGATCTGAAATAGTGAAAGCTGTCAATTGATTTTAGACTTAAACGGCTCAGTTTAAAGTCGTGTTTTGAATGGCAGCTGAATTCAAATTTATCCCTTCGCTAGACACATCTGTTGCTAGCAGCCGCTATTTCCATTGCAAACTTAGCATAAGCCTTTGACCAATATAAGCTGGTCCGTAATTAGGTATAATTTTATACGATTTCGATGTCAATTTATAGTGGATTATACGGCAAAAGTTATTTAGACGAGAAATTCAGGGCAGGCGAAGTGTCTAATTACGAAAATGATGGTTTATTGTTATGTCCTCTTATACTTAGTATAATGCAGTTTAAATAGTTATGGAATTCATAACTGGGCATTCAGGTTTATTTTAGTCGGCTATCTTGTGACTATCATTTACCTATGATGTCGTATAATAGTTGCAAGTGTAGAGCTTGTGAATTTAGGGCGTGTAGAGTTAGAAGCTTGGCTCTACAGTGATAACTCGTATAGTGGTTAACGGCTATGTATGATGAACCCTCATGGACGTCAGCTGCCGCTCCGTTGGGTGGTTGAGGAATGGCAGCCACCGAAACATGTAAAAAAAAAAAAAAGTTTGTCATCCCTTATAAATAAAAAGAACCGTCAGCCGGTTGTATAGCGGTGGAAAGACCGTCAGCTACTTGCATAAACATGTATAAAATAAGCGCTTTACTTTTATTTTATAGTAATAACTAAGTCATGACACTTTATATGTAGCATTTCATCAGGCGTTTCAATAAACGCCTTACGAATTTGCGGATATAAATGGTAAGGCGCGTACCTATTTTTTACATGTTTATGCAAGTAGCTGACGGTCTTTCCACCGCTATACAAGCGGATGACGATTTTTTTTATTTATAAAAGCATCTAAAGTATCATATTCATATTCATATTCATATTCATTTATCATCTGACAAAGTATCAAGCGGGAGGCGATGACTGACGATATTTGCTCCTGGCCCGCGGTCTAATATGGTCTCGTCTTAGCAACATTTTTAACATGTTGTTGGTGCTATCTTTTGTTCCCTTCTAACATCCCGGCTTTACGCCTTTAATATGTAGTTTATTTAATACTATATTTATTTAAATCTCAATGGCATGAAACTCACCCAACACTGTATTAAAACAAATCACGTTTTCATACATCCTCCATTACCTTTCAACGTCATAGCACCTGTCAATAAAAATATATCGAGCCAATACCGAGCTACAATTTCATCTAGCCTTCTTTTTTTCGAATTTATACCTTATTGGCTACCGAATAAGGTTCAACTGCAAAATAGGGGGAAAGTAGTGTCACTGACAGCTGGCAATGACTGCTCTTGGGGACAGTAAATGACAGGTGATGTCGGAGCGGAACGTTGTACTTTTTTTATTTATTTTCATGTTTGTTTTTAAAGTTGTAAAAGGTTATAGTTTTATTAGACTGTTTAAATTATGCATGTTACTTGGCTACGACGGAGTCAAAAACCGGGTTGTGATTATGTTTAATTTTAGGAGTGTATTAAGTATTTGTTTTAAGTAGGTAGATTCATGGTCGAAACCACGTCGAAACTACGTCGGTTTTAATAAAAAGTGGCTGCCCGATTCGAACTTTAAGATAAGTCAATTAATAGATCTAGAAACGATATGGATGTATCAATGTCAAAAGTAACGTTTTTGTTTGAAGAAACGTCACAATTGACACTGACATATCTAATCCATATCGTTTCTAGATCTTTTAACTGACGTATCTTAAAGTTCGAATCGGGCCGTCTCAATGCACTATTTAATTGTAGCCGGGGTGGCCAAGATTTTCATTTTATAACGAAAGAGGAGTTTAACTTTTTCAGCCTTCTTGGTCGTAACATTTTTATAATTTTTTGGTAAAGAAACCTTAGAGTAACGGGCCTGATTGTGAACTTGGCGTCTCTTCTATACGAATATCGTACAGTCAGCATTCACTTACTTCTGCAGCCGACTGTACCTTCGTAGAATGAATAATAACGGCAGCGACTACGACCCGCATTCGAGCTCGAAGTTATCTGTGCAGCCATTGGAAACCAGGAGGCCAATTCGAATGTATATTTTGATGTTAAAATGATGTCATTTTGCTGTTTTGGAGAGCCTAGGTCTCCTTTTTCAAGCACTAACGGTTACCGACACCGTACACACCGTTCGTTACTAACAGAAACCGTAAAATTATTCAATGTTAGTATGTCTCACAACAGTTTAATCATATAAAGATCATTTTGATTATTCCATTCCATGGAACATCATCTTAATGAAACCCAGTTTCCGTTTCTGCTGCGTTCGGGGTTGCAAGACAACCCGTCAGCTACCTACTTTTATAAAAGTAGTAATTCCGAAGAATAGCCCACCTTCGCAAAGCCTTTACATCGCTGGAAAGTGGGTCAATTATTTCTATCAATGGCTGGGCCGTAATGTCCGTAATCCAATAGAATCCTTCGAGCCTTATTTCCAAGCGGCGTAGGCAAGGAGATATTGAGTTGGAATTCTGTTATAATAGTTTTATATGGTTTTGATCTTGTTACGATATATTATGAACTAGGTCCTACCGCGATAAACGAAATTGGAATCTCCTCTCTATTATTCGAATAAGCTCTTGCATAGGAGTTACACCAAGAAAAGTCTGCAGCGATTATAATAGCCCACGCAGTGCAAGTGTTATTTACACGTCATAATTTCATAGAAGTTGACGTTTAAAATGACACTGGCACTGCGTGGGCTATCATAATCGCTGCAGACTTTTCTCGGTCTGACTCTAGCAATTTTCGTTTTCATGTCATGCGCACCAGTAAGTGTGAGAATAAACAGTGTGTGTGTGAATGACATGACATGATAGAGTAAGCAAAATAATATCAAAACCATATCATGTTATTAAAACAGAATTGGCATCACCAAAGATATTGTGGAAAAATGGATCGGTTGATATTTGGATGAATCAGGATAGACGTATTGACAGGTTACTTATTTTTGTGATATCTGGATGGTCCTCAGATTTCACAAAAGGAACGAGCAATATTTGTACAGCCAGCATCAGTAGTACGAGTAGCTTGTGGAACAAGCATTATAGGCCCCGTGCATGAACTATAGGGGGCAGCATAGTAGCCGTCAGATTTTTGGCGCGAGGCGTAAATGTGTCGTTTATGCTTCCGATGTAACCCACAAGATGGCAGAACCTACTATGCACAGGGAAACGTACTGACGAGAACGGTAGATGGTAGCACTTGCTTTGGCAATGTACATGTGCACATATGTTTCCGATTCAGGCCACAAGATGGCAGATCCTCCAACACGCACGGTCCCTATAGAGTTATATCTCTGCAGTTTGTAAACAAAATTATCTGTCGCGCTCTTAATTCTTAGGCCCACTTGTACCATTCCACTAACCCGGGTTAACCGGTTAAACTCGGAGTTACCTTGATTACCAGTACAATTTGACACTGGGTAAACAGTTTAACCGCTTAACCTCGGGTGCAAGTGGGCCTTATTGTTTTATACAGGGTGGCCAAAAAATAAGTGCATTCCCGTTACCAGAGAGTTTTAGGATTATAGAGCAACTTTTACTATGGGACCAAACCCGAAATCGCGAAAAAAAAATTCACCCACCCAAAGAAAATCCCAAAACCTCCCTGGCAACGGAAATGCACTTATTTTTTGGCCACCCTGTATATCTCTTTCTGATTAAACTATAAGATAATGGTAGATATTTTGACGCGTAGTCTCATCCACTACTAGTGATGTCGTTTGTACCTATACATAATGCCATGTCATACCTGTACACCATACCTACATTAATCACTACATCTTATAAAACAAAGTCCCCCGCTGCGTCTGCCTGTATGTATGTATATATGTTCGCGGTAAACTCAAAAACTGCTGAACGGATTTTCATGCGGTTTTCGCCTATCAACAGAGTAATTCTTGAGGAAGGCTTAGGTTTATAATTTGGTAAGGTTTTATGTAACCCGTGCAAAGCCGGGGCGGATCGCGAGTTTGTTAATAAGATCTCGGATTCAGCTCTACACTTGTAGAAATAAGAGTCTTACAAATGTTTCAAAATTTTAATTTACTAGTTTTCTCGGTTACCCAAATTATTGTTTTCTCAGTTACCCAAATTTATATTTTTCTTCTATGATAAACTATTTCAATTATAAATTTTAAATTGTACTCGCAATAACAAACAAGTGTTTACTGGCAGAATTAAAATGACTTTCAATTATATTAATTAATTAATTTCATTTCTTAGGACCAATCTTTGTTGAATCAAACATAATTTTATTAATTATCATTGTTCATTGGTACCATTTTGATTTAGGATTAAAGGGCCATTTTATTTAAAGTTGTCCCCTACACTCATGATCCCTCTCCCTCCTCTCCTCCTCTCCTCCTCTTCTCCTCTCTGATGAGCTCTATTGATCCTGATCTGATCCTGATCTGATCCTGATCTGATCCTGATCCTGACCTGATCCAAGATTTCCATACATTTTTCTATCTTTCCATTCCGAAACCGCCATACAGAGTCTATGAAAATATGGCATGGAATGGGAAAAAACCTTGGACACTTTTTTTCTCCTATTAGGATAGAAAGAGCTCGTGATTCTGAGTAGAAATAACACAAAAAATCTCAATTTTGAAAAAAAAGTGTAGGGGACAACTTTAAATAAAATGGCTCATGAAACATTAAAATCATATTTTAATTCTAATTACTGAACGGCATTCTAGTAAGTTATTTGGAAATTTAAGAAGTTTCATAATTAAACCAGCTTTTAACCAATATTTGTACACTAAGATACGCCAGAGGCGCATTAAACAAGTTTGATGGCTTAATTTATGTAGAAGTTTGTTTGAGTTTGCTCTAGAATAATAAGTTATTTGCAACGTTCACCTAAAACCCTTAGAAATACCAGTTTAAACATGAGCTATACTGCCTATGAATAATACATATTATAACGAGACATGTTGAATTTTATTACACAATCTAGTTAAGCGGGTAGAAGATTTGCATTTCATCAGAATAAAATTAAAAATTTTAAAAATATGGAAACTAAAAAATGAAGACTTCAAACTTACAAAATTTTATATTTTTGGGTTACATTATTTAAAAACCATTTTGTGCCTTGTATAACAATAAAAACTTAATTTATTGAAAATCATAAAATTTCGTAACGCAATATTTCACAGACAAGATAGCAGTAAAGTTTCCTTATTTTTTCGTCATTCAGTAAGTTTAGTCATGGTCTAATAAAACATGGTCTTCTATTCCCAGAGTGACACAGGCCTACGTCACAATAACATGGCCGCTATATATAGCGCTATCGCATATTATCATATAGCGCTGTCGCATGATGACGTAGGCTTGTGTCAGTTAGGTGACCTAGAAAAGACGGGAATAGAGTTAGACCGGGAGATAGTGACACATTTTACTGGGTCATTTGTACCAGTATGGCGGTTCGTCAGGGGTCTAAGCATGTAATGAAGGAAAGAAAATGCTATGACCATAGCGCTGGTACCGGCGGCCCAATCGCGTGGGCGTTAGTCGAACGTGTCGGATAAAATACGAGTGTCGAACGATTTGTACCACAAAAATCCTCGTATTATTCGATAGTCCATAAAAAAGAAGTAGGCGGTAGCGTAATGCCATACTTCTCCGGTGTGACTTACAGCCCGCCATACTGAGGCGAACACGTTAATTAAAAAAAAACAATTCAACCATTTGTACCAAGCTAATTTTTGCACAGGTGATCATTGTCGAGCAGCCATTCATGGACATCACCATGCCATACTTTTCGGATGGTTCCAAATGCCCGCCATACCGCCGCAAGGGAGTTAATTTTTTTTTTATTGCTAAACGATTTGTACCATCTTGAATTTTTTTTTCAACACTTTCTGTGTGATCATAAATGGAAATCTCATAATGCCATACCTGTAGGAGGTGGCAAATGTGTACAATATTTTTTTTTTTTTCAAGTATGGTGCCCCTTTTTCCCCCTATTAGAAGTATGGCAAATATAATAATGGTCACATTGCATCATATAATTTCCAAAAATCCAAATGCCATACTGGTACAAATCGTCAAAAAATTGTTTTTTGTTTTAAGTCTTGGCTTAAGTCTCACAGTCGTCCGCCCCGTAGTTATAATCTGAAATATATTTTTCTCAAAAATGGACGGCAAAGTCGACTTTGCCGTTTAAAAAATAGGTTGCGAAGCGCGTAGTTTATGGTCAGTCAAAAATTAAAAAGTTAAAAACATTGCAGTCTCGATTTTGGGACTGCAATGTTGCATACGAATTCCATTATTTGTCGAGTTCCAAACTTTTTAAAAGTAGAAATGGCCATATCAAATGAAGGCACAGGCCCATTAAACAGCCAAACAGATGATTAGTACCGCGACTATTTAGCTGTCTCAAATAGGTTGGCGTATTTTCGGCAGAAAAATACACTTCTATTTTTTTATTAAATAAATAAAAAGGCGGCAAAGCTAATTTTTTCAATTGTTTCTACTTTTTTCTGTGAAAATATATACGTAAGAAAGTTGCTTTTGTAAAATATTTCTATGATATTTATATTTCTTGCACCATTTTTGAGAAAAGCACTATATATGACTCGGCTGGAAGGCTACTTGCTGGCTTCGGATTCAATTAAACGGACTCCCAAGGTCGTCCGTTTAAAACGAATCCTCAGCCTGCAAGTAGCTACTTCCGAGCCTCGACAATAATGTACTATTTTTAGGTACAATTGTATCCAAACAAACAGAATATGATGATGCCATGCTGTAAAAAAATATTTTACGTATACATAGTCGTATTTTTGAAACGTGTCGATTAAATAAGTTTTTCAAGTATGGCAGCACTTTATCCCCCTACTATAAGTATGGCAATTATAATAACGGTCACATTTTATCAAATACTCTCCAAAAATTTAAATGCAATACTGGTACAAATCGTTTAGCAAAAAAAAAAAAATTAACTTCCTTGCGGCGGTATGGCGGGCATTTGGAACCATCCGAAAAGTATGGCATGGTGATGTCCATGAATGGCTGCTCGACGATGATCACCTGTGCAAAAATTAGCTTGGTACAAATGGTTGAATTGTTTTTTTTTAATTAACGTGTTCGCCTCAGTATGGCGGGCTGTAAGTCACACCGGAGAAGTATGGCATTACGCTACCGCCTACTTCTTTTTTATGGACTATCGAATAATACGAGGATTTTTGTGGTACAAATCGTTCGACACTCGTATTTTATCCGACACGTTCGACTAACGCCCACGCGATTGGGCCGCCGGTACCAGCGCTATGGTCATAGCATTTTCTTTCCTTCATTACATGCTTAGACCCCTGACGAACCGCCATACTGGTACAAATGACCCAGTAAAATGTGTCACTATCTCCCGGTCTAAGTACCAGGCGGAGTATATTATTATACCATGAGTTTAGTAAAGCCCACTTGCACCATTCCATTAACTCGGAGTTAACCGGTTAAACCTTGAGTTACCATGGTTACCCAATTTGACACTGGGTTACCGGGCTAGGGGGCCAAGAAGATCAATTGAGACCATTAACAAAAAAATCTAGCCTATGTTGTGGTTTACATTTTAAAAGATCAAGTTATTTTGGACAAACGTACAGTTTAGAAGGTTTTGTGAAATAGTTCTGTAACTTAATATTCAGACGAAGTCTAGAATTGGCTAGACAATATTAAGACATTAATCTGATTAAACCACCAGATGCTAAAGTTATTAACTGATATTGAGGACAATTTCAACTCAGCAAGGCTTGTGTTGTGGGTACTAGATGACTATGCCTTATGCTTATAAGTTCGCCTTTGTTGTATTGAATTCACTCTGTAACTGTGTTTCTCGTGTTTATAATTCTATGTACAATAAAGTATATACATACATACTATATGTAGTTGTATATAAGCACCTTTATACGTAGAAATAATCCATAACATAATAATCCGTAACAAGTGAGTGTGGTGACAATCATGACTTGAAAACAATACTTTTCTAATTAGCAGGGTCGGCAATGCGCATGTATCACCCCTGGAGTTGCGTCCATAAGTTACGGTGACCGCTTACCATCAACTCGTTAATGACTGACGTGGTACTTATTAAAAAAGCTCCAGCTTTTTCCACCAATGATCCATCATTGGTAAAATTAAGGCTGGTATGTATGTAGTTAGTACTTAACAATAAATGACTCTAACTGACTATACCTAATAGACTAAAATATATTAGTAACTACTAATGAATCTAGTAATGTCTTAAAATATAAGTCGACAACGGCAACGGGTAAGTGTTAAGACGCGGGCGCTTTTATAGAGACTCCCCTAAACGCTCTACACGCCGTAGAGCCGAGCGGGCGCTGATAGAACGCTACATTGATTCACGAGCGATTCTCTTACGCGCGCACATTTGCTTGAGCTGCCGAGGTTTTATTGGAAACTTGGAGGCCTTTAAGGTACAAGCGACAGCGGAAAAATGCACAGGGCTAACTTAAAGGAAGTTGGAGGGAATGCCCAAGATATAAGCGACAGACTTTTATCTTAACCTCAATCCCGGAAAGTATCGTGCGACCTGACACAACAGAATACGGGTCTAAATTGATACGACAACTCTATCTTATCTTATCCCTACAATCGCTTACATCTTGTCACTTACACTACACTACAAGTAGATCCCGGAAAGTATCGTGCGACCTGACACAACGGAATACGGGTCTAAATTGATACGACAACTTTATCTTATCTTATCCCTACAATCGCTTACATCTTGTCTCTTACACTACACTACAAGTAGATCCCGGAAAGTATCGTGCGACCTGACACAACGGAATACGGGTCTAAATTGATACGGAGTTTATCTCCCTGTTATACCTTTTACGCTTTTCGCTTAGGGCAGGTTGGCTAAGATTTTCATGTGAATATGTGGAGATTTTTTTGTGAATTGGCCTCCTAGGGCCACTTGTATTTATTAACCCGGGGTTAACCGGTTAAACCTAGAGTTACCATGGCTACCAGTACAATTTGATACTGGGTTAACCGGCTAACCCCGGGTTAGTGGGATGGTGCAAGTGGCGCCTAGACATCTTAACACATTCATTGCCACCCAGCCAAACAAGACGTCCACGCCGGGCCACAACAATTTCGTCATAATAAAGCCGTAGTACCACAATCCGGTCGGGTCGTTCGGCCTGAGAACGAAATCATAAAATACCCGATAGTCGGGTTTTCGGCACTGAATGTGTTAAGCATGGAGGCCACCGAATAAACAGCATTAAGCATAAATGGGGCACGTACCATCGGCCGTTCTACCGTTCCATCAGCTCGTCAAATTTCCCTCGCTAGTGTAAACAAATGTTGGTAAGCAATGGCAATACGTAGAATGAATAATGTAGGCTTTACGTTATGTGTCTAGACTGTCTAGAGTGATAATGCTAGGGCTACACATACACCTAACGCAATAGGGAAAATTACGCAAAACTATGCGTAGATGGCGCCACTACCACTATCCATCACAATCTGGGGGTCTACCGCGAAACAAGAAAATCGATTTTTTTTTATCTAACCTATCTATCACTCTTGCATATTCGAGCGATAAAGAGGCAGAAAACTATATTACGATTTTCGCGTTTCCTGGTAGGCCCTTGTTAACAAACCGCCTTGATGCATCAATGTCATATTTTATTGTCTGTGAAAACTTATCAAAAACAGATTAAGGCACAGTATGTATAATAAGTTAATCTATGATTTACTAGCTAGCTTAGTGCTGCACTCTGGTGGCAGAACATTGCAGTAATACCCCCTATTCGAATTCATTTGCTAAAAGCTACTGTTTATCGTTCTGAAGTTCTGTCATCATAGCAAGCAGAAGATACTAAGTTTAAGAGTATATGGGTCAAACAGATCACTGTGTTAAAGAACTATGATAAAATCATTGCTTACATGCCCACAAGCTGTTAACTATTGCCCACAGGAGAGAAAACTAGTGTGTTCGCGCGAACTGTACATTTTTCTCTCCTGTGGGCAATAGTTAACAGCTTGTGGGCATGTAAGCAATGATTTTATCATAGTTCTCTAAATAAAAGGAGGACCTTTTCACGTGGATAAGGGTTAAATAAGAAAATTAACCTTTATAGACCTTAACTCTTGTGTATGTCTACAGGAAAGACATAACACAGTGATCTGTTTGACCCCATATAACTTGTTAATCTTGACTTGATGCTCAATATAATATTCAATCTTCGACGCGATTTAATAAAAATGTAGAAATGAATATTAGGTATCCTCAGCTGCACTCAGCTGCACATAGGTAGGTAATTTAAGTGCGAAACCTAAATTCCTGATCGTATTATAAAATTGAAAATTTGTTAATTATTTTATTTGACTACCATTTGTCTTTTTTGTATTTTACTTAATACAAATAGAATAAAATAGAAAAACGGAGAGGCAGAGGAAGACCGAGACGTGCATATATTGACCAGGCCAAAGAGAAAATCAATGTAGTGACGTATCAGGAGCTCAAAACAGTGGCAGAGAGAAGAACGATATTCTTAAGAGCTCTAGGCTCTTAAGAATATGATCATGATGTATTTTACGTATCTCGCTTCTATTTCTAATAGGTACATCTATTATTTTCCTACCCTAGTTGAGTTTCCCACTTCTGTGCAAAGGCTCTCCCCTTGATTTCCACGACTCCCGATTTGGTGTCTCCTTCGGCCAGTTGTTAAGGAAGCTGTTCAGGTCATCCCGCCATCTCCGTTTGGACCTATTATATCTTCTTCACCTTAGCGTTTTCCCGGCCTAGCGTCAGGGTCCGCTTTCCTGCTCAGTCTTCTCCGCTTTGCCAGGTCTTCGGCATCCTCAGGTGTGAGATTGTTCCCTTCCATGTCGGCTGTCACGACGTCCAGCCAGCGCTTCTTAGGCCTACCGCGGCCGGGTGATCTAGGGCCTTTTATATAAAATAATATAAAGCCGGTTTGGGCCTACTTATTAAGTATTTAAAATAATAAAATATTAAACTAACACACCACACAAAAATCATAGGCGAGTGTATTGCAAGCTTTATGATATTATGAAGGTACCTTTGAGACCTAACCCCATTTTTCGCGTCTCTATGCCTAGTCAGCTTAGGCACTAACCTAAGCCTATAACAGTATTTCATATTATTACTAGATTATAGATTTTCATGCGCTCAGGATGTATAAAGCTTTTGTGTGATACTTTATTACCCTTTTTATGAGCATTCCAGGCCAATTCGAACGTACAGAATGACATTGACATCTAACTGATGTCATTCAGTTATCGTACATGTATTGGCGCGGGCGAAATGCACGATAACAATTCAATTATCATTCTGATGTCAGTGTACGTTCGAAATATTGGAATTGGCCTGAATGTCTAAGGTTTACAATTATCGTAGCCTATGGACGCTTGCAACTCCATGGATGTCACATGCGAGATGCCGGTCAATTATAAAACATCTTTTTTTTAAGAGTGTGGCTCATTATAATATAATGAGCCACACTAATATGTCATTTTTTTAACTTCTGGCCTCACTCAATATTAACGGCCTAATTCGAACTTTAAGATATATGTCAAAAATTTGCTAAAGATACGACATGGATCGGATATTATGTCAGTGTCAAGAGTGACGTTTCTTCAAACAAAAACGTCACTTTTGACACTGACATGTCCAATCCATATCCTATCTTTTTGACGTATCTTAAAGTTTGAATCGGGCCGTGAGTAATACTAAAGACAGAGATAGCTATAACTTGACAAACTCGAGAAAGAGACAGCCAGCTATCGTTAGGCCACAGTCTGTTCCCTAATGACAAAGTCGTTTACGTTCAAATTACTATGCGCGGCGAGCCTAAACTCAATCGGTTTGCCGATATGACTATTCGACGTTAAAAATATGAACCTGACTTGGTATTGATATGATACGAACATGACAAGACTCGCAGTGTGTCACGCGCGCTCAATAGACTTATTTTATTACTAGCAACCCGCCCCGGCTTCGCACGGGTTACACCTACACCTTCCTCAAGAATCACTCTATTGATATGTGAAAACCGCATGAAAATCCATTCAGTAGTTTTGAGTTTATCGCAAACACACAAACAGACAGACGCGGCGGGGGACTTTCTTTTATAAGGTGTAGTGATTTAAAATTTCCTAAAATTTGTTAAATTTTGCCGCTTTTAATAAACATAAAAGTCAACAAGATTTTGGTAAAAAAATAATAAGTTTGATATACCTAAGTTTATAGCCGATTATACTTTTTTTTCAACACGCAACTAATACTTATCGAGACTAGTCTATATTTATTCTAAAACACCTAAACACAATTAGGTTAAGTTATTTTATCACAGAGTTCCTACGGCCACCTTCTGTGTCCATCATCAGATCAGCTCGATGGTACCATAATATTGCATTGTCACCCAACTTACAGAATATGTATATCGTCGCTGGATAGTAATACTGCTGTAACCCGCAACACAATAGGGTATTTTCCTACAAGTCAAATCAGTTACTTTTTTAGAACGGTCAAAACGATTTGCTAATATGGATTTATATGAAACATTACATCGTGACGTCACGGTCAACTCACCTACTTTTTATATTTCTATCCGATTTATTACATAGAACTTGTGTTTAAAAATAACTCCTATCTGTGTTTTTATAAAAAAATTATCTGGTGCATTATTTCAAGCATGGTGTAAAATAATTTATTTTAAATACAGTATAATACCCTATTGTAGTGCGAGTTACAGCATTATTGCTTTCCAGCGACGATATTTAGGTAGGTAGGTATGTAAAGATTTAGCTCAATGGAGTAATGGAAAGTGGGTCTAATTTGCAAGGTTTGACATACAAACAAGTTAAATAAAAGCTTGAAAATAAAATCAAGTTCAGATTTTTAAATTTCGAATAGGCAAGGATTATTCCACGTCTGTACGTTCAAATAAACTGAAATGCCTGATTTACATATCGGATGTGAAAAGTGTAGTAGAGTTAAACCAAGAAAAGTCTGCAACGATTTTGATAGCATAAGCAGTGCAAGTGTTATTTACACGTCATAATTTCATAGAAGTCCAACGTTTAAAATAACACTTGCACTGCGTGTGCTATCAAAATCGTTACAGACTTTTCTTGGTCTAAATCTAAAAAGTTGTTTCTGGGTCTACAGAATACTACAGATACCGTTAAAACTAGCGAAAACAGATGTAAAACATTGGCCACAGTCGCCGTCAGATATATCGGAGCAGCCGAGGTGCTTAAAAATAGGTGTGAGTGTGCACAAATATATGAAAAGGCCTTGACAATAGAGGCCTGTTCAGTTGTGACTTATTAATCTATAGCAGCGGTCGGCAACAAGCGGCCCGCGAGCCCCCTGGCTATTTTGTATATAATATTGTCAAACAACAATGTCTGATAAAGTCACACATATTAACCAAAGTGCGGCCCGCGTCAACTTCCTTAACTACTATGTGGCCCTTGGCCGCTAAAAGGTTGCCGACCGCTCATCTATAGGTCTGTACCTATAGATCAGCGGTCGGCAACCTTTTAGCGGCCAAGGGCCAAAGGGCAAAGAAACTCATTTTGTACTTTGTCACAGTGACAATAGTATGAGGTCTCTAGCGACTTTCATATTGACTGTCACTGTGTCAAGGTACGAAATGTGTCAGAAATCAATATTACAACATTTGAAAAATATTAACCCTACAGTTTTTACTTAAAAAAAAAAGAAAATCCACCTTAAGTTACAACAATTGTATTACCCAACAAAAAACACAACTATTAATAATACATCACGTACATAGCGTAAGAAATGTTTAAATAAGCACAAACCAAACTTACTATACACAAAGGTCCCATCTCACTCGAATCCCAACCCACTTACCACCTTGTCTAACTACCCTAACTCCGTATCAAACTAATTTCATTACGGAACCCTCGTCTCGCTGTAATCAACTAATTATTTTAGGGGCCCGTAAAAATAGAACCCTGCGTGCCGGTAATTGCTGGGGGTTTTAAAAATATACGCAGTTTAGATGTAATGTGAGATTAGATGCGGGATTTGAGAAATATATGGATGTTCGATTATAACAAGAGTATTTTTTATTTTATTTTTCTTTACTGGGGAAAAAAACAGATACAGGCCAATAATATTTACAGGCAAAATTACTAAATGATAGATCAAGACTACGTCCTTAGACAATTAGAAATAAAGAGAAAAGTGGATGTCTCTTGCTCGAACTCTCGACTCGGGGATACCAGTCCGCCGCTCTACTAACTGAGCTACCAAGAATTACCCATTAACGGGGAATATATCCACCATATCCTTGCATATTTTAGATAAATACGTCTGATATTGTTCTGCATGTTACATTTTATAATTCTTAGTTTTAAGGACTTAGATTTAAGGAACTTAGTATGTAGTTATATTCAAATACAATTGTCATATTGTTAATGAATAAATAAATAATAATAATATCACAGTGGGTTTTTCACTTTTCCTTTATGGATTGTGGGATCATTTGCATTGCAGACGTTTCTGCTTAATACATTTTTTTTTCTAGCTTATTAGAGTGTCCCACTGCTGGCCTTGGTCCTGTCCAATGCATATTCCCGCCACTCTATACAGAATGTAACGGTGTCAAAATTAATGTAAAGTAATGTAATTCGCTTGCTAAAGCTGGTAAGTGGAAACTCACAAGCTGAATCTACACAAGTATCACCCAAAACCCAAAATATCCAAAGGTTGTCTGGAAGAGATCGCTTTTTAGCGAGAAAACCGCCTGTTGTTTACTTCTGCTTGTATTTCTGTTTTCTTTTGTATTGTTTTCTTTTATTGAGGTGTGCAATAAAGAGTATTTGTATTGTATCACATATACAGGGTCATTTTTGGACCGTTAGCGATATTGTGCGAGGTGCTTAGGTAGGCCATACTGAACAACTTTTTCTATGGGACCAACTCCGAAATCACAAAATTTTTTTTGGCTGACCTACATTTTGTTCGAGTGGATGTCGACGTTTCCTATGGGAAGGCCAAATTTTTTTTTGGGATTTCGGGGTTGGTCCTATAGAAAAAGTTGTTCAGTATGACCTACCTAATCACCTCTCACAATATGACTAACGGTCCAAAAATGACCCTGTAGAATCGACTTTTTCGTTGGTTTCTTCCTGCCAGTTGTCCGTGATTGCGCCGCGGTCACGCCATTATTCCGATTCACTTCACACCCGACACGTGCCTTATTGTAATGATGGCGTTTCGGTCAACTAGAAACAGAGCCCGATTCAGAATTATCAATTTCTTATGGTTTTCAACTTATTTTGATACGACCTTGAAGATCGCTCACGCTGATTGGTGCATGCGAAATTAAGTGAAAGTCATGTCGATGCTTGCCAATCACAAAGACGATCGTAAAGTCATATCAAAACCGATATCTGGGAGACCGAGCTTTGCTCTGAAAACATATAAATAAAAACTCAAAAATGCGCGTTTTCCCAGAGACAAGACCTAGCTAGATCGTTTTATCGCCCCGGGAAACCCCTATATAGCAAATTTCATCGAAATCGTTAGAGCTGTTTCCGAGATCCTCGAAATAAAATTATATAAATAAACAAGAATTACTCGTTTAAAGATATTAGAGTTCATGGCCATAATAATAAATAGTTAAATTGAATAGAATAGAATAGAAAATAATTTATTTGACACAACACAATCTTAAAATTAATACGGACAAACATGTACTTAACATAGGTTATGTAATTGGTTGTCCCAAAGAGGATACCACTCAGCATGTGTCGGAGCACTTAAAAAAAATTTAAATTAAAATTTAAACTGTTTATTATAAATAAAATTTACAATTTTTTTAATGCAAAGACGCTGATTTTCAGTGGACCCTTATTGAACTTATAAAAAAAACTTTCGACTTCTTGTATAAATGTATAAATAAATGTATAAATGTACACTTGTACAGTGACACATCTAAAATTATCTCCATCATCGGTTTCTTTGTACCTGACACTGGTCCGTGATTGCTGCGCCGCGGTCACGCCATTATTTCGACTCACTTCACACCACACGTGCCTTGTTGTAAGGATGACCTGGTTCAGCCGAAATCGTCCAAATGTTGGAAAACTCACTCAATTGGCTACTTTCCTACTAGTCAAATCAGCTTCTTTTTTAGAACTGTCAAAACGATTTGCTAATATGGAATTTATATGAAAACGAATGTAGTGACGTCACGGTAAACTCACCTACTTTTTATATTTCAATCCGATTTATTAAATACAAATTGTGTTTAAAAATAGCTATCTATGTTTTTCTAATAATTATCTGGTGCTTTATTTCGTGCACGGTTTGAAATAATTTATTTTAAGTACAGGAAACATCCCTATTGTTCATGGTTGGTGGCTGTCAAAGGTTTGGATAGATGGCGCCAGCATAGCTTTAACCTGTCTCTAGATTTGTTCTACGAGATTAGGCTTAAAAGGCATCCAGGTCATTTAAAAAACAAGAATTTGACACTATTCGTAGGATTGACAGGTACTATGCTGGCGCCATATGTGTGACTTTTATTTGATATTTTTAAAATGTAAGGCAAAATAGTTTTACAAATAAGAACATTAGTATTGATACATAATTACTTATTGAATATGTGGACCATAGTTACAGTACCGGACTATAGTTGGGAGGTTTTACGGAGCTTAAGAGCTCTGTTCCTATTGTATCGCGTGGGTTACAGCCAAAGCTCGTCATTAGCAGGTATTGACGGAGTCCACAAACCTGGGCGCATTCGTAAAGCTCATTCTGATAGGTGCGGACGTTAGGCAAAGATTAGATTAGCGCGGTCACAGTTAATAAAAACGCTTACCGCTATAGCCAAGAAAACCACCCTTTCTATAACTCGATCACTACCAACTATCAATACTACCAAAACTGGAGCTTTTAACCAAAGCTCGTCATTAACAGGTATTGACGGAGTCCACAAACCTGGGCGCATTCGTAAAGCTCATTCTGGTCAGGTGCGGACGTTAGGCAAAGATTAGATTAGCGCGGTCACAGTTAATAAAAACGCTTACCGCTATAGCCCAAAAAAACCCTGTTTTATAACTCGATCACAGCTAACTACCAATACTACCAAAACTGGAGTTTTTAACCAAAGCATTGTCATTAACAAGTGTTTTTTTTTAATTGTTAGTTTGTTAGATTCCCCGGTGAGACAAGCGATTTGAAAAAAAAAGTTATATGCAGTTTTGTCTCTTTTTTAAATTAAAAAAATATTTCCTTTATGTAAAATGAGCAAACTTAAGGTTTTAAGGCACTTTCCCTCCAGAGCCCATGATTTTTTTTCCGCGCTGTATACAGAGTGATTGAGAAGACGTGAGCAGGACAAACACTGCGCATTTAGTAAATTATAAGCAACTGTTTCGTATCAGTATTAGTGGGGTTAACGTAAATTTTCTAGTCGTATTGAAAAAAAAAGTTATTAATTTATTTACGACATGCATGGTCACCCTAAAATTAGAATACTAAACTACCGATATTCTGTGTCAAATTGAATGTCATCACGGTCTAGTTACTTTTGAAAACTCGTATCTCACTCAAGTTTGACAGTTTATTTTCTTCGTAATCAAAATGCTGTCATTACGGTTAAAGAGGTTTTATGTTTATTAATTCGGTCTTGTAGAGTGACCATGATTGTAGAGAATTAAATATGCCCTCACCAAAAAGTTAAAAAATAGGAAAAGGTGTGATTGTTTAACCTAAGTATGATGGTGATCGACCAATTATCAGTTACTGAGTGTGCAGGATTATTCCTGCTCACGTCTCATGAATCATCCTGTATAATCAAAATGCTATCGAATTTAAATACAGGAAAATATATTTGACTATGACAGCGTAATAAAGTATTGGAAGGGTTTCTATTTTCCTTATACGACAAAAGAAAAATATCGCTATTTTTTCTGACAAGCACGTTACCAAACATACAATGTTCATAGAACCATAAGTTCTACAGGGGGTCCTTAGCCATCGGACAAACCCTGCAATCCCAGGTAGGGTTACTTCCCAGGAATGCACTAACGATAATATTTTTTTAATTAAAACAAAATATAAAATATAAATTATCAAACAAATTTATTTCCAGTAATCGACAACAGAAAGAAACATACCGTATTAATCATTAGCAGTGCTTTTGACAATTTGTTCGAAAATGTGCGGCAATGATGACATTTCATTTGTCAAAAGACAGAATTTTATTAATGTCATAAATAAAAAAGATAATGAAAAAGGTCGAAGAAGGTTTCATACTATTTATTACCCCAGGAGCTACTATGTGTACATACAGACTGTTCCAAAGTAAAAAATCGTAATTTGTTAATTTCTTCGTAATCGCTACACCGGTTGTTATGATACTTTGTATACTGGCCCCAATTTCACATCGGTGACAGGTGCGACAATTGTAAAATCACTGTTGCTGACGTCACAGGCATCCATGGGCTACGATTACCACTTACCATCGGGCGGGCCGTATTCCTGATTGCCACCATCATTGTAATATTTAAAAAAACTTTATTATATCGGAAAAAAACAGATATTTCTTTTGCGAAGTTTCTGACAATTGTCAAGATTTAGAAGAATTGTAGGTAATTCTTGACAGGTAATGAGTTATATGTCGGAATTTCGTGACAATTGTAGTGTTTCTTTGTGACAATTGTCATAAACTTAGCAAGAGAAATATCTGTTTTTTTCCGATATACTAAAGTTTTTTTTTTTTAAATACAATGATGGTGGCAAACAGGAATACGGCCCGCCCGATGGTAAGCGGTAACCGTAGCCCATGGATGCCTGTGACGTCAGCAACAGTGATGTTTTACAATTGTCGCACCTGTCACCGTGGTGAAATTGGGGCCTGGTTCTAAATACCCTAATGCATAGTACATTTCAGCTATATCCAATGGCCAGGGACAACCTGTATAAGACTAGTGATAAAATCATAGGTAATAATTAATTATAAAATATTTGGTAAATTTCTGCATTAACTTTTTTTTTATAAACAAAACTTTGAATAACCGCATTCAAACATGACGACGTCATTTTCAGAGGAAGGTACCTACTATGTAATTTCACTCCATAGTAACGGTTATAAATGAACCGTGACTTTGTGAAGTGTTAAGGTGTCCTGTCGTCCTTTTACATAATTAATGTTGATGTTTAATCACTAACATTTTATGGGTATACTATTTCGGTCCCCTAGGGCACTTTGTGAAGATGAATCATTTAATAGTACTCCTCCGAATACGAAGTGTTTAGGGGAAAGTATGACAGCCCATTTTACAATAGGATATAAAATATTTAAATGTTTTGTAGGTAATTTAACTAGTTTACGAATAGATATTATTATTTGTTGGCTACGAGGAACAACTACTTATGTTGTATGTCATAGTCAAGGCTTACTCTTGGAATCTAGTAATGAATGCAGATAGAGATACTAGAGATTTCTCTTGATAGCTTAGTCTTGGAATCTAGTAATGAATGCAGATAGAGATACTAGAGATTTCTCTTGATAGCTTAGTCTTGGAATCTAGTAATGTATGCAGATAGAGATACTAGAGATTTCTCTTGATAGCTTAGTCTTGGAATCTAGTAATGAATGCAGATAGAGATACTAGAGATTTCTCTTGATAGCTTAGTCTTGGAATCTAGTAATGAATGCAGATAGAGATACTAGAGATTTCTCTTGATAGCTTAGTCTTGGAATCTAGTAATGAATGCAGATAGAGATACTAGAGATTTCTCTTGATAGCTTAGTCTTGGAATCTAGTAATGAATGCAGATAGAGATACTAGAGATTTCTCTTGATAGCTTAGTCTTGGAATCTAGTAATGTATGCAGATAGAGATACTAGAGATTTCTCTTGATAGCTTAGTCTTGGAATCTAGTAATGAATGCAGATAGAGATACTAGAGATTTCTCTTGATAGCTTAGTCTTGGAATCTAGTAATGAATGCAGATAGAGATACTAGAGATTTCTCTTGATAGCTTAGTCTTGGAATCTAGTAATGAATGCAGATAGAGATACTAGAGATTTCTCTTGATAGCTTAGTCTTGGAATCTAGTAATGAATGCAGATAGAGATACTAGAGATTTCTCTTGATAGCTTAGTCTTGGAATCTAGTAATGAATGCAGATAGAGATACTAGAGATTTCTCTTGATAGCTTAGTCTTGGAATCTAGTAATGTATGCAGATAGAGATACTAGAGATTTCTCTTGATAGCTTAGTCTTGGAATCTAGTAATGAATGCAGATAGAGATACTAGAGATTTCTCTTGATAGCTTAGTCTTGGAATCTAGTAATGAATGCAGATAGAGATACTAGAGATTTCTCTTGATAGCTTAGTCTTGGAATCTAGTAATGAATGCAGATAGAGATACTAGAGATTTCTCTTGATAGCTTAGTCTTGGAATCTAGTAATGTATGCAGATAGAGATACTAGAGATTTCTCTTGATAGCTTAGTCTTGGAATCTAGTAATGAATGCAGATAGAGATACTAGAGATTTCTCTTGATAGCTTAGTCTTGGAATCTAGTAATGAATGCAGATAGAGATACTAGAGATTTCTCTTGATAGCTTAGTCTTGGAATCTAGTAATGAATGCAGATAGAGATACTAGAGATTTCTCTTGATAGCTTAGTCTTGGAATCTAGTAATGAATGCAGATAGAGATACTAGAGATTTCTCTTGATAGCTTAGTCTTGGAATCTAGTAATGAATGCAGATAGAGATACTAGAGATTTCTCTTGATAGCTTAGTCTTGGAATCTAGTAATGAATGCAGATAGAGATACTAGAGATTTCTCTTGATAGCTTAGTCTTGGAATCTAGTAATGAATGCAGATAGAGATACTAGAGATTTCTCTTGATAGCTTAGTCTTGGAATCTAGTAATGAATGCAGATAGAGATACTAGAGATTTCTCTTGATAGCTTAGTCTTGGAATCTAGTAATGAATGCAGATAGAGATACTAGAGATTTCTCTTGATAGCTTAGTCTTGGAATCTAGTAATGAATGCAGATAGAGATACTAGAGATTTCTCTTGATAGCTTAGTCTTGGAATCTAGTAATGAATGCAGATAGAGATACTAGAGATTTCTCTTGATAGCTTAGTCTTGGAATCTAGTAATGTATGCAGATAGAGATACTAGAGACTTCTCCTGATAATGATTGTATCTAAGTACTTATTTAACTTTTATTCCTCAAGTGCACTAGCTGGTATTATACTCTATGCTAAAGAATTATGTCGCGCGAGTGACTTAAAGTACGTGACTTAAACCGTTTTATTAGCTTATTAGTCTTATTACATAGTATGACTCACGACTGTTTAAATTCGATTACGTCCTATTACTCTGCGGTTATTTATCAAGTGCCCTCGCTGTTATAAGCTATGCTGGGCAGGGTTCAGTCCTGAACCTACTGACGTGTGCAAAAAGGTCCCTTCATAATGATTTTACCTATATATTTGCCCACTCTGAGGGTCACTCCTTACTTTTCAGGTGTGATAAAATTGGATTTTGATGTTCTAAGCTGGGTCAAAAACAAAACTGTGTTCGCGTCTTTCCTGTAGACATACACAAGAGTTAAGGACTATTAAGGTTAATTTTCTTATTTAACCCTTATCCACGTGAAAAGGTCCTCCTTTTATTTAGAGAACTATGATAAAATCATTACTTACATGCCCACAAGCTGTTAACTATTGCCCACAGGAGAGAAAAATGTACAGTTCGCGCGAACACACTAGTTTTCTCTCCTGTGGGCAATAGTTAACAGCTTGTGGGCATGTAAGTAATGATTTTATCATAGTTCTCTAAATAAAAGGAGGACCTTTTCACGTGGATAAGGGTTAAATAAGAAAATTAACCTTAATAGTCCTTAACTCTTGTGTATGTCTACAGGAAAGACGCGAACACAGTTTTGTTTTTGACCCAGCTAGAATATTGTATGAATCTATTGTTAAATAAAGTGTTTGTATTTATTTTGACGACTGGTTTGGCCTATAATTATTGTGGGTAGTGACCCTGCCCGTGAAGCCGATGGTCCTGGGTTCGAATCCCAGTAAGGGCATTTATTTGTGTGATGACACAGATATTTGTTCCTGAGTCATGGTTGTTTTCTATGTATTTAAGTATACAATGTATACATTATATAATATATCGTTGTCTTAGTACCCACAACACAAGCCTTCTTGAGCTTACTGTGGGACTTGGTCAATCTGTGTAAGAATGTCCTATAATATTTATTTATTTATTTTATTTTGATAATGGCAATTTAAAAAAACCTTGCGAAGAAATCCTAAGTTGCCCTCCTACTATAAAATGTTTGCCAATTGACTATGCAAATGAAATTCAGTTTTAAATCTGGCTAGCCTGAAACAATGGAAATTACCTGCTTTTTCGACCTAAATTCCCACCCTAATAAATAACATCGTTTAACTATGACTATATTGTATCGACATTTACATTGTAATTCGACTTTACTAAGGCAACTTTGTAACATCGCCAAAGATATTATTTTAATAGAACTGGTGCGAAGTATATAATTGTTATATTATGAGTCTGCAAAATTTACTCCGCCTTACGAGATTCAAGCAGAATTATTGTAACAGAAATGCGGAAACGACGTATCCGTACCATTACGCAAAAAACGGCAAAAAAATATCACGGTTCATGACTTACAGCCTGGTGACAGACAGATAGACGGACAGACGGACATTCATTTTATCAGGGAAATTAATAGTGACAGCACCCGCAACAACGCCGCCTAATGTAGTTGCCATCCGAACGCCACCTTAAGTGTGGCTATATGTCTTTAAACGTTTCGAATAGATCTCGCTTTATTGTCCTATGATTTACATTTTGCGCAGCTGTTTATTGGGATTTATGGATAAAATAGGGTAAACAGTTAAATATTGTTTCTGAATTTCAAATTAGGTTTATTATTCGTGATAAACAGATTATGGACAAAGTTTATTTAATCTTGCTGTGAAAGAAAACACGTGGAAAAGTTTGCGTATTAGGTATTCTTTTGCGAATAACTTTAGGTCTCATTTTATTGATATACTTGAGACAGGGGGGTGTCACTACGCAGTTTAGGTAAGTACATTTGGCCGGCGCACCTCCCGCGCAGGGCAGGCGTATGGCAGTGGGCTGCCGCCGCTGCCGCTCGACCGCGCGATAGTCTTGTCACGTGGCACTCGCGCAAAGAAGATTCACGGTTCGTGCGCGGTTATAAGTTTCAATTTTGTTGCAGGCGGCGAGTATAGGTATAATTTTATACCTAAATCTGACTTTTGTGAAGGAGTGAATTTTCTGTACGGTAGGACTATTAGTTATTCTGTGCTTGAGACCCGCTATTAGGCGCTTTTCGCTACAAAGCGGAATAAATGTTGTCAGCTACACAGAGAATGCGTTAATACCAAGTTAATATTACTCGTATATTTAGATAAATATGTAGAAAGATATATAGACGTGTTTGTTTTGTTTGATTTTGTATTATCTTGTTTTTTGATATTTTTATTATTTGTTCTGTGTGTATTGTAGCAAACAAATAAACGGATTATCTATCTATCAAAATACCGACATTAAGCCCTCTTTACAAGATTGAGTATCTAATAAATATCTCTAAACATGCCAATTTATACATTGTAACACAAGTGGATAATACTTTATCATAATAATATATGTATGAAACAAACCAGACATAATAATTCCACTTAAAACTCAGCAAACAACAATCAAATCCCGTACGAATATATCATATTGTTATTGTATGAGTTGCATACAATACAACTTACAAGCAAATTCGAGTTTTAGTTATTCTGATCCCGATACTGATCTGTCATGAGTGTCAAAAGTTATATTTCTTCAACCAAAAACGTTACTTTTTACACTGACAGATCTATCCTTCACTTAAGCTTTATGAGTAGTTTTCTTCAAATGTCATCAAAAATAGATTACAGTCGCATAACCTACTAGTTAAATATTCCATGGTTGACTCTCAGCTAGGGCTTGCAATCCGGATATCCGGATATCCGTTTTATCCGGATATCCGTCCAATTTACTATCCGGATTGAGATGAGGTTAGTATTCGGATAAAACGAATAATTCGAATACCATTTATGACAAAAATATCATTCCAATTTTTAAGAAAACTATTTTACAAATGTTGAAAATAATAACGTTAACCTATGTCGATTGATTTATTTATTTATTTATTTGGATACATTTTTACGGTATAAAAACTGTTTATTTAAGTAATTCTCCTTGATTGTCGACTATTCCCTTATTTTTTTTAAGTACCTATTTGGGAACAAACTTATGCAGATCGACCTAGCTCCGTAAAACGTACAAAGTAACTTTGAATGTACTTAATTGTACCGTGTTCCTGTCAAACGCGCTGCGCTGCATTATTGTTAGCGTCTGAATACATTATTAATAACGTGCGAACAGAACTAAAATGGGTCCAACGGAGGAGAACTTCGGTTGATATTGAACTGCCGAACGAGATGCAGTCGCTGTTTAGCAGATATGATAAGACAGTTTTAGCATTCTGCATTTGAATAAATCTGTAATGAAAACCTTGATTGACCTTAAATTCAATGTAATATCTGAACAAGAAGAGACTGTCTCAACAGTTAGAAGACGTATTCGATTCTCTAAATATCATCAAAACCACATCTAGTACCATATGTCAATAAGACGCCAATTTCTTAACTGAAGAAGAGTTTGACTAGAATTATAATTCAAGGTTGTAAAATGTACATGAAATAACGCCAAATATCTTGTGATCATCTGAAGTCATAGAAATGAATTTCGCAGCGCAGGCGGCTGCCAGTGCCAATAGTATTACGAAGGGTTGAAGTATCTCCATAAGCTTTAAATTGTTACAAACATAGTTTCAGTCAGGTGTTTGCGTTTGCAAAATTGAAGCAAATAATACCGTTCTCATTAATAAAATTTGCCGAAGGTTGTTTGTCACAGTAAAGCTTCAGTGAAAAATTTTTCCAAGTGAAAACCGGACAAAAAAATTTCGGCAAAAAGGTAGAACTATCTTAGCACTTGCTGTTACGAAACCTTTTATACGTAAAATTTGATTATATTACACTTTTTGTAAAGTTCATGTGAGTTTTGTTAAATAAAAAGCAAGTATTCGAATTATCCGTTTTATCCGGATAGTAAAATAATAAATATTCGAAATATCCGATAGAAAAAATGGGCGGATATTGCAAGCCCTACTCTCAGCCTACACCAAAAGCGTCATAATGACGTCAATGATCTAGATCTAGTGCAATAATACCACTGTTATTTGTCTGGGTGTCTGGGCATCTGGTAGACACCAGATGATCAATGGATAGAGTCTGTGCGGAAAGAGAAGAGTCGTGAAATGTAGGGGAGCCCATATATTCTACGACTCTTCTCTTTCTGCACAGACCCTAGTTATATAACTACCCTTATGAAATGACTTATTTTATAATAATATAGAACTTTGACGCGACAAACTATCGCGCCGCTCCTGTGATCAATAACATATGTCTAAAACGCACTTTAAAAATATGTAACAATTTAGGTATACATAAAAGATAAAAATATTAAAATTACTGCTAAAAATACGCAATTTTATTCCTGGGGGAACTATTGGATTACTTTTTATTTGTTAAAACTTACAACAAATTAAAGTTTAAAAACATGACATCCGCCGTCCCGAGCTCACCCTTAGGGCTGATTTAGACGGCGCGCGAACTCGCATGCGATTTTAGTTACTTTGCGGACTGTTGATTACGTCCAATTCAAGAGTTCTCGCTTCGTCTAAAATGCTCAGTGAGAGTGAGAGAAGAACACGAACCTACGGGGCTTTAATAAAAACCATATGAAATTTAACAGAATCAGCCTTTCAAACTCAAGAAACTAATTGTATTAACTGTACTGACATTATTTACTTTGTAGTAACTCGGAGTATTGTAATATTTGTAACAAGATTACGCTACAAATTGGCGAAGTTTCTGTCGAGATTTAATTTAGTTTGAGACGAGGTTGAAGACGAACCGTTAGCGTTACTACGTATATGAATAGGATGAGCAAATACATAATATGTATTTATTATGTACACTATGTACGATAAGAGCGTGACCATAGAAAAAAAATAAAGAGCAAAAAGAATAGATAGTATAGAGGGGTCCTGTCATTGTAAATTTTGTAGTCACTGTAAATTTACTGCCATCTATCGACACACGACTAAAACTCAAAATGAAAACGCATAAAGTTATCAAATAATGTATATATATGGATAAATGATTTTATTATTTTTATATCATTTTGATCCATGTTCATTCACTGATATCTATGTGTTAAAATTGTTACATATGAAATGGTGTCGTCACGCCATCTAGCTGAGGATAGGCTAAAGGTGTGTGCGACATCTATTCGAGAATGACTTTTACTTGAATTCCGAGGCACGTTTTTTCCTTAGACTTTATACGTCTTATACGAAGTTATATATGTCTTTGATAAAGAGTTATCATATCAAATAATGTAAGTAGGTAATCAGTAATCGAATTTAAACTGTTGTGAGACATACTAATATTGAATAATTTTACGGTTTAGACTCACTTGGTTAGGCTCTCCGAAACATGTCGCGCGAGTGACTTAAATAAAAAAAGTGAGTCTAAACCGTAAAATTATTCAATAGGTAATCAGTGTCTGGTCTTGGTGGATTGATTTGAAAGTACTGACATTTTATGTAAGAATAATAACATTATAGCGCGATTCAGAGATATACGGCCTGATTCTAATTTTAATAAACATCAAACATCTCGATACGATATGGATTGGATCTGTCAGTGTCAAAAGTGACGTTTCTTCAAACAAATCCAGATCCAATTCATATCGCATCGAGATCTATTTTTTGACGTTTATTAAAATTAGAATCAGGCGGACAGACTTTTCAAAAATTCAGTTCTTTATTCCGTGCACTAGGGGTAAATATTTTTAGCAATTATCTGAATTATCCTTAGGGGTTTCAAATCAGGGGTTTTCTCGAGGGGCTACAGTATGGAGTTCTTCAAAAAAAGACTTGTAGAGAATGCCATTAGGCATTAATTCCGCCATTTGTACATTATTTTTATGTTCTGTGCAATAAAGTTTAAATAAATAAATAAGAGTGTACAGGTATTTAAATGGTCGGCAACGCACTTGTAACGCCTCTGGATTTGCAGGCGTCCATAGGCTACGGTGACCACTTACCATGAGACGAGTCGCATGCTTGTTGGGTATAAAAAAGCACCTTTATAAACAAAGGCAGTTGTAACATAATATGAGTATCTTATTATTCCAGTGACTACAATACAATACAATACAATACCTACTCTTTATTGCCCCCTCCTCCTCCTCGCGTCGGTTTCCTCAATGCTGAGGGTCGTGACCATCTCGTCGACATAGTTTTGTGTGGACCACTCGGCGCCACACACTTCTATCTGCTGCCTCGTGAAGAGCGTCGTGTACGGTGGTGTCGTGGGTGGTGCGAACCTGGTCAGTCCAACGTATCGGGCTTCTGCCCCTAGGTCTGTTTCCTTCCACTTTGCCAGTGACCACTAATTTTTCGAGATTATCGCTGCTTACTCTTTATTGCACACCTCACAAATGTACAGAATCAAATAAACACAATTTGGTCATAGTATTGGATTGGACAACTTGTTTCTACTAATATTGTTTTTTTTTTGTATTGACCTTATTTTTTCTGATTTTAATAAAATATTTTTCATCCACTGATATTTACTTCCAAGTACTTTTAATTCAAATTAAACAATAACGGAAAATTGTAAGCAAAATAAAACATAAAATGTCACCTTCGAGTCCAGTCAGGAACATTACTCGACCAAAAACCTAGTATCGGAACAACCTCAGCCGGCGTATTATGGATGGTTTTATCCACGTGATAAAATAACTGTCACTTTTTCACACCTCGGGATAGAAAGTGACGGACACCGTTTTATCACGTTGTCACGTAGACAAGAACGACCATCATATCCGTACAGCACACCTTACTCATAATGTAAATTTAAGACCATGTTAGCTGAAAAACTCCTAAAATAGCGCAAATAGACTATCTCCAGTGGTCCACTCAACCCACTCACAACTTCGCCCTCGCCGAGTGCATTTAGCGGACTATTGGAACTCTATTTTTAGGTCTTAAAATGTAGGAATGTTTGCGTGCGAATATGTGTACGAATACGGACTGAATAGAATTTTCTCGAATGGGAAATTGTTTATGAGTTATCTGTCGTGGCATCACCCGACGGAAAGCCAGCGCTGGTTTCATAGAATTATACTGAGTTGGGTCCATTTCGTGATATACCGATACTATTAATATATTATTATTTGTTTTGCTTTAGTTGTATGTACATGTTCGTACAAGTTTTGTAATTGAATAAATGTATTTTATTTTTATTAACTTTTGCATCTACTTTTACCCCACTGTGAGAAGGGTATTTCCGTCATGTGTTATACGAATTACTGTCAATCAGGGAAGGACTTAATACGTGTACTAATTTATTAAAGGAAAATTCGTGTATTGGCTACCTACGTCCAAACGAAAGGTTTACTTGCAAAACAGGCCTAACCAAGTTTAAATCTTTTAAACTGGTAACCCGGATTGTTTACGGTACAGGTCCTTAAAGAACCTTATTTACATAATATCTACAATAAAAAGCCAAAGCCATAACTTTATAGCAGAACATAAACAAGTGACCTCCCCTGCTTAATAACAACACCTACTTTACCATCAAAATGATAAATATGTATACACTTTTCACCTTATTTCAATTGATTAAGGTTTAGAATTGTATACATATTTGTAGCATCGATTGTACGCTTTAAAACATAAAGCACCCTGACCTGACACGGCACAGATTATCCAAGGAGCCGTGTGGCAATATTAATTTAATTAAATTTAATCTCGCTAACATACTGTTGCCCTGTACGAGGCAGTACTATTGGAAGTCGAATGGGCGAGTTATAGATTTTTCGTTTTTTGATGTCTCTAATAATGAATTTTAGATTTACAATCTACGCCTTAGTTTTATGATAAGCTATTTAGAATATAAGTTGATTTTAATATGATTCCTGCAGGAAATAAATGATAATTGAAACATTACTTGCAAATCTATACTAACTGTACTGTTCTTTACCCCAAAGTAGTATGCCATATAAGAATACAGAGAAAGTATAGGCATAATAGGCAAACGTCTTTGCTATGCACCAATAAAATAAAATAAAAAGTAGATATCACTTCAGATCGCTTAAATAAGCATAATCGAAGGCAATTTTCAGTAGTACCGTGTGATTTACAATAGGACATGCGTTAACTAATGGATAAATGTTGGTTTTTAGACCTTAGCTTTCAATTGAATTTTTTTTTTTATTTGACCATATTCTGTAGGTCTGTAGGTAGGTATCTTGTAAATATTTAATTACCTAATCTCCTCCTCCTCCTGGTTTCTTCAATGCTGAGGGTCGTGATCATCTCGTCGAAATAGTTTTGTGCGGCCCACTCGGCGCCATCCACTTCTATCTGCTGCCTCGTGGAGAGCGTCGTGTACCGTGGTGTCGAGGGTGGTGCGGACCTGGTCAGTCCAACGTATCGGGCTTCTGCCCCTAGGTCTGTTTCCTTCCACTTTGCCAGTGACCACTAATTTTTCGAGATTATCGCTGCTTTACCTGGCTGTGTCTGAAGTACTCCAGCCTTGGAGGTGTAGGTGATAGGATTACCTAATCTAAATAAAGCCATATCAAAATATTTTCCCACACAATTCCCGTAGTAGGAGCAACATTTGCATATCTTTCCGGGATAAACGCTCCGTTGCCACCCACTGACTGTACTGTTCCCATTAACCCTTTCCCTGCTACGGCCTACATACTGTACTGATATAGTTAAATTGTCGCTCTTGTTCTAAGTAATTTAAATATGTAGGTTACGATACTTCAGAGGCATTCGAGGTTTCAATATCTGAAATAAATTTGTTGATTATGCCTTTTGTACTTCACGGAGTTGAAAAATAATTGCTGGTAACAATAAAGATAATAAGGGAATTGTATGCAAATAGATGGATCTTTATTTAACGCTTGTAAAAAAGAATAGTGACTCACCAAATATTTGTAGTGTACTTAAACTAGTTAACTTGATTTATGGATAGAATAACCTTGCGATATTCAGAATGGTGTGAAATGGCGCTTCAGAGTATTAAGGTGAAATTCGGATGGCAACTGCAACTTCATTACTGTTACGAAATTACTGATGCGGCCTTGACGCGGTCGCTGTATTTATCAATATCCTTGATAAAATAAGTGACAAAAATGTCATAGTTAATGCGGCGGCGAACGTCACTTATTTATAGAAATGGACAAATATAGCGGCGGTATTACCGCTACAGCAGTAATGGTCTAATAGTAGTGCATCAGTTGCCATCGAAATGTCACCTACTGGTAGCGTTAGCGCAGGCGACGTCACTCTCTGCTAGAATCTTAATAGACTGACATATAAAAAGCTTTTCTCAAACATGCAATGAAATATTGATGTTATGTTCCTTATAATAGGCTGCGAAGTATGACGTTTCAGGTGCGGCTAGGACAAAAGGCAGTTAATGGAATTTCATACACATCTTGCAGGCCTAGGCCGGCAAAGTCCTCTTTTTTAATTTTCATTTCACAGATATTTGTGACACAGCATCGTGGCATTCATCCATTAAAAAAAACTAGAGGCAGTATTTGCTTTATGGTTCGTAATGACACTCTGCCACTACGCCTATAAAAAAAAAACAAAAAACAATGTTTGCTATAATTTGCAGTTTTATTTGTATAAAATCAACATGAACATAATAAATAATACATTCTATAATTTTAAATTATAAATTTAACTACACAAATAAAAACATTTAAAATATTTCACCTAAACGTTAGCGGTAAAAAGGTCTACTCAAACACGCGTAGTTATATTTTTTTCTCAAACATGCAATGAAATATTGATGTTATGTTCCTTATAATAGGCTGCGGAGTATGACGTTTCAGGTGCGGCTAGGACAAAAGGTCGTTAATGGAATTTCATACACATCTTGCAGGCCTAGGCCGGCAAAGTCCTCTTTTTTAATTTTCATTTCACAGATATTTGTGACACAGCATCGTGGCATTCATCCATAAAAAAAAAACTAGAGGCAGTATTTGCTTTATGGTTCGTAATGACACTCTGCCACTACGCCTATAAAAAAAAACAACAAAAAACAATGTTTGCTATAATTTGCAGCTTTATTTGTATAAAATCAACATGAACTTAATAAATAATACATTATATAATTTTATAATTTTAAATTATAAATTTAACTACACAAATAAAAACATTTAAAATATTTCATCTAAACGTTAGCGGTAAAAAGGTCTACTCAAACACGCGTAGTTATATTTTTTAAATTGTTATGGAGGTAAAGTTGAAAAATATTCATTCTGTTTTATTGGATTTATGGTGCGTTGTTGATTTTTTGACTTTAATATGAGTTCCGACGAAATAATGAAATTAATATTAATTGTAATCGTAGGCAGCGTAAGCAGAATTGATTTTAATAACTTGCTGCCTCTGCCGCCAAGTCAAAGACGAAGTATGTATATGGTTGCTTATGGCAATTTTATTATTTGAGAAACTAAGAAAAATGGCTTACAGTTTATTAAAAACAGTTTTGTGGCATATTTTAAATGAATGTAACTACAAATTCGTCAACACTGTGGAAATTATACTTATTTACTCCGTGCATAAAGCAACGATGTATGTGAAACATGATATCAACATGAAAGACTATGTAAACATATGTGACGAAAACGACAGTCAGACGGATACAAGGCGAAAAAATCAAAGATACATGAAAATATACGGGTAGTAAAAATACACGACTCGTGTAAAACATACGCGTGATAATGATATAGGTACGTGTTGGTTATATTTTGGGTGTACTTTACTTTTTTCTATAAATAAAATTTGGGTTTCGTGGATTTTTTATTTTATTTATTTCATTGCATGTTTGAGAAAAGCACTATACATACCTCGGCGGGAAATGGGGTTGCCCGCGCTCAGACCTATCCGGCCTCGCTTCGCTCGGCCGTCTATATGTCTTCGGCCGGCAACCCCTTTCGTCCCGGCCTCTGTAGTAATGTACTATTAAATTGTTATGGAGGTAAAGTTGAAAAATATTCATTCTGTTTTATTGGATTTATGGTGCGTTGTTGATTTTTTGACTTTAATATGAGTTCCGACGAAATAATGAAATTAATATTAATTGTAATCGTAGGCGTTCGAAATGGCATCTGCCGCCAAGTCAAAGACGAAGTATGTATATGGTTGCTTATGGCAATTTTATTATTTGAGAAATTAGTAAAAATGGCTTACAGTTTATTAGAAACAGTTTTGTGGCATATTTTAAATGAATGTAACTACAAATTCGTCAACACTGTGGAAATTATACTTATTTACTCCGTGCATAAAGCAACGATGTCTGTGAAACATGATATCAACATGAAAGACTATGTAAACTTATGTGACGAAAACGACAGTCAGACGGATACAAGGCGAAAAAATCAAAGATACATGAAAATATACGGGTAGTAAAAATACACGACTCGTGTAAAACATACGCGTGATAATGATATAGGTACGTGTTGGTTATATTTTGGGTGTACTTTACTTTTAGTTTTTTCTATAAATAAAATTTGGGTTTCGTGGATTTTTTATCTTATTTATTTCATTGCATGTTTGAGAAAAGCACTATACATACCTCGGCGGGAAATGGGGTTCATTTTTTTAGTATCCGCAACCGAACTGTCAAATTGACAAGCCACTACTGATTTCAGATTCACATGTGGTATCTCGCAGGGTTCCATTTTGGGACCCTTTTTATTTCTTTGTGTAGGAGAATAGTGTCTTAACTTATTAAACATTTTTCTATCTATCTTTCCAGATATGGATATTCGGCGGTGTCTGGTGCTCTGTCTGGCTGGCCGTCGACGTGTGGATGTGCACAGCCTCCATATTGAACCTCTGCGCCATTTCCCTCGACCGCTACGTGGCCGTCACCCGTCCCGTCAGCTACCCTAGCATCATGAGTAGGAAGAGAGCTAAGGCGCTGATAGCTGGGCTGTGGGTGCTGTCGTTCGTCATCTGTTTTCCACCACTGGTCGGATGGAAGGATAAGAAGGTCAGTTTATCAAAATCTTATGAACAGAAAGTAGCAAAATTGCATGGATACGTTATGAATGAATTCATTTATACAGTGGTCACTAGCCATGCAATTTCGCGGCTGGGTCTATAGCACAATTAACATGCTGCTTATATACCTATTTATACAGATAGATAAATACTTATGTCTGATCTGTTTCCTGAGGGTACACAGTTTGTGATGATTAATTCAATACTTCTATAAGTCCTGGTGTCATCTTCCATCCATATTTCACTCAAACATAAAAAGCTAATCAATGCCTCATTTGACTATTTCTTATCACATAACTTTGATTGTTTTTGTCCTAATTGCCATCTGTAGTCATATTTATAAGCCGCTTGAGTTAAAAAGAAACGGCTTTAAACCCTGAAGCCTCCTCTTACACTGATCCCGTTACTTTAAAATCCATTTACCTTAAAACTGCACTTCCCCGCCACCACTTTAGGCCCACATCTCTAAATATACATTAGAGAGACCCCTTTAGCCATATTCGCAAAATTATGGCTTAAGTAGGGACTTATGTGTCAGTTACTACGCCAGATGTCTCATCCCGTGAGTGTTGCTCTCTATATAATTATTTACCTTGGCAATATGTTGCGAGAACAAGCCTGCTAATTAATGCACGAGCATTTATATTAATGAACACTTTGAAAGCATTTTTGACTTGTTAAAGCTATTCCAGTTAAGCCGTTTTGTATATTTGGCGTAGGTACTTATTTGAACTAATATTTTAATTGAAAAACTAAATTCAAAACTTCTTTAATCCACATACGGTAATTATAAATTCTGTTAGGTAGTTTTATTATTAACTATATCCTTTCCTTACTCATGTAGAAAAAATAATGAAATTTTATCTGACAGAACAATTTCAACCAATAATCATGAATCAGACCAAAATCAGGCCTACAAAATTTGTTTCATATAATATAATTAATCAGCTCTAGTTTTGAACTTTTTTTATATTTTCCTTATAATGTTAAGTCTCCCTTTCGAACGATGTATTTTTTTGTGCAATAAATTATTAAAATCACTATAACATCATTTTATAAAGACACTCATTACTTTAACAATGAAAGTTCGTGACAATTTTTAAGAATGTAAGAAAACTCAAATGACATTCAAACCACATGCCACGTCAACTTGAAACAAACTGACGTCACTGTCAGTTACAAAATTAGCCAACTGACGTCTACATGCATAATTAAGGCTTCCATTGATGTACTAATCAAACCTTCAAACGCAATCAGGCAAGAAATAAATACGTATGTATCCGAATAAGTTCCCAAATCTAAGGCAGCAGAACCACTTGAAGAAAACAATAATGCAAACAAAAATAGACTCTAATTCAATGTCGTACGCTTTAAAATTGTAGAAGATGTAAATAGGTAAGATTAGACAGGTGCCAGACTGAATGTCAAGGGTTAATAAGTAATAAGGCATATGTCTACTTTTCAATTGAAAAAGAACCTTATGCCATTCGGCGATAGAGGGCTATTTGAGTTTGTGAAACTGGCTTTTGGTTTTGCGAACGCTTCGTAGCAATTTAGCTTCGAGCAACTATTCGTGTTTAATCGAAGTATCATCAATTCATGATGGTGTGAAACACATACAGTTGTTTAGATAGATGTCGCGTTTCTACGTTCTACGCCAAGTTTGCCTTGTATCGTGCATGAATTTGTATATATAAGAACCAAGCTTGCTACCTCCTTTCGTCAATGACCTAGTGATGCTATCATCTGGTGGCAGAGAAATCTAGGTTCTTATTTAAATCAGGGGTAAAATATGCAGGTATTAACCATCACTTTTCTTAAGCATATTGATCAATTCTGATATATCCCTTATCTTGCAGGTAATCTCCTCAGGTCCAAATCTATGTTAGGTAAATCAGAAAAAAAAATAGACGAATAAACATCTAAAACAATATTTTTGTTCATAACCAAAATATGTTTTTAAATTCTTTAAAATTATGTTGCATATAATTGCAATTACGCGTTGTAGGTCTGTCTATTTAAATACGTCTGGGTTGTCTATTTAAATACGTCTGCGATGCAACATTACTAATTGACCCTCACACGGTGACCCTTTTAGGCAGACATATATTAAGGTACTTTTGATCCTGACACTTATTTGTTTCCTGAATTTGTTTGCTCTAAATATACTTTTGATGTGGGTCGCGTTGGAAAAGTTTGACTGTTTTAGAAGTAAATAGGATGAAAAAAAAACTTATTCTAACAATCAAATAGGTAGGTGTCGTTTTCTTGGAACTAGATCAAAAATGTTGAAGTTTTACTATAGATAGACTGAATTTTATTGATGACCCACTGCAATCTGACCTTCCAACCCAGTAGGGGCATTGTTGGGATGAGTCCGGTTTCCTCACGATGTTTTCCTTTATCTAAAACCGACTGGTAAATATCAAATGTTATATTATATCCTAACCTCGGGATTGACAATCGCACAATATTAACCGCTACGCAGGTTACTAGCGCTTCTTTGTGCTTACATTTTTATAACTTTGTCTTTAGCGTTTGTTTTTACAAATAAATAATTTCTTACTCTTTACCTTAATATTTTTCATCGACAGCCTGAAGAAGCCGAGCTGAAAGACGGCTGGGCCCCCAACCCCCACTGCCCCTGGACGTGCGAGCTCACCAACGACGCTGGCTACGTCGTCTACTCCGCTCTCGGCTCCTTCTACATCCCCATGTTCGTTATGCTGTTCTTCTATTGGAGGATTTATAAGGCCGCTGTGAGGACTACTAAGGCGATTAACCAAGGGTTTAGGACTACGAAAGGTACAGGTAGGTTCTATGTTGCTGTTTTTTTCATACTCGATCTTTTGTCCTTCCAGGTTTTATATTATGTTTATAATGACAATTAAGAATAAGAATAAGAAGAATAAGAATATTTTATTTGCGATATAAACATTACCAGATACATCGGTGTTCATGTGATAGGTGGTAGATTTCATGTTTAACCATAAATGGTATGCAAAATATCTACAAAACTTATAAACTATCTACTACTAATGGAGCAATATGCTATGATATTGCACCAGTGTCATTTCATTATTTGACGCTACTTTATCGACACCGTAATATGGTCCTACTTCGCTCCAAAATTGGCTCCACTTTTGCGAATTGCATCGCATATTTTATAAATATAAAGTTATGGTACTGTAATAGTAATGATTTTAGCGGAAATATGTACTCATTGCCTTCATTTTGGGTTGAATTTTGTTGCAGTTTAGTTGATATTTGAGATTTTTTTTAACTTATTTTTTGGAGCAAAGTAATCTGTATGAGGCGGGAAACTTTGCTCCAAGACAATCTTTCCTTATAATCTGCTTTATTTCTGCCGTGGAGCATTGATTAACGTGTTTTAGCTATTAACGGTCTGCTCGATGATTATTGGTGAAACAGAAAAACACAATTTGGTTCAGAATCACATTTTTTTTATTGAGATCAATCGAGTACTTTCTAGTTGCATTGCAATCAGTCTTAAATTGTAATAATTTTTATAATTAAACAAGAGGTACCATAAAAATCAACGTTAATAAACATTTGGCAAATTATTGCTATTAATTGCAACATTTAAACTAAAAGAGATCAGGTAGCTTACCTCTACAAACAAAACAAAAGATCAGGTAACTGTTGCCAAACGTAAACAAAACATAAAGAAACCTAAGTGATCAGGTTCTAAACAAAACAAACGGAAAACTTCGTAATAAAAACAAACTTAAACACCCCATAAGTGGTCTAGTTCAGGAATAGAATAAAACTCTCATCTTCCTACTTTTTTGGGAACATTTATGCATCCTAAGACGTCCGCCCATTTGTACGTAATTTCATCTTTGGGTTTTGGCCATTTTTGATAGATCTTTGCATGGCCGATATTGTAGGGCCTTTCCCAGATATTCTCTGATATTCAAGATATATCCCTGGAGTAAAATATCCCCAAAAACATGTGCATAGTAAGACCATCCTCGAAAGTTTTTATTATTTTCGAAACTTTTGTAGCAATCACTAAAATATCATGCTCTCAAATACTTAAGGTTAACTGGAAGAGATCCCTCAAAGGGATAAGTTCGCCTTTGTACTTCTTACTAATTGTATGTTATTTTTAATATGTCTTTTTGTACAATAAAGAGTTTACTACTACTACTACTACTACTTAATGAAGTTCTAAATGAAATAATAAAACACTTACCTAAATTCATTCAGAGATTTACAAGATTCAAACAGATTTTCTGCATAAACAAAATCGGTTGCATCCACGCGTTCTGAAGTTATGTCAAAGCTACTGTCAAAATATTTAAACTTTTGACAATCCATCCCACCGGTGTTGCTAGGTGAAATCTTACGTTACCCGATAAAATCATTTAAATTTACAAAGTTAACAAGAGTTTTCGTCTTTTAAAGGGACAGTTCCAAAAGTATATTGTTTATAATGTATAGTAACTTTAAAGACCATCTACAAAACATTCCAGGTAAAGGCATGGGCAGCAGATTTGACGACAACAGACTGACGCTACGGATCCACAGAGGGCGGGGGTCCAGTAGGCCTCACGGATCTCCTATGTCTACGGCCTCTAATCATTCTACGAGTACATCGCTCAGTGCCAGCCCTGAGAGACTTAGAAGGTACATAAAGTAACCATAATCCAAAACCAAACAGATCCAAAGCCGATGCTAGTTAAGGGATCTCCCAGGAACCTCTACAACGAATACTGCCTTGCTCTCATCTGAAGGCTTAGAGAAAAAACTCTTCATAGTTTTATGTGGCCGATCAATCATGATATCCCATTAAGTATATGGCGCAATCACGGGCCATGTGAAGTATACTCTGCATGGAGCCACAAATTTTCTTTATGGTGTCCGATCATCGTTTTTTTTTTCTTTATGGTTTCCTAAATTTTTAATTATTTATTAAACCATACCTAGGCCTAGATACCTTACCAGGCATTGAGATTTTTGTCGTTTTTTCCAGACATTCCAGTGCCCGTCGAGCGCATGAAAAAGTCAAAATCTCTGTCTCCTACCCGTCGTCAGAACAGATCTGTCAGACGCACGAGAACTCCCGGTCTCCCAGTAGATCCCCGAGCCCCTCGCTGTACGCTGTTCACTACGAGCGCGACGGCAGGTTCGCGATCATCATCATCTTCATCGACTTCAACATCATGTTCATCGACATCATCATCTACACCAGAATCTTCGTCATTGTAATCATTTTCATCATTTGCTTATTTATTTACGTTACTTTTGCTTTTTGTTACTTTATTATTGGCACTATTTTTATAATTTTATAATGTTACTTCACTAGTAGTTTACTAAAATTTTACCATATACTTACACTTTATTCTTATTGTCGTTTGTAGATATGTTTTTGCTATCCAATCACACACGTAATTCAGTCTGCGAGTAGTGTTTGTAAAACATCCATTAATCTTTCATATTTTTAACACTTCGAAATATTATGAGACACACATAAGGGGCTGTCCATAAATTACGTCATCGATTTTTGACGATTTTTGACCCCCCCCCCCCTATAATCATCCAAAAATCATGCTTCAAATGACCCCATTTCCTCCTACTTTATGCTACCGTCATCCGATGTCCAGACCCCCCCCCCCCCCTAATTTGAAATGACGTAATTTATGAATAGCCCCTAATATAATTTATGTTTTATGTAAAACTTTTAAAATGTAATATTATTCACGTATTGTAATACTAATCACTTGAATAAGTTCCAATTGAAACCTTTACAGAGAATTAACTGAAAGCAGACTGAGAGTCAGACCGCCACATCATTTGGCCCCGGGGCCGCTGTACGACGAGTTCGATGACAAGCCTAGGGCCACGAGAAGAATGGGGAAGAGGAATATAAAAGCTCAAGTAAGTTTCTTCAGTTGCTATAGGTCGTACTTCATAAACGAGTAAAATCTGAAGGACATGATCATTGTAGGTGACCCCCTTCACCACTGATCCCAATCAATCCTCAATCCAAACTTAAGACTTTTGTATCATGGACCTGGTAACTTTTGGAACCACATCTGTTCAATTTATGGGCATTTTGTCCTTTACTCCACGATCCTTCTTCTATATGTACTCCGATGATTAATCGATTTGAAATGATCACCACTATCACCAGACATTAGGGGCTATTCATAAATTACGTCATTTCAAATTTGGGTGGGGGGGTCTGGACATCCGATGATGGTAGCACGACGTAGGAGGAAACGGGGTCATTCGAAGCATGATTTTTGGATGATTTTAGGGGGGGGGGGGGGGGTAAAAATCGTCAAAAATAGATGACGTAATTTATGGACAGCCCCTTACCTGTATATCTCAGGTAAATCACAAATATTCAATTTATTATGTATATACAAACAGCATTCCTCTATTTCCAGGTGAAACGCTTCAAAATGGAGACCAAAGCAGCCAAGACCCTCGGCATCATTGTCGGAGGCTTCGTCTTCTGCTGGCTTCCATTCTTCAGCGTGTACGTCGTGAGGGCCTTCTGTGGGGACTGCGTGCCTTCCATCATCTTCTCCGTGCTGTTTTGGCTGGGTTACTGCAACTCGGCTATTAATCCGCTTATTTATGCACTGTTTTCTAAGGACTTTAGGTATGAATTATTTAATAACATTGTTTACTAAAATAAATCCCACAAGCATTTGGTCTTGCGATTTTAAGCTAAATCTGCAACAACTACTTATGTCATTTAAATAAAATTCTCAGTAAAAATAACATAAAAATTCAGAAATCCATAATATAGAGAGGAACGTTCTATCATCAGTTACTTCTAAAATGAGTTCCAGTGATTTCTTACACCCTTTGTCGCTTAGTTGCGTATCTATCAAAAAGCTATTATTTCAATAACTACGCTGGATATTTGTGAACTGTATTCCCTTAGCGAATAACTTTAGTTTTCATGCACACTTAATTTATTTTTCTTATATTTTCAGGTTCGCATTCAAGCGTATAATCTGCAAGTGCTTCTGCGGGCGCGCGGGCGCGCGGCGGCAGTCGGACGGCTCCGCGCGGCGCGCCGAGCCCAAACCTCACGAGACTTCGCTAGAAGACCAGGATATCTCTAATAGCGCGAGCAATGACAGGTATTGGACAATAACTAAATAGTTACCGTAAAAGTATAAAACTTTGAAGTAACTTAAGCGGCACTTTCTTCAGAAAGTGTATCTGTAACTACTTTTATTTTATTTCGCTTTTACTGAACTTGTGACGCAGTCGGTAAAGTTATGTTAAAGGGTTTGCCCTAAAGTATATTTGGGTCAAACAGATCACTGTGTTATGTCTTTCCTGTAGACATACACAAGAGTTAAGGGCTATAAAGGTTAATTTTCTTATTTAACCCTTATCCACGTGAAAAGGTCCTCCTTTTATTTAGAGAACTATGATAAAATCATTGCTTACATACCCACAAGCTGTTAACTATTGCCCACAGGAGAGAAAACTAGTGTGTTATCGCGAACAGCACATTTTTCTCTCCTGTGGGCTATAGTTAACAGCTTGTGGGCGTGTAAGCAATGATTTTATCATAGTTCTCTAAATAAAAGGAGGACCTTTTCACGTGGATAAGGGTTAAATAAGAAAATTAACCTTTATAGCCCTTAACTCTTGTGTATGTCTACAGGAAAGACATAACACAGTGATCTGTTTGACCCATTTCTCAGAATTTGCCGCTTGTAGGCCTTTGCCAACTACAGGGAGAAAAATTGGTTCAAATATATAAATCATTGACATGATAATAACGATGTGTGCAGTATCAAACTTGCGGAGAGATCCCCCAGAACTTAAATCACATATTGTCAGACAGTTTCATACAGTCTACAAAGAGACGATCACTACTACTAAGCATTCTAAGCAATGACCTCACTCAAGGATCTGCCCCCATTTAGGTAATGGTTCTCTGCTGCTATCTTGGCCACCTCAATCAACTAAACCTTGTTTGAGGTCTTCCTTAGCCTCCTACCCGATTCACGGTCGCCACTCGAAAATCTTTCTGCTCCGGCGGCCAGAACAAAGTCTAGACGTTATTTCTGCGTTACTGACTACAATTTGTTTCTTTTCAGGTGACGTCAAACCCCGCGACGGCAAAACCCCCAATTCCAGGCTACCGTCGCGTGTGTTTAGCAGGGACAGCGAGCCGTCACCTTCCTCCGATAGCTTCTTGCACCATCATCATTCCAGTCGAACGGCCTACTAAAAGCTTCCTTCGAGAATCTCTTACTGCCTGAAATGGTTAACAAAGAACGAAGATGCCACAATTAATGGTCGTAAGCTGCAAAAATTCTTTGATCTCTGAGATTTTTATTACAAAAAAGCTACGAATTACAAAAATACCAAATCAAAACCACCGAAAATCATATAAAGGCTAAAATCAGAACTCTAAATCGCTGAAAAGCTGGAGGTGTCAATAAAATTGGGGCGTGTGAAAAACTTGAAGTCCGAAGAACAATTAAGAACTACTTGGCTGTAGAAATATTGTTATAAATATATAATCAGCAAAAACTTGTCCCGTGCCTCAATGGTGAATGCTGAAAACAAAAAGTTACAATTGTGTTGGTGGTTGTAGACAAAAACCTGTATACAACTGAGTATCATAGTGAACCAAAAACAGAATTTCGAGACCTAGAAAACTCAATTTATTTCTGATTTGAAGCCCCCACATAAAAATTGTCCCAAGAAGCCATAGGAAAAGCCATTTCGAAGCAGCCATAGAATATCAATTTTAATAGCTTTACGCAAGATACACAGATCTTTTATAGAAAAGTCGAGAAAAATAACCGCAAGACGTAGCTTCTTTAACCTTTCATCATGTGGTGGTCAAAAATCGTGAGTTTAGAAGCTGGACACAGACAAGTGGTTAAGTATTAAACGAGTATGAATATACAAAAAAAAACGGGACTTCATATGGTGTTTAGCAATAATGTGTCAACCCACATTAATTTTGCAATAAAATGTCAACTTTAAGCGTCAATTTTTTGAGTTGACATTTTATTGCAAAATGAATGTGGGTTGACACATTTTTGCTAAACACCATCCATCTAGTCTATAAAATAAAGATTGCCTAAGATCTTGCAGAGTACATTAGATGAGATAGAGTGAATCCACAGAGACAAAAAGAAAGAGAGAGATGCTAAAGAGCTTATCTAATTCTTCTAAAAAGGCCTTAATTTACAATAGTGAATATTAGTGAAGGTGATGGACTCTTATGTGTATTGTACTAAAGACTGTTATAGCTATAAAAATATATAATGTAAATATTTATTGTGTGTTTGTTGGAGGGACTAATTGGCGTGTTAGATTTTAATGAAAGACAAGTGGCATCCATATTGAAAGTTCCTGTACTGGATCTGCAAAGATATAGGTACGTACTAAAAAAACACGTGACTAAGTCGTTCGGCTGGCGGCCATCTTGAAGCTTCTGTAGACTGCAACAAAATGTGGCTCAATCGATCAATTTATTGTCGCAATGTATTGCAAATCTTATAATTAGTGACATCTAGACACGCTATCTAGCTAACTCTGCGCCGGCTTAAAGTGTCAAAGTGTGGAGTGCCATTGGGAGTGTCACATTTTTCAAATGAGTTTGTCGTTTGTTAAATTGAGTGCGGAGATAGAGGTAGACTAAGGTAAGTCTGCAACGATTTTGATGGCACACGCAGTGCAAGTGGTATTTTAAACGTCAAACTTCTATGAAATTATGACATACCTATAAATAACACGTGCACTGCGTGTGCTATCAAAATCATTGCATACTTGTCTTGGTCTAACTTCTAGCTTGGTCTGAATCTAATGACGTGCTTAAATTTTAGTGTCTGTGGAATTATAGAGGCATAAATTTATACTCAGGCAAGCCAATTTTGTCAGTAAAAAAGGAGCGATTGCGAAATTTTAAGTTTATAATTATAATTTCGATCATTCGCGCGCGCCCACTTTCATTTATTTTTTAAATTTAAGTACTTACCACTTGCTTCGACTGACAAAATTGCCTTGCCAGAATGTTTTTTTTTTTGTTTAAATACTTTGCAGATCTATTTGGAATAATATAGATTATAAAAAAATTAAGGATGACTTTACGGACACGGTTCACTTCCATAATTTAAATTAATAGTAAAATAATTATTTTGTAAAAGGTCTACAATACTTTTTAGCCGATTTCCAAAAGTTATAATTTTAAAACGTTTTACTTTTATTAATATAGCGTTTTGATCTAAGGTTTTGTTAAATAAAATACATAGTACCCTCGTGAAGTCTATATAAAATATTTTAGGACGATAAATTATATTAATTACCTCGTTATAACGGCCTACTGAGTAACAGTTAAAAAGATGGCGCCTGAAACAAAATAATAAAGAATTCTTTTTAATTTTTACTTTGACTATCCCGTCTAACTAGCTTTAAATCTCTTAAGTTTTTTTAACTGCCTTTATCTAACACGGTGGCGCCGCCCTGGTGGTTGTGGGAAATATTGTTTATAATTATGACAGTTAGTGAGTTAGTATGTAGTGATGCGCATAACGCTTCACTGAGTTGAAATGATTGATTCATATCTTTCGCTCGCGGTGATATGTATCACTCATTTCGCTCATTTCTTTCATTTCGCTCAGTGTATCTGTAAGCATTGTTCACGAGTGATTAGAGAGAGATGTCAATCAATCAGATGACATAAGTGCGACCAAGATGGCGAATCACGCGATACGATCCCGCCATGTTTTCCCGACACCTTCCAAATTCTTCCGAACCACTCCGAAACCTATTCGCAACATCTCACTTGCTCGTCACGCTCGGTCGGCTCATTCGAATCATGAGTGGGAAAGAGCGAGCAAGGAACACTGAGATAGATGAGTTACTGAGCGAAATGAGCGAGTTGAATCTGCACTGAGTTGAAGAGTGAGTGAGTTCAGTCAAATGAAATTCATTTAAATCTCTCACTCGTGAACGACACATGCCTATAGTTTTGGCAACTGTGTTGATATTTCAAAATGGATGCCGCTTCCCGTAAACTAGTCAAAGATCTCGATGTTCCTCGTAATTCGGTGTCATGTCTCCTCGGTTAGAGTGTACCTGTACGTGATTGTATTTGTAACATTATGTAAATACAATATATGAGATGTTTGTGCATTTTTTATTTACCTACCTTATTCAGTTTATTTATTTAAATGTAGGAAACTACCACAGCTTTTGTACCAACGTTAATTTCTCAGTGTAAGAAGTGTCATTTTTCCAAGCAGAAACGTAATTTTTGACAGTGACAGCCATATCCACAAATCCGGGTAAAATTAATATACTTGGTCAAGCAGATCTTGTCAGTAGAAAAAGGCGGCAAATTTTAAAAATGTAGGCGCGAAGGGATATCGTCTGATAGAAAATTTGAATTTCGCGCCTTTTTCTACTGACAAGATTTGCTTGACCATCTAATATATATCCTGTTATTACAATCAGAATACGCCTCCTTTAGTTAGTTTTACCGACAGTACCACAGAATAAATAATAGTACAAAACGCGACTGTTACGATCAGGACAGATATGGCCGCTAGGTGGCGACAGCGCCACGCGCGGCTTATGGCTAGCCACCAAAATTGGTGTGGAACGGATGTACTTTTAGCGACCTGTAGCAAAGCGATGAAATCGCAGTGCGCCACGCCTGACAGTTAGTAGGTACTTGGCATTAGTAGTTATGTACCTACTTATCAAATGTTAAATATTTCAAACGTATAGTTAAATTATTTTGCGACGTTTGAGGGTGATTATCTGCCGTTCACACGCTCTGCACTCGAAAAACACGAATGAATGAAGTATCAGTAATATAAAAAAAACTATGTTAAAAATACCTCTCAATCTAGATACTTAACCTCCAGAGCCTCTACCATCAGTTTTAACATTGACATAACGCTCACGTCTACGTAATTTACTTTCTGTACATCTCGCTTGCACTATTGCTCGCATATGCGAGTACGAGCGAGATGCATAGAAAGTAAATTACGTAGACGTGAGCGTATATGTCAATGTCAAAACTGATGGTAGACGTACTGAGTCCCCCATGTCATTATTGCAGGTTTGAATTTGGAACCTTCTTGTAAGTATTCCATTTTAATTAAAAATGCGATTTGGATTAAATCCTTTATATAATAAAGGCCTCAGGGACTCAGGAGGATAAAGAAATAATCTTCAACAAAAATACGTAATGAAAGTTTTCATTATCATAACGCCATTTTTCATTTAGGGAATGAATTGAACCAGTTAGCCAATTCCTAATACACATAACTAGGACCGTGTTGCATAATAAACTACAACTAATATTACAAGCGGAACTCCTTTTCCAATTTCACTTAGAGTCTGTGCGGAAAGAGAAGAGTTGTGAAATGTATGGGAAACAATACATTCTACGAGTCTTCTCTTTCCGCACAGACTCTATTCGAAAAGGAGTTCCGCTTGTAATATTAGTTGTAGTTTATTATGCAACACGGCCTAGATGGCGCCCTAAACCTACCACAAAAAGCCTTGCCACAGATCCAACAACTAAAACATGCCATTTATACATAACCGTTAAAACCCGAGATAACGATACCGTTACTTCACTAAACAAAATAACGATCGTTGAAAAAACGAACAGCACTAGCAGCCGTGACGTACGCTGACAGCGTTCTGACAGATCTGTTCTGTCGATCAGTCAAGTCGCCGTATTCGTGGCGAGAGAGTGTCTTTTGTCGGAATTATCGACCAATCGTGTTTATTTTGATTTCACACCGGAACTTTTGTTATAGTGTACTTTGAAATAAGCATGGTTAACAAAATGTACTTCGGCGGTGTCGAAGGGTGAGTAACGATCTATTTAACGTTATTTTAGACTATATTTAGCAGTATTATTGTTGAAAGTAGAAAGGTTCTCCTTGGCATGCCTAGTGTTTCGAAACGTTTTATGTCGTAGGTACGTAGCAAAATTGAATGGTTTAATTATTCAACTGGATTTAAAATATAGATTGATATTTACTATAACGAATGTCGTCTAAATGTCAATGCCAATGATTATTAGTTTCCTTACCTATAAATATTTATGTTATTTTCGGCTTATTTACCAAATTAGAATATTATAAAGGTATTTTATTTTATTACATAGTACTATTTTAATATCTGATATTTTTTAACAAGATTATTTATCCAATGTTTTAAAATAAATAAACAGTCTTAAATTATTTATTGGATGGAATTAACAACTAAGTACATGGAATTAAAAGAGAAAATGTATTATTGTTGCTTAAAAACGGTGTTAAACAAATGAATTACCTATCAATAGTAAGGTATTTATTATCATTCGGGGAATACCTAACGTAACATTGTCAAAGACATTGTTTTCATAACAAATCAGTAAAACGAGACTCCAATGATAATACAAAATATGCATAAATCGACCAATCAGAGTCAAGAATACAGGCGGCACGGTAGTCACGCCTGAAATTTCAGAATATTGCAATTTGCTCTTAAAATATAAGCTCTTAAGACCTAATGTAAAATGTGGTTGAAGCGAATGGAATGTTAACAATTTTGTCATTGAAAGTATTGCCTTGAATTTTTATTGTTTTAAAGGCTTCGGTTGAAGTTCCTTTAAAATACCTATCTACGATTAATAATTCTGTTTTATGATAGTTTTGATGAATAATTTTACAATAAAACTGAAAATGTCTTGTCAGAAAAAATGCCATGATATTTAACACGGGTACCACCTTACTTAGGGCGCGTAGTGTAAAAGCCAAGTTCTAAAGTAATTTAAACGATGTTTTAATAATAAAATGAAATACTAATAATGAAATGAAATCTATAAATGAAAAGTAATATAATAGTTATCAACATCATTAAAACATGTAACAGTAACGAAACATGTAAAAAAATAAATTACAATGTAAACATCATAATGGAATGGTAGTAGACTAAATCATAATTAGCTGTAGTCCGCTATAGGAAACCACAAGTGCTATATTGGTGATATTATCCAGGTCTGGTTAATGTAAACCGCTTTAGTACGTAAACTTGTTTTCGCTCCAAGTCAAATATGGATAACTAATTGCGTATCGAAAGCTGTGATTAACTGCTGGGTTATATACAATAGAAGCACTATGTTTGAAGTTTTAATATCTTGTAATTGTAGTTAAACATGAGTTTTACTAGCTCTTTTTAACTCACAATCCCAGAAAGAATTGAAACAGTTATAAATAAAACTAAATACCTATTATTCTTTTAACTACCTAATACTTTACAAGAACTTTCCTCGTTTGTTAAAATCAACGCAGACAAACGTAGTCTTTAGTATGGCCGAAATATATTATAATTTGAGTTATTTTTAAGTTCGTAAGTTACATAAAAATACTAGTATACCTATGGAAAAAGTACACGACGTATCTATGAAGTACGACTGTGAACTTCGCTTGAACTCATTTCAGTCAATTTAACATAATATATATACATATATATATATATATATATATATATATATATATATATATATATATATATATATATATATATATATATATATATATATATATATATATATATACCGTCTTCAAAAGGCCAAGTTCACGATCTATTAGTATCTTATCGAGCGTTCTTATCTCTTAATCAATATGTGTAGTACTTACCGATACACGTGTTTTGTTGGAGTGAAACTGCAATTCTTATCTGACTGCCTTTCATAAAATTAGAAACGAACTTAATGTTATCAGCTCTTAGTTTTTTATTATAAACATATAATAATTAGTTATATTTTTTATACAACACAAAGATCAACTTAAATTAAACAATTATAATTTCTATATGTAAGCATTCCAAACTGAACTATTACTAAACCAATTTTTAAACAAGCAGATACGTCTGCGAGCGATATTCCTAATTTTATATTAAAGGAAAAAAAATAAAAATTACACGCCACCCCAAAGGCGTGTATACATAAGGGAAGGAATGGAAAAATTCGCCAGTTGTAAGAGTTTCTGGTAGGCTTCCGTAGCTCAATTGGTTAGAGCAAACGCACGGATTGCGGAGGTTGTGGGTTCAAGTCCTGCCAGAAGCGTAAATTTTTCCATTGTTTCCTTTAATATAAAATTTTAACTATTATACTATATTGCTATAAAATAGTTCTTAAGGTAAACGTCTGCCTCGTTTATACATTAAAGGTTCTCTTTAGTTCTACTAACTCGGTTGTTTTATCATTGAATATCTATAAAGTTAACTTACCAAAAGTTTGTTGTAATTAGTTACACATTATACTAGTTAAGCACACTACTAATAGCTAATATTACATTAGCGATAACGGTGATAGCTAATTAAATTTTGACATTATAATTTGCAATTTCTATTTATTGATTTGAACTACATTCATTTGTTTATCTTGCGATAATTGGCAGTACAGGGAAGTCCCTTTTATGAATCATTCTTATACACTGTATTGGTATTAGCTGATGACATAATAAATCCCTTATGAATAAACTGTCTTTAAGTACCTCTATTAAAATTTGTAAAAAGACAATTAATACATTTATAATTGTTTAATTTCTCAGAGGCGCAACACATTCAAACCTGGTCATCTGCGACGAAACCGGCAAAGTAGTTGCTACATCTAAAGGCCCCGGTACGAATCATTGGCAACTTGGTATAGAAGAATGTGCCACAAGGATCATAGACATGATACACACTGCTAAGGAAGATGCTGGGTTCCCATTGGACAAACCTTTAGATTCCTTGGTAAGTTAAGCTAAGGCGCGAGTAGCAGCCGGCCTGTTTCCACACGTATTGGCTCGCCTTTCCTGCGGGATAAGACAGTGAAGCCGAGAGGGTAATGCAGGTACTGGGCATCCCTGTGTTTCCTTAATTCCGTCCCAGGTGGTGTAATTCTTACACCATAAATCGTCTACAATAGACGCAAAGGCCAATGACAATAATAACCTAAGTTAATAATACGACTTAGGTTATCTCTGGTAGCTGAGAGACCATGTATCTTAAAATGGCCTTAGACAGGACAACTATTTGCAACAATAATTTTAGTAGTTTTGCTTAAGAATGCCTACTAATTATCACTCTTGATAGCAATGAAAACGGGTAACGTTTTATGGAGATTTCTGTGCATTGTGACTCGTTATCGTTGGTTATGAGTTATGAGTGTGCTTATAAGAAATAAGTATTTTTCTGCTATGTACCTAAGAATATTGCTTGCTTAATTTCGGACATGACTAATTATTTAGTTATTTTGGCGATTTGTTATTCAAGTATTAAAAAAACTATCTAGTAGCTAATTGTTTAACAAGTAGAATGATGCTACATAGCGCGTTATTTGAATAAATTACGTACGAGTATATGTTCATTGTATACGTGATAAGTCACGCGACGCGTTTCATTTTCTTCTTAGAGCGTGGTATGAATTTATAAATAACGAATTGTATATTATGTGTATAAGTATGTTTATTGGGGAAGAGGCTATGAACCCACTAAATTATATATATGCACTCTGTGCTAATAAAAGTGAATGGCCTTTTTCAATGTCATAACATAGATTTTGTTTTTCGATCGAAATTTAGTTTCATGGTGATACTTCATATTAGTGTAGATAAGACTGCAAACTGATCAAATGGTTATTAATCAGATCAATCTTCCGTAAAATCTGGTTATTATGTAATAAATTTTGGCTAGTTAGGCTAGTTTTGAAAGAGTATACCTAATATTCGATTTACATTCATACTTTTTCAAATAATCACATTTCAAAAAGTTTTGCATGATTTAGAAGAACACGAAATCGACCCATTGATTTTCTCTTAACAAACATGGGGGTCAAATCAATAGCTGTAAGGCCACCTGGCCTTCGTTTGATTTGTACCGAAAGCGATACCGTACATATATCGATTAGTATTAGGTATCAAATAGCAGACAACTGAAACTGTTGGCCTTATTAGGTTAAAATTCCCATATAATGATTTGCAATACTGTTGTTAAAACTCTAAATCGACGTAACGCATTATGGTACACATTGATTTTGGTACACATTATGATTCTGTTACCGATTCGCACACTAAGTAACACAAGGGAGCTCTCACGATCCAATTGCACATAATAGAATAGTTAAACAAAGTAAACCAGAGATTGTCAACCCACTTGTCTTCAATGATCTAAATTAGCAACCATATACCTAATAAATGACGTCAGACGATTTTAAACTTTAATGAAACCGACCTTCAGTGTCCCCTTGTGGTATCAATAGCTATACCCAATAGATTGCAATTGACTGTACTGTGTACGGATATACATAATTTATGCGTAGAAGAGAACCGTTAATATAAATATATAGAAATACGAATTTATGATTGTAAATTATGTTGTAATAAGACAATGGGTAATAATAAAAGAATTGTTGTTCTATCTACATAACGTAGGATTATTGTAATAATTATGCAGTATTTGTCACATTTCACAGATGTAATAACGTACACAAACATACACGATACGTAGATAAAGTTACTAAATTTACTTCAGACTTAGTTAAAGTTTTGACTTATATTAGTTAATACTAACGCAGAAGCAAAACAGTGTACATTTTGTAAATACATAATTACGAAAAAAACGTGATAAGTCACTTTACAGTTACAATGATTGCATTGCAAGCATGATCACTATTCTACATCCAAAACATGCCCGCTGCTTACGACCATCTTAAGATTTTCTAAATAACTGCATCCATCAACCATCATACGTCTGACCTTATTTTGAATGTTGACACAATTTTCACCAGGGCCTCACCCTCTCAGGGTGCGAGCAGGAAAGCAGTAACAAGGAGCTGGCGGAACGAGTGAGACAGAAAGACCCAGCATGTGCTAGAAGAGTCCACGTGGCTTCAGACACAGCTGGCTCGCTGTTCACTGGGGCTCCTAATGGAGGCATGGTGCTTATAGCTGGTGAGTAACATTAAGATTGTATTCTCATTTACACACGAAATTTATAATAAGGTTGTGTCGTTTCCCCTCTTTCCCTCTAACGGGAAGATTTCCAAAAAGTAAAGAATGCTTACAATTATAAGATGCAAAGAGTTCAGTGGTTTCAGCGAGATGAGGTAGGATAAAACGACATATAGAAAGATATAAAGTCCAAACTTTTTAATTTTACGATTTATTATGTGTACCAACCAACGAACTTGGCTGTAACACTAGGTAGTGTAACAGCCAAGTTCGTTGGTTGGTACAATATTTTTACGGTCAAATCAAAACATACAACATATAAGTTTTTTTCTACTGGCATAATTAAGTGGCACCTATACACTAGAGCTAAAGTAAAAGCTAAAGCATAATGACGTCAATTTACCCTGAATAGTACCAACCCTATTTCTCCAGCGACAAATGTATGGCTTGGCGCGCAAACAGTATTGAAATAGAACTGTTTACTTCGCCGCCTTGTTTCGAAAATGCTAATGCATTTAAGTTTGTAGGTTGTGTATTGCTTAGTTGTGAGATTGTGACTGATGAGAATTAGAGCTTAATTTAGGCAGTGGTAGATGTCCTTTAGACTTCTATTATTTAAGTACATTTAATTTGTTGTCTTGAACCAGTGGCCAAAAATAAATAGGTTGACATGCAATTTCATTTTTTTTATGTACGAGTGATAGTAGTAGACAGTGTGGTATCTCTCAGACATCGATTTGAATAATTCGGTCCCTTGTGTAGGCCATGCAGTTACAGATAAGGGAAAGTTTTTTTTTCTTATTTAATAAAGATTGTTGTTGATTACTGTGTTGTTATCTATTCATGTCAATAAAGGCAAAACACAGACGCTGTTTAAGATATCAACGTAACGTCCTATTAAAACAAAATAAATAATTAAACAATTATTAAGCAGAAATATCCCCATTTCTTTACGAGATAAGGTATATTATTATGATGATTTGAAAAATATTAATATTATGCTTATAAATGTTATAAAAATAACCAGTTTTAAATACAAGGAATTTAATATTCATTCAAATCTTGTTATTATTAAAACTTAATTTTTCAATTCATTCCTTCTTTACCTATTATATTCGCAATATAATTATTCTCAAAATGTTCACACCATCATTATACTCATCTCAATTTTTATACATCTACATAAGCCCTTTATGCCTTCCATATACTTCGTAATTCAGGATATTGGTCAACAGACAGAAATTAGGGCAACCGAAGGTCTCTGGATAACCTCCGACACAACAATGTAGGCCAAGTATCATGTATCAAGAGGCAGGTTCAACTGATAAGCGGGATGTTGTGACGTGTGTTTGACGTCTCTTTTACATTTCATAGGTGCGAGAGGGAACGACTTTCGATGTTAGTGGAAAATTGCAGGTCCACTCGTAATTAGCTATGCATCGTTTGTAATTTTGACTTATGTATTTGTAAGAAAGGGATAAAACATAATTTAACTAAATAAGGCCCGTAAAGTTTTAGGAAATAGGGGGGTAGTTACTAATTGGCCTGTGCCCAGCAGTGGGGCGTATATAGGCTGAATATTTTTTTTTTATTATTTAAAAACTTTGTTCTGTCTATTGTACGGTATTAACACTGAATTAAAGCTGTATTTTTTTTTTCTAATAATGAGACTCATATTTCAAATAAACATGAAAAGACATGAAATAATTATAACTGCCTACTTATAAAATAAAACTAATATAACTAAACCTAACTAAAAAAAATACTAAAAACTACACTCTAACCTTAACCCTTGGCCTCTCGGCAAGGTGCCCATCACGCAGGCAGCATTCCCGCGCTGTATCGCGATACCTTTACCCTATTATTGTCTTATCTTATCTTATTGTTTTTGGGGGCCCTTGCGGATACACTTCGACCCATAGGGATCTCTCCTTTACCCTATCTCTCATAGTATTATATTTCACTAATTACAAATAGATTTCCTCTGTAAAGCATAATTAAGTTAAAAAATGCTTTACTAAAATGACTCCATTTTAAAGTCTTATTTTAAACTCTAGCCGCCCAGAGAGACCTTTTAATAATAATATTGTAATGAGAGACCTTTTAATAGGCACCTGTGCCTATTAAAAGGTCTCCCATTACAATATTCTATAGTCTGGTAAACCCAATATGTCAGTAAATAAGAACAAAAATCTATACTCATCCCTTTCTTTTGGGTGCTAGGTAGGTATGATTATCTCTGTCTATGTTTGAAATAATATTTTGATGCTTTATTATGTCAAAATTCCAATTATCTTGGCAAGTTTTGATGTGATAAAACATTTGGTTTCCAGTAAAAAACATTGTAAAAACAATGTTCTACTTGTGAGTTATTTATAGGTCAACAACCCCATCAATATCACTACCGCTTATTGCAGCTGTTATCTGACGGTTTTTCATTACACACATCAAAGCTATCTCGTAATCAGCAAATTTATGCTTTGTTTTCGCACATAGTACCTACTAGCTTGTTAACTCAAAAATACCAATGGATAGGTACTTTAATCATTTAGCTAATACAGTAACAATACTTAAGGGGCCCATTAAATAACAGTTCGCCGGACGATATAGACTACCTAGTAGGTATTACATAATTATAAGTCATCATCATCATCATCATCATCATATCAGCCAGAGGGCGTCCACTGCTGGACATAGGCCTCCCCCAAAGAGTGCCACAATGACCGGTCTTGCGCCACCCGCATACAGCGGACTCCCGCGACCTTTACCAGCGACTTTAATTATAAGTACGAAAATATAATTATTTTTAACTGAGTTAAGTTTTAAGTAACGAGGTTATTATTTTTGAAACGGTTTGTAGAAACTAGTTTCTTGTTAATGGTTAATTTACGTTTTTAGGCTTAGGTTATAATTAGTATACAAAATTTAATAATTATTAATATACATTTTACTGTTGACAATGCAGCTTTTCTATAGGTAATTTTTTTATCGATCTGTTTATGCAGATACCGTTTGGCACATTTATTGTTACGTAGGTAATTTTAACATTCATTAACGATGATTATTTTATAAATTAAACATGTATTTTATTCTATTACAGGCACGGGATCAAACGCGTTGTTGTACAATGGAAAACAGCAGTACGGATGTGGTGGTTGGGGCTTTCTTTTAGGAGATGAAGGAGGAGGTTAATATTTATTTATTTAAACTTTATTCCACATCAAAAGGTACAAATGGTATGGCATTTAGTTACGATTCTTTTATGCATAAGATATAAGTTCAAATTAATGTTTCTAATGAATATAACACAAATATGTATCAGGTTGCGAATAAGTTAAAATTTTACTTCCTAGATCTTTATATCCTTTCTAACATTGTAACTCTTCTATGCAGCCATTCTTCTTTCGATTTCTTTCCTCGTTTCTCAGCTTACTGGATAGCTCACCGTGCCGTAAAGACCATCTTCGACGAAGAAGATGGTTTGCGTCCCTCACCACATTCCATTCACGCCGTCTGGGAGGTCATCAAGGAACACTTCGGAACAGAGAACAGAGTGGACCTACTACCTCATGCTTATAAGAATTTTGATAAGTCCAATTTCGCTGGTGAGTTGTTTAGCTGATGTTGTGTATTTAACCCTTTAACGGTCAATTTTATAAGAAATCCTTAATTCAAGCCTCATTGCCAAACTATAGTATAGTAGTCCTATAATTCTGTGTAAGAAAAAGAAATACAAAAAGATGATGTTTTTTTTTACTAGGTATCCAGCGTTTTCAATTAAATAGGTTAGTTATTAATAGCATAATATGGCTACGGTAATTTTATCTCAGTAGGTACAGCACGGATGTTTTACAAGAACATAGCTCTTTTTATCACCAGTAACATAATAACAGGATTCTCTGAGCATTTTTTGAAGTGACTTTAAGGAAGGATGAAACCGGTGCGTTTAAAACATGAATGCGAAGTTCCCCTTGTTTTCTTATGAAGAAGACTTCGCGCTTTTTTAGTCACGATTTCCTGGTAAATCGTAAGCTCTTCTTTTTTTCAGGTCTAACTATGAAACTGTCCCACCTCGCCCTCCGAGGCGACGCTCTCTCACGGCACCTGTTCGCAGAAGCCGGCAGCGCACTGGCAGCGCACGTGGCCGCACTTGTCCCAAAGACGAATGCGAGGCATGTGCGAGTCGTATGCGTTGGCTCTGTGTGGAACAGCTGGGAACTGTTGAAGCCTGGAGCGCTGAAAGAGCTTAATATTAGGAGGGTATGTGTTTTTATATCCCTATTTATTTTATTATCACTGACTGATATTATAAGAGTTTTCTCTTGGTTTATTATAATAATGTAAAAATACAATAAGGAAGTTAGAAAAAAGTTTCTTACAAAATCAAGGCCTTATTGGAATTACAAGTGAGAGTAAGGTTTCCTTGCAATGTATAACAATTGTGACGGATAGTACGATTAATACCTACGCGCGGTAATAATACGAGCCGTGATTAAAACCCACAACCTTCAGTTTGATAGTTGGAAGCGACACGCCTTATCGCCAGGCCACCAGGCTCCAAAAATAAATAAGCTTTTCTGAATCTGATATATTTGGTATTCCCCGCAATTTATTTATTACGTCTAATAGGTAATTAGTTTTATGTGTTTCGTTGCTATTTTGTGTGTTTAAATTTAAACTTTAAATTTTGCTCACCGTCTGTAATTTTTTCAGGTGAAACCCGAGCTAGAGCTCGTCAGACTCCGCGTCTCAAGCGCCATGGGCGCCGCCTGGCTAGCAGCAAAGCAGCTCGACTACGAGCTGCCCCGAGACGACGCGGCTTTCTGCGAGATCTTCTACACGTATACGCCTGAACACCACATGAATGGGAACGGGAAGATGAATGGGATTAGTGGGAACTGCGGGTGTCAGGATTGGATGAATTGGAGTTAGTTTTAGATCCGCCATAGTGGCTGACAGGTGAAGAGTGTAGAGATATTTGCAGTACCTAGAAGCAAGGGCAATATTTATGTCAAGATCCATAAAAGCCTTTCTATAATACTAACTGCTGAGGGAATAAAAACGACGATGTGGAAATAAAATATTAATATTATGCACATCTTAGACAACTGTACTCCTTGCAGGTTTAGACATGAAAAATTGTAATGTATCCTAATAAAGCTACAGCTTTGTAAAATTAAGTCTAAGCAGTTTTATCCACACAGCTATACATATTTCAGACATGGAATGTATCTAATATATTATTTTTGTCACCATAGTTACCTACATCGAGGTAAATGCATTTTCTTACCTCTACCCGCTACATTTTTGTTTTTTGACAATAACGTAATAATATCTTTCTTGTAATTTTAATGGTTATTATTTATTATGTTAATAAACATGTTTGTTGAATTAAATTTGGCTAAGCTATTTAAAAACGTTATTGTCGTGTATATAATTTATGATCTGCATGAATTAAGAATGATCTGTTAAAAATTATCAATTTTCTTTATATAAATTAATCCCTAAATCAGTAATATTCTAAATTCACGCTAACGAAATCTAATAAACTGTAAGATATACCTAATGTTAGACCAAGAAATGTCTGCAGAGATTTTGATAGCCCACGCAGTGCAAGTGTTATTTTAAACGTCAAACTTCTGTGAAATTATGAAGGATAAATAACACTTGCACTGCGTGGGCTATCAAAATCGCTGCAGACTTTTCTCGGTCTAACTCTACCTGTCATTACATGTATAAAATATAAATAATAATAGATAAGAAGTTAGTAGGTATAGTTCCTGAAACATATCCATAGAATACAATCGTTTTAGTAGCAATAAGTGATTAAAAATGTAAATATGTAGAATAAATTTTATTACGAGTAAATAATTTTATATTTATTGTAACCTAAAACATAAAAAAATCTGGCAATAAAATATTAAATATTGCCGTGTAGTGGAAAGACACTACCGTGCCTAGAGTCTGTTCGGAAAGAGAAGAGTCGTGAAATGTATTGGGCCCACGACTCTTCTCTTCCGCAAAGACTCTACAAACGTTTTATCTATTTCATAATAAATTAACTGTGTGCTCACACTATGCATTTAATTTGACGTATAACAATTATTACCGACAAACATAAAAAAAATTACAATTGAATCAAATATAGAATAATCATTAAGTGTAGAGTAGTCAACAGGATAACGACACGTTTCTTTAGATTTAACCGTTTCTTAACCGTTACCGTATCTTACATTACCATTTTCTTATTTACGCAAACACTAGAAACGTCAGTTGCAACCAAACGCCAAACGTCAAGTTTGACAACTCACTTGCACAACAATGATTTCACGGAGATTGTTTTCCAAATATTTTACAATAAAATCACTAACCAACGCTAGTTATCGATGTTCATGTCGCGTAGTGCAATTCTCACAATATAATAAGCAAGATGATAGTAGAAATAGGTATTTCAGTGGTGTTTTGGCGGTAGCAGCGGGCGTTGTAGGTTATGTATCTTTAAAGGAGCGTGTTTCGGCCGCTACGGTCTCAAATAACGGTCTGCAAGGTAGAAGGGACAAGTTTAATTTTATTTCTGATGTGGTGGCTGTTTCGGCGCCGTCCGTGGTCTATATAGAGATAAAAGACAGTCGGCGTATGGACTTGTTTTCTGGAGAGCCTATAACGTTGTCAAATGGTTCTGGGTTTATTGTGAAGGAGGATGGACTGATATTAACGAACGCTCATGTGGTGGTGAATAAACCGAACGCTAGCGTGCGAGTAAAGTTATCGGTAAGTGTTGTTTTATGTTTATTTGATGATGCAACAACTTGTACGAAACATTCAACATTGAGCAATTGTAGGTATGCATTATTCAAACAGTAGGAAAGCGGGCTGTCAGTTGGTTGAGTAGACCAATTGTACCTACCAAAAAAACAACTCGCAAATAAGTACCCAATAATATATGTATGATACTTATTGATATGTATTTTTGGTAGGTCTTATTTATTGCTCACCGCAACTACAAGATAGCCTGCAATCACTATGCATGGATGCTACCATACTAATTTAGTATAGGAGCGCCACTGCATACTATTTCAGTTGCGTCCAGTATACATTTATTCAGATTGTAATTCAATAGCTGCAATCGCAATTTCCTCACGCATATGCTCGTTCTGTGTGGGCCTGGCTAATAGCGCTGCTTGTGGCATAGGTAACTTTCACAAGTTAAAATACTTGTATGAATGGCGACTTTACACTCTTCTTAACACTTCATAATGCGGTATCTAGGTAGTCATATTCTATATTATTTTGACATTTTGTCACATACAAATCTATATTTGAATGGTGCGCCCCGTTTCCCAGTACAGCATGAATACAGAATACAGAATACAGATCTTTATTGGTAAAAGCAGATTTTACAGGTCACATTTTATACATATTTACAAAAAATATATGTTAGTAGGTACACACATATAATATGTTCTTTAATTAAATTAATTATTACATAACATTTTTTTAAACAAAAACATTAATTTACTTATTACGTTTAACATTAATACAATTTTAATTATGGTGCAGTAGTCAACGACCTCATCGAATATTTATAAATTCGTCAATGCTGTAGAATGCTTTTTCTATAAGCAGCAGTTTAAGTTTAGTTTTAAATACTTGGTCACTATTTAAGTTAAGTATATCTGAGGGTAACGAATTGTAAATAGTTGGTCCTATGACGCTGAGTGACCGTCGTGATTTGGCGAGTCGGCGCCTCGGGGCAAGTAGCCGGGGACGTCGCTCACTACTAGAACGGTTATAGTTCTGTATGTTTTGCCTAACGTACACACACGCGGCCAGTATGTATACACAGGGTAGGGTAAGGATTTTATGTTTCTTAAACAACTGTTGTGCCGGATGGTCCACCGGCTTTCCATCAATTACACGAATCGCGCGTTTTTGCATTTTGAACGCCCTGTCCCTATCAGCAGCAGTGGCCCACAGTTCCACTCCCTGAACTAAAATCGAGTGAAAGTAACCATAGTAAGCCATCTTTAGGTTCTCGATTGATAAACTGCCGGCTAACCGGGACAGAGCATAACATGCTGAGGCCAGTCTGTCACAGGTCATTGAAATATGAGACGCCCACGTCAGCCCAGAGTCGATCATGAATCCCAAGTACTTAGCAGTATCAACTTGTGGTATTATTGTGTCATTTAGTACTATATTAAGTTTATTTTTTATTGAATTTCTTAGCTGAAAATGTATGATATTGGTCTTTTCAAGATTAAGTGACATGCCATTAGAAGTGAACCATTTTTCAACTAGTTTTATTACATTACTAAGGTTAGATTTTAAGTTAACAAAACTGTCGGCATTTACAATTATGCAAGTGTCGTCTGCAAATAAAACATATTCTACGTCTGGACAGGCTGTTGTTATGTCATTTGCGAGTATTAAAAATAGATTGTTTCCAGCGACAGATCCTTAAGGGACGGCGCTGTTACCAGTTGACTCAAGGTCGGATTTAGAGTTTAGCACGTAGGTGCGTTGCTTCCTGTTTTCTAGGAAGGAAGAAATCGTTTTATGAAATGATCCTGTGACACCGTACTTAAACAATTTCTTAAGAAGAAGAGAGTGGTCAATAGTCTCGAAGGCGCGCGACAAGTCGCAGAAGATAGCGGCGACCTGTCGCGAGTCTTCCAGGTGCCCTAACACTCTCCCCACCACGTCCCGCACGGCATCTGATGTCGAGCGACCAGGCTGGTACGCATATTGCTGGCTATTTAATAATCTGTTAGATGTAAAATGATGCATTAATCTATTACTAAGTAGTCGCTCAAATATTTTTGAGATGATAGGAACGAGTGATATTGGTCTATAAGACTTAGGTAGACATAATTCGCCCTTGCCTTTGTATCTGGTTGAACTTTAATTAATTTTAAAATGTTAGGATAGATACCCGCACTGACGCATTCGTTAAATAATGAAAGGAATAGTGATAAGGCTAATGGAGACAAACAATCTATAATATGCGTAGACATATCATGAATATCTTTTGAGGTTTTTCTTTTAATTTTTTTACAGGTTGAAATCATTTCACTTAAGGTGAATGGAGTAAAAATAAGTTGTGGGGGAGATTCATCTAAATAATTTGATAGGTATTGAAGCGCAGTGGGGATGCAAGGTTTCGCGTTGTTTACGTTAGCTCCAACATAGTACCTGTTTAGTAGTGCAGCGGCCGAGGCGGCACGTGCGCTCGCGCAGTCCCCCGCCGACTTGCTAACAAGAATATCGATCGCACGGTTACTATTTTTATTATTTCTACACGTTTCCGCTGATATCACTTTCCATATATTGCGGCACATATTATCACTACTTTTAGAAATTTGGTCGTTTATATAGCTTCTTCTACAGTTTTTTAATAATGCCCAGTATGAGGGTTCCGCCTTTATAAGCTCAGACAGCGACTCAGCGTCATCAGGGTTTCGGGAAAGATTGATCTTCAATTTACTAATGTATTTGCGTTTAGTTCTTATGAGGTCAGTGACCCACACATCGTTTGATACTTTTGCAGGGTGATATTTAATTGGAAAATATACATCAAAATAATGTTTTACGGTATTTATTACAGATTCCATTCTTGCATTTGGACAGTTAGATTTTTTTAAGATTGAGAGTCAGTCGTACATATCTAGGCTACGAGAAAATTCTTGATTTTTACAATGTGAAAAATGTCTTTTTAATATGTGAGAATTCAATGTCCCTTCCTTAATTATTTTAACACTAATTTTAACAGATAAATGGTCAGATAAATTCATGTCATTACAGTGCATATGAGTTATGTCAGACTTAACTATATTAGAGTAAACGTGGTCAATACACGTTTTCGAGGTACTCGTTATCCTCGTTGGTACGTTGTTGAGGCTCTTAAATCCACACAATTTAATAGTATCATATAAATTATTAGTATTGCTGCAATTTGATAATAAATCAATATTTATGTCACCCAAAATCATTACTTTACTATTTTTAATAGCAGTTAAATTTAATAATTCATTAAGTTTAGATAAATATAAGTTTATGTCACCATTGGGTGGTCTATAAATACATACTACGATTAGGTCAAGGCCGATACACTCGATGGCGCACACTTCAAACTGCATTTCGACGGAGAGATCAGTCACTTCTTTGCGTTCCATTGTCAAGATGTCGGCAGCAGCGTACATGCAGACCCCGCCACCCATCCGTGATGGTCGGCAGTAGTGTGCCCGTAGCTGGTAATTCAGTATATTTACAGAGGTTATCTGACTCGATTTGAGCCAATGTTCAGATAGACACAATACGTCGATGTTATGCTGGAGTTGGAGTTCACTTTCCAGTTTGCCGGTTTTGTTGGCCAATCTATTTATGTTTAAGTGTAGTATATTCACCAGTCTATTGTTAGAGTCCGCTTTGGCCGGTGGAGTGGTCGGTCTCGTTTTCGAGTTGAGCGATTGTATGTTTTGATGACATAGTACAAACCGCGACGAGTTGCTGTTTTTATCAGTGGCTCGAGGAGGCGATCCCGGTGGGGCTGCCGGCGGCGGGGGGGCGGCGGTGCCTGCTTGTCGATCTATCGGCCGGTCGCTCGATGGAAGTGAGTCGGTGGTTGCGGCGGCGGGGGGGAGCGCGCCCGGCGCTAGCTCGAAACCACTCGCTTACCTCCGTCCCAGATGGCCAGATGTTAGGAGACATAATTTCATCGAACTTACTGGATGGAACGGTTATCGCGAACGACGCATAATGTTCGTGTTTAAGACGTAACTTTTCTACTGTGCAGTTTGTGTAACCTGTTTTTTTAGCAATATAGGATCGGATGGCCTCAGCGGTCGTATCGCTTTTGAAGAAACAGGCATGAATACACATATGTGTCCTTGTGTGTGTTAAAGTTATTGAAATCACATGTATAATGGTAACTTTCCTCTTCCAGGATGGCTCCGTCCACTTTGGTGTAGTAGAGGATGTAGACATGAAGTCAGACCTGGCGACACTCCGGATCCCGGTGCGGGGGCTGCCTATAATGAAGCTAGGATGCTCCGCAGACCTCAAGCCTGGCGAGTGGGTTTGTACTGTGTGCTCTATGTAGGTCTACTTTAGGTTCAATATGCACCTAACCTTTTACATTATTTTTCGGGTTCCATACCCAAAGGGTAAAAACGGGACCCTATTACTAAGACTCTGTCCGTCTGTCTGCCTGGCACCAGGCTGCATCTAATGAACTGTGATAGCTAGACAGTTGAAATTTTCACAGACAATGTATTTCTGTTGCCGCTATAACAAAAAATACTAAAAACAGAATAAAATAAATATTTAAGTGGGGCTCCCATACAACAAACGTGATTTTTTTTGCCGTTTTTTGCGTAATGGTACGGAACCCTCCGCGCGCGAGTCCGACTCGGACTTGTCCGGTTTTTTTTATATTTTTAGTGTTCAGTACAAAACTTTGTTCACGGAACACTTTTCGGATCACTTCGGTCTTGTTTAATTTTATATTGAACTTAGGTAGAGTTAGATGATGTCCTTATGAAATTCTTGTGGCTTCAGGTTGTGGCCATGGGCAGTCCCCTGGCTCTCAGCAATACAGTGACCGCTGGTGTAGTGAGCTCTACTCAGAGAGGCAGTGAGGAGCTTGGCCTACGAGGTTAGTATTATTAGGCAGTTACTTCACAGCTTCTACCAAGAGTCAGAGGAGACAGCAATGCTCATCTTCCAAAATATTTGAATTCTGTTCAAAATCGTTTTTTTTTATTCACTATAAGAAAGGCTTAAATATAAAGTATTTTTAATACTATTTACAGTATGTGTGACCAACACCGTTAACCACTTATTACAATTAAGTACTTTGACTATTCGGAACTTATACCTCTGGAGCTTAAGGCTCCGGAAGGCATTGACAAGATAAAGGTTATTATTACATTGTAAGTTCATAAAGAAGTTAAAAAATAAATATTTAACGCTTTTTAATAGTTAACAGTGCATGCAGCATTACATTATAGTAAGTACATTAAATAGTACATTTTGTATAATTCGCTTCATATCACTAGATATTACATAATATTGTTACTATGTCTAAGTTTTCGCTCATTACACTAAATTGTTTCAGGCAAAGACATGGTGTACATACAGACCGACGCGCCCATAACGTTCGGCAACAGCGGAGGCCCTCTAGTAAACCTGGACGGAGAGGCGATCGGTATTAACAGTATGAAAGTCACTTCGGGTATCTCCTTCGCTATACCCATCGATTATGTCAAGGAGTTTCTGGAGAAACGTAAGTTTTATTTAAACACCACTATTTAATTTTAACACTTTAAACTCTCGCGTTTTATACACATATTTAATTACACACGCGTCTACTGCGATATAATTTCAACGTTGGAATATATACACCAATATAAATACTATAAATACACCAATATTTTTTACATGACGTCAGCTATCATTAAAAAGTTACCATATTACGCACAGGGCTTTATAGCAAAATATATTTCAAATCAAATTTGAGGCACGATTCTCAAATATTTTCTATTAGTACTACTGCCTATTATAGTACTCTCTAGCCTAAGTCTGCCTAGTAACTCTGCCTAACTGCCGCAGTTAACTTTTGTGGAGTAACAGATAGTACAGATGTAGTGTATAATTATTTTCCATAGTATTTTAGAAGCTGAGTGGGAACCTTACAGAACAAATAATTATGTTCTAAATGAATTTTAGTTGGCTGCTATTTAACTGATCACCAGATTTAGTAAAATTTAATACCAAAAAAATCTATTTTACCACCCTAAAATAATAAATGATCACCAAAATTATAACACCATTTTAATGTGAAATGATTACCAATTTTATTACATTTTACTATCCTATTAAAGGAAATGACACCAAACTAATCATTATTAACCCAAAAATAGTAAATGATTACCAAATTTCAAACCCCATTTTAATGTGAAATGATAACCAAATTTTTACATCTTGCTATCCTATTAAAGAAAATGACACCAAAATAATCATTGTAAGCCCAAAAAATAGTAAATGACCACCAAATTTAGAACTCTATTTTAACGTAAAATTATAACCAAATATTTTAAATCTTGCTATCCTAAAGCAAATGACTCCAAAATAATCATTGTAAATCCAAAAATAGTAAATGACCAGCAAAATTGTAACCACATTTTAATTAAAATGTGGAAATATTTAATATATCGTTATCCTATTAAATTAATTAATCCACTTTTGTCACCATTTTCTAGTACCATTTTATTTCTGTAACAGTCGCAGTTCTAACCTAACCTTACGCACCTTTCTAGTAGCATTTCGTTTCTGTAAGGGTTGCAGTTCAAACCTAACCTGACCCACTTTTCTGATAGCAGTTTGGTTCTGCAAGGGTCGCAGTTCAAACCTAACCTAACCCACTTTTCTAGTAGCATTTGCTTTTCTGTAAGGGTCGCAGTTCAAACCTAACCTAACCCACTTTTCTAGTAGCATTTCTTTTCTGTAAGGGTCGCAGTTCAAACCTAACTTAACCCACTTTTCTAGTAGCATTTCGTTTCTGTAAGGGTTGCAGTTCAAACCTAACCTGGCCCACTTTTCTGATAGCAGTTTGGTTCTGCAAGGGTCGCAGTTCAAACCTAACCTACCCCACTTTTCTAGTAGCATTTCTTTTCTGTAAGGGTCGCAGTTCAAACCTAACCTAACCCACTTTTCTAGTAGCATTTCGTTTCAGTAAGGGTCGCAGTTCAAACCTAACCTAACCCACTTTTCTGATAGTAGTTTGGTTCTGTAATGGTCGCAGTTCAAACCTAACCTAACCCACATTTCTAGTAGCATTTCGTTTCTGTAAAGGTCGCAGTTCAAACGTAACCTAACCCACTTTTCTAGTAGCATTTCTTTTCTGTAAGGGTAGCAGTTTAAACCTAACCTAACCCACTTTTCTAGTAGCATTTCGTTTCTGTAAGGGTCGCAGTTCAAACCTAACCTAACCCACTTTCTGATAGCAGTTTGGTTCTGTAAGGGTCGCAGTTCAAACCTAACCTGACCCACTTTTCTAGTAGCATTTCGTTTCTGTAAGGGTCGCAGTTCAAACCTAACCCACTTTTCTAGTAGCATTTCATTCCTGTAAGGGTCGCAGTTCAAACCTAACCTAACCAACTTTTCTAGTAGCATTTAGTTTCTATAAGGGTCTTAGTTCCAACCTATCCTAACCTACTTATCTGATAGCAGTTCAGTTCTGTGAGGATCGCAGTTCTAACCTAACCTAACCCACTTTTATAGTAGCATTTCGTTTCTGTAAAGGTCGCAGTTCAAACCTAACCTACTTTTCTAGTACCATTTCGTTTCTGTAAGTGTCGCAGTGCTAACCTAACCTAACCCACTTAACTGACTGATAGCAGTTTAACCTACTTTTCTAGTAGCATAACGAAATGCTACTAGAAAAGTAGCTTAGGTTAGGTAGGTATGCGGTGCGGGGTACGGGGGGTTGAGCGGGAGGGGCTAGTAATTTTGGCATCATTTTACTTTATTTGGTAATATACATACATTTTTTGGTAATCATAGTGGTTTGTTTAGGTGAACATATCGCATTAATTTGGTCATCAAGATTTGGTGATCATTAATGATTTTTGGTGATCATTCAATATATTTGGTACTTGAATACAATTTGAAGTGCAGTCGTAATTAAATCGGTGGTCCTTTTGTATTTTTAGGCCTTATTTATTTGGTGATCAGTAATTTTTTTTGGTAAGCATGATTTTTAGAGCACCGTACAAAACTTTGTTCACGGTGCTCTTATGGGATCACTTCGGTCTTGCAAATCGGTTAAATGCGTTTTTCTCAAAGACCGTTTGATGTAGGTACCTAAAATTTGGAATAGTTATGGCAAGTACCATCACTAACACTGTGAATAAGTCAAAACTGCTTATTTCTGATTTTAGGGGGAAATTTAGGGGGTTGAGAGGAGTAGCTTGAATTTTTTTTTATTTGTAAGAATCGTGTGGGGTACCATTAGAAAGCTTGCAAAAAATTGAGTCGATGGACTGATTTTGACTTCATTTTAGAGTGCAATAGTTTCGATAAAAAATGCATTTAAAGTTGCAAGTTTTCATACAAAAATTTTCACCTATGTCCTGGCGATTTTCGCGAAAACTATAGCTAACAGGCAGCTGACCAGTCAATACCCAACTTAAAGAAGCATGGAGACGGCGGGAAAATTATCAGCTTAACTTTATCTTTATTCGTTTTTCAACTGCAGCCTGATCTTTGGTTGCTTAGGGCTAGCTAACTGATGCTTACACTGGTCATTTCATATTAGGAAGTAGTTTTAGCGAGAAAGATCCTTAGTTAAAAGTTTGGCATTGAAATTTATGACTTATGTCTTTGATACAAAGGTTAATTCTGCTTGCTTATTTTTGTGGGATATATTTTTTTTCTGAATAGCCTACTATAAGTATGAGAGAGATCTACAAAATACAACCTTATTATATTGCAAATAAGTTTAAATTTCGAACGGGCTTTCCAACCAATTGACTATCTCAATGTGCCCTAAGAATCATATTTATTATTGCAGTTTATCTGAAAAAAATCAAATTAAGAATTCCGTTCTTCACTGTCGTTGTGTTTTTTTTTCACAATAGAGCACATAGAGTTAGTAAGGCGTATAGAGAAAGGGAACGGTGCTCTGAACACCGTAGTCTTGACTTCGTGCTTGGCCAATTATTTTATTTAGGGTACCAAAGTATTTTTGGTGGTCATTATATTTGTAGCCATTTTAGTTTTATGTTATTTTTTGTGCTAATAAACATTTCTTATTCTTATTCTATTTTCACGGAAACGTACGATCGTGTTATGATAGAAAAAAAAACTATATAAAGAAAGAAAGATTTTTCCGTCAGTCTCGAAAGTACTGACGTTGACCGAAGTAGCATGACAAATACGAACGTTTCCGAGAAAATACGACGGAAAACGATTATGCACATTTGTAACTTGGTAGGTAAGTTACTGTTAAGTAATGTTACCGTGTTAGACAGTGTTGCTCCGTTTAACGTTCTACGTTGAAGTGGAACGTGTTTTTAGGGTTCCGTACCCAAAGGGTAAAAACGGGGCCCTATTACTAAGTCTGTCTGTCCGTCCGTCTGTCTGTCTGTCTGTCTGTCACCAGGCTGTATCTAATGAACCGTGATAGCTTGGCAGTTGAAATTTTCACAGATGATGTATTTCTGTTGCCGCTATAACAACAAATACTAAAAACAGAATATAATAAGTATTTAAGTGGAGCTCCAATACAACAAACGTGATTTTTTGCGTAATGGATTTTTTTTTTTATTTTTCAGGGAAAACTAAGTCCCCACAAGTGTCCCGGCGGTACCTCGGGATCACGATGTTGTCGCTGACTCCCAACATACTGATGGAACTCAGGATGAGGAATCCAGAGGTATGTCATGGCACCTTTGCTAAACCTTTTTTTTATATCGTAAAATTCGTCAATACTAGAATCATAGTTAAATTTTTCCAATTTCTGCGACCATTAGGTATAGTTCGAAAGAGGGACGATTGGGTAGTGAATTGTATCTGACATAGGTAATAAACATATCAAAAACGCAATACAAAAGATGTCAAAAATTATTTTTTGATACAACAATTTACACTTCTTTCACGGGCAATTGATATGATGATTTATCACGGAGTTCATATTTGGCCTGGTGGCCACCAGATCATCTCGATGGTACTATAATATTGCATTGTGACCCAAGTTACATAATCTACCTACATGTAAGTACGTGAACTTAGCTTAATCGAATGGGGTCTAATTAAGCTTGCATGATTTGATCCGAACATACGCACAGTCAACCAATTTGATTCCTAACCGTGTCATAAATTTATGTTATTTCACGTATCGTGTAGTTAAAGCGACAAGGTTCTATAGTGGCATAAGAATCTTAGTCTCCATCAGATATATCGGAGCGGTCAAGGCGCTTACAAATATCTGAACACGCCTCTCTCTATTGTCAAGGCGTTAGAGTGCGTGTCCAGATATTGTGAACACCTTGGCAGCTCCGATATAACTGATGGCGGCTGGACAAACATTGCAAGTTAATTAAAAGCTTGTAAAAAATAAAGTCTTAATAGTGCCTCAAAAATGTCGGCTGAATTTATTATAACAGTTTAATATTGTAAACTTTTTTTGCAGATGCCCAAAGACATAGATCATGGAATCCTGGTGTGGAAAGTTATCATTGGATCGCCTGCTTACAAGTAGGTACCTATTACCCACGCAAACTTAAAGTTATATCTGTATGTACATATATCTATTAGGTACATAATCTGTCACTTAGGCATTTTTGTGAAAGGTTAAAATGGCCAATTCTTGGGGTTAGGTTGCCGAGTGGAATGATAGAACGGAGTGGACGGAAGATAATCACAATATAATATTAGAATACTCTTTACTGGACAAACCAATAAAAGAAAACGGTACAAATCACTACGAGCTACGCTCGTAGCCTATATCACATCTTTTCCGCTTTGTAACGAAAGTGCCTACGGACAGAGAACCCATCTAACGGGTCGCTGGTAATAAAGTTAAAAATAAAAGTTTCACAATCGGTGGTACTATTGCTAAAGAGTGAATTCTTCTAGACAACTTTGGATAGCGGATTAATACATGATGATATAAATATAGGTAAATAAATAAAAGTAAATAATTCAGCCTATATATGTCCCACTGCTGGGCACAGGCCTCCTCTCATGCGCGAGAGGGCTTGGGCTATAGTCCCTACGCAATGCGGATTGGGGACTTCACATACACCTTTGAATTTCTTCGTAGATGTATGCAGGGTTCCTCACGATGTTTTCCTACTTTTCCTTCACCGAAAAGCTAACGGTAAATATAAAATGATATCTGACGTCCCACGGGTAAAGGTACCTTATGGGGGTTGGCGCTTACGCTATTATTAACGCCGCTCCAATATTATTGCGGCGCCATGCGACGTAAGCGCCGGCCGCCATAAGGTACCTTTTTCCATGGAACGTCACATATGATGATATATTTTATAAATAATTTATTTTCAGTGGCGGCCTGCAACCAGGCGACATAGTGACCAATATTAACGGTAAACCCGTTCAGACAGCGACCGACGTGTACGCCATCTTGGAAAACAGCAGCGGCCTGCTCAAGATCGATGTCGTTAGAGGGAGAGGGCGGATGGCTCTCACTGTCACTCCGGAACAACATTGACAATAGTTATACTTTTACAACGTTAGGCTTGGAGAATAAGTCGGCATTTAAAACGGAAAGTACCGAAACTAGAATTAAATACCGATAGCGAAACCAGAATCAATAACTGAAATCAAAATTACAAGCCGAGACCAAAATCTAAAACCGATATTAGACTAAATAGATGAAGGTAGGGATAAGTAGTTCAACTGTCAAATTAAACTACAATACTGTTTAACACATTCAGTGCCGAAAACCCGACTAACAGGTATTTTATGATTTCGTTCCCAGGCCGGACGACCCGATAGTCGGGATCGTGATACTACTGCTTTATATAACGAAATTGTTGTGGCCTGGCGCGGACGTCTTGTTTGGCTGGGTGGCAATGAATGTGTTAAATGTGTATTTTGTTGATAATCAGAAATCCAAACCATACTCAAAAATAACAACAGCCAAAATTAAAATACTTAAATATCGTTGACCGAAATAGATGATGGAGGTAGGGACAACCAAACTGTCAATGGTCTACAAATCTACAATTCAATTTGACTGGTTTATTTAGTATCAAAGAGAATAGATAGTATAGAGGGGTCCTGTCATAGTAAATTTTGTAGTCACAGTAAATTTACTGCCATCTATCGACACACGACTAAAACTCAAAATGAAAACGTATAAAATTATCAAAAAAATGTATATATATGGATAAATGATTTTATTATTTTTATATCATTTTGACCCATGGTTCATTCACTGATATCTATGTGTTAAAATTGTTAAATATGAAACGGTGTCGTCACGCCATCTAGCCGAGCATAGGCCAAAGGTGTGTGCGCCATCTATCCGAGAATGACTTTTTCTTGATTTCCGAGGCACGTTTGCTCCTTAGACTTTATTCATCTTATACGAAGTTACATATGTCTTTGTTTAGTATATAACACAACCTAATAATGTAACATTAAAACCTCACTGCCATATTTCGTTTTCATGAAATGATATGTACCTACCTTTTATTAATACGTAACCGTTGTTTTCACCTCCATGATTTTTTCTGCCTGATTTATATATTTTTGTAAATAGTTTTTTATAATGCAAGGCATATTTTTATTGTTAATTTAGTTACGTATCTATAAGTATGTATTGAGTTGAGATTAAAAGATTTCACTAATCATTTGTTTTTTTTTTTTTAACGACAGCATTATAATCTACCTAAAGATACTGACTTGTTACAATATTATTATTGAAAATAGGTACAAATAAGTAAGCAATAAACATGGTGTCAACTATGACTACTACGAGTACAAGTAATGTGGTACCAGTGGTACCTATTAAAACTCACTTATCACTCGACAAGAAATTGTAGAAAATTATTAAGGGCGCCACTTCCTACGTAACTAGCATTTTTGACGTAAAATGGCAACAATATAGTATGGATTTTTTTAGTACCATTTATTTTAATTTCTATTTTATGTCGCACTGTAAGTACATCATGACGATGTATTCCCATTTGTTCCCGCCGGGCACAGATGGGAATGGGTGCATCCATGTAAATCATTCCCATTTGTCTCCGCCTCATGTACGGCGGCGGTCACTTTAAGCCAGCGTTCGGCAACCTTTTAGCAGCCGAGGGCCACATAGTAGTTAACGAAGTTGACGCGGGCCGCACGTTGTTAATATTTATGACTTTATCAGACATTGTCATGTCAATATTACATACAGACATGTCAATATTACATACAAAATAGCCAGGGGGACTCGTGGGCCGCAAGTGAGAGGTTCGCGGGCCGCCTGTTGCCGACCGCTCCTTTAAGCGAACCATCCTGACACTTACAATACCTTTCGTACATTTTCGTACATTGTATTTTATAGCTAAAATTGGATGTAAAATAAGCGTAAAGAAATTAACTTTTATGACTTTCTTAGATAAGCAATGTTAAAATAATGTTTCTCTAGGAAAGCTAAATTCAGGGATTGTAGTCATGTCAGTTTATTATTCGTAATTTAGTTAAAATCATTCGTCGAAAAAATATAATTATAATGTCGAGTGTGTGCTTGTGTTTTGTTACAGTAAGTTAACTATTTATTTAAAAATTGTAAAAAAGTAATAATTTTTTTTCTGTGAAATTAAAATACTTTTTTTAAATCGAGAAAAATCCGAATACAGTGGAATAAATTCATGAAATAATTTGAGTCAAAATACTCGATAGGTATATGTATAATCGTTATGAACGTTATGAATGTTATGATATATTTTAGAATTGATCACAACACATATAGGTACTACCTACATAGCGACTGGAGCGAACGACATTTACATGTCGTGTTGGCAAGTGACGCAAGAGAATGGAGTGTTTAGTTGAAATTTACGGCTTTCTATTTTTTCCGTTTGCGGAATTACCCTAATGTATCCTAATTAAAGTACGTCTGTCAGTGATTAAAAAATGAATTCGTTATTTCATAGTAGTTAAGTACCTACTTACATCAATACTTTCCAGATATTCGTAATCCTTATCGAAATTAAGGCATTACGAAGAATAAATCATTTTGAAATACGAAGAATAAACGATTATGAAAGTTTCCGGTCAGGTAAGATTTTTAATTTATATGGACCGAAATTTGTGTTTCGGTAACTTATGTATTATTAACCTTTTCGACGCCGTGTCAAACACAAAAACTGTCACTCAGACGCCACGTCTCCGAAGTGTCAAAACTGAAATTGAACTTTATGCATATTATGCACGTAGGTCCATGTTGTTCTGTGGTTTGTGACCGATTAATCGGTCTTTGGCGTTGAACCTGTGGTGCGGATATATCGGTCATTGGCGTCCAATAGATTAAAGAAAGGACGCGTAGCACGAGGCATTTCGTACATTGACTGCCCTATTCGAACTTTAAAACGAAAATATGGATTAGATGTGTCAGTGTCAAAAGTGACGTTTTTGTTTGAAGAAACTTCGCATTTGACACTGACACATCTAATCCGTATCGTTTCTAGATCTATTAATTGACGTATCTTAAAGTTCGAGTCGGGCTGTGAGCCGCCTGTTCCATATAAGAAATTCCTAATGCTATGCGTCCTTTCTTTACAAGCTTATTTAATTTTGCGTGTTAGTTATTTACTGTTAATTAGTTAATATCAGTTAAAATAATTTCATCATCGTTTATTTAAGAGTTAGGCTCTTGTCGGTGGAGCGATTTCCATGCATGTCGGTCCTCTGCCTTCTCCTTGACAGCCTGATACGACACGACGTTGAGCTTTTCCTTTACTTGATCTATGAACGTTCTCCTTGGTCTCCCCTCCGACTCCTCAACTCTCCCTTCAATTATATTTTTGATAAATTCGTCGTGTAGTAGTAGGTGTCCAAGCATCTTTCCTCTTCTGCTCTCTATGGTTCTCAACAAACTCCTCTTCTCTCCTACCATGCGTAAAACCTCTTCGTTTGTTAATTAGTTAATATGTGTGGGTCATATTATGAAAGCTGAATTAGATCCACTCCCTGATATTCAGTTGACCTCAAATATGCTACCTCCTTACAAAATAAAATAAATATGATGATGACCTGATCTGATGATGGAGGCAAGGTGGCCATAGGAAGTAAGTGATTAAACAATACAAAATCATTCAGTTTGGGTTTGTTACAATAGTCTCAATGAGTAGTTAGTACATGCCTGTGAAAAGAAAAGTACGGTCAGTGATAAACACTTGTCTCGTAAATGATTTTTTCGAATAAAAAACTTATTTTATACAGATATAAACTCCGATGGTCGGCCCATTTTGCGAGGGGGGATAATAAATGACTTAACAGGTAATATGGGTGAGTAACATTTTTATTGCGAAAATTAAAAAGGATTTTTCCAAAAATTGTTAGAGGATAGTGGACGACCCCGTCTCCATACAAACGTAGTCCCCATTTTCCTTTCTGGATATTGTCATTATGGAAAATAATTTTACATTAATAATTTGACGTAATTATATTAACAATAGCTATGCCCCATCGACTTTTTTCTTAGAGCATTTAATAACTGGAGTCGCCTTTAAGAGCTTACCCCTCTGCCGAAAAACCTACACAATTGTGCAAACTTTTGTATGGACTCACATGGCTATTTTTACGTTACGTAGAAATCATGTAGAAATAGCAATACATTTGACGCCCCTCCCCCGCAAAAATCGGCAGACTGTTTCGTACAGAAAATGACAGCGATGACATCTCCAGTTACTAAATGATCTAAGACTTTTTTCGATTAAGATTCGAAAAGTTAGGAGCGAACAAAAAAATCTTCTAACTCTTGATCATAAAAAAAACATATGTAATTAAAAAAAAACTAATTTACAGATCCTAATCCTACCAAGCGACCAGCTTTGCGTGGAGGGCTTGATTTGCTCGCAGGAGTCGCAGGTAAGCACTACCTATTAAAAACCGGCCAAGTGCGAGTCGTGATCGCGCACGAAGGGTTCCGTACCATAACGCAAAAAACGGCAAAAAAAATCACGCTTGTTGTTTGGAGCCACACTTAAATATCTATTTTATTCCGTTTTTAGTATTTGTGTTATAGCCGCAACAGAAATACATCATCTGTGAAAATTTCAACTGTCTAGCTATAACGGTTCATGAGATACACCCTGGTGGCAGACATACAGATCGAGTCTATCAATCAGATGATAGAGTCGAAAAGTGGTAAACCACTTTCTTGGCTGACTATACGAAGCCCTAAAAACGATATGTTATAAAAAAACCTAATTTACAGATTCTAATCCTACCAAGCGACCAGCTTTGCGTGGAGGGCTAGATGATTTGCTCGCAGGTAAGCACTACCTATTATAAATAATTATAGAGTATTAACTTTTCAATCAGTAGAACCAAAGGGGCTACCGCGAAAACCGAAATTCGCAAATTGCGGGGATCTTTGTCTTTTACTCCAATGAATGCGTAATAAGAGTCACAGAGAAAGATACCCGCAATTTGCGAACTTCGATTTTCGCGGTTAGAGATATATATAAATTATACGCATACCTTTCTTTCGGGTGCTAGTACTAGCGTAAGACAAAGACAGTATGATTCTCTCTGTCTGTGTTTGAAATGAGACAGTCCTGGACAAAACTTTATATTATCGGAAAATGTTACTTATTTTTTGACAGACGTGGATTTTGACATAAATGTACGTCTACAACCGCAAGAAAAACAAAAAAGTAAGTGAATTTTGTACTACATCCAAGTCAAAACATGAAAAAATAAATGTATGTAATATGATAAGTCACGGATTACGTATATCGTCGGATAGTACCCATAAAGTAAAGTAAATTCTTTATTTGCATTAAATGTGGTTAATAGTAGGTCTTATTGTAATTATAAGTATCACACATTTAGCCGTATGATAGCATGCAAAAATAAATATGTACAAATACATCTTGTAAATATATTTACATTTCATGCAATCTTTTAATCAGTCAACAACAGTGATAACAAATGAAATGATAAAACAATAATAATAATAGGCTTTGTATGGCTAAAATGATAAAGAGAATAATAAGCTAAGCTAAGGCTTTGTATGGTTTGGTGCGAGAATAGATCGTCTGTGTAACATTTGTCCATTGTCCCCAAATTTTTATTTTTGTTTTATTCCTACATCGGTAAAATTTCTAATTTTACAGATGATCAAGACTCGCATCACATGTCGATACCAGGTAGACTATACTTACTATAAATCTATCTAATCTAAAATAGTATCTCTATAAATATAGGTTATCCCCATTATTCATAAACGCGCTACAAACCATAATTGAGTGAATTGCAAAAAAATTGTACATAGTTAAGCACCTGTGTAATTAGTCTAAAGTTAATAATTGATTCCATTGTGTTACCACAGTTAAGCCATTTCTATTTAAGTTAGATGCATGAAAGTATGTTAGCGTATGCTATAGACTTATATGTGTACGAATTAAGTACAATAAATACAATACAATTTACATAGTTAATTTTCGTAACACAAATGAATCAATTATGTTAAGATTACTCACAGCTTCTTAACTGCGCTTAATTACGTACAATTTTTAAGCAATTCACTCAATTAGCTAATAATCGTTTGTCCTTATCTGTCATTTGACTTAATGTATTTGTAAGAAAAGGATAAATCATAATTTAACTAAATCAGTCCCGTAAAGTTTTATGAATAAGGGGGTATATACCTAACTGAAGGTTGGTAAGTTTTGCAATAACCTTCCTGTTTTAGGTACCGTAAAAATCGTTTAACTTCTCGTGCGCCGAGATTATTTCTTCCAATATCTTCCTCGTACGCGGATCCGCGTTCCAGCCCCACGCCAATGACCTTCGATCTGAATCCCTTAGTTTTCTAATGTTTTTTGTAGCTTATTATATTAACAGCAACGGCTTTGAGCAATATAGTATCCCACATTTCCTTCAAAGTTCATTGTCTTCGAGATATTTGGCATCAAAGTTGGACAATTTTAGGCTAAAAAACTGGGTTTCTGGCCATAACTTTTGTGTTAATTAGTTTAAAATTTAAACCCTGGACACGTTTTTCGAAACGTCAAAGACGAACCCAAATATGTAGATTTCGTACATGTAAGATCCTTCACTGCAAACTAGATACGAAAAAAGTGTTTTTTTAGACAATGTTTAAAGAATTCATAAAAAAATAAGTATAAATTTTTTTCAAAATCCGGTGGACAAAACCGGAGACAAAAGATTGAAAAACCGATAACCGTTTGTCTTATAATTCTATTTGCAAAAAAAGGAGATACGATTCGAAACTTGTCAAAAATCGATGAAAACCTCGGGTGGCCCCTTAAGTTAAATTGGATGCTATTTAGCAAAAATGTGTCAACCCATATTATGTTTTCAATAAAATGTCAACTTTAAACGTATTTTTTTTCAGTTGAAATCTTATTGCAAAATGGATGTGGGTTGACACTTTATTGCGTATCAGCATCCGTTTGGCCTAAGTATATTTTTAAATATTTAAACTTTTAAAAATATAAGTAGGTACGTACCTAGTAGGTACCTATAATTTGTAATTGTATAAAATGTTCATACGGCTCGATTCGGGAAATGAATTAGAGATTCACTAGATATGAGATAGTAAAGATATGTGACGTTCCACGGAAAAAGGTACCTTATGGCGGCTGGCGCTTACGTAGTAGTAGTAGTGGTAGTAGTAGTAAACTCTTTATTGTACAAAAAGAAATATTAAAAATAACATACAATTAGTAAGAAGTACAAAGGCGAACTTATAAACTTGAACTTGCGCCGCAATAATATTGGAGCGACGCTAATAATAGTAATAATAGCGTAAGCGCCAACCGCCATAAGGTACCTTTTTCCGTGGGACGTCACATATCTTTACTATATCGTATCTAGTTAATCTCTAATTCATTTCCCGAATCGCGCCGATATTCATCACCTATCTCGCGTTTATCCTATCTTGTCGCCACGGCTCACGGCCTAGGGTTTGCTTTACAGCTAATCCGAGAATTGGCATAGGCACTAGTTTTTACGAAAGCGACTGCCATCTGACCTTCCAACCCAGAGGAGAAACTTTTGTAGAATAGTCCGTTTTCGGTTTTCTCACGATGTTTTTTTTCCTTCATCAAAACACCGAAATGTGACCGATAAATATTTATCAAATGATAAATCGTACATAAGTTCCGAAAAAGTTGGTAGTACAAGCCAGGGTTTGGACCCACGACCTCCGGATTGAAAATCGCACGTTCTTACAGCTAGGCTACCAACTACCTACCTAAGAACTGTATTTTTAATTCTTATTTATTTTATAAGCCATACATCTTATGATTAAGTCGGCTAATAAACTGCTATTGATAAGTATCAATTAAGTTTTGGATATTTTGTCGATTGGATCGACGGTAGGTAAGAAATGTCACCTAGCAAGAACTTCTCACTTTCTGATAGATGACTGTGATTTTCTATCTGGTTGGTAGGCCCAAAAAAACGATGGATGGATTGTGCGAAAGAGGATATCAGAAAGAATCGAAAGATAGAAGAGAATGGAAGAAAAAAACATGTTGTGTTGGATAACGGCAGGAAGAAGAAGAAGACTGTGGTTTTTGAAATTTTGATTTTGGTCTGAGTACCTATATATTATACCTAAATCTGTATTTTTTGTAGATGATGAAATCATGCAGCAAAGTAAGTAATTACAGTAAAATTCTTTATTAATTCACTTAATTCTAATATTGTTTTGCCTAAGTAAAAGAAGAAATAAAACCACATTATACAAATAGACAAAAAAATTTTGAAATCAAAACTAAACTTTACTTACTATAAAATAAACTACAACTAAGGTATGGTGGGCTAATACTTTCACCGGGGTAAGACTGTCACTTGTATGGAATCCTCATACTGGTTGTCCTGCCCCGACCAAAATAAACTATGTCCGCCTGTTGTTTACCTCTGCTTGTATTTCTGTTTTCTTTTGTATTGTCTTCTTTCATTGAGGTGTGCAATAAAGAGTATTTGTATTGTATTGTATTGTATGTTAGTCTTACCCCACATTGCCTTATAACTGTAACTAAATAAATCTATTTCCTCGCTGGATTGTTAGGCTGAAATGTCTTCAAATATAAACTGCTTAGATTTTATAAGATTACAAAGATCGCTTCCTCAGATGCCGATTATATGCGCAAAAGGCCATCTTCTTCGGAGGGTGAGTAAATTACCAAGTTTTGCTACAATTTAAAAAATCACAGCTACATCTAGTATATTTAGCGTGTATTTGAGTGAATAAATTGATCCCATTGACAAATCGTAATTATATGTTTTTTTTTTTATCTTAACACCAACAAAATTAAACTATGTAAGGTACAGTCTGCAATCTGCATCAAATAAATAATGTCGATGAAAGTGGCCAAATAAATTGGAACACACCGTTAATCTATTTCTTCTCTGGATTGTTAGGCTGAAATGTCTTCAAGTGTAAACTAAAGTCTGACCAGAAATATATGATTATTGTCAAGAGGGCGCTGTTACTCTCATGTATGTGGTGACAGTTCAGTTTAGATTGAAAAATGTAGTTCCAATGAAATTCCGCAATGTCGCGCGTGATTATTCATATATTACTGGTCATCATCATCATATCATATCATCATTGTACTACCATATTCTAAGAAATAAACATTTGTATTTGTATTTGTATCAGCCAGAGGACGTCCACTGCTGGACATAGGTCTCCCCCAAAGACTGCCACAATGACCGGTCTTGCGCCACCCGCATCCAGCGGACTCCCGGTATATTACTGGTCACTGGTCAGGATTTACATAGATTTTATAAGATTACAAAGATCGCTTCCTCAGATGCCGGTTATTTGCGCAAAAGGCCAACATCCTCTCCTTCGGAGGGTGAGTAAATGTCCAAGTTTTTGCTACAATTTAAAAAATTACAGCTATAACTACATCTAGTATATTTAGCCTGTATTTGAGTGAATAAATAGACCCCATTGACAAATCGTAATTATATGTTTTTTTTTTATCTTAACACCAACAAAATTAAACTATGTAAGGTACATACTGCAATCTGCATCAAATAAATAATGTCGATCAATGTGGCCAAATTAATTGGAACACTTCGTTAATCTATTTCTTCGCTGGATTGTTAGGCTGAAATGTCTTCAAATGTAAACTAAAGTCTGACCAGAAATATATGATTATTGTCAAGAGGGCGCTGTTACTCTCATGTATGTGGTGACAGTTCAGTTTAGATTGAAAAATTTAGTTCCAATGAAATTCCGCAATGTGGCGCGTGATTATATATTACTGGTCACTGGTCAGGATTTACATAGATTTTATAAGATTACAAAGATCGCTTCCTCAGATGCCGGTTATTTGCCCAAAAGGCCAACATCCTCTCCTTCGGAGGGTGAGTAAATTTCCAAGTTTTTGCTACAATTTAAAAATATCACAGCTACATCTATTATATTTAGCCTGTATTTGAGTGAATAAATAGACCTCATTGACAAATCGTAATTATCTGTTTTTTTTTTTATCTTAACACCAACAAAATATACGATTCTTGTCAAGAGGGCGCTGTTATTCTCATGTATGTGGTGACATCAGTTTAGATTGAAACATTTAGTTCCAATGAAATTCCGCAATATGGCGCGTGATTATATTTTATTAGTCACTGGTCAAGATTTACATAGATTTTATAAGATTACAAAGATCGCTTCCTCAGATGCCGGTTATTTGCGCAAAAGGCCAACAGCCTCTCCTTCGGAGGGTGAGTAAATTTTCAAGTTTTTGCTACAATTTAAAAAATCACAGCTAAATCTAGTATATTTAGCCTGTATTTGAGTGAATAAATAGACCCCATTGACAAATAGTAATTATTTGTTTTTTTTTTTTTATCTTAACACCAACAAAATTAAACTATGTAAGGTACATACTGCAATCTGCATCAAATAAATAATGTCGATCAATGTGGCCTAATTGGAACAAATCGTTAATCTATTTCTTCGCTGGATTGTTAGGCTGAAATGTCTTCAAGTATAAGTACAGATATAAAATAAAGTCTGACCAGAAATATATGATTATTGTCAAAGGGCGCTGTTATTCTCATAAGTCATGTACCTACTTATGTGGTGACTGTTCAGTTTAGTATGAAAAATTTAGTTCCAATTAAATTCCGCAATATGGCTCGTGATTATATATTACTAGTCAGGCTTTATTTAGATTTTATAAGATTACAATGATCGCTTCTCAGATGGCGATTATTTGCCCAAAAGGCCAACAACTTCGTCGGAGGGTGAGTAAATTTCCAAGTTTTTGCTACATATAAAAAAATAAAGCTATACTTATCTAGTATATTTACCCTGTATTTGTGTGAATAAATAGATCCCATTGACAATTGGTAATTATCTGTTTTCTTTTATCTTAACACCAACAAAATTAAACTAGGTATGTAAGGTACAGTCTGCAATCTGCATCAAATAGGTAAATAATATCGATCAAAGTGGCCAAAGAAATTGGAACACATCGTTAATCCATTTCTTCTCTGGATTGTTAGGCTGAAATGTCTTCTAGTATAAACTAAAGTCTGACCAGAAATATACGATTATTGTCAAGAGGGCGCTGTTATTCTCATGTATGTGGAGACAGTTCAGTTTAGATTGAAAAATTTAGTTCCAATGAAATTCCGCAATATGGCGCGTGCTTATAGGTCATTGGTCAGGCTTTACTTAGATTTTATAAGATTACAATGATCGCTTTCTCAGATGCCGATTTTATGCGCAAAAGGCCAACATCCTCTTCGGAGGGTGAGCATATTTCCAAGTTTTTGCTACATTAAAAAAAATCACAGCTATATCTAGTATTAGCTTGTAAGTATTTGAGTGAATAAAGAGATCCCATTGACAAATAATGGTAATTATCTGTTTTTTTTTTTATCTTAACACCAACAAAATTAAAATAGGTAGGTAGAGTCTGCATCAAATATTAAGTCGACCAAAGTGGCCAAATAAATCGCTAATTCCTTACCTATTGGTAATCTAAGATCTAAGATATTTTTGGCCGTCACTATACACGGTGGTCAAAAAATAAGAGCATTTCCGTTGCCAGGGAGGTTTTGGGATTATACTGAGCAACTTTTACTATGGGACCAAACCCGTAACCGCGAAAAAAAATTTTACCCTTCAATGGAAAATGGATCAGCCAAAATTTATAATCATAGTCATATTTATTTGCAGAAAAAGGGTTAGTTACAAGTCTTAAAGTTATGAAACAGCCAAACTTTTTTTTCGCAATTTCGGGGTTGGTTCCATAGTAAAAGTTGCTCAGTATAATCCCAAAACCTCCCTGGCAACGGGAATGCACTTATTTTTTGGCCACCCTGTATAATTGATGCTAACCGTACTCGTAAGCACGCTGCTCAAACGCAAGCTAATACATGATGGTTGTAATATTAACTATAGGTACGTAAAAGTATAAAACTTTGCCCTTTTACGTAATTTTGCCCACTGCGTCACAGTTCAGTAAAAGCGAACTTAAAAGTTAGTTACAGATACACTTTCTGAAGAAAGTGAAGACGCGGTGGGCAAAGTTTTATACTTTTACAGTACGTTTCATACTTTTTGTTTTTTTTTTAGTGGAATCCGACGATGACGATGGACTTCCGATCATGCGTACTGTGATGCCACACAGTTCGCCTGAAAATAGTTTGTACCTACTAAACCTACTTACTTATTTAACGTTTTAAACTTTAAGAACTTTCACATGTATCTAGAGTCGAACCATGCCATTTGGAATGCTAAGATGGACTCTAACTAACGATGTAATAACAAAATAACTATTGAATTAAAAAAACCCTCTACATGCGAACAAAATTCATTTTATGTCAATAATTACTTGCATAATTACATTACCTAACCTAGGCTGCCGCCGGCAGCGGGGCAAGGCCCATAAATTTATACACTATTATTTTTCTTTATTTATTTGAATTCTTAGGCTAGGTGATTTATAATATGAATATAAAAGTAAAATAAAAAAATACTTACAAAACAATAAAAAATACATATAAACTACACATTATAAAAACCTAACCTAGATTGCCGCCGGCAGCGGGGCTTGGCCCAAGCTGCCGGTGGTCAGGGCCGCAGACTGAGGAACCGACGTACTATACGCGCCGTGTCGAAAATTACCGCCTTCTGCATCTGACCCTTGATCCAACCACCCAGCGAGAGTCTCTCTAGGTGTTGGTCGAGACTCTTCGCTATGAGACCGTTCGCTGACACGACTATCGGAACAATGATCGTCAAGTCAACATCCCACATGGCGGTAATCTCGTGAGCTAAGTCTAGGTACTTGCTGGACTTGTCCTTCTCGGCCTTCACGAGATTCTCATCATGGGGGATGGTCACGTCGGCGAGCACGGCTCGGCGCTGCGATCGGTCTATCAGCACGATGTCAGGCTTATTGGCAACAATAGTCCTGTCAGTTACACTATTTATTATTACTATTAGTTACCTATATATATTTATTTTATTTATTTTGTATTCTATCTTCGCAGATGATGATTCTGGTGGAGAACAATCCGTTTCTTTAGTACGAGAAGGTAATATTAAAGAAGAAATTTCAGTCACCCAAATAATTCTTAGACATGTATTTTAAGCGGTACTTACACTCAAATATAATAATTTAATAATACAAAGTAAAAAAGCAGTAAGTGACTAATATCAAAGGTCATTTACGTCTTTTCTACTTGATTATTCTATTGTTTGTTTATTCCCATATAACCATTCCAGTCGCAGAATCACAAAGTGGTAACTAAATGTCAGATGTGTCGTAACAGAGTCCACACAATGTGTCTAGAATTGTTTCGAAACAAAGTGTCGTCGCCGTGTCTACACTTTTCCGTAACAAGGTGTCGACACATTTGTGTGCACTTTGCGTGCGGTTTGCGACTAAATCTGACAGCAAATTTGTGACAGCAAATGTCAATATAAAATACCTCTTGAAAACCAAGGTTTGTCAAACTACTATTAGTGTCTCGTGTGCTCGTAATTCTAGTAAGTCATCATGGGCAATGCAAATGATAATAATCGACCGAAACCATATAAACACCCAACACCCGTCAACCTTTTACAGAAAAGTTTTTAAAGAAATTCAATAAGCTACTTAGGTCAGGCAACGAATGCTCCAAAAGTTGTAGAGGGAAATGCTCGGAACACAATTTTTGACTCCGTAACTCGGTTTGACAAGTTAGGAGGTGAACATATCAAAAGTCCCCGGCCGTAGCCCTTGAGCGGGGGGGAGAGAGGGGGCTTTGAAGGTCCCATTTTCCCGTTTTTCGATTATATCTCGGAAACTATGCATCTCAGCGACATGGCCACTTATACAAAATGAAAGTTAATTTAATTTGTTACAAGTTTATTCCATCAATATTTTCGATTTGTTGAATAGTTTTTGAGATATCCGCTCTTAAAAGTTTATTTAGGGCTCTCAATTTTATCTTGATATATCTATATCAGTGAAGGTGCTAGGCCGTGTTTGGTATCGTTTTCGTATAAATCTGGGGTGCTGAATCCATTTAAGATATCACATTGACACCATTCCACAAAATAAAAATAAATCTTTTTAGGGTTCCGTACCTCAAAAGGAAAAAACGGAACCCTTATAGGATCACTCGTGCGTCTGTATGTATGTCCGTCTGAATACACAAAATAGTTCTTTACCTATAGATGACAGGAAAACCTATTAGAAATGTGCAGTTAAGCGCGAGTCGGACTTAATGTACGGAACCCTTAATACGCGAGTCCGACTCGCACTAGGCCGGTTTTTTTGAAACTCTTCTTGACGCTTAACCGCTGAACCGATTTCGTTGAAATTTGGTATAGAAATAGTTTGCGTCCCGGAACAGGACATAGGATAGATCTTATAACCAAAATCATCTTTTGAAGGTGTGAAAAGTGGCGTGGAAATTTGTACCGGAAATCAATAACAGCTGAACCGATTTATATGAAATTTGGGATGGTCTACATCTTTGATTTAGTTAAAAATGATGAAAAAACATGACTTCAAACCTAAACTTAAACAGTATTAACTTCAAGAAGTCAATTCTGAATTCCCCCCTACACCTCATTTCACACCTTTAAAGGATGATTTTTGAGATAACTTATTATATCCTGTCTCGGGACTCAAAATATACGTGTACCAAATTTAAATTAAAACTGTTCAGCAGTTTAAGCGTGAAGAGGAGTAAAAGAAAGTATTTTAATAAGTTTATATGTTTTTACTTCGGAATGGTGTCAATGTGATACCTTAACTAAATTTGGTACTGCGAATTTATACGAAAACGATACCAAACATGGCCTCGTAGCTTTACTGTTGTAGAAGTCAAAATAAAATTGAGAGCCCTAAATTCTTATTACTTGGCCAAACTTGTGTAGAAGGAAAAGGTAAAATAAAAGTCTTCGGCAGGAATATAGGACACAAATATATATTTTTTTTGCGTTACTATTTCATTCATCAAATATAAACATACCTTGATTATACTATTCTAGTGAGATCCTCATAGATAAACAAAAACATTTACTTAAAAAATTACAAGGTCAAAATGTCACGGAACTTGTGAGAGTAATATGTGAAAAATAAAAACTTTAATGACAAAAAAAATCTGGACACAATTTAAGAATCACCCAATTGCGTCGAGGAATCATCTGTATTTTTGCTTGTTTCATTACCTCCTCGCTTCTTTTTTGTCCTTTGTATTCTGTAGCAATTTTTTAGATCTGAAAATAAAGATAACTTGCGTCGTCACGGATGTCGATTTATAGGTTTTAGGGAGTGCAGAATTCGAAAACGATGATCATTTTATAATCCAAGATGGCGGCTACGTATTTTGTCATAAAAGTGGAATCCAAAATAGTCATCATTTTCGAAATCTGCGCCCCCTAAAACCTATAAAACGATATCCATGACGACTTTTATGACATAGTGCATTGCCGCTATTATGAAATTGAAAATGTTATCATTTTCGAAATCTGCGCCCCTTAAAACCTATAAAACGACATCCACGACGACTTTTATGACATAGTGCATGGCCGCCATCTTGGAATCCAAAATAGTCATCATTTTCGAAATCTGCGCCCCCTAAAACCTATAAAACGATATCCATGACGACTTTTACGACATAGTGCATTGCCGCCATTTTTAAATTGAAAATGTTATCATTTTCGAAATCTGCGCCCCCCAAAACCTATAAAACGACACCCATGACGACTTTTATGACATAGTGCATGGCCGCCATTTTGGATTCCAAAATGGTCATCATTTTCGAAAGCGGGGCCCCCTAAAACCTATAAAACGACATACATGACGACTTTTATGACATAGTGCATGGCCGCCATCTTGGAATCCAAAATGGTCATCATTTTCGAAATCTGCGCCCCCTAAAACCTATAAAACGACATCCATGACGACTTTTACGACATAGTGCATGGCCGCCATCTTGGAATCCAAAATGGTCATCATTTTCGAAATCTGCGCCCCCTAAAACCTTTAAAACGACACCCATGACGACTTTTATGGCATAGTGCATGGCCGCCATTTTGGATTCCAAAATGGTCATCATTTTCAAAATTGGGGCCCCCTAAAACGTATAAAACGACATCCATGACGACTTTTATGACACAGTGCATGGCCGCCATTTCGGATTCCAAAATGGTCATTATTTTCGAAATCGGCACTCCCTAAAACCTATATATCGACACCCATCTCGACTTTTATGACAAAGTGTTTTGCTACCATCTGCATGCAAGACATTTCTATTATTTTTACGTACAAAAATGGCCCCCTGTCAACTTTCAATCGAGATTTAATCGATAATTTATTCGATTAATATTCAGATTAATTCAATTTCAATCTATGTTAGGTCGACTAAACTAATCGCGATTAAAATTTGAGAATTAACTTTTTTTATTCCATTAATTAGTCGAATAAACAGTTAATCGATTAATGCCCATCTCTGACCACGGCATTTTTACACTTTGAGAATATCTGAAAACAAATCAACACAAGGAGCCATTTTGCAAATCCAGTAACATACCAGTAACTTTGTTATTACTTTTGACAGCGCGTGTCATATTGTGTCAACACAGAGTCGACACAAAGTCGAAACATTGCAACTACTTTGTGACTGCAATATTTCTCAGCCTTAAACCATATTTATACATCATAATTAACAAGTTTCGTAGTATGTAAAGCGTTATTTCTGTTATTTAAGTATAGTATACGCATCGAAGTACTAAAAATGCTTCAAATAATATAGTTATGAACACAGGCACTGAGAAGTAAACAATTTCATTTCCGGCTAAACTAAAACAATGTGGTGGCGCGTTGATTATATTACACTTAGTATATCAAATCACTCGAGCAGTTTAATTCCCCATAATAATTTAAGTCCTATTGTAATATAAATGCAAACAATATATAATTACGTCTTGTAATCCGTTTTAGAGATGGCGTATTAATGTCACTTATTTTTATTTAAGTATTTTTCCATCTGACAGTTTCCATTTGACAGGAACAAAATGAACGAATGAACGAATGATTTTGGCATAAAGTAGTCGCAAACCCGAAACAATGTGTGCACACGGCGACCACACTTTATGTCACTTTGTGTCATGTGTCGACCCTTCCCCATTTCTGGTAACTGTGTCGACACGGCGACGACTCTGCGACTGGAATTGTGACCGAAACAGACGGTGTCGACACAAGATGTGTCAACACCGCGTCGTAACGGCGACTGGAAATGGTTGTATGGGTTGGCACTGTCCATTATTTAAATGTTGTGTACTTTCCGTTTCCGTGATTCACTCGTCCATGGCCCCGACGGAAGACCAGCGTTGGCCCATCAAGGCTAACACCATGCTGAGTCGGGACCATTTCGTGGCTATTTACTTGTTCTGTTATGTAATGATATGTGTTGTAATGTTAAGTGTAAATTTTATTTTTGTTCCTCTTTCCTTTTTTTTTGTTTTTCTCTTTTGTCTGTTACCTATGTTTTATGCCACGAATAAACTATTTCTATTTCTATTTCTATTATAATGTGAACTCGTTGCCATAGTTACGAACCAAGAGACTTAGCGCCACTTGCACCATCCCACTAACCCGGTTGAACCTGTTGACCATGGTTACCCATACAATCTGACACAGGGTTAACGGTTTAACCGGTTAATCGGTTAACTCGCAGCGCTCGTGGTTCAATTTTGAAATCTTTCGCTTGCTCGGGTATCAATATTAGCACGAAAGGTTAAACAAGAACTTTGCCCCCCTTGTAAAATAAATAACTATTATATTATAATTTACTTCGCCCGCCTGGATCTTATGTTCGCGTGCTTACTTTTTGACACCATACAGACTAAATTGCCCACCTATTTATTTAAAAAACTTGTATGGCTCACTAACAACCACCACCAACCTAGAGCGTCACGAGCAGCCGTGCTACAAGTCCCTAAACACAGGTCCGCTGCTTTTAAAGGGAGTTTCCGCTACCGTGCAACAAAATGTTGGAACAACATTCCTCCGCCAATACGACATTTAAAAAATAAATCCAATTTTAAATTTAAATATCGATTACACCTTTTAAACCATCAAAAACTTCAAGGCTGAATCTCCTTTCTAGATGATGTAGTCTCTTTTATATTTATGTTCAATTTCAAATTTTAGTAAAATCTTAGGGTAACATCTAAATTTAATTTCAATAATAATATAAAACAAGACCGGGAACGGATATTACCACATCTCATACACAGAAGCACGTGACAGTAGACACACAACACACAACATGAGCATCATTACCTTAGTTAAGTTAGATTTATAAGAATTAAGCGTTGTACAGTCTTTTCATTATTGTAAAAGGTCCTGGCAGAATATCAGCGATGTGGCTTGCCGCATCACCATGCTGAGCCAGCGCCTTTTCTCTGCCACGACACATGGTTTTGCATTTGTTTTATTTTTCTTCTACTTTAAGATTTGTAAATTAATTTTTATGATAATTTTAAGCTGTATGTCTTCTTTCATCTATGTACCATGTATGTTGTGGAAACGAATAAAGTTTTTATCTATCTATCTATCTATCTACTTAAGCCCACTTGCACCATTCCACTAACCTGGGGTTAACCGGTTAAACCTGGAGTTACCATGGTTACCAGTACAATTTGACACTGGGTTAACGGTTTAACCGCTTAACCCCGGGTTATTGGAATGGTGCAAGTGGGCCTTACTTGTTATGTTATAGGCGCTAACTTTTGAAATCACTTTTTTGTAATAAAAATGCTGTTTATTTTCAGATGATGATTCGGATGGTGAGTACCCAAAACGATAAAAACCGGGCAAGTGCGAGTCGGACTCGCGCACGAAATGTTCCGTACCATAATGCAAAAAAAAAAACGAAAAAAAAGCAAAAAAAAACGGTCACCCATCCAAGTACTGACCACTCCCGACGTTGCTTAACTTTGGTCAAAAATCACGTTTGTTGTATGGGAGCCCCATTTAAATCTTTATTTTATTCTGTTTTTAGTATTTGTTGTTATAGCGGCAACAGAAATACATCATCTGTGAAAATTTCAACTGTCTAGCTATCACGGTTCGTGAGATACAGCCTGGTGACAGACGGACGGACGGACGGACGGACGGACAGCGAAGTCTTAGTAATAGGGTCCCGTTTTACCCTTTGGGTACGGAACCCTAAAAAGAACAACTGAAGGTAATAATAACACACACAATACTTATACCTTATACTTAATACTTACACATCAACGCATACCTAGGTATCAGTGCATCTTTTAATTAAAAAAACCGGCCAAGTGCGAGTCGGACTCGCACACGAAGGGTTCCGTACCATTATCTATAAAAACGGTCACCCATCCAAGTACTGACCCCGCCCGACGTTGCTTAACTTCGGTCAAAAATCACGTTTGTTGTATGGGAGCCCCACTTAAATCTTTATTTTATTCTGTTTTTAGTATTTGTTGTTATAGCGGCAACAGAAATACATCATCTGTGAAAATTTCAGCTGTCTAGCTATCACATATCACGAGATACAGCCTGGTGACAGACGGACGGACGGACAGCGGAGTCTTAGTAATAGGGTCCCATTTTTACCCTTTGGGTACGGAACCCTAAAAATAACACAGATTTTACAACAAAAAGTGAGGGATTGTTAAATTAAACAATTAAAAACGCAAAAATATCTGAGGAATAGGAAATAAGTGTGTGTGCGTTTGTGTGTGTGTGTGCGTTTGTGTGTGTGTGTGTGTGTGTGTGTGTGTGTGTGTGTGTGTGTGTGTGTGTGTGTGTGTGTGTGTGTGTGTGTGTGTGTGTGTGTGTGTGTGTGTGTGTGTGTGTGTGTGTGTGTGTGAGTGTGTAAAAAAGATTACGTAAGGTGGGTTGGGGTAAGAATTTTAAGATTGAAAGGATTTTTCGTGAGGGGTAAGACAAAAAATCGTCCGTAAACCGATTCCTGAATGTGATTGAAATTTGCATTTCAGTTTTAAAAATAAAGTAAGAATAATTATGACTGTATTTACATATCTAAACCTAAAATTTACAGAAGATAGAGAAAAGTACCAGAGGCAAAAAAAAGAAGACAGAAAAAAGAGTAAGAGTTTTATTATTTCTAAAGATTCTTAATCTAGTAGAAACCCAGAACCACCCAACCAAAGAAATAGTACAGTCATCTCAGTCACCTGCAATAATATATTACACAACGAAGGGCGCAAGAATATCTGACACAATCTTATCTATTTAAGAGCGTGTCACATATTTTTGCGGCCTTCGAAGAGTAACATATTATTGCAGGTGACTGTACCTGTTGTTTCGCCTTGCCACTCTCTCTGTGTGTATGTTTGCCCGCAGCATATTAAATTATTTGTTAGTACTTAAGCTATAATTTGGCAGGGACAAAACATGCCAATACATTAACTATGACGGGCGTAGAGTTCCTATTTAACTGACAAAATATCTCGATTTATCGGGTTTGACCGCCCATCCCTCGATATATTTATGTCCGTGTCTTACGAGACGCTTGTATTTTTAGTGCCTGAATGGACGAAAGACTTAAAAAGATATATAAGAATCCTATCATCAAAGTTCACAAGGGATGGAATGATCAGCCACATCAAGCCTGTGATCAAAGGTAAGATATCTTCATCAACTGTGTCCCTGTTGCTGGTCATATTTTTTTCGCGACTTCGGGGTTGGCCCCATCGTAAAAGTTGTTCAGTATGACCTACATATTCACCCCTCAGAGTTTGGTCAGTGATGACAAAAGCACCCTGTATAATAGATGGGGATATTCACCACATTTTTAGTTAAGTTTACGTGCTGTAGTCCGTGGTGCTCACGACAAAAAAGTGCGATTTACGGCAATTGATGATGATGGAATGTCCTTTTGCACAATTGATCCTTTTGACTCACAGATTTATTTAGGTAGGGGAGCCAACCGAATTTTTAATGCAAAATTTTGAAGGGGGGGTGGCCCCCGAAATTTGTAAAAAAATAAGTTTTGGTATGTGATTTGAGTGAACACCAGGGACTACTTGGACAGGTCGCCACGGAAGCCCAGCGTCAAGATACCTGAAAGGTAACTTGACATCAAGCTGAGGGGAGACCTTTTCAGTGACGTTTATGTTTTTTACTAATAAAAGTATTGTATTAGTTTTAAGCAATACTGTAAGCGTCCTGAATAAGTTTATTTTCTTCTTCCTCTTCTTTACATTCGTTCCCAATGTTGTAAACATACGATCTGATGATAGGATCTTGGAGGAATCTTAACCATTTTCTTTTATCGGCACAGCCATAGTATAGCTAATTTTTCTGTAAAGTGATGTCGGGAAAATGTGTTTTAAAGTCAGTTCTGTTTTTGCTAAAGATTATATTTTTCAGTTTTGGAACGCAATCACAAAGTGAAAATAAAAGATATTGACGGTAAGCCAATGGCCCAATAACTATAAGTATAAAAAAATAGGGAATAACAAAAACCGGTTGTATTGTATTTTTGTATTGATATCCTATATATGTATTATTGTTTGCCTACAAGCAATTTTCAGTCACCAGGATATTTAATTTAATTGTTATTTACAGTTAATAAACGAGGTAAGTTTCAAAATCCTTTAAATAAATAGGACACAGAGGAGACAATTTCCAACTAAAAATTCCAGTTAGATTGGTAGTTGATGATACAAACTTTGAATGGCTCGCAGTGCATTTCGCGTGCACTGACATTCTGGGGCCTTACCATGATGTCCTTATTGCGATTCTGTTTATGACCTAAACTGAATTGCTAAGGGATGGAGTTATGCGACTTATATGTATAGCTCCGTCCTTTAGCAATTCAGTTTAGATCTTAAACAGAAACGCAATACGAGTACCTAATGGTAAGTCATGGTAAGGCCCCTGATATACGTATCAAACGCTCATCATCATCATAATAGACAGGTATTTAAAAGATGAACTCTTGTCAGTGGACCAATTTCCATGTTTGTCTGTTATTTAGAGTTAGACCAAGAAGAGTCTGCTGCGATTTTGATAGCCCACGCAGTGCAAGTGTTATTTATACGTCATAATTTTATACAAGTTTGAAATTAAAATAACACTTGCACTGCGTGGGCTATCAAAATCGCTGCAGACTTTTCTTGGTCTAACTTTACCTTCTCTGTGGCAGCCTGATAGATTTAGATTTAAATATTTATTCTCATAATATTAAATTACATTATAAATTATGCTAGACTAATCTACATGAATTTATATTATGATCGTCATTCATATTTACATATTATTATTTAATAGATACAAATAAAAAAAAATGTCTTACAATAATTAATCTTATGTCATCAATTTAACCATTCAACAAAATACGGGAATAACTAAGTACGAGTATCTCACGACACGACACACGATACACGATATGACACCACGTCGACTTTTTCCTTTATTTGATCCGTGTATCTCCTCGTTTTTCCTTTTTTCCTAAACTTTTCCTTTTAAGATGTTTTTAATGAAATTGTCGTGACGTATCAGTTGTCTAAGTATCTTTCCTCTTCTATTATCTATTGTTCTTAACAAACTTCTTTTCACTCATAAAACCCCTAAGATGGACGTGGCACCAGGTAATGGAATGTGTATCATAAATCCTGTGAAATAACTTTTTTTCATCAGTTTTTAAACACTGGCAACTTCTAACGTATTTTCATAATTTTTTGTTTGTCTTAAAATAAATGACCACTTGGTATACATGACTGAAAAAAAAAACAACCCATTGCAGTGTCTTTCAATAAAAGTTGAAACCAAAGCGAAACATCCACAATACTCATTTTTTTCTCTTGATTGGATCCATTACTATAAAACTTCTTCGTTGGTTTTAATTTCTGTCTCCAAGCCTCTCTCTGTTCTTATATTATTTCTCAATATATCTATTGTATAATTTGTGGGGAGACATCAAACGCTTCAACTATAGATAATTATTATTATGTATGTTTTTAACTGTTTACAGGTAGAGTCAAGGTCACAATAAAAAAAGTAAGTTGAAATTTTAATTTTATATCTAAGTTTATATAATTCTTACAAATAACAATTAAAATCATTGTATTATGTGTAAAGTTATAGGTGACACAACCCAGGTAAGAAAGCACATCATTATATTTGATGTAGGTGCCTATTTCAAAACAATGAGCCAGATTATATATATGTCGTAGTCAGATCGTATAATCCGCCGTATTACATTACGGCTAGCCGTTATCAAAAACAGGGGCGTTTTGAAATGCGGCGGTTCGACGATTAGCCGGATTGTCATTGCGATACGTTCTTCAATAAGGCGGCCAACGTTTAGCCGCATCGTACTACTATTTTAGATTGTAGAGTGACCAGTTCTTTCGGTCGCCTACGTAACCGGAGTTTGACAATGTTTGCAATTTAATTTATTTTTACCATGGTCCACCGCACTACATGTGTTTCTTTTCCAAAACATTTCCTTCACAACTTAAATAGACGGAGCCCCGCAAGCGGGGCTCCTATTTCTGGGCGGTTTGCCCTTCGGGCATCTGAAGCTACCTAACGAACCTAACCTACTTACCTACCTACGCTTTTTTCCCCAAAGTGTAATGTTTTCACGGACGTCTCACTAAATCAATAGGTAGGTAGGTTAGGTTCATTAGGTAGCTTCAGATGCCCGAAGGGCAAACCGCTCAGAAATAGGAGCCCCGCGAAGCGGGGCTCCGTCTAGTTAAGTTGCGAAAGAAATGTTTTTTGAAAAGAAACAGTCCGACGAACTCCAGATTTGATGGACACCCCAGCGTTTGTCAGGCAGCGCCACGGGTGTTAAAAATGGGAACTAAAAACTGTCAAAGCGGCGGCTAATGACTCGCTGTATTACATTACGGCTAGCCGTGTTGAAGAACGTATGGCGCCGAATACATTCCGGCGGATTCTCATTCAGCCGCATTCAATCCGGCTAATCGTTAAACCGCCGCATTTCAAAACGCCCCTGTTTTTGAAAACGGCTAGCCGTAATGTAATACGGCGGATTATACGATCCGACTGCGACATATATATAATATAATATATTATCAATATTATCATTTATTAACTTTATATTATTAATTTTATTTTCTCTTGCTTATGTAAGAATTTGATACGTTTTCGGAAAGAGCTAAGTATGTATTTGTAAGATTTTATGCACATGTATATTTTGAAATCAAATTTCTATAAAGAAAATACGTACTTACTGAAAAAAAGGTTAGAGCTGGTGTAGCTTTATTTGACGTTCATAAGCTCATTGTAATATGCCTACTTGAATAATAATCTATCTTTATCTTTATCTTATTTAACAGGAACATAATTCATTAAATTAACAAGAATATTTGAAGAACATAATATCAAATAAATTAAAAATATATATTGTTTCGTGTGTTTGTTTTACAGGGAAAGTGAATCATCCTATTCAAGCCTTAGAAAATATCGTTAAAATTTTTGATATATTGGATGTAACACATCAAAAAATAAATAATATTAAATAAAGCTTTGTGTACAATTACAATTCATTATTATCCAACATATATTCCAACCATCTTATTTCCACAAAATGAGCATGCCAATTACTAAACTTATTTTTTACTAGACATACAGACGTATTTTTATTTTTTTTCTTCTAGAGAATACCTGAATTAATACCAAAATACCTTCGTAAATACTTTCAGGAATACGTGATAAAGTAGAGTTAGCCGATTTACTGAGGCTCACGGTATATCTTAAACTTATGCAAAATACACAAGCAAACTGAAATAAAACATACAAAAATCTACTCGTCGGATTATCTTACAGTGTTTACAAGCGCACAAACCTCAAAGCGGGTAAAATAGAGAGAAAATGTAAAATTTCCGCATCTAATGTTTGTAATACACATAAGTACCGCATTCGGAAATGAAAATTCAATGACAATGTAACGCCAATCACATATCTGTACGGTCGAGACATTTTATTTTTATTAGGTGCATTGGGGTAAGTTCAAAGGCGCGAAAATTTTAAAATGACAAATAACTACCAAACTACGAGTAGAAGCAACTACTAAGCAAAATACTTGGTAAATATTGCAATTGCGTAAGTATTGCTAAAATATGAAGTGCTTCAGGTTATATAATATTATTTCATGATTATCTTGTCACAATGACAATAATAATTATGAAATCTTAAGTGTCTTGGGTAGGTACAAAAGGTCAGGGTACGGAATAGTACAGAAACCAAATTCCTTGCCTGTATGTATAATTTATAAGTCTGCGTAGCCCAAAGAATGCGCTGACAAATACTATTTACCAAAGAGAATAGATAGTATAGAGGGGTCCTGTCATAGTAAATTTTGTAGTCACAGTAAATTTACTGCCATCTATCGACACACGACAATACTCAAAATGAAAACGTATAAAACTGTCGAAATAATGTATATATATGGATAAATGACTTTATTATTTTTATATCATTTTGACCAAAGTTCATTCACTGATACTTATGTGTTAAAATTGTTAAATATAAAACGGTGTCGTCAACGCCATCTAGCCGACCATAGGCCAAAGGTGTCCGAGAATGACTTTTTCTTGATTTCCGAGGCACGTTTTTTTCTTAGACTTTATTCATCTTATACGGAGTTACATATGTCTTTGCTATTTACTATGCAGATTGTTAAAAATTTTAACAAACTTTTGTGTGTGTGCATCAAAGGCAAAGCTTAAGTTAAGTCAAGCTAAAACTTAAAAGCAAGTTTTATTATGTTTGAGAATGAAGCAACAGCGCAGCGGTAAACGTCAACACCAATTTTTCTGACATTTCCTCGAGGAAGCCTCTTTGAACTGTACTGTGGTTCGCGAATTTTGTGGGGTGGAAACGAAAATATGAATTTATTTTGTGGGGAATATATTTTCGTGGAAATGAGATGTTATAGCTTATTAGCTTTTAAAATGTAAAATGTGTGTTGGGGTTTATAACCGATTCCAATTAAAATATGGTCGAGTTTCATCAAGCAGGATTCTTTTAATACTTCAACGCGGGCAAAATAATAACCGTAAAACATTATGAATCAAATCCAACGCTGTTAAATATTTATCATTGAACATCATCACTTAAAAATCAATTCCACGTGCTAATAATGAGAAAACCACTAAAATATTTAATTACACAAACGGGTCTACCGCGATATAATTTCATTGTTTTTTATTGTTTCAAAGACGGAGTCTTCCCGTGACCACAGCTGGTGCAACTCAGCTGAAACGTCGGAATTAAAGGTAAAAACAATGAAATTATATCGCGGTAGACCCGTTTGTGTAATTAAATATGTGTACAAAACGCGAGAGTTTAAAGTGTTATAAAACCACTAAATTTTGAGCATCTACATATTTAAAAGTAATTAGAAAATGGATAGGATAAGTTAGCAAATGCCACTCTTGTGGATAAAATGCAAATTTCTCTTCAGTTTTTAAAGAATAAAGAGAGTTTTTACTTGCTGGTGTGGTGAAAAATATTTACAACCAAGAAAATAAAAACAGTGACGATTTTCCGTATCTTAAACGGGAATGCTGCGGAGGCTGCTATGAAGTTGTTATAATTATCCGAGACCGTCGACAAACTTGTTATGCGAGATGATGTAGGGTAAGCGTGCCTCTTGTCGGCCGGATATTCCGTTCTAGAACTAGTTTTTTTTTGGGTCAAACACATTTCAGAAAAAGGTCACTTCTGTGGACAACACATTAAAAGTTAACGACCCAGGTGCATTATTACCACGTTTTTATTATTTAAGTCTCAAGTAGGTACTAAAATATTTTATATTAAAAATGTATCCTGCATGGGTGCAAAAAAGGAACTAGAAATTAGCTTTGGATTCTCGTAACTTTATTAGCGATGTTATAGGAAAGATGCTAACGAGTTAAACATAAAACTAAATATTTATTACCCTATTAGGTATTGGTGCACAATATTACCGTTACTGTTTTAACAAATAGTTATTGAAGTCATTAAGTATCGCACGCGCACCAAATAACGTGATCGTCAAGTAGCATTAAAATAAAATAAAATCAAAACCTTCACAAATTCATAAAGGAATCTTAGCTCACTCCATACATACGTATATAAAATAAATAAATATTGGGGACATCTTACACAGATCAACCTAGCCCCAAACTAAGCAAAGCTTGTACTATGGGTGCTAGGCGACGATATACATACTTATATAGATAAATACATACTTATATACATAGAAAACACCCATGACTCAGGAACAAATATTAGTGTTCATCACACAAATAAATGCCCTTACTGGGATTCGAATCCAGGACCATCGGCTTCGCATGCAGGGTCACTACCCACTAGGCCAGACTGGTCGTCAAATATGGAGTGAGCAATCTAATCTTGCTTAGTTTCTATCAGAAATTCTAAAACCAGAATCAGCCTCTACTGTCAACAACCGTCCATTTACCCCACGTAGCAGATTGCACAATCTTTCTGTTTATTTGATTCCGCCATTCGGCGAGATGCGCATGTTTTCCTCATAGTTACTGGGAAAATTATGATTGCGGATGACTTTTATTTCGAGACAATTTTGTGCCTTGTTTGAAGACAAGAGTGCTTATGGTTTTTACAAGGTTTTTTTAACTTGCAAAGTTTTCATGTATCTATAACTCTGTATCTTTAGGTAAGTATTTAAATAAAAGTAAACAAACAATATGAACATTTTCGGGTAGTTATGACATTTATTGGTTAACCAACCAAACACAAAACCGCCTGGATCAGTCACGGAACGACGTGACTTTAACCTACATTATTTGATCATGTAATGTTTTCAATTTCATCTACCCTAACTGTCTATTGAGCTATTTGAGGGTAGATTTTGTTTACTTTTATTTAAATACCTAAAGTGACATACTATAGATGGTCAAGCAAATCTAGTCAGTAGAAAAAAGCGCTAAATTAAAATTTTCTATGAGATGATATCCCTTCGCGCCTACATTTTTCAAAATTCCTACTGACAAGATCTGCTTGACCAACTATATATGTTCGGGTCAAATTTTGCAAACTAAAGTAGACCCACTTCCCATTATTATTGAGCTGAAACTTCACACACGAGCTGATATGACGTTGAAGACAGGAGATGGCCATTGAAGCTGAATAACGTTACCTAAAGGAAGGTAAATAAATCGTAGTAATATTATTATGGTCATACAGTCATACACATAAAGGAAAATAAAATTTGAATGAATTTATTTTCTCTTTATAGAAACCATTTCGCCATTTATATATTTTTGTATTTTGTGCTATAAATAAATAAAGTTTACAGGATTGATCCTGTAAACTTTATTTTCAAATTAAAGCTAATTGAACAGTTTGTGTAAATTTTTAATAAATAATATAAAAAAAATAAAGTCGTTTAAGTAGTTCACGAATTTATTTGTGTCGATCTGTGTAAAATTTTCCTATAATATGTATTTATGTTATTTTACATTAAAAAAATACAAAATGTTTAGATGTTTGAAATTACGACAGTCATACGATACGTCAGAAATCTCTCGCTTTTCTCTAAGTATACCTAGTTTTTTTATCATTAGAAAAAGGTAAACAATCTTGATGTGTCCTTTTATTGAAAAATACTTTTAGAAAATAAGTCATAGCCAATATGTAACAATTATATAGCAAGGACATATATTTACATTCTTTTGGTTTAATAAGTAAAAGTTACCATTAATTTAAAAGCATTTTTCAATAAAACGACACGTAAGATTGTTTACACTTTATCTAATGCAAAAAAAAAGAAGTTAAATTTTTCTCCAATCTTCACAGCTGACTGTACCTTTGAACGACGCAATTCAAATAAAGTCTACATTATTATTTATCATTACGTCCAAGAGTCGACAATAGACCTTCATTGTCTGACTTTCAATACCTTATCTCAACTTGGAAACTAAAACAACGTAACTACACCGACTCTTTAATTAAAATCTCGACTTTATTACACTTAGAATGAGGTTCAAATTTATAGAACTTTCGACTTTTCGTCAAAGAGTCACGTATTGACGAAAACTCTCGAAGTAGAGAGACAATCGATCATGATTCAGGGGTATATTCTGAGTCGTTTTTTCATCGTTATTGGTGATCTGCATTTATAAATAGTAATGTTATATTTTGTTATATCTTAGGAACAACATATTTATGATAAATGCACAAATACATGCCCTTACCAGGATTCGAACCCGCGACCTCCTGCTTAGTAGACAGGGCAGGCATTACCGACTAGGCTAGGAGGCCGTCAAAATACAAGAATTAAAATCAATAAGTATGTAAAGTGTATTCATTCTTAAGTATATTTAGACTAGGAATCCTCTAGACGGAGTTTAGAACAATTATTTCATGAAACCGATACTGCCAAAAATACTGGGGCTGCGGGGGACGAGGTGAGCGAGGTCCCGTGCCGTGATTGGTCCGTTCAAAGACACGGACGTCACACAAAGACACTTTCGACTCGAAAATGGAGTAAAACTACCGTATATTGTGGCAGAGGGGGTAGAGCTACTATGCTTAGTCTGGAGGATGTCTTGTCTGTGTTCTTAAGTGTCTTATCATGTAAACAAACGTGACGTCAGAGTGTCATTCCAACAATACGATTCATAAACAATCTAGACATCGTAATGTCAGATGTTTTCAACTGACGAGAGTTTTTTAGCGATTATTGATGAAAATCTTTAAAAAAAGATATTTTTCCGTGGTTATTTGGTTGATTTCAATACTTTGTGAGTTTCTTTAAGTATACAACAACATCTTTTGTGATGATTATTGTGTAATTCCAGAGAAAAGTGTGATAATGTCTTCGAGAAGTATTTGTTTACATGATAGGACATGTAAGGATGAATACACTTTAGCTCCAATAGCTAGTTCAAAATAAAGAATAACACAACGTTTCCAATAGGTACCTCATTTGCGATGACTGCTGTCAAAAATGTTTCTCAAAAACCCCGCAAATATCTGTAGAAATTCACAGCAGGAGGAATGATAAAAGAAACGGCAGCAAATATAATGGACCTAGGCCATTAATGAAACAAGGTAATTCATTAACCAACGTCACGCAATAATTTTACGTGTAAAAATGTCTGCCATTTTATTTAACGAGTCCAGGCAGCGGTAGCACGGTCGCATTTTTATCGCTTGTCACGCTCTAACGAGTATGAAAGTGCAAAAGTGACGGGCATAGTGACAGGCGATCAAAATGGAACCATGCTGCGCCCGCAGGTGCCGGATTCAGATTTCAGGCGCCGTCAGTTCAGGTTCATCTTTCACTCTCACGTAATCGATGTGCGTGCTCGAGACCGCGGATATCATGTTTTTGAATTTTAATTTGTTGTAAGTTTTAACAAAATAGGAAAGTAATCGATGAGTTCCCACAAAATAAAGTACGCATTTTTAGAAGTAATTTTTATATTTTTAGCTTTGGTATATAGATTGTTACAAATTTTTAAGGTGCCTTTTAGAACTATGTTAGATGAATAATAGTTTAATCAGGTTTCGAATCGATGAACGACGATTACTAGAGGAAGGCCTCATTTTTGCTATTCATTTTTTTTTGCAACCATATTTTTATGGTCTTAAAAAAGCACTGTTTTAAATACATACTTATACGATTTCCCAAAACAACTCAGCTGGCTGATCTACGGCACCTTAGGTTTAATGTGAACCTGATATGTTTTATTGACATATGAAAAACCTACTTACGAGCAAAGTTATGCATAGATTCTTGTAAACCTGTCAAAGTAGCTATATTTAACTAATGGGTACCATGTTTTAGATTTTATTTTTAAATTAAATTTCAGAATAATCGCCCATCTCGGACGGAGACGAACGCAATTTTTCAGAAGACATTTGCTGTTACCGGCTGCTGATGATAAGATAATAAAATTGATGACAGTAGTACCTCTTGGTGATAATGATAAGTCCTGCCTCTCTACCTTTGATATTTTGAGTTTATTAATATGGAACGTAAAATATATATTTATGTTAAGCTATCAGAGAATGATACTTTTAAGTTTTAACGCGTTAATCTGGTCCGCTATTTTTAATTTATTACTATTTTTGTTATTATATCCATATAACACACGTATGTGTACTTATGTATGTGTAATGCTGAATATACTTTGAACTTCTAGAAATAAACATTATTATTGTTTTCCACATACTTATTTACGCGAATTTTTAGACGAATTTACCTACAAAATTAGTGAATAATAAATATAATTTACAGCTGTTTTATGTAAAAATAATGATAAACCTAAAGTTACCTACCATTAATAATTAGCGTAAAGGTTAAGTGGTCCTCTAGAAAAATGATTAAAACTTCCTGCAGCGGTAGGTAAAGGGTAAAAAAGTAATCACGTACTTGAGAATAAGTGCCTTATTAGGAGTTCAAATAGCCAGGTTTTGTGGTAAAAGTTATTTCAGTTGAAGTTGATATGACGCACTTATTGTAATTTGACCATCATTGTACCTAGGTACCTACCTACCATATTCTAAGAAATAAACATTTGTATTTGTATTTTGTATTTGAAAATACACAGTTTAGATATCAACTAGTTCTCTTTTGCAGCGCAATTCGGGCAACCAATGTCACTTTTACGTTAGATAGAGTAAGATATCTATTAGATGTGAATTGGATCTCTAAGTCATATCCTGTGGAAATCGTGCAACAGTATCTCCAGAATCGCGCAAATGTCAAATTTGACAGGTTAGATCTTAAACATATCGTTATCGTATCTTGGTGATGTCTAAAAGATGTCTAATAGATGTCTATTTCAAAATTCGAATCGGGCCCCTAGAATGGATCTAGTACGTGTCGTCTCTTGTGAATATCTTGAAGTTCGAATACGGGGGTTAATTAGCTACCGACGAACAGTCACCTGCAATAATATGTTACTCTTCGAAGGCCGCAAAAATATGTGACACGCTCTTATTTGTAGAGTCATAAGAGCGTGTCACATATTTTTGCGGCCTTCGAAGAGTAACATATTATTGCGGGTGACTGAACAAACAAACGTTACAAGTTACATAAAAACTTCAAAATTAGATTTTTCACTTTCTGTAAGATTCTTAAAGGTTCTCTAATACATGTCTTAAGAGGATTAAATCAATCTTTCGCCAATGTGCTCCAGTACAAAGAATACGATGACTTTGCGTAACTCGCGAACCGTTTAAATTGTATCGAATTGTACCTTGCAAGAGGAAGAATACTTGAGGATACCATTTATCAAAATCAGGATAAGGCGTACGAACTTTCTATTTTGGTAACAAATTATACAACGATAGACATTGGCACTTCCCTATCGAAAAAAGTAGCGGTAACCCAGTACGCGTATTATGGATGGCGTTATGCATGTGATAAAATCACTGTCACTTTTTAACACCGCGGGATAGAAAGTGACGGACACCGTTTTATCACGCTGTCATGTAGACAAGAACGACCATCATATTCGTACTGATTGTCAAAAGTTGACTTTTGACAATTCAGTGACCGCAAAACATATTTATGGCGCAGTACAGCTACAGCGTCATCTGTTTTGGATGTCAAACTAAGGGACAAGTTTTTTTCTTAGATTTTACCTTTCTATTACAATCAATTCTCTATGGCAAGACTGTGACTGTGACTGCTCGGAAAAGTCGTGAACTGAGAGTGCCCAAACACTATGCAGTACATACTATGATAAAAGCGGTGATAAACATAATATTAGAAACTATCGTGGCATTTCAAAATTATCAGTACTACCAAAACTATTTGAAAAAATAATTTATGACACGCTCTACCCAACAATAAGACCGATGTTAATAACGCAGCAGCATGGCTTCATTAATAAACGGTCAACGGAATCTAACTTGTGCGAGCTACTTGATTATGTTCTGAGCGCAATGGACAAGAATTATCAAGTTGATGCTATCTATACCGATTACTCAAAGGCATTTGATAAAATTTCACACTCGGTCTTATTAAATAAACTGGAAATGTTCGGTATTCATGGAGACTTGTTGCGTTGGCTCACATCGTACTTGCGGGATAGAACTCAAGCAGTTACTATTAAAGGATATACCTCTAGTTTCGTGCCTATTACGTCAGGGGTCCCGCAGGGCTCGCATTTAGGACCACTACTATTTAACATATATATTAATGATGTCATTAACTGTTTTTTAAATTCTAAAGTATTGTTGTATGCTGACGATACTAAAATATTTACCGTTGTGAAGTCCGAGGCTGATTGCGTTAATTTGCAGGATGACCTTAATAGATTGAACAACTATTGTTTATGTAATAAGCTGTATTTAAACTTAAATAAATGTTCAATTATTACATTTACGCGGAAGATTCACCCTATAACATTTAATTATACAATTGGAAACCAACCACTTACTAGAGTTACTGAGGTTAGAGATTTAGGAGTATTTATAGACAGTGAAATTCAATTGGTCTCACACATAGATAAGATAACATCTAAAGCTTATAAAATGCTTGGTTTCATTTTCAGGCAAAGTAAAGATTTTAAAAACCCCACAACGTTACTTCTTTTATATAATGCATATGTAAGGTCATATTTGGAATACGCATCTACAGTTTGGAGTCCCCACTTTTTAGTGCACATTAATTCATTAGAAAGTATTCAAAAAAAATTTCTTAATCGTATGAAATATAAATTCAAATCTTTTAAGCCTGAGAATTTTGAATCCTTACAAGTGAGAAGAGAAAAGCGAGACGTAATTTTCTTGTACAAATTATTAAATAATTTAATTGATTCTGAAGATCTTCTCAGCAAGATAATATTTAGATGTCCTACGTATCGTACACGGTCCACCGCTTTACTATCCGTTCCATTCACCCGCAAAAAATATGTAAGCAACAAATTTTTAGCAAGAGCTTGCAATATATACAATAAGAAATATTCACACATTGATTTGTTCCAGCATAAGTGTAATAGATTTGTTTCTGTCATCAAACTAAATAAAACTCGTAGCTCGTAATAAATTTGTAATCTTGTCTAGTATTGTTCTAATTGTTATTGTAATTGTAACTATTGTTTGTAATTTAAAATTCTAAATGTGCTTGTTATTTTCCAAATTCTAAATGATGCTTGTTATATATATATATATATTTTAATTGTTCTTGTGGAATATCTTACTTGCTGAATGTTACTGTTTAACCAATTTCTAAATTCAAAATACTTAATAATTGTACTTTTTTTCGGAGCAAAGGAATTTTGTATTAGCTATAAGTGGAAACTGTTTTGGCTTATGTTTTAACTATATCTTTTACCTAATTGTATTATTATGTGCTGTATGTTTCCCAAATAAATAAATAAAAATAAATAAATAAATAAATGTGTGCACACATTTATCATATTTAAATGCCGTTAAATACCTATCTGACTCAATCTTATTTGTAAAGCAATGCTGCCGTGTCATTTAAATATTTTTGCATGCTAAATCGTCGTGCAAAATACACATAGGTAATTTTACTCCCCATCCCATATACTTACCTCTAGCCCTCAGCTTCCTAACCTTCATGTTCATTAATTTCCTGTAGAAACATATGCCTATATGTAGATACAAGACAGAGTAATTTCGGAACCATCCCAAGACTCCTTTGTTTATAGGATAAAAAATGAACCAGAGTACAATCTGGCCCCATTCTCATGCCCTGGATTCCCTGGGGGCCGCAGATTTTTTTCCGACAACTTGCGTGAAATATGGTGCGAGTAATATCTACGTTAGTTCAGGGGAAAAATAATATATAAGGTGCTACCTACCGAAATATCTAAATCAATAGGCCAATCCAAACTTACATTTTGATATGATTATGCTCGTGTCGCTCGCGCCAATATATGTATGTACAGATGTACTTAGTGCATACCTAATTATTTTCCTTCGTATTTTCATGGAAACGTACGAACGTGTCTTGCTATTTCAGTCAGTCTCGGTACAAAAAGTACTGAGATTGACTGAAGTAGCATGACAAATACGAACGTTTCTGAGAACATACGAAGGAAAACAATTATGCACTACATCTGTACGGAGAAGTAAATACGAGCGAAATACACGTACGAATGATAACTAAATGACACCAATTAGATATCGTTTTGATGTCAGAATGCAAGTTCCATGTAACCAATATTTGCAGTACAATAAAGGCCGTCTAAGCTACCTTTGCACCGACTTTGGGAGAACTAAGTGTGGAGGTGTCATTGTCCTCGTCACATTTACATAGAAATTGTATAAATTTACAAACTGATAACTTTATTGCGTCTCTTGATTCATTATTGCAGACACTAAAACAATACCAGAACATCATTCTTATAGGTGATATTAACATAAATATAATTAAAAATACACAAGACAACAGATCTCCCGACTATCTGGATACCTGGCGTCACACGGACTGTTACCTTCTCATAAACTCCCCACTAGAGGTTGTAACTGCCTGGACCATTGTATGGTTAAAACAAAATTAAAAAATACTACAATAGTTTGCGATTCCTCTATTACTGATCACTCGTTAGTCATGATATCACTTTCCAAAGCACATGTACAGAAATCAGATATACCAAAAACACACAAAAAAGTTGATTACGCCTCGGCTATAGCAGAATTGGATCTAGTTAACTGGGCTACAATATTGAGTGGAACAGATATTAATATTGTTACTAATATGTTTCTGCACCTAGTCAACAGTACTCTAACAAAACATACGACATTATTTAAAATGTCTCACAGGAAACGCAATGTTAAACCGTGGATAACATCAGGTATTGTCCGCTGTTTAAGGAATCGGGATAAACTCCACCAACGACTCAAAAAGGATCCAGATAATTGTATTATTAGAATAACTTACAAAAGATACAGAAACACATGCAACCGTATGCTACAAAACCTAAAACGAGCGTATCAGAGATCTTTAATCAAAGAACACAGTAGAAATGTAAAAAAACAGTGGGCTGTAATAAAAAATATTTGCAATTTTAATAGGACTGATAGTAATGAGATGCATCTTTTAACGTTGAAATCCTCACCACAAGAATCTCTAAATCATGCGAATAGTTACTTTACCAATATTGGCAAAGAGTTAGCGATTAATATTATAACTGGCACTCGACTATCTGAGTCTAATCGAGTTGAGACTATGCCTGCATATACTACTCCGTTAAGTTCAATGGCGTTATTACCACCTGATGAGCTAGAAGTAAAAGCTACTATTTTATCACTAAAAAATACTCACTCTTCTGGATCGGACGGAATATCTTCTTACTTTCTAAAACTGGCACTTAATAGTCTTGCCCTTCCTATAACAATTATATGCAACCTTTGCTTTAAGACTGGCAACTTTCCAAAGGCCTTGAAAAAGTCAATAGTTGTACCTATTTTTAAGTCTGGAGACAGAGACAGCATCGAAAACTACAGGCCTATTTCACTATTACCCACAATAGCAAAAATTTTGGAAAAAATCATTAACAAAAGATTAAAAAATTACCTTGAAAATAATGATCTATTAAGTTCTAACCAACATGGCTAAAGAGAGCGCAAGTCGACTGCTGATGCAGCACAACAGCTAACATCATTTCTTGTGGACAAGCTTGACAGAAATAAAAAGGCAACTGGCATATTTCTAGACTTGAGAAAAGCCTTCGACACTGTCTCTGTCCCACTACTTATTAAATAAAAAGTTGGAAAATAAAGGAATACGTGGTTTACCGTTGCAACTTTTCCAGGACTACTTGACCGATCGGACTCAGGCAGTAAGAGTGGGAGACCGATATAGTACAGAAGAACCTATTATGATGTGCCACAGGGCAGTGTCCTTGGGCCAACCCTTTTTCCCGTGTACATAGACGATCTCTGTAGACTTAAACTCACCAACGCACAAATAATAACCTTTGCCGATGATACTGTGATATTGTTTTACGGAGAATCTTGGTCAGAAGTTAATAATATTGTTCAAACGGGTTTCGATTTAGTCACACAATGGCTAAATCAAAACTTACTCACGCTTAACCTAACTAAAACTAAGCTCATCAATTTCAGTATAAGAGACAATTATCGACCTGCAGAGGATACAATATCCATCAAGGCTCATGTAGACTGTGATAGGAATAGAATGTGTGACTGCCATGTGATTACTGAGACTACATCAATAAGATATCTAGGCTTACAAGTAGATAAAAACCTTCGCTGGCAAGAACATATTAACAGTCTTACTAACAGAGTTCGAAAAATGATCTACGTTTTCAAAACATTAAGACACGTGTGTGACCAGAGACTTTTAATCTCAATTTATTATGCACTGTGCCAGTCCGTCATATGTTATTGCATCAATATTTGGGGAGGTGCAGCAAAAACGACCATGCTTAAGCTAGAGAGATCACAAAGGGCGGTATTAAAAGTCATGTTATTTAAAAACTTTTTTTACCCAACCACATCTGTTTACAATGACTCCTGTGTTCTAACAGTAAGGCAATTGTTTATTAAACACTTGCTTCTGACGCAACACAAAAATCAACCAGACTTTTCAGCATCACGAAGAAGAAATGACATTGTATACGTGGTTCCTAAATGCAAAACTAAGTTCGCTAAGAGATTCATAACTGTTCTAGGTCCAACTCTTTACAACAAAGTAAACAAAAATATAAATTTACGACAACTTACTAGATATTCCTGTAAATTGATGTTGGAAAAATACATGAAATCACTGAACTATGAAAACACGGAAGAACTAATTACTAAGTAAATGGCCAGGCACACATACACATACACACACACCCGAAACACGCACACAAACACTCACTCATACACACACACACACGCACACACACACACATGCACGCACGAACACATATGTCAGGATACGCATACATGAATACATAAAACAAACTGATACATATCAAACCTCTACACATACTCATTTAGTTAAATAATCGGAAGAGTCAATAGTAAATAATAGCGTAATTATTAAGTTAATACTATAATTTATCTTTAATAAGTTTGATCGGCTAACTTTGCATATACTACATGTATACTACATGTTTACTGGTTATTCGCACAGCCGCGTCGCGGCGGAGAGTCGTATGTTAGTGCTAGTCCTTAGTGACATGCGCCCTTCTGCCTCGTTTCGACTGATGCGAACGAATTAGCTGTTTGTTACTTCCAATAGTTTTATTTCTATTGTGTTTAACTTAACCACATATCTAACTATATGAAAAGTCATGTTATAATATAATATAATAATTAGATAATTAATGTAAACAACGACAAGGGGAATCCTGTTCCACCGTGATACAGTTTTTACTAGTACGGGGATCAGATGACGCTTACTCAATGTTTCATTGCACTTACCTTAAAAACTTATGTGTACAAGTTATTTACAATGTTAAGTTCACCTTGTATCATTCATTACTTGTAAGCAGTTGTGAGCTATCATTTAGCTAAATAAAGTTATTTTATTTATTTTTATTTTTTATTTATTTAAATCCTAAAAGTGGTGTATAAGGAAAATATTTTATCAGCTTTTAATAATAGAATAACTTATTCGTATATTTTTTCAACTGTAAAGAAACTATAAGTAGGTAGGTACATTTAAAACTTTCGACATGGGTGTCACTGGTTGTGGTAGCGGCTAACTGATGTCCCAGCCATGGTATAATAATATACTCCGCCTGGTACTCCATTCCCGTCTTTTCTAGGTCACCTAACTGACCCGGGCCTACGTCATCATGCGACAGCGCTATATGATAATATGCGATAGCGCTATATATAGCGGCCATGTTGTTGTGACGTAGGCCCGTGTCACTCTGGGAATGGAAGACCATGTTTTATTAGACTATGGTCCCAGCAAAATATCTAGGTACGTAAACAGAGATTTGTGTAACTACCCGACGAAAAGTGTATGAAAAGGTTTGAAAATTTATTACCGTACAATTACCCTTAGGTAGCTATATATAAATTTGAACAACAATAGTATAATGTATTATGAGCTGTCAAAAGATGATTCATCGCTTCGGAACGGGTATTTTGTATGACATCGTTTGAAATGGGTATATTTGTCGAAAACCCTTTTCAGATAAAATGAGGCTGTATGATTTTGTATTAGTAAAATTTAATAAATGTGTAAGTAATTGGAAAAGTACGAACAAAATTAACGATAAGTGAATGAAATCAGCTACATATGGGTTTAAAGAATTTATTTGTCATAAGAATTTACATGAGAATTAGAAGTAACTATTTTAACGTTGTTCGGGTGAGCGCATGAAACACAACACAATCAAGTAGGTACCTTAAATTAACTAAAAACATGACACATAAATCGCACAAAATAGAAATCGCACATGTTTAAATTAGTAGGTATACAATTGATTCAGATATCAGTGTTCGTTCGAATCGGCCTGTCTTGTTAGTAGGGATGTATGTAATATGTAGTTAGGTAGCACTAGGTAGGTAAGTACTAAACGTTAATTTAGAAATGCCAATCATGAAATTAAATTGGTTTGTTACACAGCTCCATCGTCAAAGGGCAGAGTGCACGTGCACTGTAGAGTTCAGGCCAAGTTCTATTGAAAACTTCACTTCCTTCCGGGTAATCCATTTTACTCAAGGTTATTTTTACTATTTTCTATTCATATTTTTGCGTTTCTTACTTATACTTAATAAATGTTGAATGTTTGGCGTTGATTAGTTAACGTTAGCATAAAGGAATATAGCCCTTACAGTGCGTACCTACCTTAAAAAAACGGACATGTGTGTATCGGACTCGCCTACCGAGGGTTCCGTACTTTTTAGTATTTGTTGTTATAGCGGCAACAGAAATACATCATCTGTGAAAATTACAACTGCCTGGTTCATGAGATACAGCCTGGTGACAGACAGACGGACAGTGGAGTATTAGTAATAGGGTCCCGTTTTTATCCTTTGGGTCCGGAACCCTAAAAAACTGAATATAATTCAGGTGACACGACAGTTTTCTCCTGCATGCCTTTCAACTTTCTGGTGTGGCATTTGGCTGATCCCACAGAACTCCAGCTGAAAGTAGTAGATAAATTGGACAGGCGCTACCAAGACCGTGGCCTAGCCAAGGTGACAATTGCTTGCGCTTCGCCATCGAATCGCTTTGTGTCTCTCTATCACTCTTCCATATTAGTGTGACAGTGACAGTTGCGTTTTCGTTAGCTTTGGAGCGTTAGCGATTGGCATGTTCTCTACTGGGCCAGGTGGCAGAGGGCAGAGGCTTTCTCAACGAAAGCTTTTAAGATTCCGGATACCTTTAGAATCTAGTTTTGTTTTCGCACAATCAATCAGAATGATCTTCAGTTTTCTTGGTGTATCTTTGGAATTGTAATTTTGGAGGTCAATATTTGGACTTAATTTTTGAACAAACTAAGCCTAGGTGTTGTTTATAAAGTGTTAGGTAAAGATGTGAGAATTAATTGGAAGGTCTGAGATTTTGGTTACAAAACCAGAAATTGTGAATTAACTGACGAAATTGTTTCTTCTTAGTACCTACAGCTTGGCAAAAAAGAGTAGAAGTTAAAAAATGGCAACACTGTAGTGTCGTCCCTTTCAAACTAATATATATAAGAAAACGGGACGACACTACAATGTTGCCACTTTTTAATTTCTACTCTTTTTTGCCAAGCTATACTTAATTGAATTTGATACAAAATCTTTTTAGTGGAGCTTTACAACATTGTAAATATGTATTTCAACTTTGTTCAGTAATAGGACTGCTATATAATATACTCGTAGGTATGTACAAATGAAGATTTATAGAAATTTAAATACCTACGTCCAATTGTAGGTATATACATGTATAGTACTTATATTTATTTGCGATTCCCTATATAAGACGAAATAAAACATCAGTACAGATTTAAACCATCCAATTATATTTAATCAGGAAAATGATTGAAGTCGCGCTTTCCGTCCGTCTCGCTTCGCCCCAGTATTAGTCCGGAGTGGGATGAGGCGGAACAGCGAAGTGTTGCAACGAAAGTGCAGTACAGAATTAGGTACCGCCAAAGTCAAATGTAATTTATTTTCAGGCATCTACGGTAAGGTAAGGTACGGTAAGCAAGGCAAGGTAAGGTAATGTAAGGGGAAGTAAAGTTTACAAACTAACATAGGTACATAGTACAATAAAAAATCTTATAATCGTGTTGGCGATACAGTTTTCTGTTGCGGTGTAGGATTGCATGCATTGAATGTCATATTTTTTATTTAGCGATATTAGAGTGGCTTTAACTATTATTTTGATAACTATACTAAAAACGATGAAAAGAAAAGCACTAATTATGAACCCTTGAAAGTTTTTATATAAAGTAGACTCGCTGAACTTAACACCTCTGTGTACGTGATAACGATCTCGAGCTCTTAGCCGGATATTAGTGCCTCAGAATGCCTTCAAATCTAGATTTCGGGCCTCGGCAGATTATTTATACATCATTAATGAAATGTGAGTCTTATAGGGATTTGAGCGATGATCCTAGAAAAAAATAGAAATGTGTTTTTGAATTTTTCTGGTTTATTTCTGACTGTGAATTATTGTTGAAGCTCCCTGCCTTATTTATTTTGGGACAATGTTTTATAACTTTAGGGATCATTGCAAGCTGTGTCTAGTCGTATCTTAACAATGATATCAAATTAACTAATTTTAAAGTCAGAATACCCCTCATAGATTTGTTTTGACATTTTTATGCGCATGATTTCAATTATGTTAATCTTTGACAAGTTAGCATATATTATTTTTGATAATTTAAGTATCTGTTTTCCTAGCATGTAAGTTAATAGTTCTGAAACTGTAAGCTTGCATTTTGGTCAATAAAATAAAATAGATTATACACCTACTTTAAGGGTCAAACAGATCACTGTGTTATGTCTTTCCTGTAGACATACACAAGAGTTAAGGGCTATAAAGGTTAATTTTCTTATTTAACCCATATCCACGTGAAAAGGTCCTCCTTTTATTTAGAGAACTATGATAAAATTATTGCTTACATGCCCACAAGCTGTTAACTATTGCCCACAGGAGAGAAAACTAGTGTGTTATCGCGAACAGTACATTTTTCTCTCCTTATTATTAATATGCCTACTTGAATAAACTATTTTTTATATTTTTAATTTTATATTTATATATTTATTCAGAATTAAGTAGCGACCTCTAATTTTCAAGCAATTAACGCTGCGAGCTGGACTGTGTATTAGATTAAAATCGGGGAGGCAAATAAGTTTTAGTGTGTATCCTGGGGTTCTACCGCGAACAACGAAATTTGCAAATTGCGCGAATCTTTCACTTTTACTCCTATTAAGGCGTTATTAGAGTGACAGAGAAAAATGTTAAGTTTAATCCTCTATCGATTCATCCAACCCAATCTAATTAAAACCAAACATTTCCACAAATTCAAATTCACTAAAAACTCTCATTATGTCACTATGGATCCGTCCAATTCCATTTGACCCTGGTTTCTGCTAGCACCCGTATATTTGGAGCTCAGGGAAGACTGGGCATCGGTGGAGGTAAGATCATTCGAAATTACATACCTATAGAAGGCACATTTCAATGATAATGAGTAAAAACACAGCTTTATGCACTCCACTAAGCGTCTGACAATCATCCAACCTATAATCGAAGCACAAATTCTTTCAAACTCTCATTATGTCACAAAATATCTGACCAATTCCTTCTGAGCCTAATCTCTACTACAACCCCATATAATCGGAGTTCAGGAAAGACTGGGCAACGGTGCATAGATAGTATGATCATTCATTTTTGAAGGCACATGCTAATGATAATTTTATTAATAAAAACATAGCTTACTGCACTTCACTAAGGGCCACTTGTACCATTTACTAATCCCGGGGTTAACCGGTTAAACCTGGAGTTACCATGGTTACCAGTACAATTTGACACTGGGTTAACGGTTTAACCGCTTAACCCCGGGTTAGTGGGATGGTGCAAGTGGCTCTAAGCCTTTAGCAACTCATCTAACCTATAATTAAAGCACACATTCTTAAAACTCACATTAGTTATATCACAAAATAACTGACCAATCCCATTTGACCTTAATCTCTACCACACCCCATATAATTGGAGTTCAGGATAGACTGGGCACAGGTGCACAGGGGTATAACCGTTCAGTATTGTAGAAGACGCAGTGAGGCTTGCACGTAGCTTCTCGCCCCGGTCTCCCCTTGAAAGTTTCACGAGTTTTGGATTTTGACTTTGGTGGAGTGAGTGTTCAAGTTTTGTTGTGGTTTTGGTAAGTTTTTTTATTTGTTAATTTGTAGTCGTTGTAAAAAAAATAGTGTAATTTTAAGTACAATTTTGATTAGTTTGGGTACGTATCGTAACTACAAAGACATATTAAAGATGAAATTGACAATTAGATAATTTTGTGATATTTTTTTCAAATATTTAAATTTAACGGTTAAATAAATATGGCAATATTGAAATATTTGACCAAGTGGTACCTAAGTTGAATTATTAGAATCAAAATATTTACGGAGTGAGTACATTTGTAAATTTTTTTTGTCATCTTACCTACGTTAACCAGCTTCTGCCCGCGGCTTCGTCCGCGTGGATGTCTTCAATAACCCCATTTTCCCCATTTTTTTGTTAGCCTAGTTTAGTGTCCCACTGCTGGGCAAAGGCCTCCCCTCCTTTCCTCCGCTAAACCCTGTCGTTTGTATTTTCCCCATAAATTTTAGAACTGTTTTTTGTTGAATTTGACAACATTTGGAGAGTATTTCTAATTCTTTTAATATTTACTCCATCTAACATATGGAACTTTTACATACTTACAATGATACGTAATATACTTACTTACTTACTTGGTTGGCGCGGTGACCATACATAATAATATATACCTATTAAATTAAACATTTCAAACCGTACTGGAGAATGCAGAAAAAATGGTGGGCTGTCGATCTAGTCAACACCGTGCACCGCAAGAATAGAAAAAAACAGTTATTACAAAGTTAAAGCCTTTATCGATTCTTAATTCAAAGATATTAAATGTTAAAGTAAAGGTACATTATGAATAAGACTATAATTAAAAAAAATAAACTAATAACAAGACTTATTAAATCTAAAATAAAACTATATTAAAACTATATTAGGTACATCTAAAAAAAGCCCCTGCGTCATTAAATTGATTCCATTTTGTTATAAACTTAAACTACCAATCAAACTAAAATAAAAAATAAAATAAAATATCGTTTATTTCAGGCTTTTAGCCCAAAATACACGGATACAAATTACACATAAACGAGACAAAGGCACAATGGTATATACCTACGTGTACAGCTTATGCCACATACATCTAAAAAAAATTAATATAAAATCATAACACAATGTAATCAATTAAATTGTTATTGTTATGAGTAAATAGGTACCTAACTTCCCACGTTGCAGAGTTTGTGATACAAGAGCGGAAAGGATTTGATAAGGCTACACATACATAATTGTTGTCCGTATTAATTGGTACCGTTACTCAAACATATACAATCAGCTGCAGGGTCGTCAACTTTACTTCAAGTTTCGCCTCCAGGGGAGACGGAGAAAAATTAGGGGTGAATTAGCCGCTTACTGACACAGACCGGATTCCAAGCGGGCGGAGCCGCGGGCACAGCTAGTATATAATAAATCAATCATGCTTCGAATTCAAGGCAAATAATTTTTACTCGTTATCTCTTTAAACACTTTTCTGGATTATTGTATAAGATAAAAACAGAAAATAGTGAAATAATAATATAATAGTCTTATCTTGTGTCCCACTGCTGGGCAAAGGCCTCCCCTTTCTTCCGCCACTCATCACGGTTTGATGCATGCTACCGCCAGTCGCTTACAAAAAGCGTCGTTGGTGTACCTATCCAAAATATTATGTGTTAATATACCTAAGGGCCACTTGCACCATCCTACTTAAGCCGGGGTTAACCGGTTAAACCGTTAACCCAGTGTCAAATTATACTGGTAACCATGGTAACTCCAGGTTTAACCGGTTAACCCCGGGTCAGTGATTGGTGCAAGTTTCCCTAAGATGTGTAAGGTGTTAGTATTAAAGAGCATGAAACCGATGTTTACAGAAAGTGACCTTTCCATCGTTTCGTTTAAAAACACCAAAAATATTTGCGTGCACAAAAACTCACATGTTGAAATGTCGAACATTTTCTGCCAGAGTCTGAAACATGAAATTAGCCGCGAACTGGTTGCAATTCGGGAGTTTTGAAGTTGTGCTGAAAACGCTGGTTTTGGCCGACGGTTAAACTGCTAGTTTTTATTAACTTTGCTGGTCAAATAACACGAGGGGTGTTATATTGTTTCGAGCTGTAGTGATGGGAGTAGTTAAACACCTTATGTGTGATAGTATAAGAACGTAGAGGTATATTCTCTAAATGCCTGCCTATATACACGTTAGGTTGCGCTGACACAAGCAATATGCGTTTGTCACAGTAAACCATTGTGTAACTGTTAAACACTGAAAGTGGCTAATTGCCATATTACACTGGATTGGAGAATAGAGCAAAAATGGGTAAATTAAACACGAATCTGCGTGCGGCTGGGTAGAGCACAAGATAAATGATGATGAATAAACCAATGTTTAAGAGAAAAGAAATAGAGAGACTAGAATTTTTTTACGTAAAACCAGATGTCGAACATTCTTAATACTCAATATTTGTATTGATAATAAGGAAAAAGCAGCAGTAGTGGACACAGTATCAAATAAATGTAAAGATTATGTATAAAAAAACAAAAATGTACTTAGGATCTTTAAAAAAATATCAAAAATATTGATTATATTTAAACTGTGATTATATTATGATTCTATTGTCATGGCGGAGACTGTGTGACACAAGTGGGGGGACACTCCTGACTTCGGGCAAACTCGGCTCCGTTCGGCTCAGCATGCACATGACCTATCATGTAAAGAAAGTGGAATCTTAAAATTAGTGATCGACAACCAAATACAAGATTGTACAATCTACAAAATACGATAACCTAAGTGTCACCACAGAATAAGTAATAGTACTGTTGATTCGGTTAAGATGTGTTCTAATGTATGGGGAAGACAAACAAATTATAGCCAGCCTTTTATGAATGTAGTGATACCTTTGGGTATGGTGCTTTACCCACGCTAGCGTCCCCTTCCCTCCCCCTGCCGCAACCCCTCTTTTTGCATGAAATATGTCCCGGTTGACGGTTTTTATTAATTTTTGAGAAAAGTATTAGAATTAGGAATAAAGTGAGAAATAAACCTTAATAAATTCTAAACAAAAAAGGTTAAATGCAAATTTTTGGTAAGACTCACCATATTCATGTATTAACTTGTTGAAGTTCAATATAACATAGTACGTGATAGTACTGAAAGAAATCTTATACAGAGAATAAGCTTGCAAGGTTATTCTCCGTGTAGCGCTACGTCTTACGTAGGCGAACAACGCGCGAACGCGGCGCGGCGCGGCGCGGCGCGGCTAAATCAATCCTTTGATGCCCATAGAAGTGTCCTACGTAAGCGATCTCGTTGCGAACGCGGCGCGGCGCGATTTGCACGCGAATGTCGGGCGGCGGCGGCGCGGCGAGACGCGGCACTGAAAAAACAAACCGTTGTTGCATATGGAAGTGTCCTAGGTGAGCGATTTTGACGCGATGGCGAAGCGGCGCGGCGGCGGCGCGGCGCGGCGCGGAACGGGCGCGATCAATCCATTTGATTTTTAGACGCGAATATGACGCGGCTAGAGGCGTTGCGTATATAGAATTACCGGCTATGATTTGATTAGTCGACTCCCGTTTGATTTCTTTATAGGTTTTCCTGTAATCTATAGGCACAAAACTAAAAAATATTCAAATTCGCGGAAATTGGCATAAAAGACTTTTATGTAGGCAAAGTAATTTATGTCATTATTTTAATTTTTTTAAGCTAATTGTGAAGTTACAGCTCACAGAAAAGAGCAACTACTTTGGTTTTTAACCGCCTTAAAAAAAAGGAGGTTCTCAGTTTGACCGGTATGTATTTATGTATGTATGTTTGTCCGTGATTTTGATGCGGTTTTCAGTGGGATTGAGAGTGCGAGTGCGAGTGCGAGTGGGAGAGGGAGTGGGTCCCTGTATTACGTGCGCGCAGCAAGGTCAATCGATCGTCATAATGAGACAAAAATAAATAAAACGAAATAAAAAAGTAAAAATATAAATAAATCAATTAAAAAAAACAAACATAAAAGCAAAATAACTTAATATAATTTCTTTAAAAAAACCGGCCAATTGCGAGTCAGACTCGCGTTTCTAGGGTTCCGTACATAATTCCGACTCCCGCTTGACTTCACATTTCTAATAGGTTTTCCTGTCATCTATAGGTAAAGAACTATTTTGTATATTTTTTTTCAAAATTTTAGACCCAGTAGTTTTGGAGATAAATGGTCATTTTTTGGCTATTTTCTTAAATAACTTCGAACCTATGTATTTTAAAATTATAAAAAAAACATGTCCATCTTTAAGTTACTAATGTACATATGTGTACCAAATTTCAACTTAATTGGTCCAGTAGTTTCCGAGAAAATAGGCTGTGACAGACGGACAGACAGACAGACGCACGAGTGATCCTATAAGGAGTATAAGGGTTCCGTTGTTTCCTATTGAGGTCCTTCCAACCCACTGAAAAGCACAAAATATTTTTTTATATACCAGACCCCACCCCTATCCTTGTCCAGTCCCTATCCCGTCGTAAAGCCAATTTCTGCCAAAACGTAATTAATCCATACTATCCATACTATATTAATACTAATATTATATAATATTAATATTAAATTAAATATATATAATATTATAAAGGCGAAAGTGTGTCTGTCTGTCTGTTACCTCTTCACGCTTAAGCCGCTGAACCGATTTAGTTGAAATTTGGTATAGGGATAGTTTGAGTCCCGGGGAAGGACATAGGATAGTTTTTATGTCGGTAATCATCCCTGAAGAGAGTTCAAGGGGGGGTGGAATTGAAAGAGTTAATGAATTGCCTAATAATTGAAGCAAGCAATGCGCGAATTGAATCATTGCTATTAGAATTATCCAGGCGCCATACCTACTTTAGCTGCTGTCACTAATTCCACGCAGGCGAAGTCGCGGGCAAAAGCTAGTAATATTATAAATGCGAAAGTGTGTCCGTCTGTCTGTCTGTCTGTCTGTCTGTTACCTCTTCACGCTTAAACCGCTGAACCGATTTTCATGAAATTTGGTATAGAGATAGTTTGAGTCCCGGGGAAGAACATAGGGTAGTTTTTATCCCAGAAATCCCTCTTTAAGGGGGTGAAAAAGGGGGTGGATGTTTGTATGGGGAATCAACAACCTTTTCTTCAACAATTCTTCAACTTCTACTTCTCTAACTTCAACTTCTCCAACTCGAACTTTTCCAACCTTTTCAACGTCGTCAACTTCAACTTCTTCAACTTCTTCAACCTTTTCAACTTCAACTTTAACTTCTCCTACTTTAACTTCTCTAACTTCAACTTCTCCTACTTCTTTAACTTCTTCAACTTCATCAACTTCTCTAACTTCAACTTCTCCTACTTCTTCAACTTCTTCAACCTTTTCAACGTTTTCAACTTTAACTTCTCCTACTTATTCAACTACTTCAACCTTTTCAACTTCAACTTCAACTTCTCCTACTTCTTCAACTATTTCAACCTTTTCAATCTCTTCAACTGTAACTTCTCCTACTTATTCAACTACTTCAACCTTTTCAACTTCAACTTCAACTTCTCCTACTTCTTCAACTATTTCAACCTTTTCAACTTCTTCAACTTCAACTTCTCCTACTTCAACTTCAACTTCTCCAACCTTTTCAACTTCTACTTCTCTAACTTCAACTTCTTCAACTTCAACTCCTACTTCTTCAACTCGTCCTTCAACTTCTCTAACTTCATCTTCTCCAACTCGAACTTCTTCAACTTCTCCAACTTCTTCATTTTCTACTTCTATAACTTCAACATCTCCTACTTCTTGAACTTCAACTTCTCCAACCTTTTCAACTTCTTCAAGTTCTCCAACCTTTTCAACTTCTTCAAGTTCTCCAACCTTTTCAACTTCTTCAAGTTCTCCAACCTTTTCAACTTCTTCAAGTTCTCCAACCTTTTCAACTTCTTCAAGTTCTCCAACCTTTTCAACTTCTTCAACTTCAACTTCTTCAAATTCGACTACTCCAACCTTTTCAACTTCAACTTCTCCAACTTTTTTTTAACTTCTCCAACTTTTTCAACTTCCTCATTTTCTCCAACTTATTTATCTTCCTACTTCTTCAATTCATCCAACTTCTTCAAATTCTCCAACTTTTTCAACTTCTTCAACTTCGACTTCTCCAACTTCTTTAACTTCAACTTGACCAACTTCTTCAACTTCAACTTCTCCCACTTCAACTTCAACATCTCCTACTTCTTCAACTTCAACTTCTCCAACCTTTTCAACTTCTTCAACTTCTTCAAATTCAACTTTAACTTTTCTAACTCAAACTTAGTCAACTTTTTCAACTTCTCAAACTTCTTCAACTTCTCCAACTTTAAATTGTCCAACTTCAACTTCTCAAACTTCAACTTCAACTTCTCCAACCTTTTCAATTTCTTCAACTTCTCTAACTTCAACTTCTATTTCTTCAACTTCAACTTCTTCAACTTCGACTTCTCCAACTTCTTTAACTTCAACTTCTTCAACTTCTTCCACTTCTTCAACTTCAACATCTCCTACTTCAACTTCAACTTCTCCAACCTTTCAACTTCTTCAAATTCTCCAACCTTTTCAACTTCTTCAAATTCAACTTCAACTTCTCCAACTTCTTCAACTTCTCCAACTTCAACTTCTCCAACCTTTTTAATTTCTTCAACTTCTCTAACTTCAACTTCTCCTACTTCAACTTCAACTTCGACTTCTCCAACTTCTTCTACTTCAACTTCTCCAACCTTTTCAATTTCTTCAACTTCTCTAACTTCAACTTCTACTTCTTCAACATCAACTTCTTCAACTTCGACTTCTCCAACTTCTTTAACTTCAACTTCTTCAACTTCAACTTCTCCCACTTCTTCAACTTCAACATCTACTTCTTCAAGTTATCCAACCTTTTCAACTTCTTCAACTTCAAATTCAACTTCAACTTCTCCGACTTCTTCAACTTCTCCAACTCCAACTTCAACTTCTCCAACCTTTTTAATTTCTTCAACTTCTTTAACTTCAACTTTTTTTACTTCTTCAACTTAAACTTCGACTTCGCCAACTTCTTCAACTTCTCCAACTTCAACTTCTCCAACCTTTTCAATTTCTTCAACTTCTCTAACTTCAACTTCTCCTACTTCTTCAACTTCGACTTCTCCAATTTCTTCTACTTCAACTTCTCCAACCTTTTCAATTTCTTCAACTTCTCTAACTTCAACTTCTCCTACTTCTTCAACTTCAACTTCTTCAACTTCGACTTCTCCAATTTCTTCAACTTCAACTTCTTCAACTTCAACTTCTCCCACTTCTTCAACTTCAACATTTACTTCTTAGACTTCAACTTCTCCAACCTTTCAACTTCTTCAAGTTCTCCAACCTTTTCAATTTCTTCAACTTCAACTTCTCCAGCTCGAAATTCTTCAACTTCTTCAACTTCGACATCTCCAACTTCTTTAACTTCAACTTCTCGTACTTCTTGAACTTATACTACTCCAACCTTTTCAACTTCTTCAACTTCAACTTTTCCAACTTCTTCAAATTCGACTACTCCAACCTTTTCAACTTCTTCAACTACAACTTCAACTTCTCCAACTTCTTCAAATTCAACTTCAACTTCTCCAACTCGAACTTCTTCAACTTTTTCAAATTGTCCAACTTCTCCAACTTTAAATTGTCCAACTTCAACTTCTCCAAATTATTCAACTTTATCAACTTCTCCAACTTCTACAGCTTCTCCAACTTCTTCAACTTCTCGAACCTCCAAGTTGGAGTGGAGGTGGAAGTGATGTTAAGATAGAAAAATATGGTTGTCTGTAAAGTCGGTTTACGGACGATAATTTTGCGTGATAACGTCATAAGAAAACATTACCATTACATTACGTAACGTTACCATGGAGATCTGTCCACAACGTTACCATGGAGATTTGTCCACAACGTGACACTTTTTCGTGCATGCTACCGGTGTTCATCGATTTATAAGACGTTATTACGTCAAAATTAATAAATCAATAAAAGAAAATAATATCTTAATTTCGTTACAAATAAAGAAAGTTCGCATTTTTGACTAATTGTAATTAGTCATCCATTTTGGGGGCGAAAAGAAGGATGTAATAAAAAGCAGATTTGTTTAAAAATTATGGTACCCAAATTACTAATTCCACGCAGACGAAGTCGCGGGCAAAAGCTAGTACCTAATAAGCAAATTAATAACCACCCGGGTAATTGTGTACTTAGTTTTTGATGGCGGTGCCAATTCAAAATCCCAGTAAACCAAAATTTTAGACAACGAAGAACGCTGCACTTACTTGCATAACCACATAAAGACATAGTTTACTCATAATTTAAATACGAATTTACTAAAAACCGTGTCTGCGTGCGGCCATGGCGATCGTGGAGTGTCTCCCTAGTCGGACAAGGCCGCCGCGCCGCGCCGCGCCTTCGCCGCGTTCATGTGTGAGTAGGACACACCTATACGTATCGACGTTTTGTTTCACCTCGCCGCGCCGCGCCGCGCCGCTTCGCGTCTAAATCGCTCATGTGTGAGTAGGACACACCTATACGTATCAACGTTTTGTTTCTTCCTCGCCGCGCCGCGCCGCGCCGCGCCGCGCCGCGCCGCCGTCGCGAGTTGTTCGCTTACGTAAGACGTAGCGTAGGATGTCTTTCAGTACTATTACGTTTATATTGAACTTCAACAAGTTTTTCAACGGTTACATTTTGTCGAAATTCATCTAGCCATAACATGAATATGGTGCGTCATATCAAAAAAATGAATATAACCTTTTTTGTTAACAATTTAATAAGAATTATTTCTTTCATTGACACATTTTTCCTATATTGTATATTTTCCCCAATAAATGAAAAAAACTGTGAACCGGGACATATTTCAAGCAAAAAGGGGGGGTTGCGGCAGGGGGTGGGAAGGGGACGCTAGCGTGCGTAAAGCACCACACCCAAAGGTATCATACTACATTCATAAAAGGCTGGCTATAATTAGTTTTTGAAAAAACACAATTTGACCGAATCATGTACTACCTTACAGAAAGGACACTTCCTACAAAACCGAAGTTCAGCGATTCAGGATCGAATCATGATATCCCTTTCTAACTCATGGCATGGTATCCCGTTTTGACAACATTCAAGTAAATAATTATCTTATCTGTGGTCGTGCAAAGGGACGTCAAGTTGTATCAACCCTAATAATGGCTCGGAGCAATGCTGAGCCCCCCAAAGGGGGAGGCCTATGGTCAGCAGTGGACGTCTTATGGCTGAGATGATGATGATGATGAATGCTGAGCCCATGGGCGGGACAGAAATATAACGATACTTAGAGATAGGTTCAATGTACGAAATTCCTTGTGGTAGGCAAGCCCCCTTTTTTTACGGTGATGCATAAATATGCGGTCACTAGTATTAGAAAAAAGTATCAATTGCTGAGTTCTCCCATCTTGTCATTAAACTTTGCCCCCAAAATTCCGATATCTGTGTATGAACTACTGCTAATTCTTTTTCGCGTTTTCGTGGTTGGCTCCAACCATAGTAAATGTTTGAATACTAAAACTCCCGTGACACATACATATTAAATTATATTAAAACGGGTCATTCACGTATTTTAAGTCGAAAATTGCTCGACATCTTCCACTCCATGACCGAGGAGCATCATCGAGAGCACACGTCGATGCAACGCAGTTTGCAATTCTCTACTTTAAATACGTCAGTGACGTGTTTTAATATATTTAAATGGTAAATTTAATGTCGTTCATGACCTATCATATGTACAGTCGACGACAAAGATATGTTTACACTTTTCGCCTAATTACAAAGGAGTAAGGTGCAAAAGTGTAATCATATCTTTGACGTCGACTGTACATAATATATTCACCTATAAAGTATGGTCAGACATAACAAAATCACCCTGCTTGTGGCAGGAACGGCTTGAGAAGGGTATTAAGTGATTTACTCTCAGACACTTGGAGACGATTGCGGCTGACTGGCCTGTATCCAATATAGAGGGGACAATGTTCGGTGCAAGAGAATCTGTTAAACTTTAGTTCATTATTTATTGTTTCTTCTACTCGTTTGGGGTCCAACTGAAAAATCTAATTATTATAACCATTAGGGTCAGGTGGGTCAGGTCAAAAAAGTTTAAAAAAGAGAGGGCATAAATTAGCATTTCTCTATATAATTTAATACCTATGTAGGTACGTTTATATTATATATAGGCAATGGCTTTGAAACCTCATAAAAAGAAAAAAAATGCTATATTTCGTTTTTTTTTTTGAGATAAAGGAGGCAAACGAGCAGACGAATCGACGAAGAATAGTAAGCGATTACCGTCGCTCATAGACATCAGCAACACCAGAGGGGGTTGTAAATGCGTTGTCAGAATTTAAAATGGGAGTATCTTAAAGGTTTGAAGGTCGTATCTGTTCGGAAATACAGTTTTCAATCCAATGCCAAGCCACTAAGGAAACTTTGTTCATTCATTACGTTCCATAAATACTAACGGCGCAAACAAGATGCTGAATAATACACAAGATGGCCGCGAGTAAAAATGGCTTGTCCGTGTCTACATACATTTTTAAGCTTACTGCCGAAAGCTTTAAGAGGTCCCCTTTTTCCTGGATATTTACATTATGGAAAATATTTCTACATATTTATATCGTAAATTGACCACTGCCTGTTTGTATGTCTGTGCCTATTTAATTATTTTTATGTCTTTCCCATCACGGAACAATGGTGTTCCGGACCTTTGGGAGGCGTGCGCGGAGCCGAAGCCAACACGTAGAGCCCCTTTTGACACTTTAATGAAATGTAAGGGGTACACCGAGCGGATGCTGCCCTTGCCCGTGTCATGGGACGCACGCAGAGGTAGCACCCGCCAGGGTGTAAGGGCTATTGAGAGTTGATGGAATCTAAAATGAACTAGGTTATTGGGTGAAAGCGATGGACTAAGTACTGAGCTATGGGGTAAAAAACCGGACGCCTGCCTAATAAAACGGTATGCAATTTTATTTCCGGCAGACGGTGACTCGCCCTCACAAGATGGGCCCCCACAAAAAGCGACATCTAGGATGGCTCAAGGGCAACACCGGTGTGAGCGGCTCAGGGGTGTCGAGAGGTGTGCGCCGCTTTCTACCCAGTGGCTTTGTTTACATTTTTCGCCTTGTTACAAAGGAGTAAGGTGCAAAAGTGTAAACATATTTATGACGTCGACTGTACTGTATATCTTCAAACTAACCTATTTAACTACTCACCACTAGAAGAGCACTCGAAGAATCGGCCAGAAACTTGAGCCCACAAACAAATCTGGGTCAGGCGAAGGGCGAACCAGCCCGTCATCAATACTAGACCCGATTTGGCTAAGTTTCGACAGAGTGGATATACAGTAATCCGTCTACAAAGGTATGGTATATCTACAAGAGTTTCAAACAATGGACCAAAAGAATGTTTAAAGACGTGTATTTATAGCAAGCAGGCCTAAAAGTAACTAGTTATTATTTGCATAGCATTCAAAGGGCGTTTCGACAGAGTAGATTTACAGCAGTTCATCTAAGAAAGTATAGGTATCGGCCTCAAAAGTTTAGGTTAGGTATCGGCCTCAATTGCCGGCTGTCAATGTCATTGTATGAGCGGGTCAGCAATATAACTAATCGCGTGCGATAGAGATAGGAACAGGCGGTTCAATGTACGAAATTCCTTGCGATAATCGTCTTTTCTTTAATAAAGGCTACATTTTTAACCGACTTTCTAAAATGGTTACCAATAGTCGAAATCGGTTAGGTAGGTAACGGTGACGTAGTGAACAGTGGGAACAAGCAGGGCTTTACGCAAGCTTGACAGTTAACACGTCTCGTCTAGCTCCGGACTTACTCTTACTTACGTCTGTCCGGATAATAATTTATGGTTCGGTGAATTAAGTTGAGGCAGAAAAAGTTTGGCGATGTCCTTAGAATCCTACTGCATACATGTCGGAAGACATGTCATGACATCTTTAATACTAGGTACTTGAAACGAAGTGGAAGACATAACTTCCAACACTTCGTTTCAATCATAATGTGTAACGGGTAGAACCTGCGTTGAAAAGTCGGAAAAAATACACAAAATAGGCTCTCGGCACGTCACTGTGAGTCCGTAGCATCAAGCACTGATTAACAGTCCGCCGGACGGTATCAGCCTGTCAGTTAGAACAAAATTTTGACAGTTCCGAACAACTGACAGGACGATACCGTCCGGTGGACTGTTAATCAGTGGGCCCCTTCACAGTTTTTTGGGCAGCAGTGTGGCTGATTCCACAACCAAGAAATCGCTGAGATTTGACGCTGATGTAGCAAATCTAATACCTACTTACCTTTAAACGAGAAATTCTTCTTTATTTATTTATTTATATATCTAATACCTTTAAACGAGCAATTCTTGGTTATAAAAAAAAAATAATTAAGAACTAAAATTAAAAACTAAAATTAAAACTAAGCTTAAAAATAAAACTATAAATAGAAAATTTGCCCCAAATCGCCGTCTATTGGCAACGTGCCCAGAAGGCTGGCAGCATTGCCACGTTGTATGGCAATGCTGATCCGCTGCGCTATACTCTAAATCATAATTCGATTCCAATAAAAGTAAGACAATGTTGACCCTTTTTACTAGCGCGTCTTGTATTTATGTAAAAAAAGGTAAATGAAATTACTTTTTTTAAACCGTAGGAGTCAAATTACCAATGAATAAATTATCTTAGCGTATTTATTTATAAACAGGAATTTACTATTTTACAAACAAATTATTGCAGTGGCAACATTGTCTTACTTTTTTTGGAATCTAATTATGATTTAGAGTTTAGATATGACCCAGCCCTCTGGTCACGCGTCAACTCGACTAACCTGCGGCTACATTCGTTGAAAACCCTGTGGGCGCTTTATTTATTTATTTATTTTTATATATATTTCGGCGATCTCGGAAACGGCTCTAACGTTTTCGATGAAATTTGCTATATGGGGGTTTTCGGAGACGAAAATTCGATCTAGCTAGGTCTTATCTCTGGGAAAACGCGCATTTTTGAGTTGTTATATGTTTTTCGAGCAAAGCTCGGTCTTCCAGATATTGTTGTGAAACAGAATAAAACAATTCGTATTGAATTGGTTTCCGCTTATTTGTGGGTAAAACAACAATTTATTGCCTTGCTAACAGACTGGATTATATTTTTATAGAGAAAGTTTGAGTTGTTTATTTGTTAAGGATTGTTTTATGGTCAACAGGATGGAGGTTTGTAGGCTGGATAGAGTAATAGGAAAACTTTTAGGCCGTTATATAAGAGTTGTTACGAGATGAGGTCGATAAATACCTCCTCAATATTTCCTTTATATAAGCTAGCTTCACATGATGGTCCAACAGTTCCTTCAAGACTCGTTTCTTTGGGCGTGATTCAAAAAATGTTTAATATATACATTTTTACTTATATTTCCTATCTTATTTCCTTAATGCTCAGAGAAGTCTACTAGCAAAATCACAAAGTTTTAAGTGATGAAAAAAACCATCGAGGTAGGATATATATGCGTTGATAACTTAAGTAATTGGTTAGAGTTGCAATGCAAGTTCAAATTTTGCTTGGCGCCGGTTGCAGGGAGTTTAGATATTTTTTAATTTTTTTAAATTAATATCGACTGCTGTTTGATTTCTGTGCTTTGTAAGATCTCAACCGGCTCAAGGTAAGAAGTGACACCGAATTCAAATTCCTTGATAGTACGTATATCAAAAGTAACTTAAAACTGTCCTGAATTTCTTCAGAATATCATTTCGGCTCTGGCGGAATGGTGGTCTAAAAGCCCGCGAGGCCTACTTTGCAGTTTAGAATTTTAAATGACTGCTCAAAGGCACACATAACGGTCAGTGCCACAGATAAGAAAAATGGCGTATTACATTTATAGAGCGCTCGTAGAAAGGAGAAAATTAAAGTGTGGACACCAAACAATCTGGTCATGCTTGATATGCTAAATCTTTTAAATGAATCCCTTTTTTAATACATTTTACCTCTGCTTGTGTTTCTGTTTTCTTTTATTGAGTGTGCAATAAAGGGTACCTAAATATTTGTATTGTATTGAACGTGGATTAAGTACAGCGCAAATTCCTAGTTTGACCTTAATTCTAGATTATATTTTCGTTACAAAAGCGGAAATCACAACAAGCGGACATCTAAAATCGCATCCGAATCAAATCTATTTTTATTATTCGACCTCAATAACAACTCGATGTTCAATGATAAACAATACAATATAGGGCAATGTTACATCTCATCCCCTCATGTGTACGAAGCAAATGTGATCTTGGATTATCTTCTCAATAGTATTATACTTATATCTTATGTGAAGGGTACACGGAAAGAAAATGTCTAGTCACTGTGACAACATTTTGAGTTATCGGGTTTGAAACGAGCGATGTAGGTAATTACAGACAGAAGTTGTTGTGGCATAAACGAGTGTTTGAGAAAATGAATCATCGATAAATCTGTTATCGATAAGTCTGTAATAGATTAATAATTAAGAGATGTAACTAATGTTTTCTACTTGTTGTAAAGTAACGACAAATTTTAAGAACGCATTGCAATTACCAGCTGGAATATACTTTCATTATTACTATATTTAGTGTACCTACTTAAACATAAAAACATAAACTGTAGTATACTTACAGTGCCAAAATCAAATTGCCAACGTGTAGGTACTTGTGTTCAAGGTTAAGTCACTCTAGTTACTTCTCAAGTTTCAACTAAACCAACGAAAATAGAAAGCCAGAAAATAGAAAGATACATGTAACTACAAAATCAGAATAACAAACTTTAAAGCACCCCCGAGACTTGAGCGATTGCTTCGTCGAACTAAAATTACATCGCTCCCAAGAGATGGCGCCACTCTCAGTTCGAAATTGGAATCTCAACTGCCAATTGTTCTTTGCAATGGACGTTTCGATTGATTTGAAGGCCTCAATATTTTACCACACCGGTCAGCTATCTAACCCTAAATCTTATTTTTAGAGTCGGACCACACTAAGTTTTCGTACAAAGTGCTACCTCGCCAGTAAACAAAAAAACCTCAGATCATTTATATTTGTCGTCCTCGGCTTTGCCTCGGTTGACAACTACATGAGGTCTGGAACATTCCTTACTTTACTGCTATAGGCATGTAATGAATATAAAAATTCCTTATATTATCATTTCATAGCCAGAAATGAATGGTCAAAAGATCCCGTGAATCATTTGGTCGGTTTCTTTTAAGGAAATTTCACAAAATGTTCATTAACAAAAAGGACAAGAGCCCGAAAAAAATACATTAAAATCAGCGTATTTCTCGCGCAACATTAATTTCGTTTAGAAGATGACACTTCCAAAGAAAATGTTTTTGCACGAGAGCATTAAGTGGTGTTTTTTAGGGTTCCGTACCCAAAGGGTAAAACGGGACCCTATTACTAAGACTCCGCTGTCCGTCCGTCCGGCCGTCTGTCAGCAGGCTGTATCTCGTGATCTGTGATAGCTGAAATTTTCACAGATGATGTATTTCTGTTGCCGCTATGACAACAAATACTAAAAACACAATAAAATAAAGATTTAAGTGGGGCTCCCATACAACAAACGTGATTTTTGGCCGAAGTTAAGCAACGTCGGGCGGGGTCAGTACTTGGATGGGTGACCGTTTTTATAGATAATGGTACGGAACCCTTCGTGTGTGTGCGAGTCCGACTCGCACTTGCCCGGTTTTTTTATGCACAATATACTTGTCTTTTATAAATTATTGCACACAAAAGTTTGGGATGATGGATGGTATAATTTAAGTACTTACCTAATTTCTCAACTGACAAGGAGAAGATAATATTTTAGTTACAGTGTTGATAAAACCACCGAACTAATAACTTTAAAAGTGTTAACTATAACAGTTCGTTTTTTTAGCATTAATTAGAAAAATACTACTTACTTAAAATCAGTAACTTACTTATGAAAGCAAATCGTGTAAATAATCGTATATGATTCATAATTGTTACATATTTGCCGTGACTTATTTTTCAAAAGTGTTTTTCAATACACACGTCAAGATTATCAAACTGCACAACGGGACTTAATCGCGTATTTAAGTTTTAAGATTTACCTCCGACGTTTCGAGGACGGCGTTGTCCCCGTGGTCTCGGAGAAGACTGGCTCAAGTTGACATCAACATCTTCTAGCCGCGCGAGTTTTTCGAACTACCCGCACTTGGTCTTGTTTATCAGTTTGAACGTTTTGCGCACTAGGGATGTCACTCTGTCGACACACAACACTAACGATATTCGATTTATCGACTGTCGATATTCGTTTCCGCTTACATTTACTAATGACTGGATTCCATGTGGATGAGATCTTAAAACCCTCGTCCCGATTAAAATTGCAATGTTTTTTGATTTCAATGGCTTCCCGCACTTTTCTACTGTAGAAATGGCGATCCGTGGAGAGGATTTTAGGGTTATGCAGCTCAATCCAGTGGTTTGGTCCTGACTCCAGCAAATGCTCAGCCACCGCAGACTTGTTGACCTGACGATAACGGAGGACGAGGACGAGGAGGAGGACGGACGTCGGAGGTAAATCTTAAAACTTAAATACGCGATTAAGTCCCGTTGTGCAGTTTGATAATGTTTAATACACGTCAAGATTGTTTACCATTTCCTTTTTTCTAATGCTAAAAAAACGAACTATATAGGGCAAGTGTCAGTGATACGTATCATATATAGTATATATACGTGTCAGAGTCATGTAGAATGTAGACCGTTATTTCAGAATAAAAGGTACATTTTTTTGGTATTAGTTTTCTTCGACTCTTAAGAGCGGCAAATTGTAGTATGGCCAATTGGCCACCGTGTTAAATATGTGTAAAATTGTATTTTAGAAAAGCCACATTCTTGAGACGTCATCAACTGAAAGTGACTGTCGAAAATTGCGTCTCAAAAAGAAACTTCTTATGTGTCCTGTAATTTCAGGGTCCACGTACAAAAAATACTACGAGAACAGAACTAATACAAAAATATATTCGTTCTCGCAGTGTGTGCGTTTTTCCCATTTAAACCCGAATGCACTCAAACTCCCAAGCTGTGTACAGTGCACTTGAAAACGGCGTGCATTTTACTGGAATTGAAAAATGATCCTGCATTTATAATTTTAGATGTAATAAGCTATTAATGCATATGAATTTTATTAATTTAGCAGTATTTACAAGAGATAAGTAAAACGAAATTAAAAATAATTCCCTACTCTGAATAATAAAGATATTTCATATTTTATTGAACTTATAGATTTCTTTCGATTTCAATGAATTGTTGCAGGACTTGCAGGAAATGTCAAAACCAAAGTTATTACACTTATTACCTATTAACATTTACTTTCCTGCTTGTGAGGAAACCTGCATACATCTGCGAAGAAATTCATAGGTGTATGTGAAATCCCCAATCCGCATTGGGCTATAGCCCTAGGCTAAAGCCCTCTCGCGCATGAGAGCGCGCCTGTGCCCAGCAGCAGTGGGACGTATACACGGTGTGGCCTGTAACACGAGCAAAGAATTAAAACATAGATTGTACTCCTCAAACGGTGGCACTTTTGTTCAACAACTTTTAAAAATTATGAAGTATTTAGACTCCCTATTTTTCATACAAAATAAATATTATCTTCAATGGACGCCATCGCCACGCCATATTAGTGTGATTGACGTTGCTTGTCACGCCTTAAACATAACAAAATTCGCAATACATTGCGTCTTAGAATAAATATTAAAGTGTAATAAAAATCAAACCACAAGTTATTTTTAAAAGTCGCTGAACAAATGTTGGTCAGTATGAGGAGTACAGCCTACAGTTTAATTTTTTGCTCATGACTGTTACAGGCCACACCCGGTATATATACTTATATAGGCTGTTTTTTTTATTAATATTATTGACATTTACCTACTTCAGTTTAAGGCAGTCATACTTCAGCAATATACGACTTTTAGGTACGTACTTATTATGATTTTTAGATTATTTTTACAATTTCATATTAGGTAGTTTAGAAATTAACTAAAAGTTTGGTAGAGCATAGGCTAGTAACCCAGAGTTCAAGTCTCGCCTGAGACAGTGAATAAAAAATTAAAACCAAAATATTACTTTGCTAATCCGCGCGTTTTTGCTTTTCGCGGATTAGCAAAGTAATATTTTGGTTTTAATTAGTATGGATTTCCGCAAAGTAACGCCTGATTCTATTCACTATTTGAGACAGTGAATTTTTTCACTTTTGATTTATTTCTTTAAGCTTACTAGGATCGTTTGCAGACATTACGGCTTAATGCAAAATTATTTCATAGTAGTTAAAGTGCAGATTAAATCCGATTATAACCTTAATGGTAAAAGTATGTACTTTAACCTTCAAACTTACAAGGGTTGAAAACGCCAAAGTATTGCAATAATTGAAAAACCAGCTGCGTTGTTTCAAGGGAAGGTATTCCGTACACCACTTATATTTTGCGGGGCAAACTTTTTATGAAATACCTCTATGAATAATAGCAGTGTTTCGAAGCGTAATTTATGTAAGCCGTAGTAAAATGCAAATAACGTTAAATACTTAAATTCCTTATAAGTATGTACGTTTCTTGGAAATAACGTTGTTTTTGGAAAACGTTTGCGAGAACATAAGAATGTTTAAGAAATTGACTCCAGTGGCCGTTCGAGTTGATTTATATGCTTATATTTGAGCTAGAATTATTCAGGCAAATTAATGAAAGGTATTTAGACTATTTAGCTTGATAAGAATCCTGATTGCATTTCAAAATACGTTAGCTCGAAGAAAAGATACTCTAGGTTTGAAGTAAGTAAATTAATTTATAAAAATGAAAATTTGCTTATATTTCAAGAATATTTTACGCTGTCCATCGCAATCCAACGCGGCAACGTAGCGAGCGTGATAGGCACCTTTATGACGGGGACAGCTCGCGGCGGGTTACAGTAGGAAGATATTTATACATGTTTAGTTGTGAAATTTTGTAGGTACATATGTATAAACATTTAATTTTGTGTGTCATTTACATCGAACTTGGTTCTATTTTAGCAGCTGTGTGTCAATTTAGCATGATTGAATAAACATATCAATGAGCATATTTTAGGCCGTGGACCATAAATCAAAGCGATTCATATATTGCGCTCGGACAAATGTATGAACGTCCAATTTGCGGCCTAAGATGAAAATAGGATAATAATTATGAAAAGTTAATATCAGAACTTCCATACTAATAGTTATTTGTACAACAAGAGATCAAAGTTTGATATTTCTTCGAGTGCTTATTTTGAGTCCCGTGCAAGCGAAAGATTCTATAATAGATTCACGAGCGTAGCGAGTGAATCTAATTTAGAATCTTGAGCGTAGTAAGGGATTCAAAAGCGCACGAGATGTAAATAACTTTGATCTCGTGTAGTACACAAAATTTTTCACCCTAAGCAGTGAGAACATACCTAGAGGGACAGAGATAATAGAACCCAAGTATATCGAACTTGTATTAGACCCCGCATGTTGAAATGACATTTGACTATAAAGATCACTTGAATGTCATTTTGCCTCACTCAGTGAGCAAAATCGCATTTTGCTCACTGAGTGAGACACACTCTGTGAGCAAAATGCGATTTTGCTCACTGAGTGAGACAAAATGACTCAGTGAGCAAAATCGCATTTTGCTCACTGTTTTTAAGAAGCAAAGTACCCTTGTTCGAGCTGCTGAGGTGAAAAACAATTTACTACACAGGAGCCATAATAAACAGTAAGTTATTGCTCCTAAGTTGAACAAAATCTAGAATGCAATAATCAGTAGTATCATAAACAAAACAATATAAAACTGCCATCATTTTGAGATGCCGGACTCTTATAGTTTATGAATACTTAAACCCTGTTATTATATTACGTTTGTGATTTTAATAATGTTATAAAACTTTATTGCCTACATTCACCTTCGTCGAGTTTGTGACCATCGCTGAAATATTACCCATTAAGTAATAATGATATTACCGATACAAAAGCCACAGAAGATTATTTTACAGTAGCTTAGCTCCATGTAAAATTATAAAAGTACTTGCCAATTGTTTTCAACATGCAACTGAGAGTTTATTAAACAAAATCGTATTGTAGTTCTGTTTTATGAAATAAACTTAATTTTGGTTAGTACCTACCTATATAACGTCAATGTGAGCATGTAAAGTTAATTGCTGAAAAGGCAGTCATAGGGTAAGAACTTTCGTATGTGTATACTTTAAGTAGCTCATCAGACACAGTCAGAAAGGAAGAGCTTTACTCCTTCTGCTCTTCCAATCTTCTGTAAGCGGAGTAGGTATGTGGATAACCTCCTGAGACTGAATGTACATTACAGTGTACATATTCGTGCAATCTAATTTGAACCTTTCATGAACCAAATAAAGTAGCATTTCTTTTGTTTCATTGCTTTTTAAAACAAACGATATTCGTTCTAATTTACTTATAGAATAAGGTTCAACTTAAAAATTTAAAACTTTATATGGTGGGTCTTACGAGGATAAATAAACGTAACAGTTAAACGTGACGGAAGAGCTTGTAAACTGTCTTCCCTTACAATACAATACAAATCCTCTTTATTGCACAACCTCAAAAACATTTACAGACACACACATAAGTAATACATGAAGACGGAGGTAACAACAGGCCCTTATAGATGGTCTTGAAATAAAATGCAATGAAATACCTATGTTTATTGCGAGAACATAGAGTTTGATTGATACAATCGCAGGTGTTAAAATAAAAGTAGTCCTTGTGTTCTACCCTATGTTTTTCTCCACATTTACCTTTGTTGTATAATTATTTACTCCCCAGTAATAACATTTTCTAGACAGTTTAACTTTTGAGAAAAATTACAAGTTACGAAAAGCAATTTAAGCACAGTCCAATTGTTACGAGTACAAACACTCTCATTAAATGTTGAATACATAATATGTGACTTGGACCGGTGTTGGCTGCCAAGTACTCTGCAGTCAATGATGCTTCAAACACAAGCGGTAAAACTTTAAGCAAAACATTTTACATACGAATACTTTATGAAACTTTGAAAAGTAAAGCTTGAGGAAGTTTTGATAGTTCATTTGGTAATTAGGTGAGCCAGTGACCCAGACCTGCGAGGTGGACACCAAGGTCGTATTGTCACCAACGTTATACATACGTATGCAAAATGTTACCTCATTTAAGTTGAAAAGTTTTGAGTCGGGATTTTTTAAATTTTTTGTTTAATTAGATTAAAACATTTGCAGAACAAATAAATATCTAATACAACTATATAATAGTTAACACATTACTCGTACACTATTGACAAAAAATCGAGTAAAAGGGCTGTTTATTTTTTTCATTTGGTTTGCCGCCAAATTTTACCGAAATATGACGATAAAAAAATTGAACAACAAAATAAGTCTAATCTACGTTGTCAAGTATTAGCTTATTATAGATAAGGCTCTGGTAATTATCAAGTTTTCTGTGATATTGCCAGCCACTACACAGCATTCCGAGAACAAATAAAAATAATGGATATCCCGATAAGAATGGCCGTCACAGTAAGATTCCTGCCAAAAGTCGTATCCATCATTTATAGTCCATGAGCCGAACATAAAATTCTCGATACTAATAATGATGCGGAACAGTCAAATCAACTGACTGTATTTTATTTTACAAATGAATTTTTGCGTTTTGCAGACTTTCCGGCCAATTCGAGTTTTAATTATTCGATCTGTTTCCGGTATAGGTACTGATCTGTCAGTGTCAAAAGTGACGGTTTTGGCTGGAGAAATGTCACTTGACACTGACAGATCAGTATCATATCGGAAACACACTGTCTTGTACTAACCGTACAATTTAGTCGTATTTAGCTCCTAATACCTTGATACAGGCGAAATAGTCCCACTGGACTGAAGCCACAATTTTAAAAGAATGAATGAATGAAGATCGAATAACTAAAACTCGAATTGACCTGTTTGATATAAAAGGAGAGAGGCTTAAAAGTTGGAGGCGCTACAGATAAAAAAAAATAATTTTCTAAATAATCGATATCGACCGATAACTGGGAAATTTCTCATCAGATTTCCTTTCAAACTGGCAGACTTTTGAGGTCGAAAGTGGCTTTAAAGATGAATAGCGTTATTCATAAACGAATTATAAGAATCAAATAGCTGCTATCAATCGTTTTTGTCTTAAATCTAATCTCTAATCTAATCTGTTATTTGACCTAGGTCTTTGTAAGAAAGGTATAAAACATAAATTAACTAAATAGAGGCTTGTGAAGTTACATGAATAAGGTGGTTAGATAAAATGTATTATTATAGTTGCTAACAGAGAATTCATCTAACCAGGGTTTAATTCTTGAGCATAAGCACTTTTCCAAGTTACCTCATTATATTGATCACTCAGATATTACATAATTTATGACGTAGCTAAAGTTACTTTTATCCCTCCGCCTACAAAGACGATAGTTGCCAAAAGATTGTATCCAATATTTTACCGAGTTCAAGAAAGTTGGGGTCGTTAGGTGTGTGCGTGTTTCACTATAGTTACCGGTGAGAAAATTGCGAGATTGAACTCACGGTACTTTTATAATGAGCGTTCCATGACCGCGTCTGAAATGGACGTAAATTTTGAAGCTTATATGTACATAGTGCTCGTAGTTTGTACCAGGGATGTAACGGATGTGGTTTTATCGGAACCGAAAACGGAAACAGATGTTTTCAATTTAGTTTAACGGAACCGAAAACGGAAACGGAAACGAAAACGGAACCGGAACCAGAATCGGAGCCTGACTTTTTAACGATGTAGTCGTTTTCTCCTTTCTAGAATAAACTTTCAGACAAAGTTTACACTTAGCCGTGTCCCCACTAACTTCATCAAAATAGTTCCAAATCGAACTTGATTTCGGCTTCATTGTGCGTTTTTTTACACACTAACATTCACCACACACACTACACACAGTCAGTAGTCAGTACACAACAGAACACATACGATTTTAATTTTAATAACACGAATAAAATGTACGCCACCGCCGCGCGAAGCATTGACATCCGTTATAACTTCCGTTTCAAACATAACGGAACCGGAACAGAAACGGATGTGTAATACCAAACGGAAGTTCCGCCTTAACGGAAACGGAACCGGAGCTCCGTAACATCCCTGGTTTGTACACAGATGAAATAAGGCGTTCCGTGAACTAAAGATTTCCTTTTGTAGGATTGATCCCAAGGCCCCCAATTTTAGGGGCGGGGGGGAGTCTCAACTCTATCTTGATACCTAGGTAAATATTTACATCATTAAAATGTAAGCTACTAGGCCAACTTTGGTGTCGTTTTCTTATAAATGGGGGATGCTGCATTCATTTCCAATATATATCCACTGGTAGTACCTAATTTATTTTCGTAACTTAACGAATAAAGAAAATAAATAAATAAATATTATAGAGACATTCTTACACAAATTGACTAAGTCCCACGGTAAGCTCAAGAAGGCTTGACTGTGTTGTGGGTACTCAGACAACGATACATATAATATACAAATACTTAAATACATAGAAAACATCCATTACTCCACAAGTCCACACAAATAAGTGCCCTTACCAGAATTTGAACCCAGGACCATCGGCTTCGCAGGCAGGGCCACTACCCGCTAGGCCAGACCGGTCGTCAAAAAATAGGGATAAAATTATATACATATTTCTTGTCCCACATTGGGATTGTGTATTCATTCCGTCCAGAACCAGGAGCACAATTGAGCACTGAAGAGCTCAATTTTATTCCAAAGTAACTAAAAAAAGTCGGCCTTAATCCGATCTTCGCTTGCCGGGTAAAAATATTCCTCGCTTCAAGACAATTTTAACTAACCAACTAATTACGTTTAACTAACTGCAGAATTCTATTTTTAAAATAATTTAATAATCATACCGTCACTAACGGATTAGCTCTCGAATGGAAACGAAACTTTCCCGTTTCTATTTTTCGTTCCTTAAAAGAGCCCATGTTGGTTAAAAATGAGAGTGATTTAAGACTTTTTGTTGATGTGACATTTGGTAGCGGAAAAATACTAATGAACCAAAATTGGTTCTCGTTGCCAAACGACCATTCGCCTCAAATTACGTATAGACTAATCACGTGGTCTTCTTTCTGCCATCACTCTACGCGACAACATTTCTATTAACCACTTAGATGGTTGGCAGTCCTTAACTGTGCGTTTTTCCAAACAATTCCTGCTGCGCACAGCTAAACTGTGGAATGAACTATCGCCCGGGGTATTTCTGGACAGAATTCTTGTAGGTTTAAAGGTGGTGGTTGTGGTGGTGGTTGGTGGTTTGCAGGTGTCCATGGGCGACGGTGATTGCCTACCATTAGGCGATTCGTCTGCTCATCCAATATCATAAAAAATGACGAATTGCTGACCTTGTAATGCCTTGACTACAGATGTAGTGCATAATTGTTTTCCATCGTATTTTCTCGGTAACGTTCGTATTTGTCATGCTACTTCAGTCAACCTCAGTTCTTTTTGTATCGAGACTGACTGAAATAGCAAGACACGTTCGTACCGTTCCATGAAAATTTGGAAATCATAAAAATTTTAATTCTTTATTTTTATGACGCTTTCGTTTTTTCTTTACGCCATATTTTTCTTTTATGCTGCTTTTAAACTCAAAATAACTATTAATTTATTTTTCACTTACTTTTTTATTATGTTTTTTTTTCTCTATATATATATATATATTTATATTTTACTAATATTTAATGTCACTCCCTAAAGGCCTTGGCAGAATAACAGCGTTGGAATTTGCCTCGTTTGCAAATTGCAACAATATGCTGAGACAGGGCCTTTTCCCTACGGCACACATTGCTGGACCCAAGTGTGTATTCTTTTCTGTTTTTTTTTTTCATGTGTATATAATTTCTTTGTTTTGTTGTTCTAATTATCTTATTTCTTTCATCTTATTGTCCTGTGTATGTGTGTTTTATGGAATAAATGTCTTTCTTCTTCTTCTTCTTCTTCTTAAAAATACAATGAAAAATAAGTATGCACTACATCTGTAGATACTTGGTTTTCCTGAGTCAAATACTTGCTAAGCGATGTCATTTCTAGCGCTTTTTCGAGTGTTCGGAGGTAATTGGTCGCCGGAATTAGTTCTTTTGTAAGCCTTTTTCTTTGGGCATTTGAATGCAACGGACTTTGAGATGGAATCCGATTTGGCTGAACGCAGAATAAAGATACGGTTCGGTAAGTGTTCTCTGTGTTTATTTTTCATACCATCCAAAAGTACACAAACTAATTTTTATCAAGTAGACACGTCTGCGAGCGATAGTTCTACTCGAATTTAAACTGTTGTGAGACATACTGACTTTGAATAATTTTACGATTTAGACTCACTTGTTTTAAATACTTAAAAAACACAACAAGCAAGCGAGTGACTTTTTTAAAACAAGTGAGTCTAAACCGTAAAATTATTTAATGATAGTTCTACTTCCTCTTCGCTCAAAATACTTCGCAAGTTCTGGTTTTGCCGGAAGCAGTGAATTTGTGGCATGTTTGTTTTTTCATCATATCTCGTTGGCAAACAAGTACACGGCCTGCACACTTCTATTTTTGTTGGATGGTTTTCCTAATATTTTGGTGGATAAATATTTACAGCTACTGATAGGTAGTTTTAGTAGGTTGTCTCAAGAGTCTGACACTTCTTCTACCTAGCGTTATCCGTCCGTTATACGGTCCGCTTTCCTACTTGCTTTCCTCCACTAAGAGTTTGAGACTTGTTTAAAAGAAATAACGATCAAGATTTTGTAAAAAAAAAACTTTCCTGCCGTTTAAAACAAATGAAAGTGCCAAAAATATTTTAGAGTGAAACTCGGAAATTCACGAAAATATATACCTTTTATGCCTGAAACTATTACTAAGAAATTAGTAATATCTTTTTACCACAGCGTATATAAAGGCTCTGTTTTATTAGCACTTAACATGATAAGTACCTACTGGGAACATTAGACACATGCCTCACCAAGAAGATAATGCCTAAAGTACTGAAATTACAATAAAATCCCTATATTTTTACAGGCACCTGAAAAAGGCGTAAAAATACCATTTTGCGTACACTCATAAAAAGAAATCCACTGTATAAAAGAAAGGCTGGTACAATTGTGGTTACAATAAAATAAATTACAACTTACGCTGAAAAGAACGCTGGAATTATACAGATCAAGATATTTCAAGGAATGTGGAATGTCGGCTGTACACACTCGTCAAGAGCCTCTCGCCGAGAGTCTCGGCACCGCTCCGATCCAATCGGAGAAGCGCGAGACGAGACAAGGAAGAGCGAGACGAGAAGGGAGCAGCATGTACACACTCGTTCTCGGCCTGTCTCTCGACGATTGTGTACAGCCCGCATTACAAATCGCTTCCTACTTATCTGTAGGAAAACCCACAGGACGGAAAAACCAAAAATAATTGTTTTGAAAAAAAATTGCATTAATTTAATTTCAATTAGAATTGTCGAAAAAGCAGGCATCTACACCCATAGACTAGGAATCCTCTAGACGGAGTTTAGAGCAATTATTTCATGAAACCAATGCTGCCAAAAATACTGGGGTGCGGGGCACGAGGTGAGTGAGGTCCCGTGCCGAGATTGGTCCGTTCAAAGACACGGACGTCACACAAAGACACTTTCGACTCGACAATGGAGTAAAACTACCGTATATTGTGGCAGAGGGGGTAGAGCTATTTACTATGCTCAGTCTGGAGGATGTCTTGCCTGTGCCTACACCTCTTTGACAATACTAAACAATCCGTTTTGCTGTAGGTAGGTATATGTAGAACATTCCATTATAACTTGTACGTTTAGAAAGAAAAGAATAGAATAGATTTTTATTTGTATTAATTGAACATCGTCATAATAATATATGTAATACATTATTTACCATTTGATGAGCAAAACAATAGTATGCAAGTCAATACATTTTTTACTTATACCACAAAAATTTTGAAGTTCCTTTCATCCTCTTATTATGTAAGCACTAAATAGAAAAAGTTTAAGTACATTTTTCAGCAGCTAAATAGTAAATTATAACACATTCTAACCTACACAAGAGCATAAAAACAACATTACAAAAGGTACAATTAGGCCTTTATACGGTAAATGCTCTCCTGGGGATAAAAAGGGCTTGAAAAGAGTCTAAAGAGTTGCCACTCGGTGAATATATTCCCTATTCCTATAGCTTACCGAGAGTTAGCAAGTTAAGCATTATATTAAAGCAGACGGAACATCGGTTATGAAAAAAACCGGGCAAGTGCGAGTCGGACTCGCGCACGAAGGGTTCCGTACCATAATAAAAAAAAAACGGAAAAAAATGCAAAAAAAAAAAACGGTCACCCATCCAAGTACTGACCACGCCCGACGTTGCTTAACTTTGGTCAAAAATCACGTTTGTTGTATGGGAGCCCCACTTAAATCTTTATTTTATTGTGTTTTTAGTATTTGTTGTCATAGCGGCAACAGAAATACATCATCTGTGAAAATTTCAGCTATCACAGATCACGAGATACAGCCTGGTGACAGACGGACGGACGGACGGACAGCGGAGTCTTAGTAATAGGGTCCCGTTTTACCCTTTGGGTACGAAACCCTAAAAAACACCACTTAATGCTCTCGTGCAAAAACATTTTCTTTGGAAGTGTCATCTTCTAAACGAAATTAATGTTGCGCGAGAAATACGCTGATTTTAATGTATTTTTTTCGGGGTCTTGTCCTTTTTGTTAATGAACATTTTGTGAAATTTCCTTAAAAGAAACCGACCAAATGATTCACGGGACCATTCATTTCTGGCTATGAAATGATAATATAAGGAATTTTTATATTCATTACATGCCTATAGCAGTAAAGGAATGTTCCAGACCTCATGTAGTTGCCCTCATGTAGCCCCATTTAAATCTTTATTTTATTCTGTTTTTAGTATTTGTTGTTATAGCGGCAACAGAAATACATCATCTGTGAAAATTTCAACTGTCTAGCTATCACGGTTCGTGAGATACAGCCTGGTGACAGACAGACGGACGGACGGACGGACGGACGGACAGTCTTAGTAATACGGTCCCGTTTTACCTCTGGGTACGGAACCCTAAAAAGGGGGCGTGCATGAACCTATAGGGGGCAGCATGGAAGCCGTCAAATTTTGGCGCGAGGCGTAAATGTGACGTTTATGCTTCCGATATAGCCCACAAGATGGTAGAACCTACTATGCACAAGGAAACGTACCTACAGAACGGTAGATGGTAGCACTTGCTTTGGCAATATACATGTGCACAATATGTTTCCAATTCAGGCCACAAGATGGCAGACCCTCCAACGCGCACGGTCCATACAGATGACGTGACTTTTCGTTGCATCTATTCTGTCATGGCGCGTGGCGATACATTTTTAACCGACTTCCATTTCATAGAAGGAGGAGGTTCTGTATTCGGTTGTGGCTATGTTTTTTTTTTTAATTTTTCGATTGGCGTTTGAGTCCTTTAAGCCGAATTGAGCAGAATAAATTTTAATCAAAATTAAACGAAACAATAACAAGAATTTGTCAATTACATAAATAAATCGTTGTTTCATGATAAGCATTGCAAGCCAGGTTATAAAAAACCACGAAGTTACTGTGATTGAAAATCACTTCGATCTCATGCAGTTAACGGGTAAGGTTGACTCACGCTAGACCGGCCCGTGGCGTCCGACATGTCATTTTCTATGACAGCTGATCGGTGATCACGTGGTGCTTTCCATAGAAAATGAAGCTCCGGAAGCTCCAGCCCGGCCACAGCCCTGTCTAACGTGAGTCATCCTTTAATTGTGATTATTAATATAATAATTATAAATAAACAGGTTATCTATCTACTCGTATCTATTAATCGCACGTCGTAACTCGCATAGCTAAGCTACAGAATGGACTATCGGTCACGGTATTTCCGGATCGATACCAGCTTCAAAACTTCAAGAAAAGAACGTATTTGGTTGCCTCTTATATGATAAAAAAAGTGCTTGACACTTTTTTATTGATCGCCGCGGGGTCGCAATAAAGACATTTAGTAACTTAAACTAAGCTAAGTAATTAAATTCCTTGAGCTCCTAACTCTGTAGTAGCCATTGCGAATAGCAAGTCAGTATCTTTCTTAGACGTTCCGGAAAAAATCTAATTATGTCTTTCTTTTCTGCTGTGTTGCGCATAATTTCATTGAAAATATGGTTTGAGAATTTTTCTTGTAGTCTGTTAAATTATCGAGATTATATTTCCTTTTATATATTTTTACAAGAATCCTTAGCATAAAATTAAGTAACATTAACAATTAGGTACAGTACAAACAATAGGTATTTATTAAATACTGCTTTAAGCGTGACTCACGCTACGACACGGTCCGGTTTCGGGCCGAGGCGATACTTCGTTTTGTATAGAAAGCATCACGTGATCACTGATCACACATCATAGAAAACGAAGTGTCGGACGCGTCGGCCCAGACCCAGACCGTTCTACCATAAATGGTCCAATGGCAATGAAGAAAATTAGGAATTGAACAGTGACATCCGAATGTCACCTCAACGTTGCAATTGTAATGCTATTGAACAATCTTAGTAGGTATGTTCTATTTTCTATTAATTAGATAAGATTAAATGATTTATTTCATGAAAGATAATTACATAATACGTTTGCATTGATGTCATAATATGGGAATATCTATCATGATCGTCAAAATTAAAATAATAAATAATAATAATTATAAAGTTAACATTAGGTAAAGTAATACAAATAAAATTAATATTTCCCGATAAGAATCGTCAACACACCACAATATAAAAACAATGAATAGGAATCTCCCAATAAGGATCGTCTTTAAGATTAAGAAAACAATGTCAATAAGAAGCAAGAAAATAAAACAACTTCTGAATCAAAATGTCATTTCCATTTAATTTACTGAGGGTATTCCAACGAAATTGAATCTGTTACAAGATACGGAATACTCTTTTCACTCCTTAAGTTGCCATATAAAAGCCTAAGTTCTACAATAAAATGATTACAAGCTCCCATTTAAAATTTAACTAAAGAACCGTTTTCAACCTGGTTTCACTCAGTTTCACGTTTAAAAATACATGAATCGCCTCAAAGATGTTGCTGTTTCAAATATTTAGTTACGACACCTGGGTCATTAAAATTTCAAAGAGTCCAGTGGCCAGTTTAACTGAGTCTACCCAAGTATCTAGTCTACTTATATTATAACTGCGAAAGAAACTGTCTGTCCGTTACTTCTTCGATGATGATGAATTGATGATGATGATGATGATGATGATGAGTTAAGTTAAATGTACATATATGTTTTTAGTTTAAGGACAATAATATTGTGTGCCCTTACAGGGTGTCATGTACCTACCGTTTTATATACTTGTAACAACTTACTGTATTATGAACATGATTACAGTGAAATAAAGAAAGAAAGAAAGAAATTTGGCATGGAGAAATTTTGTTTCCTGTATCGACAACATTTACATCTTCACCACTTAGCACCACTTGCACCATTACACTAATCCGTGGTTAACCAGTTAAACCTGAAGTTACCAGTACCTACAATTTGACAGTGGGTTAACAGTTTAACCTTAAACCGTTTAACCTTAAACCGTTCACCCAGTGTCAAATTGTACTGGTAGCCATGGTAACTCCAGATTTAACCGGTTAACCCCGATTTAGAGGGATGGTGCAAGTGGCGCTTAATGGTTGGCAGTCCTCAACTGTGCGTTTCTCCAGAAAATTCCTGTCTCGTACAGCTAAATAAATAGACTGCTGCATTTCCGGACCGATAGGTCCGATACGACTTTTAATATTTCAGAAAAGGGCGTTGAAGCAGTATGGCCATGTCACGAGGAGGCCAGAAGATCACATGACTAGACAAGTCCTTAACATCAACACACGGCCCCGCAAGGCCGGGCGAAGAGAGGAGAGCCGACCCCAAATGATATGGAAAACGGCTAGGCGAAGAAGAAGAGAAAAGGGCGTTGAAGGCCAACCTCATACTTGCAACCTCTTTGGTGTTCCAGGGGTCCATGTGCGACTGTAATTGCTTACCATCAGGCATTGTCTCATATGGGGGTTACAGTTTAATACGGGAAAAAGGGTGGGAGGCAATTTATGTAAAGCCGCGAGTAGAGGCTAGTATTTACTTAAATGCTGCTAGCTCGTCTGTGGAAGGGGTCAAGCTTCAGCGGCTGCAAGTTTAAGGACTCAAATGGATGGCGACCACAAGCAGGGATGTACGCGAGAACATTCTTTTCTTGAGGGATTTGAACTTAAAATATTAGCGATATTGCCTTTGTGGCCCCGAGAAAGACTGGCTAAAGTTGACATCATATATTTTAGCTGCCCGAGTTTTTAGAAGTACCAGCACTGGTTTCGTTTATCTACTTGAACATTTTGCACACTAGGGAATGTTGTAAGTATTCTTCAAGCATATTTATATACGTTTAGAAACTGTTTTTAGCTATCGATAATAATGTGTAAAAATCGTAAAAGTTTTAGTCACTAGGAATATTTGTATTTCATGATCACGAGTCCGAGAAAAGTGGCACTGTCTTGTGTCGGAGGCCAAGTCTCATTTTAGGTCGCTGAGTCAACGGAGTAAGTAAGTATGATCACGAGTGATACTTAATGTCATCTTAATCGCGAGCAAGTTCGGTCAAAATGTCGGGACCTATTTCAATCCGTTATACGCGATATAATCCGTTTAAGAACTTTCGTTTCATAAAACACGTTCCCCACAAATACGCATCACTAGAGTTCCAAAGATTTTGCGGGATTTAAGCTTAAAACTTTGTCTGCCATTTTGTTTCGCATTACCAAAGAAAGCATGGAACATTAGTATCAGTGGCATTTTAATAATGTGCTTTATAAAGTCTGGTGAGTTAAAGTTAAAGTTTTCTTACACATTTCCTGTCAGCTTTCTATTTCGCATGTTAGTATGTAAAGAAATTATTCAAGTTTTTGTACCCCATCAAGCAGGGTATATTTAGAGTGACCTACACATGTTTATTTACCGCCACTATAATAACTCACAAATAAAAACACTTTGAACACTTTGAGCTTGTATAAATCACACTCGTTATAATCTTTAGTGCCGGTAATATTGATGAGTATCATTTAATGTACTATCGACAAAGTTTTGCTGAAAAACGTCGCAGATTACTAAGAAATAAAATAACATTCATTGTATTTTTTTTAGTTCAACTACGGTAACAGTGATTCAAGTTTAGTCGCACTTTCTTAAAACTTTGACTAAAGAAATAATTTTAACTAAAAGATAGTATGTATGTAGATACCTACATAATATCCTTTATCTTAATACAGTCACCTGCAATTATCATTGCACAATAACATATGACCCGCTTCTATGGGTTATACCAAATAATATTCTCAACAAAAGATATTTGCGCATTTCGTAGCACAACATATAATGGGTGATTTTACCTACAGTAGCAATAAAGTAAAACTATATTTTACCTTATTAATGAGCAGTCAAACATTTGAGCGAAATTCTTCAGCTCGCTTTAACCCGAGGTAACTAAAGGGGTAATTAAAAGTTTGATTGCAAGCGACTGGTGAATAAACTCCCGCTTTCTTCTCTTGCACCCAAAGGTCGTATTTCCACGGAAATGGTGGATAAATGCGATGTTTTGCAAGGTGGCGAAGGTAATGACGCTCGTTTATTTCTAGATCAGTACGTCTACCATCAGTTTTGACATTGACATATACGCTCAGGTCTACGTAACTTACTTTCTATGCATCTCGCTCGTACTCGCATATTAGTGCAAGCGAGATGTACAGAAAGTAAATTACGTAGACGTGAGCGTTATGTCAATGTCAAAACTGGTGGTAGACGTACTTGTTTATTAGTTCGTTAACTGTCTATTGTTTTGAAAGTGGTGGATTTTAACATGCTTACTTACAACCCTCTGATGTCATGACTTGCCATGAGCGAAGGTAGTCGCTTACCATTACGCGATTCGTCTGCTGAGTCTACTCATTTTCCTATTAACTATATCATTTAAAAAAAATCTTCCTATTCCATCATCTTTTGGCAAATATTCACAAGTCATTTGGTGATGCCAATATTAGGTACCTACTTTAGATTGCTACAAAACATAAATTCATGTAAACGCCACAATTAAACCGGGCTTTGGGGCAAACGACTAAGGTAAGCATAAAAAAACCGGCCAAGTGCGAATCAGACTCGCGCACGAAGGGTTCCGTACCATTAAGCAAAAAAAGGCATAGAATCACGTTTGTTGTATCAATATTTATTTTATTCTGTTTTTAGTATTTGTTGTTATAGCGGCAACAAAAATAGGTCTGTGAAAATTTCAACTGTCTAGCTATCACGGTTCTCGAGTTACAGCCTGGTGACAGACAGACGGACAGACGGACAGCGAAGTCTTAGTAATAGGGTCCCGTTTTTGCCCTTTGGGTACGGAACCCTAGGTTATAGGTTATAGGTTATCGCGGGCTTGTTTTCCGCAACTCGACGTCTATTATTGCGCCTATTTTGCGTGATGGGATGGCGGCACTATTCCTGCCAACCGAACTCCACCAAGAAGCCTAGCAGACCCTTTATGTTGCCGACGACTTCTGGGAGAGACCCCGGTGAGCCGAGGTGTTGTGCCCGGTATTTTGCCACCCCTGGGCATTCGAGAATGACGTGGGCGGCTGTCTCCTCTGCCTCCATGCATGCTCTGCAGAGGGGGCTATCTGTAACACGTAGGGTTAATAGGTGTTTGTTAAATGAGGCGTGTCCAGTTATTGCCCCAGCTAAAAGCCGGAGCTGTGGTCTCTTCAGCTGTCGAAGCCTCCGCGACAGATTGGGGTTGAGTGTCGGGAGGGCTTCCTTCGCCTGCCTGCATGTGCCTAGGTTAGACCAATATTGCTGGTGTTTTACCTTGGTGCTGTGTCGCAGCGTGTTCCGGAGCCAGGCATATGGCAGAGGTAGGATTGGCTCAGGTCCTGCCACCTTCAGTTCCGAGCCTCCTCTCGCCAGGATGTCGGCTGCATCGTTACCTCGTGAGTTGCTGTGTCCTTTGATCCACTGCAGAGTTATGCCATTGGTGGTACATACCTCTGACAGAGCTTTGTGACATTCGTAAATTAGCCCTGAAGTGAAAGTATAACTTTGTAGAGCTTGTAGTACTGACCGACTATCAGAGAGTATGCGGATGGGGTAGTCCATTGCTTCCCTTGAGACGATTGCGTGTGCTGCCATTATAATGCCCATACATTCCGCCTGGAAGACTGTGTTATGGGCACCAAGTGGTGTCGAGATGTGTATGTTTAGGTCATCTGAGAAAACCCCAGCGCCAGTGCCTGACCTTGTTTTTGATCCGTCCGTGAAGATTCTCAGCTCCCTTGGGTTGAGTCCTTCATGGGGTTCTTCGTGTAATTGTATTTTGTATTTTTTGTCGAAGACGAACTGCTTGGGTATCCTGTCAGTCACCGCTTCTATAAGCGGTTCCTTACCTATGGCCTCGTAGAGGATTTCGGTGTGTGGCACCCTAGGCGGTCTCCAGAGATTAGATTTTTTGAGACGTACCGCCGCAGCCAGCGCTTCTTGTTGTATGAAGAGGTGCAGCGGCGGCTTCCAGGGCCGCGGTTGGTGTTGTCCTCATGCAGCCCGTTGTCGCCATACAGGCCAACCTCTGGAGTCGTTGTAGTCTAGCCTCAACAGTGGATAGTTTGGTGCGTGGCCACCATACTATCGCGCCGTAGCTTATTATTGGTCTTATCACTGCCTGGTAAAGCCATAGAGTTAGCCTAGGAGTTAATCCCCAGGTTCTACCCACCATTCTACGACATTGCCAGAACGCGACTGTAGCTTTATCAATTTTGCCATTTAGGTGATTACTCCAATTCAGTTTGTTGTCAAGTATTACCCCTAGATACTTTACCTCTGCCGATAGTTGGAGTTCTGTATTGAACAGTTTGGGAAGGTGGTGGTTTCCCAAGTTGCGTTTGTTGGTGAACATTACCAGCTCCGTCTTGCGGGGATTGAGTGTGAGTTCGTTGTTAACGCACCAGCGCTCCACGATGGCTAGTGCAGAGCGGGTAACATCGCATACCGTACCTGAGTGGTTGCCGCTTGTTAGTATCACTATGTCGTCAGCATAGCCGATTGTGTAATAGTGATTGTTGTTTAATGTTGTTATGAGGTCGTTCACCACTAGGTTCCATAGAAGTGGCGATAGAACTCCCCCTTGGGGGCATCCCTTTGCCACTACTGCCTGCTGTGTCTCGCCTGTCCCAAGTCTTATGACCCTCTGGCTCAACATGTTGTTTATCCATTTGGTCATGACTGCATTCGCACCATGTCTTACCAGTGCTGCTGCAATGCTGCTGAACCTAGTCCTGTCGAAGGCTCCTTCTATGTCTATAAAGGTTCCTAAGCACATGGACCTGTTTTTAATCGCTACCTCAATTTTGCTTACCACTGCATGAAGTGCCGATTCTGTAGACTTGCCAGGGCTGTAGGCATGTTGGTTGGGATGCAGGGGCACGTTACTCAGCACTCTCTCCCTCAGATGCCTATCGCACAACCTCTCCAAGGTTTTAAGCATGAATGAGGTCAGGCTGATGGGCCTGAAGGATTTGGGATCTGAGTAATCGCTTTTACCTGGTTTCGGTATGAAGATGACTTTGACCTCTCTCCACCGCTTCGGCACGTACCTGTGAGCCAGACAGGCGCGCAGAATGGTGGTCAGCTTCAAAGTGAGATGCCTCCCGCCCCACTTAAGTAGCGCAGGGAAGATCCCGTCCATTCCTGGAGATTTGAAGGAGTCAAAACTGTTTATGGCCCATTGCGTGCGCTGCGGGCTGATTACCTCATGTGTCTGCTGCCACTCGTCCTCCGACGGAGTGGTCTCCTCCTCCTCCCAACTTACTGGGTGCGATATCACGCAGTCCGGGAAGTGTGTTTGCACCAGGACCCGTTCCGCCTCCTCCGGTGAGTTGGTGAGAGAGTTGTCAGGCTTACGTAGGGATCCCAAGGTTATGGTTGAGTTGTTGGAGAGAACCTTCCTTACCCTATTAGCCTGCATGGTGGTCTCAATGTCTGTACAGAATTTGCGCCATGAGTTTGTGCTTCTGTACCTGAGTCGTTTTTTGTACTTGGCCTTGGTGGACTTGTAGTTATCCCAGTCCTCGTCAGTGCCAGTGTTCATAGCTCTGTTTAGTTGTCTCCTCATCTTGCCCCTGAGTCTCTCCAGCTCAGGTCCCCACCAGTTGTTCTTCCTTCCACTTCTTGTTGATGGGGTAGCTAAGGGACATGCCTGATGGTAGCAATCCAGGATGGTGTTTGTAAGGGTGCTTACCTGTTCTTCTATCTCAGCTATGCCTACTATCTTCAGGGGACCCTCCTGCTGTTCCAGTACTGTGTTTAGACGCAGGGTGTAGAGGTCGCGATTAGTCCTGCGTGGGTCCCTTCTAGGCACTGCTGTGAATGTTTTTACCTGAATGTCGAATCGAATCCATCTGTGGTCTGAACATGACACCTCCTCCGATACATGCCAGCCTGAGATGTGTTTCGATGCTTCTTCAGATGCTAGGGTCAGGTCAATGATTGTTCTGCTGCGTCTGTTTATGAATGTTGGTTTCGAACCTGTGTTAAGGAGGTTGAGGTTCGTGGTAAATAGGTACTCGACAAGCTTCTTACCTCTCTCGTTACCTGTATCCATGCCCCATAGGGGGTGGTGTGCGTTCGAGTCGGTTGCCACGATGAGTTCGAGCCCCGCCTCTTCGCAGTAGTTGACCAGCCTTGTCATGTCGTGCGGTGGTGGGTCGTCCGCCTCCGGCATGTACACAGAGGCTACGACCATCTCCTGCATGCTGGTGTCTTGCGCCCCGCGCAGCCTTATGGCGCACACGTCTCTAGAACAGAAGCTCGTTAGAGGTTGCACATGTATATCTTTAGTTGTGTATATGCAGGCCCGGGGATTATCCGGACCCGAGTAGACTGTTAGCTTACCTCCTATGTTACGGAGACCGCAAACAGAGCCCCTTCTGACCCACGGCTCCTGGATCAGAATTACGGCTGTTGTGTTGACCTCCAACCACTTCCGGATCTGAGCCGTTGCGGTTTCGCTGTGGTGGAGGTTGGCTTGGAGGAATTTACCAATGGGCGAAGGGGGTTCCTCCACCAGGATCGCCCTCCTCCGCCGACATCGGCTCCTCCTCCTCCTTGCCGATGGCCAGCTTGCCCAGCCCCTGCGCGCATTCCCCTTCACTCCCCGAGGAGTCACGAAGAAGTTCTTCTTCGTCCTTCTCGGGGACGGAAGGAGACTGCGCTGGGGCCTGCAACTCAGGCTCCTGGACTTCGTCAACAGGTGCCTGCGTCGTCACGCAAGTGTCCATGGGCTCGGCAGGTGCCTCAGCTGCGCCATCTATGGCGACAGTGCTGCTAGGGGGCGGTTGTTCCCTGAATTTGCCCCGTGACCCCTCAAACTTCACGTACACCGAACCCAGCATAAAGCCGAGCCGGCGTCCGCGGTTCACAAGGGGCTGCACGACTGTCTCCGGCACACTGACCACAGCGAACGTCTCCGTTCCCTGCACCTCTCGCCGGTTGAGCAGCCAGCGGTCTATTTCCGCCCACGGGTTCTGGTAGCGGAGGGCTCGGCCTACTTCGCCAAAGTCCTCCCAGACACCCGGGAACAGGATGCCGCAGCGTACTCGCTTGGGTACCTCGCTCTGGCGCTTGACTACCACCTTCTCCCCCTCATCGAGGGTGATGGTAGCCACACTGCGCTTGAGCCATGCTAGCGTAGCCTGGTTCTCGCACCACAATCTGAGGGAGCCATTCGCCCATACGGGCTTGCCCCTGAAGAGTGGGCCTGCGGGAAGGCTTGAGGTGGGCTGTCTAGCTTCCTGCGAGAGCAGGGCTAGCAGCTGCCTCTGGACCTCATCCGATTGTTGCGAGGTCAGGTGTCCCGAGGTGGCAGTAGTTACCGCCACCAGCAGGTCAGCCTTTGCCGCCTCTGCATAATCGGCATGGGGGGTTTCACCAGGCGGTCCAGTCCTCTGCCTCTTAGGCTCTCCTCTTGGAGATATTGTCTCATCCAGTCGGGCCCTCTTGGCAGAAGACCGGGCACCCTGGTTACTTTCCTTCTTGGCCCTGGTCCCCTTCGCCCTCTTTTCCTGGGGAGGGGCACGGTTCGCTGCTGGTGGACCAGCTGCAGCCTGCGCCTGACCCTTCCCAGAGACGCTCTGTTGAGGCGCCGGGGCGGTGTTGAGAGCTGCTAGTCTCTCTCTGCGCTTCTTGTTCAGCTTATGCGGCTTAGCCGCAGCTGTAACAGGGGGAGGCGGGGGCACGGGAGTTTCCACCCGTTTATTGGGCTTCCACCTCCGCGCCTTCCTGGACACCTGGACGGTCCAGCCCGCCTCCAGCTGAGCAGAGACGGGGTCCAGCGCTGGTTCCATCACTGGGGTCTGCTCCGTGGCAGGGGGTTTCCCTCCTGTCGGAACAGTGCCCGTGGATGTCCCCGGTGTTGGCAGTAGGGCTTGGGTACGCTGTGGTACCGAACCTACTGGTTTGGGCGTCCACGTAGCAGGTTTGCGTGCCTTTGGTTTCCCGGCGGCTCTAATCCCTGCTGCGGGCTGCCCCTTCCGAGGCGGTGCTGTCGAGACAGCGCCACCACGGGGTGTGTTGTGTCTGGTTTGTGGGGGTACTGTCGAGACAGCTCCCATTTGGTGTGTGTAGCGTGTCGGTACTGTCGGGACAGCGCCGTGTGTAGTGGTGCTTGGCAGGGTTGTTTGTGCCCCCCTGTAAGCACGTGATGAGGAGGGAGGAACTATCGGGACAGCTCCGTCTCCTCGTGTAGTGTTGTGTTGGGTGGAGGTTCCGGGTACAGCCGAGACTGCGCCGTTTCCCTCCGGTGTTGGGGCGCCTTCCGGTTTCCCTTCCGGCACCCGCGGGGTTTGGGATCTTGTAATTTCCATTTTTTTGAAATGTAAGAATTTCACCTCTCGAGCTTCCCACCCTCCATGGAGCCCGCACCTTTGGGGATGTCACTTTGGACACCAGGAATACCCAAGAGGTATAGGTGTGTAGAGGTGAGACTCATGCGCGACATCGGGAGCTGCAGACACGTGGCTGAGAGAGACGATCCTATCTCTCCCAGTGGTTCCACGCGCCCTTGCCCCGTCAGCATGGCCGAGCCCCTGGCATCCTCCCAGAGAACGCCCCTCCCCACACCTCGCCTGCGGACCGTACCACCTCGACCGTACGGGACGCGTGTCCAATACCCTGCAGTGGCTAGTTGCAGGGCCACCGTTTCGCCGGAAATTCGGACCAAAAAGGGCATATTGGCCCACAGGGGATAACTAACCCCGACCCCCTGCAGGCCTCGGCCCCCAGGACTCCTGCATCCCCGCTTACGGCGCTCTACTGCGCAGGACTTACGCAGGCAGGTGAGTATAGTCCGCTTAAGTCACCTACACCTTAAGCGGAACCGGGAGGTCCGTATAACATAGCTAGCAATCTGATCGAAATCATATTGCTAGCCATGCCATTCGGGCTCTCCAGAGTGTGTCATAACCCGCTTGGGTTTTCAGGTCCTCACGGGTTATGACTGAGGTCCGTATAGCATAGCTAGCAATTTGATCGAAATCATATTGCTAGCCATGCCTTACAGGACTCTCCAGAGTTTGTCGTACTCCGTTCGGGTTTTCAGGTCCTCACGGGTTACGACGTCGCCTTCATACTCAGCTACTGGTGGTCCGGGGCAGATGGAATGTGCGACGCCCGACCGACCACCAGCATTACCAGGGTGTACGACCCACCCCATGAGTGGGATGGGTTCGGCCATGGCCTGCGGCGGCAGAGCCATGGCCGACGGGGACGTGTATGATAGACTTGAGGGAGTAGGCGTTGTAAACCCAGCGTCGCACACCTGAACTACGTACCTACCCCCCCCTACACCCCGTACGGAACCCTAAAAAAGGGTAATTATATTTTAAAAATAGCCGGTCAAAGTAATAGAGTCTAGGCAAACTTTGCGCCTTCTTGAAAACAATAATTGGGAGTGTCATTAATTATAAGCATAATAATTTCATAGAAGTTGGACATTAATGATGACATTAACACACTTTGTTATTGCTTGGTTTGACTCTATGACCCCAAAATATTAGTTAAATTTCAGCACAATGCCTGTCCAAAGTCCTTAAGCCAAAGTTCTCCTTAGAACTTGGCACTCAAGTTTAATTCATAATGAATGAATAGCGCAAGGAAACTCGCCTTATTTTACCACACAACAAGCCTTATTGAGCTTACTATGGGACTAGGTCGATCTGTGTAAAATTGTCCTATAATATTTATTTATTTTAACTCGGGTTAGTCGTTGTGTACCGACTGGGTCTAATTTAACATGTACTCAAGACATGATCTTGGAGCATTCCATGAAATTGTCTACCGCTTGTCCCGTACAAACGCGAATTTTCTGAAGATTTGCAGGTTTCCTCTTATATGACAAATGGTCAAAAATATGCACAGAAAAATAATCGCCTGCTTTAAATGCCGAAAAAAAAAGTCCCAACACAGGAAATAAAATGCGTTTGCACGGGACAGCCCGTGGAATGCTCCTCTTTTGGAAAAAAATTTAATGAGCTAGGTAGGTCATAAGGGTACAGACCTAAACACTTCTCCTTCAACCTAGCGTTTTCCCGGCCTAGCGCCAGGGTCCGCTTTCCTGCTCAATCGTACGTGACGTTTTACTTACAAAATTACTGTCTCGATGTGTGTGTGTGTGTGTGTGTGTGTGTGTGTGTGTGTGTGTGTGTGTGTGTGTGTGTGTGTGTGTGTGTGTGTGTGTGTGTGTGTGTGTGTGTGTGTGTGTGTGTGTGTGTGTGTCTAAATACCTACAAGCACTTTTATGTATTTTTTGAAGTCAATTATTACACTAGAAATCTATATATTTTGTAAAAATTGACCAACCAGAGAAATGCAGCAGAACGCGTGTTCATGTAAAGTCCTTAAGCCAAAGTTCTCCCTAGAACTTGCGCACTCAAGTTTAATTCATAATTAATGAATAGCGCAAGGAAACTTGCCTTAACTCGGGTTTAACACAAGTTCTGGGCCAAATTTAACATGTGTTTATTATGGCTCATGGCATGACCTTTTGGTTAATTTTGTAAAGAGCGAGGTCAATGGAGATTTTCCGCATTTTGTTGATGTTTACCTTAGTCCCTTGCCACAAAGCCCCATGGTTTAATTTTGGGCGTTTACATGAAGTTATGTTTATAGCAATCAAAAGTAAAATTGGCATCGCCAAATTACTTGTAAATATTTGCGAAAAGAATATGAAATAGGAAGAGTTCTGGTTTTTAGGGTTCCGTATCCAAAGGGTAAAAACGGGACCCTATTACTAAGACTCCGCTGTCCGCCTGTCAACAACAAATTCTAAAAACAAAATAAAATAAATATTTAAGTGGGGCTTCCATACAACAAACGTGATTTTATGTCGTTTTTTTGCGTAAATGGTACGGAACCCTTCGTGCGCGAGTCCGACTCGCACTTGGCCGGTTTTTTTAATATTATATATATAATTAGCTGCTGATACTTTACAAGAAATCTTAACTTCGTTATAAAAGTAAGTCTTTTTGTAAATAAAAAAGATTTCTGCAAACTTCGTCGTCTTGGGAATCATCTGGGTGCGTAGAGAAGATGTCAATCGTTCACGCTCCGTAGAGTAGTAAAGTTATCTCTCTCTATCACTCTTCCATCTTAGTGCGACAGAGACAGTTGCGTTTCGTTCGCTACCGAGAGTTAACGAATGGCATTTTGTCTACGCACCCTCGTCGGCGATCTTATTTTATGGTTGATTAGTCGTCTGATTAATTGCTAATTAAAGTTGGTTTTTGTGGAGATTGGCTAATAAAACATTAAGAAGCTATAATTTAGTTTTAAAAGTTAATCTATTGATGTTCATTATTTAACTTAACATCATTTTTAAGTAGCTATTTCGGTACTAGTTAGATAGATACGTAGATTTTATAGTTTAGTTCTTATTTAGTTTTAGTCTTATTTATTTTATTGTAGAAATAGTCTGATTAAGCGATTTAATGATCAATGTCAAAACTATTGCATCAATTTTTTTTTTTTAATCATTTATTTACATACAATATATATACAGTGGTACTACTAAACTAAATTATTAACTAGCTTAAATCTAAAATAGGCCCTCGAGGCATTGTACCAAGGATGCTGGCGGCATTTCCTCGCTGTATTCCTTGCATCAATTATGTAGGTAATAGGTAAATAAATGATATGGTACTTATTTTTAGGCACGTATTTAACCGGTCAACTAATTAATCGAATTTGGGTAGTTTATAAAAATAGAGATGGGTACTAAAATTAATAGTTTGGCACCAAAAACGGAGCCTTAAAATATATCAATATGAGTTGTATTTTAATGCCGTACAGCTTTTTATTATTTTTAGGCAGGTATCAAGTATTTATTTGGCAACTGAATTATTATATTGGAGACCGTTTATGAAGCACATTTTAAAAAGAAAACGGCTATCTATTAATTGAATTTTGAAGGTCCATTAAAATATTTTGTTTGGTCATTACACGGTCAACCTAACACGCTCCTCCTCACTTTGCTCGTCGTCGCACCTATCTGTTGACTCTAGCAGAACACAGTGGTAACTATTGAAATTAGTAATTAAAAATTTAAAGATCTAACGGTATAATGGTATATAATGGCCACTAGGCGTTTCATGATTAGAAATTTCGACTTTAAGTATACTAACCATTACGTATTGGTAAATTAATTTGAGGTGTTTTGTGTAAAAAGTGACCAATATTCATTAAATTTGACTGATTTCGTGTTAAAATACTACCTAGCTGAAACGACATGCTCAGTTATGACTATAGTTGATTACTTAGGTGTGAACAACTAGATGACTAAATTTTATGATCGCTTTACAATATTAGTTGCCAATTTATTATTTTAGTCGCCAACCTATCACTTTAAGTTCCCTATAATTTTTTTGGGTGTCTTGATTTTGCTGCCAGTTCTTTTAATAATATGATGCTTATATTTGAGGCTAATATATATTTTTTGGCGCTAAAATATTAATGCACAGCCAAATTATATTACTATATGCCCAATGAAAGTTCCTGTTTAATATTTTAGTCGCCCAGTTAATAATAAGCCTTATGTTTACTGCAAACGTAATTGGCCACCCTGTAGAATGTTACTGATTGACGGTCTCCTAGCCTAGCAGGAGGTCCCGGGTTCGAATCGTAGTAAGGGCATTTATGTATTTATGCGTTTAACATAAATATTTGTTCCTGAGTATGAGTGTACCTTTTAATCAGCCTATATACGTTCCACTGCTGGGCATAGGCCTCCTCTCACGCGCGAGAGGGCTTGGGCTATAGTCCCCACTCTAGCCCAATGCGGATTGGGAACTTCACACCTTTGAAATTCTCCGCAGATGTATGCAGGTTTTCTGACGATGTTTGGCGTTATAAATAATCGCGTTACTGGCCTGAATTAGCTATGAATCGTTTGTATTTATCTGTCATTTTGATTTACGTATTTGTAAGAAAGGGATAAAACATAACATAACTAAATCAGGCCCGTAAAGTTTTATGAATAAGGGGGTTATACATGTAGTATGCATATATTTTTGTATCTAGAATCTCAAATCTAACAAGCTATTAATCGCTCTCGACCTTTTGACTCCGCTTTTGAAACAAAAACACTCATTCAATGCACCCGTGTTCTCGGTAGTCCCTCTCTAACTACACTATAAAGAAAGGGAGGCAGAAACGAGAAAACAACATGTAGTAGACCGGTACCTAGACAACAACGAGGGCAGGTCAAGAGCCCTCGACGCTCGCGGCGCTGTTTTTAAATATTTTCGCAACATTTTAAACACGTATTAACAAGAACTTTAAAGAACAGTAACTACAATTATAGCGATGCTGTGGGATGTAAGGAGATTGGTATACTAATTCTACTCTTAAGTATGTGAATGGTACTTAATTTCCGTATTGGGCTAGCGTGAGGACTATAGCCCAACAGCGCGAGTGCAACTGTTATTTTAAACGTCAAACTTCAATGAAATTATGACATATATAATAACACTTGCACTGCGTCTCCTATCAAAGTCGTTGCAGACTTTTCTTGGTCTAACTCTAATAATATTAACGTATTAGTCCTTACTAATACCTAACTACCTACTTATTACCAGCATAATTTGTATAAGCCATTAAGCACACATTAGTCGCTTATCGAAAGAAGACAAACTGTCGCGTCGCTCTATAGTTCGTTTTTTTTAGCATTAGAAAGAACTTGAAAGAAGGTAAGCGATCTTGACATGTCTTTTAATTGAAAAACGCTTTTTAAAAATCAGTAACTATTACTTATGAAAGCAGAACAATATAAATGATCGTATTAGATTCATAATTGTTACATATTTGCCGTAACTTATTTTTAAAATGTGTTTTTCAATTAAAAGACACATCAAGATTGTTTACCTTATTTCTAATGCTAAAAAAAACTAACTGTAGTCTGTTAACACGCGATAAGTCCGTCGACAGCGAGAAATGGCCCGGCTGAAGATAAATCGCGATCAATGGCGTATTACTGGACGATATAGGTGCTTACTGTGGCTTCGATAGTGTAAAGCTGGCTCCACACCGCACGTAAAAATAGTTACAATTTAAGCCATTCCCCTTCCTCTGTCTCTTTTTTCGATTTTTATTAGATGTAAAAGTTAGGAGTTTTCAAAAATATGTATGTAATTTGTTATCGCAACTCCTATAATAATCATCTTAACCTATAACAGTCTAACGTAACTCAAACGTAAAGGCATAGCTATGGTTAATATTATGCATCTAAATGTATAAAAGTATTTCCATAATGTCAATTTTCACTAAGGCAAATGTTGTCGACCGTCTACTAGGTATACCCTCTTAAAATAACTGCTCATTGCAAAGGATAATGTCAACCATATTCTGTCGGGTGCTAATCTACGGCAAAATTCCAAAATCATATTATTTGGTATTAATATAATATTCATCGTCATCATCATCATATCAGCCAGGGGACGTCCACTGCTGGACATAGGCCTCCCCCAAAGAGTGCCACAATGACCGGTCTTGCGCCACCCGCATCCAACGGACTCCTGCGACCTTAACCAGGTCGTCAGTCCACCTTGGGTCTACCCACGGTGCGCTGGTAATTAATATAATATTATAAATATTATTTCAATTAATTTCACGTTATATTGCTTCTCGCCGAATGTTGTCCTCGCCATATGGAGTAAATGGGATATAATTCCGCGAGCGCATCGGTGTGGGTGACGCACTGCGTCGGTAGTAAACACGTTTCTCATCGGCGGTATGAGTTTAGAGAGATGAGCAACAGTATCCCGGCGAGTAACAAGAGTTTAGTATCTTCTAAAACTTTTTATTTAAGGCCGCTATAAAAAGAAACTAATTTAACTCATTTTTTTGAAGTCTCAAGTGGATATGTCTGTGATACTACAAATTTTAGACGAATACTGTAAGAATTCTGCTTACCAGAAACGTAAAAATTCATAATTTTTACCCGACTGCGTCAGAAGGAGGATACTATTTTTAGGGAGGGTATGTATGTATGGGGCTAAGAGAGGCCAAGGACGCCCTAGAGATCGCTGGGTCAAAGATATTAAAAAAACTGCCGGAGAAAACTGGATACAGAAAGCCCATTCAAGATCAACTTGGAAACTGTTGGAGTAGGCCTTCACCCGTCAGGGGCCTTAATTACCATTAATATATTACAATTTTATATTCATTATGTACTAGTTAAGTAATTAAGGATGAAAATAAAGGCTTAATTATTATTATTAATTATTATGTATGTATGTCCATTTATTTGGCACGCCCTACAGCCTGGGTTTTAGACATAATGAAGTGTCGTTGAATTCGTCAGAATTGTGGCAGTGATATTAAGCTATATAAATTTTGAAATTGACGCCTGCAATACTTACCATGATTATTATTATATATTAAATAAAAGCTAGTGAAAAGACTATTTCAAAAATACATGTGAGTAATAGGTACCTACTAAAAAGTCTGAAATAAAATTATTGTTAAATATAAAAACAAAAACCCGACTGTATATAAAATGATATAAAAAGGGAAAAACAAGAATCATAATACCTAAATTCGACTGTATATTTAAATTTGTTAAACTAAATACTTTAAGCACTGGCACTTTAAGGTTGCTCACGTTAGACCGGGCCGGGGCCGGGCCGTAGCTTCCGGAGCTTTGTTTTCTATGGAAAGCACCACGTGATCACCGATCAGCCGTCATAGAAAATGACACGTCGGACGCCTCGGCTCCTTCCTAGACTCGACATCGGTAAAAGTCGTTCATCAAAATTCAACTCCGTATCATTAGACGGTAACAAAATACTTTGTAAGCGTCATAAGCTTTTGTATACAATACACTCGTAATACATTTTACGAGCTGTAAACCGGATTTATCTAATGGCAGGAATTTGTATCGTAAAGCGTTTTAGAGGCTGCCAAATTGTTTTCATTTCAGTGAGGAAAGTTTGCTGGTGAAGAGTTTTACAAGCTGGTTTGGTGTACCTAACTGGGCATCAATTTTATGCGCCGATGTGTTGTGATTGTTTTTGTAAATATTCGGAAATGAAAGCTGATTTATGGTTTATCGCCATGGATAAGACAAGATTGTATCTCACAATCTCACAAACTTTTAACTTGTTTTTTATCTCAGGTACTAAATTGATTAATCCCTTATTACTAAACTGATTTGTCACTTATTACGAAATTAATACAAAAGCAGCATAATTATGTGGTAAATTGGCCAATCGAAATAACTTTCTTTTTGGTACCAAAGTTAAGATAACTTTAGATTAATTACATCATATATTTTAGTTTTATTCGTATATAATAACTGAAGCCATCCATTGAACGTGCCACGACATCATATAAAATGTATGAAAGTGTAGAAGCAATCGCAGATAATAATATCTTCTACGAATGGTGAGAACCTGACTTAAGAACTATATGGTGATCATCGTTGGAGGTTCTGACATAATTAATCTTATAATTTTATTATGTTATGCCATTCGGCTTGTCTAAACTTGCTATTTTGTTTGGCATAACTTTTTTTTAGTTTTGTTAGGTATGCTACACATTTTTTGTACTTGCTCGGACCAGTATAAATAATGTTTCCAATCGAATTTATCACGTCATTTCGTTACAATCTTGTTTCCAACAACATTTCACCACTCAAAGCCTGATTGAGTACCTCAACGTACGCATCTAAATTTGACAAAGTCCTTCAAAGTTCACTCTATAGCTTCTCAATAAATTCTCCTGTAGCTCAAGAACCTTTTCAAACTCGACGCATTAAAACCCCCAGCCTCAATCACTTTCATTACCAAACTTTGGCGCAGCTCCAACTCAATATCCAGCCAATTTTAGACTTTAGCCTACTTTTTTTAGAGCTCTTTACGGTTCGTCACGTTTTTTAAAACAATCGAACGCTCGCAAAGTGATTGCTTTGAAACAGCTGTTCAGATCTTTTGTGTTGCCGACGCAATCAATGATCCGTTAGGTGGATCAATGTTAGTTACGCGAATGGGTTTTGGATGTGTAAATTGATTAAATGAGTCTTGTTTTGATCGTGATTCGCGCATAGGACTTTTAGGAATAAACTATGACGCGAACATTTATCAGTTTTGACTCTTTGTGAAACTTTTAGCCCGACTCATGTAAAATCATACATATACCTATTTAAATATACCGGGTGTGGCCTGTAATACGAGCAAAAAAAAACTGTAGGCTGTACTCCTCATACTGACCAACATTTGTTCAGCAACTTTTAAAAATAACTTGTGGTTGATTTTTTTTTTTTTTTTTTTTTGTTAGCCTGGTTAAGTGTCCCACTGCTGGGCAAAGGCCTCCCCTCGCTCCCTCCACTCAACCCTGTCTTTTGTATTTTTCCGCCAATCCAGACAAAATACGTCCAAGTCGTCCCGCCATCTCCTTTTCGGTCTGCCTGCACTCCGGCTAGCACCATCTATGGTGTTCCGTGGGTCCCACTCCGTAACCATTTTGGCCCACCTTTCAGGGTGCATGCGGCAGACATGTCCAGCCCAGTCCCACTTAAGCTTAGCGGTCTTGACACCTACATCTACAACTCTAGTTCTGAAGCGCAGTTCCGTGTTTCTGATTCTATCAGTCCTGCGAACACCCAGTATACTGCGCTCCATCGCTCGCTGGCAAACCTTGAGTTTGGACTTCAAAGCCTCAGTCAATGACCATGTCTGAGCACCATAGGTTAGGATAGGCAGGATACACATGTCGATGAGTTTGCGCTTGAGACACAGGGGAAGGTCACCCTTCAATAGCGCCTTCATGGACCAGAAGCTCTTCCAGGCGTTATCGATACGTCTATTGACTTCTATGGTTTGCCTGTTTTCGAAGGAAGCTATCTGGCCCAAGTAAATGTACTCATCAACATACTGTATATCCTGCCCATCTACCGTGACCCTATACTTTAAAGTTTATTCTAAGACGCAATGTATTGCGAATTTTGTTTTGTGTAAGGCGTGACAAGGAACGTCAATCACAATGATATGGCGTGGCGATGGCGTCCATTGAATATAATATTTATTTTGTATGAAAAATAGGGAGTCTAAATACTTCATAATTTTTTAATGTTGTTGAACAAAAGTGTCACCGTTTGAAGAGTACAATCTATGTTTTAATTATTTGCTCATGTTACAGGCCACACCCGGCATGTGTCATAAAACTTTAGATAGAAAGTTTTATACTTTGAATAGTTGTAAAGGGGCCCACTGATTAACAGTCCGCCGGACGGTATCGGCCTATCAGTTGTTAGGGACTGTCAAAATTTTGTTCTAACTGACAGGCCGATACCGTCCGGCGGACTGTTAATCAGTGGGCCCCTTAAAGCACAAGTTAAGCAACGCTTTGAGCAGAAAATTGGGGCTTATGTAAAGTAAATGATGACATATTTTTTACTGTAGGGGATACCAAAATGAATTTGAAGACAGTGTAAAGGATTACATACACACACATAGGCTAAAAAAATGGATTAACGCAAATTCAACAAGGTATTTTCATTTTTATTAATGTATTTGTTTTATTAAGTCTTATCATTTAATAAAGTTTTTAATATCTTTACGTGTCTTTACTTTCCCTAAGTGTTTATCTTGTCCCATAGTTTTTCTTACCCCACATAACCTTAATTACATGTCTGTCTGTTTCATAATAAAATACACAACTTATATTTTGTTTCAGAAAATGTCGAGCACAACGCGACTGGCGACGGCGGCGCTGCTCCTAGTGCTCGTGTCGGCGTGCGCGGCGCTGAAGTGCTGGCAATGCGGGCAATACAGCGACGGCGTCGGCTCCATAACGCCGTGCGCTAATCGCAGCGCGGCGCGCTTAGACAACTGCCCGAAAAACGCCAGATACTGTATCGTAAGTAGTTTTAAAATTATAGTTTAGCAAGTTAGGAAACGATTTTAGTGTCCATCAAAATATGTCATAAAAACCATCTTTCAGACATCTTTACTAAAGAAAACACTTTGGTTATATCATTAAAAATGACAAAGCTGCTTCGCGCATATAGTTAAGAGTGCCAGAGCTAGCACTATTGCTTGGACACCAAGTGTGTCAAGCGTAACGCAGGCGACGACGGCGCTGCTCTTAGCGCTCGTGTCGGCATGCAATACAGAAGGCCTACCGCGAACCACGTTCGCATCTCGTTCACACTTACGTACGAATTTACAAGTGCGATAGAGAGGCAACACGTCGAACGTGGTTCGCGGTAGGCCTTCAGCGACGGCGTCGACAGTATCACGCCGTGCGCGAACCGCAGCGATAAAAAAAAGACAATAGCTATGGGTTTTCGAAATTTTACAACGACAAACAAGAGCATATTTTAAATTACAAGAAAACATTATATATACAATAACGTCTCCCACATCCGATTTCTCATAACTGTGTTCAAACCCTCTGCGTCATGCTTTGGACAACGTTTTATTCACATTCCATAACTGTTTTATTGCCGTTAATTTTAATTATTTCGGCATATTAGCTTGTTATCTATATCATGCCATCATTCACAATTGCTAACTGACTAAAAAATTTCATGAAATCTGCAAGTGATTGATATTTAGAGAAAATTGTTTATGTGTCATATTTTGGTAAAATGTATGCAATGACGTTTTTAACTGGTTTTAGGCTCTCGCGGAAAAACGACTAAACGTTTCCAACCCTAGAATATCCCCAAGACTTAAATCAATCGAAGAATTTTGGCAAATATTATATACTCTGATATTGCGATAGTAGGCAAAAATATTATAGAATAAAATAAATTTTACCGTGTAATTACAAAACGATCAGTCAGAGAGTACTTGGTAGTTTGTCCAAAGTGAAAAGCAAACGGTCAGAAGCATGTTACGTAAACTAACACAAGGGAGGCCAATTACTTCATTCTTGAAATTGGTTCTAATGTTGGATATTGCATAGTTCTTCAATATAACATCTAGAAATCCACGGCCATTGTCTTTTTGTTTTTATGTCCGAAAACAAAAATTCTCATTACTTTAAGCCAACCCATTATAACTTAATAATTAATTTTTGGTGTCTATCTCGATATTATTATCTTAGTCGCTATTAATTAGAAAATAAATACTATTATGAAAAGCACAACCTTTTAGGTGCTAAAACCCTAAGAAAGAATCATAAAAACGCTGGTTGGCTTCTGCTTATTCGCTGCTCAAAAGCGTTTTATGTACTTACCTAAGTACTATTATACAAAAATTCAATAAAAAGTTGACAGGATTAATCATTATTATCTAAGTTAAATTTAATTAACTTAAAAACTATCTTTTCAACATTTACCTTACTATTACCAATTTCAAATATAATTATTGAATGCATGTAAGTATACCCAAACACCTCACACATTCAAGAGCTTTAGGTAAATAAGTTTTTACCTATAGGTCCCTATTTATTACACCTACTTATATGGACGTTGTTATCCCAGTTGTGGAAGCAATCTCCAACCCCCTTTTCTTGCCAAAAAACTTTTACTTAACCAACAAATCAATATTAATCTAGGTTACATACAGGGTGCACATTTCAAATGGTCAAAATAGAAATAACAATTAGTGCAGCCGTATTCGAACAATGAGATACTTTACTTACGTCAAATACTAGATATTGAAAGGATATGGATTGGATATGTCAGTGTCAAACAAGTGTCAAAATTGACGTTTCTTTCAACAAAAGCGTCACTTTTGACACTTGTTTGACACTGACATATCCGTAATCCATATCGTTTCAATATCTAGTATTTGACGTATCTCATTGTTCGAATACGGCTGTTGGTTCCTTGATTTGTAGAGGTCACGAACCCTCATGGCTGAGTTATTTCGAAAATTTTCCATGAATTGTATAACGTCAGTATCGCGTAACACATATCCGGTAATGGAACCCAAGTCAATTTTATTAAAATTACCGGAAGTAACGACTTCCGGTTATTTCCGGTGTATTCCGGAAATTGATAGTAGGGGTGGGCTGTAAAATTGATTTTGCCGTGGAACTATATATACAGGATGATTCAGGAGACGTGAGCGTGAGCAGGACTAACACTGCGCATTTCGTAAATTATAAGCAATTGTTTCGTATCAGTATTAGTGAGGTTAACGTTAATTTTCTAGTCGTGGTGAAAACAAAACTTATTAATTGATTTACGATTAATTAATTTATTTTGCATGGTCACCCTACAATTAGAATACTAAACTACCGATATTCTGTGTCAAATTGAATGTCATCACGGTCTGGTTACTTTTGAAAACTCGTATCTCACTCAAGTTTGACAGTTTATTTTCTTCGTAATCAAAATGCTGTCATTACGGTAAAAGAGGTTTTATGTTTATTAATTAGGTCCTGTAGGGCGACCATGATTGTAGAGAATTAAAGTTGCCCTCACCAAAATGTTAAAAAATAGGAAAAAGTGTGGTTGTTTCACCTAAATACGACGGTGATCGATCAATTATCAGTTACTGAGTGTGCAGGATTAGTCCTGCTCACGTTTCATGAATCACCCTGTATATTGTATAGTATATCCGAGTCGTTTTAGTTACAGAAAAGTATAAATGGATAACGATTGCTGAAAGGTTATTATTTATAAATTCTGTGACGTTTTCCTGTCATAATTTTACGCCATGTTTTTTTTAAGACGTTAGATAAAATAATAATGATACATACAATAATGTTTGTTCGGTGTATCAAGTAATGTTCTTTTCACCACACCAGCTCGGAAAGGCTTACTTTGCACTTCAAAAACTAATAGCAAAGTTGCATTTTATTCCCATGTGAGGAAAAGTAATCAAATGCAAATTTTGAGTTGTTTTTTTATGTTTGCTGGTAGAATTGACTTTTAAATGATGATTTTGGATGATAAATATTTAATAACATTCATTTGGATTTGATTTGGTTTGATTTTGTTTGATATTTTACATTTAATATTTGCTTCGGGTTGGTGTGGTGAAAAATTTTGTGTTTCACTCGGGGGCAAATTTTGTTTAACCCTCGTGCTTTGAAACCCTCGCAACGCTCAAGATTCGCTACGCTCGTGGTTCAATTTTGGAATCTTTCGCTTGCTCCGGTATCAATATTAGCACGAGCGGTTAAACAACAACTTTGCCCCCTTGTAAAACAAATAACTATTTACAACCAACGAGTAATCACTACCAACCAACTTGGACCAACGTACTATGAACGTCTACCTGCAAAATTGCGAACTGAACCATCTGACGAAACATTTGAACGCCAATTGAGACTCTTTTTATTGGATAATCCATTATATTCTGTAAATGAATATATGGAAATGACATGTAACACAATAAACTGAATGTAATTAATTTTTCTTTGACCTATATTTCATTTTTATTTTTATTTGACGATGATTATGACATATCCATGCTTACTGTATTGACATTGTTTTTACATTTTATATTATTTGACATTGTTAAAAAATTTAGTTAATTAATTGATTGCTTATAATAGTTATAATGGTTTTTAAATTGTGTACTTATTGCTTGACATTTGTATAATTATAATCAATTCTTATTTTCCTACTTGACGATCATAATATAAATTCGTATAGATTAGTGTAAAATAATTTATATTGTAATTTCATATTATGAAATAAATAAATCTAAATCTAAATCTAAATCTATGATACCTTAATAACATATAGGTATCAAGGTATCATATAAGGAACCTATATAGGTACTTAAGCGCTTCGCATACCTAATTTAATTCAGTAACTAACTACGGAGACGCAGCAATACGTTAGACGTACTACGTATAGCAACGTCCGTCCCTGTCGTTAATTACTGAATGAAGTAAGGTGTGTGAAGCGTTTTATATGATACTTTGATACAGACCTATCAAAAATCGTGACATTTCACGAAACTTCACGCCGAACGCGCCTTGCGTACTCAATGGCTTTTATTTTGGCTTCCATTTATACCCATTTACTAGCTCATCCTGTATAAGAAGCCACTTTCGAAAGCCGTAAAAATGGACTCCACACACAGACAATCGCCGGCCGATCTGATGAAATATGACACAGCTTAGGAAACGATCACCTTCGCACCATCAATCTTTCTCAATACCTTGGGGAGGCTGTTTCAAACTGCCAATGATCGAATCCGAACGGTGAAGGTGTTGGGAGTTTAATTCTATGGTTATAGAAGAGTTATTACAAATTATTAATGTTAATAATGAAAGGAAAATAGAGAAATTCACCAACTTACTTACCTAATGTTTTACGCAACCGTATCTTTACTGCGCTGCAGACCCTATCCCTATGCTCAAGAATTTAAAGTAAATACAAATCAATCTTAGTCTCTTTACGTTAGCTCAATTCAAAATATAGCCTCAGTAAGAGGCTCAGCGTACCATATCGGAATTAAGCCTTCTAAAGGGTTCCAGCAGCCCGGCACGTAAGTTAAAGATTTATGTGACTACATGTACTTAGCACATAACATCACATCAATATGTGACGTGAGCTGAACGGGAATACGTGGATGTCCATTTGGGTCGTCAATCAATATGAAAAAACCATTTAAGAATATATGTGCCATTCTCAACCAAAAGGGTACTAGTTGTCGGTTGTCAAACAGGCGCTATTTCCATTCACATAGCTTCAATTTGAAATCAACCTTATCAACCACCGAATATGTGGTACCTTTAGGTTGAAAACGTTATATAATATGTTTAAAAGTGTTCCGTGTGAGAATCGTACTTCGTAGAACGATATGTAGTTATTTCATTTTAGTTTTAACTAAACGCCTTATCACTACTAACCTTAGTTTGGGACCAATACCGATACCTAACCCAAAAATTTACTCAGGAAGGCCTCACAATGTCAAGTATCTAAAAGAAATATCTCCAGAAGGCGATCGAGAAATACCTCTGTCAAGAGGAAAGTAACAAGAAGAAGTTTATGGTGTATTCGGCTTTATAACCTTAACCTTAACTCGAAAGTTTCCATAATATTGGTCATCCACCTTTTAAATTCTTTTGGCATTTTTTCTAACCATTACCTAATACCATTAGAACTATTGTATTGTATTTTGTGTCTATTTAAGAACTGAGACACCTCAACAAATATATCTAATACCTTTAAACGAGCAATTCTTGTTTATTTATTTATTTATAATTATGTTTATTTATATGAATATATTTTGGGGATCTCGGAAACGGCTCTAACGATTTCGATGAAATTTGCTATATGGGGGTTTACGGGGGCGATTAATTGATCTAGCTAGGTCTTACCTCTGGGAAAACGCGCATTTTTGAGTTTTTATATGTTTTCCGAGCAAAGCTCGGTCTTCCAGATATTTAAAAATAAAATATTATCCTTTTCTATAATTTGCAAACTATTTTAAGTAGACATCTATCGTTTAACAACTACTTTTTCCAAACACGCGATCAACATGCTTATCCGTCCACCATTTTGCGTCGTTCTCAAAATGGCCGCCTTGTCAAATGGACGGTGAGCGATTAAGATTTGTCTTTGTGATATCCCCCGTTCGAAGGCTTAGGCCGTTTAGATCGCGTTGACAGATGTTTTGTGTGTCAGTAGAAGATATCAAGTTTGGAAACATATTCCTTTGTCGTTGGCATTGAGATATTGCGATAGACACTATATAGTGCCTAGTTACTTACTTTCATGATGTTTTATACTTAACTCTTAATAATAATAAAAAAGAGTCTTCTCCAGTCTGCAGACTGGAGAAGACTCTCAAAAAACCGCGAGGAGTGGCGTCGCCTGGAGGAGGCCTATGTCAAGGACAGCCTGACAAAGAAAAATAAACAAAAGAAAAGAGTAGAAACATAAATAAATAAAATAAAACATAGATAAATACCTGTATAGTGTAAGAAAATGTAAAAATGTATATGTCAGGAATAAAGGCTATTTCAATTCAATTCAAATAATAAAAAAAAACAACGGGTTGCATTCCGGGAGTGCCGGCAGAAGTGAAAACTCAATGACATTGTAACAGTTTTTCGATCAGGTCACGTGTCCGTCTTACGAATCTTACGGCCACGTGACCTGTCGCGAGTTTAACATTTTTCCCCCATCACAAAAAGTGCACAGCTGTGCTAAAGAAGTTTTCACTTCAAAAAATATTAATATCGTTAAAGTACACAGACTAGACGCCGATTTTACCGAAGTTTTTAACCCACACGTCAAATTAGCAGGCGTGGTGCTTCCTCAAGCTGAAAAAAAACAATCTTCTAATAGCCTAGCCTAGCCTAGGTAATCTGTCGGGTCGTTGAATAGAAGCCCTGCACCAGTTTGTCAATGGATGAACCTTTGCTGGGTTATAATATTAATAAAATAAAATTATTATTATAAATAAATTGACATTATTATTATTATATAAGAATTGACATTATTAGTGGTATTGTATCGCTTAGTGTTAGTATGACTCACGACAGCTTAAATTCGATTATTAATATTTGACATCATTGCTTTATATAAACAAGTATAGCATTTATAATTCTTATTTTATTATTATTTATTGTGACATTGAATTTTAAATTATTGCATGAAATGTTTTTATATTACTTTGACTATTGCTAAAAACTTAATGTATGGAATGTTATTTAATTTATCTTTTGTTGACTTTTACAATGTTACTATTATTAGACTTTTGTTTTTCTTATACACGCTAATTATACGGTAAATATATTATAATGAAATGTTTAATAGGTATTAGCTAGTAAGTTAAATGTTGTGTGCCCTAACAGGGTGTCATGAATTGGCCAACTTAACTGTAACATCTTATTATGTAATTTATGTTCATGACTATGCAATAAATGAAATGAAATGAAATGAAAATAATACATATATTTAGAATACCTGCCAAATCCTACACCGGATCAGACGACGCAACTTTACTTTGTGTTGTTAAAGTATTTTTCATTCTTTGTAATAGTGTCGCAGTATAATTAATTTGAATTATAATAAATAAATAATAGTTTTAAGCCTTTTAAGCTTTTTAAGCCTTAAACCAATTAAATAACGTACTGAAGTCTACGCAATCAAAATATGTGTTCATATAATTCTGACTCAATCCTCATACTATAATCGAAACTATTAAGCATTAAAATAATATGTAATATTCTCCACAGCATATCGCGTATTCTCGTCAGTATCCATTTGGTATTAGACTAAAGTCAATTGCTTGCAACAAACCATACACTGAACCAGCCAAAGTGTTCATGAAATTTGTCATAAACCCGTACTGTGTCCACTTTGCGCCGTCTCCGGAAATTGCCCGCTGCCGAATAACGGATACAAGCGCTGAGTGTTTACTTTGGTGTCGTTCCAAACGCTATACTCGTAAAGCACAATGTATGGCCTCAGAAGATCCAGTTGTCCAGCGTGGAGGTAATGGCGGCCAAATAAAAGCAGGGAATATACTACATTAGGTTTAATGTTAAGCAGAAGGCTGATTGGAAAAAGTGATTTTATATAAATCTAAGTCGGTCCTTATATAGCTACGTACAGCGCCACACTACTGATTAGTTATGAACTATTACATCTACTGACATACCTAAACTAAGTTGTTGAGTAATTATGCTAGTACATAAGAGTTTCGGTAGATGTCACCTTATTTACATATTATGGAACTGTGGTGCTGTCTACTGGTGATTTATGTCTAATATCTAAGAAGTTTGAGAGCCCTAACCTAGATGGCGTAGGCAAGTAGGTATTATATTGGCTAATACCTATTTATCTATTCCCTGTTAAGATAGGTCTTAACATTTTGCCACCCCTTGAAATAGTTAATGTTTTATGAGTAACATTAGGTATTTCAAGAATAGGCCTTATATATATATATTTACCTATTAGTAAGGATGGGCAGAGTTTTTTGTTATGAGCTATAGTTAGGTAATTACTTATATTTAAATTAGAGCTGTGCCCATTTTTATAAATGAAACAACGTTAGGACATGTTTTTTATTTTAAATAGGGAGTAGGTATTCTTATTATGTAATTATATACTAGGTAAGTAAGGTATAGGTACTTAATCATACTTATTACTTAATTATAATTATTTAAACAATAACATTAGGTTCGTAGGTATTAACTACTTATATAACTTGGCCCGAAGTAGGTAAAGGACAAATGTTATTGAATGCGCGTTGGATGTCTCCTCTGGCGGTTCGGATGATGGCTACCCTGGTGATGCCATCCCGGCCCGGCTGCGTCGCGACGATCTTGCCCAGCCTCCACCGGCAGGGTGGCAGGCGCTCTTCTCGCACCAGAACGACGGTGCCGACTGCGAGGCTTGGGCCGCGCGCGCTCCTCCACTTCGTGCGCTCCTGCAGCGTTCCGATGTAGTCACGTGACCAGCGCCGCCAGAAGTCCTGGGTGATTTGTTGCAAAAGTTGATAGTGAGTTAATCGGTTTTTTGGTACATTGTTATAATCTTCATCAGGAAGTGAATTTGGTGCTTTTCCAATTAAAAAGTGAGCTGGCGTGAGGACAGGATAGTCAGGATTTGAAGTAGGTAAGGGACACAATGGCCTAGAATTGACTATCGATTCTACCTGATTTAGGATAGTTACAAATTGTTCATAAGTTAACAGAGATAACCCTAACACTCTTTTTAAATGATATTTGGTAAGTTTTATACTAGATTCCCATAGTGACCCCATATGAGGTGTATAGACAGGAATAAAACTCCATTTTATGCCCTCGTCTGCGCAATGAGATGCTAGTTCGCTCGAGCTGTCCTGTAGATATTTTTGCAAATCTTTCAGTTCGTTACTAGCCCCATGAAAAGTTGTTGAATTGTCACTCACCAACTCCTTCGGTTTACCTCTCCTGGCGATGAACCGTCGCAGTGCCGCCAGGAAGTTGGCTGACTCGAGCCCTGTAATTAATTCGAGATGAATTGCCTTTGTTGCAAAACAAATAAATACTGCAATATAGCACTTATAGACCTTGTAACCACGTCCTGTCCTATCTCTAATGTTATAAGGTCCTCCATAATCGATACCCGTGATAGCAAAGGGGGGGGATGGGTTAACCCTCGAGGGGGGTAAGTCTCCCATTATAGGGTTAGTAGTCTTTGGATTTGCTCTAAAACACGGAACGCATTTATTTACAATTTTTGAAGCTAACATTCTACCTTTAGTTGGCCAGATGCGCTCGCGAATAGTTGATAGTAATAACTGAGGGCCAGCGTGCAGAGTACGTATGTGTGCGTTTTCCATCAGTATTTTGGTAAACGTGTGTTCGTGACTTAGTATTAAAGGGTGCTTTTTTTCATATGCATAATGCGAAAGACCGATTCGTCCGCCTACGCGAATGAGTCCGTCCTTCATGAATGGGTGTAAAGATAATATTTTGGATTTGTTAAGAACCGGTTTGTTATTTTGCAACAATTTATATTCGTGTGGAAATGATTCCATTTGTGAATGTCTGATTAATGTGTGATCCGATTTTTTTAATTCTTCTACGGACAATGGTCCTGATAGTTTTTTATTTGGATTAATTGTTCGTGTTTTATTTTTTGTGTTATATATAAATCGAAGTATGTATGCTAATACATGAATAAGTGTTTTATCACTAGACCACCTGTGAAAAAGATATTGTATCGTGTCGTTAGATTCTGTGTTAATAGCCAAGGTGAGTGTTATGTCTACGTCGCTCTCGGCCTCGGGTATGTGATCCAGTGACTTAGAATCGTGGGTTGGCCATGTGTCAGAACTCTGGCTTAACCACACGGGCCCGGACCACCATAACTGGTTGGTTTCCAGCTTGCCTGGTGCTACCCCTCGGGACAAAAGGTCGGCGGGGTTCTCCTCCGAGCGGACCCAGGACCAGTCTTGCTTGTTTGTAAGTGATAATATTTTTGTGACTCTGTTACTAACAAAACAAGTTAGTTTAATGTTACTATTTTTAATCCAACACAAAGTTATTTTTGAATCTGACCACAGGTTGATTCCGGAAAGGTCACATTTTAATGCTCGTTTTACTTTGTCTACATGTGTTGCGAGAAGTAAACTGGAACAAAGTTCCAAATTTGGAACAGTTTGGGATTTCATTGGTGTGATTTTTGATTTTGAATAAAGTAGGTGAACTTGGACGTTTCCTACCCTATCGCTCGATCGTATATAAATGGCAGCGCCATAGGCTTTAATACTGCTGTCACAAAATCCATGAATTTGTATCGTTACATAATTAGGTATGACTGTACATCTCGAAATTTTTAATTGGTTTAATAAAAACAAGTCTCGATAGAATGTGTTCCATTCTTGGATCAAGTCTTGTGTTAATTCGGTATCCCAATCTAATTGAGCCTTAAATAATTTTTGGATAAATATTTTGCCTACTACAATGACTGGTCCTGTCAGGCCTAGGGGGTCAAAAATGGACGAAATTACCCCTAGTACCTTTCTTTTGGTGATTGGGTGTGAAATTTGGTTTTCTTTAATGGTATACATAAGCTCATCTGAGTCACTAGACCACGCTAAACCCAGGACCTTATGTGTTTTATCTCCAAATTCGGTGGTAGATGTGTTTTGGTGTGTATGTGTTTCGCTCACCCGTTTTATGATGGCTTCGGAGTTGGACTTCCATTTCCGCAGCGTGAAGTTGGCTCCTCGCAGGATCTCGTTCACCTGTGATGCAGTTTCGGCTACCTGATTCTCGTCGTCACCGCCGGCGATAAAATCGTCCATGTAGAACTGGTTCGCTATGGCCTCTGCAGCTGCTGGAAATGTGTGTTGGTTCTCGTTTGACAATTGTAACAAACATCTGGTTGCAATATGTGGTGCTGACTTTAAGCCGAAACTTAATGTAGTCAGCATATAAATTTGGAGTCGTTGGTGAGTATTTTCACGCCAAAATATGCATTGTAGGTATTGTTGATTTGGTTTTAAATAAATACATCTGTACATTTTTTGTATGTCAGCGTTAATAACATATTGGTACTTTCGGAACCGTAGAAGTATATTTATAAGTTCGTCCTGTATTATTGAGCCTTTGTATTGGATATCATTCAATGAAACGCCGTTATCGGTCCTGCATGAGCAGTCAAAAACAATACGAATCGGGGTAGAGGGGGAGTCGCGAAAAATAGCCTGGTGGGGTAGAAAATTACATGGGCCATCATAATTATCTCGTAATTTAATCATATGGCCAGCTTGTTCGAACTCGCGCATGAAATTCACATATTTATCTTTAAATTCGGGGTTCCGCTCGAACTTAGTCTCTAACGTTTTGAACCTCCGGTATGCTATGTGCCTAGATTGACCTAGCTTGGTAGGTGGCTGCTTTAATGGAAGTTCAATTTCAAAATTACCTTCAGAGTTGTGAGTGTGGGTTTTCATAAATATATCCTCACATTGTTTTTCATCATAAGGTAAATTTGGTGCGGAACCCTCCTCTATTTCCCAAAACTTTTTTAATTGGGTTTCAACTGTAATTTTACATTGAATAGCAGAATCGGATTTTTTATGTACGGGACCCGTAACTAACCACCCCAGGCGTGAGCGTCTCAGAACCGGTAATCCAGGCCCGAGCGAGTATTTACCGGTGAGAAGTAAATCGAAAAATATTTCGCCACCGATCAGCAAATCTACATCTTGAGCTAAGTTAAATTCGTCATCTGCTAATTTATAACGCGGCGGAATGTGCCAACGTTGCACGTTTGGTATTTCAATATTGGTTGTACAAACAGTAGGCGAAATAAAACAGGACAAATTAGTCGTAAAGGTTCCGTCTAAGGAATGCAATGTTATGTCACACGATTCTAGGACAGTAGACACTTTTTCATTGAAACCTATGACATTTAAGGCATGTTGTTGTTTAGGTAATTGTAACTTTTTTACCGCGTTTTGGGTAATAAAGTTTTCTTGCGAGCCATTGTCTAAAAATGCCTTCATTTTATGCACATTGTTATGCTTATCCCTAACAAGCACTTGGGCTGTTGTGAGGAAAACTGACCTATTTCGAGTATTGTTTGCTTGTTTTCCGATCAGGGTGTTATTAGACAAGGCGGTCTCGATTTGACTAGAACTCGGTTGTTCGTCGGTTAATGTTGAGATTGGTAATCGCGTTGGTGCGGGGTTACTACCTATATGAGTGTTGGTATTTGGTTTGTGTAGTAACGTATGATGCTTGCCCTTGCATACTCGACATGTACTGGCCCTGCAGTTTGTTAAGACATGCGTCCCGGACAAACAATTAAAGCATAATCGTAATTTATTCACGGCTCGGATTCGCGCGATCACGTTTAATGCACTAAACTTTGGACACTGGTTAATGTAATGCGTACTCGAACAATATGGACACTGATTAGGTTTAAATTGTTTGGAGGTTACCTTAATAGGTTCGGACGTGGTTACCATGGCCTTCTTGGAAGTGCTGGGTGCGTCCGATGGTACTGCTGGGCTGGTCGCTTCCAGCCGGTCAGCTCGGTTCTTTAGGAAGGTTTTGAAGTCCTGCAACGAAGGCAATTTTCTCAAATCAACACTATTTTCCCACTTTGATTGCAGTCGACTGTCTAACTTTTTAACTAGTAAGTGAATAATTGCGAGATCCCAATTTTCGGTAGGTACATTTAATGAACGCAAGGATCTCAAATGTTTGGAAATATTATCGCACAGACCTCTAAGACCTGAAGGAGTTGACGGTACGGGTTCCACATCGAACAAGGCTCGCATGTGGTTGGAAACTAAACGTTTAGGATTATTATAACGTTCACAAAGCATCTGCCACGCGAGCGTGTACCCTTCCTCGGAGAAATCGAGCGAACTAATTACCTCAAGTGCGCCGTCTCGTAAACAACTGCGTAGGTATTTATATTTTACAATAGGTGCCAGGCTAGCTTGATTGACTAGGGCATCAAATGTGTCTCGGAACTGCAGCCACTGTGTTAGGTCTCCATCGAAGCTAGGGAGGCTAATTTCGGGATACTTTATCGACTCACCGAGGGGCTGTTGCTGTGGAGCTTGCGGACTATGGTCATTTGGTATTGATTCGTTATCTATTTTCGCCAGCAGCTTGCCCTTAGCGCTGAGTCGGTAAAATGTGTTCTCGAAAGACTCACGTTCGGCCTCTTGGGCCTCAATGTCGCCTTCCTCGCTGCACAGTGTCTCGATCCGGTCCTGTATCTCAGAGAAATCATTGTATAACTTTGGTAATAAAGTAAAAAGTTACAAAATTTAAAACAACTGTCTATGTCATTAATAAACAGGGTGAATAACAAAGGCCCTAATATAGACCCTTGTGGGACTCCAGAAGTTACATGGACACACTTAGACTCATATCCGTTGACTGCAACTTTTTGTGTGCGGTTTGTAATGTATGACCTAAACCACCTCCACAAATTTCCACGAATGCCATTGAAGTATATTTTTTCTAACAGAATTTGGTGATCTACTCTGTCGAAAGCTTTGCAGAAGTCCGTGTATATACTATCAACACGTTTATTTATGTCCAAACTTCTGAAAAGGTATGAGGTATATAGAATTAGGTTTGTTGTTGTTGATCTTTTCTTGACAAAGCCATGTTGCTGTGGGAGGATAATGTTGTGTAAACTTGGATAAATCTGATCATGAACCAGTTTCTCGAAAAGTTTGGATAATACGGGAAGAAGTGAAATAGGCCGGTAATTTTTTACGTCTTTCTTTGAACCTCCCTTGTGGACAGGGACAACTCTTGCGATTTTCCAGACATCAGGAAAGGTACCTTCTTTAAGGCAGCTATTATAAATGTAATACAGAGGATGTGAAATATTGTCAGCTACATTTTTTAGGAATATTGGGGGGATGTTATCAGATCCAGAACTTTTCGATGTATCAACAGTTTTCAAGGCGCGTTTGACAAGATGGATCGGTATGTGAACATCATTAATATGAACATTAGATGGGTCAGGGGAAGTATTAGACGGCGCAAAAACAGATTGAAAGAAGTCAGAAAATAAGTCACACACCTCGGCAGGGTCACTGGTGGTTACGTCATTATAAGAAACGGTGGCGGGGATATTTGTGGTTCCACGCTTATTAGCAACAAATGTCCAAAAGTATTTAATGTTGGTTTGAATGCTTGTTTTGGAAAATCTAATATAAAAATTGACCGTAGTTCTGTAGAAAGCGACCAACTTTTTAATTTTGTCAAAGTGACTTACACCCTAACTCAGTAGCTTTGGTCGCTTTCTGCATTGATAAAAAAATTGAGTTGGTCGTTTTCTGCATAACTACGGTCAATTTAGAGTCAACTAAAAGAAATCGCTCTTTGGTGATTAAGGGGCCCACAGATTAACAGTCCGCCGGACGGTATCGGCCTGTCAGTTGTTCGGAACTGTCAAAATTTTGTTCTAACTGACAGGCCGATACCGTCCGGCGGACTGTTAATCAGTGGGCCCCTTAGGGGCTACCTGTGGTTTTCATCGATCTTTGACAAGTTTTGAATCGTATCTCGTACATTTGCACTACAGATAGATTTATAAGAAAAACGGCTATCGGTTCTTCAATCTTTTATCTCCATTCTTGTCTACCGGATTTTGAAAGAAATGAATACTTATTTTTTTATGATTTGTTTAATCATTGTCTAATAATGCACTTTTTTCGTAACTAGATTGCTGCAAACGATCTTACATATATTCGACTTTGACGTCTCAAAAGACGTACTAGGATTTTAATTTTAAACTAATAAACACAAAAGTTATGGCCAGAAAACCAGTTTTTTGGCCTAAATATCTCGAACAATGAACTTTGAAGTAAATATGGGATACTATATTGCTTAAAGCCGTTAATATGATATGCTACAAAAAACATTAGAAAACTAAGGGATCCAAATCGAAGGTCATTGGCGTGGGGTAGCCCCTAAAAGATGAATACGTAAATGACATTTTATATATTTATGTGGTTTTCATATGGGTCAACGTTACCCTCTTTTGGGTGAAAGTAACGCGAGTTTACGGTACTTTTACTTGGTTTTAGCTGTAAGCAGTCGATGTTTCAGGAGCTTTTGCGGAGAAATTGCGGACGTGATGCAAGCTTTGGCTTACCGGAGCTTTTTCTGTTTCGGGAGCTCAAGGGAGCTTTGCTTCCTCACACTTGTGCTTTATCTGATCCACACTCAAAAACAACTATCAGAAGGCTTATTCGAAACATGTGTATCCAACGGATTGGAATAACTATAGAAATCTGACTAGAGTTCAAAATTACCTACGGGCAAAGAGAATAGAGTGTATAGAGGCGGACTGTCAAAGTAAATTATGTAGCCACTGTAAATTTACTGTCATCTTTCGACAGAAGATTAAAACTATTAGAACGCCATTTGACTTTGATCCTTATTCTTTCACTGATATGTGTTGACTTGTTGAATATTAATATTAACGCCATCTACTCGACTGTAGGCCAAAGGTATGGTGCAATCATTTCGAGCGATGGCGCTATAACCTTCAGCCTACTCTCGAGTAGATGGCGTTAATATTAATATTTAACAAGTCAACACATATCAGTGAAAGAATAAGGATCAAAGTCAAATGGCGTTCTAATAGTTTTAATCTTCTGTCGAAAGATGGCAGTAAATGTACTGTAGCTACATAATTTACCATGACAGTAACGGCGCGATTCGGGAAATGAATTTGAGATTAACTGCATACGATATAGTAAACATATGTGACGTCCCACGGGTAAAGGTACCTTATGGCGGTTGGCGCTTACGCTATTATTAACGCCGCTCCAATATTATTGCGGCGCTATGCGACGTAAGCGCCAGCCACCATAAGGTACCTTTTTCCGTGGAACGTCACATAGTACATCTTTACTATTTCATATCTAGTGAATCTCTAATTCATTTCCCGAATCGCGGCGCCAGCCGCCATAAAGTACCTTTTGCCGTGGAAAGTCACATATTTTTACTATTTCATATCTAGTGAATATCTAATTCATTTCCCGAATCGAGCCGTAACTCTCTATTAGAAATTCTCTTTGCTACGGGTATTGTGCCGCGTGCGAATCAACTGTACAGCGCGCAGATAGACAACGGCAAATCGTCAGGTGACAACCAAAACTCACTAGTCACCACCACAAGTTCATAGCCTTAGTGAACCGTATTAGTATCAAAATAAGGTTGACTTTTGTTTAATTAGTTTTTTAGTAATTAGTGAGTTTTGGTTGTCACCTGACGAAATATTGTAATGCCGCGTAAGGTTTTTGACATATGGAATTTTATTTTCACCTCAGCAGCTCGAACAAGGGTACTTTGCTTCTTAAAAACAGTGAGCAAAATGCGATTTTGCTCACTGAGTGAGACAAAATGACATTCAAATGACCTTTATAGTCAAATGTCATTTCAACATGCGGGGTCTAATACAAGTTCGAAATACTTAGGTTCTATTATCTCTGTCCCTTTCACACTGTTAGCAAAAAGAAACAGACGAAAAAAAGTTCAAACGACATTCAACGGTATATTGACTGTTTATAATAGACCACCGAAAAACTTCAGAACGCATCGTTCCAAACCACGTACGAGCTCCGTACGAGTATGAATTCTTAATAATTATTTAATTAAAATAAAGTTTAAGATTTGATAAAAACTGATAAAAATACTATATTTTAGGTATTTACTGTACAATTACAATAATGAACTCAAAAAATACACAGATTATCACGCATAATTAATTATTTTACTTTTAAGAATTTCTACTATAGTTGACAAATAGTACGTATCCGCAATTCGGACCGTATCTTACAACGTTCTTTTTTACAAAAAAAAGTTGTCGATTGAAGTGTCAGTTGAGGTTCGTTATTTCCATATTATTTTACTGAAATTTATTATTACGTTTTGTTTTCGTGTTCGATTGCGGTAATTAAACTTAATTGTTTGTATATCTTAAGAAAACATGAGTGCATAGGTATTAAGTGACGAAGAAGGATTACATTTTTCAAGTTGTCTAATGTGTTCTCACTGCTCAGCTGAAAACTTTTGTGTACTACACGAGATCAAAGTTATTTACATCTCGTGCGCTTTTGAGTCCCTTACTACGCTCTAGATTCTAAATTAGATTCACTCGCTACGCTCGTGAATCTATTATAGAATCTTTCGCTTGCACGGAACTCAAAATAAGCACTCGAAGAAATATCAAACTTTGATCTCTTGTTGTACAAATAACTATTTACTTGATCAAAACTTTTACTGACCAATGATAACTTTTTTAATTAATTAAACAGTAAGGGCCACTTGCACCATCCCACTAATCCGGGGTTAACCAATTAAATCTGGAGTTACCATGGTTACCAGTACAATGTGAAACTGGGTTAACGGGTTCACCGGTTAACCCTGGGTTAGTGGGATGGTGCAAGTGGCGCTAAGTGAACAAATTATTTAAGAAGGGATAAATGTGTGTAGTGGTAAAATGCATTTATGTAATATTTTCTAATTTATTTAAATATTAAGAGACATGGAAGCAGCAGGCATAGATAAAAGTATGACAGAGCAGACCGCATAAAGTGGCGTAATGGTGGTGTAAGCAGGGCCGACCCTAACTAAAGATGGGAATACTAATGGCCAGGAAGAAGAAGAAGAGAAAAAGAAGATTTATCTGTATCCATTTTCCAATTGATATCAAGGTCAAATAAAACATTTATTTGACCTTAAAGGCTTTCACGTTCTAGGCATAATGATAGTTACTTAACATTCCAATTCTTAAACATCAACTTTAATATTAACCCTCCATCAAAAACTTTGTTTTCATACGCGATTTCAACCCTGCCTTCCGCTGATTCGTGTTTGCTTACCCCGTGACCTCTTTTCCACTATTACTATACTCGACATTCAAAAATGATCTTTATTCCCTCACATTAAAGTACCTTTTAGCTTGTCACTATGTTGCCGATAAGGTTTTTTTGTCGTAAGGCTGTGTAGCATGGTTCTAATTTTTGTCTGTTGTGGGGAAACAATGAAGGTACTATGGACGTGTAAGATGCTGGGGTTAATACGGGGTGTGTTTGCACACACCCCGTATTATATATAGGGAAAATGGGGATATGAGAAAATATTTTTCTTATTTTTATAAGGTGAGCAAATAACATGGAAATAATAGTTATTTGCTTTACAAGGGGGCAAAGTTGTTGTTTAACCGCTCGTGCTAATATTGATACCCGACCAAGTGAAAGATTCCAAAATTGAACCACGAGCGTAGGGAGTGGTTCGAAAAATTGAATCTTGAGCGTTGCGAGGGTTTCAAAGAACGAGGGTTATACAAAATTTGCCCCCGAGTGAAACACAAAATTTTTCACCACACCAACCCGAAGCAAATATTAAATGTAAAATATCAAACAAAATCAAACCAAATCACATTCAAATGAATGCTATTAAATATTTATCATCCAAAATCATCATTTAAAAGTCAATTCTACCAGCAAACATAAGAAAACAACTCAAAATTTGCATTTTACTACTTTGCCTCACATGTGAATTACTGATAGCAAAGTGCAACTTTGCTATCCGTTTTTGAAGTGCAAAGTAAGCCTTTTCGAACTGGTGTGGTGAAAAATAACTTATGACACATTAGACACATTATATTTGTGTCTGTATAATATAATGCGCCGTACAATTAAATAAATAATTATTAGACACGCTTAAACTTGGGTCCAGTTCGCGTTCTTGAAAAGATATATACTTAGATAGATTAACATCAAGCATATAAGAACAAATACAAGATATTCGTGTGGCCAAATAGGCCGAATACCGAATAGTTACCGAATATTCGTAGCATTAGCTGAGGCCGGATCATTTCGTGATAAACTATATAATTATTATTATGTTGTTCAAATAATTTTTTATTTGTAACACAATACGGTTGTATGAAATATACTGCCGTATTCGAACTTCAAGATATTCACAAGAGACGACACGTACTAGATCCATTCTATATACGTTATAGTTTAGATATCAACTAGTTCTCTTTTGCAGCGCAATTCGGGCAACAAATGTCACTTTTACGTCAGATAGAGTAAGATATCTATTAGATGTGAATTGGATCTCTAAGTCCTATCCTGTGGAAATCGTTCAAGAGTATCTGCAGAATCGCGCAAATGTCAAATTTGACAGGTTAGATCTTAAACATATCGTTATCGTATCTTGGTGATGTCTAAAAGATATCTAATAGATGTCTATTTCAAAATCCGAATCGGGCCGATAGTTTGGCATGAATAAATGATTCTTGATTCTTGATAAAAAAAATGCTGAATCATCGAGTCAGCGTATCCTCATACGAGCTCTCAAATTAAGATAGATTCGAGCAGATACTCGTACGAGTAGAATCAGAGGGCCTATCGCGAACCACCTTCGACGTGTTGCCTCTCTGTTCCACTTGTAAATTCGTACGTAAGTGTGACAGGGAGGCAACACGTCGAACTTGCTTCGCGGTAGGCCCTCAGGGCAGACGGCCGCACGGGGCCCGGATTTTAATTTTTTTCACGTAACGATACAAAACCAATGACAGCGTGATTGGTGGTTTTATTGTGTGTAAAACAAAAGGGAAAATATATTATGATTCGCTTTTATAAACGAAGCTAACATATTAAAAGTCTTTTTATACCCCTGGGTCGAATTGGTTTATAAAATATGGGATTGGACTGTAATATTTATTATATATTTATATATAAGTACTAAGTTATTTGACATTAATCACTGAAACACACATGAAATATAACAAGCTTTCAATTTTAAATATTTACTTTTAATTTTATTGCTTTTAAATATAGAAGTAAAAGCCTGCGCCTTGAAACCCTCGCAACGCTCAAGATTCCACCTTTCGTACAGGTTCTATTTTGAGATTTTTCGCTTTCTCTAACAAACTTTGCTAAATAATAACTTTTTTTCCAAGAAAATAACTATTTCTCAGGTACAGTCACAAAAACGCTTTCAAATCAATAAAAAATAAGCTAGGTAATAAGTCACGCCCGTATGTTAGAGGCTTATTTCATCGGTAAATACCTATCATATTTCCCAGAATCAAAGCGAATAAATCCAAGACCTTACACACAATATTAAACCATATACATAGGTTGATAAGACATAAAATCGCGTATAAAAATATAAAATAAGTCACTCGGGTTCTTGAGTTGTCGTATGCTTGTGACATCGTACATTTAGGCCCGTTGTTATGAACATCTTTATGTCTTGGTTTATTGCTTATTCTGCTCACGTGCTTGAGATAGAGCAGGAGGTGAGACAGATTGTTCCATTGTTTCGCCGGGAATAACGGAGGTATAAGAATACCTAAATATTAGTATTAAATGTGTAACATATTCTTGTAATCAGATTACGCCCCGTAGTCTCCCCCCCTTATTCCTCAATTTACTTGTGTTTAATCACGATATGAGTGAATTGCAAAAAAATTGTACATAGTTAAGCACCTGTAATTAGTCGAAAGTTAATTAATTCCATTGTGTTACGACAGTTAAGCCATTTCTATTTAAGTTAGATGCATGAAAGTGTGTTAGCGTATGCTATAGACTTATTGTATTTATTGTCACGTATAATTCGTACACATATAACTTATATGGGTCTCTATTGGTTCCCATAAATTTTTTGTTCCGATTTTTTCAGTCCATAACGTTTTCCATCATAATTTTTATTAGTCATATTGTCAATAGTCATAAATTTTAACAATATAAATTGCAGTTCCGATTTTTGCAGGTCATTATTATTGTTAGTCATAAAATCTGTTACTCATAATATTCAAAGTCCAGAAGGTATACCATTACATAATGTTGAAGGCAATAAACTTGCTTACAATAATCGTTGTAAGGTCTTTTATCGCAGGTTATAATGATAAGTAGGGGCTCTATTGCATTCCCTAAATTTCATGTTCCGATTTTTTTAGACCATAACGTTTTCCATCATAATTTTTATTAGTCATATTGTCAATAGTTATAAACATAAACAATACAAATTGCATGCTTACTACCTACCTGGGGATTATTTTAAATTTGGCTTACTCATTTCCCCTCCATTTCTTATTTTTCATGTAGTTTATTAAGCCATTTCGCCCCGCCAAGGAGTCGACGGAGCCCCGCTTCGCGGGGCTCCTATTTCCGCTCTGAGGGACACAAGGTAACTAACGAACCTACCTGAGGAAACAGATTTCTTTTGATTGACTTACTGATTTCCCCGCCATTTCTTATTTTTCATGTAGCTTATTAAGCCATTTCATTCTGCCAACAAGTCGACGGAGCCCCGCTTCGCGGGGCTCCTATTTCCGCTCTGAGGGACACAAGGTAACTAACAAACCTACCTGAGGAAACAGATTTCTTTTTTCTTTATATGAAGTATGTTATTGATTTGGTTTCTTAGATGTAATTCATTTTAGTCATTAAAAATGGGACCCCCTTTGTTTGACATAATTATTTAAAGTCATAATTTTTAATATTATAGCTCCTAAATATTAGAATATTAGAGGATATCATTTTCTGTCTATCGAAATTCGAAACAGTAAGTTTATGGGAAATAAAGGGATGATATTAAAACGATATGATTAACGACCATTAGTCCGATAAAATATATGCCTTAAAATATTTCTGAATAATTATTGATATACCTTTGAATGTTATACTCATCAATTTTATAACTTTTGTGATTATAGCGTTTAATATTATAGATGTATAACATTAGAACTATGAAACGTTATACTTAACAAAAATTATGACTTTTAATGTTTATGTCCATAAATTATATGGATATCAATTTCTGACTATCGAAATTCGAAACAATAAGTTTATGGGAAACAAAGGGATCCCATTAAGTTAAGACTAATCACAGCTTCTTAACTGCGCTTAATAACGAACAATTTTGTTGCAATTCACTCATATAATAAAATGCGGCCTGATTCGGACTTTAAGATACGTCAAAAAGTTGCTAAAGTTACGATCACAGAACATATTAAAGAGGTTAGAATGGCGATGCGAGCAGGGTACGTGTCGCCGCCGGTTATGAGCAAACGCTCGCATGCTAGTACTCGCCCGCGCTGACCGAAAAACGTAAACATGCCTTTTGCGCCACAATAACGTTCAGATTAAGAAGCCAGACATCAAATCTGTCTAAAGGAAGCGTATCCATTCACCAGGTACACAAGTTTTTACTACCGTTGCGCGAGAAATGTGGAAATGTGGAGAGGAACGAGCGGCGACACCGGCTCCGATACGAACTGCGCGCGATAGCCGTTCTAACCTCTTTAATATGTTCTGTGGTTACGATATGAATCGGATGTGTTAGTGTCAAAAGTGACGTTCTTAAAGTTCGAATTAGGCTGATGGGCAATATTACAGACTTTATTTAAACAACAATAGGGTAAGGGCCGTCAATAAGGAACCCTATTGTCTTATTTAAGGCCCTCTTTATGAACAATTATAGTCCATTTCAAACGCCATTTACTCCAAAATGAACACAACATCTCGAGACAATCTGATTCCGGATAAATTCTCTGAAAATATCTCTAACTCAAAATATTACGCTATTCAACTTACAACTGTAACGCCATGAATTTAGAGTTCTAATTCGCTTGTAATTATAAGGAATGCTGTAGCTAATTAGGTTGTATGAGGATACAACCCGACATTTCTTGGCGGTTAGTAAAGTCGCTTACCGAGGTAGAGTTAGACCATGATAAGTCTGCAACGATTTTGATAGCACACGGTCCTGGGCTAGTCTCAACATGTCCCGCGATTTTTCGAATGCCATCCACCCAACGAGCCAACGGACGCCAGGCGCTTCTTTCATCTGAAAGCGGCCACCAATCCGTCAACATGTTGGTCCACCTGCGATCAGTCTGCCTGGCAACATGGCAGCAGCTGCTAAGACATTGTGGCGGGGAATTTATTTTACAGCAAACGCTTATGCCGGAAGAAATTCTGTTACTAAACCATTAAGGTTCCCAACGTGTGTGGAAAAGGAAAGGGTCTAAAGTTAGAAGAAAAAGAAGTGAAGTTAGTTAGAAAGGGTCTAGTCAAAGGTTAACTGGAAGAGATCCCGCAAAGGGATAAGTTCGCCTTTGTACTTCTTATTAATTGTATGTTATTTTTAATATGTCTTCTTGTAGAATAAAGAGTTTACTACTACTACTACTAGTTAGACCAAGATAATTCTGCAGAGATTTTGACATCACACGCAGTGCAGGTGTTATTTTAAACGTAAAACTTCCATGAAATTATGGCGTATAAATGACACTGGACTGCGTGTGCTGTCAAAATCTCTGCAGACTTTTCTTGGTCTAACTCTAACGCCACTCGCTTGCTCTCGGTAGGCAATGTGAACAAGCCTTAGGGCGCAAATGGTCGGGTTGAGCCCCACGTTAATTTACCGAACGAGCTCCCGGTCTAAGAATATACACAATGTTTATTTACGTACGCATCTTGGGTTCCGCACAGTAAAATACGTCTCAGTAATGAAGGAAAAATGTGTAACTACATTTTATTACTCCTCAGCTTTTCCCGTTGTATTTTTAAGGCTGCCTTTGGCTTGCTGACTGAGGCTGCTGAGTAGGGATTGCAATCCGGTCCGGCGGATCCGGTAATCCGGCCGGATCCGGCACTTTTTAGGAGTTACCGGATCCGGTTGAAATCACCGGATCCGGACCGGATCCGGGAAAATAGAAAAAAAGACCGCAAGCAGCACCCACTGCGCGTTTTAGGTGAGATAAAGGCGACGGATAGAAGAAAGAAGTTAAACAGAATAACGAACGAATGAAAAAATCCAAATTTAGTAAAATAAGAAGATATTTAATATGACGATGATTGAGAACAGAAGAGGATTTCCTCTTCTTTCACGTCGGTGGCACGAATCGACACGATACGACGATTACTTAAATAATTAGAAGTAAACATTAAAGGATGGAGATGCCATGGAAGGCATTTGTAACGACGGGTCTGGCCTAGTGAGTAGTGACCATTCAGTGACCCTGCCTATGAAGCCGATGGTCCTGGGTTTGAATACCGGTAAGGGCATTTATTTGTGTGATGAACACAGATATTTGTTCCTGAGTTATGGGTGTTTTCTACGTATATAAGCATGTATTTATCAATATACGATACGTATATATATCGTCGCCTAGTAGTTCGACCTAGAGCTAGCTAGCACCCATATTACAAGCTTTGCTTGGTTTGGGGGTACGAGTAGGTCGATCTGTATAAAATTGTCCCCAAATATTTATTCATGAATTATTTATTTATTTGTGATTTAGGCTATAAAACTATTTTCACGGATAAAAAATGAAAGCAAGATAATATTGGAGCGCATTTCATACAATTTTGGTTAAAAGTAAAATATCTTGTTACTAGAATGGATGTCAGCGTTACAAATAATTCCATCAAAGAACAGTTACGAAAACTTGTCCTTTCAAGGAGTTCCATTTCCCATCCCATAATTATCCCATTAACAGGCTTTAGAATCTAATCAAATTTATATTTTTATTGTAAACGTATAAATTTGAGCAGAATGTGAATGATTAAATATAATAATGTTAATAAAGGACTTAGATTTCAAATTTTATTTTTAAATTGAGATTGACTATGTGACCCTTTTTAGTACTTAGTTTTATTTTATTGTTATAAAGTTATTTCTTATTAACTTCGAATTGTTGTTTTATGAATACATTTGTAAAAATACCCTTTGTTTCTCATATAACGCATAAAACTTGAAAAATATGTCATTTAATTAACTTTAATATCCTTATACCTAACCGGATCCGGTCCGGCCGGATCCGGCCGGATTGAGGCCAAAATCCGGCCGGATCCGGCTGGATTGAAAATCAATCCGGTTTGCAATCCCTACTGCTGAGGCAGACATGAGCAAAAATGAGAGACGTGCGATCAACAACGATGACTATGGTTGACTGGTAGAGAATGCCATTAGGCATTAAGTCCACCATTTGTACATTTTTGTATGTACTTTGTGCAATAAAGTTTAAAATAAAATAATAAATAACAACATTGGTATTAATCTAGCTAAGAATATTTAAGATAAATGTGACGCTTAACTTCATACTCTGATAAAATTAAGAAATATTTACCCTATTTTTTAAATACCAAAATCGCATAACCTGACAATTGGATTCACCCGAGTTTTAAGTTAATAACGACCTCATTTGGTCACGACTCTCAGCCATGAGGAATCGAGGAAGAAGAAGAAGACCTATATTTGACTGAGAAATTTGTAATTTGACGGAGAACCCGTACTAAATTAATGAAAATAATTTCACATTAGTAGCTCATGCATATATGTATTAATAGTGTTTCTACACCGTGTTTATTTTTAACACCTCTTTTTCTTTCAATATTCTCGTTTACCTTTGACATTTTGAAGTACTGTTCCAAACTACCCTGTGCCAGATACTTCGCCAAAGATAATGGCAGCTTATTTGGCACTTGGCACGCCGACGGTTGGCATAATCTGATTCTGCCATTTGAAAACGGAGCAATAAATCTTGTTAGACTTTTGTTTTAATCAATGTATCTAGAACGGAACTCTAAGTTCAATAATCTGCCGTCGTATTATGGATGGCTTTATCCATCTTTATCCACGTGATAAAATAAGTGTCACTTTTTAACACCGTGGGATATAAAGTGACGGACACCGTTTTACCACGCTGTCACGTAGATAAGAACGACCATCATATCCGTACTGATCTAAGTTTTACAGTTTTGAGCGCATCTCGGCTGCAGTGCAGTCGTCAGTAATCTGGCGTCGCAATACTGCTGCAGTAATGGTGGTGCAATCTAAACCAGAAAATAGTACCTTAAAAACTATACAGGGTGTAACATTTTTAGAGACTGAGCTAAAAGGATAGTGTTATCTAAGTGATCTACAATCGAGTTATTATAATCGTAAATCGCGGTTGGTTCTATAGTAAAAGTTGCTCAGTATAATCCCAAAACCTCCCTGGTAACGGGAATGCAGTTATTTTTTTAGCCACTATGTACATATATCAATAGTTACGAGTATCTATTACTGAAAATACTTTTATTATTTATAATAAGAATTCTTACCCCGGCCTGTGTTTAACTCTACGCTCTTCAAAGGTGCGATTCCTGGAATAGTTAAGATGAAAAATACTTTGAAAAGAATCTCCGCCGTAAGCTTCAAGTTTTCTACGGAGTGAAGATTGAAACGTTTCGTTTCCCACAATTTTCTGCATGAAATCCAACCCTAATTGGTTGAGTAAGATATTGTAGTTAGTTACGTTATTTATCTGCCAAGGCATATTTAAAGATAGACCAATTTGTTATAATTAAAAAATATACATATTCCATTTTAAATGTATACTTGGATAAAAGCTGGGGCCAAGTTAACCACGGGTGGGACCAGTGGGAGCCCCACGAGTCAAACCGTGGATCCGGCAGACCTCATCGGCGATGGCGAGATAACTTGGACTCCTTTTTGAGAGACTGACCAGATGTAGCTCAAAACCGAGACGAGTGGCAGAAGAGGGGGGAGGCCTTTGCCCAGCAGTGGGACTCAAAAGGTTCGTAATAATAATAAAAGTTTTAAAAGTTTGTTGACAAACTTTGATATAAACGGGTCTAATTTTATCATTTATCAGACGGTTCAGCTGGGTTGCACCAGCTGTGTACACGGACAAACAATATTTAGACAAAGCTCCTGCTTAACGATGCAGCGTGCAACATTTAAATATATTTATAACGAAGAGACGCTTTCCACAAAGATTTTTGTAGCTCATATAGTGACATTGACAACCGGTATCATGAGCGGGACAACAATAATAAATTATGCGCGTTCAATAGAGATAGCAAGAGGCGGAACAATATAAGAAAGTCTTCTTTAATATCTCTCTTTAAAATATTTAGTCTTAAAAACCTATTATTTTCAGTGTTTCCACCCGCACCAGCTTCTTGGGCGGGATTATTAAAATTATTTACCTCAGTGGCACAAAAGAAAAATAATATTCTTTTCTCCGTTAGTTTTTCCTTTGAACAGTAGTTTTGCTCCCATTTGTGAGAGACAATGGAAATAGTAATTTGGTGTGCGGAAATAAAAAAAAATAAAAAAATAAAAACACTTTATAAAACAAGTGAAAATATTTAGGCTTCCGAATAGAGTAAGTATACGCCTTTTTGAGTAATTAGTAGGAGATACAACTACGAGTATCAAAAGTGATAAAATATTATTACAAAAAGCTTTTATTTTAGGTACCTTAGTATTTAGAATGAGATGCCACTAAGTACCTACATATTTAAGGCTAACTATTATATATTTCAAGTTCTCTCGTCTCAAGCAAGTCAGATAAAACATAATTGACTGTTCCTTTAATTTAATTTCAATATCTCGAAACAAAGGCATTCGGAATAAAGAGTCACTCGATGTGATTTAAGGATTCGACCAACTTGTTTAAACTAACGAAAATTGATTGGTTTTATATAATAGATCGGAGCGGAATAAACAGGCCAATTCTAACGTGCAGTGACATCAAACATCAAATATTTGAATCATATTGGAATCATACCTATAATTTAGATGTCATTCGCGCGGGCGTCTTGCTCGTACTAATACATGTAAAGGCTGACCGAATATATGATCACGCACCATGTTGCGGAATGTCACTGGAACAATTTTTTTCATACTATACTGAACTGTCACTCTCTACATGAGAATAACAGCGCCCTCTTGACAATGATCATATATTACTGGACAGGCGTTTTTCCTTTGAACAGTAGTTTTGCTCCCATTTGTGAGAGACAATGAAAACAGTAATTTGGTGTGCGGAAATTAAAAAAAGTAAAAAAAAAACACTTTATAAAACAAGTGAAAATATTTAGGCTTCCGAATAGAGTAAGTATACGCCTTTTTGAGTAATTAGTAGGAGATACAACTACGAGTATCAAAAGTGATAAAATATTATTAATGTAAAGCCTGACCGAGTATGGTCACGCAACATGTTGCGGAATGTCACTGGAACAATTTTTTTCATACTATACTGAACGGTCACTGTCTACATGAGAATAACAGCGCCCTCTTGACAATGATCATATATTACTGGTCAGGCTTTACGGACACGTCAGAGCGAAATGAAAGACAGCTAACTCATTTTGATACAAATATCTGTGCGAACGAACAGGCCTGGCCTGAAAATAATCAAATAATCAACGTACATAATATCTCGATTTAGTAAACAACCCATAGATTGAGATGCGAGATAAATCTAAAACCGGATTGACGTAATCTGACAGCCAATAATTTATATCTCCCAAGAGATTCGGTTAAATTTGTTGCCTGTAACGGTGTCGGTTATTGACGATGAATATTTACGGGAGTTATATAAATTACAGTCCAGTTAAGAGCTATTATCGATAGACAGAAATAAAACGGGCTTCCGGTTCGAGCGCCATCTTGATAGTCACGCGTCGTGATTAATTCCTTTGTTTTTTGCTCATTAATATTGTTTAAAGTGTAATATCGGTAGCTTATTATACAGTAAACTAATGTGGTAGTGTGCAGTGAATGGAGAATGAATCTTGAAATGAGTTTAACCACCATTTTGGAGTCAACGGCCGGTAGTCTACGTGCTACTTGTAAAGTCCAGCTATCGCTTTACAAGAGCTAATAAAATTACCGTACAGTCTTGTACTAACCGTATAATTTTAGTCGTCGTATTTAGCTCCTAATACCTTATTGATACTGGCGAAATAGTCTCACTGGACGGAACAAATAATTTTAAAAGAATTAATGAATGAAATAAAACGATACCTACACTATGTTTCTCAAGGAACGATATAATTATGTTACTTGAATGTTCATGTAAAATTTCATGTTATTTGTTGTTTTATAATGAGCGGCAAAGATGGCCGATGGGGTCGAAAAGTGCTCGAGTGGAGACCACGGACTAGCAAGCGCAGCGTAGGACGTCCACCCACAAGATGACAAGATGGACAGAGGACCTTGTTAAGGTCGCCGGAAGACGCTGGTTGCGGGTCACTTCCAACCGGTACGTATGGAGGTCCAAGGGGGAGGCCTATGTTCAGCAGTGGACGTCTTATGGCTGAGATGATGACGATGATTATGAATTAGGGGCGGTTAGCTTCATGTGACTGTTAAGAAAATAAAATCCGTCAGAACACGGTAATTAGCCAACAAGAGGTTCAATGATGTTTCTTGTTACCAGAATAAATAACCGTAATTTTAATATAAATCCAAAGGTAAGTACGCCAAGAGCGCTATGAGGATTACACTTTAAAGCTTAAATTAGGTTCAAGTGCTATCAGATTTTGAGAATGGAAGCTTTGCGGTCTGTTTTATAATTGGAGACATTTTGAGTTTCTTTATCCAATACGCATTAAGAGCGGATAATCTGCAAATTAATAAAATATAAGATTTTTACAAATATTATAAGTTAGGTCACTTAGGTCACCAGTCCCCACTGAAAACTCAGCGCTGCGGCTTACCGTAGCATTACGCTGAGTGGGGTTCCTTTTTAACGTCCATCTGATCTATGTCTTGTTTGTAATGGTTTGGTTTGGTTTGACGTAAATAAATGTATTATCTTTCTTTCTTTCTTTTAAATACATTTTTTAATATTCACGAACCCATATATATTATTATAGTTTCTGATTTCACCTGACTGCTTCTATATTTAACTCTCAGCGGTTCAATCAAGTACGATTAATATCTTCGATATGCCTTGTAAGTATACACCTATAGTATGTGATACGCACAGGATTTAAACGAGATATGATCTGCTTAGGCATTACAGTAATCCGACCTATTATAATATGGGAAGTGAGGTTGGATGTTTCAGGTAGGTCAGCCTATTGATATGGAGTTTACTTGTAATAAAACACTTAATTTTTAATTGTTTGACGGCCTCTTAGCCTAGGTGGTAGCTCTGCCTACGAAGCAGGAGGTCCCGGGTTCAAACTTCTAATCCTGGTGTTTGGCGCAATACAGAATATTTATGAACTTAAACTGGGTGGCTACGGTTTCCACACAGAACGGGGCGTCCGTCAGGGCTGCATTCTGTCACCCAAGCTTTTTAACCTGTACGGCGAATACATTATGAGGAAGGCACTTGACGGCTGGGAAGGAGGTGTTGCAGTTGGAGGTCGATTGGTCAGTAACCTCAGGTATGCAGATGATACTACAGTAGTTGCGCCTAGTGAAGTAGAAATGGCGGCTCTTTTGAAGCGAATTGAAGATGAGAGCGCTAAGCTGGGCCTTAAGATAAACCATTCTAAAACTAAAATAATGGTAGTGGATAGGGCAAATATACTTCCAGTTACCGACGTACTCCGCCACTACGAAAAAGTCAGCGAGTTTGTGTATCTTGGGTCGTTAATAACCTGCGACGGTGGCAGCACTGACGAAATACGCCGTAGAGCTGGTATGGCTAAGAGTGCTATGGCTAACCTTGACAAGATCTGGAGGAACAGAGGTATTCGACGTACGACTAAGGTGCGATTGGTTCGAGCTCTTGTCTTCTCGATATTTATGTACGGTGCCGAAACTTGGAGCCTGAAAAGCTGTGATGTGGCTAAGATTGACGCTTTTGAAATGTGGTGTTGGCGAAGACTGCTGCGTATACCTTGGACAGCTAGAAGAACTAACATCTCTATTTTGGAAGAACTTAGTATTACCACACGGCTCTCCGAAGCATGCCATGAACGAACCCTTATATTTTTCGGACACATTATGAGATCATCAATGCATGATATGGAGAAGTGCATCATCTTGGGGCGAATGAATGGTAAACGCGCTCAGGGTGGGGCTCGTAAGAGATGGTCTGACGCCATGAAGAAAGCGAGTGGCGGTAGCCTGCACCGTGCAGTCCACATTATGAGATCATAAATACATGATATGGAGAAGTGTATCAGCTTGGGGCGAATGAATGGTAAACGCGCTCAGGGTGGGGCTCGTAAGAGATGGTCTGACGCCATGAAGAAGGCGAGTGGCGGTAGCCTGCACCGTGCAGTCCACATTATGAGATCATCAATGCATGATATGGAGAAGTGTATCATCTTGGGGCGAATGAATGGTAAACGCGCTCAGGGTGAGCCTCGTAAGAGATGGTCTGACGCCATGAAGAAGGCGAGTGGCGGTAGCCTGCACCGTGCAGTCCACTTGGCTTATGACCGCAATCAGTGGAGACATGTTGCATGTGGTCGCGATCCTCAGCATTGAGGGAACGAGGAAGAAGAAGAATGCAATCATCAATATCAAATATATCCAAGGTCAAATATTGTATATCTTTTGTCTATAAATCGCGACACAACTATCACATGCCAAAGGAGCATAGCTCATACACACATAAATACATGGCACACCAAGAGTAAGCGTGCATCTCGCTCGTTTCTTCCCAGACAGAACATATTGTAGAATGTGAAATAATGTAAGATATCTCCTGAGGTATTTTCTTTGCGCTACAACATGGGATTCTTCAAGAAGCAGGTATTCTGCGTTCTCAAGGGCTTGCAACACATATGTAAATGGCTCTTCTGATGTTGCTAATGTCCAAGGGCGACGGTGACCGCTTCCCAATCGGTATCTGCTGGTTTGCTGACTATCATATAAAAAACATGGCCGGTTACAATGAGTAGGTATAAAAAGGTCCATAAATGAGCATTTATAAGCACTATTAAACAGGCTCTTTCCCCAACTCTATTCAATAACTAACTTCTGCTGCCGATATATATCGCCATCCGACTTAGTCAGCCGGCGATAATCGATTACATAATAATCGGATACCGTGTAATCGATTACTGGGTAATCGAGTGATCAATCGGTAAGATTCAATCTGGGTGATATATAGTGGAAAGTTAGTGCTAAATGAAGTGTGTGCTACCAGTCGTACAGTCACCTGCAATAATATGTTACTCTTCGAAGGCCGCAAAAATATGTCACACGCTTTTATGGTTCTACAAATAATATCGTGTCAGATATTTTTGCGAAGCGCTGGGTGGCCTAGCGAAGAGCGTGCGACTTTCAATCCTTAGGTCGCGGGTTCAAACCTCAGCTCGTACCAATGAGTTTTTCGGAACTTATGTAGGTACGAAATATCATTTGATATTTACCATTCGCTTTTCGGTGAAGGTAAGCATCGTGAGGAAACCGGACTAATATCAATAAGGCCTAGTTTACCCTCTGGGGACCCCAGGCTCCCATGAGCCGTGGCAAAATGCCGGGACAACGCGAGGAAGATGATGAGATATTTTTTCGGCCTTCATTGCGTAACATATTATTGCAGGTGACTGTACCATCGCCCACTGTACTGTACATCGGTGGACCATAAGCCTTTTGAAATAAGGTCCACCGATGTACAGTTAAGAGTGTTGCTATTTGTACAAAGTGGAGTTAAAATCCAATTCAAAATATTCTCTTGCCGCTTACCACCAGCTTGGCACTGACATAAACGCTATCGAGAACGTAGCTTACTTTCTATGCATCTCGCTCGTACTCGCATATTAGTGCGAGCGAGATGTATAGAAGATAAATATAAGTATTATATATAGTGCTAATAGTATAGAAACGACAGTACAGTCAGCAGGGACGTAGCCGTGTAAATACGGCGCTGGCTTAATCCGTTTATTTAATTATTAGTTCTGAACCTTAGGCAATGAGATTCTTCGATTTTGGCCACACACGGATGTCGGAAATATCTTCACAGCGACGGGATATGATCTTACGGATATTACGATCGGCCGCCGACATATAGACAAAACTCTCGGTGCAACTGACTAGTCATTTTGACACGTCGGATAGAACATTTTAATCTTGCAAAAATAGAGACAGGACAGGCCACTCGTAACATCATTAATTATGTCCAGGTATTCTGTAACATGAAAAAAGTGGACACGTTATAATCACGCCACTCGCGGCCATGTCACGACAAGTCTAACTAGACGAGAAATGAGTTTTTACGCGGTTTTCCCGTTCTGCATTCCCGTTTTTCAAAATGCAATATGCAGCTTGTTAAGTGTAAGACCCCAACCCACTAAAGTCGTTACTTGAAATAAAACCACTATCCCAGCTTAGTGCATTCTCCTGTACTTGCCACCCTTATTATAAAGTCTTATGTTTATAGCAATAACGTGGCGCTTACGACTATTAAATTAAGGAACGTTGGCACCGTTCTGCTAAAACTAAAAGCCGTAACTTGTTAGTAGATTCAAGGCGCTTATGTCTTTTTGTAACTACACGTTGCGGTCGTCGTGTTTACAAAAGGGTTTAAGTGATTACGAACCTTAAGGCGCTTACGACCTTTAGTGAATGAATGTGGTTAGTGCCTGCTTAACTCTAATGCGGCTTTTAGCTTGAAATTTGGGAACCGGATATGCAAAGGGACTGACAAAGTGAAATGTGTTATTCTGCTGGAGTTTGATGCTTCGTCCGCTGCGGGAGTAAATAAAACATCCAATTTTATTAAAATAATAGTGCAAGACGTGAATTTGTATGTTTTTTGCCTTTTTTATACCTAACCTATATATTCACCTAGAAACATTTGAAAAACCGGCCAAGTGCGAGTCGGACTCGCAAACGAAGGGTTCCGTACCATTATCTATAAAAACGGTCACCCATCCAAGTACTGACCCCGCCCGACGTTGCTTAACTTCGGTCATAAATCACGTTTGTTGTATGGGAGCCCAACTTAAATCTTTATTTCATTCTGTTTTTAGTATTTGTTGTTATAGCGGCAACAGAAATAAATACATCATCTGTGAAAATTTCAACTGTCTAGCTATCACGATTCGTGAGATACAGCCTGGTGACAGACAGACGGACGGACGGACGGACGGACGGACAGCGGAGTCTTAGTAAAAACATCTGAAACCACTCTTGAAGTCACCTACGGCTGCAATACCGCAGACTCGAGTCCATACTGATACTCGGCGCCACACAATAAGGCAAATGACATGTGACATGCAAGCGACGTGCGAGGGAAATGAAACCATATTATAAACCGGACATCATGACATCCAAGACGGACTTCTACACTCTACAGAATAGATGTAGTGCATATTTATTTTCCATCGTATTTTCACGGAAATGTTCGAACGTGTCTCGCTATTTCAGTGAATCTCGTTACAAAAAGTACTGAGGTTGACTGAAGTAGCATTACGAACGTTTCCGAGAAAATACGATAGAAAATAATTATACACTACCTACATCTAATGTTGCAAAGAAATATTCTATCTAGACACTAACTCCCTTATTCATAAACGCGTTACAAACCTCAATTAGCTAATAATCGTTTGTCCTTATCTGTCGTTTTGACTTATGTATTTGTAAGAAAGGGACAAAACATGATTTAACTAAATCAGTCCCGGAAAGTTTTATGAATAAGGGGGATAATTAAATTAAATAGAATATTTTGTACGTCTTCTCAGATTTAACATTAGTTACGGTTTTGATCTCATTTTCGTACAACTTCGAAAATCGCTCGCGCTGATTGGTGTATAGCCCTTCAAGTGGCGCCAGCGAAAACGCGACAAGTAGTCAAGTGGCGGGGCCCCGGTGGGTGGTCAGCGCAGATTAAGAAAATTTTACAAAATCGTCGATTTAAGCTTTTCTATGTTGGAAAGTACATTAAATCACATATTGTTAGAATCAGCGTTATTGATATTTGAATATAGCAATTAAATTATTCTAATGTTTATACATTTGGCCAGACGTAATCAAACTCCGGAAGAATGACAGTTTTCCAGCTTCCTTGTTAAAAATGATTAGCACCATAAAACTAATTGATTATTGGAGGTAATTGCTATTTAATTATCAAAGGAAGACTTTTATCTTTAAGATTTAATCAATAAAAGGGACCTAAGATACAATTTCTTTTACAAAACAACCTCTTAAAAACGAGACTGACCTCGGACTAGGCGGTCGCTCCCGAATCAATGGTCCTCACCAACAAATTTTATACCAAGTGTTTTTGTGTTTCTTATGGTATGCTATCCTTCTCTAACTCGCTACCTAATTTTGGGCGCTAGAAGAGCGTAACTATACTTAAATGCGTTCAATTTCACCCCTAAATACATCAACACCTCATTAACTACTCACTGGTGGATGACAGTTCACTGGTTTTCGCATCGACCATTCACGGGTTGACCGCCACTTGAAGGGATAGAAGCCAATCACTAAGACGATAGTCAACGTAATATCAAAACCAATTCAAAGCCATAACAACTTATTTTTAAATTGGATTCGACTTCCTGTACCCCTAGTTTAAATTTAATTCGACAGCGTGACGTCACGCGTTTGCGTAAGTGTCATTTTGTATGGGATTCTGAGTTTCAAAAACGTCCCGCTTGGCGCGGTGTTCAAAATCCCATACAAAAATAGACATAACGCAAACGCGAACGCTCGTCACCTTATCGAATGAAATTTACACTAGGAGTTCTGGGCTATAACCAAGAAAATCGAAGTTCGCAAATTGCGGGCATCTTTCTCTGTCACTCTTATTACGCCTTCATTGGAGTAAAAGAGAAAGATCCCCGCAATTAGCCAATATCGGTTTTCGCGGTAGCCCCTCTGTTCTATTGCCATCCGCGAGAGGCATAAAATAACTTCGTGCTCGTAGTTACAACTTGTGTGCAAACATGCCCGGAATGCTCGACAGTGTATTATTTCTGCTTCGATAAATCAGTTTTTTCAGACCGATTTCAATAAAAACCGGTGTTCCGTGTCGTACACTGGCGTGCACCAAATTGCTCAGTTGATATTTATCTGTGTTGGTTTACGTTTTTTTATAGTTAGGTTATTGTTGATAATTATGGGGGGTTCGATAGTTTTAATTACGACTAATGCATCTAAAACTAGGTGTTGCAGCAGTTTTTATGTATAAACTATATTTTTTTTTATTACGTTCCCTTGAAGCGAATAATGTACCTACCTACCTCGTTCTATCTAATAATCTTACGACCTTCTTAGAAAAGGTGTGATCTCATCTTAAAGGCCGGCAACGCATTTGTAGCCCTCTGATGTTGCAGGGCGATGGTAATTACTTACCATTAGGCGATGAGTCTGCTCGTTTGCTCCTATACAGGGTGGCTAAAAAATAACTGCATTCCCGTTGCCAGGGAGGTTTTGGGATTATACTGAGCAACTTTTATTATGGGACCAACCCCGAAATCGCGAAAAAAAAATACCCTCCCATAGAAAACAGACTAGCCAAAATGTATGAAAAGGGCAATTTTTTTTCGCGATTTCGGGGTTGGTCCCATAGTAAAAGTTGCTCAGTATAATCCCAAAATCTCCCTGGCAACGGGAATGTAGTTATTTTTTACTCATCCTGTATATAAAAAAAAACCTTTAGCAAAATGACTACTGCTGCTGCTGTATCTAAAATATTTCAACTCGTAAAGTTCCCTTGATTTTTCAGTACTTACCAGGTAATTTACAAAATGATATATTCAGTTGTATTCGAATTATCGAATCAACGGTACTTAATCGCGTATTTAAGTTTTAAGATTTACTCCGACGTTTAAGTCCCGTTGTACAATTTCATAATGTGTAAAAATCGAGAAAGTTTCAATCAGTGTCTATTTGGATTGCTTCGTCGTTTCTTACCTTGATAAAATCTTTGGCAGCAAATAACATTTTATAGGTATTGTAAAAAAATACAGCATTTCGTAATCAAAAGATATCAATCAACAAAACGAACGATAAAAACTTGTCGCAATCATACTCAACGTGATATTGTTATTCATTTTACATCGACCTACATATATTTTATTTGACCGTACAAATTGAAATAAGCAGGTAGGTACTCACTGGGGGTCTCTATTGTATGTATTGTTTGTCCGAATTTTCGTTAGTTATAATTGGTTTTTCTCAGAAACGGGTAACTTTTCAGGATTTCCATAAAACAAACCTAACCTAACCTAACTTATCTACCTATAGAATAACCTTACGAAAATCCTGAAAAGTTAACGGTTTCAGTTTTTTTGGCTAACGATAATATGACAAACAATAGATTATGACTTAAAACTTTATGGGAAACAAATGGACCCCACTCACTGGGTATACTGTCAAAATGTATGTCTTCATAAACCGTCATGACACCCGAGGGTCCCTTTTCTGTTAACTCTTGAGTTACATGCCTGAAGGGACCTTAAGAATGTTTATAGGTTAAGAATATTTTATTTTCTGCCCTAGATAGTAAAGACGAAATATTTACGAAAGTAGGGTTCAAAGAGGTTAAAGTGAGTTTTTAAGAAATATATCTTTTTTTGCAGATAGAAAGCTTTATATCAGCCCTAGAGCTGTTTAAAAGGTGGTAGAGATACTTTATAATTTGTCTTAAAATAACATGCAATAATATACATTTTTTGTGTAATATAAAAAAGCCCTGGCCCAAAAAAAAAATTGTCGTATCGGCGCAAGAAGTTTCAGCTTAATACAAAATTAATTTAGTCAGGGCCTAGTTTTGAAATGAACTTCTAGGGGGAAACACGTATGTATGAACTCATAGATTCAAAAATGAATTTTTAAATCTCATATAATATTTTCAAGATCACTTCATTAGGAACCGAATCAAGATTCGGTCCTTTCAATCATAACAGGGCCTTCTGCGAATACCGAAATTCTCGGGCATCTTTCTCTGTCACTGTAATTAAGCCTTAGCTGGAGGAAAAGAGAAAGATGCCCGCAATTAGCGTTCGTTTTTCGCGGTAGGCCCTCAGTACTTATTATCTTGTCAACTACAACACAACACGAATGATAAACAAACAAATAAATAATATTTATTGACAATATTATTGTCTATTATATAATATTATTATCTATTGACAACCAACAACACAGGACTACACGCAGAAATCATACACTTGAATTGATTGCCGCCCCTAAAGAAAATGAATAGAAAACAAAGCCAGTTATCATAAACATATCCAATATCCATACCCCAGTAATAGAATCACAACAATATTACATCGCATAGAGGGTTCGATAGGCGACAAGTTTGGAACATGAAACTGCTCGTGTCTTGGTCACAGATAGGTACACTTCTTCTTCTTGGTTCTTGGATACAGAAAGTTTGCTTCTCCTTTTACCGCTGTTCCAAGCTGCTGAAAGACCGTTTCGACGTGCGGTGATTATCGATACTTTTCTTTACGAGTGAGTATTTTTTAATATGAAAAATACTCACTGGTAGAAACGACAGCCAGTTATCATCTAATAGGGATGTACTCTGTATTTAAAATAAATTATTTCACATCATGCAGGAAATAAAGCTCAGGAAAAATATTAGAAAAACCTAGACCGTAGTTATCTTCAGACACAATTTTTATTTAATAAATCCGAAAGAACTATAAAAAGTTGGTAACTTGACCGTGACGTCAGTGTTGTGTATTTCCATAGTGGCTAATCGTTTGACATTTCGAAAAAAGAAACTGATTTGACTAAGCAGTCAGCTCCCCTATTATAATTTGCTTGGATTTCGTTTATCCTGTATTTACTGGTATGTATCTTTTTGATAAAGTTTCTTGTACGCGGAAATAGATGATCGTCAGTTGTATTTTCTCCGCTATGTTACTTAATTTGCCTCATAAAAGTCAAGGTAGGTACTGTGAATTCAAGCCGGCCTGCCGGCCTGCCTCATATGGGCCTTTATAACTCCTGTTCGGAAAAATTATATGACTTTATACAAAAAAATCGTGTCCGGACTCGCCTATCCACAGTCTGCCAGCAGCGCATACTGTCCTACTTCGGCCACATAATGAGGAGGGGAGATGAAAGCCTTGAAAAGCTGATCATTGTTGGAAACACGGAGGGCAAACGAAGCCGAGGACGATCTCCAACAAGATGGAGCGATCAATTAAAAGGGGCTCCATCCTCAACCAACTTTTGCTCGGTTGTCAGAGACGCGATGAACAGGCACCGTTGGAGGCAGATCATAAAGACCAGGTGTGGAGCATCCACATCCACCGATGACCACGATCCTCAGTCATGAGGGAGCGACCACAGAGAGAGATACAAAAAAAGGGTCTAAGTCTAATTATTTATGTCATGACGAACACTGCCAAATTAATGGTCGAATTTTTCAAAAAAGTCAAAGTTAATTTACTTACAATTGCGTTTTGCACACAAATTGCCCTAACCGTTGTAATCTGTATCCCACCCCCTGCATTACCCTAACGACATCCCTAATGTATTCAAATTGCGGACCAAACTCGAGATACGTTTGCTGAACGCTGACACCATCAATTAGTGTAAGTAATTGCCCAAGAGTCCCCTGAAGAAGTGTGCTTGAGGTCTGAGGGATTAATTGATGATCTACGCATTAATATGGAGTCAACAAAAAGAGGTAGACCAAGATGGCAATAGTTTATAGACAGACGAGAAAATCTACGGATGACAGATACGACGAAAAATCACTTCATCATTTTCATACATTGTTTATGTTTCGATTGGTGTTTCATAAGGGTTTTCTTTTACATGGTTTAGGTAAACTGTATAAGGATGACTTATACTGGAACGGTCCGGGCTTTCAACACCTAGTTTTTTTATGAAGGGTGATAGGTGATCACATGATGCTTTCTATAGAAAACTGAAGTGCCGGAAGCTTCGGCCCGGACCCGGTCCGTTCTAGCGTCAATTTGTCAATTTCTTGACAGGATCATTGATGGTGATTGATCCTAAGCTCCAAAGATTCTCAAACTAAATGGTAAACTTGGACACGAGCATCCCAAACTTTCGGAAGGCATCCTAAACACGTAGCCTTCAGGGTCAAATAGTTTTCAAGCTATTATTATGAGTATTCAATGAGTTTTTCGGAACTAGTCGCTTTTCGGTGAAGGAAAACATCGTGAAGAAACCGGACTAACCCCAATAAGGCCTAGTTTACCCTCTGGGTTGGAAGCTCAGATGGCAGTCGCTTTCGTAAAAACTAGTGGCTACGCCAATTCTTGAAATTAGTTGCCAAGCGGACCCCAGGCTCCTATGAGCCGTGGCAAAATGCCGGGACAATCAATCAATCAAAAATATTTATTTGCATAAATAAGGGTACAATGGGTGGTATACAAAGTTTTCAGTCTCATTCCTTATTTTACCACAACGCGAGGAAGATGACGAATGAATATCCTGCAAACTGGTATTTTAGTTCATATGAGTTTAGCATGCGAATGCATGTGAGTGAGTACGAGTAGGTGCCGAATTGCGTGTTTTGAAGAGGGAGAAAAAAAGTACTTACTTTGTACATGATTATCCAAAATATTATTACAAATGATCACAAATAACTTATCAGACACCTACATATTATAGATCTTGAAACATTTCTTAAGAATTTACAATTTTATTGAGATTTAGAGACCAAAATGATGTCAAAGAGAAAACAATGTTAAATTAAGAACCGATGAATAAAGCAACTTTTTAACGACTCACTGAAACGAAAGCTAAAGAACTTTCCTAACAGACTCCAACGAAACTTCCAGGCCCATTCGAACTTGCACCTAACATCAAAATTATATTTGAATCATATTGGAATATATCAATTACCTGACATTCGTGCGTTCTTTCGCTCGGCCTTGTTCGTACCTACTTACCTACTACTTGTATTAGTACCTACGAGCGAGACGCCCGCGCGAATGCCAGCTAACTGATTTGATCCCAATATTAATCCAATATTATTTTGATTGTAGCCTGACGTGAGCCAGAGAATGGATCAGCTACACTCTAAGGGCTGATTTAGACGGCGCGCGAACTCGCATGCGATTTTAGTTACATTGCGGACTGTTGGTTACGTCCAATTCAACCGACCGATGAAACGGTACGGAACGGTACCGTATGAAACTCGAATGCAAGTTCTCGCATCGTCTAAATCACCCCTAATAAGTCAATAACGCAAATTAAAAAATTGCCTACTCCAGAGCACAAGTCGCTGTGGCCAAATCGGTCAGCATCATCATCATTATTTTGATATCAGGGGCTAGTTCGAATTGGCCTGTTCAAATTGGATGGTCACGCCGGCAATTTAAAACATTTTTAAAGTTTCATAAACTTTTAATTTTTTAGAGTAGATTAGTGAAATTTTTGGATTTTTGTATCTGCTGACCAAGAAAAGCATTCGTATTTTACAAATTTTCACTAGCTTGTATCGACCGGGATATGAACCGTGATTATCTTTTATATTGTTTTCGAGCTCCCGATATATTTAAGTCCAATGAAACAAACCGCGTGAATCATGCAAAACTGTTTTACAAATTTTGTTTTGATATCGTAACGTAGGTACTTACCAAAATACTTAGCCTAAAGAATTTCAAGTTGAAATTCGTTTTTTGGCCGAAAACCGACGCTGCAGCTATTTTACTGTATATTCAGGAATTACAGTTGTTAAACACTGCACTGAAATAGTTGGAGTTTCGTGAAATATTTGCTTTCAGGGTACTATTTGCTAATTAATTCCATGCTGAAATATTCTCAATGTTGAAGATAAAATAGTTTCCAAGCTATTGTAAGGTACCTAGGTTTAAAAGAACAATCGTACGGGCGTTTCGAAAAATGAAAATTGTAGAGGTACGTAATATGATTTAAAAGTTATCAGTTCAATTAATTACAATCAATTTATTTGAGACATAAATATCCATACGATTGTTAGTAAGTAATTACACATTTACAAGACTTATAAATAGTTATATTTATATCAGATTGAAAGTTTCTGGAATGATACCCCTTTTATATACCTACCTATTTTATTTATGATTTTATAACATATAAAATTTTAATAGGTATCATATGCATCGAAGAAAACATGCGTTAAATGAAATAAATGAAAATTCTTCTATAAACATTATGTCCGTAGCCCAGATTTATACCCTACAATTAATTTTATAAATAAAGTTCAAAATTTGAAAGCAGCCGAGAGTAAAATAAGTTCATATTTTAAAACCCACTATTACACCACCGGGAATAATGCAGTTTCGTAGTTTTTCTTCATTAAAAAGCGAATTAATTTTAATTTATGTTTTGCTTCTCATTCTACTCCAGATCGTGGACGCCAGTGTAAAGTGAGCTCCAGATACGAAACAACTACACTCAATAGCAAAGAAAACGGGTCCCTTTGTCAGTATATTTATTTCTACAAGTGATCCAGATTTGTTTATTTAACGGCTAGGTGAAAACTTTTTATTAATGGTATCAGTCGATCCGGTTTGTTTTGAGGATTAAATATCTGCAAGGGATCCATTGCAAAAAAATGACAGTGAAAGTCTTATGTTCGTACTCTACGCACGAAATGGCTTCATAGGCAGGGTCACTCACTAGGCCAGACCGGTCGTCAAAATGAGATCGAAACCGTAATGCCGCCTGTACACACTCGACGAGAGCCAGACGCCGAGAGTCTCGGCACCGCTCCGATCGGAGAAGCGCGGGACGAAACGAGGAACAGCGAGATGAGAAGGGAGGAGTATGTACACACTCGTTCTCGGCCTGTATCGGGGTGTCTCGACAAGTGTGTACAGCCCGCATAACAAGTTGTTACCTAAATCTGTATCGGGTTCATAATAGGGAGTATTACTGCAATGTTCTGCCGCCAGAGTGCAGCACTAATTTGATTAGTAAACCATAGAGTAACTTAAACAATTAGGCCTCAAACAGTTTTATGTCAAGTTTTCACTATGACATTGATGCATCAAGGCGGTTTGTTTACAGGTGGCCTACCGCGAAACGCAAAATTCGAAATTTCTTTATCTGCCTCTCTATCGATCGAATAGGCAAGAGTGATAGAGAGGTAGAAACCGAACTTTCGATTGTCGTGTTTCACGTTAGGCCATGTGATTGGCCTAGTGACACCCTCTACGCAGTTTTGCGTAATATTCCCTATTAAAGTCTATTTTTTTATTCGGTAGACTGAAATGACATTTCACAGTATGAACATCATCTGTCATTTCATACTATGAAATGTCATTTTAGTCTACCGAATAAAAAATAGACTTTAGGTATTCTGGTTTTTCAGAGCGCTACTCGCTTGCGCTTGTCAAGCAATTGTAATAAAGCCTGAGCTTAGTGTGGTTTGCTTTAGTTAATGATGATAAAGCGAACGTGTCATTTTTGCATGTTTGCGGCCATTATTTTAAATACAGTATATTTCACCCGACTACTAAAAAGGGGCGGTAAATATTTATTTATTTATTGGATATGAATTTAATCTGAATTTATTTGTCAGCAGCAACGTTGCTGGTTGAAGAAATGCCAATTATCGCTGACAGATCATATCGATAACAAATCCAGCCAGCGTATTATGGATGGCTTTATCCATCTTTATCCACGTGATAAAATAACTGTCACTTTTTAACACCGTGGGATAGAAAGTGACGGACACCGTTTTATCACGCTGTCACGTAGACAAGAACTACCATCATATCCGTACAGATCAAATCTCTAACCTGTTTTAGACCTGACCGATTTCGGCCACAGCGACTGTGTACTCTGGAGTAGGGAATTTTTAATTCGCGTTATTAGAGTGTAGCTGATCCACTCTCTGGTGGGCCCTTAGGTGGCTCACGTACCCTGTCTTCTTGCTAAATACTCGAATACCTACTTAATATGGGTAAGATTCCTAATTTGTAAAATGTTTGTTTGTTTCAGAAATATGTGAGCGAGTTGACAGTGGTCCGGGACTGCGTTCCTACTTGCAGTGAAAAAGGTAAATATTTTATTTTCTTTTTCATTATAAAATTTATAGGTAAACCTTTTTGGAAGCGCTGGTGGCCTAGCGGTAAGAGCGTGCGACTTTCAATCCGGAGGTCGCGGGTTCGAACCCCGGCTCGTACCAATGAGTTTTCGGAACTTATGTACGAAATGTCATTTGATATTTGCCAGTCGCTTTTCGGTGAAGGAAAACATCGTGAGGAAACCGGACTAATCCCAATAAGGCCTAGTTTCCCCTCTGGGTTGGAAGGTCAGATGGCAGTCGCTTTCGTAAAAGCTAGTGCCTACGTCAAATCATGGGATTAGTTGTCAAGCGGACCCCAGGCTCCCATGAGCCGTGGCAAAATGCCGGGATAACGCGAGGAAGAAGAAGAAGAAGAATAGGTAAACCTTTTTGGACGGTCACATTCATAGATTACTACCAATACTAAAATGTTTTAAGAACTTAACTTAAACAAATGGAAAGTATATTGAGCATTTCTGAGAAAACTAACGGCCCGATTCGAAATTAAAGATACGCCAAATTTTACGGCTAGATACGATATGGATTAGATGTGTCGATCAGTGTCAAAAGTGACTTTTCTTCAAAAAAAAACGTCACTTTTGTCACTAACTTATCTAATCTATTATCGTATCTAGCCTTAATATTTGACGTATATTAAAGTTTGAATCGGGCCGTATTGTAAAAATACTCCTGCAGGTACCTGTATTACGTAAGCAGTAAATTACGCTAAAAATCCAGTAAAATCCGGTTCAGGAAATATATTCGATTAGACATAAAATCTTTTCCAACCTTGGCTAAATTCTCGTAAAACATAAACACACGTCAGTTCACTTATTTGATTTCCATCAAATCCTGCTCCGCTTATACGCCAATCTATAAAACTATTTGCTCTCGGAATAAAATTTATTCTGGAAAAATGATTTAGATTAGATTTAGATTTCTTTATTTCAAGATGAAAATTACACTATAAATTTGCTACATTCGTCAAAATTATGTTTATCTTCTCATCATGATCGTCAAAAATTACATTATAAATTTAAAATAAAATATAATAAGATTAATAAAATTGTGTCTCCCAATAAGGATCGTTATGTACAAAGAAAAACATGTCAAATAATTGAATATAAACCAAGTTAACATTAAAGCCGATGTCAACATAAATAATTTGTAACTGTCATTAAAATGTCGAATAAAGATAAAAATATCACAAATGAACAAAAGAACAAAATGTCATGTTTAAAATACAAATCAACAATTTAATAACAAATAAAGTCGTGCCACACTCAATTGGGATCGATCTGTCATCACTGACAGGACTATTGTCGCCAATAAGCCTGACATCGTGCTGATAGACCGATCGCAGCGCCGGGCAGTGCTCGCCGACGTCACCATCCCCCATGATGAGAATCTCAGTGAAGGCCGAGAAGGACAAGTCCAGCAAGTACCTAGACTTAGCTCACGAGATTACCGCCATGTGGGATGTTGACTCGACGATCATTGTTCCGATAGTTGTGTCAGCGAACGGTCTCATAGCGAAGAGTCTCGACCAACACCTAGAGAGACTCTCGGGTCAGATGCAGAAGGCGGTAATTTTGGACACGGCGCGTATAGTACGTCGGTTCCTCACTCTGCGGCCCTGACCACCGGCAGCTTGGGCCAAGCCCTGCTGCCGGCGGCAATCTAGGTTAGGTTTTTTATAATGTGTTTATATGTATTTTTTATTGTTTTGTAAGTGTTTTTATATTTTACTTTTATATTCATATTATAAATAACCTAACTTAAGAGGAGAAATAAAATTACATAATTATGTCGTTATAAATTCAATTCCATGTACTCATTTACAGAGTACAGAGGGTTATCCTACAAAAGGTTTCTCAATTTGCGCTTAAATGTTTCGTCACACGGCTCATTTCTCAGATCGGCAGGTAGGTGCTCGTAGTAAGACTCGTGGGTTCTTTCTTGAAAGTGCCATGCGACGGGGAACTGTTCTCAGACGCCCTGCAGCTCGAAGCAGTTTGCCCGGAAAGTTAATGCGTGCAAATTGGGATATATTCTGTCTTACATAATATATATCAGTACATCGAACAGGTATTGTGAGTAATGCAAACTTAATTTTTTTAACGAAGGCTATATTTATTACATAATGAATAAGGTAAAATAAAAGCTCTTGAATAAATATAAAAATAAACCCTAAACACTAAAGCTCTAAGTATTTCAATTCATTTAACTGATAAAAAATAGTTCCAAAACTTTTTAAGTTAACTAGGTTAGTACTGCCTTCATTTATATAAGTAACTACAGTATTTCTAGCTAAATCGGATGCACCCATAAAAAACAGTTGTTTTTTTTGAGTTAATGACATTGACATCGCTTTTTATAGTATTTATACGGTTCGGTATTTGGTGATCAGGTTACAAAATCAAATCAAATATTCTAATCCCGGTAAGCATTCATTTGCAAACTGCAAAGAGAATCCAATCCAAAATGGCGCTTAGTCGAAATGCCAATTGAAATGCATTTGATTATTTGCATAGTATGGCCTGATTTTGGACAAAGCTTATTGTGTGATTCTATTTGTGAAGTGTAGCTTAGCCTATTGCATGAATTTCAATGTTGTTGACATTTAGGAGGCTTGTTGTTACGAATTTTGATTTGCAGTAATCATATGCCTGATGGATAACATCCATATGCATATTGTGCTAAAAGCATTATGGTTGTATGTGTGGAGTGATTAGGCAGATGCTTAAAATAAAAAGATTGGAGAGAAGACCTTATTTTAGGATTTAAATAGCTTTTGTTATTGAAGAATGCCTGGGAAATATTGACCGTCCTTGCTTCATCATCATCATAACTTAAGAGCTTTGCACTTGTCGGTGGAGTAATCGCCAATCATCTCTTTCTTGTGCCAGTCTTTTATTTCCTCATACGACGCATTATTTTTTACTTGTCCAATACAAATTAAATTCTAGTTTTGAATAAAGTTCCAAAAAATAAAAGAAAATTTCAAATTCAAAATCTCACAAATTGTCCTCAGTTAGCTGAGTTGTGTTGTTGCGGGGTTAGACAAATTTGTAAACGGGTACATTCATTATAACAAAAGGTTGCCCTGAAATGTCAAGTGCATCGTTTTCGAACGGCATCCGTCCATCCAAGGTTCTGCATAAAATATAAGGAGCTAAGAGGTCCATTAGTCTAAGCCCGTATTCGTGTTGCTTTCAGTCGAAAATACGAGCTTAGTCTATTGTGACCTGCAATGAATAATTAGTTCTTCAGATCTATTCGGCAATTTAGTTCGCTGTCATTTATTTCATTTTATAGTCTTTGTTGCTGTGAAATGGAATATCAGGACTATTTTAGTGTATATTTCTGATGAGAGGATTTTTTAAGTGTATGTAGTTAAGATCCCATCAACGCGCACACTAGGGCCACTGCTAAATAATCGTGATTATTTAAATTTAACGAAATATATTAAAAAAGGGGGGGCGCTACGTACTGTATTTTGTATTTAAGTACCTTTTGAATAGTACATCAAACTAGTTTTTATGTTGCTGGATTCATCAATCTATGCGTCCAAATTTAAAACGGCCGTTTTTGTTTTGAGTTCGTAAGAGTGACAATAATGATCATATATTACATTTTTTTTTTTTTTTTTTTTTCAATATATGATCATTGTCAAGAGGGCGCTTTTTTCTCATGTATGTGGTGACAGTTCAGTTTAGTATAATTTTTTTTAGTTCCAATGAAATTCTGCAATATGGCGCGTGATCATATATTATTGGTCAGGCTTTAGTTAAGTGTGTACCATGCCTTAATGACCAGACTTTTATTATTAATGAGATAGAGCAAACTCGGATTAAGTATATTCATTTAGGACCAAATTAAAGTATTAAAACTATTTTCAGCTTGCTGGAAATTAATTCCTCCAAATGCTATTTTTGGACCTAATTTGATTGGCATATTAGTTGTCAGAGTCAGATGAATAAAATTTACGTCAATAATTGGTAATTCTTAATAAAAATCAAAAACTTCACTGCTGGGCACACCTCCTCTCAAGCGTGGGAGGGTTTGGGCTGTAGTCGTCACGCTGGCCGAATGCGGGTTGGGGACAAGGGCAACACATATATCTCTGAATTTATTTGCAGATTTTTCTCACGATGTTTTCCTTCACCGACTTTCGTGACTTCAAAATTTGAGGTAAATATCAAATGATAAAGTGTTAGAGCAAAGATTAACAAAAATTAAAATGACTTAAATCTAACTCCGTCTGCGGTATAGAGAGCCCCACAGCCCCCACATCAGTGCAGACTGTGGCGGGATAAAGTGCGATTTAAATAGTTTGCCGCTTCATGGAGACTGGGGCCCTGCTTGGCTTTGCCTCCGAGCGATGGCCGACACACACTGCTGTTAAGAGTTTTATTATCGCCACCTACTTTATTTTATTTTTCTAAGAAGCGATGGCTTAACAAATTTCGCCACAAGTTTTCACCACACGACTAAATATCAACCTTTACAAATCAAATCCAAACGAACGAACGTTATTAAATATTAATTGTTCAAAATCATCACTCTTTCAGTATAGACTTTTAGTCAAGCCGACAAAAACAACTCAAAATCTTTATCATCAGTTTTTTTAACAATAGAGCCTTTAGGAGCTGGTGTTATGAAAACAGTTTATCCATATTGTCGCTTATAGGGTCTTCCAGTTTATTGCTATAATTCATTATTGTCTATTGCTGTTAGAAAATTTGAATTTTTGACCGGCTTAATAGTAACTAACATTCTTTCTTACCGTATGTCCCTTGCCAGCATTTGCGGAATCGGTCCGGATTTGGGGCTCCATTTCTATCAGCCCGAGCTATTGTGACGTCACTCGCAGATGACCAATGGGCGCCAAGTGACCTGGGTATTAAGGTTTATTGAGCTATGACCTAGGACATTCAGCCTTCTGTGTTTATTACCGACAGATCAAACTACAGGAGTCCAAGTTTACGACCGGTAGATTTAATTTTAACAATCTGTTATGTTTTTGAACTGGATTTGATACGACCTTAACCATGGTCTTGGTAGATTAACAATGAGCCATGAAAAGTGGAAAATATTTGGTCCAACGCTGTTGTTTTTAAAACAAAGCATTGAAACATTATATTGAATAAAATTTTGGTAAAATCAGTTTAGCTAAACATAATTCTGGATTCGCTGGTGATTTATTCTTTACTCTGTAGGTATCTCTGTATCTTTACAAAATCACCTGGATCTGTCACTGAACGACCTGACTTTAACCTACATTATTTATTTTGATCATGTAATGTTTTCATCTACCTTCAGTTGAAGGTAGATTTTCTTTTGTAGGCTTAAGGGGCCATTTGAGGGTAGACATTGTTTACTTTTATTTAAATACCTAGAGATACAGACTATAAAATAGGCTTTTTTCCACGAGTAATATTATTTCAAAATAAGATACCTAATAAAATCCTAAAGTAATTCAATCAGTATCACCTTAATATACAAAGGAAACATCTTAAGAATATATATTTCGTATCTTGAAAGATATTCAAATTTAAACGAGTTTACCGACAACGATATCTTGAAAGACATTTCGTCTTTATCTGCATCATTTGTATTCATGTTAAGTTTTAATAAAGCACAGTTAAGAGGTGCGATTTTCAAAACGTAAGTAATTTTGGGATGTCGGGGTGACCTGGACGTGTATAGATATAAATAAATTTTCACCTTATCATTGGTACCGGAGAAAATATGTGAGTCTGGATTGAGGTGGTACGGCCATGTAATGTGACATCCAAAAGAGCACATGACGAGAACAGTGCTTGACATTGAAACCGCACCGAGAGGATGAGGCAGGCCCCGAGACACGTGGACATCTAAAATAAACCAAGATCTAAAGTCAGTCCAATTAGATCCACAGACGACTCAGGAAAGAATGGCCTGGCGAAGATTGATTAGGAGAGCCGACCCCAACTGAAATGGGACAAGGCGAGGACAAAGAAGATTGGTACTGTAAAGAGAGACGACCTAACGGATAGGGCGTCGTCAATAACTAAACATTCTTTCAGGTATTTTTTCACTATTTATCAGCTGCTATACAGACATCCGCTAGTCCGCTACTGATGGCTGCCTCTATAGGAATGCCAGCCCACACACTCTTTCCATCTGACCATGGTATAATAATATACTCCGCCTGGTACTCTATTCCGAGATTCGCGTATGACCTAACTGACACGGGCCTACGTCATCATGCTGTTTACAGGTTCTCAAACTTTAAAATGTGGGAGAATTTTAACCAACGGTGAAAATTATTTTAATGGCATTAATTTTAAGTTCTTCATGTAGAAACATAGTAAAATAAAACAAGTCTAATGTATTAAATTAAACTTTATTTATCTATACAAGACAAACGTTTGAAAAACTAATTCACAGTTACACATTAATTACCAAGCTTACGACGTGAAAAGTTTGGAAAACACTGCGACTGCTGACACTGAGCGAGAAGGAAATAACAATTAACACGCGTTCGACAAGGATGACGGTCAGGGCATGAAGTTATCTAGATCCGAATTGTCAAATGTGACAGCGCTATCCTGTGTTGCCAGTAATGTAAACAGAATTACCCGAACGTCTGAAATTTCTTTCGTGAATCGGAAGATATTACTAACGAATAATTAAAAATGACGTGTTATTGTAAAATTTAAGATAAAATACATATAAATGAAAATTATAAAATTATAAAGAAGTATTTTAACTTATTAACCATAGGTATAATGTAGCCATGTAACATGTTATGTTGAAATAAAGTGGCAATGTTATTGTGACGTAGGCCCGTGTCACTCTGGGAATAGAAGACCATGTTTTATTAGACCATGCATCTGACAGTGACTGCCAGTTCCAAATTTAAATAAATCCACTACCAGTCACCGCCCATCGACAAAGAAGGCTGTCAAGTTGGCAAACCTTTATGGTTGCCGTATTTAAATTACCAGATCGACCTTACTTCAAGTATTGGTTTAATAAAAAGAAAAATGTGTATCAATATTCGGCTTTCCTAAATCGAAATTGTTTCTTAGCATTTTTAGAAAAGCGTAGGTAACATAAGGTAAGCGTAACTCAGGTGGAAATGGAGGAACGCTACTTTCACAAAATTATTTTCTCTTGGAAACGGAAACTGTCGACAGGTGTCATGTCTGAAAATTCATACTTATAGTATTTGAGGGGTAAAAATTCGTTGTAAAAGTTATGCGACATTAGGCTTTATTATTATACACCGTAAATATTATAGCTACATCAAAAGTTTAAAACTTTCGCGTTTTGAACACATATGTATTTGTTCATAAGTTTTTGGGATATTTTATGGTAAATAGAGCCCGTCTAAGCTTACTTTGCTTTTCATCAAATGTCATTAAAAACGTCATATTGACATTAATGCAGAGTTAGCTTGGTCTGACTCTATTTTTAAGTTTTATTTCCTAAGCTAACGACCACATTTATTACATTTTGTTTCCTGGCTTTGTGCCTACTCCTTACTTAATTTTTGTGGCCATTATGTGGCCACTCTTAACTCAATGTTTGTGGTCATTTTGCGGCGACTCTTAATTTAATGTTTGTGGTCTTTTTGTGGCCACTCTTAACTTAAAGGGGCCCACTGATTAACAGTCCGCCGGACGGTATCGGCCTGTCAGTTGTTCGGAACTGTCAAAATTTTGTTCTAATTGACAGGCCGATACCGTCCGGCGGACTGAAAATCAGTGGGCCCCTTTATGTTTGTGGCCACACCTAACTTAATTTTTGTGGTCATTTTGTGGCCACTATTAACTTATTTTTTGTTTCAGAATGGTGGGGCGCCCGCACGTTCTGCTGCGACACTGACGAATGTAATTCGGCGCCGTCGCACACGTCTCTACTAGCCGCCGTGTGCGCAGGAGTGGCCGTGCTGTACGCCGCGCGCTGACCGAACAGCTAAGCCTTTCTGGTGCCACGGCTCAGGTTCAAGCCTTGCGGTACTCAGATCTTAAAATGTGTTACCCTCTAGCCGTCCAGGCATCAACTCTTATCAAAATAAATACTTTGATTTGTTATAATAAAGATTCGAAATAGAATGGAACTGGAGACCTTTTTATAGGCTTCTGGGCGGCTAGAAGTTAAAGTACTTGGCAATTTCTTTGCGCTCATTGGTGTGCGTGACACTGTCGGCCTGATTCTAATTTTAATAAATGTCAATAATTAGATCTTGTTACGACGGTATGGACCGGGTGTGTCAGTGTCTAAAGTGACGTTTCTTTAAACATAAACGTCACTTTTGACACTGACACATCCGATCCATATCGTATCGAGATCTCATTTTTGACATTTATTAAAATTAGAATCTGGCCGTTTGAGTCGTGTTATCAGTCATCTCGCACTGACGGTATTGTTATAATATATCATAATAATACCTGAAACTCGGGTTATATTAGAACTAGGGGGCGAAATTGCCCACTCAGGAAAACCTATTCTATTGATTAAATAAATTTTATGGGTGTGAAATATTTCCCTTTTGGGCTAATATAACCTGAGTTTAGAGTACCTATCAAAATTATTAGATTTTATCTTAAATTAATTATTTTTATCTAGTGTTATAGAAAGCTTAAAGCATGAGTATGAGAAAGTAAAGTTCTTTTATGAAAACAATTTCTTATAAAAGCAATCAGAGCAAGAAATCGGCAAGATCAAAACGAACATTTTTATCTTAATTAGAATTTGAAATAAGTTGGAACCTTTCAAACAAATGAAAGCGGAAATACGTTTCCACGAATAAATTTAATGTTATTAAATGAAAAATCAAGACATATTGAAGAAAAAAAAAACTCTAGAATAGTTTAAATTAAAAAAAAGCTTTTATTTATCAATACCTTATAAACATAAATAGTTCGAAAAATATTAAAAATGATTATAAGTTGAAAGATTCTAAGAAAGGAATATAAAGGTTGATAATTTAGTAAAACCAGAATAAAATTACCATTAATAAGTAAGTATTGTAAAATAATGTAACCAAAAGAACAAAATAAAACGGCACGTATTTAACCGGTCAACTAATTAATCGAATTTGGGTAGTTTACAAAAAAATAGAAATGGCTACTAAAATTAATAGTTTGGCAACAAAAACGGAGCCTTAAAATATATCAATATGAGTTGTATTTTAATGCCGTTACAGCTTTTGATTATTTTTAGGCAGGTACCAAGTATTTATTTGGCAACTGAATTAATATATTGGAGACCAAGTGACCAATATTCATTAAATTTAACTGCTTTCGTGTTAAAATACTACCTAGCTGAAACGATATGCTCAGTTATGATTAGTTGATTACTTAGGTGTGAACAACTAAAAATTTTATGATCGCTTTACAATATTAGTTGCCAATTTATTATTTTAGACGCTAACTTATCACTTTAAGTTCCCTGTAATTTTTTTAGGTGGCTTGATTTTGCTGCCAGGTTTTTTAATAATATGATGCTTATATTTGAGGCTAAAATATTTTTTTTGGCGCTAAAATATGAATGCACAGCCAAATGTTATTATTATATGCCCAATGAAAGTTCCTGTTTAATATTTTAGTTGCCCGGTTAATAATAAGCCAAATAAAACTAAGACATTGCAAATATGTTGCAAAATATGACTTTAACGTTTGACATAAATATCAACTCTTAATATTCCAACAACACAACACTTTATTACATTATGAAACTATTCTAACGAAAATTGTTAAATGTAAATAGTATTCACAAACGCTTTTAAAACGCATGATATTAATAACAAGTTTTATTATATATTATACTAAGAAATATAATTCTTGTCTTTTTAAATCTCACGTGATCAGGGCCGGATTAACCCTAAGTCAAAGTAGGCAACTGCCTAGGGGCCCCGCCTCGGCTAGGGGGCCCCGGCGCGGCGGCTCAGAGCACACCAAATAAAATTTTGTTCCATAGGGTCAATTCAATTCAATTCATTTCAATACTTTATTTCCAAGAATATGGTACATACAATGTTGGTTAGTAAAAGATGTTAGGTCAGCATATTCTGCCGGCATGCATCGGCGTAGAAATATTTACATAACTATTCATGAGTAAATTTTTTATTCTTATAATAATGAGTATGCTTTGTTACTGTTTTTTTTTCGATCCATTCTTTAAATTAATGAAATACCTACTGTAATAAAATTGAATCAATATGTTACAGTTTACGGTACTGTTGTAAATAATAAGGGTTTTCAGGAAAAATGGTTCACTTTTTTTCGAACAACCAACAACTTTTGGGTTATTTCGACCCAGAATCACGAAGACTATTGATTAAAACAAAGAAAAAGAAAGAAGACGAAAGTGTCCCCAGTTTTTCATAGGAATGCTCGACCTTTAGCCTCGCTTTTTACCTAAATTTACCATTGGTTTGTGTTCCACATCTCTACTTCAGCTTAGCCTTTGGCCTCGCTGCGCAAAGCTCGGCCTGCGGTCTCGCTTTTTAATACAATGGACATTGGTTCGTGTCTGTACTCATCTATTTATCCTGAAGCCTAATGAAGCACGGCTTTGACTTCGCATGGAAGCTCGCCTCACTGGGGAACTTCGGACTTTTAGGCCCAGATGAAGATCAGCGGGCTCAGCACGGTTCCATTTTTATCGACTATCACTATGCGCGTCTCTTTCGCACTTACATACTTGTTAGAACGTGACAGGAATGGTGACAAGGGATAAAAACGCGACCGTGCTAAGCCGCCAGTACCCGGTCTATTAACACGCTTTCATAATTTGCGATATTGTTAACAAAAAATTTCGCGCTCGCTACGCTCGCGATTATTTTTGGTTCTTTAATTGACCCTGTATCTACATGTTAGCTTGACTGGTGAATGAATAGAATTAGACCAAGAAAAGTCTGCAATGATTTTGATAGCATACGCAGTGCAAGTGTTATTTATACCTCATAATTTCATAGAAGTTTTGACGTTTTGCTAGTGCTATCAAAATTGTTGCAGGCTTATCTTGGTCTAACTCTAGTACTTAATTTAAGTAATTTTAACATATGGAAATTCTTTATTATTATGTTGTTTCTAATCATGTGGTTCGGCGTTTGGTCTTATGGTCGGACAATCATTGTTCAGTCTCGCAAAATTTTTATTATTATTTATTATTTAAATTATTACATATCACTTACAGACTATATAGTCCAACGCGTAATAAATATTACATATTTATAAAAAACTAAACATTATTAACAATTTTTAACAACACAAAAAAATTTACAATATCACAAATAACATAGTTGGCGGCTTGTAGCTTCTGTGAACTCAGTCAAGGTACAGTTAAATAAGTCTACTTTAGTAGATACTTCATTTAATATTAATATCGCCCTTATTAACTATTGAGAAAATCATCAACTTTGCGGCACCAGTTGAGCTTAGCCTTTAGCTTCGCTTAAAATTTGCCATTAGGTAGATAGGAAAGTGACGCTGAAGCTCACATCTTTGGTATTCCACTTGGAATTGGCCTTAAGCCTAAAGGGCTCTCCCCACACTTGACGCGACGCGGAATCCGCAAAAACCAATAGAATAAAGCTTTATGTCCACGCAATAAGAGCGAATAAGACATCGTTCGATTTGGATCGGCTCGGCCGACGCCTGAAGATTGAAATTAAAAACGCAAACTTATTTCCCTGTACTGAATATGCTGTGTGCTGTGTGTGTGTATGCTGTGTGTAGGGGGCCCCGAGCCTCGCACTGCCTAGGGGCCCCGGCATGCTTAATCCGGCCCTGCACGTGATTGAATTTGAGCAAACATAAAAGTTGGGTAGGTGCGGATAGGACTTACGGTAATAGATAATATAAAATTAAATGACATCGAGTCAAGTCATATAAAATACATATTTTAGATGTCATTAAAGATAATGAAACATATACAGCAGTTATAACTAATGTTAAACACCTACAATACAAACATTTAATTCAGGATGTTGCCTTCAATTAAAGTTTTTGGATAATAGGTACCTACATTTTTAATTGGTTATATATTTTTTAATTACAACCTAAAGTAAACCTGCAAAAATATTTACACGTCGAAGCGCGCAAAAAGAGAGAAGCATTGGATACCTACATCTATTAACAAGAGTTTGTCATAAAAAATACTTTATCATCATCATCATCGCATAGATGAGCGTCATCGTAAAGATATTATTGCAGGTGATATTCAAAATAAAAATGAAACTCTTTGTGCTCTCATGTACGCTAGTATTTAGTACGAAGCGCTTTATTCCTAGAAATAGAATTATCACTAAGCAATAACTTTTCTTAATAAATAACAAATTTACCAAATATATCTACATAAACTAGTAAATAAATTAACGTAACAATAATCCGTACTAAGCCTACTGTCAATATTTATGGAATAAACTATCCTAACAGTGCCTAGACTCAGTGCGAATTCCGAGTTCAAATCTGACAAAATACTCGTATTTTAAGTACAAAATATCCCAGATATTTTAAAATATATTTTATCTTTTTTTGGGGAGTACCTAATTGCCGACCCTAAGTAAATGGGAACAGGTCTAGCAGGAAGAAGAAGAAGTACCTAATTGTTCATCTTTTAGTTATTTCATAAAATAACAAAATGTATCGAGTGACATGACCCACCTAAGTCAGGCGGGGAAAGAAAAATATAATGCAAAAACACTTTTAAATCGATTACATTTTTACGGGTATTTTGTTAACATGATTATTTAATTCTAAAGTATAAATTAAGCACTGTCGTTTTTTATTTCTTTTATTACTCCAGTGACCAAACATATAATTAATCATTTTATTAAAAAAATTGCAACTGTAAATGTTTTGGGATATTTTCTACTCTCGGTTCGTATTCTGTCTTCCATGAATCAAAACTAGTGTAACAGCCATAATCGTTAAGGTCCCAGCTGCTGCAAGATTAGTTGCCAATTTATTTTAATAGCCTCCATGTTGTTTACTAACTAGATAAACGGCTGTTGATAACGCAACAACACCATTCAATGTTGATGTTTATTAAGGTAAACGGCCTATACTCTGTATCTTTAGATATTTAAATAAAAGTAAACAAAATCTACCCTCCAATGGCTCCTTAAGCCAGTTGAGGGTAGATGAAAACATTATATGATCACATAATGTAGGTCGTAAAGTCAGGTCGTTCAGTGACAGATCCAGGCGGTTTTGTATTTGGTTGGTTAACCAATAAATGTTATAACTACCCGAAAATTTACAAATCGTTTGTTTACTTTTATTTAAATACCTAAAGATACAGACTATAGTGTTCAGCATAACAATGATCCTGATTCATATTTAATAACCTAATAAGATATTGATCTCATTTCACGATTACGATTACGAATACGCTACGATTTACGATGAATTGTGAGAATAATGTGAGATGCGCGTCAATCACCAAGGCGATCGTGAGTGTCGTATTAAAACCAGTTTCTAAACCATGACAAATTGTTGAATTAGAATCGACTTCAATTACATAAGTTTAACCTCGTAAGACCCAGCATATAAAGTTTTCATATTTTCAGTTTGAACCTTATTCTATATGTAAATTGGAACGAATATCGTTTGTATTAAAAAGCAATGAAACAAAAGAAATGCTACTTTATTTGGTTCATGAAAGGTTCAAATTAGATTGCACAATTATGTATATTGTAATGTACATTTAGTCTCAGGAGGTTAAATATGAAATGTATTGGGAGAGTGACTAGAATTTCTCATTATCTGTGTGAACATTTTCAGTTCCTTCCATGAATGCACCGCAGTGGACATAATTATTCTTAGTAATTGTTGAAAAATATAGCGGAAAAGGATAAAAAATTTGCTGGCAGAAATGGCAGAATTAATGGATAATAGTGTGGATTTGTACGAGTATTAAGAAAAACTGCACTATGTCTACTCGTAATATACGACGAATATTATTACAATTACTCAAATAATAGGGTTTATAAAAATTGGCAACTTTTGTCGCTAGGAATATTGACTAAGAGCTAGTTAAGGTTTAAAAAGCTTACATTGTTTGAAAATTGTTATTTGAATTTTTTTACTTATCTTAACTTAAAATATTTTAATTGCCTTCATCTTATTAATTACAGCATCTCCGGAGACGCAAAAATACGAATATATTTCAAGTTTATATTTTTTCTATTTTATAATTGTTCTTCGTACTTTAAACAAGAACAATTCTCAAACAAAGTGAGAATCATAATTAATATAATTAATTAAGTAACATTCTAACGAACGCTTTATAATAATTTATCACTTATTGACATCAAAAGCTGAAATATTCTAAATTATCGTAAAATATTAGTAGGAAGTAATTAAGGATAAGGTAAAAAAGTTTATTTAAATGCTTAAATATTTTCGCTGAGAAAATTTTATGAAAAAGTCACAGAGAAGAGTATTCGTTTTTATAATTAGGTACAGTTTTACTTTAATTAACGAAGTTTAATCGTCTAAATTTTTATTTAAACTGTTGGTAAAGATATTTTTTCTCTGGCAAAATTGAAGCATTTATGATCAAGGATTTTATAACACCCTTTTAAATGTTCACAGTTCCTCTTTGGACTTGTTTAAGGCAAATTACACAACTGTCTACTTGCTAGAGAGAATCCACATTTTTTTGTTATGTAAACGAACAATATTTGTCATTTACCAATTAAATACTGTTTTTGTAACATATAGGAAAAAATATATAAATTAGGTTGGTAGTAAAAATATTTTGTTATAAACATAATTATTATTATTTTGTTTTAGAATAAAGTCTGGTACATGATAACTCTTTCCACGTGCACTAATTACTTAAGAATATAGCGTAGAAATGTTTCAATTAGGTATCCTTTGTATTTACTTGGACAGTTTTATAAGACACGCTGTTTCTATTTCGTTAATAGCTAAATAAAGACCAATTTATCATTCATTGAAATTATTGTTTTTTTTTATACCCAAAACGCACATATAATTTTTCAGCACCATAATATTTTCATTTTACCCTCAGACCATAACCACAAGACAATTTTATTAAGATGCTTAAAATGTTGTAAAAAAGTGTTTGACTTTCGTAATAAAAGAATGCCTGGGACGTTTTAGTAATTTTACCGTCCACAGCGAAAAAGTAAATAAGATCTTTGTCCATGGTTCATAAATTGCTTTTATGATTGATGTGTTTTTTTTTTATTTACCAAAAGCAAACCGACGCAGTGGTTGATTTGTAAATTTTTAAACATTCTGAAATAAATCGTATTCAAGTTTCAAAAAGCCTACAATTTTATCGTTCTTTTGTTCGACATTTTAAAAATACCTTTGCATATTGAATGTATTTCTTGAAGCATGTTTAATTTAATCGGATTACTGTCATTTCGGGGCAAAGAATTAAATATTGGGAACGCTTTTATTTGGCACATCGTTGGCTTTTAGGATTTATCCTGTCTAGTGTGAAATGTTTTCCCATTTGTTTTAATGCTTTTCAGCGTCCGACATGTTGGAGGGAATACATTAACTCGTCTGAGGATTTACAGATGCAGACATACATGTACTTTATCAGTATAGCGTAATGCAGTTTCAAGTAGTAAAAATAGTTAAGTACATAAATTCTGTAAAACTAAGACCAACAATGTAGTTAGATTAAATTAACCTAAGTTAAAGACACAGATAATATATAAAAAAATTATATATGGATTCCTTGTAGCGCAACTTGATTGCACAAATATTTAAAGAGCGAAATGCATAGCGATTAAAATGAAATATTATTTAAAAAAATTCTAAGGCCTTACGGAAATAGCAAGTCCCCTATAGGCTATACTATCTTTATTCTAAAATTTTAGTACATTTGGCTTATAAATATGTATTAAAAAAACGACCACTGGTTCTAACTTACAAATTTGACCCGTTAGAATACGAGGCTTACTACCTTGGATATATTTAATTTGGTCTTATTAGAAGAGTATAAACTGAAAAATTCTCTTGACTATCGTCTGTTCTGTTTACGAGTCCGACTTCCGGCATTGGTTCTTAACTTCTAAATGATTTTTCGTTCTCCAACTTCCCATAAATTTAGAAATTCTTCGAGACTCACTACACCATTAATCAGCGCTAAATGTGTTCTTAGACAAAAACTTAGTTTGAGCTGATTTGTTTCGGGAGTGTATTTTGAAGTTCTGACATTTCAGATTTAAGACATGATTGACAGTGTTTATTTACTGGATTTAATGCTAAGTACTTTTTTTCATTTCTAGTTGCAACAACATGTGTTTACCTAAATCGTGCTTAATACAGTTCAAGTTCAAATTCATTTCCAACTTTTTTAACTCACAACATGAACAAAACAATGGCGCCCAACTTTCGGGCCCCACGTTGGGCGCCAACGTAGCTTTAATAGTATGATATTTATAAAATAAATAAAGAAGAAGATATAACAAAGAATCATCAAATACATGCTGTGTGCTGATATAAGAATCTGTAAAATTCGTCTTAGAAGGAAGAAGAAGATAAAACAAATAAGAAATGAGAAGATATAAGATGTCGTGTGCCGGCATTAGAATCAGTACGCTTTGTCGTCACTGCGTGTGCGTTCACAAAACGAACTGATTCTTTAGTCGACTCATGCGCAGATCTACAGAAGGAAGATAAAGAAGAAAGAAAAGAAGAACTAAAATGTTTTAGCAGGTAAGTTATCATTTTATACCTCAACTTGTGCTTTCAAATGTCGTCTAACTTTTTGTTTTGATTATTAAATCAAATAACTTGATTAGGTATTTCAAAAGGTACAAATGTGATCATGCCAATCTCTAATCTAAAAGGCCGGCAACGCACTTACAACCCCTCTAGTATTGCAGGTGTTCATAGGCAGCGGTAATTGCTTACCATCAGGTGAATCGTCTGCTCGTTTGCCTCTCATATCAATATAATCATTAAAAAAAGGTCGTGGCCAGATCATACATTTTCATGAATTCCCATTTAAGAATTTATCACGTGATATTAGGTGAGGTTTGACTTTTTCATGATCTGATCAAATTTAAGATCTGGCTACGACAGTTTTGACTGAAAACTGTTTAGATAAAGTCTGGCTAGCCAAAAATTGTTGACAGATATTTCGTTGTTGTATTGTCTATAATTTAAAAAAAAAAGCTAAAAGTCAGTTGTCAGCTAAAAGTCAATTTATGTCATTCAGTCAAATTGTTTGCGGTTTATAATGGGTTTATTTTAAATAATATTAATAATGTATATACTGAGTGATGTTCGCAAGCTATTATTTAAGTTCGTAAATAATTACGACAATGTGCGAAGTCGACGTGTAGCGTTGTATAACGAAAAACTGCAATGTTTACAACTCCGTAACAAATGTAAACAAATTAGAAGGTTGGTGCTCTATAAATATTTTGATACTTAGCATTTAGCATATTTGGCATAGTACTTAATGTATTTTTTTGGTGATGGATTAATATAACGGTATTATCGAGCTAGGTCTTATTTACACTACATTTCATTTCTCGCCTTGTTACAATGGTATATGGTGAGAAAGTGTTAACATAATATATGTGTTTATCGTTGACTGTACTTTACATAGTGGTAGAAATTATGTGAGCTGACTTTGAGTGCACGTCAACGTATATTTAACTTATATCCTTATTCCTTATACTAACTAACTTACGTGTGCACATAAAATCAAAAATATTTTCTAGTATCAAAACTATAATTCCTACTACACAAAGTGTGACCAGCCCAAGATTTTTTTAATTTCCCGCCAACCATTTGTGTAATATTTCAGTAGCCAGACTCTAGTTATCAATGTATGGAGCCAAATTTCGATGATATCTCCGAAACCCTTTAACTATAATATTTAAAACTTCCGCGTTTTGAACACATATTAACTCACATTTATAGACGGGTCTAACGCGAAATTTATTCAATTACCTTTATTTACCGACAAAAATTCAAATTGAAACTGATTCAATTACCTTTAACTATCGTTAACATAGGGTCACACCTTCATGAGGGTCAAATTGGTAGCTTCTAAATACTTACGTATTTTATTCGCCTTCGTTTGTTCCATGCTGATTGCAATAAACTACTATTATAAGTATTCCCTACCCATTTAATCAACCTCAGAAGCACTTGAACTCAATTTGCAATTAATTACGTTTTAATGAGTGCTAATTAATTACGTTACATAAATTAGCAGCGGATAAACAAATATGACGGGGAAATGTACGAGCCGTTTTATCGAGTAATTAAATAGCTATGTTATGTGCGGGTAGAGAAATGGGCAAGTCCTGTTAATAAATGATTGCTCGTGATTTTTATTACTGTTTTCATAACTATCCCGCGATTATTATTATTGTGCCGTGATAGCAGAGGCAAGCAGAGGGAAGCGGTGGTGGCCGAGTAGATATGACGTCCGACTTTCAATCCGAAGGTCGCGGGTTCAAATCCTGGCTCGTACCAATGAGTTTTTCGGAACTTATGTACGAAATATCATTTGATATTTACCACTTGCTTTTCGGTGAAGAAAAACATCGTGAGGAAACCTGCATACATCCGCGAAGAAATTCAAAGGTGTATGTGAAGTCCCCAATCCGCATTGGGCCAGCGTGGGGACTATAGCCCAAGCCCTCTTGCGAGTGAGAGGAGGCCTTTTCCCAGCAGTGGGACGTATATAGGCTGAATGATGATGATGATGATGATGATAGCAGAGGACGCTGGTTCGATTCCAGCCTGAAGCCTTGGTCAATTTTTCTTAGTATAATATATGACATTTATTTCAGTTTTTTAATATAGTCGTCAGTAGAAGTAGCTAAGCAGCCCAAAGTTTATTCAAGATGACAATCGTACATCGATCAACGCATAAATGTATGGAGATGGGAGACTTTCATTGGCGTTTTCTATTAACGATGGTCACTCACTCGTGTTTTCTTAAAAATAAAGTCGTGTCAGTTGAAAACATACTAATTGAATTGAATATATAAATTTAATGTATTTTTAACCTTAGTACAGACTTTAAACCAAGTGAGGGACTGTCATCATAAACGTCATATTTTCATACAAATTTGACATCAGTGATGACATCACCACACTTTCGGCTCGATTCGGAAAATCAATTAGATTTCTACTAGACTTCAACAAGTTACGATAGGGATAATTTAAAGATATTTGTAAGATAGATATGCCAAATTTGACGTTTCCGCGATTCTGGAGGTCCTCTTGAACGATTTCTTAGACATCCAAGTCACATCTAGTCGATATCTAATGTAGATCTAGTTGATCTCTAAATCGTCTCAAGATCTTGTGATTATCTCGAAATCCGAATAGGCCTGTTTATCACTGCAAATGCCCTGTAGAGTTAGCATGGTCTGTCTGATAATATACTCACAAACACTAGAACTTGGCGCCTCACTACCCCGCAACCGTCACCACTCGCCATGAAACGACTGACATTAATTTGTTTGTGGTCTGTGGCTTCGGCTATTTGCTATCCGATGACAGTCGCCGACATTGTACCACTTGAATGGGTGTCATTTATTAATGGATTATAGCATTATGACCATCAATTATGATAGAGTTATGAGGACAGTAAATTAATACAGCTTCTTCATACAAACGTAGACCCAGTTTCCTCTTTGGTAGTTGACATTATGGGAAATATTTTAACACAATTTGATGTATGTACTCGTATCAACCATAGCTCTGCTAACGTTTCGTTTGACTTTTCTCGATTTTTCGATTCTTAATACAACACAACACAGCCTCTTAAGAGGTCGCGAAACCCATGATGGTCCTGGTTTCAAGACTTGGCCCGAAAACGGGCAATAAAACACATACGCGATGAGATGAGGGTCGCGTCGGTGCGGGCTCTCATTTTACACGTCACAAATGCAGGCGATTATGCCGTTCAAGGATCGGGTTGTATAGCCAAAAGCGGCGCTGTCGCTTCGCTAGATCATAGATGCTGCAAAGATGCAGAAGGCCTGAATGATGATGATAAGATAACGGAGCGTGTTCATATTTTCAATAGGCAACAAAATGTCCTTGAACAGAAAAAATCCACTTTGATCCCTCCTAGCAGGGAAGAAAAAGCCCATGCACGAATGATCACAGGTGAATCAGGTGATGTGAAAAATGTATTTTATTAATTATAATTATATTTTATTCCTTCCTGATAGTGAAAATATTCTTAGACACGTTTCAAATGATCTAAAAGCCTATACTCATTTCGCCATACATTTCTATTATACGAAATCTCGACCAACTTCGCGCCTCAACTCCTTCAGGCGAAGAGCTAACTCAAACACAGATCGTCCTATCTCCATACAAATTTCCTGTAATGCTAAGGTAAGTTACTTACTTAAACATTAAACTTTCAAGGATTTCATACTTTTTTATAAATAAATCGTCCAACCACCAGAATATAGAATATTTAATCGTCATTGTTACGTGGGTTTCGATTAAATATTCTATATTCTGGTTTCTCAGCTGGTTTCGAAAGTGGCCGACAGGTTATAAGATTTGCTATTCATTATTTATACTACGCATATTAAATTTAATAAGCGCATATTGCAAGGTCCTGTTTGACCTTGAACATTACATAGAAACCGCTAAATCTTCTAACTTAAAGCAACGAAGCCATCCCTCCAGAGCAAACTAAAGGGCATTATTCAAATCCAGCTACTTGATACTAACGACTATTTGGCCTACCCCTGTAATGAGAGGTGTGAGTGCATAATGTTTGACACCATATATCATGCGAGGGTCAACCGTTTTGTATGTAAGGTCACGATCCTTTTTGCATGTATAATAGTATAATTAATTGTGACATTCCACGGATAAAGGTACCTTATGGCGGTTGGCGCTTACGATATTATTTCACCGCTCCTACTAATACTACTAATGCGGTGCTATGCGACGTAAGCGCCAGCCGTCGTAAGGTACCTTTTATCGTGGAACGTCACATATTATGATACAAGTGTGCTACGTTGGTCAATACACTCCAGGCACTAATGTTCGAGCGGGCGCGCAATTTGAAAGCCGATGTGTGTAATGACCAAAACACACGGGGGATACAACGTTTTGCAACACACTTGTTAGGAAAAAAACTAAATTTATATTATAATCAAATTTTTTTCACCTCAGCAGCAAATTCGCATTTTGCTCACTGAGTGAGACAAAATGACATTCAAGTGACCTTTATAGTCAAATGTCATTTCAACCATGGTATAATAATATACTCCGCCTGGTACTCCATTCCGAGATTCGCGTATGACCTAACTGACACGCCCCTATGTCATCATGCTGTTTACAGGTTCTCAAACTTTGAAATGTGGGAGAATTTTAACCAACGGTGAAAATTATTTTAACGGCATTAATTTTAAGTTATTCATGTAGAAACATAGTAAAATAAAACAAATCTAATGTATTAAATTAAACTTTATTTATCTATACAAGACAAACGTTTAAAAAACTAATTCACAGTTACACATTAATTACCAAGCTTACGACGTGAAAAGTTTGGAAAACACTGCGACTGCTGACACTGAGCGAGAAGGAAATAATAATTAACACGCGTTCGACAAGGATGACGGTCAGGGCATGTAGTTATCTAGATCCGAATTGTCAAATGTGCACAGCGCTATCCTGTGTTGCCAGTAGTATAAACAGAATTACCCGAAAGTCTGAAATTTCTTTCGTGAATCGGAAGATATTGCTAACGAGTAATTAAAAATGACGTGTTATTGTAAAATTTAAGATAAAATACATATAAATGAAAATTATAAAATTATAAAGAAATATTTTAACTTATTAACCATAGGTATAATGTACCCATGTAACATGTTATGTTGAAATAAAGTGGCAATGTTATTGTGATGTAGGCCCGTGTCACTCTGGGAATGGAAGACCATGTTTTATTAGACCATGATTTCAACATGCGGGGTCTAATACAAGTTCGATATACTTGGGTTCTATTATCTCTGTCCCTCTAGGTATGTTCTCACTGCTTAGGGTGAAAAATTTTGTGTACTACACGAGATCAAAGTGATTTACATCTCGTGCGCTTTTGAATCCCTTACTACGCTCAAGATTCTAAGTTAGATTAACTCGCTACGCTCGTGAATCTATTATAGAATCTTTCGCTTGCACGGGACTCAAAATAAGCACTCGAAGAAATATCAAACGTTGATCTCTTGTTGTACAAATAACTATTAAATGTTTGTAAAAATACAATTTAACAAAGTGTCAACATAATATATTTATTTATTTAAACTTTATTGCAAAAAATATATGGCATTCTCTACCAGTCAACCATACCACCACTTATTACCACATCAGTTTGATAATTATACGTGGGCCATACTGAAAATTTCTGGAGTCTAATATATGAGACGACTTATTTTTTCTAAGTGGCCAGTCCAGGAATTTTCAGTATTCCCTAAGTAATATTACCGTAAAGTTTGATACTTGCAGTAAAAAAAGTACGCGGGTTTTAAATCTATCATATTCTTTGCTCTAAGTGCTACGGGTTACGCTCGTAGCGCGTAGCCACGGTTTCGCCATATGTAGCGCGTAGTCGCTACGAACAGTGTACCCGACAGTCGGGTTCTTGACCCTGAATGTGCTAGAATTGTGGGCGTAAAGGCGGTTAAGTTCACAATGAGTTCCACATTACGAGTGTGTTGAAAAATATCTTCCAACTTGTTCAAAGTCGGTTACGACGGTATTTTGTTGAAGTTTATCGACGTGTACAATAATTTATCAAACAGCTTCGCACTCGTCGGGCGCGCACAATGGACGCATTTGCATCTCCATTCAAACATTATATTTTAATATTTATTGGCCCGAATGTTGACGAGATTATTGTATTGGTGTATTTATCTGTTTGTATATAGCATATCTTAATTTTCACTCCATTAGGGGTTTAGATTAATTTAAAATGGAAAAATGCTTTAGTCGTTCTAACCTCTAAGCTATGTTTCACATTTTTGGAGTCAATTTAAATCAAAATATTAATGGACTTTTGCGTTCCTTTTCAAATAAAGAATGACTCACGCTAGACCGGGCCGTGTCCGGGCCGAGCCGTCCGACATGTCATTTTCTATGACGGCTCACCTTTTTTATGAACATTAAATAAAACAAAATTTCTTGCTTTCTAAGCTTTAATAACTATAGTAAAACGAGCAACCGAAAAATTTACTGACCAACAGAAACATCAAGGTCGTATCAAAACCTGTTCAAACCCATATCTGAATCGGGCTAATTGAATACATAGCGTGTGTGGAATTGTGCCCAAAAATTATTCTTCCCCGTTAACATATCACCAGCTTACTACTTGACTGATGTCGCGATTTTCAACATTATGGCGCGCCGAGGTATTTTCAATCCTATTTCGCTATTGTTAAGGTTGGCTTTTCGGTAACGCGCTTCGCAGATGCAAAACAACAGTATTGTGAAGATAGATGCTGGTTTAGTGAGGCAAAGTGCATAAATATGTCAGGGTATTTAGCATCTTTGTTTATACTACGTGCACTTCTTTCTGACATAAGAGTTATATAGCACTTCATTATCAGAAAGAGCCGAGACTCATTCTCAGGCGAAGGTGTGGTATTTACAAGTATTCTTTGACTTTTGCTTTTAACATAAGGCGTATGTATGTAAAAAAATCCAATGATGCAATATCAACAACACCAATCCTACTCCCATATATAAGTTTAAATAAAAATACTTAGTATTTAAGTCAACTAGAAATACTGATACAAAGCTGCCTCCATGGACTTCCATGACTTTACAACTCTTCTCAAAGTCAAAGTCAAAGTCAAAGTCAAAGTGTTTTTATTTGTGAGTATATGTCAAACTGATTACAGTGGCGGTAAATAAATACTTGTAGCACTATACCCTGCCTGATGGCGTACAAAAACTTGAATTATTTCCTTACATACTAACATGCGAAATAAATTTACATATCTATATATATATATACCTAGTCATTATTAATATTAAAGTCATATCAAATCAGAACCATTAAAATTATACAGCAAAAATTCAGAAATAGTGTAAAAACAATTATCAATTAAAAATGTCAGTAGTTTGTGCTTAAACTGATTTATGGGTAACATTCTGAATGGGACAGGCAATTTGTTATAAATCTTACTAGCTAAGCAGAACACACTTTTGCGCATTAGTGCAGTTTTTGCGGAAACAGGAAAGAGATTCTGAGGATACCTGGAATCTCTAGCAAATACCTCAGAGACCGTCCTGAATAGTGTTGGGTTTGTTTTGATGTACATCGCAATCTCAAAAATGTAGAGGCACGGCAAAGTAAGAATTTTCAGTTCTTTAAAATGTGGCACACAGCTATCTGTTAGGTGAAGCCCTCGAATCGCTTTCACGCATTTCTTCTGTGCCATAAAGACGGCTTCCCTGTTAACTGAGTTACCCCAATAAATGATTCCATAGCGTAAGGTAGAGCCAACGAAACTGTGATAAGCCATCATCACAGCCTCTGTACTGACTTGCTTGGAAAGCTTGTACAAAGCGAAAGCATATTTATTTAATTTTTTACAAACGGTCTCAGTATGAGCTGTCCAATTTAAATGATTGTCAATCTGGACTCCTAAAAAACTTGTGTTGCTTACTGATTCTATAACTGTTCCTTCATAATTGCAATCAATGGGTCTCATTACTTTTCTTTGATAAAAATGCATTATTTTTGTTTTATTTAGATTTATTGTTAAATTATTGTTCTTGAGCCATTCAATTATAGTATGTAAAGTGTAATTAATTTCATATTCATAGTCTCTATCATCTTTGCAATCAATTACTACTGTGCTGTCGTCGGCGTAGAGTACCATTGGGTACTTAATGTGTCGAGGAAGGTCATTAATATACAGCAAGAATAAAAGCGGACCTAGCACGCTTCCCTGCGGCACTCCATACACTAAATCTCGTTTATCAGACCTGTAACAGACCTGTCTTTGTGATTTAAGACATATCTGTGACAGTTCAGTGTACTGCTCTCTACCACTTAAATACGATTTCATGAGATTCAATACATTGCCACGAATGCCATAGGCACTGAGCTTCTTGAGTAGGATTGAATGATCGACGTAGTCGAATGCCTTTGTCATGTCCATATATATAGCACATACTTGCTCTCCTTCATCCATTTTTACTACAATGGGATGTAATAAATGAAATATGGCCATATTAATGGTTTTTTGCTTGCGGAAGCCTTTTTGCTCTGATGCAAACAGATTATGTTTTTCTAGAAAACCGTATATTGCTTCATAAATAACTTTCTCAAAGATTTTAGAGAAGACTGTGGCAAGGGCAATAGGTCTATAGTTCGCTAGGTTCTTTTTATCGCCCTTTTTGTGGAGGGGCTTTACAATTGTTATCTTAAGTTTATCAGGATAGATTCCTTGAGAAATACTTATATTTAATATGTGACTTAATGGATATGCAATAATATGTGATACATGTTTAACTACTTTGGTGCAAATTTCATCGTAACCTACACTATTCGTATTCTTCAGTGTAGATATAATTTTCATTACGCTATGTGGAGTCGTTGGTCTAACATATACGGATTGGGGACAATTAATATTTATGTTCTGATAATATGTGCTTTGGCTACTACACTGTATTTGATCGACAAAATAATCATTAAATGCATTGGCTATTTTCATAGGTTCAGTAACAAGCATATCATCCTTTATTACCTTAGATATCGGCTCTTTTGGAAAATTTTGTTTCATTTTATTAATGACTTGCCATGTTGCCTTACATTTGTTTGTAGCTTGTCCTATAAAATGATTGTTTTGAGAACGCTGTGTAAGTGTTATAATTTTTCTTAATCTATTACTATATGCCTTCAAAGCTGCTCTGTTTACGGTTGTAGGATTGCGTCTATACTCCCATAACATTTCCCGTTTCTTTCTACTACAAATTTTAATACCGCGTGTAATCCATTTAGGTTTCTGGTATACATTAATCTTAATTGTTTTATGAGGAAAACATAGTTTATAAAAACATAAAAATGCATCAACAAAAGCGTTATAGGCTAAATTAGGGTCTGTATTGTTCATTGTCTCAGAAAAAGATAGGCTCTCGAGGCATTTACCAAAGCGCATCAGATTCTCCTTACTGTAGTCACGTTGTTTTAGCTTCCATTTAGTTATAGTACAGGTTTTTTTTACAGGACATTTTAATACCTGTGCTGTGTGGTCAGATAGTCCGAGCTCCATGACTTCACCCTTACACCCTTTAATGTTATGACCAAAGTTATCTATACATGTTTGACTACATAATCTGGTAGGTTCTCGTATTTCTAAGTGCAGGTTATGACTTAAAAGTAGATATTCAAAATGAAGTGAATTATTATTTTTCTTTAAAATGTCTATATTAAAATCACCACACATTACAATTCTTTTGTGCTTATTATCAGTTATTCTATGAAGGAGCATGTCAATTTTGTCAAAAAAGAGATTAATATTCGAATTTGGTGTTCGGTATACACATAAAATTATAATACTATGGCACAGTAACTCTATCGCACAGCATTCTATGGCACATTCAATACAGAAACTTTTTACAATATCTAATTCTCTATAAGTATGTTCTGATCTTACAAATATACAGGCTCCGCCTCTCCTTTTGTCTCGGGAGAAACACGCAGCAAGTTTAAAATTAGGTAAGGTTACGAAATCTTCTGTACCGTCCAATAAGAAGTGTTCAGTGATACACAATACGTCAATAGGTCTGTTGTTACTGGAAAGCTCTTCTAGTTGTACCGAGAGTGCATCCGCCTTAGTTGACAATCCAGCTATGTTTTGGTGTAGGATCTCTTCTTCTTGCATCTTATTGCTTTAGTTGTGTGTTGTAAGGGATAAGTTCGCCTTTGTACTTCTTACTAATTTTATGTTATTTTTAATGTCTTTTCGTACAATAGAGTTTACTACTACTACTTGTCAGAAAGCTCAGACCGTGGTGTGGTGTCTACAAGTAGTCTCTGACTATTGTCGCCCCCACAAGGTCGCGTGTTCAAAATCTTCCGATGATGGAATATCTCAACCAGCAGCAACACAACCCCAAGGATCATCCCATATAGAAGAAGCAGTAGAATAGGATAGCAGTCGACGAGTGATACAGATACAAAGCTGCCTCCACGGACGGAGCAGACCGGTTTCTTGGAGAACATGATGCGGTTGGTGCGGTCGTTCAGGCCGAACTCGGCGTTTCTCAGGAGGCTGGAATAGGTAAGAGACAATAATTATTGGGAGATACTAATAAGCGTAAAAAGTGTGTATGATGAGGTCTACTTTCATTGTGCAAGAGTTGATCTAAAGCTTAAAAATGTATACCTACAGAAAAAAAATAGAACATAAAGAAAACAGAAGACACATAGATAGAAGAAGAAAAAGGATACAAGTTTTATTAAATAAAATAAAAATTATAACTTTCATTTCATGTCAGGCCGAACCCATTTTGCGCGTGCATTACGTCTGCAAGTTCAAATAGCGCCCGAACAAAAATGACAAAAGAAGACAGGTCGATTGATAAGAACATAAAATTAATCACTTATCGATCTTAAAATACAAATAAGATTTACATGTATCTCCTGCTGAGCAAAAGGCTTATCCCTGTGTCACCTATTGCAGGCTTCTTCCAGACAGTCGCAGAGAAATATCGATACTGTACCGCCAACTCCACAATTATAGGAAGGTTGCTTGTTATTAGTATTTACCCTATCTTAAAAATCTCCCGATAAGGTGACCCTTTTCTAACTGCCTGCCATGGATTATCATTTTGTAGATATGAAATTTCCTGAAGTCCACATTTTTCATGCTCGTAGAAGTATCTCTCCATCACTTTGTATGCAACTCCCAAGTTACAGTTGAGGGCAAATGGTTTCTGAAACAGACAAATCATTCACAAAAAATACCTTGAGTAATTTATACTGAGGACGCAGCAGGATAAGATTCCAAACAAGAACCGACAATCCAGTTAATATTGCAGGGCGAGGGCAGCCTCACAATAGTTCGTTGTGGAGATCGGGAATCCTATGTCTAGCAATGGACTTTCGGCTGATATGATGATGATGATTTAAAAATATCTTAGAATTCTAGTACCAAATTTTTATAAAGTCACCTTTTGTAGCTGCAGTATTCCTTCCGTCAGACCAAAAAACTTGGGTTTAGATCCAGTCGGAGCTATCTTTTTCTCGTAAATTGCTCGTCTTATGGGTTCTTTCTCATTCTGAAAGAAAGTTACAATTAGAAATTGGGTAAGTGTAATTAGGTTAACTTTGTGGTATATAACAGATAAATACTCGTTTATTACTTACTACCTTTTATTGGACCTACTGATCAAAATTATTCCAGGCATGCTTTACCCTTATTATTAACTTTCGGAATTACCTGTTTTTTTACTTACAATTTCCTTCTTAATGTTTAGATAAACATGGGTATGACTAATAAAGGTTACATTCAAATTACAACTGCCCGGACTGCTTTGCTCGAAGAAATGTAAAAAAAATCGACGTGCTAGATAATGTAAACATTGCTGCAAGAAATATAAATTATCCAGGACATCGACATAGGAATAACAATTGTCTGCACTGCAGTCGCAAATTGAAAACGTTAATCCTCCAAAACTCACCATAAACCAGTATCTGTTATACGGCGTATCTTCAACCCCAAGCTCCAGTTTGGAATGAAGCAAATCAGTAAGTGTACGTATTTGATTGGAACTAGATTGCAGCAGAACCACGATGCTTGCTGAATACGCCGTGTAGAGGAAGAGGAATACTAGGAATATGATTAGGATCATGAAGCGGCCTAGCATACCTGAAAGTGACAGATTTTATTTTTCAATTCATGCATATTACAATACACTTATGTATCTCAAAAACGACCACCAGTTCTAATCCTACATTATAATCCCGAAAAGCTACCGGCGCAAGAAACACGGTGTTTATAATAAAATATATTTATAAGTGATGAGTTTTATTAGGCTTAATGGCTCACAACAGACAATAATAAAAACATAGATAATGACAAAATCGGGACGAACGGAGGGACCCGTTCGAATACGCTAACATTAATAAATAATCACGTTCGGAAACATATCCCTTTCTCAAAACAAGATACAACATAGTCTCTTAGATGACGTGGCTGTGTCTTAGCCCGCCCACTGCGGCGCACGGCCTCTTCAGGTTCCATCGGTGGATGTTGTTCTCTGATTGGTGGCTGAACCACTAGAGGGTTAGTATTCTGGTTCTCGTCCACTAATTCAAAGCCAGTAAACTCTGGTTCTCTATCGTGCAGTGGTTGGTGATCTGGGACCTGTGTCTGACTAGGGTGACCACCATCTATAATGTCCCCACTGTAAGGCTTTATGTGAACTCTACTTCTTCTGTATGCTTTATCATTTACATGTACTATGTACGATCTTTTATCTAGTTTCTTCGTGATGATACCAAAACTCCATCTCTTATCAATCTCGGGCTGAAGTTGAGTAACAACATTCTGTCCTACCTGTAACTCTGGCAGCTCAGCACATCTTTTATCACATTCTCGTTTTATCTTCTCTTTTCTTTCTTTTATTTTAACTGGAATACCAGGAATTATGTTTGGCTTTAAATGTCTTAACAGGCAAGGAAGTCCAGAACGTGTTCTTCTAGAAAATAATTTCTGAGAGGGACTGGTATTGTCCATTTCTATAGGAACATTACGCTGATGAAGTAAACTGTACCATAAATCTTCTTTGGTTTCTAGGCTGTTAAGTACTAGCTTCTTTGCAATTTTCACAGTAGCTTCGGCTTTTCCATTTGACTCTGCATGATGTGGTGATGATGTTACATGCTCGAAATTCCACTTATCTGCAAACTTCTTAAATGACTCATTGGCAAAATTAGTTGCATTGTCTGTGCATACTCTCTGAGGAACACCATGTCGAGCAAAGTTTTTCTTACAGATGGATATGATTTCGTTAGCTGATAAATTAGAAATTTTGTCTAATTCGAAAAAATCTGAGTAATGATCTATAGTGACCAAAAACTTTAGATCTCCCACACTAAACACATCCATGGATACATATTGGAAAGGGTAAGCCGGTATGTCATGACACATTAGAGGCAGTTTTTGTTGTGACGGAGCATGTGCCATACAAAATGTACATTTCTCAACATATTTTTTTATTTCACCCGACATTCCAGGCCAGAAAATGTTTCCCTTTGCTAAACGAAGGGTACTAGCAACTCCGTTGTGACTGACATGAACTCTTTGCATCATCTCTGCTCTTAACGCTTCTGGAATCAAAACTTGGTTATTTCTGAAGATGAGCCCATCTGATGTGGACAGTTCATGTTTAAATTTGTAAAAAATCTTGACCTCTGCAGGCATGTCTGATATGTATCTGGGGAATCCGTTAATAATATATTCACTTAACTGTAGGCAAAGTGTGTCTTTTATGGACTCTTCTTTGATTTTTTCTAAGAGTTTATCTGTGATCTTTAAATATTTTAAACTTGAAATTTTGCTTATCAGTTTATAAACTTTTTTTTCCTTGATTTTATTTTCCAGATCATAAGTGTCACATACCTCTGATACTGGAGCTCTGGATAGGGCATCTGCTACAACATTTTCTTTTCCTTGAATGAATTGTAACTGTACATTATATTTTTGTAGTGTGAGTAGCATCATTTGTAGTCTTTTTGGAGCTTCAATCAGTGGTTTATTTGCAATATTAATTAATGGTCTGTGATCTGTCTTGACAATAATTCTACTATTGCCTGCTACATATTGATTAAACCGGATGCACGCAAACACCACTGCTAACATTTCTTTCTCTATTTGAGCATATTTCTTTTCTGTCTTTGTCAAACATCTAGATGCAAAAGCTATTACCTGATTGTTCTGATACATTGCAGCACCCAAGCCATATTCACTGGCATCACATTCTAAAACCACTTCTTTATTTAGATCAAAATACTGCAATGTAGGTAAATCACTAACTTTCTTTTTTAACATATTAAACTCTTTATCTTCTGCTTCAGACCAGACAAAATCGGGACGAACGGAGGGACCCGTTCGAATACGCTAACATTAATAAATAATCACGTTCGGAAACACACGGCAAACAATACTTAAAAATAGATTGCTACTTGCAGTAAAAAACTAAATGATGAATTTTAGATTTAAGCTAGTTAATAATTTCGTTTAGTAGCACCACTGTATATATATTGTATGTAAATAAATGCTTTCATTTCATTAAAAAACGCATCTGGTTTTGAAAAAGAATAAGAAGGTGCATGTATCGTGTCATGGCATGGTACAATCGGTACAGATAATTTAACAAGTAAAAAGGATATTAAATAAAAGATAGAGTAAACGTACGTTAAAAATGGATGTGAGCCACCGAATGGATAGTTTCCTTTTGACATAAAAGTTCCTACGATAGAGACTTTACGGATCATTCAAAGTTTAAACGTAAATATAATTCCAAAAAGACAAAACCTATACGTCTACCATCAGTTTTGACATTGACATATACTCTCACGTTTACGTAAGTTACTTTCTAAGATGCATCTCGTTCGTACTCGCATATTAGTGCAAGCGAGATGTACAGAAAGTAAATTACGTAGATGTGAGCGTTATGTCAATGTAAAAACTGGTGGTAGACGTACTAGTATCAATACTGCACAGTTACAAGCCAAATGAGTATTTTAATCTCTACATAATAATAAGAAGTTTCGTATGAATCCCTACTAATTATAAATGCAAAAATAACTCTGTCACCTCTTTACGCTGAAACCGCTGAACCGATTGATGAAATTTGGTATGAAATAAAAACCAAAATATTACTTTGCTAATCCGCGAAAAGAGCCCCGCCCGCCGCGGGCCGCGGGCCGCGGGTTGAAGCCCGCGGGGAAGGACATAGGATAGTTTTACTTTTTACAAGCTTTTATTTAGTTTCCCCTGAACGTTGCCTGTCTGTCTGTCTGTAATCAAATCTTGCAAGTTAAATTTGATCCAATTCCCGGTTTTCGATTGAGTTGAAATTTTGCATACATACGTAAGTCGGGTGACAATGCAATATTATGGTGTCATCGAGCTGATCTGATGATGGAGACCGGAGGTGGCCATAGTAACTCTGTGATAAAACAACGAAACCTAATTGTGTTTGGGGTTTTTAGAATTGTCTCGATGAGTATTAGTTGCCTGTGGAAAGAAAAGTACAGTCAGCGATAAAAGCTTGTACCAAAAACCGGGCTAGTGCGAGTCGGACTCGCGCACGAAGGGTTCCGTACCATAATGAAAAAAAAAACGGAAAAAAATGCAAGAAAAAAACGGTCACCCATCCAAGTACTGACCACGCCCGACGTTGCTTAACTTTGGTCAAAAATCACGTTTGTTGTATGGGAGCCCCATTTAAATCTTTATTTTATTCTGTTTTTAGTATTTGTTGTTATAGCGGCAACAGAAATACATCATCTGTGAAAATTTCAACTGTCTAGCTATCACGGTTCGTGAGATACAGCCTGATGACAGACAGACGGACGGACGGACGGACAGCGAAGTCTTAGTAATAGGGTCCCGTTTTACCTTTTGGGTACGGAACCCTAAAAATGAAATTTTTGCCAAAAACTTATTATCAATTATCATCATTCCACGCCCTACATACCGCTGCTGGAGAGACGAAGTGCCTTAGCGAACTCGGCGTCGTCGACTGGACAGAAATGGCTTTGGACAGAGTAGCATGGCGTTCTTTGGTGTCGGAGGCCAAGATCCACTTCGGGTCGTTGCGCCACAGCAGTAAGTAAGCAAGTATCATCATTCCACGCGCCTGCGTGGAAGTCGCAAGTGCAAGTCGCAAGCTGAAGCTTACATACTTACTTGGCTAGCGGGATAACCCAAAATGAGTATTGGCCTCCACAAGAGCACGCCACTTTCCTCGGGACTTTTAGACTGGAGGCAGAGGCTAGGCGTCGGCGAAAGATGGCGTGATACGGCTCAGGACCGAGGCAAGCACAAGCTAGCGTAATATAATTATGTTTTGCACCATCGCTCACACTGTTAACTGTACATCGGTGGACGTTATGCCTTTTGTAATAAGGTCCACTGATGTACAGTTAGTGTTGTGAGTGTTGCTGTTTGTATGATGAAAAGTTTTCGGTGCAAATACAGACCCTTAAGCTCCACAGTGCTTCCTTGCTGAGAAATAGCGCACATCACAAAGACCGTCACGTCGCTTATGGTTGGAACCAGCACTGCTGTATCGTCACCTATGTGCTACAAAATTACATATATTATATACACAAATATTTTATAATTCTCAAAATTGGCTTCCACACAATCCAATATTGGAAATAATTATATTTCAAATAAAAATAATTATAACTACCTACTTATAAAATAAAACTTATAATTCTTATAAACCTAACTCAAAAATAAAAAAGACTAAAAATTACCCTCCAACCCTTGGCCACTCGGCAAGGTGCCCCCCACGCAGGCAGCATTCCCGCGCTGTATCGCGATATTGTATATATGTCGTGGTCAGATCACAGATTTTGACCATTTCTTGAAAACATTACCACACACTTGCCACATCATTCAATGACCAATTCTAAGATCTGACCACGACATCTAAATTGATAAAGTCAATTAAAATGAAACCACGCCTATTTGTGTAATTTAGGCCTTTTGAATCTCCATACAATATTACTATAATATTACGATAGAATTTTATTATGCTGCAGTAGAAAAAAGTCTAACAAACCATAGTGAGAGTATGAGAATGAATTTAATGAAAGTATGTTTTTTTAATCTTATTTAGGATGGGCTTTCATCACACAGTGACGATGTCACCCCCGTAATGAGATATATAGTAATAATGAAAAAAATCAACAAATTACCTTTTCGTCTGCTACCTTCTTCGCCTCCCAATATGCACTAATGTACATAGCAACAATCAGAACCATCACAAATGATGCTATACAATACCATACAGAAGCTTGAAATGGTAGCAGGTACAAGTTATTCTGATAGGACAGTGGTGGCTCTCGGAATAAAAACTTGACCGAAGTTGCCATTGGGTGAGACATGTATTCTACAAGCGGCATACGTTCCTTCGTTATAAATAGTACAGCTCCTGTGAAAATAACTACTTTTTATAAAAATTATATCAGAGTATTTCCAATTAAGGTTATATTCAAATGGGAACTGTTGCAGCGTTGACACGGGAGATGTCACTATCAATAACTTTGATAAAATGAGTGACGGATTGAACGTTCCAATCAATCAGCAATTCGATATAGACGCTATTTACAAGGAATTTTATTTATTTATTACACAAAAATTATACACAACAATAAACAAATAACACACAAAACAACAACACACAACAAACAACAACAACACAACAACAACGAATAGCAGACTGAATGCAAAATGGCATTCTCTACCAGTGAAACATAGGGCCAAACAGAGATACATGCAATTGTGCAGAGAAAAAAGTTAACTGAATGATTTCTAAAAAGCAAACTTTACTTAAAAATACATACATTAGAAATGAACAGTGACGTAGTGACATCACTCGTGTCAACGCCGCAGTAGCAAATTTGCAACAGTAACGCTTCCTCGGTCGCCATCCGAATGTAAACGTAAAGAATAAAAAAATAATTTAAGACTTTAAAAATTAACAAAAGCGTGTAAGTACAACCAGTTGAAACTAATACCAACACGTTATTTGCCAGAATAAGTAGTAAAAAGATCTCTATGCATCTCCGCAAAGTAACTGATTAAAATAAAAAGGCGCCAGTGCTCTTAAGAATAAAAATTCGACCCATGCTGCTCTGAGCCGGGTGGCCGAGCGGTTTTAGGCATCTGTCGCGATTGCAGAGGACGCTGGTTCGATTTAAGCCTCGGGCAATGGAGGCCTTGGTCACTTTTTCTTTTGACATTTTATCAGTTTAAAATAAATTATTAAAACCTGCAATCTCTGCTGTTCCGTCGGCCAAATGTCCGACCATGCCATGCCAAGTCCCGTTTTTGCGATATCCCCATTGGTCCGTCAGGATAAACTCTCTGCTCGCGTTCATGAACTCGTACAGTGGAGTCAGCTGGTGGTAGCCGCTTTTTGTGACGGGGTCTATTTGCTTATACCTGCATTTAATAGAACAATACAAAAGTATTACACGAAAGGACACATATTACGCCAGGAGGAGTTACAGTCTCTCATGATCAAAAAGATCCTGCAGCTGTTTGAAGTTGCAGGTTTGGATCGAGAGTTGTAGTAGGTGGCAATCACAATAGATCAGGGATGGTCGCACTGATACATAGGCTTTGGAGCCTTATATAGCCCCTAACGCGAAGAAGAAGAAGGTATTACAACGAAACAGTGGCTATTGTTTCAAACACAAGTAAAAAATTTGTAAATACTTGTATATTTACGATTTCAATTGTGTATTTGATTTTGTTTCTGAATAACCTTACTGAGGTAAGATGGGGTAAGACTATCACCGGGGTAAAACTATCACTTGTATGAAATCCTCAAACTGTCTTGTTTGCCTTATCTTAACCTCACTTGAATGTCTGACTTATATTTTAGTTTAGTTAAACAAATTCGAAGAAAATTCTCCTGGGACGAGCGAGTAATTAAGTTGACGTTCGGATGTTGGCGCCGCTGTACCTAACGAGTTTCTAGTTAAAAGGAGCGACGGAATGAACGTCATAATCATTTTATCAAGGAAGTTGACAGATACAGCGACAGCAACAATGACGCCGCAACAGTAAGTAATACATATATCTATATAAAATTATTTCTTTTTTTGAAAGATAGTAGTAAAGGATGATGTTCCGCTCCCATAGAAGTTTGGCCCAACACTCGCTAAACATCGGTGGTATATTGTTAGGCTCCAAACATGAAATGAAAGTACCGACAGTTATTAGAAATTCACGGACACTTCACAGAATATTATAAAAGCGGAAATCTCTACGATTTTGAGGTTAGGAATTCTGCCTTGTGTCTGGCCATGTTAAATATTATTATGCCTTATTACAAGGAAATAAGGTGCCGTAAATAATGAAAACATCGCTGATATTGGGCGTTTAAAGGCTGTCAAGGAACAAAAATCTAATGAGTTGGTATTAGGTTAATACATGTTTTTTAATATGATAATATATTTAATACGACTTCCATAAATTAATAAGACATAGCATGTGAACCGGAATAGACTATAACAGCTAGAGTTGTGTTATAGTAAAAATTGTTATAGCATCAAATGAAAAACCAATCACTTAAAAACGTATTTACTTCAATTCCAGAGAGAGAAGGAATACAGTAACAATCACAGGATTGTTATGATAAATTCGATAACTCATTCCAAAAAAGAATGTTTCAAAAACAAATGTTTGTCTAAAAGGCAGTTCAAATAATAAACTTAATTTATTTAAAAGAAGTTAGGATTTCTATGTTGTATTGTAGGTTTATCATATAAATAATTTATAAAAAAAAGTTACTTAAGATTTAGTTTATATTTAATTTTAATGTAGTTTTAAGTCTACATAGTTTAAATATTTGTGTTTTAGTTCAGTTACTTTAAAACCTATTTTCGTGTTAGTCAAACCGATATCAAATAAGGTTTTATTAAAAAAGTTAAACAATTTTAAACAAGAAAAAAACGACTTCAGTAGGGAAAGCCGGTGAAAGCTAATTGTAAATTGGTGCTCTTCTAGATTTCATGCAATACCATGTAATAAATATGTAGTAATTAATATGAAAACACAATCCATAGCGACTCTATTCGTTCCATATTCGTTCGCTATTTCACTTTTGACGTAAGTCATTGGGTATGTTACAATTAAAGTCATTGGAATAAAAAGTTTTTACTGTATCGCAGTTCTTTTTTTCAATTTTGATACTTAGTGCTTAAAACAGTAAGTCGTTAGTGGTATGAATGTTTTTCTTTTAAGTGAGCGTTATTAGCATCAACAGGAACATCGTACAAAAGTCCATTTATTAAAGGCTGCTATTTAACTGATCACCAGATTTAATAAAATTTAATACCAAAAAAATCTATTTTACCACCCTAAAATCATGAATGATCACCAAAATTATAACACCGTTTTAATGTGAAATGATTACCAATTTTATTACATTTTACTATCCTTTTAAAGGAAATGACACCAAACTAGATATGAGCGCCGCGCCGGCGCGCCGCCGCCGCCGACAAAATTTTCGCGCCGTCGCCGCCGACGCTGCGCTATCGGCGTGGCATCGGCGTGACCTTGTTAGATACTACTACTTTCAGAATAAGATAAGATATATTTTATCTAGTTTAGATCTTTAAAGCTTAGAAGCTTATACATCTGTTTCATCGATTACACGAAGGCATTTGACAGCATCCACCATAGCTGCATCTGGGACGCTCTACACAAGTGCAATGTAAGCCCAACAATCACTACAGTCCTAAAAAACCTCTACTCAAACAACACAAGTAGAGTAAAACTGGAAGTTAGAGGCGACGAGATCAAAATAGACAGAGGCGTCAGACAAGGCGATCCATTATCCCCTAAAATCTTCATAGCTGTCCTGCAAAGTGTTTTCGCCGAGCTTAACTGGGAAACTGAGGGCATTAAAATTGGAAACACTCGTCTTAACCACCTAAGATTCGCTGACGATATCGCAGTCCTAGCAGAAAATCATCACGATTTAGAAAACATGATACATCAATTAAACACAGCAAGTATAAAAGCAGGCCTACACATGAATTTAAATAAAACTAAGATAATGACAAACAGTACTAAGAAAAAAATCATGCTAGACAACACCGAACTAGAATACGTCGACCACTACATATATTTAGGGAAGGAAATATCGTTCTCTAAAACAAACAACGCGGATGAAATAAACAGACGAATCAAATCCAGCTGGAACAAATACTGGGCAAATAAAGAAATATTGAAAGGCAACTATAATCTCCATATGAAGAAAACTGTCATGGACACATGTATTCTTCCATGCTTGACATATGGCTCCCAAACTTGGACTTACACAAACAACATAAAAAATAAAATAACATCGTGCCAAAGGGCGATGGAGAGAAGCATTCTAAACTTAAGAAGAATCCACAAAGTCAAAAGCCAAAAGATCAGGGAAAAAACTAAATTGACCGATGCTCTACAACAAGCGCTCAAATTGAAATGGCGATGGGCCGGCCACGTAGCCAGGTACACTGACCAGCGCTGGACCCTCATATGTACCAAATGGACCGGTCCTTATGGAAAACGAAGCGTGGGACGACCTCAGCAGCGCTGGGAGGACGAAATAAAAACGGTAGCAGGAAACAACTGGCTTAAAGTGGCACACAACAGAGATAAGTGGAAGAAATTGGAGGAGACCTATACCCTGCCAAAGGGATCCCAATAAATAAAAAAATAAAAAACTAAACAGAGAGAGGACAAAAAAAAAACTATTAGATTTAAATACATATATATATATATATATACTTTTCTTTATTAGTTAGTCTCTAATGAAACAAATTTATAAATTATTAGTACTGTTACGGGAAATAAAAGGTTTTTTTATTTTTTTTTTATTTTATTTATTTATTAGATCTTTAACGGCGCCACTCTGAATAGCTTATAGACATTCAAAAGGTATTTCCCTTTCAGGTCCATATAATACAAAAATATCGATGGTAAATTCAAACTTTTCTGTTTAGTTTCCGCGCTACTAGTGTAAGGGCAACGAAATGACTAATTTTGCCAGCCACGAATTTAACCATCACAAGCATGGTTGAATGTCTTTAAAAGGTGTAAAAAGGGGTTAATTTCACACATTAACGGAAACGGAATCGGGGTCTCATCTAAACTTGGCCATTGTTCAAATTTCAAGCTGTGCTCTCTCGCAGCTCGATCTGCTCTCATAGAAGTAAGCTGCTATCTGAACCTCCCAAGTTTTCTGCCCTGTTTGGAGCCTAACTTTCGGCCTCACTTTTAAATTGGTTCTTGTCCGATCTTAGTTCCACTGCAGCACGGCCTTTGTCTTCGCACGAATGTGCCTGCAGGATAGCTCCAGGTCCTTAACACTTTGGCCTTGGTCTTTATCAACCTTCGGACTTGCTTACACTGGGCCACTAGTTTAATTCCAAGCTCTGCTCTCTTGCAGCGTGGCCGTGGCCTCGCACAGAAGCGCGCCGGAATCGACGCTCCAGACTTTCGGCCGTCAGCCAAGCTCACACTTGGCGTTCGATTCTAAGCTGTGTGCTTACCTGCAGCTCAGCCTCTGGTCTCGCATGGGAAGGCGTTGGAATGGAATCAGATCTTCGGTGTTAGGTGCAGTTCGGCCTTGGGCCTAGACGTGTGCGCCGCGCCGGCGCGCCGCCGCCGCCGGGCTTTTTGACCACGCCGCCGCCGCCGATAAATGATCGGCGTGAAATCGGCGTGACCTTGAGTGTTGTTAATTAGCTATTCCAAGTTGGTTTTTGGATTACAATATGTTTTTTTTGTAATATTTATGGTACAGTTGTCAAATATACATTAATTATTAATTAAATTAAACTGAATAGCCAGTTGCAGAAACTATTTGACACACCAATTAAAGTAACAGAGTAATCCTAAGTATTCACCGTTAACTGTTAACGAACGAACGAAGACTGCTGCCTTGGACAGCTAGAAGAACAAACCCCTCCGATTCTCAGAGAGCTTTACATCGCCACTCAGCTCTTCCCGGTATGCCATGGGTGAACTTTTAGATTCTTCGGACATATTATCCATCACATGATGTGGAGGAACACATGAATTTAAGCCGAATGACTGGCAAACGGGCTTGAGTTGGAGCATGTGTTAGATGGTCGAACGCTATGAAGAGGTCGCTTGCGGCAGTTTGCACCGTGCAGTCCATACGGCTTATGACCGCACGAAATGGACACAAATTACATGTGGTCGCGATCCTCAGCGGATCTATATCTGAATCCCTAAAATCTTTTCTCCTATCTTTGCATTCCCTAATATTGTTTGTCATAATGATCAGATGTCCTAACGCGCGTATTCCCTAATTTTGGTTTCCCTATTATTGAATGGGCGATTTTTTTTTGTCCTAATATCTTTTTCCCTAATGACACTTTCCATATTGAGTATTTATCCTAATGTTATGTAGCATAATTATTTTTTTGCCTAATTATTGTTAGGCCTAAAAATCATGTTACCTAATTTCACTTAGCCTATCGTTGCTTGACCTAACACTCGTATGCCCTAATTTTGATTTCCCTATTGCGTTTCGTTTTTACAATGGTCGCAGTTCTAACCTAACCTAACCCACTTTTGTGACAGCAGTTCGTTTTTGCGAGGATCACAGTTCTAACCTAACCTAACCCACTTTTGTGGCAACATTTCGTTTTTACAATGGTCGCAGTTCTAACCTAACCTAACCCACTTTTGTGGCAGCAGTTCGTTTTTGCGAGGGTCACGGTTCTAACCTAACCTAACCCACTTTTGTGGCAACAGTTCGTTACCATTCATTATGGAAAGTAATTGTAATGATAATTGATCAATAGGAAAAGTAACTGTTATGACGATTGATCATTAGGGTAATAGCCATTAGGTCAAAACAGTTATAACATGTTATTTTATGCCAAACATTGTTAGGGATTTCGAAGAATATGGTAAAAAACATTAGGGATCTTGATAGTTATGGTACAAATGCTTAGGGCAAATGAGTCTTAGGCTAACCATTACATTATGGAAAATAATCGTTATGACAGTTGATCGTTAGGGCATGTGCCCATTAGGACAAACCAGTTAGGGCAAGTGACTTTAGGACAAACGTTGTTAGGGATTCAGAATGACACCCTCCTCAGCTATGGGAAAATGAGAAAGAAAGAAGATACGTCTCAGTGAGCTTGGTGCTTGTACGACAAGAAAACCATTTAAAAAGAAACTATTGCAGTCCACTATGTATAGCAAATTTCAAGGATATGTGGAGTTCTGTTTTGTTAAAGTACGTCATTTTTAATAGTATAAGCCATGGAAATCATGGAAAACGGAGACTTACGGATCGGATCGAAGGTCATTGGGACGAGGTAACCTCTTAATGCAAGCCAGTCATTAGGGAAATCAAGTTATTATACCTATCCTATATAATTTTTCAAACCCTATTTTACTCACAGCATATTCAAACTATACGTAGTTCACTGACCAGCAACCTGCATAGATCAAATTATCAAGAAAACAACAAATTAATGATTTTTCTTAAGAAACCTAAAAGTCAAGGTCACGCCGATTTCACGCCGAAAACACGCCGCCGCCGCCAATTTTTTGGCAAACGCCGCCGCCGATCATTTTTTAATCGGCGCACACGTCTACTTGGGCCTCACTTTTTGACATAGATCGGCTTTGTTAGGTTGATATTGGTTAATGACGGAGCTTGATTTTCCTCACTTCGGCTCTTTGGAATACAGTTTATATTATATACTTAAAACATTTTTCGTTATTTTATTCAATAAATTTTGCTTGAAATTGAAAAAATGCACTTATTTCATAACTTTCTTACAGCAGAAACATGTATTTTCGGTAAAATTTTAGTTTGAATTTTTTTTCATTATCAAAGGAGTTTCAAGGCCACGCCGCCGATTCGCCGCCGCCGCCGACCGATTTTGACCGGCGCGCCGCCGCCGGCTAAATGCCTATCGGCGCTCATATCTACACCAAACTAATCATTATTAACCCAAAAATAGTTCATGATTACCAAATTTCAAACCCCATTTTAATGTGAAATGATAACCAAATTTTTACATCTTGCTATCCTATTTAAAGAAAATGACACCAAAATAATCATTGTAAACCCAAAAATAGTAAATGACCACCAAAATTAGAACTCCATTTTAATGTAAAATGATAACCAAATTTTTAAATTTTGCTATCCTACTAAAGCAAATGACTCCAAAATAATCATTGTAAACGCAAAAATAGTAAATGATCACAAAAAATGTAACCACATTTTAATTAAAAATGTGCAAATATTTAATATATCGTTATCCTATTAAATTAATTAATCCACTTCGTCACCTTTTTCTAGTAGCATTTTATTTCTGTAACAGTCGCAGTTCTAACCTAACCTAACCCACTTTTCTAGTAGCATTTTGTTTCTGTAAGGGTCGCAGTTCAAACCTAACCTAACCCACTTTTCTAGTAGCATTTCTTTTCTGCAAGGGTCGCAGTTCAAACCTAACCTAACCCACTTTTCTAGTAGCTTTTCGTTTCTGTATGGGTCGCAGTTCAAACCTAACCTAACCCACTTATCTAGTAGCATTTCTTTTCTGTAAGGGTCGCAGTTCAAACCTAACCTAACCCACTTTTCTAGTAGCGTTTCGTATCTGTATGGGTAGCAGTTGAAACTAAACCTAACCTACTTTTCTAGTACCATTTCGTTTCTGTAAGGGTCGCAGTGCTAACCTAACCTAACCCACTTAACTGATAGCAGTATAACTTACTTTTCTAGTAGCATAACGAAATACTACTAGAAAAGTAGATTAGGTTAGGTAGGTATACTAGGTATGCGGTGCGGGCTACGGGGGGGTTGAGCGGGAGGGGCTAGTAATTTTGGCATCAGTTTACTTTATTTGGTAATATGTATACATTTTTTGGTAATCATCGTGGTTTATTTAGGTGAAAATATCGCATTAATTTGGTCTTCAAGATTTGGTGATCATTAATGATTTTTGGTGATCATTCAATATATTTGGTATTTGAATACAATTTGAAGTGCAGTCATAATTAAAATGGTGGTACTTTTGTATTTTTAGGCCTTATTTTTTTGGTGTTCAGTAATTTTTTTTTGGTAAGCATGATTTTTTTATTTAGGGTACCAAAGTATTTTTTGGTGGTCATTATATTTGTAGCCTTTATTAAATGTCATTGATTCTATGGAATGGCGCGGGATGTGTTGATTTGGTTTAATTACTCTTTAACTTATTTTCGTTACTAAGAAGTGTCCGTTGGAATCTAATATATGTATGAGATTGTAAGAAATATGATTAAATTTATCGTATATATAGCATACTTATCGAATCGTAGGCCAAATTCGGCATGATCCTTTTCAGATACATAATTGTATTTTTTGCAAAACTTTACAAAGCAAATGTAAGCGTTAAAATCTAAGAAGATAAAGGAGAAACAAAATTGTAAATAAGATAACGAAAACAAAATAAAAAACTTGAAAAAACACTATTAATCCTCAAAACGTCTTGAAAGATATAATGAAATAGTAACGTAAACAAAAAAACATGAATAGGTTAAGAAAACGAAATAAAACTATTGAAACGGATTATATCGCGTATATTGAATTCATACTATACCTTAACCCTCTACTAACTAATCTACTTTAATAGAACTCAACCAGAATTGTTTATAAATTAAGAAAAATAGATTAATTTGGCCATGTGATCGTCTAGTGAAATTAATACATTGTGAACCTTAGTACCCATCGTCTTTTATGTGCAGACTGATTAGATTTGGATTCAAAATATTACCCCTAAAATACCCTATGTAATTGTAAATATTGCTACTGTAATTTATATATTATAACACTATCGTATGAAAAACAAAATCATATGAAAAATAAATAATAAATTATATATTTTTTAGTTTTTATCTCCTACCGAGCCCTACCGTGACCAGTTACCATGAACAGTAGTATAAGCCCTTGTTGTTTGTAATTATATTTTCCTTTTATATCCATTCGCTAACCTAGCTAGCTAAAGGAAAATATTTATATGTAAATGATGCAAATATTAATACGTACAAACATACTTTATCTACTGTCACGCCTCGGATGAAGACGGGTCTCTAAACTAAATAATACCTATTTTATTTTGTTTTGTTTTTAATAGGTATTCCTAAGCACTATGTAATATTTACTTTTATCTGCGTTTCGGAACCTATTTTCAGACAAGAAGAAACGCCAAGAAACTCATCTGAATATTCTTACTATAAATGTATGGAATACTGAAGCAATCGTCTATTAAACATGATTTAATACCCTTAGTTACCCCGATATAGAAAAGCTCAAATTGTCACTAGTGAACTGCTTCGCCTGTCACTAGCTCCCTATAACAAAATTATTTAGTATGTCCTCAAATAACTTTGTTCCCCTATCTCACCCAATATAATAATGTATTACCTTTAAATCATATCTAATGTACGAGCCTCAGTAACCCATCCATATGCTACTGAAACTAGACTTTAATTTTATTCTGTATTTTAAAACAGTTAACACTCTAATGATTTTAACACTGTGTGTAACCAAAATATATGTGAGAGAATAAATAATAATAAAGAAAGAAATAATAAATAACCCTAACTCCCAAATAATGACTCTACCCTAACTCTACCCCAATGTCCTATTCTAATGTGTAAATCTAGAGGCGAACCTCTATCTTTACAGGGAGGAGTGTGTGTAAGAGGGACCCTAATTTAAGCTGTAAACGTTCGGCCGACAAAACCGAGGTATTGCAAACCCTAGTGTCTGTGTGATTGCCTCCCTCCGCAGTGTAGGCCGTAGCCAAGGGTACTGACGAATAAGGCGCCCTATTCCAAATATAAAATGTGAATATATAAATATATATAATAAGACCACGCTTCTTCAACTACCAACAGATTTCAGTGAGTAAAGATTACTCCTAATGATCCACACGTGAGATCCTCACATCCCTCTGTCAGACCTTGAAGAGAACGTAAGAGGTATAATCGTCACCTGTGTAGGTAAAAAGGTTGACGCCAGGCCCCTCTCGCGACCTGGACCTAACACTCTACTGGATTCCCGGAAAAGCCTGTTTATCACCGCTAGGTTAGGCGTTTCCGGTTGATTGACCGTGCAATCAGACACTAATCTGGCTCTAAAACACAAAAAACACCAAAACACACGTAAGTATTTACACTGAACTAACAATTGAACAGTCTGACAAAAAGCAGCATTGTAGCTACGTAAAGTCAAACATCCAATCGTCAAAATAACACCTTTGTTTTAACGTCTACGGGCGAGCCAGAGATCGTGACAATCCGACGGACAAAAATAGAATAATCCGTTCCCAGCTTGGCGTGGGGGTATTTATAACCATAAAAGACATTAACGAAACGCGTTTGACGCATTTGACGCGTTAGGCGCACTTCAATATAAGATCTTTGTTATTTATTTCCTTTAAACTCGAGTACCAATCTTGAGTAGTTTTAGCAAAGAAATGTGCTTCCCATAAGACAAGTAAAGTCAAAAGAAACCCCGTGCCTCGGAAATCAAGACAAAGTTACTCTCTAACAGATGGCGCCACTCCCTTGATATTAAACAATTCTAACTCACATCAATGTAAAAAAACATGGATCAAAACACATGACGATCCAAAATTAATAAAAATCATTTATGTCTATATGTATATATATAAGTTTTATACATTTTCATCTTTAGTTTCAATACTGCGTCAACAGATGGCAGCATAACCTTCGCGACTACAAAATTCACCGACAGTAATTCTCTATACACATTCCATTCTCTTTGGTTTCAGCGAATCACTTTTTCTGATTAATGGCCCATTACGAAACTTGACTCTGTTAAGTTTTTTGTTTGTTGTTTCGAATTTCTCGTGAGAATGTTTTGTTTTTATTTAAAATTAATTTACTGAATGCATACATTATAGTTACTTACATGTATTTATTTTAATTAACATTTGTACATAATAATTGAGGTTTTAAAGTTTATGAAAATATTATCGATTGATCAGCTGTGTCAATCATTATTTATTAGGTCCTTACCTATGAAATTGGCGTTTTTGTTCATAGATATAAGTCTGATCCTAGTTTTTTTTTTTTTTACAAAAGTACATACACAATTACAATAAAACTACAATATGATTTCGCCAAACTGCTTGACAGCAATTAATTGTTATTTTTTATTGTTAAGTGTTCAGAATTAAGCCTTGAAAATAGGTCTTTTCATGTGCTGACGGTTCGAGTATTAAAATTACTTATATTTTTCTAATGGTACCAATTTTCAAGAAATGGAGATATTGAAAACATACCTTAAAGGTGTCAAATTTTGTTTGGTTTGAATTAGCCATCAAAAAAATATCCGCAAAATTAATTGTATGGAAATTCGTGTTTCGTTGAAATTCTCCGAACAAAACGCCAATTTCATAGGTAATGACGTAATATGTTAACTAGATCAGCTAGTGCGTCTAGTTACAATACTACATCCAGACGTTTCGAACCCTTTACAGCGTTCTTGGTCAACGGGTGACTGAGGAAAAACTACACTGTGCAAAAACTACCCACTTACAAAATAATGACACCATAATAAACTATAAATTGTAAGGCCATGCAAAATTGGTTCATAAGGCTACTATTTTCAAGTAAAGATAAAAATACGCGATAAAGCTATGCCGGCTCTAACCCTACACCTCTGACCCGAGAAGATTTAATTCCCTCCTAAATTGTAGGAGGGTATCCCAATATGGGACCGGCAAGAAACTCGGCGGGACACATCTTTTCAAAACATAGGATAGGATAGGATTTTTTTAGATTAAGAAATATAAATCAGACAAAGTTCTTACTGTAATCCCTGTAAATCAGCAAGGAAGCCGTTGTCCGTGATAACTAAAAATAAGTACCTAAAACAAATTAAACTAAAACGAAGTATAAACAAGAAAATTATTTTAAAACAAAGTTCTTACTGTAAGACCTCCAAATCAGCAAAGGAGCTGTTGTCACTAATCACCATGGAAGTGACGATGCTGGCCCTGGCAAGATCCCTCCGTCTCAAGACCAATGCTTCATTGGCGTGTCTTGAAATGGTGAGACCGTTTTCGATTGACCAGTTACCGTAGTTTTCGATTATCCATTCACGGTTCGGCTTTATTTTGTATACTGTTAACAGATGTCAAATCAGTTATGAGTCTAAGACAGATTTAAATACCAAAGTTATTACTTCTATGGTTCTATGGATAACAGTTAACATCTTATGTGTTAAAAATATTACACATTTTATCAAAAATGAGTACATAAAAAACAGCTTGATATGTTCACAGAGCGTTCGTTAAGGGCTACTAACCTTAGATACAATAATTAGTACACAATTTGAAATATTGATGATTTAAACGTTATAATTATTGATATAATTTGATTTTTCATGCAGTAATACACTCTTCCAACATGTAAAAAAAAAAGTTACAACGAAACTTAATTCGCCATTTACGAAGTTAGGTAAAATTAATCTACGCAGGCGTATCCTTAATTATCTATCCTTAATCAATTGTTTTTCTTAAGCTTTTACTGATGTGCAAATAAAGAGTATTCTATATATATTCTATATATCTATTTATCTATCTAGATCTGGATTGGTTATGGATCTGTTTGGATTTTTTCATCACTTACTTAAATTAATGCTGTAACTATTATTAATTAACTGGATGACATAAACTTCAGAATCTGGTAGCATATGCATGTTATCTATTTCAAGAGGTACTCTGACTTCGTTAGCGGGTCTGTTAATTATAAACCATCTATGAGGTCTCCCATAATATTTTCGGGATGCAGCCTAAAACAAGATAGAAGATTAATTGTTGACAGTACATTTATTAGGGTCCTTATTTCGTCGAACTATTTTTTATACGGGACAACCGCTTATATAATAATGTAGTACCTGTCAAAAAAATTTTTTTTTTTAATTTTTAAGTACGTTTTAGAGGTCTTTCAAAAATTTATAGGCCACAAAGGCCCTTTCACAAGTCAATACAAAATTTACAGTGGCATCATGACAAGAAAAATACATAGCAACATATACCGGGCCTATAACATGAGCAAAAAATTAAACTGTAGGCTGTACTCCTCATACTGATCAACATGTTCAGCGACTTTTAAAAATAACTTGTGTTTTGATTTTTAATACACTTTAAAGTTTATTCTAAGACGTAATGTATTGCGAATTTTGTTATGTTTAAGGCGTGACAAGTAACGTCAATCACAATGATATGCCGTGGCGATGGCGTCCATTGAACATAATATTTATTTTGTATGAAAAATAGGGAGTCTATTTATACTTCATAATTTTTAAAAGTTGTTGAATCACCGTTTGAGGAGAACAATCTATGTTTTAATTCTTTGCTCGTGTTACAGGCCACACCCGGTATAAATACAAGATTACCGTACCTAATTAAGTACTTCGTCTACTACTGATACTACTGGTGGTATGAATATATTTTTATCAGAATTAGCTTCTTAGTTCATTAAATTAACCATAGGCTAAAATGTTAATGAAATTGATAATTTAATATCAATTGAAAATATAACTTACTTCATTTAAAAATTCTTTAGCTTTTTTGCAACTGACGTCTATCAAGAATATAATCTTTTCTGGATAAACAAGATCGTTATCATGTAAGGCGCTTACAAATTTTATAGATCTTGGTTTGTTCGCTTGTGTTAGACTAATTGTTAACTTCTTTTTAGTAGCTGAAATAATTAATAACTATTTTAGTAAACATTTTTATACACGGTGGCTAAAGAATATCTGCATTCCCTTTGCCAGGGAGGTTTTGGGATTATTCTGAGCAACTTTTACAATGGGACCAACCCTGAAATCGCAAAAAAATATTTACCCTCCCATAGAAAATGGACCAGCCAAAATGTATGAAACAGCCAAATTGTTTTTCACGATTTCGGAGTTGGTCTCATTGTAAAAGGTGCTCTGTATAATCCCAAAAACCTCCCTGGCAACGGGAGTGTAGTTATTTTTTTGCCACGCTGTATAACAAATTTAGTTAAATCACATTACTCTTATTAACGAATATAATACTTCAAATAAAGTATAATTACTAACTATTTGTCCAGCATAAATTAGAAATCACATCAGATGGTTTGTTGAAAGATTGAATTACATCAACTATCACTTTTATATCATTTTCTTTCGAAATTAATAAAGCAAAAGATGAACATATAAAAAATGCACAAAAAATTGTAACACATTTATACATTTTTAAAGGTAATTTTATAGAAATTGATATGACTATAGAACAAGAAAATATTCATTAATCGATTCACGTTGCGTTGCATAATACATATATAAAATCCTGTTGTTGCTGTTGTTGTTGTATAGGAAGTTATAACATCAACTTCTTTGATATAATTATACTTGTGGTACACCTTATTTCATCGACGGACAAGATCAAACTAGAAGGCTTTGACTGTGTTAGTTAATAATTGTCACAAGAGAATGAGGAGGCGTCATGCAGAATTATGAATTAATTATTCCAATAGGTAAGAGTGTGTTATAACTGAGAATATGTTGTGATTCAAATTGATTAACGTACAGCAATAGGCTATTCCATATTTTGGTTCAAATATATTTATAAATATTCGTATAGCTTTGATAGTCAACTGGTATTTTTATTTCATGAATATAACATCGCTTTATGCAAAGAAAAAATGTTTAAAATTTAAACGGCACATGTTAGCGCGAAAAAGGCAGCCGCCATTCGGATGTCTTTATGACATCATCATAGCAGTGCAGTAACATAGAAACGTCAAATGTGAAGTGCAAATTGAACACTTGTTTCTACTACAGTGACGTCACTCATGAGAAAAATGGCGGTCGGCGTTTGAGGCCACGTAACATAATGATAATAAAACTACGATTTTAATTTTTTTATTAATAATAAATCTTTTGTCTATATCAAAATAATATTAAACTTGTATTTGTAATGATAAAAACTATAGAAACTAAGATTTTTTTTTGACATCTTACACAAATCAACCTAGCCCCAAACTAAGCAAAGCTTGTACTATGGCTGCTAGGCGACGATATACATAGTATACATACTTATATATATAAATACATACTTATATACATAGAAAACACCCATGACTCAGGAACAAATATTTGTGTTCATCACACCCAGGACCGACTCGAATTCGATTTCGTTTCGATTCGAACCCAGGACTGACGGCTTCACAGGCACGGTCACTACCCATACCCACTAGGCCAGATCAGTCGGTCAATAGATGTACTTAATTGTGATATTTATAATCATTAAAATTTGTCTGTCTAATTACACTACTAATATTGTGACTAATATCGCTAAGTTCCTTTCCTCCAAATCATGAGTGCAAGCGGAACGATATTTAATATTGGTATCATGTTTTAAAACCTGAACATGTCTAGACTTGTCAGGTAATGGATAATGCACTAGAAAATGGAAGCGCATAATTACTACTTGCACAAACACTGTCTGTTAATAGAGGGGGAAGGTCCGTCGTTACAGAGTGCATAAGTAATGCCTGGTAAAGCTGAACTCTTACCACAGAATAAGTACCTAATGGTACTACCATACAGAAAGGACATTTCCTACAAAACCGAAGTTCAGGAGTGTCTCCCCACTATTATATTTAATTACACAAACGGGTCTACCGCGTTATAATTTCATTGTTTTTACCTTTAATTCCGACGTTGGCATGCCTCAACAACTCAGCTGAAACGTCGGAATTAAAGGTAAAAACAATGAAATTATATCGCGGTAGACCCGTTTATGTAATTAAATATGTGTACAAAACGCGAGAGTTTAAAGTGTATCATGTTTCCCCACTGCTCTTACTTAGGTAATAATTTATAATTGTGCAAGTTTGTATGTTTAGTTTAGATGTTTGTTCCTACTTCACGTAAAAAAACGGCTAAGCTAAGGTAGGGTAAGACTGATATAGTTTATTTTGCTCGGGGCAAGACAAACAGTATGAGGATTCCATACACGTGATAGTCTTATTCATATTCCTTTATTCAGTATTGATTATAATTGTCGAACAGTAACAGTAGTAATATGTACACATGGTGATATAAATTAATTTTGGTCAATATAGATATTAAAAATTAATGAATTATAATTTAAAAAATATAAATTCTGCACTATGGAGCACAATACACAATTATACATAGGTAGGTATCAAAGTTATTTGGATTTCATTCAGATAGAAATTCAAAGACGGAATAGTAGGCCTTCTGTAACAGGAGTGATTTTAGCTTTTTAGCAAAGCCCAAGCGTGTGTTACTGAGTAGTAAGAATGGCAGCTGGGATTTTATTATACCTATATCTGCGGACCCAAAACGTGCAAACTGTAGACCGCTTTAGCCGCGGCACCGTCTTGCAAAATTTGCAAGACGGTGCCGCGGCACATCCAGGTGTGTTTATTTCTGCTGTCGTGATATCCGACCGCTTTTCCATTTTTTATTATTGAATGATTCCAGATTCTGCTTGGATTCTGGACGTACTTGCCAACTTCCAGAATGGAAATAGAGGGTCGTGTCAGGATTTTGAGATCTATGAATCAGGGATCGGAACCAGTTTTTTGCAAAAACTTCGAAATAACCATATTTTTGCATTATTTTATACTCGAAATGTAGGACTCAGTTGTGTATTTAGGTAACTTCGAATTATTAGATTGCCCAATTAGAAATGAAATAATTGACAAAGAACGAAAAAATACCATTTTCGTTCCCGTACAAAAAAAAAAGCGGTATCCGATCCCTGCTATGAATAGCCGCTGGGCCGACGTGTCCGGAGCGACGCGTGCTATTTTTCTAATGATTTTCTTTTGAATAAGAAATGGACGATCCCTGTCAGCAGCCGAGCGCTGGAGTATCGATCCAGAGGCCGTGAGTTCAAGTCTCACCCAAGACAGTAATTTTTCCACTTTTAAATTTATTCTAAGCTTAATAGCATTGTTCGTAGATGTTTCTGCTTGTTAAAAATTAAAATATGAAATTGCACGCTGATATTTTTTTTCCAATTAATTTTTCATTTTCCATTGCAATTATAATGTGACTCGTAAACGTATTGTTTTATGATTATTTTTACTTGACGTTTTGTTTTTACTTGATTTATGCATGTTTCTTATAACAAGCATTTATTTTTTATACTTAGATCTTCAAAACGAGTTTTGGATAGCTTAAATCAGGGGTTCCCAATCTTTTTCAATCTGGGGCGCACTTGCAAGTTTAAAATTTAATCTCGACGCCCTAAACTAGCTAAGCTATTTGAAATAGAATGATAACATGCTGAGGAGGATTGCTTCACCGCGCCCCTCTTTACTGTCTACGGCGCACCAGGGCGCCGCGGCGTATAGTTTGGGAATCCCTGGCTCAAATCATATTTTGTCATTGGGAAATTTCAACATCAAAATTATTTATTCATGTTCTTATCTGTGAATAAACGTAAGTATAGTTGTTTAGCTTGTTTCGTGTTTGATATTTCCAAGATTCTTGTTTATTCACAGAATAGACCAATAGTGGGACCGGATTTTTGCACTAAAAGTTTTGATAATTCTAAAGATGAAAAAGTGATACTTATCTGACATGGGACATATTTTTAAGCATATTTGTAAAATATGACGAAAAGTTAGAACGAGCGTTAGATATAAATTAGGTATTTATATATTTTTAGTAATGATTTTTTAATATTGAATTAAAGTGCAATGTTTAAGTTCCATCGTTTATAATATGTATGACGCTTTATAATGTAAAATTATTAGAAATTTTTTTAACGTGCTTCTTAGTCAAACTACAAATTAGCTTATTATTTTGTCGATATTGAATTAAAGTTTAATAAATCCACAACAACATATCTAAATTCTTAAGTTAATAGGCAAGCTAAAAATTTAGAAGAATAAGATATATGCTTTAGAATTAATATGCGTTTTTTGTCCTATAATATCTAATATTGAATTAGAGTCTGTAAAAATAAGTCTATTACTATAAAATAATATACGCAGCCATATTATGGAAAATAAGAAATTTCGGTGTGTAGCTTGCATTGTAATAGTAAAATATATTTAAAAAGGCGCGAAATTCATACATACCTACGCCGCGCTGGTCCGTCAGTGTCGCCGGCGCGGCGCCCGAGACCCTATCATAGCCTATACCTCGCCCCTCGCCTCGCCCCTCACACCTCACAGCACTGTCTGTCTTTTCTTATCATTCATTTGTTTGTTTACTGTGGACATATATAAATTAGATGCGGACATTACGTGAAATTAAAGGGGTCCCTTTGTTTCCCATAAAGTTTTAAGTCATAATGTATTGTTTGTCATATAAGAACCTTCGGGCTCTCGAATTAAGATTTATTTTTGAATGGCCTTAGTAGCAGTTTGATAGCGTTGACTCGGCTCGGAGAGTTGGCGAATTGGCGATTCATTCGCCGAGTTAGCGGATCGGATACCAAGTTATCAGTTAGTTTAGTGGCCGAGTTGATTAGGAAGAACATTTGAATTTCGAAATTGTAATAAAAATGTACATGATATTCACAACTATTTTTTACCATAGTTTGTCAAAGGACTGTCTCATTTCAAACATAGAGAGAATCATCATACTATCTTTGACTTACACTAGTACTAGCACCCAAAAGAAAAGGATGAATATAGTTTTTTTGTTTTTATTTACTGACAAATTGGTTTGACCGACTATACCTATTTCTGGTTCCTATTGTCATGTCCTGTCCTATTCAACGTCAATATCATATGTGACGTTCCACGGGAAAAGGTACCTTATGAGGGTTTCTAGTTTCGGAGATATGAAATGTTTTGTAAAGAGGTGAAAAAATGCTCAATTTTTTTTTATTGTGTGATCTGAAACCTTAATGCGTAACGTTTGTTTACCTGTTTTTATTTTTGTTATAAGTTAGTTATAAGCCTAGTAATGTCGTCTCAGAGTTTAGTAGAAAAGGTACCTTATGGAAAAAAGATTGAAAATTCCCAAAAAAACTAGTCAATACGGGAAAAGAAGTTTGGTAGAGAACTGTATTAGCATTCTGCAAAACTAATTTGATAATTTCAGTTCTGGTTTGGGCGCCTCGCAAATATTATAACCGTACATAGACCGACATCACAAATCCAAGTAGCCTGCTATTATACCAAAGTTACTCTCGTCAAGTCTTTCTTAACTAGAATAATCTTCATTTGGTTTGGTCGCATGCAGTAAATCAGCCATTGGTTTGCTGAAAAATGCCAATACCCGACGCATTACCTTATGGAATATCTGAGGTCATTGAACCTCAATGCCGCTTATCTTCAATAGCAACCGAAATATATTATTGATAAGAAATAGACGATTTATACCATCTTAACCCCAAAATATTATTAGTTTATCCTAACTGTTCCATCATCATCATGCCTCATCATGTAACTTAATCACAAGGTACCTTTTCATTACATACAAATTATTGGTCTTCTTTAAGATTATTATGACGAAGAACTAATTAAATTTGGGGCAGTTTAATGTAAATTAATATTTTCTATTCATAAAAGATAAACTGTAATATGATTGATATTTTGTAGTGATGTATTATTAGATTTATTTCCATAAGGTACCTTTTCGTAAATGTATGGAGCAAATACTGTTATTGTTATGTAAGTTTAAAGTGGCATAAGGGGTTAAATATAGTATTTAGTTGGGGTTTTAGGATTTATTTCATTTGAATGACAGAATTTCTTTCATATGTGCTCAGAAAAATTGATTGTGTGTCACATTAAAAGTAAAAATATTCAATTTTGTGATTTTATATGAAAAAGTCAGAAAATACATTTTCACCTCTAAATCGGTATTGTTTTTTGCTTAAACTGTCTGTCAGTGTCGTTTTCTAATAGATAGAATTTAAATCTTGAGAGCTCATTGCAATCAATCGTGAAAATGAAATAAAACTTTATTTTCAAGAGATTGGCTAGTATACACATAAATCAGTCGACATCAAAAGTTTCTATTTGCATTACAGAACAAGTCGCAATATTTTTTTAATCTCACATATATAAGGTATTATTATTTGTAGTCAACTATGTAACTTACTTCAGGAACATAGTTTTTTAGGCGGCTAAACTTAAAACTTCTCTATCGTAAAGTTGCTAATTTCACAACATTATTTTCAAAAAATCATATCTCTGTAACTACGCAACCTAGAAGGTTGATCTTTTGTGTTATCGATAGCTTATTTATTGTAGATTACTGGGATATGCATAACTCCATACCCGCCATAAGGTACCTTTGACCGTGGGACGTCACATATTATGTATATTATAAACCAACTGCTCAATATTACACGTATACATATTGAATATACAATAAGGTAAGTGACCTCACATTGTATATTCCGTGTCGGCCGTATATGCCTATATACGGCCCACCTTAAATTAAAATGTTTTTTTTTTTAATAAACAGGATATTAAGTATGAAAAACTCACTCAAATAGGTATCTTATTTATTGAAGTTTCTTCATTATACCATAATAGTTATAAAAATATTACGATACTCTTGGAAAATATACCTTTTATAAAAGTCCTATTGTGGGCCTTATTGAACACTAGCAGGGTATTACTTAATCCCGCAAAAAATAATAATTTTGACAGTAGACAATAACAGATTTTATTGTTTTTAATTTAAGAGTTATACATATACAAATAACAATATTTGGTACTTCACAACAAGAGGATATTTATAATAAGTTAAAAATAATTCTTTTGGGCCTTATTAACTAAAGATATAAAAATTGTCTAGTTTACGCGAAAATAGTAGGTAACTAAAGTCACTAAACATAAAGCTTTATTATTATTATGTTTTAACATCTGGGGGCACGGCAGTGCCCCCGCCAAGACGAGCAAAGCGCAAGGGCACTATCTACCTTTTCTCGAAGCGCTTCGTCGTTTTTTGGAACCCTCATAACTTGGGGTTGGATTATACTAGATAAACAAAGTTCTCGGACTTATTAAGCATATCAATTGCATAGCTCTTATACTTTAGATTTTATTCATATCTAAAAACTTCGATTTCGTCACTGACTCACTCACTTGATGATTATCAATACCTTTAGGGTACTTCCTGAAGTATAATGTAAGATAGTTTTAGTACACAAACAACAAATAAATTCAAAAACTTGAATTTTTTAATCCTTAAGGGGATGATGAGGGGGTTTAATCTTGTATGGGGAATCAATAATCGCTGAACCGATTTAGTTGAAATTTGGTATGTAGATAGGTATTGTTATGGGGAAGGATATAGAATAGATTTCAATCTCAAAGTTTACCCTTACGGGCTGAAGGCAGATTTCAACCCCAAAGTTTACCCTTACGGGGTGAAGGGTTTATATGGGGAATCAGTAAGAAGTACATTGTGTAACAGATGCCCCCAGATACTTATTTCAGGATTTTTAATAGTAAATCACCCCCAACCCTTTAAATTAGGGGATGGAAGATTGTCATAAGCAACTTACAAAAAGAAGTGAAATCCCACCAAAAACATTTTGATGTAAAATGTTGCCCAGACGAAACCATAAGGCTCGCACTGTCAAAAAGTTATCAGATCTCTTGCCAAGCTTCTAACTCTACAAGCCCTAACTTCACTAGCTCTACACCTTAGTCAAAGTATGTAGCTCGGCCGTTTCGTTTCTACAAGAACTATTGTATGTATAATAAAAAAACCGCCCAAGTGCAAGTCGGACTCGCGTTCCAAGGGTTCCGTACATTACACAATTTTTAACAATATGTTTTTTTAGTGAAAAGTGAGTAAAATGTCTTTTAAAAACCCGTAGGGATCGGATCAAAAACTAAGTACCTACTTAAGTCCGACTCACGCCACAGATTATACAATAGTTCTTACGAACTGATACTTATCTCTCAAACAAAACGCAAGTACCTACCGTTTTGATACCTACACAAAAATACAATGGAGTGACCTTCAACGCGCCGCTCCCCGCACCGCGCGCACCGGCACAACGCTAGGGTTGCTGACGCTTAGAAATGATAAATAAATACCCACTTAAACAGAGGAGTGAAATAAAAGGAAAGCTTAATCTTAAATTATACCTAATATTCCGATTATGCTTTAGTGTTTGCGAAATAGTCATTTTAAAAGGTCATATGTCCCTGCAGTAACCGCAGTGTTTACGCCGTTTTATAAACCGCGCAATAATCCCAGCAAGAATTAGTTTTAAAACTTCGTGTAATTTAAAACCAGATAGAGATTAATGTTACATAGTAAAGAAAAATAATAGAAACCCCATGAATAAAGGTAATTAATTATAAGTTAACCAGAGCAAAAATGAGTAGGCACTTTCCGGTGTAAACTTACTGTCGTTAAAATAAACATTTACCAAAATAAATTAAAAATTTACTACCTATTTCAAATAGATAGATATCTAAATCTATACATTTGTCACACATATTAAACATTACATGTTTAATTAAAGAAATTCAATAGTAGGTAGGTACCTACTACCCGCGCGATTCGAACTTTAAGATATCGCGCCGTTAGACTTCACTAGATATGAAATAGTAAAGATATGTGACGTTCCACGGCAAAAGGTACCTTATGGCGGCTGGCGCTTACACTTATTATTATCGCCACTCCAATATTCAGTCGGGGCAATGGTACCTTTTGCCGTGGAACGTCACATATATTTACTATTTCTTATCTAGTGCATTTCTAATTCATTTCCCGAATCCCGCCGTCCGTGTAACTATCGTAAAAATTGACAGTGCGGCGCGCGGTGACGTGCGTACGTGAGCGCGTGTGGCAACCAACTGGCTTGCTTTTCTACCGTGAACGGGAGCAGATTCGTAGGTATTAATCCGAGCTCGCGCAGAGAGTTCCATAGGCCTGCTCACGCTTAGCTCCACATTTCTAATAGGTTTTCCTGTCATCTATAGGTAAAGAGCTAATATGTGTATTTTTTTCATAATAAAAAGACCCAGTAGTTTCGGAGATAAGGGTAATGTTAATTTTTTGCCTGTTTTCTTAAATAACTTCTAAACTATTTATTTTAAAATTATGAAAAAAATATATTTGAGATTCTAATTCTAAAATGAGCCCTTTCATTTGATATATAACAAAGATATAGTTTTTTTTCTTCTATTTATCATTCATCTCAAAAGTGACCCCTTTGTTTAAATTTATATTACATATTTACTTTACATGTATGTCTTTGGGTTATAGACAAGTTTCAACTTATTAGTCCAGTAGTTTCGGAGCAAATAGGCTGTGACAGACGGACAGCCAGACACACGAGTGATCCTATAAGGGTTCAGTTTTATTCCTTTTGAGGTACGGAACCCTAAAAATAATGATTATAATAAGTTTTTCACCTTATGCCCATGTGGCGGTAGCAAAACAGCCAAGCCACATATTTTGACTAAGGTGTAGAGTTAGTGAAGGGGCTTGTAGAGTTTGAAGCTTGGCTCGACAAGAGATCTGATAACTTTTTAACAGTGCGAGTCTTAGGCTTATGGTGTCGTCTTAGCAACATTTTACATGAAAATGTTTTTGGTGGGATAATTTTTTACAGTATAAATATTTCTTCGTAACAGTTAGTATTATCTTTTAACATGATTTTTACTGTACATCTGGGCCCTATTTCACCAACGTGACAGGTGCGACATTTGTCGACATCACTGTTACTGACGTCACAGGCCTTTATAGGCTACGGTAACCGCTTACCATCAGACGAGCGGTGTGGTTGTTTGCCACCAACCAGTGTTGGGCGTAATTAATTACTCGTGTAATTTAATTACATGTAATTAATTACTCGTGTAATTTAATTACATGTAATTAATTACTCGTGTAATTTAATTACATGTAATTAAAATGTTTGTAATTTAATTACATAAAATTTAATTACATGTAATTAATTTTTCTGTGTAATTTGCAATTGTGATTACATTAATTAGTAATTAAATTACTCAATTACTTTTCATTTACCTTTTTAATAATATGCAAATATGAACAAATTTACTTGTAGTAATTATTAAGAAAAACTTTTATGAATTCCATTATACGCTGGATAACGTTATAACATATTTTTTATCCCTGGAATCATACGTTTACAGGGTACTATGTGACAAACCACGTTGAATATGGCGGTCGGCGCTTACGTCGCGTAGCACCGCATTAGTTTGCACGATGCACATCCCTGGTGCGCCGGGTGCGGGCCAGCCCCAACCCTATCCTGTGTGTGATAGCGGACAGACTTGACTGCCCGTATATGAGACACTGCTGCGAAATGCATGTTTCCAGCAGTGTATATATATTGTAATAGTTAATTAGGTACTAACATTAGGAACGTAAGTCTACTAACAAATCTGTATGAGTCCATAGTTGCTCGAAATAAATATTTTTCATTTCATTAGTTAATGGGGCGCCGGTAATAATGACGTAAGCGCCGACCTAAGGTGCCTTTCGGGTTGGACTGTAGCAAAGGGGGGGCTGGGACTTGGACAATTGTCACAAGAAATACGGCAGTTGTCACGAAATTCCGACACAGAACTCATTTACTGTCATGAATTACCGAAAGTTCTTTGAAATCTTGTGTCAATTGTCATCATTATCATCATAAACAAGAAAGATACCTGTTTTTTGCCGATATAATAAAGTTTTTTTTTTAATAATACAATGATAGTGACAAACAGGAATAAGGCCCGTCCGATGGTAAGCTATAACCGTAGCCCATGGATGCCTGTGACGTCAGCAACAATGTCACGTTGGTGAAATAGGGCCCTGGTGCTACATTACGACACCGGTGCTATAATAAGCACATTAAAATACTCCCTTTGGCCGTGTTTTAAAATTCGTCATTCGTTGCAAAATTTCAATTTTTCGCACTTCTATCGTAAATAACTACCTATGTATTAATAAAAAAAGTTACCTATATAAGTAAGTAGTTACTGCCTTTAAAAAGTATAAGTGTCTAAATGTTATTAGACTTTTTGATTCTTTAAAACGTCTTTAGGTCAATAAAGCAAGTGAAAAATTATTAGAGTTAGACCAAGAAAAGTCTGCAGCGATTTGGACAGCCCACGCAGTGAAGGTGTTATTTATAAGTCATAATTTCATAGAAGTTTCTTCAAATCGGCCTTATTAATGAGAGATTAAAAATATTCAAAATTATCTAAAAATATTTTAATCTATTATTTCATCTCATACGTTCAATAAGGCCCGGGACGGGACCTTTTTACCTGCACTGACAGTGGATCTTCTTAGCAACAAGTACAAATTCAGAATAATAGGGAGCAACTGCTATTTTTGAATGCTGGGCCTTGTTACCCGCCGGGCCTCATATGCCTGCACCTCACCTACCTTATTTATTTGTTTTACAAGGGGAAAATTTGTTGATTAATCATGCTAATATTGATACCCAAACAAGCGAAACATTCTAAAATTGAACCACAAGCGTAGCGAGTGGTTCGTAAAGTTGAACCTCGAGCGTAGTGAAGGTTTCAAGGGACGAGGGTTAAATAAAATTTTCACTACATCAGCTCGTAAAGGCCCTCTTGATTGTTCGAAACGGATAAGAAGAGTGGCATTTAATTTGATGCAAATTTTGAGTTGTTTCCGTAGGTATACTCGTAAAGCTCAGTTGGTTGGTAAAATTGACTTTAAAATGATAAATATTGAATAACGTTAGTTTGAAATTGATTTAAATGATAAAGTAAATATTATCGGAGATATATATATCGGATATCGCTCTTAAACAAAAAATATATGTCGCTAGTCATTTATAACCTAAAAGCGCCAAATTACGCAAAATTATATTGAAATGACACCTGTCTATTGAATTTGAAGAATACTTTAACAAGGGTGGTTATCTGTATGACAATGCACCTAAAATAATTTTCAAATGTATCTATTATTTCTATACTTAACACGATAACGAATTCTACGTAAACCAAACCGCGGGCAATCCCTAGTACATATAGAAATAAATAAGTGTAGGTAAGTTTCCATTAGTGGACCTACTATTAACAATATAACTATTTACCATTGATAATAATTTTATAAACGTTTTGCGTATTTTTTACGGGCACCGCGCTAATCGCTAGCCCGCCACCGTCGATCGCTGCCTCCTGCCACGGCGCACAGCGCGGCGCGCGAAAACGCCGCGCGTTTGAAATGTAACTCAATATAAGCGCGGAATGCATACTTACGTATCAGTATTTAGTGTCGCCGTGATTTTATATTTCTAATATTTTGTGTGGGAACTAAGATCTTTATTATGACCGTGTAATATTAACTCTACAAACTTTAATTCAATATTGGCTATACTGCTTAACCAGAAATCAATATCTAGACAAGCACATTGTCTACATTTCTAATTTTTTACAAGTATACTAAGTTGATAGATAATATCGTAATTTTACAATATCAGCTACTTTAATTCTTTATTGACAAAGTAATTCGTGTTTTTACGTTCACCAGAAAGCAGCTGTTCCAGATTTCTAAAAACCGAATATTGTGAATAAATTAAAGTGTTATTGAACATGTTACAGTTTTTTGTAACTTTAATTTTATATTTACATAGTTATTTAGCAAAATTGAAATATTTAAATATGGCCGAACGCTCCACCTATAATTTTCTAATATTTTACATAAATGTTATTTAACATGCATGCAATAACATATCAAAAAAGAAAAAACTTTAATGTTATCAAAACCCATTTTTGTTCCACCGCTGGTCTAAGAAGGCAAAATTAATAAGTAATATTCATGCTGAAATAAAATATTGAAAAATATGATTTAAGCTATCCATAACTCTTTTTTTTTACTATCGCGTTTTGAACACATATTAACTCACATTTATAGACGGGTGTAACGCGAAATTTATTCAATTAAGTACCTTTATTTACCGTCAAATGTTTGCACAAATCTCTGTTTTGACATTTTGCTGGGACATCAGTTAGCCGCGACCACGACCAGTGAAACCTGTGTCGAAACGTCGGTAAATAAAGGTAATTGAATAAATTTCGCGTTAGACCCGTCTATAAATGTGAGTTAATATATCCATAACTCATTTTGAAGACTTTAGTATAAAAAAATAAATGGCAAAGAATGTTGTTATCGTATTGGTCATAATTCTAACTTCAGTCTGTAAGTAGATAATATTTGGCCTTTCATCAGGGTCCTTATGCTTTATGTGCAATAATAACCATTCTACATGATTTTTTGTTGGAATTTTAGACGTAAAACTCCTTATTGCACTTGAAGCTTAAGGGCCATTCTGTGGAGAGCCACAAATGAATACCAAATCATTTGCTTCATCTTATAATGCTACCTTACCACAGATAATAGCCGTAACAGTAACAGGAAATGTGGTTCAAAGGTGACATTTTTTAGATTACTCCACGGCGGTTTCAGAAGACTGCGCACTAGCAGGCATACCAAATAAAAACGCCAACCCACCGAAAAACGTAAACCCACCGAAAAACGGCAACCCACCGAAAAACGTCAACCCACCGAAAAACGTCAACCCACCGAAAAACGTCAACCCACCGAAAAATGTCAACCCACCGAAGGTAGGACTTTGTTTATGCTATAAATGTCCGATCGTAAAACTCGCCAGATCATAAAAATCATACTGCCTGATTTACTTATTACTAATGTGGCGCAACGACCCGAAGTGGATCTTGGCCTCCGACACCAAAGACCGCCATGCTACTCTGTCCAAAGCCGTTTCTGTCCAGTCGACGGCGCCGAGTTCGCTAAGGTCTCTCTGCACTTCGTCTCTCCAGCCTGACTGCCTGATTTGGTCAGGTATAATGGACGAAGTGTTTCAATAATTTTATATGCATAATTTTTGAAGTGACAACTTCTTTAGCGGCGCTCTGCACTTTTTGTGATGGGAAAAAAATGTTAAACTCGACTGACGACGGACACGTAACGAACGTTACGTGATTTAAATGCCATCTAGTGAGTTTCCCTCTAACTGGTACTAATATAACTCGAGTACTAAACAGTGATGTGCTTAGGGGTTTCAAGTGATGCGACGAAATTACGCTAAATGGCGTTAACCTCAATTATACATAGTGCTGCAGACATTTTGCACTAGATGGCGCTGTTATTAATATTTTGACGTAAGACGCTTCGTAAGACGGACACGTGACCTGATCGAAAAACTGTTACAATGTCATTGAGTTTTCACTTCTGCCGGCTCTCCCGGAGTGCAACCCGTTGTTTTTCTTTTTTTATCTATAATTTTTGTGTAATTATATATATATATGTGTGTGTTTTTTATGTGTTTTATTTTATATTAGTGGAGTGTGCTCAAGCCATAAAAAGTTCAAATACGGCGTTCACTGAATAAGAGATTTCCTTTGGTAGAATCAATCTTCGTGTTCCTAAAATGTATTTAAGAAGTGGAGCCACCCAGATTTTTGATGCAGGTGGGGGGTGGGGGGGTTTTAAGGGTCGGTGACGTCAGAGGTTATTTTTTTTTATGTATAGGTTCTATGTCAAGTTTAGTATCATTTTCAACTAAATCAAAGATGTAGACATAGATTTCATCTAAATCGGTTCAGCCGTTATTGATTTCCCATACAATCTTACACCTTCATTTTCACTTTTGAGAGATTTGTTTTTGAATAAAAAGTATCCTATGTTCTTCCCCGGGACTCAAAATATCTCCATACCAAATTTTATCTAAATCTGTTCAGCGGTTATTGGATCCCCATACAAATTTCCACCTCCATTTTCACACCCTTAAGGGATGATTTTTGAGATTAAAAGTATGCTATGTTATTCCCTGGGGCTGAAACTATCTCTGTAACAAATTTTAACTAAATTGGTTTAGCGGATTAGGCGTGAAGAGGAAAAAAAAAGTATTTTTTTCATATTTTATGTGTTTTTACTTCGGAATGGTGTCATTATGATATCATAAATGAATTCGGCATCCCCGATTTATACGAAAACGATACCAAACTTGGCCTAGTAGCTTAAATGACATAGATATCAAGATCAAGTTGAGAGCCCCCCCCCCCTAAAAATTTACATCAAAAATCTTGGTGGCTCCACTTCTTAAATCCATCCTTGGGTCCTAAGGACCAATCCAGCCAAAGGAATTAAATCTCTTGTTCACGCAACGCCGTATCCCACCCCCAGCCCCTTCCGCTATATGTACCTATATTATTAACGATTGACAAAATCAAAGATATAAATTATGTACAAATTAATTGGTTGTATAAAAGCAAACCGCTCCCTGCCGTTCCCGGTGCAAAGGTGCCCATGATGCTTGCAGCATTTCAATGCTGGATTACCATGGGCAGCCTTTGCGACAGGGACGACTCGGAGCGGGGGCCCTCCCCTTTCTGCCTGAGTCGTGAGCCTAACAAAAATCCATTAACTTTTGGGTTATTTCTACTCATAACCACGACTGCCGTTCCCGGTGCAAAGGTGCCCATGATGCTTGCAGCATTTCAATGCTGGATTACCATGGGCAGCCTTTGCGACAGGGACGACTCGGAGCGGGGGCCCTCCCCTTTCTGCCTGAGTCGTGAGCCTAACAAAAATCCATTAACTTTTGGGTTATTTCTACTCATAATCACGAGTACTTATGATTTAAAAAGAAAAAAATAAGTCCCAATAATAAACTAGTGGCTCTGTGAGCTGTAGACCTCGCGAGCAGAGCTTTAAATAACATGGTGCTAAGAGCTTTAAATATAGTAAATTGAAAAAAAACAATACGAAATGTATGTGTAAAAAAATACAAAAAGATATAATATCCCAGCATACAATTACTGGGGATCGAACCCAGACCCTCTGTGCAAACAGAAAAAGCGAACGTTTACAAACTGAGCCAAATAGTTCTTAGATGGGTTGACGAAATTTAGCTACTCCTTCTCAAATTAAAATTAGTTAAAATTAAATATCTCAATACCTCCGAAACCAGCGAAATAAATTTTCTGAATTTTTGGCCATTTAATCTATAAACATATCACAAAAAGAAAACACTCGTATGGTACCGATACCACTATTTGGTTAGGCGCCAGGCATCACGACTCCGCCATTTTTAAAAATTTCTAAAAACCGGATTGACAAAAAAATTTTATTTAGTCATAAAATTCGGTCACAAAATTTCACGAGAATCGGTTAAGAATTGCGACCTGTAGAGGAGAACATCCGGACATACGAAAGCAAAATGCCCGAGTCAAAACGTAGACCTTCGCTTCGCTTCGGTCAATTAATATTCGTCACGCATTTTCACATACATTTTGTATTTTTCTTTGTATCATTCAATAGTAGGTACTCGTGATTCAGTCTGAGTCTAAATATCCCCAAAATTTGATGATTTTTCGAAAAAATATAAATGGTACCATTTTTCTGAAAAATAATAATAAAGAGCCTTAACTTTACGGCAGATGAGAGCTACGTCATCTTGGATATTTCTAGCTATACTGCCCTCCTAGTGCAAAAAGCAGTTTTTCGACAAAAGCTAGTTTCAAAGTAATCGCAAAAAAAACTTATTTTTTTAATTCTACGAAAATCTTTTTCCATTATTCCTTTTTGTATGTGGTAGGTATTGGTATGTTTCTAAACACATTGTTTTATTTTTTATTTTATAAAAACCTTTTTAGCTTTGTATTAAGCTTAAAAATGTGTGAATCCATTCAAGAAGGCGGTATACATTCGTTATACGGCGTTCTAACTTAGTATCTCGATACAAGGTAGAAACTAGGTAATAACTGCTTTTGCTTAGCAACAATGTGTAATTCGCACTTGAGATCCTAAGATAAAAGACCTTATCGCAGTTATTCAGCCTTTTTGGTTAGTATCCTAGTAAAACTTACGATATTGCCCAGATATGATTGCTAATTAAAGTTAAAGAGAAACCAACCACACTGAACCTTGAATTGAATACTTGGAAGGTCCGAACCATACTGTTCTACCTTAGGGATGGCCAGGGGGCGCCATAAGCCTTCAGTAAGGAGTGCATATACTTCTTGGAAAAATTCTACCTATGCCGCTGTGGCCCGGTGGCCGAATGGCACTGGTTCGATTCCAGCCTGGGGCACTGGAGGCCTTGGTCACTTTTTCTTAGTATATGACATTTATTTCAGTTTACAAGTTAAAGAGACTAACATTTTGAGTACTTTTCTAATACACATCAAAAATATAGCTGCTCAAGCTGTCAATAAAGCTGTCCCGACATTATACCGAAGATATCCCGGACATCAGTCTGTACGAGATTAGGATGGCCCTGAAGCAGCTTAAGAACAACAAGGCGCCGGGCAAAGACGGAATCACTTCAGAGCTTCTGAGAGCGGGTGGAACACCGGTACTTAAAGTCCTCCAGAAGCTCTTTAATTCCGACTTGTCCGAGGGCAAAACGCCTGAAACATGGAATAGAGGCGAGGTGGTGCTGTTTTTCAAAAAAGGTGATAACAGCCTATTGAAGAACTACAGACCCATCACGCTTCTGAGCCATGTCTATAAGCTGTTTTCAAGGGTCATCACGAACCGTCTCGAACACAGACTTGATGACTTCCAGCCTCCCGAACAAGCCGGTTTCCGAAAAGGCTATAATACCATAGACCACATCCATACGCTGCGGCAAGTTATACAGAAGACCGAAGAGTATAACTTGCCATTATGCTTAGCGTTTGTGGACTATGAGAAAGCCTTCGATTCGGTGGAAACATGGGCGGTGCTTGAGTCTCTTCAGCGATGCCATATTGACTATCGGTACATCGAAGTGTTGAAGTGTTTGTATAGTAACGCCACCATGTCGGTCCGAGTACAGGAGCAGAGCACGAAGGCGATTCCATTGCAAGGCGTAAGGCAGGGAGACGTTATCTCTCCGAAACTGTTTACTGCCGTAATGGAAGAAGCCCTTCAAGCTCCTGGAATGGCAAGGACTTGGCATCAACATCAACGGCGAATACATCACTCACCTTCGGTTTGCCGACGATATCATAGTCATGGCAAAGTCGATGGAGGAACTCAGCATGATGCTCGATGACCTCAACCGAGTTTCACAACGGGTGAAAATGAACATGGACAAGACGAAACTTATGTCAAATTCCAATGTTGTGCCCATCCCAGTCTCTATTGGGAACTCAAGAAGTTGTTGACTCGTACATCTACCTAGGACAAGTAGTCCAATTAGGTAGGTCCAACTTCGAGAAAGAGGTCAACCGCCGAATCCAACTCGGTTGGGCAGCGTTCGGGAAACTACGTAATGTCTTTTCGTCCGACATACCTCAGTGCCTCAAGACGAAAGTCTTTAATCAATGTGTGTTACCAGTGATGACTTACGGCTCCGAAACGTGGTCTTTCACTATCGGCCTCATCTCAAAACTCAAAGTCGCTCAGCGAGCTATGGAGAGGGCTATGCTCGGAGTTTCTCTGCGTGATCGAATCAGAAATGAGGAGATCCGTAGAGGAACTAAAGTCACCGACATAGCCCAACCGATTAGCAAGCTGAAGTGGCAATGGGCAGGCCACATTGCACGCAGAGAAGATGGCCGATGGGGCCGAAAACTGCTCGAGTTGAGACCACGTACTAGCAAGCGCAGCGTAGGACGTCCACCCACAAGATGGACAGACGACCTTATGGTCGTTGTGGACGACCTTGTGGTCGTCTGTCCATCTAAGGCCGCCGGAGGACGTTGGATGCGGGTCGCTTCCAACCGGTACGAATGGAGGTCCAAGGCATCAAAGTCGTCCCGCCATCTCCGCTTGGGCCTGCCCCGCCCACGCTTTTTCGTCGGCATCCGACACACAAATAGGCTAAGAAAAAAAAAAAATTATCTTCGGTTACCGCGATATGCAAAAACTACCCAATTACAAATATGATGGTTCATTATTTTGTAAGTGGGTAGTTTTTTTCACAGCGTAGTTTTTCCTCAGTCACTCGTTGACCACGAACGCTGTAAAGGGTTGGAAACGTCGGGATGTAGTATGAATTTAGTATACTACAATTTACAAAACAATTTAAAAAGCTGGATAGATCTGTATTGACTGCTAACTACAATGAATTCAATCTGGAACTTACAAACAGGGTTAGCGCCCTCATTTTAGACTCGGATGATACAGAGACCCAATACCACAATATCCTTGACACCATTAAATCAGCAAGTAATAAAGTTAAAATAAAACAAAGCAAACGCACCATTTTATCTAGCGAAACCCTACATCTATTAGAGAAACGAACTCGATTAAAAATAGGCACAAAGAATACCGAACATTAGATAAAGAAACCAAAAGGAGCATCCGCTCTGATGTCCGCAACTACAACACAAATATAGTAAAAACAGCATTCATTAACAACAGATCACTCAGAGTAGCCAAAAACGGAATAACAAAAGGTAAATCCTGGATCACCGCCCTAAAAGACACAGATGGCAAGAAATACAGCGACAGAACCAAACTAATGGATATATGTACACAATTTTACATGTCCTTATATTCAGACCCGTACAAAACACACATCACCGAGCAACGCCTCTGCACCGACACCGTCACCCCAATTACAACCGATGAAGTAGCAAAGGCCCTATCAAGTCTAAAATTCGAAAAAAGCCCTGGAGCAGATGGTGTTAGTTCAGAAGCGCTCGTTTTTGGCAAAGCTAGTCTCCTACTCCCCTTGACAAAACTATTCAATAACATATTAAAAACAAGTAAGATTCCACAGAAGCTACTACATTCTAATATCGTACTTTTTTTTTTTTTATTGGAAAAAGGTAAACACTACACAAGAAAGGCGATAAAGGCGACATTAGCAATAATCGACCTATCAGCCTGGTGTCTCATGTCTACAAGACATTCATTAAAGTCATTGAGAGTCGCATTGCTGGAAAACTCGACCGACACCAACCCCCAAATCAAGCTGGCTTCCGCCCTGGATTTTCCACCACCGACCATTTACACACCCTCAACCAGATTATAGAAAAAGTTACTGAATACAAGATTCCCCTATACTTAGCATTTGTGGATTACACCAAAGCTTTTGACAGCGTTACACATTCCGCCATAGTAACTGCACTCGAAAATCAAGGTATCAATTCCATCTATATAAACCTAATCAAAGCCATATACAACAATAGTACAGCGGACGTTAAGCTACAGTCATCCGGTCCAGTGTTCCAAATACAGCGAGGTGTCAAGCAGGGCGACCCGTTGTCTTCGAAATTATTTACAAGCACTCTAGAAGAAATCTTTAAGAGCCTAGCAGCTTCCTGGCAGGATAGAGGAGTGGTCATCGGTGACAGGAAGTTATCAAACCTCCGCTTCGCCGATGACATCGTTCTCTTTGCCCATTCCGCTGCCGAACTTCAGGTAATGCTCCAAGAGCTGAGCAACGCAAGCCTTCAAGTTGGACTTCAAATGAATCGAACCAAGACTCAAGTGATGACCATGCAACAGCAAGAACCGTACGGTTACGGTTGCGGTAGACGGGCAGACTATACACTATGTTGACGAGTATATTTACTTGGGCCAGTTAGTCTCTTTCAGGAACAGGCATGACAAAGAAATTGAGCGCCGTGTCGAAAACGCCTGGAAGAGCTACAGGTCCATGAAGGCGCTGATGAAGGGTAGCCTTCCATTGTCACTGAAGCGAAAACTCGTCGACATGTGTATCCTGCCCGTCCTAACCTACGGTGCTCAAACATGGTCACTCACAGAGAGTCAGAAGGCCAAATTGAAGGTTTGCCAACGGGCTATTGAGCGCAGCATTTTAGGTGTAAAGAGGACTGATCGTATCCGGAACACCACGCTGCGCGCAAAAACCCGTATTGCTGACGTCGGCGAAAAGACTGCTAGGCTCAAATGGGACTGGGCCGGTCACGTCTGCCGCATGCATCCAGACAGATGGGCTAGTGTAGCTACCAAGTGGATGCCAGAAGGACGGACAGACGGAGATGGCGGGACGACCTAGACACCTTTCTCAGTAACTGGCCAGAGCAGGCGCTATGTCGGGAGTCGTGAAAGACAAGGGGAGAGGCCTTTGCCCAGCAGTGGGACACCTTAATAGGCTAGTATAAAAAAATATTATTAGGGTTCCGTACCTCAAAAGGAAAAACGGAACCCTTATAGGATCACTCGTGCGTCTGTCTGTCTGTCCGTCTGTCACAGCCCATTTACTCCAAAAGTACTGGACCAATTAAGTTGAGATTTGGTACACACGTGTAAATGCGTGACCCAAAGACGGACATTTTACGTAAATAAATGAATTTTAAATATGGAGGCCACCTTTGGGGGGTAAATGAGAAAATTAAAATTTAATATTTTTTAACTTATAGCTATCGTGTTACATATCCAATGAAAGAACTCATTTTGAGAATGTCAAATATATATTTTTTGTTGTGTTAAAAATAAATAGTTTAGAAGTAATTTAAAAATAAATAGTTTAGAAGTTATTTAAGAAAATAGCCAAAAAATTACCATTCCCCGGGCCCTTTATCTCCGAAACTACTCGGTCTAAAATTTTGAAAAAAAATACACAAAATAGTTTTTGACCTATAGATGACAGGAAAACCTATTAGAAATATGCAGTCAAGCGTGAGTCGGACTAATTACTTAGTTTTTGATCCGACCCCTACGGGTTTTTTTAAGGCAATTCACTCGCGTTTCACATATATAAAAAAATACATTGTTGAAAATTGGGTAATGTACGGAATCCTTGGAACGCGAGTCCGACTCGCACTCGGCCGGTTTTTAACTTATGCTCGTTTTTTTGACAGGAAATCAATGCTCGCCGGCAGCAGGAGGTCACTCCGGGCAAGCTAAGTCCCGATATCAAGTACAAGTTTGGGATAACATACCCCAAGCACCTGCCAACTCACCATGGTTATTCGGTTGAGTACGTAATAAGTTTATGGCATAAATTTCATGTTTGGTACAAGCTTCTATCGCTGACTGTACTTTTCTTTACATAGGCAACTAATACTCATCGAGACTATTCTAAAAACCCCAAACACAATTAGGTTGCGTTGTTTTGTCACAGAGTACCTATGGCCAACTCCTGTCTCCATCATCAGATCAGCTCGATTGTACCATCATATTGCGTTGTCACCCGACTTACATATGCATGTAAATTTTCAGCTTCATCGGAAACCGTGAAGTGGGTCAAATTTAACTTGCAAGATTTGACCCGTACAAATATAGTTACACTAGCTTTTGCCCGCGGCTTCGCACGCGCAGGAGAGTTTTTTTAATTTTTTTTTTTTTTTTACGGACTGAACAGTGACTGACTAAGTCTCACCTGCTGGAAAGTGATGACAAGGCCGAAGGTGTAGCTCACTATTTCAGTAAAAGCTTATTCACAGTATTCTCTCTTGACTTGGAGACACCTGAATTGTAATTATATCGATAAATCGAGCTCGACTTATTTAATATAATCTAATGTACGTTTTGTACCTAACACCTTTTAATTTATATTTTTTATTTATGTAGCCTTTTGTACCTATAGCACCTCCTTATACACTACATTAGTGGTTCTCCCTTGGATTGCTAGAGGACGATAAACATTGGGACTCAACTTTAGAGGAAGCTGCGTTGTGCGATTCTCCCTTCAAGCTGCGTGAACTTTTCATAATAATGTTAGTTTTTTGTCAACTTACTGACCCGTTAAGTCTCTGGGAAAAATATAAGGACAGTTATTCGGACGACATTAAACGGCAACTTGAGAGAGAATTGCAAAATGGTGCGGAGTTTTACATGGATGAAGTGTATTAGTGTGTGTGGTTTGCTGATACATAGCGGAGGTGTCACGGTTTACCTCGGGGTGGGTTTGCTGATACCTAGCGGAGGTGTCACGGTTTACCTCGGGGTGGGCTTGCTGATACCTAGCTACTGCTTCTCTGTGTACATCAGGGTTCATTTTTTGGTAATTGCTTACGGCAGCTTTGTGATCTGATGATTTGTTTTGCATATATTTATTTGCGGCAGCTTTTAGTTGTTTGTTCCGTGTAGTATTCGTGAACCTGGCACGGCGTTTTTTAGTAACTGTTTTGGTAGCGGTAAGAGATAATGATGAGTCTGATTCTAAATGTGTGGTGGGGTGGTAATCTCTTCATTCCTTCTCGTGGTAATCTTCTTGGCAACCACAGAGAGGAGTGAAGAAGGGCTCTGATATTGTGGGTCTTACGAGTAATTCACTGCGAATATATACGTCAAAATGACCGCTAGACAAATCACTTGAAAATCTTAGTCGGCCCACCGGATTACCTACAGTACCAACTCTCATATATAGCTCATTGTTGCGGTAAACTTCTAAAACCCACGGAAACAGTTGTCCTGCCGCTACCAACTCGCAGAGACTACCGTAAGTAAACGGGCGCGACATTTCAAGGCAGTATTCAACGGAGCTGGAGTAATTATCACCGTTACTGTTATGAGACATAATAACAAACTCCTCCCAGTTGGCCACCACGTGACTAACGATTTGCTCGCGCACCTCCCTGGCCATCACCTGCGTATCATACAGAAGATAGGAGATGGCGCGAAACAGACAGCCTCCATCTCCAATTATAGGTACTACGGTGTGAGCCAACATGGTCCCATCAAATTCCAACAATTCAACAGCCATTGTAGGTATTAGTGAAATTTTCCCTGAGCTAATAGCTAAAAAAATTTACTTTAAGGGATTGCATTCTCAAAAGTCTGGATCACGTGTGGCTGTAAATCAGCGTGTATGTTACAACCGTCTATGCTATCTTTTTAATTAGCATTCCCCACCAGGGGCCATAGTTCACGTCGGCTACGTTATATTTTAATTTTGATCCCATTTTTGTAATTAGCGTCCCACAAAACCATGGAAATGATACCAATATTGATATTTTGAAATTTCAACCCCATTGCACCCCCACCAGAGGGATGATTGTTCACTTCGGCTACGTTAATTTTAATTAAGATGCCATTTTTGTTATTAGCGTCTCAAAATACTATGAAAACGATACCCATATTGATATTTTGAGATATCAACCCTATTGGTGACTTTTCCCCCTCTTAGGGGTTCAATTTTCAAAAAACCTGAAACACGTGTTTACTCATTTATCTTTAGGAATACTCCTGTGAAATTTGGAATAAAATAGTCTAACTAATCTTGTTTCCCCATACAAACTTTGGACCCCCATTTCACTCCTTTAGGGGATGAATTTTGAAAAATCCTTTCTTAGTGGACCCCTAGACCTTATAAGGAATCTAGTTGCCAAATTTGGACTTTCTAGTCCCAGCGGTTTGGGCTGTGCGTTGATTTAAGTCAGTCAGTCAGTCAGTCAGTCAGGTCTTTCACGTTTATATATTTAGATACATACAATACATAGGTACATTGCAAGTTAAAATAAAAGCTTGTAAAAATCGATAGACTTGTTCATGTTTAAAATCAAATGTTAAACCGCCTATCAAGCACAAACGGGCCATTTTTAACCGACTTCCATTTCATAGAAGGAGGAGGTTCTGTATTCGGTTGTGGCTATGTTTTTTTTTTTTTTATGTATGTTCATCGATTACTCCGAGACCCGTGGGCCGATTTGAGTAATTCTTTTTTTGTTCGAAAGGAGGTACTTCCAAGGTGGTCCCACATTAATCTGGTGCTGTTTTGATGATGGGATCCATGAGGAATTGAGGGAACTCCTCAATTTTTAAATGCACATGTAGGGTGATTTGGATGTTTTCTTAAGCAACTCGAGCATTTTCTCTCGAAAACCACCAATTTGATGAAGTGGACCTGATGATGATGATTGTTTTGATGATAATCATGACGATTTCTTAAAATGTACGACGTTCAGCGATTATTCCGAGACCCGTGGTCCGATTTGAGCAATTCTTTTTTTGTTTGAAGGGAACTGCCTCCAAGAGCGTCCCACATTAATCTGGTGCTATTCTGATGATGGGATCCGTGAAGAATTGAGGGAACTCCTCAATTTTTAAAGGCACATGTATGGTGATTTGGGTATTGTCTTAAGAAAATCAAGCATTTCCTCTTAAAAACCACTAATTTGATGGAGTGGACCTGATGATGATGATTGTTGATGATAAATGATGATGATTTTATAAGTGTAGATTACTCCAGAACCCGTGGTCCGATTTGAGTAATTATTTTTTTGTTTGAACGAAGTTACCTCCAATGTGTTCCCATAATATTGTTGGTTATAATCTGGTGACGGAATTCATAAGGAAATGAGGGAATTCCTCAATTTTTAAAGGTACGAGTATGGCGACATCGTTGTTTTTTATAGTAACTCAAACATTTCCTCCCGTTAATAACCCATTTGATGAAGTACAACTGTAGCCTTACCACGAGTTTGACGCTACATCTTCGCTATCGTCTTCGTAACTTACTTTCTATACATTTCGCTCGCACTAATAGGATGCCAGTACGAGCGAGACGCATAGAAAGTAAGTTACGCACACGCTAGCGAATATGTCAGTGTTAGACTTATGGTAAGGCTACTGAGGAGTCGGGAAATGGCGGTTGAAGGGTTGGTGGTTCAGGCTTCAGGAACGAGGGGTTCCGTGATCAGGGGTTGATGTGCAGTGAGGTTGAGTGATCTGGGGGTTGAGGGATTGGGTCAGTGGCGAGGCGGAGGATGGATTTTGTGTTTGTGCACTGTAGTGACAGGAATGATTACGAATTTAGTGATACGCATCATTATTATTTTCATTCATGCGTCACGCGTTACTCATAAGCTGTTAACAATGCCTTACAATTAAAAATGGAAAAATAATAACTTTTACAAAAAAAAAGAAAACCGACTTCAAAAAGGATCAAATAAAATATAATCCGTTTTTAAGTATATGCGTTACTAACTGATATGTTTGAAGTCGGTGCCAAGACAAATAGTAACAATACCGGTCAAAAATAATCAGCTTTATGTCTATAAATCACATTACAACTGTACTAATAGGTATTATAATAGTGAAAGTAATTCTGTCTGTCTCTTTGTCACCTTTCCAGCTAAACAACTGCCATGTAAACTGGTGAAATTTGCCATGCAGGTAAAAAGTTAAAGCCCTGTAGATGGTTCTTGAATTGTTTTATATTTTGAAATCAAGTTCTCTGGATAAGAGGCGGGAAATAACTCAGTCCCAATCCCACACCTGAGTTCTATGGACAGTTCGAAAAATAGTAAAAATTGCTCTTTAAAAAACATATCGGCAATCGCATTGGTTTTATACTAGTACCGACAAACATGGTACGGACTGCGCCAAGGTGGATTGACAGTGGGTTCTTAGGTATCTACAGAAAGTATGATAATTGCTGTCGTGTAAGGCAATCCTTGTTATGGCAAACATTGTTATCGGATCGACCTAAAATCATGGTATGCTTCAAATTTGGCTTGGCACCGACTTCAAACATATCAGTTAGTAACGCATATACTTAAAAACGGATTATATTTTATTTTATCCTTTTTGAAGTCGGTTTTCTTTTTTTTTTTGTAAAAGTTTTTATATTTATAGTTGTCCCCTACACTTTTTTTTTCAAATTTGGAATTTTTTATGTTATTTCTACTAAGAAATCTAAGAATCATGAGCTCTATCTAATATGAGAAAAAGGTGTCCCAAAATTTCCATACAATTTTCGATTTTTCCATTCCGTGACCGCCATATAAAGTCTATGAAAAATGTTAACGGAATGGAAATAAAAACCTTGGGACACTTTTTTTCTCCTATTAGGATAGAAAGAGCTCGTGATTCTGAGTAGAAATAACATAAAATTTCACAAATAAAAAAAAAAGTGTAGAGGACAACTTTAAATAAAATGACCCAAACTAAAACTAACGTACAGTTACGCTCCGTGATTGACCGATTGATGAGCAGGTTGAGCTTAAGGGTTCTTGCTAAATTGGACATTATATAGCGTAAGTATTGAACAACCAATTTGGCAAGGACCCTAAATGGCGCAACAATCACGGAGCGTGACTGTACTTGCACCTAATGTGGTCCGGTTCTTAAGCTTCATCATCATCATCATCTCAGCCATAAGACGTCCACTGCTGAACATAGGCCTCCCCCTTGGACCTCCATACGTGCCGGTTGGAAGCGACCCGCATCCAGCGTCTTCCGGCGACCTTAACAAGATCATCTGTCCATCTTGTGGGTGGACGTCCTACGCTGCGCTTGCTAGTCCGTGGTCTCCACTCGAGCACTTTTCGACCCCATCGGCCATCTTCTCTGCGTGCAATGTGGCCTGCCCATTGCCACTTCAGCTTGCTAATCCGGTGGGCTATGTCGGTGACTTTAGTTCCTCTACGGATCTCCTCATTTCTGATTCGATCACGTAGAGAAACTCCGAGCATAGCCCTCTCCATAGCTCGTTGAGCGACTTTGAGTTTTGAGATGAGGCCGATAGTGAAAGACCACGTTTCGGAGCCGTAAGTCATCACTGGTAACACACATTGATTAAAGACTTTCGTCTTGAGGCACTGAGGTATGTCGGACGAAAAGACATTACGTAGTTTCCCGAACGCTGCCCAACCGAGTTGGATTCGGCGGTTGACCTCTTTCTCGAAGTTGGACCTACCTAATTGGACTACTTGTCCTAGGTAGATGTACGAGTCAACAACTTCGAGTACCGAGTTCCCAACAGAGACTGGGATGGGCACAACATTGGCATTTGACATAAGTTTCGTCTTGTCCATGTTCATTTTCAAGCCCACCCGTTGTGAAACTCGGTTGAGGTCATCGAGCATCATGCTGAGTTCCTCCATCGACTTTGCCATGACTACGATATCGTCGGCAAACCGAAGGTGAGTGATGTATTCGCCGTTGATGTTGATGCCAAGTCCTTCCCATTCCAGGAGCTTGAAGGCGTCTTCCATTACGGCAGTAAACAGTTTCGGAGAGATAACGTCTCCCTGCCTTACGCCTCTTCGCAATGGAATCGCCCTCGTGCTCTGCTCCTGTACTCGGACCGACATGGTGGCGTTACTATACAAACACTTCAACACTTCGATGTACCGATAGTCAATATGGCATCGCTGAAGAGACTCAAGCACCGCCCATGTTTCCACCGAATCGAAGGCTTTCTCATAGTCCACAAACGCTAAGCATAATGGCAAGTTATACTCTTCGGTCTTCTGTATAACTTGCCGCAGCGTATGGATGTGGTCTATGGTACTATAGCCTTTTCGGAAACCGGCTTGTTCGGGAGGCTGGAAGTCATCAAGTCTGTGTTCGAGACGGTTCGTGATGACCCTTGAAAACAGCTTATAGACATGGCTCAGAAGCGTGATGGGTCTGTAGTTCTTCAATAGGTTGTTATCACCTTTTTTGAAGAACAGCAGCACCACCTCGCCTCTATTCCATGTTTCAGGCGTTATGCCCTCGGACAAGACGGAATTAAAGAGCTTCTGGAGGACTTTAAGTACCGGTGTTCCACCCGCTCTCAGAAGCTCTGAAGTGATTCCGTCTTTGCCCGGCGCCTTGTTGTTCTTAAGCTGCTTCAGGGCCATCCTAATCTCGTACAGACTGATGTCCGGGATATCTTCGGTATAATGTCGGGACAGCTTGGCTCTTGGATCTCCTACCAAGCTGTCAACGGGCTTTGCGATCGAAGTGTATAACTGTCCATAGAACCTCTCGATCTCACCTAAAACCTCCGCTTTGCTCGACGCTATGCTGCCATCTTCCCGTTTCAGCTTTGTCAGCTGGCTTTGCCCAATAGACTTGTCCTTTGCGAACACTTTGGAGCCTTGGTTTCGCTCAATAGTCTCTTTAATACGGTTAGTATTAAAGAGACGCAGATCATGTCGCAAGGACTTAGATATACGTCTATTGAGCTGCCTATATGACTCCGCGTCATCGGGAGACTGCAACTGTAGCGAGCGTCGTTCAGCCATGAGGTTTAAGGTTTGCTCGGTCAATTTCTGAGGTCTATCTTTACGGCGGGGTCTAAAAAACTTAGACCCTACTTTGTGGACAGTTTCCACTAGCCCGTCGTTGATTTCGTCCACTGAAGCCAAAGTTCTCTAGGCAAGCAAAGCGGTTAGAGAGCTCGAGTTGAAAGCTTTCGGGGTTTTGAACATGGGGTCGAGTAGGTCGGAGCGTAGACTTCATCAGGTTGGACCTTCCAAGTTTATTATTGATATTCAGTGTGCCTCTTACGATTCGGTGATCACTACCGGTCTTTACCCTGTTGATCACAGAGACATCACTAAATATCCGTTTCTTGTCGGTCATGATGAAGTCTATCTCGTTTCTCGTGGAACCGTCAGGACTCATCCAGGTCCATTTCCTGTGAGGCGGCTTCTGGAAGAAAGAGTTCATCATGAAGAGTTCCTCTCTCTCCAGAAAGTCGGCCAGCCTCTGACCCCTAGGGTTCCGTTGCCCATACCCAAATTGCCCCACTCTCAACTCATCCCCGCTTCTCTTGCCCAACTTTGCGTTGAAGTCCCCCATAACAACAGTAAAGTAGGTTTTAGAAGTATGTATGGCCCTACTTACGTCCTCATACATAGCTTCTCCTTCATCATCGGAGTGTGACGAGGTCGGTGCGTATACCTGAATGACCTTCAGCGAATATCTTTTGGATATTCTGAGTATTAGGTATACCACCCTGCTCGACACACTGTCGATGGTTATTATGTTGTTTACGAGGGACTTGTGAACGAGAAACCCGACACCACCTTGGGACTGTTGGTCGCCCTCCCGGTGGTAGAGCAAGTTACCAGACTTCAGGGTTGTCGTGTCCTCCCCCTCTCTACGGACTTCGCATAACCCTACAATGTCCCAGTGTAACCTGCTCAGTTCCTCTTCCAGCTCGCAGATCTTTTCGTCAGTCCTCATAGTGCGTATGTTGTGTGTTACCAGGGCCAGTCGCCTTCGGGGCGGGTAGCCGGATCTTTGCCGGAGATTCTTAGCACCCCTGACCCCGCTAATGCCCTGACCGCTACCATCGCACCGGGGGTCGCCAGAACCTCGGGGCCGTGGTTTTATTGTGCTCATCATGATGGGGGGTGAATGCCATAATCGCCACGCTTGGCAGCCGGGTTGGCGATCGCAGTCGAGTACACCGAATTTGAGGGACGCTGCTGCCCGTCCACCGGTGGTCTTGGACGTAGTTTAAGGACATACCCGGGTCCGTCTTGGACGTAGTTTAAGGACATACCCGGGTCTTAAGCTTGCCTATGACCAATGACAATTATAAGACTGAAAATTCATAGGTATTAAAAAACCGGCCAGGTGCCAGTCGGACTCGCCCATCGAGGGTTCCGTAAAATTTAACTGATTCCTTATTTGATTTTTTACAAGTTTACAGATTTTTCCCTGATAGATAGATGATATTACTTGCCAAATTTCATAGTTCTAGGTCAACGGGAAGTAGGTACCCTATCAATTTTTATTCCCTTGAGAATGTCAAAATATACGTTTTTGCGGCAAAACGGCCGTATCATTTTTTACGTTAACTTAGAAGTTATATTTTTTCACAGCTTCAAGGGACCGTAGACCTGAGTACCTATATGGTTTAAATTTAAACTTGATACCTCCACGCGTTCCCGAGATAAAGGGTTTGACAGACAGATGGACGGACGGACAGACATACGGACAGATGGACGGACAACAAAATGGTCCTATAAGGGTTCCGTTATTTCCTTTTGAGGTACGGAACCCTTAAAAATGGGAAATATAAAAATAACGATGAGCCATCATAGGCTCTAGTACCTTACAGATAATGGTGTTTTCGCCACACCTGCGGGCGCAGCACGGTTCCATTTTTGTCGCCTATCACTATGCGCGTCCCTTTCGCACTTACATACATGTTAGAACGTGACAGGCATGGTGACAAGCGGGTGCGCCGCAAGTTTCAGGGTAGCAATTCTGTCACTGAAGGCATTGTACCCTAGCACCTTATTACGCAACTGCCTAGAAATTAGGAAGCCCACGCCGCTGAAACTGTTGTCCTGACTACCGGCATTGATCCTGAGCATGCCACTCTGTGATATGCAATGGCCACTCTCCTTTATATGCGTCTCACTCAGGCCCAACACATCCAATCCATATCTAGCCATTTCCTGTTCTATTATCTCTATCTTTCCAGTCATCTGCATGCCGCGCACATTCCAGGTCCCTATTTTGAGAGCATTTTCTTTGGTAGTGAGTCGACTTGTGTGTGGTGGTATCTGTCCAGCAGTAGCCCAATTTCTGCAAGGAGCCTGCGGACGAACTCGCTTGCAGCCGGTAGCCAATTTCACACCAGGAGACCCGGAACCGCCCTGGCGCCGGGCGTCAGCCGGGTCGCAAGACCAGTCGTTACTTATCACATTAGCTCTACTCATGGTGGTTTTCTTGGGATTTTAGATGCGGTCGTTTCCCGTTCCGTTCCGCCCCAGACATTTTAGAGGGTATTTGAAACTCAAGGTCGCTGAAGCCTCTTCTGGCCAGTTGCCTGGCGAGGTGAATGGTTATACCGCCATTTGCTCGGTCGCCAGAGCCTCGTCCGTTATCTAGCAGGGGGCACCGCGATGGCTGGGAACCATCGCCATCGGCTATTCATAACGAACCACCGATGCGAGCAGGAGAGGTTGACAATAGGGTCGGTTAGATGTTATTACCGTTCACCCCTTACCCCCCATTTAGGTATAACTATGTATTAATAACTATTGACCTTTTCCAGTACAAAAACCTTAAAAACACCCCCAACAAACTTCTTCCCCATGGGATCTTCACGGTACACAATCACGATGTTCCCCATTCCACATATGTACTTGCACCCAGAATCTAAAGGAATCAGGAACTGCAATTTTCTCGTCAGATCCTGTATGAAGGTATATGAGTAAGTATTGAATTGACAACTACAAAGTATAGTATGCATTTTCCCAAATGGCTTTTTCTTCTCCTAAGACCCTAAGGGTGTCCTCTGTGTGACCTCTATGTAATAATAGGAGGGCTCGTCTACATTGAGGTGGTCGATCGTCCTACATTTACCAAAATATGTTAACTCGTATGAGCTGTCACATAGACTTGAACCTTAATTAGGGCGAGCGAAGCGAGCCCTATCACTATTCGACAATCTATGCATTCTTGTGGTACACTTTACGGAAAAACTACTGCACTGTTAGGTTTGAGATTTAACATAGTAATTCAAATTCATGTCTAGATGTGTTATCAAACATAAAAATGTCATTTTATAAACATAAAAAAATAAAATAAAGGAATAACACTTTGTATTACTACTAACGCCATCTGTTGGAGAAGTGATGAAATTAACATTCGTACTAATGTTAAGTAATTATTTGTTTTTCTGACAGATGGCGTTTACGCCATTATCAACGATGAATACAAAAGTGGATTAAAAATTTGGATTCAGACCCACTTCGCTTCGCTTGGTTTGATTCCCAATTTAGCAATTAAGTTTCTGTAGACTAGAACAATCAATTTTGCTGTATATTCACTGCGGAGGTCAATTTACTCGTATGTTTTGTGACGCTGATGAACTAATCAGTCATGTTGTGTTAGCAAACTTAAATCGGGTATTTTCAGTTCGAGAAACAGTTTTAGTGTTACTATTGCTTGGAACTGCTAAAATTATAAATAAAGATAAGCATATTAATATAAACTTAGTGATTTAGGGCTTAGGGCCGATACAGACGGACTACAACCCGACTGCAACTTGTATAGGAACTGCACGCCGACTGCACGCCAATTGCAACGTCGGCATGAAGTTCAACAAAATGACCCAGAACCCTGGCAGTACCTAGTGGAACTCAGGTTTGGTGCAACAAAGGCAAATTACGTTTTGGTCATCCGACTCATCGTGATGAGCACTTAGGAGAGTATATAGTACCCAAGATAGAGCTAATGCTGAACCCTGGTAGTACATAGTGGAGCTCGGGTTTGATGCAACATATATAGAAACACGCTGTTTTGGATATCCCACTCGTCATGATGATCACTGGGTAGACCAGTACCCAAGATAGCTGATGCTGAACCCTGACAGTACCTAGTGGAGCTTGGGTTTTAACAACATAGGCACACGCTGTTTTGGTCATCCGACTCGTCTTGATGAGCACTTAGGAGAGTAGTACCCAAGATAAAGCTGATGCTGAACCTATTGGAACTCAGGTTTGGTGCAACATAGGCACACGCTGTTTTGGTCATGCAACTCGTCTTGATGAGTACTTAGGAAAGTAGTACCCAAGATAGAGCTGATGCTGAAACCCTGGCTGTACCTAGTGGAACTCAGGTTTGGTGCAACACAGGCACACGCTGTTTTAGTCACTCGACACGTCTTGATGAGCACTTGGAAGAGCAGTACCCAAGATAGAGCTGATGCTGAACCTTTAGTGGAACTCAGGTTTGATGAAACATAGAGACACGCTGTTTTGGACATCCGACTCATCATGATGAGCACTTGGGAGAGCAGTACGCAAGATAGAGCTGATGTTGAACTCTGGCAGTACCTAGTGGAACTCAGGTTTGTTGCAACATAGGCACACGCTGTTTTGGTCATCCGACTCGTCTTGATGAGCACTTAGGAGAGTAGTACCCAAGATAAAGCTGATGCTGAACCCTGGCTGTACCTATTGGAACTCAGGTTTGGTGCAACATAGGCACACGCTGTTTTGGTCATCCGACTCGTCTTGATGAGCACTTAGGAGATTAGTACCTAAGATAGACCTGATGCTGAACCCTGGCTGTACCTAGTGGAACTCAGGTTTAGTGCAACATAGGCACACGCTGTTTTGGTCATCTGACACGTCTTAATGAGCACTTAGAAGAGCAGTACCCAAGATAGAGCTGATGCTGAACCCTGGCTGTACCTAGTGGAACTGTGTGTGTGTGTGTTTATGTGCGGAGCAGCGTGATTACCGCCAGTAGGTGTCCAGACGGGATAGTTTTTCGCTCAATTGTGTGGTGTGAACGCAAAAATAAATTCAAGGACATTGGGTCGCTGACCCAACATTCTGTAGGAAAGCCAGTTGGCTTCCTTACAAAAAGTACTGGGCGACCGTGTAGGATGTAATAAGCGCTTATGAAATTGTATACTTGTGGATGGATGATATTGGCAATTTGATTTTGTCGTCTGGACACGCTTTTAATGGACAAAGTAAAAGCTGTAACAGACAGGCGTACCGGACAGCAACCGGGGTCCGGTTACTATATTTCTTTCTTGCTCTCACTTATAGCTGCGTTCTTAACGGAATTATTACGTACTCACTCGATCGAACATGAAACAAGCCTCAGATTGGATCAAAGTCGGGGTCCGGTACGTTTCGGTAGAAAAACTCCGCGAGCCCTTACAAAGCTCTGCTTTTTGCTAGTACTATCATGATACAGTTGCTTTTTAAACGACATTGTTGCTTTTCCAACGGTAGCCGACCGCTCTCACAAAACAAACAATGGCTTTTGTTTAAAAGATTAGGGTCTTAGGCGTAAAAATCATTTGAGAAAATCATACTATACTACTTAACAGCCAACACACCCTCGTGCTGCATCAGTATCAGGGTTGCATCTGGAGCAGATGATCTGCCTCCACCGGTTTCTGCCCAACGCCTTTTTAACGACCCTGTAGAAAGCAGAAGATGACAGTCTTTAATGCAGAGGATTGTAATATGGTGATTAGCCAGTTTCAATGTTTAGCAGTAACGCTTTGGTTTACTGCGACATAAACGCATATTGCTTGTGTCAGCGCAACCTATCGTGTATATATAGGCAGGCATTTAGAGAATGATCCTTCCGGCCGATTTCGACCATGGCGACCACTTCGACTCCTAGCTAGCTCGGTACTCGTGCGCCCGAATATGGCTTACGTAGCCGATCTTTGAGGTGAACTCCCGCGCACATTGGGGGCACGTGAGAACACCAGTCACATAGTGGTAGTGAACGGAAGCAGGCTGGCGTGCTTTCAGCTGGTCGCGTTTAGCGTCGAGGTCAACTTTACGTTGCTCCTCGAAATCGCGCACTTTGTCATGCACCAGCCTGCGCCACTCAAGACGTTGTGATGCCAAACCTTCCCACTGAGAGGGCTCGATGTTGCATCTTTTCATGTGCCGTTTCTGAACATCTTTGTATCGGAGGAGTTGGCCGCCAAGTTTCCGCTTACCATCCTCTAGTTCTGAAAAAAAGATGCGCTTCGCCACTCTCTCCTCCGCCATACGCGATACGTGACCGCACCACCGAAGCTGTCGACGCATTAGGTAAGCCTCTATTCCACCGACCTTGGCTCGTCGCAGAACTTCGGTATTTCGCACTCTGTCAGACCATTTGATGTTCATGATTTTACGCAAGCATTTGAGGTGGAACCGGTCTAAGGTACGAATGTGATGGCGGTACACGCACCACGTCTCGGAAGAGTATAAAAGGTTTGGCAGCACGGTCGCCATGTAGACGGAAATTTTGGTGGTCAGTTTTAGGTCGTGCGAGCAGAAAACCTTGGAACACAGTTTCCCAAACGCTGCAGCTGCAGCGCCGATCCTGCTGTTGATCTCAGCGTCAAGGTCACACTTTGATGTTATAGTGCTCCCCAGATAACGGAATTTGTTGACCTGCTTCAGCACGTCCTCACCAAGCTAGTCACGGCTAGTGTCTCGTGACCATATGTGTCCAAAGACAGCACCTCCGTCTCTTTGACACTAATTTTGAGGCCGAACTTGCAGCAGGCTTGGTGAAAAACGAACATCAGCTGTTGTAGGCCATCTGGGGATACTGCAAGAAAGCATAGGTCGTCAGCATACATCTCTGTGATCAATGCATGTGAAACTTTCGTTAGCGCCCTAAATCTGGCCAAGTTAAAAACACTGACATCGGTACGGAAGCGTATGCGGACACCTTCGGATACTGTTTGTAAGACTTCCTTGACTACAACTGCAAAGTATAAAGCGAACAGTGTAGGGGCTAAGACAAACCCTTGTTTCACCCCACAGGTAACGGGGAAGAAATCTGACTGCTCACTGTCACTGGCGACGCAATACTGCTTGTCGTCATGCAAGAGTCTCAGAAGTCTCACAAACTTCTCCGTGTATCCCAGCTTCTTGAGTACCAACCAAAGGGCTTCGCGAGGCACACTATCAAACGCTTTCTCGAGGTCAACAAAACAGAGGTACAACTGACGGCCTTGTTCTCTGATTTTTTCTTGTAGTTGACGCACGCTGAAGATAGCTACGCAGGTGCCTCGGTCAGGTCGGAAGCCAAATTGGGTTTCAGGCAGGATTTTTTCTGACAAATCCGTTACGCGATTTAGCAGTGTTCTGGCAAAGACCTTTCCAGATGCTGTCAAAAGCGAAATACCGCGGTAAGAGTTGCAATCCGAACGGTCACCTTTGTTTTTATAGAGAGCCTGTATGCGAGACATACAAAACTATCCGGGACTCGCTCTTCCTCCCACATACGAACAAACAGCTCCCACACAAAGGAATGCAACTCCTCACCACCGTATTTTAACAGTTCTCCCGGTATAAGGTCTATGCCAACTGCCCGCTTGTTTTTCTGCTGTCTGATGGCTGTGACAACCTCGTCACGCGTCAGGGGCTCATCCAGCTCGATGACTTCGGGGAGTTCGGACATTAAACCGATGTGTAGTAGATCAGCTGATCGATCTACGTTGAGCAAAGAGTTGAAATGTTCTGCCCAACAACGCTGTAGTACGTCCTCTTTGCTAGTCAGCAAGCTGTTGCCACCTACAGCCCGCAGAGGCACCTTAGCTCTGACAGACACTCCCCAAGCTGGTTGGTGTCAGCAAGCCCCTGTATCTGACAAGCTTTGTCACGCCACCATCTGTCCTTAATTTGTCGAGACAGCCTACGCATTTCCTGGTCACTCTCTTTGACTGCTGCCTCACTTCTACCTTGTCGACTAAGCCGCCTTAAGAGATCCCGGTGTTTGTCAAATGCTGCCCGGAGAACTTCATCATTATCATCGAACCAGTCTTCGTTACGTCGGTCTTTATTACCTAAGGTAACAGAAGCGGCTTCCATAAGATGAGTAGACAATTTCCCCCAAACAGCATCAACATCATCCCTGACACTAATAGGCAGAAGTCTCTCGGACAAGGTTTTGCGATATTCTTCCACCACCTGGTGATCCTTAAGCCTCTCCACGTTCAAAGACGCAGGCTTTTTGACTATAGATCTACGCGGGCGACGGAGACGGAGTCGAAGCTTAGTGACAATGAGCCGGTGGTCAGTCCAGCGGTGCGCACCACGCATTACTCGGGTGATTTGCACCTGACTGAAGTCTCTTTGCCGCACGATGGCATAATCTATCAAATGCCAGTGTTTGGATCTCGGGTGCATCCACGTGGTTTTGTACTTAGCGGCAAGCCTGAACATTGAATTCGATATTGCCAGCTCATATTGAGCACAAAAACTGAGTAGCAACTGATCATTGCTGTTCATATTGCCGACTCCGTGTCTACCCAGAACTCCAGGCCATGCCTCATAGTCCCGTCCAACTTTGGCATTAAAATCGCCAAGCAATAGGACCTGCTCTTTGGCGTCTATGCCATCTAGGCATTGAGATATTTGGTCGTAAAATTGGTCCTTCATATCATCAGACTTGTCTAGCGTTGGAGCGTAGACACTGATGACATTAAGAAAGTTGTCCTTATCCAGGTGAAGGCGCAATGTGGTCACGCGGTCCGAGATATGTACAGGGTACTCCTCCAGTCGCTTCACTAACTGGGTCTTGGTGGCAAATCCTACACCTGAACGCCGGGGTTCGGAGGCAGCGGTACCCTTCCAGAAGAAAGTGTAGCCGCCACCATATTCCACCAGCTCTCCTTCGTCGGCAAGATGCGTTTTGCTGAGAGCAGCCACATCAACGTTATAACGACGAAGTTCTCGAGCTACTATGGCGGTTTTGCGTTCAGGGCAGGCGTTACCATCTCGATCAATGAGCGTTCTGACGTTCCACGCGCCGAATGTCATCATGGCTGTTTTCATGCTGTTATTTTTGTTGCGTCGACCACGAATTGAGTTGATGCGATGGCAGCCGCGGTTACTACCATCTTCCAAGTAGGGGCGAACATTTGTTTAGGGCACCTTTTCTAGCCCCCTCCCCGGCTGAGCGGGGAAAGCAGTGCCTCCCTAAATAGGGCTGCTTTGTCATCCTAGGTGTTGCCAAATCCATACTGTCGCCCCAGCTTTGCAGTATAAAAGCGACCACGGCGTGTACTCAAACCCCTAGGACCGCCCGTGTGCAGGAGTCAGACAAAGCTGGCGTGCATCGCGCCTGACCTCTCTACCTCCTCCCATCGCCACAGGACTTAAGACTTAATCGGAGTCCATAATTCAGGAGCGGTCAATTGCGCAGGATATATTGAGGTGCGTAAGCGTTCGCGCAAACACAGACACACACACTCGTCTTCCCTCTCCCCGAATCAGTGGAACGGAAAACCGCTACAACTGGAGGAGAGCTCAGATGATATGTCTGGCCGACGGTAACTTTACGCCCTCTACCGTCGCCCTGGGCCATCCACCTTACCTTGCCGAGTCGCCGAGTCAACCAAACCCTTTTGCATATCTGCGGTGGGTTGCCTTCCTTGCCGAGACGGACTTTGTCGCACGCTACACGGGAGGTAGCCGCGTATAGATAATGCGTCGACCGCAGGAAGCGAAAGTCTTACCACAGGGATACTGCTGCCCACCCCTGGAGAGAGCATTTACTTCCGCTATATTTGAATGGATTGAACGCCATTGATCGGTTGACTGACTGCACTGCACGCAGCGGGCGATGGGGTCGTCACTTCCCATTTAGAGAATATACGTTCTTATACTATCACACATAAGGTGTTTCAATACATACTCCCTGCTACTGCTCGAAACTACATAACAAGACCTCTCTTGTTATTTGAGGGTGATCGGTCTTGATCTTATTGGTGAACGACCGCGTGATCTTCTGCTTTCGGTGTTTCCAACCACAATCAGTTTTTCCAAACTTTCGTTGCCTCTGCGCACTATTTGTCCGATATCCTTATATCGGACAAACAGTGCGCAGAGGCAACGAAAGCAACGAACAACGAAGGCAACGAAATAGTACGTTTACATTACACCTTTGTAATGTAAACGTACTAATAGTGCTCGACATGCTAATACCCAATAGATGACACCTTGCTGTCACCTCTATTGACAATGACTTAAGTTTCAAGATGACATGTACTGGGACCGCGTCGAGCAACAGTACGTTTACCTTAGTGATATTATAAATAAATCACTCACGCATTTTAGGTCGAGGATTATTCGATATGTTTCGCTCCATAAGTGCCAATATTAAAATAAAATAGAATAAATAATTAATGATTTCAGCACCGGCTCCATTTGCGCTCACGGACTTAATGGAGTAAAGTTAACATTCACCAATTACTGCGCAATGGAATTCGCTAACTGCAGCTTTAAATATGACAGTATGTACCTAACCATTGAACTATTATTATTTATTACTAACGCATAAAACCGACACACAAAACCCGTATTTTGCGCCTTGAGATGATGTTGTTTTTGACAACAAACCATAGAAGTGGAGCATGAGTCTCGCGACCTAATCGTGTAAGCGCCATGAAGTTTTACGGCGCTTACGACGTTTTGATCGCGTGGTACAGGTTGCGATTACGACAATTTCATTGTTTGGTTGTGGCTTCTCTATATAGTAATACCTACCTAATATCTCACTGTACCTAACTATACCTGCCGAGGCGGCGGCTGAAAGCAAAAAGGTCTCAAAATATCAAGGTCTCGGCCCCCAATACCATTTTGTGGCATTCGGTGTCGAGACACTGGGGCCGTGGGGTCCAAGCGCACATATTATTTTCAAAGAACTGTGCAAAAAGCTGGTTGATACCACCGGCGACCAGAGAGCTGGCAGCTTTCTCTCCCAGGGCATCAGTATTGCCATTCAGCGAGGGAATGCTGCCAGCATCTTTGGCACAATGCCGCGGGGGCCTTTTTAAGATTTATTTTAATTTAGATTAGTTTAGTTTTTAATTTTAAGTTTTAATTTATTTTTTTAATTTTAGATAGTATATGGTGTGTGATATGTTCGAGTAGAAAATTAGAACTTTATTGAATAAATGATTTAATATTCACTATACCTAAGAAACAAATTGAATTACTTTATTTAAATAAAGTAATTTTATTTTGGTTCGTAATTATTTTAAGCTGCCGTGACTCAGGAGGCTATAGTTGGGTCGATTTTTAGTTTGTTGTGTCTATCAGGGGGCCTATTTTAAAATTTGGCGCCCCGGGCCAATAAGTTTCGCCTCCCAAAAGTCAAGGAAGAAAAACAAAATGGAACCCGCTAGGGGCAGCCTACGCCGCCCTTGGCGGATTGACACCCCGGGCCATGGCCCGGATGGCCCTAGGGTAAATACGCCCCTGCCTGAGTGGACGCTCGGAGCGGAGCGTTCGGCGGGGCGTGCAGCGTGGCGTCGGGCTCACAAGTAACAATATGAGCAGCGTGCACTAAGGCCGCTCCTATACGTTTGCATTTGTTTAACATGCGCTTAGTGTAAGGCCTGAGTGGACGCTCGAGTTGGGCGTGCAGCGGGGCAAGGCGTGCGGCGTGCGTGTTAAACAAATGCAAACGTATAGGAGCGGTGCGGCCGTAGTGCACGCTGCTCAAATCACCTGTGAGCCCGACGCCACGCTGCACGCCCCGCCAAACGCTCCGCTTCGAGCGTCCACTCAGGCCTTACACTAAGGGTTCCGATTTTTCCTTTTGAGAACCCTAAAAAAACAGAATTTGTAGGGAGACACAAAGCAACGTGTAACGGGGTTTGAAAACGCCGAAATGTTGAAAGCGATTCGGTCTGTACTGCGTGAGCTAGGAAATACCATGAGGAGCTGTGGTGGGAAAAGTCCGTCTGTCTGTCTGTCACTAGACTGTATCTCACGAACCGTGATAGCTAGACAGTTGAAATGTTCACAGATGATGTATTTCTGTTGCCGCTATAACAACAAATACTAAAAAGTACGGAACCCTCGGTGGGCGAGTCCGACTCGCACTTATCCGGTGTTTTATACTACGTCGGTGGCAAACAAGCATACAGCCCACCTGATGGCAAGCAGTCTCCGTAGCCTATGAACGCCAAAGGTGTTACATGCGCGTTGCTGACCCTAACACTGCGCACCCAAGTTGAGCTCTGGCAACCTTAATAGGTACCTACTCACCGGCAGTAGGATCACTACTCGTAGGGTCTAGTGTTACTTGGCTGCGGTTTTCTATAAACCTTAATTCTTAATCAATACCTAATATTATTTTTAAGTATTGTATGTCTTTCCCATCACGGGACAGTGGTGGGACATTCGGGAGACGTGCGCGGAGCGGAACCAACACGTAGATGCAATTTTGACACTTTAATGAAATGTAAGGGGTACACCGAGCGGAGGCTGCCCTTGCCCGTGTCATGGGACGCACGCAGAGGCAGCACCCGCCAGGGTGTAAGGGCTATTTGAGAGTTGATGGGATCTAAAATGAACTAGGTTATTGGATGAAAGCGATGGATAAAAAATCGGACTGGACCCCTCCTAATATAACGGTATGCAATTTCCGCATATTATTACTGGTCACTGGGTTACCGAGAGCCTTCTTCTATTTCTATTTCTAAAATTATTTCAAATATGTTGGTTCGTAGGTTTGCTAGGTGCTCACGTGACGTAAAAATCACATTGTTTAAAGCGTATTGCCAGACCTTTTACACCTGCAGCCTATGGACCAACTACACTCAAAAAACCATCAATAGTCTAAGAGTCCAGTACAATAACGCCCTCACGATGCTGTTGGGGCTGCCTCGCTGGTGCAGTGCGTCGCGCATGTTTCTAGAGGCTAACACGGATGGCTTTAATACGATACTGCGGAAACGTGTTGCCTCCCTGATGCGCAGAGTTCGAGAGAGTACCAATAGCCTCCTGAGTGCCGTTATTGAAAAGTGTGAGTGCCCTGTTATGAGGCATTGGAACTATGTGCATACAGGCGGCAGACCTCTCATTTTTAATGTATAATAAATAGGAATTTCATTGATTAATTTTGATATATTTTTATTACATGTTAATTAGTTTTGTGCCGGATATTAGGTAGGATATTATTATATATTTATTAATTATTTTAATGTATGTTTAGCATGTAGGCACTAACTCTTAAATGTAAGTACTTGTAATACTAACAATTTTATGGACCTATGCAGTCTGAAATAAATATATTGAAATATATCTCTTATTTAAACTGTAGCTGGTTCCCCGCGATACAGGCGTAGCCTAGTGCGGAGACCCCTGCCATACTCTGTTATGTGTTCTTTTGATAATAAATTTATTCTTATTCTTATTCTTATTCTGCTTTCGCCCCATAGTATGGCAACTGGCTTTCTTTGGGAATTGCTACGTACAACCACTGAATCAAGAAACTGAAGGTAGGTACCTACTAAATTATTTATTTCGACTAAATATACAACTTTTGTAAGAAGTAACGTCATCAAACAACACCACAATGCTTAGAAAAGTAGCCGAGACAGTAAGACTTTCTACTTTTCCATTATTTAACTTTAAAAAAAATGTTTTAATTGGGTCCCACATCAAACCCGTGGTCGCGGCAAACCTTGACGGCGTTGGCGAGATGACCTCGGCGCCTTTGATAGGAACTGGTAGGAGACGGGGCAAGACCGGGATACGTGGAAAGGGAGGAGGGAGACCTTTGGCCAGCAGTGGGACACTCTAGGCTTATATAAATAAATAAACTTACATAAATCCAAAACAAATCAAATTTAAACAATGTGTCAAGCATACAAATGTAGATATCGCTTACGGCTACATCCCCCGTCGCCGATATGAGCGACAGGAAAAAAAAATCGCAAAATTATTTAAATTAATTTTGGCTATGAATTAGCCCGATTTAGCTATAAGGTCAATGTGGCTAATTCCGTCATAGGGGATATTCCGTCCACGAGCATATATTTCTTTGATTTTCAACCGTAGCAAAAAAACCGACGCTGCTTTGTCGACGAAATTATCAATGTAGTTCGTTGTTCGAGAAAAACGCTAGTGGACGAAATAGTCCCTATGACGGATTCAGCCACATTGACCATAGTTCTTTCGCGTTAAGAATGCAGTGAATCATCACTAAATTTAATTCGGTTAACACACAAGACAACCGCGTTCGAAAATATTTCTTCAACTGGTCACTTTGAAGTTGACTTTCTAAAAGGGTCCCACTGATTAACAGTCCGCCGGACGGTATCGGCCTGTCAGTTGTTCGGAACTGTCAGAATTTTGTTCTAACTGACAGGCCGATACCGTCCGACGGACTGTTAATCAGTGGGCCCCTTAGGAACGATTTGCTTGGTTACTGGCATGGTATTGTATAACAATAATGTAAATTACGCATCTGTGACAATGTATGATCAATACAAATAAAGAATATGAATATGAATATGAATATAATAATATCTCCGCCTGGTAGGTACTCTCAGAGTACTCTCTTGACTTCCCGTCTTTTCGTGGTCACGTGACTGACACAAGCCTACGTCATCATGCGACAAAGCTATATGATAATATGCGATAGCGCTATATAAAGTGGCAATGTTATTGTGACGTAGGCTTGTGTCACTCTGGGAAGAGAAGACCATGTTTTATTAGACTATGGTTACTGGCGTAGCTAAGTCGGCGGGAAATTATGGATTCACTGCATTCTTAACGCCAACGAACTAAAAAAAATCTGTTTATTTCATAATAAGTTTTTGGCAAAAATTTCATTTTTAGTACAAGCTTTTATCGCTAGATGTACTTTTCTTTCGACAGACAACTAACACTCATCGAGACAATTCTAAAAACCCCAAACACAATGAGGTTGCGTTGTTTCATCACAGAGTTCCTATGGCCACCTCCTGTCTCTATCATCAGATCAGCTCGATGGTACCATAATATTGCATTGTCATGCGATTTATACATGCATGCAAAATTTCAGCTCAATCGGAAACCGGGAAGTGGACCAAATTTAACTTGCAAGATTTGATTACAGACCGACAGACAGACAGACAACGGGAAAGGTGAAACTAAATAAAAGCTTGTAATAAATAAAAAGGCATGCATTTTTACAGACCAGCTAATCTTAAATTAGAAAACTACATAGTATAATATAATTTTACACCACACCAACTGGTAAAGGCTCTCTTGACTGTTCAAAAACTGATGAGAGGGTTGCATTTTAGTCACATGTGGGGAAAGTAATCAAATGTACTTAAATATTGAGTTGTTTCCTTATAGAATGTTGGCCGGTAGAATTGATTTTGAATGATAAATATTTAAATACATTCATTTTGAATTGGTATGTTTTGATTTTGTTTGATATTTTACAGGTTAGTAGTTTCCTTGTGTTGGTGTGGTGAAAAATTTTCTGTGTCACTCGGTGGCAAAATTTGTTTTACCCTCGTGCCTTGAAACCCTCGCAACGCTCAAGATTCCATTTTTCGAATCTTTCACGTTTTCGGGTATCAATATTAGCAAGAGAGGTTAAACGACAACTTTGCCCCAATTGCCCTCTTGTAAAACAAATAACTAATGTCCCTTTTCCAGACATGGACATAGAAGGAGAAAACTTCTTAGAAGCTGCAGTTATCAATGCGCCTCCTTACGACCCCTTGACGGGGCAAGCAGAAATATTATTTAGACTTTAATTTCACAGGTGAATCACCCTTTTCTTGTCACTAGTTGCCATGGCTACGGTCTCCTGGGTCACTCTTAAAATACTAGTTGACCGAAGCGTAGCGAAGGTCTACGTTTTGACTCGGGGATTTTGCTTTTGTATGTCCGGATGTTCTCCTCTACGGGTCGCAATTCTTAACCGATTCTCGTGAAATTTTGTAACCGAATTCTATGATTCGATAAAAAAAATTTGTCAAGCCGGTTTTTGGATTTTTTTTTAAATGGAAAAGTTGTGACAGCTCGCTCTTAAACAAATAGTCGTATCGGTATCATAAGAGTGTATTCTTTTTGAGACATGCTTACAGATTAAAATGGCCAAAAATTCAGAAAAAACATTTCGCTGGTTTTGGAGGTATTAAGATATTTTAGTTTGTATGTCCGGATGTTCTCCTCTACAGGTCGCAATTATTAACCGATTCTCGTGAAATTTTGTAACAGAATTGTATGATTCGATTTTTTTTTGTCTAGCCGGTTTTTGGAATTTATTTAAAATGGAAAAGTTGTGACAGCTCGCGCTTAAACAAATAGTCGTATCGGTATCATAAGAGTGTATTCTTTTTGAGACATATTTACAGATTAAATGGCCAAAAATTCAGAAATTTTATTTCGCTGGTTTTGGAGGTAATAAGATATTTAGTTTTTACTTGAGAATGAGTAGCTAAATTTCGTGACCTTAAGTAAGAACCATCATGGCGTATTTTGCAAACGTTCGCTTTTTTTGTTTGCACAGAAGGTCTGGGTTCGATCCCCAGTAATTATATGCTGGGATATAACTTTTTGTATTTTTTTTACACTTTTCGTATTGTTTTTTTTTTTATTTACTATATTGTCATCGTGCCCAATAAGATATGCTCGCGAGGTCTACCGCTCACAGAGCCACTAGTTATTTCGTATTTAAATGAACCAAATTTGATTTTTTTGGTAGATAAGGCCTTTCCATAATGGGACATCTACTAAGCACGCTTGTAGGACATGGTACAGGAGCTCTTCTAAGAAACTATGCTACTATTGTCTCCTGGCTGATGGGACAGAATAACAACAAGAAATAGTTGATCAACCCATTTACTAATTAATACACAACAAAAAACATTTTGTCTTTAATTTCACAATTTGTTACTAAACTGTCATTCTATGGAACTTGCTAACTATGTAAACAAAAGTCACTAGTAAATTCATCAGTCAGAGGCAATTTCAGTATGGTGGTTTGTTTACATAGTTAGCAAGTTCCATAGAATGACACTTCAACCACTTTAGAGGGAAACGAGACTAGGTATATATATTTCGGGGATCTCGGAAACGGCTTTAACGATTTCGATGAAATTTGCTATATGGGGGTTTTCAAGGGCGATAAATCGTTCTAGCTAGGTCTTATCTCTGGAAAAACGCGCATTTTTGAGATTTATAGGTTTTCCGAGCAAAGCTCGGTCTCCCAGATATTTCAACTTATAGGTAAGTCTGCGAGCGACGCTACATGTTAATTTTGTTCTAGAGAAAGATTCTAGACCATTATTTTTTATTTTAATCTTAGTACCGTAAAATGGGGTGAGTAGGGATTGCGTGGAGAGTTTTGTTATGAATGGGGAGAGAAGGAATGCCACGGGGGTGAGATGGTTTTTAAAGGCTACTGCTACCTAAATAATGTACCTATTCGTATTACAAATGGAGCTATAGTGATATTCATAGGAAAAAAAATCGATCCAACAATGTTCCAAAATCACCTTTGTATGAAATCCCATCTCACCCCAACTACGAGGTACTACGGGGTGAAGAGGGTGTTTGTGTTTATCGGTAAAGTTATATAATGGAACTACCCAAAATCATAAAAAAACTAAAATACAAACGTCCGGAACATTTATTATATATACCATTCAGTTTACATATGTAAAAATAAAATGTTATCGAGCTTTGAATGTCAGTTTTCTCCCTACTCACCCTATTTTACGGTATGTCTCACGACAGTTTAACCCAAACAGGTAATGTATCTATAAGTACCACATAACAATAGTTATTTGTACAACAAGAGATCAAAGTTTGATCTCTTGTTGTACAAATAACTATTTTTGACGAGCAGAGTAAATACAACGACCGCAAAATGTCATTGTCGTAAAGTCTATAAAGCGGGTGATTTCCGAACGTAAAAATATGGGAGGTGTCAATACAAATTTCTTTGACTTTTTAGTTGTCAATTTCAAAACGACAACAAATGACAGTTTTTGTACGTTTCTCCCGCTATAAACGTTTGTTACGCCGAAAAAAAATGCTGTACGTGTTTTATGTTGTATTTTTTTGGTAGATTATTAGATATTGTATGTGTAGTAAGTCATAATTTACCTTAGTTATTGTTTTCTGATAAAATATCCGCTCTAAAAGTTGGTGGTTCGTATGAACCCTCTGCCCGTTTGGGGCACGTTCAAGTGGTATCTATGTGGCCACTGCCCTGCAGGGAGTTTACATGAAGTTTAAGGGTAAGTTTTATTAGTATGACTGAACCCTCATAGTACAAAAGTAATATATTTACCTTTGGTTTTTAAATTAAATATTTATTCAACGGTCAATCTTATGAGCCACGACTTCCGCGCGAGCCAAGCAAGTGCTGGCAGTGAGTGCATTTTGTAACGAAAGTGTAAATGGGATGTGTAAATGGGATGTGCACGTGTTAGATAAATGAATAATTTTTAAAATATTAAATATTATAAACTCAAAAATTGATAGTCAATATTACTTTCAAGGTAAAACTTGTCAGGAAGTTATTTATTTACCTTGATTCATAATTATGTAAAACTGCTAAATCAATAACTGGATACTATTTTAAGTTTTAAGTAAGATAAATAAAATAATAAACTGATGTAATTGAAAATAAAACTGTTTTATTCAAGTAAATATTCCAATTTATTAACATTATCATCAACAACTTATAAACACAATCACTATTAGTTTATAATTCAGTAAAAGATGATTTAATTAATTATTAATTAATTAATCCATCTAATTAATCAAGTAAGTACATAATTATTACAATAATTACCAACATAGTATTTACTTAACTTTCAATATTCCTTTGGCGATGATTAACTCACTGCTGCAGGGCAAATCAAAATGCAGAATGCTCAAAGCAGAATGATCAGTAATGGATGGGTCGGTCCCTTTTATACCAATTTCTACCTGGCAACTGGTTGATCATGCCACTTGTCATTCGATAAGTGACGTCACAGAAGTAGTTTCTCATGTACCTCCTCCATTTATCGAATTATGCAGAATAAAACTATTAGAACATCTTTTCAATAAACTCCGTCATACATAAGTATTAATCAGTAATATTAATACGAAATATAATCACTTCAAAGTAGTTTACAAATCTTAGTGGTAGGTTAACTTACTGTGTAACAGTGGTTTCGTATCGTACCCACATAAATAACAAATTCTGTAAAATTCACGTGATGTTGTGTCAAGTGTTTAAATAGTGTAATATATTATCAACATTGGACGTCAAAGAGAAACAGGTCAGTTTCATACGTAATACAATTTGTACATAGAATAACAATATTCTAACACACGTGACTTACCCTTAAAACTACTATGTATGGCTAACAAGGCAGTGGGCATATAAGGACCACGTAGCACCATTGGTAACGGGCAGTGGGCATATAAAAACCACCGGGTTTTTTTTTATGAATTAGTGATAATAAAAAAAATCAAGAAATTACTTTTCTTATAAAGCTATTACCTACCCGAATCAGTACTGTAAAATGCATCAGGCCTGTTTAAGGGTTAAATTCGATTGTAGATTATACATACCTACGAGTAGTAGTGTGACTACTTGAAGCGCTGGTGGCCTTGCGGTAAGAGCGTGCGACTTTCAATCCGAAGGTCGCGGGTTCAAACCCCGGCTCGTACCAATGAGTTTTTCGGAACTTATGTACGAAATATCATTAGATATTTACCAGTCGCTTTTCGGTGAAGGAAAACATCGTGAGGAAACCGGACTAATCCCAATAAGGCATAGTTTCCCCTCTGGGTTGGAAGGTCAGATGGTATTAGTCGCTTTCGTAAAAACTAGCGCCTACGTCAATTATTGGGATTACTTGTCAAGCGGATGAGTCGTGGCAAAATGCCGGGATAACGCGAGGAAGAAGGAGGAGTGAGACTACTTGAAAAATAGAAATAAAAAATATAAGTAAAAAAAATGTTTCTTCCCTAGTTTTTTTTTAATTCATTACATTGGTGACGTTTTCAACCTACAGGTACCACATTGTCAGTTGTCGATGAAGTTGAAATATAGCGCCTTATTGACAACTGACAATAAGTACCCTTATGGTTGAGAATGACACATTTCACAGTATTCTAAAACACTGTTATAGTTCCTCCTACAACATTTTGACGTCTTTTATAAACGTACGTACGTAGCAGGGAGACACTTTAGATATGATTGGACAATCTTAAAGTTAAGCCCTTGCTACACGGTCGCCAACAAGCCTTCTGACCGCGTGGCCTTGGTCCGTCCCGGACCGTGTAGACAGTTGTTTCCAACAAATTTTGACCAAAACTGACCAAGGACAGACCAAGGTCAGACGGTTAGAAGGCTTGTCGGCGACCGTGTAGCAAGTGTAACTTTTGTTACCTCCATGTACACTGGCGTTCAAAAGTGCATGGAGATATTTCAATCGTAATATTAAGGCATTACGGTCGACATCTATCCATGCACTTTTGAACGCCACTGTACCTCCAAAATACTATCACATCTATATAGCGAGACTCAAAACTCCATTCTACCGTCCCTTTCACACAACCCTTTCAACACTCGGAGTAAAAGAGATGGTATTCGGTATCTAGAAAATTCCATTTCAACCCACTTTTCCGTTGGGTTTCAAGAGTAATTTCATTTAAACTTGCCGTGTTGTTACTCGTACCACAGATTACCTGCCACAGACTACGTATTATTAGGCAAAGCTATGTACATTCAACTGTAAAAATATGGGTGTAGCCAACTTATTCAAAAAATATGTCCCATAGTTCTTAATTCGCTGACATAAGAGCTATGGGACATATTTTTGAGATGATTTGTGCACCGATATTTTTACAGTTGACTATACCTATATTTGAAGGGTACACGGAAAAAACATGTCTATTCACTTTATTAACATTTTGAGTAATCGCGATTTTAGAATTTGGAGCAATGTCAGAATGTAATATGTTAATTCCATGACCAAGCTTTACGAAACCGGAGTTTCGTAACCAATTGCGAATGCCAAAAAAAAGTTGTGTTACATATATGTATTATACAGTAGTAGCCAAAAATATAACTAATAGTCGATTAAGAGCTCTACATTTTGAAATAAATTAGATTATTAGATTATAGAAAAACAAAAATGCGATGACTGCCCAATAATTAACATTGTGTAATTCATTCGTAGTCATAAATGTATTTCCTAATATGTATATGTACTTAGATAAGTAAGATAAGTTAGATTTTATCTGTATGAATACATGTTATTTTAGTTTATATCCTACTGGGTTCTGTAACATGGGAAATCCTAGCTCAACACCCATAGGCGTGTATCTATTTCTATAACCTACAGCCTGCAGTTTTGCACCTGCACTGCGTGTGCTATCAAAATCTCTGCTGACTTTTCTTGATCTAACTCTATTTGGAAAAGTATTGCAGGGTGCCAGATACTTTTGGAGCGTTGTTTCACCCGCTACTATTAATGCTTACTGTGTGTGTGTGTGTTTATTTGTCCATAAATCTCGTAAACGGAACGTGTAGTGGGCGCACTTCCAGTAGCGCTCTTATTTATTTAAATTATGCTGTAAGGTACAGCGGGGCCATTCCGACTGCGGGGAAATTTCAACTAATCTAGAGTGCCAGATGGGTTCCCCTCATCTGGCATAATATTCTTTGTCAGAAATACATTTCGCATAACATGTATCGCAGAAACACTTTTAGTCGAATGATAATTTTGCATAACTATTACTTGGCATTACTATTTACTACGCATACAATACATTTTGCAGCATATCATTCAGCAGAAGATTACTGTTGCCGACTTTCGTTTCGATGTGGCGCGCGCACAGCTCTTGTGAGCAAGGACCCCGCTAAGGATAAGGGCGAGCCTTGCTCATATGCATATCTGTCGCCAGTTTTCCCTTAGTCGCCTTACGACACCCACGGGACGAGATGGGGTGGTGCTATTCTTTTCTGATGCCGGCACCACACGGCACCCGACTTTCGTTTAGCATAATTTTATGTACCATAATCATCCTGCAGCATACTCTTATTATGGCATAATGATTTATTCTGCTAGCAGAATAGTGGGTTAAGTTAAGTAAGAACTGCGACCCCAACAAAATTGGACGTGTGCCAGAAAATAAGGTAAGGTTAGGTTAGAATTGCGACCTCCTACAAAAACGAATGGCTGCCAGAAAAATAGGTTAGGTTATCTTAGAGCTACGAACTCCTACAAAAACGAATGGCTGTCAGAAAAATACGTTAGGTTAGGTTAGAGCTGCGACGTCCTACAAAAACGAATTGCTGTCAAAAAAATAGGTTAGGTTAGGCTAGAGCTGCGACCTCCTGCAAAAACGAATGGCTGTCAGAAAAATAGGTTAGGTTAGAGCTGCGACCTCCTACAAAAACGAACGGCTATCAGAAAAGTATTATCAACTGCCATAAAAACAGATTATGTTAGAGCATACTAGGTACTGCAGCACATTGGTAAGTCAATTAAAATCATTTATAACATCACCTTTTAAACTTGATAGTTTTATGCCAGCAAAATAGTATGCAATACATTTATCTGCGAAATCAATATTCGTGTAAAATACTATTATGATCATCAACAGTATGCCAAAATATGGTTTTGGATTATAAAACTCCGCGAAGTGATTGTATGCTAAATGATACTATGCGAAAGGTAATTCTGCCAAACTACATTTCTGAGAAGTAACATTATGCAATACAAAAATATGTCAAAAAACTTTCTGCAACACATTAGTAAACCGTGCCAGATATGTCCAGATAGCGAAAAAGATGTGTTGTGTGTGACTCGAGTTAATAATGTAAAACATGGAAGAAGATATTTCGATTAATTTTAATTTTTAACAAGCAGAAACGTCTGCGAACGATGCCATTAAGCTTAGAATAAATTTAAAAGTGGAAAAATTACTGACTTGAACTCCAATCCAGAGGCCGTGAGTTCAAGTCTCACCCAAGACAGTAATTTTTCCACTTTTAAATTTATTCTAAGCAATATTTCGATTAGTTGTAATTTCCCCGCAGTCGAAATTGTCCTCCTGTACCTTACCCAAACTACTACGAGAATATATGCGCCATCTATCAGGGACATGATCTGAGGCTATCGTACGACAAGTTTTTGCAAAAGTTCCGTGTGTGACTTTTGGCAGAGGCTTATGCTCAGCTCGGCTTTGTTGTTGGATTGGATGTGTATGTAACAAATGTAACAATACATTACGAACTTAGTGCGAGCTATTGTTAGATTGAGATGTAAAGAAAAGTTACTCTAAGACCAAACTTAAATTACTTTCTATGAAAAGATTTTAATATGTATTTCGTTTTAACAAAAGTTTATTCGAATTTTCAGAAGAATAGGATTCCTCGTGTTGGCTCGTTGAATTGACTTCAGAGTGATGCTTTTGAATGATAAATATTTAATTGCGTTCATTTACACTTGATTTGTAATGTTTTATTGTTAATTTTTTTCGGCTTATTATTAACCGGGTAACTAAAATATTAAACAGGAACTTTCATTGGGCATATAATAATAAAATTTGGCTGTGCATTAATATTTTAGCACTAAAAAATATATATTAGCCTCAAATATAAGCATCAAATTATTAAAAAAACTGGCGGCAAAATCAAGCCACCCAAAAAAATTATAGGGAACTTAAAGTGATAGGCTGGCGACTAAAATAATAAATTGGCAACTAATATTGTAAAGCGATCATAAAATTTAGTTGTCATCTAGTTGTTCACACCTAAGTAATCAACTATAGTCATAACTGAGCATGTCCTTTCAGCTAGGTAGTATTTTAACACGAAAGCAGTTAAATTTAATGAATTTTGGTCACTTTTTACACAAAACACCTCAAATTAATTTACCAATACGTAATGGTCAGTATACTTACAGTCGAAATTTCTAATCATGAAACGCCTACTGGCCATTATACCATTAGATCTTTAAATTTTTAATTACTAATTTCAGTTGTTACCACTGTGTTCTGCTAGAGTCAACAGATAGGTGCGACGACGAGCAAAGCGAGGAGGAGCGTGTTAGGTTGACCGTGTAATGACCAAACAAAATATTTTAAAAGAACTTCATTTTTGAATTAATAGATAGCCGTTTTCTTTTTAAAATGTGCTTCATAAATGGTCTCCAATATAATAATTCAATTGCCAAATAAATACTTGGTACCTGCCTAAAAATAATAAAAAGCTGTAACGGCATTAAAATACAACTCATATTGATATATTTTAAGGCTCCGTTTTTGTTGCCAAACTATTAATTTTAGTACCCATTTAAATTTTTTTAAACTACCCAAATTCGATTAATTAGTTGACCGGTTAAATACGTGCCATTTTTTTCCCGCATTGATGTGGGGAAAAAATAGGTTTAACCCTCGTGCCTTGAAACCCTCGCAGCAATTTTGGATTCTTTCGCCTGCTATTAGGGTTCCGTACCTACCCAAAAGGAAAAAACGGGACTTTATTACTAAGACTCCACTGTCCGTCTGTCCGTCTGTCTGTTTGTCACCAGGCTGTATCTAATGAACCGTGATAGACAGTTGAAATTTTTACAGATGTACTTCTGTTGCCGCTATAACAACAAATACTAAAAAGTACGGTGGGCGAGTCCGACTCGCACTCGTCCGGTATTTTATTCAATATACATATTTTATTTTTTATAGTAAAAATGGTTCATATATATTATTTTGAAAATGGAACGCGGCTTTCCCGGTTCCATTATGATGTGCTCCAGATTTCCATGCGCTCGATGGGATGCAATTTTGAATTCGGAATCATTTTCACATTTCATTCCAGCTTTCAATACCGCTTTTAGACGTCTTGCAACTTATCGATATGCGCAATGTATTTAAATGCTATTGTAAAATCGGCCGTTAAAATGTGGTCTAACGAGAGTGAATTGCAGGTTTTAGAATTTTACTAAATGGAACCAGACCTATGGAACGGAAAAGATGTGAAACATACAGATTAAACAATAGATCGATGGCAAAAAGCGGAAATGTACTTAGGTAGCAAGTAACCGCCAATATGCAACCATTCGAACTTTAACATACGTCAATTAATAGATCTAGAAACGATATGAATTAGATGTGTCTGTGTCAAAAGTGACGTTTTTGTTTGCAGAAACGTCACATTTGACACTGATATATCAAATCCTCCAATCCAAATATCGTTTCTATATCTATTAACTGATGTATCATAAAGTTTGAATCGGGCCGTATGTGCATAGTAACCGTCCATGTCCTCCTTCTCCATGGCTTAGTTTTTTTTTTATTATATACGGATTAAATAATTATACCTTACAGTATAGTGTGACTTAAAATAAAATAATAGAAATTAAATAAAATGGAACTAAAAAATGTCCACACTACATTGTTGCCATATAGCATTTTACGTCAAAAATGTGACAGTTACGTAATAAGTGGCGCCCTCGTTTATTTTCTACAATTTCTTGTCGGGTCTTGTTATATTATATGTAATATATGTTTAGTATTTATGTATGTAGCATGTATTTTATTTTATAATATTACTTATGTATTTTATTTACTTTTGGACGTTTTGGTTAGTTTACTTTTAAAATGTTACTGTGCATTCCGTAAGTTTGTCTATCTAATTTGAATTCTCCCCTCATCTACTCGAAGGTTAGCTGGAAGAGATCCCTTACAGGGATAAGTTCGCCTTTGTACCTTTATTTCTGTAAATATTATGTAAACCTGTGTTGTGTACAATAAAGTGATTACTACTACTACTACTACTACTACTATAGCTAGAGTTAGACCAAGAGAAGTCTGCAGCGATTTTAGTAGCCCACGCAGTCCAACTGTTATTTATACGTCATAATTTCATTGAAGTTTGACGTTTAAAATAACACTTGCACTGCGTGGGCTATCAAAATCGCTGCAGACTTTTCTTGGTCTAACTCTAGCAGCAAAAAGGCGAATGGCAGGAACAGTTTCTACGTCCACCGTGGCGGGCATCCGCGGTTTCAATTTTCCATTATGTTTCTTCTTTAGGTACAATCCGTAGAAAATGGATTCGGAAATTAGGTCAATTATTTTCTCTCTCATATTATTCAAAACACGTGAAATAACGATTTAAAAAAGAATACTAAAAATTGCTACCTAAAGATTATGATAGGATTAAACGAACTTACCTGAAGTGAAGTTCAATCCTGTACGGCTACCACCAGTTTTGACATTGACATAACGCTCACGTTTACGTAACTTACTTTCTATGCATCTCGCTCGTACTCGCATATGCGAGCAATAGTGGAAGCGAGATGTACTGAAAGTAAATTACGTAGACGTGAGCGTTATGTCAATGTTAAAACTGATGGTAGAGGCTCGGATTATATGAAGTATTTGGTCCTGAATAATTAACAATGTAGTACATCTCGCTCGCTTGCCATTTAACGCGAATTTAGAGCCGCCATAAAAGAAAAAATCACCAACTGTCAAGATGACACTTCATATAGTTTAGAGCATACATACACTGATTGGGAAGTAACCATGAATTCATGGTTACTCGAGGAGGGTGGGGGTACCCCTTATTCAGGACCAAATGCTTCATATAATCAGGATTGAACTTCACTTCAGGTAAGTTCGTTTAATCCTATCATTATATTTGCATTTGGTCCTGAATAATTAACAATGTAGATGTTTAGAGAAGAGAATTAAATAATTTGTCAAAACCAAATATCTCAAAAAACTACCCAAAAAACAAGCACTTGTATTTTTGGCAAGAATGTATATATATTTTATATATCTATCATGGATACCTATCTCTATATATCAGCAAGGGTAAACTAAACATAAGTTGCCATGAGAAATCTTAAAGTAGATCAATGTTTCAAATTCCCCCTCCTATAATATGAGAATTATCAACAATAAAATTAGAGTCTGAACTTATCATGCTATTTTAATAGGTAAATACTTTGAGAATCAGAGATTTACTGTGTACAAAATTTTGAACATGTAAAGCTACCTAATAAATATCTAACAAAAGTAGCAGACTAGTTATCTGGAGCATCCCTTCGTTATAAAACATTATATTCACTGGTGAGACCTGCCCTTATGATCTTTACCTTAACCAATGTGAGACATGATAATTCCATTATGTAAAGAAAATATAGAAATATTATTACTCCCTCTTTTAGTACTAAGTAGCATCTAAGTAATGTACCTATATTATGGTATATAAATATAAAGCCTCCATAAAAGAAGGAAGACATGTGAATTGTTACTATTTACCTTATACTTTCTTGTTACTTGTCTAAGATACGTAAGACAAGGTTTTAAGATATTATGATGCCATATTTTTCTCTAATATTGTATTCGTTTATTCCAATAAGTACGTATTTCATTTCCTTCCTTTTATTTATTTATTCATAAACAAATGTGTCTGAATAGTCATATTTCTTTATCTCAGGTCTTCAAAGAGTATTGCTATTCTAAATAAACATAAAAAGAATTGTACTATTTGTTGAAATAAGAAGTATCTAGGCCTGTAATCTTAGTTTCAAAATCTCAAGTTGATTTATTATTTGTGTCATACACCCTCAAATTTAAATAGATTCGCATTGCTTCTCGTGCATGCAATTAAGCGTAATTTATTGCATGTCCATATTCTAAAATCCATGACATGTTTGGAGTTGTTTCAACTAAATATAGTAAATTTGTTACTACATGGTGACTTAACACTAGATAGTTTATGTTGGAAGGGATTTAAGTATCCTTATTTAAAAAGTTGTTAAGTAACCACTTAACTAAGCTAACTAAGTAGTCACTTCCTAACTATGCTAAAAGGGGTATTACAATTTATAAATTATTGTATTTATAAATTGTAATATAGTTTGGATCTAGTCCTTATAAAGGCTGTTAAATACCATTCTCTTGTACACTAGTATATGTGTGTGATATACACTGCCAAGTCACTTATTTATTTTATTGTATTAGTGCAGGTTACAGAATAAAAATGGTAGGCCATTCTTAAGCCTTAAAAGGGTTCAGCACATATTATAAATGCTTAGCATAGACATTAATCCAGATACATTTTTCCAACAGCATCCAGAATATTGTTATTATTTGTAAACAGTAAGTAGATACTTAATTAGCATACAATTTTGTTTAATGCCGCTAGCGGGCTTGTTAATGACAGAATATCACTGTTTATATTAGAATATGCTTGTGTTATTTATGTTATAGTATGTACATGAAACAGGACCACGTCCATGACTGTGCTAATGCTAGTGTGCTAATGTCATTTTTTATTTATTTTTATAATACAAAACGATTCACAAATGATCATCCCACGGATGACATGTTTTTCACATCATTCACATGTAATCCATTTTATTATCGAATAGTAGATACTCTTGCTCGTCCCACGGACGAAAGGCTTTTTGCCATGCAATAAGCATTACATTATAGTTAAAGTGAGTTGAAAAAGATCTGACCATCGTTCCACGAACGAAGCACAATGTCGCCACGCGACATGTGAATATTTGCAAGCCAATATTTCAAACAATGTTGCTATGCAATAAGCATTATATTATAGTTAAAGTGAGTTGAAAAAGATCTGACCTTCATTCCACGAACGAAGCACAATGTCGCCACGCGACATGTGAATATTTGCAAGCCAATATTTCAAACCATGTCCCACGGACCTATGTCCATCTTCTCTATGTATAGAATGAAGCACAATATGTCGCCACTCGACATCTGTTATATCTTTAAGCCAACACCTCCAACAATGTCCCACGGACATAGACAAACTCGTCACACGAGTATGTATAAAAACTTGGCAAAAACTTTGTATAGGTACTCTATAATAAAGTGAGGTTAAGTACACGACTATTGTATTAGACCTCCAAGTTTCCCCACGGGAACACTTTTAGCACCTTATAGTTGCAAAAATTTGGAAAATGAAGACTACTTTTGTTTACCAGCTGAACACAAATGCTGATTAAATCATCCGTAAAGATGTACAAGGCTGTACATTGTGATGATGCGATATTTACAAATTTCACTTTCCATGTACACATTGCACTGCATATCGTCTTTTTTAGGTATAACTGCATGGGAAAAACTAGTAATTACTCGATAAAACTTAATTTACTAACAGTATGCGACAGATGCGTGAGGCGCGCGCAAAATATATGAAGTGTCATCTTGACAGTTGGTGATTTTTTCTTTTATGGCGGCTCTAAATTCGCGTTAAATGGCAAGCGAGCGAGATGTACTACATTGTTAATTATTCAGGACCAAATGCAAATATAATTAAGAATTTAAGTGGGGTAAAGCCATTTGCTGTAATAGTTTTTTACTTTATTACATTTTTACGAACCATAAACAGGTGCACCTCTCTCGCTCTCACATAAGGTGGTATATACAAGTCTCTTTCTAATTTACAATATTTGGAAGCTGACGAGCGTATTGTGCAGTATTTACGAGGTTTGCTCGGTAAGGGTCTCCCCAGATATATCGACGCGCATTGGCAAAATCCGATTGGAAAAAGCTTTATGTCCGCGCAATAAGAACGAAAAAGCCGTCGACGCGTCGGCGGGCGCCGGCCGATGCCAGCCGAGCCGAACGAAGGCTTTTTCGCTCTTATTGCGCGGACATAAAGCTTTTTCCTATCGGATTTTGCCGATTCCACGTTGACATATGTGGGGGAACCCTAAAAGGGCAGTGTGATTGCAATTGCTTAGGTACTGAAAGCGAGCTATACACAGGGCTTATGTATACAGAGCATATACAGGTGACTAAAAAATAACTGCATTACCCTCTCTGGATATTGACATTATGGAAAATATTTTTACATTATTGTAAGTATATTAACCATAGCTGCCCCTACGTTTGACTTTTTTCGATTCTTTGATTATGGTCAAAATTAGTTGCGAAACACAGATTTCATATTCATATTCATATTAAAATAATTGAATATTCGAAAAATCAAACATAGATAGATATAGTCAACAAATTGTGTCAAAATATTTTCAATAATGTTAGTCAAAGTCAAAATCAAATATACTTTATTCAAGTAGGCAGTAGCAAAAAGCACTTATGAACGTTTTACATCTATGTTATCTTAAGCTAATTAGCAATTTAATATCCACACAGGAAAATGAGGACCACGTTTGTATGAAAAGGCGCTTTCGCGCGGGCCCTCCACTTTCTTCTTAAGCCATGGGAATAGTTTGGTTGTAAATAGGCCGGAAATTATGGCCACTGTTTTCCAGCTCACCATAAAAGGAGTAACCATTTGGTTTTAACTTGAGAATATAAGACCGTTTATAACTGTGCATCTTACGGCCTCAGAAGACACGAGGAAGGCAAACATTACTCGTTCCTAATATTATCTAATAATTCAACACACAAGGGGATGGCACGCTTAGAGTGAAACGAGCTTTACCATAAGGTAAGGTAAAGTGTCGTTCTATGGAACTTGCTAACTATGTAAACAAACCGCCATATTGAAAAATAGGGAATATTAGGCAAAGCTCTGCGTAGGTGGCACAACTAGGGTTGCCAGATGGTCGGGATTTGGCGGGATTTTCCCGATTTCTAACATGTGTTCCCGATTCCCGACAAAGTGTAAACTGTCCCGAAAAACAGCTTCACGTTTTAAATCAATAATTTCAAGCTCCGAACTGTCGTCGAGTGACCGAGCTGACGTAGTGCCAATAATGTAAAATATCGTTGTTTTTAATACAATTAATTTAATTTGAATGTTTTTTTTTTCCCAACTTATGTCCCAAAATCCCGAAAATTTTCTATTGTTTCCCGATAATAGCGCCTTTCGATCTGGCAACCCTAGGCACAACTAGCACATACAGTTATCAAACATCAATGACACATCATGCGTCACTACGTCAATCACATGGACTACCGTGAAACACGATCATCGAAAGTTCGGTTTCTGCCTCTCTATCACTCTTGGTATATTCGAGCGATAAAGAGGCAGATAACTAAGTTTACCGGTAGGCCCTTGTTAACTAACCACCTTGATGCATCAATGTCATATTTTATTGTGTGTGAAAACTTGTCAAAAAACAGTTTAAGGCGCAGTATGTATAAGTTAGTCTATGAATTTACTTGAGTCGGTAGTGCTGCATTCTGGCAGCAGAACATTGCAGTAATATCCCCTATTGTCACTGAATAACGATTTCAGATTTCAATATGGCTGTTTGTTTACATAGTTAGCAAGTTCTATAGAATGACACTTTAGCTATGTATACTCATACATTACACTTGGTCAGTAGATAAGTTTTTGGCAAAATTTTCGTTTTTGGTACAAGCTTTTATCGCTGACTGCACTTTTCATTCCACAGGCAACTACTACTCATGGAGACAATTCTAAAAACCCCAAACACAAGGTTGCTTTGTCTTATCACAGAGTTCCTGTTCACGCCAAATCAACGAGAATCCATGGCTCAATGTAATTAAAAGTATAAATAAGTAAAGTCATTCAAGTCATTCATTCATTCACTACGAATGGATATAGGTTAAGTCCATTGCATCAGCCCTGTTCGATTTAAATCCTCGTCGCGAGCGCACGCACCTCGGGTGCGCCGGTGGCGGCCGGTCGGTCATGCCGGGTCAATTTGCAGCGAGTCCGGAATTCTGTGTACCCGCGCCATGTATAACAAAAGGCCAACCAGATATTGGTATCATTTTGCTTAGACATTTAGGCCGCGGCGGCCTCAGTTACTAAGTCAGTAGTTTACGGTTAGAATAAATATAGAAATAAGTACGCAATCAGTGTGGTAAACGAAATACGTAATAGTTCAGTAAATTCAGTGCCTTTCAATATCGACGTCACGTGTCCCGAACCCTGAGCGGGTTCCATCCTCATCACAGCCGCTAGGGCAGCGACTGTACGTCCGGCAGCTGGCAGGAGAGCTGGCGTCGTCGGCGGAGGGCGGCGACAGCACGCACGACGGCCGGTAGCTGGTCGTCGTAGCCACGTGTCTCCAGGTCAAGAGTATACGGAAGGTTAAGTACTAGATCATAGGGAAGATAGCTAGAGCAGCTCCTAAGTACATGTGTACTTGCGCGCCAGGGAAGCGCCAAGGACCATTGGTGGCCCATGCTTAGAGTAATAGAGACGAGAGAGAAAGAGAGTAGCTGCCGCAGCTGCCTTTGTGGTCATCATTTTGGTGGCTCATTCGGGGATCTAGGATTGCCCGCCTTTGTACGATTCAGTTCCTATGGTCACCTCCTGTCTCCATCATCAGATCAGCTCGATGGTACGATAATATTGCATTGTCACCCGACTTACACACGTATGCAAATTATCAGTTTCACGGAAACCGGGAAGTGGGTCAATTTTAAATTGCAAGATGCTCTTCGGAGGTCGCAAAAATATCTGACACGATTTTATTTGTAGAGCCATAAGAGCGTGTCACATATTTTTGCGGCCTTCGAAGAGTAACAAACTGCCTACATACAATGCCAGTTAAGTAAAAACTTGTAAAAACCCTTCGCGCTTAAATTTTTTAAAGCAAGATACCGAGATACGTGCCCATTCAAGTAGCCCACTTCTGTTCATTACCTACAGCTACAGCCTAACTGTGAGGCTCGACAGAGCGCCGAGGCGAGTAATAATTTATGAATATTCACGGAAATTATCCAAATAATTCACATTTCACGGTTGTCCCGGCGATAGCTCGCGTAACGACGTGTCCGACAAAGATTTTACCACTTAGCTTACTCGTACCAACGTTTAGTGGTTTAGTTTAGAATGTTCGTATCATTTACCCATAGATCTACAATGACGAATTATTTTAAGTGTGCATAAGGTTATAGTATGAATTTACTCAAATGATTTAAAAATTTTAACGCCTAATCTGTTAAACAATAGCCATTCGGCTCGATTCGGAAAATGAATTAGATTTCTACTAGACTTCAACAAGTTACGATACGGATAATTTAAAGATATTTGTAAGATAGATATGTCAAATTTGACGTTTCCGCGATTCTGGAGGTCCTCTTGAACGATTTCGACAAGTTATGACTTAGATATCCAAGTCACATCTAGTCGATATCTAATGTAGATCTAGTTGATCTCTAAATCGTCTCAAGATCTTGTAATTATCTCGAAATCCGAATAGGCCTGATTGTTTCTTTTGTGCGAGCAGTGGGCTCCCGTGTAGAGCGCGTGCCATAGCAACAATGTCGCTTAAAAAGCGCCTGTATCGTAGTGATTTTTAAGGTTCAAATATATATATACTTACATGTAAAATGTTCTGGTAATGTAGAACGATCGACGTCAATGTTGAGACCCCACCCCGCCTACATAGGCGAGACTTAAATTTGAACCTTAAACCCACCACGATACAGCAGCTTTTTACAAGGCATTATTGCTATGGCACGCGCTCTACACGGGAGCCCACCGCTCACACAAAAGAAACAATAGCTTTTATTTAACAGATTAAGGTCTGAGGCGTAAAAATCACTTGAGAAAATTCATACTATAAGCCATCACATATTATTATTGCATTGTCATAGGATATAAGGAAGTATGCCAAATTTCAGATCCATCAAATACCGGGAAGTGACAAATTTAAGTTACAAGATTTGAAGCACATATTATACACACCTATATTTATATATAAAGAATAGAATATAGGCGGTGAAGCTAAATAAAAGTGTGTAACTAACACTAGCGATAAACTGTGACAATTTAAAAAGTGTTGCGGTAGATATCTAGACCGTTTCCGCTGAGAACTATTCCTCGCCTCCGTTCAGAATTATTCCGATACGGATACACACATGATATAAATACATATACCGTAAAATGGGGTGAGTAGGGATTGCGAGGAGAGTCGGGTTATGAATGGGGAGAGAAGGGGTGACAGGAGGGTGAGATGGTTTTTAAAGGCTACTGCTACCTAACTAATGTAATCCTATTACAAATTGAGCTATTCATAATAAAAAAAACGATTCAACAACGTTTCAAAATCACCTTTTGTATGAAATCCCATCTCACCTCAACTACGAGGGACTACGGGGTGAGGAGGGATTTGTGTTTATCGTTAAAGTTATGATATGGAACTACCTAAAATCACAAAAAAAAACTAAAATAAAAACGGCCGGAACATTTATTAATAAAATTAAGTTCGCATAAAATGTAAAAATAAAATGTTATCGAGGTTTGAATGTCAGTTTTGTCCCTACTCACCCCATTTTACGGTACCGGGTTTTTCCTGTAACAGAAGCGGTATCATGGTCGCAATTTTATCATCTGTCATGCCATGTGTCACTTTCACACTTACATATTTGTTAGAACGTGACAAGCATGGTGACAAATGATAAAGAACCGACAATCTTAGCCGTAAAGGAGCAATAAATTAAACTGTAGGCTCAGTTGAAATGTTTAGTTCTTTAGGTGACCGGTAGGGGCACTGAACAATTACTCCATACATTTTCCTTAACGTTCTTACTATCGAATGTCATTTACGGAACTCACAGTAGGGTTAAGATGGCCGGCTCTTTATCATTTGTCACCATACCTGTCACGTCACAAGTACGTAATAAGTCAAATAACTGACATCATTTATATATCGTTTCGATGTCAAGCCCGCTTGACAAGCGGCTATAGGGTAAGGTGTGGAAAGACTATCACGGGGTGAGACTATTACTTGATATATATCGACCGGGATATGGACCGTGATTACCTTTTGTATTGTTTTCGAACTCCCGATATTTCGACGTATAAGTCTAGTGAAACTAATCGTGAATCATTCAAAACTGTAAGACTATTACTTAAATGGAATCCTCATATTGTTAGTCTTGCCCCGAGCAAAATAAACTATGTTAGTCTTATACCACCTCACATTATAGATATTATACTGAAAAACAATATTTTACTGTGAAAACTAGTTTTAACACATTCAGGGCCAAGAACCCGACTGTCGGGTACACTGTTCGTAGCGACTACGCGCTACGCACGGCGAAACCGTGGATACGCGCTACGAGCGTAACCCGTAGCAGTTATTTACTTACTTACTTACTTACTGCTGATGGCTCGATTCGGAAAATGAATTAGATTTCTACTAGACTTCAACAAGTTACGATACGGATATAAATGTAAAGATATTTGTAAGATAGATATGTCAAATTTGACGTTTCCGCGATTCTGGAGGTCCTCTTGAACGATTTCGGCAAGTTATGACTTAGATATCCAAGTCACATCTAGTCGATATCTAATGTAGATCTAGTTGATCCCTAAATCATCTCAAGATCTTGTGTTTATCTCGAAAGCCGAATAGGCCTGTGTGTTAATGGGATTTCTCAGTCAGAAGTCAGAATCAAAAGTTATTTTAACAAAGTGCTTTGTTTAAGTGCATTTTCGATTACTTTTTCAGAAAATAATATTTACAAACATTGTTTTAAGAAAACTGCACGTAAATTAACTTTAGTAATAAAATCATAATTGTGTTTGTGATTGAATGCATTCTGATATTGCTCGTAAGATTTCTTCAATTATAAATCGTGGAATTTATAATAAAAATGTACAACAAAAACTTTATTTTTTACCTACTTCGTTTCAAGTAAGTTGTGTAACTTAAGCTTAGAATAAATTTAAAAGTGGAAAAATTACTGTCTTGGCTGAGACTTGAACTCACGGCCTCTGGATCGATACTCCAGCGCTCTGCCATCTGAGCCACCAAGACCTCATCCATAGCCAGCAAATCTTTCCACCATACACTATTTAGTTTTTTGTGTAACTTGTGTTACATATAAAGTGTTTATTGTTTTTTAAATGCTATTTCTTTTACAAAACAGTACAAAGTACAAACAGCAACATTGTAGATCGGTCGACCTTATTACAAAAGGCGTAAGGTCCACCGATGGACAGTTAACAGTGTGGGTGATGGTACATGGTTTTGTAAAAGAAATAGCATGTAAATTATAACGTTTATTTTTTACCTAGTTTCAAGAGTATTTGGAAGATGTCACCCCCAATACTATTATTTTTGGTATTGGTGGCAACTTGTGAACGTAAGTACCTGCCTATTCATAACATTCTGTACCATTTGATGTAGGTACTTATGCAGGGTGTTTGGTCCATCGTTTGCCAAATTAAAACGGCGGATAAGCGGGGTAGTTTGCTATCTAATCACGCCCTTTAAAAAACTTTTGGGCCCACGAGTATTTTTTTTGCCTTTTTTTTTTGGAAAATCTTCAGGGCCGACTCGTTTAAACTTAAATTAAAAAAAAAGTAAGTGGTGGAGAGATGCAACGTTTATTGCGTCGTGATGTCTAACGTTGAACGGCTTTATCAAAGTCAAAATTACTGTAAATTACAACATTTAACCTGTAGTTTTTTTTTATTAACCCTCAAATGTTTTACAGCATGTAAAAATTTACACCAAGGTCAACTTTGATTTTCAATAAAAAAAAACAAAACGAGACCACGTTCTTGAAATCACTTTACTAAATTCTGTGTTCTGTCCTCTTTCTAATGACGTACAATAATCTCAAAAAAAAAATCATTTTTTCCTGATTTTTTGTAACGGACGCAACAGGAAACCGACATGCAGATTTAATTATTAACAAGCAGAAACGTCTGCGAACGATGCTATTAAGCTTAGAATAAAATTAAAAGTGGAATAATTAATGTCTTGGGTGAGACTTGAACTCACGGATCGATACTCCTTAATAACTTGTACTAGAATGTAGTGAAGTGCACATTTTTACAAAACACTGCGCACTGGACGATCAGGGAGCACCTTGACAACGCTTTCCCAAATTCGTGGATTGCCAGAGGCTGCCCTTTTCCATGGCCTCCACGCTTCCCTAACTTAACTCCGTTGGACTTTTACATCTGGGAACGGGGGCAAAGGAACGGAGGTAGAATCGCGAGAAGATTTGTCCCAACGGATATTGGCGGCATTCGTCGTTATCAAAATAGAAATTTGATTGCGAACGACTACAGTGGAGATAAGAAACAGATGCTACGCATGCATTCTCAACGAAGATCAATTTAAGGTAATGAGAAAATGTTAATTAAATAGAAAAGTTGGAAATTTAAAGAGTTTTTTTTCTTAACCTGCGTGTCGGTGTTATGGTGGAAAGATTGGCTGGCTATGGATGAGGTCTTGGTTGCACAGATGGCTCTGCCACACACTGCCTCTGGAGTATCGATCCAAAGGCCGTGAGTTCAAGTCTCACCCAAGACATTAATTATTCTACTTTTAATTTTATTCTAAGCTTAATAGCATCGTTCGCAGCTGGCAATAAGCGCTGGTGGCCTAGCGGTAAGAGCGTGCAACTTTCAATCCAGAGGTCGCGCGTTCAAATCCCGGCTCGTACCAATGAATTTTTCGGAACTTACGTACGAAATATCATTTGATATTTACCAGTTGCTTTTCGGTGAAGGAAAACATCGTGAGGAAACCGGACTAATGCCAATTAGGCCTAGTTTCCCCTCTGGGTTGGAAGGTCAGATGGCAGTCGCTTTCGTAAAAACTAGTGCCTACGTCAATTCTTGGGATTAGTTGTCAAGCGGACCCCAGGCTCCCATGAGTCGTGGCAAAAATGCCGGGATAACGCGAGGAACGAGGAATAGCATCGTTCGCAGACGTTTCTGCTTGTTAATAATTAAATCTGCATGTCGGTTTTCTGTTGCGTCCGTTACAAAAAATGAAGTTTTTGAAAGGTTTTTTTGGGATTATTGTACATCATTAGAAAGAGGACAGAACACAGAATTTTGTAAAGTCATTTCAAGAACGTGGTCTCGTTTTGTTTGTTTTTAATTGAAAATCAAAGTTGACCTTGGTGTAAATTTTTTCATGTTGTAAAACATTTGAGGGTTAATAAAAAAAAAAACTACAGGTTAAATGTCAGTAATTTTGACTTTGATAAAGCCGTTTAACGTTAGACATCACGACGCAATAAACGTTGCATGTCTCCACCACTTACTTTTTTTTAATTTAAGTTTAAACGAGTCGGTCCTGAAGATTTTTCAAAAAAAAAAAAAATGCAAAGAAAAAAAAATTTAATGGGCGTGATTAGATAGCAAACTACCCCACTTATCCGCCGTTTTAATTTGGCAAACGATGGACCAAACACCCTGTATACTATATAATGTCGTTATCTATGAAAAGGGAACTTATTGTCGATGGCGCGTACGCCATTATTAACGATGCTCCGATATAAATGCAATGCCGGGCGATGCTGTGCGTCGTAAGCGCCATCGACAATAAGGTCCCTTTTCATATACAATGTCCCATATATTTATAGATATAGACAAAAATATCTATATTAGAGAATAAAAACACTGGTTATAATGGTTAAAACATTTAAACTCCTCGTACAGCTTATAGTTGAATTTATTGCTCGTATGGCATAATCAGAATCAGAAATGTATTGATAAAACTATTGTATATTACGAAAATTAGATATATGAAATATTTAAAAAATACAAACTGTTAATTTAAATTTTGTATACAACTTTAATATTTCTGAATTTCATAACGGTTGTACAATACATCATGCTTTATATCGACATCACCTTATAAAATATGTGTCCTCGCACTATTGAGACGTCAGCACATAATTTCTCCCGTGAAACCGGGCTTTGTACATAGGTAAGACAGGTTAAATTACACTGCAACAAAATATATATAATATACAACGGCGAACTTATCCCCATTAGGGATCTCTTCCAGTCAACCTTTGAGCAACTCAGAGTAAATGGGTTGTCCTATAATAATTGATTTAGGCACCTGCCGCGATAGCAGAGGACGCTGGTTCGATTCCAGCCTGAGGTACTGGAGGCCTTGGTCACTTTTTCTTAGTATATGACATTTATTTCAGTTAATAATTGACTTGTTTCTCATCTGTCTTCAGTGTTTCATCAAGCAACTTGCCCACCGGTATCAGGACCTGAATGCGGACTGAGTGGCTACAGGAAATCTGATAATGAACAGGTAGTGGAAGCTGTACGAGCCCAATTTCAAAGAAAAACCGCAAATCGATGTACAGTTTAGCCATATGGCACACGCATAGGTGAAGACAAAATTTCTTTAAAAAAATTGCCTTGGGACTGTGCCGAGTATTTTCTTTTTGTATATGATTTTTTTTTTCTGAAACCTATCGTGTGTGGTATTATACGAAAGGGCTTTTTGAGGAGTCTCTAAAATATGCTACATCATTACATTTCACCCATTTTTTAAAATGAAAACAAATATAGGTATCGATAAGTAAGATATTGCACACCTACTACCCAATTATTTAGGGGCACAAACGATTTCTATTTATATGAATGTGACGAGAAAAGTGCTTGATTCGATTGTAAGATTGTGACGTTACCGATCAAATCAGGAGGTGCGGATGCGAAATTGACAGGTTTGGGGGCAAGTTGTTTATTTCAAGAGCTCGGTTGTCGCCATAAATCTAAAATTGGTGATTCAATTTTTACGAATGCGACTGCCATCTGACCTTCCAACCCAGAGGGTAAACTAGACATTATTGGGATACTGGATTAAGGTACTGTTACACATGCTCTAAAATAGCATGCTAAAAAGCGTGCTATTGAGTATGCTCAATACGAGCATGCTTATGAGCAGTTTACATTTGCTAGCAATACGCATGCTAGTTTTAAGTATGCTCCTGAATAAGCATACTCAAAGCAAACACTCCAAATACACATGATATTTTATAGCGTGCTCTCTCGCTCTCTGTCAGTTCAAACAAAGCTATGGACAATCAAACAGCTATCCGTATGGAGCTGAATAAGATCATCCTTTTGCTGGCGATGCAATGCATCCAGAAACTTATATCAGCTCGGCAAAAAAAGAAAAGAAAGAGAAAGATTTGGGTCCGTGATTGGATATCTAGAAGACAGGACTTTGGTGCAATTGCTCAATTGCTTACAGAAATGCGAGAAGAAGATGCTGCGGGTTATAAAAACTATTTGCGGATGCTACCGCATCAATTTGACTTTTTACTATCTCAAGTTGCAAACGCTATACAGAAACAAGATACACACATGCGAAATGCTATCCCAGCTAAAGTGAAGTTGGAAGTGACATTAAGATATTTAGCAACTGGAGATTCTTTACATACATTGGAAGCACTTTACAGGGTTGGAAGATCTACTATATCGATATTTCTACCTGAAGTATGTGAAGCAATATACACTGATCGATACTAGCATGCTCAATAAGCAAACCTGTTCACACGCGCTAAAAGCACGCCCCCCTCCACCCGCGCTGCAGGTAGCATGCCCAAAAATCGCACGACCGTTGATTTTTGAGCAAACGCAAAACGAGCATGCTCATTATTAGCAATGTTTCGACACACATGCTACTAAGTAGCAATTGCTCAATAGTGGCATGCTTTCGTGCTAGAAATCAGCATGTGTAACAGTAGCTTTAGTCCGGTTTTCTCACGATGTTTTCCTTCACCGAAAAGCGACTGGTAAATATCAAATGATATTTCGTACTAAGTTCCGAAAAACTCATTGGTACGAGCCGGGGTTTGAACCCGCGACCTCCGGATTGAAAGTCACACGCTCTTACTACTAGGCCACCAGCGCTTCTTGAGAAATTAATCACATTGTACGAAATATTTTCCCGTCTGGGCTGGCCTTATTTGTATTTTGAGCCAAAATCACTGTTTCTAGAGTTAGACCAAGAAAACTCTGCAGCGATTTTGATAGCCCACGCAGTGCAAGTGTTATTTATACGTCATAATTTTATAGAAATTCAATTGACGTTTAAAATAACACACACTGCAACTTTTCTTGGTCAACTCTATGTTATCACCAACTTGTTACTCTAGCTGTAAGTTTTACTAACAAATAAAACAAAATAATAGTTATTTGTACAACAAGAGATCAAAGTTTGATATTTCTTCGAGTGCTTATTTTGAGTCCCGTGCAAGCGAAAGATTCTATAATAGATTCACGAGCGTAGCGAGTGAATCTAATTTAGAGTCTTGAGCGTAGTAAGGGATTCAAATACGCACGAGATGTAAATAACTTTGATCTCGTGTAGTACACAAAATTTTTCACCCTAAGCAGTGATAACATACCTAGAGGGACAGAGATAATAGAACCCAAGTATATCGAACTTGTATTAGACCCTGCATGTTGAAATGACATTTGACAATAAAGGTCACTTGAATGACATTTTGTCTCACTCTGTGAGCAAAATGCGATTTTGCTCACTCAATTTGTCTCACCCAGTGAGCAAAATGCGATTTTGCTCACTGAGTGAGACAAATGACACTGTGAGCAAAATCGCATTTTGCTCACTGTTTTTAAGAAGCAAAGTACTCTTGTTCGAGCTGCTGAGGTGAAAAATATTTTGTAATTACAATATGTTTATCCAATATCCAATAGGTACTATAAAATTGCACAATTTTCGAAATACCAAGTAACATTTGTAAAATAAGTTAACAAATTACTTAAAGAAACATTTTAACTGATCGCGCAACAGTAGCGCCCCTAGCGATGAATTCTTGCGATATTCTCTTATACAAACTTTTTTGAAAATATCGATATGAACAGCACTGGCCAAACTGTGGTATCATTTGTGCACATTGACTTGTCAATATAGTTCGCGAGTTTCTGGAGGCAACTATATGTACAAAGCCCGGTTTCACGGGAGAAATTATGTGCTGACGTCTCAATAGTGCGAGGACACATATTTTATAAGTCGATATCGATATAAAGCACGATGTATTGTATGAAATTCAGAAATATTAAAGTTGTATACAAAATTTAAATTAACTGTTTGTATTTTTTTTATATTTCATATAGGTATCTAATTTTCGTAATATACAATAGTTTTATCAATCAGAATCAGAAATGTAGATTCTGATTAGGCCATATTTATTTTTAATATCTGATTATGCCATACGAGCAAAAAATTAAACTGTAAGCTGTACGAGGAGTTTAAATGTTTTAGCAACATTTTAACCAGTTTTTTTATTCTCTAATACTAATAGATATTTTTGTCTATATCTATAAATATATGGGGCATTATATATGAAAAGGGACCTTACGGCAAGGCATCGTTAATAATGGCGTATGCGCCATCGACAATAGGTCCCTTTTCATAGATAACGACATATATAGTATATACGAACCTACATAAAATGGTACAGAATGTTATTAATAGGCAGGTACTTACGTTCACAAGTTGCCATCAATACCAAAAATAATAATATTGTAGGTGTCATCATTCAAATACTCTTGAAACTAGGTAAAAAATAAAGTGTTATACTTTCCATGCTATTTCTTTTACAAAACCATGTACCATCGCATCGCCCACACTGTTAACCAAGGAATCGGGGTCACAACATGGTATAATAATATACTCCGTCTGGTACTGTCTTCCGACCACGTGACTGACACAAGCCTACGTCATCATGCGACAGCGCTATATAATAGTATGCAATAGCGCTATACAAAGTGGCGATGTTATTGTGACGTAGGCTTGTGTCACTCTGGGAAGAGAAGATCATGTTTTATTAGACTATGAACCAAACCGTAAGTGCTCGACAGCTCCCTTACAAAACTGCAGATGGCGCGTCGTTACGTGCTCCTGCGCAGGCAGGAGGCAGGAAAAGATCCAGTGTGAGGTGACAGCTCGTTAGTTCGACCATAAACTCCTAGATGGCGGTGTATGTGCAGGAATGGTACGCAGGGTAAACAAGTTTTTATATTGATCGAATCAATCTTCGTAATGATTATTATATTACCCCGCACAAACACATTAATCTGTCAATGTTAGGGCTCCCGCCGGACTTGTCACTATTTCCGCGCCGCCATATCGCAGATCTTGCACATTCACTGTGGATAACTTGTTGCAAATGTATACAATGCTACGTCAAATCCAAAGATTCCATTTTACGGCACCAGATTGCCGAATATTGATAAGGAAACACTTGTGCACAGTCCGGCAATAAAACTACAAACGTTAAAATGTCTCAGGAGAAATTCTTTTCACTTTTTCACTATTAAAACAGGCCAAATACGCGGACCCCGTAGTACCTGTTAGGGTAGTTCTACCCTCCATCCTCGATCTTTTCATTATGATACCATGGTATAATAATGTACTCCGCCTGGTACTCTCTTCCCGTCTTTTCTAGGTCACCTAACTGACACAAGCCTACGTCATCATGCGACAGCGCTATATATAGCGGCCATGTTATTGTGACGTAGGCCTGTGTCACTCTGGGAAGAGAAGACTATGTATGATACCACACACGAAAGTTTTCTAAAAAAAATTGCATAAAAAAAAATACTCAGGACTCCCCTCCTAAGAGATTTTTCTTTGGAACTGCGGGTCAAAAATTTTGTTTTGACCTAGTATGCGTGTGCCAAACGACTAAACTCCGTACTAGCACATGATTGGCGCGACAGTATCTCGCGGCGAGATAGACTACCCGTTCCTCTTTTGTTAACATAGTTAGAAAAAGACGGGTAGTGTACGAGTATCTCGCCGCGAGATACTGTCGCGCCAATCATGTGCTTGGCCTACTGCTCGCGCTTATATGTCTCGTTATAGACGCGTTTTGTTAGAGAGTGAACCTTCTGTACCTAGTACTATTATTTATTCTGTGGCATGGTTGCCAAAATGAAGTTTCACAGTTATTAACGGCCTCCTAGCCTAGTCGGTAGTGACCCTGCCTATGAAGCAGGAGGTCCCGGGTTCGAATCCTGGTAAGGGCATTAATTTGTGTGTTCATCACAAATATTTGTTCCTGAGTTATGGATGTTTTCTATGTGTATAAGTATTTATATATATTATATTTATATACAGGGTGGAAAGGCACGACGATCCTTCCCGGAAGTATTAGGTCGTTTAAGTGATACAGAGACTATTGGTAATGGTAAGAATCGTTAATTGAGTAAAAAATAAAAATTGCAAAAATACTACTTTTTAACTGTGGTGATAACCCTATAGCATGTGCACATGACGGCTAGATTAAGGATCTCCGTCGGGAAAGCTCGGGACTTTACACTTTTTTCCGATCGTTGACAGTATCGCAATGATGTATGAATGACGCATAAATGTCAAATAAATCAAATGCATGCAAAAATATTACAAACAATTTTATTACTTTCTTAGATAATTACTTTTTTCCAATATTTAATACTATCTTCTTTTCACATACGGTGTTCAAATGTACCTCCGTGTATTACAACGCCGCCGCAGCCCGTACCCGAGTATGTCTATGCACATGCGATATAGTGTATGCTCTTCGTCATTTATCCTCCGCAGAAAGCACCAATTAGCCTTTGTCTCATTTCGTCCGCAGTTTCACATTCCGTTTGGTTTGGTACACCATATCTTTTACACAGCCCCACAAATTTAAATAGCCACGAGCATCTAACATTTTTATTTGAAGAATATGACATTCAATAAGTATAGTTCAATGAAAATTTAATTTCAAACATCAGACGTCTTGTCTATTTCCTACCACGCAAGAAGGTTTGTTAGTTTGGTATTGAAGAAGTATTTATTCTTGATTTATTCTTAGTATTTCATTTTTGCAAGTTCATTTGGTGCAACTAACACAACCTACATGTAATTTTTTATTATTTTAAATAGTTTCCAATTATTCGAAAATAATTTTGTGAAACGTGTTAAGAAACTAAAACCTTTTTATCAGTCAAGGAAACCAGAGATATTTATAAGACGATTGCGTACTTTTGAGTGGTTGTCAATGTCACCATTTGAACTGTCGTTGTAAACAATGTTGTGGTTAGTATTATTAATATTAAGGAATAACATAACTATTTCATTCAAGTATTGAACAAGTGGAACCACTAAGAAAGCGAAAATCCTGCAATGATTCTTACCGTGCTGTAAGCAGACCTAAAAATGGTTAGATGGCAACAAATTAGCATAATTTCCTGTCGAATACTGATTGTTTACAAGTAAGTTCATTGACCCTGTCACCTGTTAGGGTTAGAACAAAGTAGTTTTTTGCGTGGATGTTTAAGAGGTCATAATTTAGAAACGGTTGCCCATATTAACATAGTTTCTATGGAGAAAATATAGAGCTTAGGCTAAACTATCTCCCATTTCCGGAAAGGATCGTCGTGCCTTTCCACCCTGTATATCGTCGTCTAGTACCCACAACACCAGCCTTATTAAGCTTACTGTGGGCCTAGGTCGATCTGTGTAAAATTGTCCTATAATATTTATTTATTTTATTTATTAAATGTTTGTAACGTCCACCTTTTTGTCTGCACAGTTAATCAAAAATAAGGCTTTCAGGCGAAAAAGTATTGACCCAGACAGGCCATGGCACATATTAAATCCCGAAGAGTTATGGTAAGTTGTGTACTTTTTAGGGTTCCGTAGCCAAATGGCAAAAAACGGAACCCTTATGGATTCGTCATGTATGTCTGATATCTGTCTGTCCGTCCGTATATCACAGTCACTTTTTTCCGAAACTATAAGAACTATACTGATGTTAAAACTTGGTAAGTAGATGTATTCTGAGAACCGCATTAAGATTTTCACACGAAAATAGAAAAAAAAAACAATAAAATTTGGAGGTTCCCCATACTTAGAACTGAAACTCAAAAATGTTTTTTCCGTCAAACCCTAAGTGTGGGTATCTGGATAGGTCTTCAAATATGATAATTATTCAGTTTTCTAATATATATTTTTTTCTAAACTGAATAGTTTGCGCGAGAGACACTTCCAAAGTGGTAAAATGTGTCCCCCCCCCCCCTGTAACTTCTAAAATAAGAGAATGATAAAACTAAAAAAAATATATGATGTACATTACCATGCAAACGTCCACCGAAAATTGGTTTGAACGAGATCTACTAAGTAGTTTTTTTAAATACGTCATAAATCGTAAACCGCAATTTTATTATGTTACTTGCTGCTACGGAACCCTTCATGGGCGAGTCCGACTCACACTTGGCCGCTTTTTATTATTTGCCACAGTACCTTATCTGACGCGGTGGTCGGTAATGAAGGTACGTTGTGATCTAGTAGAAGGACTCTAAATTAGTTTATACCAATGCTGGAATGATATCCCTGCATCTGTAAGACGGCTCAAAAATAAGTAAACTTTTACACCACTAGCTTTACCACACGACTGCCTTAGCAGTGTCAAATTACTGACAAATCTGGGAGACCGAGCTATGCTAGGAAAACATATACCTAAAAACTCAAAAATACGCGTTGTTATAAGAGATAAGACCTAGCTAGATCGCTTTTTCAACCCTGAAAACCGCTAAATAGCAAATTTCATCGAAATCGTTAGAGCCGTTTCCAAGATCCCTGAAATATAGGTACCTACCTTTATGCAAACAAGAATTGCTCGTTTAAAGGTATTACATTATTCACGGTTTAGTGCTTTTTACACGACTGCCCAAAAAAAAAGAGTGTCAGGCCTATTCGGATTTCGAGATAATCACAAGATCTTGAGACGATTTAGAGATCAACTAGATCTACATTAGATATCGAATAGATGTGACTTGGATATCTCAAGTCATAACTTGTCGAAATCGTTCAAGAGGACCTCCAGAATCGCGGAAACGTCAAATTTGACATATCTATCTTACAAATATCTTTAAATGGGGTTGGCCGGTGGAAGTTTTTAGCAGATGGCGCCATCATAGCTTGCCCCGTCAATCCCTAGAATTGTGTAAAATTTTTGTTTTTTTAATACCCTGGATGCCAGCTCTTTAAGCCAAATCTCATAGAAAAAGGGGCAAGCTATGATGGCGCCATCTTAGGCAAACCTTTGACAGTTGCCAACCCCATTATCCGTATCGTAACTTGTTGAAGTCTTAGAAATCTAATTCATTTTCCGAATCGAGCCGTTTTTACTACAAGTATTCTCTATTACCTACTTAAAAACAGCCATCAGAGCCTCTACCATCAGTTTTAACATTGACATAACGCTCACGTCTACGTAATTTACTTTCTGTACATCTCGCTTGCACTATTGCTCGCATATGCCAGTACGAGCGAGATGCATAGAAAGTAAGTTACGTAGACGTGAGCGTATATGTCAATGTCAAAACTGATGGTAGACGTATAGCACGGATGTGAAAAGTTTAATTATATTATAAGTTACAAAATAAATATTTTTCATTTTCATTCGCTAACGTCTGCGTATAGATCTTACTTTCTATACACTTCGCTCACACTAATATACGAGTAGATAGGTAGGATAGGTTCGTTAGGTTGCTTCAGATGCCCGGAGGGCAAACTGTCCAGAAATAACTACTCGGGGCCCCGTCGACTCAAGGAACGAGACAATTTCACGTTTCACGATATGCCTAGGATATTCATGATCGGCCTGATTTTACGATCAACCCCCGACGGGGTCCCTTTGTTTCCCATAAAGTTTTAAGTCATAATATATTGTTTGTCATATTATCGTTAGTCATAAAACTGAAACCGTTAACTTTTCTGGATTTTCGTAAGGTTATTCTATAGATAGGTTAGGTTAGGTTAGGTTTGTTTTATGGCAATCCTTTTGGTTTTGCTCAGAAAAGTTACGCGTTTCTGAGCAAAACCAATTATGACTAACGAAAATTCGGACAAACAATACATTATGACTTAAAACTATTTGGGAAACAATAGAGGCCGCCGACATATTAATTTCGTTTTAGAGCCCACTTGCACCATCCGACTAACGCGGGGTTAAGCGTTAAGTTAATCAATCAATCTAATAACCTAATGTCAAATTGTACTAGTAACCATGGCAACTCCAGGTTTAACCGGTTATCCCCGGGTTAGTAGAATGGTGCAAGTGGGCCTTAGAGCAATATCAAATCTGAAACAAGTTGTAAATCCTAATATCGCTCCTAGGCAAACTAGAGTATAGAAATGTCGCTCGAAATGGTTAAGAGGATAGTGGAAATTTAACCGCTTTTCCATACAAACGTAGTCCCCTTTTTCCTCCTTGGGCACCTATATATAGGCAAGGCAAGTTACTTTTTTTTATTATTATGTGTATCCCCGTTTTGAAACTCTCGGGTCTTTCGAGCGCAGTCATTTATAAGGCGTGCGTGAGGATATAGATCCAACACGTAGAGGGCGTTTGGAGAGATTTGATGTTATTAGGTGGCCATAGGAACTATGTGATAAAACAACGAAACTTAATTGTGTTGGGGTTTTTAGAATTTTCTCGATGAGTATTAGTTGCCTGTGGAAAGAAAAGTACAGTCAGCGATAAAAGCTTGTACCAAAAATGAAATTTTTGCCATAAACTTATTTTACTTTTATTTTGGTATTGTTATTGTTTCTATTTTTTGTCAGCATGAGTGTATTGTGGCAAGCGAATAAATGTTTTATCTCTCTATCTATATATAAATAAATACCTACCTAGGCTATATTTTAAAACAATTTCATATATATTGACCATAGCTATACCTCTTCGTTTGACTTTTTCCGATTATTTTATTATTATTTAAAGAGTTAGGAGCGTAAAACAAATTATACGATTTTGCTATGCTCCTAACTATAATATAATAGTTAAAAATTCGTAAAAAAAATCAAACGTAATAGGGGGATACATCATCATAATCATCATCTCAGCCATAAGACGTCCATTGCTGAACATAGGCCTCCCCCTTGGACCTCCATTCGTACCGGTTGGAAGCGACCCGCATCCAGCGTCCTCCGGCGGCCTTAACAAGGTCGTCTGTCCATCTTGTGGGTGGACAGTTGGACACATCAAATTGTGTCGGAATATTTGCAATAATATAATTATCCAGAGAGGAAAATAGGAACTACGTGTATATAGAAGGGGTGTTTCGGGACGATCGTCCACTTTTATCTTAAGAGCCCATCAACGTGCACACTAGCGCCCCTGCTAAATAATCGTGATTATTCAAATTTAACGAAAGATATTAATAAAAGAGGGCCGCTACATACTGTATTGTGTATTTAAGTACTTTTTGAATACATCAAACTAGTTTTTATGTTGCTGGTTTCGTCGATCTAGGAACTCAAAACAAAAACGGCCATTTTAACTTTGGACGCGTAGATTGACGAATCCAGCAACATAAAAACTAGTTTGATGTATTCAAAAGGTACTTAAATACAAAATACAGTACGTAGCGGCCCCCTTTTTTGATACCTTTTGTTAAATTTAACTGATCACGATTATTTAGCAGTGGCGCTAGTGTGCACGTTGATGGGCTCTTAACATTTACTGCCAGCGACCCGCTAAGCGGGTTTTCTGTTCGTAGGTGCTTTTCGCTACATACGGTTTTTCCTGTGTCATCGGCTATGGGCCCGATTCGGATTTTGAAATAGACATCTATTAGATATCTTTTAGACATCACCAAGATACGATAACGATATGTTTAAGATCTACCCTAAATAAAATTTGACATTTGCGCAATTCTGGAGATACTCTTGAACGATTTCCACAGGATATGACTTAGAGATCCAATTCACATCTAATAGATATCTTAATACTCTATCTAACGTAAAAGTGACATTGGTTGCCCGAATTGCGCAGCAAAAGAGAACTAGTTGATATCTAAACTATAACGTATCTAGAATGGATCTAGTACCTACGTGTCGTCTCTTGTGAATATCTTGAAGTTCGAATACGGCAGCATGCTCGACTGGCACTGAATGTTAACTAATAATAATTGTATTTCAGGCACCTGAAGCCTACTACCACGCCGCCGCGAATATACTGGAACAAGACCAACGAGCGATGTGATTACATTAGATTCCGTTGTATGAAGGCACACAGGTCAGTACCTACAACTAAACTATCGGGCCAATTCGAACGATATAATTATAAATGATGTCAGTCGGTTATCATTCGCGAATTTTCCGTATTTTATAAGCGCGAGTGAGACGCACGCGCGCATGATAACTAAGGCCCTCAGCACACGAGGCGTAGGCGTGAGCGTAGCGTAAGCGTGGCGTAATACGCGCGTAGAACGAGAGCGCTACGAGCACGAACAAGTTCAAACAAGTCGGCACACGAAGCGTAGTCGTAGCGTAGCGTATGAGATCTACATTTGTCGTCATTACGACAGGCGTAAGCGTGAAGAATCGACTCCACACTCGCGTTCGCGGCTTCGCGCAAGATTGTGGAGCGGGCTTTACGCGACGCTTGGTGCCCAGTACGGGTATGATGGTCGTTCATCGTTCGGTCGTCTTGTATCTGTATTTTTTTAAATTATTATTAAGTAGTTTTTTTTTATGTAATTCGACATTAAAAGTCCATATACATCTGTAAGTAATTATAATACGTTAATTAAGTTAGTTTGCATTGGTAGTTGCAGTTAGTTGTATTTTATAAAATTGTTAATGTATTGTTATTATTTTTGCTTGTAAGTATGTAAATTCAATGTTGACGTGTAAAAGTGCCCTTGTGGCCTATTTGCTGAATAAATGTTTAAATTGAAGTTGAAGTTCTTGTCTACGTGACAGCGTGATAAAACGGTGTCCGTCACTTTCTATCCCACGGTGTTAAAAAGTGACAGTTATTTTATCACGTGGATAAAGATGGATAAAGCCATCCATTATACGCCGGCTGAACTCTCCACCTCTCGTTACACGCCACGCTTACGCGACGCTCATTTGTAAGTATTTACCTACTCACTTTTATTCTAATTGTGTTGACAATCCTTATTGGAGCCATAATATTATTTCATTATTATTGTTATTATTTTACTTTACTTTGACGATCATGATAGAAATCTTTATATTTTTGACATCAATGCAAACTTATTATGTAATTGTCTTTCATGAAATAAATCATCTAATCATCTAATCTAATCTAATCACGCCACGCTCACGTGACGTTCACGCCACGCTCACGCCTATGCCTCGTGTGCTGAAGGCCTAACTGACATCATTCAGATACCGTTTTGATCCGTACCAAACATCCCGTAGCCCTTTCCGACCGGTTCGATATAATCCTGCAAACTACTTTTATAAAATCCTGTCCGCAAGCAGATCGTTTTTTCGAGCTCAAACCTATTCCGATCAAAACTGCAGATATTAGCGACACGTTTGAGTACTAAATACCGTAGGTCAATCGCATCAGTCGGTCGCAAGACAGTATTGAAGATGGTGGCGTATTTTGGTGTGAGTAGTGACACACGTAAGTTCATAATTTCGTATAATTTTATCAAGGTTGCTATTTAATACTTAATTATTACAGTAAAAGAGTTAACTGAGTTTATTTAAGGTAAGTACCCCTATTAACGACCCCATTAAAATTGGCATTCATTACCGCGGTATGTATAAAATAGCGTTTAATAAGAAAGCTTATTAACTTTCTTTGAATCTAAGAACACAGAAATAAAGCCTTATCTTTTGACTGTCGAATAAGTATAACACTACTAAGAAAACATCACGCAAAAAAGTCGAAAATCGTAAACTAGCGCATAAGGAGCGCAAGATTTGGTTGCTCCATACTAACACGCAACACCTCAAGTAAGTAAACGAGTATTCTATTTAGTGATTAGCGTAATAATGGTAAATATTATGAAAAGACTAAGACTTGAGATTGATTCTTAGTTATTATCTTTATGATTCCCAAATACTTTATTTGCGATATTTGCTCGCCAATAGGAAAAAAATAGGAAATTAAAAACATCGGTGTTAGGTTCCATTTTCTTTGAGTGACACCTAATTTCGAGGTATACCTCGGTAATAACGGAAACGGTATTTTAGATTCGAGCGATCTTATATTCATATATAAATGCACATTTCCTTGACTTTTGATGTTATTGAAATATTTAACCACCTATAAAGCTAAAGAGCTATTAACGTGGTATGAAATCTATGCAAGAACTCTTAATTTCGGTTACAATTTTAGACACCTTCTCAGACGTTTTCTTAGAAACCCTTATATGAGAAACTCGTTCAAGTATTCATATAAAAACAGAAGTATGGATATAAAGTTAATTTTAACCATTGTTTTGTAATATTTGGAATCATCTATATTGATTGTATTAAAAAAATACGAGATAACTATTTATTTTTATTAGTCGTAAATGCGTTTTTAAATTATTTGAATTGAACCGTTTAACGATGGTTAGAAAAGACATCACTCGGTAATAAGCTGTATGAGAACCTAATACAGACCCAAAACTTTAATGTAGGTACCGTTGCACACAATATTGTTTCAAAGGCAGCAAACATAAAAGGATATATGTAATTATAAATAAAGTCAAAGTAAATATTGGTTTTTAGATCTTTGCCTAGAAGTTAGCATTTTTTTTATACAACACTTGGCTATTGTGATCATATTATAGACAAAGGAATCATATAGGATTATATAGACGTGCTGGAGTAGAAAAATAAATTTTATGTTATTTTAATAACAAAATAGACACACAAACATACAACATTAACTTACACAGATCTTGTATATTTATATTGTGTAGAATAGAATTGTGATAGCTTAAACTTTTTGGCGCAACTTGCCCTCAATGTCCGGTTGAAATAATTAAGTACCTATTTATTTAACGTAGAGAGGTAATAAATTAAACAAGAATTTCGACAGCATCACACTTGCTCGTAAAGGGTAACCCACGATGTTATTAGCGTTAAAGGAACCAACTATTTTTAATTTAAATTCATTTTAAGTCTTATAATATGAAAAGCGTACTGTACTGAATACCTATACCATTTTTTATTCATTATTGTCAAATAAATATTATTTATCATAATTATGGAACTAAAAATGTGACGGGTTATCCACCCTCGTAAAAAGGAACCCACATCCGCGGTATTTGGGTAACAGTGGTCCATTACCACGGTAATAGGCGATTTCGACATGTTAGTTTTGATAATTATTTTTTCCTTTATAAGTTTCTAAGACAAGGCTAGAAACTAAAATAATATAAACTGTAATTAACAAACTAACATAAAAAAATATGTCTTGGTTCATACACCGCCGGTTTATGCTTAATTTTTGGCTCTTTTTGGAAAACTTGCTTAACCCCCTCGTTAATAGGGGTACTTACCTTAGCACAAATTAGAGTAAAAATATGTTATTTAGGGAAAACTACACGCTCGTAAAAAATAAGTGCACGAATATGTGGGTTCGGCCGTAGCCCGTTAATCAATTGTCATAACTATTTGCAAGTTTGTGCGTATCCGGCTTTTGCGCAAAACATAAAATCACAATAGATAGCATATATGTTTGATCATTTTATAATATATTCCATTTCTTAGGTTTGTATTTTTAAGACGTCTATTAGGAGCCACACAAATCCTTTGAATTTTGTGTTATGGTGATATAGGTATCAAATATTGAAAAATTTCACGACTACCTTATTCCCCTTATTTGCTTTTGGAATTGTTTGCCGCTATGAAAGCCAAGAATCAGACGATGTTATAGCTTTGCTACGTCTGGTTGTGGTGTATAAAACCCGTCCAGTAGAGTTAAAAAATTCTGCCGGGAAGCTAAAACCAAGTTTGGCTGTGATATTATGTCACTGGGGTTAGGTCCAGCTGTTGGTCTATACTCAATCTTTTCTCGAAGTGTATTCCATAGTTTCTTTACAACTATATTACTTGCTGTAAAACTCAACAATAGCAGATAACACAGCACGGGTAAAGTAATGGTGAATCGAATTCCTGACAAATCGAGTTTGACATTCAACGAGGACAATGCTATGTGACGTGGAGAGAGTCGGCTGATGATGACAGATTCAGTAATATTCTAGTTAAGTGAAAAGACAGTATATTATGTTCCCCGACTTCTAACTGTTCAAGTGTTCAGGCACAATCAATATTAGGGTTGTGAAGACATGAGAGAAAACGATTCAATCAAAACGTTGATGTTACAGCTCCATGAAATATGATGAGGGAGCGTAGAATGTATCACCACAATAGTCGGGTAAATAATGAACGCTTTATTGGTAAACTGTTGGCCTTATATACTAGTTACATCCTTTGTTTGAGTTCAATCATGTGGAAAATCGCAATGAATCATATTAATATTAATTGTATTTTATTGTGTCGTCTCGAGTTACATTGGAATGCCAATTATTATTGAAGCGTGAAAAAGAATTATAATTTATCTATTTGTCAGCTGATCAGCTGTGATCAGATGTGTGGCCTCACTACAACTCTCTCCTTTTTTTTTGAGACAAAAATAGTACATTTACAGAACTATTTTTGGTTTACAAGTATATTATGTACTTAATTCTATGGTATACATTGGTTCTTAAAATTATATCTTGGGGCATGGACCTAGAATACTACGGACGTAGTTTTGCTAAGACAAAAACTGTGATTCCATCATCCACCAATTTCCTAGTATTTACGCGTGACACACACACATTGACAGTTATCTCAATGCCCTCATCCACCAATTTGCCGTCAGACGGATCGAAACGTCAGTGAAGTAAATTTGTCCAAGAAAAATGTAAAATATGCCGGCATGCGTAGTTAAATCCTGCAAGAATTGTACCGATCGAAAGAAAAAAATTGACGGAATAACTTTTCGTAGCTAATTTTATCAATTGTCACGGTATAGTACATAAAATCTCCATATTTCATTGTTAATAAATGCGAAACAAGAGTGTGACCAGTAAGTTGAATAGGGTAATTTCCCGAAAGTAGGGTAATTGATGCCCTTCTTATTAAATCATTATGTATATAAGAGATCATTTAGGATATTTAGGTAAATAGCTAAATTATTGATTTTGCATTTCAAACTAGGTCGGTATGGGAATTTCCCGATAATAAGGAGATTAAAGACATTTACATGAATAATGTTTGATAGTTAACGTTTATTTGTTATGTAAGGTACTCATGGTGCTCGACGCGGTCCCAGTCCAGTACATGTCATCTTGAAACTGAAGTCATTGTCAATAGAGGTGACAGCAAGGTGTCATCTATTGGGCATTAACATGTCGAGCACTAGTACATTTACCTTATATTTATTTTTTGTTTTAACCAGATATGTTACAAGTTAAATATCATTAGGTATTGAAAATAATATTTGCACAAAGTAATTGTGCAACAATGCGCATTTTCAAGACCTATAAAATCAGTTAGGTACACACTTTTTTATTGTCTAACGTAAAACTGTCCTATTTTAATATTTCAAAAAAAAGGACGATATTGAAAATAATTGTTTCACCATTAGGGGAGAATTTGTGTAACATGGTATCACTCGTCTACACGCACACTTTCAAACCGTCCGCCATTGCAGTGTCACAGTTTGTCTTAAGTGACATTCCCTCTGTCAAATATATAACTCTATGTCTTGGGGTATCGGAATATAATAAAAATCTTAATGCTATCTGGATACATGATTTGTTTATATACTTATTTTTAACATTACATTTTTAAGTTATTGAATGCATTGTTGCACTAACATGTGTTTATTTTTACCTACACGGTTAGTATGATGTTTATATGTTATGCGTCATAGGACACTCTTTTACTTATGGTTCCTTATTAGGATGGTGGTATGTGCTCAGATGTTAGGTTTTCTGTTACATTGTTTTCTTGGATTTATTTATTCACTTTCTTACATTCAGGTGGAGCTGTCCTATTATTAATTATGTTGTTTTATTTATACATGGTAGGGTTTTGTTCGTTTTTTATGCACAAGATATTCTTTTCCTGAAACTAATATTTTAACATTTTCACCTTGATCTTGAATTACTGTATATGGTCCCGTATACACTGGGTCCATTTTATCTCTATTTTCCTTTTTCACTAATACTTAATCTCCTATTCTATATTTTATGGGATTGGTTTTTACATCATAATTAGTTTTTCTTGATAACTTTGACTTAATTAAATTATTTCTAGCATCCTCTTGGGATTTTTGTAATCTATACTTAAGTTCTATGGGATAAGAGTTAAAATTATAAATTGGGTCTATTTGCCCTAAAATATTATTTGGTCATTGACATAATTTACCAAACACCAATTCGTATGGTGTATATTTAGTTGACGAATGTATCGTCGTATTATAAGAGAAACACCAATATTGCAACCACTCCGACCACTCGTGAGCCTGATTGTCCGTTTGTATTCTAAGGAATGCTCCTAATGATTTATGTGAATTTTCTAAGGAACCAAGGCTTTCGTGATGGTAAGCGGTTGATTGCAATTGGTTGATACTTAAAATTTTACAAACACCCTGCATGGTTGATGAAATAAATTCACTTCCTCGATCTGTCGCAATTTCGCGCGGAATACCATAGCGTAATATGAAGTTATTTACAAAAGCTCGCGCAACCGTGTCTGTCTCCTTATTTGGAATCGGGTATGCCTCTATGTACTTGGTAAGCTCACATTGTAATGTTAAAATGTCACTGTATCCATTAGAATCCTTAGTTAAAGGCCCTACCAAATCCAAATATATTTTATCAAACGCGGATTTTGCCGTGGAAGTAATGCATAAGGGTTGTTTTATATATTTGTGAAATTTTTGAGTTTGACATTTATCACAACGCTTTACGAACTGGAGGATATCGTTATCCATTCCCGGCCAATAATAATAACGTTTAATGTTGTTTGTCATTCTACTTATGCCTGCATGGCCGCTCGTAGGTAATATATGGAAATCGTTTATTATGACACGCCTGTCATCCTTATTATTTATTTTTCTGACACCTTTTATAATACATAATCGGGGTCCGGACCCTGTATTTTGCGTATGCATATATTGTGCTAGCTCCTTGATAATAATTGCGGTGTCAGTGTTATGTAATATGCATACTTCTTTTATCTGTTGCGTCTCGCAAAATGAACCTAACTCCCTCGCGAGGAAAGCTCGTTCCGTACGCGATTGAGCGTTAGGCCTGAGACACAATGTCAGTAAGGATGGCGAATAAACGATTTCATTATTTTGACTGGTAATGTAGTCGGGTTGTTCTAGTGTCTTGTAATAGTCGCGTGTGCTAAAACTTAACTCAGGCATATTATTGGGTTTCTTAAGAATTTCCACCATTTTTGGGTGATCAGTCCAATCACAGTGGTTATCCCTGGCAAGGTCGCCATGAAATATGATGAGGGAGCGTAGAATGTATCACCACAATAGTCGGATAAATAATGAACGCTTTATTGGTAAACTGTTGGCCTTATATACAAGTTACATCCTTTGTTTGAGTTCAATCATGTGGAAAATCGCAATGAATCATATTAATATTAATTGTATTTTATTGTGTCGTCTCGAGTTACATTGGAATGCCAATTATTATTGAAGCGTGAAAAAGAATTATAATTTATCTATTTGTCAGCTGATCAGCTGTGATCAGATGTGTGGCCTCACTACATCCAGAATTAGTTATAAACTATATTAAACACAAGTCTTTAACTTGTGAATGAATCAATATTTTATGAGAACTTTTTCAAGGATTTCCATAATTATGATGTAGGTAATTGAATTGAGATTACTTTATAATTGTTGATTATTCTTTTCAATCATAATCTATAATTATGTAAAATTAAAGACTTATTATTATACTAGTGTATTATTGTGTAAAATGTTGCGTTTTTTGCATATTATTTTACAAATCCAAAAGAATTTGCACGTTCGTGCATTTACAGATAATTCCTGAACGTCACTTTCGTGCATGGGATTTTTTTTTATGATGAAGGGTCGTTGGATTTTTTTAATCATTTTTACGTGTATTTTATAACAAATGAAAACGGTTCACATGCATTTTTCATGAGTTTTGCAAAATATTTTTCCCGTAAAGGGGTAGAGACTGTATTGTGATAGGTAACCAATACTTTTTAGGGTTCCGTACCTCAAAACGAAAAAACAGAACCCTTATAGGATCACTCGTGCGTCTGTCTGTCAGTCTGTCTGTCTATCTGTCCGTCTGACACAGCTTATTTTTTCGAAACTACTAGACCAATTAAGTTAAAATTTAGTACACATGTGTAAGTTTGTGACCCAAAGACATGTAACGTAAACAAATGAATTTTAAACATGGGGGCCACTTTTGGGGGGTAAATGAGAAAATTAAAAAACAAGTTTTTCATTACTATATTGTGTTACATAATTATGTAATGAATGAGCTCATTATGAGAATGTCAAATATTTTTTTATATAATTTTAAAATAAACAGTTTAAAAGTTATTCAAGAAAATATGCAAAAAATGACCATTCCCCCTGAGGTCCGAAACTACTGGGTCAAAAAATACACAAAATAGCTTTTACCTATTATAAATGACAGGAAAACCTATTAGAAATGTGTGTGAAAGCGTGAGTCAAACTTAATTAGGTACTTAGTTTTTGATCCGATCCCCACGGGTTTTTTAAAGACTGACTAACGTTACACATAAAAAATATATTGTTAATAAATTTTTGGCAAAAAATTCAGTTTCGGTACAAGGTTTTATCGCTGACTGTACTTTTCTTACGACAGACAACTAATACTCATCGAGACAATTCTAAAAACCCCTAACACAATTAGGTTGCGTTGTTTCATCACAGAGTTCCTATGGCCACCTCCTGTCTCCATCATCAGATCAGTTCGACAGTACCATATTATTGTATTGTCATCAGAACTACATACAGCTGCAAATTTTCATGACGCTACGATCCTTGGAAGATGGTTAAATTAGTTACCTTAGATTCCATTACATAGTTAGTTACATACAGGTCGACCTAATAAAAGCTTGTTAAAAATTGTTTAATTTTCGACGACCGGTCTGGCCTAGTGGGTAGTGACCCTGCCTGTGAAGCCGATGGTCCTGGGTTCAAATTCCGTTAAGGCCATTAATTTGTGTGATGAACACAGATATTTGTTCCTGAGTCATGGGTGTTTTCTATGTATTTAAGTATTTATAAATATGTATATATTATATATATCGTTGCCTAAGTAGCCACAACACAAGCCTTATTGAGCTTACCGTGGGACTTAGTCAATTTTTGTAATAATATTTATTTATTTATTAATGTACGGAACCCTTAGAATGCGAGTCCGACTCGCACTTGGCCGTTTTTTTATTAAAGTCAATCTTTTCTATTTATAGGACAGGTGCGATCTGCGCTCGCACCATAGACTACCAATACCATAGCTTCGTTGACTACTGCGCTTTGGAATTCCACAATTGTGTCGCCAGATTTGACGGTAAGTAAATGATTACTAAGGATATTTGGTACTATCCGGTATCCGGCCTATCCGGCCATTATTTTAATATCCGGCCGGATACCGGATAGTGTTCTACTATCCGGCCGGCTGCCGGATAGTCATTTGGCTTGATTTCGGAGTAACCAAATTGGACTTAAGAAACAGTCACGGTCATAATCGTACTTGTTTATTATTCTAAATCAATTTAAACATTCCTCTCACTTGCACGTGCACTCATTTCGAACCTAGAAAAAGAGTCCGCGCGAACGTTCACTACGAAACAGGTTAAAACCTGCACACTGCGCACCTGAAAAACCGAAATATTATTATATTTTATAGTTCCGTCGGCCGAATATTCGGCGGCCGGATACCGAATATTCGGTCGATGGTCAGGCCGAACATCCGGTATCCGGAATCCGGCCAAATAACTATCCGTTGCATTTCTAATTATTACGCGACGCGACGCTAGAGGACCAAGTCCAACGAGATGGTGTGACCAAATATCCGCCCAGATAGACATCACACTAGGCAACGCTTTCTACAAAGCAACCGACCGGGAGAAGTGGAGAGCGGCCATAGGAAAAATTAGCAAGCGGAGTCACGATCGTCGGCAGTGTGGGTCCGACTTAAAAGAAGAAGAAATTATTACGCTCTTTAACTATACACGGTGGCTAAAAATAACTGCATTCCCGTTGCCAGATAAGTAGGTTTTGGGATTATACTGAGCAACTAATACTAGGGACCAACCGCGATCTCGCAAAAAAGAAATACCCTCCCATAGAGAATGGACTAGCCAAAATGTATGAAATAGCCAATAGTTATTTGTACAACAAGAGATCAAAGTTTGATATGAGTGCTTCGAGTGCTTATTTTGAGTCCCGTGCAAGCGAAAGATTCTATAATAGATTCACGAGCGTAGCGAGTGAATCTAATTTAGAATCTTGAGCGTAGTAAGGGATTCAAAGGCGCACGAGATGTAAATAACTTTGATCTCGTGTAGTACACAAAACTTTTCACCCTAAGCAGTGAGAACATACCTAGAGGGACAGAGATAATAGAACCCAAGTATATCGAACTTGTATTAGACCCCGCATGTTGAAATGACATTTGACTATAAAGGCCACTTGAATGTCATTTTGTCTCACTCAGTGAGCAAAATCGCATTTTGCTCACTGTTTTTAAGAAGCAAAGTACCCTTGTTCGAGCGGCTGAGGTGAAAATTTTTTTTTCGCGATCATTCAACTTACAAACAAATTAACAAACTTCATTTTTTTTGTCGTTTTTTGCGTACGGAACCCTTCGTCCGCGAGTCCGACTCGCACTTAAGGGGCCCACAGATTACCAGTTCGCCGGACGATATCAGCCCGTCAGTTGTTCGCAGCTGTCAAATTTTGCGTTTACCGTCCACAGGCTGCTACCATAGTCTAATAAAACATGGTCTTCTATTCCCAGAGTGACACAGGCCTACGTCACAATAACATGGCCGCTATATATAGCGCTATCGCATATTATCATATAGCGCTGTCGCATGATGACGTAGGCTTGTGTCAGTTAGGTGATCTAGAAAAGACGGGAATGGAGTACCAGGCGGAGTATATTATTATACCATGGCTGCTACCGTCCGGCGAATTGGTAATCAGTCATCCCCTTTAGCCGGTTTTTTTGGATTTCAGAGGTTTGGTCGATTGCCTACATGGGATACTGTACGCCAATATTCATTGACGAAACCCTTTATGTTGGTAAGTTTCGTGAATTGTTTATTTATTTATTTATTAACAATATATTTACACGGCATTACTACAGACACGCCAATACACCGAGAAATTAAACATTGCAACACACACAGTATACAAACACATGAAATATATAAGGATACATTAAACATAAATGCTGGATAGCCTGTCATCCATCAACTCGCAGAACTTTAGACATTCACGGCACATAGTCGCCCATCTCCAAGCAAACAAGTCACATTCAGGTGCCGATGTCAGGAGCCCATTGAGCAGCGTCAGCCCACGATAGAACGGCGAATTCCTATGCGACACCGTGCGCGCCGCCGGCACTGCCAGCAGTGGACGCGCTCGCGGCCTCAAAGTGATTTTTGGCAAGTCCGGGACATACAGCCGTAAAACTCGAGCTCCGGGCAGTCGGACTCCCCACGCAGTATGCGACAAGCATTGGTCATCAATTTATTGTTGCGCCTTACTTCTAGGGAATTATATCCGAGGCATCCGAGTAAATATTTCGTTGGATACATAAAAGGATAATAACCAAATCTTTTTTTGAATAAGAATCTTAGGAATGCCTTTTGGATCTTCTCCAGAAGTAAGGCGTAAGTGGACTCGTACGGGTGCCAGAAAAATGACGAAGCCTCAAGCTTACTTCTGACCAATGCGCTGTAAATCATCTCTATGGCCCCAATGTCCCAGAAGTCCTTGACATTGCGGATCACAAAGCCTAGTCTCCTAAAAGAACTATCCGTGAGTGTACAAATATGCTCGTGAAAGCTCAGGCGCTCATCAAAGGTCACACCAAGATCTATTTAGTTTATTTAGTTTATTTCGTTTATTTCGTTTATTTCGTTTATTTCGTTTATTTCGTTTATTTCGTTTATTTCGTTTATTTCGTTTATTTCGTTTATTTCGTTTATTTCGTTTATTTCGTTTATTTCGTTTATTTCGTTTATTTCGTTTATTTCGTTTATTTCGTTTATTTCGTTTATTTCGTTTATTTCGTTTATTTCGTTTATTTCGTTTATTTCGTTTATTTCGTTTATTTCGTTTATTTCGTTTATTTCGTTTATTTCGTTTATTTCGTTTATTTCGTTTATTTCGTTTATTTAGTTTATTTCGTTTATTTCGTTTATTTCGTTTATTTCGTTTATTTCGTTTATTTCGTTTATTTCGTTTATTTCGTTTATTTCGTTTATTTCGTTTATTTCGTTTTTTTCCTTTATATTGTTTATTTTATTTACTTACCCTAAAACTTAGAACTTGCAAAATTAATAGTAGCACGGTGCACCGCTAGTGAAACCGCTCCGTACAAAAAACGAGCGTGATGTGAAGTCATCTCGCTCAGGGTTGCGTCAAAATTCAAAATGTATGCAAAAGAATCATGATGAATAAGTTTTTCGCTATTTACGCCGTAAAAAATGCGTTTAAGTATACAGGGTGGAACATTTCTGTTATCTAAGTAAGAATTTTATCTAAGTGATCTACAATCAAGTTATTATAATCGTAAAGCTGGATTACAAAGTAAAACAAAATCATTAAAATTAAATATTTTATATCAGTGACAATCTGACAACCCTACAAAGTTATATTAAATATATTAAGAACGGGACACTCACGTACACAGAGATAGCCGGGGCTCTGCGGTGACGGAACACGTATTGGATTCGGATTCGACTCACTATATACGTTTCGATAAGGTAACCGTGCTGGCGAAAGAAAAGTTTGTGATTCAGCGAAAAGTACGGGAGGCTATCGAAATTAGTCGTCATCCGAATTTTAACCGTGATTGTGGTTGGTCAGTGCCTACAAGCTGGAAAACTGTTTTGGGTACTACGTCGGTGGACAGTGTGGACGAACCATTAGCGAATGACGTAGTGAGTGTTGTGTGCAACCCATCATTTGACAATAATGCGATAAACGAGGGTAGTTTCTCGCTCCCCCTGGCGCCTCCAGCCAGCCAGAGTCATCGGGCGCGGAGAGCTGCGGCCCGCAGTCTGCGCCGGTCCGTCACCGTAAACGCAAGCTCCTGATGACACTCCTCGGTACGGACGGAGTGAAACATGTCGATGTCGTTTTTCGACTTAAAAAAAACGTGAGTGACCCGTTCTTAATATATTTAATATGTCTGTGTCTCACGGAAGTTTTGTTATTAAAACCCTACAAAGTTATTTACATTTTAAATTGACACGTCATGTTATTCAATAGGGGGTCTCTATTGGTTCCCATAAATTTTTTGTTCCGATTGTTTCAGTCCATAACGTTTTCCATCATAATTTTTATTGGACATATTGTCAATAGTCATAAATTTTAACAATATAAATTGCAGTTCCGATTTTTGCAGGTCATTATTATTGTTAGTCATAAAATTTGTTAATCATAATATTCAAAGTCCAGAAGGTATACCATTACATAATGTTGAAGGCAATAAACTTGCTTACAATAATCATTGTAAGGTCTTTTATCGCAGGTTATAATGATAAGTAGGGGCTCTATTGCATTCCCTAAATTTTAAGTTCCGATTTTTTTAGACCATAACGTTTTCCATCATAATTTTTAATAGTCATATTGTCAATAGTTATAAAATTAAACAATACAAATTGCATGCTTGCCTACCTACCTGGGGATTCTTTTTTATTTGGCTTACTGATTTCCCCTCCATTTCTTATTTTTCATGTAGTTTATTAAGCCATTTCTTCCCGCCAACGAGTCGAAGGAGCCCCGCTTCGCGGGGCTCCTATTTCCGCTCTGAGGGACGCAAGGTAACTAACGAACCTACCTGAGGAAACAGATTTTTAATTGTTTGGTTTACTGATTTTCCCGCCATTTCTTATGTTTCATGTAGCTTATTAAGCCATTTCGTCCCGCCAACGAGTCGACGGAGCCCGGCTCCGCGGGGCTCCTATTTTCGCTCTGAGGGACACAAGGTAACTGTTACAACCTCATTTCATATCGCATATCGTTTATCATAGAGAACATTATCGACGGTCTTCATACGTCATGTCATGTCTGTCAATTCACTTTTAATTGTCAACGTATATAAAATAAACATTAATAAATCTAAAAAATATGTAATTTACATCAGTGGCGACGAGGATTAAAAAAAAACGTCACAACATGAACAGCGAACAGTTCGACAAATTCCTTGCATTACCAGCAACACAACAACAACAAATCTCGGACATATTACAAATGCTGTTAACGCAACAGCAAAACGCAGCTGCCGCGACTCCCACACCAACAACGACACACGGCACGGAGTCACCCAGCTCTTCGAACACTAACGGTAACAGAAACAATGTGTACAACCGCTTTAAGAGCGACAAATTCAACCCGGACGATACCGCTGTCGAAAAATGTATCGACTATTTTGAAACAAAATGCAAACTTTGGGGCGAGGATGCACGTATCATACAGAAGGAACTCCTTTTCACCTGCCTCTCACCGGAGACTTTTCACGAAATAAAGGTTGCCCTTACACCTCACTTTGAAAACAGTACATACGCGGATATTCGAAATAAACTCCTTGACTTATTTAGAATCAAACGCACAAGATATAGAGCATTAACGGACTTTTGGAACTGCATACGAAAAGACAACGAATCCATGGAACATCACGCTAACAGACTGAAAGAGATAAGTAAAGATTGTGGCTATAGCGATGATATATTAGAACGACAGTTACTTGACCGATTTGCAACCGGGCTTAACCACGAACAATTACAGATCGATCTAAAACAAAAATGGCCGGACTTACAAGAAATTCAAGATGGTAAGATGAAAGAAATGACTTTCTCACAGATTTTTAGCGTTGCTCAGTTGCGGGAACGAGCAGAAGGCGATGCAGACACACACATCAAAGTCAATAAGATTAAGAGAAACCCCAAATCCTACCAGAACACGTCACCGCGCAAATTACGGACCCATCAATGCTTAAGATGCGGTGAGCCTGAAAGACACCCACTTAACCAGTGTGCTGCCAAAGCACATACATGCAAACAGTGCAACACGCCTGGCCATTTTGAGGATTGCTGCATCAAATCAGGCAAAGCATGCCTACCTAACCGGAAAAATAAACAAAAGACATTTACTGAAAGAAACAAGTTGCACAAACTTAAGTATGACGGGAACAGCAACCACTCGTCTCAGTCTTCCTACTCAGATGACAGCGGAGATGAAACAGACACCGTCTGTCAAATACGCAAAACGAGCAGCAAGTACAGTAAAAAAATTGATGTTTTCATCAACGCCATTCCCTGCACATTGGACTGGGATCCCGGTTCACTCTATTCGATTATTAGTACACAATTCTGGGCGCGTATCGGAGCTCCTCCTCTCATGAAAGCTCCCGGCTTGCGCGCATATGAAAATACAAGACTCAAACCAAAGGGTCTAACAAACGTTACCGTACGCATTCAAGATGAGGAAAAACTACTTCCTGTTGTTGTATTGAAGTCAGCTGACCCTATGTTGTTCGGCCTACAGTGGAGCGAAATGTTCCAGATGGATTTCCCAAAGCCAGTCTATTCGATCAAGAAAACTCGACACGAATCTATTACACTAACGCAACTCTTGGACAAGCATGCAACTCTCTTCAACGGCAAACTTGGAAAAGTAAAAGATTATCAAGTAAACATACATATCAAGCCCCATGCTCAACCGAAACACATCCCAGCCAGATCAATTAAATTCTCAATGAAGAAAAACATTGAACTTGAACTAGATCGTTTGGTCGAAGAAGGAATTATAACCAAAGTAGACCCAAATATAACTCCGGCTCAGTGGGCAACACCGACAGTTAACGTGGTGAAAACCAATGGCCAGATCAGACTCTGTGGTGACTTCCGCAGCACACTTAACCCTGTTCTTATAACACACGCACACCCTGTTCCTTTATTTGACCAACTACGCCAGAGTCTAGCGGATGGTGAGAAATTCTCGAAAATTGACCTAAAAGATGCGTACCTACAATTTGAAATTGAACCTGAATCTAAACAATTCCTGACAATATCGACACACAAAGGATACTACGTCTACAACAGAATGCCGTTTGGCATTTCGACGGCCCCGTCAATATTCCAACATTACCTTGACAAGCTTCTAAAGGGATTGCCAAATGTAGCAGTCTATTTTGATGACATTGCGGTTACAGGGAAAAATGACAAAGACCACCTTGAAACGTTACGTACCGTCTTTGAAAGACTGGAGCAAGCCGGATTGAAAGTCAATTTAAAGAAATGCACCTTTCTACAACCAGAAGTCGAATATCTTGGGCACACAATTGACAAAAATGGAGTACGCCCTACAAAATCAAAGATAGAAGCCATCACCAAAGCCTCTCCACCAACTAACGCCAAGGAGCTACGAGCATTCCTTGGGTTGGTCAACTTCTACGAGCGATTTATACCACACTTGCACAGCGTCTGTGCTGATCTTCACGTACTAACCGGAAACAGGATGAAATGGCAATGGACCAACAAGGAAGCTGAGGCTTTTGAACGTGCTAAGTTAATGATTGTACATTCTAAACCACTTGTAGCTTTCAATGACAAATGCCCACTTTATCTAGCCTGTGATGCTTCAGAAAAGGGCGTCGGAGCAGTTCTTTTTCACATGAGGAATAATATTGAACAACCAATTGCTTTCGCATCACGAAAACTCCGACCCGCAGAGTCAAAGTATTCCGTCATAGACCGCGAAGCTCTGGCAAATTCTTTTGGAATTAGAAAATTTGACCAATACCTTCACGGTACGAAATTTACATTAGTCACGGATCATAAGCGCCTGATACACATTTTGGATTCTCAGCGAAACTTACCCAAACTCGCTAATAATCGCCTAGTACGATGGGCTTTAATAATTGGAAGTTATGATTACGACATTAAGTATACAAAAGGTTATAACAACCTGATCGCAGATATTTATCAAGGATGCCCAACCCAGAAGAACTGCCATCCAAGTGGATGGCAGTTCTTTCTGTTAAATTTCTAGCGACGCACGCTCAGACTTCTGAGCTTAAGGTTTACAAAATTGTAGCGCGACTGCAGACTGACAGCATTGGTGACCTCGCACTATCTGAAAGTGTTATACGAGAAGAAACACGCAAAGATATCACGCTGGAACAAATATATCATCTTATAAAAACTGGTTGGCGTGAGCATCAATACTCAAACGATGTAAAACCATATGCTCGAAAGCGCGGTGAGTTGTCACTAGAAAATAAAATAGTAATGTGGCAGGGCCGCATTATTGTTCCTGATACTCTAAGGAAAACGATCCTAAAATATCTGCATCGTGGACATCCAGGCATTTCAGCACTAAACATAAACATAAACATAATTTATTAAAAAATACGTATTTTTCATGGTTACATGAGCAATGAGAACACTGGCACGTTTTTACGTTTGGTGGCGAACTATAGAGGAAGATATAGACACGCATGTGAAGGCTTGCCACAAATTCCAAGAGAATAGGACTAATACTTCAGATCTACCAATCTTCTCATGGTCTATGCCAGACCAAGCCTGGGAAAGGATTCACGTTGACTTTGCCGGACCATTCGAGGGCACTTATTGGTTAGTTCTATCAGATGCTTTTTCCAAATGGATCGAGATCAAGCCGATGACCAAAATTACGACAACCAAACTTTGTGATGAACTGGACACCATTTTTACTACCTTTGGCCTACCCCAATATTTAGTGTCTGACAATGGCCCCCAATTTATATCTAAGGAATTCCAGGATTACTGCAAAGAAAAAGGAATAAAACATATCAAATCGTCACCTTATCATCCGCGGACGAATGGATTGGCCGAAAGGCTTGTGAGAACTGTTATGTATGGTAGATTTGTAGGTAGCTCGGAAAGTTACAAGTACCGACATACTTATCTAATAAACGTAATGACAGTCCAAATCGGTGTTTCATTGCTCGAACATATCATTGGCGACGGGATCGGTATTTTGGTGTTAAAAACCCATTTAGTTACGTTTTTTTAGTGTTTATTAGCTTATGTACAATGCCTCTCGGAAAGTTGGAGTGTTTTCGTGTCGGGTCAGACTGGGATGCTTACGTGCGCCGGGTTAAGCAATTCATCGCGTTAAACGAGATTGACGACACATTACACGTGGCGTCACTAGTAACTTTAGTCGGTGCAGAGTGTTATGAGCTTATGTGTGATTTGTGTGCACCTGCTAAACCAGAGGACAAAACATTCGCCGACTTAGTCAAGCTAGTAAGTGAGCATTTGGAACCCGAGAGATCGGAAATAGCGGAACGACACATCTTCCGTCAGAGAAAGCAGCTACACGGTGAAGGTATACGCGAATATCTACAGAATTTAAAACATTTGGCCAAAACATGTAACTTCGGTGCACAGCTAGAGATCAACCTTCGCGATCAATTCGTGTCGGGGCTGCTGAGCGATGAGATGAGGTCGAGGCTATTTGCCGTACGGGCCATCGACTACAAGCGCGCCGTGGAGCTTGCTCTGGCGCTGGAGGCAGCAGAGAAGCACGCGGCGGTATCGGTAGGCGCTCCGGCGGGCGCAGCGGCGGGCACTTCGGCGTCGGCGTCGGCGTCGCCGGACGACGGGCTGCATCGCGTGGGGGCGGCGCGGCGGCGGCGCGCGGGCCCGGCGGCGGCGACGACGGCCGCGCCGAGGGCGCCGTGCGCGCGCTGCGGCAAGACCGGTCACGCGGAGGGCAGATGTCGGTACAAACATTTTTCATGCGACGTGTGCGGTGAAAAGGGCCATTTGAAAGTGATGTGCAGAAACGAGGTATCTAAAAAGTCATCAAAAGGTCAGTACTTTTTAAACGATTCTGATTCGAATGATAGTGATTGCCATTTTTATAAAATTGACAGTGATGTGGACATTGAGGACGGCCCTTTCTACGTAACACTTACTGTGCAGAAAATACGGTGCAAATTTGAAGTCGATACGGGTAGCAGAATTGCGGCTATATCTAAAGACTATTATGATAGATGTTTTTCCCATTTGCCTTTACAAAATAAAATGTTACGTTTTAGGTCATATAACGGAGGTGCCATCGAGACCATAGGATATTTGGATGTAGAAGTAGGATATGGTAACAATGTGGATAGACTACAGTTATATGTAATCGAAAATGGCGGTCCTCCTTTGATGGGCCGTACTTGGATTAGACGATTAAATTTAAAGGTTACCGATTGTATCAATTTTCAAGGCGAGGACCCGATGGCAGAATCTCTTAAGCAAGAGTTTCCCGAAGTGTTCGCTGGGGGGTTAGGCACGCTCAGGTCGCGACTGCAGCTCCGCCTCAAGGACGACACGCCGGTGTTCGTTAAGGCGCGGGCGCTACCGTTGGCGCTTCGCGAGCGCGTAGAACGGGAGCTCGATCGCTTACAGCGGGAGGGGGTTATTTATAAAGTCGACAGATCGGAATATGGGACCCCTATAGTGCCTGTAATAAAAGCAAACGGCACCATACGTATCTGTGGCGACTATAAAATAACAATAAATCCGCGATTAAAAGATTTTCATTACCCGCTGCCGCGGATCGAGGACCTGTTTGCCCTTTTGGGTGGAGGCGAGCAGTATACGAAACTGGACCTGTCTAACGCCTTTCAACAATGTGTTTTGGAAGAGGAGTCACAGCCCATGACGGCCATAACCACTCACGTTGGTACCTTTGTATACAAACGCGTCCCGTTCGGAATAAAGTGTATTCCCGAAAACTTTCAAAAGATCATGGAGGAGACGTTGAGTGGTTTGCCATCGACGGCCGTGTTCGCCGACGATATCTGTGTAACGGGGAAAGACAGGGCAACGCATATGTCTAACTTAAGAGCGGTTTTACAGAGATTAAAAGAGAATGGTTTACGAATTAATTTTGCTAAATGTCAATTTTTTAAAGACAGTGTAAACTATCTGGGCTATAGAATTGATAAGTATGGTTTGCATACGGATGAACGAAAAATTTCTGCTATTGTTAATGCCCCGGCCCCCTCAAATGTAACGCAACTTAAAAGTTTTATGGGATTTGTGAATTTTTACGCGAAATTCTGTGCTAATATGAGCGACATTTTAAAACCAATGTACAGTCTTTTAAAGAAAAATGTTAAATGGAATTGGGACGAATCATGTGATGACGCCTTTAAAAAAATTAAAAAAGTGTTAAGCAGTGCTCCCGTGTTAGCACACTATAATCCATCACTGCCTCTAATTCTTTCGGTGGACAGCAGCCCTTACGGCCTGGGCGCGGCCCTGACTCAACGGGGCGCGGATGGCGTGGAGCGACCTCTGTGCTGCGCTTCGCGCACACTGAACGCCGCCGAGTGCAACTACTCGCAACTCGACAAGGAGGCGCTGGCGATCGTGTTTGGAGTCACTAAGCACCACCAGTATGTGTATGGGCGGAAGTTCACATTGCGGACGGACCACAGGGCACTCAGCTACATATTTGGTAAAAACAAAGGGCTACCGGTGACTGCGGCAAGCCGTTTGCAGCGTTACGCGGTAAAGTTAGCCGCGTATGATTTTAATATTGAATTTATCCGATCAGAGCGTAACTGTTATGCGGACGCTCTTTCTCGTCTTCCTTTAGTAAGTCAGAATAGACCAGGTATGAAAGACGAGGGATGTAGCTATTTAAATTTTGTAGAAGGGGATTTTCCACTTAGTTTTAAAGAGGTTAAAAGTGAGTTGGCGAAAGACCCCATTTTAAGTAAAATTTACGGATACGTTATGTTCGGATGGCCAGGCAATAGCAATGAGTCAGAAAAGCCTTATTTTAATAGAAAAGAATCTCTTAACATAGACCAGGGGTGTTTAATATGGGGATATCGAGTGGTTATTCCAAAATCTTTACGAGTTGCGGTATTGAATGAATTACACGGTGGCCACCCCGGCATAGTAAAGATGAAACAAATCGCGCGGAATTACGTTTGGTGGGACACACTGGACGCGGACATCGAGCGGGTGGCGGAGCAGTGCGCCGCGTGCCGCGCGCAGCGCTCCGCGCCGGCGCCCGCGCCTCTGCACTCGTGGCCGTGGCCAGGGGAACCCTGGGCGAGATTAAACTTAGACTTTCTAGGGCCTTTTAATAACGCATACTATTTAGTTATAATCGACGCTCATTCTAAGTGGATAGAGGTCGAAAAAATTAAAACTGGATCTGCCTCTGTTGTAATCAATTGCTTACGAACATTGTTCGCACGTTTCGGCCTGCCGAAACAAGTAGTCACCGACAATGGGCCACCGTTTTCGTCGGCCGAATTCGGCTCTTATCTCAGACGTAACGGAATTCGACACACCTTAGTAGCTCCTTATCATCCGGCCAGCAATGGCGCGGCCGAGAATGCGGTGCGTACCATTAAGCGAGTGTTGAAGAAAGCCGTTATCGAGAACGAGAAAGACGTCACGGCTCTCAGTAGGTTTTTGTTCATGTACAGAAATACTGAACACAGCACTACTAAGAAAGAACCGGCAGTGGCGCTTCTAGGGCGGCGGCTTCGCGGTCGCCTCGACCTGCTGCGGCCCGACACCGCGGACGTGGTGCGCACCGCGCAGCGGGCCAGCGAGCGGCGCAGCGAGGGCCACGCGTTGCGGCAGGGCGAGCCGGGGGCCGAGGTGCTGGTGCGAGACTACGCGCGCGGAGCGCACAAGTGGGCCGAGGGACAGGTGCTTGCGCGAGAAGGGCCCGTATCTTATGTAGTGCGAACGAGTGACGGCCGCACACATAAACGACACGTAGATCAACTGCATTTCAGAAAGTCGAGATTTACGCTCAGTGACATTGACGATAAGGCACCCACACCCGTCTCACATCAGCCAGCGGACAAAGTCCAGGTAGACATCCCGGAAGTCACAGGGTTGCCCGCTGATGATACGGATCAGAATGACGGGGAAGGTGGAGGCGAGGACGAGTATGGCACGCCGCCGGGGACTCCGACAAAACATGACGAACGTTGTCGCCGGAAAGCTGCTGTCCGTTGTTTAGAAAGATTAAAACAAATTTAATCAGTCATAATTATTCGTCCCTGTGCCATTACGCCTTATGCGTATACTAATAAAGACCATATTGTGTGTAGTATTTTAAAGTTAGAACGTTTTTATATTTGTCCGACTTAAGTACTAAAAAGTTAGTTACATGCATGCCGATTACATCTGTGACGTAATAAATATGCCCTTTATTTCATAATGTAGACTACTCGTATTTTCATAATGCTACAAATACTTATGTTATATACATATTAACAATATTAACATAATCCTTGCACCAAATGGACCTTGGTGAACATCGACCTAATTACCTAGACAAAAAGGTCCAAATTGTAATAGCTATCTTTTAATTTGTCTCATTTGTGATGAACCATTATTGTAATAGTTTAAGAAACATTTTGGTTAATTTAGAGGAGGACAATGTTATGTATGGTAGATTTGTAGGTAGCTCGGAAAGTTACAAGTACCGACATACTTATCTAATAAACGTAATGACAGTCCAAATCGGTGTTTCATTGCTCGAACATATCAAGACCAGAATGTCATCAAGCACAGAATGCCTCAAAAAAAGTTTAGAACATTTCCTTTTCGCTTATCGCATCACACCCCATAGCACCACTGGCAAATCCCCGGGCCAGCTAATGTTTGGAAGACACCTACATTGTGCTTGACAATGCCCGACCAAGTGCTAGACGTTCATTACAATACAAGCAGATACAAGCAAATGTTAACTCCGACGGCCAGACTCCAAACTATATACCAGGTGATGCTGTGTATGTGCGAAGCAGAGAGCAGCCGCGGTGGGAGCCTGCCACAGTATCTCGACGCACGCATCGATACTCCTATGTCATTAACACTCCAGTTGGGGTGGAGAGGAGGTATCACGCAGACCATATACGATCCCGTCTGCCTGATCTAGAAGAAAGCCCAGCAGAGCAAACTTCTCAATCGTCTATGGTCCTAGTTGCATCATCGACGCCAGTACTGGAAACCAATACATCCGCAATACCTTGTCGAGGGTCAGGAGCTAGAGTGGAAATTGACCCAGAAGTTACTCCAGCTGGCTCACCTCAGAATGAGGCTAGCAAGGCCACAGCAGCTACACCGATGGCACCGCGTCGAAGCAAGCGTGCCATTAAACCACCTCGTCGGCTAATTGATGAGATGGACGTGTAAATCTTTAAAGGCGGACGAATGTTACAACCTCATTTCATATCGCATATCGTTTATCATAGAGAACATTATCGACGGTCTTCATACGTCATGTCATGTCTGTCAATTCACTTTTAATAGTCAACGTATATAAAATAAACATTAATAAATCTAATAAATATGTAATTTACATCAGTAACTAACGAACCTACCTGAGGAAACAGATTTTTTATTGCTTGGCTTACTGATATCCCCGCCATTTCTTATTTTTCATGTAGCTTATTAAGACATTTCGTCCCGCCAACGAGTCGACGGAGCCCCACTTCGCGGGGCTCCTATTTCCGCTCTGAGGGACACAAGGTAACTAACGAACCTACCTGAGGAAACAGATTTATTTTGTTTGGCTTACTGATTTCCCCGCCATTTCTTATTTTTCATGTAGCTTATTAAGCCATTTTGTCCCGCCAACGAGTCGACGGAGCCCCGCATAGCGGGGCTCCTATTTCCGCTTCAGAATAATTTATTCTGTTTCCTCAGGTAGGTTTGTTAGTTACCTGGTGTCCCTCAGAGCGGAAATAGGAGCCCCGCTAATTCTGTGGCCCTAGTGAAAAAGGGTACAAGTCACGCGCAGCTTAGGTGTAAAAGGGCATAAGTGTTACGTGGAACTTACGCCCTTTTACAACTGCGCTGCCTGTGACTTGTACCCTTATTCACTAGGGCCACAGTCATATTTCATTTTCCTTTATATGAAGGATGTTATTGATTTGGTTTCTTAGAAGGAATTCACTTTAGTCATTAAAAATGGCCCTTTGTTTGACATAATTATTGAATGTCATAATGTTTAATATTATTAGCTCCTAAATATTAGAATATTAGAGGATATCATTTTCTGGCTATCGAAATTCGAAACAGTAAGTTTATGGGAAACAAAGGGATGACATTAAAACGATATGATTAACGAGCATTGGTCCGATAAAATATATGCCTTAAAATATTTCTGAATAATTATTGATATACCTACCTTTGAATGTTATACTCATCAATTTTATAACTTTTGTGATTATAGCGTTTAATATTATAGATGTTTAACATTAGAACTGTGAAACGTTATACTTAACGTAAATTATGACTATTGATGTTATGTCCATAAATTATATGGATATCAATTTCTGACTATCGAAATTCGAAACAATAAGTTTATGGGAAACAAAGGGAGGGAGGGGCTAGGGTTGAAACATACAGATTTTTGCACTAATGTTTAACAAACTGTATCACAAAAACGGTTAGAAATATTAACGTGGTTAATAGTGAAAAATAAAGTACGTAGCCTAAACGATTCCCGGTTTGCGTAAAAGACCTTCGTTCTGTTCCACTCGGTATAGTTGTCATACATTTTTTTCTCAAATATAAGATAAGGAACCCGTTGAGTGTTTTTTATTTAACTTAGATTTTATTAACTTATATTTTTATTAGATTTTATTTAACTTAGATTATTATTAAAAAAAATGAAGCCTCTTGCGGATATCATCAGTGGTATGTTTGGGATGAAGCATAATATAATGGCCAGCTGGCACTTGGCTGTCAGGGCTGTTCCGGATACGTAAATTGCCGCAATGTTGCAGTTGTATAAATAGTTTTCGTTTCAATTTTATGTGTTAGATATAGTTCTAGTTTTTAATTACTTTAGTAAATTAAAGCATAACCGCCTCGTCGTCGAACGGCGTACGCCTGGGTCACAACGGAAGAACAGCGCTGGCTTTGCCAGCTACATGCTGAGTTGTGACCCTTTTATGGCATTTTGCACTAAATGTTATACATTGTATATTTGTCAACATGTTTGTTTGTCATAAATAAATGTTTTTCTATTCTATTCTATTCTAATGATGCTGATTTGCATTTGTAGCCACCGGACGAAGCCAGCTTTGCGGATTTCTTACATTATGAACTAAATTATTTTTTAAGATTTTGTTTTTGTTGGTTATTGTAAAATTACATGTATGTATTTCAATAAATGAATACTAATTAAAGTTGAGGTGGTTCGCTTTCCATACATAAAAAAATGCGTTTTATTAAGTCATAACACACTATAACTATTTTATCAATGTAACACCAAATTAACTTTATGCGTGATTTCTGTATAAAACAAAGTTTTGCTATCAATTTAGCGCAAACGAATATTCGAAAGTAGATAGATGCGCATTTATTTATGTAGTAATAGTACATAATGAATGACTTAATAAAACGCAACTTTTTTTTGTATGGAGAGCGTACCACCTTGAAAGTGTTAAATATAAATTAGGTTAGGGCATTAAAAAATTACGTTTTTAAACTCGAATATCTTTACAAAAATGTTACGAAAAATTGCAGATTTCACTTCTCTAGATTACTCTCGTGTTGTTGAAGGTGATTATTGAACAAACTCTGCAAAAAAAATTTCATACATGAAGTCAATTATTTGCACTACCTAGTACCTAATTACAGTACCTACTAAATAGGTAGGTGTATTAACTTGCAGATAATAAATGTACAATATGTACATAGCGAGGCAACATGCATACCTATTTAAATCTAAAGATTAGCTACATCGTAATATCTATGTGTATATTGTGTATTGCTCCGTGTGTAGGTAGTGTGATATCAAGTGTGAACCCGAAAATAGTAAGCCGTAAATTCTTAGCCGTATTCCTTTTTTTACCTTTCATGTTTACCACCTATGCGCAACGCAGACAATTAGTTTAAAACGATCAAATCAGTGGTTTTTAGTGAAATTTGTGAATAATATTTTTTTATACAGGGTGTTACCGGAAATTGATTATTTAAATAAAAAGTTATCAAATTATCACGTATAATTCAGTGAATTACATTTGTTTTACTGCAATAGATATTATAGACACAGTAATGTGTATCATCAATATACATAGATGTCGCTACTACAACAAAAGCCTTACCTTAAGCCTTAGCCTTAAGATCTAGATGTGGACTTGCAGAGCGTGAGGTGGGACTTGATAACAAACCTTGGAACCTTTTTTATCCGAAAAAGCTGATTTAACAAGAGGAGTTCCACAGGGATCGGTGATCGGCCCACTCCTGTTCATATTATACTCCGCAGATATAAGGTCCCACATCACGCATTGCAAATATCACGTATATGCAAACGACATACAAGTTTATATATCATGTAAACCGGCTGACATTGACAGTGCTATAGAAAAATTAAACCAAGATCTCACTTCAATAGCATCATGGGCCACAGTATTTGGCAGCAGGCAACAACTGGCTGGTGTCAGTATATCAACGGATGTTACGTTAATGAGTACACCGGTTGAGAGGGTGTATGAGGCGCGTAATTTGGGGGTTCCGTCTATTTGGCATAACTTCCGTGACCCGAAACGCATCTGGCATAACCTATTTGGCAGAAATATTTTTCGACGAATGTTAAATTTGCAGTAAGCTTCAGTTTGTATAATATGCAATAGCCCGAATGTTTCCAAGTCCGAATCTTAAATAGACTACTACTATCATGGCCGAATTTTGATACGAATAATTTTATTTTGCATTTGTTTAAATGTCCGAAATGTGATTTTCATAATCTGTTTAGCATAATAGGATTTAGGCGAATATTTACATCGAAGAAAACGTATTTAGATTATTTCTATTTGGTATAACTTGTATGACCTAAAACCCATCTGTCATAAGCTACATTTGGCAGAATGTTTTTCGACGAATGTTAAAATTAAAGAAAGCGTCAGATTGTATAAAATCCAAGTCTAATTTATATTTAACAATGCATAAAACACCTAAATATGTAGCTGACTGACTCATTAACGCAGAGCCGTAACTAAAAGCTCTGCCTACGGTTATAATTCGTAAAAAAAAACATTATTATTGTATTGTATTGTAACTTTGGGTGGGAACATATTATTGGCATTTTGGATGTATACATATTTTTAGCTCACAAAACAAACGAAAACAAACTGTTGCCAGAAAAGTGGGTTAGGTTAGGTTAAAACTGCGTCCCCCAAGAAAACGAACTGTTGTCTGAAAAGTGGGTTAGGTTAGGTTAGAACTGCGACCCCCAAGAAAACGAACTGTTGCCAGAAAAGTGGGTTAGGTTAGGTTAGAATTGCGACCCCACGAAAACAAACTGTTGCCCGAAAAGTGGGTTAGGTTAGAACTGCGACCCCACGAAAACAAACTGTTGCCAGAAAAGTGGGTTAGGTTAGGTTAAAACTGCGTCCCCCAAGAAAACGAACTGTTGTCTGAAAAGTGGGTTAGGTTAGGTTAGAACAACTGCGACCCCACGAAAACAAACTGTTGCCTGAAAAGTGGGTTAGGTTAGGTTAGAGCTGGAACCCCACGAAAACGAACTGTTGCCTGAAAAGTGGGTTAGGTTAGGTTAGAACTGTGACCCCACGAAAAAAAACTGTTGCCAGAAAAGTGGGTTAGGTTAGGTTAGAACTGCGACCCCACGAAAACAAACTGTTGCCAGAAAAGTGGGTTAGGTTAGGTTAGAACTGCGACCCCACGAAAACAAACTGTTGCCAGAAATGAAATTATGAGAAAATAATAGTTGCGAATTGGGAAAAATTTGGCGAATTAATTTCCGCCAAAAAATATTCGGCCTACAACATATATGATTCTTGCAAGTATGCAAAACATTTCTATGCCATAAGATTTTATGCTTGTAGTACTTTATGCTTAATGGCGAATTATGCAAAAACAAATTATTACAAATAAAATTATGCGAAATGAAACAGATACCAGGTCTCGATTCGGACATTAAATTGATGCCAAAAGATACTTCGATCAATAAAAATTATGCGTAGAGTATGTATGCGCAACAATCCAGTACCAAGTGAGTTTATGCTAACAGTATGTTATGCTTAAAGGTATTATGCACAATAGAATTATTACAAAAAAAAATATGCCAAAGATAGGGGAACCTTAATTTGGGTCTCATAATGGATTGTGGACTACGTTATGAGAAGCATGTCTCTGAGGCCATTAGGAGTTGTTTTTACAAGCTTAAGGTTTTATATAAAATTCGGCCATATTTAAGCGAAAACCTCCGCTGTCAACTAGTTGAATCACTTGTCCTATCAAAATTAAACTATGTGGATGTAGTGTTTGGGCCTAGACTTCTTGCAAAAACAAAAAGACTCATTCAAAAGACGTGTTCAAAATGCCTGTGCTCGCTTCTGTTTCAATATTCCGTTGAGAGCTCACGTGACTCCATTTCTGAACAGCCATAAGATCCTCAAAATGCACCACCGTCGTCAATTGCATGTGGCTTGTCTGCTCTTTGGTGTGCTTAAATATGGAACCCCGCCATATCTCTTCAATAAGCGTTCTTGTATTAAGCTCCGCGAACGCCGTAACTGTGGAATTCAATTGTTAACGCCGCGCCATGCCACAACAGCTTTTCGGGGAAGTTTTCGCTATGCCGCGTCGAAAGTCTGGAATAATATACCCCCGCCTTTGAGAAACCTGCAAAGTATTCATAGTTTTAAGTCAAAGATTAAACAGTATTTACTTAATCACCAACTTAGCCAGGAAACCTTCAGACTTGATACTAGCTGCCTGTAGTTTGTAATTTTACTTATGCTTACCTCAAGTGTTTTGTTCCTTTGGCCTGACAAGGGTTCATCATTCCTTATACGCCATACTTAGTAGAGTGCTGTTATGTTAGTACTTCGTATATTTTCGTAAATTCGTCATCCTACAATGATGTTTTGTTAATAAGCTAATCTTACAAGATTTTTTAACGTAGATTTCATGAACGCTCGATACAAGCTCGATTGGTTTGGTCTGTCATTGCTTTTTAGTTAGTGTTGGCGCTAGGAGTATATGCAGCTGTAATGCTCAGCCAAGGTATGGTCGGACCGGATCGATACAGCGATTGCGAGCACGATGTTTGTTTTATGTATTAAATAATCTTAGTTGTAAATAGTAGTTATGTTGTAACTTCTTGCTGTGTAACTTTTATTTTTTTTTCTTATTTGACTATTTGTTTACTGTATGTTATTTCTATGTCTTTTTTCTTCTTGTCTGTTACCTCCCGTGATTCTTCTCACTTGATGGTCTCATCGGAAGATCAGCGCTGGAAGCCACCAGCAACATGCTGAGATGGGACCATTTCGTGGCACTTTAATCTTATTTTATGTTTTCTTTTATATAATGTAATGTATTGTACCGATTGTTTGTGCTTACGAATAAATCAATTCTATTCTATTCTATTCTATTCTACTATACGTTATTTATTTTGATAACAACTAATACCCCCACTTAATCAAAATAAAATACATTACATACGACTCAACTTATAATACTACTGCATTACTATACACTGCGGTTGCATGCCCATCAATTTCAAAAAATTATGATGCTTAACAGAGTTTAATGCCTTGGTTAGGGGCTATTCATAAATTACGTCATTTCAAATTAGGAGGGGGGGGGTCTGGACATCGGATGACGGTAGCACGACGTAGGAGGAAACGGGGTCATTCGAAGCATGATTTTTGGATGATTTTAGGGGGGGGGGGGGTCCAAAATTGTCAAAAATCGATGACGTAATTTATGGACAGCCCCTTAACAAATCAGCAACCATATTTATAGTTGACATATACTTAACCTTAACTATATTATTATTAACACGTTCCCGGCAAAAATGATATTTAATATCTATGTGTTTTGTCCTATTATGAAAAACCGGGTTGTGTAAAAGTTTATGGGCACGTTGATTATCATTAAAAATATCAATACAATACACATCTCCTGTGATCTCTTGATACAAGTTTCTTAAGTAAATTGCCTCTTTACAACTCTCTGATATTCCAACATATTCAGCTTCTGTAGAAGAAAGACTTACATTTTCTTGTTTTTTACTACCCTAAGAAATTACACCCTCTGACAAAGTAAAGCAGTACCCCGTATATGATTTTCTGTCTACTGCATCGCTACCCCAGTCAGCATCAACATATCCCACAATTTCTTTATTACCAGTGCCTCTATATGTTATACAATAATCTTTAGTTTTCTTAAGATACCTAAGTATACGTTTACAATCATTCCAATGATCTTTATCATAACAATTGTTGAACTGGCTAAGATATACCACTGAGTATGCTATATCAGGACGGGTAAGTATAGCTAAATACATTAAGCAGCCTATTAATTGCTGATAAGGCAAATTTTTATTACTTTTCTCACATTTAGTTAATTTTAATCCACTTTCCATTGGAGTATCTACAGTGTGACAATCACTTAAATTTAATTTCAATAACAGTTGCTGTATATATTCACTCTGACTTAAAGTTAGTACATTTCTCTTTTTAGCAAACTGACATTCCTAGACACTGTCATACTTGACCCAAGTCCTTAAATTGAGATCCTAAAATTGCTTTTAAATTACAAGTTTCTTTTTCATCGCTTGAGAATACAAAGAAGTCGTCCGCATATAGAGCGACTATTGTAGTTTTATTTTTTATATACAAACATGGTTCATATTTTGACTTTACATATCCATTTTTAGTAAGACACTCATCCACCTATTGATACCACATTCTTGATGCTTGTTTTAGGCCATATATTGCCTTTTTTAATTTAAGCACTTTACTACTGTCTTCACAGTGAAAACCCTGAGGTTTTTGCATGTAAATATTGTCATTAAGCTCCCCATTCAAGAATGCGGTAGTCACATCCAGGTGAGTTATATCTAATTTAAGCTTTACAGACAAAGCAAAAAGTAACCTTAGGGTACTATGTCTCACAACAGTCGAAAAAGTTTCCACATAGTCCACACCGGGCTGTTGTGTGAACCCTTTTGCCACCAGTCTAGCACGATAGCGCACTTCATTGTCTGGTCCAATTTTTTTCTTTAGCACCCACTTGCACTGCACTATGGTACCATTTTTAGGAACATCGATCACTTCCCACGCACTATTTTCTTCGAAGCACTTAAGTTCTTCCCTGACTGCCTGTAGCCATTGGTCCCTCTCGGGCCCTTTCAGGGCTTCTTCTAATGTCAGTTCCATTGTACTATCCATAATATTATTCTGGGTAAAAAACACACCGTCAAATCCATATCGTTCAGGTGCACGACGCTGTCTCGCTGGTCTCGATATCACATTATAAGTATCCTCAGTGACTTTACTAGTATCAATTGTGTCTTTATACTCACTGGGAACATACTCGCTGGATGTATCCGATGCAGACACATCTGTCAGTGTCGATTCTGTGTATTCTTCCCCCACTGAATCTTGCAGTTCCTAGTCCTTTACTTCTTCTTAATTTTTATTTTCAACCTCCATAATACTATATGATTCTGAGGGCTTTTCCATCACTATAATATCTCTGCTTGTAGAGATTTTCTTTTCTTCCGACTAACTAATCCTACTGCGAAATATAACACTGCAATTACTTTAACACTGATATTACTTATATTTTCGCGATTTAGTAGTCTAAAGGCCATAAGCTGGACCATAACCTATTAAATGAAACGACCGTTGAAGAGATTTAGAACAGACTGACTTTTATTTTTAAAACCACAGATACAGTATATAGATATTATAGACACAGTAATGTGTATCACCAATATACATAGATGTCGCTACTATACGTTATTTATTTGGATAACAACCAATAGGGCTCTTATCTGGACCTGAACCTGGACTTGGACCCGGACCCGGACTCTATAAAAATGCATGGGTTAGGTTAGTTAGATTTAAACTGAACACACAGAACCGAACTGCTATCAGAAAAGTGGGTTAGGTTAGGTTAGAACTGCGACCCTTACAGATAATAAATGATACCAGAAAAAGGTAATGAAGTGATTTATTATATATGATATATCTTGTGATCAGTTAAATACCCGCCAGTAATTTTGGCATTACAAACGATTTAAGAAGTCGGTTTTTTGTCTATTAAAGATTATTTATTTTTTACTTGATAATTTTTATTACCGGCCGTGATTGTTTCACCTTATGGTCTCATCGTATGATCAGCGCTGGAAGTCGCCAGTATCCAGTAGTCATTTTGCTGAGATGAGACCATTTTGTAGCACTTCCTCCTTACTATGTTTTTCTATTTTGTATAATTTATATTTTATGCTTACTAGGAAATTACCTTTATATTAATTTTAATTTTTAGAGTTCCGTACCCAAAGGGTAAAACGGGACCCTATACTAAGACTCTGCTGTCCGTCCGTCCGTCCGTCCGTCTGTCACCAGGCTGTATCTCGTGATCTGTGATAGCTAGACTGCTGAAATTTTCACAGATGATGTATAACAAATACTAAAAACAGAATAAAATAAAGATTTAAGTGGGGTTCCCATACAACAAACGTGATTTTTGACCGAAGTTAAGCAACGTCGGGCGGGGTCAGTACTTGGATGGGTGACCGTTTTTATAGATAATGGTACGGAACCCTGCGTGTGCGAGTCCGACTCGAACTTGTTTTTCTATTTAAGAGGGAACAGTTGTTAATGCCCATAAAATGATGGCATAGGTACTTTTTCGTTGTATTTAATTTTTTTATTTTTCAGACATGACCGACGAGAAAATGTCCAACGACTCTAAACTACAACAAATGTACGTAGCAGATCTAGGCGACGAAACCGAATTCGAAAACTATGCCACTTATCCCCCCGAAGAAATGACAGAGATAATTACCCGCATTATTACTGATGAAAATGGAGAATATCATATTGTTACTGAAACTATTAGACCAACTATAGATAGGATAACGTATGACTATGATTTGTTAACGAATGAGGGGGAAGGAACTAACTCTACTACTACTATTCCGTCCGACTTGCAAAGGGATGAGGGGGAAGGAACTAACTCTACTACTACTATTCCGTCCGACTTGCAAAGGGATGAGGGGGAAGGAACTAACTCTACTACTACTATTTAGATTAACTATAGGTACCTACCTGTAATGTTTAGTAATAAATAAAAAACCACTTGCTGCTGACACTGAGTTTTATTAAATTAATTTTATAATAGCTTTACAAAGTCTTCAAACAACATCCATCTATCAGTAAGTCCTGTAGGTATGGCTAACCACAAAGTTACCCAGTTCATTCTCCTTCAACAGCGTCTGTACTTAACAAATGCCGCTCGCTGTCACTGTTACTTCCATATGCATTGGGTCATTATAAACAGTCTGTAGTTGCGTTTCGTTACAAGCATACATTACTACATCATCCCCCTTTTACAAACAATAAAAAACTTTTTTTTTTAAACTTATGAAGACTAAACAGTCTAACAAACTTAAAACAACCTTAAGTTACAACAATAAAAATACAGTGCTCCCGCACTACACATTCTTAAACCATAAAGTAACACCGAATTATTGAGGTCGAACATGAAATGAAGTTCTAGTATATCTACAACCATTACTATCTTCAATATTATAAGACCTAAATTTATTATTGCTAACAATCTTACCCAACAACCATTTCTTCGAACTTGGGTCTATTTTAAACCATACATTTTGGCCTACTTGAAAATGAGGCTTCTCTTTAGTATTTTTATTATAATTATTTATGTTTCTATTCCTAACATTATCAAATTCCATATTAGTATTATGATTCAACTTAGGTTTCAAATATTTATAAGTGCAAGGTAGTTTTGGTTTTAAATTCCTATTCATCATTAATTGAAAAGGTGTAAAATGTGTGCCAGATACAGGAGATGACCTATATTTTAACAAAGCAATTCTATAATCTGTTTTATCATCATTCATTACATTTTGTTAATTTTTTTTTAGTAATTTGCACACCACGTTCTGCCATAACCGTTGGACTGTGGATATCTTGGACTTGAGTAAATGAATTTAAAACCCCATTCACTTGCAAATTGTTTGCATTGAAATGAATCAAATGGAACGTGATCCGCTACTACTTCCAATGGTATGCCAAAACAACTAAACACATCTGTTAAAACATTAATTATACACTGAGAGGGCTTATTCGAAATGGGTTTAATATCTAACCATTTTGACATATATAATCATAAATAACTAAGTAACTTTTCCTCTTAAAATCCATTATATCAATTCCAATTTTTACAAATGGTAAAGAAGGTAAGTACATCATGACATAATAATGGCTCTTATATATTATTATTTTGATACGTTTGACAGATGAAACATTGTTTAACAAATGATTCAATATGAGCATCCATTTGTGGCCTGTTCGATAGCGAAGGTGGACTGTATTTAGCGAAAAAAAAGGGGCGAAAGGAAAGTGAAATTTAGGGCCGATGGAGCAAGAAAGTTGGGATAAGTTGAGATAAATAATATGAAAGTTAAAACTAAAGTGTGTATAGGTGTAGGTAGACGAAGTTACCTTTGATCCGGAAACTGTGGGAGCCAAATCGTTAGTCACCGTTGAAGACTGCTGGTGGTGATTCTGGCTTTCTGTCGCAAGCTAGAGGAAGCGTAAAATCGCTACCTGCAGTCGCCCAACTTAGACCTCAGATTTTCCCCTCCACGGATGAGTTCGGCTTCCTCCGGTACACAACACTGATACTGATGCTAATGAATTAATGCTCTAACGGTAGTAGTGCTTTGAATAAAGTACGAGAATAAACGAGAGCAACGAAAGGGGATGTGAAGTAATGTGAACTGGTGGTAGGTTTTTGACACACTGGCTCAGTCAACTGTATGACAGATAAACAGTTTTTTTTTTAATATTTGAATTTTAACTGTGACAAAGTGTTGCCACAGTGAACGCAACAACTATTCTAAAAATACGAATAACATAATTGAACATTTCGCCCACCAAAATACACTAGTATTTTGACTAGACGAAAAGAAAGACGATAAAAGTAAACTTAGAAAAATAATACTAAGACTAGACAGAGGATAGACGACACAATGGTAGCGCTCGAAGAGCGATTAAACAGGTAAGGGGCACAGCTTGACCACGGGCCGCTTGTACAGTCCGGTAGCAGTGCGCACCATCACCACACGACAAATCCCGTCGGACCCGGGATGAGTGTCGACAATGCGACCCAGAGGCCACTTCATGAGCCCTGTCTGCTCGTTGACTACGAGCACGAGAGTACCGATTTGGACGTCGGTTTGCTTGTCGTGCCACTTCATTCGCTGCTGCAGAGCTGCTTTTGACCACTTGTTCCAAAAGTCTTGGTGCATTTTCTGCAGCAACTTCCATCGTTGAAGTGGGCCTACCCGAACATCCGAGAGATCTTCCTCGGGCACGACAGATAAGGGCTCCGTTGTGAGAAAATGGCCCGGAGTAAGGGCCGAAAAGTCGTTAATAGGATCGGTACTGAGAGGAGTAAGGGGTCTTGAGTTAAGAAGAGCCTCGACCTGGGTCAAGATGGTTAGAAACTCTTCGTACGTCAACCTCTGACTACCGATGACTCGAGCCAAATGTGTTTTAACAGCCTTGATACCGGCCTCAGCGAGACCCGAGAAGTGAGGGCTGCCTGGCGGATTAAACTCGAATTTAATCTCGCTATGCGTAGCAGCATATTCTACAAGACGTTGTAGAATATTGCTCGCGCCGACATTCTTCCCCTGGTCGGACACCAACCGGTTACACCGACCACGACGCGCGACGAAGCGGCGAAGCGCGGCGGCCTTTGTCGAGGTGCACACGAAGACGCAAATGTAAGCCTTGTAGGTCTTGTTGCCTCGCCCGCGACCCAGAGCTATGTCAAATGGTCCCCCGAAGTCGACAGCAGCACTCAGGAACGCTTTGGGCTGAGCTACCCGATAAGACGGCAAGTCGCCCATGAACGACGCAGGGGCACCGAGTGGTCAAACACGAAAGCATTTCATGCACTTCGACGTGACTGCGTGGATAGCTCGCTTTGGGGACAGTATCCAGAAATGCTGCGCCAGCAAATTATGAAGCGTTTGGACGCCCGGGTGCATGAAACGCTTATGGTACTCGTCGATCAATAGGGAGGTAAGACGATCGTCGCGAGGTAGCAACAGGGGATGTTTAACATCAAATACGAGAGAAGCTCGCGACAGGCGTCCGCCCACCCTCAAGAGACTCGCGTCATCGAGGAGTGGAGACAATTTCTTAAATGCCTTCGAGAGAGAGTTCGAGTGATTGTTTTTCACTTTCTCGATATCCGAAGCAAAGTGGTGTTGTTGAACAGAACGCACAAGGAACATGAGCGCCTGTTTAATTTCCAGGGGTGTTAAAGGGCCGCCCAACAGGTTGTTGGGCGTCTTTTGGTTTCTCACGTTGTGCGCGAACCGAAGACAATATGCGAGGACACGTTGGAGTGTCCTCAGTGCCAAGAACTTATTCATAACGTTGTCTGTCCACGTCTCCTGCACCGAGACAGTGAGGACAGTCACCTTGCGCTCTTCGTGTAGGACATCCACGTTGACTGACAACGTTAACTTAGGCCAGTCAGGCTTGTCCAGCGCGAGCCAAGATGGACCCTTCCACCAGTGACTATGGTGGACCAGGTCGTCCGGCAAGAGCCCCCGCGGCCCACAGTCGGCTGGGTTGTCGCCAGTCCTCACGTGTCGCCAACAATCGAAAGGAATAATTTCCTGAATGTGGCTCACGCGGTTAGCCACGAAAGTTTTCCACTTGGAAGGGCAAGACTTTATCCAAGTCAACGCAACGCTAGAGTCAGACCACGCCTGTACCTTATCGATTTTATGGAGAGGCTCCAGAGCTGTTGCGACGGACTCCACCAGGTCTGCAAGCAGTACCGCGGCCAGCAACTCCAGACGTGGTATAGACAACTTGCGCAGGGGTGCCACCCTCGATTTACCACAGACCCACTGGACGTACTGCGTTCCGTCCTCGCCTGACGTTCGAACGTAAACCACCGCGCAAAACCCTCGCTCTGAGGCGTCGCAGAACCCGTGAACTTCGAGCGAAAAGAAATCCTTGACCATACGACGCGGGACCGACACAGACTTCAGCGAGGGCAGCTGCGCTTAGAACTCTCGCCATTCGGATGCAAGGTTCTCTGGCGCGTCGTCATCCCATGAGACACCTGAGACCCACAGCAGCTGCATGAGGTACTTCGTGAAGAACGTCACAGCTGAGAGCAGGCCCAGAGGGTCAAAGATCCGAGCAATCTCTGAGAGGATGGTACGTTTAGTGCACCGACGATCTTCAACAGCCACTTGAAAGGTGAAGTCGTCCGCCTGAGGTAACCACGAGAGGCCAAGAATTTTTAGAGAGATGTCCCCAATGGAGTTAAACTCCCGAAAGTCCTCAGAATACAAGTCTGAGGAGAGGACACCGTCGAAGAACTCCTGGTGGTTCGACGTCCACTTCCGCAAATGGAAACCGCCAGAAGCTAATATCGCCGACAACTCCGAACGAAGCTTCCGTGCTTCTTCGACGGAAGGAGCTCCAAACACCGCGTCGTCGACATAGATGTCGTGGTCTAGAACTACTGAACCGGAAGGGTATTCTTCTCCCGATTCCCTTGCCAACTGAGCAATGGTTCGGAGAGCTTGGTAAGGAGCGGATGAAACGCCGTAAGTAACGGTCAGCAGCCGATAGTCCCGGACAGGCTCGTTGACAGACGGACGCCACAGGATACGCTGATATTCAGCATCTTCTGGGGACACTAAAATTTGCCTATACATTTGCTTGACGTCGGCCGTGAAAACAACATTATGCCACCGAAAACGAAGGAGCAAGTGGAAAATGTTGTTTTGCAGCTTCTGCCCTGGCAGTAGCGCATCATTTAGCGAGATGCTTCGGCTGTCCTTGGCACTGGCGTCAAAAACGACCCGAAGAGGAGTCCTGGTTGTCGAGGGCCTCAATTCTCCATGGTGGGGAATGTAGAAGAACTTCCCCACATCCACCCCCGGAGGGTCACACTCCTTAAGGTGGCGACAGCTTTCGTAGTCCTTCATAAAGGCTACATAGTTTCTGTAGAAGTCGGAGTTACTCAGTAACTTCCGCTCCAGCGACGAAAATCTCTTAAGAGCGATGGCTCGAGAGCCCGCGAAGGTGGGCGACAAATCTACCTTCTTCTGTGCGACGAAAGTTAGCGAGAAAATATTCCTCGCACAGCTGATCTTCCTTCGATAAAATGACGGCGTTCTGAGAGTTGACATCTTCCAGCTGCCAGAACCTCTTAATAGAGTCGTCAATTGATAACCTGCCCACGACCAGTTGACAACTGTTACCACGGAACCGAGAACGACAGATGGGTCAATTTTCAATTAAATTTACGACGCAATAAAGCGGTTAGTTGGGCGTCGATCAACATCAAATGTAGACGTGGAAGCTGTTTTATTTATATAAAAACAGGCAAGAATCTCTTTCGATATATTTTGGTACAACTACAACGACATTTGTATGGACGCTTAATATGTTGGTATAAAAGTCGAAATAAAAATGTGTATTTTACAATAACAGTTACAAATACAGTGTTATAATATATCGTAAAATAAATAAGTGAATCGGTTATATTGTGTAGGAAATTTCGCAAAAAAATATTATTGGCAACATTTGTATGGCGACATTTGTACGGCTATTTTGACCGTATAAATGTCGATTGTGGTATGCAAATGTTGATATACTGCCATACAGATGTCGAAAAGGTGCCACACAAATGTTGTCAGGGTCTTACAAATGCCACAAAAACAATAAATAGTGCCATATAAATGTTGATACTGCCATTCAATGTCGAAAAAATGCCATATACATGTCAAAAGCGCCTTACAAATGGCTAAATAGTGCCATACAAATGTCAATATTTAAACGTCCATATCTCGCTAACTATAAGAAGTAGAGTGGTGCCTCGTACGGTATATTTTTTGTTGTTAAAAACCCTTTCTAAAACGATGATTATAAATCTGATTTTCCAAAAATAAAAAATTGCCATACAAATGTCGAAAAAACACCCTCTTCAAAAATTGACCCAGATGTCCGTAGCACAGTCGCCTGCGTCACCCATCAAAATCCACCCAAAAATGGTGTTGAGGGCAGTTGCCTGGCCAGGGGCCCCATGGGTTAAACCAGGGCGCAACGAAGAAGCGAGAATGTTGACGTTCAGGAGCAAGTCAACAGATCCTGGAATGTGCCAATGAGGGTCAGCTAACTCTAAGCCCCTGATATGTCGCCATGATGAGACATCAACATGATCCGTTGGCATTTCCGGACAAATTTTTGGCAACAAATAAGCCTCTACTGAAATAGCAGTATCAGAATTTCTAAGCCTGGATGAGACGGTACATGACAATGTGCCACCGGGCCTAGACACCACTTCACCGACACCAGTCACGGCCATCCACAGCCGGGGAGGCAGGCACATTTGCATTATTAAAATGTAACAGCGTATGGTGGGAGAAACGACACTGCTCACACCGCTGTTTTGACTTGCAGGACTTGACAGAATGAGACCCCGACAAACATAGAATACACAACTTATTTTCTTTTACACATTTAAACCGATCAGCGGGGTCATCTTTAAAAAAGTTGGACAAGATACAAGGCTATGAGCCTGCTTACAGACTACACACGTTAGAGCAGTGACCACCAAGGCCATTTTTGGCTTACTAGAAGATTTACTACTACTAGGCTAAGGAGTACTAGCAACAAATCCCGTGCTCCAGGCTCCAGGGAGCATCTAGCGCCCGGTATCTTTTTTCAACAAAATCCTGCAATTTACTGAACTCCGGGATATCATCTGAGTTATGCTCTAATTCAAACTGCTCCTTCGTGCCCCTATCCAGCTTTGACCACAGTAATTGAATGAGTAAGAAATTCTTATCCGGCAAGTCGAAACCTTTCAAAATGGAAAGATTTTCAGTGAAAATGCCGGGATGCATTTACAGGTTCACACTGAACAAGCTTGTCATAATAAGTTGTAGCAATTAATCTAATTTTATTATATTGCTTGTACAGCGCCTCATATGCTACCTTATAATTGTCATCGGTGAGAGGATAATTTTTTATAAGGTCATATGCCTCATTCTGCACACTCGACAGTAAATAGTGTAATTTTTCAACAGGGGCAATGTCTGTTCGCTTATCTACTAATGAATTGAACAACTGTATGAACGTTACCCAGTTTTCAATTTTCCCGTCGAAAGCTTTAATTTGCAATTTCGGCAACTTCGGCAAGACCGGCTGCAGCGTCGCCGACACCCCGGAAGCCCCAGCAAAAGCCTACTTCCTATTCTACCAACGCGATCTCACTGCCCTAACCTTCGAGTCGAACATCGCGGTATGGGAACATCGCGGTGCTCGCGTCGCGGAGCAGTACTTAAAAGCTTTATTTGAGCTTCATGAAAGTTCTTCGCAATTGTACACAATTCACTCTCGTCACACAAAGCTAATTCAGCATCCGACAACATTTGCAAATACTCTATTCTCATTACCTGATAATTACGAGCAATCATCACCGTGTCTACACCAGCATCATCTTTCTCACCAGACTTGTCACCGCCTCCCATATTAATAAACACAAAACTACACAAAAATTGCAGTAATTACACAAAAAATGTTCAAAACAAACTGCAATTCACTTTCCACAACTTCGCATCGCAGACAAACTGCAAGAGTGCCGCCTTCGTTGGTATGGCCACGTCTCGCAGACCGGCAAGTTACGTGGGTAACAAATGCCTGGCCATGCCGCGTCCTCCCGGTACGGTAAGAAGAGGCCGGCCCAAGAAGCGATGGCTTGATGTCGTTAAGGAGGACATGCGTGCCAAGGGACTCACCACCAGGGACGCCGAAGATCGGGCAAAGTGGACACGAAGGAGTCGGAAGGCGGACCCTGGGTCCTCGCGCCCCTCGCGGGGGCACAGCCGGGATTGACGCCAGGATGATGATGATGATGAGTTCAATGTCAGACAGCTGACAGTTGACACTTGTTAATTATGAAAAATGTTGCCAGCGCAATTAAATAAGTGACCGAATAATTTTATTAAAGCACCACTACACGACCAACTTTCTTGCTTACCCTCGAACTTTTTATTAAGTCTACCCTAAATTTTGAATGTAAAAGATGACAACACAATTTCGACTAAGCAATTATGAGTACCAAAACGAGAAACGACAAACCATAGGTACTTTATCAAAATATGCGGATCGAAGGCCAAAATGTTCGATAGCGAAGGTGGACTGTTAACGAAAAAAAAAGGGGCGAAAGGAAAGTGAAATTTAGGGCCGATGGAGCAAGAAAGTTGGGATAAGTCGAGATAAATAATATGAAAGTTAAAACTAAAGTGTGTATAGGTGTAGACGAGGTTACCTGTGATCCGGAGACTGTGGGAGCCAAATCGTTAGTCACCGTTGAATACCGCTGGTGGTGATTCTGGCTTTCTGTCGCAAGCTAGAGGAAGCGTAAAATCGTTACCTGCACTCGCCCAACTTAGACCTCAGATTTTCCCCTCCACGGATGAGTTCGGCTTCCTCCGGTACACAACACTGATACTGATGCTAATGAATTAATGCTCTAACGGTAGTAGTGCTTTGAATAAAGTGCGAGAATAAACTAGAGCAACGAAAGGGGATGTGTTTCTCGGGTGAGCCTCACACCTAGAGAACGCGTCCCCAGGCGGCGGATAGGGGAGCACTCGGCGTCATGAAGACGCCGTGTGCCTCATAAGAAGGCTCAAAGTCACCCAAAGGGCAATGGAGAGGGCTATGCTTGGAGTCTCTCTGCGTGATCGCATCAGAAATGAGGCCATCCGCAGCAGAACCAAAGTAACCGATATAGCCCTCCGAATCGCTAAACTTAAGTGGCAGTGGGCGGGGCACATTGCCCGTAGAACCGATGGCCGTTGGGGCGGAAAGGTTCTCGAGTGGCGACCACGTACCGGAAGGCGCAACGTGGGTAGACCCCCCTAGTGATGTGCCGTTACCGGTAAAATACCCAAGGTGGTAAAATACCCAGTAATGTTACCGGTAAGATTACCCAGATTACATTAAATCATTACTTGTCAACAAATGCATCATACGAAGTGCAAAAAATCAACATAGGTTTACTTTTCGTGTAAATTCCCAAAACTACTGGTAATTTTCCCAATGTTACTCGGTATTTTACCAATATTACTAGGAAGTATTCCCCTTGTCTGGGCAAGTGGGCATAGTCAAAACCAGTTTCAGTCAAAACCACTCAATAAATAATACTAGAATTTTAGTACAACTAAAACGAAAATTTAATAATTTAATTTTATTTAATTTTATTTTATTTAGTATTAGTTTTACGTTTTAATTTAGTTTTATTTTATAGATAAGTTAGTTTTTTTAATTTTTAATGTTTGTATCTACCTTATAAATAAAGTTATCTATAGTCAAACGAAATGTAAAAATCACATTGATTTAATAATAATCATCACATTTTTATGAGTAGGTAAGGTGTAGTACAACGCCATTGTTTTTATACGTTAAGTGGTAATTTTTTATAGCTTAATTGATATAATTGTAAAAAGGGCCCAAAAGAATAACACTCTAATGACTGTACAATAATGTATAATTTCGTTAGAGGTATAACTGTTCTAAAAGCTTGACAATGATTAATATTAGCCAGACGTCATGTTTTGCAGAAAAATCTTAATACCGCGAAGTAGGAAATTTAACACATGGTACAACGACATCTAGCGGGTAATTTGGAAACAAAATTAACTTCTTGCAAAATAATCCTAACAAATACAAACAGAAGTTGGACATTCCGCCCACCAAGGACAATAATAACACAAATGTCCTTATTTCCGCCCACCATGAGACAACTAACTATGACAAAATACAACAAAACTTATAATATAACCCCCCCGAGTAACGCCGAGTGCTCCCCTATCCGCCGCCTGGGGACGCGTTCTCTAGGTGTGAGGCTCACCCGAGAAACACATCCCCTTTCGTTGCTCTAGTTTATTCTCGCACTTTATTCAAAGCACTACTACCGTTAGAGCATTAATTCATTAGCATCAGTATCAGTGTTGTGTACCGGAGGAAGCCGAACTCATCCGTGGAGGGGAAAATCTGAGGTCTAAGTTGGGCGAGTGCAGGTAACGATTTTACGCTTCCTCTAGCTTGCGACAGAAAGCCAGAATCACCACCAGCGGTATTCAACGGTGACTAACGATTTGGCTCCCACAGTCTCCGGATCACAGGTAACCTCGTCTACACCTATACACACTTTAGTTTTAACTTTCATATTATTTATCTCGACTTATCCCAACTTTCTTGCTCCATCGGCCCTAAATTTTACTTTCCTTTCGCCCCTTTTTTTTTCGTTAACAGTCCACCTTCGCTATCGAACATTTTGGCCTTCGATCCGCATATTTTGATAAAGTACCTATGGTTTGTCGTTTCTCGTTTTGGTACTCATAATTGCTTAGTCGAAATTGTGTTGTCATCTTTTACATTCAAAATTTAGGTTAGACTTAATAAAAAGTTCGAGGGTAAGCAAGAAAGTTGGTCGTGTAGTGGTGCTTTAATAAAATTATTCGGTCACTTATTTAATTGCGCTGGCAACATTTTTCATAATTAACAAGTGTCAACTGTCAGCTGTCTGACATTGAACTCATCATCATCATCATCCTGGCGTCAATCCCGGCTGTGCCCCCGCGAGGGGCGCGAGGACCCAGGGTCCGCCTTCCGACTCCTTCGTGTCCACTTTGCCCGATCTTCGGCGTCCCTGGTGGTGAGTCCCTTGGCACGCATGTCCTCCTTAACGACATCAAGCCATCGCTTCTTGGGCCGGCCTCTTCTTACCGTACCGGGAGGACGCGGCATGGCCAGGCATTTGTTACCCACGTAACTTGCCGGTCTGCGCGAGACGTGGCCATACCAACGAAGGCGGCACTCTTGCAGTTTGTCTGCGATGCGAAGTTGTGGAAAGTGAATTGCAGTTTGTTTTGAACATTTTTTGTGTAATTACTGCAATTTTTGTGTAGTTTTGTGTTTATTAATATGGGAGGCGGTGACAAGTCTGGTGAGAAAGATGATGCTGGTGTAGACACGGTGATGATTGCTCGTAATTATCAGGTAATGAGAATAGAGTATTTGCAAATGTTGTCGGATGCTGAATTAGCTTTGTGTGACGAGAGTGAATTGTGTACAATTGCGAAGAACTTTCATGAAGCTCAAATAAAGCTTTTAAGTACTGCTCCGCGACGCGAGCACCGCGATGTTCCCATACCGCGATGTTCGACTCGAAGGTTAGGGCAGTGAGATCGCGTTGGTAGAATAGGAAGTAGGCTTTTGCTGGGGCTTCCGGGGTGTCGGCGACGCCGCAGCCGGTCTTGCCGAAGTTGCCGAAATTGCAAATTAAAGCTTTCGACGGGAAAATTGAAAACTGGGTAACGTTCATACAGTTGTTCAATTCATTAGTAGATAAGCGAACAGACATTGATTGCGCACCTCAAAGGGAAGAGGTCACCGCTCTTACAAAGGCTACATCTGCCTTTTCATTTGTATGGCGACAAGAGCAATACATCTTGAAGCGGTCAGTGACTTGACAGCTCAAGGATTTATTGCGGCATTTAAACGCTTTACAGCACGTCGTGGTCATTGCACTGATTTGTGGAGCGACAATGGAACGAACTTCGTGGGAGCTGCTCGTGAGCTGAAGCAGTTATACGCCGAAGAACGATCAAGCGTGGCTGTGGAAATTGCTGATCAGCTTGCTACAAACTCCACTAATTGGCATTGGATTCCTCCACATTCTCCAAACTTTGGAGGCCTCTGGGAAGCTGGGGTCAAATCCACGAAACATCACCTTAAACGAGTGATTGGAGATTCCACCTTGACATTTGAGGAAATGGCAACGGTTTTAGCTCAAATTGAAGCTTGCCTTACTTAACTCAAGGCCTATGTCAAGAATCAATAGTAGCAACAGTAATGATCCTATACCACTCACTCCTGGACATTTTTTGGTTGGAGAGCCCCTAGTACTTGTGCCAGATTCCAACTATGAAAGTACTAATGTAGGTAGTTTAAGAAGATGGCAGCTAACACAAAAAATGGTTCAAGATTTCTGGCGCCGATGGTCGCGTGAATATCTGACTCAGTTTTACCACCGTTATAAGTGGGCCCATCAAACGCCCGAGCCAGTAGTAGGTAGTGTGGTGTTAGTAAAGGAAGATAATTTGCCTCCAGCAAGATGGTTGTACGGTGTAGTCATTGATAAACACCCAGGTCTGGATGGAATCACTCGAGTAGTTAGTTTACGTTGTAAAGGGAATATTATTAAACGACCTGTTAGCAAAGTATGTTTTTTGCCAATAGAAACTTAAAGTGTTAGTTAAGATTTGTATTTTTGTTTCTTAAGTTATTTCAGTGTGCTGAGTTATTTGTTTACATTTTGAATATCACATGTTGCAATTTCCTTTCACTGTGAAAGGAAATTGCAACATGGTCGTTTAATAATATTCCCTTTACAACGTAAACTAACTACTCGAGTGATTCCATCCAGACCTGGGTGTTTATCAATGACTACACCGTACAACCATCTTGCTGGAGGCAAATTATCTTCCTTTACTAACACCACACTACCTACTACTGGCTCGGGCGTTTGATGGGCCCACTTATAACGGTGGTAAAACTGAGTCAGATATTCACGCGACCATCGGCGCCAGAAATCTTGAACCATTTTTTGTGTTAGCTGCCATCTTCTTAAACTACCTACATTAGTACTTTCATAGTTGGAATCTGGCACAAGTACTAGGGGCTCTCCAACCAAAAAATGTCCAGGAGTGAGTGGTATAGGATCATTACTGTTGCTACTATTGATTCTTGACATAGGCCTTGAGTTAAGGCAAGCTTCAATTTGAGCTAAAACCGTTGCCATTTCCTCAAATGTCAAGGTGGAATCTCCAATCACTCGTTTAAGGTGATGTTTCGTGGATTTGACCCCAGCTTCCCAGAGGCCTCCAAAGTTTGGAGAATGTGGAGGAATCCAATGCCAATTAGTGGAGTTTGTAGCAAGCTGATCAGCAATTTCCACAGCCACGCTTGATCGTTCTTCGGCGTATAACTGCTTCAGCTCACGAGCAGCTCCCACGAAGTTCGTTCCATTGTCGCTCCACAAATCAGCGCAATGACCACGACGTGCTGTAAAGCGTTTAAATGCCGCAATAAATCCTTGAGCTGTCAAGTCACTGACCGCTTCAATATGTATTGCTCTTGTCGCCATACAAATGAAAAGGCAGATGTAGCCTTTGTAAGAGCGGTGACCTCTTCCCTTTGAGGTGCGCATGTTTATTGGACCAGCATAGTCCACACCACTCTGAAAAAAGGGGCGATTGACAGTTCCTCGAACTGACGGCAACTGTCCCATCAGTGGATGTCGCGATGCGGCGGCATAGCGAGCACATGTCACACATTTGCGAACGAACAACTTAACCGCATTGGTTGCTCCGATTACGAATATTTGGATCTCAAGTAATTGAGCATCAGTTGCGGGTTACCATGCAGAGATTTTTCGTGCGCATTGTCTAAGATTAAAGTTGTGAAGTGTGACTTATGTGGAATTATCACTGGATGCTTCATCTGTTCACTAATTCCAGCGTGCTCTAATCTTCCACCAACTCTTAGGACACCATCTCCATCTACAATCGGGTTCAGTGAGGTAAGTTGACTCTTCTTATTAACCGTTTTATTTTCTTTCAGGTTCTTCAACTCCTCTTTGAAATGATTTCCTTGCACAATCTTTATACACATTTTCAAAGTTTCTTGGATTTCACTGCTTGTTAACCACAGACTTACTTTTTCTTTTCTAGCACATTTCAAGAATCGTTTACAGAAAGCCAGAACGCGTAGCAGTTTCCACAATTTAGAAAACCTTGAAATAAGTGTTTCTTCAGCATCTGCTGTGACATCATCATTATCGTAAGTATTCACGAAGCATGCTTTAGTGCTTCTTTCTTCTAAGTTCGTATCCTTTATGTTTGGTTTTTTATAGTTAATCTCCTTATTTTTCAGCCACGACGGACCTTCTATCCAGAGCTCTTCATTACTCAGGTGTCGTGTACCTCTAGATGCGCAGTCTGCAGGATTATCTTTCGACGAGACATGGGACCATTGGTGCGGCTCTACTAACGTTATTATTTCAGATACACGGTTGGCGACGAAAGTTTTCCATCGATTTGGACGACTATTTAGCCAAGAGATGACTACTGTGGAGTCAGTCCAAGCGTGAATGTTCACTTTGCTGATACTCATAACGTCGGCTACTTCAACCAGCAATTTAGTGAGTAACACAGCCCCACACAATTCCAGACGTGGAATAGAAATTTGTTTAATTGGTGCCACTTTCGTTTTAGACGTGATCTGTGACACGTGCACATTTCCTTCTCCATCTATAGTCCTTAAGTACACAACAGCGGCAAACGCTTCATTAGAAGCGTCGCAGAATCCCTGAATTTCCGCAGTTACATTGGAACTAGCGTGGTTCCATCTGGGCAGCTTGAATTCGGTAAGTTGGTTTAGACTTTCTCTGTAGTTTAGCCAATCCTTCATTAATTGTGGTGGAACTTCATCATCCCATTCAATTCCCGAAAGCCACAATTTTTGGATAAAAATCTTGGCTACTATGATCACTGGAGCCAACCAGCCGAGTGGATCGAACAGCCTTGATATGTCAGATATGACACTTCTCTTTGTTACAGGTACTTTGAGTGGAGGAAGTTGTACCGAATACTCAAATTCGTCATTTCGGCGGTTCCAGACGAGTCCCAGAATTTTCATGACAGCATATATATTTAGCTGGAGACTTCCTTCCTCTTTGACATCAGTTTCTTTCATGTAACTTATTAATTCTTCATTGTTACTGCTCCATTTCTGTAAATCGAATCCACCTTTTTTCAAAAGTTCATTCATCTCTTGGTATACTAATTTGCCTTCTTCCACAGATTCACAGCCTGTTAACAAATCATCTACATAGAAATGCTTGAGGACCCTATCAGCAGCGTTTGGATACTGTGCTCCTTCATCGTAGGCTACTTGCTGAAGAGCACGCACTGCAAGATGAGGTGCTGAGGCCGTACCAAAGGTGACTCGAAGCAGTCTCAAGTGCTTAATCTTCTCCCCCGAGTTTTCACGCCATAGAATACGTTGAAAATCTATATTGTCTTGATGAACTTTCACTTGCCTGTACATTTTAACAATGTCTGCTACCAGGCATATAGGGTAGCTACGCCAACGAAGAATGGTGTGACGCAAAACAGGTTGCAGAGTGGGACCTACTAACAGGTCTTGATTTAAGAAAACGCCATTAGAGCCAGGACAAGACGCGTCATACACGACCCGCAGCTTTGACGTGGATCTGTCATCTCGGATGACAGCATGATGTGGCAAGTAAACTGCATTTGGGTTGTTCTCCTGTTCAGGAGGAACTTCTTCCATGTGTTCCAGCTCAAGATATTCATTGATGACTTCCGAGTAGCGTTTCTTCATTTCAGCATCCTTTGCGAACCTCTTCTCTAATTGGTTGAGACGCCTAGTTGCAATAGGCACAAAGTTTCCGTGTTTGCAACTGGGATCTTGATCACGAAATGGTAGTTTCACTATGTATCTACCGGTGCTATCACGTTCAGTGGTAGCCGCAAAAAATTCTTCACATTTCTTCTCGTCTTCAGTATAATGATGCTTGAGATCTGTCGTATTGTGGTCAGCCTCGAGCTCCCAAAATTTCTTGAGCAGCTCATTTTCATCTAAATGAATGTGGTTAACGCTAACGCTTTTACGAATTTCCGACTCACCTAAGTGAGTTGGCCCTGAAACGATCCAGCCTAAAGACGTTCGCTGAGCGATGAGTGCTCCCTGTGGAGCTTTGATCATGTTGTTTAAAAGTATTTGACCGTACACCTCTGCCCCTAAGAGCAAGTCGATTTTGCCGGGAATGTTGAATGTGGAATCTGCTAAATCTAATTTAGGCAGTTCTGACCACGAATCAATGACGATACGTTTTCTCGGACGATTCGATGTTACCTTGCCCAAAACATGAGCATGCACGTTCACTTCAAAGTCAGGTTCTAGGAGTGATGAAATTTTAACTTTTACCACCGACTTAGAGTTCACAGGTGAACTCTCTTCACCGCCTAGTCCCGTGACAGTGCTCTTGTGGGAAACCTTGTTAAGTCCGAGCAGTTGTGCTGCAGACTCCGTTATGAAAGAGGCTTCCGAGCATTGGTCGATTAAACATCTGAGGGTTATACCTGAACCTGTTTTCGACTGAGCTTGAACCAAAGCCGTTGGCAAGAAAACTTGTCCACGACTGGTCGAAAAACACGTTGTTACATTATTGGGCTCATCACACGATGATGATGGAGCTGTTGTTGCGTGTGCAACAATATCGCCTTCAACCGATTGAGTAGGTTTGACTTGAGAATCGGTTGCTTGAGTGCTAGTTTTTGGGTGCAGTCAAGAATGATGTTTGCGCTTACAAATTCGGCATCTAGTAGATTGGCGACAGGAATATACGTTGTGACCTGAACCTAAGCAATTAAAGCAAAAATTACCGGACTGGATGAAATCACGTCGAGCATCAACATCGATTTTTGCAAAACCTTTACAATTACACAATTTGTGATTCTCTGAACAATAGCCACAAGAAACTTCAGTAACATGATGCACTTTTAAGTTGCTACTAGATTGTGCATTGGGTTTCTTTGGAACAAAGCTTGTCTTCGATGATTTCCCATCCAAAAATTCTAATGCCCTAAATCGGGTTTCTAAAAATTCTCGAAGTTGGTTAAGTGTGGGCAAATCATCAGAAGACTCGCTAACCTTAAGTTCCCACTGTTTCCTAGACTCGTTGTCTAATTTAAGACAAATGATGTGAATCACAATTATGTCCCATGTAGTTGTGTCGATGCCTAAGTTGTTCAATCCATCTAAACACTCATTCGTAGTGTCCAGCAATTCTTTGAGTGCATTCGCGGACTCTGTCGTAATATTCTTCTGACTCATGAAGCGTTTGAGAATGCAGTTGGAAAGATACTTCTTATTGTTATAGCGCTTTTCCAATTTTTCCCAACATGCGCTGTAATTATCTTGCGTAATCTGTACGTGACGCAGAAGCTTTTCAGCTTCACCGACTAAATAACCTTTCAGGTAGTGCAACTTTTGGACGTCATCTAAATCTTTATTCTTATGGATGAGCGACTTGAATAGATCTCTGAAGCTAGTCCACTCAGAATAATCCCCTGAAAACGTAGGAATTGAAATCTTTGGTAGCTTTACCATCACCGACTTGCCTTGGCCAATATCTGACTTATTCCCAACAGTGGTAGACTCAGTGCTCTTTCCAGGAATTGACGCGTTTAGTTTATTTAAGGCAGCCTTAAGATCCGACTTGTAATCCATGAATAACTCTTCCGCACTAGACGTACGTAATATACGTCTTCAGTTACATACTCTGTGAACTCAAGTGTAGTAGACTCTTGAATGATTTGAGTATGAGTTGTCACAAACTGATTCCACAAAGATTCTAAAGAATCTGCAGAGTTAAGCCGTTCCTTAGGCGATTTTTTAAAGTTAGTTTTAGCCTTATCAATTCTCAAATACAAGTCCTGCTGCACTTTTATAAGAGCCTCCATGATAAAATTTTCTAAGTGTTTGGGACTTAGCACAATCTAGGCAAAATTGGGCGTGGATTCCCCGTCGTTCCACTTTCTTCAAAACTATTCTAAGTCCAAATTTGCTACGAATTTTTCTAAGTCAAAACTTGATGAAATTTTTCAAAGTCCAAATTCGTTGAAATTTCACTAACTAGGTATAACTGTTCTAAAAGCTTGACAATGATTAATATTAGCCAGACGTCATGTTTTGCAGAAAAATCTTAATACCGCGAAGTAGGAAATTTAACACATGGTACAACGACATCTAGCGGGTAATTTGGAAACAAAATTAACTTCTTGCAAAATAATCTTAACAAATACAAACAGAAGTTGGACAGTAATTATAGCGAGTATATTTGTTTTTTTTTTATATATTTATTTTATTTACAACAAATACAAACAGAAGTTGGACAGTAAATTTATTTCATTTATTTCATTTATTTATATTATTTCTATTATTTAATTTATTTAATTTATTTCATTTATTTCATTTATTTCATTTATTTCATTTATTTCATTTATTTCATTTATTTCATTTATTTCATTTATTTCATTTATTTCATTTATTTCATTTATTTCATTTATTTCATTTATTTCATTTATTTCATTTATTTCATTTATTTCATTTATTTCATTTATTTCATTTATTTCATTTATTTCATTTATTTCATTTATTTCATTTATTTCATTTATTTCATTTATTTCATTTATTTCATTTATTTCATTTATTTCATTTATTTCTATTATTTCTATTATTTCTATTATTTCTATTATTTCTATTATTTAATTTATTTCATTTATTTCATTTATTTCATTTATTTCATTTATTTCATTTATTTCATTTATTTCATTTATTTCATTTATTTCATTTATTTCATTTATTTCATTTATTTCATTTATTTCATTTATTTCATTTATTTCATTTATTTCATTTATTTCATTTATTTCATTTATTTCATTTATTTCATTTATTTCATTTATTTCATTTATTTCATTTATTTCATTTATTTCATTTATTTCATTTATTTCATTTATTTCATTTATTTCATTTATTTCATTTATTTCATTTATTTCATTTATTTCATTTATTTCATTTATTTCATTTATTTCATTTATTTCATTTATTTCATTTATTTCATTTATTTCATTTATTTCATTTATTTCATTTATTTCATTTATTTCATTTATTTCATTTATTTCATTTATTTCATTTATTTCATTTATTTCATTTATTTCATTTATTTCATTTATTTCATTTATTTCATTTATTTCATTTATTTCATTTATTTCATTTATTTCATTTATTTCATTTATTTCATTTATTTCATTTATTTCATTTATTTCATTTATTTCATTTATTTCATTTATTTCATTTATTTCATTTATTTCATTTATTTCATTTATTTCATTTATTTCATTTATTTCATTTATTTCATTTATTTCATTTATTTCATTTATTTCATTTATTTCATTTATTTCATTTATTTCATTTATTTCATTTATTTCATTTATTTCATTTATTTCATTTATTTCATTTATTTCATTTATTTCATTTATTTCATTTATTTCATTTATTTCATTTATTTCATTTATTTTATTTATTTTATTTATTTTATTTATTTTATTTATTTTATTTATTTTATTTATTTTATTTATTTTATTTATTTTATTTATTTTATTTATTTTATTTATTTTATTTATTTTATTTATTTTATTTATTTTATTTATTTTATTTATTTTATTTATTTTATTTATTTTATTTATTTTATTTATTTTATTTATTTTATTTATTTTATTTATTTTATTTATTTTATTTATTTTATTTATTTTATTTATTTTATTTATTTTATTTATTTTATTTATTTTATTTATTTTATTTATTTTATTTATTTTATTTATTTTATTTATTTTATTTATTTTATTTATTTTATTTATTTTATTTATTTTATTTATTTTATTTATTTTATTTATTTTATTTATTTTATTTATTTTATTTATTTTATTTATTTTATTTATTTTATTTATTTTATTTATTTTATTTATTTTATTTATTTTATTTATTTTATTTATTTTATTTATTTTATTTATTTTATTTATTTTATTTATTTTATTTATTTTATTTATTTTATTTATTTTATTTATTTTATTTATTTTATTTATTTTATTTATTTTATTTATTTTATTTATTTTATTTATTTTATTTATTTTATTTATTTTATTTATTTCCTTGGATATCACGGGCCTATAATCCCGGCTTTTTGATAGGCTTGCGTGGGGACACAGATCCAACACGTAGAGGCCCCTTGGAGAGCTTTTATGTCATGTAGAACGCCTGCTGGAACCCGTTCACAGGTGCTACAATAGACACCCATGAACCGGTCTCAGCAGGCATTGGGACTATTGTAGAAAAAGAGAACAGTATACCGGTCTATGGATTGAAGTTTGGGTGGACTATGAGACTGGGTTATTACAAAGACGTACGGACACCTGCCATAACAATGTTCACGCAAGTTATCGAGGCAGGTGGTGACTTGCCGCGCACTAGATGGGCCCCTGAAACTGCCGTCGCGAAGACGACCAGGAGCAACATCGGTGTGAGCGGCTCAGGGGTGTCGAGAGGTGTACGCCGCTTTCTACCCAGTGGCTGTTAGCAGCCACTGTGCCAACTCGCGTCTTATGCATCTTTCACTTCCACCCCTGGAGCATATAGCTCTAACGACTCCTCTCTGGACGGCCAATTAAGGCAAGCCAGAGCTGAGAGTCCTGCGGGTCCCCTTGGGGTCCACTCCGACCGACGAAGACACGCCGGAGACGGAGACCCTGACCGACTCTCGGGAGCACTCGGGTCCGTGGGGTCGTTACTTCCCAACAGCTCGCCACAAGCTGCCCTGCGATAAGATAAGATGGCTTATTCATGTTTTAAATTAAATTAATTCAGTTATAACGTAAGCGTTCAAGTACGAGTATATTACCCGCTTTTGGGAATATTACCGGGAAGAATGGTAAAATACCGGTAGTGGTATTTATTCTCGGCACATCACTAGACCCCCCACAAGGTGGACTGACGACCTGGATGCGGGTGGCGTAAGACCGGTCATTGTGGCACTCTTTGGGGGAGGCCTATGTCCAGCAGTGGACGTCCTCTGGCTGATATGATGATGATGATGATGATGAATTAAAGTAGAGCGATTATGTGACAGAATTATGTATGTCAAACTAGCTTTAGATAACCAACCAGCTTTAAATATAGTTTCAGTGTATGCTCCAGGATGTGATAGCAAAGAAAAAGGTCTATTTTGGGGGAACTTGGAAGATCTTTTGCAATCCATTCCCACAGAGGAAAGAAAAATAACAGCAGGTGATTTGAATGGACATGTAGGCCAAAATGCACCAAATAATTCAATCGTACATGGAAATTTTGGGTATGGCAAGCCTAATAACCAAGGCCTTGACATTATAAACCTACCCACCCAATTTGACCTCCCGATAGTAAACACCTACTTCCAAAAGAAGGACGAACACCTTGTCACATACAAAAGCGGTAACTCAACATCTCAAATAGATTTTTTCCTGTGCGATAGGTCTATTCTGCGAAACTTCAAGGATTGCAAAGTCATACCTGGGGAACCGCTAACCACGCAGCACAGACTTCTGGTAGGCTGTTTATTGATGCCAAAGTGGAACCAACAACCAAAGTACATAAAAAGGGAACCCCGCATAAAATGGTACAACTTACACAAGTCAGATGGCAACTCATTCATTAGTCAGATCGATTCCTACTTAATAGAGACCCTACATCATCAGAAAGACAACAACACCCTTTGGAACGAATTTCAAGAAATTTGCTTAAAAATCGCCAAAACCACCTTAGGCGTCACCAAAGGAACACTTCGGATCAATAAGGATCCTTCCTGGTGGAACAAGAATGTCAAGTCTCAATAAAAGAAAAGAAAGCTCATTTCAAGAAATGGCAGGAAACAAAATTGGAAGCCGATCTCTTGAAATATATAACTAGGAAAAAGAGGGCTAAAAAATGTGTCGCAATATCAAGAGCCATTGTCCAATGATCACTTCTACAAACAATTAGAGAACGCAAAAACAGATACTGAAATTTTTAAATTGGCAAAATTTAGACATAATCAAACAAAAGACTTAAAACGTAACAAATACATCAAAGACTCCTCTAGCAACTTGTTAACCACAGACAAAGAGATCAACCAGAGGTGGCGAGAGTACTATAAAGCACTCCTCAACGAGGAGTTTCCACGGGAACCGCTATTAGAACTACCATGCGCACAAGGTCCAATTGAAGCCATTGTAGCCCAGGAAGTCAAAGCTGCTATCCAAAATAGGAAAAATGGAAAAGCTACAGGACCTGACGAAATTCCTGCGGAAATATGGAAACATCTAGGTGTCACTGGAGAACAGTGGCTGACCAAGTTGTTTAACGGGATTCTAATATCTAAGAAAGTTCCTGAAATATGGAGGACCAGCAAACTCATACCTTTCTATAAGAATAAAGGGGATGTAGCCGACTGCGGGAATTATAGAGCTATCAAGCTCACATCTCATACCCTTAAAATCTGGGAGAGTGTTCTCGTCAAAAGGTTAACAAAAGCAACAAACATCACACCAAATCAATGCGGATTCACCAGCGGTGTGAGTACCACGGATGCCATCCATTCAGTCAAAATACTTATGGAAAAATACAAGTCTCGGAAACAATATTCACATATGGTTTTTAGACATCTCGAGAAAGCGTTTGATCGGGTACCACGAGAGCTTATCTGGCACGCGGTGAGAGCGCAATTGGTGCCAGAATACTTCATCGAGCTGCGTATATTAATATAGTTCATAGTTCAAGGGATGACTTACCTGTGCCGGACGTCACGCGATTCTCTTCATGACTGCGCCTGCAGAGGGCGACGGCAGCTGTTTTAAAATTTATTGAGAGGTGTAATCATCGTTCTGCGGACATCGACTGCGCACTGATGGCGCGAGCCGAGCAACTGCTGCTAAAACAAGCGCAGCAGGAGTCATTCGGTGACGACATAGCCGCCATAAGGAATGGCAACATTTTGGACCGTAGCAGTAAACTCCGTCATTTATTGCCGTTTTAGTTGAAAATGGACTTCTCCGATGCAGTGGCTGTATAGATGCCGCAGCAGATGTTGCGCTGGAAACAAAGAGGCCTATTATACTCGACGGTAAGCATGCGGTGTCTAGACTGCTGGTCAGAAGTTATCACGAGAAGGCCGCGCATGTAAACCACGAGGGAGTCGTGAATGACCTAAAACAAAAATACTGGTTATTTAAACTACGTCCTACAGTGAAATCTGTAGTAGCCGGTTGTATGTTCTGTCGCATTAAGAAGGCAAAACCGAAGGTACCTAGAATGGGAAACTTACCGGAGGCACGCCTTGCGCATCACCAGCGTCCCTTCACTTACTGCGGCCTTGACCTGTTCGGGCTGATGGAGGTGACAGTCGGGAGACGCCACGAACTGAGATACGGCGTACTATTCACTTGTCTTACGCTGCGGGCGATACACCTGGAACTTGTTCATTCACTTACCTCGCACTCGCTGATCATGGCTCTTCGGCGTATGGCGGCGAGACGTGGGTGGCCTAAGTACCTATTCATTGACAATGGGACAAACTTACGCGGCGCTGACACGGAGTTAAAAAGATCACTGCAGGAACTGGATGAGGAGGACCTGAAAAAGGTGTTAATTACGGAATACAATGGACTTTTATTCCCCCCGCCAGCCCACACTGGGGTGGGGCGTGGGAACGTCTGATCAGGAGTGTGAAGACGTCTTTAAAGGTAATCCTGAAGGAACGCGCCCCTAGAGACGAGGTACTTTCCACATTAATGACCGAGGTGGAGAACATGGTGAATGGGCGTCCGCTAACCCATGTGTCTGTGGAGCCTGGCAGCGAAGAGACGCTTACACCTAATCATTTTCTGATTATGGGGCAAGCGTTAAACTTATCTGTCGTAGGGAACTTCGATGACCCCGATCTCTTTTCTCGAAAGCAGTGGCGTAAGGCTCAAAGGCTCGCCGACATGTACTGGACACGGTGGGTCAAGGAGATTTTGCCAGACCTCATACCGAGAACCAAATGGACCCAAGAGCAAAAGCCACTACAGGTAGGTGATTTTGTTCTCATTGTAGATCCCGCTGCGCAGAGGAACGTGTGGATGAAAGGCGTCATCCAGCAAGTCTACCCTGGCAGAGCCGGCCGCATAAGGGTGGTCGAGGTAATAACGAAGTCTGGAACCTTGAAACGTTCTGCTTCGCGCGTCGCTCGTATTCCAGTAGGTATTGAGTGCTGAGTCAGCACTCAGGGTGGGGAAATGTTAGCGACGTGCTCATATTTTGTTAATTTTCATTGCTAAATGTTGTTTTTCTTTTAATTAGGTAGATTAAGAAACCTAAACTTAAGGGTAGTTTTAACGTCGGCCGCGAGCCGCTATTCTAGTTTTTGTATGTGCGCGCCGTATGACAAGTCAGTCGGTCCATGCTATCCGCGCGAGTGCACGTACGCACATATCTGTCATTTTTGAGTTCTCTATTTGTGTACTTGTGTGTCCTGTCGAAATATAAGTTGTTAAAAGTTCTACTGAGTTCACCATTTCGCCGCGGCGAGACCCTATTCCCAAGACGTTACTGCTTGGCAGGAGTCGTTAGAAAAAAGAGGGCTGAGAATTAACAGACATAAGGCTGAGTACATGTATTGTGGTTTTTCTGGAACCAACAGAGGTACAATCCCATGTCCAATGATCGATAACACACCTCTTCACAGAGTAGAACAATTTAAGTACCTTGGATCTGTTGTAGCACCAGAAGCTTGTGTGGAAAAAGACATACAACATAGAATCCAAACGGCCTGGTTGAAATGGAGGACATTGTCGGGCGCCCTTTATTCTTTTATTCTAATTGGCATACGGGAGTCACATCCGTATGCCAATTAGAATAAAAGGCGACGTCTACAAAAGGGCAGTCAGACCCGCCCTCTTATATAGTTCCGAGTGTTGGCCGATGAGGAAGACAGATGAACAAAAAATGCACACAACACAGATGAAGATGCTACATTGGTCTGGAGGAGTGACAAGAATGGATAAAATTAGGAATGATTATATTCATGGTAAGTTTAAGGTCGCAAATATGCAAGTAAAACTCAGAGAGAACCGTTTGCGCTGGTATGGACATGTAATGAGGCGAGGTGATGACCACATGACAAAAAGTTTTTTGACATATTTTTGTATTGCATAATGTTACTTGGCAGAAATGTCGTTTGGCAGAATTACCTTTCGCATATATCATTTAGCATACAATCATTTCGCAGAGTTTTAAAATCCAGAACCATGTTGTGGCATACTGTTGATGTTCATAATAGTCTTTTAAACGAATATTGTTTTCGCAGATAAATGTATTGCATAATATTTAGGTGGCATAAAATTATCAAGTTGAGTCTTCGTCTAACCACTCACTTGCTTTTGGTAACTGTAGCTACCAGCTGTCACCCTTATTTTATTATAATAATAGAGGTCACTGAAAAATATCAAGCAAGTGAGTGGCTAAGAGTAATGGTGTTAAAGATTTAATAAAACTACCCTTTGTCCTTTCACGGGTCTCAAACTATCTGCATACCAAATTCCATCTTACTCGTAAATCACTTTAGCGGTTTAATCGTGAAGAGGTAACATACAGATGGATAGAGTTATGATGGAATTGCTGTTTTTTAGTTTTTAAAGTGTGTTTATACGGCAAAATAATCAGTAACTATAAAGTCCGTCGGGTAAAAAGATTATGAAATAAATTTCATAATCTAATGATAGGTAAGTACCTATCTTAATGTTATGCTCTAACATAATCTATTTTTCTGGCATGTGTTCGTTTTTGTTGAGGACGCAGTTCTAACCTAACCTACTTTGCTCGCAGCTGTTCGTTTTTGTATGAGGTCGCAGTTCTAACCTAACCTAACCTACTTTTCTGGCAGCTGTTCGTTTTTGTAGAGGGTCGCAGTTCTAACCTAACCTAACCTACTTTTCTGGCAGCCGTTCGTTTTTATAGGAGGCCGCAGTTCCAGCCTAATATAACTTTCTTTTCTGGCACAGGTTCAATTTTGTTGGGGTCGCGGTTCTTACTTAACCCACTTTTCTGCTAATAGCAGGAAATATCACTATGCCCTTAAACTAATAACGCATAGACAGATAGTCCCCATACGGCTAACCTGTCAAAAGTGAAGCCGAAACACGATCGATGTGTGCGTGCGAGGCTCGTGTTTTACGCTCAGCAACACACACATATATACAAAAACGTGTGGCCAGTATATAGATATTTCCCTCAAAGTGGGGTATTTTAACCACATCCTTAACACTTGGTTATTAATAATTTGTAAGTGTGTAGATTTGATTTTGTACAGAAGCTTTTTATGTTCCTTTTAAGGATTTTCTGCATTTCTGTAGTTTACAATAAAAAAAACTGATACATTTTTACTATTTTTTATTTAAAATGTGCATAAAATAATAAAAATAATACATAAATTGAAATAAAATAATGAAATATTTAAAAATATATAATTTTTATACAATTATACAAGGAACTTCAACTAAGCGTATTCATTTTAGAATGTAAACGTCATGTCTCATTTTGGGGAAAAAATATTCACTACACTGGCAACATTTATAAGAAATGGCGGCTGGTGAAACTTTGGATTTTTGTTTTTACGATTACGTAAAAATATCACATAAAACTCGATACTTACGCGTGAAATGTAATGTCAGTCTGTTTGTTTTTATGATATGATGCGTTCTGACACCCATTCACTGCACAAACAACCATATTTCCTGTGTTTTTGATTTTTAAACGGGAGGTGTACACAAACCGATTTGACCTTGAGAACTGCCAGGGCCGTTCGAATACGGTGACACGGGTGCGACGTGACGTCGCACTTGAAATGGCTTCACTTGGTATGTACGAACACTCTATCTATGCCTTATAAATCTATGACTATGCCATAATAAAAGTATGCTGCAGGATGATTATGGTACATAAAATTATGCTAAACTAAAGTCGGCGAAAGTAATCTTCTGCTAAATAATATGCTGCGTAGTAATAGTAATGCCAAGTAATAGTTATGCAAAAGTATCATTCGACTAAAAGTGTTTCTGCGATTCACGTTATGCGAAGTGTATTTCTGACAAACAATATTATGCCAGATGAGGGGAACCCGAATAACATAATTGAACAGTGGCCAATAATATAAACCCCTTACAGTTTGTTTCATCTTTGTTATTCCTAAATGACCTTCATGTATTTTTTTTTAATTGTTAATCTTAATGACTTTGGAACAATCAATCTATCATTCATAAAAAGCAATTTCTGACCTATAGTACTTAACTTCATGTCTCAATTTAAAAAAATGTTTAACATTATCTCCTGCCAACCTTCCTGTGTATACAATAACAGTGTTGATAAAGTCTCATCTTTTGAAGTTTCTTCAATTAATTCTCGTTTTTGTTCATCTGTACATTGTAAATAATTCCCTAATCCAAAACAATGTATAACTTCAAACATAATGATTGATCTTCATCTACATCATTTAAATAACTACGTGACAACAAATCTGCAATATGCATCAAGCGGCCTTTTAAATATTTAAAATCTATATCATATTTTAATAACTTCAATTTAAGTCTTTGTAATCTAGCAGAGGGGATTTCATGGATACCTTTCTTTCATAGAGTTTCCAACGGTTTATTATCATTAAGTACAGTATATTTTTTTCCACAGATGTAATAATGAAACTTTTTAGTGGCCCAAACTACACTCAACAATTCTTTTTCAATCTGTGATTTTTTTTTCTGCACTGGTAAGACTTCTTGATGCATAACATACCGGCTTGCCCTGCTGCATCAAGCAGCAACCCAAACCGTCCTTACTAGCGTCACATTGTATCGTCACAGGTAAAGACACATTAAATTTTTTTAATACAGGAGTTGCACTTATGCATTTTTTTATATTACAAAAGGCATTTTCATGTATTTCTGTCCAAAGCCAACCCACACGTTTCTTCATTAATGTTTGTAAAGGTGCTACTAAATCTGACAGATTACTAATAAAATTTCTTAAATCATTAACCATCCCCAGAAAAGATTGCAGTTCAGATTTATTAGAAGGGCTTTTAATATTTAATAATGCTCTTACTCGCTCTGGATCAATTTTCATTCCCTCTTTTGAAAACACATGACCAAAATATTTAACCTCCTTTAATTTATATTGAAACTTTCTTTTATTGAATTTTACATTGCTCAATCTGGTTCTTTCAAACACCTGTTCTAATATTTTATCATGTTCATCTTCATTATCAGCACAAATCAACAGATCATCACAGTATATGACCACACCACCAGGAATGTCACCAAAAATTTGTTCGCTATATATTTGAAAAAAATTCAGGAGCTACTCACAAACCGAAAGGTAATCTTAAAAATTTATAGCAACCAAAAGGACTACTAAAAGTACACAGATCTGTTGAGTTATCTGTTAATCTAATATTATAAAAACCATCTGACAGTTTTGAGTATCGCTACTTGAATTATTCAAGTAGAGAAAATACAGATTTGTTACTTCACTTTGTGAGCATTTCTTCTAATTTTGGAATGAGATGATATTCCCTTATGAATACGTTATTTAATTCCTGTGGGTCGAGACAGATTCTTAAATTACCATCACTTTTCTCTATTATTACAAGATTACTTACACAGGATTTCAGATGTTCGACTTTCTCAATAATTCGCTGCTTTTGAAGACTCTGCAATTTACAAGCTAGACGCTCCCTTATTGCATAAGGAACTCGCCGAGGTGGCTTTCCTACCGCCTGTGCGCCTGGTTGAATATGTAGTTCGAGAGGTACTTGAAATTCCCTGACTCCCTGGAAATGTGACAATTTTTTGTTAACAATAGCCTCCTTGTTATTAATATTAAAGATGTTAATGCTACTACTTTGTAATAATTTTAATTCAATTAATGAGTTTAAACCCAAAATTGGTTTTCATCTCAGCCATAAGACGTCCACTGCTTAACATAGGCCTCCCCCTTAGACCTCCATACGTGCCGGTTGGAAGCGACCCGCATCCAGCGTCTTCCGGCGACCTTAACAAGATCGTCTGTCCATCTTGTGGGTGGACGTCCTACGCTGCGCTTGCTAGTCCGTGGTCTCCACTCGAGCACTTTTCGACCCCATCGGCCATCTTCTCTGCGTGCAATGTGGCCTGCCCATTGCCACTTCAGCTTGCTAATCCGGTGGGCTATGTCGGTGACTTTAGTTCGTCTACGGATCTCCTCATTTCTGATTCGATCACGTAGAGAAACTCCGAGCATAGGCCTCTCCATAGCTCGTTGAGCGACTTTGAGTTTTGAAATGAGGCCGATAGTGAAAGACCACGTTTCGGAGCCGTAAGTCATCACTGGTAACACACATTGATTAAAGACTTTCGTCTTGAGGCACTGAGGTATGTCGGACGAAAAGACATTACGTAGTTTCCCGAACGCTGCCCAACCGAGTTGGATTCGGCGGTTGACCTCTTTCTCGAAGTTGGACCTACCTAATTGGACTACTTGTCCTAGGTAGATGTACGAGTCAACAACTTCGAGTACCGAGTTCCCAACAGAGACTGGGGTGGGCACAACATTGGCATTTGACATAAGTTTCGTCTTGTCCATGTTCATTTTCAAGCCCACCCGTTGTGAAACTCGGTTGAGGTCATCGAGCATCATGCTGAGTTCCTCCATCGACTTTGCCATGACTACGATCTCTCTACTCATCGTCGGCAAACCGAAGGTGAGTGATGTATTCGCCGTTGATGTTGATGCCAAGTCCTTCCCATTCCAGGAGCTTGAAGGCGTCTTCCATTACGGCAGTAAATAGTTTCGGAGAGATAACGTCTCCCTGCCTTACGTCTCTTCGCAATGGAATCGCCCTCGTGCTCTGCTCCTGTACTCGGACCGACATGGTGGCGTTACTATACAAACACTTCAACACTTCGATGTACCGATAGTCAATATGGCATCGCTGAAGAGACTCAAGCACCGCCCATGTTTCCACCGAATCGAAGGCTTTCTCATAGTCCACAAACGCTAAGCATAATGGCAAGTTATACTCTTCGGTCTTCTGTATAACTTGCCGCAGCGTATGGATGTGGTCTATGGTACTATAGCCTTTTCGGAAACCGGCTTGTTCGGGAGGCTGGAAGTCATCAAGTCTGTGTTCGAGACGGTTCGTGATGACCCTTGAAAACAGCTTATAGAAATGGCTCAGAAGCGTGATGGGTCTGTAGTTCTTCAATAGGTTGTTATCACCTTTTTTGAAGAACAGTACCACCTCGCCTCTATTCCATGTTTCAGGCGTTATGCCCTCGGACAAGACGGAATTAAAGAGCTTCTGGAGGACTTTAAGTACCGGTGTTCCACCCGCTCTCAGAAGCTCTGAAGTGATTCCGTCTTTGCCCGGCGCCTTGTTGTTCTTAAGCTGCTTCAGGGCCATCCTAATCTCGTACAGACTGATGTCCGGGATATCTTCGGTATAATGTCGGGACAGCTTGGCTCTTGGATCTCCTACCAAGCTGTCAACGGGCTTTGCGATCGAAGTGTATAACTGTCCATAGAACCTCTCGATCTCACCTAAAACCTCCGCTTTGCTCGACGCTATGCTGCCATCTTCCCGTTTCAGCTTTGTCAGCTGGCTTTGCCCAATAGACTTGTCCTTTGCGAACACTTTGGAGCCTTGGTTTTGCTCAATAGTCTCTTTAATACGGTTAGTATTAAAGAGACGCAGATCATGTCGCAAGGACTTAGATATACGTCTATTGAGCTGCCTATATGACTCCGCGTCATCGGGAGATTGCAACTGTAGCGAGCGTCGTTCAGCCATGAGGTTTAAGGTTTGCTCGGTCAACTTCTGATGTCTATCTTTACGGCGGGGTCTAAAAAACTTAGACCCTACTGTGTGGACAGTTTCCACTAGCCCGTCGTTGATTTCGTCCACTGAAGCCAAGTTCTCTAGGCAAGCAAAGCGGTTAGAGAGCTCGAGTTGAAAGCTTTCGGGGTTTTGAACATGGGCTCGAGTAGGTCGGAGCGTAGACTTCATCAGGCTGGACCTTTCAAGTTTATTATTGATATTCAGTGTGCCTCTTACGATTCGGTGATCACTACCGGTCTTTACCCTGTTGATCACAGAGACATCACTGAATATCCGTTTCTTGTCGGTCATGATGAAGTCTATCTCGTTTCTCGTGGAACCGTCAGGACTCATCCAGGTCCATTTCCTGTGAGGCGGCTTCTGGAAGAAAGAGTTCATCATGAAGAGTTCCTCTCTCTCTCCAGAAAGTCGGCCAGCCTCTGACCCCTAGGGTTCCGTTGCCCATACTCAAATTGCCCCACTCTCAACTCATCCCCGCTTCTCTTGCCCAACTTTGCGTTGAAGTCCCCCATAACAACAGTAAAGTAGGTTTTAGAAGTATGTATGGCCCTACTTACGTCCTCATACATAGCTTCTACTTCATCATCGGAGTGTGACGAGGTCGGTGCGTATACCTGAATGACCTTCAGCGAATATCTTTTGGATATTCTGAGTATTAGGTATACCATCCTGCTCGACACACTGTCGATGGTTATTATGTTGTTTACGAGGGACTTGTGAACGAGAAACCCGACACCACCTTGGGACTGTTGGTCGCCCTCCCGGTGGTAGAGCAAGTTACCAGACTTCAGGGTTGTCGTGTCCTCCCCCTCTCTACGGACTTCGCATAACCCTACTCCCAGTGTAACCTGCTCAGTTCCTCTTCCAGCTCGCAGATCTTTTCGTCAGTGCTCATAGTGCGTTATAAATTGGTTTTACATTTTTCTTAATTATTATGAACTCAGTGTCAAATTTTTCATATTTATTTACCCCAATATTCAATGTTATTTTCCCTAACGGCTTGAGCCTATTATCCCCAAATACTTCTAATATTATATTTGTCTCAGACCACTTAGGATTTTCATCATTGACAATCATTTTTAAATCTTTTAATGAAATGACATTTACCTGAGCCCCTGTGTCACATTTAAAGGTTACTTGTTTATTTTCAATTAACAAATCTGACAACCATTCATTATTATTACTCTTACTAGTATTTCCTATAGAGTAAACTAACTTTACTAGTCACAAATCATGTACTAGGTTATTATCCTCAGTATTTTCCACTTCAATTGATGCTACATTTTTATTTTTACAACCCTTAGCAAAGTGGTTTAATTTTTTACATTTATAACATCTTTGACCAAACGCTGGACATTCAGATGGTCCATGTTCAAGGTTACATTTCAGACACCTATAAAACTTACTATTATACCTCACGTTTTTCTTAGTATTATTAAAATAGCTTAGCTTAGCTTAGCTTCATGCTTAGGCTGACTTGAGACAAGATCAACCGACACAGGTTCTTTCTTCTGGAACACCTGTGCATGTTGCTTCGACAGTTCAGCGACTCTGCACTTATCCACGGCTTGATCTAGAGTGAGGTCCTTATTTTCTAATAATTTCTGTTGCAGCTTTTTGTCCCTGATGCCCATGACATTTCGGTCCCTCAACATTGTCTTCCAGGTCTTTAAAATTGCATTTTTTTACTAATTTCCTGATTGCAATGTAGAAGTTGTCAAAAGTCTCTCCATCTTCTTGTTTTCTGTTATCGAAATTAAAAGTGTTGATGAGTTCATTTTGCTTGGGTTTAAAATATTCGTCGAACAATTTGAGCAAATCATCAAAAATTTGTGTGTCTTCCGAGCCCTTTATTAAGTTATAATACAGTTCCAGTCCTTCTGTCCGATACAATTCAATAAAATTGCCGACTTTCTAGCCTCACTCACATTTGTTAATCCAGCGGCCGTAATAAAAATCTGAAGCTGTTGCTTGAAATTCGTCCACTTTAATAACATATCACCAACTGAATCTAATTGCGCTGCAATTAAATTCTATACCCGACATTATTGCTTCTGGGCCTTTCTTGTCCTCCGTATTTTATTATTGAGAATAAATCTTCATATGTTCTATTGACGACTGCGCCATGTAATGTTTAGTAATAAAAACCACTTGCTGCTGACACTAAGTTTTATTAAATTAATTTTATAATAGCTTTTACAAAGTCTTCAAACAACAACATTCATCTATCAGTAAGTCCTGTATGGCTAACCACAAAGTTACCCAGTTCATTCTCCTTCAACAGCGTCTGTACTTAACAAATGCCGCTCGCTGTCACTGCTACTTCCATATGCATTTCATTGATTCCTTTATAAAACATAGTTTTACATGTCAATTACAGTATTTTATATTTACAACTATTTACATCTAAATTACATAACATAACACATCACTATATATTTAATATTAGGTGTAAGGTATGTTACATTTCAAATTATAAATGTCAAGTTAAATTGTGTTGTGAACCAGTTTAGGAGTGCACGCCGTTGAAAAATTCGTCAACAGAGTAGTACGCTTCAGACATAAGTTTAGCCTTAAGTTTATTCAGGAAACCTCTATTACTAGTCGCACTTTTAATGTCTAAGGTTATGTGGTTATATATCTTAGGACCTATTGAGTGGAGACACTTTTTAGACTTAGCTAGACGAGTACACGGTGGACGCAGTTCGCCTCTTCGCCTAGTGTTATAGTTGTGCGAGTCGCCGCGCGTTGGGAATTGTTCAAGGTTACTTCTCACATACTTGGCTACGTCGAGAATATACAAGCTTGGGAGGGTGAGGATTTTGGCATCCTTGAACAATTCACGAGCGGGGTGATCCCAGGAGACGCCACGCATGCAACGTACTGCCCGCTTTTGAAGTCGGAATATTCTGTCGCGGTTGGCTGAGGTTGCCCACAGTTCTATGCCGTAGGTTAGTAAGGCGTGGAAGTAGCCAAAATAGGCTTTCCTCACGTTCGTAGGATGTAGACTAGGGGGCAGTCTGCTGAGCGCGATACAGGCAGAAGACAAACGGTCATATAGTGAGTCAGTATGGGCATTCCATGTTAAGCCAGAATCTATTATGAGTCCTAGGTATTTTACTTCGTCCACCTGGGGAACGACTTCGGTATTGCAATAGATATTTAGGTTGTGTTCTTTTTTCCCACGTAAGCAAAACTGTACGATATTTGTTTTTTCTACGTTCAGTATCATTCCATTCACTGAGAACCAAGATGTGACGTCGTTCATTACCTTGGTAAGTTTAGATCTAAGTTCCTGCTGATTTAAGGCTGTGACGATCACACAACCGTCATCGGTGAACATGACAAATTCTGCATCATCGGTGGCGGTTGTGAAATCGTTCATAAGTATTAAGAACAGGTTGTTGCCCAAAACGGAGCCTTGAGGTACGGCACAGTCACCGAGTTCCAACAGGTCAGATCTAGCTCCGTGGACAGAAGTTAGTTGCCTGCGACCATCTAAAAAGGAAGCGATTATATTTAGGTAATTTCCCTTAACGCCGTAGTGATCTAACTTAGCCAAAATCAGAGGATGGGCGACCAGCTCGAAAGCGCGCGACAGGTCGCAGAATATGTGACGTTCCACGGGAAAAGGTACCTTATGAGGGTTTCTAGTTTCGGAGATATGAAATGTTTTGTAAAGAGGTGAAAAAATGCTCAATTTTTTTTTATTGTGTGATCTGAAACCTTAATGCGTAACGTTTGTTTACCTGTTTTTATTTTTGTTATAAGTTAGTTATAAGCCTAGTAATGTCGTCTCAGAGTTTAGTAGAAAAGGTACCTTATGGAAAAAAGATTGAAAATTCCCAAAAAAACTAGTCAATACGGGAAAAGAAGTTTGGTAGAGAACTGTATTAGCATTCTGCAAAACTAATTTGATAATTTCAGTTCTGGTTGGGGCGCCTCGCAAATATTATAACCGTACATCGACCGACATCACAAATCCAAGTAGCCTGCTATTATACCAAAGTTACTCTCGTCAAGTCTTTCTTAACTAGAATAATCTTCATTTGGTTTGGTCGCATGCAGTAAATCAGCCATTGGTTTGCTGAAAAATGCCAATACCCGACGCATTACCTTATGGAATATCTGAGGTCATTGAACCTCAATGCCGCTTATCTTCAATAGCAACCGAAATATATTATTGATAAGAAATAGACGATTTATACCATCTTAACCCCAAAATATTATTAGTTTATCCTAACTGTTCCATCATCATCATGCCTCATCATGTAACTTAATCACAAGGTACCTTTTCATTACATACAAATTATTGGTCTTTTTTAAGATTATTATGACGAAGAACTAATTAAATTTGGGGCAGTTTAATGTAAATTAATATTTTCTATTCATAAAAGATAAACTGTAATATGATTGATATTTTGTAGTGATGTATTATTAGATTTATTTCCATAAGGTACCTTTTCGTAAATGTATGGAGCAAATACTGTTATTGTTATGTAAGTTTAAAGTGGCATAAGGGGTTAAATATAGTATTTAGTTGGGGTTTTAGGATTTATTTCATTTGAATGACAGAATTTCTTTCATATGTGCTCAGAAAAATTGATTGTGTGTCACATTAAAAGTAAAAATATTCAATTTTGTGATTTTATATGAAAAAGTCAGAAAATACATTTTCACCTCTAAATCGGTATTGTTTTTTGCTTAAACTGTCTGTCAGTGTCGTTTTCTAATAGATAAAATTTAAATCTTGAGAGCTCATTGCAATCAATCGTGAAAATGAAATAAAACTTTATTTTCAAGAGATTGGTTAGTATACACATAAATCAGTCGATATCAAAAGTTTCTATTTGCATTACAGAACAAGTCGCAATATTTTTTTAATCTCAGATATATAAGGTATTATTATTTGTAGTCAACTATGTAACTTACTTCAGGAACATAGTTTTTTAGGCGGCTAAACTTAAAACTTCTCTATCGTAAAGTTGCTAATTTCACAACATTATTTTCAAAAAATCATATCTCTGTAACTACGCAACCTAGAAGGTTGATCTTTTGTGTTATCGATAGCTTATTTATTGTAGATTACTGGGGTATGCATAACTCCATACCCGCCATAAGGTACCTTTGACCGTGGGACGTCACATATGGCGGCCACCTGTCGCCCGGCGTCGAGATGGCCGGTCACTCTGGTTACCACGTCCCGCGCAGCATCAATCGTCGACCTGCCTGGTTGGTAGGCATATTGTTGCCTATTTATTAAATTATTTAAGTTAAAGTGAGACATTAGTTTGTCACATAAAAGGTTTTCAAAAACTTTAGAAAACAAAGGTATAAGGGATATAGGCCTATATTTTTTTAATCTATTTAATTCTCCTTTACCTTTGTAGATCGGTTGTACTTTAATATTTTTTAAGTTGCTAGGATAAGTGCCTGTTTCGATACATCTATTAAATAGATTACAAAGTATACTAATTAACAAATTTAGGTATTAGGTCAAGTTCATGAGCGCGTGGACATATCATTTATGTCTTTAGAGTCCTTACGCTTAATTTTTTGTAACGTTTTTTCTACAAGTTGCATATCAAACGGTTCAATTGTAATTAGGTCAGTGTACTTGTTTACATACTTACTCAGATAGCGTAATGCGGCTGGTATATTCGCGCGGGCTCCCGTGTTCTCGTTTGCGTCGTCGTCGTCGTCGTTGTTTGCGACGTACGTTCTAAACAGTATGTAGTTGCGTTTCGTTACAAGCATACATTACTACACTACCTATAGTACGTATACCTACAATACGGTCAGTTTAATTGGGCATCAAACCTAGGTAGGTTGGTGACCGAAGAGCTGGCGGCTACCTCGCACAACGTATCAGCATTGCGATACAGCGAGGAAATGCCGCCAGCATCCTTGGTACAATGCCTCAAGGGCCTATTTTAGATTTAAGCTAGTTATTAATTTCGTTTAGTAGTACCACTGTATATATATTGTATGTAAATAAATGTTTTTTATTTGTAAGGATTCGTTTTATTTTAACAATGATCTTTGGTAATCAGTCTTCATTATCAAAGTTTTTTTAAGAATCTAATTATCATATTAAAATTTCAAAAAATTAAAAACTACTAAAAGTCCTTTCTCCCCATCTTGCCCCATTGCCAGATGGGGTACCCGTGTAGGCAAGATGGGTTACAGTTTTGGGGGCAAGATCGGGTACATAGCAAAACCACTTATTGCTTGATTTTATTTTCTTTTATCTATCTGAACTTTCACGAACTACCTTTACTTTTCGTTCCAATGGTATCTGTAAGGCTGAAAAAGTTTTGGCTGCTATTTTATAGCCCATTATCCCTTTCACCACAGCTTCCACCGCATTTTTCATGCTTTCATCGGACCAATCACATTAGTACTTTTTTTTTAATAGTTTCTCACCATGCTAGAAAAAGATAAAGCATTTTTATACGTCTGATATGAGTTATTCAAAACGGTATGCTCAGTGGGTACCTACTCCATCTTGCCCCTACCTATGGTACCCCGTCATGCCCCCACAGGTCATTTTGAATAAAAAAAATACTGTATAAAAGCATTGTGCATTACACAGAAAAACAAGTTCTTACCTATTAGCGAAGATATTATCAAATGTGGATAACTTTAAGACTTGTCTAAAATGTGGTTACTTAAGTACACGTACACGCTCTACATTAATTGAAGAAATCACTAGACATTTGCAAAAACCTGTTTTTTCCGAACATAAAATAAACCGCGTGGTATAGTTGTTTATGCACTTCGCCTGCCCCCTGTAATTCTTGCACGGGGCCTATAAAGGTTCTCGAGGATGTGTATTCACATCCTCGAGAACCTATATAGACACTAGTGCTGGTGGGTTAAGAGGACAGGGGACGATATCTATTCTCCATACAAATTCAATTCAATTCTTTATTTCATGAACAATACAGTATTGTGTTTGAAAAGTTTTTACATGCTAACTTACATTAGGTAGTCATACAGTACAGTATAATATATTATATTAGGAACATACACTAAAAAAAAAAAAAAATACAAACGTCACTAAAATGTCAAAAAGCTATACACAAAAAAAAAAATTACAGCCATCACTAAAAATGTCAAAAAAGTGAGATACAATGTCAAGAAATATAGAAATACTTATACAATTCAGAATCTTAAGAAATATATGAATTAGGAAAACAAAAAAAAAAATCAAAAATCATGGCATATACGATGTCAATTACATAATTATAATCCAAGGATAATTGCAAATCAAATAATAATAAAAAAGTATATAATATTACAGGTTTATGAACTATGTCCTTGAAATATCTCATTAATACTATAAAAACAGCCTTCTAACAGCAAACTTCTTAATTTAGTTTTAAATTCCGCGTGTGATGTAATCATTTTTAGGTGAATTGGAAGTTTGTTATATGCCTTAAATGTAGTACTCATATCATATTCCTCCCTAGATATTGATATTGGCCTTCTGCTAGATTTGTCCAAAGCCTATGACAGAGTATCCCATCCAATTCTACTCAGTACATTACACGATATAGGTATCCGAGGTAATGCTTACAACTGGTTAAAATCATACCTTAAAAACAGACAACAATTTGTGCAAATCGACCATTACCATAAAGATTCCGGACAGCTGCAAAAAATTCAATCCAAGTGGCAAACTGTGAATAGCTCCATTCCACAAGGCAGCGTACTGGGATGTGTGCTCTTCTTAATATACATAAACGACCTCCCAAAAATTACTAACCATAAATGCGTAGTATTTGCCGACGATATCTCCCTCCTATTTAATCATGACAATGACCCAAATAATAACTTTTCACACATAAAGGAAACCTTTTTTGAAATTTCACAATGGCTACAAGACCATAACTTGATTATAAATACAGATAAAACAAAGACTATACAATTTTAGACCACACCAGAAACGACCGACTGACTTGACACTGACACCACTACTGCAAGATTTAAACATAAAAGAAGAGACTGATTGTACTCTACTAGGACTAACTATTGATACCCACTTAGACTGGAAAAAACATATAGCCAAAGTAAAATCAAAACTATCTTCCTTCCTTTACGCGTTCAGCATTTTAAAATCCAACACACATATCCAGTGCGCCCTGTCAGCTTACTACGCATATGCACAGTCTTGGCTTATGTAGTTATGGTTTACTGTTGTGGGGTCATAGCAGTGACGCCCACGACCTCTTTATACTTCAAAAAAAATGCATCCGTATATTGGCAAATATTCCACAGACCGACAGTTGCAAACCTCCTGTATATCCTGGAAATAACTTCATTTGTCAAAAATAAGCTTCACCTATTTGAATTCAATAAGAGTGCGCGTCGCAAAAATAATCTCGTTCTTCCAGAACCAATCTTAAAGATATCATTCAATCCACCCCCCTCCGTCCCTAAAATCCCTTAATCCCTTTCGGGTCCATATTGGGTCGCATAATAATTGATTGTCCTAATGTAATGTTACGCATAACACTCATTTCGCATAATTGTTATTGTGCTGGAAATATTAACAACTCTGAAAAATTATAACACAAACCTAACCTAACCTACCCTGTTCTACACAACCTATGCAAAATATTTTCGAAAATACTTTCTGTTTCAGCTGGAGAAAAAATATGCGAAAAGAGATTTATGCGTAACATTACATTATGACAATTAATTATTATGCGATGAGATAGGATCCCCTTTCAATCTTATATATTTATAAAAAAGGACCTTACTACCGAGCAATAAAAATATATAATAAGTTACCTACTGAAATAAAAAATACAGAAAAAAATCATTTATTTACAAATAAACTCAAGTCCATTATATTAAAAAAATTATACTATATCTATGATTCAAAACAAAGTTCCTATACTTAGACAGTAATAAATATGTAGTAATAATATACATAAGTTAACGTTAAGTAAGACAATTTTTTTGTACTAAATATTATATTTAGTTAATGTATTTAGTTATAATGATAATTGCCATACCCTACCAGGGTGCCATGCGACCCATCTCCATTGTGACATCTATTGTATTATACCATGGTTTGCAATAAACGATACTATACTATACTATACTATTATGAATTTTTTTTTACAGATTTTTATGTAAGTTTATAGTCATAGCTATCATATGCCCGACCGATTTTTAGTTTTTGTAATTATTATAATAGTTAGGAGCGAAAAACAGGATTCATACAATTTTTTAAATATTCCTAACTCTTATAATAATGAAAATAAAAACACAAAAAATTCAAACGGATGATTTTAAAATACATCTCGTCTGACCTCTCTCTAGTATTCTATGCTCTGAGGTCTATAGGATCATAACAGCAGTGTTGTTATGAATATTCATAATCATATTATAATTACAGTGTACAACTGGTGTATATTTTAATTTTAATAATCTACAAACCAAATTGATTAAATATTAATAATTAAATAAATAAATATTATAGGACAATTCTATACACAGATCGACCTAGTCCCACAGTAAGTCAATAAAAGGCTTGTGTTGTGGGTACTAGACGACGACGACCTATTGCAATCGGTCTATACTATAGTCTTAAAGTAACTAAAGTTTTACCTACTGGTAAAACAGTAACTATTAACAGTAAACATTACAGTTTTACAGTAAACATACATTTAAAAAGGTGTACTCGTATTCCCATCTGTCCCCGCCCAAACCACCGTCATACAAGAGACGGGCTCTTCTTTTTTTTGGAAAAAGGTTAAATTCAGAATTTACCTACAATCGGCGCGATTCGGGAAATGAATTAGAGATTCACTAGATATGAAATAGTAAAGATATGTGACGTTCCACGGCAAAAGGTACCTTATTACTACGTTAGTACTTACCCGTTACCCGTACACATGGATTTAATTATGATATGTAAGTAGCTAATCCTTTAAGAGCTCCGTGGAAAATAGGACTTAGCGGGATCAGGTAAATTGGATTCTAATTTAGTTTACACCGAATTGCAACATTACATGGGGGCCAATTCGAAACGTCGGAGGTAAATTTAAAAACTTAATTATATGCGATTAAGTTTTGCTAAATAATAATGAGCAAAAATCGGGAATGTTTAAAGTTTTCCATCCGTGATTTCAATTAATAGGGAATATGCGAATCTCTGCGTAGGGGGCGCCACTACCACAATCAATCACAATCTAAGACCGCGGTCTACCGCGAAACAAGAAAATCGAAATTTCGTTATCTAACATCTCTATCACTCTTGCATATTCGAGTGATAAAGAGGCAAATAACTAAATTTCGATTTTTCGCGTTTCCCAGTAGAGGCCTGGAGGCCCTTTGTAAACAAACCGCCTTGATGCATCAATGTCATATGTGAAAACTTGTCAAAAAACAGTTTAAGGCACAGTATGTAGGTACAGTATGTAAGGAGGGAGGCCTATGTTCAGCAGTGGACGTCTTATGGCTGAGATGATGATGATGATGATGATGATGTAGGTACAGTCAGCAGCAGAAGTTGCTATGCGGGCGATGTGTTCCAAATGATCTTGACGCGACTTTATTGTTAAGAAAATAAGAGCTTGTCAAGGTAATTTTGAACACCTCGCCCGCTTAGCAACTTCTGCTGCTGACTGTTTAAGTTACTCTGGTTTACGATAGGTGCTAGTGCTGCACTCTGGCGGAAGAACATTGCAGTAATACCCCTATCCTCCTAGCCCAAGGTTCTACCTATAGTACGAGTACTTACTCATTCAGTTCGATAAAAATATTTAATTTATATCATAATTATTTAATTGGAACACAGTCGCATTTGTTTTGTTTCATTTAATTTTCATACAAAACCAAAATCAACTCTATTCCCTGCACTAAAGGTTGAAATTTCAGTGGCAATTTCTGGATTTATCATTTGCCTTAGGAGACTATTCCATACGGTGTGAGAGTGACCCACTTATGTTGATTAATCAATTAATTACAGTGTTTTCGAACGGCTGGCGCCGCTTGAAGGGGTCGTTACCTCGTTACATACATACCGAAAATGTAATAAGACTTCTGTTTTTATATTACAGTTACTGCCTTTTGGTTCTGAGTGCCATATGCCGATATCTGAACCGTGCTGACCCCAAAAATAGTGCTAGTACTGAGCCCAAACGTAATAACACTTTGATGTTTACATACATATCGTTGGCCTAAATCTCAAACCTCGTAACTCAATCTGACCAAATTTTACAGGAGGCACTAAAAACTTAATTACTTACCAAAAATTTTGCATGAAGACTTGCTTAGTTTTTTTTTACATAACGTTAAGTTAAATTTAGCCGTCAGATTGGTAAAACCAATTTTTGTTTAAATCACCTGCACCTGGAAAATTTGGAGTTACGAGTTTTTCTTGAAAATTGTCGAAAGTTAATCGGGAGTTAAGAGTTTTGCTATAAAAATCCTTGAAAATAGAGGATAATCTTTTGATCTGAACAAGGTAATTGTGGATCAAAAAATATATTATTTTATTAAACTTTAAATAGAAAAGCCTCTTGACGCAAAACTGACGTGCAGTCACAACACCATTGCAGACTGTACTGAAGGGAGTGGCGGGGGGGAGATACGAGGTATTCCTTTTACAAAATGGCGGTCGGGAGTTGCGAGGTTTTCTATTTTGCTTTTTAAACGTAAACGGTTTATTTTTGATATTTAAGAGTCTTGCCGTTAGATGCGTTAAGAATAGTACTACTTATCTAAAAGTGTCAAAACATGATTTTCAAAAAAAATGGAGTTACGAGGTACCTATGCGATTTAGGCCGACGATATAGGTACAGTAAAACCCGCTTAATAAGTTTCTGAAGGGACCAAGCTAAAAATGCGTCTTAGGGTAGCATAGCATTACCTGTCCAATTTCATCAGCCTGTCAGTTGTTCGGAACTGTCACCTTTTGCGTTTAACTGACAGTCTGATATCGTCCGGCGAGCTGGTAATCTGTGGGCCCCTTATGTACCTACAGTCATCTGAAGAGATACAGTTAGCTCTTGATCCATGACCTCAAGTTAAACTACGACAGGTTTGATATTAGTTTCATATGACCTTGAAAATCGCTCACGCCGATTTCTGCATGTGAAATGAAGTGGAAGTCGTACGTGATACGCCCCAACTGGCGCCAATCCAAATGAACGTCAAGGTCCGTTTCAAAATCATGACACATTTTTTTTTTAATATTATAGGACATTTTTACGCAAATTGACTAAGCCCCACACGGTAAGCTCAAGAAAGCTGCTTGTGTTGTGGGTACTCAGACAACGATATATAATATAATATAATAGAAAACAACCATGACTCAGGAACAAATAACAGTATCATCATACAAATAAATGCCCTTACCAGGATTTGAACCCGGGACCATCGGCTTCATAGGCAGGGTCACTACCCACTAGGCCAGACCGATCGCCAACATTGTTAAATTAGAATCAAGGCCTGTTCACTTCCTAAGAAAGTTATGTCCCCAAATAATTGCGCATGTGTGCGCCTTAATCTTCTATGTGTGCGTTGGCCTCCGGGAAAAAGTTGCGAGTAATAAAAATAAAAACATTTTTCTACAGCAACATTGCTCCCAACTCTGATTTAAATTATCACGAATTTTATACAATATTAATCATAAAACGGGACTTAAAACGCTTAAAACTTAATTACATGCGATTAAGTTTTATAATGAATATTTGCTTCCAACTGTCTTTATCAATGTTCATAAAATATATGGAGGGTAGGTACGTCTACCCACCATAATAAAAAATATATTTGTCAATGACTCTGTCCAACTGCTGTGGTTAAAGTTCATAACGAAAATTTTATTTATTAACTCTTTAAATAATACATACAACGTGTACCGCTACGTACCACTTAAGACTGTAAGTCTGTACCTACATGGATTACAGCAATGCACATAGAAAATGTGCTAAATGCGGAGCAACGGCTGTTGAAGCAGCCAGAGTGAAATTTACAACTTTAGTGGGTTCAGAAGGAACCGAGTCATAACGCATCTGGAAAGCGTATTAATTAACCGTGAAGAAATGTATGAATACAAGTTGGAAATCTGTGTAAAATGCCGTATGTAAAGTGTAGTGTATCTGTGTGTAAAGTGTAATAGGTAGGCATGCCTAATGTTATTTGTATAAAAGGTACTGAAAACTTTGTGAATGCGCTTTATTAATGTCTATTTTTTTATTAAGTTGCCATTTGCCAGTTTTCAGTGTATATTTTTATATGTAAAACATTTCTTAATAAATAATATATATAACGTTATAAACATAAACATGCCTTTTATTTAAATCAATTGATAATACCACAAACAAGGGGTAATATTTGCATCTTGCATATATTTCGTGATATGAAGATAACAAATATGTTTATCAACAGAATTACTACCTACCAATACCCGCCAGGCTAAACCGGTTGTCAACTTTAGTTCCATTGGTACACAAAGACGGCGCCACTAGTATAAACGTATAAACGGTTGGGGACATTTTTTTGTATGGAGTTACCGTTCTTCTCCTAGTGAGTATTATATTCTTTGATTAGAATCGACATCTAGGGTTTGAACTAAAGATGCAACGGATAGTTGTTTGGCCGGATACCTGATGTTCGGCCTGAGTCATTGGCCGAATATTCGGTATCCGGCCGCCGTATATTCGGCCAGCGGAACTCTACCTATATTTCGGTTTATCGGGTGGCCATTGGGCAGGTTTCGTAGTGAACGTTCGCGCGGACTCATTTCAAGGTTCGAAAACTTCGAAATGAGTGCGCGTGGAAGTAGGTAGAATGTTCAAATTGTTTTAAAATAATAAATGAGTACGATTATGATATGACCGTGACTGTTTCTTAAATCCAATTTGTTTACTCCAAAATCAAAACCAAAATCCAAAGTTACTATCCGGTATAGTTGATCACTATCCGGTATTCGGCCGGATATTTAAGTACGGGCCGGATAGGCCGGATACCGGATAGTAACCGAATATCCAGTGCATCCCTAATTTGAACCCACGATAATAGGAAGACACACCTACCGGGTTGCTACAAGCACTAACGGCTAACAACCATACGGCCCGCCTGATGGTAAGCAATCTCCGTAGCCTATGGACGCCTGCAACTCCAGAGGTGTTACATGCGCGTTGCCGACCTTAATACTCCTCACCCTCGTTGAGCTCTGGCAACCTTACTCACCGGCAGGAACACAACAATAATTAGGTCTAGTGTATTTAGAAAGGTAGTCATTCATAAATATTTTTTTATATTTACAATATTTTTTATTAGCCCAACTAAGTGACCCACTGCTGTGCTCGGGGAAAGGCCTCCCCTCGTTTTCTCCACTCGACCCTGTCATTGGTATTTTCCCCCCAATTCAGGGGGCCTACGCGAAAACCAAAATTCGCAAAATGAAGGGATCTTTCTCTTTTACTCTCATAAGACGTAATTAGAGTGACAGAGAAAAATGCCCGCAATTGACGATATCGATCTTAGCCCAGATAGAATGCGTCCAAGTCGTCCCGCCATCTCCTCTTCGGTCTGCCTAAGCCCCGATCTGCACCAACTATGGTGTTCCCCGTAACCATCTTGGCCCACCTTTCCGGGCGCATGCGGCATAATTTATTAATTTAAGGTGCAATAAGAAATTAATTTAAGGGCGCCCACGGCATATTCTCAGAGCTGGCGAAGCGCCTAGTGGAGGCGACGCCGACGGGTGACAAGAGGGCTGGCTCCTACCTCGCGCAAGGTATTGGCATTGCCGTCCAGCGCGCGGCAATGCCGCCAGCCTTCTTGGCACCCTGCCACAAGGCATCGAGCTGGAGTCAGTTTTTTTATTTATAATGTTAATCAAGGAGAGAGGCCTTTGCCCAGCAGTGGGACACTCAGATAGGTTAGAAAAAGAATGCTCTTACCAGGATTTGAATAAGGGCGTGCACCGTAGAAAATAAAGTCGTTTAAAACAATATTGTCACATTTGCGCGACGTGCTGACAGTAAACATTAAATCATTTTTTTTTATTTATTTGAATACTTTTTAACAATAGCTCATTTTATTTTATTTTATTTTATTTTATTGGTTTACCAGTAACTGTTACACTGACGCATACATAAAGTTTATTAAATGTTTAATAACTAAGAGCTTAGTGTACAATAAAATTGAGGTAAACACTGCATGCAAATTAAAATGTATTACCAAGCGAAATTTAATTAATAACGCTCATAAAGCAATAACAGTAACAAGTAATATAAACAAAACATAAACTAAAATTAAAAACTACAACTAACTACAACTAACATTATAAATAATAAAAAAACTGGCTCCAGCTCGGTGCCTTGTGGCAGGGTCCAAGAAGGCTGGCGGCATTGCCGCGCGCTGGACGGCAATGCCAATGCCAGCCCTCTTGTCACCCGTCGCCTCCACTAGGCGCTTCGCCAGCTCTGAGAATATGCCGTGGGCGCCCTTAAATTAATTTCTTATTGCACCTTAAATTAATCAATTATGCCGCATGTGCCCGGAAAGGTGGTACAAGATGGTTACGGATCACCATAGTTGGTGCAGATCGGGGCTTAGGCAGACCGAAGAGGAGATGGCGGGACGACTTGGACGCATTCTATGGCGCTATGGAAAATGGCGTGCAGTTGCGTCAACGTAGCGTCGAGCAGCAGCCGTAGAGTTGACTACACGCCGACGCTTATGGGAGACGCTAGTGTGGGGTGCCCTTATACTGATAAAGCCCACGGAATACCGTAGGAAACATCGTAGATAGGGTCTACCTATAGTGTCATTCTTTGAAACTTGCTAACTATATAAATAAACCGCCATATTGAAATTGTCCCTGAATGATGATTTCAATATGGCGGTTTGTTTACATAGTTAACAAGTTCCTTAGAATGACACTTTAGTGGTAAATAATCGTAGTCTTGATCAGCCTTCAGCCGTTAGCTCGCCAGAGTCGACAACGTACATTTTTGTTAGAAATGAATTGTCTATCATTTCATCATAAGACAAATCTGGAAAGAAATTTTAAATTTAATGTCATAAACAAGGACCGGAAAACCCCTCTTTACGCTTAATCCTATCAATTCGGTAACCCAATCGATTCGGTTACCTTATCATTCGGTAACCCTATCATACTGTTACCTGATTGTAATGGTAACCTTATTGAAACGGTAACCCTAACCTTTAACCGAGTTAATCTCAAAACCCCATCGCGATAGGGTTTTTGTTAAGGGTTTTTAACAGGTTTTCATTCAGTTATGGTAACCTTTATTATCGGCTGCTTACTGGTTTGCTACATTAAAGTAGTTTTAGTGAGTTTTAGTCAGAACTAAAAAAAATACTAAAAAAATTGTTTATTTTATTTACTTTATTTATATTTTGTTGATTTTATTGACTTTATTTATTAAATTTATTTAATTTAATTTATTTATTTAATTTATTGAATTTATTTATTTTGTTTATACTTTTGAATTTAATTTAATTTATTTCATTTATTTTATTTATTTTATTAGTTTTATTTATTTAATTTATTTAATTTGTTTAATTTATGTAATTTATTTAATTTATTTAATTTATTTAATTTATTTAATTTATTTAATTAATTTAATTTATTTAATTTATGTAATTTATTTAATTTATTTAATTTATTTAATTTATTTAATTTATTTAATTTATTTAATTTATTTAATTTATTTAATTTATTTAATTTATTTAATTTATTTAATTTATTTAATTTATTTAATTTATTTAATTTATTTAATTTATTTAATTTATTTAATTTATTTAATTTATTTAATTTATTTAATTTATTTAATTTATTTAATTTATTTAATTTATTTAATTTATTTAATTTATTTAATTTATTTAATTTATTTAATTTATTTAATTTATTTAATTTATTTAATTTATTTAATTTATTTAATTTATTTAATTTATTTAATTTATTTAATTTATTTAATTTATTTAATTTATTTAATTTATTTAATTTATTTAATTTATTTAATTTATTTAATTTATTTAATTTATTTAATTTATTTAATTTATTTAATTTGTTTAATTTGTTTAATTTGTTTAATTTGTTTAATTTGTTTAATTTCTTTAATTTGTTTAATTTGTTAATTAAAATAATACATAAACTAAACATAAAACTAATTAAAAACGGACAGCTGCCACGAAAAATTTTTTCACATATTGAAAAATTCATTTAAATTTGTAATATTGTATAAATACAACAATTCAATTCTCGGGGTACAGTTTTACGAAAATCATCTGTGATAAATAGTATGTACATATATATGTGAAAACAAGAATTGCAAGAATTATGTGTTACGGTTTGAAATCGCATTACAACCCTTTCAAATTCATTGTTTCCCGATGTCCCCGAAGGCTCCTGTGAAAATCTAGATCTACCCATCGTAGTGCCGGTTTTCGCCCACCGTAAGGCCTCTTTCGACGCCCCGTCTCTACCCAGCGTTCCGGCTACGACGAAAAGTCCCCGCTGCCGTCGCTAGAGGCGACTGTGCACCGGTGCACCACACATCGAGAGAGTATCGACTCTGCCGTACCGTGCCAGACGTTAATTGTGAATTTATTTAGTGGTTTGTGTTTGTTATTTGATATACTTATGTAATTTAAAAATGACGGACAAAATAATCTTATATTCTTTTCTAATGTTTATTTTGTAAGTTGCTGTGTTAATTTAGTTACTATCCTATTGTATTTAGTTTAAGACTCTGTACTTTTTACTTAGTTTTAATTGTTAGTTTGTTACTTATGCAGGCTACGACCCTTTCGCAGTGCCCCTACAGCCCTAACTCTTCGCGTACCTTCACCGAGCACGGGCTGAAGGTACATATTACCCGCAAGCATAGAACCCGACCCACCGCCCTTCCTCCTACTCTAACAGTTCAGCCACAACAGCGGCAACAAGCCCTCTCAGGTAACAGTAGTTGTATAGACCTAGATGACCTTGCTACCCTAAAGCAATCTGTACGAGTGTTGCGTCACATACCTAAGGGGGCTCGCAACCTGGCGGCAGGTAAATTGTGCGAGGCTATCGAACAATGTATTAAGAACAACGGCACTCCAGACTGGTTTGCTCTGCTTTCATTTGCCTACTCTGCTCTAAAGGCGCCAGATTCAACCAGCGCAGGCAACTTAACAACCAAAGTTAAACGGAACATTGTATCTTCTGGGGTAATCGATTCTCTTTTTGTGGAAGCTGAGCCGGCCGCTTTGAGACCGCCCTCGATTCTCAGAACTATAGAGTCCAAAGTTTACGAGGGTGACCTTAGAGGGGCAGTACGGGTTCTTATGTCGGATGACGGAATAGCGCCGCCCAATCCTGAAACCCTTGCCACCCTAGTATCCAAGCACCCAGCCCCATCTCGACCGTTGACTTTCCCACCTGAACCAGACAATTCCTGTCCCGCTCTCTCTGTCAAGCTGGAAGAAGTCTCACAGGCGCTAGGCTCGTTCAACAATAGCTCTGCTGCCGGCCTGGATGGCATCCGTCCATCACACCTGAAAGAGCTCACTTCCAGTGCTGCTGGCGAGAATGGGCCTCGGTTGCTTGAATATTTAACCAAACTCTGCAATTTCCTACTCAGTGGCCAGCTAAATCCAGCAGTTTCCCCGTATATTTACGGAGCGTCGCTGTGCGCGCTGTCAAAAAAAGATGGTGGCTTAAGGCCTATCGCTATTGGCAGCGTATTTCGCCGCCTGACTGCCAAGTTAGGTTGTCGAGCTGTGCGTGACGAAATGGCGTCTTACTTGCAGCCTTACCAATTAGGTTTCGGCACGAAACTTGGCTGTGAAGCTGCTATTCACGCCACTCGAGCCTTCGTTCTTGACCCTAAAAACGCAGACTCCGTTATCATTAAGATAGATTTAAAAAATGCGTTTAATTCCGTAGAGCGGGACGTACTCTTATCTGAAGTTAGGGAGAAAATACCAATACTGTACCCCTTTCTTCACCAAGTTTACTCATCTCCGTCTAAACTTTTTTTCAATGAGTCCCTCATCCAGTCTCAGGTGGGGGCTCAGCAGGGGGATCCGCTTGGCCCCCTGATCTTTAGCCTCGCCATCCAAAAAGCAATATCCGGTCCTCAATCTCCACTAAACGTTTGGTATTTAGATGATGGCACTCTTGGTGGTAAGCCTGAAGAAGTATACCAAGACTTGGTCACACTCCTCCCACTCCTCCATAATCTGGGCCTCGAAGTCAACACCAACAAATGTGAATTCTTCCCCTGCAGCGCCAATTCACATTCCTCATTACCTTCGTTTAGCACCCTACTACCTGGTCTCAAAGAGCTGTCCAGTCAAAACTTTCACCTCTTGGGTTCCCCTATATTTCCCGATGCTGTTCCTGGAGCTTTTAAGACAAGAGAACAACTTCTCTTATTAGCAAGAGAAAGGCTTAGAAAGCTCTCGGCACATGTAGCTCTGACTTTGCTAAGATCCTGCTTCGCCGTCCCCAGAATCACCTACTTCCTACGCACAGTGCCTACTTGGCTACACCCCACACACATGGACTCATTCGACCTGGCACTAAAAGAATCTGCTGAGTGTCTTTTAAATGTATCCCTCAACCATGACCAGTGGGACCAGGCCTCTTTACCTATTCGCAATGGCGGTCTGGGTATACGACGCTCACGAGATGTAAGCCTTCCGGCCTTCCTTGCGTCGGCGGCCGGGGTTGTGGACCTTGTCACTAAAATTTTACCTTTAGATGGTGCCAAGGCCACAATACCCTATGCCGCCGAGGCTTTGTCGGCTTGGAAGACTCTGAACTCTGATGCGCCAGTACCAGACAAACCTTACCGCCAGCGTTTATGGGATGACGTCGTGGTAAAGAGACTACTCGACAGTCTTATTCATACCGCTGCTGGTTCTGACAGAGCCAGGCTAATCGCTGCCTCCAGGCCTGAATCTGGAGCCTGGCTACACGCTCTTCCCTCCCCAAACTTAGGCACCTTACTAGACAGCGACTCGATGCGTGTGGCCGTTGCTCTCCGCTTAGGTTGTGACGTATGCCAACCACACCAATGCATCTGCGGTTCCACTGTGGAGAGCAACGGTCACCATGCCTTGAGCTGCTGCCGTTGCGCTGGGAGGTTCCCACGGCACCATGCTCTTAATGACATTATTAGAAGAGCCTTAGTGTTAGCTAATGTCCCATGCATGCTTGAGCCGCCAGGTCTCAGCCGATCGGACGGCAAAAGGCCTGACGGCTTGACCCTGGTGCCGTGGGAAAGAGGTAAGTGCTTATTATGGGACGCCACGTGCGTCAGTACTTTCGCCGCCTCGCATCTTAGCCGCACAATACGGTCGGCAGGAGCGGCTGCTGAGCACGCGGCGTCCCTTAAAAAAGCTAAATACTCGGCGCTAAGCGGGTACTTATTCGTCCCCCTCGCTGTCGAGACCTCAGGCTGCTGGTGCGCTGAGGGTATGTCCTTCCTCCGGGAGCTGGGTCGTCGCCTGCTAGAAAGAGGCCTTGACCCCCGCTCCGGGTTTTTCCTGATGCAAAGGCTGTCCATCGCAGTCCAACGCGGCAACGCAGCGAGCGTGATGGGCACCTTTGCGTCGGGGGCAGCCCGGGACGGGCTTCAGTAGGCAATTTTTTATACTTATTTAGTTTATATTTAAGTTTAGTTTTTAATTAGTTTTATGTTTAGTTTATGTATTATTTTAATTATGAAATAAATATATTTGTTAATTTGTTTAATTTGTTTAATTTGTTTAATTTATTTAATTTATTTAATTTATTTAATTTATTTAATTTATTTAATTTATTTAATTTATTTAATTTATTTAATTTATTTAATTTATTTAATTTATTTAATTTATTTAATTTATTTAATTTATTTAATTTATTTAATTTATTTAATTTATTTAATTTATTTAATTTATTTAATTTATTTAATTTATTTAATTTATTTAATTTATTTAATTTATTTAATATATTTAATTTATTTAATTTATTTAATTTATTTAATTTGTTTAATTTGTTTAATTTGTTAAATTTGTTAAATTTGTTTAATTTGTTTAATTTGTTTAATTTGTTTAATTTGTTTAATTTGTTTAATTTGTTTAATTTGTTTAATTTGTTTAATTTGTTTAATTTGTTTAATTTGTTTAATTTGTTTAATTTGTTTAATTTGTTTAATTTGTTTAATTTGTTTAATTTGTTTAATTTGTTTAATTTGTTTAATTTGTTTAATTTGTTTAATTTGTTTAATTTGTTTAATTTGTTTAATTTGTTTAATTTGTTTAATTTGTTTAATTTGTTTAATTTGTTTAATTTGTTTAATTTGTTTAATTTGTTTAATTTGTTTAATTTGTTTAATTTGTTTAATTTGTTTAATTTGTTTAATTTGTTTAATTTGTTTAATTTGTTTAATTTGTTTAATTTGTTTAATTTGTTTAATTTGTTAAATTTATTTAATTTATTTAATTTGTTTAATTTATTTAATTTATTTAATTTATTTAATTTATTTAATTTATTTAATTTATTTAGTTTATTTAATTTATTTAGTTTATTTAATTTATTTAATTTATTTAATTTATTTAATTTATTTAATTTATTTAATTTATTTAATTTATTTAATTTATTTAATTTATTTAATTTATTTAATTTATTTAATTTATTTAATTTATTTAATTTATTTAATTTATTTAATTTATTTAATTTATTTAATTTATTTAATTTATTTAATTTATTTAATTTATTTAATTTATTTAATTTATTTAATTTATTTAATTTATTTTATTTAATTAATTTATTTAATTTACTTAATTCATTTAATTTATTTAATTCATTTAATTTATTTCATTTATTTAATTTATTAAACTTATTTTATTTATTTATTTTAATTATTTTAGTTATAATATAATAATATTTATAATAAGAACACACCACACAGGTAGGTATAAAGATAAACAAAGGAAAGGCAAAAAAACTTGTAAGCTGGTGGCTTCATAGACTGCCCATGCCAACCTCGGTTATTCAATAATAAGTTGAATTTAAGTGTGCGTAAAGATTACAATCGTTTGAACTGGTCAAAAACCTCATAATGAGGTAACTGAATAGACTGGGTTTTTATTTCGGTTACCGGTAACAGAGGTTAACTCGATCTGATACGGTTACCGAATCAAAGTGTTACCTTATTAAGCGGTTACCGTTATGGTAGGGGTTTTTATAAACACCTCTAAAATAACCCTATGAAAAACCCCGGTTAAGGTAACCGGTTCCTGTCCCTGGTCATAAATAGAGGTATTTACCTACTTGTACGGCCAAGAAATTCAATGTCAGTACCAGGGATGTTGCGAATATTCGCATCCGCATCCGCATCCGCGGAACTTCCGCATTATTTTCAACATCCGCATCCACTTAAAATCGATACGGAGCTTATGCGGATGCGAATGTCGAACAAGTCGATACAGGAACATCTTAGCGGCGGCGTAAGTGCTAAGTAATTTCGTCATTACCTCTAACGAAATCATCTAGATCCAGAAAAGGCCAAGTTACTGTTTATTAAATATAACGCACCTATATTTTTGCTCAAATACTAAACGTTTAAGAGCGGTGGTGGCCGAGTGGATATGACGTCCGACTTTCAATCCGGAGGTCGCGGGTTCAAATCCTGGCTCGTACCAATGAGTTTTTCGGAACTTATGTACGAAATATCATTTGATATTTACCACTAGCTTTTCGGTGAAGGAAAACATCGTGAGGAAACCTGCATACATCTGCGAAGAAATTCAAAGGTGTATGTGAAGTCCCCAATCAGCATTGGGCTAGCGTGGGGACTATAGCCCAAGCCCTCTCGCGCATGAGAGGAGGCCTGTGCCCAGCAGTGGGACGTATATAGGCTGAAATGATGATGATGATGATGACTAAACGTTTCGTTTTTTTTTTAATAAAAATTACTAAAAATGTAATATTTGACGGTTTTTAAGTACCTAATCTGGACATCCGCATCCGCATCCGCGTCCGCGGATGTCAAAAAATCTGCATCCGCAACATCCCTGGTCAGTACCATTTCGTATCTCGTCACAGTAACAATAGGCCCCGTGCATGAAATATAGGGGGCAGCATAGGAGCTGTAGAGATGCGGTGCCCGATTATGATCTTCGTAAAGGGGCCCACTGATTAACAGTCCGCCGGACGGTATCGGCCTGTCAGTTAGAAAAAATTTGACAGTTCCGAACAACTGACAGGCCGATACCGTCCGGCTTACTGTTAATCAGTGGGCCCCTTACGAAATGAAAGTCTTTGATGTGAACACCAAATGTTTCGGAGCACAACACTCACACGTTCAAATGATGCACAACAGTATTTACAATATTAAATTCAACGGCGAAGCAAAATAGATCGACATTTCTTATTGGCGTGCCGAGACGATGACATAGAGCGAGGTACGGACATGCGCGCCTGCGCGCGCCACCGTACCCGCCTCAGAGCCGTCAGATTTTTGGCGCGAGGCGTAAATGTGTCGTTTATGCTTCCGAAGAGACAAGATGGCAGAACCTACTATGCACAAGGAAACGTACGAGAACGGTAGTATGTTTCCGATTCAGGCCACACGATGGCAGACCCTCCAAAGCGCACGGTCCCTATAGTATGAGGTCCCTAGCAACTTTCATGTTGATTGTCCATGTTATTTGAATTGAACTGTACCATATGTATTTTAGGAATGAGCACATTGTATACCGTAAACTGGTTGATTGTGACACTCACTAATTAAAAAAACAACGGGTTGCACTCCGGGAGTGCCGACAGAAGTGAAAACTCAATGACTAGTCCAAAATGACTGCAGCACTATGTATAATTGACACATCCTCCTTTCTATTGAAAAACTTTAGTTCCGAACAGGGACAGGAACCGGTTACCTTAACCGGGGTTTTTCATAGGGTTATTTTAGAGGTGTTTATAAAAACCCCTACCATAACGGTAACCGCTTAATAAGGTAACACTTTGATTCGGTAACCGTATCAGATCGAGTTAACCTCTGTTACCGGAAACCGAAATAAAAACCCAGTCTATTCAGTTACCTCATTATGAGGTTTTTGACCAGTTCAAACGATTGTAATCTTTACGCACACTTAAATTCAACTTATTATTGAATAACCGAGGTTGGCATGGGCGGTCTATGAAGCCTCCAGCACAAACAAGTTTTTTTGCCTTTCCTTTGTTTATCTTTATACCTACTTGTGTGGTGTGTTCTTATTATAAATATTATTATATTATAACTAAAATAATTAAAATAAATAAATTAAATAAGTTTAATAAATTAAATAAGTTTAATAAATTAAATAAGTTTAATAAATCAAATAAATCAAATAAATCAAATAAATCAAATAAATCAAATAAATCAAATAAATCAAATAAATAAAATAAATAAAATAAATAAAATAAATAAAATAAATAAAATAAATAAAATAAATAAAATAAATAAAATAAATAAAATAAATAAAATAAATAAAATAAATAAAATAAATAAAATAAATAAAATAAATAAAATAAATAAAATAAATAAAATAAATAAAATAAATAAAATAAATAAAATAAATAAAATAAATAAAATAAATAAAATAAATAAAATAAATAAAATAAATAAAATAAATAAAATAAATAAAATAAATAAAATAAATAAAATAAATAAAATAAATAAAATAAATAAAATAAATAAAATAAATAAAATAAATAAAATAAATAAAATAAATAAAATAAATAAAATAAATAAAATAAATAAAATAAATAAAATAAATAAAATAAATAAAATAAATTAATTAAATTTATTAAAAAAATATAACAAATTAAACTAATTAAATAAATGAAATAAATTAAATAAATTAATTACATTAAATAAATTAAATAAATTCAAAAAAATAAATAAATTCAACAAATTCAATGAATTAAATCAATTAAAGCAATTAAATAAATAAATTAAATTAAATAAATTTAATAAGTAAAATCAATAAAATCAACAAAATATAAATAAAGTAAATAAAATAATATTTTTTTTAGTATTTTTTTTAGTTCTGACGGCACATCACTAAAACTACTTTAATGTAGCAAACCAGTAAGCAACCGATAATAAAGGTTACCATAACTGAATGAAAACCTGTTAAAAACCCTTAACAAAAACCCTATCGCGATGGGGTTTTGAGATTAACTCGGTTAAGGCGACGGTAGCGGTGGGTAAAATATCAGATTCTGTCAATTTACCCCATTTCACACACAAGCGCACTTCACGCACACTACCTCACTTTACTGGGACAGGTCAGTGACCCATCATGTTTTTTTAAGATTGGACTTTTAGTTTAGTATTGACCACTAGCCTCCTTTGAGGGTAAAAGCATTCCATTTAAAGATGAAAGAGAAACAATGCATTTAATCTTGCTTTCCTTGTCTGTTCATGTCACACGTGACGTACCTATTTAATTCATTTGATTGTTGACTGTTTTACTACCTACTATTGCTTTGTCGAGATACGCGTTTTGTACAATTAAAGCGAATAAAACAAGATGTCATTAAGTCAGATGTAAAATGTTATTTACTACTATATACGGTTTTTCATAAGGTGCAAAATCCATTCAATAGGAATTTAAATAAATAAAGTTTCAGCAGGGTGGCAATTCCATTTTGGCGGATAAAGCGAAACAGAATAGTTCTATCGAACCTGCTTACAAATTTTCACGAGAATCAGTTGAGAAATGTGATCTGCAAAGGAGAACATACAAAAGCATTTTTGCCCAAGCTGAAACGGAGACCTTTGCTAACGCTCGGCCAATGATGGTTTAGGTACACCTATAAAAAATGGTTGTCCCTGCTGTAATTTTAATATCTTTATATTTCAACCGGTACAGTTTTACCTTCAAAAATAATCGGTATCGCTAAACAATAGCGGTACCTTACTACTTATACGTTCACGAAATCGGTATCTGCATAACTTGATTGTTAGTAAACTAACCTGGAAAATAATCTCAAAATCACCGAAACATTTATGTACAGTCACCTGCAATAATATGTTACGTCATTAGTGCCAACTTTGCCTCCAGGGAAACTTTGCCCAAAACGACAATGTTAAACAAATTCGTTAATGTAGAAAAATTGATAATAGTTATGGCCACCCTGCTGTTTTTAGTAGAAAATTGGTTATATTTCTGGCAAAGTATATGCCAAACTTGTGCATAACTTGACTTGGGAATTTTGAGTTTGAGCGAGTTGTCTAATATAGGGTATATTTCGGCGGGCAAAAAATTGATAAATAATGAATGCAAGTAGAAAAAATTGAGAACCCTTTGACAAATATTTCCGGGTTTCAGTTATAACACATGAAGCATAGATTATGTCTATTGAGATTTAAACTAATAAGGCCTAAATACACAAAAGTTTTAGCGGTGGGCAAAGTAATCCGGTAATTTGGCATCCATACCAACATTGCCCACCACCAAAAACGGATTAGGGTTGTCACTTTCATCTAATTTACCCAACTTCGCAAGTAAAAGAAGGTTATGTTTGTACACTAAAATAAGTTTATAAATATACTAGCTGTGCCCGCGGCTCCGCCCGCGTGTAATTCGGTCTGTGTCAGTAAGCGGCTAATTTCTAATCCTAATTTCTTTCCCTCTCCCCTGGAGGCGGAACTTGAAGTAAAGTTGACATATGGATATGCTAGAGGACTGAAGTCCAGATAAAATATTTTACAATAAGGTACCACAAAATAAAACTACACTCCAAAATCAATAGTTTTATTCGCCCTTATTCAAATTTTACACGTGATTTAAACTTAGAGAATATAACCAAACGGAGTGGTCATTAACAGGCGTTATCCCTCTGTCGAAAATAGGCGGCCAATGGTCAACCGACGTTTATCTGACATGGCTATGTTTACGTTACGTAGGTACACATTTGATGTGCCCCTCCCCCGCAAAAAACGCCAGACTATTTTGTACCGAAAATTATAGACATGGCGTCTCCGTTGGTTATATTCTCTAAGGATTTAAACGACAGAGTAGTAGGTGAATATCGGACGATACAGTAAGGTATACGCGCGCGAGCGAAAGCGAAGCGGCCTGCCTGGCTAGAGCGCCACTTACCGTGGTCTTCTTCAGAGTCCTGAGGAAGACCACGTGCCCCTTGTAACCTCAATTCGTTGCGAAACTTTCGCGAATGATTCGATTTTTTTCGGGAAGGCATGGTAATGCGTATAAAATGCGAGTCCCAAATCGTTTGACTCCGCAAACGACCAATGCCGGATTAATATATTTTGATGCCCTAAGTATTTCTAGACCATGGTGCCCCCTCGCCCTAGGGTCATCAAGATTACATTGAATTTTTTTGGTAAATTGAGTGACGTTCATTGCTGCATTTCAGCTGAGATTGGAAATCAGTCACATCATTTTATCACGAAAATTAACAGTGCCGCGGCAGTAACGTTGCAACAGAGTACCTAATGCTGCTGCAGGCGCCACCCAAATGTCACCTTTATCATAAACATCTTAGAATGTTATTGTAAACGCGAGAGAAGCGAGCGCGAAAATTTTTCGATATTAAAACGCGATTTGATAGACAGTTGTACATTTTTACTTTTAGTATGGAAATCAGTCACATCATTTTATCACGAAAATTGACAGTGCCGCAGCAGTAACGTTGCAACAGAGTACCTAATGCTGCTGCAGTCGCCACCCGAATGTCACCTTCTCATATCTTAGAAAGTTATTGAAAACGCGAGCGAAGCGAGCGCGACAATTTTTCGATATAAAAAAACGCAATTCGATAGACAGTTGTACTTTTAGTATGGAAATCAGTCACATCATTATATCACGAAAATTGAATGTCACCTTTATCATATGGTAGAAAGGTATTGAAAACGCGAGCGAAGCGAGCGCAAAAAATTTTTCGATATAAAAAACGCATTTTGATAGACAGTTATACATTTTTACTTTTAGTATGGAAATAAGTCACATCATTTTATCACGAAAATTGACAGTGCTGCAGCAGTAACGTTGCAACAGAGTACCTAATGCTGCTGCAGGCGCCACCCGAATGTCACCTTTATCATAAACATCTTAGAATGTCATTGAAAACGCGAGCGAAGCGAGCGCGAAAATTTTTCGATAATTTTTGGTGCCCCCTAGACATGGTGCCCTAAGCAAGTGCTTATTTTTCTTAAAAGGGTTAATCCGGCACTGCAAATGACAGAGGTCAATGTTTTTTTTTCAAAGTACCCACTTTCGTGGCCATTATTAAGTGCTTAAGGAGGCGATACGTATGAATATGGATTTGATATGGATGCGATATAATTACGATTAGGTATAATTCATGACGGAGAAAATAAATAATTTTAAATAATTTTATGCAATTATACGCGTGTTGATATGTGTGTTTATTTTACCACTACGTAACTATGTAAACCCATTTTTAGTTTTCTTAGTTACTTAATGTTTACTCAGCTCCCCAAAAGATGGCACTGTGCAATTAGGGGCAATTAATTTACTGTCGTTTTTTGTATTATTAAACAACATAATTATTCAATTAAATTTGTTGATATCCGTACGATTGATTGAAATTTTAGAAGAGGGGTCTTCTAAACTTAGAGTTAATTTGGCAAAATCCTTCCTCGGTGGCTTATTTATGTCACATCGTATTAAATTCAGCGCCATTTCTGTTAGTGTACTCTATAGTGTTAGCACATATTTGAAAAAAGTTTGCCCCTCCTTCCTAAGTAGCGCCATACGATTCAGGGGCAAACTTAAGTCAATCGAGTGTTGTGGCTACCCCCCCTTTTAGGCGTTGAATTTTTATAGCCTATAACCTGGCCGGGGATTTTCTCGACAGATTAGTAAAGTTTTCATCAAAATCCGTCCAGCCGTTTTCACGTGATGCGCGTTCAAATAAACAGACAAACAGATAAACAGACAAACAGACAAAAATTCTAAAAACTGTTGGAACGTGTTCTGTTATCAATTCTAAGTATCCCCAGCCAACTTTTTTTCAAATATCTTCCATGTACAGACTTTCGACCCTCTTCAGCTTTATTATATGTATAGATACTGTATTTAATTTGTCTTATTATCCTTTATTTAGATGTTTTATCCCGTTAACGAATGAAAACACAACAAAAATCATATTTTTGGTCATTAAACTATTGTAACAGATTTTCTCAAAAGTGACAACCCTAGCCTTTGTAAAATGCTTAGGCGAGCCTTATTTGGAAATGGGCAAAAACGGGTAGGCAACATTGCCCAGCAAATTTATTTAAAAGTTTTTACACTTATCGCTAAGTTATTAACAGGGAATGGTAGGATTGCCCAAATTGCCCGATTGCCCACGTCAATTTGGTATTCAAATACGAGCTGTATTTGAATACCAAATTGACGTGGGCAATGTTGGCGAAAACCCCGGATATTTTTTTATTTGCCCGCCCTCTAAAACGCAAAAAAATGGGTAAAAACACGATAAAAAAATGTTTTCTTCACATAAACTGATGCGTTTGATCACAATGGACGTGCTGAGCAAAAAAATGTCATATGATGTGATTTTTTTTGAGAAATTCGTGTTTAAAAAAAAAGCGGGCAAAGTTGATGATAATGAGTAATGACGGTACCTACTCTTCGAAGGTCGCAAAAATATGTGACATGCTCTTATGGTTCTACAAATAAGATCGTGTCAGATATTTTTGCGGCCTTCGTTGTGTAACATAAATTGCAGGTGACTGTACATTTGGAATAATTATTTTATTTAGTTTCAACGAAAGTTTCAAGTTTAGTACGAAAATACTTCAGATATGCAATATGCACAAAATGTAGACCTAATCGAAATAAAACATTGCTTTTTATAGTAAATTTATAAAACATTCGATACATAGGTATACATAACAATAACCAGGCCACAACGCTATTGGCCTGTAAGCTTCATCTCGGTCTCCAAAGCCGCAAAAACTTGCTAGTACTTAGTGCTGGTCTAGCCTTTATTTTTTCTTGAAGATTTTCAGAGAACAGCACGTACACGCATTATACATATAGACGGAACGAACGGCATAATCATAATAATTTATTCGTCGCAATCCATGGTATTACAGATCTAGTTACAAGACTTTCAGGTATTACTTATACGAATTACATAACTCTTCCTGTTAATAGGCAATATTTTAATATAAAAGTTCTATAATATAATACAAGATTACAGTTGTCATCAAAATTCATTGACATACAGAAGTCAAATACGTTTTTAAAATGACGCAAAATGATACCAGCATAATAAAAATTGATCCCAATCATTAAAGATTGAGTCTTTAAACTTTTTTCATTTTAAGCGAGTTTTGAAGGAAGATAATACTTAAATTCGACTGTAATCGTATTATTTTAAGATAGTTTACTGCGGTTTTCAACAATAATGACCCGTAAATAACAGCAAATGAAATTTAAATGAGACGCGAGCTGATATTTATGTACCCTATTTTTTGAAATACATTTTATCTACTGGTATGCTTTCTCGTGTGCGTATATGATTTAATGTCAATATAATTGTCAAAAGCAAGAAAATCAAGCTGTCATTTTCATTTGAAGAAGTACACGTGTGCTCCGGTGTAGCCCCAACGGGCATCTGACTTGAAGAAGAATTTTGAGTGATGTCGTCAATGTATGGAAATTATTCGAAAGTTTACATTTGAGATTGAATTTCTGTGTTGTCTTTGTGAGTAAAAATATAAATCGATAATAAATTGGTAGCTGAATTATCTAGCTTCCAAAATCATACAATAATTCAATTACTGTCAAAGACAAAATTGTTTTGCTTCTGTCTCAAACGGAACTCCATATTTTGATTTTTTGATACTTTTAGTGTCGATTTGTAGATAATAACAGCAAATTAAAAATATAATGGCATAAAGAGTCGGTACACGGTTTCTTCGTGAATGAATTTACGTGTAATTTAATGCAATTATCAAACATTTATTGAACAAATTATGGTTACAAAGTGAGGTCTAAATCGAAAACGTCATATACCGGCCCCTTAAAGGTTAGGGTTACCGTTTCAATAAGGTTACCATTACAATCAGGTAACAGTATGATAGGGTTACCGAATGATACGGTAACCGAATCGATTGGGTTACCGAATTGATAGGATTAACCGTAAAGAGGGGTTTTCCGGTCCTTGGTTCCGAAATTGCTGGCCAGTGAGCTTAAAATTGTAGCGTTAATTGTTTAAAATTCGAATAGAAATTGTAAAGTTACCTTGCAGACCTCGCATCTATCTATCAAATATATTTTTTGGTCATGATATTTTGAGTTTTATTCACCAGTACTAGAGTTCACTTTTATTAGCGATTTCATCAAGATGTAGCTTTATTGAATTATATTGGAGTGATATAAAGTTATGTAACTGTGAGATCCTCGTATTTCAGCCCGTGCAAGATTAGAACATTGAGCTTTATTGCTTAATATAAAAGTCCAGTTTTAAATAATTGACCTGATACGTTATGACTAAAGTTCTTTTGTGAATAAGATTGTCCGTGACGGGTCCATATTGGGTTGCATACAAGTTTAGGTCATATATTTGATGCGCATAACAACTTGTGTCGTAATCATCATTGCGCATACAAATTATAAGTCATATTATTATGTGTCATACATTTTTAGCCATAATATTTGATGACATACTCAGCAGTTGTCATATATTTTTTGTGCATATAGGTTTTGATTATAATGAATCAAATGTCATAAAGCATAGTTATCGATACTTATAATGTTTCTACGTATAACGTTTTGTAGCATAATAATTTTCAACCATAATGGTTTACATAATTTTAGCGTCTCAACATCTCAACAACTCCTGGAAAAAAACCTTTTCCCTAATATCCGTCCAAACACTTAATTCGACGGAGCCCCGCTCACGCGGGGCTCCTATATCTGCGTAGTTTGCCCTTCAGGCATCTAAAGAAACCTAACGAACCTTACCTACCTATTATGATTAGTTTCTTTTATAAAACCGTTTCTCCTACTGGAGCGGGCTCCTCTCCTTCGATCTCCTCTTTTATACGGTCTTTGTGTGGTTACAATTATGACATTTATGTCTATAGTAATATTTGCTTCATAGGTTGCTCACAACCATACATATTTATTATTCATGCTTTGGTTACAAAAATTTTGAAACTTTTGAAACTTTATGAAAAAAACATATTATGACCACTATAAATATATATGACTTAACTTTTTATGTCTATACTAATACTATGCACTGCAATACTTCGAACGAAAAACAATTATGGATATCAAGCATATGACTTAATATTTTATGCGAATTAAATTAATGACTATAAAAATTATGACAACTCATTTATGACAAAAACCCAGTTATGCTCAGGAATAATTCTGACTGAAGATTTTTATGACTTACAATTTTATGCATAAAGTGTTATGACAATTTAAAATAATAATTTTCAACCATAATAAGTGAACTTCTCGTTTTCAAGGCTGGAACTAGAAAACTGAGAGCAGTGCCACCAGTAAAACTGCTTGGAGTCCCCTTGAAAAAGGTCACCGAGTTCATGTACCTTGGTCACTGGGTTACCGAGAGCCTCTCCGATGACGCGGACATCGAACGTGAACGAAGGGCTATGGCGATGAGAGCTAATATGTTGGTTCGTAGGTTTGCTAGGTGCTCACGTGACGTAAAAATCACATTGTTTAAAGCGTATTGCCAGACCTTTTACACCTGCAGCCTATGGACCAACTACACTCGAAAAACCATCAATAGTCTAAGAGTCCAGTACAATAACGCCCTCAGGATGCTGTTGGGGCTGCCTCGATGGTGCAGTGCGTCGCGCATGTTTCTAGAGGCTAACACGGATGGCTTTAATACGATACTGCGGAAACGTGTTGCCTCCCTGATGCGCAGAGTGCGAGAGAGTACCAATAGCCTCCTGAGTGCTGTTATTGAAAAGTGTGAGTGCCCTGTTATGAGGCATTGGAACTATTTGCATACAGGCGACAGACCTCTCATTTTTAATGTAAAATAATTAGGAATTTAATTGTTTAATTTTGATTTTAATTTTAATTTTGATATATTATTATTACATGTTAATTAGTTTTGGTGTCGTGGATATTATAATAATTATTAATTATTTTAATGTATGTTTAGTATGTAGGCACTAACTCTTAAATGTAAGTACTTGTAATACTAACAATTTTATGGACCTATGCAGTCTGAAATAAATATATTGAATTGAAAAATATGACAAAAGTTGTTATGCGACCAGAGGGAGTCCCGTCCGTGACACATGACGTCACCGTTACGTTACGCGTCTGAATCGAGTTTATCATGTTTTCCCCACCTCAAAAAATGCTCAGCGCCGCTAAAGAAGTTTTCACTTCAATAATATTGTAACATCTGTAAACTGGCATGCACAATCTGACAATAAATGATTACACTTACTTACTTGTCACTATGACAAGGTATGAAATAGTACTGAAATTATATTCTTTAACTGTACTTACACCATTTTAGAGTACGTAGCTAACACACACATCCATTACGAATTAACATTACTTTATAGGGAAAGACAAGTGTAAAAATATTTCGTGTCTACACGGACATCAGTACAATATTAGAATTATGTAATTTAGTTATCGTGCGTCTCGCTCGAACGAGACAAGTGCGAGCGAAATGCACAATGTCTAAATCATCTAAATGATATCATTCTGATATAAGTGTACGTTCGAATAGACCTGTCAGTCTCTGGCAAGACTAGAACTCGCGACTACGTTCAGCACGTAAAGTAAATAAAGCCATAAAAAATAAAAATATAATATAGGTAGGTATATATATGTATACTTTTATGTACTCACCAATATAACGTGATTTTTCTATATCCAATTCTGTACAAATACCCATATAAGCGATCGTCCAAATACCTGAAATTTATTTTAAAGTTAAGGGTTTTATTTCTATACAGGCTGTATTTTTTAGGTGATATAACATAATTATTATACTAGTAGTTCGCCCCGAACTAAGAACTCGCGGTTCGATAAAAAGTTAGATCAATTGAATGCGATCGGCAAAGTATCGATCCGAAGGTCGATTTATTGCAAGGTCTGTGGAGCCCTTAACGGATAGATTGAAGTCACCATAGAGATTAAAATAAACCGTATCTGTGGTAAGCCGTAATCTTTCTTGTCAAGTGTTAAATATATACCTATATCATGTTTATTTTATTTCATTTTTATCTTGCCAATTATTTTAATGTCGTAAATTAAAAAACAATAGGTATTGTAAATGTGTAAATCGAGCACCCATTTGATACCAAACTCGACCACACTTTCTTGCAAATAAGATGACCAGAATAGCAAGGCCCTTCACAAATAGCTTTTTGGCCTCCTAGGCTCTTCTAGCTCCATAATCCCTAGATCAAGCCTGCTTATAATTTAATGACTAAAATATAATACCCTCATCTACACGTCTACCCAATTTCATTGAAATTAGACCAAATTTACGTAAGTTATCGTCCATCAAACTATCCTCTGATAGTTCAGCTTAAAAACATCGAAATGCCGGGACGTGCCCCTAGCTAAGTTGAATGTAAGAACTTCACTTCGCTTCACTCGCTCGTTCGATAAGAGACTGTACTTATTGTGAGTAAATTCTGTTATAGGAGCAACCCTGAAATCGCAAAAAAGGGTACCTACTAAATTCCATAATTCGTCGGGTGAGAATACGTTTGTGCCATACGCCACTTGGTTTGCAGGAGAGCGAAAACAAGCAAAAAAAAATGTTTTTCGGAAAGTTTGACATTTAGGAAATATTGAACGTATTTATCATTTAGGCACATATGTTTACTATTTATAGTATCAAACAAATATTGTGAATACAATGGTAATCATGAAATAAAAGCATTTTTATGATTGCCATATCCGTTTTTGATGAGTAAATGTTAAACGTATAATGTATGATATGACACAAAAGTTGTGGATATGTCACACTTTTGTGATAATTTTCTGTTAACAGTGTAATTATCCTATAGTAAAATGCGGATATGGCACAACATTTTTCAAAAATAGTTTTTTCCATAAACCGATTAGTGTCAATTATAGCTAATTTTTGTTATTTTAAGAATCACTAAAAAACGATTTTCTCAAAAATGGATATGGCACAAACGCATTCTCAGCCGACGAATTTTATGGCGACCAGTATTTTTTTTCAATATTATGATTTCAGAGTAACTTTTATGGTTAGATCATTTCATAAGACTTTTTATTCAGAGTTAAATCATGCAGTGAGTACAAAAGCGTACCGTACATATATATGTATTGTATTACATAAAAATAGACCCTATATACACCCTGTATATAATAAACCGCCAATCCTCCATTTGTAATATTTTTTGTTAAAATGTGCAATAAAGTTTCAATAAATATATAAATCATACGATAGGTGATTGAAGCGCTGGTAGTCTAGCGGTAAGAGCGTGCGACTTTCAATCCGGAGGTCGCGGGTTCGAACCCCGGCTCGTACCAATGAGTTTTTCAGAACTTATTGTTATCAATGTACGTTCGAATTGGCCTGTAATTTTTTTTTTTTAATTATAGGACATTTTTACACAAATTGACTAAGTCCCACAGTAAGCTCAATAAGGCTTGTGTTGTGGGTATATACTTAGACAACGATATATACAGCGTGGAAAAATAAGTCGGGCCCTGGAGGGAAACTACCTTAAATCCTTAAGTTGGCTCATTTTACTTAAAGAAGTCATTCTTTTATTTTTTAAAAGATATAAAACTGCATTCAAAGATATTTCTTTTTTTCTTCAATTGTGCTTGTCTAAAAATTCTTGAGTACTAAATATTCGATTTTATGGATATTTTGTACGACAGACGAGTGTAAGACCTAATGTTTCTTGGAGATTAAGGATTTAAGGTAGTTTTCCTCCAGGGCCCGACATATCTTTCCACACTGTATAATATAATATACATATTTATAAATACTTAAATACATAGAAACACCCATGACTCAGGAAGAAATATCTGTAAACAAATAAATTCCCTTACAGGGATTCGAACCCAGGACCATCGGCTTCGCAGGCATGGTCACTACTCACTACCCACTAGGCCAGACCGGTCGTCAAATTTGATGTAGAAAGAACAGTTTATACACTGACCGCTTAAATGAGTCCTCGCCTGCGCGGTGCGGGGGCGACGGGGTAGGACGACTAAGGGTGACGGGGAAGCTGCGGGCGGCAGGCGGACGGCGCCCGCACCTTCTCCGCCGCCCTTAGTCGTCCTACCCCGTCGCCCCCGTACCGCGCAGGCGAGGACTCATTTAATCGGTCGGTCTATACCTTCGTAACTGCTGATACAGTTATGAAACTCCAGCGTACAATAGTTAGGGAAGCTGTAGTAGTTGTAATAAAGCGTCCGAGCGCAAACTGCTCCGGTACTGAAACAAAACATCATCATTAGGGATGTAACGATACTTGATACCGGTACCGATATTTGAAGTAAACAATCGGCGATACCGATACCGATATCGATCACTTAGTACTTCGTTATAAATAAATATGTAGGTACTTATGCAATTGCATAATACCTACTTATGTTAAATAGACACTCGATTTAGGTAAATGTGAAAAACGAAAAAATAAATTTAAAGAAAAATGCCAAATCAAAATCAAAGAAAACATTTATTTAGGTATTCATCAAGTTATCAAAGCAAAGTAAATCAAAATCAGTAATTAAAGTTCACTTATGGTAGATTTTTGTTAAGAAAATAATCTTTTTTTACCCGACTACGGCAACGCAAAAGGAGGGTTATGATTTTGACCGGTATGTATGTGGGTATGTATGTATGTATGTATGTATGTATGTATGTATGTATGTATGTATGTATGTATGTATGTATGTATGTATGTATGTACGTATGTTCATCTGTTCCCTCATAACTTCTAAAGTACTCATTGAAATTAGACAAACGACATGTCATTCGAATCGTCTTCATCGTCCGTTGGTTATAGGCAATATGACGTCACAAAAAAATGAACAAGGCGCCCTCTAGAGGTCATAAAGTCAAAAACCAAAAAAATAAAAATAAGTAATGATGACGTGTTGTATATCATTTGAAAGAACTCAATTAGCACATTTCAAATATATACATATTGTTAGCTTTTACACCCGGCTTTGCTTGCATGCAGCCGATAAAACATTAATTTATCTGGTAGGTAATTCGAACTATGAATCTACAATCGCTCTGGATTCTATCTATCCGCGTGTTAAGCGACTACGGCGATACAAGAAGGATTTTTCAAAAGACATTTGTTTGGCTGCTATACATGGTTATTTTTAATGACCTGCAATATTTTATAACGTGAATAGGTATAGAAGTCCAGATCAGCAAATTTTTTTACGAGATCGGGTTTGGTCCCAAGGTAAAAGTTGCTTAGTATAATCACCTCGTAAAATTCGCAGTGGTCAGGCGAAGCATACTGAAACGTATCTATGTGACGCACCGGACTCGGTCTAAAAGGCGACACTAAAAGGGTCAGGCGTAGCCCGATGTACGTGGCGCGCTGTACGCGGTCCAAAGCCGGGCGCCTTCGGCACCCTCATACTAAAAGAGTCGGGCGTAGCCCGACGTATAAGGCACGATGTACGCGTTCCAAAGCCGGGCGCCTTCGGCGCCCTCATACTAAAAGAATCGGACGTAGCCCAACATACGAGGCCTGATGCACGCGTTCCAAAGCCGGGCGCCTTCGGCGCCCTCATACTAAAAGAGTCGAGCGTAGCCCGACCTACGAGGCTCGCTGCCCAACTAACAATTTGAGGCAAAATTTAGGTTTATACGACCAAATTTTATGGTCGTATAAACGTCGTATATACGTTTATACGACGCGATTTGGGCGCAGCTTATTCAACTTAAAGTCGTAAAAAAGTTGAATAATGGTCGTTTTAATACCTATTTAGTTGCATAGTCGTCGTATATGCGTCGCTGATTCGACACTTCGTCGTATAAATAGTAACTACTTCTACGCTTAATCGACTTAAGGAAGAATAGTGGTGAGAAATACAATATTTATACGACTTTAAGTTGAGTTGTTGCCGCTTAAAGGTCGTATAAATAACTTATTTCTTCAACGCAAGTTCCGCTTCGGCTTGTGTCAAAAATGACATCAATATTAACAGCAAGTGGTGTGTAATTGTATCTTTGAAAGAAGGTATAAGAAGCCATTTTTTTTAAGTTGGTGGTTTATGATATAGGAGACAAAGGTGTATATTATATCTGTAAACTACTGCGCAGTTAAATTTACTGATGTTTGCTATATAAGTTTATAACTAATTGTTGATGCGCTTTTAAAATTCTTACTTATTTAATTATTTTCATTAACAAATTATTAAGCAGATGTCTTATAGGACAGTTATACAACTTGAGGTTGTATAATCTATACGTTTGATTTGAATAGTCGCCTTAGCTTTTCAAAAGTTTATTTTACTACATCTATTCGACTGTTAATTGAATAGCGGTAGTATAATAGCACTTTTGCTACTTAAATACGGATAGGGGTCGCCATTGTAACAGTTAGTCGCCAGTTCTATAAAGAACACTTTTACGACGTGTAAGCAACTATTAGTAGTTTAAAAGTCGCATAATGGTTATTCATACCACAAAATTGTCGTGACTACGACATTATTACGATCGTAATAATGAGGACCTCTATGCGACCAACTGTTGTGTAAGAAAGTTCTATAGGACTCGTCGTGATACCTACTATACGACTGTCGTATAAAATGGTAGAATAAACGTTTATTCGACCTTGCTATACGACAATAAGTTTACCGACTATTAGTCATATAAAATGGTAGAATAAACGTTTATTCGACCTTGCTATACGACTACAAGTTTCACCGACTATTTAGTTGTATAAAATGGTAGAATAAACATTTATTCGGGTCCATATTGGGTTGCATACAAGTTTAAGTCATACCTTTGATGCGCATAACAACTTGTGTCATGATCATCATTGCGCATACAAATGAAAAGTCATATTATATTGTGTCATACATTTTTAGCCATAATATTTGATGACATACTCAGCAGTTGTTATATATTTTTTGTGCATATAGGTTTTGATTATAATGAATCAAATGTCATACCAACTAAAAGCATATTTATCGATACTTATAATGTTTTTACGTATAACGTTTTGTAGCATAATAATTTTCAACCATAATGGTTTACATAAATAATTTTAGCCTCTCAACAACTCCTCGAAAAAAACCTTTTCCCTAATCCCTAATCTCCGTCCAAACAATTCGACGGAGCCCCGCTCACGCGGGGCTCCTATTTCTGCGTAGTTTGCCCTTCGGGCATCTAAAGAAACCTAACGAACCTAACCTACCTACTTTGATTAGTTTATTTTATAAAACTGTTTCTCCTACTGGAGGGGGCTCCTCTCCTTCGTAAGTTGCTCACAACCATACATATTTATTATTAATGCTTTGTAACATTTATGAAAAAAACATATTATGACAACTAAATATATAACTTTTTTTTATGTCTATATTAATACTATGCACTGCAATACTTAGAACGAAAAATACTTATGGATATCAAGCAGATGACTTAAAATTTTATGCAAATTAAATTAATGACTATAAAAATTATGACATAACTCATTTATGATAAAAACCCAATTATGCATAGGAATAATTCTGACTAAAGATTTTTATGACTTACAATTTTATGCATAAAGTGTTATGACAATTAAAAATATGACAAAAGTTGTTATGCGACCAGAGGGAGTCCCCATTTATTCGACCTTGCTACACGACAATAAGTTTATCCGACTATTTAGTTGCATAATGCACCATTAGTCAAAATGACGACTGTAATGCTACTTTTATAATACTTCAAGTCGTATAGCAACTTGATATACGACCAAATTGTTTGTTAGGTGTACGCGTTCCAAAGCCGGGCGCCTTCGGCGCCCTCATATTAAAAAAGTCGGGCGTAGCCCGACGTACGAGGCACGATGTACGCGTTCCAAAGCCGGGCGCCTTCGGCGCCCTTATACTAAAAGAGCCGGACGTAGCCCAACGTACGAGGCCTGATGTACGCGTTCCAAAGCCGGGCGCCTTCGGCGCCGTCATACTAAACGAGTCGGACGTAGCCCGACCTACGAGGCTCGCTGTATGCGTTCCAAAGCCGGGCGCCTTCGGCGCCCTCATACTAAAAGAGTCGGGCGTAGCACGACGTACGAAGCACGATGTACCCGTTCCAAAGCCGGGCGCCTTCGGCGCCCTCATACTAAAAGAATCGGGCGTAGCCCGACGTACGAAGCACGATGTACGCATTCCAAAGCCAGGCGCCTCCGGCGCCTTCATACTAAAAGAGTCGGGCGTAGCCCGACGTACAAGGCACGATGTACGCGTTCCAAAGCCGGGTGCCTTCGGCGCCCTCATACTAAAAGAGTCGGACGTAGCCGAACGTACGAGGCCTGATGTACGCGTTCCAAAGCCGGGCGCCTTCGGCGCCCTCATACTAAAAGAGTCGGACGTAGCCCGACCTACGAGGCTCGCTGTACGCGTTCCAAAGCCGGGTGCCTTCGGCGCCCTCATATTAAAAGAGTCGGGCGTAGCCAGACGTACGAGGCACGATGTACGCGTTCCAAAGCCGGGCGCCCTCATACTAAAAGAGTCGGTCGTAGCCCAACGTACGAGGCCTGATGTACGCGTTCCAAAGCCGGGCGCCTTCGGCGCCCTCATACTAAAAGAGTCGGTCGTAGCCCGACGTACAAGGCACGATGTACGCGTTCCAAAGCCGGGTGCCTTCGGCGCCCTCATACTAAAAGAGTCGGACGTAGCCGAACGTACGAGGCCTGATGTACGCGTTCCAAAGCCGGGCGCCTTCGGCGCCCTCTTACTAAAAGAGTCGGACGTAGCCCGACCTACGAGGCTCGCTGTACGCGTTCCAAAGCCGGGTGCCTTCGGCGCCCTCATATTAAAAGAGTCGGGCGTAGCCCGACGTACGAGGCACGATGTACGCGTTCCAAAGCTGGGTGCCTTCGGCGCCCTCATATTAAAAGAGTCGGGCGTAGCCCGACGTACGAGGCACGATGTACGCGTTCCAAAGCCGGGCGCCCTCATACTAAAAGAGTCGGTCGTAGCCCAACGTACGAGGCTCGCTGTACGCGTTCCAAAGCCGGACGCCTTCGGCGCCCTCATATTAAAAGAGTCGGGCGTAGCCCGACGTACGAGGCACAATGTACGCGTTCCAAAGCCGGGCGCCTTCGGCGCCCTCATACTAAAAGAGCCGGACGTAGCCCAACGTACGAGGCCGATGTACGCGTTCCAAAGCCGGGCGCCTTCGGCGCCCTGATACTAAACTAGTCGGGCGTAGCCCGACCTACGAGGCACAATGTACGCGTTCCAAAGCCTCGGCGCCCTCATACTAAAAGAGCCGGACGTAGCCCAACGTACGAGGCCTGATGTACGCGTTCCAAAGCCGGGCGCCTTCGGCGCCCTGATACTAAACTAGTCGGGCGTAGCCCGACCTACGAGGCTCGCTGTATGCGTTCCAAAGCCGGGCGCCTTCGGCGCCCTCATACTAAAAGAGTCGGGCGTAGCACGACGTACGAAGCACGATGTACGCGTTCCCAAAGCCTTAGCCTTAGAGTTATCATTTTTTATATATTTACAGAGATTCAGAGGATAGCCGTGGTCGTATGCCACTTTACCTTAAAGTTTATAATCGTGGCATACGTCCACGGCGATCCTTTGAATATCTCTGTAAATATATAAAAAAATGATAACTCTTATAATTTTCCTGTATGATAATTTCAGATAAGAATTCTGTCTTGTTTCATACTTTTTAGAGCGCGATTTGCAGTAGTCGGGTTTTAGTTTTTAAACTTATTTTTTTCATATTTACATAGGTACATATTAGCAGATAGTCTGTTGCGTTTTCGAACCGTGATATCTGGTGTATTTGAATCGGCGATGCCGATATATCGGTATCGGTATCCGTACATCGCTAATCATCATGGTTATAATACAATTTAAATTAAGACGTAAAGAAAGTATGATTCGGCTGCTATCGTCTTATCAAAATACCATGTGATACTTACTCCAAAAAAAATGGCGCATAGGTACTTATCTCATAACCCTTCATGTCAGGCGACACCACTTCTTTGAATTAGTGTCTTTGATCCACAATCATGGTAGAGAATTCTTTTAAAAATTAAGGTATTGTTCAATTTATAGTTTATCAATCTATAATATTATCTATTTTTGATATTGAAAATTAGAAAAACTATATTATTTACAGCCAAAAATAGGCAAGAAAGGCTGACTACTGGTGCATGGCTGAGCCTTTACCCCATATGTAGACCGTACTTACGCGTATGCCCTCAAACAGCGGATCCTCTCGTAGTCGCATCGTTCGTGAGAAACGTTCCAATATAGTTTCGTTGTACCCTTCAATCCTGTTTTTTCTTTTTCACTGCTGACAAAATCATACAAATCACCAATTAAAATAGGTACAAATCACCAAGTAAAGGAGCCGGGCCGGAGCTTAAAAACACCACATGATCACCAATCAGCAGTCATAGAAAATGACATGTCGGACGCCTCGGCCCGGTAGCGTGAGTCATCCTTAACTACCCCACTAGTTATTTTAATAGAAATCAAACTCTCGTGAGGCATAATTTTAAAATATTTAGATCACAAAGGTTACACTTATGTACCTTGTGTTAAGCGGGAAGTGTGTTGTGTTGTGACGGTCGCGTGGATACAGTGAGTACAGTGTACTTGACTTTGGTCGATACGGCCGCCCTACTAGACCTTCACCTGACGATTCCGGCTGCAAACTGCCCCGCGCCCCCCGTTCACGCCATCTCAGCGCGCGCGCAACGAGCGGTGAAGCGAGCGGCGCGGCGCGCGCAATGCACGGAGTGCAACCGTCGCGAGCACTCGAGCCTGAAGAAGAGCCCCTGATGGACCCGAAACATGTCGCTGTTGGCGACATGTTTCGGGTCCATCAAGGGTTGTATTTATTGTATGTATTTGTTGTACCTGTATTTTTTTTTCTGGTAGATCAATGGTTTTTACATGATACTTATGAAGAAAATAAACAGTTTTTTTCATAAATTTTTACAATATTAATTATTTTAACCAGAATTTTGCTACATAGCGACTTAAATTTGGTTCACTTGAAATCGTCATGTGTAAAGTTTACACATAGCGGTTTGTTGCCAAAGTAACGTAGTAAGTACGAGAAATGATACATAGCGGATTTTCGGGTCTATAAATCGCCATGTGCAACATTATCGCCAATAAGCCTCGACGGAAAACAAGACATTTAATTTCGTTATGTGCTAAAAAAATCACAAAGCTATTTTTTTGTACAAATTTTGTTAATTATTTTCAAAACTGATAAAGATATTAAAAAAATATTTATATAGGTCGACGGGAAATTGAAATAGTATTTTATGCAACCGTTGTTTAAGAGACGTCAAAAAAGGCGAGTGGCGTGAGTAACAATTTGAGGCGAAGCCGAAAATTGTTAATAAAGACGCGACGAGTATTTTTTGACTCAGTTAAACAACGTTGCATACAATACTTTTTCTACGACCAAGCACTTACTTTGAAATAAAATTGTAAATTCAACAAATATTTTTAATTCAAGAAGTAGCAAAAATAGAGGGTACGGTCGGGAAAAGAATGAAAGAAATAAAAAAAAATGACATTTTTAAGTGGTCATTACACGAAGTATCGTAAAATCGCCAAAAAGATACTGCGTGTATGCACAAATTCTTTTTTGGGGAATAGACTAAAGACTTGTCTTGACAACTATAAGGTTTTAAAGGTGTGTGCACGACCCTTTAAATAACAAATAAAAGTACGCGAGTAGAAAAAAGGAATTAAAATATGACAAAATCAAAAAATCGTAGAAAAACACATAGGTAGCGATTTTTTTATTCGCACCGACGAAATACTTAATTCACGTAAGTGTTACCGTTGTGACCTAAATACCCAACCATTAGTCCTATGCCTTATGGGAAAGGATGAAGAGATAGTTCATATTCGGATACCGCTACCATCTTTTATTTTTTGTTTTCATTTCCTTATCATCTGGATGGGATAAATCAAACAGGTAGCACTCAGCCACATTTAAAAATGTTGTTAATAAATTTATTTGTTAATATAATGTAAATGTGTATGTGTCTCACCCTCCTTGTCTGAGGGTCGGTTTATCTGTTGTGGATATGGATAGGTCTTGCAGTAGGCGCCTGTTTCTCGCGGTTATCTGCCAAGTTATAATTCATTAATAGTCATTTGTTTTACATGGAGGCAAAGTTGTTTAACCTCTCGGGCTATTATTTATACCCGAGCAAGCGAATTATACAAAATTTAACTACGTGCGTAGCGAGTGGATCGAAAATGTAATCTTGAGCGTTGCGAGGATTTCAAGGCCCGAGGTGTAGCTGGTGTAGGGTACCTAGTGAAAATTATTCGTGATAATTTATAAAACATATTTTTGTATAAATATGAAATAGTTTTATTAATGATCAACGAATTATAACATTCGGTCTTTTTTGCGAGTTCGGGGTTGGTACCACAGTAAAAGTTGCTCAGTATGACCTATATATTCACCCCGTAAATTATTGCAGGGTGACTAAATATCCCTGTATACTAGGGTTATGATGTTACCTGGTTGACGTATAAAAGCTCACTGGCCAAGTGGCAACCTCTCCCGTGTTTGTGAAATTAACACCCTGTACACTATAGTAGACCCAAACCAAACGGACGACCGGGGTCATAAAACTTCTCATTCACCCTCGCATGGTTGAAGGTAGAGTGAGAGAGATAGAGATATGATCCCAGTCGTCCGTTTGGTTTGGGTCTACTATAGGGTTATGATGTTACCTGGTTGATGTATAAAAGCTCACTGGCCAAGTGGCAACCTCTCCCGTGTTTGTGAACTGGCGGGCACATTGTTAGACACCATGCTGAAAGTCGGAAATAGTACATTGTGCAACGTGGGGGGTAAGCGAGATTTTGTAAACGAGGTCTATAACTGAGGATTCGAAGGCACAGACAGACCCACCCGGATTCAGCCATAATCGAAAATTGTGTCAAAAATAATTTAAACGGCTATTAAATTAATCAAATTAAATATTTTTAAACATACACATAAAAAATAATTTATAAACGTCAGTATTTTCAATGTAAAACTCATTTAAAAAACTACTTTTTTCGTATAAATTAGTGACATAATTAAAAAAAAGCCATAACTCACTCGTGAGTTATAGCTTTTTTTTTCAGAATCTATAACTCCCGCGGAAAAATAATATAGGCCTTTGTCCTTCAGTACACCTGCATGAAATAAGATCTTTTTCGAGCAAGTGTGATGAAAAAAACATTTCAATGCCTGACTACTGCATATTGGCGAAAAAAAAGTATTGACATTCTGAGTAAATTTATTTATTTATTAAACAAGCGTGCGCTCTGTGTCGTCACAACAGGTGCCTCGTGGGCACAAAATAGATAATAGTACTACCGTACAGAAAGGACACTTCCTAAAAACCGAAGTTTGACAGCGATTCAGGGTCGAATGAATTTCGTGTTTTCAAACTAGTTGAGTGTGCTCAGAGCATAAAAAGGTCAACCACGGCGTTACATGAACAAGAGATTTCCTTTAGCAGGATTGGTCCTTAGGACCCAAGGATGGATTTAAGAAGTGGAGCCACCCAGATTTTTGATGCAGGTGGGGGGTGGGGGGGTTTTAAGCGTCGGCGACGTCTGATGTTAATAATTGTTTAAGTTTAGGTTCTATGTCAAGTTTAGTATCATTTTCAAGTAAATCAAAGATGTAGACATAGATTTCATCTAAATCGGTTTAGCCGTTATTGATTCCCCATACAATCTTACACCTTCCTTTTCACCTTTAAGAGATTTTTTTTAAATAAAAACTATCCTATGTTCTTCCACGGGACTAAAAATATCTCTATACCAAATTTTATCTAAATCGGTTCAGCGGTTATTGAATCCCCATACAAATTTCCACCTCGCTTTTCACATCCTTAAAGGATGATTTTTGAGATTTAAAGTAGGCTATGTTATTCCCTGGAACTCAAACTATCTCGGTACCAAATTTTAACTAAATTGGTTTAGCGGTTTAAGCGTGAAGAGGAATTAAAAAAAAAGTATTTTTTTCATATTTTATGTGTTTTTACTTCGGAATGGTGTCATTATGATATCAGAAATGAATTCGGCATCCCCGATTTATACGAAAACGATACCAAACTTGGCCTAGTAGCTTAAATGATATAGATATCAAGATCAAGTTGAGAGCCCCCCCACCCCTAAAAATTTACATCAAAAATCTCGGTGGTTCCACTTCTTAAATCCATCCTTGGTTCCTAAGGACCAATCCTGCCAAAGGAAATCTCTTGTTCACCCAACGCCGTATTTTATGCCCAGCGCCATCCGCTAAACATGTTTATTGGACAAATATTATAGGTACAATATTTTTCATATAAAAGCGGTGGTGGCCGAGTGGATACCTACGACGCGCGACGTCCGACTTTCATTCTGGAGGTCGCTGGCTCATTCGTACCAATGAGTTTTTCTGAACTTATGTCCGAAATATCATTTGATATTTACCAATAGCTTTTCGGTGAAGGAAAACATAGTGAGGAAATCTACATTACATCCGCAACGAAATTCAAAGGTGTAAGTGAAGTCCACAATCTGTATTGGGCCAGCGTGGGGACAATAGCCCAAGCCTCGCGCATGAGAGGAGGCCTGTGCCCAGCAGTGGGACGTATATACCTAGGCTGAATTATTATTATATTTGTCATATAACCCATTGCATAATATCTAGAACTCACTTTGTGAACCAATAATAAGTAATAACCACAAAGCCATCGCAGCGCACGCAAAAACAAAATGTTAAATAAAAAAAAAACAACGTTACGTCTTAATAATTATTATTTTTACTTTGAGATTTCATGTTTAATTATTATAGGTACGACTAGCTTTTGCCCGCGGCTTCGTCTGCATAAGATGATGATGATGATAAAAATAATCCTTTGCCCTTCCTCGAGCCTCAAACTATCTTGATGTCATTTATCTAAATCATTTCAGTGGTTTAACCCTTAAATTTTAGGGTTCCGTACCCATTGTACCCAAAGGGTAAACACGGGATTCTATTACCTACCAAGACTCCGCTGTCCGTCTGTCTGTCACCACCAGGCTTTAACTCATGAACCGTGATAGGTAGACAGTTGAAATTTTCGCAGATGATATATTTCTGTTGCCGCTATAGCAATAAATACTAAAAACAAAATAAAATAAATATTTAAGTGAGGCTCCCATACAACAAACTTGATTTTTTTGCCGTTTTTTGCGTAAGGGTACGGAACCCTTCGTGCGCGATTTCGGCTCGCACTTGGCCGGTTTTTTGTATTTTTATCCTAACTATAACCATTAGGACTATTGAGACAACACTTGAACTCACTAGGTACTTTCACTTTTTTTGTAGCAAATTAAGGGTTAAGCGTAAAAAATTAACAGACAGACAGACATACAGTTGCTTTCGCATTTATAAAACATAAATTTTAAGTGGAAAACATAAATTCCGATTCGTTAGCGGCTCGAAATAATTGAAAAGTTAAATGGAATGGGATATCACTGATATCTACAACATACTCGTAATTGGATGAATAATATAAAATCTGGCGACTTTTTAACCGACTTCAAAAACCGCAGGTCAGGCATGAGTATACCATTGGGATTTTTATTTGTTCAAAAGTATTAGTCCGATGGCCGACTGCTTAAAACCCTACCTGATAAAAAAAATTAAATTACTCGGTAGGGGTAGCTGACTTTTAACCGACCTTTTTGGTCTTTTTTGCCGACGAGCAAGATTGAGAGTAGACCGAGTGCGGTCTACACAACTTTGACACCCACCCGCTATCATCAATTCATCACAGTTACCCGTGAACAAGATGCATGTAACTGCGTCGAAATATCGGGGGCTCGACAACAATACAAAAGGTAATCACGGTTCATATCCCGGTCGATATAAGTCTAGTGAAAGTGACCGTGAATTATTCAAAACTGTGACTTTTAGTAGCTTTAACTGCTTACTGCTCTTGTCCGGCCGCGGCTTTTGGCAAATTTTGCGCAAATTGCAAAAAAGTGGTACAAAAATTCATATTCAGATAGCTGCCTCCGTTGACTCAGGGAACGAGACAATGATTTTCACAATTCACGATATGCCTAGGAATTTGAATATCTGCCTGATTTAACGATCGGCCGCCGACAGGAATATAAAATATTACATCAAATCAATATCAGACAAAGTTTGCGTGCGTCCCGACTTAAGATTAATTATGCCAAATCCGTTATTATGCGAAGTCCCATTAATCAATTTGTATGTACAGTCGCCATCTGATATATCGGAGAGCCGAGGTGATCACAATACCTGAACATGCACTCTAATGCCCTGACAATAGAGGCGTGTTCAGATATTTGTGAGCGCCTTAGCCGCTCCGATATATCTATCTATCTGACGGCGACTGTAAAAATCTGTTGTGGATCACGGAGTTACTTAATTCAGCATTAAGGTTTCGGTTTGAGGTCTAGAAATTTGGAAAGTTGATTAATGATGAACGAATGTACATACACACAAAGTTCAAAATGTTGTGATTGTGAACAATGCTATTATATAACTATAGACAGGTTATACTGAGGTTATACTAGTGTGTGTGAGAGATCCCCGCGCGGGTTGCTCACCTTGTTGTGGTGGAGGGGCTTAGTAACCGTGGCTTGGTCACCCACGGTGAAGCGAAGAGGCAACCAGGGCCGGCCTGTTTGAGGGGCGGGCTGGCCCGAGGAGGACGCTCCAAGTGGGCTTGTTAAGCCCGCCTGTGACGCGTTGGAGGTGGACCGACGAGGAAGAGGAGTGTCGGTATTGCGGTGAGCCGTTCTCCCTATCCTCGGCGGCCGAGGTGGGATCGCAGGGGAAGAGGCGTGAAGGTATTACGATCGCCACTCGCCCTATCCCCTGCGAACTTGGCGGGGCCGTTCCGCTGTAGTAGTGCATGGCGTTGGTGGGGCTGCAGAGGAAGAGGAGTGTCTGTGTTACTATGTGCCGTTCTCCCTGTCCTCTGCAGCCGAATTGTGGTTTTGCGACAGAACCATAGACCTGATCTGTCGCCGGGCGCCGGAGAACTTTCTGGCGCCCGTGGCTTCCTTGTGGCGGGCTCGGGGGTGTCCGCTACAGTGCAGAACGGAGGCCTAGGAGGAAGGCGCGTCGAACCATCTGGCGCGCCTAGCGTGAAGGGCCTTCGGGCACTTGCGAAGGAGCCGCTCGTGGGCGGCTGCCGCCGGTGGGGTCGCGGATGAGTACGCAAGCGTTCCTGTAACCCCACCAATAGGGCGGCGAAGCGGCATATGGGGCGGTTTTTAGTGGGTTTACCGTGTGCCTCATTACTAGCCTAGCCTAGCCTAGCCTAGACGGGAGTCCCATATAACCACTCGGGTCACCCGCACCCGGGTGGTATGCGAAATGCATTTTCCCCCCTAAAAAAAAAAGGTGTGTGTGAGAGATGATTTGAAACGAACGCAAGTGAATGAATTGAATGATGAGATGACGGGCGACAGAGAGGTATGTAAGAGAAAGACGTGTTGCGCCGACCCCAAGTGAATGGGACAAGGGCAAGAGAATGATGATGAGATAGGTTATACAAAAGAAAAAAAACTTCCATATTTATTTATATACCTACGAAGAAATCTGTTATTTTTGATTAATTTTCGCATTCCATTCATATTTATCGTACTCTTTGTTAAACATGAGCTTGTCTCTTTCTCTTTCGGTGAGCTTGCCCAGGTGCGACTAAAGGCAACTTGTACAATTTGTCACAAGGTAAGCCCTTCAATTTGGGCAATAATAAATAATTGGTTACGAATTCCAAATTTAGATGGTGGTGACAGTTTCTTGTTTATACGTGACTATTAAATAAAAAAATCACGTTTGTTGTATGGGAGCTCCACTTAAATATTTATAATACAGGGTGGCCAACTTGGAGGTATACAACTTTTTTTACCGCCATATTGTTTTGACGGCAAATATGACAGTAGTTGTTGCATGAAAATTACTTTTCACTTCTCATGCTCAAAAAGTGCACCTTTATGTCGTGCGTAGACGACATAAAATCGCATTTTATGCTCTAGAGCATAAAGTAAAATCATCTATTACGACCCTTTATTTTTATTTTGTTTTTAGTATTTGTTGTTATAGCGGCAACAGAAACACATCATGTGTAAAAATTTCAACAGTCTAACTATCACGGTTCATGAGTTACAGCCTGGTGACAGACAGACAGACGGACGGACGGACAGCGGAGTCTTAGTCTTAGTGATAGGGTCCCGTTTTTACCCTTTGGGTACGGAACCCTAAAAACGGCAGACTAATATCGTAAAAGCTGTACAATCTATCACGCACAACCCCATCAATCATGGACGTTTCAATTAAAAAGGGGTGGTTTATTGGTTAGTTAATTTATGTTTAATATTAATCATCATCATCAGCCTACTACACTGCTGGCTACAGACGTTTTTAGAATATAGTTTAGGCATAAGAATTTTAAAACTGACGCACTTTGTATATTGCATGGCAAACAAGCATACAGCCCAGCCCGTCTGGTGATAAGTGATCACCGTAAACTATGGACTACATGAACATTAATACTGCAATATTGCAGCAAGATATTGCATTACTGCCGCAAATGTCAAAAATCTAGGCAAGAACATCGATTTCTGCATCGAGTAATGCAGTCAGCAGTAATGTCACGCTGCATTACTGCTGCATGCTGTAGTAAATTATCCAGAGGCCGTGAGTTCAAGTCTCACCCAAGGCAGTAATTTTTCCACTTATCCGAATCCGAACGGTAGGTACAGTCAGCAGTAGTAGTTGCTAAGCGGGCGAGGTGTTCAGAATTACCTTGACACACTCTTATTCTCTTAACAATAAAGTCGCGTCAAGATCGTTTTGAACACCTGGCCCGCTTAGTAACTTCTGCTGCTGACTGTACCTACACTTACGAGCCGATTCTAATTTTAATAAACGTCAAAAATTAGACTTCACGAACGAACGAATTAACACACATTTCTTCAAACAAAACCGTCACTTTTGACACTGACAGATCCGATCCATATCGTATCGAGATCAGTGGGGAGACACTCCTGACTTCGGGCAAACTAGGCTCCTTTCCTTGAATTTTGACAAACCTAAATAGTCGAAAAGGGTAGTGCCATAAGTTAGAAAGGGATATCATGATTCGACCCTGAATCGGTGTCAAACTTCGGTTTTGTAGGAAGTGTACTTTCTGTACGGTAGTACTATTAGTTACCTACTTATTCTGTGTCGAGATCTAATTTTTGACGTTTATTAAAATTAGAATCAGGCCGTCACTCTACTTTTGATCCAAATAAGTCTAACCCCTAAAAGACAACCCCCGGCCTACAAATCACGTATTACATTGGCGTCAGGCGGTGAGAGACGTGACGTGTCATTACTAATTCATACGTGAAACAAGGACAAAGTGCGTGTATTTTTGTTATAGGTATACTAATGTGCCACATTTTACCAAGGGTATTATTACAATCTAGTGTACCTATTGATAAGTTCGGGGTGTGTTTTCAAACATTACACTTTGAAAGGTAGAGTGAGCTCGATTACCGGGCAAACTGCCGAATCCGACACAAGAGCAGCCGATTCAACGGAGCCACGCCGTTTTGTCGCATAAATAGTGTTTAGTTTTATGTTTATAAAATACATAAGTATGTTAGTCTGTAAGGCATTTGTAATATGGGCCTTGTTGCCTGATTTGAATTTTAAATAAATAACGCCAGCAGATCGTCACATTAAGTGCGAAAAAAATGACACCTTAAGAGCGAGCTAGGGGCTGTCCATAAATTACGTCATCGATTTTTGACACCCCCCCCCCCAAATCATACAAAAATCATGCTTCGAATGACCACGTTTCCTCCTACGTAAGGCTACCATCATCCGATGTCCAGACCCCCCCCCCCCCTAATTTGAAATGACGTAATTTATGAGTAGCCCCCTACTAGCGTCTCCCGAGCGTCGGCGTCTAATCAACTCTATGGCTGCTGTTCGACGCAACGTTGACGCAACTGCGCGGTGACGCCATTTTGCATAGCGCTGACTAGACGCCGACGCTCAATAGGGAGTATTACTGCAATGTTCTGCCGCCAGAGTGCAGCACTAAACATAGAGTAAAAGCATAGAGTAACTTATACATACTAGGCCTTAAACAGTTTTTTGACAGGTTTTCACTACATTGATGCATCAAGGCGGTTTGTTTACAGGTGGCCTACCGCGAAACGCGAAAATCGAAATTTCGTTTTCTGCCTCTCTATCAATCGAATAAGCAAGAGTGATAGAGAGGCAGAAACCGAATTATCGATTTTCGTGTTTTAGCGGTAGGGCCTGTGAGTATGCGAGTGACGCCCTCTACGCAGAGTTTTGCGTAATATTCCCTACAGATGCTAGTGTGGGGTGGCCTTTATGCTTTAGACTAGAGATACCCCGAATAGTGAATTAGGCCGAATACCGAATACCGAATATTCGGCCCCCCTCTCGTCCGAATACCGAATATTCGGCGACCGAATATTCGGCATGAGATGTGAACATTTATTACGAAAACTGTTCGCCAACAAAGCACAACGTTTGCTAAGATTTATATTTTTATGTTGAACATAATTAATTAATGTAGTTAGAGTCAATCAAATCAGACCCATGATAAAAATAAAATATTTTCTAATCAACAAATGCTCAGAAACGTGCCTTCGTAATTAAGCCCTTTCCAAGAATACATTTTAAATATTAAATATAGCTAGTATTTGGTTATTTTTTTGTGATTTTTTTCTTTTTAGGTATAGGTGCAATAGATATTCGGTATTCGGCCGAATAGTAGGTATGCAACATTCGGCCGAATACCGAATATTCGGCAAAGTGGCATAATAGGCCGAATACCGAATAGTTGCCGAATATTCGTGGCATCTCTACTTTAGACTCCATTGTAAGTGCCACTAAGGCCTGGATTCGGCGTTGATAACACAATTTCGAGCTGCAATGCAATGTTGGCATGCAACCAATGCGAGGTGTAGTGTGGACGCATGCTGGTGCATAATGCAGCTTCCAGCCACAGAGTATGTCCCGTTGGAGATTTTATATCAATAACACTACTGGGAGCTAAGTTTCGGGATCCATGTAGACAGCACTTTAAAAAATTAAGTATTTTAAGTTCAATCTCTGTATACATAATGGAAATAATCTTATATGTAAGAAAAAACATTAAACAGTTTAAGCTACGATCACAATGTAATCCCCGCCAAACCAAACGATCTCTGGATATTATACCAACTAAATATAGGTTGAAGATGAGTAGGCGCTTACCCGACCCTATGGGATGTGAACTCTATAATAAGTTACCATACAATATTAAAAATATAGAAAGCGAAAGTTTATTCCGTTTAAGAGTGAAAACACTTCTGTTGTCTCGCAACAGAAGTGTTTCAACTCTAATTCAAACAATAAATTATAATTTGACCACAATATTTGAGCTATGACCCATACATAATATTAGTAGTGTTTGTTGAAACTTAATCCTTCATTGTATATAACTGATCCTAATAATAATTGTAATATACTATGCTATGAGAATAATAATTATACATAATTGTATTCCTTTGCATGAACGTAATCTCTGACGATCATTATAGTAATACGTTTTAGGTTTGATTTAAGGCAAATTTATAATGTGTTTTATAATGAAATAAATATATCTTATCTTATCTTTTTATCTTAAACATTTAAGGCAAAAGGAGATGACGGGATGATACGAGCACAAAAAGGGTCTAAGCAAAATATTGTACATACCTGTCAATGTGTCAAATATCTCCTTTGGATGACGGATGACTCACGTTAGACCGGGCCGCGAATTTACAAAAGCTATACTATTTCAGTCACGACTCCGATTCTAATAGGTGAGCTTTTGTTTATGCATATTACTTGACAATATCTATACCGTTTCGGTAAAAAGTAGTCACTGAAATGGATTAGCTTTTTGCATACATATTTTCAAATATTATTCACGCCAAAACCTAGTCGAGTTTAGTAAGTTCCGTCACATTTGAATGTGATATCTAAATTTTAATAATACTCATGTACTCAAATGGTTTAGATTTTGTCGCGATATATTTAAACATTAATGCTCTCACAATACCTAGTCGAGCGGAGTCTCGCCGTCATTATTCAATATTATTCATCGAGTATTATTTGTACGACACTAAAGTTCACTGAATATTGATTACAACAATTATTTTTTTACTAAATTACCTTTCACCTAGTATTCATGTAAATTGCCAAAAAAGTAGTTTAGGTTAGTTTGATCTGCAACCTCCAAGAAAACGAAATGTTGCTGGAAAAGTGGGTTAGGTTAGGTTAGAACTGCGACCCCCAAGAAAACGAACTGTTACCAAACATTTGGGTTAGGTTAAGTTAGAACTGCGACCCTCGAGAAAATGAACTGTTGCCAGAAAAGTGGCTTAGGTTAGGTTAGAACTGCAACCCCCAGGAAAATGAATTGTTGCCAGAATAGTCGTTCTATGTAAAAAAAAGTCGGTTCGCTGTTTGGTCGCAGTTCACCTAACACGCTCCTCCTCGCTTCGCTCGTCGTCGCGCCTATCTTGACTCAGTGAACTCTGTCAAATGACTAGACGATATCGTATTAATAAATATCTAGCAAATTGAATGATTTGACCAAAGAAATGTACTCCAAACGTTGTACACCTAATAATAATCTATTTAACAATAATTCTATAAAGTCAAACGTCGTCATGATGAAAATTTGGCGAATGTTGGTTGCCAAAGTAAATCATTTGCGAAAAGTTGTCTGGCAAGTGAAATTCGGACAATAAAACTTCGGAGAAAAGGCAGAACACCGTAGTAAATCTTGGTCCTTAAATAAATCATCTACTTTGTTATGTGTACCCATGTATTATAAAATACAGTCGACTTATAATTGTATTACGATTTCACACTAAACATGTCCTAATAAGAAATCTCAACTGATATAGTTCTTAAATGAAAAAAAAAATTTAGGCATTTTTAAGTAATTAGCACGAACGGTAATTAATACAATACAATCGGAGTCATTACTAAAATATTATTCAAGTTTTAGATCGCAACAAACTAGCATTTGTAGCAACAATATCCATATTAATTTAGCCAATAAAGTCTATACGATTTCAGTAAATTTCTGCACTGTAATGGATTAGGGTTTGGTCAAGTTTTGTCCAAACAAAAGCTAATCCAGTTCAGTTCGCATCTGGACCTTATCAGTATAGGCTTTGTAAATTCGCGACCGGGCCGTGTCCGGGCCGGAGCTTCCGGCGCTTACTTTTCTATGACAGGCGATCACGTGATGCTTTCCATTTTCCATAGAAAACGATACGCCGGAAGCTCCGGCCCGGACACTGCCCGGTCTAACGTGAGTCATCCTTAACTCACGCTAGACCGGTCCGGGTCCGGGCCAAGGCATCCGACACTTCGTTTTCTATGGTCATCACGTGATGTTTTCTATAGACGTTTTCTATGTAGAAAACGAAGGTTCGAAATCTTCGGCCCGGACCCGGACCTGTCTAACGTGAAGTCATCCTTTAGGGTACAGACATGAAAATCTTGCCAGTTATTCTATTTGGATTGATTTTTACCTCTATATTACATCTACGAGTATAACCAAAATTTATAATATCAATATTAAATTTCTATTAGAAGTATTAGAACATTTTAAATTATTTCCAGAAAATATTTTAATTTGTTTATATTTCAAGTAGAAACACTGCTATATAAATTATAAACTGAAATAAATGTCGAGGACGACGACGCTGGTTCGATTCCAGCCTGGGGCACTGGAGACCTTAGTCACTTTTTCTTAGTTTATGACATTTATTTCAGTTTATAATATCAAATTTGTTTGCATATCACGTCTTTTGACCCATTTCCTCCACATATTATATCAATCATTTATTCACTTCAATCAATTAGCACTTACAGATAAACCTTACGTGCTAATTGGCATTACATTACTTAATATCTAACATGCATTAACTGCAATAAATACAATAAAATAATATTGGACTAAATCAAAACTAAAATTATATGTACAATGCCGAATGATTATGGAATTAGAAACGTCAATATTTGTTAATGTCACAATTTTCTAAATAAAATCCTAATAAAATTTAAATGAAATCGATTTCTACAGACTAAATTAGAATATAAGAGTATTTGTATAAAATGATGAAATAAAATAAATAAATATTACTATTTGCAATTTGAATAACATGTCACATTTTACTCTAATAAAATTAATAATACATTCATTTACTTATACAGAATCAATAGGCACATAACTGATTTAATTTTTCCTAATAATGCATTCATTGGTAAATAATGGAGCTAGTGGTTACGATTTTCTCGATATAACGACATGATGCGGCTATGAATTTGGTCTCGGTTGTAGTGAAGATGTCGAGTTCGTCGTCGCTGTCTAGTATGTCGTTCAGTAGCGACTGTGCTTGGTAAAGAGGAGAGTTAGCAAGCATGCGAGTTCGAGCTGTGGGGACAGCGAAGAGACCGCGACGTCGAGGGCGTAGCACTTTAGCAGTGAGTCGGGGAACACGAATTGTTATTTGCGACAGTAATTGAGAGTTAGTTATTGTCCCACGTATTAGTTGGAAGAAATATTTGACTAGATATATACTCCTGCGGGTTTCGAGGGATGTGTAGTCTACCATACCCAACACGAATAGTGTTGGATACAATAGAGGATAATACCCGTATAATTTCTTATATAGGAACCTAACGAAGGATTTTTGGACTCTTTCCACTAGAAGCGTGTAATGTTTTTCGTGGGGATTCCAAATTATCGCATTAGTTTCTAGCTTGGACCGGACGAACGAGTTGTATAGGACGGTTAGTGCCTGTCTGTTGGTGAACAACTTGGCTTGGCGTATGACAAACCCTAAGCATCTTCGGGCATCGTTACAGGTCTTAGTAATGTGCTGGTTGAACGTGAGCTGTGTGTCAAACCACGTACCAAGGTCCTTGATTTCAGTGACGCGTTTCAGGGGTTTATCTTCTAATGTATAGGGGTGATTTACGGGATGTCGATTACGCGTATATGTAATAACTGAGCATTTTTCAATGTTCAGAGTCAGACTATTATTACAAGCCCAGGCAGAAACATTATCGATATCAAGTTGCAGTAGAGAAGAATCTTCAATACCGTTAATTGGTAGTGCCAGTTTCAGGTCATCGGCAAATAGGAGGCACGTTGAATGACTGAGTACTGATGGTAAGTCGTTTACGAGGATAAGAAATAGGAGGGGTCCGAGGCTACTTCCTTGCCCAATACCTGACGTGACCAAGAACGGAGAGGAACGCGCGCCGTCGTACTGAACGAATTGATTTCTTTCCGATAGGTAGTTGGCCAGGAATTCTAGTAAGTGGGTGCTGAATCCCGCGATTGACAGCTTCTTGAGCAGCACATCATTATCGACTTTATCAAATGCCTTTTGGAAATCAAAATAGGCAATATCTACTTGTCGTCGCTGGTCCAGATTATTAGATATTAACGAGACGATGTTTATTAAGTTAGATGCTGTTGAGCGCCTCGGTAAAAATCCGTGCTGTTCTTCGCAGAACCAGCCATTGAGCTGTTTATATATTTTGGCGTAAATTACAGATTCAAAGACTTTCCCAAAAATTGATAATATAGCGATCGGTCTGTAGTTACGGACGTCAGATTTGGGGCCAGATTTATATATTGGCAGAACTTTGGAGGTTTTCCACACGGATGGGTAGGTTTTGTTTTTTAATGCGAGGTTAAATATATATTGTAGCGGTTGGACAAATGCTTCGCGACAGTCCTTGATTAAAAATTGAGGTATTCCGTCAGGGCCTTGAGTATATTTGGGGCGTAGGCGGTTGATAGCTGTTCGAATATCTACTTCGCTAATATCATCGATCGTGATATGCCAAGCGTTGGGGATTGGTGATTCGGCGGCTGCAGCCTCCGAGGCTGCCAATGTATCAAGATAGGGGGTATTTTGTAAAAATACACTCTTAAAGAAATCAGCGAAAGAATCTGCGACCTCACGAGGTGACATGTTGCCAAATGTGGCAGGTTGGTTAGATCCGCGTAGTTTTTTAACGTATGCCCAAAAGGAGGAGGGGTCGCTCACGATATTGTTTTGTAACCTATGAATGTATGATTGCTTACTAATTTCGGATTTCGCATTAACCATTCTACGATAATATGAGAAGAAGGCATAATATAACTGATGCCCTGTTTGTTTATATTGCTTGTGATAGGAATTTTTTAATTTATTTAATTGCACGAGTTCAGGGGTAAACCATTCGGGGTACTGTTGTTTGGACTTATGTTTCGCAGGGTTCTTAAGAGGGACGCATTCGGTTATATTATTATTAAGAGTACTATAAAAAAGATGGGTGCAATCATTTACATCATTCATGTCCTGTATTATGGTCCAGTCCGTATCTGCAATTTTCTGATAAAGAAGGGGATAATTCGCTTTACGGTAGTTTCTCTCACAGGTCCGTGTATCAATGTCACTGGGAATGGGATCAGCAGGTCGCTTACTGAATATATATGACCCCTTGGTAATGTCAGCAGCCGACTCCAACACTCATAGCAAACAACAGTGTTGTGATCGCACCAAAGTGTCACCGTGTTATCATTTTATTACGTATGCTCCGACAACAGATGACAGCCCGCAAGATAGGACGACCTTATTCCACTGCTGGGACAATCTTACACAGATGAACCTAGCCCGAAACTAAGCAAAGATTTTACTATGGGTTATTGTAAATAGTCGTCCGCTTAGCTACGCATCGACAGACCACGGCGACCCAGAAAGTTTGACACCAAACCACTTCCTCATAGGCTCCTCTTCGAACCTCCCAGTTCCTAGTGTATTTGATGATACTGACCTGTTTCGGAAGAAGATGTGGAGAATATCACAAAGACTTACCGATGCATTCTGGCGGCGTTGGATGCGCGAGGTACTACAAAATCTTCTACCACGACAAAAATGGTGCCAAGAGGGCACACAGCTGAAAAAGGGCGATGTCGTGGTAATCGTAGACCCAGCGATGCCTAGAAATGTCTGGCCCAAAGGACGGGTCCATGAAGTTCACGCTGGCGCCGACGGGCGCATTCGAATCGTCGATATAAAAACACAATCCGGAATGCTTACCAGACCAGTGGCGCGTTTAGCGTTGCTCCCCACAGCTGATGATGATTGTCCTTGACGGACAATGGGGCCGAGAATGTAGACGACGCAATATACTGGACCTGAAATAAATAACCTGAAACATAAAACTTAGTTATTAATATACATTTTAGTTTAATATTATAAAATCATATGTAGGTACTTACCTTGCTTACCACTGTTGTTTTCTATGTGTTAATAAAGTGTGCGCGAGAGCATGCATATGTGTGCAACGAGCATCGGCTATCGGCCAATCAACGTCAGTTCCCTATACGCCACCGAGCGACACACGCATGTCCATGCGCTCTAACACTTACCTCAAAAGGTATCCCTAGTTGTTCTTATTTCTGCTCCTCTCCACCCGTGGCTGCAATCGTCGGCTACAATGGGTATTAGGCGACAAAATATCCATCCATAAGGCTACATCCGCACAGACAGGCAGCTTGCTTAGGTTCTAGCCTAGCGACTCTAGCGAGTAGTTTTAGTAAAAGCACGCGTGGGTCACTCCGCGATTTCGTCGCTTTGCTACAGCTAGCTAAAAGTACATCCGTTCCACACCAATTTTGGTGGCTAGCCATAGGCCGCGCGTGGCGCTGTCGCCACCTAGCGGCCATATCTGTCCTGATCGTAACAGACGCGTTTTGTCAGAGAGTGAGTCTTCTGTACCTAGTACTATTATTTATTCTGTGGTATTTATACGAATATTCTAGAATTTTCGCGACCGGCCGCACTGCGCGCTTGGCGCCTAGCTCTTTTACGTCCGCACAGAACGCTAGCCACTATTAGGCTCTATATAATAGTCGCGAAGTAGCCTAAGCTTTGCCTACAATGTACAAACACTTTTATTTATTTAAAAAATGCCAGGAAATCTTCAATCTGATAATATTTCATGGCTTGACTTAATATAAAGTAGCTACGAATAAACCATGTACCTACGTAACAAATCAAAAGTTGGTTTCATAGTGTTGGGGGACCTATATAGCTAAGATCGGAACTCAAATAATGTATGGAAATACACTCACGTGACTTTTCGTAGCATCTGTCATCTAGGTACTTTTCGTTTGGCGTTTTTCGATTTAGGTATACCTACTTGTACTACTTGTACTACTTGGCTAGGCACCCAGTAAAATGGCTAGGCACCCAGTAAAATGAAATGAATATTGTTTGTGATCTCAACGTCAATGATATGAGTAGGTATTGTCTAGTAAAAACGGTCTAATTTATAAACGCTCTTGAGAATGTTGAGGATCATTCGTGGTACATGCTTCACAATGCAGCATCTTGTGGATGGTAATCTACAGCTGAAACACAAACAACTACATTAGTGGAACATTCAAAAGCTTTCACTGACACATGTCTGTTCTGTTATTCGCAGTACTTTACGAGGTACTGTCAGCAGCAGAAGTTACTAAGCGGGCCAGGTGTTCAAAATGATCTTGACGCGACTTTATTGTTAAGAGAATAATAGCGTGTCAAAATAATTTTGAACACCTCGCCCGCTTAGCAATTTCTGCTGCTGACTGTACTATGGCAGAAAGTACCTACTTGCAATAATCGTAACGTAAGGTACTGTAATTTTTAGAGTACCTACTTACCTACACAAGGAAACTATTCCGCCACGTTCTAACGATGTCACTCTCAAGATACCTAGGTCACTTTTTAGGGTTCCGTACCCAAAGGGTAAAACGGGACCCTATTACTAAGACTTCGCTGTCCGTCCGTCCGTCCGTCCGTCCGTCTGTCACCAGGCTGTATCTCACGAACCGTGATAGCTAGACAGTTGAAATTTTCACAGATGATGTATTTCTGTTGCCGCTATAACAACAAATACTAAAAACAGAATAAAATAAAGATTTAAATGGGGCTCCCATACAACAAACGTGATTTTTGACCAAAGTTAAGCAACGTCGGGAGTGGTCAGTACTTGGATGGGTGACCGTTTTTTTTTTGTTCGTTTTTTTTTGCATTATGGTACGGAACCCTTCGTGCGCGAGTCCGACTCGCACTTGCCCGGTTTTTTCTAATAAAGGAGGCAAACGAGCACATGGATCGCCTAATGGTAAGCAATTATCGTCGCCCTTGCCCACCTGCAACAATATGCATACGGCTAACAACACTACCTACCTACACCTTATAAAACAAAGTTCCCCGCCGCGTCTGTTTGTTTGTATGTTTGCGATAAACTCAAAAACTACTGATCGGATTTTCATGCGGTTTTCACCTATCAATACAGTGATTTTTGAGGAAGGTTTATAAGTGTATAATTTGTTAACCCGTGCGAAGTCGGGGCGGATCGCTAGTACAATAAGTTACGAAGACATATGAACATACCTACATATGAACGGATTTTCATGTGGTTTCCATCTATCCAAAGAGTGATTCTTGAGGAAGGTTCTTCTTCTTCCTTCTTCTTCCTCGCGTTATCCCGGCATTTTGCCACGGCTCATGGGGGCCTGGGGTCCGCTTGACAACTAATCCCATGATTTGACGTAGGCACTAGTTTTTACGAAAGCGACTGCCATCTGACCTACCAACCCAGAGGGGAAACTAGGCCTTATTGGGATTAGTCCGGTTTCCTCACGATGTTTTCCTTCACCGAAAAGCGACTGGCAAATATCAAATGACATTTCGTACATAAGTTCCGAAAAACTCATTGGTACGAGCCGGGGTTCGAACCCGCGACCTCCGGATTGAAAGTCGCACGCTCTTACCGCTAGGCCACCAGCGCTTTTAATTCTTGAGGAAGGTTCAGGTGTATAAATTGTGTATAAACGTGCGAAGCCGTGGTGGTCTCTAGTACTATATTTACAATAATATATAATTTTGGGACAAGTATAGTGCGACATAAAATCGTAGAAATTAAACAAAATGGAACTAAAAAAATCCATACTAAATGATTGCCATGTTTAAGAGCGCTCTTACAAGAAAAGTCGAAATAATGCAAAATTGATGATACTAGTCGACGAAATTCAGGACTTTGCGCTCATTATTAGAAACAATGAGTACTTGTTCCAGTAAAAGCGTCTTCTTATCTTTATAAATATCGTTGTAAATATTAGAAAAAGGACTTATTAAATTAGTAATGATTTTTTTTCTGATGGTCGTTTCCGAAAAACCCCGTGAAGCACTGAATGGCGAGCTCTTATTTGGAAATGTTGAGAATTTTACTCTGCTAAACCTGGCTATTTTGTATTACTAATACCCTGTACTTTAGGCATATCAAACGATATTTTTCCTACATACCTTTGAGAAAGAGAAAATCAAAGTAAAACGAACTCGATTTTCTCTCCGAAACAAGTGTCAATTCCTACGAAAATCTACTTAATATCGAAGTCATTTTCATACTCAAGCAATCTGCAACGTTTGCTTATACTGTTGGTATACATTAGTGTTTATGAAATTCTACTATAATTTTTTGGCAATTTTTTGAAAACTACTCTATATTACCGATGACTCGCGCTGCGCCAGCTCAGTGCCGCGGCAGAGCTTGTAGAGGTAGGACGTGTGTCGGTCGGCTCCGCACATTTTCAACGGCGACGACGAGGTTTTTTATCATTGTGTGCGGCGGGCGCCGTGTAAAACGCTATACTGTGTGCGTGTAAACCGCAATGAGAGACTTTGATCCTAGCACTGTTTTTATAGTATTATAATTTATAATGGTACAGTTTAATAAACTACCGGACAGGATTAAAAATATTTGAAACGACCTGACATTCTATATGTATTTATTTGACTCAAGATAGTACTCAGGGTCTGATGATGGAGCCGGAAGGTGGTCACCGGTACCAATCAACCATGCAACTAAACCACTTCGTGTTTAGGCTCGTTTTATTCATCTCACCAAGATCTTTGACACAAGATAGTACTCAGGGTCTGATGATGGAGCCGGAAGGTGGTCACCGGTACCGATCAACCATGCAACTAAACCACTTCGTGTTTGGGCTCGTTTGATTCGGCTCAACAAGATCTTTGACTTAAGATAGTACTCAGGGTCTGATGATGGAGCCGGAAGGTGGTCACCAGTACCAATCAACAATGCAACTAAACCACTTCGTGTTTAGGCTCGTTTTATTCGTCTCAACAAGATCTTTGACACAAGATAGTACTCAGGGTCTGATGATGGAGCCGGAAGGTGGTCACCGGTACCAATCAACCATGCAACTAAACCACTTCGTGTTTGGGCTCGTTTGATTCGTCTCAACAAGATCTTTGACACAAGATAGTACTCAGAGTCTGATGATGGAGCCGGAAGGTGGTCACCGGTACCAATCAACTATGCAACTAAACCACTTCGTGTTTAGGCTCGTTTTATTTGTTTCAACAAGATCTTTGACACAAGATAGTACTCAGGGTCTAATGTTGGAGCCGGAAGGTGGTCACCGGTACCAATCAACCATGCAACTAAACCACTTCGTGTTTAGGCACGTTTTATTCATCTCAACAAGATCTTTGACACAAGGTAGTACTCAGGGTCTGATGATGGAGCGCGAAGGTGGCGACGGGTACCTGTCTATCATGTAACTGAACCACTTCGTGTTTAGGCTCGTTTGATTCGTCTCAACAAGATCTTTGACACAAGATAGTACTCAGGGTCTGATGATGGAGCCGGCAGGTGGTCACCGGTACCAATCAACCATGCAACTAAACCACTTCGTGTTTAGGCTCGTTTTATTCGTTTCAATAAGATCTTTGACACAAGATAGTACTCAGGGTCTGATGTTGGAGCCGGAAGGTGGTCACCGGTACCAATCAACCATGCAACTAAACCACTTCGTGTTTAGGCTCGTTTGATTCGTCTAAACAAGACCTTGGACACAAGATAGTACTCAGGATCTGATGATAGACCTGGAAGGTGGCCACGGGTACCAGTCTACCATGTAACTGAACCACTTCGTGTTTGGGCTCGTTTGATTTGTCGCAACAAGATCTTTGACACAAGGTAGTACTGAGGGTCTGATGATGGATCCGGAAGGTGGTCACCGGTACCAATCAACCATGCAACTAAACCACTTCGTGTTTGGCTTCGTTCGATTCGTCGCAACAAGATCTTTGACACAAGTTAGTACTCAGGGTCTGATGATGGAGCTGGACTGTGGCCACGGGTACCAGTCTACCATGTAACTGAACCACTTCGTGTTTGGGCTCGTTTGATTCGTCGCAATAAGATGTTTGACACAAGATACTACTCAGGGTCTGATGATGGAGCTGATAATGATAGACAGGTACCCGTCGCCACCTTCGCGCTCCATCATCAGACCCTGAGTACTACCTTGTGTCAAAGATCTTGTTGAGATGAATAAAACGTGCCTAAACACGAAGTGGTTTAGTTGCATGGTTGATTGGTACCGGTGACCACCTTCCAGCTCCAACATCAGACCCTGAGTACTATCTTGTGTCAAAGATCTTGTTGAAACGAATAAAACGAGCCTAAACACGAAGTGGTTTAGTTGCATGGTTGATTGGTACCGGTGACCACCTTCCGGCTCCAACATCAGACCCTGAGTACTATCTTGTGTCAAAGATCTTGTTGAAACGAATAAAACGAGCCTAAACACGAAGTGGTTTAGTTGCATGGTTGATTGGTACCGGTGACCACCTTCCAGCTCCATCATCAGACTCTGAGTATCACCTAGTGTCAAAGATCTTGTTGAGACGAATCAAACGATCCTAAACACGATGTGGTTTAGTTGCATGGTTGATTGGTAATGGTGACCACCTTCCAGCTCCATCATCAGACCCTGAGTACTGTCTTGTGTCAAAGATCTTGTTGAGACGAATCAAACGAGCCCAAACACGAAGTTGTTTAGTTACATGATAGACTGGTACCCGTGGCCACCTTCCAGCTCCATCATCAGACCCTGTGTATCTTCAGTGTCAAAGATCTTGTTGAGACGAATCAAACGAGCCTAATCATGTTACTACATGGTTGATTGGTATCCGTGACCACCTTAATCATCATCATTATCATCAGATCCTCAGTACCAGTTCGTTTTTAAACCCTCGTTGATACAAACTTTACAACCTATAGGTACCAAATGCAATGACGAAACATGTAAATAAGCGAGTAGGTACCAATAATTTCTTTCGAGTAATATACCTTCATAAGTACGAGTATGGGGCTATGGGGTCATCCATTAATTACATCACACGTTTAGGGGGAGGGAGGGGGTCAAGAAAATGTGACATGTTGTGACAAGGGGGAGGAGGAGTCACAAACTTTGTGACGTCACTTTAACTTCATCAGTGACCGAAAATAAATTTAAATTATTTTATACGCTAATATACATTTAAATAACAAGTTTTTGAAACGTTAATCGTTTTTATTCGTTTAATTTTATTTCTTAATCAGTTTTGGGTTATAAAATTACTAACATAACTTTTGTCCAAAATATTTTGATATAAAATTAAACGAATAATTGCCGATTTCGTTGAAGAAATGTGACGTCACACCAAGGGGGGTTTGCCAAATGTGACCAAGTGTGACAGGGAGGGGGGAGGGGTAAAAAAACCTAGAAATTCGTGTGACGTAATTAATGGACGACCCCTATTCATAAATTACGTCGTTTCAAATGGGAGGAGTGGGGGGTGGGGGGGTCTGGACATCGGATGATGGTAACATGACGTAGGAGGAAACAGAGTCATCCGAAGCATGATTTTTGGATGATTTGAGGGGTGGGGGGGTCAAAAATCGACAAAAATAGATGACGTAATTTATGAACAGCCCCTATGTACATTTGCACTGCATTTAGTATTTTCGTACTTACCAAATAACAGTTTTAGGACTTTAAAAGTTAAGTACAGTTAGTGTTGTTATGGTTGATTTCAATATGCTTCGCGAAGGATCAAGAATGTTTAATCCATCATTGTAGTGCGAGCGAGGGAAAAGGCGGTAGAAGGGATCGGCATACTGAGCTCGCACGGCCTGCCGCAGCGCGTAAAATACCTAAACTCGCTCAACGCCGAAATGTAATAGCGCTCTTAAGCATATTAAATCAAAAATGTGACACTTACGTAGGAAGTGGCGCCCTCAATAATTTTCTACAATATCTTGTCGGACTATATATAAGTATTTTAATTGGCACAGCTCCTCCCATAAGTGCTTAAAGCCATTAATTTCAATAACCCTTTCACTGCATGTCGATTATCTTCCATCGCCCGTATTTCAACCCTCTGGCTGTCTGCCAGCCGTTACGTAACCGACTTCAGACTAATAGCGTATAGTTGAGTCGGGTGGTAAATGTCAAATTCTACTCAGTGGGCACATAAGTTACCGTCTTATAATAGTACATTACGATACAAGTGCGAAAAATGAACCACGACCGAATAACCTTTTCGCACGTGTATTGTACAACGTTTTACAGTACATATGGCCCTTTAAATTTTTGACATAGGCACGTATTGTCCTTAATCCCGCCCAAAGTCCTTAATTCCGGTAAAGTAGCACCATATGTACTGTAGAATAAATATAGGTACCCACAGTAAAATCTGCAAGAAGATTCTTAACCGTTAAGGGTTTTTGTCCCCATACCATATTCAAAATAATCATTATCATGGGTACCTACTAGTGATGTACCGACTATTGATTTGGCCGACTAGCCGACTAGCCGACTAATCGGCGCTCGAATGGCCGATTAGTCGGCCGACTAGTCGGCTAGTCGGCCAGATCATTAGTTTCGTATAAGTTCAGGTGAAAAACAATAGTTTTGCTCCTTTGGTTGCGGTATTCATCATATTAGCTTGGCTAAAAGGTGTTCTTTACACGTTCAAAGACCTATCACAAGAATCCTCGTTCAATTTCTGTCTTTTATTTTGCGATACTGAGCAGACCGTCAGTAGGTACAGTTTGTAGGAGGTATTTCCAAGACTCTATTTCCCATACGTAGTCGCCAGTTAAGAACCTATCCCCTATGGTCAGCGTCTTTACGAGCAACGTGCCCTGTCTGTCTCTAAATTTTGCAATAATATAAATAGTTCCCCATAAAAAACTGTATGGTAATAAAATTATTTAACTATCAAACTTGCCCATGAAATTACACGAGAATCTGTTGAGATCGATCTGTAGAGGAAAACACCAGCCCACCAACATACGATAACGATCAAACGGTCAATCATATGAAAAAATGTTTTCGTATGCACCCTAAATAGGTATTTTAGTAAAATAGACATAAAACATATGGTAAATATTGACTGTTGATTTCTTTTTCTTCTGTTATTCTTTCACTAATTAAGTGCCGACTAATCGGCCATTTTTGCCGACTAGTCGCCGACTAATCGCCGACTACAAATGTGGCCGGACCCCTTTTTCAATCCGACATTCTTTGAATAAACTCGTCCTAATGCGTGTATTATGCCCGCCATATTTTACACAACTATGAGCGTTGTATTTGTCACGCTAAAATATGACTCCGAAGATCTGAATAATAGATGTTTGTTGTTTTCGTACTTTTCCAGTGTTTTCGGTTTGTGAAGTTAAGTAGAGTCCAATAAGGCTAGACGGGCTACGGGCGGTAAGGGATCTGAGGATAATTGATCTCTTTGTAAGTAATTATACGGACATATAAATACATCGCGACCGACACGACATTTAAAGTAAGTTAACATGTGGAATTAAACTTAAAGTCGACACACTCATTAGGACTGTGGACCAGAGCTTCATAAGACATTATAAAGTCCAGCGTATTTTGACCTCTCTTCTCTTAACAACTGTTCTAGAGGGGCCAGGCATATATTGGTTCATTGAAACGGTGTGTGCCATTCTGAGTTGGTAAAGCCCGTCCCACTGATTGCAAACGCGGTTTGCTTTAAATCTCAAAAACCAGAGTAGCGTGATCTCCAGACACTTACTGACTATACATAATGAAGGATCAGCTTATACTGGCTAAGTTCATCTGGTGTGTTACAACTGGTTTGTTAAACTTTGGTCCGAAACAACCCTAATTATGAAGTTTTGGAGGAACTTTTTGACATGTTAGTAGAATTTTGCTATAAATTTTGGGACTCAGATGCGTTTGAGAGTTAAAAAGTTTTTGCTAGACGTTGATTTGAATACGAATTGAAAATATTAAGGCAGTAAAACCTCTAGTTATAGGTAAAAAACTTACCCCCTTTATTCATAAAACTTTATACGGGCCTGATTTAGTTAAATTATGTTTTATCCCTTTCTTACAAATACATGGTCAAAATGAGAAATAAGGACAAACGATTATTAGCTGATTGAGGTTTGTAGCGCATTTATGAATAAGGGGGTTAAAGTTTCTCTTGTATGTGGTTGTAAAATTTACTAAATTATACGAACATGATACTTATTTATACTTACTTACAAATAAAAATATTATTTTGACTGTAAGAGCCACCCCACACCAGCGTCTTCCGAGCGTCGGTATCTAGTCAACTCTATGGCTGCTGCTCGACGCAACGTTGGCGCAATTGCGCAGCGCGCCGCCAATTTCCATAGCGCCGACTAGACGCCGACGCTCACAAGACGCTAGTATGGGGTGGCCCTAACTGTTAAAGGTCGAATCATGTAATAAAAATATGTTAATATTAAATATTTGCAAAACTTTTCAATTAATCACAAAGCTCATTTAGATTCTAACGATATATCGGCACATACCATTTAAATTGACAATCCGAAATAAAACAATCCATGTACGTTTAATACAAACGAACACCGAAATTGCTATTCAATTAATATTCCAAATAAACCTCTCTGAGAGTCGTTCTTCACTCCGATTCGAGATATACAAGCAGTAAGGACTGCGAATCTTGTGGGTTTCATTTCATTTTATCAGTCAAAATAAGGTCAATACGGGTAAAGTGTGGCTGCGGGATAAGTGTAACTGGCCTCCATACCGACGGCCCTATAGTTGACTGGTAGAGAATGTCTTAAGGCATTAAGTCCGTCATTTGTGCTTATTTTTAGTGTGCAATAAAGTTTAAAAAATAAATAACCGGTTTTTCATATGTCGCCGCCGTATTGTGTGACGCTGGTACTGTGTGATCCGGTACTTTCAAACTCATATATTTCCTTTGTTATTTAACGAAACGTATTCAACAGTTTTTTATAACATCCGGGCTTTAGAATTGAATCGAATTTAATGTTCACGCAATTAGCACACCTCTTCCGGAACTTCCGGCGCTTCGTTTTCTATGGAAAGCACCACATGATCACCGATCATAGACTAGGAATCCTCTAGTTTAGACCGAGTTTAGAGCAATTATTTCATGCAACCGATGATGCCAAAAATGCGGGGGTGCGCGGGACGAGGTGAGCGAAATCCCGTGCCGTGATTGGTCCGTTCAAAGACACGGACGTCACACAAAGACACTTTCGACTCGAACATGGAGTAAAATTACCGTATGCGTGGCTGAGGGGGTAGCGCGACTATGCTAAGTCTGGAGGATGTTTTGTCTGTGTCACCGATCAACCGTAATTGAAAATGACATGTCGTACGCCTCGATTCGGGCTCGGCCCAGTCTAGCGTTAGTCATCCTTTAAGCGTCATTCTAGATTTAGGTATGTTTTTTTGTCGCTTAGGCGATACGTTTCGAAGCGTCTAGTCTATCTATCATTTAGGAAGCTCGATTTGATTGACTTCTATTCTTGTCTTCTTTCCATTGGAAAGCCACAAATTGTTTAACCCACTTATTCATACAACTTACAAGCATCAATTGGTTAATTTATGTTTTATCCCTTTCTTACAAATACATGAGTCAAAATGGCAGATCAAGAAAGTCTATTAATAGCTAACAGAGGCTTGTAGCATGCGTTCAATAATAACGGCATTAAATACGATCGTTTGTGTTACCTATAGGGTAGATAAGGTTTGTGTAGAAATTGCTAGTCCATATAACATATTTGTCTCTGTTCCAATGAATTGGAGATTAAAATAAAACTTTCGATTAAAACGCTCTGCAACGGGATTGGAACGGCTTTCGGTTTTTTTAACGACTCGATCAGTATAAAGTATGGTTTGAAACTTTATGAATAGGTACGTATTTTTATATAAAAAAACCGGTCAAGTGCGAGTCGGACTCGCGTTCCAAGGGTTCCATACATAAGTCCGACTCACGTTTGACTGCACATTTCTAATAGGTTTTCCTGTCATCAATAGGTAAAGTACTATTTTGTGTAATTTTTTCAAAATTTTAGGCCCAGTAGTTTCGGAGATAAAGGGGGGGAATGGTCGGACAGACAGACAGACGCATGAGTGATCACATAAGTCTGTCTGGGAGAGGACACTGACTTCTGTAACACAGGTCTTTACCTAGCTCAGAAGTCAGGGACTTCAACACCTACCTGTAACTTGTTTTTGTCAATAAAAATATTTTTATTTTTTTTATTTTATTTATTTATTATATTGTTCCCTGTTGTGTTTGCAGTGTTCTCGGTCCTCTATCAACTGTAATGTGTCCTTTGTTAGTTTATTGTTATTTTTTCTGGTTGGTTGGATTTTGTTGCTAGCTGATTTAATACTGTTTATAATGGTGTCGTATTGTAGTTGAACATCGGGATGAGTATTTGTGTTATTATTAAATGCTTCAAAACTGTTTTTTAACTCTAGGTTGAATTGATCGTGATTAGAAATGAGCGTACCTTTGTTTAATCGTCTTATCTTTTTCAGAAAGAGCTGTTTGCGATGAATTTTGATATTAAATTTTAATTTTGCTCTTACTGGTCTATGGTCGGAACTAAATTTGAATTGGTTGATAGTGGATATGTCTGTTATTAAACTCTTGTCGGAAGATAGGATATAATCAATTTCGTTTTTGACGTTTCCATTTGGCGCGATCCAGGTCTAGCGACGTTGAGGTTTTTTGAGATAGAAGGTATTACTAATGCTCATGCTTTGTCCAAAGGCGAATTGGATAAGCCGAGCGCCACGGTCATTTCTGCTACCAAGGCCGTGTGGTCCAACTATGTCGGTGTTATCCAATTCAGCCCTTACTCCGACTTTGGCGTTGAAATCACCGAGGACCATGGTCCATGTTCCTCGGTGCTCGTCGCAAGCTTTGTTTAGGAGATCGTAATACTCTTCTATCTCGTCATCACTACGAGCGAGTTAGGTTATGTGGCTATCGGCTTGCAAACAGCTACTGTCGTAAAAACATAGCACATGGCGGTGTTGCTCTGTACACACGGGGCGATATTGAATATCGACAGCGAAATGACCTTCAGAGCCTGGCTATTGAGTTTCACTTTGAGTTCACCGCAATTGAAATATGTAATTTAAATTTGATTATTATTGTTCTATATCGCACTGGAAATGGTGATTTTGACATGTATTTGAATAATTTAGATTTATTATTAGATAAGCTCACAAATGAGGATAAAAAGTTCATTCTGGTCGGAGATCAAAATGTTGATTTTATGTCTGATAACATTTCTAAACGGCGAGTAGACGAAATCCTTCAAAGTTACATGTGTAGAAACTGTGTTGAGTTTCCGACCCGTGTGACCGCACACAGTGCAAGTAGCATCGACTGCGGGCTGGTGGCGCGCGGGTGGCGGGGCGTCGCGGCTGCTCCGCTTGACACCCCCATCAGCGACCACAGCGCCCAGGTGTTTACCTTGCCCACTGACGAGTTGAGACAAAAAATCAAGCCAAACACCTATATCCAAAAGCGACTATATACTGACCAATCCTTATTAGCATTTTTTATTGACATTGAAAATTACAATTGGAATTTTATATTTGATGACATGCTTTCTATTGACCATAAATTTGATAAATTATTTAATGTTTTAAGGTATTATATTGATATTCATTTCCCGACCAAAAATATTTTAATCAAGAAAAGTAAATCGGTCCCATAGCTCACTGAAACCCTCTCGGAACTAATTTTAGATTATAATGATCTAACTGAAATGAAACGTCAGTACCCGGAACTGGAAACTTTAGCGGAACGCATCAGCTATCAAGCTGATCGCATAAAATCGGAGTCTTTGACAGCACGACGTGAATACTTTGCTAATCGCATCGTCAACAACAAAAACCCGTCAAAAGAAATGTGGCGCGTAGTCAACAACGAAACGTCCACAAAACAACCGCAACATACCATCTCCCTAAAGGATGAAAACGGAAACAGCATACCACCTCGAGATGTGCCAGAATACCTAAACCGACACTTTCTCACAGTAGCTTCGAAGTTTAAATTAAATATAAATAAATCGGACTCTGTACAGTACTTAGAACAACACTTACAAAACACAAACACCCCTGAACTTGTTTTACCCACAGTTACACTAACAGATCTAAACCGTACGTTGCGGTCCCTGAAGAAAAAAAACACGACCTTAGATATTTATGATATATCACTGAACATACTCGAGTGCGTTTGGCCAGTCGTTGCAGGGTTACTAGTGGAACTTATAAACTCCATGTTTGCTTCCGGAGTGTACCCTAACGTACTGAAATGCACACGAGTGTGTCCAGTATATAAAGGTAAAGGGGAAAAATCTTCTGTGGATAATTATAGACCCATCACCATTGTACCAAATGTTTCCAAAATGATTGAATCTATTTTATCAAACACCTTAATGAATCATCTCGAGACAAATGACCTACTAACGGACAGACAATTTGCATACAGAAAAAATAGATCAACGACAACAGCGGCTTATCAAATATATGATTGCGTTTCAACCGCTTTAGATACAAAGGAGAAGGTAGCAGGGGTATTCTGCGATTTATCGAAAGCGTTCGATGTTATAAGTCATGAACTGATATTGGAAAAGATAGAGCACTATGGAATCAGAAATAAAGTTCATGACTTATTTGCATCGTTCCTAAATGATAGAAAGCAGACGGTCGAGGTCAAAATGGAGACATCGGGCTCCATTGAAAACACGAGATCCGAAGCAGGTGTGTTAAAACTAGGAATACCACAAGGATCGGCGCTCGGAAACACCCTGTTTTTAATGTTTATAAATGATCTCCCTGCCTCTGTTACCGAAGGTATGACGGTGTTGTTTGCCGATGACACAACCGTGATAGTAACCGCTCACACGCACTTGCAACTCGAGCAAAATATAGCAAACGCTTACCGCCAACTTCACAAATGGTTTTCGGCAAACGGCCTCGTCCTTAACACTTCGAAATCGAACGTAATGTTATTCTCAGCTGGAAATACTACACACATTCCACTAGTACAGAGTCCGATACCACGCTGTGACTCATGCAGGTTCCTCGGATTCACCATCGACGCCAAGCTGAAGTGGAAAGAACACATAGACAACTTGTGTGAAAGGTTGGGCAGCGCTGTGTTTGCGCTGCGCAAACTGAAACCAATTGTCTCAAATGATGCCCTAATTCAAATATACTATGCATATTTCTTTTCACTGATGCACTACGGTATAATCTTATACGGCAACTCAACCGATTCAGACCGAGTATTTATATTACAAAAACGGGCTATACGAATATTGGCAGGTGTGAGTCCGAGGCACTCGTGTAGAGAACTCTTTAAAAAATTCAATATATTGACCTATTACTCGCTTTACGTGTATGAAATTATAATGTTTACGCGCAAAAATATTAACCAATTCAAACGGTCGAATATGCTTGGCGAAATAACCCGCCAAACGGGGCGATTACTGCCCGTGCCGCGGCGGCTAGCGCTGCTCGACAAAAACCCGCGAGTAATAGGTCCGTCACTGTATGAACGTCTACCCGCCAATATCAGAAATGAAACCTCTGACGACATATTTGATCGCCGACTAAAAGAACTGTTCCTAACGACATCGCTGTACTCTGTTAAAGAGTACAGTGAACGATACAAATATTAATAATTTTACTTGGCATTAAATTGAAATTATTGTTTTTATTTTATATTGTTTTTTGTATTGATTGTTGACATTATATTTTATTTATGGAATATGACATTATATGACCTAGGAAAGCCCTAGTATTATATACAAAATAGTTTTAGGTTTTAGTTAAGTTTTATGACATTTTAATTTGATTTCTATTCTATTTTATTTTTGACATTATTGATTCACAATTTACTATTTTTTATTATTCTTTTAATTTTGTTTGTATACACTTGACGATCTTTTTGTGAATTTCTGCTATTTTTAAGGAAGAATAACATGTAAATTTTCAATCAGAAATAAATATTATCTATCTATCTATCTATCACTATGTGAAGATGTTGGTGCGTAGGTCTGGATTAGCGTCAGAGTGTGATTTTGGGATAGACTTAACTTCAACACAGCTACCCTTTCGGAGTAACCTAAGAATTCGACAATGTTGTTCTTCCACTTCTTTTTAATACCATAGATAAACAGGTAAAAAGAAGTATCCGGCGTGATATACGTAACTTCAACACGAAACTCGTTGAAATAGCATTAGCAACACAATCATCTCTTCGAACAGCCAAGCAAGGCATAAATAAAGAAAAACCCTGGATAACAAGCCTAAGAGACGAAAACGGGATAAAATGCAGCAGTAGGGACCAAATTACAGATCTATGCACTGAATATTACAAAAACCTTTATTCTTCCGACACTTTGCAATCGCCACTCAATAATAGCCACTCTTGTCCAGATAATATCCCTCCTATAACCGGTTGTGAAGTCAACGCCGCCCTGAAGAGCATGAAGTACCAAAAAAGCCCTGGGGATGATGGTGTCACAACCGAAGCACTTCAAACAGGAAAGATTACATTGTTACCATATTTAACGAACTTTTTCAATTCAATTTTATACAGCGGTAAAATCCCTCCTAAATTATGCCACTCAAATATAGTACTTCTGCACAAAAAAGGCGATAAGTCAGATATAAATAATTACAGGCCCATTAGTTTAATCTCTCATATTTACAAATTGTTCATAAAGGTAATAGATAATAGAATTGCCCCACTGCTGGATAAACATCAACCACCCGAGCAAGCTGGTTTTCGCCCTAGTTTCTCCACAACAGACCACCTTCATACTTTAAATCAATTGATAGAAAAGTCCAACGAGTTCAACGTGCCTCTATACCTTGCTTTTGTAGACTATAGCAAAGCATTTGACAGCGTTAAACACTCCGCTATATTTTCCGCCATGCAAAGTCAAGGTATAGATCCGACGTATGTTGAACTCGTTGGAACAATCTATAATAACAGTACAGCCAACATTAAATTACATGCACCTGGTCCTATATTCAAAATAGAGAAAGGCGTTAAACAGGGCGATCCGCTGTCTCCTAAACTGTTCACCAGTTGCCTAGAGGAGATATTCAAAAAGCTGGCGGTCTCGTGGGAGGGGTTGGGCATTGTCGTCGGTAATAAACGGTTAACTAACCTGCGTTTTGCCGACGACATTGTCCTTTTCTCCCACACTGCATCTCAACTGCAACTCATGCTACAAGACCTCAGCACTGCGAGCCTTGAAGTTGGACTCACAATGAACAGAGCGAAGACCAAGTTGATGACCAACAGAGCAAAACATAGGGTCACGGTAGATGGGCAGGATATACAGTATGTTGATGAGTACATTTACTTGGGCCAGATAGCTTCCTTCGAAAACAGGCAAACCATAGAAGTCAATAGACGTATCGATAACGCCTGGAAGAGCTTCTGGTCCATGAAGGCGCTATTGAAGGGTGACCTTCCCCTGTGTCTCAAGCGCAAACTCATCGACATGTGTATCCTGCCTATCCTAACCTATGGTGCTCAGACATGGTCATTGACTGAGGCTTTGAAGTCCAAACTCAAGGTTTGCCAGCGAGCGATGGAGCGCAGTATACTGGGTGTTCGCAGGACTGATAGAATCAGAAACACGGAACTGCGCTTCAGAACTAGAGTTGTAGATGTAGGTGTCAAGACCGCTAAGCTTAAGTGGGACTGGGCTGGACATGTCTGCCGCATGCACCCTGAAAGGTGGGCCAAAATGGTTACGGAGTGGGACCCACGGAACACCATAGATGGTGCTAGCCGGAGTGCAGGCAGACCGAAAAGGAGATGGCGGGACGACTTGGACGTATTTTGTCTGGATTGGCGGGAAACTACAAAAGACAGGGTTGAGTGGAGGGAGCGAGGGGAGGCCTTTGCCCAGCAGTGGGACACTTAACCAGGCTAACAAAAAAAAAATATATATTTATATTTTATAAGGGTTCCGTTTTTTCCTTTTGAGGTACGGAACCCTAAAAACAACAGCCAAAGGGAGTTTTGTGTCAGTTTCTCATTAAAAAAGATGGATGGGATGAATTAAGTATAGAATGATACAGTACAGGTCAATAAATTAATAAGGTAATAAATATTATGGGTCAATTTTACACGAAAAAAACCCTTCACCAAATTAAAACTTACTTACCTACAGTCGCGCGTGCATTTCGCTCGTAGGACTTGTCCTAGGTACAATCACCTGCAATAATATGTTACTCTTCGAAGGCCGCAAAAATATGTGACACGCTTTTATGACTCTACGAATAAGATCGTGTCAGATATTTTTGCAGCCTTCGTTGTGTAACATATTATTGCAGGTGACTGTACTAGGTTTCGCGCGAGCGTGACGCCCTGTACGGTTACCATCAGTTTGTCACTGACATAAACGCCGTCGAGAACGTAATTTACTTTCTATACATCTCGCTCGCACTCGCATATTAGTGCAAACGGGATGTATAGAAAGTAAATTACGTTCTCGACGGCGTTTATGTCAGTGACAAACTGATGGTAACCGTACTGGTGACTGGTACAGTCAGCAGCAGAAGTTGCTAGGCGGGCGAGGTGTTCAAAATTATCTTGACACCCTCTTATTCTCTTAACAATAAAGTCGCGTCAAGATCATTTTGAACACCTGGCCCGCTTAGTAACTTCTGCTGCTGACTGTACTAGGTTTCGCGCGAGCGAGACGCCCGGGTGACCGGTATCATTTCGATATTAAGGTCAATGTGGCTAATTCTGTCATAGGGTCTATTCCGTCTACGAGCGTTTTTCTCGAACAACAAACATAATTGATAATTTCATCGACAAAACAGCGATTCCTTTTAGTTTCAGCAATCAAAAGCCATTGGTTTTTTTCCTACGATTGAAAATCAAAGAAATATACGCTCGTAGACGGAATGACGGAATTAGGCACATTGACCTTATGTTGATGTGATCACAATGTACCTAAGCTGGAATTGGATTATTGGATACCTAAATCCACAGTATAAATATTATTGCAAATTGCGGTACGAATTCGTGCAATATTTTCAGCGTGTTTCTTCTTTTAAAGATACGGCAACGCACGTGTGTCACTACTGGAATTGCAAGCGTCCATAGTCATGGTAACAGCTTACCACCAAGCTGTAAGCTTGTTTGCCACTGTCGTGTAAAAAAGCCTCCGTGAAAAAGCTATTTCGTCTAAATCTGACTCTTTGACTTTGTGCCTCCAATTTTCAGAAAACGACCAAAATTCTGTTACAGAGAGCTTTTACAAGGGATTATAGTCCTTAATGCTTAGAGCCTAAATGCTAGAATGTAACGTTACAGTATAGAGGGCCTAAAAGCTGCAGAGCAGAGTAAATACCAGCAGCAAAATTCGACTTTGTTTAATGAGTACTCGAGACATAGGTAGCGAAAGTAGAAGGAAATTAAAAAGCATTAGGCCTAGCACAGGAGCGGCGCGATAGTATCTCGCCTGCGACATTGACTACCCGTCCCGCTCTACTTAATACAGTTGGAAAAAGACGGGTAATAATCTCCTGTGCTAGGCCTCCTGTTTCGATTTCATTTACCTTTTGACTTATTTTAGGTAATTTTGTTGCTAAAACAAATGCTGTATTTAAAGTACATTAGCTTCCAGCTTTTAAAATTTCTCCTAAACGAATTCACTACAAATCGACGTAGGCAAGGCATACCACGCCTTAATCATTTTTTTTTTATAGCAAACCTTAGCAGTTCTATGCATTCACATTTTAAGAAAAAATACCAATATGTCATGAGTAGATACTAAATAAGTCGAATGTGACTCAAGTATTTTTCCCGAATTTTCCATGTTTTCCAGCGAGGTGTTACTATTGCTGAAAACTGAATGGCCGAGTTTCAATAGCGACCGATTTTGTTCGGTTTTCGTTGCGACTGAATGTTTGGCTTAAAAGCGGTTTTGTCTGATTGTGCCGCGTCCATTTTGGTAGGTTTTTGAAACAAACCGAATTTTCCATTGAATATAGAGTGAGAAACTAGTAACTTGAAAGTTGCCGCTTTCCGGTTCCGTCGAGTAAACAATTGTATACGTAGGTATGCACAAGTTGGCCAGTACATAAAATAAAAAAGCCTCAGATCATATGTTTGTTGACCTCGGTTTCGGCTTGTCCGACAATTACCTATAACACAACCTGATAATACCACATTTCTTACTTTACTGCCCTAGGTCAGGCGTGGCTCACTTCGCGATTTCGACGCGTCGCTACAAGTACATGCGGGCCACACCAATTTTAGTGTCTAGCAGTAGTACTTAGTTGCCGCGCACCGCTTGCGCCACCTTGCGGTCACATCTGTTGTATTAGACGCGTTTTGTTAGAGAGTGAAACAGCAGTAAATAAATAATAGTCTATTATTTATTCTGTGCCTAGGTTATGTAATATACCTACTACATATTTTGATAATATTCCGAGCCCTTTGCTGGTTTTACTGAAGTTCCAGGCCTCGTTAGCCGACGGACGTGACGGAACTTTGTGGCCCATTCAGCTGTTTCATCAGATATGTCGGAGCGGACAAGGTGCTCGCAAATATCTGAACACGCCTCTACTGTCAAGGCGCTAGAGTGCGGCCGCTCCGATATATCTGATGGAGGCTGTAATAACAAAAACACTCTTTACTGACCCGTTATTAGGGTTCCGTACCCAAAGGGTAAAACGGGACCCTATTACTAAGACTCCGCTGTCCGTCCGTCCGGCCGTCCGTCTGTCACCAGGCTGTATCTCACGAACCGTGATAGCTAGACAGTTGAAATTTTCACAGATGATGTATTTCTGTTGCCGCTATAACAACAAATACTAAAAACAGAATAAAATAAAGATTTAAGTGGGGCTCCCATACAACAAACGTGATTTTTGACCGAAGTTAAGCAACGTCGGGCGGGGTCAGTACTTGGATGGATGACCGTTTTTATAGATAATGGTACGGAACCCTATGTATGTGTGCGAGTCCGACTCGCACTTGGCCGGTTTTAGATGTATAGAGTTAGACCAAGAAAGTCTGTAACGATTTTGAAAGAACACGCAGTGCAAGTGTTATTTTAGGTATACGTCATATTTCATAGAAGTCTGACGTTTAAAATAACACTTGCATTGCGTGTGCTATCAAAATCTCTGCAGACTTTTCTTGGTCTAACTCTATTTTTCTCAAACTTGCGTGGAAATATATTGTCATAATGATAGGCTGGGAAACACCGTGCTGCGCGCTGGCTGTGAATTTTCGCACAACATTTTCGGCCTAAGCCAACAAAAAACCTTCAGCACGCATCAGGCGCTGCGCCATTCATTCCATGTATTTTTTGAGAAAAACAATATCTAGGAATTACCGGCCCCGTTTTTCGGGATCAATTTCCCAGCCTTTTTATCTAACCAAAACTTTGAAAGCCGTCTTATAATTTCCGATTTGTACAAATCAGAACTAAGCCTAGATTTCGGAACAGCTGCTGAAACTCGGTCGGTAATAGGCACATTGTTCAGCTTGTGCAGTAACCGGCAACTTCCCGGACTGATGTTTGAAGTTTGACCGGAATTTGTGGCTGGAATCTAGTAACTGATGATTGTATTGTAACTATGAACTAAATTTGACTCCTGTACAACTTAGGGAACAAATCAAATTATCTAAATTACCTTTTTGTGTGTCAATGTAGGTAGATAATTACCCCCTAAATCAAAACTTTACGGGCCCGATTTAGTTAAATTATGTTTTATCCCTTTCTCACAAATACATAAGTCATAATGACAGATAAGGACAAATGATTATTAGCTAATTGAGGTTTGTAGCGCGTTTATGAAATGGCAGCGCGAGTAGAAAAAAAAGGCCACATTCTTGCAATATATATGAAGATTCCTGACGTCTGTTTTCTTGTGCCTGTAAATATAATTATCCCGAGGGATTTACTGGGGGCTTTACAGTAGTGTAACTTCTTAAAACACAAATCAAATGTGACATTATAACGTGCATTTATCCGCACAATTTTGTTAAACAGCAGACGGACGAACAGATAGACATACATAGCGAAACTAAATGGAATATCCCATTCCGTAAAGGCCGGCCACGTATACTACTATATAGGCAACCCCTCTGGTGTTGCAGCTGTCCATAGGCGACGGTCAGTGTCAAAAGTGATGTTTTTGTTTGAAGAAACGTCACTTTTGGCACTGATACATACCTAAAGTGTCATTCTATGGAACTTGCTAACTATGTAAACAAAAGTCACTAGTAAATTCATCATTCAGAAACAATTTCAATGTGGCGGTTTGTTTACATAATAGTTAGCAACTTCCATAGAACGACACTTTTATAATCCATATCGTATCTAGACGTAGTATTTGACGTATCTTAAAATTCGAATCGGCCGTCAGACACTCGGCGCTGTAATGTATTCCAGTCACAATCTAAGCGAGCTTGAAAAATGGCCGAACAAATGGTTTATTTACACGAAAGCGTGAAATTTTCGACGGATAAGCAAACAACTAATGCACATTCTTTTCGAATACAACCCCAGACGGGGCTTAGCCAAGATACCAATCGTATATCGACAAGCCAAACGAAAAGAAAAAAATATATCGTGATGACAGATGCAACGAAAAGTCACCTGACTATTTCCATAAGTTTTGAGTGAGCCACACTCGATCCAGGTATTACGAAAAGGGTTGATTTCAATCAAAACCAAGTACGAAACAAACAACTTTTACCTACAAACTTAAAATTATAGGTATAGAGTTCATTTTCGCCTAACAAGAAAATGTGATTGTATTTGTATTATTGTGTCTGTTCCTTTATGTATGAAGTTCAGCCAATCATAAATATTATTTGTACTCCATTTCGGGTTTCACGGGCCTATAAATCCCGGTCTTTTGATAGGCTTGCGTGGGGATATAGATCCAACACGTAGAGGCCCCTTGGAGAGCTTTTTAGCAAGCTATGGCTATTGGTGTATCAGAAGGTTTGTAGTAGTAGAAGTGAAACACTTGTTGGTATGTACAAGAATGATAATTTATTTATAAAACTCACGGTATTTATACACAATTTGAGAAAAGCAAGAAAGAGACGTATTTACTATAGAGTGAGATGGAGATATACGGTGCGCGGGCGCGTGCGAGAGCGAGAGCGCGCGCGTTCCACTGCGCAGGCGCGGCGCGTGCCGCGCTGGAATAAAACTGAGTTGGCCGCCGGCGCCAGCCCTTTGGAGAGCCACTGGTACCTCACTCGGACGCACCCCCAAAGCCAGCACCAGCTCATCCTGCAAGGACTTCGAAGAAATCTTCGCCGGATCGCACCCGGCCTCGCCGGAGGGGAACGCCAGCTGCCCACTGCACCCGCTTCTGGTCGCCCTAGACAGTGGAAACTACTCCAGGCGCCGCTTAAACGGCCTAACCTGGAAAAGGGACCCCTGTCTGGGACTACGGCCGGCAGTAATGCGTCGCGCAGGCACCGCCCACTAAGACCGACTGAGCCCGAGCGTCATGGACGAGAAGCCGAAGCACCCCCCCGACCCTCCGGGGCGGGTGGGTAGTCGTCAACACGGTTTTCTAAAACCACCCGCAGCCCCACCGCTGAAACTCACGGCCCCCCCCGACCCCTCGGTTAGGGTGGGTAGTTCCAAACGTGAGTTTCACGAAGTACCCACACGAAACCCGCCATCAGACACCAACCCCCCCGCCACCGCGGGGCATGTGGGTAGTCAGGAAAGCGGGTTTCCACAACTACCCGCACCAACACCACCGATGCCAGAGCCCACACCAGCCGCCGAATCCGACGAAGAACTCGCCGAATTCACAGATGCCCTTACAACGGACCGTGACGGCTCACCACAGCCGTGGCGGTCAGAAGATGCAGCCCCTGGACGCACCTTCTCACCGATCCCGCAGGAAGAGAGAGACCGACTTTCTCCTCGCGAGCTACTGGATCATGACCGTATCCTGGTAGCCCGCCTGGGGCAAGTCGGTTACATGTCTCCCGTGATGGAGACATGGACCGCGGCCTGCATCAGGCTGCGGGAGTACGCCCTGGGAGAGGAGGTAGAGCTGTCCCCAGATGACGTCGCCCTCCTACGCTTCCTCGGGGAGCACCCGGCTTTACTCCAACTATCGGCGGTCAAGAGGAAGCCGGAGTGCAGCCCCCCCACCAGGCAGGACACGAAGAGGATCTGCCATAATATCTCGCCGCCCACGGACCCGAGACTTCGGCCCAGACCCGAAGCCCCACCGCAACCTGAGCGACCCCCAACCGAGGCCCCAGCCACCAGCGACTCAGCCCCCTTCATGGCCCCCACACCGGGACCCTCAACAGCAGCCCCCCGAGCCCCCGCGCAACGACCCGCGGCCCCCGGTACCAGCTACGCAACCGCCACCGCCCTCCCCTCGGGCGCAGCAACAGCGAGCTCCAAAACCAACGGCAGCAAGGCTGCAAAAAAAAATGAAACTTCAAAAAAAAACAGCAACCAAAAAAATAATAACAACACTACTAAAAAGAGCGATAGTAGTACGCAGCCTTGCAGCGACGATGACGAGGGTAGAAAAAAAAATAAAAAACCCAAATACCCCGCCATCGTCGCAGACATTCTACCAAATTGGCCGAAGGTTTTGGAGGATATCGCCGAGGAGCTCGGAGAGTCGCCTTTCACCACGCCGAAGGGAGAGGGCGTGCTCTTCGAGCCCCGTACCGAGGAGGAATACCGCCTCGTGATACGTCACCTGACCAAGCTGGAGGACACGGCAGCAGCAGCCATTGAAGAAGCCAAGAAAAAAGGGGAGGCCACAGACGTCATCAAGCCACTTTTCAACATTTACGGGCTGGATGACGAGAAGCGGATGAAAGTGGCCGTCAGGGGCCTCCCCGAGAAGACTCCAATTCTGGATTTAATGAACGCCCTGGAGAAGCAAGGACACCCCGTAGAATATGCGAAGCAAATCAACGCGAGAGCGGGACGCCCGGGCTGCATATACTTCGTGCAGCTCGCGGGGCCTGCTCGGGACCACGCGGGCATCTATGGGGTGTCGGAGCTTCTCCACATGAAGAAAATAAGAGTGGAGGCGTGGCGAGGGAAGAAGGGGCCCCCGCAATGCCACCGCTGCCAGGGCTTCGGCCACTCTTCACACGGCTGTCATCGGGAGCTTGCCTGCGTACGCTGCGCCGAACCGCACTGGGCCAGCCAGTGTACGAGACCCCGCGACCAGCAGGCCACCTGCAAAAACTGCAGGGGGCCCCATCCAGGCAATCACAGGAACTGCCCCTCCTACAAAACAGCCTACCGCCTGTGGAAGGCCGGGAGATCTGCCCTCTCGGCTCCGGCACGCCCGGGCCCCACAACCAACGCTACGGTCCCCAAGCCCACGGTGGAAGAGTCGGCGCCAGCTACACTGATGGCGTCGGCGAACCCCCCCACCCAAAGGGGGATGAACAGACCGCAGCAGGCGAAGGAGCCCGGACCCCAGAAGAAGAAGCCAAAAAAGAAGAAGAAGAAGGCTGCCCCCACGCCAGCAGTGCCAGCCCAATCCTCCACCTCCACTGCCCCACCACCGCAAAGAGATCCAGCACCAGACACCGACATCATGCCCACCGCCACTCACGACCTCGCCGCCCTCGTGGCGCAGCTCGCGACAGTGGCCCAGGCGCTCACAGCTGCCCTCAACACGCGGACTAAAATTCAATAGTCTGCGTGTTGTATACTGGAACGCGCAGGGGCTACGGTCGAAGATCGGACTCCTGCGCAACTTCGTCGCAGTGCAGAACGTGGACGTGATGCTGGTGTCCGAAACGTTCCTGCGCGCCGAAACCGCACTAAAGATCCCCGGCTACGTCATATACAGGAAGGAGGAGCTTCGGCAGGATGGCTCAGCTTACCGGGGCCTCGCAGTCCTAGTCCGGAGGTCCATCGTCCACCAGCCGGTGGAATACCAGCCCCTCGACTCCCTCTATGCTCTGGGAGTCGACATCAGAGTCTCGGGCCACGACCTCCGGCTCTACGCAATCTACAGACCGGGAGGAGCACCCGGCACACTGCAGAGAGACCTGCTGAAGCTTCTCAGTCCCCCCTTGCCGATCATCATGGCCGGGGACTGGAACGCGAAGCACCAAGCGTGGCACGCGTCGAGGCAGAGCGCAGCGGGCCGCGTGATATACCAAGCCGCCGTGGACCACGACTTCGGGGTGTCCGGACCCGAAGAGCCGACGCACTACGACGTCGTGCACGGACCAGACACGATCGACTTCGCGGTACATAAAAACATCAACGCAGCCATCGGCCAGGAGACTCTACCCGACTTACCATCGGATCACCGCCCAGTACTCCTGACCTTAGACGACCTACCCGTGAGAGCCATCACAACCAGACCCAGACGCCGTATCTGCTGGGAGACTTACGTCGAAGCCATGGAGGGGAAACCCCAGACCCTGGCGGTCTCTTCAGCAGAGGAAGTGGAGAGTGCAGCCGCCGCCATCACCTCCGACATCCAGGACGCGCTGAACACAGCAGCGCGCACCATCCGGAGTGACGGGAGACGCCCTCTCCTGCCACAAAGGATCCTGGATCTCATTAAGCGCAAGCACGTCCTGAGGAGAAGATGGCAAACAACAAGATGCCCTACCCTTCGAGCGGAGCTCAACGCGCTCGTGAAGAAGGTGCAAAAGGAGCTCAGCAACCACGCAGCCACGAGTTGGGAGAGTCACATCGCGTCCATAGACGGTGATGTTCCCTCCATCCACCGTCTATGCCGTCAACTCGGCACGACGCGAGACTCGATTCGCCCACTCAAGGACGCCAACGGACTGCCCAGATACAAGGCGGAGGACAGGGCGGAGATCTTCGCCGAGTGTCTGAGCAGACAGTTCCAGCCCAACCCAGTCCAGGACCACGCACACCACCACGAAGTCTCTGAACACTTGGAGAGGTTCTACGAGCAGCCACTGGGACAAGAAGACGACCCGGTCTTCTTCACGCCCGGCCAAGTGCAGCGAACTCTCCGTCGCTGCAAACACAAGAAAGCCCCGGGCCCCGACCAGATCCCGAACGCGGCACTAAGTCACCTGCCACTGCGTTCCGTCGTGGCGGTGACGCGCCTGTTCAATGGGATCATGCGCTCGGGGCACTACCCGACCCCGTGGAAACTTGGTCGGGTGATAATGCTGCCGAAACCCGGAAAGGACAGAGGAAGACCGGAGAGCTACCGACCAATAACCCTGCTCAGCACCCTCTCCAAGGTGTTCGAGCGGCTCCTGCTGGGCAAGCTCCAGCCCTTCATCGAGCCAAGGCCAGAGCAGTTCGGCTTTCGAGAAGGCCACTCAACGACCCTGCAGCTCACAAGAGTACTTCACTTCATGACGGCGGCCATGAACAGGAAGGAGTACACAGCAACCGTCTGCCTCGACATGGAGATGGCCTTCGACAGAGTGTGGCACGAGGGACTTATCTACAAACTGTCGAAGACCGAAGCACCCAGGCGGATAGTCAAGGTGGTGGCCTCCTTCTTGACTGACCGCCGCTTCAGAGTAGCAGTAGAGAACGCCGTCTCGGAAGAACACCCGATCCACGCGGGCGTCCCCCAGGGCAGCGTCCTCTCGCCGGCCTGTTACGCCCTCTACACCGACGACCTCCCGGTCGTTGGAGACGTCAAGCTGGGCCTCTATGCGGACGACGCGGCACTCTTCGCCGCGTCCATCAATCTCAAGCACGCTGCCAAGAAACTCCAGAGGTCCCTTGACGCACTCCCCGACTGGCTCTCCAGGTGGAGGTTGTCAGTGAACGTTGGCAAAACGCAGGCGCTGATCTCCAGCCACACCAAACAGCTGCCACCGCCGCTTCGCCTGCACGGCGAACAAATCCAATGGTTACCGCAGGTCAAGTACCTGGGCGTAACACTCGACCGGCGGCTAACCATGAAGCCCCACGTGGACGACGTGATCCGGCGCGTGAAATGCGCTCGAGTCCAGCTCCGTCCAGTGCTCTGCAGCAGCCTCCCCCGCCGCACGAAGCTGGGGGTATACAAGACCTATATACGGTCCCGCCTGACGTACGCAGCTCCCGCATGGTACGCCCTGGTGGCTGAAACACACAAGAAAAGACTGCGTGCACAGGAGAATGCGGCGCTGCGCACCATAGTCAATGCCCCCCGCTACGTGCGAAACGTAGATATTCAGCGAGGCCTGAAATGGCAGAGCCTGGACGCCTTCGTGAGCCACCTATCGTCGAGAATGTTCGAGCGCGCCGACCACTCCAGACACCAACACCTACAGGGCATCGCGCCGCTGCACACACGCCCGCCGGATAACCGCCGCCGATCACGCCAGCTCCCTAGAGCACTGGCGAGAGAAGCAGACACGCCAGACAGTGGCTAAGGATCCCGCAGTCCAAGTAGCCACAGACAGGCAGAAAAAATGAAGAAAAAAAAGGAAAAAAGCCATGACAGGCCAAATGGCTAGTTACGGCCACGAAGCCCCCGCCCTTAGAAAAAGGGCACAAAATAGACCCACCCGTAGTTACGGGTGGCGATTAGAGACCGCCAAAAATCCCCAAAAGGGATGGAAAGGCATCTCATGCCTCCCTTCGGGAGGCATGAAAGAAGCACACGAGCCAGCCCTTTCGCTCGCCGGCCGCCGTGGAGTAAACATCGCGTCGTCGGATCGCCGTGCCTCGCTTCGCTGCTACGCGCTCGCTGATTGGAAGACACGACGAGATCGACGAGGATGCTGCAGGCTCCGGATATTAAACTGTCCTTCTCGGGACAATATAAAACTGCTCTTCTCAGAGCACGCAAACTGCCCTTATCAGGGCGACGTAAAATGTTCTTCTCAGAGCAACATAAAACTGCCCTTGTCAGGGCACGTCCTGTTTCTCTGTTTAATCGCAGAGTGCCAGTCGATCGCAACTGTTCTTATCAGAACAATTCTGTGTTTCTGTTAAAACACATGATGTCAATCGAGTGTTCCCACAGGGTTCCCCTTCAAGCGAAGCGTACCGGCAGGCGAATAGTGCGGCCTCGGCGTGTTGTGCTCGTGCTTGTAGGTACTTGCGTGGTCGTGGTTGTGTCTGGTTCATCTCTTCGTTTCAGGATGCCTTTTTTCTGTTGTTGGTTGTTGTTGTTTTGTTGTGATGTCGGTAAACTCGGTGGTACAGTCGGTTGCGAAGTTTTGTTCGATGTTGTAGCTGTAGGCATTTTCGTTGCGATCGTTGTACTCGTCGTTGTAGGTATGTTAGGCGTTTTCGTTGAACTCGTAGCTGTAGGTATATTTGTTGCGGTCGTTAAGGTTGTAGGTATGTCCGTTGTACTCGTAGGTGTTTCTTGCTCGGTGTCTGCGATGATGAATGCGGGTTTTAAGCGGTCGATCGAAATATTCATCTGGCGATTAGGTAGCTGCAGAGTGAATATTTTGTCGTTGCGTTTTAGTACTCGGTAGGGTCCGTCGTAAGGTGCTTGTAGCGGCTTCTTTACGGCGTCAACTCGTACGAATACTTGTTCGCAGGTTTGAAGGTCACGATGCACGAAGATAGGTTTCTTGTTGCCATGCGGGATCATTGCTGTCGGTGTTAGGCTGTGTATGGTCGCTCGTAGTTTTTCCACGAAGTCGGAGTCCATGGTGACGTCATCGCGCGTAGGTAGTAACAGTTCGCCGGGTAGTCGTACACTGCAGCCGTAAGTGAGTAGGGCTGGGCTTACACCGGTGTCTGTGCGTAGTGCGGCTCGTAGTCCAAGTAGAACGCTAGGTATTGTGTCGATCCATGACTTGTCGTTCTGTAGCCTGGCCTTGAGTGCGGCCTTGAGACTTCTGTGGAACCTTTCAATCATACCGTTCGCTTAGGCATGGTACGGCGTAGTTCGGGTTCTTTCGATGCCGAGTAAGCGGGTGAGTGACGCAAATACTCGACTCTCGAATTGCCGTCCTTGGTCGGTCGTGATGGTAGCGGGGCAGCCGAAGCGGGAGATCCAGCCTTCGTGTAGAGCTTTAGCGACGTCTTCGGCGGTGATCTCGCATAATGGTGTCACTTCGGGCCATCTGGTTGCGCGGTCAATCATAGTGAGTAGGTATCTGTGTCCGCTGGCGGCAGTAGGTAGCGGTCCTACAAGGTCGACGTGTATATGCTCGAACCTTGTAGTTGGCGGGAAACTTGAAATAGGGCTTGCAGTGTGTCGCTGGATTTTCGCACGTTGGCAGTGAACGCAGACTTTTGCCCATTTGCCTACATCGGCATTTAATCCGGGCCAAAAGTAGCGTTGAGCGACGAGTTTGCGTGACGTTCTAATTCCAGGATGACTTATGTTGTGTACTGCGTTGAAAGCGGCACGGCGATGCTCTTCGGGTACGTAAGGTCGTAAGTGCGGCGTCGATGTTTCGCAGTAGAGTTTGACTGTAGTTCCGGGAATTGTGACTTGTTTCATCGATAGGTTGTCTTGCTGTGCGAGTGATCGGATGGTGTCGCTATCTCGCTCTTGCGCTCTTGCTAGTTGTTCGTAGTCGATAGGAGATGGACATGCGATGGCTTCGATGCGAGATAGGGCGTCTGCAGCGGCGTTTTGCGTTCCGGGTATGTGTCGTATATCAGTAGTGAATTCACTGATATACAACAGCTGACGGGTGCGGCGCGGTGATTCGTTGTTATTGCTTGTTTTGGTGAATGCGTAGGTGAGCGGCTTGTGGTCGGTGAAAATTATAAGTTCACGTCCTTCGAACATCTTCCGGAAGTGCTTCGTACTGAGGTATATTGCTAGTAGTTCACGGTCGAATGTGCTGTAGCGGGTCTGGGCATCGGAGAACTTTTTAGAAAAGTAGCCGAGTGGTTGCCAAGCTTCGTTCACGAATTGGTTTAGCGATGCTCCCGCGGCTCTGTCGCTCGCATCGCTAAATATTGCTAGCGGGGCGTGGTGGGAGGGGTGCGCGAGCAAAGCGGCGTTTTGGATGCTCGCTTTGCACGCGTCGAAAGCTTCGTCAGCTTCGCCGTCCCAGCTGATTTCGGTCTTGTCGCGCTTCTTCGCATTGTGTAGGTATTTGCAGAGTGGTGCTTGAATTTGCGCGGCGTTTTTAATGTTTTCGCGGTAAAAATTCAGCATGCCGAGGAATCTTCGCAGCTCATCGATGTTTTTCGGCTTAGGGTAGTCGATGATTGCTTGCACTTTCTCGGTAGGTGGTCGTATGCCGTCTTTGCTGACTTCGTAGCCCAGGAACTTGACCGATGGCTGTCCGAATACGCATTTCGACGGGTTGATAGTTATACCGTAGTCTTCGAGTCTGCTTAGTACGGCGCGTAGGTGCTTCTCGTGCGTAGCTTTGTCGGCTGACGCGATAAGTAGGTCGTCAACGAACGGGAACACGAAGTCGAGGTCGCGCAGTACTTCATGTATGAAGCGTTGGAATGTCTGTCCGCAGTTTTTTAGGCCGGGGCACATTCTTGGAAACTCGAATAAGCCGAATGGAGTTATGATGGCGCTCTTCTCGACGTCTTGCTCTGCTATTGGTAGTTGTTGGTAGGCGCGGTTGAGGTCCAAGGTGGAGAATATTTGCTTGCCGGCGAGTTGGTAGGTAAAATCACGTATGCGTGGGATTGGGTAGCGGTCGGGCTTAGTAATTGCGTTAAGCCGTCGGTAATCGCCACACACACGTAATTCGCCATTTTTCTTTGGTACGACGTGAAGAGGTGATGCCCAAGGGCTTTTGCTTGGTCTGCATAGGCCCTGTTCCATCATGTTGGCAAATTCTTTCTTCACGAGTTCGTAGCGGTGCGGTGCAATCGGACGTGGTCTGCAGTGAAGTGGTGGTCCGGTTGTTTCGATGAAATGCTCGACGTTGTGTTTCGGGCTGAGCTTCATGGAGGTGAGACGAGTTGTACCAGGGTAGTCGGCAAGTATGTTGTGGTACGACTGTTGCACGTCTATACTGCGCACGGTAGGTATGTTTGCGGTACAGAGTTGTGCGTTCGTATATAGTAGGGTTTTGCCGTCGATTAGTCGTCTCCTGGTGATGTCGACTATGATGTGGTGGTAGTCCAGGAAGTCTGCACCGATGATTGGCTTCGATACTGCAGCGATGATGAACTTCCACCGGAATGGTCTGCGTAGGTTGAGATCGAGCTCCAGCGTCTTCTCGCCGTAGGTGGGAATAACTGTATTATTGGCGGCGTACAGTTGAAAGGGTAGGGGTTGCGCCTTCGTGCCGGGTGTTCTTGGCAGGACGGAGATGTTGGCTCCCGTGTCAACCAAGAAAACGAGCTTGCTGGTTCGGTCACGTACGAAGAGGCGGTGAGATCTTGTTGTAACGCTGGTTTCCGCCGCATCCAGCGTTACGTTTAGTTTTCCGCTGTTGATGGTGTTGCCGGTATCGGTTTGAAGCTGCACGGCTGTGCGCATTTCTGAGCGTCCATCCCGAAACGGCGGTGGTAATGGCAATACGGCATCGGCGAGCTTCTGCGGCTGCGTGGGCTTCGGTCTTGCGATTGGTTTCGTGGGCGTGATGGGAAACGGCGGTGCGAGCGGCTGTAGCGTTGATTATAGTTTTCGCGCGGTCTCGAACGGAGCTCGGCGACTTCGAGCGATAGCCGTCTAATCTCGCCGATGAGGTACTGTGCGTCGAGAGCTGACGTAGACGGAGGAGGTGTTGGTAGCGAAGGTGGTAAGACTGCGGGAGTAGAAACTGCGGCGATTTGGTGCGACGCTGATGTTGGCGTGTGCTCCAACATTTTGTCGGCGAGCAGCGCGAGGTCCTCTAACGTCGTTTTAATTTTGAACGCTTCGCTGACGGTGAGCACGGAGCGTACGTGTGGCGGGAGATGATCAAGCCACATCATCTGTATCGTTGTCTCAGGAAACTTCTCCTTGTTCAGCGTCTTCATCCGTCGTAACAGCTGACTGGGTTTCTGCTCCCCGAGCTCGACTTGGGATAACAGCTTCTTGGTCTGCGCGCTGTTGCTCTCCTCGTACACCGAGATGAGTCTGTTTTTGATGGCGGTGTAGTAATTCTCTTCGGGCGGGGAGTAGATGAGGTCGCTGATATTTTGAATATCTTGTTTTTCTAGCTGCGCGATAACCATCTGAGCGAGCTGCGCCTGGCTTCTCTTCAGCTCTGCCGTTGCCGCCTCGAAACTGCAGAACCAGAGTATTGGCTGGTCTCGCCAGAACGGTGGGACGCGCAGGGAGAGTGATATCGCCGCCACATCGTGAGATAGGAGTGCTGCTGCCGGAGATGGGCTGGTGAGGCTGCTGGCTTCTTCCGGGGCATCGCTTTTTTTTTCATCGTTGGGAGGCATCTTCTTGATTGTGATCCTTCTTGTCCAGAGTCGGTGGTCACCACTATAGCAAGCTATGGCTATTGGTGTATCAGAAGGTTTGTAGTAGTAGAAGTGAAACACTTGTTGGTATGTACAAGAATGATAATTTATTTATAAAACTCACGGTATTTATACACAATTTGAGAAAAGCAAGAAAGAGACGTATTTACAATAGAGTGAGATGGAGATATACGGTGCGCGGGCGCGTGCGAGAGCGAGAGCGCGCGCGTTCCACTGCGCAGGCGCGGCGCGTGCCGCGCTGGAATAAAACTGAGTTGGCCGCCGGCGCCAGCCCTTTCGCTCGCCGGCCGCCGTGGAGTAAACATCGCGTCGTCGGATCGCCGTGCCTCGCTTCGCTGCTACGCGCTCGCTGATTGGAAGACACGACGAGATCGACGAGGATGCTGCAGGCTCCGGATATTAAACTGTCCTTCTCGGGACAATATAAAACTGCTCTTCTCAGAGCACGCAAACTGCCCTTATCAGGGCGACGTAAAATGTTCTTCTCAGAGCAACATAAAACTGCCCTTGTCAGGGCACGTCCTGTTTCTCTGTTTAATCGCAGAGTGCCAGTCGATCGCAACTGTTCTTATCAGAACAATTCTGTGTTTCTGTTAAAACACATGATGTCAATCGAGTGTTCCCACAGCTTTAATGTCATGTAGAACGCCTGCTGGAACCCGTTCACAGGCGCAACAATAGACACCCATGAACCGGTCGCAGCAGGCATTGGGACTATTGTAGAAAAAGTGAACAGTATACCGGTCTATGGATTGAAGTTTGGGTGGACAATGAAACTGGGCTATTGTAAAGAGGTCCGGACACCTGCCATAACAATGTTAACACCGTCATCGAGGCAGGCGGTGACTCGCCGCTGACTAGATGGGCCCCTGAAACTGCCGTCGTAAAGACGACCAGGAGCAACATCGGTGTGAGCGGCTCAGGGGTGTCGAGAGGTGTGCGCCGCTTTCTACCCAGTGGCTGTTACCAGCCACTGTGCCAACTCGCGTCTTATGCATCATTCTATCTATATTATTATATTTATTATTGTGGACAATAGATTATGCGACCTAATCTGTAATTTGATGTAGTTTGGCTTCTCAAGATGTATGCTCTTACCTGTATATGAATAAGTACCTATGGTCGGTACATTTTTTAGGGTTCCGTTGCTCAAAAGGAAAAAAACGGAACCCTTATAGGATTACTCGTGCTTCTGTCTGTCTGTCCGTCTGTCACAGGCGTCACAGCCTATTATCGGAAACTAGGTACTGTACCAATTAAGTTAAAATTTGGTACACATAATTATGTAAATTAGTGACCCAAAGACGGACACATAACGTAAATAAGTAAATGAATTTTAAACTTTTGGGGGGTAAATGATCAAATTAATAAATAAAGTTTTCAAACTCTATCGTGTTATCTGGCAAATGAAACTACTGGGTCAAAAATTTTGAAAAAAATACACAAAATAGTTCTTTAACTATAGATGACAGGAAAACCTATTAGAAATGTGCAGTCAGGCAGGTTTTTTTTAAAAAGCCTATACTGTGTCCCATTGCTGGGCAAAGGCCTCCCGTGCCTTCCGCCACTCGTCACGGCTTTGTGCATGCTCCCGCCAGTCGCCACAGAATGAGTCCGATATGAGTCCAAAACGAGTCCGGTCGATACATATTAGATTTTATTTTAGCGTCTAGCTAGGCAATTACTTTTACTTACTATAAAAGCGCTTTTAGCTGCGAAAAAAGCCGAATGAACTAACAAACTAGCCAAAATCACTTGGAACCGATAGCAGTGTAGGGCAGAAGAACCGTTTTTGCCCACTTTAAGATTTAAGAAACACTTTAAAACTCTTAAATAAGTATGTAAAAATAATTATACTAAAATAATCTTTTTACAGTACATATGGTCCTATTTTCCCGCACTAGTGCGTAAAATAGCACTTTTATTGCGATGTCAAAAGTTTAAAGGGCCATAATGTACTGTAAAACGTTGTACGATACACGTGCTAATAGGTAATTTGCAACTCGTGTCGATTTAAAACACTCCCTTCGGTCGTGTTTTAATTTATCGCCACTCGTTTCGAATTTCCTCTTTTCCGCACTTGTATCGTAAATAACTATTTTTTCACTTTTTAAGGCTTTTTAGTCGTAACGAATTTAGTTGTAATGGTATTAGAGATGTCCCGAATAGTGAATTTGGCCGAATACCGAATACCGAATATTCGGCCCCCGCTCTCGCCGAATACCGAATATTCGGCGACCGAATATTCGGCATGACATGCTAACATTTAGAGTCACAATTTTATTATTACGAAAACTGTTCTCCAACCAAGCACAACGTTTGCTAAGATATATTTTTATGTTGAACAGAATTAATGAATGTAGTTAGAGTGAATCAAATCAGACCCATGATAAAAATAAAATATTTTGGAATCAACAAATGCTCAAAAACGTGCCTTCGTATTTAACCACTTTCCAAGAATACATTTTAAATATTAAATATACCTAGTTTATGGTTATTTTTTTGTGAAATTTTTCTTTTTAGGTAGGTGCAATAGATATTCGGTATTCGACCGAATAGTAGGCAACATTCGGCCGAATACCGAGTATTCGGCAAAGTGGCCGAATTGGCCGAATACCGAATAGTTGCCGAATATTCGTGGCACCTCTAAATGGTATATAACCCCTCGTGCGGCAAGAAGCCTCGAAAATACGTACCTATATACCTACTACGAACTTTGAAAATCCTCATTTCGTCAAGTTTTTTCTCCCTCTCACATATGTAAGAGGAATAGAGAGCAAATAAGCGATCTTCGAATATCTGTAGCCCCCGTTTTAAATTCCTAGCACCTCCCGGCTCGTTATGTATGGTAATATCTGCCTATCTATGTAAGTACCTATTCATGTAACGTTTTGCTACAAAGTCAACGAACTAGAATAACTATCCTTGTAAGGCCTAATGTGCATTAGAATGTACAGTCGCCATCAGATATATCGGAGCGATCGAGGTGCTCAAAAATATCTGAACACACACTCTAACGCCTTGACAATAGAGGCGTGTTCAGGTATTTTTGAGCACCTTGTCCGTTCCGATATATTTGATGGCGACTACATACACTCTGAGGGCCTACCGCAAACCACGTTCGGCGTGTTGCTTCTCTGAGGCACTTGTAAATTCGTACGTAAGTGTGACAGGGAGGCAACACGTCGAACGTGGTTCGCGGTAGGCCCTCTGTTTCAATCTAATTCGAACCTTTATAAAACAAAATAAAGTAGCATTTCTTTTGTTTAATTGTTAGAACAAAACTTCCGTGAGACACAGACATGTTAAATATATTAAGAACGGGTCACTGACGTATTTTACAAGCTTTTATTTAGTTTTACCTGACCGTTGTCTGTCTGTCTGTCGGTCTGTAATCAAATCTTGCAAGTTAAATTTGATCAACTTCCTGGTTTCCGATTGAGCTGAAATTTTGCATGCATGTATAAATCGGTGTTTGAAATGTGGTGCTGGCGGAGAATGGAAAAGATCAAATGGACAGAAAGAATCAGAAATAAAGAAGTGTTAAAAAGAGTAGGAGAGAAAAGGCAACTGTTGAGGACAATAGAGAGTAGGAGAGGGAAAATGATTGGTCATCTTATACGACATGACGCTTTTATAAATAACATAATAGAAGGAAAGATTGCAGGCAAGAGAGGAAGGGGAAGGCCGAGGATAAGCTACATAACACAAATAAAAGAAAAGGTAGCTGTAATGTCGTATAAGGAAATCAAGGAGGCGGCCCTGGATAGAGTCAAATGGAGAGAGCTACACCGACAAGAGTCTAACTCTTAAATTTACGACGTATAAATCGGATGACAATGCAATATTATGGTACCATCGAGCTGATCTGATGATGGAGACAGAAGGTGGCTATAGGAACTCTGTGATGAAACAACGCAACCTAATTGTGTTATTGGTTTTTAGAATTGTCTCGATGAGTATTAGTTGTCTGTCGAAAGAAAAGTACAGTCAGCGATAAAAGCTTGTAAGGTCACTGTGGCGAAGTCCGGCATACTTTTTTTTTTTTGACTTTGGAGTGATCTAGTTCCGTTAATTATTCACCTATGTTACTGCTTGTAATCGCATATGATGAAAAATTTTATAATTAATAGTTTAGCCTTAGTGACAGATCATTTCAAGCACAAATTAAGCAAAAACAATGGCATTTTTTTAAATTCGGCGAGTAGACGGACTTCCCGTGCAGTTTAAGGGAAGTCCGTCTAGTTATGATATCAGCCAATCTATGGGTGCGTATATGTTCGTAGTCAAATTCCTAAAAAGAACGGATCAAGACAATGAAAAGTGTATTTTAAACTTGTTAATTGTTAATATACGGTTCAGATTCGAAATAAACTCCATTTTTCTAAAACAAAGGCAAGTCCGGCCTATATACTACCAAAATGGGTAAACCTTTTTTGGCAAATAATTAAACATAATTATTTTTTGATTGCCGTAATAAAAGATCAATAGTAATTTTAAAATGAATTTTAATCGTTTCTTTTAATTTACTGAGATCAAAATTTAATGAAGTAACATCATGCGCAAAGTCAGGAGGATTTTTTGATACCTTATCAAATCGTTATAATATTAAAGTCGCAAAAACAGTTGGTAATCTCTGATTTAACGAAAGTCCGGCAGACGGACGGACTTGCCTTGAATATAATAGACGGACTTTCCAACTTAGTCAAATTTTAATATGATAAATTGTGGAACGTATAATTACAAAACTAAGCTAATTTCTGATATTTTAAAAATAGAATAAAGACAACTGGTTCTTATGCTACCTACGTAGTTACTTTCTGATGCACAATCTTTTCAAAAACTATTTTTAACAAATTTTTATCGAACGGCTGTCGCACTATGACTTCGGACTTGCTTTGTAGAAGGACTTGCCCACAGTGACCTTACCAAAAAATGAAATTTTTGCCAAAAACTCTTTAAGTCGAAAAACGCTCGACATTTGTGATGACACTGCTTGGTACGGAGTGAAAGTGAAACATGTGGAGCGTTTTTCGACTTAAATTACGTGAGTGACCCATTTTTTTATACATTTTCAGTTTGTTTAAACTTCACCCAGAAAAAAAAAACTGTCAGGATTTTTCCGTAAAGTTTGGGCATATATAATTATGGGGCGGATTACAAAGAATGCATGGAGCTCGAACCGGGCTTAGTAAGATTGATGGGTACTGTAAAACCCCGTGTTGCGGTGCTTACAAGAGGAGGAAAACGATAGCAACTTGCTATGTAAGCAAATAAGGCCCTTTGTACTAAACACAGTAAGAATTTCATGTAAACTTTTGATTATTCAGCATTCATAGCTGTATTTACTTTTAGCCGTTTACCCAAACTATTAGCAGTTAGAAAATCATAAACTATTACACTTACCCTTTTAAGGGTTCCGTACCCAAAGGAAAAAACGTGACCTTATTACTAAGAGACCGCTGTTCGTCTGTCCGTCTTCCATCTGTCCGTCTGTCTGTGTGTCACCAGGATGTATCTCATGAACCGTGATAGCTAGACAGTTGTAATTTTCACAGATGATGTATTTCTGTTGCCGCTATAACAACAAATACTAAAAACAGAATATAATAAATATTTAAGTGGGGCTCCCATACAACAAAAGTGATTTTTTTGCCGTTTTTTTTGCGTAATGGTACGGAACCCTTTGTGCGCGAGTCTGACTCGCACTTGTTTAGTTTTTATTCCCTTTGTAGCTAAAACACCTGAATTTTGGGACAAATTCAGTACGCATTGTTTGTCCCAAGGTTCAGGTGGTATTCCTCATTTACATACGACCTTTGAGCGCTAATCACAGATCGCCACCCGTTAGATTGACTACCTACAGGTACCTACAGATTTCATCAAAGATCAGATTTCATTGAGTAGATAAGAATATATGAGGATTGATGAAGAACGGTAGACAAAATATAGCACTGAATACAATAGACTAGAGGAAGTCAATAATATTTAATTGTTATTGTTAATTTTATCAAACGTTAGCGTTTGTGTATCAAAGCTAGAGAAGAATATTTTGAAACATAATACGTTTTGTTTAAGTTAAATGTAGTTTTCATTTATAATGACATTTTATAAAAATGTGTATGTTATAAAAGTTCCTAAAAAATGTTGACGTCGTATTTTTGGGCTACCCTGTTTTAGACGAATCACGCTCACCGCGCATAGACGCGAGCATTTTCCTTTTTTAATGCACGGGTAAAGAAACAATAACCAAAATACAAAGAAGACAAAGCGTCTAGGATATAATTATGGTGGTGGCTCCTTTGCTAAGCCTACTTGGTTGTGGTAAATATCATATATGACTGAATATTTCACGTAAAATTTTTACTAGTCATTTAAGGATTACGGAATATACTGCTTTGGATCCGCACGTCTCCTTCTGTGTGAGCGAGATAGGCTGTGGTGTAGGGTTAGAACCCGTGATAGTTTCTGACAATCATAAGTGCATATATTTGTAATATTTATGCCCAAATTGAAGAATTAAGACTTTCACATTTATTTATAGAGCGATGTCCCGTGCGAGAGCGTCGTGCAGATCCGCATCCAGTAAAGACTAGAGATGGGTAGGGGTGAGTAAATACTGAGTATTTACTCAAAGCACCCGATAAATACCCGTAGGTATTTACTCATTTAGGTGGGTAAAAACGATTGCTTATAAAATATTCAAAAAGTGAGATTTAAGAACAAAATTGTCTTTTATTGAAGAGTGCTAACGTATATTAACAATATCTTTAAAATAAAAAGCATATAGGACGCTTAATTTAGGTAAAAAAGGCAATTATTAGTGAGAGGCAAATTGTGATAATGCATAGTTAACAATTTTGTTTTAAATAAGAAGGTATTTACTTTAAAAATATGGTACTTAAATTCTATCGATGTTCTAGATAACTGCAAGTCGCGCAAAAGTGCGTGTTTACGCGGCACTTACGACCATTTATTAAGGGTTTTTTAAAGAAAACTCAAGAATGGCTTAACCGATGATGTTCAAATTACTGGTTTTTGTACTCTATTATACGGCTAATCTCCCGATATGTTTTCATATTTTTTCTGAACTTTGGTTCTAAAGTTATAGAGAGATAAACATCATTTTGGCCTTTCGAAACGGTTTTTTTCCAAAAATATTCATTTTTTCCAAAAAATTTCTTAGAAAGATTCCAGTTATTTTTAAAGACCCATTTAATGATGTGCAACACGTTGGTGGTTTCTGGATTTTATTTTTGTGACAATTAGTTACATGTATGGAGTGCCCCTCTTAAAATACATTTCTTACAATTTTGAGTACTTAATCCAGTAGCGGCTTACAAAATACATCTACATTTCAAATTTATATGCCCCTTTCAGCACTCTAAATAGTTTATACCCACCAATTTGGGTATAAACGAGTAAATACGGGTATATTGAGTAAATACTGAGTATTTACTCGGTATTTACCCGTGAGTTTTTACTCACTACCCATCTCTAGTAAAGACCAACTTATGTTTTAATAACACGGAATCTACGAGAGGTAAGTCTACGGGCCTAATTATCCAGCGGACGCAAACATTCCCGCGATATAAGGCCCACGGCCACCATCAGCGTTATTCCGGAAGGGATGATAAACGAGTTCCGGTGCGAATGGGAATTGAGCTCTTTTGATGTGGGAAATGGGAATATATAAACTTAATGGAGATGGGGTAGCGCCAACGCCAAGATTGGCATCTATATATTGTTTTAACTACCTTCTGTATAGAAAATAAACTCTATAACGTCAGATGGGGTAAAACAAACATAGTTTATTTGACTCGGGGCAAGAGTATGAGGATTCCCTACAAGTGTCAGTCTTGTCCCAGTGTTGGTCTTACTCCACATAAACATTCAGAGATCCCACTTGATGGTAAACGAGTACCGTCGCCCATGGATACCTGCGACACCAGAGGATTCACAAGTGCGTTACGGGCCTTGGACATGCCGAAATGTGAAGGCCCGTACACTTTGCCCGTAGCCACACATGTCCGTGTTAACCTTATGTAATTTCATCCAAATTACTAGATTACCGATTTTGATTTGCTTTCTTGTTAAATATTAACATACAAACAGCAACTCTCCTAACTGTACAGCGGTGGGCCTTATTACAAAAGGCATAAGGTCCACCGATGTACAGTTAACAGTGTGAGCGATGGTACCTAACCTCGTAAGGCCCAATGTGCATTACAATGTACACTCTGTTTCAATCTAATTTGAACCTTTCCAAAACTACATAAAGTTGCATTTCTTCTGTTTCATTGATTTCTAAAGCAAACGAAAGTCACCCTAATCTACTGTACAACAAGGTTCAAATTAAAAATAGGGAAACTTTGTATGGTGGGCCTTACGAGGCTAAATAACTACAGCCTTCCATAAAGAAACGCATGATTCAATAAGTCATGTCAAAATACGTCAGAAGTTTGATGAAACTTTTTTGCAAAAAAATTGTTACGGCATTTCGAATAACCCATAGGGTGCCTTGGGGTAATTACGATAGAAATTTTGACGAGTTGAGTAAACGACAGAATTTCAGTTGAAAAATCATTTTATTTTTAAATTGTACTGCCTATATTTTCGTTTCTCTTGAAAATTGATGAATAGACTTATGATTAGTGGACATTACATACAAAAATAAGCTGTTGTTTCTTTTTTATGCATATTTATTGTCATGTCTCACTTCTTCGGACATTTGGGGGAAATACGAATATGCCCGGGGCAATTCCGAAATAGTTGAAAAGTAGATCTTATTACTCATACACTGATGGTTTATATTTATTTTTCATTTGTAATTGCCCCTTACTTGTAATATTGTAAACTTTGTTAATAGTTTCGCTGATACGGTCATTTCGGATTGATTACTTCGGATTTACCCCGGTAAAAGGAAGTGGTTCTCAATATTTCAGACAGATACGCATTATTTTAAGTAGTAAAAAAACGCATTTAACTGAGAAATAGATTTATTGTTATACAAAAAACTTAACATAGGTATCATTTCAGTATTCTTATTTTGAGGAAATTAGATAGGTACTTAACAGACCCAAATTTATTCATAACGGTTTATAATTAAAGATATAAAAAAAGAAGCCTCCATCTAAAAAACTAAATAAATCTGCAAGGGTTGTAATTAAATCAGCAAACCCTCATCTAGGAACTATTAAAAAATTTCTGAAAAAATAATATCTTTCTAAATCACATAGATATCAACATCATTTAAAAACACAAACACAATTACAGTCTTACAAAGGTGCGGCGGGTCAATTTCGACTGCGGGATAATTTCAACTAATCGAAATATCTTCCATGTTTTACATTATTAACTAGACACAGTGCCATACATGGTCAGATAGGTAGTGAAAAATATGTGTTGTGTGTGACTCTTGTTAAATAATATAAAAAATGGAAGATATTTCGATTAGTTGAAAAATTATCCCGAAGTCGAAATTGTCCAGCTGCACCTTATTTAAAATTTGAAGTCCTGGTTACTTACATAGACAATTCTTATTTAATTTTACAATAAGCAAATAATTGGTAAAATTTTCCGGAACTATGGTAACTTAACTGACTTAAATTTGTTCATAATACTTTATAATTAAGTACCTCAATTCACCAGAGCTATTTTTGAACTGGGGTTTAAATCAGCTAACCCCTATTGAATTACCCTAACCCTTACCTAGGAAGTAAATAATCAACATTTTCTAAAAAAAATACGTAAGTACCTTACAATATTCATTATATTATAAATCACAATTGCAGTCTTCTTATAAAATCTCAAGTCTTTGTTTTTAATTTTTAATATGACACTAAATATATACCAAGTTATTTTTAGACTAGGGTTGAAATCAGATAACCCTTACCTAGGAAGTAATAAACATTTTCTAAAAAATAACGCACCTTACAATATTATTTATAAATCACAATTGCAGCAGTATTACAAAATCTCAAGCCTTTGTTTTAAATTTTTAATATGACACTAAATATATACCGAGTTACTTTTAAACAAGGGTTGAAATCAGCTAGCCCTTAGGAAGTAAGAAACATTTTCTAAAAAATAACGCACCTTACAATATAATTTATAAATCACAATTGCAGCAGTATTATAAAATCACAAGCCCTTTTTTTATTTTCATTATGACACTAAATATAAATTCTTTATAAACATAAACATAGGAACTTAATGCACATGGGGAAAGAGGTTCAGCTTTGTAGATAGAATATTGTTGTTTGAATCAACTTTACAAAAACATTAGGTAACATTTTCTAACATAAAATACGGGATATACTTAAAAATAAATTGTATCTTCTTCATTACATAAATAATATACTTTTTCGTTATCGGCGTTTCTTCGCATATCTATCTTCTTCACTATTAATGACTCAGGGATTTCGTCAATATCTTTTTTTTTTGTGACTATAAAGTTCAGTTCCTGCTGGAGTCTAGTAGTTTTTAAAAAAAGTATTGTGTAGTATGTTTCTTCTTGGTTTTGTTTTATATCTTCAATAAATCCAACGTAGTATTTCCATTTTTTTCTTATTAAATATCTCACTAAAACAGTTTCACGAAGTGTGAAACGTTCTTCATGGAATTTGACTTCACTTTCCTTTTCTCTGTCTTTTTCTTCTAGCACTGACACATTTAATATACTACTTTCATTTTCTTTACCTTTACTTCTTTTCCCTTTCTCTTTGCCCTTAGAAGATATACGACACGAAGGTTCTTCGTGGAATTTGACTTCACTTTCCTTGTCTTCTCTGTCTTTTTCTTCTAACACTGACACATTAAATACACTACTTTCATTTTCTTTACTTTTACTTTTTTTCCCTTTCCCTTTGCCCTTAGAAGATATACGACACGAAAGTTCATTAGCCAGAATCTTCTCTTCAGATTTTTCACATCGTTTGATTCTCTTACCATACTTCTTATCTTGTGGAGTTTTTGGTTCTACATTGTCAGAGTATTTACCGAAAAGGTCATCAAAATCAGCGTAGTCAATAATATCAGAGTCATCGTGTTCACTTATTATGTCAGATATACTAGTCGTGCTGCAAGTTGAGGGCTGGCGTTTTCGTTTATTCTTCTTCTGTATGCCTGAAGGGCCTGGCTGTGCTATTTCTTTATCATCCTTTACCATTACTTTTGTTGACTTTTTTTTATTTTTACCGGTTTTCGTTGTAGTTTTTGTTCTTGTAGTTATTTCCATTTCTAAAATGCGTTTGCCAACAGCTGCAGTTATTACCTCAGCACCTTTAGTGATACGTTTCTTTTTTGTAGAAATATTTTCTTTTTTGTCCTGTTGAATTTTTCGCAATACCAGCTCTTCAAATGTGAATGGTCGTTGAGATTGAACTTGAACGGGATTTTGGGATGGTACAGATGCTCCTTTAATAATGTTATTTGAGATAATATTCACTTTTGGAGAACTTTGTGTCTGTTTTTGGGTAGGCCTTTCTTGTAGACATGTCGGTAATTCGGCTGGCTGCTCAGCCACAAAAGTCAAATTTTGTACATCGGACTTGGACACTTGAGATAATGAGATAACCTCATCAGCAGTTGTTTTTTCACAGCAATCAGCCGCTAGAAGCTGTTTGTTGAATAAGTCGATACATGTTTGCTTCAGTGTCTTTGGGGTCTTGAGGTTTAGTCGTGTGTGTGCAAGATTTCTTTCTGTTATTAATTTTTGGTACCGTTTGTAAGCCTCTGGATCATACACATCTATGGGTATTACTTTGTCATTAAAAGGGTAGATCCCAGCTTTTTTAAATCCGCTTTTGATGTTTTCAGGGTCTGTTTGTTGCCAAGTATCTGCCAATGTTTGGGCAAAGGTCTTTTTTGGCATTTTTGTACCGATATTTTTTCGCTGCCACTCTACTAATTTGGCATCCCATATCATTTTGAATGACTTAAACACTGATATGTCGAGAGGCTGCAGCAAGTGTGATGTGTGGGGTGGGAGTTTAAGTATAGTGATCTGATGTTGCCTAGCCAGCTGTACAACTCTGACGTCAACATGAGTCGAATGACCGTCGTAAATAATAAGGACCGGTCGCTCTTCGCCTAGGCTTGGGATGAGAACTTTTTCCATGTAGTTGTAGAAGATATCTGTTTCCATCCATCCCTTTGTACTAGCTGCATAGGTGACTTCAAAATCATATTCGTCACTGTTCAAATCAGCCATCCATGTATCCCAAACATATTTACCTTTGTAGACGATTAATGGCGGTAACTTTTTGCCGCTGGCACTTGCACCTGCCAATACTGTGATATTTTCCTTCCCGCTACCCTGGGTGGTCCTTGCACATGCTTTGTTCATTTTACCTACCACTTTAGTTCTGGTTGGGTCGAGGCACAGTGACGTCTCATCTAAGTTCCATATGAATTGAGGGCCTTCAAACAGATTTAAATCATTCAATGTATCTTTTAGTAAATCAAAATATTCGCCAATGATGAATGGATCAGTCATTTTTTTTCGCAAAAATTCTAAAGGCTGTGCTTTTTTGATTGAGAGTCGATGTCTTTTTCGAAAGTTTATAAACCAATCTGGACCCGGGATATTATTTTTGAAAGGTGTCTGAATATTATTTACCCGCACATATTCACCAACAAGCTCAAGTATTTCAAATCTCGACAATCCGAAACCCCATTTTTCCATTACCACGATGGTTTCGGCAATTTGACTTTCATCAACTGGTAAAAGAGCAGTTGGTCTTCCAGCATTACGGTTGTTTATAATATCTTGTACGTGCTCATGGAGTGTCGTCAATGGAATATTATAGGCTTTGGCTGCTCCATACTGCGTGAGCTCTCCAGTTTTTACTTTGTCTACGGCTGTAGCCAAATCTGTAGATGTATATTTTTTTATTCTTTTCCTCGTATAAGTTCGAGGCATAATGACCCTGAAAAAGAAGCGGCTGGTTATTAATTTGGTACAATATTATAAATTAAATTTAGCCCGCGCATTCGCCTACGTGACCTTAAAATAACCAGCTGTTATTACTGATTCCACGTAGAAGAAGTCGCGGGTAAAAGCTAGTTCTAATTATATTACAAATCCGAATGTAGTAGTATAGTCGGTCTTAACAACACTTTTTCACGCCAACCACTGATCCGATTTAGGTGAAATTTTTTGGCGTTAAAATTGTAATTAGTTGGAGGGGCCGGCCAACTTCGAGGGATGGCGAGGGTAGGAAATGGCAAAATAGGGGTTAGGCATTTAATTATATTAGGTAATTATGCCTCGAACGTATGTCAGAAAAAGAATAAAAAAATATACGTTCAAGATTTGGCTACAGCCGTGGACAAAGTTAAAAGTGGAGAGCTCAACCAATATAGAGCAACCCAATTAGTTTATAACATTCCGTTGACGACTATCCACGAGCACGTCCAAAATGTTAAAAGCAACCCTAATGCTGGAAGACCAACTGCTCTTTTACCAGTTGATGAAAATCAAATTGCCGAAACCATCGTGGTAATGGAAAAATGGGGTTTCGGATTGTCGAGATTTGAAATACTTGAGCTTGTTGGTGAATATGTGCGGGTAAATAATATTCAGACACCTTTCAAAAAGAATACCCCGGGTCCAGATTGGTTTATAAACTTTCGTAAAAGACATCGACTCTCAATCAAAAAAGCACAGCCTGTAGAATTTTTGCGAAAAAAAATGATTGATCCATTCATCATTGGCGAATATCGGCGAGAAGGACGAAACGTTTGCAAGAAAGTTGAAGGCATTTCTTATTAATAAAAACTATTATAAAGTTGACGATTTTTTAAATGATTCCGATGTTTGTAACTTTGTACCAACCAACAATGTAAATAATTATAATTTTTATTAATATGATATTTAATAGCACTAGTCCTAGTTTTAAGTTTTAACTGCCATACCCGTTCCGGGTCCATGAGATACGTTTTATGTTTTAACATCTTGTAATTACCATGGTGCAATAAAGAAATAAAGAATAAAGAAATATTTTGATTTACTAAAAGATTCATTGAATGATTTAAATCTGTTTGAAGGCCCTCAATTCATATGGAACTTAGATGAGACGTCACTGTGCCTCGACCCAACCAGAACTAAAGTGGTAGGTAAAATGAACAAAGCATGTGCAAGGACCACCCAGGGTAGCGGGAAGGAAAATATCACAGTATTGGCAGGTGCAAGTGCCAGCGGCAAAAAGTTACCGCCATTAATCGTCTACAAAGGTAAATATGTTTGGGATACATGGATGGCTGATTTGAACAGTGACGAATATGATTTTGAAGTCACCTATGCAGCTAGTACAAAGGGATGGATGGAAACAGATATCTTCTACAACTACATGGAAAAAGTTCTCATCCCAAGCCTAGGCGAAGAGCGACCGGTCCTTATTATTTACGACGGTCATTCGACTCATGTTGACGTCAGAGTTGTACAGCTGGCTAGGCAACATCAGATCACTATACTTAAACTCCCACCCCACACATCACACTTGCTGCAGCCTTTCGACATATCCGTGTTTAAGTCATTCAAAATGATATGGGATGCCAAATTAGTAGAGTGGCAGCGAAAAAATATCGGTACAAAAATGCCAAAAAAGACCTTTGCCCAAACATTGGCAGATACTTGGCAACAAACAGACCCTGAAAACATCAAAAGCGGATTTAAAAAAGCTGGGATCTACCCTTTTAATGACAAAGTAATACCCATAGATGTGTATGATCCAGAGGCTTACAAACGGTACCAAAAATTAATAACAGAAAGAAATCTTGCACACACACGACTAAACCTCAAGACCCCAAAGACACTGAAGCAAACATGTATCGACTTATTCAACAAACAGCTTCTAGCGGCTGATTGCTGTGAAAAAACAACTGCTGATGAGGTTATCTCATTATCTCAAGTGTCCAAGTCCGATGTACAAAATTTGACTTTTGTGGCTGAGTAGCCAGCCGAATTACCGACATGTCTACAAGAAAGGCCTACCCAAAAACGGACACAAAGTTCTCCAAAAGTGAATATTATCTCAAATAACATTATTAAAGGAGCATCTGTACCATCCCAAAATCCCGTTCAAGTTCAATCTCAACGACCATTCATATTTGAAGAGCTGGTATTGCGAAAAATTCAACAGGACAAAAAAGAAAATATTTCTACAAAAAAGAAACGTATCACTAAAGGTGCTGAGGTAATAACTGCAGCTGTTGGCAAACGCATTTTAGAAATGGAAATAACTACAAGAACAAAAACTACAACGAAAACCGGTAAGAATAAAAAAAAAGTCAACAAAAGTTATGGAAAAGGATGATAAAGAAATAGCACAGCCAGGCCCTTCAGGCATACAGAAGAAGAATAAACGAAAACGCCAGCCCTCAACTTGCAGCACGACTAGTATATCTGACATAATAAGTGAACACGATGACTCTGATATTATTGACTACGCTGATTTTGATGACCTTTTCGATAAATACTCTGACAATGTAGAACCAAAAACTCCAGAAGATAAGAAGTATGGTAAGAGAATCAAACGATGTGAAAAATCTGAAGAGAAGATTCTGTCTAATGAACTTTCGTGTCGTATATCGTCTAAGGGCAAAGGGAAAGGGAAAAAAAGTAAAAGTAAAGAAAATGAAAGTAGTGTATTTAATGTGTCAGTGTTAGAAGAAAAAGACAGAGAAGACAAGGAAAGTGAAGTCAAATTCCACGAAGAACCTTCGTGTCGTATATCTTCTAAGGGCAAAGAGAAAGGGAAAAGAAGTAAAGGTAAAGAAAATGAAAGTAGTATATTAAATGTGTCAGTGCTAGAAGAAAAAGACAAAGAAAAGGAAAGTGAAGTCAAATTCCATGAAGAACGTTTCACACTTCGTGAAACTGTTTTAGTGAGATATTTAATAAGAAAAAAAATGGAAATACTACGTTGGATTTATTGAAGATATAAAACACAACCAAGAAGAAACTTACCACACAATACTTTTTTTTTAAACTACGAGACTCCAGCAGGAACTGAACTTTATAGTCACAAAAGAAAAGATATTGACGAAGTACCTGAGTCATTAATAGTGAAGAAGATAGGTATGCGAAGAAACGCCGATAACGAAAAAGTATATTATTTATGTAATGAAGAAGATACAATTTATTTTTAAGTATATCCCGTATTTTATGTTAGAAAATGTTACCTAATGTTTTTGTAAAGTTAATTCAAACAACAATATTCTATCTACAAAGCTGAACCTCTTTCCCCATGTACATTAAGTTCCTATGTTTATGTTTATAAAGAATTTATATTTAGTGTCATAATGAAAATAAAAAAAAGGCTTGAGATTTTATAATACTGCTGCAATTGTGATTTATAAATTATATTGTAAGGTGCGTTATTTTTTAGAAAATGTTTATTACTTCCCCTCCTCCCTCGAAATTGGCCGGCCCCTTCAACTAATTAAAATTTTAACGCCAACAGATTTCACCTAAATCGTCTCAGTGGTTGACGTGAAAACGTGTTGTTAAGACAGAGTGTTACAGTAGTAGACTTTCGGATTTGTAATATAATTAGAACTAGCTTTTACCTGCGACTTCGTCTGCGTGGAATCAGTAATAATCAGCTGTTATTACTATCCCATGCAACTCAACTCCCTCTCCTTTACCCTCCGTAAGGGATGATATCCAGGACGATTTCTAGAATAAAAACTATTCTTTGCCCTTTTTCAGGACCCAAACTGTGTCTAAACCAATTTTCAACTAAATCGGTTCAGCGGTTATTAATTATCTATTATAACATATAACTAACGTCCCCCCTCCCTTTTCACCCTCTTTAAGAATGATTTCTCAGGTAAAACGATTCTGTCTTTTCCCGCGACTCAAACTATCTCTAGGTATACAAATAGTGTTTCCCCATACAAATAACTATCCTCCTATGGATGGATTAAGAAAGTTGAAAGAATAATAATAACGATGATTTTAATATTATAGTACTATGTACGTAGAAGATAATACATTGCAATATATTACCTTACGATTGAATATTGCAAAAAAATATGAACCTCACATATTTAAATATTTCTTTATCCTAAATACCTAGTTTGAGAACCACTGGCCATTTCTATGAAAATGTTAGGTGGGGTTATTGCGAATGAATACGTGTATCGTAATAAACCCAGAGGGGTATTTCCGAAAAAAAATAAAAAACAACACATGGACTTCGTGTTCCCCTCAATCAATAGTAAAAAACAATAACCTCTAATACTAAAAAACAATTATTTTTATAACTTACCTGGGTTCCGAGAAAACAGTGTTGGGGTTATTGCGAATTACCAAAAAAGGCGCGAAAATCACTTGTCTGTCGGGACGGCACGTTGCACACACACTTACGCTAGCAGCGACGAACGGCGACTGGAGCGTCAAAGCCGATAACAATGGCGTCTAAACTAATGTTGCCAGTAAGAAAATATCGCGGCGTTTGGTAGTTTTTATAAACTTTCGGAATATAACCAATTTCGCAATTACCCCAATGCACCCTAACTGTAACTCATACGTGAACAGTTATACAAAAAGCAATCTTATTTATAGAAGGTAGAGTATAAAGTTGAATATAGAAGGATAAGGAAAGATTATGGGATATTATTCACTTAAGATATAGGATATCAGGAACTTTGGCTGATGTATCGGAAATGGGTTCTGTTTTGCGTAATGATAATGTCTGTTTCGTAAATGTATTAGGTACAAATTATGTTGGGTGCATTCGAGAAAAGATATATTATACTTTATCGTATCTATCTCACTCATCTTAAAGAATATTTTTTTTTAGCCTACTTTGGTGTCCCACTGCTGGGCAAAGGCCTCCCCTCGTTTTCTGTACTCGACCCTGTCATCGGCACTTTCCCAAATGGTGAAAAAGAATAATTAAGTAGTAAATATAATGTTATTTTGTTTTCTGACATTTACTAATAAATAAGTAAGTAGGTATAGGTACTATAGGTAGTAGTGTAATAAATAAGAAAAACACATATTTTTTACTTTTTTTTCCGATAGTCCATAATGGATCGGACAATGTGAAAACGTTAGTTAGTACCTACGGAATAATAATTTATTTCATGATTAATCCTTCGCAATATTTCGCACACTTACCGTAACTATTCGCACTATTAGTCACAGGTACTTAGCGAGTTTTTCCCCAGACAGAGCCCATTATCATTCCAGGTTCTAGGGCAAAAATATTTCGTAATTTATCACTATTCTGTAGCGGATTAGGGTCAAACAGATCACTGTGTTATGTCTTTCCTGTAGACATACACGAGAGTTAAGGACTATAAAGGCTAATTTTCTTATTTAACCCTTATCCACATGAAAAGGTCCTCCTTTTATTTAGAGAACTATGATAAAATCATTGCTTACATGCCCACAAGCTGTTAACTATTGCCCACAGGAGAGAAAAATGTACTGTTCGCGATAACACACTAGTTTTCTCTATACATGACGAAGGCGTACGACAAAGTCATTTATAAAATATTACTTGATAAGTTATATAGCATTGGAATACGCGGAGAAGCCCATAAATGGTTTAAGTCCTACCTAGAAAATAGAGAGCAATACGTTGAAATAGAATACGTCGATCCAAACAGTAGCAAAATCTGCAACATTAGATCAACCAAAAAAATAATTAACGCATCTATTCCACAAGGAAGCGTAATCGGATGTCTCCTGTTTATTATTTATATAAACGACCTGCCTAAAACCATGGACATCCCATGCACTCTATTTGCAGACGACATATCTCTATTATGAACATGTAACACAACTGCGAACATAAATGAACAAATTAAACATACACTAGATAATATTACGAACTGGATGGACGATCATCAATTAGAGATTAACTTCAGTAAAACGAAAATTATGACATTTCAATCGCACCAAAAACAACCTTTAGAAATTGACTTCCATTATAATGACATACAGATAGAGCTAGTACAGGAATTTCCGTTGCTAGGTATAATTTTAGATACGCACTTAAATTGGAAAGCGCACATAAATAAAATTAGAGGGAAAATGTCAAGTTTTGTATATGCGCTTGTAGAAATAAAGAGAACCACGGATTTACAAACCTCTTTTGTAACATATTACGCATATGCCTATGCATGGCTAAGCTATGGCATCATCTTGTGGGGAAATAGTACGGACGCACAAGATCTCTTTATACTCCAAAAAAAACTCGTTCGCATACTAGCATCAATGTACCGGATACATGTAAGCCACATTTCCAAAAACATAATTTACTGACTCTACCAGGAATTTATATTCTAGAAATAATTATGTAAGTTCATTAGAAAAAATATTGGTATGTTTAAGAAACGAGAAGAGGTTTTAAGACCAACAAGAGCTCACTCAGTCAGACACAGAAACATGCTTATGCTGCCCTCATCAACATTGCACTCAAAAAGCACATATGTCATGGCAATAAAAATTTTCAATAAATTACCAGACGCACTTAGAAACGAAGAACTAGACTCTACTTTTATAAGAAGTCTAAAACAATTACTTGTCTCAAAATGTTATTATACCATTATTGAATATTTTGATGACAATTTAACAAATTCTAACTGTAACGACTTGACATTTAACTAATTTTTACTATTTAATTATTATCATTCTAATTTACTATAATAATTTCTTGACGATAATTACGATAAATCAGCAATGTTAAATATTTATTAGGGGTCATCCATTAATTACGTCACACGTTTAGGGGGAGGGAGGGGGTCAAGAAAATGTGACATATTGTGACATGGGGGAGGGGGGAGACACAAACTTTGTGACGTCACTTTAACTTCATCAGTAACCGAATTTTTTTTTAAATTATTTTATTCGCTGTACATTTAAATAACAAGTTTTTAAAACGATAATCGTTTTTATTCTTTTAATTTTCTTTCCTAAGCAGTTTTGGGTTATAAAATTACTAATATTTATATCGTCAAAAATATTTTGATAAAATATTAATAATACTTAGGTACTTACTTAATTCGATTTGGCGATTTCGTAGAAAAAATGTGACGTCACACTAGGGGGGAGGGGTTTGCCAAATGTGACCAAATGTGACAAGGGGGGGGAGGAGTCAAAAAACCTAGAAATTCGTGTGACGTAATTAATGGATGCCCCCTTACCAATTGATTATAATTATATTCCCTCTACAACTACCAATTTAAACATAATTATCTTGTTTTGTATAAATAAACTTTTTAGTTTTTAACTAGTTTTTAAGACAGTGCTACGCCCTTGCAGGGTGACCATGTATCAAACCTTTATGTAACACCTTTATACCCATGGTTTTTCGCATGAAATAAATACAAATACAAATACAAATTTATCGCGAACAAACATACAAATACACAAACATACAATATATTGCAAAACCGTAGTTAAATAAACTATATTCTCAACAAAGCGAAATTTAAACCAGCAGAGACGATACAGCATATCATCCATCTTTCGGCCATTGTACAATAGGGTGTTTCATTTTTCCGAATTTTCGATTTTCATCTGACTTTGCTCGAATTCTTGTTCTAACTGATAAAAAAATATTATACGTTAAAAAAAATTAAAATCGGTCAGCATTTAGAGGTTGCACAACATCAACAAAGATTTTTCAAATAACCAACGACTCTACATCGGAGGGTAGAAAATGGTTTAAGCGGCTACCATCAAAGCGGAGAGTAGTGTGATACTGAACCTTTTACATATAAATAAATTTTAAAATTAGTAGTAAACTTGGATTTTGGTTACTCGATAAATGTTCTAATTAAGATTTTTCAGTTTTTCCACCTGTTTCCAAAGGAAAAGTGCTTTTATCGTGTTTTAGATGCAAAATTCAGTTTTCTCATTCGATTTTAGTATCAGTTCATTATATTTTGTCATTTTAAAACATAGTTCATTTTCACGCAATGTATGGGGTTCTCACTCTACCTTTTCAACTTGTGCAACCTCTAAACGTTATTCGATTCTTTTGAAAATTGAAATAGATAGTTTTTAGTGTGGGGAGACTCCATTGGTGAGCAAAGTCAGGAAAAATATTACAACTTTTTTTTCTCCATACAAAAGTGAATCACCCTATTGTACAATTACCGCAAAAACACCTATACAATTTTCACCCTACACCATTGAGTTACGGTTGAAAGTCGCATACATATTTATGGATCGCAATAGCAGAACTAGCCAATAAATAAGGAGTGAAATAGCAACTGTAACGTAAGCTGACCATTCATCACAACTATCGATATTTCCTTTGGGACGATACAGTAAAAGCCTTAGAACATTTAGTAACTGGAGACGTCATGGCTGTCATTTTCTGTACAAAGCAGTCTGCCGATTTTCGGGGGAGGGGACGTCTAATGTACCTATTGCTACTTCTACATGATTTCTACGTAACGTACAAAGAGCCATGTCAGTCTATATAAAAGTTTGCACAATTTTGGTTTTCGGCAGAGGGGTAAGCTCTTAAAGGCGACTCCAGCTATTAAATGCTCTAAGGTAAAAGCATAAGACATCGCAGACATATATCCCAATAGACGCCTACGCCTTACAGATCTGCATACCTAATTATATTCCAGCAGAGAAGCACAAACCTTGTGATGGTTCCAATTAATTTAAATTAAATCATGTGACAACAGTGGACTCAAGTGCTGGCATCATACATAATAATAATAAGTTAAGTGATACTAATATTTTAACGATTAATAACAAAAAAAGAGGACCCGATCATGTAATTAGCATCAACTTGGTCCATCAAAATATACAAAGCATTAGAGGTAAAGATTTACAAATTGAGTTATTTTTAAACTGTAATAAGATAGATATATTGTGTATTACCGAACACTGGCTAAGTTCTAATGAAATAATGTTTAATTTCAACAACCATCAACTTGGTAGTATATTCAGTAGAGTTAAATCCATACATGGCGGGTCTATGATTATTATAAACAATCAGTTAAAATACAAAGAACGTAAAGATATTGTGTCATTGTCTGTCGAAAGAATTGTTGAAATAGCCGCTGTAGAATTAGAGCATTTCATTGTCATTTGTGTTTATAGGCCACCTTTGAGCAATTTTGAAATCTTCCAAAATAAAATGGAAACCGTTTTATCAAAATTATCACACATTAAAAAGCAACTTATTATATGTGGAGACTTCAACATAAACGTTTTAGAAACTTCTTCCTTGAGCGTCAGTTTGATAAGCCTCTTCAAATCTTTTAGATTAGATCATATTTTTATGGAGCCTACAAGGGTGACTGCTACCAGCGCAACTTGTATTGATAACATTTTTACTGGTATTGTTCCTATTAGTAAAAGTGTAATCAGTTCACTGGAATCAGATCACCTCGGTCAATTGATGACATTTGAGCTATTGCGGAGTTTAAGTCCTATAAAGAAGAGAGTTACGTTTGTACCAGTAACTGCAGAGCGTTTGGAGAGAATGAGGAATAGCCTTGCTCTTCAATTACCCATTTTGTCAGCGGAATTAGGCCCTAATGATATGTACGATAAATTTTTCAAAACTTTTTTAAGAGAGTATAATACAATATTCACTTCTAAATCGGTTGTGCTGGCGGTGCAAATCTTTTTTAGTGAGTGGGCTACTGTAGACTTACATAATCAGAGGAAAAAATTATATGAACTTTACGAGGAACGGCGCTATAGAACGAGCGATGAATTCAAAGAGTATGTAAAGCAGTTTTCTAAAAGTTTCAAATTGAATTGTCGTTTAGCTAAATGTAATTTTCTAAGCAATAAGATTAAAAATAGTTCCGACGTCATTAAAACTACATGGAAAATAATAAACGAGGAGACTGGTCGCAAAAAAATGATAAATACCCCATACCGGCTTAATGTAAATGGGAAATTAATAGATTCTAATATAGATGTCGCTACTGAATTTGAAACTTTCTTTACTAATGCACCAGTTACCACGACCAAGCATCTTAATTCATCAAGTTCGTCTGCCCTAGGATTTTTAGAAAATAATTTGCTTAAATGTTTCACAGAATTTAAATTTCAACACGTTACTAACCTAGATGTACTAAAAGCATTTCGATCTATTAATGTAAAAAAAACGAATGATCTCTGGGGAGTTTCTGTTCTCGTCATTAAGCCCCTTATTGAACTACTAGTACCTGACTTAGTAGTCATATTTAACAACTGCGTCGACTGTGGCGAGTTTCCAGACCTAATGAAGCAAAGCAAAATTACTCCTCTATTTAAGACGGGTAGTACCACCGATCCCACTAATTATAGGCCTATTTCAGTTCTGCCCACACTTAGCAAAATTTTTGAGAAGATAATTTTATCTCAGTTACTTAGTCACTTTAACACGAACAATTTGATGCACAACAAGCAGTTTGGGTTTACTCGGAGTCGATCGACCACTGACGCTGGAATAGAACTAATCAAAAACATTTTCGATGCCTGGGAGGAGTCACATGATGCCATTGGTATTTTTTGTGACTTATCTAAGGCGTTCGACTGTGTTTGTCACGAAACGCTCGTGAGGAAACTTCACTTCTATGGTGTCAGAGGGAAAGCGCTGGATTTGGTAAAATCATATTTAGATGGGAGAATCCAAAAAGTGGACGTGAATGGAGAACGGTCCCCTGGATCACTGATTTCAATGGGCGTACCCCAGGGATCAATATTGGGGCCCTTTCTATTCCTCATTTATATTAATGATTTGCCATACTTAGTGAGAGATCACCATGGTATAGTACTGTTTGCTGACGATACCTCCCTCATTTTTAAAGTCAAACGTCACGAAGATACCAGCGATCATGTAAACAGTGCTATATCAAAAGTAGTGCAATGGTTCAATGTCAATAACTTATTATTGAACGAGAAGAAAACCAAATATATAAAGTTCGTCACTACAAATGTCAGAAATATACAAACGACTGTCACTATCAAGGATGAGGAACTGGAAGTGACCAATAGTACAGTATTCCTGGGTTTGACATTAGATTCCAAGCTGCAGTGGGGCCCTCACATAAATATTCTCGCAGGTAAACTAAGTTCTGCAGCATATGCAGTATGCAAAATACGTCATTTAACAGACGAAAGAACAGCTAGATTGGTGTATTTTAGCTATTTTCATAGTGTCATGTCATATGGCATCATGCTTTGGGGTAATGCTGCTGATATCAATTCTATTTTTGTACTGCAAAAGCGCGCCATTCGTTCAATTTATAAAATGAATGTTAGAGATTCTCTTAGAAATAAGTTTAAAGACATTAATATACTTACTGTATACTGCCAATACATTTATGCAAATATTGTGTACGTTCATAAACATATCAAGAACTTCAAGAGAAATTCTGACATACATAGTATTAACACAAGAAACAAGGACAAGTTAGCAGTGCCAGCCACGCGGCTGCAAAAAATCAATAATTCTTTTAAAGGTAATTGTGTACGGTTTTACAATAAACTACCAAGTAGTATAACCAAGCTTCCAATGAATAGATTTAAGAAATACATTAAAAGTAAATTAATTTGTAAAGCTTATTATAGTACCAAAGATTATATTAATGACAAAACTGCCTGGGACTGAATTAACTTCGTGATATTTATGTTTGTTTTATTTCTCGTGCTGACATTTTATTTCTTGTTTGTATGTAATTTTGACATTGTTTTTCTAATAATTTATTAATTGTTACCAATTGTATTCATTTACTTCTTGTTTAAAATTCGATGAATGTTTGTTATATTTTATTTGTACACTTATGACTTGTCAAAAGTGCTTATTTTTAAGCCTACTTGAATAAATAATTTTGAAGTTTGAAGTTTGAAGTTTATTCCATCGTATTTTCACGAAAACGTACGAACGTGTCTTGCTATTTCAGCCAGTCACGGTACAAAATCTCAAAAAGTACGGAGGTTGACTGAAGTAGCATGACAAATACGAACGTTTCCGAGAAAATACAATGGGAAGCAATTATGCACTACATATGTAAGTGACGTCAATTTAACTTCATCTGTAAACGAAAATGACTTTGTTTTTTTTTTATTTGCTGTAGTTAGTAAGTAGTTAAATAACTATAACCGTTTTTATTCATGTAATTTTTATTCCTTATCTGTTTCGTGTTATAAAATTTTAAATAATGTTTTATTTAAAAAAAATATTACATAATATTAATACCTAATTCGAATTGTCGATTTTGTTGAAAAACTAAAACTACAGTCCACAGATATGTCTGTATACTACAATGACATAGTCCATTAATAACCCAATATGAGACGTATGTCCAAGGGATAAGATTCAAAATATCATATTTATGGACTCCCGCAAATTCTTACTGCATTTTCCTTCGATGAAGATATCATGTTGCATGTTGCACATTTCGCCTCAAGCTTTTATATATGTTGTTGATTTTTGATAGGACATAATTACATACATTATCTATGAACCATACGACCTTTTAGTTTCTGAATCCGCATGTATTCAGAATCGTGAAATATGATACCATTTCGATTTCAATATCAATGCGCCACGTATACGGAATTCTTCAACCAGCAATATATACCGGGTGTGGCCTGTAATATGAGCAAAAATTAAACTGTAGGCTGTACTCCTCATACTGATCAACATTTGTTCAGCTACTTTTGAAAATAACTTGTGGATTGATTTTTAATACACTTTAAAGTTTATTCTAAGACGCAATGTATTGCGAATTTTGTTATGTTTAAGGCGTGACAAGCAACGTCAATCACAATGATATGGCGTGGCGATGGCGTCCATTGAAGATAATATTTATTTTGTATGAAAAATAGGGAGTCTAAATACTTCATAATTTTTAAAAGTCGTTGAACAAATGTGTCACCGTTTGAGGAGTACAATCTATGTTTTAATAATTTGCTCGTGTTACAGGCCACACGCGGTATAATTTCTGACACTAACATATATCGTATCCATAACAAATCCTCAATTCATAGCCTGTTTTTCACCCAGAATAAGCCTTCAAGACATTTTGAACCGCTCACCCCTCCTATGGAGTGTACTGCCTTAACACTTTTAGGAAATGAATCCAAATGAAACGCCATAGCTTGACAAAGGACGGAGGCTGCTCTCTTTGGCGAAATTCACGATCGGTGTTATTAGAAACACAATAGATAGCGTAGCCCTTGTCGAGACCTTCATGCGAATAATTGTGCCTAACCAGTACACTCGCGCGCGGCGTCACCCGCTGCTGGCGGAGGGCAGCGCGCGCACGCGGGCGCACGCGCAGGCGCCGGGCGCGCGCGCGCACGCTCTGCTCAACTCCGTGCTCTGCTCGAGGCACACCCGGAGTGTGATTTGTTTGTGAGTGCAATTGGACGACTGATGATTGAGTGTAAGAGAGTGATAGAGCGAGAGATGCCTGTAAGTATTATATAATGTTGTTATGTAAATACTTGTGTACCCTATGTATAAGTATTACTGTCTCCCAATTTGTGCCGCTGTGGCTTTAGCTGTTAAGGTACAATTGTCAACTTAAATAATAAACAATAAACAATAAAGATAAAGCTATAAAAAAAAAAATCAACTCTTAAATATAAACGTCGTTAAAATATCGTTCGCGCGATCTAAAAATTACTCTGTTCAGTAGAGCGCCATCTATCGTACGTGTTATGGTAAACTGTACAATATGGACGCGAACAGTGTGGTTTGGACAAGCCCCGTCGTTTAACGGTAGCTTCGTTTTTTTATACTACGTCGGTGGCAAACAAGCATACGACCCGCCTGCTGGTAAGCAGTCACTATAGCCTATGGACGCCTGCAACTCCACAGGTGTTACATGCGCGTTGCGACTCTAACACTCCGCAGCCTCGTTGAGCTTCTGGCAACCTTACTCCTCACTGGCAGGAATAGAACACTATGAGTAGGGTCTAGTGTTATTTGGCTGCGGTTTTCTGTAAGGTTTGGTTATGAAAAGTTGAAAATTCCGTTTTTGTGGAATTCTATTTTCAGAGCTGAATACAGGCCCTGTAATAGACAATGTTAAAGTGGTTTGCTAAGGATAGAGTTTCTTTGCAGTGCTACGGAAGTGCTGAAAAATAGTTGGTGTCACCTATTACTTAGGGTTATTGACAGTTTAAAATAAATATTAATAATAATAATAAGGCGTAGGGATGTGACGACCCCATCGCCCGCTGGTTTTACCAGTGCAATCAGTCAACGCAGGGCAGCTTGTGGCGAGCTGTTGGGGATTAACGACCTCACGTACCCGAGTGCTCCTGGAGAGTTCTGTTACCCGCAAGGAGGGTGGGTGGGACAGGATTCGCTGCCTCTGGCTTGCCTTAGCCGGCCAGAGTGGAGTCGTTAGAGCTATAAGCTCCAGGGGTGGAAGTGAAATATGCATAAGACGCGAGTTGGCACAGTGGCTGTTAACAGCCACTGGGTAGAAAGCGGCGCACACCTCTCGACACCCCTGAGCCGCTCACACCGGTGTCCCTTGAGCCATCCTAGATGTCGCTTTTTGTGGGGGCCCATCTTGTGAGGGCGAGTCACCGTCTGCCGGAAATAAAATTGCATACCGTTTTATTAGGCAGGCGTCCGGTTTTTTACCCCATAGCTCAGCTCTTAGTCCATCGCTTTCACCCAATAACCTAGTTCATTTTAGATTCCATCAACTCTCAATAGTCCTTACACCCTGGCGGGTGCTGCCTCTGCGTGCGTCCCATGACACAGGCAACGGCAGCCTCCGCTCGGTGTACCCCTTACATTTCATTAAAGTGTCAAAAGGGCCTCTACGTGTTGGCTTCGGCTCCGCGCACGCCTCCCAAAGGTCCGGAACACCATTGTTCCGTGATGGGAAAGACATACAAATAATAATAATTCAGCCTATATACGTCCCACTGCTGGGCACAGGCCTCCTCTCACTCGCAAGAGGGCTTGGGCTATAGTCCCCACGCTGGCCCAATGCGGATTGGGGACTTCACATACACCTTAGAATTTCTTCACGGATGTATGCAGGTTTCCTCACGATGTTTTCCTTCACCGAAAAGCAAGTGGTAAATATCAAATGATATTTCGTACATAAGTTCCGAAAAACTCATTGGTACGAGCCAGGATTTGAACCCGCGACCTCCGGATTGAAAGTCGGACGTCATATCCACTCGGCCACCACCGCTTTTTTAAAATGTTAGCGAAAATACCGTAACCGGACGGTGTGGTCAAAATAATCGGGAGGCTGATTGGAATTTTACAATTTGTTATGGTTTTCATAAACAAAGGGCCTACCGGGAACCACGTTCGACATGTTTCTTCCCTGTCACACTTATGTACGAATTTACAAGAGTGACAGAGAGGCAGCAGAGGGGCTACCGCGAAAACCGAAATTCGCAAATTGCGGGGATCTTACTCTTTTACTCCAATGAAGGCGTAATTAGAGTGACAGAGAAAAATGCCCGCAATTGACGATTTTCGGTATTGGCGGTAGCCCTACAGGTCGAACGTGGTTCGCGGTAGACCCTCTGGTTCTAAAACGACCCTGACGATCATATTGGTGATTGGCGCGCATCTCACGCACGACTTTAGGGTGGCATTCAGAAATCAATAGAGAATATTACGCAAAAATCTTCGTAGAGGGCGTCACTAGCATACACACAGGGCCTACCGCGAAACACAAAAATCGAAAATTCGGTTTCTGCCTTTCTATTACTCTTGCTTATTCGATCGATAGAGAGACAGATAACGAAATTTCGATTTTCGCGTTTGGGGCTATTCATAAATTACGTCATTTCAAATTAGGGGGGTTTTGGATGATTTTGGGGAAGGGGGGGTCAAAAATCGACAAAAATCGATGACGTAATTTATGGACAGCCCTTTCGCGGTAGGCCACCTGTAAACAAACCAACTTGATGCATCAATGTCATAGTGAAAACTCGTCAAAAAACTGTTTACCTAAGCCTTAAGCTATCACGGTTCATGAGATACAACCTAGTAGGTAACAGAGAGACAGATAGACAGACAGGACGGACAGCGGAGTCTAAGTAATTGGGGTCCCGTTTTTACCCTTTGGGTACGGGACCCTAAAAATCATATGAAACGCAAGCAGTATTTCTTAAGTTTTTTAGGGTTCCGTACCCAAAGGGTAAAACGGGACCCTATTACTAAGACTTCGCTGTCCGTCCGTCCGTCCGTCCGTCCGTCCGTCCGTCCGTCCGTCCGTCCGTCCGTCCGTCCATCCGTCCGTCCGTCCGTCCGTCCGTCTGTCACCAGGCTGTATCTCACGAACCGTGATAGCTAGACAGTTGAAATTTTCACAGATGATGTATTTCTGTTGCCGCTATAACAACAAATACTAAAAACAGAATAAAATAAAGATTTAAATGGGGCTCCCATACAACAAACGTGATTTTTGACCAAAGTTAAGCAACGTCGGGAGTGGTCAGTACTTGGATGGGTGACCGTTTTTTTTTTTGCTTTTTTTTTGTTTTTTTTTTTGCATTATGGTACGGAACCCTTCGTGCGCGAGTCCGACTCGCATTTGCCCGGTTTTTTTATTAAATTCATTGGATGGCTCTTATAATTTTAAAATCATGTTTTACGCAAGGCTTTGAAATAATATTTTGCTGCATTGTATCTAAAATTATTTAGGCTCTGTAAATGTACGCACATATATCAAAGTTATCAGATTCCCACAAAAACAGTGAACGAATCCTCCAGTGTATGTATAGGCAAGTCAATTAATACCGTTGACGAGGGTATTATTCCTTAAATCATAACCATTAATTACATTTGTTTGGTAAAGGATTTTCTATTTAGATGACGGCTGAATGGAGTTAAGTAGCTATTTCTGTCTTTCAATCTCCGAATATACTTTGAATGGCTCCCTGCTCTGAAGAGGGGTTTGGGTACAGGTTTTTACGTAATAAACCTTTGTAACGAGGTAATAATTCATGTCAGAACAGCAAGATTATTATTTTAACAAAGGCTGTGATTATAAAGGAGATAAATTCTTAATAATGGCACAGTGAGGGAACTTCAGAAACAGTAACAATCTGCCGTATTCGAACTTCAAGATATTCACAAGAGACGATACGTACTAGATCCATTCTAGATACGTTATAATTTAGATATTTATCAACTAGTTCTCTTTTGCAGCGCAATTCAGGCAACCAATGTCACTTTTACGTTAGATAGAGTAAGATATCTATTAGATGTGAATTGGATCTCTAAGTCATATCCTGTGGAAATCGTTCAAGAGTATCTCCAGCATCACACAAATGTCAAATTTGACAGGTTAGATGTTAAACATATCGTTATTGTATCTTGGTGATGTCTAAAAGATATCTAATAAATGTCTATTTCAAAATCCAAATCGGGCCCAATAACAGCTTTTGTTCTTAAGACCAACAATAGTAGATTGTACAACAAGGGCATAAAGTGACCCATTTTTGCCCGAGGCAATTTTTTGGTCTGAGCGAAGCGAAGACCAAAATAGTAGACGAGGGTAAAAATGGACGTTTATGCCCTTGTTGTACACTCTGCTTTTCACTTCGATTGCGAGGAAAATATACAAAAAATCAAATATTTTAGGTTATTTTAACGTATTTATTCAAGACTAAAGAAAATTGTTCTTGGGCCGGTCGGAGGCGCGGGGCACGCCGATCGGGAGAGCGCCGGTCGGGGGCGCGCCGGCAGGGCTGGCAGTTTGTATAGCAGAATTTGGACTTTATTGCTAAGTCAATAAGGGTCGTATTAGATGATTTTACTTTATGCTCTAGAGCATAAAATGCGATTTTATGTCGTCTACGCACGACATAAAGGTGCATTTTTTGAGCATGAGAAGTGAAAAGGCCATTATTGGGGATTGAAAACAACATTTTACCGATATACATTACATATCCGGGTGGATTTCATCACCAAAAATTTCACCATACAAAAAAATATGTTTTTTAATGTTTAATTTAACACGATTCTAGCTGGGTAAAGTAATAGGGGGCTGTATATTGAGGATATTTATGGTATTTATACAATCATTTGTGGCTTATATTTGAAGTTATCGCTTTCGGAAAATAAAAACGCAAGATGGTGATGACAATCATGGTATGGTAATGACTCTTTTATAGACGGTAATGACACTGCATGTACGGTAATGACGATTTGGGAACTAATTTATATATGTATTAAAAAAGTATTAAAAAAACAAAAACTTTTTTTAATTGTAAGGCTTTAGAACTTTAATAAACATTACAAATAACATGTTTTTGAACATAAGACTAGCTACATAAATTATTTTTAGAAAATTATAAAAAATACATTTTATTCATATAAATAAATATATAACAAGTATTTTTATTGTATAATTTTAAATAATTTATATTCCGAAATAAGCAATTTATGTATTCATTTATTTTTTTGGGTTTTTTCAACGTTAAATCATATTAACAATATTGTACTCTTATTATCAGTTTAAACCCGCATCTTCTTTTATCTACTGCATAATTTGGTATTTATATCATATTATAAAATTGCTGGCTTACCAGTGAGCTTAATTTTTTATGATATATTACTTTTCTTTTGATAATTTGATTCATTGCATAAGTTTGTATTTTTGTTGTTTTATAAATTAACTTTAAAAATAGCTATAATGATTTAAATCCATATATATATTGTTTAATAGCTAAACATTAATATATAATCAGTGTTTTATAAGTTGCAAGACCCCTACTTGTCATGCATGTCATAAGTTACAAAATGTTAGGTATTGGGTCCGGTGACTACCCAATGGTATAATTATTAATTGCTGTAATTATATACATCAATTAATATAATATTATCAAAAAACATAAGGCCATTACGATAGTGAGCCAGTACCGTAGCCTATGGTCGCTTAAAACTTAATATATGTTGCTTGTTTAAATACTTTGTTTTAACACGACTAACATGCAATTACAGACTCTAAGTTGCACGATTTACATTATTAGATAATAAAAAATAAACATTTGTATGTTCTAAGTTCTAAGTGACCTAAATTTTGCCTACTTCAGTCAAAATGTTATTTAAAACTAACCATCCTCTAGTGTGAAAAAAATAGTCATATCTTCTTCTACATTTATAAGGTAGACATTATATAGTGTTAGAAGACATAGAGAACGTTTTTCAAACATACAGCTTAATTTCATAATGAATTATAGCAAAATAACTAGAAAAGTTTCTGAGAACCGTCATCACCATACACATGAAATCATCACCGGTCGTCATTTTTTCCCGGTGATGATGGGTATGGTGTTGACGATTTGAGAGTTTCTTGTTTTTATTTCTAGAATACGAATAATAGTAGTTAATGTCTATGCTACACAATAAACTTCATGTAGTTTGCCATTCATTTCAACAATTATTTCTAATATATCATTTGTAACTTTTTTAAACCAAAGCATAACGGTGATGATGCTCTGTTGTGACAAACTACGTTTTACAAATTTGTTCGTAATATTTCTCACGATTCAATGATGTGACTTTACAGTGAAATCATTTTTGGCATTCTATATTAAAGTGAAAAATAGGGCAAGGACCTTTAGCGGTATTTCGTTGTTCATACACGGAGATAAGCTCACATTGACATTACCATGACGGTGTTGACGAATATTCGTGACAAAATTTTAAATATTTTTAAATGTACTTTCTCGGTGAAGGAATTATTGCATATTTTCCCATGTGTTAAACAACGACATGGAAAAGATATAAGTAAAAGAAAAATCGCAATCGTACGATAGGTATGCTATAATTTTCACTGCAAACAATAAGGTTCAGATTTTTCCGGTAGACGGTGATGATTTTAGACACATAAAACATTTTATATAAAAAAAACTATTAAGTTATTGGAGATGGTAATTGAAGGAACATGAAGATAATAGTTCTTAAAAACATATAAAAAAGTTGCAACTCGCACAACCTACTAGTTTTTTTTATAAAGACCGAACCATAAGTTTTCGCAGGATTTTGAAATCCACCCATCCGACGATAAGTAAAATTAAGTGCAGTCGCCATCGGAGCGGCCAAGGTGCTCACAAATATCTGAACACGCCTCTATTGTCAGGGCGTTAGAGTGCGTGGTCAGATATTTTCGAGCACTTCAGCAGCTCCGATATATCTGATGGCCACTGTACAAGCTTTTATGTACTATCACCTGTTCCGTTGTCTGTTTGTGATTAAATCTGGCATGCTATTGAGAGCCACATTCCAATATTTGATTGAACTGAAACTTCACATACTATGTAAATTGAGGAGAAAGTAATATTATTATTATGGTACCGTCGAGCTGATCGGATGATGGAGACCGGAGGGTGACCATAGAAGCTATCATAAAACAACGTAACTTAATTGTGTTGAGGTTTGTTAGAATCGTCTCGTCATCATCATCATAACTTAAGAGCTTTGCTCTTGTCGGTGTAATCGCTAATCATTAATTTTCTTTCAGTCTTTTAATTTCCTCATACGAAGGATTGAACAACCCATTAATGATCGTTTGTCCTTATCCATCGTTTTGATATTTGTGTTTTTTCGAAAATGACAAAATTTTCCACGTTTTTTACTCTTTTCAGAAAAAAAATCTACCTTAACACCAGCAAATTTACACCGAATTTTCTCCCAATTTTTCTTCCCGCAAAATTGTGAAAATTTATTTGCCCACGTGCTCTATTTCCTCTTTAGGACAACATGTCGCCTTAATCAAATTATACTCAAAGTCTGACAAGTTCAGTAGGGATGTGCCGTTGGGAAATTTTAGGGAATATTTATAGGTTTACATGAAACGGTTCGTATAAATGCTCTAAGGTATGTGTATCCCATGAAGTTATTAATTCTACATCCGTGGTGTATCCACATCGCATCAGTTAAATATAACTTTTGAGGAACAACACTCTTCTTCCTCGCGTTATCCCGGCATTTTGCCACGGCTCATGGGAGCCTGGGGTCCGCTTGACAACTAATCCCATGATTTGACGGAAGCACTAGTTTTTACGAAAGCGACTGCCATCTGACCTTCCAACCCAGAGGGTAAACTAGGCCTTATATACTGGGATTAGTCCGGTTTCCTCACGATGTTTTCCTTCACCGAAAAGCGACTGGTAAATATCAAATGATATTTCGTACATAAGTTCCGAAAAACTCATTGGTACGAGCCGGGGTTTGAACCCGCGACCTCCGGATTGAAACTCGCACGCTCTTACCGCTAGGCCACCAGCGCTTCATTTGAGGAACAACACTGTGCAGCAGTAAGTAACAAGGTAGGTAGGTACTTCTCGTACAGTAAGTATAACAAAGTTAGACATGACTGCCAGTAGTAGGTACCAGTGCACTTGAAGTGAAAACTTCTTTAGCGGCGCTGAGCACTTTTTGAGGTGGGGAAAAAATGATAAACTCGAGACAGCGTAAGGCGTAACGCGTAACCCTCTCTTTCTACCGCGCGGCGAAAATGTATGCCTGAGCCTGCTGTTTCGTTTTTATTCGCCAAAGAACTTTAGTCATTACGTATACTAACTTTATAGCACTCAAATATAATTCAATAAAGCTACATCTTGATGAAATCGCTAATAAAAGTGAACTCTAGTATATAGTTATTTGTACAACAAGAGATCAAAGTTTGATATTTCTTCGAGTGCTTATTTCTCTAAATCAAGATTCTAAATTAGATTCACGAGCGTAGCGAGAATATATATAGATTATAGAATCTTTCGCTTGCACGGGATTCAAAAGCGCACGAGATGTAAATAACTATGATCTTGTAAAGGTCACTTGAATGTCATTTTGTCTCACTCAGTGAGCAAAATCGTATTTTGCTCACTGATTTTAAGAAGCAAAGTACCCTTGTTCGAGCTGCTGAGGTGAAAAATATATTTAGATGCGGGGCCTGCAAGGTAACTTTACAATTTCTATTCGAATTTTAAACAATTAACGACACAAATTTGAATTTCGAGTTTAAAACAAGCTCACTGACCAGCAATTTCGGAACTAAAGTATTTCAATAGAAAGGAGGATGGGTCAATTATACACAGTGCTGCAGACATTTTGGACTAGTCATTGAGTTTTCACTTCTGTCGGCACACCCGGAGTGCAACCCCTTGTTTTTTTATCTCCATAATATTTTTTTATTTGTAATTCTATCCCTCCATTAGTCCTACCAAAGTCCTACCCTTAATCGAATTTGAACTGTTGTGAGACATACTAACATTAAGCTAATTTTATGGTTTAACTCACTTGTTTTTAGCATGTTTTAGTGAGTAGGTAACTAGGTACGCGGCGCACGGCCATCGTGAACGCTTCTTAGGTACTCACGCGCTGTTAGTGCTTAAGAGCCAACGGGAGTGGTCATTTCTCCATACAAACGTACTCCTCGTTTTCCTCCGTGGTTTTTGAAGCTAGAGCAATGATTTTTTCAACACAGATTAATATTGTCAATATCTGTGTCGGACCGTTTTGCCTTTTTTGATATTTTTGTTTTTTAAGGCGCTAGAGCCCTTCAAAAATGGCCAAAATGGCCTAATTGACTATGCCGCAATGAGAGGCGTGGCATTCAAAACTGATATCAATTAGCCGAAAAAGCAAAACGGTCCGACGCAGATAATTTCATAATCATTTAGATTTCCAAATTTGGTTACGATTGGTTAAGTTTTGGAGGAGGAAACAGAGGAGTACGAAACCTCGATTTTTGAGATTTTTACGCAGGATTTTTCGCCTTGTCCTTATCGCACTACTTTTAGGTGCCGCTTCCGTTAGCGAAACGGGTATATTTACCTAAAATATTTAAAACTCAGCTCCTGTTTCGTCTTAAAAATGGAGATCTATTAGGCTCAAAAACACGTGAGTTATACCTTAAAATTAGCTTAATGTTAGTCCTACCCTTCGTCTCTAGGTATAGGTTGGCCAAGCAGATCTTGTCAGTAGAAAACGGCGGCAAATTTGAAAAATGTAGTCGCGAAGGGATATCGCCTCATAGAAAATTTGAATTTCGCGCCTTTTTCTACTGACAAGATTGGCTTGACCATATATCTCAAAGTTAGCATTCTTATAGGTATATTCCATTGAATCGGGAACTTCCCGGGAACTTTCCGGTTTTCAGTGCATCACTATTCACATTATCGGTTCGTGCGATTTTGGGCTTTAACACTTTGCCTGTCAAAGTTGTAATTCCACACACGCGCTCCCATTCCTTTTGATAATAAACGTCCTATGTTACTAGGATATACACGGCCCTTAGGACGTTCTGTAGATATTATGACATGGCGATTTGCCAAGTCGGCTTTTCCCTGGGAATCGCAATATTTGAAACGCTTGCCAAGAATGGCGGTTACCGTCAATAATGTGTTATCTGTAGTTATTTATCTGAAGAATGTTTCAGGGAAGAGAGAAGTGGATACTTGGGAAACGGATGAAATGTACAGTTCTCGAAGGGCTGATAGTATGTCTATCGATCAATCTGTAGTGTGTAGGGTGCTCTTCGACATCTAAACATAAATATTAATTAATTAACAATATAACTAAAACTAAACACATACAATTTCTTTCTCGTAGAGGGAAGGCTAAAATACTAGACATTAATTTTAAGGGGGACCCTGTTGATCAAGAAAAAAGTGTCAAATTCTTGGGAATCCATTTAGATGAATTAGGCGATTTTAAAACTCATGTGGAACAGGTTTGTAAGAAATTAAATAAATTCATTTTCCCACTACGAAGACTACGTGAAACTGTATCGCGAGAGGCGGCACTTGTAGCATACCATGGGTACATCATGTCTATTCTTCGTTATGGTTTGATCATATGGGGAAACTCCACTGATATGACAAAAGCATTTGTCAAACAGAAGAAATGTGTAAGAGCAATATTTTCACTAAAGCCTCTTGACTCGTGTAAACCGGTCTTTAAGCGCTACAAGCTTTTGTCTCTACCCTCTCTATATATTTATGAGATTGCCGTATTTGTCCATACAAACAAGCAATACTTTAATGAAAATGTTGATGTTATAACATACAACAATCGGATGTCAAGGCAAAAAAACCTATTGAATGTACCTAAAGCACGCCTGAAACAAACAACTCGCACGCCTTATTTTATGTGTGTTAAAATATTTAATAAAATTCCTAGCGATGTCAAAAATCTTCCTTTAACGCAATTCAAGAAAAAATTGCATATATGGCTATGTGAATTATGTATTTACTCTATAAGCGAGTTTTTAAATGCTAAGTTTAGTAATAGGAGCTAGTTGTAGTTTAATGTAAGCATTTACATTTATTTTAGTAATAAGGCATCTTTATTTTGTGTGACTTCCAGCCACGAAATCTAGATTTTATATTTGCATGCTTAATTAAGTAGAGTATGGTGGACTATTATATAACTAATATTGTAACAACTTATTGTAACCCATATTCCGCAAATAAACAATCATTCATTCATTCATTCAAGACCTAATGTAATCGTAAAAATACCTAATGAGTACCTAAGTGTGAAATAAAAATTTATTTTTACCAACCTTTTTATGAAAATAAACGAAAAGGTTGATCTTACCCGTCCCTCAACTGGTATTACATATCATGCCTTTTTACTAAAATACAATTGAAATAATTTATTAAAAAAGCAAGGCCTATGAGCCTACAGATGTGGGACGTGCAAATCCTTTTCGGACATCTAATTGACACCGGAGGCTTTGTAGCTAAAAACACCGGGTTAAAAATATAAGCTTTAATTTAAGTCAAAAGAAGGGGATTTTACAATTTACATATGAAAAAAATCATAACCAACATAGGGGCTATTCATAAATTACGTCATTTCAAATTAGGGGGGGGGGGGTCTGGACATCGGATGATGGTAGCATGACGTAGGAGGAAACGGGGCCATTCGAAGCATGATTTTTGGATGATTTTAGGGGGGGGTGAAAAATCGTCAAAAAACGATGACGTAATTTATGGACAGCCCCATAGACCACCACCGGTGGGCACGTCTTCCTCCCCTTGAAGAAATTTCACGTAACGTTTTTGATATTTTCCTTCGATATTCCTTTGATATTCTCCAAACTTAAAAGTGTGGGAAAGACTAAAATAAAATTTATTTGACGCTGTAGTGCAGTTCATAAAATAATGACATGTTTTGGTAAAGTTACAAGTAGATAGTGCTTGGCCCTAAGTACCGCCTATTCGTATTATAATTCCTTCATCATAAGTCCATTTTCATGTAAATCACCGACCAATGTAGCTTACAAAAGCTTCCTACTACTACTTAATAATAGCGTCTAAAGCGCCTGCAGTAATGACGTGAGCAATTTGCATGCCAATATCCAACACCTTGCTGTTAATGTTTGTTCAGGCGCTGCAGAAAGTTAGCCTTAGACGCTGGACTGTGCAGGTTTCAAAGCAAAACATTAGAACTAGGAGCCAAAGTAGGACAATATATCACATAGGCTAGATAATTATACAGTTTGAGCTTAAAGCCGTAACAGACTACCGCGCCGCTACCTTGGTGCGGTCAAAATAACTCTTTCTCGCTTTAACTTATAGCTGCGTCCTTAACGCACATACGGTGACCACCTTACACACTATCGATACGTGCGCCGCACCGCACCAAGGTCGCGGTGCGGTGTGATAGTCTGTTAATACGGCAAAGTTACGGCTTTAAAGTTAAACTGTGAGTTGTTTATGTTTAGAGTAATGCCATTTTTATCTATATTAAAAAGTACCTATGTTTTTTTTAGGAATATGCCTATTCCGCTAATACCGCTAAGCTGTTTTTTTTAGCTTTACCTATTTCAGTTAGCGACAATGATAATAATTTATTTTTGTCATTGTTTTAATCAAAATGATTTTTATGAGTGGTAAAATCCTCGTCAATCTGTGTGGCATGTTTTAAACATAATATAGAAGTTTTTGTAGTAGAAGCTGTTCACCACCATGATTATTAATGATCACATTATAATAAGGAACACCATTTTAAGTTTGAGCATATATGTACAATCGTTAAGAGCGCTCTTACAAGAAAAGTCGAAATAATGCAAAATTGATGATACTAGTCGACGAAATTCAGGACTTTGCGCTCATTATTAGAAACAATGAGTACGTGTTCCAGTAAAAGCGTCTTCTTATCTTTATAAATATCGTTGTAAATATTAGAAAAAGGACTTATTAAATTAGTAATGATTTTTTTTCTGATGGTCGTTTCCGAAAAACCCCGTGAAGCACTGAATGGCGAGCTCTTATTTGGAAATGTTGAGAATTTTACTCTGCTAAACCTGGCTATTTTGTATTACTAATACCCTGTACTTTAGGCATATCAAACTATATTTTTCCTACATACCTTTGAGAAAGAGAAAATCAAAGTAAAACGAACTCGATTTTCTCTCCGAAACAAGTGTCAATTCCTACGAAAATCTACTTAATATCGAAGTCATTTTCATACTCAAGCAATCTGCAACGTTTGCTTATACTGTTGGTATACATTAGTGTTTATGAAATTCTACTATAATTTTTTGGCAATTTTTTGAAAACTACTCTATATTACCGATGACGCGCGCTGCGCCAGCTCAGTGCCGCGGCAGAGCTTGTAGAGGCAGGACGTGTGTCGGTCGGCTCCGCACATTTTCAACGGCGACGACGAGGTTTTTTATCATTGTGTGCGGCGGGCGCCGTGTAAAACGCTATACTGTGTGCGTGTAAACCGCAACGAGAGACTTTGATCCTAGCACCGTTTTTATAGTATTATAATTTATAATGGTACAGTTTAATAAACTACCGGACAGGATTAAAAATATTTGAAACGACCTGACATTCTATATGTATTTATTTGACTCAAGATAGTTTGACTCAGGGTCTGATGATGGAGCCGGAAGGTGGTCACCGGTATCAATCAACCATGCAACTAAACCACTTCGTGTTTAGGCTCGTTTTATTCATCTCAACAAGATCTTTGACACAAGATAGTACTCAGGGTCCGATGATGGAGCCGGAAGGTGGTCACCGGTACCAATCAACCATGCAACTAAACCACTTCGTGTTTGGGCTCGTTTGATTCGGCTCAACAAGATCTTTGACTTAAGATAGTACTCAGGGTCTGATGATGGAGCCGGAAGGTGGTCACCAGTACCAATCAACAATGCAACTAAACCACTTCGTGTTTAGGCTCGTTTTATTCGTCTCAACAAGATCTTTGACTTAAGATAGTACTCAGGGTCTGATGATGGAGCCGGAAGGTGGTCACCGGTACCAATCAACCATGCAACTAAACCACTTCGTGTTTGGGCTCGTTTGATTCGTCTCAACAAGATCTTTGGCACAAGATAATACTCAGGGTCTGATGATGGAGCCGGAAGGTGGTCACCGGTACCAATCAACCATGCAACTAAGCCACTTCGTGTTTAGGCTCGTTTGATTCGTCTCAACAAGATCTTTGACACAAGATAGTACTCAGGGTCTGATGATGGAGCCGGCAGGTGGTCACCGGTACCAATCAACCATGCCACTAAACCACTTCGTGTTTAGGCTCGTTTTATTCGTTTCTATAGGATCTTTGACACAAGATAGTACTCAGGGTCTGATGTTGGAGCCGGAAGGTGGTCACCGGTACCAATCAACCATGCAACTAAACCACTTCGTGTTTAGGCTCGTTTGATTCGTCTCAACAAGATCTTTGACACAAGTTAGTACTCAGGGTCTGATGATGGAGCTGGACTGTGGCCACGGGTACCAGTCTACCATGTAACTGAACCACTTCGTGTTTGGGCTCGTTTGATTCATCGCAATAAGATGTTTGACACAAGATACTACTCAGGGTCTGATGATGGAGCTGATGATGATAGACAGGTACCCGTCGCCACCTTCGCGCTCCATCATCAGACCCTGAGTACTACCTTGTGTCAAAGATCTTGTTGAGATGAATAAAACGTGCCTAAACACGAAATGGTTTAGTTGCATGGTTGATTGGTACCGGTGACCACCTTCCGGCTCCAACATCAGACCTTGAGTACTATCTTGTGTCAAAGATCTTGTTGAAACGAATAAAACGAGCCTAAACACGAAGTGGTTTAGTTGCATGGTTGATTGGTACCGGTGACCACCTTCCAGCTCCATCATCAGACTCTGAGTATCACCTAGTGTCAAAGATCTTGTTGAGACGAATCAAACGATCCTAAACACGATGTGGTTTAGTTGCATGGTTGATTGGTAATGGTACCTTCCAGCTCCATCATCAGACCCTGAGTACTGTCTTGTGTCAAAGATCTTGTTGAGACGAATCAAACGAGCCCAAACACGAAGTTGTTTAGTTACATGATAGACTGGTACCCGTGGCCACCTTCCAGCTCCATCATCAGACCCTGTGTATCTTCAGTGTCAAAGATCTTGTTGAGACGAATCAAACGAGCCTAATCATGTTACTACATGGTTGATTGGTATCCGTGACCACCTTAATCATCATCAGATCCTCAGTACCAGTTCGTTTTTAAACCCTCGTTGATACAAACTTTACAACCTATAGGTACCAAATGCAATGACGAAACATGTAAATAAGCGAGTAGGTACCTATAATTTCTTTCGAGTAATATACCTTCATAAGTACAAGTATGGGGCTATTCATAAATTACGTCGTTTCAAATGGGAGGAGTGGGGGGGGGGGGTCTGGACATGGATGATGGTAACATGATGTAGGAGGAAACAGATTCATCCGAAGCTTGATTTTTGGATGATTTGAGGGGGGGGGGGGTCAAAAATCGTCAAAAATAGATGACGTAATTTATGAACAGCCCCTATGTACATTTGCACTGCATTTAGTATTTTCGTACTTACCAAATAACAGTTTTAGAACTTTAAAAGTTAAGTACAGTTAGTGTTGTTATGGTTGATTTCAATATGCTTCGCGAAGGATCAAGAATGTTTAATCCATCATTGTAGTGCGAGTGTGGTAGAAGGGATCGGCGTACTGAGCTCGCACGGCCTGCCGCAGCGCGTAAAATACCTAAACTCGCTCAACGCCGAAATGTAATAGCGCTCTTAAAGATAATTTCTACAAATCAAATCATAGACAATAACGTTAATAACGGTTAACGTTATCGTTAACCGGTACGGTATGCTTAGCACTACTGTACGATAGTACCGCATCACTACTCTCTTACCATAGACAACATGTTTTGACAAAGTCTCAGTCGAGATAAAAATGACGAGCCGTACGATTTACTAAAATTTAACAAAATAAAAGTGTTTTATCAGTATGACTGTGTGGCGAATTATCGAAGATGAAAACTGCTATGCCGTCGGTGAGTTTTTGTACTCATAAAGTTACTTTTGGCTGTGAATTTTTCGTAATCAGTTATGGGAAGTTGAACCACTTGTTGCTACTAGGATGCCCCCCGCAGCGCGAGATAAATATAAACATTGTATCAGAACGGTGTCCCTAATACTATCAGTGATATCACTACACTTTTTACTGATATATTTATGCAATAAAGTATTGAAACATGGTCTCGTACGGGCGGCCACTCCCTGTGTTACTGATGATTAAGTAGGTAACTTGATTGATAACTAATGCATCGCACTTAATTGAATCCAATGTGACATACGGCTCTATTTTCCTTGACCTTATAACGAAACTGCTATGAATTAAAGTCTAATGGTGGCTGCACGGATTATTATTGCCTTAAAAAACATATTCAAATTTAAAAAAGTTATTTTAAAAGTTAAGTTGGGATTGAAAAAAAAATTGTTTATTCTATGGTCATGTCTAAAAAGGATTTGCTTAAAAAATGACATCATAATCATAACCTTTGGTGTGTTTATGTTATTTGTGTTTGTTCAATAACACAAGTAAACATGTTTAAATTCCTAACATCATTGTTTGTTCAACCCATCAGCTCTTTATGATTGTATTGTAATTGAATTATAATTATACATACTGTTTTGTTTTACAATTTTCCTTTTACCCTTACAGTTAGCCGGCTTCCTCAAATGAATAACTATACTATTTATACCTTTTATGTTCCTTAGTACAACACACTATGGGAAAATATAATAGTAGGTAAATAACAGCAATATTGCCTGTGTAAATAGGGCCATACCATTCAACCGGTTTGCCTCGGATTGGTCTTGGCCTCTAATAGAACTGCTTGCCACTAATGCATGTCCTGCGCAGTTTCTCGCCAGTCTTCAAGCTCGCGCAGCAGTGTTGGCCGAAAGTTAATTCAAATTGAAAATGTTGGCCATTAACCATGTTATAAATTGAACCTTAAACCGTAACGGACGGTTACAGTTTACGATTCTTTTTTTAATGGTTAATGGCCAACATTTTCAATTTGCATTAACTTTCGGCCAACACTGTCGCGTAGATCAGCGTCCACCAATGGAATTCCCAGTACAGATTTTGTATAGAAAATTGCAATGGGAGTTCCTTCTACTCCAGTGGTAGCATCTCGGTGATAACAGTTTATGTTATCATAACAATCTCTCAAATAATTTATTGCAATATAGTCAGAAATTCAATTATTTTTAACAAACTGCCATTATTTTACTTTAACTACAGTAGAGCCTTGCAAATCTGGATCCTTGTTAATCCGGTTATCGCTATAACCCGGATGGCTTTAAAATGACGACTTTGGTAGTCACAATTTTTTTATTTCTTTTCCAACTAGGGGAGTGCCTTCGAAACAAAGTGCATTTTGAAGCTGATAAATAGAATATACTTAACATAATTCTGATTATTTCTACTACTTCCTGTGAACTTGACTTAATTAATTTTCCGGTTTGTTCCTCATAGCCGGGTTTCATAGAGCTTTGAACTGATCTGATGACCCATCACAAACATTGAAAATCAATTTATCTATATCTGCATCTCCTTTGCACGAATTATGAAGGTACAAAAGGAAAATTATTTGAAAAAAAAATTGTTTTACTTAAAGCTTTTAAGTTTTAATGCTGACTGAACTTTTCTTTTAACAGGCAGCTAATGAAATGAAATAAAATGAAATGAAATATTTTTATTTCGAACATATGGTCCATATAAAGGGTTAGGTATTACAATAACTTATATCTATAGTTAGTATTATAATTAAGACGAAACAAACAAACAAAACAAAACATTTATAGCTTTCGCGGCGGAACAGCAACAGGTGAGTGTAGCTGCACACACCGCTTGACCAGGGGCGAGTCCCAACGCTGCGCCAGCGTACTTAGGATACTGTTCGTGCTGCTTCGGCTGCGATTGAGGAGTGACGCGCATCGCTTCCTCATGATGGCGAAAAAACAGTCTGTTCGCGCCTCAGCAAACATTGCTGAGGCGCTACAATACCGCGGCAACCTAAACAGCATCCTAAATGCGTCCTAATACCTACTCATCAAGACAATTCTAACAAACTCATACACAATTTGGTTGTGTTGTTTTTCCCAGTTCCTATGATGATACAATAATAATGCATTGTCACCCAACTTACAAATATGTATGACTGTATGTGAAGTTTCAGTTCAATCAAATAATGGAAAGTGGGTCTAATTGGCTTGCAAGATTTGATCCGAACATACAAACATTGCAAGTTAAATAAAACCTTGTAATAACGAAATTTCGATTTTAGATGTTCGCGTTAGGCCCTGATTCGCGTATCGTGACCCCTTTAGGCCCCTCGCCACCTGAGGAAGTCCAATTGTCGGCAGTCAAAACATTCACGCTGTCAATATTAATATTCGCTCAATTGAATTAATTTTTATGCAACTCGTGCTTTGCCGCTGGAGGTCGTGGGTTCGTTTCCCGGCTTGTACCAACAAGTTTATAAGAACTCGGCATTTGGTACTAAGGGGGAACCTGAGGGTCTACCGCGAACCACTTTCGACGTGTTGCGTCCCTGTCACACTTACGTACGAATTTACAAGTGCGATAGAGAGGCAACACGTCGAACGTCGAGGCCCTCTGGCTGATTCAGGAGCCAGGTTTTGATTGAGCCAACAGTATTATTTCGTTAGTTTCTGAGCGAATTTGTAGGAACCAAAAGTCTGTAGGTGAAAATTTAGTGTTCTCACTAACATCTTGGAACCCATGTACAGTGGCGTTCAAAAGTGCATCGCTAGATGCCGACCGTAATGCCTTAATATTACGGTTGAAACATCTCCATGCACTTTTGAACGCCACCTACCTACCTGTGTACCTACGATATACCTAATTTCAACAATTTGATGTTTAAGTACCAATCGCTTTTCGGAAATCATCGCAACGAAACCAGGATTACCCTATAAGGCCTTGTTTCCATTAGGTAGCTCAGTGGATTGAGCGTTGGGCCGGCGTTGGAGTATAATTTTCAAGTATTTCCTTAACACATTGAGTGCCGGGAACCCGCTCGGCGGGCGCTCTGTTCGTATTCGCGTTCCTCTACAAAGCGGTAAAACGCTAGAATCGGCTACGCGTGTAGCGCTACTAAAACGTTGGCTGTGAATGCGTTAATTCATTAGAAAGTTAACCGATCACGATTTTGGTGAAAATATAACAACATATTGCGTTTTCGCTGCGATGATATGGTCGTAACTTTGTATCGCTCCTCATATAAGTGTAACAAAAACGTTGCGTGTTCGCTATATCCGATTACGTTTACAAGCTATTTGCACGTTTGACGTTTCCCTGTTTAGCTAATATTTCCTAGAGTCGGGCCAAGCTCTCGTACAGACTGCGGTGATAGTGTGAAAGTAATTATAATGGGTATTATGATGGGTTTGACGACCGTCGACCGGTCTGGCCTAGTGAGTAGTGACCCTGCCTATGAAGCCGATGGTATTATATTATATTGCCGACCCTTCAAAAAAAAACCAGCACTCCTTATTTGAAGAACACATTTTGCCGGAGGGGTGCTGACCTGCAGTGAATGTGGCGGTCGACGGCTTATTCGCTCTTATTGCGCGGACATAAATCTTTTTCCTATCGGATTTTGCTGAATGCGCGTCGATATATCTGGGGAGACCCAAAGTCGTGCGTGAGATGCGCGCCAGTCACCAAGACGATTGTCAAAGTCGTGTGAAAACCAAATCAAAACCGCAACATGTTAATCAGAATCGGGCTCAAGGAGTTTAATATTCTACGATAAAACAAGATTATTCTTATCTGTAACAAAATACAAATAGATACACGTTGAAACTAAATAATGAGAGATTATATCACAGTGCATTAACTTGGTAACTAACTGCACTGCACTTGATTTGTATGCAATTAATCATCTTAGCAATTATTACTGTTTACTGCCAAACACATATATATAATAACTAATGACGTACTTAATTCTTTTTTAGGGTTCCGTACCTCAAAAGTAAAAAACGGAACCCTTATAGGATCACTCGTGCGTCTGTCTGTCTGTCTGTCCGTCTGTCACAGCCTATTTTCTCGGAAACTACTTATTTAAGATAATAGCCAAAAAATGACCATTCCCCCCCCCCCTATCTCCGAAACTACTGGGTCTAAAAATTTGAAAAAAATGTACGGAATCCTAGAAACGCGAGTCCGACTCGCACTTGGCCGGTTTTTTACACGTGCAAGGAAATATAATCGTTTAGCGAAACTACCAGTCATGAGGGCAAACTCAAGTTACGCTGCTGAAAATTAATATATTTAAGCGTATTATGTTTTTGAGAATATCGTCACATTCAAAAAAACACTTACAGCATAAATCTGGCCTGCCTGTCTCGAACTACAGAACGGCCTCGCTTGCGCTCGCCTGAGTTACCTAAATTTTATTACCTATATATTATTGTATTTTAGACAACCAGCTGAGGCTGGTACGTCTAAAATCTAAAATAATCTAAATCATACATAGAACAATTTCACGGTTTGTAAAGTAATTTTTTTTTACTGGGCATAACGGAGTGGTCATTAACAGGCGTTCCCCTCTGTCGAAAATAGGCGGCCAATGGTCAACCACATGTCAACCACATGTATGGACTGACGTTTATCTGACATGGCTATGTTTATGTTACATATACATTTGATGTGCCCCTCCCCCGCAAAAAACGGCAGACTATTTTGTACCGAAAATTATAGACATGGCGTTTCCGTTAGTTATATCCTCTAAGGGGCATATGCGTTAAAGTAACAATGAATAAATTATTACTCCCTATAAGCAAACTCGCAAAAAAGCACAAACGGTCGGTATCATAATCGCGAAATTCTGGCAACATACCAACACATTGCACATAATCTGCATAAGGGTTACCATGTCTACTGATAAACTGACGGACAGTTTCCAAAATTGCAAAATTTCCACATTGAAAATTTTTGTAAGCTTCTATTATTGTATGGGGATCGAAATTTTCCGTTACCGAATGAAAGTTATAGCCACATTTGAAATTCGGGACATGTAATAAAGAGCATTCCACGAATTGTCTACCGTTATAAGTATAACGTACAAATGCGAATTATCTGAGGATTTGTCTGTATGGGAATTTCTTTTTCTTCCAGAAGTGATAAAATAAAAGGCTCAGAAAATCTATCATCGTATTAAAGTTTTAAATTTTAATCTTTTAATAATCAATGAATTTTATTATTACCTATCAATTAATGCCAAGTTATTTTATCAGTTATCATATGCTAAGTTTAATTTGATTGTAATGTCTAGTCATGAATCTTTAATGTTATACCTATACCTAATTTTTATATTTTTAATTTTATCTTAAATGTATACTATCAATCAATCAATTTATTTATTCACAGACTACAATGGTCCACACATAATATTACACAACAATACAATTATATTAACATAAGATTAAAATATACATTACATTAAAAATTAAATTAGTTATAAATTAAATAAAAATACATTAAATTAATCCGCTAGTCACTTACCTACCGGCACGGCACGGCCCCCGTACGTGCACACTTATACAGTGATTGATGTAGGGGCAGTCCAGCCGGTCCGCGATCATGGCTAGGACGCTGTTGCGGCTGGCGCGCACTCTGCTGAGCATCGCCGCGCACCGCTTGCGCAGAGTGGCGCAGAAGCAATCGGTGCGCGCTTCTGCGAACATGCTCGACGCACTACAGTGGCGCGGCAGCCGCAACATCACCCTGAACGCGTTATTATATTGGACGCGTAGGGAGTTAAACGACCTTTGAGTGAAATGAGCCCACAGATTGCTAGTGTAGAAAGAAGTACAGTACGCCTTAAAAAGGGTTATTTTCACTATGGATCGATGTTGTCTGGAATAAATGATTTATTATTATATTTATTATCTTTATTCAATTAGGGTCTTAGGTTAGGGTTTTACAATGTGAGTATAAAAGTAAAATATAAAAACACTTACAAAACATAACAAAAATATATAAACACATTATAAAAAACCTAACCTAGGGTGCCGCCGGCAGCGGGGCAGGGTCCAAGCTGCCGGTGGTCAGGGCCGCAGAGTGAGGAATCGACGTACTATACGCGCCGTGTCCAAAATTACCGCCTTCTGCATCTGACCCTTGATCCAACCACCCAGCGAGAGTCTCTCTAGGTGTTGGTCGAGACTCTTCGCTATGAGACCGTTCGCTGACACATTTATTATTATTATTAAAGTGCTTTTGTTTTCAGTGTTTTGCAATTCGATGCGCATTATACGAAATACAATATGTTTTTACAGGAATCCGTAGAATACCCCATAATAATGTTGTATTTGCTCGAAATCAACAATATCTTTACATCTTGAATTCTTGACGGTACAGGGGCCGATTTTTGAATTTCTACCGCTCGATTTCGTGTATTTCGTTAAATAATATCTCCACTACTATAGGCATTTAAATTCTACTAATAGAATTGAAATCGAGTGGTTAATTCCACTAGATTCCAAATTTCGATCGCTCGTATTTCAAAAATTAGCATTTCGCCGTTTTCCACCGATTTACGAGTGACGAAATCGAGCGGTCGAAATTCAAAAATCGGCCCCCAGGTTCTTTGTATGCCCATTTTAGAATAACTATGCAATAATAAAGAAAATTAATTAACATAGTTTTTTGTAACTTCATATTTTTTATCAAACAGTTACGTCTGCTGTTTGCTAACGATACTATGCTGTTACGAGTAAGATAGAACATTCTTACGGTAGATGCCGCTAGGTGCCTCCCTAAAGCGTGTTTTCTTTAATAATAAAAAATAGAGTCTATATTGCATTGAGATTTTTATCTGAAATTATCGCTCTTTTTAATGACCTAAACTCAGGACAATGTTTCCCGAATTGGATTCCCTACGCATGGTCAATTTCGGTAGGTAATCGAATATTGGGATGTCCCGAAAACTTTGTGACGTCTGGTCACCCCAATCTGTATGCACATTATGTGCAGACGGCAGCTGGTGCAATTTGCACATATGCTAATGCGCTTGCCCAATTTTATCCGACGGCTTATCTCGTGTTAAGTTACTTCGTTTGCAGTTTAAATGTTAAGAAGGCGTTTGCTTCTACATACATGTAACTGCATAATATGTTACACCGCAAAAATAACTGACACGATCTTATTTGTAGAGCTTTTTAAAATACCGGAGACATGGGTGTTCGCGAGGTATACAGATCAGAGCCAGCATTATAGTTCGTTTTTTAGCATTAGTGAAAGACTACGCGATCTTGACGTGTCTTTTAAATGAAAACTGCTTTTTAAAAATCAATAAGTATTACTTATGAAAGCAAAAGAATGTAAATGATTCATAATTGTTACATATTTGCCGTGACTTATTGTTTAAAAGTGTTTTTCAATAAAAAGACACGTCAAGATTGTTTACCTTTTTTCTAATGCTAAAAAAACGAACTATAGTAGAGGGAACCATAAGTTTCATCAAGTTGTTTGCACGGAACTTCGCGTGACAATAAGACAACCGTGTTTTTCAAGATCATATTTGTAATTAGAGCGTGGGAATTTTCTCGTTTCTCTACCAATTGGAGACCAATTTAAACAATTGGAGGTTGACTTATGACTCGGCTTAAGATCATTTTATCTGACATATATTTTAAAAATACGAGTAGTTTTGTAACCGACGTACTTTGTGTAGAATATTAGCCGCCATTTGAAATATCTCACTTCCATGCTCTAAGAAACTGGGTAATTAACCGGCAAATTCGGAATCCGCAGGGCCAAATAAGGTTAAAAAACCCGGTTGCCAAAAAGTAATATGGTTCGCCAGTCAAATCAAGATGGAGAGGAGAGCTTGTTTGATTTTTTTTGACTGGACTAAATGTAGGTATTATTTAGAAAACGTCGGGTAGGTTATATAGCGCGCGAGATTCTGTCGCTGCGCTCTCGTGCTAAGCCTACTGACGTCAGCAGGCATTCAGTCAGTGGAATCTGTCTGGCAGAGATGTGGGGCGGACACATTTGTCAGTGTATTGGAGAAATTGGGCACAGATGTATCGGCAGGAGAGCTGTCCGCACGCAGACACATTTGTGCCCAATTCCCGTCACATCCGCCAGACATATTTCACTAACACATCTGTACAGAAATTCGGAAAAAATATATTTAAATCCCTCTCCTCTTTATCCTCTTGGGGTTCAATGTCCTAATACTAGTACAAATTACCTCCAATAAAATTTCAAAAATTAATAAATGGAACAGAGTTGCTTTTGCGTTGTTTCGTTTGATTTTAAAACAAAAGTCTTTCCGTGACCACAGCTGGTGCAACTCAGCTGAAACGTCGGAATTAAAGGTAAAAACAATGAAATCATATCGCGGTAGACCCGTTTGTGTAATTAAATAAATCAAAATCAACTCTATTTTTAAGGCCATTAATTCATATTTGCTTATCAATTTTCTTGTATGGTGGGCCGCTAGAGAGTCCAACACAGTCCACAGTTCACATGGCTCTCCACACCGCCAAAGACAGAAACAGATGGAGAAAGATCCTAAGAGAGAAAGTGATCAAAAAGGGAGGTCACGACCCTCAATATTGAGGAATACGACGCAAGGAGGAGGAGAGCGTCCAAATGGTTACAAGACGAATACCCGACTCTCAGGATACCTATTCTAAACACTCACGTATTCCAAAGTACACTCGCCTAAATAAGTTTACCACCCATCATTACGTTCCATCGCCCACACTGTTAACTGTACATCGGTGGACCTTATGCCTTTTGCAATAAGGTCCATCGATGCACCTACAGTTAGGAGTGTTACTGTTTGTTCCTTGGCGGGTTCATTGCGTATTCACCGCACCAGTTCGTTGTAAACGTCTTCGCCAATTGTTTTATTTCACAACAATACGTTTTATGACGTTGGCTTTTAACTTTTAGGGAGACTGCGAAATATCGTGTTTTTTTACTGGCTTTAAAACATAGTCCTGTGGTTTAAATCCCCTAAGTTTGCAACATCTGTGCCTGATGTCAGCAGTTGACCACAACACCCTGCAAACAGTATAACGACTAAGAAGAAGAAGTTTAACGAAAATTATATGAACCACAAAAATCACTAATATTATAAATGCGAAAGTAACACTGCCTGTATGTCTGTTAGAGACGGATGTGGGTGTGTTTGTTAAGAATCAATAGAATCACTTCATTTACACATCTCTAGTGGACAATATTCTACTTGTAATGAAAAAATCATTTATTTACATACAATATATATACAGTGGTACTACTAAACGAAATTAATAACTAGCTTAAATCTAAAATAGGCCCTTGAGGCATTGTACCAAGGATGCTGGCGGCATTTCCTCGCTGTATCGCAATGCTGATACGTTGTGCGAGGTAGCCGCCAGCTCTTCGGTCACCAGTTACGTCAACCAGACGCTTCGCGATTTCTGCGAACAACTTATGCGCGCTGGGACCCCATGGACCTAGAGTTTCAACACCAAATGGTACAAAATGGTACTCTCTACCGAGGCTCTTATATTTGTTACGTTTTAGAATTTCGGCGCTTTCCGCCGCTCCGCCCGCTTTTACAGTAGTCCGTTGGAGGTGGGACGGTGCCAGTGTGTCTACGCAGGTAGCATCCCACACCAACATCCGTCCCAAGCTCCAAGGAACTAAGGACACTCCATCGGGCCTCTTGCCATCATCTCTGATAATGCCAGTCGGCTCAAGAAGAGCAGGCACATTGATGGTGGCAAGAGACCGACGGACTATGTCATTAAGCGACGCATGTCTCGAAAAACGGCCTGCACTTTTTTGACAAGATAATCCGTGGTGTCCCAGTCGGTCCACGTCCGTGCCACAAGAGCATATGTGTGGCGTACACACCGAAACCCCGAGTCGCAAACCAGTCGCCAGTCTAAGGGAGGCCGGATCCAAGAAAGTACCAGTATTGGGCGAAGGATGGGCATGTAGCCAGTAACCGGCTTCCCGGGCTCCGACCGCCAAAAGCCTCGCGCGGTCTGGACCTGTACAGTTGTTTAGGAGAGTATTGTAAGTTAAATCACAGTAAACTTGTAATTCGTTTTTAATAAACACATTCCTCCGCTACGCATCCTCGCACATCTCTGGTGGTAACGTAGCCTCAGAAATCGCTAATCAAAGAGCATATATTACGAGTATTATGCATTTGGTTGTTATGAAAATAACGGCTGTAGCCGTATAAAGTCACAATTTTCGTTTTAAAAGGCATATTGTCATTAAACATTCCGTTTGAAATTAACTTCCAAAATGCCGTTAAAAGCTCAGAATTTGGCATTTCACTTAAAATTTAAATATTCGATACATATTTAACGAACGTTAACACTGTTGCATTACGCAATATGGCTGAAGTGCTAAAATTCACATACTAATACTAATTGATCCTAAAATGGAGTACCTAATACACATCTCAGTCAAACCCTGTATTAATTATAATTGTTAAAAAAAAACAATCAGTTAAAGTTGGTGAAAGAAAAATACCACCTAGTTTTACTAGGTGACATTTTAAATTTTGTCGGTGTATGGTAAGTTGCCTGACCGGATTTTTACTCATCTTTTTGCAGTTGTTACGAGAATATTTTTTCCCCTCACTAGCTCGGAAAGCCGTCTTTTATCCTTTAAAACAAGCGATAATATGATATGACTTATAAATATAGCAAATACGTCCACCGTACTTTCATAGTACGTAATGCGTGATGAAAATTTTGTACAATCGGTATAATTACCAAAAAATTGAAAAAGGCAACAAAAAAAATGTTGACTTTGTTTAGCCCGCTATTATTACTCAATCCTCTGATATTGTCAACTGCAACCATTGACTTTCTCCTGATTATGTTCACAGATAACATTATATTTTTATAGCGATAAGCAGCGCCGCGACTAAATTATCACTACGGCATCCCGTATCAGGTACTCGATGGGATGTTTGGAGAGTTTGAATATGAATCTGTGGTGAAGAGTCAACGTAATTTTGAACATAAGCAAAATGTTTAACCCGACAACTGGGCCAATCAAAGTAGATTCATAAAATACGTTTTTAGGGTTCCGTACCCAAAGGGTAAAACGGGACCCTATTACTAAGACTCAGCTGTCCGTCCATCCGTCCGTCCGTCCGTCTGTCACCAGGCTGTATCTCGTGATCTGTGATAGCTGAAATTTTCACAGATGATGTATTTCTGTTGCCGCTATAACAACAAATACTAAAAACAGAATAAAATAAAGATTTAAGTGGGGCTCCCATACAACAAACGTGGTTTTTGACCGAAGTTAAGCAACGTCGGGCGGGGTCAGTACTTGGATGGGTGACCGTTTTTATAGATAATGGTACGGAACCCTTCGTGTGTGTGCGAGTCCGACTCGCACTTGGCCGGTTTTTATTCATTTTGAGATCCAACAGCTATGACATTAACATAGAAATTATAGTAGATACAGGAAGTCAATTATAGGAACTCACAGGTATTGACATAATACTGCAGGAATTAATTCCCAGCAAGCTGGAAATAGTTTTAATACCTTCATTTGGCCCTAAATACGAGTACGTGTAAGAGTTTGCGCAATCCCAGTCTGCATAAATTTTTGCTTTTTTTCAGTTTTTTGCTTGTAGATCGAAAACGGAAAATTAGTTACACAGGCGAAGTCGGGAGCAGAATCTATTATATTTATAACGCGAGATAAGCCGGGTGTCTGTGCTAGCTTATCGGGTCTGGTTACCGTATCCTGTGTCAGGTGCGCTGCGGGATAGGGTTACGTTGGCATACACATGTTTTAGACGCGGCAGATAAAATAAAACCACCCAACTATAGTTTAGTACTACAACTGCCCACAAGTTCAATACGAAATTAAGTATAAATACATTTGTTGCCAAATCGGCGAGACAAAAGCCCACCGCCACCGCTGGCCTGGCCACGTATTAAGAATGGATGAGGATCGCGGCGATCTGGGACGCTCGATAGGGCGAAGGCCGATCGGACGTCCCAGGCGGTCTAGCATGAGTTGCGTTCTCGCGTGCGAGTCCATACTTGAAGTGCTAGATGTATGGAGTCGTGTGCGAGAATGCAACTCATGCTAGCAGGTCAGGTATCCCTAGGGCGATGAGGTAGAAGCGGACTTGCGCGATCTTCACGCCGAGAACTGGCGGGAGATTGCACAGGATAGAGACAACTGGCGTTTACTTGTGTCGAAGGCCAAGACTCATTTTGGGTCACTGCGCCACTAACCTAACATATGTTGCCATAGAACTATTTCATTCAAAAGTCACCTCTGAATGAAGATGTTCCAGGTAATTTTGGACCAGAATTGGAGCTTTTGAACGGTATCTAATAGATTTATTTTCAATCGTGAATTCTAGCTGTACCTACCGTCTTCACTGCTGCAGATCGTTTTAACAAACTTGTTTAAGGGGTACTCATAAGAAGGCATGTTTCGCCCACATCAAATATGTCCAAATAGACCAGTGCTTTCAGCCATTGAGTATAAGGCTCTGTTAGAATATTTATTGCGTGATAGACTTGTTTAAGGGTCTAGTCAAAGTAGATTTGATCTGGTCTGGTTAGCCTATAGTATCGCCTTGAAAAATCTGGTTTCAAAGGATGGTGTATATGTGTATATTCGTTACAAAACACTATAAAATTCAAAATCATCTCTTCATTTTACCGATTTGTTCTCGAAGTTTTATATAAAATAGCAATTTTTTCCCAATTTCAAGATTGACACTATTCTGAACAGTCTCTTTATTTCCCTGCAGAGCAGAAGGACCTGAAGGACATCTTTCAAATCAATGTTGACGTTATTTAGTTCGCTCTGCTCTAGTTTATAGATAGGCTATGTAAAGTCTTGTCTTTACCCTTGGGTTGATAAAACACCATGTACCTATTTCCTTGCTAAAGACTAAAAAGCTTAGCCAGTCTAGATTTTCTTAGCCCTGCGCGCGCGCGCCGCGCGGCTTGCGCAGAAGCATACGCGATTTAGGCGCGCGACCACATTCCTGCCATTGTGTAAGTCTTTCACATATTAATTGAGTGCGTCATATTGTATAGGGTGCGTTATACTTTATAGTGATGTTGGTAAACATGTTTGTATTGGTGTTTGAGATATGTAAAGTAAATCGTGTCCTTAGTACAGTCAGTACCAGCAGTAGCGGATGAAACAACGCACCAAAAGTAAATATCTGCCACCCTGGAACACTTTTCCAAATAGAGTATTATCTCTATAGTTTACATTCAAAAGTATTCCACCTTATATAATTGTTTAATATAATATACATATATAGATTATAGACTTATGTCCATATTTTTGTAAAGCTATAAGACAAACAAACGTTTGATGCTGTACTGAACGCATTTCACACATTTAGTTTAGAGTACCTTTGTATATAGGAATTCAACCTATCTTGACAGTGCAGTCTAGCGACCCGCCCCTGCTTGGTGCGTGTAGAACCTTAACACTTAAACCTTCCTCAATAATCACTCTATTGATAGGAAAAAACCGCATGAAAATCCGTTTCGAGTTTATCGCGAACATACATACATACAAACAGACAGACGCGGCGGGGGACTTTATTTAAAAAGTTGTAGTGATTAATCCATAGAGATTTTTCTTTGGATTACTGCAATGCAACATCACTAACGGCAATTTTATTGGCGTCGTTTCAAAAAAAAACCTACTTTTGTTTCAAAACGTATCAAGTTTTCTTTTTAACCTAATTTTACATTTTTTTTTGTTCCGATAGCTGCTGCCTCTCGCTTAGTGTTGTAAAATACTCGAGCCTTTTTATCTGTAATAAATAATATCTGTATGTTAGGAAAACTCGAGACTCGAGTTTTTGTGGGTTTATTGAGAAGCTTATAAAACTGAACTTCAAGTAATTAAAAAAAATTACATAAAATGAACAATAATACGTAATTCCGGCCTAGCGTGAGTCGTTAGTTAAACTTTATAAACAAAAAGCTTGTCACGCGACATCGCTTAAGTGACATGATGATGATGATGATAAAATCTATCCTATGTCCTGGCTCGGGCTTTAAACTATCTCCAAATTTCAACTAAATCAGATCAGCGGTTTAAGCGTGAAGAGTAACAGACAGACAGACAGACAGACCGTGTTACTTCCGCATGTATAATATTAGAAGGGATGTTTGATGGTACGGAAACCTCGGAGCGCAAGCTGATCCACAATTTATTTTTTACAAACCTTGTTGTAACTTGTAAGAAGCGTGAGTCCTAACATTTATTAGTACTAAAGGGGCCCACAGATTACCAGTTTACCGGACGACATCAGCCTCTCAGTTGTTCGGAACTGTCACTTTTTTGCGATCAACAGGCTGATATCGTCCGGTGAACTAACTGGTAATCTGTGGGCCCCTTTATACTAGTAGCAGGCGTGGTTCACTCCGCGATTTCGTCGCTTTGCTACAGTTAGTTAAAAGTACATCCGTTCGGCCCCAATTTTGGGGTTTGCCGCGCGTGGCCCTGTCTCCACCTAGCGGCCATATCTGTGCTGATTGTAACAGACGCGTTTTGTTAGAGAGCGAGTTCAGTGAGTCTTCTGTACCTAGTACTATTATTTATTATGTGCTAGTAGTTGTTGAGATTCACTTGTGTCTATTTTATAGGGCCCAACAATTTTTCGCTCGTGTTTTGAAACATGGAATCAAATTAAAACTCGAGAACTCGAGTATTTTCGGTACAACACAACTCTTGCCTCGAACGTGTGCTACTAAAAAATTCAGATCGCGTTCCCTAGAAATTCATGTTTTTAGGTGTTTTATTCTTTTCATAACGGCCTGAAATCCCCCTTTATACAATTAAGGCTTGTTCGTTAATTAACTAGATTTGCGCCTGTGTTAGTTTGGCCTTCATTTTATGTACGTGATTAAACTGATTAACTACTTATAGCTAATTTGATAACAATTTCAATCGTTCACAAAATAAAAACAATGTGAGCATTTTTCCGTTGATTTATGAAAATACGTTTCGTAACTCAAAGGAAGATTTTTAGGACATATGGTGAAATTGCGCTTAAGTAAATATATTGCACAAAATAGAGAACTTTTATCTATCCACCAATATAACAAAAAAATAACAAAAAAAAATTACAAATAAATAAAATTGGTAGACTTAAACCTCGCTAACTATGCACCAAAGCTTAAAGCCTATACGATGCGACTGGCGTAATCTTTAAGATTAAAAGTCCCTAAACAAATAAATGATTAAAAAAAAAGCTTAGTGCTTGACGTAGCGCTTGACATGAAAACTTAGCGTGGTCCGATTCTACATAGCGAAACGCGAAACGGATTCAAAGAAAAAAAAAACGAAACGTTATAAAAATGTGTACCTAATTAGTAATATAGGACCTACGGACTACGAAACCTCACATATGGCCCGATTCGAACTTTAAGATACGTCAATTAATAGATTAATGTATATATAGTTGGTCAAGCAAATCTTGTCAGTAGAAAAAGGCGACAAAATTCAAATTTTCTATGAGACGATAACCCTTCGCGCCTACATTTTTTTGCCGCCTTTTTCTACTGACAAGATTTGCATGACCAGCTATATGTCAGTGTCAAATGTAACGTTTCTTCAGACAAAACGTCACTTTTCACACTAACACATCTAATCCATATCGTTCCTAGATCCATTAATTGATGTATCTAATCTATCTGTAATCGGACAGATAGGCTTTAAAATTAAATTTTACCATTTTATTTTTAGTTAGCCCCACCTATGCAATTCAAACGTCTTTGATTTCGTCCGTGCGATATAAGATACCCTATTTAGCCGCCATTTGCAAATACTATTGTCTGCCAAATCTGACAGCTGTTACAACAGGATATATTATAGCGTTGTCTCATTAAAAAGTCATGACATATGATTTGTGATTACATATCGAGAGTGTAACGGTCGCCTTTCTTTGAAATTGTTCTGGATTTGGATAGGGCGCCTAAAATGTGGTTGCGATCGTTTTATTCATGCGTAATATGTTACATAAAATGCATAATCTTTTATAATATACAGCCTAAAGGCCTGTGCACACCGGCTGCGCGTGCGTGACGTGCACGTGCGTGTGTGGCGTTGTAGTATACAGATCCTTATGAGAGACGGCACACCGCTTGCGTGACGTGTGCGGCCCCAACATTTTAGCGCCCACGCACGAGCACGTCACGCACACGCAAGCCGGTGTGCACAGGCCTTAAGACGTAACTTAAACGGAAACATTAAGTGCAGTCAGCAGCAGAAGTTGCTAAGCGGGCCAGGTGTTCAAAATGATCTTGACGCGACTTTATTGTTAAGAGAATAAGAGCGGGTTCAGGTAATTTTGAACACCTTAACCAGACACTTTTTATTTAATAGGGTATTTGACTACTAGTCAAATCAGTTTCTTTTTTGGAACTGTCAATACGATTTTGCTACTATGAAATTTATATGAAACACTAGCATGTGACGTGACAATCAAATTACCTACTCTTTATAGTTTCGTACGGGTTTTAAAATATAAATTTTGTCTAAAAATAACTGCTGTCTACGTTTATCTGTTAATCTTCTGGTGCTTTATTTCATGCATGGTGTAAAATAAATAAAATAATTTATTTTAAATACAGTCAAATACCCTCCAAATACCCACATGACCTCTATTTCTGTAATTTCTACTATAAATAGTAGTGTGACTAGGGATTGCAAACCGGATTGATTTTCAATCCGGCCGGATCCGGTCGGATTATGGTCAAAATCCGGCCGGATCTGGTCGGATTATCGTCGAATTCAGGCCGGATCCGGCCGGACCGGATCCGGGCTGGTATAGGGATAAGTATACCGTTAATCACATGACATACTTTTCTAGTTTTTTGCGTAATATTACAAGAAATAAAGGTTTTTTTAAATGTAGGTACTCCTAAGTTAATGATTTGAAGTTAATAAATAACCTTTTAACAATAAAATCAAATTTATTAGTACCTAGGTAAAAAAAAAAACGAATTCGAAAAAAACGCTGACATCCATTCTAGTAACAAAAGAAGTTATTTAAATTTTATTTATACTTCTATCCAATATTAATTTACATTAAATGTGCTCAAATACTATCTTGCTATCATTTTGTTGTTGTCATTGATAACAAATTGTATGATCCTTTAATTTTCCTTCTATTACAATATTTATGTAATCGTCATATCGTGCCACCAACATGAAAGAAGAGGAAATCCCCTTTTGTTCTCAATCATCGTCATAATAAATATCTTTTTATCTTACTAAATTTTATCTTTTCATTCGTTCTTCGTTCTGTTGAACTTCATACCTTCCATCCGTCGCCTTTACCTCAGCTAAAACGAACAGAGCGTGCTGTGTGTAGGCGTCTTTTTTAATTTCCCGGATCCGGTCCGGATCGGGTAGCTCCTAAATAGTGCCGGATCCGGCCGGATTACCGGATCCGCCGGACCGGATTGCAATCCCTAAGTGTGACTATTTGAAAATCACAAATCTAAATATTTAAATATGTAATTAGATTTTTTCCCAAAGTTGTTCTAATAAAACTATTGTCCACAGCCATATACAATTACAACGGGCCATCCCCCCACCTCCCCCTGGAAGTCGGCGAGCTGGTCCATTGCGAGAGAGAGACAGAGCACTGGTACTGGGGACGCAGTCTACGGAGAGACGGTGTGGGCGCTTTCCCGAAGAACTATGTGCAGTTGAGAGATTGTCAAGTAGAGAGGTAAGTCTCTTTCTATCCTAATAGGTCAAGAGCGAGAGAGATATGTATAGATATATTAGACAGAGGCAGGAGCTCGTCGAACGGTGAACTGGTCCATTGCGAGAGAGAGACAGAGCACTGGTATTGGGGTCGAAGTCTACGGAGAGACGGTGTGGGCGCTTTCCCGAAGAACTACATATGTGCAGTTGAGGGATTGCCAAGTAGAGAGGTAAGTCTCTTTCTATCCTAATAGGTCAAGAGCGAGAGAGATATGTATAGATAGAGGCAGGAGCTCGTCGAACGGTGAGCTGGTCTACTGCGAAAGAGAGACAGAGCACTGGTATTGGGGTCGAAGTCTACGGAGAGACGGTGTGGGCGCTTTCCCGAAGAACTACATATGTGCAGTTGAGGGATTGCCAAGTAGAGAGGTAAGTCTCTTTCTATCCTAATAGGTCAAGAGCGAGAGAGATATGTATAGATAGAGGCAGGAGCTCGTCGAACGGTGAGCTGGTCTACTGCGAAAGAGAGACAGAGCACTGGTATTGGGGTCGAAGTCTACGGAGAGACGGTGTGGGCGCTTTCCCGAAGAACTACATATGTGCAGTTGAGGGATTGCCAAGTAGAGAGGTAAGTCTCTTTCTATCCTAATAGGTCAAGAGCGAGAGAGATATGTATAGATAGAGGCAGGAGCTCGTCGAACGGTGAGCTGGTCTACTGCGAAAGAGAGACAGAGCACTGGTATTGGGGTCGAAGTCTACGGAGAGACGGTGTGGGCGCTTTCCCGAAGAACTATGTGCAGTTGAGGGATTGTCAAGTAGAGAGGTAAGTCTCTTTCTATCCTAACAGGTCAAGAGCGAGACAGATAGTATAGATATATTAGACAGAGACAGGAGAGAATAAGACGGAGCTCTTAAATTTAATTGAAGCTAATATTATGACCGCGGACCGTAGGGTAGTAACCCCCTTATTCATAAACGTTTACTAAAGTTGACAAGCCCATAATAATCGTTTGTCCCTTTCCGACGCATTGGTATGATAGAAAGGGACAAACGATTATTATCGGCTTGTCAACTTTAGTAAACGTTTATGAATAAGGCCCACTTGCACCATTCCATTAATCCGGGGTTAACCGGTTAAACTTGGTGTTCCCATTTTTACCAGTACAATTTGACACTATGTTAACGGTTTAACCGCGTAACCCCGGGTTAGTGGTATGGTGCAAGTGGGCCTAAGGGGGTTAATATGTACAAACATATTGACTACGGATACATGCGAATATGAAAGCTCCGTATGAATCATTCGGCACGCGCTATCAAAGGTCGTTCAACTTTAATCTCTTTACATTATAAAATCATACGCGCTGGCAATTATTAGCCTTATTTATTTATTACGATATAGAATATTGTTTTTTTTTTTTTATTTTTCAATACCCTCCTTTTATACATATTTTCTTAAAATTAATACCGTTAATGTTCAACGGGTTAAATTGGTCACCGTTTTTAACAAAATGTAAGTACTAAATACTATATATTAAGAAAATAACGAGTTCAATGATTATAACGTCGTTTTACTATAAATTAGGTAATTTATATACCAATTCCAGGGTATTGATGGCTACCCTTAGCAAAAAATCAAATTTTGTCCATTGATCCCATGTGAAAGGTTAAGAACCAATGCGTTATATAGTTCTTTATTTTAGCATTAGAAAAAAGGAAAACAATTTGGACGTGTCTTTTTATTGAAAAACACTTATGAAATAATAAGTCACGGCAAATATGTGACAAATTATGAATCATATACAATTATGTACATTCTTTTGCTTTCATAAGTAATAGTACCTAACTGGTTTTTAGGGTTCCGTACCCAAAAGGTAAAACGGGACCCTATTACTAAGACTTCGCTGTCCGTCCGTCCGTCCGTCCGTCTGTCTGTCACCAGGCTGTAACTCACGAACCGTGATAGCTAGACAGTTGAAATTTTCACAGATGATGTATTTCTGTTGCCGCTATAACGACAAATACTAAAAACAGAATAAAATAAAGATTTAAGTGGGGCTCCCATACAACAAACGTGATTTTTGACCGAAGTTAAGCAACGTCGGGCGGGGTCAGTACTTGGATGGGTGACCGTTTTTATAGATAATGGTACGGAACCCTTCGTTTGCGAGTCCGACTCGCACTTGGCCGGTTTTAAAATTAAAACATTATCTTTGTACAACGGCGAGAACCTCGAAATTGATCTGACTAGACGAAAACATATCCATCGGGGCTCGTAATTATCGTCTAACACTATAAATAGTCGGCCCAGTGCCCTCCTCTATCGGCAATTGAAAGTGACAAATTTTAGGTCGGGACTTAGCCCCGACGATGTTCGGGTTAACAGTTTAATTGATTTTGATAACACGATTTCACTGCATAACAGCCGTATTGAATTGTTTACCGTATTCTCGCGTGATAAGGTACAAATTCAAACTAGTTTTCTAATTTGTGATAGGTCAGAATTTAAAGATAATGTCAATTGCTTGAGACAATCTGTAAATGTATTGCAAATATTTCAGTATGGATCCAATAACCATATAGGATTTGACCTAAAAAAAACATGATTTAACCGAAACCTTTTATATAAAAAAAATCCATTTATTATCGTTGAACATACAATAGATGGGAGTCAAATCGGTAGCTAAGAGCTACTTTATCATAGGCCTCCGTGTGGTCCATATTAGGGGTATTCCATAAGAATTTTGCTCCCGAAATGCCATTTATAAGTCATATCTAATACCTGTAAACGACCAATTCTTGTTTATTTATATATATATTTCGGGGATCTTCGGAAACGACTCTAACGATTTCAATGAAATTTCGGTTTTCGGGGGCGATAAATCGATCTAGCTAGGTGTTATCTTTGGGAAAATGTGCATTTCTGAGTTATTCTATATTTTCCGAGCAAAGCTCGGTCTACCAGATATTGTGTAATTAACTTACCTATGTACAAGTTTTCTAGTAACAATTTTCGTTACAGAGTCGGCGATACAGTTGTAGCCTCCGCAGGAGGTTCGGGCGTGGTTCACGATATAGCCCTCACATTGAGAGACTGGCTACTGCATTGGAAGAAACTTTACACGGTAAGTACGACCTGTGGAAAGCTCTTAAACTTCCCTTATAAAATATACCTACTTACTAACGTCACTAAGGGTGGTATTCCATCTGTCCAATTTCTTTGTCCAATGTCATAGCACTCATAGCGTCTCACTCTCTCATTAAGAAAAATATGAGACAAAATACACATTGGATATAGAAATTGGACAAGTGGAATAGGTACCAACTTTAGGCATAATTTCGGTTTCTGATATATGATGGATGACATTAACGTCATGGATAAAAATATACACCTCAGTTTAATAATTGCTAATCGCAACCAAGAAAAATAATTATTGCAAAATTTAGTACGTAATGAAACAAACAGACTGCTGGCAGGGCCGTCTTAAACTATGCTGGGGCCCTTGGGCACATAAGAATTTGGGCCCCTTTTGGAAAGTAAAGAAAGCGAATTAAACTGACATTTTTCTACTATGATCTTCTATTTATTATGGGTAATCAAATATACTGTTACTGTCTGTCCTTCGGGGCCCCTTGAGGATGGGGGCCCTAGGCACGGGCCCCGTGTGCCCTTATGGTAAAGACGGTACTGACTGCTGGTAGTGCTGATTAAGCTAGATAGAATAAGATCTGGGACGCTTGTAAAATCAGACACCAATGTATCTGTGCTCTTATTAAATGGACAAACCCTGCAGATGCCGCTATTGCGCTTTTGAGAGCAGCATAATGACGATAACTTGTAATTCTTATGAGAATAAAGAATCTTTAACCGTATAACTGTGTGTTATAGTTGTTGTTAATAAATAATATCCATCTATCATAATATCTATTCTGTTTTCGGTGAAGGAAAACATCGTGAGGAAACCGGACTAATCCCAATAAGGCCTAGTTTTCCAGCTGGGTTGGAAGGTCAGACGGCAGTCGCTTTCGTAAAATCTAGCCCCTACGCCAATTCTTAGGATTAGTTGTCAAGCGGACCCCATGAGCCGTGGTGAAATGCCGGGATAACGCGAGGAAGATGATGAAATAATATACATCTATTTTATTACAGACTTGCGATGAACGCTTCAAGTTCATGGAAGTAAGCATGCGCGCGCTGCTGGAGCTGCGAGCGCAGGCCGCGTCCGGCGCCCTGCCGCTCGACCAGCTGCGGCGGGTCGCGAGGACCGCCATCTTCACTATAGATAAGGGAAACAGGTAAAACAATTAAAGGGCAGAATCACTCAAAAGGATTTAGAAATGATATGATTAGCATGAAGAAGCTCGTCGACATAGCTTAGCGACTTAGACGACCGGTCTGGCCTAGTGGGTAGTGGCCCTGCCTGTGAAGCCGATGGTTCCGGGTTCGAATCCCGGTAAGGGCATTTATTTGTGTGATGAACACACATATTTCGAGGGGTGAGCGGTCAAACCCGATAAGCCGAGATATTTTTTAATTCAAATTAAACTCCACGCACGTCACATCTAATTCTAATTTATATGAAAAATATCTCGACTTATCAGGTTTGACCGCTCACTCATCGATTTGTTCCTGAATCATGGGTGATTTTCTATGTATATGTATAAGTATGTACATATACCGTCGCCTAGCACCCATAGTACAAGTTTTGCTTAGTTTGGGGCTAGGTTGATTTGTGTAAGATATCCCCTAATTGACCGAAGCGAAGCGAAGGTCTACGTTTTGACTCGGGCATTTTGCTTTCGTATGTCCGGATGTTCTCCTCTACAGGTCGCAATTCTTAACCGATTCTCGTGAAATTTTGTGACCGAATTTTATGACTAAATAAAATTTTTTTGTCAATCCGGTTTTTTAAATTTTTTAAAAATGGCGGAGTCGTGATACCTGGCGCCTAAACAAATAGTCGTATCGATATCATAAGACTTTTTTCTTTTTGAGACATGTTTACAGAGTTAATAGCAAAAAATGCAGAAAAAAATTATCGCTGGTTTAGGCGGTATTTAGATATTTAATTTTAACTAATTTTAATTTTAGAAGGAGTAGCTAAATTTCGTCAACCCATCTAAGAACTATTTGGCTCAGTTTGTAAACGTTCGCTTTTTCTGTTTGCACAGAGGGTCTGGGTTCGATCCCCAGTAATTGTATGCTGGGATATTATAACTTTTTGTATTTTTTTACACATAAATTTCGTATTGTTTTTCTTTAATTTACTATACACCGTGTTTTTATTGAATTCCGTTAACTTCGGGGTATAGTTAAGTACGTTTATAAGAACTAAATGGCATAGTTAATTTTCAAAAAAAAAAATTTTTTTTGTTTTCTTTTTTGTTTTTTTTTTGTTTAAAAAGTAATTAAATGTAGCATATAGCGTTGTTGTAACACGGGCATTACATTTAACTCAACCAAACAATTGAAATCTGTGACATATCAATGTCATTTCGTACATCAATCGACCGAGATTGTACTTAAGTTTAGTAGCAAATGTATGAACTCATTTTAAACACTAATCAATATGTAAGCCGGCCCTAAGGCAAGTGTACACGCTTGTAGAGGCCTTATAGTAAAAAAATAAATTATGGATTATCTCCGAAATGGACTTAATTAGAACATCGGTGTCTTTGAGAAAGTTACTTGATTTAAGCTCAGGAATGCACCCTTGAAATTAACGGAAATCAAAAAAAACACGGTGTATTTAAAGCTCTTAGCACCATGTTATTTCAAGCTCTGCTCGCGAGGTCTACAGCTCACAGAGCCACTAGTATTTAATAATAACCCGGGGTTAACCCGTTAAACCGTTAAACCCAGTGTCAAATTGTACTGGTAACCATGGTATCTCCAGGTTTAACCAGTTAACCCGGGTTAGGATGGTGCAAGTGATCCTTTGAGAGCTAACCGGTTTTAATGGCAATGAGTTGCCTACGTGTATCGTACAACGTTTTACAGTACATATGACCCTTTAAATTTTCGACATAGGCACGCAAAGTGCTTATTCCCGCACTAGTGCGGGAAAGTAGCACCATATGTACTGTAATAGTAGTTTGTGTTACAAGGGATCAAAATGATATATTTCCGTCAAGGACGTACATTGAATCCTGAATGAAGCGATGGATTCTAAAGTAGAATCCTGAGCGTAATGAGGGATTCAAGTGTTAACGCCCAAGGCGAAATAATTTTGATACCGTGTGACACATACTGCTTTTCACATCAACTATGAGGAAAATATAAAAATATTAATCTATGAGGAAATTATTATGTTTTAAAATATTATTCAAGCTAAAAAAAGAATGCAAAAAATAACAAAAAAAGTGTCCTAGAACAGAAAAGTGCCACTTTGATCCCCCCTAGCAGGGAGGAAAAGTGCTACTTTGATCCCTCCTAGCGGGGGAAGAAAAAGCCCTTTCCCGAATAGGTGATGTGAAAAGAGTATTTGTATTGTTCACAGAGCACTGGATATGGAGCTGGCGGTCAGAAACGCCAACGGGCAACTAGTCAACCCCCTACACATGTCCACGTACAAACTCAACGCCCTACACGACGAAACCAACGCCAAGATTGACAAAAATATGGTGAGCTAACTCCTAATAGTTTTGAATGATTCACGGTCAGTTTCACTAGACTTATGTAGACCGGGATATGGACCGTGATTACCTTTTGTATTGTTTTCGAGCTCCCGATATTTCGACGCAGTTACATGCATCTTTGATTACACAAACTCTTTCCGTGGCCACAGCTGGTGCAACTCAGCTGAAACGTCGGAATTTAAGGTAAAAACAATGAAATTATATCGCGGTAGACCCGTTTGTGTAATTAAAAATATGTGTACAAAACGCGAGAGTTTAAAGTGTTCAAGGGTAACTGATGATAGCGGGTGGCGGTGGGTGTCAAAGTTGTGTAGACCACGCTCGGTCTACCCTGATTCGTGTATTCGTGTTCGAAAACAATACAAAAGGTAATCACTGTCCATGTCCCGGTCGATATAAGTCTAGTGAAACTCCTAATAGTTTTGATTGAAAGGGCTTTAACTTTCAGTTCTGTGTACGTCCGCAAACTGGAACCCTGGTTTCATAAAGCGTCTTTTAAAGTTAATTTAAGTGTATTTTAACTTCTTTTATAAAAATAGACTTCCGCGTGTGTTATGTTATAAGATACAAGTTTCCTTTAAGAGGGACCTGCATTCAGGTAAATTGCAGCTTTCCATCAGAATCCAATCATTCCTTTTGCACATGGAGTATAAAAATAATAAAATAAAAAAGCCTTATATTTGTTACAAAAACATTACACACATTTAACTAAACTTACCTATTTCTACAAAATAATCCTACATTCTAACATTGCTTTAAAATTTAATATCTAATAATGTAAGAACCTCGAGAGGTTCTTATACCTAACTCGCCTATCGCTACTCGAAGGTGAATGGAGTATAAGGACCCTTTTTTGATGGAAAGGCACATTTATCTGTGATAGTTACTGTAAAATTAAGTAAAATGGGGTAGGCTGCAACTGAGTTTGTTCTGCTATATTTTTTGTTACCAAACGTAATTAAAAACAAATCTTCGTTCTGTCAGGAAACCACGCCAGCCACACCACCCCCCACCACCCACCCTTCAGCCCGCTCCTACACCGTAGCCGTCAAAGTACACAACTTCGTATGTCGAATGACGGATTCAGCAGAACTGCTGTTATCGCTACATGATTCCAGTGGAAACAAGCTGACGGAAAACTTGATGATGAGGTGGCCTAGTCCGAATATGTCTACTGGACAAGTTGTATTCACTGTGAGTATACCTTTATTGATCATAACCCCCCACCTCCGTAGCCGTAGCCGTCAAAGTACACAACTTCGTATGTCGGGTGACGGATTCAGCAGAACTGCTGTTGTCTCTACATGATTCCAGTGGAAACAAGCTGACGGAAAACTTGATGATGAGGTGGCCTAGTCCGAATATGTCTACTGGACAAGTTGTATTCACTGTGAGTATACCTTTATTGATCATAACCCCCCACCTCCGTAGCCGTAGCCGTCAAAGTACACAACTTCGTATGTCGGGTGACGGATTCAGCAGAACTGCTGTTGTCTCTACATGATTCCAGTGGAAACAAGCTGACGGAAAACTTGATGATGAGGTGGCCTAGTCCGAACATGTCTACTGGACAAGTTGTATTCACTGTGAGTAAACCTTTATTGATCATATCCCCCCCATCTTCGTAGCCGTAGCCGTCAAAATACACAACTTCGTATGTCGGATGACGGATTCAGCAGAACTGCCGTTATCACTACATGATTCCAGTGGAAACAAGCTGACTGAACACTTGATGATGAGGTGGCCTAGTCCAAACATGTCTACTGGACAAGTTGTCAATGTAAGTATTTAACCTTTATTAATTGTCCCCTCACCACCCACATCAGCTGATTCGTACGCCGTAGAACTGTTGTTATCTCTGCATGATTATAGTGGAAAAAAGCTCATTGAGCACTTGATGATGCGGTGGCCTAGGCCAAATATGTCTACTGGACAAGTCGTATTCACACAAATCACTGTAAGTATGTAACCTTTGTTCATTATCTTCATTATATATACTACCCACTTCAGCTCTGAAAAACTATCATCGGCTCTTAAAAAAACACCTCTGCCCTGTGTAGATGGCACAATAAACCCGGTGTGACATTTTATCCTGCTGTTGATTTTTACAAAAAAAAAAATACAGATTTACCACCATTGCGACCAATTACGAAAGAAAAGAAAAAAAAAAACAAAAAAATCATAAATCATTTATTTTTCGTGATAAACTTAGTGTACATACAGAAGTAACATGAAAGGCTTAATACAAACATAATTACAAATTGTTTACCACGAAATGTATATTAAAATGTATATTATAAATCAGTATTCTATTACTTTTTAAAGGGTTCGGTTATAATTCTACTTGCGATTATTGACATAGTTAAAACTGTTTTTTTTTCAGGACCTCGGAAGTGAGATAAAGCGAGAGAAAACATTCCTAGTCTGCCACGTGGTGCGGATAGGCTCCATGGCCCCAGAAAACGTGGACTACAGGTAATAGTTATTTATTTGATCACATTATCAGCTCAAACAAAAATACTTTGCTGCGTAAAAACAGTTAGCATTTTATTTTGTGTGTGTGGGTAGTGACCCTGCCTATGAAGCCGATTGGTCCCGGGTTCGAATCCCGGTAAGTGCATTTATTTGTGTGATGAACACAGATATTTGTTACTGAGTCATGGATGTTTTCTATGTATTTAAGTATTTGTATATTTTATTTATCGTTGTTTGAGTACCCACAACACAAGCTTTCTTGAGCTTACCGTGGGACTTAGTCAATTTGTTTAAGAATGTCCTTATAATATATATATTTTTATTTGTTTATAGACGATCTATGGCCGGTGTGCCCCCTCCTCCCAATTCAGGGGGTGGTCTGCGGCGACCGTTCGGTGTGGCCGTGGCCGACGTCACGAGGCTGCTGGCGGACCACTCGCATTCCCCCGACCGACACATACAAGCACCATTCTATGCGTAAGTATTTAAACAATTCAGGGGGCGGTCTGCGGCGACCGTTCGGCGTGGCCGTCGCGGACGTCACGAGGCTGCTGGCCGACCACTAGTCGAATATTAATAATTCTCCACAATTTGGCTATCACAATTACTACAAAAACTGGCTAATTGCTATAGTTTGTTTTTTAGCATTAGAAAGAAGGTAAGCTATCTTGAAATGTCTTGATTGAAAAACGCTTTTTAAAAATCAGTAACTATTACTTATGAAAGCAGAAGAATATAAATGATCGTATTAGATTCATAATTGTTACATATTTGCAGTGACTTATTTTTAAAACGTGTTTTTCAATTAAGAGACACACCAAGATTGTTTACCTTTTTTCTAATGCTAAAATAAAATCACTTCACATCAATAACCTATTCTGTATTTCTTTCTCAATATTTTAAGGCCAGTCTAGAAATAAGGGGTGGAGGGGCTTCTCAATTCAATAATTATTATATATAGGAATCTGTCAAGAATTTTTACACACTATATCCTATATGCTAACAAAATTAATTGTTTCAGTTGCGAGAAAGAGACTATGGACACTCTACTCAAGAAAGTGATAACGAATCGTGAGTTGAAGGAAACGAAACACCAACAAGGACTATGGGTTTCCATACAACTAGTCGACGGTGATTTGAAACAGGTATATACTAGTGAAAAGAGTACCATTAGGGCAAATGAAAGAGAAACAGAATTTAAAAAAACAACGGTTTGCACTCCGGGAGTGCTGGCAGAAGTGGAAACTCAATTACATTGCAACAGTTTTTCGATCAGGTCACGTGTCCGTGTTACGTCTTACGAATCTTACGGTCACGTGACCTCTCGCGAGTTTAAAATTTTTTCCCCATCACAAAAATTGCACAGCGCCGCTAAAGAAGTTTTCACTTCAAAAAACCGAACAAGTGCGAGTCAGACTCGCCCACCGAGGATCTCGTACTTTTTAGTATTTGGTGTTATAGCGGCAACAGAAATACATCATCTGTGAAAATTTCAACTGTCTAGCTATCACGGTTCATGAGATACAGCCTGGTGGCAGACAGACGGACAGTGGAGTCTTAGTAATAGGGTCCCGTTTTTACCCTTTGCGTACGGAACTCTAAAAATATATTTTAAAAAGTTTGCTATAAAAGAATAAAAATTCTTAAGTAAACTGGTTGCGAGTCGCAAATGTGAAAACGGCCGGAGGGTTTAAATTTACTAAGGCCTAGTCTAGTAGTCCGGTGGCCGGCTACATGAAACAAACCTCATCAAAAAATAGAATATACCTACCCTGTAGAGGTACCTGACATTTAGTAGCTTCCAACGCACTTGGTCGGCCTAGGCTTAACCTGGCAGATTTTATACAAATGGCAAAAACGTTGGACAAAAATTCATCAAAAAAAACCTCATCGAAAAATAGAATGAAACTTGTATGGTAGGATACCTGACCTTGAGGACAGTAAAAATAAATTGGTCGGCCTCACCTTAGCCTGGCAGTTTTTGCAGTCCGACCAGATTTATTGGGTCACGTGAGAGCTACAATTTACCTCATCGAAAAATAGAATGAAACAAACGGATTATAATAGCTAAAATAAGCCTGTTGACGTATGTCTTGGTCGGCCTCACCTTAACCTGGCAGTTTTTGCATTTCGACCAAATTTATAAAAAAATCATCAAAAATTTTTTATCGAAAAATCGTATGAAACTGGTATGGTACGATGGCTGCCTTTGATGACAGTTAAAAAAAAAGTGGTCGGCCAAATCCTGTGTTGGCAGGTTCCTGTGTCCGACCAATTTTGTGGTACCACGTGAGAGCTACAATTTTACCTCATCGAAAAATAGAATGAAACAAACGGATTATAATAGCTAAAATAAGCCTGTTGACGTATGTCTTGGTCGGCCTCACCTTAACCTGGCAGTTTTTGCAGTCCGACCAAATTTATAAAAAAAACATCAAAAATTTTTTATCGTAAAATCGTATGAAACTTGTATAGTAGGATAGCTGCCTTTGAGAACAGTAAAAAAAAAGTGGTTGGCCAAATCCTGTGTTGGCAGGTTCCTGTGTCCGACCAATTTTGTGGTACCACGTGAGAGCTACAATTTACCTCATCGAAAAATAGAATGAAACAAACGGATTATAATAGCTAAAATAAGCCTCTTGACGTATGTCTTGGTCGGCCTCACCTTAACCTGGCAGTTTTTGCAGTCCGACCAAATTTATAAAAAAATCATCAAAAATTTTTTATAGAAAAATCGTATGAAACTTGTATGGTACGATAGCTGCCTTTGAGGACAGTAAAAAAAAAGTGGTCGGCCAAATCCTGTGTTGGCAGGTTCCTGTGTCCGTCCAATTTTGTGGTACCACGTGAGAGCTACAATTTACCTCATCGAAAAATAGAATGAAACAAACGGATTATAATAGCTAAAATAAGCCTGTTGACGTATGTCTTGGTCGGCCTCACCTTAACCTGGCAGTTTTTGCAGTCCGACCAAATTTATAAAAAAATCATCAAAAATTTTTTTATCGAAAAATCGTATGAAACTTGTATGGTACGATAGCTGCCTTTGAGGATAGTAAAAAAAAAGTGGTCGGCCAAATCCTGTGTTGGCAGGTTCCTGTGTCCGACCAATTTTGTGGTACCACGTGAGAGCTACAATTTACCTCATCGAAAAATAGAATGTAACAAACGGATTATAATACCTAAAATAAACCTGTTGACGTATGGCTTGGTCGGCCTCACCGTAGCCTGACAGTTTTTGCAGTCCGACCAAATTTGTGGTACCACGTGACAGCTACAATTTACCTCATCAAAAATAGGATGAAAAAAAAAAAACGGATTATAATAGCTAAAATAAACCTGTTGACGTATGGCTTGTTACGGACGGCTTTCATAAATTCAATGTGGCAGTGTGCGGCAGAATCCACTTGCATCAAATTTGATGCAACACATTGTGGCTGGACATTAAGAGATGAAATGTAGAAGATCAAATGGTTTGAAGGACACATAACGCCTTTGCGAGTCCAAGAAATAACAATAGATAAGTCGGAGTCTGGGGAAAGTTCGTCAGACTTCGACTCCGAAGATGATTATGATTAACAGTAATTATTAACAATAAAAGGGTTATTCCCACTAGTTACCACCAAGTTCTTATCAGTGTTAACTACTGGGAATTATTTTCCCACCTTTTACCACTGGTAACTACTGGGAAAAAAAATCCTAGTAGTTACCACCAACTCGGTTTGGTGGTACCTACTGGGAATTTTTATTCCCAGTAGTTACCACTGGTAAAAGGTGGGAATTTCTTTTCTACAAACCGAGCTTCGAAGGAGAAATGCTACAGTTGATGGAAAAAAGGCTGATTTGATGCAAAGATAATCACTTAATATATGTGAGGTTATCTTGTGTATTTTACCGTTTATTAAAATTTTGGAAGGCTCACGTGCAGTTTTTCCTCTTATATTACAAGTGTTCGATTGAAAACTAAGCTTTGGTGGTGTATACCTGGATCACCTGCATGTACAAGAAGGCGTTTCATATACGCCCGCCCATCAGATAGGTACACAAAGTCATGATGCGTATGGAATACAGCATGTGTGGCCAAGCCGTTATGCCCTAAATTATGTACTACTTCGTTAAAACTTAGCTTACCTGTGTATTTACTCTTTCCAAAATATTTATCTTCCTTAAAATGCAGCCTACACAAACGGTCTTTGTCATTTGCCTTAGTTTTTGGTACTCAAAGCTTTTTCTCACCGATTTATGCATATCGGGTCCTCCTTGGGAAAAAAAGGGAGATCCTATAGGTATATTTCCACAATTTGTCGCACACTATTGCAGTATTGTGGAGAAAAAAAAACATACAACCGAATTGATAACCTCCTCCTTTGGGATTTGGAAGTCGGTTAAAAAAGGAGAATGTTTACAATTTATTGGAAACAATGTATGTGATTTGACAGTGACAGCAACTCCACTATGGAGGCGCCACCTGGCGTGATAAAATGTCAGTTATGCCTCCTCATTCTATCTGTAGTGGAAATGTAGGATATACGATTCAAAACTTGTCAAAAATCGATGAAAACCTTTTTATTTTTGACATCTGTGAGACATCATCTCAACGTAAGTGTTACTCTGAAACCACGTCAGTAGTTAGAAAACGTTATTTAGATATTAGATTAATTTATGAATAAAATTTGAACTGAATGTTTTCTTTTTTTTTAAAGCCCTCTAAGACCTCCATGGACTCATTTACTTATGACTTTTTTCAGTTAGCATTATTAAGTTAAGTTCAAGCTGCGAAGAAACCATATTTTCAATATAGAAATTATTATTCTTTACAAATGACCGACCACGGACTGCAAAAACTGCCTGGCTAAGGTGAGGCCGACCAAGACATACGTCAACAGGCTTATTTTAGCTATTATAATCCGTTTGTTTCATTCTATTTTTCGATGAGGTAAATTGTAGCTCTCACGTGGTACCACAAAATTGGTCGGACACAGGAACCTGCCAACACAGGATTTGGCCAACCACTTTTTTTTTACTGTCCTCAAAGGCAGCTATCGTACCATACAAGTTTCATACGATTTTTCGATAAAAAATTTTTGATGTTTTTTTTATAAATTTGGTCGGACTGCAAAAACTGCCAGGTTAAGGTGAGGCCGACCAAGACATACGTCAACAGGCTTATTTTAGCTATTATAATCCGTTTGTTTCATTCTATTTTTCGATGAGGTAAATTGTAGCTCTCACGTGATCCAATAAATCTGGTCGGACTGCAAAAACTGCCAGGCTAAGGTGAGGCCGACCACTTTTTTTTTACTGTCCTCAAGGTCAGGTATACTACCATACAAGTTTCATTCTATTTTTCGATGAGGTTTTTTTTGATGAATTTTTGTCCAACGTTTTTGCCATTTGTACAAAATCTGCCAGGTTAAGCCTAGGCCGACCAAGTGCGTTGGATGCTACTAAATGTCAGGTACCTGTACAGGGTAGGTATATTCTATTTTTTGATGAGGTTTGTTTCATGCAGCCGGCCACCGGACTATAGTCTCCCCTCTGCAGTCTAGTCTCCCCTCTGCGTTGGAAGATATGATCGCAGTCACTTCGGTAAAAACTTAGGATTAGGTCGCCGAGCAGACAAGACGTCGGGACGGGCTAGGAAGTTATAGTGTGTGTGAAACAATTCAAGGCGTATCCAGATTAGTCAATTTTTCGCCAATCTGATTAAATTGCCTGATCGAATCAGGACGTGCGGACGCAAACGCCAATTTGGCTCGCCGAGTTCAACCGCCGATAATGACCGATATTACCGAAAAAATGAGGTGCCGACGCAAGAATACCAATTTGTGACGCCAGTATTTTCGTTCTGGGGCATTTTTTTTTTCAATTTAGAGGGCTCTAATATCACCATAAATCCAAAATTGGAGATTCACGCCAATTTCATTTCTGATCAAATCGACCGATTTGATCAGTCCCTCCTGGATACCGCTTCATATTTCCCTTGTTCCAGGTCCGGGAAGAGAACCCCCACATCCTGGTCAGCAACACAGCCATCGCCCGCAAGATGGGCTTCCCCGAGGTCATCCGGCCCGGGGACACCCGCAACGACCTCTACGTTACGTTATGTAGTGGGAGTTTCTCGAGAGGGGGCGTCAAGAATTCGGAGAGAAATATAGAGCTTTGTGCGAGGATTGTGGACAAGAATGGGCAGATTGTACCGGTAAGTTCTAGCTAGCTATATTTTAAAATAAATAATAGTAATTTAGCCTATATACGTCCCACTGCTGGGCACAGGCCTCTCAAGCACGAGAGGGTTTGGGCTATAGTCCCCAATGCGGATTGGGGACTTCACATACACCTTTGAATTTCTTCGCAGATGTATGCAGGTTTCCTCACGATGTTTTCCTTCACCGAAAAGCTAGTGGTAAATATCAAATGATATTTCGTACATAAGTTCCGAAAAACTCATTGGCACGTGCCAGGATTTGAACCCGCAACCTCCGGATTGAAAGTCGGGCGTCATATCCACTCGGCCACCACCGCTATATTTTAGGATGTGGTAATCCATCTGTCCAATATCTATGTCCAATTTCTATATCCAACTTACAAAAAAAACTTAGAAGGAGACTCATTCCCACTTATCCAATATCTTGGTTCAACTAGACTTATATCGACCGGGATATGAACCGTGATTACCTTTTGTATTGTCACCCGCTATCACCAGTTACCCGTGAACAAGATGCATGTAACTGCGCCGAAATATCGGGAGCTCGACAACAATACAAAAGGTAATCACGGTCCATATCCCGGTCGATATAAGTCTAGTGAAACTAACCGTGAATCACCGACCTACAAAACTGTTATCTTGGTTCGAGTTTGTATCCTGTATGCCTATATATTATAGCCATTTTGAATTAAATGTCATTCCTAAATTTGATTAAATATCGATGTTTTTAGTAGTAGTAAAATCTGAGGAAGTTACCCTTATTTTAAGGAAGTCAATTAAACTGATCCTTGGAATACTAATTATAAAATGGCAGGCATAGCCTAGTGTGGGGCCACAGCACATCGATAATAGGGAATATTAGGCAAAGCTCTGCGTAGGTGACACCATTAGCACATACAGTAAACAAACTTCATTGACATCATCAATGACACATCATGCGTCACTAGGTCAATCACATGGCCTACCGTGAAACACGACAATCGAAAGTTCGGTTTCTGCCTCTCTATCACTCTTGCTTATTCGGTCGATAGAGAGACAGATAAAGAAATTTCGATTTTCGCGTTGCGCGGTAGGCCACCTGTAAACAAACCGCCTTGGTGCATCAATTGTCATAGTGAAAACTTGTCAAAAAACTGTTTAAGGCCTAGTATGTATAAGTTACTCCATGGTTTACTAAACAAATTAGTGCTGCACTCTGGAAGCAGAACATTGCAGTAATACTCCCTATTGTTAATAAACTTAATAAGGTTTTTTTCTTTTAAATAAATATTATTCTCATTCATATTCTCTAAAAAGTAGCTGCAAATTTAAAAGTCAACCTCACTTCTACTATAAAAATGTTGATTTCTTATTGTTTTATTCACAGGGCGTAATATCAGTAGGAGCCGGCGTCCCAAAAGTGAACGAGTACACGTCGCTAGTATACTACCACGAAGACAGACCACGATGGCAGGAAACGTTCAAGGTATTTTTAATTTGCTATAATTATAACGAGAACGTACAGCTCCATCTAATTTGTTTTTCTCAAACTTTAAGAAAAGAGGGTACTTCCAACTTAAAGGCCGGCAACGCATTTGCAACCCCTCTGGTATTGCAGGTGTCCATGGGTGACGTTAATCGCTTACCATCAGGCGAATCGTTTGCTCGTTCGCCTCCTATATCATAAGAAAAAAACTTACGGCACTAATAAATATTGTAGTGATTTTGATTTAAACATCATAGTTTTCAAAATATTCTTTAGTTTCAGTTAAGAAGAATAACTATTTATTTTATAGTTGTTCGATTTGTAGCTGGCCCCGAACGGCTAATCGAACGACTATACCATGTGTAATTTCTTTCAGGTTTGCCTTGGCATAGAAGAATTCAAAGAGGCCCACCTAGTATTCCTATGCAGGCATAGAAGCTCTAACGAAGCGAAGGACCGAGCGGAGAAACATTTCGCCCTGTCGTTCTTGAAGCTCATGCAGCGTGAGGGAACCACTACGCCTGACAAACATCACACGCTATGCGTTTATAAGGTTTTTTTTTTCATAGCCTGTTATAGTGTCCCACTGCTGGGCAAAGGCCTCTCCCCTTGATTTCCACGACTCCCGTTCTTGGGCTTTTTCCGGCCAGTTTCTAGTGAAGGTGTCTAAGTCGTCCCGCCATCTCCGTCTGGGCCTGCCACGTCCGCGCTTATTTTGCGGCATCGACTTGGTGGCTATACTAGCCCACCTGTCCGGATGCATGCGGCAGACGTGACCCGCCCAGTCCCACTTTAGCCTGGCGGTCCTCTCCTCTACGTCAGCTATGCGTGTTCTGGAGCGCAATGTAGTGTTACGGATGCGATCCGTCCTTTATAAGGTTAGTTTATTGAAATGTACTATAAAACATGTTGAAGTTAATTGTACTGATCTGGAAAAACGAAGAATATCGGATAGAAATAATTTTGTGCCGGAAATTATCAAATAGAGATATTTTTTTGTAGATCGTATTTTATCATCATTCATGGTCATGCGATTCACTTGTTGGATATTCATAACAGACGTAGGTTCAGGTTAAGAAAATCATTGTTGGTTATGTCACAGAATAAATAATAGTACTAGGTACAGAAGATTCACTCTAACAAAACGCGTCTGTTACGATTAGGACAGATATGGCCGCTAGGTGGCGACAGCGCCACGCGCGGCTTATGGCTAGCCACCAAAATTGGTGTGGGACGGATGTACTTGTAGCTACATGTTGCAAAGCGACGAAATCGCGGAGTGAGCCACGCCTGGTTATGTACAAAGTTAAATGGATATTTGTTCAACTTCAGTTTTCATCAAGTCAGTATAATGGTATCATGACTCCAGCTCATCTCTACAACTGGTTCAAATTCTCTTCTAAACAAACCTTGTAAGCGCTGTAAACATATAATGCGTTTTGTAAATGCGACTTCTATTTTCCTCTATCACAGATCGACAGCAAAAAAGCAAGCACAGAAGACATAGAATCCGAAGCGGCCGCTGCGTGCCTCGCGTTGCCTTCCCGCCGTGACGAGTTACCAGCACAGTCTGAACGAGGCCTAGTACGCGGACCTTTGTCTCTAGTACATCGGGACTCGCTCGTCGTACACTCCAAGCTGTGCTCCACTAAACTGACGCAACGAGGTAACATTCAAGCTAGTACAATACCTTAATATGACTATATAGACGCTAGAAGACAAAGACGGCAAGGTAAAATAGATACATAACTACAAGTCCTTCCCGCCGTGACGAGTTACCAGCATAATCTGAACGAGGCCTCGTACGCGGACCTTTGTCTCTAGTACATCGGGACTCGCTCGTCGTACACTCCAAGCTGTGCTCCACTAAACTGACGCAACGAGGTAACATTCAAACTAGTACAATACCTTAATATGACTATATAGACGCTAGAAGACAAAGACGGTAAGGTAAAATAGATACATAACTATAAGTCCTTCTCGTCGTGACGAGTTACCGGCACAATCTGAACGAGGACTCGTACGCGGACCTTTGTCTCTAGTACATAGAGACTCGCTCTTAGTACACTCCAAGCTGTGCTCCACTAAACTGACGCAACGAGGTAACATTCAAGCTAGTACAATACCTTAATATGACTATATAGACGCTAGAAGACAAAGACGGCACGGTAAAATAGATACATAACTACATGTCCTTCCCGCCGTGACGAGTTACCAGCACAGTCTGAACGAGGCCTAGTACGCGGACCTTTGTCTCTAGTACATCGGGACTCGCTCGTCGTACACTCCAAGCTGTGCTCCACTAAACTGACGCAACGAGGTAACATTCAAGCCAGCAGGCCAAATTATTACAGTGAGAAAAAGACGGGTAGTTTATCTCGCGGGCGAGATACTGTCGCGCTATTCCTATGCGAGGCCTACAGTACAGACAATATGTAACAAGCATATCTTTACACCTACAAGCTACAAGCATACCTTCATATAACAAAATAGCTAGAAGGGCGGCAAGGTAAAATAGGCTCTAGTACAGTAGATATAGAGTACAGTACAGTCCAGACGCTTGCTTTTCCTGATCCTTTTTAGTTTACAAGCGTGCAGTGTTCTCTCAAAAATACAATCCCGTATAAAACTGCCCAGGTCATGCCACAGAATAAATAATAGTGCTAGGTACAGAAGGTTCACTCTGTAACAAAACGCGTCTATTATGACAGATATGACCGCCAGGTGGCGCAAGCGCGAGCAGGCGTCCGTTCCGTAGCGGTGCGCGGCAACTACTACTGCTGGACACCAAAATTGGTGTGGGCCGCATGTACTTGTAGCGACGCGACGATATCGCGGAGTGAGCCACGCTTGGCCATGCTTACTATTTATTATCCAACTTGTGTCTTCTATTCACAGAGGAGATCCTAGGCGTACTAAAATGGAGTACCCACCACGCTGAAGGCACGCTCCGGCAGGCGCTGACTAGACTCATGCACGTGCCTAGCGAGGAACTAGTCAAGTTTCTCCAAGATATACTGGATGCTCTCTTCAGTATATTGACACAGGTAATCTGCTTCAACATTCTCAAATCTCACTTAAAACCTGTGCTCTCTCGTAGATTACCCGGCGGATTACAAAAAGCGGTATAAAAATAGACTTATTTGGCAATAAAATTACTGTAATATTATATGATCATACTCGTAGGTAAGTGCACTCAAAACAGATCCACAACCCACATGACAACGACTTAAATTCTACGTAATTATAAAACAGAAAATTATCCTCTGGCAATTTTATCTTTTTAGGGTTCCGTAGTCAACCGTCTGCCTGTCGGTCCTTTGCCCCGTGACCTTTAGCGGGTGTCGTTGATAGGTCTTTCAAAACGAACAGTTTTTGGGGAGTCTTCAACAATCAGTTTTTGATAAAGTGAAAATATTCGGAAATTATCGCTCTGAAAGAAAAACATGTGCCGGGTCCTTTACCACTAACTTTAATTTAAATCTCTTGATGACTTTTCGATTTTCCAAAAGTGTTTTTCTTTCACTTGATCTCATACTAATATTTTTTCAGGTACCCGAAGAGCAAGAAAGTTACACAGAGAACAGCTACGGCGTGCTAGTGCTGGAAAGTCTGATGCGAGTTGTATCTTTGGTGGCGGACCACAAATACCAACACTTTCAGCCCGTATTGTACGCGTATATTGATGATAGCTTCTGTGACGCACTAGCATACGAGTGAGTATAATCTGTTCTTTATAATTAGCTGGACTGGCCGCGTAGCCAACATGCCAATCGCTTTCGCTCCGTAGCGATCGAAATGCAACTGTCACTGTCGCACTAATATGGAAGAGTGATAGAGAGACACAAAGCGTTTCGTTGTCGTAGCGATAGCGATTGTCACCTTGGCTAGGCCGGCTGGTCTTACATTATATTTATTTGTACTGACGTTGCCGAGGCTGGATTTATACGTATTTATTAGTACTGACGTTTCGTTTTGAACGTGATGGTACATTATTTGTCGCAGAAAGATATTAGACGTTCCACGGGGAAATTAACCTTACGGCCTTCACCTTACCTTGGCGGTTATGCTTATTATTAACGACGTTTTAATACTAATGCGGTGCTACACGACGTAAGCGGCAACCACCATAAGGTACCTTTACCCGTGGAACGTCACATATAGTTGCGTAATACTTTAAGGAACACCTTTGTAATATTGGCTTTTGAATTAAATAAATGAAATGAAACAAAGCGCAGGTTATTCTAAATTTACAATATGATTTGAAGGCCGATGTGTGATACAGTTATACATTTTATTTTCAGAAAACTTATCTCCGTCATAGTCTGGGTGATCACCTCGGCAGAGCAAGGCGAGCTAGCCCTAAAGAGGCTACTTCAATGCATGAAATGTCTGGAATGTCTGATTCGCTTTATCGTTAGGAGTCGACAATTAAGGAGCGCGCTCGGCGACCCACAAGCGCATGAAGACTTCAGGTTTCAGTTTGAGGTACATACATACATCCATACCTACACATAATCATCCATATTTCCCGGAGGGGTAGGCAGAGACCACGGATTTCCACTTGCTACGATCCAGACATACCTCTTTCAGTTTGAGTTACTTTCCAGAAATTGTGTTATGTCCAATCTCAAGTATCAGCTCCTAAAATCCCTGTAAATCCTAGGGCGCTAAATGCAGATTGCACCAGAAGCTTTAACAGCCTAAATGGGTATTTGTTAATGAATCGAGTTGAACGGAGAGCAATTGGATTTGGTTACGACTCTCAGTCTAAAATGTATGTTTTAAGTCGGGGTACTTTGCACAAAAATATCAATAAATATCAGTGCGCTGAAATGATTATCAAGAGAGAGTAGAGTGTGTTTGGGTTTGTTGGATTTTCTCGATGAGTATAGGGACCGTGCGCGTTGGAGGGCCTGCCATCTTGTGGCTTGAATCGGAAACATATGTGCACATGTACATTGCCAAAGAAAGTGCTACCATCTACCGTTCTCGTAGGTACGTTTCCTTGTGCATAGTAGGTTCTGCCATCTTGTGATCTACATCGGAAGCATAAACGTCACATTTACGCCTCGCGCCAAAAATCTGACGGCTCCTATGCTGATCCCTATAGTTCATGCACGCTTCCTATTAGTTGTCCGTTGAAAGAAAAGTACGGTCAGCTTGTTTTAAAATGAAAATAGTGATAAAAAACTTATTCAATGTTTATTGTACAGAGTCTAATGGAGGCGCTAGTATGGTTGATGCGGTGCGGAGACTACGCTCTCACGTGTCAAGGGTCCGCATTGAAGTATTTACCCCACGCCGTGCCGCACGCTATCAAAGTTTTCCCTCACACCGAGCTCAGGTAATTATAACTTGTAGCTGTTAAGCTTCCGCTGCCAGTGGGGAGACACTCCTCCTTTCGGGCATTCTCGGCTCCGTTCGGCTCAGCATTTCTCCGAGCAATTATTAGGATTGGCACAACTTGAAGTCCCTTTGCGTGCACGACCACATATAACATAATAACTTGACTGATATCAATCGGGATATGAACCGTGATTTACTTTTGTATTGTTTTCGAACTCCCGATATTACAAAAGCGATACAAAACAAAACAATACAAAAGGTAATCACGGTACATATCCCGGTCGATATACATAAGTCTATACTCTATCCACGTTAATGAGCTAGTACTAGAAAACTCAGACTGCACGTGATTGGTCAGCGATGAGGGCGATGCATGTGCAGCGGGTGAGTTTACATGATAGTCAACTCTGTCTATTGTACGGTGCGGACGCGTCTAATTGCTCTCCTTTGTATTGTTTCCCGTAATCTGTTACTCGGCTCGTTTACTGGATTACCTTTTGCTTACTTTGCGACTCGGCCTAGACTTCCCTGCTTACTGTGTGACTTGGCTTGTGTATTATTGGACAATCTACTGTGTGACTCGGTTAGTGTTTTGGACTGTTTTTGGGTGAATTATAATGGCTAATTCACCTAAGAAGAGGCGTAGGCAGCCTTTTTTGTCACATGAGAAAGCGATGATATGCGAATTGTATGACACTATTTTTCACTTGACTATTTTTGAACTGCATATCTATAATCAATAAACAGTTGTTGAAAGCAGTCCACCAATTTGTAATTTCAGTATTGATCATAAACATGCAGTTGGTTATTAAAACTAAATAGAGTATAAAATAAATATTATAACCATAAGAAATGTATGAAAATAAATAATCGAAGCGACGGCACGTAAGTCGTGCCGGACAGCGAGGTGCCATTGTTTACACCCACTGCCCTTTTTTGTCCTTTTCATCTGCATACAAAAGTGCAAAATTAAAGAGAGAACGCTATACTAGCTTGTTAACGTGGATAGAGTATAGCGAAACTAACCGTGAATCATTCAAAACTATAATGACTTTAACGTTGACAACCCTAAATAGCCGAAAGGGATAGGGCCATACATTAGAAAGGGACAGCATGGTTCGACCCTGAACCGCTGTCAAACTTCGGTTTTGTAGAAAGGGTCCTTTTTGTACGGTATTACTATTATTTATTGTGTGCCGCTGCCGAATGGTTTATTAACGTTTGACAATTTGGTGTTAGTGCGCTAGTGGTGCGTGCGCTGGAGGCGCTGCCGCTGGCGCGGCTCGGCAAGCAGCGCATGCTGGCGCTGCTCGAGCTGGTGCGCGGCGCGCTGGCCCGAGCGGCGCCGGCGAGGGCGTTGCTAGCGCCGCACGTCGCCGGCACCGTCAAGGCGCTGCTCATGGAGAAGGTGGAGGTGAGTGTAGCTCTGCAGGTTGTAGGTTTACTGGCCCCTGGGATGTTCTATGCGACACAAAAAAATGAGAGTCCGTATACGATTTTGCCCCATACTATAACTCCATATCTCGATCGAGATTGTACGTAACAATAATCAACTATATTAAGTATGTTAAATTTAATAATCGTTCTACTTTTTCCGCGATTTTGCAAAAACTGAGGGGGTTCCTATAGCCAGACCGTAAAAAGTCTGCAGCGATTTTGATAGCCCACGCAGTGCAATTATCATTTTAAACGTCAAACTTCTATGAAATTATGACATTTATACATAACACTTACACTGCGTGCACTATCAAATCCGCTGCAGACTTTGTTTGGTGCAACTCTATTAGTTATGGTGCATATCAAATATATTATGAGATTTATGAAACAATAAAATAAATTCGAATTGGATTCGGAATTAACGAGATACCTACTCATTTTGTTTTTTTTTTTTACTTCACTTTGACTATTCCGTATTTGCTAAAAATATGCTTTTCAATTGGCTATTACTAAATTATAATCCGATAAAAAAAGTATTATTGTATTTGACATGCCAGTGGCCAGTAAATAGGGTCAAGTTTCATTCCCATTACATTATAATTTGGTCGCACCAATTTAATTAAAATATTTTTAAATCAGCAATGAAAAATAAAACTTATATTTTTCATATAAAATCTAATATTTCAAAATTTCTCTATTTATAATTGATGAATATTAATTTACTTAGTATCAATCCCAAGAAAATTAAATAATTTTATTTTAATAAAATTTTAAGAATGAAATGTGCATTTGCACACGATTTTTACTTATAATTTTATATGATAGTAACCATATCAGAAACCATTCTTGTTATGGGTATAACAATAATAAATGTGGCGTCCTCTAAGTCCTCTTATGTAATAACATTTGTCCGTCCGTGTCTAAACTTCGAAATGGTATGTACACTTTTTATTTAAACATCAACATTTATATCGCAGAAAATCGGACTCTAATTTCTAAACCATAAGGTATAATTTTGATCATTGCCTTTTATTGTAAAGGTATATAGTGTGTCAAAAAAATTTGAACCTTAAATTCAAAGTAGTTGAGTCTCTTTTTGCTGGGATAAAAATGTTGCAATGCACAGCACCACATGAATTGGCTCGTAGCAATCTGGCAACAGAAAATAGGTGACAGGCCCAATGCGAGCGAATTTGGAACATTTAAGAAAACTCAAACATTTTGTAGGCTTATATTAATTTCAGTGCAAAGGTCTTACTTTGAAACCACTTTCTAAATGTTTAGCTTTATTTAAAAGGGCCCCACACTAGCGTCTACGGAGCGTCAGCCTCTAGTCAACCCCATGGCTGCTACTCGACGCAACGTTGACGCTACTCCGCAGCGACGCCATTTTCCATAGCGCTGACTAGACGCCGACGCTCAAAAGTCGCTAGTGGGGATTTGCCCTAAATGTAAGAGCTCGTAGAAAACATATTACTTTCTTTTTTCTTTATAAAATGTTCCCAAATTCGCTAGTATTAGGGTCTAAAGTCGGCTGGCAGGCGTATATGTCGGCTCCAGTACTGAGGTAAGCACGCATGTCGATGCACGTTGACTGTCTAGCACAGTATATTATTATGTGTTGATTGTTTTCACTAAACATTGGGGCCTTTTGTATGACAAGACTGATAAGCTACGTCAAAGAGAATTTAAAATAGAGGCGTATTGTCAAAGTAAATTTTGTAGTTACAGTAAATTTACTGCCATCTATCGACACAGGATTAAAACTTTTAGAATGCCGTTTGACTTTGGTCCTTGTTCTTTCACTGATATGTGTTCAATTTGTTAAATATCAAAAGGTGTCGCCATCTAGCCGAATATATGCCATACCTTTGGGTACACTACGTTGGGTTACAATACGCCTCTATACTAAATTCTCTTTGGTTACGTTCAGCAAAGGAAAGTCTTTCGGAACGCCTTTATGATATTATTTCTTTGAAGTTTCCATTGTTGTTCTGTGCGTAATTTTCATACGCACAAAGCTAAAATGCAAACATAATAAATAGAGATATCGATGTCATCGCCCAGAGAACGAATGTTTTTTGTATAATACAAATTACAATTGATTATAGTATGAATTTTCTCACAATGCAGATTTGAACCTTAAAACCACCACGATACAGCCGCTTTTTAAACGACATTGTTGCTATGCCACGCGCTCTACACGGGAGTCCACCGCTCGCACAAAAGAAACAATAGATTTTGTTTAACACACAGACAAGACATCCTCCAGACTGAGCATAGTAGCGCCACCCCCTCTGCCACAAATATACGGTAGTTTTACTCCATTTTCGAGTCAAGTGTCTTTGTGTGACGCCTGTGTCTTTGAACGGACCAATCACGGCACGGGACTCGCAGCGAGTCGCTCACCTCGGCCCCCTCACCCCAGTATTTTTGGCAGCAGCGGTTTCATGAAATAATTGGTCTAGACTCTGTCTAGAGGATTCCTAGTCTATGGTTTAACAGATTGGAGTCTTAGGCGTAAAAATCATATGAGAAAATTCATACTATATACAATGGGTCCCTGGATAATCGCAATTTGAACGCCGTTTGAATATCACAAGCTATGTGTCGACCTTAGGGCCACCCCACACTAGCGTCTTTTGAGCGTTGGCGTCTAGTCAGCCCTATGGGACATGGCGTTGCTGCGCAGTTGCGTCAACGCTGCGTCGAGCAGCAGCCATAGAGTTGACTACACGCCGACGCTCGGGAGACGCTAGTGTGGGGTGGCTCTTAAATAGCAAGTAACTCTTATCAAACTGCCCTCGGGACTAATCTAATCGCGTATTTAAGTTTTAAAATTTACCTCCGACGTTTGAGGACGGCGTTGTCCCCGTGGTCTCGGAGAAGACTGTGTTTAATAACCGTGAAAGTTTAAATCAGTATTTAGCAAGTAACTCGTTAGGCGTTATTGGAGTTCAAAGTTATAGAAATGTCTTTTTGATAGGTGACGTCTAAATAACATTTTCACCAGCACGAGATAAAAATCAAACATTGTCACTATCAAGATTGACATTTGGAACTAACTAGTCTTGCAAGAATAAACTGTGATATTGTAGTAGTGTAAATTACTAATTTAAATATACATATATATAATGTAAAAGACATTTTTTTTTTCACATTTTTATGCACTTGGGCTTTGTAACTCATATGTGCATAAAAATCGTTCTGTTTATTCTTGTATGACACTTTCTTTTTTATGCGAGAAAAAATAAATTGTAGAATACACTTTGTTTAGTAATTCAAGTTACAGTCGCATTGCATAGACGAATAGAAAACTTAAAATCATATCAAAACATTCAAAACTAATGTTTGCACTAAAAATACTAATAAAATAAAATGTGACGTTTTCTAAGAAAAGGGCCCTTATTGTCGATGACGCTTACGCCATTATTAACGATGCTCCGATATAAACACAATGCCGCGCGACGCTGTGCGGCGTAAGCGCCATCGACAATAAGGTCCCTTTCAATAGATAAATCCCCAAACGATCTACATCATGCTATAAACTCAAATTGTCTCGTATCAATCATTTAACAGTTTTCGTTCATCATGTTTCAAAATAGTTATTTCGAATCGGCTATAGAATGTACAGTCGACGTCAAAAATATGTTTGCACTTTTGCACCTTGCTCTTTTGTCATAAGGCGAAAAATAAAGTCGACTGTACTACGGAATACACCCAAGTTATTGGTTTTACTCAAGAATAAAATGGGGTAAATATTTACCTCATTTTATTCTTGAGTAAAGTAATTCTTAGCATGTTATGTATAAGGATTTATAACTAACGTGAGGGGTTACTTGCATTTACTATATAACTAGTTTCTCTCAATCGGCCGTCATTGGTCAATGTCTACAAATGTCATATTGACAGTGTTTGGTGCCAAATGTCAATTTGGTGGTTTTGTTTGGTACAAGTTATTTGCACCATAGCATAGAAACTTTGCTGACGCTATATGTTATTAAATGCAATTAACCGCCTATATGATGTAAGGCTATAGCGTTTGTGTGTGTGTGTGTGTGTGTGTGTCGTGTGTCCGTCGTCGTCATTAACACCTCAACAGTCCGAGTCGCACCCGCATCATGAGACTTGCACACAAAAAATTACTCTAACTTCAAAAAACACAAAAATAAAATTCATAACATCACAAAATCTTCACACCATTATCTGGATCTATTTGTTAATATTATATGTACACTAACAATATATTTATGTGTGTGTCCACGTGTGTGCATGTTGTGTGGTCACCTGTGTGTGTTCTTCGAGTGTTTCAAGTAGACCAGTTTTTTTGGGTTATGTCTCTCTCGCACAGAAATTGTGAGAAAAGGACTAATGTTTTATGTTGTGTAGTCTTAGTAGCCGTTGGGAAATCACAGTGCAGTGCTAAGGCCTTCACTCGTTCTAGATACAATTTCGCACATACAATTTTCCTCGATAATTTGAATTCTTATAATATTTAATTCAAGTAAGTACTAAAGTGATAAAAATATCATTATTGTATAACAGAAGATGATCTTCAAATACTTTATTTAAGAATAAGAATATAGAATAATATTTTTTTATTTAAAAGAAAATACGTCATTAACATTTGGTAATGTCATTATTTACTTTACATTACAGAAAAAAAAATAGTTATATAAAATTATTACTTTCTGCATATTTCAAATTTATTTCGAATTACACTGGTTTACACCGGTCATCACATAAACATAACCAGAGCGTTAAGAAACTAATAAAATGGTGGGACGGCTAACATCACTTCCAAGTATAAGGGACCTCCAAATACTAGAGTAGTATAAGGGAAGGGAGGGGTTTTTTAAAGGGTTAGATAGATGTGTGTCCTGGTCTATGTTTCAGTAACTAATCATTAATTAATTATAACCAAGTTATCACTTAAACTTTCACATCACTTCTATATTTCTCAAACATCACTTCACTTTCGTATTCCTTCTACCACATGTTTAGTACTTTATTATATTAAAATGAAACCGTTTATTTATTTATTTCTCGTATTATAAGTATTTTTAAGTTTGTCGTAAATTCAACTAGTCTAGTTTCACCAATTTGTTTTTAACAATGCCTTAAATAACAATTATTAATAAAGTTATTCTCATTATTAATAAAACAAATGATTAGAACATCACTGACACTGCAAAATTATTTTCTTATTTTTTTCAATATAATTTACAAAATATAAAGCACGTTTCAGTGAAGTCCATGTCTAGAATTAATCAGTTAAAATTTGTCATAAGTACCTATAAAAATGACGAGTTGAATTTACTAATATCTAATATATTTTAAAACCCTATATTTAAATAATAACGAAACATAACAATGCAATGATTTTTGATATTGGTGTTTAAAAAATAAAACATTTTAACATGAGCCTTCGATGTCGCTCACTAAAATTGTGTGCAAATTCTTGATGTTGTCGCATGTTTCACGTTTGACAGTTTGAGAAACTGTCAAACGCGAATGTCACTGGTCATTTTATATATGAGTTTAATTGCTAACGTGGCAAGTAATTGAGAAATAAATATTTTGATGTATAAAATGACCAGTATGCATTAAATTTGGTGTACGCTTGTACAGGATACCCAATACGAAATGAAAATCGAAGTAAATAATTAGTACGACCCTGCTTTTTTCATATTGGTCTTTGAAAAACCAACGTCTATTGTATACCTTCAACCCCTTCTCCCTACCCTAACTTCAATGTTGTAGAAGATTTACTGGCACAATGAACCCCCTCTCCCCCTTCTGTCCTTTGTTTGGATACCTAGTTTCAAGTTAGTGACGTTGGATTTTCTTTAGCTGAATGTCACGCTGATGCGATTTTACATTCCTTCTGGGATGGACGGGATACAGATAACCACTGACGCAAGCATGGTATAATAATATACTCCGCCTGGTACTCCATTCCCGTCTTTTCTAGGTCACCTAACTGACACGGGCCTACGTCATCATGCGACAGCGCTATATGATAATATGCGATAGCGCTATATATAGCGGCCATGTTGTTGTGACGTAGGCCCGTGTCACTCTGGGAATGGAAGACCATGTTTTATTAGACTATGGACGCAAGTTACGAGTATTTAAGGCAGACAAGCCATAAGGGTAGGTGGAGGGTGTAAGACGAGGGTAGGTTGCCTTGCGATCGCAACTTATCTAATTACCCGCGACTTCTGCGCGGAATAACTAATTTGAGTAGCTTATTTTTTATCCAATATGCTTTTTTTATTATCCATACAAACCTCTTTATTTGAGACACAACTGTAACGCCTAGATAAAGTGTAATGGCAATCATGCAGTTTGAGCATATGCTTACATCAATTATCAGGCTATGCATCACTTATCTCAATACCACCCCGCTTTTCACCCTCTTAAGGGATGATATCAGGGATAAAAAGTATAGAAAGGATAGCCTTCCCCGGGACTCAAATATCTCTATACTAAATTTCAACTTAATCGGTTCCGCGGCTTAAGCGAGAAGATGTAACATTTAGACAAAACACAATGTATCTTTATAATATTATTAGTATGGATTTTCCTTTTCTCACGATTTAAATGCAATGCATTATGGAATGAGTTTCCTCTCCACGCTTCCTTTTCGAATCAGCGTGGCATTCTGTACACTCGGGGAACATTTGTATCACATCTGATACATTCGTATCGGGTATCGTTGCACCAAGCTATCGGGTGTGACAGTTGGACCGCGAGGCGGCGCACAAGTCTCGCTCGGTGGACAAGGCGGCCCGGCTGCTCGGCGCGGACTCGTCGCGACTCCACGACCCCACGCAGCATCAGCAAATCGTATGTATTGACTTGGAGGCCGTTGGTGGACCTTATGCCGTTGTTATAAGGTCTATGATTGACTAGTTATTTGTGACCATAATGTGTTACTCAAAAGATCCCGATCGGTCGAAGTGTATCCACAAGGGCCTCCCAAATAAAGCCATAGTATATTCAAACATAAGACGTCTATATCGCCTTGGAGTAAGGCTGTCTGTTGGTGGACTTTATGTCTGTGTTTAGGTTTATCCTCTAGCCGCCCAGAGACCTATAAAAAGGTCTCCTGTTCCATTCTAATTTGAACTTTGTGTTGACAAAATAAAATTTTATTTTGCTTGGCAAGGTTTGACGTATGGGCGGCTAGAGGATATGCCAGATTGTGAATACAAATCAAGACGCGTAATAGACTACAAGTTACTCGCTCGAATGTTGCTCAGTTTGGCAAAATGGCATAGCCAACAAAACGAGATAGTCTTGTGAAGTGGCTTTGTTCATAAATAAATGGTTTCTTCGGATTTCGGAAACAATTTTTTTCTGCTGAATAAAATATTGAAGCAGACTTTATTATTTCTTGACATTTTGACTCAGTAAGATTTTTCACAAACTACAAGCTCTCAAGCCGTTGGTATAGGCATTTTTTTAAAGCTTAAATAATGCTGCCGTGATGACATGGGCAATGATTTCTTATTATGGTTCAATTGTAGTCTATTAGGTTGATGAGTTTGTTTGATCTAATTTATTCCAAATGGAAACAGCGTGTTTTTAGTGATTGATATGACGATATTAATAATTGAATCGTTTGATGGAATGCAGCTTGTGAGCCCAAAAGGTTAGTTTGAACATAAACAGAACACATCTACTATACATTGTCACAAGATTACACTATAATGTTCTAAATGTATAACTTGAGATTACTTTTACTGACTTTAGAAAACAACGACGCAGTGTTAAATAAATCGATTAAATTAAAGGATATCGGCCACACAGCTGCTCAAAATATTTACGCAGCAACATTTATGCTAAAAACAGTCCTATAATCACTTGACTTTTCGAGGTTTTAACCTTTTCGACGCCGTGTCAAACACAAAAGCTGTCACTCGGACGCCACGTCACCGAAGTGTCCAAACTGAAATTGAACTTTATGTTTAAGCACGTAGGTCTATGTTGCTCTGTGGTCTGTGACGGATTAATCAGTCTGACGTTGGACCTGCGAAAGGTTAAACAGGATTAAATATTAGAAAGTATACTAGGTATACAATATTGCCGGTAAAATAGAAATTGCCACACGCCACATCACAAGCCATTTACTAGTAACTCTATTTCAAATTCATATAAAAAACTTTTCTAAAATCCAGGTGGAGCTATGTGTGGAAACACTAGGCGAACTAGTCACACTGCTAGCCAGAGACGACGTAGGCCCCGTAGAGGCCGACAGAGGGGAGCTGGCGAAACTCCTGTTGCCCACCGTACTCCGAGTAGCCGCTAACATGATGAGAGATGATAGGAATAACGATGACCCTTTATTGGTAAGTTATATGTTCCATATTTGGTTTTTAAGTAGGTAAGGATGTAGGCCTCTAGAGGCCGACAGGACTGGGGAAACTCCTGTTGTCACCGTGCTCCGAGTAGCCGCTAAAATGATGAGAGATGAGAGGAATAACGATGACCCTTTATTGGTTAGTTAGATGTTCCATATTTGGTTTCTAAGAGGTAAGGACATAGGCCTCTAGAGGCCGATACAGGGGAGCTGGCGAAACTTATATTGCCCACAGTACTAGTACTTCGAGTAGTCGCTAACATGATGAGAGATGAGAGGAATAACGATGATCCTTTGTTGGTAAGTTTAACTAAATGTTCCATATTTGGTTTCTAAGTAGGTAAGGATGTCGGCCTCTAGAGGCTGACAGGGCTGGGGAAACACCTGTTGCCCACCGTACTCAGAGATCTAAAATCTAAATCTAAATCTACCAGTCAACCTTACCTCAACCAACCTTAGGGCAAAGCAGAAAAGATTGTAGGCGATGCATTTAAAAACCAAAAGGAAACCATGTATTTACTAGAACCTTATTAGAGTTAGACCAAGAAAAGTCTGCAGCGATTTTGATAGCCCACGCAGTGCCAGTGTTATTTATACGTCATAATTTCATAGACGTTTGACGTTTAAAATAGCACATAAAATGGCACTGCGTGGGCTATCAAAATCGCTGCAGATTTTTCTTGGTCTAACTCTATTAAACACTCATATTCTTTTCAGCGTCGCATCGTCAGCATCCTACTAGACATAGTCCGCCAAATGTCCGAAGAGCAATACGCGCTAGTCGTGAAAGCGTTGGAGCAAGAAACTGGCGGGTCCGCTAGTCTAGTGGTCGACGCGCTAGCGTTGCTGCAGGCGCTGCTGCAGCGGCCGGTGTTCCGCGCGCATTGGGCGGACATGCTGCATGTGCAGCATTATGTCATGCTGCATGCTTTGAGGTCAGTTTAATCTCCTTCCTTTTGGACGCCAATGACCGATATATCCGCACCGCAGGTCTACTAGACATAGTCCGCCAAATGTCCGAAAAGCAATACGCGCTAGTGGTGAAAGCATTGGAGCAAGAAACTGGCGTGTCCGCTAGTCTAGTGGTCGACGCGTTAGCGCTGCTGCAGGCGCTGCTGCAGCGGCCGGTGTTCCGCGCGCACTGGGCGGACATGCTGCATGTGCACCATTACGTCATGCTGCATGCTTTGAGGTCAGTTTAATCTCCTTTTAACCTTTTGGACGCCAATGACCGATATATCCGCACCGCGGGTCCAACGCCAAAGACCGATTTATCGGTCACAGACCACAGAGCAACATAGCCCTACGTGCATATGCTTAAAGTTCAATTTCAGTTTTGACACTTGGGTGACGTGGCGTCCGAGTGACAGCTTTTGTGTGGGACACGGCGTCGAAAAGGTTAACTTAGATCCTATGACGCTTTCAAGTTGTACATACCTTTTAAGTGTGGAATTAGTTGAAACAGGAACATAAGGCATCTAAGATCTGAGATTGTCTCGGATAAAGTCAACTAAGTTTAATTTTAAATATAATAAACGTAGCATTATTTTGAATGTGTGTCTGTTATTCGCCACACCTCTGTTTACATTAATACTGAGAAAATTAGAATCGATCTTAGTATGAATACTAAAGTCTGTGCGGAAAGAGAAGAGTCGTAGAATGTAATGGATCCCATACATTTCACGACTCCTTCCGAACATACTCTAGAAGCTAAAACTTGATGCAACGTTCATACTTATCCTTTTAAAACTAACAGATCCAAATATTGTACTGTACTTTTTTGCAGACTCATATCTATAACTCTCTGCAACCGCCTCCAATCCATTGACGAGACCGACACAGAAGGCATCGCAGCCATCCACTCAATGTGCCGCTCGTGGTTCAACACATGCGCCTCCTTAGCCTCCTCACAACCACTGCAGTTGGAGACGATGCGGGCTGCGAGGCGAGCGAGGGCCGCGGCGGTGTGTGGAGACGTCAGGAGAGCGGCTGCGGTGCTACTGAGAGACCTGTGGTTTGCGTTGGGTAAGTGGACTCACATAGACCTGATCCATCGACTAGACTGACACAGAAGGCATCGCAGCCATCCACTCAATGTGCCGCTCGTGGTTCAACACATGCGCCTCCTTAGCCTCCTCACAACCACTGCAGTTGGAGACGATGCGGGCTGCGAGGCGAGCGAGGGCCGCGGCGGTGTGTGGAGACGTCAGGAGAGCGGCTGCGGTGCTACTGAGAGACCTGTGGTTTGCGTTGGGTAAGTGGACTCACATAGACCTGATCCATCGACTAGACTGACACAGAAGGCATCGCAGCCATCCACTCAATGTGCCGCTCGTGGTTCAACACATGCGCCTCCTTAGCCTCCTCACAACCACTGCAGTTGGAGACGATGCGGGCTGCGAGACGAGCGAGGGCCGCGGCGGTGTGTGGAGACGTCAGGAGAGCGGCTGCGGTGCTACTGAGAGACCTGTGGTTTGCGTTGGGTAAGTGGACTCGCACAGATCTGATCCATCGACGAGACCGACACAGAAGGCATCGCAGCCATCCACTCAATGTGCCGCTCGTGGTTCAACACATGCGCCTCCTTAGCCTCCTCACAACCACTGCAGTTGGAGACGAAGCGGGCTGCGAGGCGAGCGAGACCCGCGGCGGTGTGTGGAGACGTCAGGAGAGCGGCTGCGGTGCTACTGAGAGACCTGTGGTTTGCGTTGGGTAAGTGGACTCACATAGACCTGATCCATCGACTAGACTGACACAGAAGGCATCGCAGCCATCCACTCAATGTGCCGCTCGTGGTTCAACACATGCGCCTCCTTAGCCTCCTCACAACCACTGCAGTTGGAGACGAAGCGGGCTGCGAGGCGAGCAAGACCCGCGGCGGTGTGTGGAGACGTCAGGAGAGCGGCTGCGGTGCTACTGAGAGACCTGTGGTTTGCGTTGGGTAAGCTAAGTTTTTTTTTACTACGTCGGTGACAAACAAGCTTACGGCCCACCTGATGGTAAGCTGTTACCGTAGCCCATGGACGCCTGCAACTCCATGCGTGTTGCCGACCCTAACACCCCGCACCCTCGTTGAGCTCTAGCGACCTTACTCAATTTAGTTGTGGCCGGTTTTCTGTAAGGTACTGCCCCAGTTGGGCTCTGATCTAGATCTAGAATGACATCCGCTGCGTTATGCCTTACCCTACCACATAAAGCGAGATGACATTCGTATTTTGTATTTTATTTTATTTATTTGTTATTTACTGGGCAATAATAAACTATTATAAATGTAATTAAATTAAGATATTAGAGAATTAAGTAAAAATTAAGTGTTTAAGTAAATGTAAGACAGCTACAATCATATTGTGACACCCTCACAGGGTAACATGTACGCTTCCTAACATTGTATTTAACATCATGTATTTCTATGCATCAATGTACATGTATGCAATAAATGACAATAAACAAATAAACAAATAAAGGTTAAATAAATACTCGTTTCATTACCACAGGTGACCACAAGCGCGCCTTCATCCCGTGTCTAGTGGGTCCGTTCCTCGAGGTCAGCTTCCTCTGTGACGAAGAGGTTCGGATCACTACCATCCCCCTGTTCTTTGACATGATGCAGACAGAGTACAACCATAGCGTCAGCACTGGGGATAGCTGTAAGTACACTTGAAAACAAGTAAAACGGCTCACTTTTTGTTTAAAATTCTGTACAAATAGACTTGCGATATAGCAGAGTGATGGTTATGTATTCTGTTCTTAGGTAATTATTTTTCAATTAAAAATCGAGCACGTATCAGCAACGATGATTTGCTGAAGTGGAACCGTGGATGGCGTCGATGAAGACCATAAAAAGTTATTTTATATGTATAAACACAGAATAAATAATAGTACTAGGTACAGAAGGTTCACTCTCTAACAAAACGCGTCTATTACGACAGATATGACCGCTAGGTGGCGCAAGCGCGAGCAGGCGTCCGTTCCGTAGCGGTGCGCGGCAACTACTATGGCTAGACACCAAAATTGGTGTGAGCCGCATGTACTTGTAGCGACGCGACGAAATCGCGGAGTGAGTCACGCCTGGTATAAAGATAATCATATTTTTTCCATTCTTTTCAGCGGAAAGTCCTCTAAAAGACTTAGAAAGCGAGCTAATAGATAAAATCGACGTGCTAGTCGAACGCGGCAGCGGTGACGTGGCGTGGCGAGCGCGTTTTGTATCACTATGTGGAGCGCTTTGTAAAGCGGCCACGGGCGGTTTACGTGCGGCCGCCGCAGCGCTGGTAGCCGCAGCGGCCAGACAGTTGGATACATTACTTCAATACAGGTACAGACTACTGGCGTTTTTCATAAACGCGATACTGGCCTGATCTAGCAAGAGCCGTTTGTATCTGTCATTTTGACTTATGTATTTGTATCAGGCCCGTAAAGTTTTATGAATAAAGGGGTACACAGACACCGCATTATGAAGCGTTTCCAAACAGCACGGGGTCACCACACATTGGTGCAACTTTACTTGCAAACTACTACGATTGGAGGAGCACAACTGAGTTGTATTATAAACCATTCAAAAGCTTATTTTTTTTGTAAATATATTTAATTTACGCGAGGATTGACCGTATATGTGAGCGCAGCTGAACTAAGCGGTCGCGCTCAGATAGTAAATTTGTACGAGGGCGCTTACATTTACTTTTGTGACCTTTGGTTTTGAGGTGAGGGACTTTGCTTTTGTGGTCACCTCGATTGTCTCCTGTGCTCCGTCTAGAATCTAGACTTTAGACCATATACCATGTCCTTTATGTCTTTTTTTTTGCAGAGCGGCGGCTCTCAAGTCGGCGATATCACATAGAATGCTTCTCACAACCAAAGTACTGCATTTCTACGAACAAATCGAGAGGCCGCACATGTATATACGGTAAGTTTATGCGAATTAAAGCATTTCATAATATTCCTTAATTCAATCAACCTTATCGACGAACGACAAGGTACCTTTTGGTTGAAAACGTCACATATATTTATTTTTTCTTCCCAGCTACGTGCACAAACTTTGCGACATGCACCGGTCATGTCACCAATGGGCGGAAGCGGGTCTAACGCTAAGACTACATGCTAGACTATTATCCTGGCTGCCTGCGCCCATTGATCAACCGACACAACCGCAAACTACCAGCGAAAGAGATCTTAAGGTAATTTTAATTAACGGAAGGACATTAACAAAAACTATATGTGACAGGCGCTGATCAACCAATATGGTGGTAAGTTTATGTCTAGTCTTCGGCCTTGCTTATTAACATACTTCTGAGCATGAGTCCAAGCTCTGCTCTCTTGCGACCCGGCCTTTGGCATCGCATGAAAGGACGCTGCCTTCAGACGCACCGCACAGCTTTATTACACACTTTACCAAAAGTTCACGTCCAAACACCAAACTGCCCTCCTTTATCTCTGCCTTTGACATCGCATGTAAGCGCCTTTCTGGAATCCTTTGGACCTAAGCCTTTACTGGTACTGAAGCTTTGCTGCCAGAACGCCCGGACGTGCTTATGTAGCGCGCTACGAGCGAGGCCGAAGGCCAAGGCAAAAGGCCGAGTTCCGACTATATTTACACACGACATCTCACGTAATCCATTGCGGCTGCATTATTGATACAAGCCATTTTTTATTACCAACTGATGTGATAGTATAAAAAGAACTGAATAGCAAACCCTCTATTTTAGTAGGTATTTAAAAGACCCGCTATTTTAAAGAAGCTTTCACTAATAAGTACATTTGGTTTCAGGAAATGTTGTACCACGAAGTGGCAGATCTACTCGATCAGGGCCACCAGTGGGAGGTCGCTGTGGAGGTTATTAAGGAGCTGGTTGAAGTGTACGAAGCGGAGGTAATATGTAGTTCTAAACTGCAAAACGTAATAAAAGTAAGACAATGTTGCCACTGCAATAATTTGTTTGTAAAATAGTAAATTCCGTTTGATAAATAATCACGCTAAGATAATTTATTTATTAGTAATTTTATTCCTACGATTTAAAAAAAAGTACTTTTATTTACTTATTACGATTATACGAGTTACGTTTTGCAGTATAGACACAATAGATTAATAGAATACTCTTTATTATACACTTTAACATATGTACTGCCATCGACCCGTTACGGTTCTCTGTTCGTAGGCTTTTCAGTACGAGCGGGAAAAACATGTTATCAGCTACACTCGTAGCTCGCGCTAACAGTGAATGTGTTAATAAAAGAAATAGTACAAAATAATGATTACTCGGTGACTAGCCACGATACCATATGTGGCAGGGTCGCCATGTAAGGTGAGGGTTGGGAATTCAGGGGTATTTACAATTTCACCTTGAGCTTAAATTATGGCATGGACTGTATGTGTGTGTGTGTGTGTGTGTGTGTGTGTGTGTGTGTGTGTATTAGATGGATTGTATAGGCGTCGTCGATCTTCTTGTATTAACAAGAAAATCGACGACGCCTATACAAAATCGCGTGTTTACAATATTCAGCTTATTGCCAGATGGCGTCACTATTGCAGCAGGTCTCAAACCTCGCTGTCGCTTGCGGTATGTCCGGACCGATACGACCTTTAAACCTTCAAAAACGGGCGTATTCCCATCTTACAAATCGACAACACACTTACAACGCATCTGGTGTTGCGGGTGTCCATGTGCGACGGTAATCGCTTACCATCCGGCGTTTCGTCTGCTCGTTTGCCTCCTGTATCATAAAAAAACCGTTCCTTTTGCTCGATGTTTAGACCCCTTGTTAAAATAACTCAACTTTAGTTTCATCAATAAATGGCGTTGAATATTGGAGGAAGATTCCATCATAGGGGCCAATCTTTTTGACAGTACAAAAAAAGAAACTGTTTTGGCTAGCAGGCAAGTACCATATATGTTTTTCTATTGCAGGCACTGGGCTACGCACCATTAGCGGATCTCCACTTACGCTTGGCCGCTTTCTATACAGCAATGATGCGAACGGTTCGGTCACACCCGGGGTACTTCCGCGTGGTATACTTCGGCAAAGGCTTCCCGGACCATCTCAGGGTGCCACATGTTAGTATAACTCCTACGTGTATCTATATATTGTGTTTTTAGGGTTCGTTAACGGGACCCTATTACTAAGACCCCACTGTCCGTCTGTCTGTTTGTCACCATGCAGACTGTATCTCATGAACCGTGATAGTAGGAGATTGAAATTTTCGCAGATTTTGTATTTCTGTTGCCGCTATAACATCAAATACCTACTAAACAGTACGAAACCCTCGGTGGACGAGTCCGACTCGTACTTGTCCGGTTTTTATTTAAAAGTCTGTTAATGTCAAGCTTAATTTAAGTTACTTTCTCAAAGACACCTGTATTCTAATTAAGTCCATTTTGGAGATAAATAATAATTTATTTTTACCTGATAAGGCCCCTACGAGAGTGCAGTAGGATGTAATCTAATATTGCTATTCGCGACAAAGCAGTTGTAATGTTATTTTATTTGTGACCTCTCGCTTTTAGTAAATGGTCCTTATGTTCTGCTTAATTTGAGGGATAAACATCACTACACCTTATAAAACAAAGTCCCCCGCCGCGTCTACCTGTCTATGTGTATGTTGTATGTATGTTCGCGATAAACTCAAAAACTACTGAACGGATTTTCATGCGGTTTTCACCTATCAATAGAGTGATTCTTGAGGAAGGTTTAGGTGTATAATTTGTTAAGGTTTTGTGTAACCCGTGCGAAGCCGAGGCGGGTCGCTAGTTTCAAATAATCACAACCCTCAGTTAACCAGTTTATTTTCCTAGGGCTTCGTATACCGCGGCAACGAGTACGAGCAGCTCGGGGACTTCAAGGAGCGTCTTCTGGACGAGTGGCCCGACGCCGAGGTGCTGCCGAAATTGGACCCGCCGGGGGAGGAGATCACCGAGGCTGACGGGCAGTGTATCCTTTTTTATGGAAAACACAGTTTAGGGTATTTGACTACTAGTCAAATCAGTTTCTTTTTGCGAACTGTCAAAACGATTTTGCGACTATGGAATTTATATGAAACACTAGCTTGTGACGTCACGATCAAATTACTTACTCTTTATAGTTTTATATGGGTTTTAAAATAGAAATTGTATCTAAAAATAACTGCTGTCCACGTTTCTCTTTTAATATTCTGCTGATTTATTTCTAAATACCCTATTAAGACACAATAAATGTAATATTGGGTTGTTATTTAGAATAACTCTTATTACAATTATAAAAAAAGGAATTACCCACGTAATTCGACGACCGATCTGGCCTAGTGGGTAGTGACCCTGCCTGTGAAGCCGATGGTCCTGGGTTCGAATCTCGTTAAGGGCATTTATTTGTGTGATGAACACAAATATTTGTTCCTGAGTCATGGGCGTTTTCTAAGTATATAAGTATGTATTTATCTATATATGTATGTATATCGCCGCCTAGTACTAGCACCCATAGTACACGCTAGTAGAACTATGATTATTATGAAATATAAAAAATAGTCCAATTTTCCTTATATCGTAAATCAGATTTACAAATAAACGCCGTAGAGCCAGTCATGGGTGACAAATTAAAGCGGTTATCCGGCAAACCGATATCGGGCCAGATCCTACAGTACTACAAACACAATCACGTCAACAAGTTCATATTCTCGAGACCATTCCACAGAGCGGGTGAGTAGATTTAAGTCATTTAACCCTTTATAAAGGGTTCAGAAATTATGCAACATTAAACCCTATCGGGCTTTAGAATAAAGTTCAAAATCAGGTGGGAAATGTATTCCCTCTGCCTTACAAAGGGTTAAGATTTTACATACTGTGACCTGGTGTCATAAAATAGCATAAGTCTGACACAAGAGAATAACCTTTAAAGGAAATTAAATCTTTCTCTCATCAGCTATCAAATATAAACATACTTATTACAAATGAAATATAAACTACGTCATAAATATTATTGCGCTTTTATTGATTTAAAAATTATATATAGGGACATATCATTTTGACTTAGAGCAGCCTATTTTACTGATTAGGATACTAGTTTATGCCCGGGTTTATGTCAGGGTGATTCACTTTTGTATGGAGAAAAAAAAGTTGTAATATTTTTCCTGACTTTGCTCACCAATGGAGTCTCCCCACACTAAAAACTATCTATTTCAATTTTCAAAAGAATCGAATAACGTTTAGAGGTTGCACAAGTTGAAAAGGTAGAGTGAGAACCCCATACATTGCGTGAAAATAAACTATGTTCTAAAATGACAAAATATAATGAACTGATACTAAAATCGAATGAGAAAACTGAATTTTGCGTCTAAAACACGATAAAAGCACTTTTCCTTTGGAAACAGGTGGAAAAACTGAAAAATCTTAATTAGAACATTTATCGAGTAACCAAAATCCAAGTTTACTACTAATTTTAAAATATATTTATATGTAGAAGGTTCAGTATCACACTACTGTCCGCTTTGAGGGTAGCCGCTTAAACCATTTTCTACCCTCCGATGTAGAGTCGTTGGTTATTTGAAAAATCTTTGTTGATGATGTGCAACCTCTTAATGTTGACCGATTTTAATTTTTTTTAACGTATAATATTTTTTTATCAGTTAGAACAAGAATTCGAGCAAAGTCAGATGAAAATCGAAAATTCGGAAAAATGAAACACCCTGGCCATAGTATAATTCCGTACCGTATCTACTATCAAACATAGCCATAATTCTCCAATGTTTATCATCCCTCTACTGCTTTATTAACTATGTGTATTAATTTTGAACGTGTATAAAGCGGATGCTGATAAGCAATAATGTGTCAACCCACATTCATTTTGCAATAAGATGTCAACTCAAAAAAAATATGCTTAAAGTTGTCATTTTATTGAACAATGATTGTGGGTTGACACATTTTTGCTAAACAGCATTCTTTTTACCTTATATTTGTTTTACATGTTTTTTAACAGAGGAGCAACTGGATGGATCTAAAGACGATCTTTCTGTCAACGAGTTCGCTACGAGGTGGCTTGAGCGGACTGAATTGGAAATCAGCGATATGCTCCCAGGTAAGTTTTTATATAGTTTTATAACTAGTGTGTATCTAATATTAATTATATTTATCACAAATAAAGTTCTCAGGCGCTAATAACGCCAGGGACTATATGACAGGCTACATGTTTAACCGACGTTCGCAGGAGACGAGATTCGAGATAAAATACATTGTTGTTTCTCATATTATTAAAATTCAACCCGGTTCAACAGAGATAGAACAGATGATTAGTTGCAATTCGCGATTACGTCTGATAAAGCCTGCTGAAAATTTCATAACTTCTGTAGCTTCTAGCTTATTAATGCCTACGTTGCGGTATAACTATGGAACGTATTTTTATTCACAGGAATACTGAGATGGTTCCCAGTAGTAAAGCAGCGAACATTCTGGGTGTCACCAGTTGAGGCTGCAGTCGAAGCCTTAAGAGACGCGAATCGAGCCTTAAAACAATTGATCCTAGAAGCACGAGCCAGCGATGCCCCGTTGCAGCCGCTCACCATGCGACTTAGCGGTAAGACGAGGCTGAAGTAAAAACATACAATGGATAATAACAAAGAGAATTTAGTATAGAGGCGTATTATCAAAGTAAATTTTGTAGTCACAGTAAATTTACTGCCATCTTTCGTCACAGAATTAAAACTTTTAGAACGCCTGACTTTAACCTACTTTATTTGATCATGTAATGTTTTCATCTACCCTCAACTGGCTTAAGAAGTCATTTGAGGGTAGATTTTGTTTACTTTTATTTAAATACCTAACGATACAGAGTATAGATTAGACCATAATGGTTTTTACAGGTATATTAGACCCGGCGGTACAAGGCGGCATCGTGAACTACGAGCGCGCCTTCCTGACGCCCGCGTACGCGGACAAGCATCCCGACCACGCGCCGCTCCTCGCGCAACTCCGGGACCTCATCGCTGACCAGATACCACTGTTACAGTTCGGTAAGTTAATGTTTAGATAGATCCATCCATCATTTCACCCAACGAACGTAATGTACAAGAACGTAATCTTTCTGGGAAGATCTTGGGCTACAATGTAAAAAATAAGTGGTAACTTACTTTTGTTTTTAAATTTATGTAAATATTTCAGGTCTGGATGTCCACGGGGCGCGTATGCCGACCGCGCTGGAAGGGCTACATGCACACATGCTACAGTGTTTCAGGAGGATACAGAACCATGTGCACCAACGATATGGCCGTAAGGTACAGAATAGAACATTTGTCCCACTACTGGGCAAAGGCCTCTCCCCTTGATCTCCACAACTCCCGTTGTTGTGCTTTTTCCGGCCAGTTACTGATGAAGGTGTCAAGTCGTCCCGCCATCTCCGTCTGGGGTATTTTGCGGCATCCACTTGGTGGCTATACTAGCCCACCTAACCAGATGCATGTGGTAGACGTGACCCGCCCAGTTTCACTTCAGCCTACTCCCACGTCAGCTAAGCGTGTTTTAGAGCGCAGTGTAGTGTACAACTGGATTAGGCTGGAATAAATGACTTTTGGACTTGGCTTAGCTTTGGACTTGAGGCCTTGGACTGCTGTTCTTAAGTTTATAACATTTATTTCAGTATACAGTAGTTTAATTAATTATAAACACAACACAAATGTCTAAATTACGACTAATTACTAGACGACCGGTCTGGCCTAGTGGATAGTGACCCTGTCTGCTAAGCCGATGGTCCTGGGTTCGAATCCCAGTAAGGGCATTTATTTGTGTGATGAACACTAATATTTGTTCCTGAGTCATGGTTGTTTTCTATGTATATAAGTATGTATTTATCTATATAAGTATGTATATCGTCGCCTAGTACCCATAGTACAAGCTTTGCTTAGTTTGGGGCTAGGTTTGATCTGTGTAAGATGTCCCCTAATATTATTTATTATTATTTATTTATAAATTTAAATTCTCATATGAATCTTACTTCGTTTCGTTTTGTACCGAAGCGAAGTAAGATTCATATGAGACAAATAAACTTCGTTTTGTTGTGTAACTTCGGCCCTTTTTTTAAGAACCCTAATTATGTACATGTTGCATAAAATACTGTAATCCAACCGTAAATTATTCAGGCATGCGACTTCGAATCGGAGGCGGCAGAGGTGCAGCTCCGCATGCCGCCCCGCGACCGATCCTACACCGAGACACAGACCAGCAACCGCGTCTCTGACATATCCACCGGAACATCCACAGAGTAAGTAATAAAATAACATGTTTTGCTCTTAGAACTAGATGAATAAGTTACCTTTTAAACTTGTACAAGTCAATTCACAAGAGATACCACGAACGGAACGAATGATGAATGAAAATATCTACGTGTGTATGTCATTAACCAATAAAATGGCGGCTCTGACTGTATACCGATACATGTGTCACTCGTACAATGAAAGTTTCGTACATTCCATTCGTGCCAGCTTTCATGAAATGACCTCTATTTTTAGACCTAGACGTTGTATGTTTAAAAGAAGGTGGAAATCTAGAGATATCTCTTTAGAGGGCTGTTTTATTTAAGCAGTTGATTATGCTTCCACTAGTATTCTTATTGCCCCACAGAATGTAGCCGTACGAAATCATTTATTACACGCAGGCGTAATAAATTTCTTAATCTTCAAATTTCTTTGATAGTGAACGAAATAATTTTCAAAAACATTTATTTTACGAATCTTTGATCTTTCGTGTATCGTGATTGCGTTTATTTTCAGCCGGGAAAAATGTACGACTGACCGTCAAATGTCGATCCAGTCGCAAAATGACGAACCCAAGACGTGCAGGTCTGACCGGCAGACTCCTACGTGTGTATCTATTTGTTTTATGTCGGGGCTTTCATGGGTCTTGCTCAAATAATTTCATGAAAATTTGTAAATGTTTTTATTTTTGTAAGGAATTTAAAATTGTATTATTTGTCGTTTGTGATTAAAACGGTGCTTAATAGCTTTTGTATTGTGAATAAACCTAAATGGTTTTCGTGTCGACCAGCTCTCAATTTTGACTGTCGAGAGTTCGCTCCAGCTGTCCGGTATTCGTCAAATCACAACGTCTTCGCTTCCATTCCAAGGGTTGCTTTTGCTTTTCATCAATCATTTAGATTGTTATGTACGGCGGTTGTATTCTGTTTGTGCTGTTCGTTAAAACAGGCAGCTACTAGTGGCACACGAATCCTCATTATTGCATAAAAATTAATTTTGTGTATAGTCTGCAGATTTGTAAGTGGACCCGAGCCGCTAATCCTTTGTCTATGTTAAGTAAAACCGCACGTGCCTCTACATGTAAAAAAAAGGGTCGTGTAATTATCTACGGGTACTGAGTGCTGTCGAGTCGAACCAGTCTAAAATGTGTCATCGAGATGCGTAACGAAGGCGCGTTATCGGAGAGCGCACCTGCACTGGTTTTTTGAGCGTTGGACTAGCCCGCGCTCAGGTGCCAATTAGAATAATTAAGACCCTTTTTTGCAGGTAAGTAGCAAGTGTGGTTTTACTTAACAATAGACAAAGGATTAGCAGTTCGGGGTCTGTTACGAATCTACGGACTATATATAGTATGATTTTTTTCAAAAGATTTTTACGCCTAAGACCCTAATCTGTCAAACAAAAGCCATTGTTTCTTTTATGTGAGCGGCCGGCTCCCGTTGGCAAAGCAACAATGTCACTTAAAAAGTAACTGTATCGTGATAGTATTAAGGTTCAAATCTATGTAACAGCTCGTACGAGTTAACATGTTATGGTAATGTGGACGATCGACAACCTCAATGTAGGCGAGCGCTGATATTATTACATAGATTTGAACCTTAATACTATCACGATACAGTTGCTTTTTTAAGGACATTGTTGCTTTGGCACGTGGCTAATACGGGAGCTAACGGCTCGCATAAAAGAAACAATGGCTATTGTTTAACTGATTAGGTTCTAAGGCGTAAAAATCATTTGAGAAGATCCATACTCGGGTATTTTAATTTAAAAAAGCTTGAAACGAATACAAAAATAAAAAACCGGGCAAGTGCGAGTCGGACTCGCGCACGAAGGGTTCCGTACCATAATGCAAAAAAAAAAAAAAGCAAAAAAAAACGGTCACCCATCCAAATACTGACCACTCCCGACGTTGCTTAACTTTGGTCAAAAATCACGTTTGTTGTATGGGAGCCCCATTTAAATCATTATTTTATTCTGTTTTTAGTATTTGTTGTTATAGCGGCAACAGAAATACATAATCTGTGAAAATTTCAACTGTCTAGCTATCACGGTTCGTGAGATACAGCCTGGTGACAGACGGACGGACGGACGGACGGACGGACAGCGAAGTCTTAGTAATAGGGTCCCGTTTTACCCTTTGGGTACGGAACCCTAAAAATGTAGCAATGATTTGTTTCGTTTTTAAGTTCCGCGTCGAAATCGAAGTTCTTCAGTTTCAACGCGGCCATCAACCCGCTGGCCAGAAACAGCGCGGCCAGCAACTACTTTGGGACCCTCAACAGCTCACCCAAGAAAAAAGAGAGGAGACGAGCGCGGAAGGTAAGCTCATTTTAAGGGGCCCACAGATTGCCAGTTCGCCGGACGATATCAGCCTGTCAGTTGTTCAGAACTGTCATTTTTTGCGATTAACTGACAGGCTGATATCGTCCGGCGGACTGGTAATCAGGGACCCTTTAGTTTATTTGTTTGATATCCTAATTGGGTCTTGTGAAATGAAATCTTATCAGGAGCCAGTGGAGGGATCAACTACTCGTATTTCACGCTCATATACTCTACCACCCTTCCTTACACAAATGCATGTTTGATTAGATGATTAGTTGTAATACCATAAAACCGGGGCTTTTAAAGTGGCCAAAGAAAAAGCAACTGTGGCAATGGAATCATGTACTTTTGGCCTTTTGCTAAACATATCATATCTTATTCCTTTTACAGAGTGAAATCGGCACCCAAGCCAGCGGCAGCCAATGGTACACCAGTCCAGTTGCGAATGGAACTAGCAACAGCATAAATACCAGTCACGCGAGCAACACCAGCCTCGCCTCTCAATCGGAATCGCCTCTACGCGAGCTAAGACAAGAGGTACATAACATGTACTATATTATCTCTACAACAAAACTATAAGCATTTATAGAGCGAAGCCTGGACGCAGAAATGATGGCAAAACCTGCCTCGATTTTTAAAAGGACTCGCCTCTACACGAACTGAGACAAGAGGTAAGATATCTACCACAAAACTCCTTCATAGCTAGTACACTAGGCCACTGAATGGAACCGGCAACAGCTCAAATGTAAGTATTACCTGCCTCGCTTCTCAATCGGACTCGCCTCTCCGCGAGCTGAGGCGAGAGATACGATATAAAGGAGAACACTAATTTCAAAATCTCGGTGTCATTACGTGACATGTTGTGTGCATGACCTCCACTCTGGTGCCGATACCATGCTCCTTAGGTAAGTCCAAAGCGATATGGTCTAAGTAATATAAAAAAAATATGTCGATGAAAGCTTTAAAAAATATAGGCAAGAAAGTAGAAAAATATAGCATTCAAAACTATGACAACTGTAGTGTTTTTGTCGATTAGATGCAGCTTCCGGTGGTGGTGGTTATAAAAAAAATAACAGTATGTTTGACGCTTGCCAATATACTTTTTTGCTAGTCATGAGTAAGGGAATGTAAGTTTATAATAATCCAGAATAGTTAATCCCACACACCTACATTTTTTAATAAAGCGTTTATATCAGTCCAAACAATATCCCCACTCTGTAGTTCGTTTTTTAGCATTAGAAAACAATCTTGACGTGTCTTTTTATTGAAAAACACTTTTGAAAAATAAGTCACGGCAAATATCTAACAATTATGAATCATATGCGATTATTTACATTATTTTGCTTTCATAAGTAATAGTTACTGATTTATAAAAAGCGTTTTCAATTAAAAGACTCGTCACGAAAGTCATGATCGTATTGACTTTTTCTAATGCTAAAAAAACGAACTATAGAAATATAATAAAGGGAATTTAACGTCATTTCTAGAGTTGTAATGTCCCCCAACCATTTGTGAATTAATACAATTGTTCATTAGAATGATATTCACGTTCTAGGGCAGTTTGGAACCGAATGGCAACCTACCGCGGGGACCTTGTAAACGCATATACAGCGTTTTTGTCGATTGTTTTGTATGTCCTTTTGATTTTGGTCCCCTTTTAACAAGTATTAATATTGTAACTAAAAGTTTAGTGCGACTTAATGTTTTTTTTTTAAGTACTAAATTTAAAGACGCTTCAAAAATAATTCATAAATTGGAGCTAATTTTTAACCGACTTACAAATCTCAAAAGGAGGAGGTTATAAATTCGGTTGTATGTTTTTTTTTTAATTATTACGTAACAGTTAAATGTCAAAATTCATAGAACTACACTTCAAATCACGCCAGTGACAATGTTTTTTTTTTCAATTTATCCATTCATTATTTGTGACGTCCCACGGTCAAAGGTACCTTATGGCGGGTATGGAGTTATGCATACCCCAGTAATCTACAATAAATAACCTATCGATAACACAAAAGATCAACCTTCTAGGTTGCGTAGTTACAGAGATATGATTTTTTGAAAATAATGTTGTGAAATGAGCAACTTTACGATAGAGAAGTTTTAAGTTTAGCCGCCTAAAAAACTATGTTCCTGAAGTAAGTTACATAGTTGACTACAAATAATAATGCCTTATATATCTGAGATTAAAAAAATATTGCGACTTGTTCTGTAATGCAAATAGAAACTTTTGATATCGACTGATTTATGTGTATACTAACCAATCTCTTGAAAATAAAGTTTTATTTCATTTTCACGATTGATTGCAATGAGCTCTCAAGATTTAAATGTTATCTATTAGAAAACGACACTGACAGACAGTTTAAGCAAAAAACAATACCGATTTAGAGGTGAAAATGTATTTTCTGACTTTTTCATATAAAATCACAAAATTGAATATTTTTACTTTTAATGTGACACACAATCAATTTTTCTGAGCACATATGAAAGAAATTCTGTCATTCAAATGAAATAAATCCTAAAACCCCAACTACATACTATATTTAACCCCTTATGCCACTTTAAACTTACATAACAATAACAGTATTTGCTCCATACATTTACGAAAAGGTACCTTATGGAAATAAATCTAATAATACATCACTACAAAATATCAATCATATTATAGTTTATCTTTTATGAATAGAAAATATTAATTTACATTAAACTGCCCCCAAATTAATTAGTTCTTCGTCATAATAATCTTAAAAAAGACCAATAATTTGTATGTAATGAAAAGGTACCTTGTGGTCAAGTTACATGATGAGGCATGATGATGATGGAACAGTTAGGATAAACTAATAATATTTTGGGGTTAAGATGGTATAAATCGTCTATTTCTTATCAATAATATATTTCGGTTGCTATTGAAGATAAGCGGCATTGAGGTTCAATGACCTCAGATATTCCATAAGGTCATGCGTCGGGTATTGGCATTTTTCAGCAAACCAATGGCTGATTTACTGCATGCGACCAAACCAAATGAAGATATTCTAGTTAAGAAAGACTTGACGAGAGTAACTTTGGTATAATAGCAGTCTACTTGGATTTGTGATGTCGGTCTATGTACGGTTATAATATTTGCGAGGCGCCCCAACCAGAACTGAAATTATCAAATTAGTTTTGCAGAATGCTAATACAGTTCTCTACCAAACTTCTTTTCCCGTATTGACTAGTTTTTTTGGGAATTTTCAATCTTTTTTCCATAAGGTACCTTTTCTACTAAACTTTGAGACGACATTACTAGGCTTATAACTAACTTATAACAAAAATAAAAACAGGTAAACAAACGTTACGCATTAAGGTTTCAGATCACACAATAAAAAAAAATTGAGCATTTTTTCACCTCTTTACAAAACATTTAATATCTCCGAAACTATAAACCCTCATAAGGTACCTTTTCCCGTGGAACGTCACATTTTATAAATTACAATTTACGTAGGCCGAGTACTAAAAACAATATTTCAATGTTAATAAATAGCCATTTCTAGATATTTTGAATTGAATTTACGTTCCTCTTTGGCCTTTGTACGCAGTTTTTGTGTGCCCATAAGTTTATTTACAGATATATTGCATAATTGTATTCCATCGTATTATCTCGGAAACGTTCGTATTTGTCATACTACTTCAGTCAACCTCAGTACTTTTTGTACCGAGACTTACTGAAATATCAAGACACGTTCGTACGTTTCCGTGAAAATACGATGGAAAATAACTATGCACTACATCTGTAATGTAGTTTTTAGACATATTTGTGTGTGATTTTGGGGAGTGCGTGCTTTTTACATCTAACAATTATTTCTGTGAACAGAACTTTCAGTCCCCGATGGCTGCCCGAATTCAAAACGCTGTAAGTGACATTTAGAATTACGATCAGCTGAATGTGGACATAACTAATGCCATTACACGGTTCTGTACATTTACATGAGGGTGTCTGTACTATTTCTAAGCTAACCTTTATTGCAGTCTATAGTTCGTTCGCGTTAACGTATTCACTGCCAGGGGGCGTGGCCTAGGAACAAACTTGTATGACGGTGAACGCACATGTGCGTCGGGGGCAGTGAATGTGTTAAGAATGCAGTAAAATCATCATTGTCCGCCGCCTAGCCATGCCCGTAACCAACCAAATCGTTCCTGATTAGAAAATCAAGTTCACAGTGACCAGTTGAAGGCATACATTCTAATAGGGAATATTACGCAAAACTCTGCCTAGGGGGCGCCACTACCACTATCCATTACAATCTGGGGGTCTACCGCGTCCGCGAAACAAGAAAATCGAAATTTAATTTCCTAACCTCTATCACTCTTGCATATTCGAGCGATGAAGAGGCCGATAACTAAATTTCGATTTTCGCGTTTCCCGGTCGGCCCTTGTTAACAAACCGCCTTGATGCATCAATGTCATATTTTATTGTCTGTGAAAACTTGTCAAATAACGGTTTAAGGCACAGTATGTATAAGTTACTCTATGGTTTACTAGCTAGCTTAGTGCTGCACTCCGGCAGCAGAACATAGCAGTAATACCCCCAATTAGGAACGATTTGATTGGTTACGAGCATCGCTAGGCCGGCAGATGACGATGGGCTTTATTGCATTCTTAACGCGAACGAACTATACGCCTTCTTACAAGTTAAGAGTCTTTATAATGGAAGGAATTGGAAAGAGCTGGCTAACAATATAGTAGAGAGGATATAGCCTTTGGGGTCAAAATAATTCCCACAAAGACGGGGTTTGATGTTTTTAGTTCTTTGTGTGTATCTTTATGACATACTAAAAATATATCAAAATATATTCATGCAAAACGCATTTATTGACATTTGAAATTTGGAAAATCAAAAATAATATTAAAAATCGTGTGTGGTATCAAATAACAGGAAATTACACGCTAAAAAAGATTGTGAGATTGATTTTACAAAATAAAAATAAAAAACAAAAGTAGTGGCTTAAAAACTGAATTTTTTTCAATGTTGAAAGTTATTTTCTACACTGAAAACAAAACTAAACTATTATAGTTTTACACATCAAAATACATTGTGTAAAAGAAAAGAATATTTAATTCATGAATACTTATTTTTAATTATATTATTATAATATGAAAAATATAGGCTCACAGGCTCTATATTTATTTAAAAGTTTTATCAATAAACTGAACGCACTTCAAAGGAGGTGATTGGCAGAATATAAAAAACAAAAAACGATTGTAGACTAGTCATCCGAATTTGCTCGATCGAATTCTTGGCCGGAAGTGAGATATTTGATATTAAAGGACTCTTTTTTTAGTATGTTGTAAATAATTCTTTAGTATGTTCTAAAACGGTGGCGCATAGCAAAAATGTTCTTATACATAAGTAATCTGCATAAAATTACCCACAAGAAAGATTCAGTACAATTTTTCGCTAGGATCAATATTCAAAGAGATATTAACGCGGGAAAGTTAATTATAATCACTTCTAAGGTCCCTTTTTTTTAGTTTTTCGTAAATAACTCGTAAACGGTGGCCAATATAAAAAAATGTTGTTAAATGTTAATAATCTACACAAAATCCTCTATAAAAAAGATTCAGTACACTTTTCGCAGGGATAATTACTTAAAAAGATAATAAAGAGGGAAAGTTAATTATTATAAATTCTAAGGTTCCTTGTTTATACTTTTTCGTTAATAATTTGAAAAGTATGACTCATAGCAAGAAATACTTATACATAAATAATAAACATAAAATTTCCTACAAGAAACATATGGAACACTTTTCGATAGGATCAATATTTAAAAAAATAAAGCAGCGAGTAAGTTAATTATAATAAATTTAAAAGTCCCTTTTTAGTTTTTCGTAAATAACTTGTAAACTGTGGCCCATAGCAAAATAGGTCATACTTTACAAATTATTTACGAAAAACTAAAATAAAGTGACATGTGAATTAATTGTTATGAACTTTCTTCCTTTAATATCGTTTCTAATATTGATCCTAGCGAAAAGTGTTCTACATGTTTCTTGTAGGAAATTTTATGTTTATTATTTATGTACAAGATTTTTTTTGCTACGAGTCATACTTTTCAAATTATTAACGAAAAAAAAAAACAAGGAACCTTAGAATTTATTATAATTAACTTTCCCTCTTTATTATCTTTTTAAATATTAATCCCGGCGAAAAGTGTACTGAATCTTATTTGTAGAGAATTTTGTGTAGATTATTAACATTTAACAACATTTTTTTATATTGGCCACCGTTTACGAGTTATCTACGAAAAACTAAAAAAAAGGGACCTTAGAAGTGATTATAATTAACTTTCCCGCGTTAATATCTCTTTGAATATTGATCCTAGCGAAAAATTGTACTGAATCTTTCTTGTGGGTAATTTTATGCAGATTACTTATGTATAAGACCATTTTTGCTATGCGCCACCGTTTTAGAACATACTAAAGAATTATTTACAACATACTAAAAAAAGAGTCCTTTAATATCAAATATCTCACTTCCGGCCAAGAATTCGATCGAGCAAATTCGGATGACTAGTCTACAATCGTTTTTTGTTTTTTATATTCTGCCAATCACCTCCTTTGAAGTGCGTTCAGTTTATTGATAAAACTTTTAAATAAATATAGAGCCTGTGAGCCTATATTTTTCATATTATAATAATATAATTAAAAATAAGTATTCATGAATTAAATATTCTTTTCTTTTACACAATGTATTTTGATGTGTAAAACTATAATAGTTTAGTTTTGTTTTCAGTGTAGAAAATAACTTTCAACATTGAAAAAAAATCAGTTTTTAAGCCACTACTTTTGTTTTTTATTTTTATTTTGTAAAATCAATCTCACAATCTTTTTTAGCGTGTAATTTCCTGTTATTTGATACCACACACGATTTTTAATATTATTTTTGATTTTTCAAATTTCAAATGTCAATAAATGCGTTTTGCATGAATATATTTTGATATATTTTTAGTATGTCAAAAAGATACAAACATAGAACTAAAAAAATCAAACCCCGTCTTTGTGGGAATTATTTTGACCCTCACCTACAAGTTTTCATACAACTCCTCTACTAATAATAAAATAGTACAAATTAATTTACATTTTTTAAATTGGTGGTGATATTAGCGACCTGTCAAAAGTTTACTCAGTCTTAGTCATATGACGTGGAAATTTGGTAAATTTCCTGTTATAATAGATACGTCACAAATTTACCTTTAACATATTTTATCAAAACAGATTTAATATTTTATTAAAACATGCTGCGCCGACCTCGAGTAATGGGAAAAGGTCAAGCGAATGATGATGATTGATATACGGTTTATCTTCTGTCGTACCCTCACGCCCCGCGATTGTTGCGCCATTTAGGGTCCCAGCTAAATTGGTTGTTCAATACTTACGCTATAGAATTTCCAATTTAGCAAGAACCCTAAATGACATAATAATCCCGTGTGATGACTGTACATGGAATTTGGTAATCCAAATTAAACTGATAGATGACAAGTTTCTTTTAAGGACACCCTCGAAAGTACAATCGGCCGGACACGTTGTCACATCGAACACAGTTAATCAAAATTACGCTTTTATGTATAACCACATTGGCATTGTAAATAACACTAGATTGACACCAAATTATATGTATTGTATTAATTGGCTTTACATGTCAGCTTTAATAATAAGCAAAATGTTTTATTTGTCATTATGTTCGTGTACATGTGTATAAATAAATTGTAAGTTATTATGTAAAATAATTTTGTTAGTAGGTATGTACAATAATCGGAGAAAAGTAGGTATATTCAATAAGCTAATTTTATTTAACTATTGACTTTACCCCCAAAGGTGAAAGACATTAAAATTTAACAATTATTTAATTCCTCTTTTCATGGGTGTTTTAATTTTTTTGAAATAATAACCTCTTTCTCATATACATTACTGACATTACGTCGATTTCGGTATATTAGTCTGTAGTTTACAGATTTCTATATAACTTACACTAGTAAATAATATATATTCCTTTCAGGATTAGTTTTAATTCGGGCAGTCTCTATGTATATACCGTTCAAAACTTGGGATATCCTCTTAAGGCCCACGGTGCTACCCACAGTACTAATTACTACCTACTAATTTAATTAATTTTCAATAAGAACACAGTTGAATTTCTTCTATATCGTTCGATTCTAAAACAAATGAAATACAACCTTATTTTCTGCACTATTAATTTCAATTTTAACTGCCAATTCTCCTTCTGTGGCCCTTAGGAGGTTAAGAATTTTCATCGTTGTACTGTCGCTATCAGATATATCGTAGCGGCCGAGGTGGTCAAAATTATCTCAACACGCACTCTACTGCCTTGACAATAAGGCTTAGAATGCACTGCGATTAATTTCTTGCGGTACCAGAACCGCAAAAATTGTAACGTATGGCATGCTTCATAAGAGCACGCATTTGCAAGACTGATACCGCGAGAAATTAATCGCAGTGCGTTATAAACCTAAAGGCGTGTTCATATATTTGCGAGCACCTTGTCCGCTGAGATATATTTGATGGCGACTGTGCCCCAAAGTTTGAACGCTGAACTAACACGACTGACATACGCTTGTCTCTGTCTAGCTCGTGACGGAGCGGCCGCTGCGCGCCGAGGTGGAGCAGAGGCGAATGTCACAGCGAGCGAGCTTGGTGTCCGCGCCGCCTTCGAATAGGAACTCTATGGGTAAGGGTTTAAGGCTTCAAATCGCTTGTTGTCTAGCTGGTGATGAGCGGCCGAGGTGAAGAAGAAAATGTCGCAGCGCGCCAGCTTGGTGTCGGCGCCACCGTCGAATAGGAACTCTATGGGTAAGGGTTTAAGGCTTCAGATTGCTTGTTGTCTAACTGGGCGACAGCGGCCGAGGTAGAGCACCCAAGTAGCACAGATTGGCTGTATAGCAGCCGCATAATGAAGTACGAATACGCTTGAAGCTGGAATATAAAAGCTGCATAAGAGCTGTATAAGCGTCTTTTCAGCTTTTATAACTCTTAAATGGGCACAAATTAGGCAGCCTTAAGATCACATAGCTACTTAAGAGCGTTGTAGCAGCAATTTAACGGAATTATAAGGGGTAACAGGAATTATAAGAGGTGTATATTGACTGGGTAAGAGACCACCAGTTACCCTATATTCAGCTAATATGTCACATGTGCGCCCTAATACCGGGAAAGATTGACGTTGGGCTGAATAAAAGATAATTAATAACATACTTTTACACCTCTGCTTTAAAAATCAGCTATTGTATTTAGTATAGTGACGACGAACGCAGAGGTGAACATATTTATATTGAAGCAAAAACGTTAAGCGCAACGACACCATAAGTCATTATGTTAAAGTGTTTAGTTAAATGTTTGTACATGATCTTTTATATATTAATGCGAGAAAGATGTTTGGGAATGCAAGTATATTGACATTATATATATATACATTATCTAAGAAAATTTCAGTGCGCCACGAAAATAATCAGTATTTATTTAAATGAATGATATAAATAAGCTATGTGTAAAAACTATTTCAGTGGTTTGGACAGAATTATGAGATAAAAAGTTAATAATACGTTATAGGAAGTACTAAACTAATGATTTAGGTTAAGAACTCAGGCACAAAACCTTATTGTTACCCTTAAAAGTTGGAAAAGCAATTTCAATTTTGTAGGTTATATACATAAAATGGCGGTCAATGTTAAAAAGCAACGTGAACCGTTAAAATTCTTATATGCAGCATACGACTGTTATATATCTGATAAAGATACTTAAGTGAACCACTATAAAGTCCAAGTCGTTATTTCGATACACTAGTGAACCTCTAAAAAGTTAAAAGGCATCTTGTGAACGTTTTAACAGCCTCTATGCAGACAGTCCCAATGGTAGTATAATAGGCTGCTTAGCGGTAAACATGTTCAGCGCTAAGCCGTATTATGCGCCACATGTGTTCGATTATACGTCTATTGGTTTCATAATAGTTCACTCGTTCTCCCTTATAATAAGTCAGCGAAATAAAAGCTGCTTTAGCGGTAAACATGTTCAGCGATAAGCTGTATTATGCGCCCCATGTGTTCCATTATACGTCTATTATTGGCTTCATAATAGTTCATTCGTGCTTCCTCAAAAAGTCAGAATAATAAAAGCTGCTTAGCGGTAAACGTGTTCAGCTATAAGCTGTATTATGCGCCCCATGTGTTCCATTTATACGTCTATTGGCTTCATATTAGTTCACTCGTACTCCCTTAAAAGTCAGCGTAATAAAAGCTGCTTAGCGGTAAACATGTTCAGCGATAAGCTGTATTATGCGCCACGTGTGTTCCATTATACGTCTATTGCCTTCATAATCGTTCAGTCGTGCTTCCTTAAAAAGTCAGCGTAATAAAAGCTGCTTAGCGGTAAACACGTTCAGCGATAAGCTGTATTATGCGCCACATGTGTTCCATTATACGTCTATTGGCTTCATATTAGTTCACTCGTGCTCCCTTAAAAGTCAGTGTAATAAAAGCTGCTTAGCGGTAAACATGTTAAGCGACAAGCTGTATTATGTGCCACATGTGTTCCATTATACGTCTATTAGCTTCATAATAGTTCACTTGTGCTCCCTTAATAAGTCAACGTAATAAAAGTCCACAATTACCTCCTTATACAGCACATGGCGTAATTTGATCCACTAAACAGACCTTATAACGATTAAAGCATTTGATAACCCTTAAAGCTGTATAGGGTCGTAGCAAATTTACATTTATATCACTCTTTGCGTATTAATGGTAGTTTTCAGAGCCGTAATGCAGCTTTTAATCAGCCCTAAGCTATATAAATATCACTGAGATCTATTATACAGCTGTAGGACCACGAGTGTGCTCTTATAAGTGTCTTAATACGCACAGAGCGTTAGATAGAACTAAAAGTGAGTAGTTATAGAGCTATCTGTGCTACTTGGGCAGAGACTGCCGCAGCGAGCGAGCTTGATGTGCGCCGCCGTCGAAGAGGAACTCTATGGGTATGGGTTTAAGGCTTCAAATCGCTTGTTGTCTAGCTGGTGACAGAGTGGCCGAGGTGGAGCAGAGAATGCCGCAGCGCGCCAGCTTGGTGTCGGCGCTGCCTTCTAATAGGAACTCTATGGGTAAGGATTTAGAGCTTCAAATCGCTGTGTTGAGATATTATCTAACGCAAAGTGAGGTTTTCAATGTAGTTTTTATACTTGGCGCAGCCGGTAGGATCCTACATAGTGTTTTTGCATTAAATTGCACAGTTAATACTTTATACAATGTCAAATATTGTCTTGAGTTTGTGATTGCTGGTTTTTATAATTTTTACCTTGTTATAATCATAAAATTGGAATTAACGGCGTGTTTTATATATTTATTGTCTTTTATTTGCATTATTAAGGTAGGTGAAGGTATTCAATAAAGTGAAACTCGAACTAACTTTGAAATAACATATTTTGGTTAAATTGTCAGCCTGATAAAGTTGGTTATATGGCGAGGGTCTTATATTGTCACATATCGCAGGTACAACGGACTCAAACCAAGAAGACGAGGAGCCGCCGCCGCTCCCAGAGAAGTCCGGCAACCGGAGCACCCTCGACAGCGACCACAACAACAACCCTGAGCCCCTCCCGCCGCGCAACAACTACGACACGGGTATAGTACATTATTGTCGAGGCTCGGAAGTAGCTACTTGCAGGCTGAGGATTCGTTTTAAACGGACGACCTTGGGAGTCCGTTTAATTGAATCCGAAGCCAGCAAGTAGCCTTCCAGCCGAGTCATATATAGTGCTTTTCTCAAAAATGGTGCAAGAAATATAAATATCATAGAAATATTTTACAAAAGCAACTTTCTTACGTATATATTTTCACAGAAAAAAGTAGAAACAATTGAAAAAATTAGCTTTGACGCCTTTTTATTTTTTTAATAAAAAAATAGAAGTGTATTTTTCTGCCGAAAATACGCCAACCTATTTGAGACAGCTAAATAGTCGCGGTACTAATCATCTGTTTGGCTGTTTAATGGGCCTGTGCCTTCATTTGATATGGCCATTTCAACTTTTAAAAAGTTTGGAACTCGACAAGTAATGGAATTTGTATGCAACATTGCAGTCCCAAAATCGAGACTGCAATGTTTTTAACTTTTTAATTTTTGACTGACCATAAACTACGCGCTTCGCAACCTATTTTTTAAACGGCAAAGTCGACTTTGCCGTCCATTTTTGAGAAAAATACATTACCTATCATATTTTTCATCACACTTGCTCGATAAATATCTTATTTCGTACCAAAACACAATAAAAAAGCTATAACTCCCTAGGGAGGTACAGCGCCAGCCTGCGGCTGTCGTGAATTAACACCCTCGTTCCCAATATTTCACTTACCCCTTCGTTACTAATAGCTCTCAAGGATCGTCAAAACATCTCAATATAAGTCGCCGCCATTTTAAACTTTGTACTTCATGGTCCGATTGCATTTAATATTCGTTTTTTTTGGCATTTCTTCTGCTGTTAACCATACCACAATAAATAGTAACCAAAATAAAAAATTGCTACCGAATATGTAATCGAAAAAATGGCCGCAATTTTTTACTATGCAATTTATGATCCAATTGCGTTCAAATCTGATGTTTAGATATATTTATGTTTCGTTGAGGTCTCATGCATGAAGATGAGGGCTCCATGCATTATTTCTGTCAACCTCCTGATGTCCTCCACCATGATTTTTCCTTACATAGATAATGGTAATGACTATTCTTCTTCTTCTTCTTTTCGTGTAAAGGGATCAAACTTCTTAAAACTAAATTTTATACCTGATAATGACTATTATTGTTTCAGTATTGACGCCTCGGGGCTCCTTCCTGTACAACTCCATGATGCGACGGACGAGCGGCGGGATATCAGCCGGACAAACCCCTCCCACCCCACCACCGAAGAAGAAACACCAACAACAACATCACTCCTGAGTTAGTAGGCTTAGTAGAAAAACCATACTGTTGCGAAATATGTCACTGATGTCGCAAGTTTCTTGTAAACTCTATGGCGCGACGGACGAGCGACGGCATATCAGCCGGACAAACCCCTCCCACCCCACCACCGAAGAAGAAACACCAACAACAACATCACTCCTGAGTTAGGCTTAGTAGAAAAACCATACTGTTGCGAAATATGTCACTGATGTCGCAAGTTTCTTGTAAACTCTATGGCGCGACGGACGAGCGACGGCATATCAGTCGGACAAACCCCTCCCACCCCACCACCGAAGAAGAAACATCAACAACGACATCACTCCTGAGGTCGTAGGCTTAGTAGAAAAACCATACTGTTGCGAAATATGTCATGCACTGAGTTAACCATTTCATGATGCGACTCTAAAAACCCCTCCCACGCCGCCACCAAAGAAGAAACATCAACAACAACATCACTCTTGAGTTAGTAAGCTTAGTAGAAAAACCATACTGTTGCGAAATATGTAACTGATGCTGCGTTTCTTGTTTATATTTTTATGCCAAGATAGTTTTGCAGTGTTAATGTTAATTTCATGAGCTAAGTTAACTCGACGAAAGAAAACCTCTTGAATAATTACAAATAGTAATACTCAATGTAGACAAAATACGATCATTTATAAGGTAATTGCGTCCATGGGGCAATTGCGCATCTAGAAATAAAGATAGGTTTAGATGCGACTTTCGTTATCAGGACACCATGCTATGATGCTCACAGACTACACAGATACCGCATTATGAAACGTTTACAAAGAGCACGAAATCACCACACCTCAGTACAATTTTACTTGAAAAATGCTACAATGCTGCAGCTGCTGCAGCTGTTCTACACTATAACCAGGCGGTCTAGCATGAGTTGCGTTCTTGCGCGTGACTCCATACATCTAGCGCGACTTCAAGTATGGACTCGAGCGCGAGAACGCAACTTATGCTAGACCGCCAGGTACAGCCATGATAAAGCTTAATTTTTGTAAATATTTTTAATTTACACGAGTAATGGTCGTAATTGTGACCGCAACTGAAATACGCGGTCGCGCTCCTATACTAAATTTGTAAGAGCGTTTAAGCCTGGTGACCTTGATTGTCTCATGTTCTCCGTCTAGTGGTTGAGGTGGTCTGTGATGAAACTACATTGTTGGTACAGATGTTGTGCATAAATGTTTCCATCGTATTTTCTCGGAAACGTTCGTATTTATCATGCTACTTCAGTCAACCTCAGTACTTTTTGTACCGAGACTGACTGAAATAGCAAGACGCGTTCGTACGTTTCCATGAAAATACGATGGAAAATAATTATGCACTACTATGATTCTAGTAAATGCGCAGTTATCCCATAGACGCATTTACTTCAGATTTATTTGTGTAAGAAACTACAATCGTTTGAATATTGTAAATAATGTGTTTTGTAAATATGTTAGAGTTAATTACTTGTCTTTACCGAGTTATGAATACTACAGGGTGAATGTGACCTTGGGCCATTAATCCATTTAGAACCAATTCGCGCATCAAGTACCACTAATTATATCCAAGAGAGCACAGCAGGCGAGCCATTGAGACAATTTGGCACTTTATTCTTGTAGAACAAGTTAGCCAAATTGACTATGTTTTGCCCAAAAAAATGTATAACGCCTCGCCGCTAATATATTACTTCTGCATTACAACTATAATAAATAGGTAAATACAATAATGTAAATGGGTTACAAATTTACATTAATGTAAATAGTACTTATTATATAATTAATTATATAACGTGTAAAGTCATTAACTGAAACTCAAAACACATTGTTTCGAGTCATAAGTCAATAAATCAAGTTTATAATACAAGTTATTTTATATATTTATAATAATTGAAGAGTTAAGAACTACGTATCAAGTAGAATTATATACGACATGCACAACAGGTTTATACGAATCGATCATTTTGATCCCCTAGGTCATATGCATCCTGTATACAAGTAAGTAGATTGCACAAAACGTTATTATAGAATAGATGCAACTATATGTCACATAATTAACTCAAACAATAGAATATGGACTCTATTGGTATGTAATATGGTCGATATTCAAGAATTGTTACTAATAGGTAAAGGCAATTAGTCCTCGTATACCCACCATTAATATAATGTAGTACTTACCATAGAAGTTACCACTTTCATAACATATAGTGATAATAATGCCAGGCCATACAAATGTGGATAATATTATGTTTTGTTTATATCATACTAGCGACCCGCCCCGGCTTCGCACGGGTTACACAAAACCTTGACAAAGTATACACCTAACTCTTCCTCAAGAATCACTATTGATAGGCGAAAACCGCATGAAAATCCGTAAGGTTTTTTATAAATAAATATAATTCTGAAACATGAATAAAAAAATATTAAGCAATATTATTTATTTCATTTAACTTAAATGAAATAAATATAAACACAGATTTTTCACAGATATAAGTCAAAATAATGTTACAATGTTACCTTTAGCTCTATGCATTGAAGAGGTAAATACTTTAACTAATAATACAATATAATCCATTAAACCACCTTTCTTTTATACGTAATTTTCTAATAATATTTGTGTTATTGTAACTTCGCTTGATGCCATTTTTCCAAAGGACTTAAAATGATATTCAGATTATGTGAAAGAAATTATATTAGAAAGTGTGATTTTTAAATCATATTACTATGAGATATAAATATAGAGAGTTATGTAATTGTAAGTGGTGTTAAATAAAGACATATTTTTCGATTAGTTTAAGATATTATTTTGTAGAATGTTTTATTAATTTTAAAAGTTCTTAATTTTAATTATAGCACAATATTTTAAAATGTGTATAATTATAGTATTCACATTTAAATTTTGCTTAAAAATAATTAGAGGCTAGATTTTAATTAGAAAAATTGGACTGCAGATATTAGTTTGTTGATAATCTGAAATAATTCAAGTATTTGTATATAAATAACTCTATTTATTTTATAAGTGAATAATTGTTTACAGTATTCGATATAGAAATTAGGTATAATATGAGATTTTTGGGGTCGTAAGAACAAACTATTTGAAAACAAGTTTTTTTTATGATTAAGGATTATAACTAATCGACAATAAATAAATAATATCGTCACAATAACGGTTGAGATGAAGATGCCAAATATATTTGTAAGTGTCTTAACCGAAAACAGCATAATTTTATCCACCAATAAAAAATACTTTGTAATATGGGCTTCCACACCAACAAAATTATTTTTCTACATTTTTTTATTAATCGAAAGCTGTACACAGACGAACTGCTGTCTAACAAAACTGCTGTTCGACTGCATATCAACTGTAATTTTCTACCCTTTGACCGCCCAAACGTCAACTGACGCGCGGCTCCAGCCCAATAGCAACCTTCGTGCATTCTAACAAGGTGCACGATGATGCGTCGCACGCGTCAAGCGTGGCGTTCAAAGTGTTAAAGTATAGACCGATCGCTTAAATGAGTCCTCGCCTGCGCGGTACGGGGGCGACGGGGTAGGACGACGTGCGGGGGCGGGGAAGCTGCGGGCGCCGTCCGCCTGCCGCCCGCAGCTTCCCCGCCACCCTTAGTCGTCCTACCCCGTCGCCCCCGCACCGCGCAGGCGAGGACTCATTTAAGCAGTCGGTCTATAGATTCAAGTTCAAGTATAATGTATCTGCAAAAAAATCGATATACTTATTTTTAGTGTTTGAATATTTAAAAGGAAAATCACTTAACACGTAGTGGCCATAAGACACCAAATAAAAATGTTATTGTGTATATGTATAGATATACAGATATTATAGTTAATTGTATATGGACAGTAAATCACGAACAATAAATAGATTTTTCTATTATGTTGAGTTTTACTTATAGCCTTATATACTGCCAAATAAGTTAAAAGTCAGATTGGTGAGGTAGTTGATTTTGTACACGCTTGTTAAGCCACGGCCTACAGGACACACCTATGCCGATGACAGAGATGGATATACGTGCCTTACCGTAACTTATCGTGCATAAGACTGTTCCTTAATATATATTAACCTTTCTACTGCCATTTGACAAAAACGGAAATACCACGCACACGCCAACATAATTGGTATAACGGTAGCAAATTATCCTTACATCACATAGCAATTGGCATTAGCAATGCCAAATTTTTGTTAGGGTTCTATGGTGCTATTGGAACTAAAACTACATTATAAGTTCTGGGCGTTCAATGGGTTATTAAAATAGAAACTGAACACTTGTTTGCAACCACCAAATCCACAAATCTAAATCAAAACTTCTCAAAATGTCTCTATATAAACAGGTCAATTCGAGTTTTAGTTACCTACTTACCTATTCGATCTGTTTCCTATATGGTACTGGCCCCTATTCACCACCGTGACAGGTGCGACAATTGTCGACATCACTGTTACTGACGTCACAGGCCTCCATAGGCTACGGCAATCGCTTAGCATCAGACGGGCGGTGTGCTTGTTAGCCACCAACATGTTAATTAAAAAAAAACTCCACTATATCGCCAGTTAACTAAGTACTTATTTTGCGAAGCTAATGACAATTGTCACAAGAAATACGACAATTGTCACGAAATTCCGACACACAACTTATTTGCAGTCAAGAATTACCGAAAGTTCTTTTAAATCTTGTGACAATTGTCATCATTATCATCATAAACATCGCAAGACAAATACCTTTTTTTTGCCGATATAATAAAGTTTTTTTAAATAACACAATGATGGTGACAAAGAGGAATACGGCCCGCCCGATGGTAAGCGGTAACCGTAGCCCACGGATGCCTGTGATGTCAGCAACAGTGACATTTGTCGAATTGTCGCACCTGTCACCGTGGTGAAATATTTTTGTTTGTCCTTGTCACAGTCTCTTTTTTATTCCCCACCATTAATTTAGTAATGGATTATGGTGGGCAACAAATAAATTCGACCTATCATAGTGTCGCATTGCGTATGTTTTGTCCCTCACTGAGGCACGCGTATACCACTTCTATAGGATCCTACCTTCTATGCAAAAACGCCACTTTTGACACTGACAGATCAGTATCATATCGAAACGTCGAATAACTAAAAGTTAAATTGGTCTAAAATACTACACACATTGACTACTTATCTTAATTCCCTACTTGAATCATACCACTAAATCAAAGTCTAAATAGTCTCAACTTGTACATAGATATCATCCCAATCTCAACCATAACTCTTTGTTATTAAGGTTCAAAATATTTTTTTAACGAATACTTCGTATAGCGAAGCTACCTGTCAAGTAAATAGTGCTATCGGAGTAGGTGAAGGTGACGGTTATTTTAAAACTGGTTTAATTATAGTTTTATTATGTTTACGGGTAATTTAGGTATTTTTGGAGAGGTCGGTGATCTGTTATCAATGCCGTATGGTGGGAACGCGCGTTTTAACACGATTACCCTGTTTATACACTGACAGTTGAACTAATAGATTTATTCGAAAGATTTAGTAGATTGTTAACCTTTTGGACGCCAATCGCCGATATATCCGCACCGCACGTTCAACGCCAAAGACTGATTAATCGGTCACAGACCACAGAGCAACATAGACCTACGTGCATATCCATAAAAAGTTCAATTTCAGTTTTGACACTTCGGTGACATGGCGTCCGCGTGACAGCTTTTGTGTTTGACACGGCGTCGAAAAGGTTAACCAAGGGATGTAACCCTTTACCAGGCTGACATTTCAAAAATGACAATCGAATGTCAGTCTTACTCATCGAAAATAGGACACATGTTTGAAGTGCCGTATGTGGGAAACATCCTTTAGCCTGGTCAAAGACATATGCAACTTCGTATAAGACGAATAAAGTCTAAGGAAAAAACGTGCCTCGGAATTCAAGTAAAAGTCATTCTCGAATAGATGCCGCACGCACCTTTAGCCTATCCTCGGCTAGATGGCGTGACGACACCGTTTCATATTTAACAATTTTAACACATAGATATCAGTGAATGAACATGGATCAAAATGATATAAAAATAATAAAATCATTTATCCATATATATATACATTTTTTGATAACTTTATACGTTTTCATTTTGAGTTTTAATCGTGTGTCGATAGATGGCAGTAAATTTACAGTGACTACAAAATTTACAATGACAGGACCCCTCTATACTATCAATTATTTTTGGCCTGGTAAAGGGTTAACCAAGGGGTGAAAGGCACTCATTTCTGTAGAGGTAGGTAGTTTGCCGCCCGAACGTAGTGAGAGCGCCAATAGTCCGAGGCTGAAATTATGCCTTTCACCCGAGTTAAACACTCTGCTTTTCATTTCAAATACGAGGAAAGTAAATTAATTGTTTAAAAAAACATGGCTATAGTCGCACCAAACAAAGTCTGCAGCGGATTTGATAGCCCACGCAGTGTAGGTGTTATGTATATACGTCATAATTTCATAGAAGTTTGACGTTTAAAATTACACTTGCACTGCGTGGGCTATCAAAATCGCTGCAGACTTTTTACGGTCTGACTTTAAGTATAAACTTTAATAGTATTTCTTGAGAGTATCGTTATTTATGCAATGGAGAGTTAAACATCAGAATGGAACCTGTAAAACAAATCCATTTAAAAATAAATTTTAATTGGTCATCGTATAAAAAAACGTACCTACTTGGAAAGCCAAATGCTCAAGAGCAGAAACGTATCACTTTCTGCACATTTCATAGGTAGAACATCAATGACCCACTTTTATAGAGGATGAGAAATGAAAAAAAAATCCACGCAAGGATAAATTATAAATGCACCCGCGAATAAATTTATAAACACACGCGCGAATGTTAAATAACATAAATATATCATTTAGATGTCAGAATGTAAGATTGAATTAGCTTCTAGCTAGTGGAAATGGCTGTAGTTTCCTCAATAATAATTTTATTGTACAAATCTGCTAACAATGGACTCAAGATAATTGAGTTCATGGAAAGTTTTAATCTGTACACAAATCTGACGCAATCACGGGACAGTGACGTACACATATTTTAATTCTTGCACAAATAACGGTACTTTCTTATCATTTCTCCTTATATACTTGGCTACTGATGTTTGCCGCATTTCCGCCGTTCAGCGGCAGTAACGGCTATAGCCGTACTTGCCAATTCAGTTTAAACTTGAAGAACTTATAAAATGGAAGAATCAACTTTGATTCTTATTTTTTTCGGAATGGTTCTCTAAAGTACACTAGTGGGATAGACGAAATGTTGTATTATGTTATTCTAATACTTAGTAGATGGCCTATAAGTAACTAGAATAATATACATGGTGGTCTATCCTTGACGTCCAACATTTTTTTTAGATTCCTCACGTCGTGGGCTATTAAACTGAAAATCGTAATTAGATTCCAAAAAAAGTAAGACAATGTTGCCACTTTTTACTAGCGCGTCTTGTATTTATGTAAAAATAAGTAAATAAAAGTACTTTTTTAAATCGTAGGAGTAAAATTACCAATAAATAAATTATCTTAGCGTGTTTATATATGAAAAGGAATTTACTATTTTACAAACAAATGATTGCAGTGGCAACATTTTTTGGAATCTAATTATGATTTTCAGTTTAGAATATACCGGGATTCCTTTGTTTCCCATAAAGTTTTAAGTCATAATGTATTGTTTGCCATATTATCGTTAGTCATAAAATTGAAACCGTTAACTTTTCAGGATTTTCGTAAGGTTATTCTATAGATAGGTTAGGTTAGGTTTGTTTTATGACAATCCTGAAAAGTTACGCGTTTCTGAGAAAAACCAATTAATTATGACTAACGAAAATTCGGACAAACAATACATTATGACTTTAAACTATTTGGGAAACAATAGAGACCCGAATATACCCCATAAAGTTACGCGTTTCTGAGAAAAACCAATTATGACTAACGAAAATTCGGACAAACAATACATTATGACTTTAAACTATTTGGGAAACATAGAGACCCGAGAAATCCAGAAATGTGGACTCATTGGAAAGGCAGTCCAGGTGGTAGTCCAGGGCCAGATCGAAGGGAAAAGATCCAGAGGAAGATCTCCTACGCGATGGACCGACCTTTTAAAAATAATGACGAAGTCATCCGTAGTCGAGTGCGCTCGCAACGCCATCAACCGTCAGAAATGGAGAGACATCGCAAGACAAAGTTTGAAGTCCACCAACATAACCGGCAATGAAGACCAGCCATGTGCGTCATCCAAACAGCCACGACCACTCTGACAAGAGTGCACGACTGAGAAGAAGAAGAAGAAGAAGAGACCCGAATATACCCCATGTGCCTAAGTTAGCCGATTTTTCGTAGTTTTCGAGTTTTGTGAGTTTGCTTACGACACGTCACTGCGATTCCGTACCGTCGCCGTATTTTGAGCAGCGGTGTGGCCGACCCTTAAAACAGTGGGTCTTATACGGTTTCCAGAATGGACAATAGTCAATCGACAATCTCACAACACGTCTCGGAGGCCGCTTACTGCGAAATGGACATAAAATGTTATTGTGTCGATACACAGAAGTGGTACGGGAAACTAAACTATGCAACCTTCAATGTCTTTTCTATTACACATAGCTCGCAATAATCGGTGAACATTGGTAAATAAAACATTAACCTAATTAAGAACCTCCTCTTTTTGGAATTGAAGTCGGTTAAAAAACAAGTTTGGCCTAAGTCTAACCAACTTAACCAAGTCTAACTTTATAGGTAGTTTTACCACCGTTAATGACTCATAATTATAAGTACCAAAATCGTTTGATTTTACAATGAGATAGAATATATCAGAATCAGAATCAGAAATATACTTTATTCATGTAGGCCTAGCAACAAGCTCTTATGAATCGTAATTAATGTTAATCTAATTATCAGAGCAATTTATTGATGTTAATATTATTCCATAATAAAATTGGATTATTATACATATCAAATTTAACACTAAGAATTTCACAAAAGGATCGTCAAACATTAAAAAGATTGTAAAAAAAAATACTACTCTAGAATTTCTAGAATAAAATCAAAATGTCAAAAAAAAAGCATAAGTAACAAAAGAAGTAGATAGTATTACATCGGAATATCCATTTCCTCATCAATAATCAAATATACCTAATAAATAAATAATCATTTCGAATAACAATTAATCCCACGTTGTAATATCATTCATGTAGTCTTGTGTGGTATAATAAGCTTTAGAAATAAGTTTACGCTTTACATAATTCTTAAATTTATTAATAGATAATTCAGTAATATGGTTTGGAAGTTTATTATAAATACACAATTACCCATGAATGATTTTTTAATTTTATGGAGCCGAGTGAAGGGCACTGCGAGCTTATGTTTATTTCTAGTATTAATATTATGAATTTCACAATTTTTCCTAAAATTTACAATATTTTTATGTACATACAGAATATTCTCATAAATGTATTGACAGTGCACTGTCTGTCTTAATATGTCAATTTCCTTAAATTTATCTCTAAGTGAGTCTCTATGGTTCATTTTGTATATTGCTCGAATAGCCCTCTTCTGCAGAACAAAAATGGTATTCATCTCTGAAGCACCGCCCCACAGTAAAATACCATATGCCATAATGCTATGGAAGTAACTAAAATACTTATACTAATCGAGCTGTTTTCACGTCAGTTAACTGACGGATTTTGCTCACTGCAAAAGCTGCAGAGCTCAGTCTTTTCGAAAGAGTAGCAATATGGGGACCCCACTGGAGTTTAGAATCTAAAGTTATACCAAGAAAAACTGTACTATCAACTAATTCCAATTCCTCATCCTTCACAATGACACTTGTTTGCACATGCCTTACGTTACTACTAGTGACAAACTTAATACATTTAGTCTTTTTCTCATTTAACAATAAATTATTAACATTGAACCAATTTACTACTTTTGAAATGGCATTGTTTACATCATTGTAAGCTTGTTGCTGTCGTTTGACTTTGAAAATAAGTGAGGTGTCGTCTGCAAACAATACTATATCATGGTGGGTCTTAACAAGGAATGGCAAGTCATTTATGTAGATAAGGAACAGGAAAGGCCCCAATATTGACCCCTGTGGTACACCCATAGAGACCAATGACCCAGGTGATCGCTGTCCATTCACATCGACCCTTTGTATTCCACCATTTAAGTAGGACTTAAGTAAATTCAGTGCCGATCCTCTAACTCCGTAATAATGAAGTTTCCTGATTAATGTTTCATGACAAACACATTCGAAGGCCTTAGATAAATCACAGAAGACACCTAAAGCATCTCGTGACTCCTCCCAGGCATCGAAAATATGCTTAATTAGCTCAACACCGGCATCGGTTGTTGAGCGACCCCGTGTAAAACCAAACTGCTTATTATGCATCAAATTATTAACGTTAAAATGTCGTACTAATTGAAAAAGAACTAATTTTTCAAAAATCTTGCTAAATGTTGGTAGCACAGATATCGGTCTAAAGTTAGTGGGGTCAGAGCTGCTACCAGATTTAAATAAAGGAATTACTTTACTATGTTTCATTAGATCAGGAAACTCGCCGCAATCAACACTGTTGTTAAATATAACTACCAAGTCAGGCGCTACAATTTCTACTAAGGATTTGACAGCATGAACAGAGACTCCCCAGAGGTCATTAGTTTTTTTGACATTAATTGATTTAAACGCCTTTATTACATCTGAGGTACAAACATGTTCAAATACTATTAACTTATGTAATAGTATTCCTGTTATTACCTAATGATTTTTCATTCCTGCTCTGCAAGTGGGTTATTGTTTTACAAGGTGTGAAGAAAGTGATACGTTTCTGCATTAGAGCATTTTACATTCCAAGTACATTTTTTTTTAATTTATTTTACAATATTTAGTTTTAGGCTAATGGATTTGTTGGACAGTTTCCATTCTGATATTTAACTCCCCATTTCAAAAAACGATACTTTTTAGGGTTCCGTACCCAAAGGGTAAAAACGGGACCCTATTACTAAGACTCCACTGTCCGTCCGTCCGTCCGGCCGTCTGTCACCAGGCTGTATCTCATGAACCGTGATAGTTAGGCAGTGGAAACACAGATTTGACAGATGTTTTCACAGATAATGTATTTAATTTCTGTTGCCGCTATAAAAACAAATACTAAAAAGTACGGAACCCTCGGTGGGCGAGTCCGACTCGCACTTGTCCGGTTTTTTCTAATTGAAATTGCCCTCAAGATTGCTATAAATGTGTCTAGTTTCTTTTCATATCTCATGCTCTGAAAGTGGGTCGTTGTTGTTCTAAAAGGTGCGCAGAAAGTGATACGTTTATGCTCTAGCGCAGAAAAGTGGTGTACTCCTCTGCGTCCCCGTTCCATGAACAACTGGGTGGAAACAAAATGGAAAAATAGTGTCTTTATTTCCTCGTCTGGAACAATTGGTAATTCTTTAATTTTACAAATCCCACGTAGATCCTTTTTTTTATAAAAAATGATGTAAGTAATTTGTTAAAAACAAATTATTCTTGATTTCTTTCGTTGAATTCTATTTACTCGATTTCATAAAGCGGGAACCAAAAGGAATACACCAAAAATATTTTTTTAAAACTTACGCTTGCGTAAATGAGCAAAGGCAGAATCTTATACAGCCACAGTTAAACGTTTGTACGATATTAAATTGGTTTTTAAAGTTATTTAGAACTATATTCATTAAAATAAAATAAAATACAAGATAAAAATTTCTTATATTATTAATTAAATTGTTATTTAATATTAAAAATACTTTTATTATATTATTACGTGGTGCGGCGCACCATGGTCGCGGTGCGGTCCGGTAGTCCGTTGCGGCTTATAGAACGAAAAAGTATAAAATTAAAAAAGTACGAGGCAATCCCGCTGATTTTCATACTATAATGAACAAATTATTTTAAAATTGTTGTAGTTTGTTAAAAAATGTGTGTTTTCGTAAATATTGCAATCTAAATGATTTTCGCTAGGGGTGATTAATCTTCACGCATGTAAAGTCTCCGATTGCAAGTAAGTCCTAAGGAAAAAAATCATGGCCGTAGGTCTGTTATGTACTTCAATTACTGATTTTGCGAAATTGCCTTGTCTTGTTTGGTTTCCTCGCATTCGATATGAAAAGTAGAGTGTTTAACTCGGGTGAAAGGCACCGTTTCTGTCTCGGACTATTGGCGCTCTCACTGCGTTCGAGCGCCAAACTACCTCGACAGAAATGGGTGCCTTTCAACCCTTGGTTAACAATCTACTATTAAAATACACAATACATGTATTTTACTTTCCTCGTATTTGAAATGAAAAGTAGAGTGTTTAACTCCGGTGGAAGGCATCATTTCATCCCTTGATCAACAATCTACTATTCTAAATATGCGGACATAAGATCATTACGTACGCTTTATGAACTGAACCCCTAGTGTAAATAACAAAATAAATAAATCATTTATTCAGGCGAAATAAACCCTATTTGTACAGTTTTTTCTTCTGCCAAACTGCAGGACAGTTTGTTGGCAGAACTCCCTTAAAACATAGATGAAAATTTGATGTAAATTTCATTCGATAGTGTGACGGACGTACGCGTTTGCATTAAGTCTAATCTTGTATGGGATTTGAACAGCGCGCCAAGTGGGACGTTTTGGAAACTCAAAATCCCATACAAATTTCAATTCAAACAAAATGACACTTAACGCAAACGCGTACGTCACATCACGCTATCGGATGAAATTATCTCATTAATTATTACAGACCTTTGTACCTCTCTCTTCTTCCTCGCGTCGTCTTGGCATTTTGCCACGGCTCATGGGAGCCTGGGGTCCGAATGACAACTAATCCCATGATTTGACGTAGGCATTCTTTTTCACGCAAGCGACTGCCATCTGACTTTTCAACCCAGAGGGGAAACTAGGCCTTATTGGGATTAGTCCGGTTTCCTCACGATGTTTTCCTTCACCGAAAAGCAACTGGTAAATATCAAATGATATTTTGTACATAAGTTCAAAAAAGCTCATTGGTATAAGCCGGGGTTTGAACCCGCGACCTCCGGATTGAAAGTCGCACGCTCTTACCGTTAGGCCACCAGCGCTTCAATATATAGGTTCAGACCTTTGTACCTATAGATTTATTTCTCACCCCGCTTAGATTAGGTACTCAATGACAAAACCAATTTGTCTCCGGAAAGATTCTAATTAAGTAAAGCACCATGTCTGGAAAATAACCGGAGCCAATTCAGATTTAACATCTTGTTACAGCTATGATCTTATTTTATAGTCTGACAAAAAAGAGTAGAAATTAAAAACTGGCAATACCTATCTACTGTAGTGTCGTCCCGTTTTCTTATATACATTGATTTGAAAGGGACAACACTACAGTGTTGCCACTTTTTAATTTCTACTCTTTTTTGTCAGAATATAATACGATCTTAAAGATCGTCCACGCTAATTGGTGCGTGTAAAACTTAGAGCATTTAGTGTCTGGAGACGCCTTTACTGTAATTTTCTGTACAAAACAGTCTGCCGATTTTTGCAGGGGAGGGGCACGTCAAATGTATAGCTATTTGTACATGATTTGTACGTAACGTACAAATAGCCATGTCAGATTTATCTACTTTTATAAACGTCAGTCCATACAAAAGTTTGCACAACTGTGCTAGGTTTTCGGCAGAGGGGTAAGCTTTTGAAGGCGACTCCAGTTTATTAACCACCACCAGACCAGACGATGCAACGGACCCACGCCGTTTTGTCGCCTAAATAGTGTTTAGTCTTAAGTTTATAAAATACATTATGTATGAGTCTGTAAGGTATTTGTAATATTGGCCTTGTTGCCAGATTTAAATGTCTAAATAAATAAATTAATTAATTAATTAAATGCTCTAAGGTGTAAGATAATGTGATAGTCGTGCGTGAGATGCGCGCCAATCTCAAGTTCGTATCAGAACCGTAACAAGTAGTTCAATCTGAATCGGACCGGTCAGGTATCTAATCTTCTAATGGGATTTAAATTGGTCTAAGCTTGACAAAAATAACCTGTTCTTGTAACTGATATTTAACGTATAGATAAAAATATCTAGTAATTGGATTATCTTCACACATAAACAGTCTACCGGCTCGATTCGGAAAATGAATTAGATTTCTACTAGACTTCAACATGTTACGATACGGATAATTTAAAGATATTTGTAAAATAGATTTGTCAAATTTGACGTTTCCGCGATTCTGGAGGTCCTCTTGAACGGTTTCGACAAGTTATGACTTAGATATCCGAGTCACATCTTATCTAGTCGATATCTAATGTAGATCTAGTTGATCTCTAAATCGTCTCAAGATCTTGTGATTATCTCAAAATCCGAATAGGCCTGTGCGTTAATTGGACATTTGGATTAATAATGGTATTATTTATTTATTTTTGACGACCCTGTCACGGTGTAGTGACGTGGTGGGTAGGTACAGTCGACGTCAAAAATATGTTTACATTTTTCGCCTTATTACAAGGGAGTAAGGTGCAAAAGTGTAAACATATCTTTGACGTCGACTGTACTTAACTAAAAACATAGTTACGGTATCAATATTAGATAATTTTATTATTATAGTACCTACAGATGTAGCAATAGCTATGCAAACATTATTATACACCAAGTTATTTTACCTACAGCTTCAAGTTAAATTGAAATTATCATTTTAAGTGAATAATGTATATTGTATACATTTAATAAAATAAAAAATAATAAATATTAGGGGACATCTTACACAGATCAAACCTAGCCCCAAACTAAGCAAAGCTTGTACTATGGGTACTAGGCGACGATATACATACTTGTATAGATAAATACATACTTATATACATAGAAAACAACCATGACTCAGGAACAAATATTAGTGTTCATCACACAAATAAATGCCCTTACTGGGATTCGAACCCAGGACCATCGGTTTAGCAGACAGGGTCACTATCCACTAGGCCAGACCGGTCGTCATATTACATTATTCTTATGATATTAGTCTTAAATCTCCCTTTAATCCCATAAATCTGGTTACAAAATCTAAAAACCGCATATTCCAGAAATGTAGCACAGAAGCGTATACAATAATGTCACATAGGGGATTCAAAAACGCGGAGCTATTTGTACAAAGATTAACTCAGTTCCAATGTTTCTATTGCTCACACTAAGGACGTTTTGATTTTGTACAGTATAATAACGCATGGCGTCCGCGTGGGCAGCGCGTGCGCATACATCTGTTAGAGTTTGTACTGTAATAACACAGATAAAATAACTTTTCAGTATTTTATTTCAGGCACTTCTATACCTCGTTTTTTAGCGTTGGAAAAGACTACACGATCTTGATGTGTCTCTTTATTGTAAAACACTTTTGGAAAATAAGTCACAGCAAGTAGTCCTTTGAGTAGAAATTCCTTAAAAATTTTGCTGTCAATTCTTTCGTCGTCGGTCTAGCCAAAATGACAATCGTTTGCAGAAAAAACAGGCCATATGTACTGTAAAACGTTGTACGATACACGTGCGAATAGGTAATTCGCAACGCGTGTCGATTTAAAATTTCCTTGGATTAAATTAAATTAGAATTCCCTATTTTTCACACTTCTATCGTAGGTAATAACTATAAAAACTTATATTAAATTCAGTCCTATTTTTGAAGAACCCCAGAGCCTACATACATCAGCATACTGCAAAAACCTTTACTCTGGCAATGTCTGATGCTTTACTGTAAGAACAAATAGCTTGTGTATGTTTGTTTGTAAGTGGATTTCAGTATTTGATTCAAAATTACGTTTGTCATAATGGCTTTGGAATATTTTGAGGATACTGGAATAGTTAAGTGTGCTGAGGTCAGATGGTAGATAATAGTTATTTGTTTCACAAGGGGGCAAAGTTGTTGTTTAACCGCTCGTGCTAATATTGAAATTTTTCACCACACTAACCCGAAGCAAATATTAAATGTAAAATATAAAAAAAATCAAACCAAATCAAATCCAAATGAATGTTATTAAATATTTATCATCCAAAATCATCATTTAAAAGACCAATTCTACCAGCAAACATAATTGCATTTGATTACTTTGCCTCACATGTGAATAAAATGCAACTTTGCTATCAGTTTTTGAAGTTCAAAGTAAGCCTTTCCGGGCTGGTGTGGTGAAAACAAATTTGTTTGTTTAAACGGATTTTAATCAACCGATGAGTTAGGTTCAGTCAGCAGCAGAAGTTGCTAAGAGGGCGAGGTGTTCAAAATTAGCTTGACACGCTCTTATTCTCTTAACAATAAAGTCGCGACACATTTCTTACTAACTTTTTTATGTTGATGTCCTATAGGAAGCAAACGAGACCAATCACCTGCGTTGCCGGGGTTTAACATGGGAGTACGCTCTTTTCTTGAAGGTTTGAAGGTCTAATCGGTCCGGAAATACCGAGAACGACAGTTAATTCCACAGTTTATCGGGGCGAGGCAGGAAGTGTCTGGAGAAACGCACAATTCAGGACTGCTAACCATCTAAGTGGTGAAGAAACTTGATCAAATCTTAATGTGTGAGCTTATTTGTAGTTTGCACTAACAAGATTCCTTATAAGGAACCGCTATTCTGTCACATCATCTTAAAATTTGGCAATTCGCTACGTAATATTTAAATAAAGACCAAACCTAACCTTACGTTATATTTACTTAGTATTCATATCATTATTATCAGTTAGCATGATCCAAACTAGATTTAAACGAGTTTTTTACTTAGGTAAGTATTCAATTGTTAATATAATTAGCACTTTTGTGACGTAGCATATGTCAATATTTTTTATTATGACCCGTTTTAGAGCGTTTTTTCACATTGTCCGATCCGAATATCAGATGTTGGATGACCATTGGAGATAAACCGCTGCTAGAAAATGCCCTATGGCATCAAGAAGGCACTTTTTGCTTTTCAGTCGTATCCGACCTCCGATATCAGATCGGACAATGTGAAAGCACTCTGTATAGATTTTTGTAGTTTATGTGTTTTGATGTATGCATCCATAAAATAAAGGAGAATTGAGACATATCTCGTTTAAAAGGGCTTACTCATTATTATTATTATTTGTATGTGTCTTACAAAGTCTTTCATTCGGAAGGCGTGCGTGGGGCCGAAGCCAACATGTAGAGCCCCCTTGTAATAAGACAATTTACTCTAAATGTAATGTGACATTATTATTATTTGTACCTTCATTTTGGATTACACGGGCCTATAGATCCCGGTCGTTTGATAGGCTTGCGTGGGGATATAGATCCAACACGTAGAGACCCTTATTATGAATTATGAGCCTATATTGTCCCACTGCTGGGCAAAGGCCTACCTCTTATTTCTCCACGTATCCTTACACATAGCATTATTTTATCGTATGACACCAACCACATACAAATAATAATAATGAGTAAGCCCTTTCAAACGAGATATGTCTCAATTCTCCTTTATTTTATGGATGCATACATCAAAACACATAAACTACAAAAATCTATACAGAGTGCTTTCACATTGTCCGATCTGATATCGGAGGTCGGATACGACTGTAAAACAAACAGTGCCTTCTGGATGCCATAGGGCATTTTCTAGCAGCGGTTTATCTCCAATGGTCATCCAACATCTGATATTCGGATCGGACAATGTGAAAAAACGCTCTAAAACGGGTCATAAAAAATATTGACATATGCTACGTCACAAAAGTGCTAATTATATTAACAATTGAATACTTACCTAATTAAAAAACTCGTTTAAATCTAGTTTGGATCATGCTAACTGATAATAATGATATGAATACTAAGTAAATATAACGTAAGGTTAGGTTTGGTCTTTATTTAAATATTTGGATAACGTGCAGGGACTAAGATATTTTTAAAAAGGGGTGACGCGCACAAACTGTTTTTTTACAATATTGTTATTGAGCTAAGTAGTTGTTTTTTATTCAAAACTAATTGGTGTTATTGTATTTGTAAACATCAGGGTGTTGCTTATTTCGTCGAATTTTTTTTTTTCTCACACCCTCAAATTATTCTCTTTCACTATAAAACAAATGTGGATTTATTTCAGAATTTTATTAAATTAAATTATGCGTTTTTTTTAAGCGAGACAGTGAGTTAAAGTATATGGAAGCTATTTATATGTAATTCAATAATAGATATAATTAACATATATTTTTATTCCTGTTTTAGGAGTGCGCACTGCTGAATTAATATTTAGAATGCCTAAAACACGCAATTAATAAGCTTTAAAAAATAGTGGCATTATTTAATGTTAAACTGCACATTAATACACCCTGACCCGTTATCTCATAAAGAAAAAACAAAAAAAAAATCTTGTATGGAGGGTCCAAATTTTCAAAATCCGGTAGCAACCCGTAAAACGTAATTAAAAATTCTGAAAAAAATCCACATTTGTTTTTGACGTGATAACGTCTTATAAATCGATGAACACCGGTAGCGTGCACGAAAAAGTGTCACGTTGTGGACAGATCTCCATGGTAACGTTGTGGACATATCTCCATGGTAACGTTACGGCCACGTTTTCTTATGACGTTATCACGCAAAATTATCGTCCGTAAACCGAATTTACAGACAACCATATTTTTTATTTGAGATATCACTCTGTCTCTTTGGAAATGTTAATGACAGCTGTATAGCCGGTCAAATAACTTTGTGAGTAGAAAAAAGCGCGAAATTAAAATTTTCAAGGACGATAACCCTTCGCGCCTACATTTTTTTTAGTCAAAGAGAATAAGTTAAGCAGGTGAGACATATAACATTTTAACTTCGACGAAATAAGCAACACCCTAGTAAACATATTATTAAATTATGATCATAAGTCTAAACCTAAATTACCCTTAGGCATAGACGTTGTTGTTTTGATGAAATGAGTCGCCTAAATTATGACTCATGTTAGACCGGGCCGGGGCCGGGCCGGAGCTTCCGGCGCTTCGTTTTCTATGGAAAGCACCACGTGATCACCGATCGTCCGTCATAGAAAATGACATGTCGGACGCCTCGGTCCGGGCACGGCCCGGTCTAGCGTGAGTCAACCTTAAATGGCAGTGATTCAAGGGCTTTAATGTTGTTTAAGTAATTAAATTAATTTGCAATCAGGTTGCAGGGTTGGCTTAGGTAGACTGTTACATATAATCCCATTAAAAACATACTTAAATGTGATTGCATATCTATGTGGATAGATATGCAAAACAATAAACATACAAGAATTACACATAAACACAACATATACACATGAAAAATTGACAAATAGATATAATACAGTGGAAGCCAAACTATTAATTTTAGGTACCACTGTAACTGTATCACACTTGTAGGGAATGTAGTCCCTCACAGTGGAGCATTAAGGATGACTCACGTTAGACCGGGCCGTGTCCGAACCGGCGCATCGTTTTCTATGGAAAGCATCACGTGAGCACCTGTCATGTCATAGAAAAGTAGCTCAAAAATGAGAGCCAAGTTCAATATTAAGAATAGGTATGCGTCGTTGTTGGCTTCGCTGGAAAATAATTAAGATCTATTATGGGTGCCAAGTTCTAGTTCGCTTGGGATGTAATTAAAGTTCAGGATTTGACTTGGCTAGTTTTGACGTACATGCTATAATTACCTATTATATTTGTCTGTTAATTAAAATTTAGTTTATTGGTATATTTGTATCATTTAGATCTGTTTTATTTTAAGAACCTTTCTACTAATAATAGGGTGGTGTATAATAGACCGCCATTCACTGATAATATTGAAAACATAGCCCTACCGCAGCCCTAGCCCTAACCAACCACTACCATTAAGGATGATCCACGCTAGACCGGGCTGTGTCCGGGCCGGAGCTTCCGGCTCTTACTTTTCTATGACCATGTCAGGTGATCACGTGATCCTTTCCATAGAAAACGATGCGCCGAAAGCTCCGGAAGACACGGTCCGGCCTAGCGTGAGTCATCCTTTAACCAACTCTCTTCATATATGTATTTTTTCCTTGTTTTAGTTTTAATAAACGTGTTGATGCTTACTGTTAAAAAAAAAAAAAAAAATTGTACACGTGGCCCGTTAAGCCACTTCTGTCTGAACACAACATGTTATTCATCCACAGATCACCGTATCACTAACAGATAGTGAATAACAGACTCACAATCAGACTAGTCAAATATAAACCAGACTTTGCGGAAAAAACTGATTTTGATATTTAAATAAATATTATCTTATCAAAGATCATCATAATATTTGAGTCAGGTAGCGGATCAACACAAGCTGTAAGAGCCATGGGTCATCCGTGGGTCAAATCCTGGCTCAAACAGTCACCATCGTTTTTTATGATATAGAAGGCAAAGAAAATTGAAGGTGTATGTGAAGTAGAGATGCACCGGATGTTCGGTTACTATCCGGTACCCGGCCTACCCGGCCACTATATTAATATCCGGCTGGATACCGGATAGTGACCAACTATCCGGCCGGATACCGGATAGTAACGTTGATTGATTTCGAGTAAACAAATTGGATCTAAGAAACAGTCACGGTATAATCGTACCCGTTTATTATTTTAAAACAATTTAAACATTCCACTCCGATGGTCAGGCCGAATATCCGGTATCCGACCAAACAACTATCCGTTGCATCTCTAATGTGAAGTCCCCAATCCGCATTGATTGGGCTAGCCCAGGCCCTCTCGCGCATGAGAGGGGGTCTGTGCCCAGCAGTGGGAGTTTTAGGAGGTAATCGAGCAGACGAAATGCCTGATGGTAAGCGATAACCGTCGCCCACGCCCACGGTGCGGATCAGTGGACGCACTTGTGTGATTTTCTATACCAAGAATACTAAAATCTAGAGATGCCCTGAATAGTGGTTTAGGCCGAATACTGAATACCGAATATTCGGCTCCTCTCTTGGCCGAAGCGCCGAATATTCGGTCGCCGAATGCGAATGCACAATCATGACATGCGAACATTTTGAGTCCCAATTATTATGAAAACTGCTCGCCAACAAAGCACAACTTTTGGTAACATGTAGGTATGTTTTGTTGGACAGAATTAACAACAACTTTCCAAGAAATCATTTTAAATATTAAATATACCTATTTTTTGAATATTTTTATTGTGTAATTTTTTTTTAAGGTAGGTACAACAGGTATTCGGCCGAATAGTAGGCAACATTCGGCCGAATACCGCATATTCGGCAAAATGGCCGAATAGGCCGAATACCGAATAGTTGCCGAATATTCGTGGCATCTCTACTAAAATCCGTTGCGTGCGATGCGCCCGATGCGTGCGATGTGGCCCTGTGGACGTGTACCTTAACTCTGTAGACTGTAATAAGAGTCGCATCTTCGGGTAAAGACATGCGCTAACAGGAAATTATGAAATGAAAATGAAATGAAAATATTTATTTTCAGGTAACTATTGGCCCATAGATAAATACCTTGTAATACTAGCATACTTACATACTATTATATAATAAATCTTAAAACTAAAAACACACAATTATGGCTGCGATGCAGTTCACAACCCCGCAGTGTCAGGGATCCGGCCGGCGCACACTCTTCGGCCAAAAGCGTTCCGACTGAACATCTAGCGACCTTCACCAACCAAGCCTCCTTGGTGAAGGTCGCTAGATGTTCAGTTGGAACGCACAGCACAAAATAATTAAAATTCACACTAATTATGCCCGTTGGATCTTGATTTGATGATTATTTCTGGGTTGGATATTGTGGATTGCGTAGAATACTAGAATACGTAGAATTACTAAAAAAGAAAAAACTGGTGCGGATGATACTTTTATACGAAATAATAGAGGTTTCATAGTTACTGGGACGCCGGCCAGATGGGAGCCAGACAACTTTGAAAAGCGCATTATCGTTGGCATGGTGGATGGAGGACGGAGTAGTAGACATCCACCAACCCGCTGGGTGGACACTGTAAAAAAGGCCTGCCAGGGATCTACACCTATTATTAGGAAGGCGGAAATGAAGAAGAATAGAGCCTTGGTGCACAAAATAACGACCTCATGTGGTCGTGACCTCATGAGGAATCGAGGAGGAAGAAGAAGAAGTTACTGGAAATTTTCAACTGGTATTTATATTGTCTACTGTACACACAGCTGCTAGTACCTAATGTAATTCATTCATAAAATGGGTAATTGCGTATGCCCTTTTGTAGCTCGATGTATTGTTTATTTCTTTACTTAAGCTTTATTGCACAAAATGTATACAACTATGTACAAATAGCGGACTTAATGCCAAATGGCATTCTCTCCAGTCAACCATAGGGCCAGAGACACTTACGATTGGTGCAGAGAGAGAAAAAAAAACAATCAAATAAAAGAAAAGAGAACTAATATAAACTACATACATTACATAAATATACACTTAGGTACCTACATATATATACATAGGTACATGCTATAAATATAATATTGATGAATGGACTTAAGGATGGCTAATTTAAGGGTGAAATAAGTACCTACTCGTAGTCACAAATTATATCGACCAAAAAAAAAACTCGAATACGGCTCTGATAATGATAACGGGTACGATCGAAGTTATAGGTAATAGCGTCTTATTCACCGGCACCGTATCATTTATCAGGTAATTAAACACAAAAAAATGTCAACCAATTTTAAGATGTAATGTAATGGAAACATTTGATGTCTTTTCAATAAGTTTGCAAATAGGTATAAGTAAAAAATAACGCCTTATTTTTTTCTCATATCAGTTGCAGAAGCATAATTTTACTTTACTGAAGTCGAATAAGCGCACAGCTACGTTTTGCGGATGACTCACTCTATGCTAGCCCGGGACCGGGCCGGAGCTTCCGGCGCATAGTTTTCTATAGAAAGCATCACGTAATCGCCTGTCATGTCATAGAAAAGTAAGCGCCGGAAGCTCCGGACCGGCCCCGGCCCGGTCTAGCGTGAGTTATCCTTAACCCATTAGATCGTCATCCCTTTAAATCTCTAATCAGAATCACTATTATCTATTTGCACACACATATTCATTATAAAAAGACACCCGTGTGTACAAGCGTCAATCGTCTGAAAACAGTCTACGCCACCGCGCCAATCCGGCCGCACGTACCTCGCGTACATTCATCTCGTAACCCGGTAGTGCATTATACTTTGGGACCGAAGCCAATATCAAGCTATATTCGGAACACACGTGAGTCTAAAGAGCTGGTTATGGTGTTTTCGTGGATGTTTTGTTTAAGAACAATTGTGTTTTGACTTGTGAGTGTTTTGTCTGGGCTGATGGGAATGTATAAAGTTTACATGATATAATATAAACACTCTATTGAGGTCAACGTAAAGCCCCCTGCAACCTGCAAGTCTTTTCGCTGAAGTGCGATCTCTTCTAGACAACTTTTGGAAGTAACTATTGCAAAATATAAAGCAACAATAATATTGCTAAGTTATTGTTTTTTTTTTTATGTTTACAAATAATGATTTGCACTATTTAACACAATTTAATTTTAAATTAATTGTAGCAATTAATTAGTTGTCACACATAAGTATTATCGTATGAATGATTTTAAAACGTGGGTTCTTTTTTGCTGTCCATTTTTTACGAAGAAGGTTTCGGGATACCTACTTTTTTACAGAATAGATTGAGTACCGAGTGAGAATTAGTGATATCATTTTGTTGAAAAATGTAACTAAACTAATAAAATAAATATTTGCATATCCTAAAATACATCAGGCCATTTACTTTGTAAGGCTCATAAAAAAATAACTCATATAAAATTTAAAAAAATAATTATAATATTTTGACATTTCTAATGTAAATTGCCAATATTTAAAACCATCATTTGCATTTATTATGTTCATTTCCACATAATTAATCATTTACATGCAAATACGCGTGTTTTTATCCTGTTGTGATAGTAAAAGACTTGAAATTGCAATCAATTATGCATTCACACGTGAATGAAATAAATAAATTTAATGAAATAAATAAATGAAATAAATTTAAACAGACATAATTTACGTTTTATGTAACGGCCTCCTAGCCTAGTCGGTAGTGACCCTGCCTACGAAGCAGGGAGGTCCTGGGTTTGAATCTTGGTAAGGGCATTTATTTGTGTATTCATCACAAATATTTGTTCCTGAGTTATGGATATATGGATGTTTTCTATGTATTTTTATTTATTTATTTATTTTTATTAATATGTACCTAATAGGTACCTAAATTTGCCTTTGCCGATCCTAAGACCCCGCGGCCTCGTTGAGCTCTGGCAACCTTAGGAATGACTCACGTTAGACGGGCGTGTCCGACCCGAAGCTTCCGGCGCATCGTTTTCTATGGAAAGCATCACGTGATCGCCTGTCATGTCATAGAAAAGTAAGCGCCGGTAGCTCCGGCCCGGACACGGCCCGGTCTAACGTGAGTCGTCCTTTACTCACCGGCAGGAACAGAACACTATGAGTAGGGTCTAGTGTTATTTGGCTGGTGGTTTTCTGACTTAACATAAATCTCTGCGCAGCTCGCTCTCGCCTGCACCATTATAACAGCTTTTTTAATTTAGCCTCTGGTTTTGTGCAATTATTTCATCGACTTCCAGTTATTAACAAAAGGAAAAATCTATTGATATTTAATTGCTTTTCTTATATCTAAACTTATTATCTTCTTACGTTAGGCGAGTTTCGCACTCCGGTTAACTCTGGTTATTGAGTATCGATAATGAAATATAATTAATTTATAATGACACATAATCTAATAGCTATATAAAGATGCGACCACACCACTGCTTAAAAAACGGCGACGGTACGGAATCGCGGTGACGCATCGAAACGCGTACCGGTTTTTTGCTTGCCATCCACACCGCTGCTCAAAATACGCTGACGGTGCGGAATCGCAGTGACGTGCCGCAAACTTTACGATTTTACTAAGTGCATCAGAGATGTCAACAGCGGTTCAATGTACGAAAATATATGGAACGCGTCTCTTCTTTATCAGTTATAGTAGAGCCAAACCAAACGGACGACCGGGGTCGTAAAACTTCTCATTCATACTCGCGTGGTCGAAGGCAGGGTGAGTGAGATAAAGATATGACCTCGGTCGTCCTTTTGGTCTACTATAGTCCGACTCCGTTACAAAGCGGGAAGCGTCTGCTACGCGTTGTGGCTCTACGATATTTGTTGACATTGAATAAATAGTTTCCATGAAACCATTGGTAGGTGATTCGTAAGATAAGTTGCGCACGAAACATAACATAACGTAACGTTTGATTTTATTCCCCATAAAATTTCATACCCTGGGCACAGTCCATAACACAATACAGTCATTGGACGAAGCCGTCTAGACAGGGCAACTCCCACCCCACCGGTTGCGCGCACCCGAGTTGCATACATCGCTATTGTTAGTAGCTCGGTACTACTTACAGGGCTAGGGTGTCTTATAGTAAGTCAAGTGTAAGTCTTCGGCAGTAGTGTAAAAGTCTGTGACAACCCTACTGTGTTCTTGTGCGGCGTCGGCATTTACGCACGTAAACATCAAAGGCGTCGGTCCACTGTTACTTTTTACACTGTGCCCTGGGCTTATATCTGAAATTCGATTCTTAAGGAGTAAAGTCCAATTAACTCCAATATTACAATGATTTTGGCGTATAATGAACTCACGCGCACACTTGTGAATCGGCTGAAGTGTTGCGTCACAAAGAGCTGATTAAACCATAAAATTGGCACTCACACGACTGTAATAATAGGCATATGTTGATGTTAGGTATCAATCGAGTATACAAGCCCATATGGTGACCTAAGGTACTAGATCAAAATGTCGGAAAATGAAGGTAATGAAATAAATTCACGATAGACCCGTCTATAAATGTGAGTTTATGTGTTCAAAACGCGCAAGTTTTAAATATTAGATCAAAATGATTCTAAGATATAAACAGACTCTTACGGCCCGATTCGAATATTAAGATAGGGTCATGGTGGCTAATTCCGTCATAGGGACTATTCCGTCCACTAGCGTTTTTCTCGAACAACGAATAACATTGATAATTTCGTCGACAAAGCAGCGATTGCTTTTAGTTTCAGCAATCAAAAGCAAATGTTATTTTTTCCTACGATTGAAAATCAAAGAAATATAAGAGTACGCTCGTAGGCCGAATAGCCCTTATGACGGAATTAGCCACATTGACCTTACGTCAAATATTACGTTAAGATACGATATGGAATTATGGATTAGATATGTCAGTGTCAAAAGTGACGTTTTTCGAATTTAAACTGTTGTGAGACATACTAACATTGAATAATTTTACGGTTTACACTCACTTGTTTTTAGTCACTCGCGCGACATGTTTCGGAGAGCCTAGGTTTCCTTTCTCAAGCACTGATAGTGCGAGCAGCATTCACGACGGCCGTGTATCGCGTACTGCCGTGTGGCGCGAGTGACTAAAAACAAGTGAGTCTAAACCGTAAAATTATTCAGTGACGTTTTTGTTTGAAGAAACGTCACTTTTGACACTGACATAATAATTATCTAATCCATATCGTATCTAAACGTAATATTTGACATATCTTAAAGTTCGAATCGGGCCGATAGAGGGTTTATGATATTATGTGTGTAGATCAAAATATTTACACGCTGTTCTAATTATTGTGATATAGACCTAAGTATTTCTTGATAATATTGTTACATATTTTAATATTTTATTTGGTCGAAGTTGCTCCGACGTAAAGTTAGGGTTCCTTATGGTAGATAGTTTTGCCACTCTCAATGAATTGCAATATTGATAAACGATATTGATTATAAATTGTTAAAAGTTTTGATGTCATCGGCAAAACCACAGAAAAACTACCTATAAAATTATACCTGTACTCGCCGCCTGCAACAAAATTGAAACTTATAACCGCGCACGAACCGTGAATCTTCTTTGCGCGAGCGCCTCGTGACACGACTACCGTGCGAGCCGAGCGGCCTGTACCAAAACTGCGTAGTGACACCCCCCTGGCAAAACACTGATCTATAGCCTCTATAGGGATTTACTAGACTACATATTCAAAGTGACAGGTCTTGACCTCCATAATATTATTCACTTATCTGTGACATATTATTATATATATAAGGTGATCGCACACAGCCTACTGGGTCCGTTTCTGTCCCCATTTTGCTATTAAAATGCCATGCAAGAGTGACATGATGTTTATCAAAATTGACTCAATACGGCAACTCATGTTATTATTACGAATGGCCAGTAAGCGTAAAATCCATTTAGATTTCAGCCAGATAGCCGTGAATCCCGGTGCCACGGTTGGCCTGAAAACGTGATATTACTTACGTAGTTGTGTACATAATACAGCTGACAACCAAAACTGTGAGATTTGAACCACAACACATTTTTAAATAAAAACAATCTCCATGTATTAATGTCAAGTTAAGTCAGTCAAAACCCGGGATTATTTTATTTTGGTCATTTAATAAATTCAATTATAAGTAAATAATTATTACACTTGTAAATTTTAATTTATTAAATAAAATGGTGCCTATTATAAAATAATATAATTATAGGTACTTGTTTAGAGATGATTAAGAATAACATCACAACATTTATTATTTCGTCATACCTTCCGTACTACTTGGACACGACGGTCGAAACTAGTGCCAAACTCGTCTTCAGCTGAGTCTAGACATCTAAACATACATAATTAGAAAAAATATCGTGGCACAAATATTTTCAACTTTATATATAAACAATATTAAGTTCAAAGTTCAAAAACAAACATTCTAGAGAGCTCTTTTTTGTTTAGGCCAGACTGAAAAAGAACTTTATGTCGTAGTATCTAAGATTTAGAATGAAATGTAATATAATATTTAAGACTTTCGCATTTTGAACACATATTAACTCACATTTATAGACGGGTCTATCTCGAATTTATTTTATTAGGTACCTTTATTTACCGACGTTTCGACACAGGTTGCACTGGTCGTGAAACCTGTATAAAGGTAATAAAGGTAGTAAAATAAATTCGCGATAGACCCGTCTATAAATATGTAATACATATTTAGATGTAGCAAAGTCAAGGCCAGGATTTGGGATAAAATAAACCGGTGCTTGACCTTTAGTTATGTGACTAAGGGGCTGATTCTGCCATAACGATTTGAAAAATATTTTATTTATTTTGATTCGACGTTCAGTTATCTCACGCGCATCTAGGAGTAAGAGCGAAATGAATGAGATAACTCTTGATTTAGACATGTGTCATTCACGAGTGATTTAAATGAACTATATCTTTTGATTGAACTCGCTCACTCTTCAACTCACTGATGATTTAAATCGCTCACTCGCTCATCTATCTTAGTGTTCCTAGCGCACTTTTTCCAATTTCCCACTCATGATTCGAATGAGCCGGCCGAGCGTGACGAGCGAGGAGCGAGTGAGACGATGCGAATAAGTTTCGGAGCGGTTCGGAAGAATTCGGAGGGCGTCGGGAAAACATGGCAGGATCTATCGCGTGATTCGCCATCTTGGTCGCACTTATGGCTGTGTGTATCTGATTGATTGACATTTCCCTCTACTCAGTCTTGAACAATATACTCTACAGATCCACTAAGCGAAGTGAGCGAAATGAGTGATACATATCACTGCGAGCGAAAGATATGAATCAATATTTTTAACTCAGTGAAGCGTTTTGCGCATCTCTATCGTGATTGCATTTCGTCAGCACCAATCAGCGCTAGCTAACGGTGATTGGCGCTCGCGGTCAAGGTCGTACGACCTTAAATATTATCAAATTAAAGGAAAAAAATATTACCGTTTCGGGTAAGACTCCTTGTAACCTTTTGGAACATCGGTTCAATCGCTCTTAACCGACTGAGCTACCGATGTTTATTAAAAAAGTGCGAATTTTTCCAAAATGAAGAATTACAATTTTTTTCTAAATGCCAGCTTCGAAAATCTCGGCCCAAGCCCTCCTACACATACAGTTGCGGCTCGAATGGCGAGCTTTATTTACTGCATGTCTTGCGGAAGTTTAAAAACAAAACTCGGTTTCGCATGTCACGTTCGAGCCCATTTACTGAATACCTGTACGGTTACCATCAGTTTGTCAGTGACATAAACGCCGTCGAGAACGTAATTTACTTTCTATACGTCCCGTTTGCACTAATATGCGAGTGCGAGCGAGATGTATAGAAAGTAAATTACGTTCTCGACGGCGTTTATGTCACTGACAAACTGATGGTAACCGTACTGATACTGATACTGATTTGTCCGGGTGTCGCCGTCGACGGATACTTGTGGGAGGACATCATAATCACATCATTACACCTTTGGGCGTGTTTCAAAAGGTAGCAAGCTTACCTGAAACGGTGCATATAACACTTTTTCTTTTTGATTTTAAAATTTGTAGTATTGCTTACAGATGTATCTGCTTCATAAAACTTAAATGGTGATATGATAATTTGATATGATATCAAATTGTGAAATTAGAATCAGCCTCTATTATAATTTTATTGTAATAGCGATATTATGTAACCGATTTCATTAAATTTATACACAGACAAGACATCCTCCAGACTGAGCATAGTAGCTCTATCCCCTCTGCCACAAATACGGTAGTTTTACTCCATTTTCGAGTCGAAAGTGTATTTGTGTGACGGCCGTGTCTTTGAACGGACTAATCACGGCACGGGACCTCGCTCACCTCGTCCCCCGCACCCCAGTATTTTTGGCAGCATCGGTTTCATGAAATAATTGCTCTAAACTCCGTCTAGAGGATTCCTAGTCTATGAATTTATAAGAAAAACTTGTTCAATCTAATGACTGTCGCGTGTATCAACACACTACGTATTTGTATGGAGTATTAAATCAAAGTAGCTTAAGGTATTTTAAGAACACGTTGGTGATACATAAGCATACGGCCTGATGGTAAGCTGTCACCACAGCTATGGACGCCTGCAACTCCAACTAACTGCAAACGTTTTTTTAACGACCCAATTTCCACTGTACTTACACTCAAGTTAATAATTTATTTATAGGTACCTACATTTCTTCACCTTAATCCATTGCAATGAGGTTAAAAAATGTATACTAATATTGACGACCGGTCTGGCCTAGTGGGTTCGAATCCCAGTAAGAGCATTTAAGGATGACTCACGTTAGACCGGGCCGTGTCCGGGCCGGAGCTTCCAGCGCTTACTTTTCTATGACATGACAGACGATCACGTGATGCTTTCCATAGAAAACGATGCGCCGGAAGCTCTGGCCCGAACACGGCCCGCTCTAACGTGAGTCATCCTTTATTTGTGTGAGGAACACAAACATTTGTTCCTGAGTCATAGTAGGTGTTTTGTATGTATATATAAGTAGGTATGTATTTATCTATATAAGTATACCTATTGTATATCGTCGTCTAGCACCCATAGTACAAGCTTTGCTTAGTTTGGGGCTAGTTTCATCTGTTTAAGATGTCCCCTAATATTTATATATTTATTTATGAACTCTACTTTATAGTAATATTTTCTTATAAATATGACGTTTATGCTGCCATTTTCGCAATCTGCCATTGCATGTACATAATTTAGCTTGTTATTACTCCAAACGTTTTAAACCTTGTCGAATTAACTTTTTCGATCCTTCCGCTAACTTGCAAGATAAAAGAAAACAAACATTTAAATTGACAAAGTTATACAACAAAATAAACTGTAATTTCCCGTGATTCCATATAAATATTTCTACAATTACTTTAATAGCGTGTAGCGTTTAAAATAACAAATAAAGCAATTTTGTGCAATTTGCTACGTAAGTTACTGTGACATTGCTAATGGTAGCGACAGACTAGATTATATCTGACACCTAATTACGAATGATGGCTGTCATATGCATGTGTGTATGACGCCACATTTTCATATTTCACCCACAATCTTTTTACCGACCGAAGTAGGTACTTATAACGAATTGGAAATACTACATAGGATGACTCACGCTACACCACCGGGCCGAGCCGTGTCATTTTCTATGACGACTGATCGGTGATCACGTGGTGCGTTCCATAGAAATGAAGCGCCGGAAGCTTCGGCCCGGCCCCGGTCCGGTCTAGCGTGAGTCATCCTTTATATCCACCGGGATATGGAATATGGACCCACTCCTACCCGCTATATTCAGTTACCCGTGAACAAGATGCATGTAACAGCGTCGTAATATCGGGGGCTTGAAAACAATACAAAAGGTAATCACGGTCCATATCCCGGTCGATATAAGTCTAGTGAAACTAACTGTGAATCATTCGAAACTGGAATTGGAAATAATCAATAATTATTTATTTTATTTATATGAGCCTAGTCTCCTACTGCTGAGCAAAGGCCTCCCTCGTCACTTCCAAGTATTGAACTAAACGGATCAAAGTGAGGGAGTGTCATTATCATCTCATAAATATTCTTAGAAATTTGTCATTAATTTGTAAAATGTCTTCTTCTTCAAATTAGGCATATTACAAGGTACTTCTAAATGTAAAAAAATACCACCGATTCTAACTACACACTAAAAAAATACATTAAATCTTAGATATACGAAGTTAATGTTAGAAATACGTAATTAGGAAGACATTCGTACCTCATTTTATTATTGCTAATGCCTTGCCGATTTAGCTCGGTCCGACTCTTCCGTTTTACTATGATGTCAAAGTCAATTGCCATTTACGGAAATGTCATTTTACATCCAACAGTTGACATTTACATAATCTTTACCCACTTGATCCCGGCTGTGGGAGTATGAATTGGTTCAATATTACAAAGTTCTATGTTACATTTTCAAGATAGTTGAAATTCGACTTAATGTCACTATGACAATGTTCAAATTTCAGTTCGATAAAAGTGAAACATAGAACCCTGTAATATTGGGTCAGCGATTTGTAGAGTTCATTCTGAATCTTATCAGTAAGGTAATAGATTCTAATATTCTAGTTATTTTTTGACACGTGCTCGTTTAATTTACGAGTGATTACATCTCGGTGTATAGTTAGGGACACGTGCTGAAAATCAAATAAAAAGAAGCGAATAAATATTCTAACCAAAAGAATATTATACATTTTTTTTATTAAAACTATGTGGAAGTCAACTTCAAACTATTCTACGAGTAAACTGTTTAATAACTCTCTGTCTCTACTAAGTAATAATATACCTAATATATTTCGTCTATATAATTATTTAGAACATCGTGCTTTTTTTGTTTTCATAAGTAACAAACGAATATTTTTTTTCTTCAAAAAATAACCTATTATACCTATCTATTACCAATAATTATTTTTTTCGTCAAAAAACAAGTTATTATACCTAAATTATTCATCTATATTATACGTTTAATTAATTATTGTTCCATAAGGAGCAGTTAGACTCAGACCACGGAGTTTTTGAAAAATCTAGCGTTTTTAGATCACAATAAGCTTTCCAAACATTTGAATAACAACAAACAAATCCAAATGGTAAATTTAGCATTAGAACAAATGCTATTGTGAAACAATTAGATGTTTGTTTACATTGACTACAAAAACACATAGTCATTGTTTTTAGAATATATTAACAAAATATTTAATTATTCCTTCCAGAACCATGGCGACAGGGTGGCTAGCGTGGGAATGCGTAGTGTTCGGCGTGTTCGTGTGCGCGACGTCCTGCGTGCCGCTGTGGCGCGCGCGCGGCGCCCGCGCAGGGGGCAGCGCGAAGCGTGCGTACATATTCGCGGGCGGCGGGGTCAGCACGCTGGCTATGGTGCTCTCAGTCGCTAGGGGAACGCTCGGAGTTAGAAGCTTTTTGGGTAAGATAATAATATATTATTTAATAGGTGCTAATTCAAAATCTTTTGGCCTAACTGGATCACAAACGCTAACTGGATCTGGAGAATAACCAGGCCGCGTAGCCAAAATGCCAGTCGCTTTTTACAAACGCAACTGTCACTGTCGCACTAATATGAAAGAGTGATAGAGAGACACAAAGCGTTTCGTTGTCGAAGCGATAGCGATTGTAACCTTGGCTAGGCCGGCAGACAAGCACCCGTACACAAGGAGATCCAGACGCCGAAATCAATCAATCAATCAATGAAACAAAGCATTTATTTTTAGGCTACTAAGGCCTATAGATACATACCTTACAAACAAACATAATTATATATACAATAATAAAAATCTTAAATACTAATAAATCATTTTCGTGACGCAGTTTTCTGTTGCGGCGTCACTTGCTCTGGTGTAGAATGACAATGACATTGGATTGGGCATATGACATATCCTCAGGAAACCTGACACCCATCTATCCAAAGTGGCTCTGACCTGGAAGATGCCCGGCAAACGGAAACATGGTCGCCCTAAATCTACTTGGCGCCGTTCTGTGGAGCAAGGGCTGGCAGGGCAACCAATACACATAGAATTCTACTTTCCATCTTGTTAAGGATGACACGCCGGGCCGTGTCCAGGCCGGAGCTTCCAGCGCATCGTTTTCTATGGAAAGCATCACGTGATCGCCTGTAATGTCATAGAAAAGTAAGCGCTGGAAGCTCCGGCCCGGACACGGCCCGGTCTACAAGATACAAGATACAAGATATTTATTGATAAAAGTCAATGTTTTACAAGTCAGTAAATAATAAATTAATAATAATATGCAGTAGGTAGGTTGGTACAGCATTTGCACAGTAATTTTTATATTACTATTAAATAAACAACTTATTTTAAGCGAAACAAATCAAGTAAACAATCAGTAAGTAGTCAAATAGGGTCGCATGTAGCTTGAACAAACATAAGTTATTATATTATTAATTTCATAAAGTAAGTATACATTTGTTTATATTGTGTATAAGTATAGTAGATTACTTAGGGTTAGTGCACGTTTCGACAAATTCGTCGACGCTGTAGCATGCTAAGTCAATTAAAAATGTTTTAAGGTTTCGGTCAAACATTTTATCAGTTTTTGCCATCTTTATTTCCTCGGGTAGTAAGTTATATAATTTTACGCCTAAGATGCCAAGAGACTTCCGAGCTCTTGCAAGTCTGCACCCCGGGACGATTAACCGGTTTTTCCTACGGGCCTGCGAATGGGTAGCGTATCGATCCACGTTGGCCCTAACATACTTACAGGCAGTTAAAATGTAAACACTTGGAAGAGTGAGTATCTTATGGTCTTTAAATAAACTTTTTGCGGGATGATCATGTGACTTACCGCTAATGATACGCACAGCACGTTTTTGTAATTTGAAAGGCCTATCGCGGTCAGCCGCCGCGCCGTCGCCCACAGGTCAGCACCCATGATAAGAACAGAATGAAAATATCCGTAGTAAGCTTTTTTCACATTATCGTGAGACAATGTCGGTGCTATTCTCGAAAGTGCATAACATGCGGAAGACAGTTTACCGCACACATGGTCGATGTGGGGGGACCACGTGAGACCGGAGTCCAGAATGAAGCCTAAGTATCTTACCTCTTTAACTTGTGGTACTTCGATGTTATTTAGTTTAATATCTAGTTTATTATTGATGTTATATCTAAGCTGGAAATATAAAATATTGGTTTTTTCTAAATTTAACAGCATTCCGTTTGCAGCAAACCATTGAGATATTTGTTGCATAGCAATTTCGACCTTAGAATTTAAAATTTGAAGGTTGTCGGCACTCACCAGGATGCATGTGTCGTCAGCATACGTTATGAACTCCAAATCAGGACTAGCCGATGAGATGTCGTTTACCAGGATCAAAAATAGGACATTCCCCATTGTTGACCCCTGCGGTACAGCAATATTGCCAATATTTTCTAAATTCGATTTAGAGTTCATGACGCATGTGCTCTGTTTACGGTTATTTAGAAAGGAGCGTATGGTATTATGAAACTGGCCACCAACACCATACCTAGATAATTTTTCAAGGAGCAAAGAATGGTCGATCATCTCAAAGGCGCGCGACAGGTCGCAAAAAATAGCAGCGACCTGTCGCCCGGCGTCGAGATGAGACAGCGTCCGCGCCACAACATCGCGTGTCGCGTCCGTGGTCGACCGCCCCGCTTGATAGGCATACTGTTGTTTATTTAATAAACCATTCCCTATGAAGTATCTCATAAGTGATGAACTCATAAGATACTCGAACACTTTGGACATAATGGGTATTAGAGATATTGGTCGAAAACATTTCTCGAGTTCCATTTCTCCCTTCCCCTTATATATAGGTTGTACTTTTATAAGTTTCAATATATCTGGATATACTCCGTTAAGTAGGCACTCATTGAATAATAGCAGGAATAATGACACCACCACCGGCGGCAGATAATCCAGCACACAAGTAGACATGTCATTTATATCTTGGGATTTTTTACGTTTAATTGTTTTAAATGCTTTAACTATTTCAGTTAGAGTATAGGGTTCAAACTGGAATGTAGGCACATACATTGGTAAATAGTTATACAAATAGATAAGAGCAGAGCGATTACACGGCTTTGTATTGTTTACATTTGTTTGTATATAATACCGGTTTAGGCGGTCGGCAGCAGCGACGGCGCGGGCGGTATCGCTCTCACCAGCTGATTTAGAAATAAACACGTTTATGGCACTATTATTCTTATTAGAGGTTTTGCATGTTTCGGAGGCGATTACGCGCCATATGCACCGAGACAAGTTTTCATTCGATCTAGCTATCTGACTGTTTACATATTCAGAACGAGTGGTTTTCAACGTGGACCAATACAGTACTTCCATTTTTTCAAGGGTCAGTCGTAACTCACAATCATTAGGCGTTTTAGATATTTTTAACTTAAGTTTGTGTATTCGGTAACGAATTTGTCGAACCGTTTCGGTAACCCAGTTACTCACATTGTTAGGGTTCCGTACCTCAAAAGGAAAAAACGGAACCCTTATAGGATCACTCGTGCGTCTGTCTGTCTGTCTGTCTGTCTGTCCGTCCGTCTGTCACAGCCGATTTTCTCCGGAACTACTGGACCAATCAAGTTGAAATTTGGTACACATATGTAAGTTTGTGACCCAAATACGGACATGTAACGTAAACAAATGAATTTTAAACATGGGGGCCACTTTTGGGGGGTAAATGAAAAAAAAAAATTTTTCAAACTATATCATGTTACATATCAAATGAAAGAGCTTATTGTAAGGATCTCAAATATATTTTTTTTTATAATTTTCGAGTAAACAGTTTAGAAGTTATTCAAGAAAATAGGCAAAAAATGACCATTCCCCCCCCCTTATCTCCGAAACTACTAAGTCTTAAATTTTTAAAAAAATACATAAAATAGGTCTATACCTATAGATGACAGGAAAACCTATTAGAAATGTACAGTCAAGCGTGAGTCGGACTTAATTACAGTTTTTGATCCGACCCCTACGGATTTTTTAAAGAGATTTCACTCACGTTTCACATAAAAAATACATTGTTAACAGTGCCGGATTACTTAGAGTAGTAGTTTTCTTAGAGTAATTGGTGATAATTTTCTGATAAGATAATCATTTTAAATATTTAACGGTCTTACCTACTTACGAGTAATTGTAAGGTCAAATTAAAAATAAATGTTTAAAAAAATATGTTACATTGAGAGCTAGCTCAAAGTTTTTTGTACTCGTCGACTTTAATGGTTGAATTAATAAAGACTTTGTAACCAATAAGCAAAACAAGCACGTGCTTACGGCACCACGTTCAGGGAGGGCACCAAAATGCCAGGTTGAAAAAGGTGAACAAATTTTAAAATTAGGGACAGACACATCGTCGTTTTTACCACACGATTTTTTTAGCTGTCCAAAAGCTAATTTGCAAAAATAATGGCGTGTAATTCTTTGGGAAACAATCGGTAGCAGTAGAAGAGTCGTGATTACATGCATAGATTCGATTTCAACCCACTCTTTTGCGGTTCGGCGTTAGGTCTTATGCGAGGCCTTCTGCCTTACGGCAAAGTTGATCTTCTGCCTTAATTACACTTGGGCGTGGATCCAAATCCAAGCTTTCCTCTTTCGCAGCTGGGCCTACTGTCTTTCTCACACTTCGCCAATTCAATTCCAAGCTCTCTGCTTTCTTGCATATTTTATGCATGAAAACAACCTCGCTGAGACCCTTAAATATCGAGCCCTATGCGAAGCTAGGCTGATAGAAAACTGTCCCATCCCTTCTCTGTATGAAATCCTGGATTCGCGCCTGGTTGTGACTAAAACTAAAATTGCGTTTTTATATCGAAATATTTTCGCGCTCACTTCGCTCGCGTTTTCAATTACTTTATAAGGTATGATAAAGGTGACATTCGGGTGGCGACTGCAGCAACATTACTCTGTTGCAACGTTACTGCTGCAGTACTGTCAACTTCCGTGATAAAATGATGTGACTGATGTCCATACTAAAAGTAAAAATGTACAACTGTCTATCATATTGCGTTTTTATATCGAAAAATTTCCGCGCTCGCTTCGCTCGCGTTTCTATTACTTTCTACGCTATGATAAAGGTGACATTCGGGTGGCGACTGCAACAGCATTAGGTACTCTGTTGCAACATTACTGCTGCGGCACTGTCAATTTTCGTGATAAAATGATGTGACGGATTTCCATTCTCAGCTGTAATACGGCAATGAACTTCTCTCAATTTACCAAAAAATCAATGTAATCTTGATGACCCTAGGGAGAGGGGGCACCTAGAAATGCTTAGGGCATCAAAATATCTTAATCCGGCACTGATTGTTAAAAATTGTGTAATATACGGAACCCTTGGAACGCGAGTCCGACTCGCACTTGGCCGGTTTTTACCAACTGTTTTCTAAGTGGGAAACATATGTCAAAATAGTGTTTTATTACGTTCATCACTAAACCCATCTTAGCACCAGGACATATACATTTATCATGAATTTCAAACCAATTATATTGTTTCATGTTTGAAATAAAATTGTTTATGTTACTATTTGAAAAAGTTCGCTTTAATATATGATTACATGTATTTAAATTATTTTTAATATTTACAGTAACATTTATGCTTACGTGGTCAGACAAGTTAAGGTCAATACAAGATAAAGTTTGGATGTCAGATTTCGGAACATTAGTAAATGCATGATCAATACAAGTGCTAGATACAGTACTTATTCTAGTAGGCATATTAATTAATTGTCTAAATCCATATTGTTTGTTTATATCATTCATTTTACATGTCAGGCTACATTTCGTCAGCAAATCTATGTTAATATCACCGACTAACAAGATTTTATAATTTTGCATGATTGTCATATTTAATAATTCGGTTAGCTTAGAAAGATATAATTGTACGTCACCGCTAGGAGGTCTATAAATGCACACCACGATGAGGTCGGCGTCGATGCACTCGACGGCACAGGTTTCGAAGTGCATCTCAACTGACAGGTTTCCAACTTCTGGTCGCTCTATTGTTATTAGTTCGGTCCTGGCGTAAATACAGGCACCTCCGCCACGGCGCGAGGGTCTCGAGTATTGAGCACGAAGGGAGTAGTTAAGGATATTGACTGTACTTAGCTGATTTGACTGCAGCCAGTGCTCCGTCAGGCAAACCACGTCAGCGACAGGATCGCGTAATTGGAGTTCGCATTCCAATCTATAGGTTTTATTTTCTAGACGGTTTATATTCTGGTGGAGTACATTAATTGGTATGATTCCACTGTTGTTGGTTTCATTGTGTTTGGGCCTTCGGGCTGGTAGTGGCACAGTCAGGCGCGGGTCTGCCGCGCCGGGTGCCGCCACGGTCTAACGTGAGTCATCCTTTACATCCTGCTGGTGTAGGGCTCGAATCTTTTTCTTCCTCGCGCCTCGTTCTATGGCAATATTAGGCCAATCTTTCCGAAAGCTTGTAATTAATTTTATTTTTATTTATTTTATTTTTCTGCACGTAACTTTTTCAATGACTGCATGGCCTTGCTTACTCACTTGTATACACTAAATGTTATGTTATCAAGCCAAGGCAAACGTCACAGTTCGCAGATAACATGCGGAATGATAATTTAAATGTGAATTAAATGGTAAGTAGGCCGTGTGTTATCAGGCTAAGAAAACAGTGAAGAAACTCTGTTTGATCTAGAATTTACTCATGACTAATAAGATGCTACTAATACTAGGTAATTATATCAAAGTGAAAACTGAAAGTTATTGTTAAAAAGTTGAAAATAATTTAGGATGATAAACAATTTTGGTTTTAAGTTTTTCACACAAATACAGCAGAATAGATTTTTACAATATTTTGGCACATTTTTGAGAAAAAAATAGTAGTATTTATCATAACCTGAGGTACCAAAATGTAGAAAATCTTTCATTGTTTTGATGTTTCGAGACTGTCCAAGTTTGTTTTTGCTAAGTCATATTGGTTGAAGTGTAATATTGATAGCTTAATATGCAACACGTGACTGAAAAGCAAATGAATGAAAATTAGTCGAGGATTAGAAACCCCTGAAATCCCACGTAGCCGGCCACGTGATCCTAAAAACACCAGTTTACCACATGATACACTATAGGTACCTACTCGTAGTCAATTATTTATTCGCTACACACTTCCACGGTAGTTCACTGCATAATAAAGCTATAAATGTTAGACTTTAACACATTCAGCGCCAAGAACCTGACTGTCGGGTACACTGTTCGTAGCGACTACGCGCTCCATACGGCGAAGACGTGGCTACGCGCTACAAGCGTAACCCGTAGCACTTAGTGGCATTGAATGTGTGAGCAAAACACACAAAAATATTCTCGAGACTACTTCGCCATATTGAAGTTTAACTGGAAATCCAAATTAGGGAAATTTTTGACATAGTTAGGGCCTATAACACTTTAAACTCTCGCGTTTTGTACACATATTTAATTACACAAACAAACAATGAAATTATATCGCGGTAGACCCGTTTGTGTAATTAAATATAGTTTGGGCCTGATTTAGATATGCTTTATTTTCTTAGGTCATTAATCGATTTTCTTGGGTACCCGTAATTGTTTCATGTGAAGTGAATTCAAGAAAACAAATGTTTATCTTGGAACGTATTTCACCCTCAAAAAGCTACCCTTCGTTGTTCGATAGTCATCATGTCAGCCATAAGACGTCCACTGCTGAACATAGGCCTCCCCCTTTGGGGGGTGTATGCCATAATCGCCACGCTTGACAGGCGGGTTGGCGATCGCAGTCGAGTACACCGAATTTGAGGGACGCTGCTGCCCGTCCACCGGTGGTCTTGGACGTAGTTTAAGGACATACCCGGGTCCGGTACCGGGGGTTCGATAGTAAAAATCTAAAATTACATCTTTAATAATTCACTGCCTATATAGGTAAATGATACGAACCCCATATCATATGAGTCATATCACTATTTGTCTGCTTATTTTTCTGTAAAATCATCCGCATAACTGCTTTTTAATTACCGAATCAAGTGTGCAAGAGAATGTCAATTCCGTGGTCAATTCGAACGAAATTAATTTACTGCATACCTACTACGCATTTAATCTTTCTGGTGTGGGCACTAGAAATACCTATTGCTATGACGACTTAGTGAAGTGTCAACTCTATATGGTTCTACATAAGATATACATTTAATGTTCCACGGAATATCCTGTTTCTTATAAATAAGTGTTACCACATACACACAAATAAGTGAAGATGCATAATATTAACTCTTGAATTTAATTAATTACTTATACATGTGTAATCCTTGAACCCCTTATTCATAAAACTTTACGGGCCTTATCCTTATACATAAGTCAAAATGACAGATAAAGACAAACGATCATTATCTAATTTAGGCTTATAGCGCGTTTATGAATAAGGGGGTGATAAGTGTTAAAAGTGTTTGTTACATGCGTTGACGTTACCTCAGAACCATCGAAGTTCGAAAATTGCGGGCATCTTTCTCTTTTACTCCAATGAAGGCGTAATTAGAGTAACAGAGAAAGATGCCCGCAATTTGCGAACTTCGATTTTCGCGGTTATACCCCAGGTCTGGCCTTACGTACAGCGGTGTGCCACCGCTACAACGCGATTGGTTGATGAGTTCGCCTCACGCGTGCGATTGGACGCAACTAGTTGCGTTAGACTGTACGATTGGATCGAATTTGTGAGCGACACGGCTGAACTAATTAAACACACACTATTCAAACAGCGTTTTTTAGTCGGCTGCAATATTTCGGGGAAATTAATTGACAAAAAAAATTAAACAACAATTTCTTAGGTGTATTTTAATTTTATTTTGTACCTAATTATTAGTTTTTAGTTTTAATTTAGTTATATTATACTTTTTTTTAATGTACCTGAAACAGAAAATAAATAAACAACAATTATATTCTGATGTTCCAGGTTTTCCATCGGAGCTGGTCTACCGAGGCTCCGCGATGTGGGAGACCCTGTACGGGATGATCCTGGCCTTCCCCATCGTCTGCTGGGTCTTCGTGCCGGTCTACTACAGGCTTCAGACCAACTCCGTCTACGAGTACTTAGAGGTGATTTTCCATCAGAGCTGGTGTACCGAGGCTCCACGATGTGGGAGACCCTGTACGGGATGATCCTGGCCTTCGCCCTCGTCTGCTGGGTCTTCGTGCCGGTCTACTACAGGCTTCAGACCAACTCCGTCTACGAGTACTTACAGGTGATTTTCCATCGGAGCTGGTGTACCGAGGGTCCGCGATGTGGGAGACTGTACGGGATGATTCTGGCCATCCCCCTCGTCTGCTGGGTCTTCGTGCCGATCTACTATAGAGTCCAGACCTATATTATTATTATTATAAATGGGTAACTTTACGGTTTTGATTTTTTAAAGTTATTAACCTTGAACAATTTAAGTGCCCAACTGAGCAAACATTAAAGTAAATAATTATCATTTTATCCTTTGTTTATTTCAGCTTAACGTCATTGTTATATAATCTCTGGTTATTCGATTTGAAAAATTACTCATTAATAGACTTTTGAAACTTGATTCATAGTATTTTTTTATTTATCTATCTATCTAATACCTTTATACTTCCTTTAGGTATACGAGCAATTCTTGTTTATATATTTATTTTTATATATATTTCAGAGATCTCGGAAACGGCTCTAACGATTTCGATGAAATTTACTATATGGGGGTTTTCGGGGGCGATAAATTGATCTAGCTAGATCTTATCTTTGGGAAAACACGCATTTTTGAGTTTTTATATGTTTTCCGAGCAAAGCTCTCCCAGATACCTATTAATCGATTATGTATGTACGTATGCAAACTCCCAGACTTAGGTCATGAATTCGATTCTACCAATAAATAAAATACCACAATGCAATGAAGATTGCGAGCTCTCACATCATCTAAACTGTGCTTTTTGTATCACTTCCAGATGCGATTCCACTGCGTCTGGGTCCGCCGAGTAGCCGCAGCCACTTTCCTCGTCCGCCAACTCTTGAACCTTGCTGTGACAGTCTTTACTCCAACGGTCGCCCTTCATGCGGTACTAGCTTTGCCTCATTGGGCGTCAGCTGCTGCGCTCACGGCAGTTGGGATCGTGTTTAACCTGCTTGGAGGACTCTCTGCTGCTATCAAGTGAGTTTGAGCTTTAAGGATTGAGATAAAGGTTTATTTTTGTTCACTCCAACGGTCGCCCTTCATGCGGTACTAGCATTGCCTGATTGGGCGTCAGCTGCTGCGATCACGGCGGTTGGGATCGTGTTCAACCTGCTTGGAGGACTCTCTGCTGCTATCATGTCAGTATACTTAATTTTAGAGCTGGAAGTAGCCGCTCAAGATCGTGACAAATGGAGGATTCTTCTGCGATGTCCGTAATGAGGGATAACAGAAATGCATCATCATCATCATACTTAATTTTGATAGTGGAAAGTTTTCATTCCAGCGGTAGCGGTTACTCAATGAGCTTTACATGAAGCGCTCATTGATAAATATTGGAAACTGACTTATTCTCATGCACTGTCTCTCAAATTCATGCTACATGATGATTATTAAATTCTAAACATGATTACTTCAATGTTTTCAGAGCCGACGTGATCCAAACCATGACGATGATATTAGTGAGCGGCGCCTTCATAATCCAAGCGACCATCCGCGCCGGCGGCCCGCAGAAGGTTCTAGAAGACAATATAGATGGAGGAAGACTGCAGTTCTTCAAGTAAGTAGCTTCATTATCCTGTTGCTTGCTTAGTGTTAATCTAGAGGGGCTTGTTAACTTATTTGTCTCTCTTTTAATCTTGAAAAACTCCCTACAAATATTATAAAGTGAGGACAAAAAAAACTGGACATGGTACCTATGGTAAATCTTTTAACTGAATGGATATAACGGATACCAACATAACTACAAAGTAAAACTACAATCATAATATAAGCTCCCATGAGATGTGGCAAAAAGCCGGGACAAAACGCGGGTAAAATGATGAATATAAGGTTAGGTTGTATGCGACTATTAGCATTATTATATTCCACCGTACCCATATTTTATTGAACAACGTTCATTTATTCATTTATTATAATTTTTTAGATTCCACTGGGACCCAACAATACGCGTGGACACCCTGTCTGCCATCGTGGGCCAACTCTTTATGTCCCTCTCTATCTATGGCTGTCAACAGACCTTCGTTCAGCGCTACTGTTCCATGAATAGCGAGGCCCGAGTCCGGAGGACTCTGCTAGCTAATGTCCCGGCTGTGGGGATTCTCTTCAGCCTGTCTTGGGTTGTCGGTAAGTCAACTCTTCATATCCTTCTCTATCTATGGGTGTCAACAGACCTTCGTCCAGCGCTACTATTCCATGAATAGTGAGGCCCGAGTCCAGAGAACCCTGCTAGCTAATGAATGTCCCGGCTGTGGTGGTCCCCTTCTGCCTGTCCTGCCGTCCGCAGTCCCAGTCCCAAGTCCGGAGGACTCTGCTAGGTAGCTAACGTGCCGGCTATGGGGGTACTGTTCAAGTGTTCAGCTTGTCTTGAGTTGTTGGTAAGTCAACATTTTATAATGTAACATCTGCTGTATAAGTTAGACAGACCAAGTAAAGTGTGTCATTTGATCATTATTTCAACCAATCGTTGACATAATGATCAAGACCATTCTGTCATGAGAGAAACAATAGACGAGAAATCTGTACCTAATGTATAAGTAGACTTTAAATTTAACTGTGCTTTGCCCCGATCCTTAGGAAAAAGTTAGTGCCTTGTGGAGGGAAAATTTTAAAGGCCAGAAGGCCATTCTAAAATAGCTTCGACCTTAGCTGTCTTCTAAATTTATAGTTCTTTTGACACTAATCAGAACCTAGCACTGAGTTATTTTGGTCTCTTTACCATCCTTCATCAATCCATCCATTTTGTGGGTTGTTCAATTAACATAATATATAAAGTTATTCCTCTACAGATCTCGTAATATTATAATAACATTCCAGGTATGGCGCTCTACGCTGTCTACAAATACTGTGACCCTCTGATGTCCGGCAGAATCGCGGCTCCAGACGAGGTCCTGCCTTTCTACGTGCAGGATCAATTTGGATTCTTGCCTGGGATGCTGGGACTGTTCCTGGGAAGCTTGTTTAACGGAGCTTTGAGGTAAATTTTGGTCGAGTCCAGTTTCAATTGTGAACAGTTAAGTGTTAACCAATTCTGACAAAACCAAGGAAGTAAGAGTAAGAAGCTGGAATTTCATGTGCTTGCAGCTTCATCATTTGATATATCTAAAAGTTACTTGTACGGTGAATCAGGTCCAACGTAGTGAATTCCTTCAATCTTGTCAGAGTGATATCGATCCCGATAACTACTGCATAGAACTTCTTTTATAGTAAGTTTATAGCGATCAATCTCAGATTAATTACAGGATCATAATAAAGTATGATCCCATGAACTACTTATATGATCCTGCGAACATCAATAATGTGTAATTTAGGTAATTTAATTGCTTTCATTAAAGAAGGCTTGTTACTAAAAATCTCTTCACACAATTTCAGCTTCCTGGTATCCAATGTGAACTCTTTGGCTACGGTGACGTGGGAAGACTTTGTGTCTGCTGCACCAGCATTCCAAGGCATCTCTGATAAGCAGCAGCTTACTGTGATCAAGATCATTGGAGTCATCTATTGTAAGTCCTTATCCTTATTAACAATGATACATTAAAGTTGTTGAGTGCCTATAATACATAGTTCGTCCCCTGCTATACCTACGGCCACATCTTAAAATTTATGATCATTGGAAATTCAATCGTAATTAAATTATGTTTATTGTTTAAATTATGGATGACACACTTACCCGATTAGTAAATAAAGAAATAGTAGATCTTAATTAAAAAATAATAAAGTCAATTTTCCAATAATCATAAATTTTGAAATTTAGCAGGCAGGGGACGAGTTACGTACAGCGCAAATAACAATTACAAACTCTCGTTGTTTAAGGCAACCTTTTGCCTTCGAGAACGGTAATACCTTTCTCATTATTTTAAATAGACGTTGATGAAAATGTTTATAACTCATTTAAGCTCTCAAAAAAATTAAAGAATCTTTTTTTAATTGTATTTAGAAACCCAAACAGTCACGTAAACATATCAAAAATGCAATACAAAAGATAAAACAAAAAAAGACCTGGAGGTTCATAATAATATAAATTATGTAAACTAAACTTACCTCTTTCCAGCCCTCATAATCATGTGCCTATCCCTCTGCGTGGGCATGGTCGGTGGCGTCATCGAGGGCTCCATGCTTGTCACCTCCGCCACCTCAGGAGCCCTACTCGGGGTCTTCGTGTTGGCCACCCTCTGTCCTGTCGCCAACGGGAAGGGAGCCTTGTGGGGCATGATTGCCGCACATTTTATTACGACCTGGATGGCAGCTGGAAGATTATTTTATGTGGATACTAGTGTCGCTATGCTGCCGTTGTCTGTTGATGTGAGTATGAGATTTTTTTACACTGTGATCTTTAATTATGAAGACAGGTCGACAAAACACAAGCGAAAAAAAAGTCGATCCGCTAAATTAAATTAATACATTATTGATCGTTTGTCTTACTCTGTCATTTACTTATGTTTTTGTAAGAATCATTTAACTAATTGAGGCTTGTAAAGCTTTATGAGTAAGGTAAATGTATTATTTAAAGGACGTCAAAAGATCAAAAGATCTCTAACAAAATACAATGTACAAAGTTTAAGCGATCATAAAATCAATTAAAAAAGTCTAGATTTAATTTAAGAGTATGTCACATTGAAACATGATAATGAATACAACAATGATGATGTTGCAGGAGTGTCCCAACGGAACGATGAACGTGTTCCACAAGCCACTGCCAGTCGGAGTGAACCAGACGCTGATGCAGCTGGAACACCTACTGCAGAACATGAACACGAGCCGCGTGTACGTTCCCCAGGAGTCTGTGATGTAAGTTGACAAAGTAACGCTGTGAAAACGCACAAAATTAAAAAGCAACCTAAAAAGGAACGGTTCATGAATTTTGTTCACGAAAAGTGTATAGGGCTACAGAAGAGAGCGAAGCTAGGAGTAGGTACTCACAGTGACCAAATAAAAAAGTGAACATTCGTGCACATTGACCAAATAAAAAAGTGAACAAATGGAAATTGTTACACCTACCAGAACTAAGCTCTTACATATATGACGATTTTAATTGAAAAATGTACGCTTCCGGCTAGAGTACAGAAAAGAATATAAAGAAACAACAGATCGGATATTACAAGAATGGCCGACACCAGAAGGGACCTTGGAAGGTCAATGGAAAACTATTACCAAAACTATAGAGAAGGCCTCATCCGCTGTACTTGGAAAGACTAAAAGGGCACCCAGGAAAAATTGGATCACTCAGGAAATTCTGGATTTAATACTACTACGAAATAAATATAGAGACACTCCAACGGAGGAAGGTCAAAATCTGTATAGGAAGTATAAAAACAGAATCCAAACCCTATGTGTCCAGCAGAAAGAAAAGTGGTTAGACGCACAGTGTAGTAAAATAGATTTCTGTATGCAGAGAGGTTTTCTGGAAAGAGGTTACAATTTGGTAAAAACATTGCAAGGAAAGAAGAAAACAAAGAGCAAGGTCATAAGCAACAAAGAAGGCAAACTGCTATACGATAAAGAAGATGTAGTCGGCAGGTGGGTTGAATACATAGAGGAACTATACGAAGGAACAAATCTTAACGGAGACATATTGGAGGAAGAAGAAAAAGTCCCGGATGACTCCAAAGGCCCGAACATACTCTGGAGAGAATTCGAGAGTGCACTGGAAGCATTAGCAGATAAGAAAGCACCAGGAAAAGACAATGTGCCAGCAGAACTATTAAAATGTTGCGGCCCTGAAGCTAAAAACTACCTTTACAACCTAATATCAACCATTTATGACACAGGGCAGGTACCAGAGGAGTTCTCGACGAGCAAAACAATTACCATTCCTAAAAAAGGTAACGCAGTGGAATGTGGAAACTACCGAACGATCAGTCTGCTGTCACATGCTTCAAAAATTCTCCTAAAAATCATACAGAACAGACTTTACCCTAAAGTAGAAGAAAACCTTAGCGACGATCAGTTTGGGTTCAGGAAAAACATAGGAACTCGGGAAGCCATACTGGCTTTACGCAATATTATCGAAAGACGCCTTGACCTTAACAAAAGCACGTACATCAGCTTCGTAGATTTAGAGAAGGCTTTCGACAATGTTGAATGGAACCAACTCTTTGACCTCCTGAAACGCAAACACATAGATTGGAAGGACAGGAGAATAATTGTAGAACTGTATAAGAACCAACTGACAGAAGTAACAATAGATGATGTAACTAAAACTGCAAATATAAAGAGGGGAGTAAGACAAGGATGCAGTCTATCGCCATTGCTGTTCAACCTATATATAGAGGAAGCTATGCATGAAATCAAAGAGTGCACTAAAGGAATAAGTTTCAATGGAACAACTATGCACTGGATCAGATTTGCCGATGACATTGCTCTCATGGCAGACACAGAAGAGATGCTCCAAGTAAATATACAAAAAATGGACGAAATTTTTGAAAGTATAACCTTAAAATAAATGTTAAGAAAACAAAGGTTCTGGTGACAAGCAAAACCAATTCTCCCAGAGTAAACATCGCTCTCAACTCGGAAAGACTACAACAAGTAAACACATTTACCTATCTGGGAAGCATCATCGAAGAAAGAGGCAGAAGCGAGAAAGAAATAAGAACTAGGATAGCAATGGCAAAGAAAGCTTTTACTTCAAATAGACATATTTACAACAGCAAAATCCACATAAACATAAGGAAAAACTTAATCAAAACCTATATTTGGAGCACCGCCCTCTACGGATGTGAAAGTTGGAACATCACAACACAAGACCGCCGTCGTCTAGAAGCATTCGAAATGTGGTGTTGGCGAAGGATGCTCAAAATCAGCTGGACAGAAAAGCGCACCAACCTTGAAGTTCTAGAGAAGGCAAAAGTGAAGAGACAAATAATGCACGTCATTGAAAAACGTAGAGCCAAATGTATAGGTCACATACTCCGACACGAAGGGTTAAACAAAATCATACTGGAGGGCAGAATTGAGGAAAAAAGAGGAAGAGGAAGACCCAGAATATCATACATGACACAGATAAAAGAATGGTGCTGTAGCCACTCATATCAGGAAGTAAAAACGAAAGCCCAGAATAGGCTGGAATGGAAAATGCTGCAGCGACAGAGGGCCAGGCCCTCTTAATATTAATAATAAATAACGCTTCCGGCAGGCACCCCCGCACCCTCCGCAATCCGTGCGTTGCTCTATATATATCACGATCATGGAAATTTACACTGAGCGGAGACCGATATGCTGGTTAATATTCTGTTAAATTGTTCACTCTACTCTTTCTTTCTTCCTCGCGTTGTCCCGGCATTTAGCCACGGCTCATGGGAGCCTGGGTTCTACTTGGCAACTAATCCTTGGCAAGAATTGGCGTGGGAACTAGCTTTTACGAAAGCGACTGCCATCTGACCTTTCAACCCAGAGTGTGAACCAGGCCTTACTGGGATTAGTCCTGTTTCCTCATGATGTTTTCCTTCGCCGAAAAGCGACTGGCTACTCTTTCTTTCTTGTTACTTATAATTAATCTTATCTTATCCTTTTATCTTCCCCAGCACCACGGCCCTCCATAGCATGTACTCCGTGTCCTACATGTGGTACGCCGTCATCGGCACCTTCACCTGCGTGATCATCGGGTGCATCATCGGAGCCATCACCAGCACTGATGCGGATGTCTTCGATGAGCGTCTGTTACATCCGCTTGTTGCTACCATTTATAATAAGATGCCAGGTATCTATTGAATATTTTATGTATTGCCTAAAATCACATCGTGTTTATCACTAAACCTTATAAAACAAAGTCCCTCGCAGCGTCTGTCTGTTTGTGTGTATGTATGTTCGCGATAAACTCCAAAACTACTGAACGGATTTTCATGCGGTTTTCACTTATCAATAGACTGATTTTTCATTGAGTTATTCCTGTCCCTCTTTCCCGCTTACAATTATGTAATGTGCTCCAAATACTAACAGATGGGAGGATGATAGTGATAGAGATACCTATTAAAGCGAAAAACACATGGGACCCGACAGATGAGACCCCAAATAAATGACTAAAACAGTAGAAAATGATAAATATCCTGAAGCTGATTTTATTCGCAGAAGTAGTAAAATAAATAGAAATTTGTTTTTGGAGACACTAAGCGTTCTGTAACACTATTCATTATGCCTATACATCTCCATTTTTCAGGAAAAAAACGCACCTACAGCAACGAGAAAACCAAAACTCCAGAAAAGGACTCCAGTGAAAAAACTGACGTCACATTAGCTGAAGATTTAAAAGAAACAAGCCCTGCCAGCATCCACAGCCCTGATGTAAATAATCGAGAAAAAGAACAGCCAGGTCCAATATTTGCAACGAATAGTAGTAAAGATGCGCCAACAGTAGATATTAAAAAGGCGTTTTTAAGTCCAGCTAAGATTGCTATAACAGCTGTAAAAACACAGCCTGAAGAGCCAAGTCCGGCTGCTTTTGCAACGACGAGTAGCAGACATTTTGATGCTTATGATACCAATGTAAGAGGATCACCGCTGCCGGTTAGGACACGGTTGTGATACGTATATTAATATAAAGATTTGTGATAGAATGTTATTGTTATATTGTTATATGAGGAATATTACTGAGGAGAGAAAGGTCATTGTCAATGATAGTAATTTTAAAATGTCTGATTTGTAGAAGTTTTCAGAACTAATAAAACGGCGGTACTACTAAACAAAATTAATAACTAGCTTAAATCTAAAACAGGCCCTTGAGGCACTGTACCAAGGATACTGGCGGCATTTCCTCACTGTATCGCAATGCTGATACGTTGTGCGAAGTAGCCGCCAGCTTCGGTCACCAGCGTCAACCAGATGCTTCGCGATTTCTGCGAACAATTTGTGCGCGCTGGGACTCCATGGACCTAGAGTCTGAAACGGCTAGATTTTAAATTGGTTTTTTTCAGTATTCGTATATATTAACGCAAACATAAGTGTATCAAAAGTAGAAATATTTTCTAAGAATGGTTCCTTAAATTTGATGGTATGGACTTGCCTTAGACGTAAAGCATTTTTAGATGTGAACCTCACACAAGGCGCAGATATAAATATTATAGTCTGTAACACATTGGAGCTCCATGTGCTACAAGAACTGCTTCTGACTGTACTATTCTCAGCTTTGTGTGTTTAGCTTTAGTTATGCTATAGAATGGTTAAATTAACCATTTTAATATTTAGTTTCCTAATGTTGATCTGTGGTACTTAAAGTGCCTGTATCTAATTAATATTTGTTCTTAAGAATGAAGGCTTTCAGTATTTGGGCTGATAAATGACTAATTTATAAGTTTGAAATATTCATTAAATCATTTATGTAAATGATTATTATAAGAATGATAAAAAATAGAGGATTTTGAAAACGCATGATCCAATAATTCGTTAAAATTTATCAAAATTAAAGGTTCTGGCCCTATGGTTTTTAAATTTAGAATCGAAAATAATAGAATAGAAATAATGTAATTCAGTCAACACATTAATACAAATAACACAGAGAGAATAAAAGAAGAAGTAAATAAAACAGAAATAGAGATGTGAAGCTGAAATGGTCTCCACTCATATTGTGAATAAAACTGCTCAAAGGTGTTAGCCATTTGCAAAAATTACATAATTCTACTTATTCAGTCGGGGCAAGTGCGTCCATACGAGCAAACTGCGCTTAACATACAACATAAAATAAATGATTAGAGGTAAGAGGAGGCAAGGGAGCGATTTATCATATGTAACCTAGATAGGTTAGGCTTGGGTTAGGCGCATTTGTCTCTATAGGCGTGTTTGCCCCGACTTATTAAGAGCCAACGGGAGTGGTCATTTCTCCATACAAACGTACTCCTCGTTTTCCTCCGTGGTTTTTGAAGCTAGAGCAATGATTTTTTCAACACAGATTAATATTGTCAATATCTGTGTAGGACCGTTTTGTTATTTTTTTGATATTTTTGTTTTTTAAGGCGCTAGAGCCCTTCAAAAATGGCCAAAATGGCCTAATTGACTATGCCGCAATGAGTGGCGTGGCATTCAAAACTGATATCAATTAGCCAAAAAAGCAAAACGGTCCGACACAGATAATTTCATAATCATTTAGATTTCCAAATTTGGTTACGATTGGTTAAGTTTTGGAGGAGGAAACAGAGGAGTACGAAACCTCGATTTTTGAGATTTTTACGCAGGATTTTTCGCCTTGTCCTTATCGCACTACTTTTAGGTGCCGCTTCCGTTAGCGAGACGGGTATATTTACCTAAAATATTTACAACTCAGCTCCTGTTTCGTCTTAAGGTGACATTCGGATGTCGACTGCAGTAGCGTAAAAAGGCACCGTTACAGCCTAGCCACGACATTGCGCCACTGGCTTCGGCTAAGGCAACAACCATAGATTGGAGCGAGACACAGCGATCGGACCTTTCGTTCTCACCTATGGTTTTCGCCTTAGCCGAAGCCAGTCGCGCAATGTCGTGGCCAGGCCGTTACTGCTACAGTAATAAAGCGGCGATAACACCAATAGGCCTGTTGCAAGTAACAAAGAATCATGGAAATAATGGTTTCAAAGAAACATATATATATGTTAATATGATTCTAAAAAATGGCCAATTCTCAGAATAAACTGAAGGATTATTAAGATATTCAATAAAATAAAAAGTGCAAAATTCTCCAATCGGCCATTATTACTGAAACGCCAATCAGAAGCGTTCTAAACAGTGACGTCATCAATCCATAACATATTTCTTAGAGCAACATAGACAACCTCATTGACCGAAATCTATACGTCCTCACCAAAGAGTTCGAAAGGTGCAAAAAAAATATTATTTCGCCAATAAATATTTATTACGTCCAAAAAATATTATTACACGATATAAAGTAGATATCTATTTGTTATTCTATAAATAAAATGCTAAATAATACGATATTTCAACAACAAACTTTTTTAATTATTTGGCTGTATGGAACTATCATTGCCATGTTGGCTGTCGTAACTAGAAAAAAATGAAAAATTTAAAAGTAAAACCGGCGCTCGGTGATTTTCATTTAAAATTTACATGTATCTAAATAATTCATCTTAAACTGCAACCGTGTGAGAGTTTTTGTGTGAAATGAGTTATTGTGATAAATTTTTGTAATGTATTTAAAATCCCTAATCGTAATATATGGTGCTGAATTAACAATATCATTCGGATTCGAGGGAAATTCGTAACTGTAAGTATGTAAACAATGTCTACCACCCTACCACCAACTAAATGATGACGTCACAAATGGCATGCGAGGCGTTTTCGCGCGAAGTTTAAATTAGCTATAATAAAATGCAATTATCTATGTTAAATCTTATGAGTATAGCTGAAATATTGTGTTCTTCGGAACCAATACAAGTGTACCGACAATAATAAAAGGCATTTCAAAATTTGTCATTAGGCCTTGATAAAATGAGTGACAAATTAAACGTATTTGATGCGTTAAGTACTAATCGATGCAGTACTTAACGCATCAAAGGCTGTCAGTCTAAAAAAATACGCATATAAAAAAAAATACAGTGACAGCGTCCGCGTCAACGTAACAGTAAAGTCGCAACAGGGCCATAACCGCGAAAATCCAAGTTCGTCAATTGCGGGCATTTTCCTCTGTCACTCTAATTACGTCTAAATGAGAGTAAAAGAGAAAAATCCCCGCAATTTGCGAATTTCGGTTTTCGCGGTAGGCCCCCAGTAATGTTGCTGCATTAGATATCCGAATGTCATTTTTATTTAATATAGAATATAAATAATATGATACAGGGTGAAATTTTAACCACCGTTCATACTCTACATAGTGACTTTATAGGTCATACCGAACAACTTATACTATGGGACCAATGCCGAAATCGCGAAATAAAATTTGGCTGTCCCATAGAAATCAGCGGCATCACATCAGCCGGTTTGTATGAAACAGCCAAATTTTTTTTCGCGGTTTCGGCATTGGTCCCATAGTAAAAGTTGTTCAATATGACCTATAAAGTCACTACGTAGGGTATGAACGGTGGTTAAAATTTCACCCTGTATAACATAAAATAAAAGACATAAAACTGGCTGTGGCCTATATTTATGTGATCTTTCTCAGTATTAGTTAGTTTAGTGCGCGTAAGTTAACTACTAAATATAAGAACTCAATTAAGTGTATGTTTGATAGAGTGCCAATATTTTTGTAATGATTATAATGTGATAATGAAGTGCAATAAATATTTTAGATTATTTTTGTTGGTTTTAATTATAAGACCTTATTTAGAAAGGTTAATATTCTGCCGGCCTAGCCAAGGTGACAATCGCTATCACTACAACAACGAAACGCTTTGTGTCTCTCTATCATTCTTCCATATTAGTACGACAGCGATAGTGGCGTTACGATCGCCACGGAGCGTAAAACGATTGGCATGTTGGCTACGCGACCTGATACTATTATACACTAGCGACCGGCCTTGGCTTCGCACGGGTTAGCAAATTATACACTTAAAACTTCCTGAAGAATCACTCTATCGCAAACAACCGCACAAAAATCCGTTCAGTAGTTTTTGAGTATTGCGAACATACAAACACAGACAGATGCTGCGGAGGACTTTGTTTTATAAGGTGTAGTGATAAATCATAAGTCATATTTGGCCAGATTCAACAGCCGTAGAAAGTTTTTGTTGAACTTCGAAAAGGAAGTAAAAATCCTGAAACTTAATTAACGCTTCACGTTTCAGAAGAGAATCTGATTTTTATTTGTACGCGTTTTCATAATCTGGCGGATAATTTGTTTCGAACTTGTACAAATAATTGTCAGTTAAGTAGCATAACCTACAGCATCAACGTAGACCAAATTAACCAAATCCACAATCTACTTAACGATTTTTTAACTGCCCACTAACCAACGTAGACGGCTAAAAGTGGTAGTAAAGACTCCACGGGTAGCAAGATATCACTCATATCTTAATCTGACACGCTCGAGTAACTACAAAAATCCCGGAGCCCTCCTTTACCACAAGATTAAACTTTAAGCGCCACTTGCACCATCGCACTAACCGGTTAATCCTGGAGTTACCGTGGTTACCAGTACAATTTGACACTGGGGGAACGGTTTAACCGGTTAACCCCGGGTTAATGTGGTGCCAGGGGCGCTGAGTAGGACAATTTTTAAGGAATACCTACTAAGTATTAAATAAAAAACTTGTATAATATACATCAAAAAGTTGCATTGCAGTATTAAGGTATTAATAAGTAGGTAAATACTGACTTACTTATTATTCTTTGACTTTAAAAATCTACCTCTGCAGTTTTAGGGGCCAATTCGAGTTTTAGTTGTGCGATCTGATTTCGATACGTTAACAAACAAACAAACAAACAAAATTTACTTTATTCATGTAGGCCTAGCAACAAGCTCTTATGAATCGTAATTAATCTTAATCTAATTATCAGAGCAATTTATTGATGTTAATATTATTCCATAATAAAATTGGATTATTATACATATCAAATTTAACACTAAAAATGTCACAAAAGGATCGTCAAACATTAAAAAGATTGTATAAAAAAATACTAGTCTAGAATTTCTAGAATAAAATCTAAATGTCAAAAAAAAAGCATAAGTAACAAAAGAGGTAGATAGTATTACATCGGAATATCCATTTCCTCATCAATAATCAAATATATCATCGCGGTAGGGGCACTGATACTGATATTGATATTTTTGACCCTCACATCGCTAGGTTTAGGAAGTGCTTGGCTGGCGTCCTCTTCCCCTCTTCTCCCACTTAACTGATGACATCTGCCTTAATCCTCTAAGTTTGTTTCAGTGATGTTTAATAGTCTTTATAATGTAAAGTTCGTTACTCGTTATATTGTAATGTTTAGATAGTTATTTCTTCTCTGATATTTTTCACTGTAGCTATAGGAATATGGTGTTAATTAGTTTGTAATATTTCCGCTCAATTGTAAAACATGCTGTGTACACTTGTTTTGGATCTCGTGCTAGATTTAAGCCATAATGTGCAATTGTATTACTTACCCATGATATTGTACGATGTCTGTTTAGTGTACCTAATAAAGTAAAATAAAGTAAAATATACCTAATAAATAAATAATCATTTCGAATAACAATTAATCCCACGTTGTAATATCATTCATGTAGTCTTGTGTGGTATAATAAGCTTTAGAAATAAGTTTACGCTTTACATAATTCTTAAATTTATTAATAGATAATTCAGTAATATGGTTTGGAAGTTTATTATAAAATCTTACACAATTACCCATGAATGATTTTTTAATTTTATGGAGCCGAGTGAAGGGCACTGCGAGCTTATGTTTATTTCTAGTATTAATATTATGAATTTCACAATTTTTCCTAAAATTTACAATATTTTTATGTACATACAGAATATTGTCATAAATGTATTGACAGTGCACTGTCATTATGTCAATTTCCTTAAATTTATCTCTAAGTGAGTCTCTATGGTTCATTTTGTATATTGCTCGAATAGCCCTCTTCTGCAGAACAAAAGTTAACAAAAGTTACTGGTCTGTCAGTGTCGAAAGTGTCATTTCTTCAACCAAAAACGTCCGACAACGTATCACATCGGAATCAGATCGCATAACTAAAACTTGAACTGGCCCGTTAATTAAGCAAAACATTTTACATAGCTCCTAGTTTTCTATGACTCCTACCTTTGCCTACTAAGTGGAAACTTATAATGAGTTTTAGTTGCGAGTCTAGTCATCAAACGAATGGCAGCGGTTGAATTTTTCGAGAGTAGAGCATAAATACCGGAATTTCTGGAATTACGAAATACCGGAATTTCGGACCGTTTACGATATTACAATACATACCGGAATTGAAAGGGACCAATATCGAAAAATCTAATTTCCGGTATTGGAACTTAGATTTTGTTTTATAAAAAAATGTTGAATTAGGCGACGAAAACTGTGCTCGGAAAACATATAAAAACTCTAAAATGCGCGTTTTCCCCGAGATAAGATTTTTTGCCCCCGAAAATCCCCAATTAAAACACATTTTATCGATTCGTTAGGGCCGTTTCCGAGATCCCCGAAATATATATTTATTGCTCGTTTCAAGGTATAACATAATATGGTTAAGGAATCGATTGCTGGATTAATAAAATAAAAAAAATCGCAGGTTAGTCGAGTTGACGCGTGACCAGAGGGCTGGGTCTCTAGCGCAGCGGATCAGCATTGCCATACAACGTGGCAATGCTGCCAGCCTTCTGGGTACGCTGCCAATAGACGGCGATTTCGGGCAAATTTTCTATTTATAGTTTTATTTTTAGGCTTAGTTTTAATTTTAGTTTTTAACTTTAGTTTTTAATTTTAATTTTTGACTGTGTTTTTAAAATAATATATATTATATAACGATCGAAAAAAATTGTTAAGATATAGCAGTATATCGTATAGTGTAAAAGCAGACCTTTGAGAACAAGAAGCGTGTTTGTTCAGGACGCTTTGAGACTGATTTTGTCGCGTCAGCTTTGGCTTGGGTTACCCTTTGACAGCACTCTTTGTTTTTTTTTTAAAGTATACCTAAGTAAATGTAAACAAATCTATAGTTCGATTATTTCAGCATTAGAAAAAATGTAAACAATCTTGACGTGTCTTTATAATTGAAAAACGCTTTTTAAAACCGGCCAAGTGCGAGTCGGACTCGCGTTCCAAGGGTTCCGTATATTACACAATTTTTAACAATCAGTGCCGGATTAAGATATTTTGATGCCCTAAGCATTTCTAGGTGCCCCCTCTCCCTAGGGTCATCAAGATTACATTGATTTTTTGGTAAATTGAGAGAAGTTCATTGCCGCATTACAGCTGAGAATGGAAATCAGTCACATAATTTTATCACGAAAATTGACAGTGCCGCAGCAGTAATGTTGCAACAGAGTACCTAATGCTGTTGCAGTCGCCACCCGAATGTCACCTTTATCATAGCGTAGAAAGTAATAGAAACGCGAGCGAAGCGAGCGCGGAAATTTTTCGATATAAAAACGCAATATGATAGACAGTTGTACATTTTTACTTCTAGTATGGAAATCAGTCACATCATTTTATCACGGAAGTTGACAGTACTGCAGCAGTAACGTTGCAACAGAGTAATGTTGCTGCAGTCGCCACCCGAATGTCACCTTTATCATACCTGTTAAAGTAATTGAAAACGCGAGCGAAGCGAGCGCGAAAACTTTTCGGTATAAAAACGCAATTTTAGTTTTAGTCCCAACCAGGCGCGAATCCAGGATTTCATACAGAGAAGGGATGGGACAGTTTTCTATCAGCCTAGCTTCGCATAGGGCTCGATATTTAAGGGTCTCAGCGAAGTTGTTTTCATGCATAAAATATGCAAGAAAGCAGAGAGCTTGGAATTGAATTGGCGAAGTGTGAGAAAGGCAGTAGGCCCAGGTGCGAAAGAGGAAAGCTTGGATTTGGATCCACGCCCAAGTGTAATTAAGGCAGAAGATCAACTTTGCCGTAAGGCAGAAGGCCTCGCATAAGACCTAACGCCGAACCGCAAAAGAGTGGGTTGAAATCGAATCTATGCATGTAATCACGACTCTTCTACTGCTACTGATTGTTTCCCAAAGAATTACGCGCCATTATTTTTGCAACTTAGCTTTTGGACAGCTAAAAAAATCGTGTGGTAAAAACGATGTGTCTGTCCCTAATTTTAAAATTTGTTCACCTTTTTCAACCTGGCATTTTGGTGCCCTCCCTGAACGTGGTGCCGTAAGCACGTGCTTGTTTTGCTTATTGGTTACAAAGTCTTTATTAATTCAACCATTAAAGTCGACGAGTACAAAAAACTTTGAGCTAGCTCTCAATTTAACATATTTTTTTAAACATTATTTTTAATTTGACCTTACAATTACTCGTAAGTAGGTAAGACCGTTAAATATTTAAAATGATTATCTTATCAGAAAATTATCACCAATTACTCTAAGAAAACTACTACTCTAAGTAATCCGGCACTGTTAACAATGTATTTTTTATGTGAAACGTGAGTGAAATCTCTTTAAAAAATCCGTAGGGGTCGGATCAAAAACTGTAATTAAGTCCGACTCACGCTTGACTGTACATTTCTAATAGGTTTTCCTGTCATCTATAGGTATAGACCTATTTTATGTATTTTTTTTTAAATTTAAGACTTAGTAGTTTCGGAGATAAGGGGGGGGGGGAATGGTCATTTTTTGCCTATTTTCTTGAATAACTTCTAAACTGTTTATTCGAAAATTATAAAAAAAATATATTTGAGATCCTTACAATAAGCTCTTTCATTTGATATGTAACATGATATAGTTTGAAAAATTAATTTGTTTCATTTTTTCATTTACCCCCCAAAAGTGGTCCCCATGTTTAAAATTCATTTATTTACGTTACATGTCCATATTTGGGTCACAAACTTACATATGTGTACCAAATTTCAACTTGATTGGTCCAGTAGTTCCGGAGAAAATCGGCTGTGACAGACGGACAGACAGACAGACAGACAGACAGACAGACGCACGAGTGATCCTATAAGGGTTCCGTTTTTTCCTTTTGAGGTACGGAATCCTAAAAATCAGTAACTTATGAAAGCAAAAGAATGTAAATACCTAATCGTAGGTAAGTAAGTATTCATAACCTATTTGCCGCGACTTATTTTTCAAAACTGTTTTTCAATAAAATGACACGTCAAGATTGTTTACCTTTTTTCTAATGCAAAAAAAAACGAGCTAAAGTCGAAACATCTCACTGCAATATTGTCTAGTATTGAAACCAGTCACACACCTTATCGTAGGTTTCCACACAGTATTAGCATAGAGAAAAAAATACATAGAGTGCGCACTCCATACATCAGTTTTAGTAACAAAACGACTATTATTTTGGTAGTCGACATCTAGCATCGAGTAGCGGAATTATCAGGACTGCTACTTGACAATAGATGATTCGACGACCGAAAAATCTAATGCTCAACAATTTTCAGCTAATATTATAACCGGATTAACCGGAACTCTATTCTCAACTCCATCTGCTTTTAATATTCGTTGTAAATTGTTGTTCAATACAATTTTCGTGAGTCGCGACACTAGAGAATTCTAGTATCAAGTAGCGGTACTGAGAATTCCGCTACTCGATGCTAGATGTCGACTGCGAAAATAATAGTAGTTTTGGCATTAAAACGGATGTATTTATTTATTTATGTATTTATTTAACCTTTATTGCACAAGAGAAAACCTTATAGTACAAAAGGTGGACTTAATGCCATAAGGCATTCTCTACCAGTCAACCTTTGAGAGTTGAGAGATTGTGGGCGGTGCTACTTTAACAACAAGAACAAATATATTATTTATAGGAAATAACAAACCATACATACATACATACATATAACTACTACTACTTATATTACATATAATATTATATACAAAAATAAAGTCAAAACATATAGAGCTTGTACATATATTATGAATCTTTCATTCTGCTAGCAAAGAAAGCACGTAAAGATTTTTTAAATGCGAACTTATTTGGAGCATTTTTGATGCTGTAGGGAAGTCCGTTCCAAAGACGGGCTACCTGCATGTATGGAGTGAGCGTCTATATCGTCTATTCTTACTATACTTCTCTATGGTATTAGTAGGATATGGCACGGCTGTGGAGCCTGGAGACAGCTCGGTATCGAGAGCCTCGCACAGCGATCCAATTTGCGTGGCAATGAGATGAGGCATACTCTGAGATCGATCGGGCTTAAGGGGAACGTCTACCTCTTATGTTGACTTTGTACAGTCAGCGTCATATAGTAGGTAGCATCCAAAGTATTCAAATAGTTCGGTACACTATCTTATTTGTATGGCGTACCGAACTATTTGAATACTTTGGATGCTACCTACTATATGACGCTGACTGTACAGTCACCTGCACTAGTATGTTACTCTTCGATGGCGGCAAAAATACGTGACACGCTCTTAGGGCTCTACGAATAAGATCGTGTCACAGTGAGGATAACGTGGACTACCTACGTTTGTATGGAGTAGCAGTCCGCTATCCCCCATCGCCCCATTGAATCTATAGATACCTACCAATACGCTTTAACTAGTCGACTTTCCCTTAAATCGTACATTGAAGTAAATCTTATTGTAGAGCAGACGCAAAGAACATAAGGGGCTTGGGGGGGGGAGTCATTTACTCACGCAGATGATACCCTGTATCTTTTCCCCTAGCGAGATTTGTAGGGACAAATGTCTATCGTAAGGTAAATGCCAAAAAACGTGCCAAAAAACGAATATTAGTGCTTGGAATTACATTAATTTAAAATTCGGTATTTTGTGTTGAGTGTAGGTAGATAATTTTTTTTGCGACCTACGAGCAGGCGCTTTATTTGCGCAAAAACTCAGCCTCACTGTGCAGAGAGGGAACGCGGCCAATGTCCTGGGAACAATGCCTCAGGCTAATTTATTAGGTTTAGACTTATGATCATAATTCAATAATAATTATGTTTACAAGTTAGTTAATAAAGATTAAATACTTACTTATTCAATAATTTTTCATCACACTTGCTTTGAAATGTCACCATATTTAATAATTATTTGCCTTAAAAATTAGTTTTTTCTTCGAAAGTGTGATGAAAAACATTGTGTGTAACTCCGGGGGTAAGAAAGCTGCGGCTGTCGGGAATTATAGACCTCGCTTACAAAATCTCACTTACCCCCCACGTTGCACAATGTACTATAAACTGTCGCGAGTCATAATAACATTACCCTAATTTTACGACTTTACGCACTCGGTTGCCTCGGCCCAGACCCGGGCCGTTCTAGCGTGAGTCATTCTTAAAATCTATCCCCCTTGTTCTTAAAACTTTACCGGCCTGATTTAGTTAAATTATGTTTTATCCCTGTCTTACAAATACCAAAAAATTTAAATACTAATATTTAATTTCTTAAATTTTATACTTATATTAGATAAGTCAAAGTGACGGAAAACAACGATTTTAGGTAATTCAGGTCAGTAACGCGCTTGATTTAATTGTAAAAAAATTTTACGTAATTACATAAGCGCAGTTAAGAAGCTGTGATTAGTCTTAACTTAATTGATTCATTTGTGTTACGAAAATTAAGTATGTAAATTGTATTGTATTGTATTTATTGTACTTAATTCGTACACATATAGGTCTATAGCTTACACTAACACACTTTCATGCATTTAACTTAAATAGAAATGGCTTAACTGTCGTAACACAATGGAATCAATTAACTTTAGACTAATTACAGGTGCTTAACTATGTATATTTTTTTGCAATTCACTCGTTTATGAATCACGCCATAATGATGGTAATTTTGTACCCATCCATTGCTACGTAAACCATTTTTGATAGATTACGAGCTAAAGAACTGCAGATGTTCTTGAGATACACCCACGTCTACTGGTAAAGCAAGACAGACAAGATAAGCTTAAGGATATAAAGGATTCGCCAGATGCTCCGTTCCTAGAAACTCACAGTGTGACGTGCACAATGTGAAGATTGGACCATAGTTCAGCAATTCCTTTGTGATCATAAGCCGATGGTTGTAACATGGACTCTTGGAATCGTAAGCCCGGGTGCCCGATTGTGAATTAAACAACTGTGTAACATAACTATGTTATACAGTTTTAGAACAAGAAATTAAAATCGGAATCATAGGTATTACTCCTGGTCTCTTTAGCCGAAGAGGATGATATTGCCCAGTTGCCCACTCAAAAATCTACCATTTTATTATATTTAACGTTTGATGTCGTGTCGATTCGGCATGCAAGTAGATAGATAGATAGATAGATAGATAAAATCTTTATTCAACCACAACTTACATACTTACTTAGTAGGTTTTCTTATTAACTAGCGACCCGCCCCTTCTTCGCATGGGTTAACAAATTGTACACCTAAACCTTCCTCAAGAATCACTCTATTGATAGGTGAAAACCGCATGAAAATCCGTTCAGTAGTTTTTGAGTTTATCGCGAACAAACTTACAAACACACAAACAGACAGACGCGGCGGGGGACTTTGTTTTTTAAGGTGTAGTGATGAGGTTAATTGCGGCAGCGAAGCGACTTCACGGAGGAGCGTGTTGACAGTGACACGATCAAGCACTGTTTAGTAATTTCTGACTTTTTTTTTGCTTTAATACAATGGGTGTCACATAAATATTTGATCTTCAAAACAAACCGAATCGACTGATAGGTACCATTAACAACATTTGTCATCTATCATATTGGCTACATCATTCAGTCACCTGGGCTATAACCGCGAAAATCGAAGTTCGCAAATTGCGGGCATTATTCTCTGTCACTCTTATTACGCCTTCATTGGAGTAAAAGAGAAAGATCCCCGCAATTTGCGAATTTCGGTTTTCGCGGTAGCCGCTCTGAGGACCTACCGTGAATCACGTTCGACGTGTTGCCTCCCTGTCACTCTTACCTACGAATTTACAAGTACGACTGAGAGGCAACACGTCGAACGTGGTTCCCTGAGAGAGAGATAGTTGGAACAACCATGCATGATGCATTTATTTATCGTATGGCTTCGTTACATGTCACTGGATTCAAAAATTTATTAAGCATGCTAACAACTTATAATTAAAATTTCGCCCTACTCAGGTAAGCAGCCGCTTCTTCAGCCAGGATATTGAAGTCATTCACATTGCCCATATATTTTGTGAGGGGACATTCCAGCACTATGTGTTCGATGGTCTGGTCTGGGTGTCCACACTCGCAGGCAGGAGAGGCGCTCCAACCCCATTTGTGCCAGTGGTGTGCACAGTTACCAATTCCGGTTCTGAAGCGATTAAGGGCGGACCATACGCGGCGGGGCTCTTTGAAGCCGATAGGAGGTGTTTGAGGTGTGAGATGGACGAGAGGGCTTATTTGGTCCATATGGTGCTCCCATTCTGCTTGCCACGCCTCCACCAAACTCCAAGTGGTTTGTTGATTGGGCATCTGTAGAGCAGGAGGGTTTCTGGACTTCAGCCTTTGATTAGTCATCTCGTTGAGGTCTCGGTGGATGGGAAGGTTAGAGCACCTGAGCGTTTTGATGGCTTCTCGGTGAAGGCTATTGTTCCTACGGAGGTGTGCAGGAGCTATGTTGCCCAGAATGGGGAGCCAGTGGGATGGCGTAGGCTTTAAGCATCCGGTAATTAGTCGGAGTGTTTGGTTTAGTTGCGTGTCAACGGCTGAGGTATGTGCACTGTTCATCCATACTGGGGCGCAGTACTCAGCCGTTGAGTAAACCAGAGCCAGAGCCGTAGTTCGAAGGCAGGATGCAGTGGCTCCCCAAGTGGTTCCCGTGAGTTTTTGGATAATGTTGTTCCTGGTCTTGAGTTTGTTTGCAGCTTTCTGTAGGTGAACTTTGTATGTTAGGCTTCTGTCTAGCGTAACTCCCAAGTATTTGGGGTTCGGATTGTGCTTCAAGGTTGCACCTTTGAACGTGATGCTGAGAGTTTTGCCAGCTAGCCTGTTGTTCAGGTGAAAACAACACACCTCCGTTTTAGTTGGGTTAGGGCACAGGCGCCATCGGCTGAAGTAGTCATCCAGTGCAGCAAGGTCTTTCTCGAGGATTGGTTCTGACGCATCCATGTTTCGGTGTTGTGTGATGAGAGCCAGATCATCGGCGTATCCAAACTTTCGGGAGGAGGTGTCGGGTAAGTCATGCACATAGAGATTGAAGAGTAGGGGCGCTAGAACGGAGCCCTGTGGCAGGCCGTTATTTAAAACTCTAACACTGCTACTTTCTTCTCCGAGGAAGACTTGGACTGGCCTATTAGTTAGAGTGTTTTCGATGAGCCTATATATCTTCATGCAAGGAACAATTTTTAGCAGTTTGTAAAGCAATCCCTGACGCCAAACTGTGTCGTACGCTGCCGTTAGGTCGATGAAGGCTGCTGACGATTTGAGTTGTTTGTTAAACCCGTTCTCTATATGAGTTGTGAGTGCCAATACTTGGTCGCAGCAATTTCGATGATGCATGATCGCAGTCGTCTCGTAAGCAGTAAATGTTCCTCTTCACATCATCTGGGTCGTTTACAGACGCCTAGTACCCACAGTGTACACTGTCCGATCGTGTGTGATTTCGGGTTCACGCTCACTTATCAACCTGAGTGGCGTTAAGATTTGTTTAAGTTTTGATATTGTTATGAAAATCTTAATTTTCAGGCAACTATTGGCACATAGATAATTCATTTACATATTAGGTCATTACCTATGAAATTGGCGTTTTGTTCGGAGAATTTCAACGAAACACGAATTTCCATACAATTAATTTTGCGGATATTTTTTTGATGGCTAATTCAAACCAAACAAAATTTTTCCAGTAATTTTTGACACCTTTAAGGTATGTTTTCAATATCTCCATTTCTTGAAAATTGGTACCATTAGAAAAATATAAGTAATTTTAATACTCGAACCGACAGCACATGAAAAGACCTATTTTCAAGGCTTAATTCTGAACACTTAACAATAAAAAATAACAATTAATTGTATGTAAAATCGTTGTTTATTGAGTGCACTGTAGTTTTATTGTAATTGTGTATGTACTTTTGTAAAAAAAAAAAACTAGGATCAGACTTATATCTATGAACAAAAACGCCAATTTCATAGGTAAGGACCTAATATTACAGAATATATTATCTTAAAAACTAAGTCACACACTTTGGCTGATACTACTACTTTGACAAGACAGTGCGGCTCGCACGCACAAATCAGCAGGAGTTCTCGTATATAAAAAAAAATGTAATTTTGAAATCGAAATACTGTTCTAAACACAAAAGTGTTTAACTCAGGTGAAAGGCACCAATCATTCTGACGAGTACGATTGGCGAAAATATCTCGCCAAAAATGGATGCCTTGTATCCCTTGGTTAACAATATAGGTACCTAATAGTGCTTATTACTTTTAGTTATCACGTTATTACAGTTTTAGAGGCTCCATGTTTAAGTACCTCCAGAGAGTGCAAATATAAATACAAATACAAATGGTTTATTCGCAGTAATATGGTTACATAGAGGTCTTAAGTAGGTAAAAAATTGTTCTATATATTACGCCTTTTCTGGCGTGCGAATATCAAATGAAAAACATAAAATTAAAGGACTAAATCTATCATGCAACTAACTTAACCAATATATTGCAGAGTCTTCTTTGTAAGCAAAGAACTCGTTTATTGAGTAAAATACTCTATGAGTAAGCCATTGGTGGAGGTGAGCTTTGAATTTTTTTTTTTTGGTGCTGAGATTCATTTTCGAATTCGATTATATGCTTGACGTTATTACCTAAACACCTAAACAGACCTTTTAACCTAAACAGACGTTAGAACCTAAACCGAATCACAATAAGGACATCATGGTAAGGCCCCTGTATTGTATTATATCCCTAGCGTACATTTTATTTTGTATGCGATTTTGCGTTTCCAAAACGTCCCGCTTGGCGCGCTGTTCAAAATCCCATATAAAAATAGACATAACGCAAACGCGAACGCTCATAACGCTCTCGAATGAAATTTGCATTAGGGGTTCTGAGCTCCTAATATGTGTGCCGCAACCTTAAAGGCTATTTATCTAGCCCCGTCCGAGTCTAGATTACACTCTAATTGGACTGAACCCATGTTGACTCTAGTTTACCATGTCTAAGATTATACCTAATCTGTTTACCTGCTAATCTATCACTACACTATTAGAGCATAAATGAAAACGTTGTACAACAGATTGTACATTACTTCAAGCCATTCTTTTAATTAAGCTAAGCTAATTTTACGATTTAACCCTTAAACAGGTTGTGTATCTATAAGTACCACATAGCAAATGATTTTTTTTGGCGAGCTGAGTAAATACAACGACCGCAAAATGTCATTGCCGTAAAGTCTATTAAGTGGGTTATATCGGAACGTAAAAAAAAATACAGGTGTCAAAACAAATTTCTTTGATATTTTAGTTGTCAAGTTCAAATCGACAACAAATGGCAGTTTTTGACGTTTCTCCCGCTGTGTTCGCTACGCCGAAAGAAAGTACTGTTAGTATTTTGTTTTGTATTTTTATGGTACATTATTAGAAAATGTACGTGTAGTAAGTCATAACTTACCTTAGTTATTGTATTCTGATAAAATATTCGATCTAAAAGTTTGTGGTTCGTATGAACCCTCTGCCCGTCTGGGGCACGTTCGAGTGGTTTATAAGTGGCCTCTGCCCTGCAGGGAGTTTACATGACATTTAAGGGTAAGATTAATTACTATGAATGAACCCTCATGGTACAAAAGTAATATATTTTCCTTTGGTTATTAAATTAAATATTTATTCAACGGTCAATCTTACGAGCCACGACATCCATGCGAGCCAAGAAGAAGTTACTCGAAGCTTAACCCTCGCTAGATGGCGCCACTTTCGCAAAATTTCAGGTTTTATTTTTTTGTGGAATGATGGTCTTGGTATTTGTATACTTAAAAGTATAGTAATAGCGCACTCTTTAAGGAAATATTGAACTATTAAAATAAACATTGAATACTTCATTATGCAAAACCACCATTTGAGATTGAGAGATTGAGATATTTATTTATAAAATCATAAATAATTTTACACGTCACAAAGCTATATACATTACTTAATTATCAATTTATCACTATTAGATTAAATTATTAAGTAGTTACATTTGAGTTCAGTTCTTATAAATAAATAATATCATTTTTAGAGATCAGCAGTTCTCGACATAAATTCACTTATAGTGTAACAAGCTAAACCAATTAACATTTTCTTAAGTTTACTAACAAATATTGCCTCACTAGCTGAGTTAATGACCTCTTTCGGAAGTGTGTTATACATTTTTACACCCATGACACCGAGTGACTTCCGAGCCTTGGCCAGTCGGCAGCGCGGGACCAGCAGGAGGTGCTCGCCGCGCGTGTTACGGCCGTGGTTCTGCCCACGAGTTGTATATAGCCCCAGATTAGACCTTACATATTTGCAGGCTGTTTAGTATGTAAACACATGGTAGCGTAAGTATTTTGTGTTCTAAAAATAATGACTTAGCAGAATAATCATAGGGTTTCTTTGAAATAATCCTTAGGGCACGTTTTTGTAATCTAAATAGTCTATTACATTCAGCTGCAGTAGCCCATAGTTCTACACCTTGAGTTAAAATTGAGTGGAAGTACCCATAGTATGCTATTCTGAGGTTTTGAGGCGTTAGGGATGGCGCGAGTCTGCCAAGGGCGAAGCACGCTGACGCTAGCCTGTCAGAGACCACATCATATGGGGGTCCAGGTTAGCCCCGAGTCTATAGTAAAACCCAGATATTTTGCTTGCTCAACCTGGGGGAGTTTTACATTGTTAACGACTATATCTAGTGAACATATACCAGTTTTACGAAGTTGAAAATGCATAATATTTGTTTTTTCTATATTAAGAAGCATGCCGTTAGACGAGAACCACTTGGCAATGTTATTAATTACTTTATTAGTTTTAATTTTTAGGTTGTCAAAATTATCTGCATTAACTATTATGCACGTGTCATCTGCGAACATAATATATTCAGGCTCAGGGCACGCCGTCATTATATCGTTAACTAGTATCAAAAAAAGGTTATTGCCAATCATCGATCCTTGCGGTACCGCACAAGCCCCTACGGGTTCGAGGTTTGACTTCACGCCAAGAACAACAGTGCTTTGCTGTCGATTGCTGAGAAAAGAGGCAATCGTGTTGAGAAACTTGCCCTCGAAGCCGTAGCGTGCCAATTTCGAGAGGAGCAATGAGTGGTCGATCATCTCAAAGGCGCGCGAAAGGTCGCAGAATATCGCTGCGACCTGCCGCCCGCCCTCGAGATGCACCATCACTCGCGCGACCACATCGCGCGCCGCGTCCGTCGTTGAACGACCTGTCTGGTAGGCATACTGCTGGCTATTCAAAAGATTGTTAGATGTAATATGTTGCATCATCCGGGTACTTAATAGGCGCTCAAAGACCTTGGATATTGTAGGTATAAGGGATATCGGCCTATAGAATTTAGGTATATGCATTTCACCCTTTCCCTTATAGATAGGCTGAACTTTAACTAACTTTAACGTGTCGGGGTATACACCCGCATTAACACATTTATTAAATATAAAAAGCAGTAAGGATATGACATTCGGCGGGAGAAGATCAATGACATAGGTCGTCATATCATGGATGTCCTTAGATTTAAAGTCGACGTACATTTTCTGGGAGTTTCCAACTTAACGATAAACATTTTACAACTAAAAAATTATAGTAGGTAGCGTTCGCGCACGTTCGTAAGAAGGCTCTTTTAATTTTCAAATTGGTGTTGCTTATTTTGTGAAGTTCAAATTTTTTCAGTAAGTAAATAATTTCCAAATATTGAGGCGTAACTTTTTTAATCTCAGAAACGGGTTATTAATGTTTTTCAATCATTCCTTCCATCCGCCACTCTCTAAATGACAAAACCTATATAAAAATCTGTGAAATCATCTGTTCCTTTATCTGTGCCCGGTAGATAGGGAGGATCGGAAATCTCTAACGATTCTCGTTGACAAGGAAAACCTTTCAGAGCGCTTACCACGAGGTTTGGTTAAGGTTCGAGAAACTTTAAAACGAATCGACGTCGAACTCATCATCATCTTCTTCGCGTTATCCCGGCATTAAGCCACGGCTCATGGGAGCCTGCTTGGCATCTAATCCCTAGAATAGGGGACATGACATGACATGAGATATACGAGGGGGGCCTTTGCCGAACAGTGGGACTGAACAAGCTAGCAAATAAATAAATACATTTTCGAGAAACCCGTGGTAAGGTCTCTTCTTTCGACCCCCTTTTGATAATGAAATAGATTTATAGGTCTATTATTCATGCAGATTAAAATCGGCGACGTTGTTTCAAATGCGTCCGGCTCATTTCAAGGGTACGTAAGAGTGGGGGGAGGGGGGGTTGCGAAATGTTAAGTGAATGAGAAAGTCAGAATAGGTACTACTACCACTGCCAGCGTATGTACACGGTGTTTTTCGGTGCTTGTTGCGAGGTTAATTATACTTATAGGTGAACCAGGATCTATTGAGGGTGCGCCATGTTACGGAAATTTGTTGGTACTAATTTCTAGCAATGGCAACAACTTTAATAATAGACAACATCTACCCTTTATGATAGTTGTCAATATTGACAATGTAAACATTGCTTTGTCTAGTTTCGTGTGAATTATTATTAGACTGCAATAATCATGCCGAAAGTTTTAGATTTTACAGAGAAAAAGTTGTAAATAGTGTATATAGTTATTTATTGGAAAAAAAACGTGCGGGAGAGAAATTTCTTCCATTAGAAAACATAACGAAATTACCACCTGAATTGACGGGTAAGTTTCAAACTTATGGACAAATGTCACTATAGTCAGGTCGTCACGATTTGGTTGATGTCTTGTAATAATTTGATTTGTGTATTAGGTGTATCGCATGCATCGGTATCACGGATTGCTAGCGAAGGGCGTAAGGGCGGAATTAAACGACCAAACCTAAAAAAAGACAACAAAAAAAAGAAAATAGATTTGGATGATTTTGATTTATGTGTCATACGTCGTAAAATTCACGAATTTTATAGCGTAAAAACCGAAGAAATATCCAAACATCAAACTTCGCACTTATTAAAGTTGTCGGAATAAAACAAAAATCATCTGCCAATTTCCATTGTCCCCACTATACAAATTGTTGCTATATAAAATTCAAAACGAGCGCCCTCTTGACAATACTCCCAAAGTTCTGGTTTACCTTTAATTGTTTATTTATTGACTATTAAACATTACCAAAAATATATTTAGAACAGGGGCCCTGCAAACTTGTTTTAACACTTTTTGATTGTAGAAGTCTAAATCATCTAGGCATCTTTTATCACCTATGTATGTAGTATGTACATATGAGACCAGCCTCAAAATCGCAAAAAAAAATCTAAATATATCTGTCTGTCTTTGTGTAAAAACATTTTGATGTCAACGTTTTTGTTGGGAGACTCAAATTTCTTCTTAACATAAACATTTTCTTCCATTAGGTACGCTATTCAAGCATGCAGTTGGCCATTTTGGAACGCTTGCAACAGAACTGCAACAGCAGACCAGCTCTGCTAGTTAGTATCAAGCAACTCAGTGTAGATTTTTATGGACACATACCTATTTACAAAACAGACAGACAGTATTTCTTGTATAATTTGAGGTTTTGACTCGAATCGAAGCTACTTTATTGGTGATAAGTTCGCATAATTATTGGATTTTTTTTTCTCGAAACGTACCTTGTACAAACTCTAACGTGATTATTTTCCGTTTGCCTAATTATGCCTGATTCAAATAGAATTCTATATACCTAGAAAAATCTGTGCAATGCCTACCCTACCTCAGCATAACTGCCTTTACACAACCGTTGCATAAAACACCATTACGGTATTCAGACAGCTGACCATTGGAACAGCTGCAACAGAACTGCAGCAAACCCCATGTTTACCGAGCTCTGCTAGTTACTACAAGCAACTTAGTGCAGTTTGTTTTGGCCACATATTTACAAAACGTTATGTACGTCGGTTAGACCGACTAGTATAGTTAGACCTTTTCATTTCAAACCTGCTTGCTTTGTTCTTCTGCAAAACGAGATCGTGAAACGTTTATAAATGTTTTTTTTTGTATAATGTACCTTATACTTAATTTAAAACGATGTTAGATTTGAAACGAAATAATATTTGAAAAAAAGTCACATTTTTGTGGCAGTAATTTTGTGCTTTTCGTACATAACCCAGTAAGTCACTGACGCAAAATGTTCCTTTTTTTGGATTTTACATTTTTGCTGTAAGGATAAATCCAGAAATAGGAAGTTAAAGCTTTCACAATAAATTAAGCAGCAGTGTTTAAAACGGGTACACTACATAATTCCGAAATATTTTATGCCGAATTTTAGAATATCGAATTTTATTATTCCGTTTTTTAAATGCTCGACCCATCAAAATTCCAACTGTCGTAATTACGAACGATGAAAATCACTAAAGTGTATATTTCCGAATAGCAAAAAAGACGATTTTTTTAAATTCCGAACCACATAATTCCGAATATAAAAATTCCGATAGTGATAAGCACCGAATTTAACATTTACGATTTTTGAAATCACGAATTCCGAAATGCCATTATTCCGAAAATTTGAATTCCGATTCCACGTGACTCCTATTTTAAATATCCCCATTTTTTAAATTCCGAATTTATCGATTCGTGCTCCGCATCTGCTCCGGCGCTACGGGCAAAGCAGCCCCTTCGCCCTTGCGTATCAAAGCGCAGGCACAATAAATGCTCGCCTCCGCAGCTTCGGCTTGCTGGTCACCGAACAGTTTGTTTTCGTGGGGTCACAGTTCTAACCTAACCTAACCCACTTTTCTGGAAACAGTTCGTTTTCTTGGGGGTTGCAGTTCTAACCTTTTTTTTTTTTTTTTTTTTTTACGTGGAGTAATGCATTTAAGCATTCCGCCTAGCCGGGGAACTAGGACGGATATGTCGGACTCGTGGCCAAGGGGCCAAATACCGACTAAACCCTCCACGGTATGCCCGTCTCGCAGCAATGGTGACGGTGAACACGGGATCGCAGAGCATTCTACCGCGAACACCGCCTGCTGCCGACAGCCGAGGCTGTCCCCTCCTTGGACCCGAAGGCCCTGGAGCCGAAGCTCCCCCTCTCGAAGGTAGTATGCAGGGCGACACCACACACTTATCCCTCATGACAACCTCCACGCCGGGAGGAGATGGAAAAACCCCGGGTTCCACCCCCTCAGGTTGTCTTAGCGATTTTTTATAGAGGTGGTCATCCTCGTGGCCACCACGCCGGCGCCGGCCAGCAGTGGCAACCCCCCCGGCCGTCATCATAGGCCCTCTGCCTAGACAGTTACGGGGACCGCAGTTTTATACAGGTCAGCGGCATTCCTGTGCCCTCACGCGCCCGAAGGCGCCCGGCCCGAAGGCCTCATCCGCGACCGCAGCCGCCCGGCCCGAAGGCCCCCCTCCAGCACACACTCGGGTGAACTCTCCCTCATTGAGAGGACACCCTGTGCGGAACCCCCTCAACCCCCCCACGACAGGACATTGGCAGCACCGGTAAGGAATTACTTGAAAATCAAGAGATTACTTACCGTTGCCCCCGGGGCGCACCGTCCAAGAACCCTTACCTTTCCCCCGGATCAACTGACCAAGAGGAATGACAAGAGACTCGGCACTCTAGGAGGTTTCCTGTCCGTAGCAGTTCTAACCTAACCTAACCCACTTTTCTGGCAACAGTTTGTTTTCGTGAGGTCGCAGTTCTAACCTAACCTAACCCACTTTACTGGCAACTGTTTGTTTTCGTGGGGTTGCAGTTCTAACCTAACCTAAGCCACTTTTCTGGCAACAGTTTTTTTGTTGGGCTCCGCATCTGCTCCGGCGCTACGGACATAGCAGCCTCTTCGCCCTTGCGTAGCAAAGCGCAGGCACTAATGCGGCGGACGAGGGCTGCTTCCCCTCCGCGCCTCCGGCTTTTTACATACACTCTAGGGATAAGACAGATAAGACCACGTGGATAGTGGGGTGTTCCGATTCGGATTTTGGTTAGTTAGACTTAAAAAAGTGCGTTTAAGTCTTATTTTGAAAATCACGAATTTCATTATTCCGAGTTTACAAAAGATCGAATTTCTGAATACCGAATTACTTTATTTCCGATCGGTCAATGATTTTTCGGAATAGACAAATTCGGAAAAAATAATTTCGGATTTTTTCTAAATCGGAACTTTAAGCTTTCGTCCATATGAAAATCGGATTTTAAGTATTCGGAAATAACACAGTCGTGATTTTCTTCTTTCGTGGTTTTCAAAGTCGTAATTTCGATATTTCGGTCATATAAAAAATCGGCATTATGAAAATCGAGGTTATGAAAGTCGGAAAAACATATTTCGGAATATTTGGGTGTTCCCGTTTAAAACTCTAGCACGTGTAATTAGTTTGACACAAGTCATATCTTGAAAACGTGTTAGACATGTGATAAACTTAACCTACCTATTTACCAACCTGTCGGTCTAGCATGAGTTGCGTTCTCGCGCGCGACTCCATACATCTAGCGCGACTTCATGTAGGTATGGACTCGCGCACGAGAACGCGCGATTTTTTGAAAGGGTAATTTTGCAAAAATCATCATTTTCTTTACACCTTTCTCGATACATGACATATCGCTGCCCCAATATTACAGGGTTCTGTTACATTTTCAAAATAGTTGAAATTCGACTTAATGTCACTAAGACAATGTTCAAATTTCAGTTCGATAAATGTGAAACATAGAACCCTGTAATATTGGGGCAGCGATATAGGTACTGGCCACCCAACCATCGCCACGTACTTGTCAACTAGTAAGCTTTGTGAACTGCCCTACACTTCATAAGAAAGGGCTTAACCGCCAACGATTTTGCACTAAGACCCGTCCTTCTTGGTAAGCCTTGCGATGTTTGCGTCAAGCAGGCCGGCCCGTTTGCCGTCAAGTCGTACGTTTGATGGCGAACAAACAGTCCATGCTGGTTCGTGATTTCATTTGAGATTGAATGCAGTTGCACCGTTTGTGCAATTAAGCAAGTGAGAACATTTAATTAACTAATGGTCAGTTCAAAACTAAAGTAAAAAAGCACACCCTATTAAAATAGGTGAATAATTTCACAATAGGTACCGTAAAATCAGGTACTATTTAACCACCATTTTGGAGTCAACGGCCGAAAGTCCACGTGCTACTTCGCTAGGCCCAATATTACAGGGTTCTAGATTTCACTATTATCGAACTGAAATTTGAACATTGTCACATTGACATTAAGTCGAATTTCAACTATCTTGAAAAGTAATATTGGGCCAGCGAGCTATCGCTTTACAAAGGCTAATACTCGTAAAATCACCGTACACTGTCTTGTACTAACCGTACAATTTTAGTCATCGTGTTTAGCTCCTAATACCTTGACAGGACACTGGCAAAATGGTCCCACTGGACTGAAGCCATAATTTTAAAAGAATGAATGAATGAATGAGTGACGTTCGTAGCCGCGATACCACAGAATAAACACTTCCTAAACAAACCCAAAGTTTGAAAGCGGTTCAGGGTCGAATCATGCTATCCCTTTCTAATGTATGGCACTGTATGTATCTCTTTCGGCTATATAGGGTTTTAAATATTATGTATAGGATTGTCAATATTTATGTGATTATCTTATCTGTGGTCGAGCACAGGAAGTCAAGTGGTGCCAACCTTCATAATTGCTCGGAGCAATGCTGAGGGGCTACCGCGAAAAACGAAATTCGCAAATTGCGGGGATCTTTCTCTTTTACTCCAATGAAGGCGTAATTAGAGTGACAGAGAAAAATGCCCGGAATTTGCGAACTTCGATTTTCGCGGTTATAGCCCTGAGCCGAACGGAGCCGAGTTCGACCGAAGTGAGGAGTGTCTCCCCACTGGCGATACTGCCGCGATTTTAACGTTCAATCCGTTACTCGTTCAAACTTTAGTTAATAAATTGACAGATACAGCGGCAACAACAACGCCGCAACAGTATTGCAGCTGCAGCTAACACCGGAACGACACCTTAAGGGTAACATTCCATTTCTGACCGCAACTGCACTACTGCTCCGACACGTAGATGTTATTGTCAATTTCCATAGTAAAATGAATGACAGTAACGTCGCAACAGTAGTGCAGCTGTCGTTGGAAATGGACTGTCACCTTTAATGTGGATCCTCACTTCGCTCTAATACGTGAGTTGCGACAGCGCTATACAAGTCCGTCCGTCCCGCTCGCACACCGGATCCAATGTCACGACCACCTTAGACACTTTCCTTACATCACGTATCTTTGGCTTGAATGGCTTGCACTGGAAAATTATATCTTAAGCCCTTGGTACTTGAGTCCATTTTTAAAGAGCAATAAAATAACTTTTAACAAGCGTTAATGGGACAATTAACGTTAACGGTCGTTTAAGTTAACGATCACATTGTTTACCCAAATTAACAAGTTTTAACGCTTGTATTTATCGCTTGCAATTATATACAGGGTGGTTATAAAATAAGTGCATTCCCGTTGCCAGGGAGGTTTTGGGAGTATACTGAGCAACTTTTACTATTGAACAAAACCCGAAATCGCGAAAAAAAATTTAGCTGTATATAAATAAACACTATAATTTACTCTTTGGGGAGGCCTATAATGTCCAGCAGTGGACGTCCTCTGGCTGATATGATGATGATGATGAAATACTATAATTTAATGGACTGGATGGACATGGATTATCTTCTAATCTTTATCTGTGTTTAAATAAAACAAAATATCAAAAAGTTTTCTGAACTTTTTTCAAACAAAAAACAATAGATTAAACCCTTTTTAATGAAGGAATATTTCACAAAGAAGAATAATTTTCGAATGAATTTCAGTCCCTTTTCATGGCTAACCATTTATTCTTAAAACCTCAGTAACGAAATAATTTTCCAAGGCACACAAAAGTGCGGTTGTGTTATGAGATGTCATTTGTGGATAGCATTCCACTTAGTTAAACGATTACTGGTGACACAGCGCAGTGGTAACAAGTAACAAAAGGTTCTATAACTAAGGCATTTTATCACCAAACAGTGATATAATAGGCCTATAATGGTAACCATTGTGACTGCTTGTACTATAAAGGTTTTTAACAGAGTGTTTTGATTCTATAAGATTAAAGAGCATTTAAGTTCTATAATTTAGCTCTTAGAACGCTTATAGGACCTTTCAAAATAATCTTTAAAGTGCTGCACTGTAATAGATATGCAAAAAGCGATTATGGTACTATTTAATACTATTAACGACTTTACTGACGCTTTTATGTACCTATTTTGCACTAATAATGCGTCAAAATAACTTTTATAGTACTAGTATTGTAGCAGTATCGTAAACACTATTAGAGGATCAATCTGCACTATAAAAGGACTTTGCACGACCATTAAGTAACGTTTTAGCTTTTTAAAAGCTCTCTCAACATCGCTATAAGGCTAGCTAGAGTTCTGTTAAAGTCATGAAAGTTTTTCTATATTGCTATATAGTACCATAAAAGTTACCTGGTACGTTGCTAAATAACTTAACCCTAATCCGTTAAAATATTGCTGCTATTTTCTGCCATGATAGCACATTAGCAGCACGGCTGGAACCTATGTGTTCTATAGCAGCCACAGTTGGGACAAGTCCTTATTTTATTAATTAAAATTTAATAAAAACATGAAAATTATGAGAGCGCATTGTCAATTTTGAAATCAGCATAATGATTTTATCGATACAATTATTTTAATATTTTGCATGTACAATGTACCGGCATAGTGATGGTTCACGAATGGTTTTAGTACGTCCTTTTTATTACCTAAATACAAATGTCACTTTAAGAAACAATGGCGAATGAACTTACCGATATTTCATATTTTAGGCACCTCACGAAAGATCACTGGAATCATTTACGGTGCAAAATAGCACTATAAACATGTTTTGGTTACTTTTATAATTGCAAATTGCGACATAAACGTTGCAGACAGCACTATTCTAGTACTAAAAAGCGTTTCACGTCACTTTTACATTTCAACCATAGAGCTGATTTATCACCGTGAGAGCCTTTATGTAATGTTTATAGAATAAATCAGTGATAAAATTAGGGCCTATTTGGGGTTTTGTAAACGTTTACAACACCATTATAGTGCTAATCATGAACACTAATTAGCACGCTCCAAAGCGTTCTCAGGACTTTTATAGTACCAAATTTTGTTACTTGATGTTGAAAAACATGTTTTAAAAATAAGTCACGAGTAGGTAATCATTATGAATCTAATACGATCATAAATATATTCTTCTGTTTTAATAAGTAATAGTTACTGATTTTTAAAAAGCGTTTATCAATTAAAAGACATGTCAAGATCGCTTACCTTCTTTTTAATGCTAAAAAACGGACTGACTATAGGTACCCATACTAATTTTAATTTTTAACAAGCAGACCCGTCTGCGAACGATCGTTCTGCTTGTTAAAAATTTAATCGCAATGTCATGACCTGTACAAAAATAAAGCCGCATACACCTGTAGGCCTAAACAATGTGTGAATTCGTGGGAAAGGTAAAAAGGTTCAGGTACACAAACCCTAATATAAATCTCCTTGTACAATGAATGTGCTTCGATAATTGGCTTCATTTGAGACCAGCCTTACAACGCATAAAAGCCGTAACCGCAATTGCAAAACACATTTAATTTTATACCGTATTCCCGCGGCTTAAAGTCTAAATTCAAACTGATTTTTCTGTTATGCTTGTAGGGGCAAAATTTTTGTTATGCTTGTTGGGTGCCCTGAAAACAAGCGAGCAACGATAATTTTTATTTAGAAATATAATGTACGGTTAACTGGTTGGAATTTGAACCTTATTGCGTTTGAGTAAAGCCCAGTTTACAGTATTTAATTGGTTGGTGGAAGTTGAATTTAGCGTTAATTTTTTAGCCAGGATTTTTAGATAGGCTTGTAAGTTGTACATAGTACTATCCATATTATACAGTTTATTATTTTTCCATTCTATTATAATAATAATAATTCAGCCTATATTATGTCCCACTGATGGGCACAGACCTATTCTCATGCGCGAGAGGGCTTGGGCTAAAGTCCCCACGCAAGCCCAATGCGGATTGGGAACTTCGCATACACCTTTTGAATTTCTTCGCAGATGTATGGAGTTTTCCTCACGATGTTTTCCTTCTCCTTAACAAATACACCTAATCCTTCCTCAAGAATCACTCTGTTGATAGGTGAAAACCGCATGAAAATCCGCTCAGTAGTTTTTGAGTTCATCGCGAACATACAAACACACAAACATACAGACGCGGCGAGGGACTTGGTTTTATAAGGTTTCGTGATGTTTAATAGGTATAATATCTGGAAGACGGACTTTTCGCATTCGAAAACCCCCATATAGCAAATTTCATCGAAATCGTTAGAGCCGTTTCCGAGATCGCCAAAATATATAAGTATACAAATAAATAAACTAGTATTGCTCGTTTAAAGGTATTATATATATACAGGATGATTTATGAGACGTGAGCAGGACTAATCCTGCACACTCAGTAACTGATAATTGATCGATCACCGTCGTATTTAGGAGAAACAACAACACTTTTTCCTATTTTTTTACTTTTTGGTGAGGGCAAATTTAATTCTCAACAATCATGGTCACCCTACAGGACCTAATTAATCAATATAAAACCTCTTTAACCGTAATGGCATTTTGATTACGAAGAAAATAAAATGTCAAACTTGAGTGAGATACGAGTTTTCAAAAGTAACCAGACCGTGATGACAGTAATGACATTCAATTTGACACAGAATATCGGTAGTTTAGTATTCTAATTTTAGGGTGACCATGCATGTCGTAAAAAAATTATTACCTTTTTTTTTTCAACACGACTAGAAAATTAACGTTAACCTCACTAATACTGATACGAAACAGTTGCTTATAATTCATGATATGCGCAGTGTTAGTCCTGCTCACGTCTCCTGAATCATCCTGTATTAGTTAATATTTGACTTTTCGGTTCGATTTCTCTTTATGATATATGAATCTCTCCTCCACTAACATTTATGTCTCTGTTTGACCCTATGGTTGACTGGTAGAGAATGCCTTTTGGCATTAAGTCCGCAATTTGTAAATTTTTCTTTGTTTGTGCAATTTAATTTATATAAATAAATAAACGTGACATAGAATAGACCCTAATTCTACATTCACGTAGCCATGACTTTTTAAATGACACTTCGTTTTTTCAGGCTGAAAAGGGATTGGGCTGAAATCAGGGCACTTTGGGACGACTTTAAACCAAGGTTGAAGGGTCGGATTTACATAATAAATGCAATCAAGGTTACAAACATACATATACGCGCACGAAGGGTTCCGAACCATAATGCAAAAAAACGGCAACAAAAAAACGGTCACCCATCCAAGTACTGACCCCGCCCGACGTTGCTTAACTTCGGTCAAAAATCACGTTTGTTGTATGGGAGCGCCACTTAAATCTTTATTTTATTCTGTTTTTAGTATTTTTTGTTATAGCGGCAACAGATATACATCATCTGTGAAAATTTCAACTGTCTAGCTATCACGGTTCGTGAGATACAGCCTGGTGACAGACAGACGGACGGACGGACGGACGGACAGCGGAGTCTTAGTAATAGGGTCCCGTTTTTACCCTTTGGGTACGGAACCCTAAAAACGCAAAAGTTGACAGCTCCGAACAACTGACATGCTGATATCGTCCGGCGAACTAGTAATCCGTGGGCCCCTTTATGGGCCTTTGAGTGTTTCGTCGACCAAGCAGTGATCTATTGTGGCGGCGTGTAAAGGGCCAGTACGGTTACCATCAGTTTGTCACTGACATAAACGCCGTCGAGAACGTAATTTACTTTCTATACATCCCGTTTGCACTAATATGCGAGTGCGAGCGAGATGTATAGAAAGTAAATTACGTTCTCGACGGCGTTTATGTCAGTGACAAACTGATGGTAACCGTACTGTTCCCGTAATATTCTGTAGCTCATAGAGTTGCAATACGTGCCGCGCTAAGTAGGCACTTTCTTTTTAGTGTTCCGTACCCAAAGGGTAAAACGGGACCCTATTACTAAGACTTCGCTGTCCGTCCGTCCGTCCGTCCGTCCGTCCGTCTGTCTGTCACCAGGCTGTATCTCACGAACCGTGATAGCTAGACAGTTGAAATTTTCACAGATGATGTATTTCTGTTGCCGCTATAACAACAAATACTAAAAACAGAATAAAATAAAGATTTAAATGGGGCTCCCATACAACAAACGTGATTTTTGACCAAAGTTAAGCAACGTCGGGAGTGGTCAGTACTTGGATGGGTGACCGTTTTTTGTTTGCTTTTTTTTTTCGTTTTTTTTGCATTATGGTACGGAACCCTTCGTGCGCGAGCCCGACTCGCACTTGCCCGGTTTTTGACATTAGTGGTCCCAGGAACAGAGAAGAGAGAGAGACGGGACGTTTTGGAAACTCAAAATTTCATACAAAACGACACTTAACGCAAACGCGAACGTCACGTCACTCTATCGAATGACATTCACACTAGGGGTACGGGAATGTAATATCCCGTCAATGTGGCTTAATTAAAACTGTCTTGAATGACCGCGGCCGCGGGGCACCATAATGTGTCATAACAACATTCCGTTTAAACGACTGTGGGCACAGTCGCCATAATACTTAAGGGGCCCACCGATTAACAGTCCGCCGGACGGTATCGGCCTGTCAGTTGTTCGGAACTGTCAAAATTAATTAATAATAACTGTTAATCAGTGGGCCCCTTTACAGTATGAATAGAGAAAATTTTACTTAATTAAAACTGTCTTGAATGACCGCGGCCGCGGGGCACCATAATGTGTCATAACAACATTCCGTTTTAAACGACTGTGGGCACAGTCGCCATAATACTTACAGTATGAATAGAGAACATTTTACTTAATTAAAACTGTCTTGAATGACCGCGGCCGCGGGGCGCCATAATGTGTCAGCATAACAACATTCCGTTTTAAACGACTGTGGGCACAGTCGGCATAAAACGAACAGTACCTATGAATATTGAATAAAGTATGACTGCGCAAAGTTAGCTTTGCAGCATTTTTATATCAACTATTTCGAGGCCGCAGGTACATACATAAGTATAAAAACCGGCCAAATGCGAGTCAGACTTGCACACGAAGGGTTCCGTACCATTATGAAAATTTGCCAAAAAAATCACGTTTGTTGTATGGGAGCTCCACTTAAATATATTTTTTTTGGTTTTAGTAAGTATTTGTTATTATAGCGGCAATAGAAATACATCATCTGTGAAAATTTCAACTGTCTAGCTATCACGGTTCATGAGATGAAAGACAGACGGACATACGGACAGTGGAGTCTTAGTAATAGGATCCCGTTTTTATCCTTTGGGTACGGAACCCTAAAAAGTAAGAAAGATATGTAATGACTGCCTGTTGTTTTGCCTGTTTTTAATTTGCTGTATTCTTTGCATTACAATTGTTTTCTGTATTGAGGTGTGCAATGTATTATGCATATTTTCGTTTTTATGCGTAAGTTGTGGCACTTGTGGCGTAAAATAAATGTATTTTCTTTCTTTATTTGTTTTTCAATAATGAGTATTTGTATTGTATTGCAAAGCGCTAGCCGCCGTATTGTTTAAATCTGCCCATAAAAATTTTGAACGCTACATCTGTAGATGTATGGCCACTATTTTACTACTGTCACTTGTCTGTGTACTGTACAGAAACTCATTTTGCGTGTTCATACGAATCCACTTGCAAGTTTAATTTTTACTGTGATGCGGAATCGCTGATGCCCACTGTTCCCAGCCTTTGGGATTAAAATTTATTTTACAGTACATATGGTGCTACTTTACCGCACTAGTGCGATAATTAGCACATTGCGTAACTATACCAAAAATTTAAAGGGACATATGCACTGTAAGACATTGTACGATACGTGTGCGAATAGGTAATCGCAACTCGTGTCGATTTATAACACTCCCTTTGGTCGTGTTTTAATTTATCGCAACTCGTTGGGAATTTCCTATTTTTCACACTTGTATCGTAATTGTACCTACTATTAACCTGCTAAAACAAAAAAGCTTTTTAGAGAATTCCTTTTTTATTTGGTATCGTAAACCTTTACGAATTAACGAGAGCTTTACGATAATTAGGTAGGTACTCGTAGCTACGTGATGCTTACTTAAGTTGCTGTGTACTTTGTGCGTTTTTAGGGTTCCGTACCCAAAAGGTAAAACGGGACCCTATTACTAAGACTTTGCTGTCCGTCCGTCCGTCCGTCTGTCCGTCCATTCGTCCGTCCGTCCGTCCGTCCGTCCGTCCGTCTGTCTGTCACCAGGCTGTATCTCACGAACCGTCTAGCAGTTGAAATTTTCACAGATGATGTATTTCTGTTGCCGCTATAACAACAAATACTAAAAACAGAATAAAATAAAGATTTAAATGGGGCTCCCATACAACAAACGTGATTTTTGACCAAAGTTAAGCAACGTCGGGCGTGGTCAGTACTTGGATGGGTGACCGTCTTTTTTTTTGCATTTTTTTCCGTTTTTTTTTCATAATGGTACGGAACCCTTCGTGCGCGAGTCCGACTCGCACTTGCCCGGTTTTTTAAGGAAGTCGGTGTATACTGGCTATTTGGTTCAAAAAGTCGTAAGTTACTCTTCAAAATACCTAAGACTTTCAGATAAGATAATTTTCAAAGGAACAAACAGTTTGTTTAAAATATCTACAATGTATAAGTACAACGGTACATACTTACTCGTAGTTTAAAAGTTTTGAGCTAATAACACAAACAGCAGAAGTGACATGATTATTTTGCGATGAAAGTTGGTTTGCAAGATCTTAACCGTCAGAGACAGCACAACTAAATATATAGTGCAAAAAAATTATAGATCGACTAAAGGATGGCTCAGGGCAGAGCGGGCCGGGCCCGGGCCGAGGCGTCCTACATGTCATTTTCTATGACGGCTGATGTGTGATCACGTGGCGCTTTCCATGGAAAACGAAGCTCCGCTCCGGCCCGGCCCGGTCTAGACTGGACGATTGATGGACGACTAGACGATTTAGTCACAAACGCTTATACAATAAAGCTCTAGTGCGATTAATTGAATCTAGGCATGGCTCACTCCGCGATTTCGTCGCGTCGCTACACGTACATGCGGCCCACACCAATTTTGGTGTCTAGCCATAGTAGTTGCCGCGCACCGCTACGGAACGGACGCCTGCTAGCGCTTGCGCCACCTAGCGGTCATATCTGTCGTAATAGACCCGTTTTGTTAAAGAGTGAACCTTCTGTACACAGTACTATTATTTATTCTGGGCCTATATCAAAGATCAACTGATCGATTTAGCATCAATTGCCTGGACAACAACATGGCTCTAGTGAGTGATCTGTCGCATAATCGATCGTCGCTCGTTTGTAATTCGAAGTTCAACGTCGCACTTATATTGAGTGTATAAAATATAGCACTGGTTACTTTAATATTTTACTGCAAATTAAAGTTTTTAACCAAAGAGCTTCTGTGACAGCCTCAAATAGAGCCATATATATTCCGCTTCAGTCAAAGAAGCTGCCACTCTCAACTGCCTCTTAAGTTTTAGTTTAATAAATAAACTAACTTAGCTATAAAATAAAACTAAAAACGAATACTAAATAAAATTAAAATATATCTAAGAAATTGGGCCCCTTTGGTATGGTGCCGTGGACGCTGGCAGCATTTCCCCGCTGTATTGCGATGCTAATACGTTGTGTGAGAAAGCTGCCAGCTCTTCGGTCACCAGTGAAGTCGATTAGTCTTTTTGATAGGTCTTTAAAAAGTTGTACAGTATTTGGACCCCACGGGCCAAGGGTCTCAACCCCAAATGGCATAAAAATATACAAGAGTCTCGCCTTGTATTGTTTGCCAGCATATTGTGCAATGTTCAAAAAGTTTAAATAAATAACCAGTGGTACTTTTACATAAATATATAACAATATTTATGCATCTAAACACGATAGGGTAGCAGGTACTAGTGTTGGTAGGAACTCGAGTCCTTTGAGTCTGAATTTGAAGAACTCAGCTCGTTTTTACGAGACTCGGCGCTTAAAAAACTTCTGAGTCTTTTAAGTCCCGAGTCGAGCCCTTTGTTGAGTCTTTTTTAAGAGCAACTCAAAATGACTCGAGCCTCCGAATAAAGACGTCGTCTAAAATTTTGTAAGTTTTTCCTAAATGACAGTAAAGAAATTTAGCGTTATTGTACATAAAGACAATGCATTTCGAAATTGTTTGTACAAAAAAATCAAGAGTTCTCTAAAAAGGACTCGAGTCTCTACAAAAGACTCGGGTCTCTAACAAGTTGAAAATAACTCGAGTTTAGACTTAATTATAAGTCTGAAAAACTGAGTCGAGTCTTGAAGCAGAGGACTCAAAGGACTCGAGTCCTTACCAACACTAGCGGATACAGACTAGACGTGAGCGGCGCGCCGCCATTCATACGCGCCGCCGCCGCCGACTCGTCCACTCGGCGCGCCGTTGCATGGGATAACTGAGCGTTTAAGCCCGATTCGGGTGGATAAAATTATTTTTATTCACAACAATTGTGCAACATGTAAAGAAAATTGCATGTTATCAATAAACAATCGGTTTACTTTGTTGTTTTTTTCTCCTTATTTAGTACCACACCAAGATGGCAATTAAAGTAAACTATTGAACAAGACACTTACGCAGTAAGTCTAAACTATGTATGTACAAGAACAGCGTGTGCGTGAGTATAATGCTAGTGAAAAACTACAAATAGTTAATTTTAGCAGTTTTTAGCACGCCGACCTAAAATGCCGGCGCGCCGCCGCCGGCAAATTTTAGGTCGGCGCGCACGTCTAATACAGACCGGCTGGAATGGAATTTACCAAACAGTGACGTAAATCGGTGTTTTAGCCAAATGACTGCCGTTATTGATCCCGCGTTATTGGGGCATTAAATCATCAGCTTGGAGCCGATCAGTCGGAGGGGACTAATTGGCCACTCCCGCTTACTAAGGGCCCTTACCAGGGGCCCGATTCTGATATTAATTTCTTGTTCTGAAACGGCTATGGATTTGATATTTCAGCTGTACAAAGTGATATTTTCAGACCAGAAATGTCACTTTAGACAGCTGACAATTTAAATCCGTAACAGATTTAGAACCAGAAATTAAAATCAAAATCATAATCTTGCCCCAGTGGTACATATAGTGGTACGTTCGCCGCACGATACCAGCCTGTCAGTTATACGGAACTGTCGCTTTTTGCGATTAACTGACAGGCTGATATCGTCCGGCGAACTGGTAGTCTGTGGGCGCCTTAACTCATTAGAGTTGCATCCTATACCTACTCGTAAATGTTTCAAAGAGGTTATGAAAAACATGGAGAAACTTAAACGAAAATATTAAACTTGTTCTCGCGATTTCGCTTATTTTAAAATCAGTAGAAATTGGTTGAGGTGGATTTCTGCTGGCTAATATCGGTTATATCAATTAGATAAAATACATGACTCGAATTTTAAGCCGATTGCGGGCTTTAGTTACACTTTGCTTACTAGAGTTAGGCCAAGATAAGTCTGCAGCGATTTTGATAGGCCACGCAGTGCAAGTGTTATTTTAAAAGTCAAACTTCTATGAAATTATGACGTATAAATCACACTTACACTGCGTGGGCTATTACAATCGCTGCAGAATTTTCTTGGTCTAACTCTAGTAACTTTTAGTAGCTTAGTAGTAGTCACATCATATTGGCGCAGTCGGCAGAATCTCGCTACAAATGTCCATAATATTCTGCGTATTCATAGTAGGGGTGGCTTTTGGCTAATTTTATTAGGGAATAAATGGCACCAGGGTTGATTAAACAACAATTCAGTTAATCCAATAAACGTGTCTGGTGCTCTGTGTGTTGATTATTTTGTATGTTTAATTTTATAATAATCTACGCAAGTAGGCACCTGTTGCGACCCGCTTATGTAGACTCAATAAAAAACGTAAAAGTGTAGGTACATAATTGTCATGAATTATTTTAAGTATTTACTAAAAGGAAATTATTTATTTATATAACAAATATAAAAAGTAAAGACCGGGTCGATAGGTAGGTATACCCGGGTAAATGTGCCTACCACGCTGCTGGCGTTGCCTCTTTGAACAGCCAGCGAAATATGCTGGACCACAGAATAAATAATAGTACTGTAGAGAAGATTCACTCTCTAACAAAACGCGTCTGTTACGATTAGGACAGATATGACCGCTAGGTGGCGACAGCGCCACGCGCGGCTTATGGTTATTTGCCACCAAATTGGTGTGGGACGGGTGTACTTGTAGCTACCTGTTGCAAAGCGATGAAATCGCGGAGTGAGCCACGCCTGGCTGGACTAAATAAGTATGCGCCATACCTGGGGTCCCCGCTTTTTTCTCGGAGGCGTTGACTTGACTTGACTTAATATGTTCCCTAGATAGGGCAGAGGGCATCCACAGTGCGCCTCCATAGAAATTACTTAATTTTCTTCAAGCTACTAAGAGACGCCAAATTTTAGCTAAGCCATCTAAGGTACCTAACAAGAATAAAGGATGACTTACGTTAAACCGGGCCGGAGCTTCCGGCGCTTTCTTTCCATGACATGACAGGTGATCACGTGATGCTTTCCATAGAAAACGATGGCCCGGACATGGGCCGGTCTAACGCGAGTCACCCTTAAAAGTTGCTAAGGCGTGGATGTTTTCTTGGTAACTAAAATCTGAAAAAAGATTGGCACCTCATTTTTCTAGATTAAGCCTATCCCGGACCTTTTTAATCAAGGCCTGAAACTGTAGATGTTGATGGGATGATAATCCGTGATGAAATCCGACAACTAATCTCTCGGAAACAATCGCCGTTAAAAATAATGGCGCTATTACAGCGATATAAGATGCAGATAAGCCACTAGTGTGAATAAACGCTTCAGCGGATGCGGTGACAGAAATGAAGTAGGAGACCATGTTAATATTTTGTGACTCCGTCTGGTTTTTACATCTTCACGGTTAAGCTACTGAAAGAATTTCAGTGACATTTGGAATGGAGATAGTTCCAAGCCCGACCTTCGACCGGCCCGGTGAAGCCAGCCCGGGAAAAGGTATAAGATAGTTATCCTCCGATAATATAGCAGATCGTTTAATAGGCCTTGTTACTATGGCAGTATGGTAGTAGCAAATCAACATCTTCATTCCCCATATCAGCTTAAAACATTGACCAATGCTTCTCTCAATGATGAATCGCCTACTTTCCTTATCCAACAATTATCTTAAAGATCGTCGGTGCTTCTTATAGTCCTACCCCTGTAACTGACTTGGGTCACGGAACACTTATGAGATCACTTTGCCGTGTCTTTCTTCCAGTACCTACCTATAAAAATTATTTATTTACAATAACAATATAGGTACCTACCTACGTAATATACGTAAACAGTTTTCATCTATAAACCCTAAAGTTACCCGGGGCATCGTCTCCAGGACACTTACTGCATTTCCCCGTTGTCTTTCTAACATTTTTTCGCAAAGTGATTCCGCCATTTTAATCTACACTCAGCAGGTGAGCGGTAGCAGTAATGGCAGAAATAAAAGTTAATGCCGTGCCGGGCTAATACAGCCAATTCGTTTAATGTAACGTTGGCAATCTAGCGCCAATATACCTATATACAATATACAGTGAAACCTGGATAAGTGAGACTTCAAGGGACGAGCAGATTTGTCTCACTTAAAGAGGTATTCCACTTACCCAGGCTCTCAGTTAGCCAGGTATAAATAAATTTCTGTCTCATTTACAGAGGGTCCCATTAATAGAGGTGAGAATAGAGGATATATCTCAGTTATAGAGGTGGTTAATAAGGTATTTTGTAATTATCTTTAAATGTTTACGTAAAATAATCCTTGTCCCTAAATATTTTTTAAGTCTGTTTATATATTTCTTTGAATTTATTTTGAATGATTTTCCAAAGGATAGATTTTTTCAATTAACACGGACTTCATTGCGTCTTAGAAATTTATTAAATGAAAAAAAATGTTTATTCTTGTTACACAAGATTTCAGCTGTCGTTTCGATAATTTTAATTACATAAAGTAACTAAATGATACTTGAAGTCGTTTAGACACAATTAAGCACATGCGGAATTTGTGGATAGACTAAGAGTTAGTAAGAATACGGAAATAGATCAATAAAGTCCAAGTTAGAGAGGTCATAGATTGACGTTATCTCAGATACAGAGGTAATTCGTATAAAATTCTAAAAAAACAATTAGGAAAATGTAATCTTATAAATATAGTCTCAGTAAAAGAGGTAAAATACACTCTCTGTCTCAATTATAGAGGTAAATGTGACTATAAAATTACAACAATTAATCCCAGTTATAGAGGTTCGTTTTATCTCACTAACAGAGGTAATTCAGTGCTAAAGTGTCGGGACCGCACCATGAGTCCCAGCTATAGAGGTTTCTCACATATCCAGGTCCCACTTAACCAGGTTTCACTGTACATGTAAAGGTTGCATTTGTTTCTAGGGCCATTTGTAGCTATCGTTCCTTAACGAAAAGAGGCCAAAATAAGGGCAGTAAAACGACTGTGGTGTATTTACAATTTTACACCCTATATTTTCTAATTGATCGATAAACGAATTTAGATGATTTTTTTAATGGAGAAAGTATGTAGAGTATTGCAAATTGTACCTAATGATGATTTTATAATTTTTGGTTATTTTTATTACTTACCTACTTGGAAAATTTAACATGTAAAAGTGCCCCTGTGGCTATTTGCTGAATAAATGATTGATGAACGCAAACCTCTGGTAGGATAAATAAAAACAAATATTAAATAAATTAAATCGACCGGTAAAAAAATACTCTAAAAACCCTTTGTCTTTACGAAGGTAAATAACACAAATTTTTGCACATTTCGTCAAGAAACTGCGGTACACACGTAGATTTTTTTGACGGATTTGGAAAATCCCCTACGGTCCCCTACGGTCCCTCATTAAGGGACTGAAATAAAGCAAAAAGAAAAATGGAGGCAAAAGATTAAACATGCACCCGTTCAAGTGAACGTTACCGGGAAATGACGTCACGCCCCGCGTCTTAAATGGATCTTAGCTGTTCTTCTCGATTCCCTTCGGTTTTTAAGAGCATTGCCTCAACTTGATTGTAAAGTTAAACTCTGACATGGCACATACCCTGTTTATCAAAAACTTGTAACTTGTAATACAAGTGGAAGTCCCTTTTTGAGAGCTTTTATTAGAAAGGGACTTCCACTTGTATTACAAGTTACAAGATTTTGATAAACAGGGCACTGGTATCTCCAGTGAGTTGTTCAATCAATCAATCAATCAATCAAAGCATTTATTTTCAGGCTACTAAGGCCCATAGATACATACCTTACAAACTAACATATATATACAATAATAAAAACTTAAATACTAAAAAATCATTTTCGTGACGCAGTTTTCTGTTGCGGCGTCACTTGCTCTGGTGTAGGATTCGGCAGATTCCCACGGAACCGCCGAAATATCACACCCTTCGGCCAGAAGTCCGTGCTCGCGATGGCTTCCAGCAGCGGCCGCGGCACGCGCACCACAAACGAGCTGAAGTGCACGTAATGTCGCGTGGTGTTCAGGTACCGGTAAATTATTAGACTTATTCTACATTATTACTATATTCTTACATTACTTAAGGTAAACGTATACTGGTGCTCGACGCGGTCCCAATACAAGTCATCTTGAATCTTAAGTCATTGTCAATAGAGGTGATAGTAAGGTGTCATATATTGAGCATTAGCATGCCGAGCACTAGTAAGTTTACCTTACTATCTTGACAACTTTCAATGGTTGGCAGTTCTCAACTGTGCGTTTCTCCAGAAACTTTCTGCCTAGCACAGCTAAACTGTGGAATGAACTGTCGCCTGCGGTAATTCCGGACCGGACCGGGATCCGGCCATGCACGTCCCAGCCCTCTGGTCTTGCGGGTGTCAATGAGCGACTATTACTTATCATCGGGCAATACAATTCTGCTGGTTTTCTTCCTATATCATCAAAAAACCAGACAAGTGCGAGTCGGACTCGCCTACCGAGAGTTCCGTACTTTTTAGTATTTGTTGTTATAGCGGCAACAGAAATACATCATCTGTGAAAATTTCAACTGCCTAGCTATCACGGTTCATGGGATACAGCCTGGTGACAGACGGACGGACGGACGGACAGCGGAGTCTTAGTAATAGGGTCCCGTTTTTACCCTTTGGGTACGGAACCCTAAAAACGAGACTCAAGATTTTATTATCTGCCTTTCTATTGCTCTTGCCAATTCGCAGGATAGAGAGGCTGACAACGAAATTTCGATTTTCGTGGTAGGTCGGTCGTCTGAAGTTTGAACCAACCTGCCGGCGTATTATGGATGGCTTTATCAATTTTTATCCACGTGATAAAATAACTGTCACTTTTTAACAGCATGGAATAGAAAGTGACGGACACCGTTTTATCACGCTGTCACGCAGAAAAGAACGACCATCATATCCGTACTGCAGCGGTATCATGGTAGCATTTTTATTATCTGTCATGCGGTGCGTCACTTTCGCACTTACATATTTGTTAGAACGTGACAGGAATGGTGACAAATGATAAAAAGCTGACGATATTAGCCCTACTGATCGGGATAAAAGAGTCTACGGTGTTGGTGGGTTTCTTATAATAATGTAATGTTTGAAGTTTATATTTAAACTGGTTTGCTGAACTAACTCTTTAAGCTTCGGAAATAGTCGGAAGTTTCTAAGAGCACTGACAAATGACACCACGTACCGCCCTTAAACGGGGCGAGTCGATGAGATGTATAGATAATTTACAATTTAGCAGGTCACGCTTTTATATAAGAGCTCTCTTAAATCTAGCTCTGTACCCCTATAGTCTGTTCGAGATCCTGAAAACGGTGAAAAATAGAGATACTACTCCTAAAAAAAACGTGTGATACCTCATTAGATTCGTCATGATGTGTAGAAAAATGTATTCGAAGCGTATAATATCAAAAGTTATAAACAAAAAAAGGGGGAAAAAAGTAGATATTTGGACTAGTGGACATTTCATTCGATAGCGTGACGTGTTGTACGCGTTTGCGTGGGATTTTTAGTTTCCAAAACGTCCCGCTTGGCGCGCTGTTCAAAATCCCATATACAAAATTCTTAACGCAAACACGTACGTCCGTCACGCTATCGAATGAAATTTACACCAGGAATTCTGGAGGTAACCACGAATTTTTTAATTGAAGGAAGAAGAGAAAAATTCAATACAATATATAGGTAGTATACAATAGGTATATAGGTATATACCTTATCTCTGTGTACGTACTAACAGAACGGGCTTCGGCGGAATGAAAATAATGGCTCCAATCGAACGACTGGGTTCGAGGGCTAGCTGTTCCAAGCACTTAGCGATATCGGTCGCTTTCTCTCATTAAGAACTAGCTAATTCCTAAAAATAAAATACGATTTTTATAAGCAGGTGTCCGGTTTTCCCACAGCCCAGTATCATATCGCTTTCACCCAATAGCCTTAGTTCATTTTAGATTCCATCAACTTCCAATATTATAGTCCTTACACTCTGGCGGGTGCTGCCTCTGCGTGCGTCCCAGGACACGGGCAAGGAGACCCATTAGACACATCACATAGGTAGGTATAGCTTCTAATATCCGACAATAATAAAGAGCAACCGGCCGCCCGTATTTCTAGCGAGGACCGATTGACTCACGCAAATGATACAAATAAACACCATTGTTCCGCGATGGGAAAGACATACAAATATGATAATGAATGACGGAATGAACGTTCTAATCGCGACAGTAATACAGCAACGCAAATTGCGTCATATACTGCCCGCGGCAACGCTGCAGTAGGAGCTCAACAACAAGAAAGGTGACGTTCACTTAAGTGCACACGAATTCCTAGGTTTTTTGACCCCTCCCCCGCTCCTTGTCACACTTGGTCACAAATGTGACAAATGGCAAACCCCTCCCCCCTGGTGTGACGTCACATTTTTTCAACGAAATCGGCAAATATGTATTTAATATTTTATCAAATAATTTTTGACAAAAGAACTATTAGTAATTTTATAACCCAAAACTGATGGGACAGAAAATCAAACGATTATCGTTCCAAAAACTTTGTTTTTTAACCGTACAAAGAATAAAATAATTTAAATATTTTTTTTTGTTACTGATGAAGTTAAAGTGACGTCACAAAGTTTGTGACTCCCCCCTCCCCCTTGGCACGACATGTCACATTTTCTTGACCCCCTCCCCTCCCTTAAACGTGTGATGTAATAATGAATGGATGTCACCTTTAAAGGTGACAGTCCATTTCCAACGACAGCAGCACTACCATTCATTTTACTATGGAAATTGACAATAACACAGACGCATTTCGTACTAGTAGTGCAGCTGCGGTCAGAAATGGAATGTTACCCTAACGGCCTGGCCACGACAATGGTCTAAGGCGATCGGCGGCGGCGACCGGCGGTAAGTCGCAAAAACAATAACCCGGCGACGCATAATGCATGCCACGAGCCTTGTCGCCGAGCGGCAACGCGCGCGGCGTGCACCGGGCGACCGGCGGCGGCGGCGAGCGGGGCGGCGCGCGACTCGAACATTTGTATCGGGCAGCGTGGGCGATGCCACGACTTTCGAGCGGCGCGATAGGCCTAGGAGGCGGCGAGACGGATCGCGCGGTGCGATGCGGAACAAAACATTTTGTTTTTTCTTCGAGCGACATGGACACGGAAGCGTTTATTATTGAAAATTTAAATCTACTTTCGCGTATTTAAGTATGTTGTAACGTCTCCACACTCATTCTCGTGTACTCGTTTTTTTTTGTGGGTGATTTCTATACACAATATATAAAATACTAAACTAGATGTAAATAAATTTGTCGTCCTATATTTAGCCCATGCACCCCTTCTCTTCTGTACAAGATGCTATTGACAAACAATTAAATATATTCTAGGCACTGAAGTGCCACTTTTGAAAATTTTAAATACGTTTACGTCGCAGCCGCTCCTAGTCGCTGCCGCCGCTACTGAAAGTACGTGGCAACTGGCATGCCTCGCGGTCGCTCGCGTTTGCCGCGCCGCCGGCCGCCCCGCCAGTCGCCTTAGACCAATGTCGTGGCCAGGCCGTAAGGCGTCGTTGTTGCCGCCGCTGTATCTGCCAATTTCCTTGATGACTGATGGAATTAACGTCATAACCACGGCAGTAGTGAACGTCCCAATTTTTTTTTTAAGTTGGTATCGACGACGGTTAGTCGATACAATGTGAATTTTAATTATTTTGTGGTGAGCGTTCCAACTGATCATCTAAATAGTGACCAGCAAGGAGAAGTTTTGGCCGATGGGTGTCATGTCCCTACGGTTCCGCGCGCGGCTCCCTGACTCTGCGTGGTTGCGAACTGAGGATCACAGTATAATGGCTGGTCTGAGTATATTCGCCTACAACCAAAGATAATACGTGGCCAAGACAGAGATAATTCAATCGCAATTGGTAGCGGAGACAAAGTGCTCCGGTCTTCCGAACATTTAAAAGGTTTTCCTGAATTACACTTGAAATCGAAAGGTAGGTAGGTAAAGTATTACTTGGGATTCAACTAGAAAACTAATTAGCGTCTTAAACTATACCGGGTGTGGCCTGTAATATGAGTAAAAAATTAAACTGTAGGCTGAACTCCTCATACTGACCAACATTAGTACAGCGACTTTTAAAAATAACTTGCATTTTGATTTTTAAATACACTTTACGTTTGACACTTGAAGTTTATTCTAAGACGCAATGTATTGCGAATTTTGTGATGTTTAAGGCGTGACAAGCAATGTCAATCACAATGATAATGGCGTCCATTGAAGATAATATTTATTTTGTATGAAAAATAGGAAGTCTAAAGACTTCATAATTTTTAAAAGTTGTTGAACAAAAGTGTCACCGTTTGAGGAGTACAATCTATGTTTTAATTATTTGCTCATGTTACAGGCCACACCCGGTATATTTATTATAGGTACGTATCTAACACTTAGTTTTTGAAAATATAATGGACGGACGTTTGTAACCTTGGACAGACCAAAAGCCTTACAAAAAAAAAAGTCGTACTCAGATACGCCCTTCAAGTAACTCGACAATTTTTCCTTATTTTTTAAAAAGCTATGCTAATGTTATTAATATTCAAAGTCTGTGGTAAATGCTTACCATCAAGTGGTCTATAGATACCTATACGCTTGCTATCGACGCTCTTTAAAAAATGAAAACGACGCGATAGACGAATCGCTGTATTCATGTATTGACAGCCTTTCAATAGTCTTAAATACATTGAGAATACACGAATACCTAATAGATGTATTTACTTCACGAAAGAAACGTCATTTTGTGCATCTTTTCCTGAAGACGGTGTAAGCATTCAACGGGCTTAGTAATTTCCAATATCTTGCAAAGTAAGGCTGCATTATTGATAAGCGGAGCGATTTAGAATCATTCGATGTACGCATTGTACTGCACTATAAGTGCGGCACTGATAGTATAGGTATACTCAAGAATTTTTGTACTGAATATGCTTGTGCCGCACAGTTCCGCACACCTGTTTGGGTCCCTCCAGAATGACCCCACACTAGCGTCTCCTGAGCGTCGGCGTCTAGTCAACTCTATGGCTCCTGCTCGATACAACGTTGGCGCAACTCCCGGCCTAGCCAAGGTAACAATCGCTTGCGCTACGACATCGAAACGCGTTTTTTCTCTCTATCACTCTTCCATATTAGTACAACAGTGACTAGTTGGCTACGCGGCCTGCGCAGGGACGTCATTTTCCATAGCGCTGATTAGACGCATACGCACAAAAGACGCTAGTATGGGAGGGCCCTTATAATATCGAATTTTGCTCGCTGCCATTTCAACGTGACCTTACTCCAAATGAACATGTTTAAAGTGAAGTCTGAAAGAGCTTTTCAGCGCTGCGGAAAGAGGGTTAAAAAACTACAGCCGGTTCGGGGAGCTATTCAGATGGTAATATCATTACAGAAATACTTACGCTGGGGGAAAATGTTCGAAGAAAATAAACTACATCATTATTAAATGTGGAGTTTAAGTACAATTAGGGATCAAACAAAGTATTTTTATTAAATATTTTGATTGTGTGTTTTTTAAGTTACCTACACTACTATAATATTTATAAAATCAATAAACTGAAATAGAATTAAAGATGTTATATAGGTACTTACAATAAAGAAAAGGTGACCAAAACCTCCAGTAACCGATAAGATACTATCTATAGTTGGTCGAACCAATTTGTCAGTCAGTAAGATCCAGGAAAACTATACTCATCCTTTTCTTTTGGGTGCTAGTACTAGTGTAAGACAAAGATAGGATGATTCTCTCTGTCTATGATTGAAATGAGACAGTCCTTTGACAAAATATAGTCAATCGTACATCGACAAACGCCAAACGAAAAGAAAAATGTATTGGGATGACAGAGTCTGAGGGCCTACCGCGAACCACGTTCGAAGTGTTGCCTCTCTGTCGCACTTGTACATTCGTACGTAAGTGTGACAGAAAGGCAACAGATCGAACGTGTTTCGCGGTAGGCCCTCAGATGTTACGAGAACTCAAGTGACTGTCCTATTTCCATAGGTGACATAAGGCGTTTTCTTCCAACGATTATGATCTTGACTAGGCCCCTGTAATGTTCGGAGTAGTATAGTTTGTAGCTTTCTAATAGACCCCGACGGCTAATCCTTTGTCTATTGTTAAGTAAAACCGCTCGTGCCACGTGCCACAACCACCTAAATAAACGTTTGTTCACTTTACCCAGGTAATTGAATTACAACTCCTATGGAAATTGCAATAAGATTCAAAATGAACTAATGGATAAATATTTTGTTACGATGTGTGTGGTCCGTTCAACTCGCCGGCACTCAGTACTTCGGTTACTGAGTGCCGGCGAGTCGAACGCTACAGAACCAGTCTAAAATGTGTCATTGAGATGCGTAACAAAGGCGCGTTATCGGAGAGCGCACCTACACTGGTTTTATGAGCGTTGGACTAGCCCGCGCTCAGGTGCCAAATAGAATAATTAAGACCCTTTTTTGCAGGTAAGTAGCACGTGCGGTTTTACTTAACAAGAGACAATGGGATTAGCCGTCGGGCTCTATTAGAAATCTACAAACTATACCTAGTTAGCCAAACGCACCCGAACAATTTTATTGAGTGAAATAAGGTAATTGCTTTAGTTTCCGTCCAGCTCTAGTTTTCGTCCACTTGACGTAGTAATATATTTATTATTAATTCACTACTTGCGAAATATATTTATTCGTAGATTGTCTATTATTTAGTTAGACATTAGGAATGCAAAATTTTACGAAGTGAACGAAAACTAGAGCTGGACGGACTCTAGCGCAATGATCCTACCACACCTTCAACACCTACCTACTTACCCAATGGGGTTGGCAACTGTCAAAGGTTTGCCTAGATGGCGCCATCATAGCTTGCCCCTTTTTCTATGAGATTTGGCTTAAAGAGCTGGCATCCAGGGTATTAAAAAAACAAAAATTTGCCACAATTCTAGGGATTGACGGGGCAAGCTATGATGGCGCCATCTGCTTAAAACTTCCACCGGCCAACCCCATTGAATTTAGCCATTCAACAATTGTAATAAATACTAGGCCTCTGTGAGTCAGTGGAAACCACTCCAAAGGCCGGTGAGAATGGCAAATTAAACATTAACTGCTAATTGTCGAATTTCAACGGATTTAATTCCGAACCGAACGTTGTGTAATCGAATTCCGTTTAGTGATGTATAATATATACATTCCTCCGCAATATTTCCCTCTTAATATGACCCAGCAATGTTAATAGAAAATTTGCTGCTGAATATTTTAACCTACAAATGGACTTATACTACTTGGAGTTGGCGAGAGGTCGCACAGGACCGAGAAAAGTGGCGCTGTCTTGTGTCGGAGGCCAAGTCTCATTTTGGGTCGCTGAGCCAACGGAGTAAGTATCTAAGTATTCACTTAAGTATAGGCAAACACAACTTGCTAATCATTATACGAGACAACAAATGTAGCTTCTGTTTCAATTTACTTACTTTAATTTACTGTTTCAACCTACTGCTAGAACTTATGAGCCTTCGGGCCACTTGCACCATAACATTGTCGACTTAGCCAAAATATTGCCTTTGAAAAGAAGCAGTTTAATTTTGCCAATGGGGCTATTTATCAGCTTTGCCTAAAGGTTAACTGGGAGAGTATACCTTATGGTATTATGTCCGCCTTTGATACGATTTTCTTTTCAGGTGTAGATAAAGATGAGGAGAGTTGCTAAACCAGAATATACCCAATGAACGTGAGAAAGATGACTCATGACATTCTACTATTTGCTTCAAAAAAGGGGGGAAATATTGCCAACCAGAACATCACTATCCTAACCTCAATTACGCCTTTAACCAATCGTAGTTGAATGCTTTGCTGATATAACATAATGAACTCATTGTTTTCGCACCACGTTCCAACAAAGGGAAATATTGCCTTTTAGAAGTCTGTATTTAACTTTTAATAATGACTTGTTTTAAAATTTGTGCTTTTCAGTTTGATGCGTAGGTGTTCAGTAAGATTTATAGCCGGTCAAACAAGTTTGTCAGTAGAAAAAGGCGAGAAATTCAAATTTTCTATGAGACGATAACTTTTCGCGCCTACATTTTTTAAATTTGCCGCTCTTTTCTACTGACGGAAATTGCTTGACAGAGTATAAGTATACCCTATAATGGACGTGGAACCGGTAATGGGACAAAAAACCACAAATCCTCTAAAATAAGTATCTAAAAGTAGTTTATAAACACTGGCTATATTTTATCATAAATAATAAGTCCTAGAGCTGTTTTGGTTTGAATTTTTATTAAATTCGGTTACTTTTTAAGAAATTGGCGTCAACCCAAAAGTTCTCGTGTCACTGAAAAGTTGTGACTCCACAGATGTAAAAAAATAGTGGTATTTGGCCCAATCCCATTATAGGAGCTGTAAAACTGCATACCTCATATGATGGGACATTCACATACTGATGCTTGCCATGCCATAATTTCATGTTTAAACAATACAGAAGTAAAATGTATAAATTATGTTAACCAGGAGGTATGCTCGGACATCGGATAAATTAATATCGTTTTTCCAAACTTTTATTTAACTTGCCCTGTTAGTTAGTGTGGGTCAAATCTTGGTAGCTGAATTTGACCCACTTTCCGATTTCCGATTGAGTTGAAATTTTGTATACGTAATTAAGTATGCAAATCGGATGATAATGCAATATTATGATAACATATATGGACCTGATCTGATGATGGAGACAGGAGGTGGCCATTGGAACTCTGCGATAAACGCTAACTAATTGTGTTTGGGTAATTGGGTATATTAGAATTGTCTCGATGGGTCTAATACAATAATAATTGTCTGTGGAAAGAAAAATACATTCAGCGATAAAAGCTTATACCAAAAATTGATTTTTTTGCCATAACTTAGTTGTCAAGCGGACCCCAGGCTCCCATGAGCCGTGGCAAAAATGCCGGGACAACGCGAGGAAGAAGAAGAACTTATTCCCTTTTCAATATTTTATACTGATAGAGCAATGTCCATTATAAGGGGCCCATTACTGGATCTACGTCCATTACCGTGGTTCCATTATTGGAGCTTTAGGTGTCCTTGACTGGAGAAAAGAAACATAGTTTTAATTTGTTAAGTATGTGGAAGCTCATTGCAGTATCTTTGATACAACACGCCTGAAACATGAAAGACGGATAGGACATTCATCTTGTAACACGCTAAGCGGTAGACCATTTACATGTATCAGGGAAATATCACAAATACTCCAAATTTCCTCTTAAATGTCCCACTTATATATTGTAAGTTTGTATTATTGCCCCGAGTTAAGTTAGTACACTCTCGCTCTCACTTATAGCTGCGTCTTTAACGGACGTACGGCAGACTACCTTAAAGCCGTAACACACTACCGCACGAACGATCGTGCGTCCGACCGCACCAAGCCTCACCAAGGTCGCAGGCCAGTGCGGCCGTCTGTAATAGCCGTAACAACAAACTACTAAAGGCCCCAGTACACAATGGGCCATTGCCGGCCACTCCAAGGGACGCAGCCATGCGGTAGAATGAGATATCAATATCACTTGCTCCCTCTGACGCATAAATTCGTCCCTTGGAATGGCCGGCGATGGCCCATTGTGTACTGGGGCCTTAAGAAGATACTATGTAACAGACTACCACCAAGTATGGCACTGAGGGGCTACCGCGAAACCCGAAAATCGCATATTGCGGGGATCTTTCTCTTTTACTCCAATGAAGGCGTAATTAGAGTGACAGAGAAAAATGCCCGCAATTTGCGAACTTCGATTTTCGCGGTTATACGGCGCACCAAGGTCGCGGTGCGGTGCGGTAATAGTCTGTTACCTACAGCACACATTCACTGCCCCCAACGCACATGTGCGTTCACCGTCATACAAGTTTGTTCCTAGGCCACGCTCCCTGGCAGTGAATGCGTTAAATACTATACGATGTGAGCGTTAAACTTCTACAAATTATAAACTTGACTTTCAAACTTGTTTATGATTATCGTATTCATGCTCCCACAACATAGCATGAATTGAACGTTACCGTTTCACGACGATTTCAACCGGCAATATGTTTTTATCAGAACAGTCTAATTCATAAACATGACTATATTCATTTCTCGAACTTAATTTTGATGTGTTAATCGTTAATCAATTGCAATAAGGTGAAAAATATATATATACCTGGGTTTTTATGAACCGACTCGTATCGACTGTACCTGTGACTATCATATAATATAACATTTGCAAATAAAATAGTAGATTGTACAACAAGGGCATAAAGTGACCTATTTTTACCCGAGGCAATTCTTTGGTCTGAGCGAAGCGAAGACCAAAATAGTAGACGAGGGTAAAAATGGACATTTATGCCCTTGTTGTACACTCTGCTTTTCACTTCGATTGCGAGGAAAATATACACAAAATCAAATATTTTAGGTTATTTTAACGTATTTATTCAAGACTAAAGAAAATTGTTCTTGGGCCGGTCGGAGGCGCGGGGCACGCCGATCGGGAGAGCGCCGGTCGGGGGCGCGCCGACAGGGCTGGAAGTTTGTATGGCAGAATTTGGACTTTATTGCTAAGTCAATAAGGGTCGTAATAAATGATTTTACTTTATGCTCTAGAGCATAAAATGCGATTTTATGTCGTCTACGCACGACATAAAGGTGCACTTTTTGAGCATGAGAAGTAAAAATAATATTTTATTTCTAAAACCGCGTAAACCAGTTAAACCGCGTGAAACGAAATGTCCAAATCAATGGGGTTGGCAACTGTCAAAGGTTTGCCTAGATGGCGCCATCATAGCTTGCCCCTTTTTCTATGAGATTTGGCTTAAAGAGCTGGCATCCAGGGTATTAAAAAAAACAAAAAATTGACACAATTCTAGGGATTGACGGGGCAAGCTATGATGGCGCCATCTGCTAAAAACTTCCACCGGCCAACCCCATTCAGAAAATGTCGGTTGCAACCTGCAACCCAAACGTGACAACGATTAAAGTAGTAACAGACTATCGCACCGGACCGCGACCTTGGTGCGGTGCGGAGCATTTATCGATAGTGTGTAAGCTTCCATCGTACATAATTATTATTAATAGCGGTGCGGTGGGCATGCACGTCGCACCAACTGACAGGTAATAATAATACTGGTGCGCTCCGCACCAATTTCCCTAGTGTGTAAGCTGCATCGCACCGTTTGACAGCTGTCATTTTCAAATCATGACAGTGGAATAATAATACTGGTGCGCTCCGTACCAATTTCCCTAGTGTGTAAGCTCCATCGCACCGATTGACAGCTGTCATTTTCAAATGATGACAGTGGACGGCAATGTAGCCAGTCGATGAAATAACAAAAATGCGGAAGCAGTGCTTTAAAAGACACAGATTTTTTAAGATTTTCATGAAAAAAGGTGCATTATATTACCCTCACGCCCTTCATCTACCTCTAAAAAAACGGAGCCACATTAATTTAAATTCAATCTTAAGGGATTCCATTGCAAATTCGTTGAAAAACAGAAATATGGGACACTTGGCAACACTGGTGCACGTGTGCGGTTGTCTGTAAGCTAGGCTCGCACCGTTTTGACGGTTCGGTGCGATAGTGTGGAAGCCCACGCCAGTACGAGCTATTCCTAGAACTACTCCAAGGTCGCGGTGCGGTGCTGTAGTCTGTTACGGCCTTTACAGTTCAATGTGGCGCTAATGTCGAGCGATGTTAAGAATTTCTGGTTGACTAGCGTTAGTTCCAAATTTCACCACAGTATTTTGTAACTTGGTAAAAATATCACTTTGATGAAATTGCACAAGCTAAACAGCCTTCGCCATTTTGAGTCGGATTGTCTGTGGAGTCTGAGGCGATCTGTCAAGTGTCACTGCTGTCAGTGTCATTCATGTGTCATTACATTGCATTACATTACATTATTTTGGTATCAAATCGTATTTTAAAATGCACGAACATCACAAACAAACCTGGATAGAATTAATCGAAAATTACAGGAAATTGCCTCTGCTATGGGATCGAAAGCACAAAGACTATTCGGACAAGCGTTTGCGTGAGGAAGCCTATGAAAAATTGCTCAGAATATACAAAACAATTGATAGCAAAGCCACCTTGTTAAGTTTTATGAATAAACTTGATATTATGAGAATTACATACAACAGAGAGAGAAAAAGGGTATGTTTCTTTTTAATTTTTGCGGTATTTCGAGATTCTAAGTTTCTGGTTATGTTATACTTTGTATTACTTAGTCAATATTGTTTACCTCATATTTCCCTCCATTATTTTTAACATACTTATATTAACTTAACTTTTAACTAAGAAAACAGTGTAATAATATCTTACAAGACAATTTTAAGAGTGTTACTGTTTGTACTTACAATCATTTATTAATATGGTGCCAAAAAGCTGATCTGATAATAAAACCAAAAGATTCAACCAGCACATATAGATGGTCAAGCAAATCTTGTCAGTAGAAAAAGGCGCGAAATTCAAATTTTCTATGAGACGATATCCCTTCGCGCCTACATTTTTCAAATTTGCCGCCTTTTTCTAGTGACAAGATCTGCTTGACCAACTATAGCACCTAATTTTTTTGATCTCCATAAATCTCTAGCGCCTCACGGTCCCATTACTAATACAAGTTACCTCCAATGAAATTTAAGTCATTATGAAATGGAACAGAGTTGCTTTTGTTTTGTTTTATTTTAAAAGGAACTTTCTAGTACAGTTGAAATCAAACATATGTACATTTATCACATTATTACTGTACCATTATCATTATTAATCATATACATATGTTGCTTCGCTAGAGGTTAAGAAATAACACAAACTACTATTTACTACCAATAACAATACAAATAATACACTGTAAATAATTAACACTTGTTTCAGATGAACGGATGTAAAGCAGAGGGAGTAATCTACAGACCAAATTTATGGTATTTCAATCATCTAAGTTTCCTTGATAAGGCACTGGAAATGCCAGAGGAGAAAGAAAGATATTTTCGCTTCAATAGGTACGATAACAAGATATATTTGGAGACATCCCCGTCAAAAAGAAAACGGGTTGATATTAATCGTTCAAGTCCACCAAAATCGCAGACTGACGAAGTCAAACCAGGATACTATCTAAATATAGAGCCTATACAGTCTTCTGAAAAGGTGAGAGTTGAATTTTTAATGAATTATGTATTAAATGTAAACAGGTAGACACCAGGGAATGCTCCCGGTACTGAGAACAGGGACTTCACGGTTCTAGTACTGTATTTGTATAGAAAAGCAGTACCGGAAGCCCTCCCTATTAGACACACATTAAAATATTAACCCTTGATTTGTTTAAAATTGAGTAAGGTACGTGTGGCTGGCCTTTATATTGGGGCCTGTTTACATGTTGATTACTGTTCTGTTTACCATGAGTTCATTCATTTAACGCAAGTAAGCAAGTAGAAAACGTATGCAATTGCAATATACTTACACTAATGAAATGTATACCTACCTAAGTATGTATATCATCGTTTTTTTAGTACTTACCTTTAGTATTGTCCCCAGAATATTTATTTATTTATTTAAACTTTAGTAATATTGTTTCAAGAAGCTCTTTAATGTGCATTAAAGAAAATAAGGTTTGTCTGTACATTAAAATACCTTAATTTTTCAGGAAAACACCCATAATACACCACCGTCACTACCAAGCCAACTCCATATCAAGGTTCAATCACCGCGCATCCAGAACACATTTAGCTTGCGGGACATGGAAAACAAAAATGGTCCAATGTCACCGGACAACCGACTCCGAGATCTCTTAGAAAAGCAGGAACAATTTGTAGGCACCGTCAGCAAATTGCTGACTAAAGAACAAGAATATTGGGAGGTTATAGGCAAATCTATAGGCCTACAGCTATCTAGGTTAGAAGAAAAACAAAAAACTATTGCTAGAAAGTTGATAAATGATGTAATTTTCTTCGGGAGTATGGACAAATTGACTGTTGAGTCATACTGTGTGAATGAAAAGGTGCCAGATAATGATGAGAAAGAACATATTACATGTTAATACTTCCTAAGGCCCAGCCATACAAATGACAAATCCAAAATTAGCAATTGAAATTTGAACCTATAGTGTAGGAAATAGAATTGATTTTGCATTGTTGGAATATTGAACGAAACAAAGCAAAAGCGACTCTGTTCCAATTGAGGATTTAAATTTCATTGAACTGAAGAGACACTACAGGTAGGACCTTGGGCCTTAGGCGGATAGATTCATCTATTTAGGGATAATTTTATGAATAAATATGGTTTTTTTTTATCCGGCTTTTATTCCTTACAATTTTGCACAGGATGAATTTGCCAATGTCGGTGTTGACTTTCACACGTGAGGAGAATGTAAATGTTGGTGTGAATTTTATTAATAAATATGGATTTGATGTTTAGTTGGTTGGTTTTTTTTTGTTGTACTACAGGCCTGTGCACACCGGATGCGTGTGCCTGTGCGTAGACGTGCACGTGCCCGTGCGCGTTGTAGTAGACAGATCCTTATGAGAGACTGCACACCGCTTGCGTGACGTGTGCATGTGCGGCTCCAACATTTTAGCGCACGTGCACGTCACGCAAACGCATCCGGTGTGCTCATCAATAGTAACGGAAAGAACAAGTTTTACAAACAGAGATATTTAGGTACTCAGACACACCTACTTTGTCAGTACTGTTTCTATGAGAATTTTTAGCACCTACATTTTTTTAATTTTCCCTTTTTTTTCTTGCTAAATAGCATCCTTTTATAAAGAAATTATAAAATACTCTATCTAGAGTATTTCGTTCTCGTAAAACATTTTATTTACGTACTTACTACCTATAGTAAAATTAAATGACCCATTTATCGTGTAACCGCAAAAATACCTAAATGTAAGTAAGTAGGTACTTTTTGAAATGTTATTACTTATTACCAACTTCATTAAGAGGACCTATTTTTAAAGCAATTGTAAGGTAATCTTTAGGGAAGTTTACAACTTAAATATAAACAGGGTCTCGCTTGAGGGGTGGAAAACAAGTCGAAAACAACTGTTCTCTCCCGGAAAACTTCAAAAAGATGTTTTTCCCAAGTTCGCGTATAAAAATAAAGAACAGGAATAATCCGCTATAAAAGGTATTACAAGTTACGAAATTTTAAACAAAGGCAGAGGTAAAATCGTTGAGACGAAACTTATTAGTAGTGTAGGTAATAATAATAAGTCATAGGTAGGTACAGTCAGCCAAGAAAGTGGTCTACCACTTTTCGACTCTATCATCTGATTGATAGAGTCGAAAAGTGGTAGACCACTTTCTTGGCTGACCGTACCTAGTTTTCTAGCTAATAAGCAGGTAAGTACATATATTATTTTTAAAGCGTACCTATTTAAATAATGAATATGTAAGATACGTAGTGTTTCAAACAACCAACTTAGGTAAGTATCAGCTTCAAACAGAAAACAGGCATACAATGTTGGCCGTGGCCAAATTAGTAGTTTAATTCCTACAATTCCTGACAGTAATGCGTTTTGTGCACAAGGATTTCTGCAATACGGACTGACCGTTCGTTGAGTTGAGCAAATAGAGGCCCTACTATTGGATCGTAAATTATGGCTTAATTATAATTAGGCTTAACAGTTAAGGTGCCGTAGGTTGAGAGAGCGGAGTTTTAGAAAAGTCGTACCTACCTCTTTTTTTTGGACCACAATACGGTTGCCAAAATCTTGAGGATTTTTTCCAGTGACTTCATCGATTCGAATCCAGATTTTTTGACTTTCGCTTGATAGAAACAAATCACGAACATAGCACTTTAAATTTATGCGCAAAAGCTAAAAATATGAAAACTGCTTCTATAAATGAAATGCGCAATTTTATTTTTGAGGGAAAACATCGAAATCGCGATTTTATTTTGATAAAACTTATTACAAATTAAAATTCAAAAACATGATATCCGAGGTCCCGAGGACGCACATCTATTCTCGCTTACGCTCAGTGAGAAGAACACGAACCTATGGGGCCTTAAGTAGATAGGCCAGCGGTTCTCAATCTTTTTTTTTGACGGAACCCTTTTGGAAAGCGAAATACTTGATGGAACCCTACAATAAAACAATAGTTTTTAGAAGTGTGTTTTTTGCATAGTAAAATTTTTTGAGGCGACTAAAGCATAGTGTTCTAAATTCTTGCGGAACCCCTGCAGGGGTGTCGCGGAACCCTAGGGTTCCGCAGAACACACTTAGAGAATGGCTGAGATAGGCAGATAAGGTGACGTGCGTATGTCAACTGGAGCTGTATTATTAGGTACCTATTGTTGCGGCGTCGTTGCCGCCGCTGTGCCTATCCTGTCAATTTCCTCTATAAAATAAGTGACGTTCGCCGCCGCATTATTAACGGCCTCCTAGCCTAGTCGGTAGTGATCCTGCCTACGAAGCTGGAGGTCCCGGGTTCGAATCCTGGTAAGGGCATTTATTTGTGTGTTCATCACAAATATTTGTTCCTGAGTTATGGATGTTTTCTATGTAGGTATATAAGTATTTTATATATTTGTGTAGGTATATTATATATATCGTCGTCTAGTATCCACAACACAAGCCTTATTGAGCTTTAGACCAATAGTGGGACCGGATTTTTGCACTAAAAGTTTTGATAATTCTAAAGATGAAAAAGTGATACTTATCTGACATGGGACATATTTTTAAGCATATTTGTAAAATATGACGAAAAGTTAGAACGAGCGTTAGATATAAATTAGGTATTTATATATTTTTAGTAATGATTTTTTAATATTGAATTAAAGTGCAATGTTTAAGTTCCATCGTTTATAATATGTATGACGCTTTATAATGTAAAATTATTAGAAATTTTTTTAACGTGCTTCTTAGTCAAACTACAAATTAGCTTATTATTTTGTCGATATTGAATTAAAGTTTAATAAATCCACAACAACATATCTAAATTCTTAAGTTAATAGGCAAGCTAAAAATTTAGAAGAATAAGATATATGCTTTAGAATTAATATGCGTTTTTTGTCCTATAATATCTAATATTGAATTAGAGTCTGTAAAAATAAGTCTATTACTATAAAATAATATACGCAGCCATATTATGGAAAATAAGAAATTTCGGTGTGTAGCTTGCATTGTAATAGTAAAATATATTTAAAAAGGCGCGAAATTCATACATACCTACGCCGCGCTGGTCCGTCAGTGTCGCCGGCGCGGCGCCCGAGACCCTATCATAGCCTATACCTCGCCCCTCGCCTCGCCCCTCACACCTCACAGCACTGTCTGTCTTTTCTTATCATTCATTTGTTTGTTTACTGTGGACATATATAAATTAGATGCGGACATTACGTGAAATTAAAGGGGTCCCTTTGTTTCCCATAAAGTTTTAAGTCATAATGTATTGTTTGTCATATAAGAACCTTCGGGCTCTCGAATTAAGATTTATTTTTGAATGGCCTTAGTAGCAGTTTGATAGCGTTGACTCGGCTCGGAGAGTTGGCGAATTGGCGATTCATTCGCCGAGTTAGCGGATCGGATACCAAGTTATCAGTTAGTTTAGTGGCCGAGTTGATTAGGAAGAACATTTGAATTTCGAAATTGTAATAAAAATGTACATGATATTCACAACTATTTTTTACCATAGTTTGTCAAAGGACTGTCTCATTTCAAACATAGAGAGAATCATCATACTATCTTTGACTTACACTAGTACTAGCACCCAAAAGAAAAGGATGAATATAGTTTTTTTGTTTTTATTTACTGACAAATTGGTTTGACCGACTATACCTATTTCTGGTTCCTATTGTCATGTCCTGTCCTATTCAACGTCAATATCATATTATGTATATTATAAACCAACTGCTCAATATTACACGTATACATATTGAATATACAATAAGGTAAGTGACCTCACATTGTATATTCCGTGTCGGCCGTATATGCCTATATACGGCCCACCTTAAATTAAAATGTTTTTTTTTTTAATAAACAGGATATTAAGTATGAAAAACTCACTCAAATAGGTATCTTATTTATTGAAGTTTCTTCATTATACCATAATAGTTATAAAAATATTACGATACTCTTGGAAAATATACCTTTTATAAAAGTCCTATTGTGGGCCTTATTGAACACTAGCAGGGTATTACTTAATCCCGCAAAAAATAATAATTTTGACAGTAGACAATAACAGATTTTATTGTTTTTAATTTAAGAGTTATACATATACAAATAACAATATTTGGTACTTCACAACAAGAGGATATTTATAATAAGTTAAAAATAATTCTTTTGGGCCTTATTAACTAAAGATATAAAAATTGTCTAGTTTACGCGAAAATAGTAGGTAACTAAAGTCACTAAACATAAAGCTTTATTATTATTATGTTTTAACATCTGGGGGCACGGCAGTGCCCCCGCCAAGACGAGCAAAGCGCAAGGGCACTATCTACCTTTTCTCGAAGCGCTTCGTCGTTTTTTGGAACCCTCATAACTTGGGGTTGGATTATACTAGATAAACAAAGTTCTCGGACTTATTAAGCATATCAATTGCATAGCTCTTATACTTTAGATTTTATTCATATCTAAAAACTTCGATTTCGTCACTGACTCACTCACTTGATGATTATCAATACCTTTAGGGTACTTCCTGAAGTATAATGTAAGATAGTTTTAGTACACAAACAACAAATAAATTCAAAAACTTGAATTTTTTAATCCTTAAGGGGATGATGAGGGGGTTTAATCTTGTATGGGGAATCAATAATCGCTGAACCGATTTAGTTGAAATTTGGTATGTAGATAGGTATTGTTATGGGGAAGGATATAGAATAGATTTCAATCTCAAAGTTTACCCTTACGGGCTGAAGGCAGATTTCAACCCCAAAGTTTACCCTTACGGGGTGAAGGGTTTATATGGGGAATCAGTAAGAAGTACATTGTGTAACAGATGCCCCCAGATACTTATTTCAGGATTTTTAATAGTAAATCACCCCCAACCCTTTAAATTAGGGGATGGAAGATTGTCATAAGCAACTTACAAAAAGAAGTGAAATCCCACCAAAAACATTTTGATGTAAAATGTTGCCCAGACGAAACCATAAGGCTCGCACTGTCAAAAAGTTATCAGATCTCTTGCCAAGCTTCTAACTCTACAAGCCCTAACTTCACTAGCTCTACACCTTAGTCAAAGTATGTAGCTCGGCCGTTTCGTTTCTACAAGAACTATTGTATGTATAATAAAAAAACCGCCCAAGTGCAAGTCGGACTCGCGTTCCAAGGGTTCCGTACATTACACAATTTTTAACAATATGTTTTTTTAGTGAAAAGTGAGTAAAATGTCTTTTAAAAACCCGTAGGGATCGGATCAAAAACTAAGTACCTACTTAAGTCCGACTCACGCCACAGATTATACAATAGTTCTTACGAACTGATACTTATCTCTCAAACAAAACGCAAGTACCTACCGTTTTGATACCTACACAAAAATACAATGGAGTGACCTTCAACGCGCCGCTCCCCGCACCGCGCGCACCGGCACAACGCTAGGGTTGCTGACGCTTAGAAATGATAAATAAATACCCACTTAAACAGAGGAGTGAAATAAAAGGAAAGCTTAATCTTAAATTATACCTAATATTCCGATTATGCTTTAGTGTTTGCGAAATAGTCATTTTAAAAGGTCATATGTCCCTGCAGTAACCGCAGTGTTTACGCCGTTTTATAAACCGCGCAATAATCCCAGCAAGAATTAGTTTTAAAACTTCGTGTAATTTAAAACCAGATAGAGATTAATGTTACATAGTAAAGAAAAATAATAGAAACCCCATGAATAAAGGTAATTAATTATAAGTTAACCAGAGCAAAAATGAGTAGGCACTTTCCGGTGTAAACTTACTGTCGTTAAAATAAACATTTACCAAAATAAATTAAAAATTTACTACCTATTTCAAATAGATAGATATCTAAATCTATACATTTGTCACACATATTAAACATTACATGTTTAATTAAAGAAATTCAATAGTAGGTAGGTACCTACTACCCGCGCGATTCGAACTTTAAGATATCGCGCCGTTAGACTTCACTAGATATGAAATAGTAAAGATATGTGACGTTCCACGGCAAAAGGTACCTTATGGCGGCTGGCGCTTACACTTATTATTATCGCCACTCCAATATTCAGTCGGGGCAATGGTACCTTTTGCCGTGGAACGTCACATATATTTACTATTTCTTATCTAGTGCATTTCTAATTCATTTCCCGAATCCCGCCGTCCGTGTAACTATCGTAAAAATTGACAGTGCGGCGCGCGGTGACGTGCGTACGTGAGCGCGTGTGGCAACCAACTGGCTTGCTTTTCTACCGTGAACGGGAGCAGATTCGTAGGTATTAATCCGAGCTCGCGCAGAGAGTTCCATAGGCCTGCTCACGCTTAGCTCCACATTTCTAATAGGTTTTCCTGTCATCTATAGGTAAAGAGCTAATATGTGTATTTTTTTCATAATAAAAAGACCCAGTAGTTTCGGAGATAAGGGTAATGTTAATTTTTTGCCTGTTTTCTTAAATAACTTCTAAACTATTTATTTTAAAATTATGAAAAAAATATATTTGAGATTCTAATTCTAAAATGAGCCCTTTCATTTGATATACAGTGGAAACTGGATAAGTGGAATCGCAAGGGACCGGCTGTTTAGTTCCGCTTATCCAGGTTTTCCATTTATCCAGTTTTCCACTTAACCAGGTTCAAATAAAACGTTTTCTCACTTACAGAGGCTCTCGCTAACAGAGGTTGTGGATGCTAGTAATGTCGCTTATAGAGGTCACGTATGGTATGATCAAGACTTAAATAAGCATCTTTTATTAAATATGTATGTAGATATGTATGTATTAACAAAAATAGGTATGTAATCCTGACTTTAAAAAAAGCAGTACTGTAAATAATCCACAGTACCTACTCGTATACAATTTTCAAAATTACAAAAACAAAATCACTCCTAATATTTATTTATGCAAGAGAAACCAGTATGGTTATTAAATAAATCAATGTACCGATTGTACTTTAATGCAAAAAAACTGAACGATGTGTGATCTCATACAAAATACGTAGTTAAAACACGAACCATAATGTTAACGAAACAAACTACCCTCCTTGTGACGGTTTATTAAAAATACAAATTTTATAACGCCGAGCTATTCCACTCATAGAGGTTTCGGAGACGGCTGCTTCCAGTTACAGAGGTAAAAATAAGAAATTTTCGAAAAAATGGATTCCGCTTATAGAGGTCCCAAAATTCCACTTATAGAGGTAATTCGTTGCCAAGGGACTGGAACCGAGAACTTGGGTCCACTTAAAGAGGTTTTCCACTAACCCAGGTTCCACTTATCCAGTTTCCACTGTATAACAAAGATATAGTTTTTTTTCTTCTATTTATCATTCATCTCAAAAGTGACCCCTTTGTTTAAATTTATATTACATATTTACTTTACATGTATGTCTTTGGGTTATAGACAAGTTTCAACTTATTAGTCCAGTAGTTTCGGAGCAAATAGGCTGTGACAGACGGACAGCCAGACACACGAGTGATCCTATAAGGGTTCAGTTTTATTCCTTTTGAGGTACGGAACCCTAAAAATAATGATTATAATAAGTTTTTCACCTTATGCCCATGTGGCGGTAGCAAAACAGCCAAGCCACATATTTTGACTAAGGTGTAGAGTTAGTGAAGGGGCTTGTAGAGTTTGAAGCTTGGCTCGACAAGAGATCTGATAACTTTTTAACAGTGCGAGTCTTAGGCTTATGGTGTCGTCTTAGCAACATTTTACATGAAAATGTTTTTGGTGGGATAATTTTTTACAGTATAAATATTTCTTCGTAACAGTTAGTATTATCTTTTAACATGATTTTTACTGTACATCTGGGCCCTATTTCACCAACGTGACAGGTGCGACATTTGTCGACATCACTGTTACTGACGTCACAGGCCTTTATAGGCTACGGTAACCGCTTACCATCAGACGAGCGGTGTGGTTGTTTGCCACCAACCAGTGTTGGGCGTAATTAATTACTCGTGTAATTTAATTACATGTAATTAATTACTCGTGTAATTTAATTACATGTAATTAATTACTCGTGTAATTTAATTACATGTAATTAATTACTCGTGTAATTTAATTACATGTAATTAAAATGTTTGTAATTTAATTACATAAAATTTAATTACATGTAATTAATTTTTCTGTGTAATTTGCAATTGTGATTACATTAATTAGTAATTAAATTACTCAATTACTTTTCATTTACCTTTTTAATAATATGCAAATATGAACAAATTTACTTGTAGTAATTATTAAGAAAAACTTTTATGAATTCCATTATACGCTGGATAACGTTATAACATATTTTTTATCCCTGGAATCATACGTTTACAGGGTACTATGTGACAAACCACGTTGAATATGGCGGTCGGCGCTTACGTCGCGTAGCACCGCATTAGTTTGCACGATGCACATCCCTGGTGCGCCGGGTGCGGGCCAGCCCCAACCCTATCCTGTGTGTGATAGCGGACAGACTTGACTGCCCGTATATGAGACACTGCTGCGAAATGCATGTTTCCAGCAGTGTATATATATTGTAATAGTTAATTAGGTACTAACATTAGGAACGTAAGTCTACTAACAAATCTGTATGAGTCCATAGTTGCTCGAAATAAATATTTTTCATTTCATTAGTTAATGGGGCGCCGGTAATAATGACGTAAGCGCCGACCTAAGGTGCCTTTCGGGTTGGACTGTAGCAAAGGGGGGGCTGGGACTTGGACAATTGTCACAAGAAATACGGCAGTTGTCACGAAATTCCGACACAGAACTCATTTACTGTCATGAATTACCGAAAGTTCTTTGAAATCTTGTGTCAATTGTCATCATTATCATCATAAACAAGAAAGATACCTGTTTTTTGCCGATATAATAAAGTTTTTTTTTTAATAATACAATGATAGTGACAAACAGGAATAAGGCCCGTCCGATGGTAAGCTATAACCGTAGCCCATGGATGCCTGTGACGTCAGCAACAATGTCACGTTGGTGAAATAGGGCCCTGGTGCTACATTACGACACCGGTGCTATAATAAGCACATTAAAATACTCCCTTTGGCCGTGTTTTAAAATTCGTCATTCGTTGCAAAATTTCAATTTTTCGCACTTCTATCGTAAATAACTACCTATGTATTAATAAAAAAAGTTACCTATATAAGTAAGTAGTTACTGCCTTTAAAAAGTATAAGTGTCTAAATGTTATTAGACTTTTTGATTCTTTAAAACGTCTTTAGGTCAATAAAGCAAGTGAAAAATTATTAGAGTTAGACCAAGAAAAGTCTGCAGCGATTTGGACAGCCCACGCAGTGAAGGTGTTATTTATAAGTCATAATTTCATAGAAGTTTCTTCAAATCGGCCTTATTAATGAGAGATTAAAAATATTCAAAATTATCTAAAAATATTTTAATCTATTATTTCATCTCATACGTTCAATAAGGCCCGGGACGGGACCTTTTTACCTGCACTGACAGTGGATCTTCTTAGCAACAAGTACAAATTCAGAATAATAGGGAGCAACTGCTATTTTTGAATGCTGGGCCTTGTTACCCGCCGGGCCTCATATGCCTGCACCTCACCTACCTTATTTATTTGTTTTACAAGGGGAAAATTTGTTGATTAATCATGCTAATATTGATACCCAAACAAGCGAAACATTCTAAAATTGAACCACAAGCGTAGCGAGTGGTTCGTAAAGTTGAACCTCGAGCGTAGTGAAGGTTTCAAGGGACGAGGGTTAAATAAAATTTTCACTACATCAGCTCGTAAAGGCCCTCTTGATTGTTCGAAACGGATAAGAAGAGTGGCATTTAATTTGATGCAAATTTTGAGTTGTTTCCGTAGGTATACTCGTAAAGCTCAGTTGGTTGGTAAAATTGACTTTAAAATGATAAATATTGAATAACGTTAGTTTGAAATTGATTTAAATGATAAAGTAAATATTATCGGAGATATATATATCGGATATCGCTCTTAAACAAAAAATATATGTCGCTAGTCATTTATAACCTAAAAGCGCCAAATTACGCAAAATTATATTGAAATGACACCTGTCTATTGAATTTGAAGAATACTTTAACAAGGGTGGTTATCTGTATGACAATGCACCTAAAATAATTTTCAAATGTATCTATTATTTCTATACTTAACACGATAACGAATTCTACGTAAACCAAACCGCGGGCAATCCCTAGTACATATAGAAATAAATAAGTGTAGGTAAGTTTCCATTAGTGTACCTACTATTAACAATATAACTATTTACCATTGATAATAATTTTATAAACGTTTTGCGTATTTTTTACGGGCACCGCGCTAATCGCTAGCCCGCCACCGTCGATCGCTGCCTCCTGCCACGGCGCACAGCGCGGCGCGCGAAAACGCCGCGCGTTTGAAATGTAACTCAATATAAGCGCGGAATGCATACTTACGTATCAGTATTTAGTGTCGCCGTGATTTTATATTTCTAATATTTTGTGTGGGAACTAAGATCTTTATTATGACCGTGTAATATTAACTCTACAAACTTTAATTCAATATTGGCTATACTGCTTAACCAGAAATCAATATCTAGACAAGCACATTGTCTACATTTCTAATTTTTTACAAGTATACTAAGTTGATAGATAATATCGTAATTTTACAATATCAGCTACTTTAATTCTTTATTGACAAAGTAATTCGTGTTTTTACGTTCACCAGAAAGCAGCTGTTCCAGATTTCTAAAAACCGAATATTGTGAATAAATTAAAGTGTTATTGAACATGTTACAGTTTTTTGTAACTTTAATTTTATATTTACATAGTTATTTAGCAAAATTGAAATATTTAAATATGGCCGAACGCTCCACCTATAATTTTCTAATATTTTACATAAATGTTATTTAACATGCATGCAATAACATATCAAAAAAGAAAAAACTTTAATGTTATCAAAACCCATTTTTGTTCCACCGCTGGTCTACTTACTGTGGGACTAGGTCGGTCTGTGTAAAATTGTCCTAAAATATTTATTTATTTATGTATTTTATTTTTGACCGAAGCGTAGCGAAGGTCTACGTTTTGACTCGAGCAATTTGCTTTCGTATGTCCGGATGTTCTCCTCTACAGGTCGCAATTCTTAACTGATTCTCATGAAATTTTGTGACCAGATTCTATGACTAAATAAAATTTTTTTGTCAATCCGGTTTTTGGAAATTTTAAAAAATGGCGGAGTCGTGATACCTGTCGCCTAAACAAATAGTCGTATCGATATCATAAGAGTTTTTTTCTTTTTGAGACATGTTTACAAAGTTAATAGCAAAAAATGCAGAAAAAAAATATCGCTGGTTTAGGCGGTATTTAGATATTTAGTTTTGTATTTCCGGATGTTCTCCTCTACAGGTCGCTATTCTTAACCGATTCTCATGAAATTTTGTGACCAGATTCTATGACTGATCACTGAATAAAATTTTTTTGTCAATCCGGTTTTTGGAATTTTTTTAAAATGGCGGAGTCGTGATACCTGTCGCCTAAACAAATAGTCGTATCGATATCATAAGAGTTTTTTCTTTTTGAGACATGTTTACAAAGTTAATAGCAAAAAATGCAGAAAAAAATTATCGCTGATTTAGGCGGTATTTAGATATTTAGTTTTGTATTTCCGGATGTTCTCCTCTACAGGTCGCTATTCTTAACCGATTCTCATGAAATTTTGTGACCAGATTCTATGACTAAATAAAATTTTTTTGTCAATCCGGTTTTTGGAAATTTTTAAAAATGGCGGAGTCGTGATACCTAGCGCTTAAACAAATAATCGTATCGATATCATAAGAGTTTTTTCTTTTTGATATATGTTTATAGATTAAATGTCCAAAAATTCAGAAAATTTGTATCGCTGGTTTTGGCGGTATTTAGATATTTCGTTTTTACTTGAGAATGAGTAGCTAAATTTCGTAAGCTTTAGTAAGAACTATCATGGCGCATTTTGCAAACGTTCGCTTTTTTTGTTTGCATCGGGAGGTCCCTGGTTCCATCCCCAGTACTGCTACACAACTTTTTGTATTTTTTTATACTTAAATTTCGTACCAATTGTTGTTTTTTATTTTATTATTTTAGTTTGAAACAATGAAAAAAATCGTATTTTTTATTTATCAAGAGCTGGCTAAGCGTATTCGTTTAATTTTTGCAAGAGATGATGGCTTTTTGCGCTTTACAGAAAATTTGATTCTTGAATATACGGCGCCATACCTTTGGCCTCTATGCTCGTCTAGATGGCGATACCATTTTATATTTAACAATTTTTACTCATATAAGTAAAAGAACATGGGCCATAATCATATGGCGTTCTAAAAATAAAAAAAATCATTTATCCATACATATATACATTTATTGATATTTTTTATTAATTTTCATTTTAATCCTGTATCGAAAGATGGCAGTAAATTTACAGCACTGATTTACAGTGACTACAAAATTTAGTACGACAATAACCCTCTACTATAGGGACCGTGCGCGTTGGAGGGTCTGCCATCTTGTGGTCTGAATCGGAAACATGTACATTGCCAAAGCAAGTTCTACCATCAACCGTTCTCGTAGGTACGTTTTCTTGTGCATAGTAGGTTCTGCCATCTTGTGGGCTACATCGGAATCATAAACTACACATCTACGCTTCGCGCCAAAGATCTGACGGCTCCTGTGCTGCCCCCTATAGTTCATGCACGTCCCCTATACAATCTATTCTCTTTAGAATTTAGATTAGTTAGATATTTAAATTCTTACTCAACTAAAATTAAAAGCATGAAACTCCTTCTATTGCGACTCGAGGAGGAACAAAGACTGAAAAGACTGGCAAACCAAACGCGCACGAAGCTTCTCAGTTGCAGTTTACAGGCTAATTAAAAGGTAATGTTGGTTCCCTAACATAAGTAGAGTTAGACCAAGAAAAGTCTGCAGAGATTTTGACACTGCCACAAATAACATTGGCACTGCGTGTGCTCTGCAGACTTTTCTTGGTCTAACTCTATCCACTTTTCTATACAATTAGTATGGCGTCGTGGATACTTAAGTTGGGGCACCGACCGTACTCTGACATCGGAATGATATTTTTATCATGTTATTTAGTAGTCATCGTGCGTCTCGCTTGCGCCAATACATGTACGGACAAGAACCAGCGAAATGCACGATAACTAAATGACATCAGTTAGACGTCACTCTGATATCAGTGTACGTTTGAATTGGCCTGTTAGCCAAAAATTGTTTCGTATGTCCATCTGTTCTACTCTACTGGTCGCATTTCTAAACCAATTCCCGAATTTTGTAAGCAGGTTCGATAGTTAAGGTTTTAATTGTCAAATTAGATTCTCTAAATTCTTCTAAACAACGAAGCCATACATTTACTCAGTTTTAAGCTCAGCTCGCGAGGTCTACAGCTCACAGAGCCACTAGTTTATGTATTACTGCCGCGATTATGACGTTCATTCCGTCACACATTTTATCAAGGAAATTGGCAACGACGTCGCAACTGTTCCGAACGTCATCTTAAGTGTAAGGCCTGAGTGGACGTTCGAAGCGGAACGTTCGGCGGGGCGTGCAGCGTGGCGTCGGGCTCACAAGTGATTTGATCAGCGTGCACTAAGGCTGCTACTATACGTTTGCATTTGTTTAACATGCACGCCGCACGCCCCGCCCCGCTACACGCCCAACTCTAGCGTCCACTCAGGCCTTACACTAAGAGTGTCACCCCACACGATAAAAAAAAAAAACGACTCTCGACTCCCGAGCGTCAGCGTCTAGTCAACTCTATCGGCTCGGCCACGACATCGAGCGACTTGGCTTGCGAGCCGTATGGCTGCTGCTCGACGCAAAACGTTGACGCACTGCGCAGCAACCAGGGCCGTCTTCAACTAAGCTGGGGCCCTTGGGCACATAAGAATTTGGGGCCCCTTTGGAAAGTAAAAAAGATAATTAGACAATTTTTTTCTTTGAATAATTTTACGGTTTAGACTCACTTGTTTTTAGTCACTCGCGCGACATGTTTCGCGAGCGAGCCTAGGTCTCCTTTCTCAAGCACTAACAGTGCGAGCAGCGTTCACGACAAAAAAAATGAAAATTATTCAATGTTAGTATGTCTCACAACAGTTTAAATTCGATATTTTTTTTTCTGCTATGATCTTCTATTTGTTATGGGAATTCAAATATACTGTTACTGTCTGTCCTTCGGGGCCCCCTGGGCACGGGCCCCGTGTGCCCTTATGGTAAAAACGGTACGGCAGCAACGCCATTTTCCATATCTCTGACTAGAGGCCGACGCTCAAAATCGCTAGTGTGGGGTGGTTAAGTTAGTGTACCTAGGTCCTCTGGGGGGAGAGTATGTGTCGTAGTTAGTAAAAAAATAGTTTATTAAATACTTTCACGTGAATCCTCGTAGTTAGGGAGCTCTGATTGGCTCTCCCGGGACTCCACGAAGCTAGATTATTCAATTCGTAGTTGGGCGAACTTTGTTTTGTTATTACAAGCGTCCGACTTCCATCTTCCATTATAAGAATTAACTGGACGGATAGAAGTAGGACGTACAATAATAGATAGAAGTGATTGATTGTCTTGCTTCCTATTGTGTTGCGAAATTCTTTTTTGGATGGAAAAATAGCCGGAAAGATCAATGTTTTTGGGACTGAAATTAGGGGATATCCTTATGGAATTGGGAATCTTGTTAAGCCGACCACTGACTAACAGTCCGCCGGACGATATCGGCCGGTCAGTTGTTCCGAACTGTCAAATTTTTGTTCTAACTGACAGGTCGATATCGTCCGGCGGCCTGTTAGTCAGTGGTCGGCTTTAGAGCTTTTCCCACTGACGTCCAGTTTTTTGCGGGTACGGTTTTTTGCAGGATCCCGTTTTAGTAGTATAGATGCTAATATAGTACCTAAGTGGTTTGGTTTGACGTAAATACTCGTAAATGTATTTTCTTTCTTTCTTTTTATGTCTAAGCATTGAAAAAAACTGGATGTCATAATCAAAAGATATCACATAAACCCTTAAACCAGTGGACTTTTATTAGAAATGTGGCACCACATACAAGTGTGAAGCGGGAAAATTAATGAATGTTACATTATCCCGAGAGGGCATAGAGTAAATCTCTTAGAGGATTTATTAAATAAAGTTATTATGGTTCACGTCAGTATACTTTTTCTACGTAAAAGCCTATAATAAGGGCGCGTGTACGCTGGAGTCTCGTGGAATATTTTTAACTCCCGACGCAAAATGAAGAGTGTTTTATTGTTGACATCAAATATCTGTCTGTCTGTGGCATTGTAGGTGTCAAACAGATGGACCGATTTCGATGCGGATTTTTTTTGTGAAAGCGAGTTGCCTTGAGGTGGTTTGATAAAAATAGATCCAGCAGTTTGAAGAGATCCGCTCTTTTCCCAAAATTATGTAAGACTTTTTTGGCATAATGCGAAGGTTTAAATTTGTTTTAGTTTAATAGTTATTTCAGTAAGTATAAGGAGTTCATCTTAGCAAAATTGGTTTTTTTTTTAGAATTAGAAAAAACTTCGTAGGAGCATGATTGTAAGCAATATAATTAAATATCGGGTTTTTAATGTGGTTTAATAATTATTACCCGACAGCAGAACACTAAGGAGCTAGGATTATGTCACAAACATACCGATAAACATGTCATGTTTATCGGTATGTTTGTTATTTAGAAAATCTGGACAAGGACACAATATTTTTTCTCAGATCAACGAAAATGTTTAAATAAATATAATAATATATACGCATGCAGAAAATAAATAAACATGACTCGATTTAAACAAAGCTTGGAACTAAAGTCCCTAAGTCCCTATAAATCTCTTTCAACTTACAAAGGATTATCCTTTGTTTCAGTGCAAAAACTGTAAATCCTGAGTGCTATGATAAGGGTCTGCAAATAATGTAATAAAAACTGATTTAAACTTCTACAAATAGAAATTGTGAGGGCAGACTATTTATGTCAACCTTTTTAGTAAAGAGCTTCATACTGACAGGCTTAAATAAATGATAATAATATATAGTAATATATCGCTGGCCCAATATTACAGGGTTCTATGTTTCACTTTTATCGAACTGAAATTTGAACATTGTCATAGTGACATTAAGTCGAATTTCAACTATCTTGAAAATGTAACATAGAACCCTGTAATATTGGGCCAGCGATATGTATAGGTATAAAAAGAGATACACCACTATTAGATGCACAAAATAAAACCTTTTCAGGGGTCGGTTTAACCTTTCATATGTGTGTGTGGTGGTCAAATCGTGGGTTCAAAGGTTCAAACCTGAGTTGTAATTTATAGAACAGAAAAATATTAAAAAAAAAAGTGACAAAAAAATCGGTCTGGATCCTTAAAACCGGCCAAGTGCGTGTGGGACTCACCCACCGAGGGCTCCGTACTTTTTAGTATTTGTTCTAGTATGGCTCATGATACAGCCTGGTGACAGACGGACAGCAGAGTCTTAGTAATAGGGTCCCGTTTTTATTACCCTTTGGGTTCGGAAGCCTAAAAAGAGATCAGCGGATTTAAATCAAATACTTAATTTGATCAAAATAATTTGTTTTTGTACCAGTACCTATAGTGCGACATAAAATTAATAGAACATAAATAAAATGGGACTAAATTTTTTTCTATACTAAATTGTTGCCATGTTTAAACATTTTACGTCAAAAATGTGACAGTTACGTAGGAAGTGGCGCCCTCAATTATTTTCTACAATTTCTTGTGGGACTACACGTAATCTTTGTGATGTCACTGGCTTATTTTAGCTTCGGTACATTCGTTGACAAAAAGTATATCCGCGACTCTGATTGATAAGGGGCAACATACCCTTTGCCCCTGTCCAAAATAAATACTCCATTTCCACATTTCTACCCTGGTAAATTGATGACAGATGACAGGTTTAGGGAAAAACGTTGACGAGATGCTTGCGATCAAAATAACTAGCTTGTTTATTAGCGTGAAGTGTTTAAAAATAGACCAGTCTTACTACCATTTTTTGACGACCGGTCTGGCCTTGTGGGTCGGGGTAGTGACCCTGCCTATAAAGCAGATGGTCCAAAGTAGACGTGTGCGCCGCGCCGGCGCGCCGCCGCCGACGGTCTTTTTTGCCGCGCCGCCGCCGCCGATTCATGATCGGCGTGAAATCGGCGTGACCTTGAATGTTGTTAATTAGCTATACCAACTTGGTATTTGGATTACAATCTGGATTTTTTCATTATATATGTTACAGTTGTCAAATTTATATCAATTAGGATTGTTCATTTTTTTTTAAATGTTCTATTTCGAAAACCATTTCGAGATATGAGGTTTTCAAACAGTTTCCGACATTTGCTGCGACATAATAATTGAGGATTGAAGATATTTCAACAAATATCCTTATGACCTTAGTTTGACCTTTCTCGTTGGCTGAATGTAAAGTCATCGCATAATAAAAGTTATCGGACCATAGTAAATCAATCCGTCACTCACGTAATTGTCAAAGTTATCATTGTCATAATGAAATTTTTCAGTTAAACCGCTGCGCTGGTTTGTTATGATTTGATTTATAATTGATACCTAAACAGTAGTTTTCGTTGCTTAATATATCAAAGACCTTGTTCCTACGTGTGGGAATGATTCACAAAAATAATTGTTCGAATCCGCGAAGACCTACGACGTGAAACATGGTGCCGTGAATTGAACTTGGAATACCTACCTACTTACACACAGTATTGCTGTGAGGATCACGTCGATGTAAGCATAAAATTAATATTATTTTACTACAATTATTTAAAAGCTCACTTTGTAGGTAGGGTCGCGGGGACCTATGTGTTTTCTGTGGTAATGTAGCCAGAGTATATAAAGGCAAACCGTTAAACAGAGATGGTGCCTACTAGAAAGAAACACTATACAAGAATACATAGTCATACTCAAAATTCAGCCTGAAACTGCTTTAAAAAGATATAATTTCTAATTTCCAGGTACATGTTGCAGTTCAAGCTGCTGATATCATGGTGGACAAGACTTAAGTTAATAGTTGTGAATAATAAAACATGTTTTTGTTTACCTACTTTTTTATTAATTTAGGAAATATATGTATATAAATAAATAAAATAAAAATAAAAATAAAAAGCCTTTTATTTCCTGCTATTTGATAGGTACATGATTTGTTTGGTTAGTTAGATTTGGTTAGTACTTATTTGTTTTTTAGTTAAATTGATTTTTGTTAGTATTTTTACTCTTAGTCTAATAAGCAGGAACCCCTCCGGTGAAGGCCTCTTCCAAAGCTAGCCATTTTTCTCGGTCCTGAGCAGTTTTTTGCCAGTTCTGCCCGGCAATTTTTTTAATGTCGTCATCCCAGCGTGCAGTTGGTTTTCCTTTTCGGCGTTTGCCATCAGGCCCTTTCCATGACGTGACTGTTTTTGTCCATCTGCGGTCCTTCAGACGCGCGACATGTCCAGCCCATCTCCATTTTAATTTCCTTGCTTGAGCAAGAGTATCAATTGTTTTTAATTTTGCTCTTATTGTGCTGTGTCTTATCTTATATATCTTTTTCACATTCAGCATGCTGCGTTCCATTCCTCGCTGGCATGTGATTATTTTATTTTTTACCTTTTCGGTAAAATTCCATGTTTGGCATGCGTATATATGTATATATGTTTCCCAAAAAAAAGTAACTATACATATATGTATGTTCATCATGTTCTGCACGAGCAGCTGACAATGATGGCTTCTTGTTGACGAACCAGAAGAGAAGTGTATGGTTTGTTATTTACTCTGTTCCCAGGCATTATTTACTGTCGTAAAGTATTATGACGATTAATATGACGTTCGTTTCGATACAAAATGCTCAACTTTGTTCAGGGCCCAAGTGCCTTAACAAAATCAATCTCCTTCGTACATTACGTATCCCACAGCCGTATCTAAATAGGAATCACATGATGACCTGAAATTATAGGATATAATTAGCAAAATTGGCATGTACCTAATATAGTACAATATCCAAACAATGGTGACAAGCCGGTAGAACCCACTGGGTGCTAAGCTACCTTAGCAATGGACGCTTATAACGATTTTATGAATCCAATCATCTTACGAATCGAATCAGTTAAAAAATATATGATGTAACTTACATTTGTATTTTTGCTCCCCTGATTTCAGCCAAGTTATGGTTGGAGTTGGATGCTATATGGATACATACTCCAATAAAACTAAGTTATATTATATAACTTAGGCAGATTTCTGGAATCAGCTTTCACAAATTTATAGCGTAGGTATTTTGAAATTATTGATTTAGGGATTCAAAATAAACGAGTTTTCCAGACGATATTATTTATAGAAACGCGTGACACTGACATTGTAGACAGGTGACATTACAATCAATTGACAATTACAACTATTTTTTTAATGTTTGTTATTGCTTGTGCTTTATCAAATCAGCCACTACATGTAATTTACGAGAAGTCGTATCTCATATTTTCAATAAATTATAAATATTCAACCGAGCCGTGAATTAATAAATCATTCAAATTGGTATCTTAAATTAAACCATATTTTCAGAAAATAAATTAAAAATGGGGGTCTAAAAAAATGAACAATCCTAATTATTAAATGAAACAGAATTAAAGATTAAAGTAACTGAGTAATCCTCAGTATTCAGCATCAAGAAAGACGAAGGAGCGATATATGAATGAAGTAGTATTTTTTCCTATTAATTGTGAATACATTCAAAACTATTAATTATAATTTTTGAATGAAATACTTCGAAATGATCTTTTGATGAAAACTGAAGATGAAAGTTCTAGAGAGGTCATAACATCAACCATTCCAAGACCAAAGTAATGGTAGTAGACAGAGCAAACATACTCCCAGTTACCGACGCACTCGGCGATTACAGAAAAGCTAGTTAGTATATCTTGGGATGACAACCATCAGTGCCGGTGGCTGCACCGCCGAGATACGCCGCAGAGCTGGCATGGCTAAGACTGCTATGGTTAACTTCGACAGGATCTGGAAGAACAGAGGTATTCGACGTGCAACTAAAGTGCGCTTGGTACTAGCTCTTGTCTTTTCAATATTCCAGTATGGTGCCGCAAAGAGGAGCCTCAAAAAGTGTGACGTGCAAAGGTGCTTTCAAGATATGATGTTGACGAAGACTGCTGCTTCTACCCAGGACAGCTAGAAGAACAAACCCCTTAATTCTTACAGAGAATATTGCCACTCGGCTCTCCACAACATGCCATGGGAGAGCCCTTAGATTCTTCGGACATATTATGCGGTTTTCAACGCTTGCATGGATGAATGAATGAATGAATGGCAAACATGCTCGGAGTGGAGCATGTGTGAGATGGTCGAATGTTGTGAAGAAGTGTACAGATGTGCAGACACACGGCTTATGACCGCACGAAATGGAGACAAATTATTTGTCGTGATCCTCAGCAACGCGCAAACGCAAAAAAGCAATGAAAAAACGAGAAAGAAGAAGATACATCTCAATGAGTCTCCTGGTGCTTGTACGACAGGAAAACCATTAAATGGAAGACATAATAGCAGTCCGCATGTCTAGCAAATTTCAAGGAAATCTGGAGTTCTATTTTGTTAAAGTACGTCATATATAATACGATAACTCATGGAAAGCATAAGAAAACGGAGAGTTACAGATGGGATCGTAGGTCATTGGGACCAGGTGACCGCTTACAGCAAGCCTATTACTAGGGAAATCAAGTTTATACCAATAAATCCTATATGAATTTACAAACTCTATTTTACACACAGCCTATTCAAAACTATACGTAGATTGCGTAATTCACTTACTAGCAACCTGAATTGATAAAATTTTCAAGAAAAACAACAAATTAATGATTTTTCTTAAGGAACCTGAAAGTCAAGGTCACGCCGATTTCACGCCGAAAACACGCCGCCGCCGCCGATTTTTTGGCAAACGCCGCCGCCGACCATTTTTTAATCGGCGCACACGTCTAACTCCAAAGTTCAAAAATTCGAACCCGGGACCATCGGCTCTTCGAACTTCTAATCCCGGTAAAGGGCATTTATTTGTGCGATGAACACAGATATTTGTTCCTTAGTCATGGCTGTTTTCTATGTATAATTATGTATTTATCTGTATACGTATACTGTATATCGTCGCCTAGTACTCATAGTATAAGCTTTGCTTAGTTTGGGGCTAGGTCGATTTGTGTAAGATTGTCCCCAAATATTTATTTATTTGAACTATTATTACTGACGTATAGAACTGGCACAGAGAACCAGTATTTTGCGATACGAGTTGCTGTCGTTTGACATCAAACCATAGAAGCGGAGCGTGAATCTCGCGACCTAAACGCGTAAGCGCCATGTATTTTACGATGCTTACGACGTTTTGTTCACGAGGCACAGTAGGGCACTATTTCATTGTTTAGTATGGCTTCTATATAGTATGATTCGGTCAAATTGTGTTTTTTGAAAAACTAATTATAGCCAGCCTTTTATGAATGTAGTATGATACCTTTGGGTATGGTGCTTTACGCACGCTAGCGTCTCCTTCCCTCCCCCTGCCGCAACCCCCCCCCCCCCTCCCCCCCTTTGCATGACATATGTCCCGGTTCACAGTTTTGTTCATTTTTTGGGGAAAGTATACAATATAGGAAAAAGTGTCAATGAAAGAAATAATCCCTATTAAATTCTTAACAAAAAAGGTTATATATTTTTTTAATATGAGGCACCATATTCATGTTATGGCTAGATGAACTTCGACAAAATTTAACCGTTGAAAAACTTCAACAAGTTAATACATGAATATGGTGAGTCTTACCAAAAAGTTGCATATAACCTTTTTTGTTTAGAATTTATTAAGGATTATTTCTTACCTTGACACTTTATTCCTAATTCTAATAATTTTCTCAAAAATTAATAAAAACCGTCAACCGGGACACATCATATTTCATGCAAAAAGGGGGGGTTGCGGCAGGGGGAGGGAAGGGGACGCTAGCGTGGGTAAAGCACCATACCCAAAGGTATCATACTACATTCATAAAAGGCTGGCTATAATTTGTTTGTCTTCCCCATACATTAGAACACAACTTAACCGAATCAAGTAATAATAATCAATGATAACTACTTACATATTTCCGCTAAGTACCTAAAGGTTGGCCGTAAGACATCACTTTTAGCGATAAGATTGCCTACCTGTGTTGCTGTATTTTTTGCAGTATCATTTTCTTGTATTCAGGCCTGCAATCATTTTAGGAAGTTCAAAGAGCCGCTAACGTTATTTTTATTGTACCACGAGTTTTAACAGTTATTTTTTGTTACTTGAATAGACGCAATTGTACTTAGGTACAAATGTAATGTCTCTTCGCCAACAATACGATTTTGATAGCATACGCAGTGCAAGTGTTATTTGAGCGTTTCTTTTATATAAGTATATTGTGACCTTTTTTGCCACTTTTGTGTTATTTCCAGTCATTTGTGTCTATCAGGATCGCGAGCCCTTTTCATCTTTATAGGAGAAAAAAAGTGTCCTAAAATTTCCATACATTTTTCAAATTTTCCTTTTTGTTACAAAGTAAGTATATGGGAAAATGGTAACACTATAGGAAAAAAACTCTGGGACCTTTTTTATCCCATTAGGATCGAAAGAGCTCGCGTGATTCTGAGTAGAAATAACACAAAATTGGCAAAAAAATTCACAATATATATTATAAAAATGGCAAAAAATAAAAGAAACGCTCCTTAAAGGTTGACTCACGTTAGACCGGGCCGTGTCCGGGCCGGAGCTTCCGGCGCATCGTTTTCTATGGAAAGCATCACGTGATCGCCTGTCATGTCATAGAAAAGTAAGCGCCGGAAGCTCCGGCCCGGACACGGCCCGGTCTAACGTGAGTCATCCTTTACAAGTCATAATTTCATAGAAGTTTCAAGTTCAAAAGAATGCATAGCGTGTGCTTTCAAAATCGTTGCAGACTTTTCTTGACCTACCCACAGAATAAATAATAGTACTAGGTACAGAAGACTCACTCTCTAACAAAACGCGTCTGTTACGATCAGCACAGATTATGGCAAACCCCAAAATTGGGGCCGAACGGATGTACTTTTAGCTACCTACTAGCAAAGCGACTAAATCGCAGAGTGAGCCACGCCTGATCTAAATCTACTTAATACTTAATGTTTTTTTTTATAAATAAATAATAATAATCTTCTTCTTTCAATTTAAGAGCTAGGCTCTTGTCGGTGCAGCGTGATGAAGTTGTCTCCACCTTGGTCGGTCCAAAGCCAGCCCCTTAGTGTCCTGGTACGACACGGCCCCTACATGCTCCTTTACTTGGCTCATATAACTCTTCCTTGGTCTTCCCCTCCCTCTCTTTCCATTTACTTTCCCTTCTATGATGTTTCTGATGAAGTGGTCGTGTCGTAGCAGGTGGCCTATCATTCTTCCTCTTCTATTTTTAATAACACTCATTAGACTTCTCTTTTCTTTCACTCTGTTTAGGACAGCTTCATTCGTAACTCTTTCAGTCCAACTTATTCCTTCTATCCTTCGCCAACACCACATCTCAAATGCTTGTAGGTATTCTTCGTCTCTCTTATTTAGCGTCCATGTCTCACATGCATATAGTGCAATAATAATAATAATAATAATAGGTATATTTACCATATGCGGCTCTCGAGCTTCGCTTATTTATATTTTATTATACCTACTACTTATGCTTAGGGTTTGCAATCCGGATCCGAAATGTATGAAATTATCCGGATCTGGATCCGGATCCGCGGATCTTGCCATACATTTCAGATCCGTCGTGCAAAGCCTATAGGTAATAGGTACAGGCACCTGCACTAATATGTTACACAACGAAGGCCGCAAAAATATCTGACACGATCTTATTTGTAGAGCCATAAGAGCGTGTCACATATTTTTGCGGCCTTCGTTGTGTAACATATTATAGCAGGTGACTGTACGTATTCACTGAAAAACCGTATTTATCTAAAGAATCCTATTTGAACGCGGGTTTAGCCAGATATGATGGCGGGGAAATATTGCAGAATCCTCCATATATTGTGGACACAGACACGGGACATGAGACGTAACTCGAGTCACGAACATTTGATAAGAATGATAAGGTATCTTCTACAAATACACAAAGTACAAATCTATGAATTTGATTTTTGAAAAAACGTTATTGAATTACGAAGTATATTGGTTTGTGTGGCATTTGAAACTATCATTGTATCCTACTTTGAAAGAATATGGGAAGTGCTATCTTTTCTGAAATTTATTGAATGGAAAACAATTGCCCGATTCGTACTTTAACATACGTCAATTAATAGATCCAGAAACTATATGGATTAGATGTGTCAGTGTCAAAAGTGACGTTTTTGTTTGAAGAAACGTCACATTTGACACTGACATATCTGATCCATATCGTTTCTAGATCTATTAAATGACGTATCTTAAAGTTCGAATCGGGCTTTTATGAATTATAGAGGGCCTAACCAAGATGAAATCGTTTGCGCGCCGTAGCGAACGAAACGGTAATCTTTGTCTATCACTCTTCCATAATAGTGCGACAGGGAGACATTTGCGTATCGTTCGGTACGGCGCGAACGATTGGCATCTTGGCTAGGCACACTGGTAAGATAAAAATAATCGTTGCTAACGATATTCACGCAATATATTTCTGCTCGCAATTGATACATAGACCACATTTTCCCTTCTGGGCAAAGATATACATTTTGACGGTACTATAATACTATTTACGGAGTCTACAGTTCTTACAGTCTACAGAGTTTACAGTACCCTATTTTCGGTACACGCTCCAAACGTGTGTATGTGTGTACAGCCATGTCCCGTCCTCAGGGAGCGCGTATTTTCACTTAACCCAACCTCGGCCGGCTGACAACTTTATGATCTCTGATAAAACGACCCAAACCACAGATTATAAAGGTACATAAATTATCTTTAAGACACGTCACGAATTATAGAAAATAATCACATTCGCGGGGAACCGAATTCAGGTACGATCCGGATTATCCGGAATCAGATTACACCAGAAATGTCGCGCTGCAATACTGCTACAGTAATGTAGCCGACTCTATTGCTGCAGAAAAAGCAAAAAGGTCATTTTATCGAGATTTTTTTATCAAATTTGATGTATCATACAGTAAAGCAGTCCAGCAGCAATAATGCATCAGCAGTAATGCAGTCGTGTAGTGCAGTCAGTAATGAGAGTGCTGGTGGCCTAGCGGTAAGAGCGTGCATCTTTCAATCCTGAGGTCGCGGGTTTAAACCCCGGCTCGTACCAATGAGTTTTTCGGAATTTATGTAGCTACGAAATATCATTTGATATTTACCAGGTGCTTTTCGGTGAAGGAAAACATCGTGAGGAAACCGGACTAATCTCAACAAGGCCTAGTTTTCTCCTCTGGGTTGGAAGGTCAGATGGCAGTCGCTTTCGTAAAAACTAGAGCCTACGCCAATTCTTGAGATTAGTTGCCAAGCGGACTCCAGGCTCCTATGAGCCGTAGCAAAAAGCCGGGATAACACGAGGAAGATGATGATACAGTAATGCAGTCGGCATCTTTACTGCAGCGGCAGCAATGCAGGTTTTGGTTAAGCAAACGTGGCTCTGCAATTTGTCTATGGGTAACCTATTTACGTGTAAGGTTGTGTCGATGGATAGGTAGGTACCCTATACGACACACGCACACGTACAGCCATGTCCCTCGGGGAGCGCGTATTTTCACTTAGCCCAACCTCGGCCGGCTGATAACTTTATGATCTCTGATAAAACGACCCGAACACACAGATTATGTAGAGTTTTTTAAGATATGTATACATAATTATACAGATTACGGCCCGCTGCACGCTGCATTGCTAGCGCGTATGTCAAAATCGATGACATCACCGGAATTTTGACATTTGCGGTAGCAGCGGGCAGTAATGTCACGCGGCAATTCTGCTGCACTCATGCTGCCGACTGTACTTCTGCAAGAAATGTCAATTTATTATTAATTTTCTTAATAAAAACGACCTTTTTGACAATAGATATAACGGAATGTTTTTTATAATGGTGTATCTACCGTATTAAGTAATCTGCGCCAATGTAGCTTATACAAACACTGTCTTCCACAATTTACTTCTGGTAAATATTGAGGTTTGAGAAAACAGTTGAATATGTTAGGATATTTTCTGTGCCCGTATTTTGAGGCAACTTGTATTTACTTTATTTAAAGACGCGAATCCAAAAACTATTGCACAGTGGTAAATTGGCTTTCTCATGAAAATCGGTGCAGAAAAGGAGGCCAATTTTAGACTTACATTTTGACATAAAAATGATGTCATTTTGTTATCATTATTATTATGTTTTCTAGATGTGGTGTTGGAGAAAGATGCTAAGAAGCCCATAGACCGCAATGAGAACAAATGAGTCCATTCTGAGAGAACCAAAAATCACCAAACGATTCTCAACAATCTGCCAGGAGAGGGCTTCTCTGATTCTTTGGGCACATAATGCGGTCGCCACACCGTGACATCATACTGGGGCAAGTTGAAGGCAAGCGCGCTAGAGGAAGAGCCTCTGCAAGATGGTCGGATTCCATTAGACAAGCATGTGGTTCCATGCAGAGGGCAGCCCACATAGCCCTTGATCGCGATGGAGGGACATAGTTGTTGGTCACGATCCTCAGTCATGAGGGAACGACGAAGAAGAAGATGTCATATGTGTCGTCTCGCTCGTGCTAATACATGTACGGACAGGTACGAGCAAAATGCTCACGAATGATAACTGAATGATAATGAAATAACTTATCATTATCGCTGTCACGCCGATAACTGAGACCATCATGCGCGCAGGTAGCCGGGCCGATAATTAAGTCCCCGGTTAATGTATGGAAATGAAAGCGTCGGCGATTTTGAGAGCCGAATGGCGGCGACACATTTTTTACTCCCCCTGTTTCAATTGGCTTCATTACGTTAAAAAAATATAGCAAAATTGCTTGAAAGTTGGCGTGGTTCAAGTAAAACATATTAAACCACAACATTTTTTTTATGAAAAGGAAAATTAATGCGGATTTTATTTTTTGAAAACTACATGTTCTAAATGTCGACCTTTGTTGTGTAGGTACAACCTTTTTCTTATTCCGAAATTAATGCTAAACTTATGCCTTGCGGTACGTTAGCACTGGTTAGCACGCCCTAGGGCTCTTTCCCGCTGAACATCCCGTTTTTTGTGGGTACGGTTTTCTGCAGGATTCCATTGTGGTACTTAGTATACGTGCAGTACCCCGCAAACAGAATGCTCGTATCAACGTTACTATATTAGCACGCATAGGTACTACTAGTAAAACGAGATCCTGCAGAAAACCGTACCCGCAAAAAAAAAACGGGATGTTCAGTGGGAAGGAGCTCATAGATAAGCGCCGCCTCCATAGCATCCAATGAATTCAATTGAATTGAATAAACACAACACAACATATAGCAAGCACGCTGCTTTACTGGCCAGCGATCCATTATTACTAATCAATCCGCAACACTCACGAAAACACTCCCCTGCGTTTGACACTCCCCACTAGATGGCGCTGTTATTAATATTTTGAGTTACAATGTCGTTGAGTTTTCACTTCTGCCGGCACTCCCGGAGTGCAACCCGTTGTTTTTTTTAATTGCAGATTACGGTAGGTGTACTTATAATCTGTATCTTTAAGTATTTAAATAAAAGTAAACGAACGATTTCTTCATTTTCGGGTAGTTCTAACATTTATTGGTTAACCAACCAAATACAACACCTGGATCTTGCACTGAACGACCTGACTTTACGACTAACATTATTTGATCATGTAATGTTTTCATCTACCCTCAACTGGCTTAAGGAGCCATTTGAGGGTAGATTTTATTTACTTTTATTTAAATACCTAAAGATACAGAGTATAGTTGTTATAAAGATTTTATTATTGTAATTTTCAACAGAGAATGGCTGTACCAATAAGCTTTCGTCGTACTCGAAGCACACTACGTACCATTCGCACGTACCGAGCTTAAACCCGGCTGCGTTTTACTACCCAACCGTTCACGAAGCACGTTGTAATCCACTTCTACCTGAAAAATACTAAAATGGAGCCCTAGTACATAAGCACATTGTAATGCCTTTCTGCACTACTTTTCTGCACTATTTTTTGTCACTTTATTTTAATTTGTTCGTCTTTTCCAAATAATTAATTTAGTGATATAGTTTTGGTTTGTTTAAAGCTTTTACGACTAGAAGTTTTTAAGTCTTCTGCACAAAATGTACACGTGGATAGCTATGTCATAGCACAAATATGGCCGTGCTGGTGTCGTGCCGTGTGACGTGGCCATGGCGTGGCGGCCAGCTGTCACTTGGCTGTCAGGCCTGTTCCAGATACGGCAATTGCCGCAATGTTGAAGTTGTATATTAAATAGTTTTAGTTTCAATTTTATGTTTTAGGTATAGTTCTAGTTTTTAATTAGTTTAGTAAATTATAGCATAACCGCCTCGTCGTCGAACGGCGTAAGCCTGGGTTACAACGGAAGAACAGCGCTGGCTTTGCCAGCAACATGCTGAGTTGTGACCCTTTTATGGCATTTTTCACTAAATGTTATACATTGTATATTTGTCAACATGTTTTTGTCATCTGTGTTTGTTTGTCATAAATAAATGTATTTCTATTCTATTCTATTCTATTCTAATATGCCTACTTGAATAATAAACTATCTCTATCATGTCAATCAAGTTCTTGTAGAGACCAGCTTTCTAATGAGCCCAAACTCGATGTGATTGTGTTTTTCCCCCGAGGAATCCGTTTGCTTCCTTCCGACTGCATCAACAGATCAGCTCCACGATATATTTTTTTATACGAAGTGAAGAACAAAAATGTGTTATGAGGACGTAGGGCGTATAAATAATAAATAATAAATAAATAATAATATTATAGGACATTTTTTACACAAATCGACTAAGCCCCACGGTAAGCTCAAGAAGGCTTGTGTTGTGGGTACTCAGACAACGATATATATAATATATAAATACATAGAAAACAACCATGACTCAGGAACAAATATCTGTATCATCATACAAATAAATGCCCTTACCGGGATTCGAACCCGGGACCATCGGCTTCGTAGGCAGGGTCACTACCCACTAGGCCAGACCGGTCGTCAACCGACCGGTCGTATCGTCTGTTCAGACCTTTTACTATACAAGACTGTGAAGATTTTTGACAAATCGCATTGGAACCGTATTTAGCTACTGTTAAGGTTGATATTGCTTTGCTACAAACTGGACGAGCGAGAGGATAGTCGAACGGAGTGTGTCCTTTTCTAATTATATTTTTTTATCACTGTTAACTCGTGATTATCATGACCCCCGCGATACAGGCCATGCCTAGTGCGGGGTTCACTGTAACGTACCTGTTAAACTTTTATTGTCAATAAAAAATATTCTTATTCTTATTCTAACAACATGCCAGGGTAAGTGTAATGTTTATACTTTTATATAATAGTTTGTATTCTTTCATGTGAAAGAAAGGGACTAACTCTGTATAAGTTCTCTCTCATTCGGCCTGTTTTTCGCATAAGTGTACGGACTTGTTATAGTAAAAGGTCTTTGTTGATACTATACAGGTCAGGCTGGTTTCAATTTAGTAGAAAACTTTGTGAACACCCCAGTTAGCCCTGATTACTTTCTTGCAGTTAAGTTTATTGTTGTACTGGCGAACAGGCTGGATAAGGCTTTATGAAATTGCCTACACTGTAGCCATTTCAGTCTTTAAAGCCTTTATTTTTCTTGAGTATGTACATGGGCTTTGAGATTATAGGCTACTTGGAAAATGTCTCTGGTCTATTGGACCAAACTTAGGGCCGGTTGCACCAAACTGTTCGTATCGTTAAAGAGTTCGCTAAATTTTAATGTATGGAAAGTTTCATAGTAAAGCGCCGGGGCGCGCCGGCTGACGTTGATCAGTCTGTCAAATGTGGTTGGTGCAACTGGCCCTTAGTTGTATAATGTGTACAACTGTACATAATGGTACATGTCTACGCTTAGATTACGTACAACTTGGCATAAACACTTATGTAACTTAATATCAATGTCGGGTCTGCAGCGGTATCATGGTCGCATTTTTATCACCTGTCATGCCATGCGTCACTCGCACTTACATATTTGTTAAAACGTGACAGGCATGATGACAAATGATAAAGAGCCGACCATATTAGCCCTACTGGTTTGGTTTCGTTGCTAAAAATTGTTATATAAAGAAAATATAGTGTGTAGAAGTTTTGTCCATGTAAAACTTCTACTCGTACTAATTTATTTGTATTATGGTGTTCTACTCTATATGAGTAGAACACCACAGTATTACAAATTGGATAAGTAGAAAGAAAAACTAGGAAAGGAAAACGTGGATGGACTGTGTGCATGAGAGATGATATGAAACGAACGCAAGTGAATGATGAGATGACGGGCGACAGAGAGGTGTGGAAGAGAAGGACATGCTGCGCCGACCCCAAGTGAATGGGGCAAGGGCAAGATAAAGAAATTTTCATTCTTTAATTCATTCATATCTAACATAATCGTGTATTTACATACAATATATATAATCGTGTTAGTCTTTTACCGCACTAGTTTCTTAGCGCCACTGGCACCATCCCACTAACCCGGGGTTAAATGTCAATTCGTTAACCCAGTGTCATATTGTACTGGTAACCATGGTAATTCCAAGTTTAACCGGTTAATCCCGGGTTAGTGAATGGTGCAAGTGGCCCTTAGTATTCTCGCTATAAATATTCAATCATAATATATTAATTATTACCTGTTATTACGGGTTCTATTTTTCCGTTAAAATTTCTTTGTAGTTTTACATGTATATAAAATGTATAATTATTGGTGCAATAAAGAATATTTACTTACTTACTTACTTACTTATATTATAAGCGCTGATGAAATAAATCAAGAAAAATAATATTTCTTATCCCAAATTATCCAGCCACCGTGATCAATGACGTGTCCTCGAATTCATCAACCCATATCATCCCTTTGGCCAAATCCCTCAAATCCACCATAAAACCAAAATGACTTAAGAACTATATTTATACTACAGAATTAGAACGCTTTTACTATGATACCTCAATTTTCTTCTTAAAAACTGATTAAGGGTCCAATTTCGTTGAGTGGGTCCTTGAGGTTCTTAGAGGCTTTCTTAACGTTTGAGGCCAATGTTGGGCTTATTTGAACTTAAAGCACCTGGTTTAGGGCTTTTAGCTCGAGTGCTGCCGAAAGCGTTTAGATGGATGGCTTGGTAGATGGGGTAGTTTGAGAAGACTATCAGCCGTATTCGAACAATGAGATACGTCAAATACTAGATATTGAAACGATATGGATCGGATATGTCAGTGTCAAACAAGTGTCTAAATTGATTTTTCTTCAAACTAAAACGTCACTTTTGACACTTGTTTGACACTGACATATCTAATCCATATCGTTTCAATATCTAGTATTTGACGTATCTCATTGTTCGAATACGGCTGTATGACTACTATTGGCCTGTATCTGTTTTTTTCCCAATAAAGGAAATAAAAAAAAATAAGACCATAGTTAGGGCTGTTTTAAGGTACCATTCAGGTACTTAACACTACAGTAATCCAGCATTACTGCTGAAGTATTGCAATGCGACATTACTACCGACTGCTGACTGCTGCCGCAAATGTCACAATTCAGGCAGCGACATCAATTTTGACATTTGCGATTGTCTTGCTGCAGGAAGCGTCGATAATGTAATTTTATAGTTATTATATATAAAGCTAGAGGACTTTTAAGTTTTTCTAATAGGATAAAATGACTGATTTTTTTAAATCACTATTACTCGCCACTCTACCGAAGTATTGTGAATTATGAATTATGAATTAATTATGAATTATGAAGTACTCCACCTACGCCTGTATATGTAAGGTAGTCACGTTATTACTGCAGCAGTATTGCAACGTGATATTACTGCTGCAGCTGTCAAAACCAATATTGCTGCTCAGATTTTTTACTTTTGCGTTAGCAATACTTATGCAGTAATGCCGCCGACTGCATTCTGAAAAGCTGCATGCTATTCGAGGACAAATAAGAAACGAGGTGGCTCCTGTATTCTTGTTAAAGCAGATATTCAATATAAAGTGTTACCAGACATTGAAAAACTTTCAATAGCAGAAAATTTCGAATGCTGTGCCATTGAATTACTCGAACATAAAACAATAATTGCTTGTGTATATAGAACTCCTAAGAGAAACAATTTGAATATATTCTATGAAAAACTAGACAATACTTCGTAAAATATATGACAAATCGGACAAGAATATAATCATTTGTGGTGATTTCAATATTGATACATTAAATAGAAATAATCTAACATTTGAATTTGAATCATTCCTATACAGCTATAACTTAAAATTAGAAATCAGGCAGCCAACAAGACTCATTAGTAACACATGTATTGATAATTTTGCACATAATTTTAAACGAGGTCAAAAAAGTTATGTGCTTGACCTTGGACTCTCTGATCACACGGCTCAAGTGCTTAAAATACCCATTAAAAAATCATGTTCATTGCCATTTTGGAAGATCGAAAAACTAGATTACTCTCAAGAAAATATAGAAAAATTTAGAAATTACATAACTTGTTTGTCCTTTTCTGATGTCTACAATACATGTGATCCAAATGTAGTATACGAGTCATTTTTAGAAACCTTTCTTTTACTATATAATCTTTGTTTTCCTAAGAAAATAGTAACTATTCAAACTAATAAAAGAGTTAAATGGATTTCACGTGGCATTAAAATGTGTAGCAAAAAACAGAGAGCTTTACTGTGGCAATACAGACATTCACCTTCTGTAAACAATAAAGTACTTTTAAAAAACTACACGCGCCAATATAGGAAAATTATTAGATTAACCCAAAAATCACAGAATAATCACAAAATAAATGCATCTAATAATAAGGCAAAAACTACATGGCAAATTATAAACAACTGTAAAATGAATTTACCAAAAGAAAGCATCTCGAAAATTAAGATTTACAATAAAAACATCACTGATCCTATAGAAATAGCTAATAAACTTAACGATTATTTTATACATAGGCCTAATATATCTCCACAAAGTGAACCAGTACACACAAAAATAGATTTTAATCCTCAATCCATGTTTATGACTCCAACATCAGCACAGGAAGTTAGATTAATCATAAGGTCTTAAAAAAACACAAATAGCGTTGGTTATGACAACATTAATACGAGCATCATAAAACACGTTAGTGACATTATAGACAGACATATAAGCTACATTAAATTAAATAAGTAAATACCGCTTTTGGGAGACGATTTGGCGACGTCCTTAGCTCTTTGATCTATAATACGGCCGTAAAGTTCCAGAGCGAATTAATTAACTGCACTGTGCATGTAGCTAAAAGGTTACTTTTTAATTGGTTATTATCACTTGATTATAATGAGACTGAGACATTACTTCTAAAAATTGTTTAAAACAATTCTGGAATAAATATAAAACTAACTAAACTAGATTAAAATTTGATAACTCTAAAAATTGTTTAACTCAAGACTTTAATAGATATAGGTATAAAAATAACTGATTAGACTAAGATATTATTAACTGATACTAAAGTTGAACCTAGAAACAAAAATTAATAGTAATGTTATAACAGATTACATAGTTTTAAAAATGTTATAATTAAAATTATTTTACTTATCTTAAGTTGACTTGCATGACATACAATGTACATCTGGTCTCCCGCGATACAGGCCTAGCCTAGTGCGGGGACTCCTGGAATCTCTGAATGTCAAGTTGGTTATGCACAACTCTTATCAGTAACTCGTGTTGTTATGTTACCACTGTATTCTTTCTGTGCAATAAAAATATTTTTTACTTTTTTTACTTTACTTTACATTATCAACTTATCCATCAGTGCTGGCATTTACCCGGATAGCTTAAAAAAGACTGTAATTAAACCAGTGCATAAAAAAGGTGATAAAACAAATCCACAAAATTATAGACCAACAGCCCTTATCCCAATATTTGCTAAAAAAGAACTCCAGTTTGTGCCGTGTTTACAGATATGACCAAAGCTTTTGACTATGTTAACCACAATTTATTGCTTCATAAATTAAATAGATACGGAATAAGGAGTAATGTTTTGAATCTCATTGAATCTTATCTCAAAAATCGCCCGCAATAAACTGAAATATCTAAAATCTGTAAAAAAGTAGCTTCAAGAAAAAAAACATCTCAAATGAATTAAATATACAATATGGCGTCCCTCAAGGCAGTGTACTTGGCCCACTCCTTTTCTTAGTTTACATAAACGATTTCCCAAGTAAAGTTCACCATCCAATGATCATGTTTGCCGACGACAGTACCTCTATTGTAAGTTTTAATAAAAATGTTCACTATGAACATGATATAAATTTAGTATTAGATGAAATGGTAACATGGCTCAATAATAACAATTTAATTATTAATTTAAACAAAACCAATATCATGCATTTTCACCAACGACAAACAGTACCTAATATGAATATTAAATATGTTGACAATACAATAGAGAGAGTAGCTGTAACAAAATAGGGCTTATGATTGATGATCAATTAACTTGGAAAAACCACGTAGAATATATCTGTAAAAAAATGAATAAGTCTGCATTTGCATTACTAAAACTCTCAAAAATAGTAAATAAAGACGCCCTATTAACCGCATATCATGGCATCGTAGCTTCAATATTAAGATATGGCGTTCTTTTTTGGGGGAACTCTGTTCATAGAGACGCTGTTTTTATAGCACAAAAAAGATGCGTGCGGGCCATTTGTGGAATAAACATGAGAGAAAGTTGTGTTCCGTTCTTTAAATCATTAAAAATATTAACGTTTCCAGCACTATATATATATGCATTAGCAAATTTTATAAAAACAAATCCGCAACTGTTCAAAATGCTATCTCAGCAACGCAGGGTACCCGTACGTATACAATATCATAACAACATCTGCAATAGTCAATACAACACAGCTTTCTTGGGCAAAAGTATATTGGGTATGGCCCCAAAAAAAATTAATAGTATCCCAAATAATATAAAGTCCTTGCCAACTAATCAATTCAAAATACAATTAAAATCATATCTAATAAATAAATGCTATTACTCAGTAAATGATTTTCTTGCCGATACTTAAAACACCCAATTATAACTTGTCCAGTCTATGTAATGATTTAATTTGTACTTATTATTTTGTTTCCTTAATGTTTGTGCGTTTTGAATTATAAATTTTACATGTTACATCTTTAATACATATGATGTATAAATAATACCTTAAGTGTTAATTGTTTTGCTTCTGATAATATGCTAATCTAATTGTAAGAATTTATTAATACCATAGAGTCACCATAGTTTTTAAGTTTTATAACATTTGTACGCCAATAGGCAAAACACAGAGCTCTGTATTCAATTATTTTTACTTAAGACCTGTATCACCTGTGTTCTACAAATAAAATTTACTTTACTTTACTTTACTTTACTTAAAAAAAAAGTAAAATCCCTACTAATACATTATAAATGCACATGTAGTCGTAAGGCGTTAAATATAAGTCGAGTTTTCCTAATTCCTGAATAAGGTATGAATTGTTTCTCTTTATCTGTCATTTGGTCTTATATATTTGTAAGAAAGGGATGCAACATAATTAAGCTAAATCCGGCCCGTTAAGTTTTATGAGTAAGGGGGTTAATCTCTTTCATTAATATAATTCGCTACACCACTTTTCTTTTCTCCCCTATCTACCGGAGCACTCCATCTACGTCCGCACATCTATGGTAGCGGCCGAAATGGTTATGGCGGTTAATGTAAATGTGACCGCATTTAGCGAGCTAGTAAAAACAAATAGTTCATTTTATGGTATCGTTTGGATTTAGATTACACTAGCACTACTGCAATATTGCACCGCGACATTACTTGCAGTAAAGCAGCCGACAGCATTACTGCCACAAATCTCAATTTAATATATTTTGTGCTAAATTCCCTTTTTGACGTTTCCCATTGCGATACAGTCGGTTGCATTACTGCAGCTGTATTGCAGCATGAAATTACTGTTGTTGCTGCCCATTTTATTGACAATATCTGGGAGACCAAGCTTTGCTCGGGAAACATATAAAAACTCAAAAATGCGCGTTTTCCCTGAGATAAGACCCAGCTAGATCGATTTATCGCCCCCGAAAACCCCCGTATAGCAAATTTCATCGAAATCGTTAGAGCCGCTTCCGAGGTCCCCAAAATGGGTCTCTATTGTTTCCCAAATAGTTTTAAGTCATAATGTATTCTTTGTCCGAATTATCGTTAGTCATATTTGGTTTTTCTCAGAAACGCGTAACTTTTCAGGATTGCCATAAAACAAACCTAACCTAACCTAACCTATCTATAGAATAACCTTACGAAAATCCTGAAAAGTTAACGGTTTCAGTTTTATGACTAACGATAATATGACAAACAATACATTATGACTTAAAACTTTATGGGAAACAAAGGGAGCCCCCCCGAAATATATAATTATATAAGTAAACAAGAATTGCTCGTTAAAAGGTATTAGATTTGCGGCCGCAATGTCGCGCTGCATTAGTGATGTAGTAATGTTATGTCCCCTCTCTATCTAGCGGAGTACTCCATCTACGTCCGTATCGTATTGGCTAAGGTAGCGCCCGAAATGGTCGCGGTTACGGCGGTCAATGTAAATGTGACCGCATTTAGCGAGCTAGTAAAAACAAATAGGTCCTTTACCTTAATGACTGCGCAGGGAAAAGTGAGGAAACACGATCATTTAAACCACGAGCCAGATGGTCGGACGGAGGGATGTTGCGGATGCAGATATTTTGAAATCCGCGGATGCGGATATTTAAAGGCACACATCCGCGGATGCGGATGCGGATGTCAAAATTAGGTATTTGAAAAAAGTCAAAATATTACATTTTTGTCATAGAGAAAAGTAAGCGCCGGAAGCCCGGATACGGCCCGGTCTAACGTGAGTCATCCTTTAGTGCTGCACTAATGTTATGTCCCCTCCCTATCTAGTGGAGTAGGTACTCCATCTACGTCCGTATCGTATTGTCTAAGATAGTGGCCGAAATGGTCACGGTTACGGCGGTCAATGTAAATGTGACCGCATTTAGCGAGCTAGTAAAAACAAATAGGTCATTTACCTTAATGACTACGCAGGGAAAAGTGTAAAGTGTGTAGATGGTCGGACGGAGGGATGTTGCGGATGCAGATTTTTTGACATCCGCGGATGCGGATATTTAAAGGCTCACATCCGCGGATCGGATGTCAAGATTAGCTAATTAAAAAACGTCATAATTATATTACATTTTAGCAATTTTTATTTAAAAAAAAATATGCTACATACAGTCTTAGCTAGTTCGTTACCCTAAGTATTAGGGCTGGATAAGGGTGGGTCACTCGTGTATGGAGAAAAAAAAAGTATTAGTTATCCTTCGGGCACAGTTACAAAAAGTTGAGTAATAATGCCAATATACAGTATTTCAAATTATTCTGTAATCGGAATTCATTTTCTGCCTCCGGATCCATTTCAAAGTTTTCGTATAAATATTATTATATTTTGTATGGTCTGCGGAGTATATTTATGTATCGTCTCTTTATTCAAACTTTAGCTAAAAAGTTATACCATTATTAGCTCGAAATAGCATGGTAAAGGTTCAGAGCCAATAAATAAATAAAAAAATACTCAAAAAGAAACATTTTTTTTCATAATGTCCATACATTTAACAAAAACTTTGACTACAATCCGGAGGCAGTAAAATTAAAGCTAAAAATAAAATAAAAATACGTGCAATAATTAATTACCAAATGGCACCTTTTTTTAATTGTGCCCCCTATTAAATTAAAAAAAAGTAAAAATGACCCACCCTACTGGATAGCCTAGAATTTTGATTTGTTTTTTCATGATTTGTTATGATAATTATAAAAATGGTGTGCATTCGGATTTGATTTTGTCATAACTTTGTTATTTTACTTACGTTGATGTGGTGAAAAAAATTGTTTAACCGTCGCCTGATTCCACTATATACCTAAATCTTTTGCTCGGGTACCAATATTAGCACGAATTAAGGATTAAACAATAACTTTGCCCCCTTGCAAAACACTTAACTATTGTTTTCTGCTTAAAAGTAATTTCTTAAGCTAAATGAAAGTAATCTCAAAGGTCAAAAAGGCGTTCGACAGTCTATTTAGTTTATAAAAGGCAAATCTCAAAGGTTCCCAAAGTTTACCGAGCCAAGACTAATCTCAAGGAACGCAATAAAACTTTGACAAAGTAAACCTATTTAATGTTAATGTGAAAATATATTTCAGTTTGAATTATACTGCTTTTGTGTTTTGAAAATTTTAATAGGTTATTTGGAATAGAGATGTCGAATTAAAGTTTAAGTATGTTCTTGAAAAAAAAATCTCGTCTGATTTCGAAATGGTGGCGAGATAGAGTTCCCTATGCTGTAGGTACCTACATAATAAGCGTAATTTCACCGTAGGTCCTACAAAATCTTCCTCTGAGTTACATAAACGTATTTTGGTAACTCAACGGAAAATCTCATGCATTTTTTTTATTTCGTAGCGTAATATTACTGCCACACCAATTAATCTATTTCTAAATAAAACAAGACAGTGGCTCCATGAGCTGTATTTAACTCGCGATTAGCATCATAAACTTAAAAATTAAAATAAAACTTTGTTGAGTCATTATCAGAGCGAACTAACAATGGTCTTACGTGCCATAGACCCTACTGGACTTTATGCTAATTTCCACCTTTTTGACAGAAAAAGTATATCTAACTAACCTGCTCACAAAATTTCAGGAGCATCGGTTGAGAAATACGACCTGCAGAGGAGAACATCCGGACATAGGTACGAAAGCATTTTTGCCCAAGCTGAAACGTCAATTAAGTCCCGTTAAAGTAAATAATAAGTAATAACTCGTACTACTTAACTAAAATGTTTTGAAGTAGGTACGCCACTTTAGAGTGAGCCCTAACGAGCGGTTTGCGCGGGTCCGAAGCCGCAAGCCCGCGGTCGACCAATACAGTATCAATTAAATGGCATCTGACGTCCAACCGACCCTTAGAGCATTTAGTAACTCGAGACGTCATCGTTGTCATTTTCTTTACGAAACAGTCTGCCGATTTTTGCGGGGGAGGGGACGTCAAATGTATTGCTATTTCTACATGATTTGTACGTAACGTATAAATAGCCATGTCAGTCTATACAAATGTTTGCACAATTGTGCAAGTTTTTCGGCAGAGGGGCTCTTAAAGGCTACTCCAGTTATTAAATGCTCTAAGAACCGACCAGATTCATTGGGTGAATATCTAACGCAATCGAAATACGACAAGGGTCGAAATGTCTAGAACAGTCCTAAGGTCCTAGCCAAGATGCTAATTACGCCGTAGCGAAGGAAACGCTAATGTCTCTGTCGCACTAATATGGAAGTGTGATAGATAGACATTACTCGTACGTTCACCATAGCAAACGAAACGGTAATGTCAAGCGATTTGGTATATCGTTACGGCTACCACCAGTTTACTTTCTATGCATCTCGCTCGTACTCGCTTATTAGTGCGAGCGAGATGCATAGAAAGTAAGTTTTGCAGACGCTAGCGAATGTCAGTTTGACACTGCTAAAGCCGTCACTGGTAAGGCTACTTGGCTAGTCCCTCTGACGTTTGGGGACCTCGAGGAACCGCCGCCATCTTGATGTGTTTCATCCTTTAGAATTTTGCATGTTACTCTAAATCTACGCACTCTATGAAAACACGGTCTAAGTCTATATGAGGAAACTTAACTTTATTATATTTAATACCATAAGTAAAACATAATAAAATAACTAACCTAAAAACTTAAAAACTAAATCTAAAAATAAATAAAACTAATCTAAAAATAAATAATTACAAACTATCCTGCGGAATGGTGCCGTAGATGCTGGCAGCATTTCCCCGCTGTATCGCAATACTTATTCTTTGTGCGAGGAAGCTGCCAGCTCTACGATCACCAGTGGCGTCTGCTATCCTTTTGGATAAATCCTTAAATAGCGTAGACGCGTTCGGACCCCACGGGCCAAGGGTCTCGACACCGAAAGGTACGAAATCTATATTAAATAAAAATTACTTAATACCGTAAAATGGGGTGAGTAGGGTTCGCGGGGAGAGTTGGGTTATGAATGGGGAGAGAAGGGATGAAAGGGGGTGAGATGGGATTTTAAGGCTACTGCTACAAAAATAATGTGTTCCAATTTAAAATGGAGCTATAGTAATACTCATAATAAAATAAAAACGATCCAACAATCTTCCAAAATCACCTTTGTACGAAAACCCAACTCACCCCAAATACGAGGGACTACGGGGTGAGGTGGGATTTCCTGTTTATTGTCAAAGTTATGAAATGGAACTACCCAAAATCAAATAAAAACTAAAATACAAACGTCCGGAACATTTATTATATAGGTACACCATTCAGTTTGCATATGTAAAAATAAAATGTTATGGTGGTTTGCTTTGCCCCTACTTACCCCATTTTACGGTATCTTTGTTAATAAAACAAACCTTTATAGAGAAAATTATTTACCTACATAAAATTTTTAGAAGGTATGTTTCAAATTTCAAGTTCTTATTTTAGGTTTAGACAGACTCCACCCGTCTATAGCTTCTGCATGCTAATTTGTCTGCATAAAATGATGATGATTATTGATAAAACCTATCCCAGGCCCGGGAAAGGACATGACCTTTCCCACGCCTTAAATGATCCATGCCAAATTTCATCTAAATCTGTTCAGCGGTTTAAACGTGAAGAGGTAACAGGCAGACAGTGGTAATTTCACATTTACAATATTAGTACGACACGACAATACGAGCACAATACAAGTATACATACACAATACATAGTACAATACGAGTATGTGTAAGTAATCAACTTTTTAATCTTTTTTATTACGTACCTCTTCATGATCCTATTGCATCACGTAATAAATTATGAGATGGAAGAGGCCATAAATCATTTTCATATCGCAAGCTGCTTAAATGACGCAAAAACGGCCCCTTCTGTATTATAGAACTGGGTTTAGAGGTACTTACCGCGAAACGGAACCGTTTCATAAATAACGAAAATGTTTAGAACACCGTTTCTTATTTATGTCATTAGTTCCGATGTGAATCAAGTAACGATTTTAACTGAAAAATCGTTAGGTATGTATTACTGTTTAATTCATCTACATACCTAAGTATAGGGGCCCACTGATTAACAGTCCGCCGGACGGTATCGGCCTGTCAGTTGTTCGGAACTGTCAAAATTTTGTTCTAACTGACAGGCCGATACCGTCCGGCTAGGGCTTGCACGACGGATCCGAAATATATGGGAAGATCCGCGGATTCGGATCCAGATCCGGATAATTTCATACATTTCGGATCCGGATTGCAAACCCTACGTCCGGCGGACTGTTAATCAGTGGGCCCCTTGCTATCTCTGCCTGTACGGATATGATGGTCGTTTTTGTCTACGTGACAGTGTGATAAAACGGTGTCTGTCACTTTCTATCCCGCGGTGTTATAAAGTGACAGTTATTTTATCACGTGGATAAAACCATCCATAATACGCCGGCAGCTATATACGAGTACTTATAATAATAATGCTTAAAAGTTTCTGCAAGATTATTCTCTCATTCTCAAATTTTTTCTTTGGTTGAATTTGCAACAAGATTTGTAAGACTCAACAACATTTGACTCTATCGCTCACACTAAGTTTCGTGCAACATTGTCACGTCTATAGACGGTAAACGGTATTCTACTGAAATGTTTTCAAATCGATGGGTTTTAATAACTGCCTATGTGTCTGTATGTATTTATGGAGCTGTTTCAATGCTCTACCGTTACTGTTAATAAAAACAGTTCTTTGAAACGGTTATGGAAAACGCTCATCTCTACATTGTGAAGAATGTCTTGAAACGCATGTCACTGATACCGTTAAAAGAAACAGTTCTTCGAAACGGTTCTAAAAACGCTCATCTCTACTTTGTGAAGAATGTCTTGTATCAACTAACTACCAAAGTCGTTTGTTCCTCGATGATTAAGAGTTTTATGGAGTTAGTCAAGTTGTAAGTGTCTTAACAAGCTCTTGGCTAATAGTTCGTCTAATTGCTTCATCCCACTATCTTATTAGGATAATGTTTTAAGATTAATGCGTTCTGGAGACTAACTTTCTTACTACATACTTACTTACTCCTCTGGCGCAGCGACCCAAAGTGTGTCTTGGCCTCCAACACGACTGCTCGCCACTGATCCCGGTCCTATGCCGTTTCTCGCCAGTCTTTAGCCTGGAGCTCGCGCAGATCAGCGTCCACCACATCCGCCCATCGATACCTAGGCCGACCGGTCGGCCGGGCGGCCTGGAGACTAAACCGGATTCATAAAACTTAGCAACCTCTTACAAACCTCTGTTAAATTTTATCTCTTTCTAAATCGTCAAAATGACGGATAGGGACAACCTATTTCGCCACGCCATAGGTATATACCTGATTTGACAAACTTTCATCATCATCATCCTGTGAGCTAAAAGACATCAGTCCAAAATAGTGTCATAGATAAGTCCAAAATAGTTTTTCCACCAGAGATGTGTACCGTAAAAGTATAAAACTTTGCAGTTAAAAGTAATAACTTAAAAGTACATAGGTAGTTACAGATACACTTTCTTCACTTTCTTCAGAAAGTGTCATCATCATCATCATCATCATTCAGCCTATATACGTCCCACTGCTGGGCACAGGCCTCCTCTCTCTCGCAAGAGGGCTTGGGCTATATATAGTCCCCACGCTGAAAGTGTACCTATCTGTAACTACTTTTAAGTTCGCTTTAAACCTATTATTTCGCTTTTAAGTTATTTCGCTTTTACTGAACTGTGACGCGGTGGGCAAAATTATGTTAAAGGGCAAAGTTTTATACTTTTACTTACTCCTCTGGCGCAGCGACCCAAAGTGTGTCTTGGCCTCCACTTACTTCTTCTCCTTTCTCTTTTTCTTTTTCTTTCTTTTTCTTTCTTCTTCTTTTATACTTTTACGGTTCTGTTTTAGACGCAATGCGAGGTTTTTTTAATTTACAGAGTGCCGATTAAATATTTAGGTAAAGCTTCTACATTACGAATTTACGTTTAAAATACCAAGTTATAAGCATTTAAAGTTTTAATAGGCACCGCATCGAACTAGTTTAATCCTGTCTGGTTCAGGCTTCGTTCGATTTGGAAACCTTAATGGGTTGTGGTTTGGGAGGAGCATTCGGAAATTCTACATTTTATACCTTGGTTTTCAATACTACTGCTTTAAGGCCCTATTACATAGGTTCAGGCGGCCAAGCCAAGGTGACGATCGCTTGCGCTTCGCCATCGAATCGCTTTGTGTCTCTCTATCACTCTTCCTTATTAGTGTGACAGATGCCCGGGGTCACGAATATCACATGTTTTTGAATTTTTTTTTTAAGTTTTAGCAAAAAAAGTAATCGATGAGATGCGATAGATCCCAATTTCCGAATAAGCTTTTCCGTTACTCTATCGGATAACTTTTTCGAGACGAACTGATAGAATTTTGGCTTAACGAGTATGCGCTTAAAACCGAGGTTAGCGTCAATGCGATTACATTTTTATTTTCGTGTCTTTGAACCGAAATATGTTGTTACAAAATTAATTTAGCATTAAGCAGAAAGTCTGACGACACCACAATGCTAAGAAATAAAGGATAAGTGGAAAAACTCACCGACTCGGCCTCGGGCGAGACTCGAACTCGCGACTCTAGAACATTTGTCCATTTTAATGTACCTAGCTACTAGTTTTATATGTTTTCGAGGGTAAGTAAAGGATTGGGAGTATTTCTTGAATTATATTAACTGTTTTTTTACGATATATGTAGGTGGAATTAAATGGTAAGCAATTACCTGTCACCTATGGACACCTGCACTAAAGTGTCGCAAGTGCGTTGCTAGCCTTTAAGATGGGAGTACTCTCTTTTCTTGTAAGTTTGAAGGTCGTATCAGTCCGGAAATACCATCGTGCGACATTTATTCCACAGCACTGTGCGAGGCAGAAAGTTTCTGCAGAAACGCACAGTTGAGGATTACCAACTATCTAAGTGGTGAAGGCGGTTTTTTTTTCTACTTGGTGCTATAAGTGGCGTTGGATCGGACACGTGCTATATACGTAGGCCGCCATCTGGCCAAGCAGGGTATCCGCTGGCATGCGGCCGGCAGTAGTCGGTCGGGGAGGCCTCGTACTACATGGAGGCGATCAGTTGAGAAAGAGGCTGGCTCAACTGGACTCGGCTGGAAGAAGCCGCTTAGGATCGTGACAAATGGAGGATTCTTCTGCGAGCCCTATGTCCCTAATGAGGGATAACAGGAATGCATCAACATCATCACATCATTGCTTACTTGGCTGGCGCGATGACGATGACGTAAAATGAGTCTATCTGCTAATATAAGTAAATAAGTAGTCAAATCTAGGAATGGGGTTGGCAACTGTCAAAGGTTTGCATAGATGGCGCCATCATAGCTTGCGCCTTTTTCTATGAGATTTGGCTTAAAGAGCTGGCATCCAGGACATAAACTTCCATAAAAAAAAAAAAATTGTACACAATTCTAGGGATTGACAGGGCAAGCTATGCTGGCGCCATCTGCAAAATTTTTCGACCGGCCAACATTGTGAGACATAATTCTCTGGAGCAGACACCTGCGAAATATCGTCTCTGAAATTTTGACGGCTCTGAGACTTATCTGTAATAGCGCGGCCACGGGGGAAAGAAGTGGGGAGATGACAATAATTGAGTTAATGAAAATTTTTTGTGAGTCGTTCAAACTCGAAATCAAACATTTATTTCCTGATTCAATTCAATTCCTGAGACATTATAAAGTGTGTTAAAAAATAACTTTGGCAGAAACTTATTTTAGCTGTCTGTTATCTCCGCGCTCGTAAATATGTAGTGCATAAATGTTTTCGTATTTGTCGTGCTACGTCATATAACCTCAGTATGTTTGTAGTGGAACTGACGGAAATAGCATAACAAAATAGTTATGCACTACATCTGTACCTGCTCCACTCCAACAACCCTACTAATAAAGGATGTTAAACACTTCAAAAAATCTTTGTTAGAAAATTTTTTAAACATGAAATCTTTGTCAGAAACTTATTTCAGCTGTCTGACATCTCCGCTCGTACCTGCTCCGCTCCCACATCTACCTGTCTGAACCTCGACAAATTAAGCCGATTCCTGAGAAACTATAAAATGTGTTATATTTGTCAGAAATTTATTTCAGCAGTCTGAAATCTCCGCTCGTACCTGCTCCGCTCACACAACCCTACCTGTCTGAAACTCGACAAATTAAGCCGATTCCTGAGACACAACAAACGTCTTAATTTGCAAACTTGGGCAAAATATTATATTAAAGTTGCTTCAGCTCGAATTGCGTTTAATTAGAAATTTTCATGTTAATTAGATTGAATGATTAAGCGTTTGTTTTGAATAGCTTCCCGTCATAGAAGGTAGGATCCTATAGAAGTGGTATACGCGTGCCTCCGTGAGGGACAAAACATACGCAATGCGACACTATGATTGGTCAAATTTATTTGTTGACCACCATAATCCATACTAAATTTACGGTGGGGAACAAATAAAATGAGAGACTGTGACAAGGACAAACAATAATAGCTCTTTCGCTTCTACTCCTACTGAAAGATACATAAGACTATCCTGTTCGGTCACTTCCCCCCACCTTTCATGCCAGATCCAGTTATACAGTGTGGAAAGATAAGTCGGGCCCTGGAGGGAAACTACCTTAAATCCTTAAGCTGGCTCATTTTACTTAAAGGAGACATTCCTTTATTTTTAAAAAGAAACAAAACTGCATTTAAAGATATATATATACCCTGAGGAAGACCATTTTTCAGGGACCTCCATCTACTTTTTTTTCCTTGAAACGATACATAGAACCTTCTGTTGGAGAGTAGCTCAGATATAACCTGCGTGAGTTTATAATCTTTTGTAGTATGGTATAGTCTCCTATGGTTTATGGTATCGTATGCAGCCGTGAGGTCGACGAAGACTGCACCTGTCACCATGCCCCTCTCGAAGCCGTCCTCGATGTACTGTGTCAGGTTGAGCACTTGCGAGGTACAGGATTTACCTGCCCTGAAACCTGCCTGTTGCGCTATGAACGCATCCTCCAGGGTTGTTCTCATGCGTTCAAGTATGAGGCGTTCAAAGAGTTTGAAGGTGTGGCATAGAAGGGAGATCGGTCTGTAACTTTTCACGTCGGCGGGGTCTTTACCAGGTTTAAGAATGGCAGTTACGTGAGATTTCCTCCATATCTTCGGTAAGGATGTAGTCTCCACACAAGCATTGAACAGTTTCAGTAGCCACAATTTAGCCGCAGGCCCAAAGTGTTTTATTTGTTCGACTCTTATGTCATCAATACCGGCAGCTTTCCCAACTTTAAGCTTTTGGATACCTGCTTCTAATTCCGACATCGAAAAGGGGTCTCCTAGATGGTCTTTTTCGTTTTCAGGTGAGTCCCGGGCAAGTTTCAGTGGTTTACACTTATCTGTCGTTTTTCCGTTGAGTAGAAGTTGGTGGGCTATCTGGTCGGCTGTTATGTTAGTTAAGTAAGTGTGTTGTTTGTTATCACTGCCAAGCTTGTTTATAAAGTTCCACGCTTTCTTACTATTGTGGGTCATATCGACACTCTCCACGAGTTCGTTCCATTTTTTCCTTTGGGTTTCTGATATTTCATCCATGAATTTATTACCCAGGAGGATAGTTTCCCGGGAAAACGGATCGGCCGCATATGCCTTATAGTACGCATTGGCTTGGTCCTTGAGGCTGTCAGACATCCCTGGGATATACTGGGTTTTACAGCCGCGTGGTATATGTCGTCTCGACGCCACTTTCACCAATCCAATGAACTCCTGGTAGCCATCGGCTGTAGGCGGAAGGTGTGAAACGAGGTCGTCTAGCTCTTTCGAGAAGCATTCCCAATCCGCTTTTACGAAGTTGTATCTTCTCCTGAACGGAACTGTACGTGGTCGGACTGCTTCGTATGTCCTGCAAACTATTGGGCGGTGTTGAGTTTTAGGGATGACTTCGCATACTGACTTCCTGCACTGTTTTGAGACGCTTTCGCTGGCAAAGATGAGGTCGGGGTTATAGCCTCTCTTCCATCTGCCACTGTTGAAAGATGATGGTAACTTAGGGTCATGAATCAGTGAAATCCCGTACGAGTCGGCCCATTCCTCCACCAGATCTCCATTTTCATCTGCAGCCCTATAGCCCCAGCTCTCACTATGGCTATTGAAGTCTCCCACCACAAACCTTGTGGGCTGTGAATCGAAGTTCAAGGGTTTGTCGAACTGATATGTTTCGTTGGGTGGTTTGTACACAGATGTAATAGTGCAATTGTTGAGCTCTACAGTAATGATCTCAATGTTGTTTGTGTTGGTTTTGTGTACAGATCTGATGTTTAACCCTGGTCTAGTGAACAGTGCACTTCCATACTGACGGTGTTTGATCTCCGCTATGAGGACCATCCCCTCGATGGCAGGGCGACAATTGTCAGGTCCTCTATGGGTTTCTTGCATGCAGAGGATGTCACACTTATTTATCATGCACATGTTTGAGAGTATAAATTCTTTCTGGGCTGATATTCCTTCAATATTGATGGATATTATTGTCATGCTTGGCCCTGAGAAGGGCATTTTACTCGGTAGCATTCGTGGCATTCTTGATAGCATATGTTGGCATTATTTGATCACCTCTGGTGTACAGCAATCGGTTTCACGGCTGGTAGGCCGCTACTCACGGGGAGGGCCCGAGCAGTAAGTTATGGCTGTTAGCTCTGCTCTTCTGGAAGGCTTGCTGCATCCCCCCCCATAATGAGCTATAAATTGATACAAGCTTTTATTTAAATTGCCCTGTTAGTAAATATATAGGTATGTATATGTATGTTAGTGCGGGTGCGAGGCAAGGAAGCGTAGGGGTATAGACCGACCGCTTAAATGAGTCCTCGCCTGAGCGGTACGGGGGCGACGGGGTAGGACGACTAAGGGCGGCGGGGAAGGTGCGGGCACCGTTCGCCTGCCGCCCGCACCTTCCCCGCCACCCTTACTATCCCGTCGCCCCCGTACCGCGCAGGCGAGGACCCATTCAAGCGGTCGGTCTATAGACGTATGGCCACGCGTTGGTTGGACAAATAACGTCAGAGACAAACGCCACATTGCAGGCTAGCATGTACTGGGCCCAAGACAGAGCGGCTTGGAGAGCGCTGGTGAAAAGTGTCCACATTCGTCACGTCTCTCAGACATGAGGATACGACAAGGAAGAAGAAGTGGGTCAAATCTTGGAAGCTAAATTTGACCCATTTCCCGATTCCTGATTGAGCTGAAATTTTGCATACATATCGGATGACAATGTAATATTATGATGACAAATGGAGCTGATCTGGTGATGGAGACAGGAGGTGGTGGTTTTTGGGGTTGTTAGAATTCTTTCGATGATGAAGAAAAAGTATTGTAGTGATATTTTTTATATGGAGTTTTTGCGATCCAAACGAGTTTTTTTTATTCGATATGCGTCATTAACTTTGCCCATGACGTGCTCTTATTATACTTTGTATTATGAAATCATTAACAATACTGTAAAATGGGTTACTTTAATATAAAATAGAGTTACTTTTATAGTTTTAAAAAGGCTACAAAGCTCTGTTCTTTATTTATTCCAATTGTTCTTGTAACTAGTGAGGTACATTAATACAGTCTGTAAATGAACAAAAAACATTTGAGTACTCAAACCCGTTAATGTGACAGGCACACTGAGCAACTTTTACTACGGCACCAACCCCGAAATCGAGAGAAAAAATTTGGTTGTTTGATGTCTCATACATTTTGCTGGTCTGGCCATATAATAGTAAAAGTTGTTCATTGTGACCTACACATTAATGGGTTTATGGTTATTTTTATATAAAAATATAAACTCTTTCCCATTATACACTCATAGGGAATTATAAATCTATTTTCAAATTACAAATTAATCAATTTAAAATTTACTTAAGTACCTACGTTTGAAATGACTCTTATTTAATTGGTTCCAGCTTCGAACATGAAACACTTCGTCGAATCAATTCAGTGTAATTAGTTTTCTAACTGACGAAGTTATAATTAACGCTTAAAAGATTATAATTAGACCAGAAAATAAGCCAATTTAGCAAATTATTAACAAAGCCGTCGACGTAAACGATTTAAATTCTTTGAACAGTGAAATAATTTAGAGTGAGTTCAGATCGTTCTCCCTGCTTCTCCGAACGGTGCTCGCTGAGCACTGGGCTATAACCGCGAAAATCGAAGTTCGCAAATTGCTGGCATCTTTCTCTGTCACTCTAATTATGCCTTCATTGGAGTAAAAGAGAAAGATCCCCGCAATTGCGAATGACAATTTTCGCGGTAAGCCCTCTGAGCTGACGACCGGGCGTGCCTGGCATTGCGTACCTACCTATTTCTTTGTTATACAAAAAAAAAATTGATGAATTCTATTAAAAATAACATTACTAATTTTCAAAAGCAATTTTCTTGTTAATTGCGTATGTGCAAAAATAGTAAAAAAAAGGAGCGTTTTATTCCTGAGCTCGTGATTTTCCTCTAACGATCGAAAGTTGTTTGACGTTCATAAGCTAATTTTTATCAATCGTTATTTATATTTAAAAAAAAAAACTATAGGTACGATTTTTCAAAACTGTAAGCTGAGCCTGATGCATGTTAACAAGCGTAAATGGCTCATGTTAATCGGTGCTCACGAAATGTAAGAAGCGGTCGTCTCATCTCATAGGGCACCTGGCTCATACTTATTGGTGCAGGTAAGGTTCTTTTACTTTTTTCCATTTTTATTTATTGTGACATTTTTTGCCACTTTTGTGTTATTTCTACTCAGAATCACGAGCTCTTTCGATCCTAATGGGATAAAAAAATGTCCCAGAGTTTTTTTCCTATTGTGTTACCATTTCCCCATACACTTTGTATGGCGGTAACAAAAAGGAAAGTTTGAAAAATGTATGGAAATTTTAGGACACTTTTTTTTTCTCCTATAAGGATGAAAAGGGCTTGTGATCCTGACTAGAAACAACACAAAAGTGGCAAAAAAGGTCACAATATATAAAATGGAAAAAAATAAAAGAAACGCTCAACCACCCTAATGAAACGACTCCATGTCGTATCAAAACTCCTTCTTCCTCGCGTTATCCCGACATTTTGCCAAAGCTCATGGGCGCCTAGGATCCGCTTGACAACTAATCCCAAGAATTTACGTCAGCACTAGTTTTTACGAAAGCGACTGCCTTCTGACCTTCCAACCCAGAGGGAAAACTAGGCCTTATTGGGATTAGTCCGGTTTCCTCACGAAGTTTTCCTTCACTGAAAAGCAACTGGTAAATATCAAATGATATTTTGTAGGTACATAAATTCTGAAAAACTCATTGGTACGTGCCGGGGTTTGAACCCGCGACCTCCGGATTGAAAGTCGCACGCTCTTACTGCTAGGCCACCAGCGCTTTGTATCAAAACTAGAACTATCAAATTATAAACCTACGTGAATTATATTAAAACAGAATCGGAAAGTGAGAAAAAGTCACGTAAGGTACCTATTAAAAAAACCGTATCTGCAAAGTTCAATCTATCCTTTAATAATTATGTTTTGTGGTCTCAACGTATAAAGGCATCTAAGTATCTTCATTTAATTTAACATCTTAATTTTGTAAAGCTACATGAAATGTTTCAAACACATTAAAGTAAATATTAAATTAATACGTAAGATCATTAACATTATAACATTAATTTAAGCAAGCAAAGTTCGTAAGCACCTAAAGTTATAACATAAGGTAAGCCTTGTAGCCGTTGGCAAATTAACTACATATAAATATAACTCTTACTCGTGTTACTCGTAATGATGTCACAAACTTGTGATGGAATGAATTTCATGCGTAATATACCTAAGATAAGAATACCGTGAATGTAAGAAACAATGGAGGGGTTGCATGTTGCATTACTATTCGACATAATATATGTATATTGTTTAGAATTAAATAAAAATATTACCAAAAAGAATAGATAGTATAGAGGGGTCCTGTCATTGTAAATTTTGTAGTCACAGTAAATTTACTGCCATCTATCGACACACGACTAAAACTCAAAATGAAAACGTATAAAGTTATCAAAAAATGTATATATATGGATAAATGATTTTATTATTTTTATATCATTTTGATCCATGTTCATTCACTGATATATATGTGTAAAAATTGTTAAATATGAAACGGTGTCGTCACGCCATCTAGCCGAGGATAGGCTAAAGGTGTGTGCGCCATCTATTCGAGAATGACTTTGACTTGAATTCCGAGGCACGTTTTTTCCTTAGACTTTATTCGTCTTATACGAAGTTACATATGTCTTTGATATTACTAATAACCCCTCCTCATATACGCATGCAATTCGTTCCATCACAAGTTTGACGTTTTAAATCACCGTATTTAAAGTTAATAATGTCTACTGTTCTTAAATTTTTGTATGAAATTACAAGCAAATATCAGCCTTCGTGAATTAAGTATTGTAACCTTAGTCACAGAATAAAAGTACAGTGGAACCTCGATAGAGTTAGACCAAGAAAAGCCTGCAGAGATTTTGATAGCCCACGCAGTGTAAGTGTTATTTTAAACGTCAAACTACTATGAAATTATGACGTATAAATAACACTTGCACTGCGTGGGCTATGAAAAGCTTTGTCTTTTTGGAAACTTTTCGCAACTTGCACATCTTTCGTTAAAATATTCCCACATCCCAGTCACACAAAGCAGACGTCATTAAACTCCCAACTTGTCCCCCGGCATACTTATCGGGATTAGAAACTTGCCATCAACTCATTACAATTATCTTCAAGCAAATATATTCTTAACTTTCATAATCCATTGTAACTTGAGCTTTCGATTTGAGAGGGGGCTCAGGGGGTAAAGCCAGAAAATTAGAAAGGAACAAGGGATACGGCGCGCCGCGCGAAGATTGCGACGGAAGATTTGGCGATTGCTTGGCTTTTAACGTTTTGCCTAAATACCTAATTCTGAAAGTATACTTTCAATTTTGCCAGTCAAATCTAGCTGTTTTATACTAGAGTTTAGAATTAAATTTTAGAAATGTTTATAGCTGTTGGTTTTCCATGTATGTAATTAAAAAAAAAAACTTAAATTATACTGCTAAGGTGCAGGGGGCAATTTCGACTACGGGATAATTTAAACGAATCGAAATATCTTCCATGTTTTACATTATTAACTAGAGTGCCATTATAATACTTATGTCCAGATAGCGAAAAATATGTGTTGTATGTGTTGGGCGTGACTCTAGTTAATAATGTAAAACATGCACCTGCACCTTTACGGCTACCACCAGTTTTGACATTGACAGATTAGCTCGCGTCTACGTAAATTACTTTCTATACATCTCGCTTGCACTAATATGCGGGTACGAGCGAGATGCATAGAAAGTAAGTTACTTAAACGTGAGTGAATATGTCAATGTTAAAACTGGTGGTAGTGCTTCTTAATGTTGGTGTATTCTGAATTCGCACTCACTAAAGCTATAAGTAAACGTCTAGAGGCGTTTGAGATGTGGGTGTACAGGAGAATACTGAAAATCTCATGGACGGATAGAGTAACCAATGACAGCGTGCTGCAGAGAGTGCAAAAGAAAAGATAAATTTTGGATACTGTAAAGATTAGGAAACTGCAGTACTTTGGTCATATATTACGAAATGACAAATACCACCTCCTCCAGCTGATAATACAGGGGAAAATCCAGGGTAAACGAAAATGTGGAAGAAGACGAACCTCGTGGCTCAAAAACAAAACTCGTGGCAAAAAAAGGTGCTGGTTCAAGATGAGCACCAGATCGCTGTTTCGAGCTGCAGCGTCAAAAGTGAAAATAGCCCTAATGATAGCCAACCTCCGGCAGGAGACGGCACCATAAGAAGAAGAAGATTCTGAATTCGCACGGTGCCTTTATCTGTTACGATAGTCATGCATGGGGCAAGATCTAATAAATCAATTATATTTACTTAGGTACTTAGCAAAACATCTGTAGCTGGTATCGAATGAAGTGTAAAAAGCTTTTTCTCCCTAAATGTGCTGCAAATACGTAGGGTCAGAAGAAAAGTGTTTATTCACTTAGTTTTTCCTTTTCCTTAAACAAAACCTCACTAATCCGGGCTTTGTGTGCGATATAATGCCTCGCAATATGTGATACTAAAATTCTTTCTTGCCGACGGTTGCAAAAAGTATGACAGGGATATAATTGTACTGGAAGGGGCGTGTTTTTTATCATATAAGAAGTAAACGAGCAGACGAATCGCCTGATGGTAAGCCATTACTGTCGCCCATGGATGCAACTCCAGAGGAGTCACAATTGTGCCTGTAGGATGGGAGTGAAGTACGCACATTTTTTGACGGATTTACACAGTATAAAAAAAATAAGAAAAAAAACATTTATTTCAGACAATTGAGAGTCCATATTTTGGAATTAATTGAATTACTTAAATTAAAAATTTTAAAAATTATAAAAAAAATATTTTTTAAAGCAAGTATATGTTTTACATAAAAAACATCTATTCGCTCTATTTTCTTTTGTATAACAATTTTTAGGAACGAAACCTATAGTACCAGACATACATACATATTACGTTAATAATCATGCTATTTTCATGTTGTTCGTAATTTAAGCAATGTCGTTTTAAAATGAGAGCGTAACTGTCCATTGTATGGAAGCGGCTTTCGGCGGCTGGTTTGTGTGACTCTTAAGTTTACTGCTACCTAAATTGGAGGCTTATAGCGTTTGAACAAGTTAAATTTACGTCTGATTTTATAGGTGATTTAATTCACTGTTATATTTTATTTATAAAAAACTAGCTGTGCCCGCGGCTCCGCCCACGTGTAATTCGGTCTGTGTCAGTAAGCGGCTAATTTCTAATCCTAATTTCTCTCCCTCTCCCCTGGAGGCGGAACTAAGTTGACATTTGGATATGCTAGAGGACTGAAGTCCAGATAAAATATTTTACAATCAGGTACCACTAAATAAAACTACACTCCGAAATCAATAGTTTTATTCGCCCTTATTCAAATTTTACACGTGATTTAAACTTAGAGAATATAACCAAACGGAGTGGTCATTAACAGGCGTTCCCCTCTGTCGAAAATAGGCGGCCAATGGTCAACCAACGTTTATCTGACATGGCTATAATGTTTACGTTACGTAGGTACACATTTGATGTGCCCCTCCCCCGCAAAAAACGCCAGACTATTTTGTACCGAAAATTATAGACATGGCGTCTCCGTTGGTTATATTCTCTAAGGATTTAAACGACAGAGTAGTAGGTGTATATCGGACGATACAGTAAGGTACCCGCGCGCGAGCGAAAGCGAAGCGGCCTGCCTGGCTAGAGCGCCACTTACCGTGGTCTTCTTCAGACTCCTGAGGAAGACCACGTGCCCCTTGTAACCTCAATGCGTTGCGAAACTTTCGCGAATGATTCGATTATTTTCGGGAAGGCATGGTAATGCGTATAAAATGCGATTCCCCAACTACGCTCCCTACAGGTGTTCACGGAAGACCAGCGTCAGGTACTACTCCAGTAGGACCCGGCATTATGCTGAGTGTTCACCTTTTTCAGTGTATGGTTACAGTGTACAAGTTAGTTATAAGTGTTTTTTTTTTTCTTTCTGTGTATGTATTGTATAACTGTGTACTTATACTGAAATAAATGGGATTCTATTCTATTCTATTCTATTCCCAAATCGTTTGACTCCGCAAACGACCAGTGCCGGATTAAGATATTTTGATGCCCCAAGTATTTCTGGACCATGGTGCCCCCTCTGCCTAGGGTCATCATCAAGATTACATTGAATTTTTTAGGTAAATTGAGTGACGTTCATTGCTGCATTTCAGCTGAGAATGGAAATCAGTTACATCATTTTATCACGAAAATTTACAGTGCCGCAGCAGTAACGTTGCAACAGGGTACCTAATGCTGCTGCAGTCGCCACCCAAATGTCACCTTTATCATAATCATCCTAGAATGATATTGAAAACGCGAGCGAAGCGAGCGCGAAAATTTTTCTATATAAAAACGCAATTTGATAGACAGTTGTACATTTTTACTTTTAGTATGGAAATCATTCACATCATTTTATCACCGACCGCGAAAATTTTTCGATATAAAAAAACGCAATTCGATAGACAGTTGTACATTTTTACTTTTAGGATGGAAATCAGTCACATCATTATATCACTGTCAATTGAATGTCACCTTTACCATATGTTAGAAAGTTATTGAAAACGCGAGCGAAGCGAGCGGGAAAATTTTTCTATATTAAAAACGGATTTTGATAGACACTTGTACATTTTTTGTACAAAATTGACAGTGCCGCAGCAGTAACGTTGCAACAGAGTACCTAATGCTGCTGCAGTCGCCATCCGAATGTCACCTTTATCATATCTCAGAAAGGTATAGAAAACGCGAGCGAAGCAAGCGCGACAATTTTTCCATATAAAAAAACGCAATTTGACAGACAGTTGTACATTTTTACTTTTAGTGTGGAAATCAGTCACATCATTTTATCACAAAAATTGACAGTGCTGCAGCATTAACGTTGCAGCAGAGTAATGCTGCTGCAGTCGCCAACCGAATGTCATTTGCTGCAGTGGCCATTATTAAGTGCCTAAGGAGGCGATACGTATGAATATGGATTTGATATGGATGCGATATAATTACGAATAGGTATAATTCATGACGGTGAAAATAAATAATTTTAAATAATTTTATGCAATTATACGCGTGTTGATGTGTGTTTATTTTACCACTACCAACCACTACGTAACTATGTAAACTCATTTTTAGTTTTCTTGGTTACTTAATGTTTACTCAGCTCCCCAAAAGATGGCACTGTGCAATGAGGGGCAATTAATTTACTGTCGTTTAATTTTGTTGTATTATTAAATCAACACAATTATTCAATTAAATTTGTTGATATCCGTACGATTGATTGAAATTTTAGAAGAGGGGTCTTCTAAACTTAGAGTTAATTTGGCAAAATCCTTCCTCGGTGGCTTATTTATGTCACATCGTATTAAATTCAGCGCCATCTGTTAGTTTACCAGGGTACTCTATAGTGTTAGCACATATTTGAAAAAAGTTTGCCCCTCCTTCCTAAGTAGCGCCATACGATTCAGGGGCAAACTTAAGTCAATCAAGTGTTGTGGCTACGCCCCCTTTTAGGGGTTGAATTTTTATAGCCTATAACCTGGCCGGGGATTTTCTCGACAGATTAGTATAGTTTTCATCAAAATCCGTTCAGCCGTTTTCACGTGATGCGCGTTCAAATAAACAGACAAACAGATAAACAGATAAACAGAAAAACAGACAAAAATTCTAAAAACTGTTGGAACGTGTTCTGTTATCAATTCTAAGTATCCCCAGCCAACTTTTTTTCAAATATCTTCCATGTACAGACTTTCGACCCTCTTCAGCTTTATTATATGTATAGAAGATATAGATAATTCACGTAGGTTTACGAGTATTGTAAAGTACGATTCCCACCGGACGGGCGGAGTCGGAGCGCATTCACATTTGTACGGCCGCAAGCCGGTCGGCTCCTCGCGGACGCGGACGGCTCCGAGCGGAATCCATCGCTTCTGCCATACATAATTTTATTTATTTATTTAACATTTTAAATCAGGCAACAAGGCCCATATTACAAATACCGTACAGACTAATATATATGCATTTTATATAAACTTAAAAAACTAAACACTATTTAGGCGACAAAACGGCGTGGCTCCGTTGAATCGTCTGAACTTGTGTCGGATTCGGCAGTTTGCCCCGGAACCTCCGAAACACGACACCCTTCGGCCAGAAGTCGGCGCACTCGATGGTCCCCTGCAGCACAATAATGTATAGGCACATTGAAAATGCGCACCGGCGCGGCCCGACTCCAGCCGATCGGTAGGAACCGCACATCTTGTCTGTTACCTTCCGTGATTCTTCTCACTTGATGGTCTCATCGGAAGATCAGCGCTGGAATCCACCAGCAACATGCTGAGATGGGGCCATTTCGTGGCACTTTAATCTTATTTTGTGTTTTCTTTTATACTATGTACTGTTCCGATTGTTTGTGCTTACGAATAAATCTATTCTATTCTATTCTATTCTATTCTATTCTACATAAAGAATGACTCACGCTACCCCGGGCCGGGGCCGGGAAAGCATCACGTGATCACCGATCAGCCATCATAGAAAATTTCATGTCGGACGCCTCGGCCCAGACCCGGACCGGTCTAGCGTGAGTCATTTTTAAAGCTATCACTTTTCAATTAAAACTACGTCCATGGCCGCTTCCAGTGTGACGTCAGCAAAAAGCGGCCAATTTTTTTTCTCATAGTCATTTGTTATTTTCCCGTGACGGGTGGAAATCTTCCTATTGCGTGTTCCCGGCCCACAGACATATATTTTGACACATACAGCCCGTTTTTGTTTGAAGAAACGTCACATTTGACACTGACATAATTATCTAATCCATATCGTTTCTAAATGTATTAATTGACGTATCTTAAAGTTCGAATCGGGCAGATAGTAGTATCATGTGCACAGGTTTAACCGCTTGTAAGTTGATATAAGTAAAAAATATGAAGACGGCTTCTTCTGCCAAGGTAAGACTCCGTGAATGATGTCACCCATATTGCGATTAGTAAGGGGTGTTTCCATTGGCCAGTGACTTCATAAGAGTATTTTATTGTGTACATTTTAAATATTTAAAGACATAATCAAGTGACTAAGAAAAAACCTAATAAAACATTTAAATAAAAATTGTGGTTTGAAAATGTTTGTAGGTATGACTTGTAGTATTTTTATTTAATCGTGATCGTACCCAAGATATTAGCTAGTCATCTCCCAATAATTAATACATACCTAATCACCTTAAAAGTATTAAAACGCAAAATACCTGCCTGCTTGGTCTCCTTAGATAAAATATGTCTGTGAGTCTGTTTAATGTTGGATTGATCGTAATGTGGCGAGTACGCTGTAGATTTCCTTAGTACCTACCATTTTTATTAATGAATAAATACTAAAACGAGAAGCAAATAAAGTAAACCTACTCTATCAAAATTAAAAAAAATTGATCGCTGTTATAAAAGCATTCTATTTGACAATTTTTATTTGAAAAGTCACATAAGGTTTGTATCTACATACCTATTGTTTATCTACCGTACCTACATACATTACTGCTATTTGCATTACTGCAACAGTATAATGGCGCGACATTACTGCGATTTGCATTACTGCAACAGTATAATGGCGCGACATTACTGCTATTTGCATTACTGCAACAGTATAATGGCGCGACATTACTGATATTTGCATTACTGCAACAGTATAATGGCGCGACATTACTGCTATTTGCATTACTGCAACAGTATAATGGCGCGACATTACTGATATTTGCATTACTGCAACAGTATAATGGCGCGACATTACTGCTATTTGCATTACTGCAACAGTATAATGGCGCGACATTACTGCTATTTGCATTACTGCAACAGTATAATGGCGCGACATTACTGATATTTGCATTACTGCAACAGTATAATGGCGCGACATTACTGCTATTTGCATTACTGCAACAGTATAATGGCGCGACATTACTGCTATTTGCATTACTGCAACAGTATAATGGCGCGACATTACTGCTATTTGCATTACTGCAACAGTATAATGGCGCGACATTACTGCTATTTGCATTACTGCAACAGTATAATGGCGCGACATTACTGCTATTTGCATTACTGCAACAGTATAATGGCGCGACATTACTGCTATTTGCATTACTGCAACAGTATAATGGCGCGACATTACTGCTATTTGCATTACTGCAACAGTATAATGGCGCGACATTACTGCTATTTGCATTACTGCAACAGTATAATGGAGCGACATTACTGCTATTTGCATTACTGCAACAGTATAATGGCGCGACATTACTGCTATTTGCATTACTGCAACAGTATAATGGCGCGACATTACTGCTATTTGCATTACTGCAACAGTATAATGGCGCGACATTACTGCTATTTGCATTACTGCAACAGTATAATGGCGCGACATTACTGCTATTTGCATTACTGCAACAGTATAATGGCGCGACATTACTGCTATTTGCATTACTGCAACAGTATAATGGCGCGACATTACTGCTATTTGCATTACTGCAACAGTATAATGGCGCGACATTACTTTGCATCACTGCCGCAAATGTTTGACTACCGGTCTGGCCTAGCGGCCTATAGTTCGTTTTTTTTTAGCATTAGACAGAACTTGAAAGAAGGTAAGCGATCTTGACAGGTCTTTTAATTGAAAAACGCTTTTTAAAAATCAGTAACTATTAGTTATGAAAGCAGAAGAATATAAAAGATCGTATTAGATTCATATTTGTTACATATTTGCCGTAACCTATTTTTAACATGTGTTTTTCAATTAAAAGACACATCAAGATTATTTACCTTATTTCTAATGCTAAAAAAACGAAATATAGTGACCCTGCCTGCGAAGCCGATGGTCCTGGGTTCGAATCCCGGTAAGAGCATTTATTTGTGTGATGAGCACACACAGTTCCTGAGTCATGGATTTTTTTCTATGTATTTTTAAATATTTGTATATTATATATATCGTTGTCTGAGTACCCACAACACAAGCCTTCTTGAGCTTACCGTGGGACAGTCAATTTGTGTAAGAATGTCTCTATAATTATATTTTATTTTTATTTTATTTATGTCAAAAATCCGGGCAAAAACATCGATTTCGATATTTGCAGCACTGCGACAGCCGCAGCACTCGACTGTATTATTACAGCGCGACATGTCGGGCTGCAGCACTGCAGCAACAATGTAGTCTTAATCCAAACGGTATACCAGTAGTAGAATCTGTGCGGAAAGAGAAGAGTCGTGAAATGTATGGGATCCCATACATTCTACTACTCTTCTCTCTCCGCACATACTCTAACACATTGACTGCCAGCGACCATCAGTTAGGCAGGTACTCTGTTCGTAGGCGCCTACAAAGCGTAAAAAACGTGCTATCGGCTACAAGCGTAGCGTGAAGCTTGCGGTGACAAAGAATGTGTTAAAAAAATCCGGAATTCTGAAAATCCGCGAATTTTTTGCCAAGATTATCAACCCTCTTAATTTCACTCTTGAGCGCTCTCTGAGACGCCAGCGTAATAAAAACACATTTTCCCTGTATTTTCCGTGACATAATTTATGAAAAACGGCACTTACTTATTTTCTACATGCAGTAATTTATTATACGGTTTAACTTACGTATTTTTACTTTCGTGGACATGTTTCGGAGAGCTGACGTCTCAATTTTCAAGCATACACATGTTGCGGGATTTACTAAATATATTTATTTATTTAAACTTTATTGCAAAACACATATACGGCCCCGACACTATCATGAATACTGACATTACTTTGAAGGAATGACGTTGTTAGTGATAGTGTAGGGATTGTAATGAAGGAATGACGGCAAGTAATGAAGTTTATTTTAATAATTTCCGTCAGTATTGGAGTTATGTCAAAGTAATGATACTAGAAATTACATTAATACTGACAGTGAATTGATTAGAATGATGGAATCAGAAATGACAGAAAGAATGATGGACGATAATGAAGTTATTAAACATTTTTAATATTTTTGAAGTAATGTCAAAATAATGACATTATACTGATAGTGAGTGGAGCGCAATAAAAATAATGTGCAAATGACTTAATGCCTAATGTTATTCTCTGCCAGTCAACCATCGGGCCAAACAGAGGCAATATATATGTGAAAAATATATGTAATATATGTAAGTTAAAGGTACAGTTCGGTTTTAGACTATACCAGTATTACTGCAGCAGTATTGCAACGAGATATTACTGCAGCAAATGTCTAAACTCAGGGCAGCAACATCGATTTTGACATTAGCGGCAGTAATGCAGTCGGCAATGGCGTTGCTCATACAGTATAATAATACTGTCTGCATAATAATATGAGCAACGCTAACTGGCACGCACGATGCATGGACTGTACAAGTGTACACGTCCATGCATCGCCACGCCACGCGACTTCATTGTTAAGACAATAAGAGCGTGTCAAGGTCATTTTGAACACCTCACCCGCTTAGAAACTTCTGCTGCTGACTGTACGACGGATTTTACCTATAATACTCGTAGCACCCGGGTAAAGATATACATATTATTGTGCTCTACGCACACTATTTCTTACCAATTTCCTCAGTTCAACGATAGACCAGCAAAGCCCAACTTTGCTCTTGCGCAAATAACTACTAATACGTCGGCTGAGAATACATACGTTTGTGCCATATCCATTTTTGAGAAAAACGTTTTTTAGTGATTCCTAAAATAACAAAAAATTAGCTATAATTGGCACTAATCGGTTTATGAAGAAAACTATTTTTGAAAAATGTTGTGCCATATCCGCATTTTACTATAGGATAATTACACTCTGTTAACAGAAAATTATCACAAAAGTGTGACATATCCACAACTTTTGTGTCATATCATACATTATGCGTTTAACATTTACTAGCTACTGCCATAGACAGTAGACAAGATGGCGCCGGTCGCTGCTGCAAAGGCTGCGTTCAGCTTATGATAGGGCCGTGTCGTACGGCTGCGTTCGTGGCCCACAAATGGTCTCGCCGGAAGATCAGCGCTGGCTCTCGCTGACCCGAGGGTCAGTATTATGCTGAGGCGAGCCCATTTCGTGGTAAACTTTAACGCTTACCAACTTTATTAATATTTGTAGTTTTTAGTTATACTCTTGTATTTAATCTTAGTTTTAAGTTTATCACGAATAAAATGCTTGATTCTGATTCTGATTCTGACTCATCAAAAACGGATATGGCAATACTAAAAATGCTTTTATTTCTTGATTACCATTCACAATATTTGTTTGGTACTAAATATAAATAGTAAACATAATATGTGCCTAAATGATAAATACGTTCAATGTTTCGTAAATGTAAAACTATCCGAAAATAAAATTTTTTTGCTTGTTTTCGCTCTCCTGCAAACCATGTAAGTGGCGTATGGCACAAACGTATTCTCACCCGACGAATAGGGTTCCGTACTCAAAGGGTAAAACGGGACCCTATTACTAAGACTCCGCTGTCCGTCCGTCCGTCCGTCCGTCTGTCACCAGGGTGTATCTCGTGATCTGTGATAGCTAGGCAGCTAAAATTTTCACAGATGATGTATTTCTGTTGCCGCTATAACAACAAATACTAAAAACAGAATAAAATAAAGATTAAAGTGGGGCTCCCATACAACAAACGTGATTTTTGACCGAAGTTAAGCAACGTCGGGCGGGGTCAGTACTTGGATGGGTGACCGATTTTATAGATAATGGTACGGAACCCTTCGTGTGTGAGTCCGACTCGCACTTGCCCGGTTTTTTTTTAACATAAACATAATTTATTCAAAAAACACGTATTTAATGGTTACATTCATATAAAACAAAGACTTAAATAAGTTTTTGGCAAACATTTCATTTTTGGTACAAGCTTTTATCGCTGACTGTACTTTTCTTACGACAGACAACGAATATTCATCGAGACAATTCTAAAAACCCATAACACAAATAGGTTGCGTTGTTTCATCACAGAGTTCCTATAGCCACCTTCTGTCTCCATCATCAGATCAGCTCGATGGTACCATAATATTGCATTGTCATCCGATTTATACATGCATGCAAAATTTCAGCTCAATCGGAAACCGGGAAGTGGATCAAATTTAACTTGCAAGATTTGATTACAGACAGACAGACAGACAACGGACAGGTGAAACTAAATAAAAGCTTGTAAAAAATCACCATTTCGGGCAAGACTCGAACTTGCGACCTGAATACCGATCCGATCGCTCTTAAACAACTTAGCTACCGAAGCTCACCAGAAGCGTGAGAATCTTTCCATTGTTTCCTTTTTGACTTCCTTGCTTGTTAATTGTATAAAATAAAACCACCGCCCATCCAAAGTTTCAACTACTGTTACAAACTGCACATCTACTTGTATTCCTCCAACCTTAACCAGAGTAACCACATCAGTATTCCACACAGGAAAGCAATTCCGGAAACGTTAGCTCCAGAACAAGATAGAGTACTTAGAACAAGTAATTACTCTTACACGGACTGCATTCGAAATTTAAACATCTCATCTTATCTTGGTTTGTATTCAACAAATCAAATTATTTTAATAAATATGCTTTTTTATGGTCTGAGAATAGTAAAACAATTGATCAATGAATAGGTTCATAACTCATAGTCATTATCTTCTTATTCTAGTCCATTGAGTACCTAAAAATAATGAAACCACTGAATTTAAAAGCTACAGTAATGAATCGCTCAAGACTATAGTTTTTTTAGCATTAAAAATAAGGTAAACAATATTGATATATCTTTTAATTGAAAAACACGTTTTAAAAATAAGTCGCGGCAAATATGTAACTATTATGAATCTAATACGATCATTTATATTCTTCTGCTTTCATAAGTAATAGTTATTGATTTAAAAAAAAAAAGTTTTTCAATTAATAGACATGTCAAGATCGCATACCGTCTTTCTAATGCAAAAAAAAACGAACTGTACTTCGTAAAACTACGAGCGAGTGCAGGGATTCCTTTATTAGCATCGCCTTGTCGAAGATGATTCCTCAGGGAATGTACGAGAAATAAATTAAACTATCCAATTTAAAAGGGCATTTACTTTTATCTGATTTTATCCGTGTAAGTTTCGTGGTGTAGATAAAATTTACAGAAGTAGTGAAAATTTAATTCGATAGCGTGACGTGTTTCGCGTTTGCGTTATGTCTATTTTTGCATGGGATTTTGAACAGTGCGCCAAGAGGGACGTTTTGGAAACTCTAAATCCCATACAAAATGACACTTACCGCAAACGCGTACGTCACATCACGCTATCGAATTAAATTTTCACTAGGGATACTGTTTTAAATTACACAATAATTATGTAGGTTTTTGTTAAAGAAAATACTGATAAAATTCACGTATTCGATAATAGAAACCTATGGAGAAACCTAGCTTAGCCAAGGTGACAATCGCTTGCGCTTCGCCATCGAATCGCTTTGTGTCTCTCTATCACTCTTCCATATTAGTGTGACAGTGGCAGTTGCGCTAAGGGGCGTTAGCGATTGGCATATTGTCTATGGGCCTGGGGCCTATTTCTCGTGCGTTACCAGTTCACAAGTCTACAAGCTTACATTTAAAATTTCATTGTACAAGTGTGTTTTAATTCTGTTTCTCGTAGGAATGATTACTACAAGTGCTACAAGGCGGCTGTCTAAAGTTAGAAAATAGGTTTGTTTACTATGCAAAAAGGAAATGCAATGGCCATTATAAATGTTATCTTAATGTCAATGTCACTGTTATGCATCATAATCTTAATAAGAGGAAAATAAAATGGCTGACTTGTGTTTTCGGAATATACAAGCGTATAATAATACAAGTAGTAATGAAAAGCGTTTCTCAAAATTATCAGTTACAAGTGTAAAATCAAACTCAGTTTCGTCAGTCACTCTATGAATGTTTACAAGCTTCAGGGTGGGTCAGTTTTTTTTAATAATACGGGTGAATTCGTTACAAAATTATTATGTTATTGGTCATTTACTGGTTCTTTCCCAATTATAATAATTTCATAGGAATGAGTTTACTGTTTTTTTTTTGGAGAATAAAAGCTAAATTTAAATAATATTAGTGATTTTAACGAAGTGCATTCAAAATTTACACGTTTGAGATCTTAAAAATGCAATATCTTCATTTATTTATTAATCGATTTTTACCAAAAATGCATATTAGCAGTTTATAGAGACTCCTCATTATTTCGTGATAAGTCACAAGCTACAAGTATAAAGTACAGCTTTTGAGAAACGAAATTACTATTTTAGTATATAATATCTACTAGTGTTTGTCAACTTGTGAAACAACAACACTTGTGAAAACTCTTTTATCCCCGCTCTTGTAACAATTATACATTTACGTGAAACGGAAACTTGTAAAAAATATTGAAATACAAGCGTTACCATAGATACACACTTGTATTACAATACTTGTAACGTACGAGAAATAGGCCCCTGGTCTTTAACAGAAGGACATGATGTCACGATCCTCAGCATTAAGGACCGACCGAAGTAGATGATCATTCTAAGCTGATATCAACACACGGTCTACCGCGAACACCGAAATCAGCAAATCGCGGCCATCTTTCTCTGTCACTCTAATTACGATTTAATTGGAGTAAAAGAGAAAGATGCCCGCAATTTGCGAACTTCGGTGTGACGGTAGGCTCTGTGTTCAACATACGTTGACGGAACGTACTTACCGATGATGAAATAAAATAGGAGAGGGTCTGACAGAATCAACTCAATCAACTCAACACATGCATGCAGTAACATATCACAAATTCGCTGCGCTACGTTTTTTGGTGTGTTTGAATCTTAATTCAATATTTAATTAAATGCTTAAAGCATTTAGTAACTAATTTTTTGTACGAAACAGTCTGCCGATTTTTGCGGGGGAGGGGACGTCAAATGTATTGCTATTTATACACGATTTGTACGTAATGTACAAATAGCCATGTCAGTCCATACAAAAGTTTGCACAATTGGGCAAGTTGTTCGGCAGAGAAGCTCTTAAGGGGCCCACTGATTAACAGTCCGCCGGACAGTATCGGCCTGTCAGTTAGAACAAAATTTTGACAGTTCCGAACAACTGACAGGCCGATACCGTCCGGCGGACTGTTAATCAGTGGGCCCCAAAGGCGACTCCAGTTAAATGCCCTAAGATTAAATGTTATGTTTATTTGAAGTCCATAAAAAAGGATTACTTAATGCTACGGAATACGGGTTGTATTTCACTTGGCATAAATATAACAGGAACAAGCAATATGTAAATATAAAACCTCGTAATAATAAAACCGATGTTTCCTTAAACAAATATTGATATTCAAAACGTTTATGTTGATATAAAAGGCAATACATCCTCCTAAATAAACAAAAATATTTTTCGGCGCGATCCCATGATATTGCAAGGCATATCTTTCGAAATATGACCCACTCAAATCGACACTCAAAAGCAGCAAACTTTAACATAATATAAACCTTCGTTTATATAAAAATAAGTTTAAAAATAGCGTAAACGTACCTAAAATACTTTTCTCTGTATGTTGTTCAATAAAGTGTTGTAGCGCTTATTGACATTTTTACGACGTGAAATGTTTTTGCTTAAAGGATTGCTATATCAGATACTTTAACAGATCTGTTTTGAGTAAAGCTTAACAGGATTCTATTTGAACCTGAGATAGTGTCGCTACAAGCAGCTTACATGTATAATATGGCAATAATGTGCGTACGTCATGTATAACGTTCGTTTTTTTAGCATTTGTAAAAAGGTCAATAATCTTGACGTGTCTTTTTATTGAAAAACACTTTTGAAAAATAAGTCACGGCAAATAGGTAACAATTATGAATCATATAAGATTATTTATTTTATTTTGCTTTCATAAGTAATAGTTACTGATTTTTTAAAAGTGTTTTTCAATAAGACACGTCAAGATCGCGTAGTCTTTTTCTAATGCTAAAAACACGAACTATAGTTAAATTAAATGTCTGTCATGTGTCAGTACCAATGTATTTATTGACAGTAGATAAGAGAGAATTTACTTTAATAGATAAACATTTCTACAAAAACTTCGGCATTAAATTATGTAATTTGTCAGATTATAGAAGAAACTAGATACTATCGCCATAAGTAAAATATAACTGTCAGAATCTCGATCACATTCAACAACAACGGAACCTGCATGAGCCACTCAAGTAACTAAGTTTTGCCAAAACGAAACAAACTTGCACTTTGTTCTCTAGAAAAATAAAACACGATACTTTCCCAATACTTTCCAGTTCCAGTGTCAAAACTTTATTGAGATAGCACAAACAATGTTTCGCTTCCGAAGTTTGAGAAGCGTTTCCAATATTTCAGTCAGTACTTTGAATGTGGAGTTTTGTGGTTGTTTTTATGTGGTAGCAAAGTAAACTAGAAATATTGTATAAATATTCAAATGAAATAAGAGAAAACAGTAGAACACAATCTTAAAGCAAAAGAGCGCGTCGGGTGGTTTTGTCGATAAAACCGATCTTTGCAAATCATTATTATATAAAAATTAAAAAAATATTCGAGTAAGGTAATGTAGGTATTACACACACACACTCCATACACTCTTATGGAATAAACTGACCCTCTTGTTCACACCAATACTCTGATATTTACAGACCCCAGATGATGTAGGTATATAATATGATTGTGCTGTAATTTACGTTACATCAAAAAAAAATCACTTTCACTTAAGATAAATATCTAGTACCTAACCACCGTCTCTCAATCTAAATTAAAATATAATTGCACAGAAACAAATAAAAATATATCTATACATTTTATATACCTTTATTCGAGGAACTTTAGCAAGTTCAGGCTGAGTTCCGATTGCTTACTTTCAACTCGCAAAGACGAACGTCAAGCCATCCCATTATAAGCTTTATCTTCAGATATAAACCCGTTTAATCAACTTTAGAGACTAAAATTAATATTACTTTCTATTTCTACACTTAGCCTATAGATGCCCCTACCCATCAGCAAAACGTATTCTCCTAGACTGTAAACAAGTAGAAGTATACAGGAACAAATACCTAGGAACTCCGTGCACACTAAAAGAGGCAATTAGCAACCTGAAGACACTGCTAGGTTTCGTGGAAGAGCTGGAGTGGCTAGAATAGCGCTACCTCGTTTTCACGCTGAATAGGCACAATAGTTGCGGAAAATGCCCACCAAAACTAACTAACTAGCCTATAGATGGTAGATAAAATGGTTTGGCAGCTTCAACCCGCTCGCCTAAACACTGAAGGCTATAGGAACAACAGTTGAGAACCCAATCAAAGTTTTCTTGCCGGTATCATCACTAACTTAGAGCTATGTTTATTCTCAAGTCCTCTATTTAGTGCAAAAGCAATCAAAACTCTACTCTGCGGTGAAAATAAAGAGGTTTTTACAAAATTGCATTTAAGTTGTGATGCCAGTTTGTTTAGGTTAAATTTAGCAAATAAGAAGAATTATTTAGTCACTCGACATGTTTAGAAAAGTGCCTTGCCTTTACACATATTTTTAGTGAGAGATAGAGATTTTTAGTGACTCACGGGAATTCTAACTCATGTGAGTTAGAGTATTAGTCTCATATTAGTGTTTGACAGTTTAAGAGCCTTTTTGAAGTCGGCAAAATGTCCATTAAATATATTTTGACCTTCCACAGACCGCAATTTTAAAACAGCTGTTACAGAAACGATATTCTACGCCACAAATACATAATATATATGAAGTTGAATATAGGTAGGTAGTAATTTTAACGACATTTATGCGGAAGAAGTTACGAGTAGGTAGATAAATCAGATTTTAGCTGACATAATACATTAATCAAGATACAGGTGCCAAAAACAGAGCTTCCTTGAGATTTTAACAAAACAATGAGATTATTGCAGTATGATTTTTGAATTCGTTTGAAGAGAAAAACTTCTGGCCACCATTTTAATTCTACCGATAAAACATCTGCTACCTACAGAGTATCGACAAAGTTGAAAGTGCTTCTTGCCCGGTTCCGTTCCCTGCTCTGATTTATGTGTCTTATCTCTGTAAGCACGGCCGAGTACATTACATGAACCTACGTTTTAGACTATCGACTCGATTCGGAAAATGAATTAGATTTCTACTAGACTTCAACAAGTTACGATACGGATAATATAAAGATATTTGTAAGATAGATATTTCAAATTTGACGTTTCCGCGATTCAGGAGGTCCTCTTGAACGATTTCCACAAGTTATGACTTAGATATCCAAGTCACATCTAGTCGATATCTAATGTAGATCTAGTGGATCTCTAAATCGTCTCAAGATCTTGTGATTATCTCGAAATCCGAATAGGCCTGTATGTTAATGGATTTCAAGGATCTGAGTAATTTAAGGATGACTCACGTTAGACCCGGCCGTGCCCGAGCCGAGGCGTCCGACATTGCATTTTCTATGACGGCTGATCAGTGATCACGTGGTACTTTCCATAGAAAATTAAGCTCCGGAAGCTCCGGCCCGGCCACGGCCCGGTCTAGCGTGAGTTATCCTTTAACCTTTTGAACGCCAAGAACACATAAAGTCGTCGTCACTAGTGCTCTAGTGCTCACCACGCCATGGACAACTATCGGTGTTATGACGTACGCTGTCAAAGTAACCTTCACACTTTCAAGTAAGGTTTACAATAGCTCGCTTGCGCCCAGGACCTTGGCGTGTCAGTTACGTTTTTGTTAATAACGTAAAGCGTTCAAATGGTTAAAATGTGAAAATTTGTATGTTTTTTTTTTTAATTTATTTAGGTACACATCACAGAAACATAATACAAATAACTTCAAACTAAGATGCGCCACAGAAACTTGTGAAAGTTTATGCGTGGTGCAAATGCATCACTACGCTCAAACTGCATGTTTAATGTTTATATACCTATGCATTTATTTTGTATATGGTACTTATATACTAGACACAATAAGGAAAAAATAAGGTAGTAAGTAAACAATTATCAGGTAACACCTGTCATCACACATTCCCATCCGTTATGTAATATTTCTTGAACGCGTTTTTACATTTATTTTTATTTTCGAGGCTATTTTTATATATATCTTCTGGTATATTATTTAGTATGCAAGGTAGCATATATTCCCACGTCCTCCTGCCATACACGTTTACGTATTTTGGTAGAATATATCTAGGTTGAACAACTGTGCTACGTAATTTTTTATGTCTATGTTTCTTTTCTAATAGTTTTATTTTATCATATTCATCGAGATCTATCGACATGTTGATTTTGTCAAAGATAGACATTACTTTACAGTGTTTAAAAATATCACATTCGTTATCAAATCTAGAGTTGTCGGGTAAAAGTAGGAGCAAAATTTCAGTTGAAATCATTGGTATTGGAAGCACAATACCTACATTTACAATAAGAGTTAGTTGGTAAACAAGAGAACAGTTTCCATAATTTTAAACACGTAAAACAAACGAACAGATTTAAATCATATTTGATATACAGTCTTTTCTTTGCAGCTGGATAAAATAAATAATATTTTTTTACGGCGGAAGTCAGCCGTTTGATGGGGTGAAATGGGGATATAAACGTATCAATAAAAAGAAAGGGAATCAGTTTAACGTTTAACGTGTTTTGAACTCAAAAAGAGAAGATAAAATTGTTTTCGGTCATTTCATCGATCTTTCGCAGAAAACGACTTTCGCTTCTGCGGATAAAATTTCTGCAACCAGACATCAACGGCAAAGTTAAAAGTATTTTTCTCGCCCAATCATCGTTCCGTTCGCTCCCTTTAAACCTTATAAATGATGTCTTTTATAAATATTAAAATACGAACTCTCAAATCTTTTCCATGGGACTTTATGACACCCCATAAAACCGTAAGTAATGTACAATTTGTCATACATTTTATCATCTTAAGTGATACCCGAGACAGTCAGCTCTGCTAAATCTGGTGATAAATCAACTCGGTCCTAATCTTATTTATTCTATTGATATTTATTATCTTGAGTTGGTATTCTGTCGCTGATATTTCATCGGGGAGTTGGTGGCTTAGCTGTCAAAGGATGACACGTTAGACCGGGTCGGGGCCGAGCCGGAGCTGCCAGCGCTTCGTTTTCCATGAAAAGCACCACGTGATCACCGATCAGCCGTCATAGAAAATGACATGTCGGACGCCTCGGCCCGGGCACGGCCCGGTCTAGCGTGAGTCATCCTTAAAGCGTGCGGTTTTATGTCGTGGGCTCAAACACCGAGTACCAAAATGGACTTCTTGGAACTTATGTACAAAGTTATAATTTGGTATAGGTATTAGGTAAGCCGATGGTCCTGGGTTCGAATCCCAGTAAGGGCATTTATTTGTGTGATTAGGTACACCGATCCTGCCCACCTTACTCACTTCAAGCCATTGACATTTAAACCAAATTAAAAGTAAAAAAAGAAGCTTTTTGTTCATAACTTGCTAAAAATGTATATATGTCCTTTAAAATCACATTGGGCAGGACGGGGTTTATCACTTTATCCCAGGCGGCTGGTGGCGAATTAGCGTAACTCTTAAAATAAATGTAAAATTATGCCTTTAGAATTATCAACTGATTACTAGTACAATCAGCTGCAGAGAAAAGTGACCTCTGCATAGAAGTTTGTATGCAGAGGGCTAAGCGAATCGTATTGCTGACTGTACCTAATATGAAAAGTCAGCAAATACACTGTAGAGCTTCCGTAAGCATGTAATCTCTACAAATATGATTACTCAACAGAACCAATATGTGTTGAAGGATTAGGGGAAAACCGCACATGGCAGGCTGTAGGCTGAGAGACACTTTCATTTAATTATATTTATCAAGTAGGTACCGTAAATGAATGAATGAATGAAATTTTTTATTTCATGCAACTAGTGACACATACATAAATAGGTACCTTAAAACTAGCATACATTATTATAAAAATATATTTTAAAACTAAATACTACAAATCATATTATGGTTGCGATGCATTACGCAACCTCTCAGTGTCTGGGAGCCGGCCTCGGAACCGCCGAAACTTGACACCCTTCAGCCAAAACTCCTCCTTGGTGAAGGTAAAACCATTCATTTAAGAATGACTCGTCACGTTAGACCGGGCCGTGTCCGGGCCGGAGCTTCCGCCGTATCGTTTTCTATGGAAAGAATCACGATCACGCCTGTAATTTCATAGAAAAGTAAGCGCCGGAAGCTCCGGCCCGGACACGGCACGGTCTAACGTGACGAGTCATTCTTAAATTACTCAATCTTCTCATAATGAATAACTTTGCAACTAAATTAGGGCCCGATTCGGATTTTGAAATAGACATCTATTAGACATCTTTTAGACATCACCAAGATACGATAACGATATGTTTAAGATCTAACCTGTCAAATTTGACATTTGCGCGATTCTGGAGATACTGTTGAACGATTTCCACAGGATATGACTTAGAGATCCAATTCACATCTAATAGATATCTTACTCTATCTAACGTAAAAGTGACATTGGTTGCCCGAATTGCGCTGCAAAAGAGAACTAGTTGATATCTAAACTATAACGTATCTAGAATGGATCTAGTACGTGTCGTCTCTTGTGAATATCTCGAAGTTCGAATATAGTCTCTACGTAGGTACCTAAATCAGACTGATGTATGTACCTCCCTACCTTAAATGTAACTTTTACTTGTTGTTAATTTAGTTTGTGTTATTGAAATTTTCTTATAATACTAATATAAATTTGAATAAATGGTACTAGAAAATATAAATCGAACGAAACGAAACAAAAGCTGGAACTCTGTTCGCATTTAATAATGATTTCAATTTCATTGAAGCTAATTTGTACTATAATATTAGAACCGTGGGACACTAAAAGTTATAGCTCCGATTTTGAAGTGCCACCTTAAAACTGCTCCGTTTAGTTCTCAGCCGATCTTCCACAAGGGACTAAGAACCTAAGTTAAAAAGAATCTCTGTAAAAAACTTAGAACTTCACTTAAAGCGACAAGCTCAGAGTGTTTGATTACTGATTAGCTTTAAGGCCGGGCCTCCGTTAGTGAACAAAAAATAAAAATAAAACTTTCTACTCGACCCTAGATAGGCCAATCAAATTAGATTTATTCCAGGAATTAATTCCCAACAAGCTGGAAATCGTCTTAATACCTTCATTTGGTTCTAAATTAGCGTAATCCGAGTTTGCTCAATTCCCGGAGTTGTGGATTAAATTTTACTCTTTTTCAGTTTTTTGCTTGTAGTTCAAAAACGGTACGTTCGACGGAAAATTCGTTCTAATCATGGTAAAAATTGATATCTGAGCATCCGAAAGATACCTTAGTATGAGTTCGTAGTCAAAGATTGTAAAAAATGGCCGCCACTTAATTTTTTTTTTGTATAATCGTCTTAAAATCGGATTTTTTTTTTACCAATGTCTGATCCACAACAACCTTGCTGGTAGTAACATTGATTTTGATGGTGGGTTTCTTCTAAATGGAGTGGTTTTGTCAATCGAATTTAAAATGTATCTCCCAAGGCCCCCAAAATTTATCCACACCTCCTGGGATGGAGCAAACTCGGATTATACGAATTTAGGACCTAATGAAGGTATTAAACCTATATGTATCCGTCACTATTTGTTTCGGCTATGCTGGGATTGGACACTCTGGAATTGAGAAGGAATTTGCTGCTCATAGTACACTACTATCAGCTCCTGAATTATAGAGTTGACAATCCGAGTGTGTTGGGGCAGATAGGACTGCACGTCCCCATTCTAAAGTCCTGTGTTAGATATTGCACGCGCACTTGAATATGAGCTGACATAGCTAAACTGTTCCTATAGAACATACGGTGTAAAAGTTTTAACTTTAGATCTGAAATTACGTTGGCCATATCGATCAGTGTTGGGCATTCAAGAATAAAATCATTATTTGAATAAGAATTTGTAGGAATAAAATCATCTCGATTTTATTCCCGTCAAAAATATTCAAATAATTTTGGTCGGGAATAATTCGTATGGGAAAAAATTGAATGAGAATAACATATTCTTAATCAAATAAATATAATCATGATTTTTATTCGAAATAATATTCCACGAATAAAAATGTGGGCTGGGTACCGTATAGGTACTATTAATTGCGTATAGTTAGGTAGATGTAGTAGTAGTTAGTCTCTTGTCTAATTTATACCCAATTTATGGAATAAAATCTTACAAATTGATTGTCGCATAGTTTCAGTAACCGTACTATTTTTAATTTACTAACCAAATCATTAGGTTCAATTTAGTTGGTCTAGGGGCCTAGCCAAGATGCCAATCGCTTGCGCCCCGACAACGAAGCGCTTTCTGTCTCTATCATTTACATATTAGTGCAATAGAGAGCCAGAGATAGCGTTTTGTTATCGTAGCGCAAACTATTGGCATGGTGGCTACGCACTCAAGGTGCCTAGCCAAGATGCCAATTTTTTTTTTTTAGTAACCATATCATTAGGTAAATTTAGCTGTTCTGGGGGCCTAGCCAACATGCCAATCGCTTGCGCTCCAACAACGAAGCGCTTTCTGTCTCTATCACTCTTACATATTAGTGCGATACAGAGGCAGAGATAGCGTTTCGTTGTCGTAGCGCAAACGATTGGCATGTTGGCTACGCACCCAAGGTGCCTAGCCAAGATGACAATTTTTGTTTTTAATTTAATAACCAAATCTTTGGGTACAATTTAGCAGTTCTGGGGGCCTAGCCAACATGCCAATCGCTTGCGCTCCAACAACGAAGCGCTTTCTGCCGCTATCACTCTTACATATTAGTGCGATAGAGAGACAGATACCGTATCTTTGTAGTAGCGCAAACGATTGGCATGTTGGCTACGCCCCCAGAACAGCTACATTGTACCAGGTACCTAATGATTTAGTTATTAAATTAAAAACAAAAATTGTCATCTTGGCTAGGCACCTTGGGTGCGTAGCCAACATGCTAATCGTTTGCGCTACGAGAACGAAACGCTATCTCTGCCTCTCTATCGCACTAATATGTAAGAGTGATAGAGACAGAAGGTGCTTCGATGTCGGAGCACAAACGATTGGGATCTTGGCTAGGCCCCCAGAACAGGTAAATTTACCTAATGATTTGGTTATTAAATTAAAAAGAAAAATTGTCATCTTGGCTAGGCACCTTGCGTGCGTATTCAACATGCCAATCGTTTGTGCTATGACAATGAAACGCTCTCTATCTCTCTATCGCACTCCCCAGTGAAGACTTTACTAATATGTAAGAGTGATAGAGACAGAAAGCCCTTCGTTGTTGGAGCGCAAGCTATTGGCATATTGGGTAGGCCCCTAGAACAGCTAAATTGTACCCAAAGATTTGGTTATTAAATTAGGCACCTTGGGTGCGTAGCCAACATGCTAATCGTTTGCGCTACGACAATGAAACGCTCTCTCTATCGCACTAATATGTAAGAGTGATAGAGACAGAAAGCCCTTCGTTGTTGGAGCGCAAACGATTGGCATATTGGCTAGGCCCCTAGAACAGCTAAATTGTACCCAAAGATTTGGTTATTAAATTGAAAACAAAAATTGGCATCTTGGCTAGGCACCTTGAGTGCGTAGCCAATATGCCAATCGTTTGCGCTACGAGAACGAAACGCTATCTCTGTCTCTCTATCGCACTAATATGTAAGAGTGATAGAGACAGAAAGTGCTTCGTTGTCGGAGCACAAGCGATTGGCATCTTGGCTAGGCCCCCAGAATAGCTAAATTTACCTAATGATTTGGTTATTAAATTAAAAAGAAAAATTGTCATCTTGGCTAGGCACCTTGGGTGCGTAGCCAACATGCCAATCGTTTGTGCTACGACAACGAAACGCTATCTATCTCTCTATCGCACTAATATGTAAGAGTGATAGAGAGAGACTATACGCAACTCTACGGAGCGTTAACGTTTGGCATATTGGCTAAGCACCCTGATCGGATGATAGAACTAGATAGTGTATAGCGGAACTCTTCAATGTGTACTGTACCTAAACTAAAGTAATAAATATCAATTCAATCCGACTTTTAAATAGAAGGGTGAAAATCAACTTACAAAATATAACCGATTGTACTACAAAAATTAACTTAATTCTAAATAACATTTTAATTGAATAAAACTTTAATTAGAATGGTTCCACTTCTAGAATCATTATTCTGTTTTTTATTCCGCATTTTAAATAAAAGTCATATGATTTATTCACCTTAATTTTATTCTAAAATAACTAGTGCAAGAATTATTCTAATTCAAATCGATTTGAATAAGAATAAAATTTCTGTTTTTATTCTTATTCTTATTCAAGTTAATTTTTGCCCAACTCTGATATCGATGGGAATTGGTCGTAGCCGAAGCCGATGTTAGACAGCCAATACTGGGAGCCGATTTTCTGAGTTATCATAAATTAGTAGTAAATTTATCAGAACATAAATTGCACGCGCACTTGAATATGAGCTGACATAGCTAAACTGTTCCTATAAAAGTATGGGTCAAAATCGTGTTAGTTGAAATCAATATATTGAAGAACGCTCACCGTGATTGGTGCATGTGAAAGCCGTGCGTGAGATGCGCGCCAATCACCAAGACGATGGTCAAGGTCATATCAAAACCAGTTAAAAACCATAACTAATTGTAGACTTTGAATCGACCTTAAGTTAAGGTCAGAGGTGGTTTCATTAGCTTTGAGGCGGGAAATGTAGGTAGCGAAAAAAAAAATCTAATCGATCCTAAACCTGCCGCGATGATGATCCTTATTAAAGTTCATTTTTATATGGAGTAGCTGCCAAATGTAACATTATCAATCAATCAATTAATCAATCATTTATTTCAGGCATAAAAGCCCATATAATTTGTTAGTAATACAATATAAATTAATCTTAATATGCTAATGTTAGTAAGTACAAAATAAAAAATAGAATAAATTAAAGTAGAAATAATAATACTAAAATATCTTATTTAATAAAGCAAAGACTGCCACATTCCAAACCACTTCCAAACACTACCGCTGTACGTGCATCAGCATCCAGTTGTGTTGGAACGGGCAGTCTAGCCTCTCGGCCAGCACACGTAGCAAGCTGTTGGAGCTACCGCGCAACCGCCGCATCAGTGAGGCAGTACCCTTCCGCATTATGGCGTGAAAGCAATCGGTTCGAGCCTCCGCGAACATACCTGATGCACTGCAGAAGCGCGGCAGACCCAACAGTATCCGGAAAGCATTATTATACTGTACTCTCAAGGTATTGAGAGTACTCTGCGTGTATCTTACCCACAGGCTGCACGTGTAGAAGCTCTGGCAGTAGGCCTTAAACAAACATGACTTCTTTTGTACACCGTGCAAACCTGCGGGCAAGCATATTACAACGCACAGCCATGGAGCGTCTCTCCCTTTCCATGTCCATGCCATCTGAGAGGTCCGCAGTCACCCAGTGGCCCAAGAATTTGAACTCTGACACGTGTTTGAGTTCACTGCCGTACAAGTAGACGGGCGGTACTGTCCCGACAGAACCACCACGCGGCTTAAAAACAAGGAGTTCACTCTTGTTTATGTTGTATTTGAGCCCATGTGCAACTGCGTACCTCTCACATATCCCAAGCAGCTTTCTAAGTGCACTAATCGATGGACTCAGCAACACCATGTCATCAGCATAACTGATGTTATTGACGCTTACGCCGTCGATTGAACATCCGACCTTGGCATTGCTGAGTTCACCGATCAATCCGTTCACATATAGGTTGAATAGCTTTGACGACGTTAACCCCCCCTGTCGAACACCGCAATTCAACCTATATGCGTCAGATAACTTGCCTACCCACCTAACATAGTTTGTTTGGTTGTCATACCAATACTTAAAAAGATGTATTATTTCAGACGGCAGATCTGTCTCACAATACAACTTGTTCCACAACACGTCATACGAGACCATATCGAAAGCCTTCGTTAAATCTAAGAAACACGCATAGACCGGCGTTTTTCTATCCGTGTAGTACCGAACGACACGCTTGAGGCACAACACCGCGGTTTCCGTCGATAGCCCAGGTTTGAAGCCGAACTGAGCATCGTGGAGCTTCAGGTGCTTAGTTAAAAAACCATCAAGCAAGCCGTCCAGTACTTTGGCAACAATGGTGGCTAACGATATAGGTCTGTAGTTACTTCTGTCAGACAGATCTCCCGTCTTATTCTTTATAAGTGGGACGACTATTGTGCGCATGAGGTCCCCAGGCAGATATGCATGTCTCAGGCAAATGTTGAACAGCAGCGCTAATACCCTTGGCAGATGGATCCCCGCATGTTGAAGGTGCTCGATGCTCAAGCCGTCATGCCCCGGTGATTTACCTCTGGTCATATTCTTAATCACTGTCGCAACATCTATTGCAGTGAAAAGGTGAAGGTGAAGACATTGACTACCAGGAGCGGCATGAGCATCGCGCACCCCCCCAGACGGCAGCACCGCTGGTTCGACCTTAAAGTGTTCAACAAACATTTCTGCTATTGCCTTCGACTCACTCACGCCACCGACGCTAATGGGAAGACTTGATTTGGGACTCAGCTTAGCCGTCTCCTTCCAAAAACCCTTGAAGTTTTTTGAATTATAATATAAGTAATAAAAATACGGTAAAAACGTATTTATTCAATTATTTCTTAAATAAATCCGTTGTGTTGTGTGCCGAGTTTAGTGCAAGGAAAAGTTGCGATATTTTTATAGCTTTTCTGTTTGAGTTTGTATTGTATTTTATTTTATTGTATTAATTGATAGCCAATAATGGTAACACTTTAAAATTTCGCATTTTGTACACATATAAAATGAAATTATATCGCGGTAGACCCGTTTGTTTAATAAAATATGACCCAGTAAAAGTGAAATCAATTTCGGGAATAACAGTGTTAGTTACAAAGACGTTTACTTTTCTTTACGAAAGCTAAAATATATAAAATCGATTGGTGATCGTGTCCGAGCATGCTCGGTCGTAATGCGGACAAATCGCGCTATCATTCACGTCAGAGAGGGTGATAAAGCGGCTCCATTGTCCACACGGAAATATCTGTCTTGTCTAGTCGTGTTGTCTACACATATTGTTTCTTGAAGAATTCGTGAGAAACTAATCAAATTATTTTATGAACATTTTTTATTGTATTTTTTGAAGCTCAGGGCTTGAATCGAACCAGCGCCCTCCGTATTCGCGGCAGGTGCCTCAACCACTCGGCCACACGAATCAAGGAGGCATGGGCCGAATTTTCTCGAGTATGTGCAATCTTTTAACGACCGGTCTGGCCTAGTGTGTAGTGACCCTGCCTGTGAAGCCGATGGTCCTGGGTTCGAATCCCAGTAAGGGCATTTATTTGTGTGATGACACAGATATTTGTTTCTGAGTCATGGTTGTTTTCTATGTATTTAAGTATTTACATATTATATATATCGTTGTCTGAGTACCCTCAACACAAGCCTTCTTGAGCTTACTGGGGGACTTGGTCAATCTGTGTAAGAATGTCCTATAATATTTATTTATTTATCTTAAGGGGCCCACAGGTTACCAGTTCGCCGGACGATATCAGCCTGTCAGTTGTTCGGAACTGTCACCTTATGCATTTAACTGACAAGCTGATGATATCGTCCGGCGAACTGGTAATCTGTGGGCCCCTTTAGAGGCTTATGTCTTCTCTTTTGCATACTTTAATTATTATCTTTAAGCGTAGATAAACGTTATTCTAGGTCAACGCTATCAAACTATAGTTAGTTTGCTTAAAAATGCCGTAAAATCATCATTGTCCGTCGGCCTAGCGATGCTTGCAACCAATCAAATCTCTCCTAAAGAAAGTATGCCTTTAACTGGATATTGTGGACTTTATTTTTTAATTAGCAACGATTTGATTGGTTACGGGCGTGGCTAGGTCGCCGAACAATGATGATTTTACTGCATTCTTAACGCGAACGAACTATAATTTGCATTCAAAATAAGCGCCAGAAAAATCTGTTGGTTTTGTCACAGAGAAAAATATTATTTTTACTAAAAATGAGTTCGATGTGTTCAGATAAATTGCATCATCATTCATGTCAACGAGCAGGAAATAAAGCGACTCTCGAATCTCTCGTTTATACTTCTTACAAAAATATATCTGTTTTCTTCAAATGACAGATGTTGGGAAAACTGAGGCGTTTCTTTTTGTCAACTGTCAATTTCAGAATCTCGCCAAAGAAATGCAATAGATGATGCTATATAAACTATGGAGGGAATAGTATGGCACGCTCATTTGTTTCTTGCGTATTAAATGTTTTAGTAGATTTAGTTGTCCGACTATTTAGCACAAAGTACGTAAGTTATCATTTAATGGAATACTTACTACCTAGGTACTTTAACATAGGTATTTATATTTATTTTATTACTCGTATCTTATTTAATAGGGTATCAAATCATGTTAGAAATTTCATGATGGTATATCTATGTTGTGATATTTGTGAGACATCTTTTTTCAAAAACATGTTCTGGAAAAAATTCCTTAACCTTAGTAATTATTAGAACAAAAGAAACAAAAGTTTCAGAGTAAAATAAAAGTATAATGTAGACTAGTTGAGCTCATTGAAATTATTCACGTTAAATTAAAAGTTTCACAATTATGAGACTTTTTCAAAAAGTATGGCATCTATCCGTGTTTTACCCTGGCCTACCCATTGTCAGTATATTTATACAGACGGAATCTCGGACAGTCTCGTAATATACTAGGAACTCTGTTCCAGTCCAATAAAGGTTTTAAAACTCCCATAAATGGACAGCTAACTGTCTAAATTGTTGGTCCAAAGTTCCGCAGGAAACTATGTTGTAGCTAACGGGCTGAAAACTGAGCTAGCTCACTGTTACGGAACTTTCAAATGGCGGTTTTGTGGACTATATTACGGAAATAGATAACAGTACTAACGTATGGAAACTTTAACTTCTAAAGGGGCCCACTGATTACCAGTCCGCCGGACATATCAGCCTGTCCGTTAATCGCAAAAGGCTACACACTAACAGTTCTTGTGTTTTGGCCTGACGGCTAACACGAACCGATAGTGTGTGGCCGCTTGACGATTCCGGTCAGCGGCGACAGATATCGGCCGGACAGTCCGTGGGCTGAATAAGAACTGTTAAATGAGTGGCCTGTTGCGATTCACTGAGAGACTGATATCGTCCAGCGGACTCACTTATGTGGGTGGACGTTATTGGCCTAGGACGGCAGGCCGCCCGATAAGGCCAGAGACTGCTGACATTAAATTAAATAGAGTCCTACGGGAAATTTTCAAGCCAAGTGGCTACGCCACCAAGTGACTATCGATAGTATATAGAGCCAAAACTGGCACTTTTCTGATAGCGCTTTGGGTACGATATCACGGATGTATCCTCACTTTTCCAGCTACTTTGAAGCTCAAAAGGCTTTTTTTATAGCTGACTTTGGTTTCCCACTGCTGCGCAAAAAGTAGAGAAAACGAGGGAAGGTCGTTTTCTCTACTTTTAAGGTTTTTTTGGTCTTCGTCGTTTGTGGGATTATGTTGTGCTAAAACTTTTCCTTACTACGCCTGTTTTTGCACACAACTTTTTCCCAAATTGGCAATCAGTAAAAAAACAATAAATGTAACGTAGACGTTCATTCCGAATCATCAATTGAGCTCAATAAAATTACTTTTGATTTGCGAATCAACGTGAATGATGACAGTTTTGGAGTTAATTAGGATTTTCAATAACTGTAAAACAAACAAATTGTTCTTTTGTTGTTTATTATTGTTCTGTTATAATCGGATTTTCCAATAACGAAATAACGAGGTATTCTGCTCGCGATTTTTATTCGCGCTCGATATTTAGGAAGATACAATAAAACCTATAGGTTTTATTGTATCTTCCTAAATATCATAGCATCATTGTTTGTATTAGTCCTTCAAAATAACTTAGTCCTAAAATGACTAAGTAAAAGTGATATTGTTTTCCTTCCTAAATAATGACTGAAATTTATTCATTTATCGCCCAAGTCCCAATATACCCAAATGTTAAAAAGTACCTATGTTTCTTCAAATACAGAATTTTCCATGGGACTTCTTTTTAAAATTTAAGAAGAATCTATTCATAATACCTATCAAGTTTATCTAAAATTTAAGTGCAATTTTATAACTTTTGTCGTATTTAAAATTAATTTTTAACAATCTCATCGAACTAAAGATGGTAATATAGGAAGGATATTTTTTTTTATTATTTATCGTATGGCGAATATTATTGCTTATTGATGTTACATGTGCCGATTCTTAAAAATATTTAAAACACGTACCTGTATTCATTTTTCAGGTAAGGATTTCGCATCATTTAACACAAAAGTAAAAAATAATGAATCAAAAGCAAATGTAGTGTTTCAATATAAGCTATAAACGTCAAAATGCCTTTGAAAGTGTTCAATTTAAATAACTATCCAACTATTTCCAAAACATCATTACTCATTTTATTTTTTTATTTAAAATTGAACCGTATGCTGTTAAGAATAAAGTTTGAATTTAAATATCCAAGAGGGTGCAAAATTTGTTACTGCGATCAATGAGGAGTATTTTTGTTAAATGAAAACTAATTTTATTGCATTATTTTTCCAGGAAATAAATGTAGGTTTTTTTATAGGTAAATAAAAATAAACCTAGAAGTGTAACATGCTTTCAGTACTTATACGCTGTATCTTTAGGTATTTAAATAAAAGTAATTATTTGTTTACTTACGTTAACGTTTTCGGGTAGTTAAAACAATTATTGGTTAACCAACCAAATTCAAAACCACCTGGATCTGTCACTGAACGACCTGACTCCCCGAAATATTATACAGGTTGATTCATGAGACGTGAGCAGGACTAATCCTGCACACTCAGTAACTGATAATTGATCGATCACCGTCGTATTTAGGTGAAACAACCACACTTTTTCCTATTTTTAACTTTTTGGTGAAGGCAAATTTAACTCTCTACAATCATGGTCACCCTACAAAACTTAATGAATAAACATAAAACCTCTTTAACCGTAATGAAATGAAATGAAATGAAATGAAATGAAATGAAATGAAATGAAATGAAATGAAATTGTTTTATTCCAGAAAACTTCCATAGAATTACAATAAAATTAAATTAAAATTAAACTATTCGACTGTACAATAAAATTAAAATATTCACGTCTATAAATAATACCTAAATACAAATTAAAACTTAATATTAACTAGCCCAAGGGGCGTATCGCCCCGACCCTATGGTGACCGGTTTGTGGTAGGTCCTCCAGCGCTCATGAAGCGGGCTACCGTCCCACTCCCTCACTGCGGACAGCAGCGTATTGGCGGATGCATTTATCGCCTTTCTGGCGGCGGCGCTCTTCGCTCTCAGCAGCGCGCCCCAGCCCGGCGCGCGCCCCTTCGCGAACATGGCGCTCGCGCTGCACCAGCGCGGCAGCCGGAACAACGCCCGCCATGCGTTATTATACTGTACGCGCATGTCTCCCACTGCTGCACAGGTGTAATCTGACCACAACTCCACTGTGTAGACACAAGTACAAAAACTTAGGAACAGCTGCCGTTTCACGTCGTCGCTGCATTTGGCGAATCTTCTGGCTAGCATGTTCGCTCGTACTGCAATAGCTCGTCTTTGCCTTTCAATGTCCCTGTGGTCTTTCAAACTAGACAGCAGGATGTGGCCTAGGTATTTAACCTCGTAGACTCTCCGCAGTTGAACTCCATCAAGTAATAGTGGCGGTACGCTCAAGGGCATATTTGCCGCTTCCATGACCATAAACTCTGACTTGTCCGGATTATACTTCATGTTGTGCTGGCTGGCGTATTTTCCGCATTCCGCAAGTAAGTCTCGCATAGCGGCTACTGATGGAGCAAGCAGGACCATATCATCGGCATACGCTAGGTGGTTGGCCATTATGCCGTTGATGGAGCAGCCGACCCCGGTTTTAGTCAAGGCCTGTGAGAGCCCATCCATGAAGACACTGAAGAGTGCTGGTGACATGCTGCCCCCCTGCCTCACCCCGCAGTTTAGCCCAGTGGCGGCGGACAGAGTTGACTTCCATCGTACCATGTTCTTTTGTTGGGAGTACCACTTTTCCAGTATCTTAATAACTGGTGGGAGCGTATTTCGCTCTTCTAATTTCTTCCAGAGGAGTTGGTGGTCAACTCTGTCAAATGCCTTACTCAGGTCAAGGAAGCAGGCGTAGACAGGGGTTTTCCTAGATTTGTAGTAGCCTACTATCTGCTTAAATGCGTAGATGGCCGAGGTTGTTGATACGCTACTCTTAAATCCAAACTGGTTATCGGCAGTGTCCAGATATGGGGCAGCGAGCTGGTGCAGCACTCTCTCCAACAGTCTCGCTATTATGTTTGCCAAAGCGATAGGGCGGTAATTATTAGCACTCGATACATTTTTTCTTTTGTCCTTACAAATAGGTACTATAACAGTATGACAGCATTTTGATTACGAATAAAATAAACTGTCAAACTTGAGTGAGATACGAGTTTTCAAAAGTAACCAGGCCCCAATTTCACCACGGTGACAGGTGCGACAATTGTAAAATCACTGTTGCTGACGTCACAGGCATCCATGGGCTACGGTTACCACTTACCATCGGGCGGGCCGTATTCCTGTTTGCCACCATCATTGTATTATTTAAAAAAACTATATTATATCGGAAAAAAACAGATATTTCTTTTGTGAAGTTTCTGACAATTGTCAAGATTTAGAAGAATTGTAGGTAATTCTTGAACTTAATGAGTTATATGTCGGAATTTCGTGACAATTGTAGTGTTTCTTGTGACAATTGTCATAAACTTAGCAAGAGAAATATCTGTTTTTTCCGATAGAATAAAGTTTTTTTTTAATAAAACAATGATGGTGGCAAACAGGAATACGGCCCGCCCGATGGTAAGCGGTAACCGTAGCCCATGGATGCCTGTGACGTCAGCAACAGTGATTTTACAATTGTCGCACCTGTCACCGTGGTGAAATTGGAGCCAGACCGTGATGACAGTGGTGACATTCAATTTGACACAGAATATTGGTAGTTTAGTATTATAATTTTAGGGTGACCATGCATGTCGTAAATAAATCAATAACTTTTTCTTCAACACGACTAGAAAAGAAAATTAACGTTTACCTCACTAATACTGATACGAAACAGTTGCTTATAATTTACGAAATGCGCAGTGTTAGTCCTGCTCACGTCTCCTGAATCACCCAGTATAGGTATATAAATAAAAATACAAGAGTTGACGTGATGGAAATATTTTTGCTCTTGACGGTTAAGTCTCAGTAAAGCTATTGGTAGAGTGGCAAGTTGATAATTATATTTTATTCCCGAAACCAGTTAATTTTTTCATGAACCGTCATGCATTAGCCAATTTCAGAAAAAAATGTGTGCAATTACTTGGCGTTGTAGCTATGAGTAGAATTTTTGTTAATCAAATGGGCAACAGCCAAAACCAATAGCCTCGTTGACTGGTCTACAGCCATGTTATGGGCGTTCAGGGAAAATTGTAAGTGTACCTAGTGGAATTAATCGGAAATTCCTTTGACGGAGTTGAAAGACTTTGTTTATATTTTAATGTTCGGAAATATTTTAATAATGAAGCCATTCTGGGGTAAAGGAAAGGCTTAAGGCGTATTTGTAAAAACTTGTGCCTGGAAAAGTACCTATAAACAGTCGGTTTTCAGCTTTTGTGCCATTTTTAACCGACTTCAAAAGTGGTTAGGAATTCGTCGGAATCTTAGTTATATTTAGTATGGAAAATTTAGGTTGTCCATCGCAGTCCAACGCTGCAACGCAGCGAGCGTGATGGGCACCTTTGCGTCAGGGGCAGCCCGGGACGGGCTTCAGTAGGCAATTTTTTTATACTTTTTTGTTGTTTTGTTTAAGTTTAGTTTTATGTTTAGTTTATGTATTATTTTAATTATGAAATAAATATGTTTTTAATTAGTATGGAACAACTAGTATGGAAGTTCGAATCTATTTTAAGATACGGTTTTTATATTGTATCACAATTCACAAGTGCATAAGTAAAATCTTTCACATAGAAGTGGAATGAATAGTTATTTATGTAGTCTGACTTTACTCCTTAATTTAGTGATTTGCTTAAGTATAAGTAGATAATTAATTTATGTAGGGTGATATTGCAGTAATAAACAACAAAAGTTTATCAGGACCAACAATTACTACTATTTCTAATTTGGTTTTTTAGGGTTCCCTACCTCAAAAGGAAAAAAACGGAACCCTTATAGGATCACTCGTGCGTCTGTCTGTCCGTCTGTCACGGCCTATTTTCACGGAAACTACTGGTTATTAGTGACCCAAAGACGGACATGTAATGTAAACAAATGAATTTTAGACATGGGGGCCACATTTGGGGGGGTAAGAAAGTTAAAAAATAAAGTTTTTCAAACTATATCGTGTTATATATCAAATGAAAGAGCTCATTTTGAGAATTTCAAATATATATGTGACGTCCCACGGTCAAAGGTACCTTATGGCGGGTATGGAGTTATGCATACCCCAGTAATCTACAATAAATAACCTATCGATAACACAAAAGATCAACCTTCTATGTTGCGTAGTTACAGAGATATGATTTTTTGAAAATAATGTTGTGAAATGAGCAACTTTACGATAGAGAAGTTTTAAGTTTAGCCGCCTAAAAAACTATGTTCCTGAAGTAAGTTACATAGTTGACTACAAATAATAATGCCTTATATATCTGAGATTAAAAAAATATTGCGACTTGTTCTGTAATGCAAATAGAAACTTTTGATATCGACTGATTTATGTGTATACTAACCAATCTCTTGAAAATAAAGTTTTATTTCATTTTCACGATTGATTGCAATGAGCTCTCAAGATTTAAATTTTATCTATTAGAAAACGACACTGACAGACAGTTTAAGCAAAAAACAATACCGATTTAGAGGTGAAAATGTATTTTCTGACTTTTTCATATAAAATCACAAAATTGAATATTTTTACTTTTAATGTGACACACAATCAATTTTTCTGAGCACATATGAAAGAAATTCTGTCATTCAAATGAAATAAATCCTAAAACCCCAACTAAATACTATATTTAACCCCTTATGCCACTTTAAAATTACATAACAATAACAGTATTTGCTCCATACATTTACGAAAAGGTACCTTATGGAAATAAATCTAATAATACATCACTACAAAATATCAATCATATTATAGTTTATCTTTTATGAATAGAAAATATTAATTTACATTAAACTGCCCCCAATTTAATTAGTTCTTCGTCATAATAATCTTAAAAAAGACCAATAATTTGTATGTAATGAAAAGGTACCTTGTGGTCAAGTTACATGATGAGGCATGATGATGATGGAACAGTTAGGATAAACTAATAATATTTTGGGGTTAAGATGGTATAAATCGTCTATTTCTTATCAATAATATATTTCGGTTGCTATTGAAGATAAGCGGCATTGAGGTTCAATGACCTCAGATATTCCATAAGGTAATGCGTCGGGTATTGGCATTTTTCAGCAAACCAATGGCTGATTTACTGCATGCGAGAGTAACTTTGGTATAATAGCAGTCTACTTGGATTTGTGATGTCGGTCTATGTACGGTTATAATATTTGCGAGGCGCCCCAACCAGAACTGAAATTATCAAATTAGTTTTGCAGAATGCTAATACAGTTCTCTACCAAACTTCTTTTCCCGTATTGACTAGTTTTTTTGGGAATTTTCAATCTTTTTTCCATAAGGTACCTTTTCTACTAAACTCTGAGACGACATTACTAGGCTTATAACTAACTTATAACAAAAATAAAAACAGGTAAACAAACGTTACGCATTAAGGTTTCAGATCACACAATAAAAAAAAATTGAGCATTTTTTCACCTCTTTACAAAACATTTAATATCTCCGAAACTAGAAACCCTCATAAGGTACCTTTTCCCGTGGAACGTCACATATATATATATATATATAATTTTAAAATAAATAGGTTAGAAGATATTTAAGGAATCAGCCAAAAAATTACTATACCCTCCCTTTATCTCTGATGCTACGGGGTCTAAAATTTTGAAAAAAATACACAAATCAGTTCTTTACCTATAGATGACAGGAAAATCTATTAGAAATGTTCAGTCAAGCGTGAGTCGCACTTGGCCGGTTTTTATGTGTTTACGCTCCATCTAAATAAAATTATTTTCCTAAAAAACAAACTTATTACTTTCTATTACTAATGCGTCCGCAAAAAAACTAACAAAAATAATTTCTAACTTTCAGAAAAAGCAACACAAAGCAAAAACATTGTAACAAAACGAAAAGTACAGTCGGCAAGGAAAGTTGGGAAAAGTTTTTCCGAGTTGTTAGACACTTTAGTGAGGTATGCATTCCAGATAACGGGGCTCAAGTTGACACGCACCAAAGGCATATAAATAATAAATATTATGGGACATTCTAACATAAGTCAATCTAGCCCCACATCAGTAAGCTCAATTAGGCGTGTGTTGTGGGTACTACTTAGAAGACGATATAATACATATAATAAAATTTACAGATGTAGATATTACAGTGGAACCTCGTTAGCACTAATCTCAAGGGAAACGCAAAAAAAATCGTGTTAACGAGTTTTCGTCTTACAGAGGGTATCGACATTGAGAGGTTCTTTAAGGGTTTTATACGTCGTAAAGAGGTTTCAAGTTACAGAGGTAAAATGAATGAAAAATTCGTAGTAGAGAGGTGGACTATTTTTATTGTTGTAGTTTTTTTTTCATTGTTGAAGTTTGAAGAACATTTGATTTTGTGTGAAATAAAATACGAAATCGAGTTAAGTTACGAAAATACAATGTTGTCTTAACTCAGAGGAAGATTTTGTAAGACACACTGTAAAATTGTGCTTAATATACTGTACAGAACTCTATGTACCTATCCACCAAATTGTATCTAATTCAGACGAAAAATAATTACAACAAAATAAATGTTGGCCCATTAATGAATTAAGCACCTCTTTGTTCAAACTCGGTTAAAATACGACTGTTGTTTAAGAACAATATAATACAAGATATACTCAGAAGCCTGTAACACACTCTGGAAACTTCGCAAACTCAAATAATCCAATTGAAATATAATATCTCCACAACACGAATAAAGTTGCAACTCACACTTGAGGCGGAAGTTGGTTTAAGTAAATAAGGAAGTATGGAACTTTTATGTTAAGTATAATATAAACAAGTACAAAAGATCACTAGAAGAATATTACTGTTATTTTATCATACAAGTACCCTATTGTGCTTATTGTGTCTTTTTTGTTCGTTGTTGTATGTTTTTTGCGAAAATAAATGACCTATTTTTTTAATATAAGAGGGGTCGTAATGCCAGGAAATTAGAAGGACGAAAAGATATGGCGCGCCGCGCGAAAGTTGCGATGGAAGATTTGGCGATCGCGCGGGTTTTATTTAACTTATTATCTCAATTTATCATTAAAAAAAAATAAGTACTTATGTTTTGCTCATCAGATCGCTAGCACACGGCTGTATCACTAGATGTTTTATACCTAAATATACCTCTGTGGTATGCAGGATAAAGACATACAACGGAAAATAAATGAAAGTACATAAGACACTTTTTCGTAATTTGAAAACACACTGCGACAAATATGAGTAAAATACGAGTATATAATATATATGTACAAGTAATATTACAGTGAAGCCCGAAAGCTTTAAAGTTAATTAAATGGTACATTTGTGGACGACTGTACTGCAAATATTGACGTTGGTACTTACTTGACTACTACGTGCACAAATACCTTACATACAAACCCGTTTCATAGAGAAACAATGAGAAAATTTCAGAGCATGAGAAATGAAAAATAAAACGTGGTATTCTCTCAAACAGTTTAATTCACATTCAAATTTTATAAGTTACGTTAACAGCTCAACCAATTTAAGTAAAATAATCTTATTTCACAACTTTCAACAAGTTGCAAAGTGAGATAAAACTTAAAATTGGGGAATTATCAAAAGCAATAATAAACTAGAAGTTCGATATTACCATACATAGACTATCTACTGTAGACTACGCAATATACAATGTGCCTTCCACTATAAGGTTAAATGCATGGTTCGATTCTACTAGCTAAACTGACCTTTTATTATGGGACCAACCCCGGAATCGCGAAAAAAATATTAACTGTTTCACACATTTTGGCTGATCGGGCATATTTTATAATAAAATACAAAATAAGGGTCAATTTAATATACGTCAGAGTAGATTTTATTTGGTAAAAACAAAGAAAGAAATAAACAAACATAATAAAACTTAAAAATCTAAAGATAAAAAATTTGGCCTAGATCGCCGTCAACGGGCAAGGTGCCCAGAAGGCTGGCTGTATTTCCTCGCTGTATGGCGATACTAATACGCTGGGCGAAATAGTGGCCAGCTCTCTGGTCACCAGAAGCCTCTATTAGGCGCGCCGACAAGTCTTTGTACAGTCGACGCGCACTTGGCCCCCACGGCCCCAATGTTTCGACACCAAACGCCGCAAATATGTAGCTGCTTCCCAGAGCGGCATATTTGCGGCGCTTGCGGCTCTCGGCTGAGGAAGCAGCAGCGCCAGCAGAATCTTTGGTGCTTGGAACATGGGACGGTGCCAGGGTATCAACGCAAGTAGCGTCCCAAACTAGCGGCCGACCCATGCTCCAAGGCACCAGTGTCAATCCGTCGGGCCTATTGCCATCATCCCTGGCCAGACCGCTGGGCTCGAGGACTGCAGGTACTTTGGCACTAACAAGAGCCCGACGGATGACATCATTTATACTGGCATGGCGGGGGATCCTGCCAGCGCTTCGAACACATGAGAGGCCATGGTGGCCAAGAATGTCCACCGTGGTGCCACATTGACAGCGATGAGGCTGATTGGTAGATGCCCCTACACGTAAGCTAGCTGCTAGGCGGAAGGTAGTGTTGTCTAGAAAAGTCCCAATGTTTGGAGAGGGTAGCGCCTGCAGCCACAGCCCTGACTCCCACTCTGCAGTCGCAAGGAGACGAGCTCGGTCTGTCGAACTAGGTGACGTATCTAAAAGGTTTTTCCGTACTAGTTGACAGATCGGCTCGTCCCACTGCCTCTGCGAGCAGGGATTTTCAGGCAGGTCTGTGTTGGGACAGGTTATAGACCAGACGTTCTTGGCCTCGGAGCAGTGTGCGGCCTCCATAGATCCAATATAAGGATCTAGTATTTTCCCTATAAGGCTTTGAGCACCATGCACCGAGGACAAGAACGCAGGTAAAGATACACAAGAAATTTTGCGGATGCCCAGGCCGCCAAACCTAATGGGCAGGCTAGCCTGGGTCCAAGACCTTTCGTCAAAAGAGATGTTAAAGATGGATGTGAGTGTTTCAACTACTAATGTGTCTAATTTTGAAACCAAATTGGGGTGTTTCCAAAGATGGGTTCCGCGAAGAATATACGTGAATTTTGGAACGAAAAGACAATGCTTAACGATCGAATAGGCTGAATGTAGATTAATTTTGGCCAGCTAATAAGTGATTTACATACAAAATCAATGTCGATGTTTTCTATGGGAGAGCCATTTTTGTGCGATTTGGGGTTTAGTGCCATTATAAAAGTAGCTCAGTTTTGCGAGTACAATTCGAACTCTCTATTTAAAGCCTGTATGTAAGAAAAGCGGCACGCTTTAAAAAATAAGAAGACTTGCACTTTATCACATTTATTTACACATAATATCTAGGAGTAAATCTGGTAAGTACTAGTTTTCGTTGCTGTAACTTGTATACCTAAGTACAAAGAAAATACAGCAAGCAGAAATTTTGTATGTAAAACTTCTACTCGCTCTAATTTCCTTGTATTACAATTTCTAGCAACGAAACACAAACCTTATTGAGCTTACTGTGTGACGATGTCGATCTGTGTAAAATTGTCCTACTTATACTCATCTTCCTCGCGTTGTCTCGGCACTTTGCCACGGCTCATGGGAGCCTGGGGTCCGCTTGACAACTAATCCTAAGAATTGACGTAGGCACTAATTTTTACGGACGCGACTGCCATCTGAGCTTCCAACCCAGAGAGGACACTAGACCTTATTGGGATTAGCCCGGTTTCCTCACGATGTTTTCCTTCACCAAAAAGCGACTGGTAATCAACTACCTACTTATACTGTAGTATTTATTTATTTCTTGTTTTCGATTTATATGCTAAGATTGGCAAGTGATCCGTGTCCCGATCAAATTGCATCACGTCCACACCCTTTGTGGATGTAAGGGGCGAATCGAAACTTTTCCTTTGATACTTAATCCAAGTCTCACAGAAAGAACTTTGGAAGTTATATTGATCACTTGAGTGTTGGGAAATGGAGCTCACACTTGGGTAATTTAGGGTCAAATTTAGGTGGTATCTAAAAAACATTAATGATTGCAAACAAACGTAACGTAACGTATCTGACAATAATAACCAGTATCCTGAGTGTCATTAGCTTGAAATCGAATATAAATATAATGCAGAGAAAAAAATACTCCAAACTAATTTTACGGTTTAAACTCACGTATTTTTAGTCACCCGCGCGACATGTTTCGGAGAGACTAGGTCTCCTTTCTCAAGCATTAACAGTGCGAGCAGCGTTCACGACGGCCGTGCAGAAAGTCATAAAAAAATTCCCAAGAATTTCTCCAGCGATCAGTCCAAAACCTTCCCGCAATCTTGACCTGGTGGTTGATTCTAAGTTAATGATTTGTAATGGTTTTGAACTGATTACGATTCGGCCTGGACGACAGTCTTGGTGATTGGCGCGCACGACTTAACTCATATCACATGCCCCAATCAGCGTGAGCGATTACCAAAGTCGTATCGAAATAAGATAAAAACCTTAACAAGTAATTAAATCTGAATCTTGACCAACGGCTCGATTCGGGAAATGAATTAGAGACTCACTAGATATGAAATAGTAAAGATATGTGACGTTCCAAGGAAAAAGGTACCTTATGGCGGCCGACGCTTACGTCGCATATCGCCGCAATAATATTGGAGCGGCGTTAATAATAGCGTAAGCGCCAACCGCCATAAGGTACCTTTACCCGTGGGACGTCACATATCTTTAATCGAATCGCTCCGCAAATCACAGATCTTCAGATACTCTGCACACTTACTTCGGTTCTTTTCACAACTCTATAACCTTTTTGTCCCAGCCGCCATCGGTTCTGAGATTATTGACCTAGGCTAACGTCCAGCGTCGCCTATTTTAAGTGTGAAATTAATGAACGTACAGTCCCTAACCTACCTGCAATAATATGTTACTCTTCGAAGGCCCCAAAAATATTTGACACACTCTTCATCATCATCATCAAAATTTAAGAGCATGGCTCTTGTCGGTGGAGTATGCGCCAGTTTTCGCGGTCCTCGGCCAGGTTTTTTAGGTCCCTGTAAGACACTACATTTGTTTTTGCTTTTAGTTTTTGTGTATAGCTTGCTCGTGGTTTTCCTCTTCCTCTCCTAGCTTCAATCTTGCCTTCTAATATAGTTTTAAAGAAAGTGTCGTGTCTTATCAAGTGACCTATCATTTTGCCTCGTCTATTCTCTATGGTCCTCAGTAGGGTTCTCTTCTCTCCAACAATTTGCAGCACTTCCTCGTTCGTTTTTTTCTCCGTCCAACTTATGACACACTCTTATGGCTCTACAAATAATAGAATAGAAAAAGTTTATTAGGTGTCAAAATAAGATCTTACGATCGCTAGTAACCTAAATAGTGTCGGATTTGCAGTGTTGGCCGCCCTAGGCCCCAGGCCCTGTAGCAACTACTAGCCGCCCCTTTCTCAGCACCCATTTGTAGACTGCCGCCCCTAAGATGTTGTCGCTCTAGGCCCGGGCCTACTGGGCCTTAGGGCTAATCCGCCACTGAACCTAAATAAGGTTACTGCCACACATTCGCAAAGTTGACTTTCCCCAAATATTCTCCACAAAATGTCACACATAGTATTCTTCCTGCAAGTAGGTAACATGCTGAACCTACATTCGCTACCTTATTCCTCAAAAGAATACTTATCATAAGCGGACCGCGCACAGAAGACACGGAGGGAATTTACATTTTTATTCCTTACGAATATATCTTGGTAACGTGGGATACTTTTCGACTCATTCCATACTGACTTGGCTTTTTAAAAGCTGATGTTAATGTTGTAAGGTTGTTTAATTATGTACTACATGTTGTTTTAATTATACCTATTGCAATAAAACAAATATAATTCACTGAGCACGTATAATTTGAAAACTATTTAATTAAAAAATCAATTCCCGGTAACACCCTGTATAAAAAAATATTATTCACAAAATTTACTAAAAACACAATTTTGATCGTTTTAAACTAATTGTCTGCGTCCCGCATAGTTGGTAAACATGAAAGGTAAAAAAAGGAATACGGCTGAGAATTTAGCTGGAAAGGAAGAAAATGTATTAATGTGGCGAATTTTATGGACGATGATGGTTGACAAGTTGGCGAATGATACCTAAATTTTGAACCGCTTGTTTATACCGCCCGTCCAACGAGGCTTTTTGAATTTTGACGATTTGTAAGAAGAAGAAGAAGAAGAAGTATGCGGATCACAGATATTAACAAATGGCGAAACAAAAATATGGCACAAAAATACAAAACAAATAATTAGGTGGTTATAAAAATTAGAATTGGAAAACTAACGCTAAAATTTTCAAGTATTTCGGTCTTGAAGTACAGGGGGAAAAAGGTAAATGAGGCAAATGTGGAGGCACACGCAAGGGTGCCGGCATCCGGTCGGAAATTTACTTGTACAGCACAGACGGCGCACAAGGTGGTGTCTTCAAGCAGGCCGACGAGGTAAGCCACTCGCTTCCTGGCGAGCGCGTATGGCAGCAGACCGGACGATAACGATGAGGCTTCTTCACTCCACCAGTGCTCAGTGCCGACCTACGCACGGCTTTGGTGGCCAGCAGTTTACGAGGAGCCACTCCTCTCCGGACGCCGACTCACGCACGGCTTAGGTGGCCAGCTGTCTACGAGGAGCCTTTCCTCTCGTCGCGCACTTTCGACACTTCGTATTAATTATCAAACTGGTTAAACGTTAACCGTTGAAAATCTAGTTTAAAAAACAGCCCGGATCACCAACGACTTTTTGACACGAAATCCACAAACCATCTGCCAAAAAACAAATCCAATCGTTTCTTTCTCGAACATTCTATCAAAATTTGAATTCAAAATAATCGCAAATATGCATTTTATTTTTTTACAAACGGCCAGTAGCGTTTCGCTACACTATATACTCCACAACAATACATCTGAAATCTCGTTAATTATTGCATAATTAATAATTACAAAGTTTGATTGTGCACTAGTTAATTCTATTTCCATTTCATTTTGGATAATAATGAAATATATTCCATTTCAAACTTATTATTCAAATTACCCATAATTAGCCCAACTTATTACTTGATATTGATATTGTGGTTGGCAAAAAAGGTTAGGTAAGCACCGGGATCACTCGGGCTGACATTAAATTAGTACTTACGTGCCAGCCGGCGTATTATGGAAGGCTTTATCCATCTTTATCCACGTGATAAAATAACTGTCACTTTTTAACACCGTGGGATAGAAAGTGACGGACACTGTTTTATCACGCTGTCACGTAGACAAGAACGACCATCATATCCGTACAGGAGAGGTATGGAAGTTAGGATGGACGTAAGTGGCTGACTTTATTCTTCAATAAGTTGTTGCATGAAGAAACCATTCCCGACGAATGGTGCGACATATGAATATGAATATGACGCCTGAGAGATGAGACTGTTATAACACAAAACCAGTTCGGGTTTATGCCGGGGAGAGGTACAACCACGGACCTAGAGAGTAAACCGGATAGTGTACATTAGCCAAAAAGTGTGTCCACATGAAAAGTCAAGGTGGGCCGTTGCATCTCTTTCTAATTAGGGTGACCATAAGTCATATGTATGTGGGATATTAGGATAACATTGAATATATAGTTTGGCCAGGATCTTTTCTTATTCGTGCATAGTTATATTAGTTATAAAGAATCATACTGTCTTTTCGGTGTACTAGTATTATGGCCTAAAAAGGGATGAATATAGTTTTTTTTTCTCTTCTGTACAACGCTTCACACAACCTTAGGTACTTAATTTAGTTGTTCTAAAAACTGTTATTAATAAGCGTAGTAGCTGGATCACGAACATGGTCGATCCTCAGGAAGGTGGTCCGCCGTAACGTCTGTCAAGAATACAGGTATGAGTGAGAGAGATAGAGAGACAGATATGCTAACAGAACCAGAGGCTCTACCGCGAACGCACTTTCGTACGTAAGTGTGACAGAGGGGCGACACGTCGAACGCGGCTCGGGGTAGGCTGTCAGAACACCCCCACTGTCCTGAGAGCTTTTTACAGTCTTTGCCGCGTTAAGTCCCAGGCCCTTCATAGCAAGCACTAGCCGCCCCTTTCTCAGCACCCATCATATAGACTGCCGCTTAAAATATCTGGCCGCCCTATGCCCGGGCCTACTCGGCTTTAGGGCAAATCCGCCACTGCCACAGGGTCGCGTGGGACCGCTACGCCCGTTTGCTATAGTTTTTAACTAGAACGCTTGTCACTGGAGCATAGACACCGAAGTTTGCATCGTTTGACGAGCATCTTTCTCTGTCTTTGTAATTACTCCTTTATAGGAGTAAAAGAGAAAGATCCCCGCAATTTGCGAACCTCGGTGTTCACGGTGGTAGGCCATCTGTGCGAAAAGAGAAGAGTCGTGAAATGTAAAGAAACTAGTGATGTGCCGTTCCCAGTAAATTTTCCAAAGAGGGTAAATTCCCAGTAACGTTTCTGGTATCGTCCCAAAAGTCAGTAAATTACCATCAAGTTCTATTTTTATTTTATTATCAATGTGTTTTTTTATTATTATAACAATGTATAAATGTGTCTGTAATGTTTAAGGACTTTGGATTTCAATTTTGACAATTATTTATTTTGTATTGGCTCTCATTTCACCAATTTAAACATGCCGAAATAAATACATACCTATTTATATAAACTTACTTTTAAGTACGTAATAAGAATTGTGTAACACTGATTCTCATCGTGCCTACATCATGGTCACCCTAATGAGTTTGACAATGTTGACTTGTAAATCGCAAAATGTAATAATTGTGGCTTTCTTGTGAAACAATATTCCACAATTAGAAATTCTTTCACTCCTACAACCTTTAACGCAACATTTATTCACCATTTTTAAGAAATTTTTCATTCACGTGTTTTGATAACATGTCATCACACGTTAGGGATATCAATTAATATTCAAAGTTATTACAATGTCTACCATATCAAAATTAATGTTTTTTTTTGTTGTGCACATGCTTGGTTAAATCAGTTAATAATATTGACATCATAATTATTTACAAATTTCTTAAAAGATATCAGAACCTTACTCTAAATATAGCACTTAAATAATATAAGAAGGTATTTAATTTCAGTAGTATATTGATATAAATACTACCACAATGGTATATTTTTAACATTGGCAACATGTGCGAGTGAGACACCGCGACCCACCTTTGCTATCTCAAGTGGACCGTTTTCTCTAGTCTGGTAAGAACGTCTTTCTGGCTCGGTGATAAGGTTAAATTTAGTATGGCAAAAAAAGTGACAGTTCACTCCATCTTATAACTTCATGGGTACAACAGACGCCATTTTTGCACTTCGCCATCTGTGCGAAAAATACCGACATGCCAAAAAGAACCTGCATGTTGCATGAACCTGAACCTGTTTGTTGACCTCGAAAAAGCACACGACCGAGTACCCGGAGAGGTTTTGTGGTGGGCTCTGAAAGAGGTATGGTCAATGTACAACCGATTTTGTACACGCGTCCGGTTAGCTGCTGGCACCACCGACAGGTTCAGTGTCACGGTAGGCTTGCACCAGGGATCGGCTTTAACTCCTTACCTCTTCCTGTTTGTGCCGGGGGGAGATGGACTGATACCTAACTGCTAACTAGTACCTAACTACGGCCCTTTTCAGACCGCATGACGGCGACAATATATTTTAAGGGACCGATTGGTGATTGGTGTCGACAAATAATAATGCAAAACAGTCATAAAACCAGCATGCCTTTCAATCTTCTTAATGGTAGTATTTTTTTTATTTTCCGCCGTCATGATTCGCATTTCAACACCAAAATCCGTAAAGACTGACGTCGCCAAAAGAGATCATTTAAATACATTCGCTAACGTGTTTTTTTGCATCGCACTTGAAAAACTAGTAATTATCGGGTTCTATGTGACAAGGGCCTAATGAAACCGCTCAAGACGTGTAACTTGGTTAGAGCTTCGACTGCGACGGACAGATCGATCGGCCCAGTACACGAAACTTAGTTAGGCTGTCATGTTACAGGCAGGTACAGTCGGCTAGTTAGGCCAGTCAAATTAGATTTTTTCCAGGTATTAATTCCCAGCAAGCTGGAAATCATCTTAATACCTTCATTTGGTTCTAAATTAGTGTAATCCGCGTTTGCTCCATTCCAGGAGTTGTGGAAAGTTTTTTTGCTCTTTTTCAGTTTTTTGGTTGTAGTCCAAAAACGATACGTCAGACGGAAAATTTGCTCTAATCATGATAAAAATTGTCATAATTCCTCAAAACGCTTTTTTTTTATTTAATTTGACTGGCGTATAGTGAAGTGGTCCGGAATTTGTTTCTTATAAATTCGTTATCTTTAAGTGGACTAACAGGCCATTGCGCTAGGCTAAGGAAAACGGGAGGTATAACAATGAATTCACCTCTTCTTTGCTGATTTTAAAAACATCAAAAGCGCAAAACTTAATTATTTTACATTATTTTTTCAACGCGTTTAAATTAAAGTTTTTTTCCTGTATTACACATAGTTACTTAAAACAATTTAACTGTTAAACTAAGAGCAACTAAATTGATTGTAGTAAATATTGGAGTAAAAAAAAAACAGTTTAGACGACAACGGTTTCACACACTTGAATTTTTAGTCGCTATTGGCGACATGTTTCGGGCCCTTCGGGCCCTTCGGGGGTCCTTCCTCAGGCTCGAGTGCTCGCGGCAACTGCAACTCTTGCACTGATCGCGCCGCCAGCCTCGTCGCTCGTTGCGCGCGCTTTATAGTATGAATTATCTCAGGTGATTTTTTCGGGCTCGGGCCCTAATCTGTTAAACAAAAGGTATTGTTTGCTTTTTGCAGTGGTTACACTGCTTACTGCTAATAGCCCCGACATAAGTAACGGGAACAAGCCCGTTTAAAAACCAAACTTACCATTCTAATTATATGGTTCAAATTCATGAAACAGCCCATTCGGAGATAGCACGTTTTGTTATCTCCAAAACCAAGACCACCCTGATTGTTCTCTGAATGAACTGTCACATGAACTTGAACCTTAATACTATCACGATAGATGCGTGGTTACTTCGGCACGTGCTGAAGACCGCTCTTGAGAGAAACAAAGGCTTTTGTTTAACGGATTAGGGCCTGAGCCCGAAAAAATCACCTGAGATAATTCATACTATACCGTTGTCGTCTAAACAGTTTAAGAGCGCTCTTACAAGAAAAGTCGAAATAATGCAAAATTGATGATACTAGTCGACGAAATTCAGGACTTTGCGCTCATTATTAGAAACAATGAGTACTTGTTCCAGTAAAAGCGTCTTCTTATCTTTATAAATATCGTTGTAAATATTAGAAAAAGGACTTATTAAATTAGTAATGATTTTTTTTCTGATGGTCGTTTCCGAAAAACCCCGTGAAGCACTGAATGGCGAGCTCTTATTTGGAAATGTTGAGAATTTTACTCTGCTAAACCTGACTATTTTGTATTACTAATACCCTGTACTTTAGGCATATCAAACTATATTTTTCCTACATACCTTTGAGAAAGAGAAAATCAAAGTAAAACGAACTCGATTTTCTCTCCGAAACAAGTGTCAATTCCTACGAAAATCTACTTAATATCGAAGTCATTTTCATACTCAAGCAATCTGCAACGTTTGCTTATACTGTTGGTATACATTAGTGTTTATGAAATTCTACTATAATTTTTTGGCAATTTTTTGAAAACTACTCTATATTACCGATGACGCGCGCTGCGCCAGCTCAGTGCCGCGGCAGAGTTTGTAGAGGCAGGACGTGTGTCGGTCGGCTCCGCACATTTTCAACGGCGACGACGAGGTTTTTTATCATTGTGTGCGGCGGGCGCCGTGTAAAACGCTATACTGTGTGCGTGTAAACCGCAACGAGAGACTTTGATCCTAGCACTGTTTTTATAGTATTATAATTTATAATGGTACAGTTTAATAAACTACCGGACAGGATTAAAAATATTTGAAACGACCTGACATTCTATATGTATTTATTTGACTCAAGATAGTACTCAGGGTCTGATGATGGAGCCGGAAGGTGGTCACCGGTACCAATCAACCATGCAACTAAACCACTTCGTGTTTAGGCTCGTTTTATTCACCTCAACAAGATCTTTGACACAAGATAGTACTCAGGGTCTGATGATGGAGCCGGAAGGTGGTCACCGGTACCAATCAACCATGCAACTAAACCACTTCGTGTTTGGGCTCGTTTGATTCGGCTCAACAAGATCTTTGACTTAAGATAGTACTCAGGGTCTGATGATGGAGCCGGAAGGTGGTCACCGGTACCAATCAACCATGCAACTAAACCACTTCGTGTTTGGGCTCGTTTGATTCGTCTCAACAAGATCTTTGGCACAAGATAATACTCAGGGTCTGATGATGGAGCCGGAAGGTGGTCACCGGTACCAATCAACCATGCAACTAAACCACTTCGTGTTTAGGCTCGTTTGATTCGTCTCAACAAGATCTTTGACACAAGATAGTACTCAGGGTCTGATGATGGAGCCGGCAGGTGGTCACCGGTACCAATCAACCATGCCACTAAACCACTTCGTGTTTAGGCTCGTTTTATTCGTTTCTATAAGATCTTTAAGATAAGATAAGATAAGATAAAGTTTATTAAGCTCAAAAGGTTACATTCATACATAATTTCATAAGTTGTGTTACATAGGTATATCTGTCTAAGATCTTTCGTTGGTACTTAAATTAGGTATAGACCTGTGCTATAAGTACCAGCTACCTTCCATTTGTCTCTATGTACTTTACATGTATATTGTACAGGCGAGTTTTATTGGCACTGGACTGTGGCCACGGGTACCAGTCTACCATGTAACTGAACCACTTCGTGTTTGGGCTCGTTTGATTTGTCGCAACAAGATCTTTGACACAAGGTAGTACTGAGGGTATGATGATGGATCCGGAAGGTGGTCACCCGTACCAATCAACCATGCAACTACACCACTTCGTGTTTGGCTTCGTTCGATTCGTCGCAACAAGATCTTTGACACAAGTTAGTACTCAGAGTCTGATGATGGAGCTGGACTGTGGCCACGGGTACCAGTCTACCATGTAACTGAACCACTTCGTGTTTGGGCTCGTTTGATTCGTCGCAATAAGATGTTTGACACAAGATACTACTCAGGGTCTGATGATGGAGCTGATAGACAGGTACCCGTCGCCACCTTCGCGCTCCATCATCAGACCCTGAGTACTACCTTGTGTCAGATCTTGAGATGAATAAAACGTGCCTAAACACGAAGTGGTTTAGTTGCATGGTTGATTGGTACCGGTGACCACCTTCCGGCTCCAACATCAGACCCTGAGTACTATCTTGTGTCAAAGATCTTGTTGAAACGAATAAAACGAGCCTAAACACGAAGTGGTTTAGTTGCATGGTTGATTGGTACCGGTGACCACCTTCCAGCTCCATCATCAGACTCTGAGTATCACCTAGTGTCAAAGATCTTGTTGAGACGAATCAAACGATCCTAAACACGATGTGGTTTAGTTGCATGGTTGATTGGTAATGGTACCTTCCAGCTCCATCATCAGACCCTGAGTACTGTCTTGTGTCAAAGATCTTGTTGAGACGAATCAAACGAGCCCAAACACGAAGTTGTTTAGTTACATGATAGACTGGTACCCGTGGCCACCTTCCAGCTCCATCATCAGACCCTGTGTATCTTCAGTGTCAAAGATCTTGTTGAGACGAATCAAACGAGCCTAATCATGTTACTACATGGTTGATTGGTATCCGTGACCACCTTAATCATCATCAGATCCTCAGTACCAGTTCGTTTTTAAACCCTCGTTGATACAAACTTTACAACCTATAGGTACCAAATGCAATGACGAAACATGTAAATAAGCGAGTAGGTACCTATAATTTCTTTCGAGTAATATACCGTCATAAGTACGAGTATGGGGCTATTCATAAATTACGTCGTTTCAAATGGGAGGAATGGGGGGGGGGGGTCTGGACATCGGATGATGGTAACATGACGTAGGAGGAAACAGATTCATCCGAAGCTTGATTTTTGGATGATTTGAGGGGTGGGGGGGGTCAAAAATCGTCAAAAATAGATGACGTAATTTATGAACAGCCCCTATGTACATTTGCACTGCATTTAGTATTTTCGTACTTACCAAATAACAGTTTTAGTACTTTAAAAGTTAAGTACAGTTAGTGTTGTTATGGTTGATTTCAATATGCTTCGCGAAGGATCAAGAATGTTTAATCCATCATTGTAGTGCGAGTGTGGTAGAAGGGATCGGCATACTGAGCTCGCACGGCCTGCCGCAGCGCGTAAAATACCTAAACTCGCTCAACGCCGAAATGTAATAGCGCTCTTAAAATATAGTTGGTCAAGCAGATCATGTCAGTAGAAAAAGGCGGCAAATTTGAAAAATGTAGGCGCGAAGGGATATCGTCTCATAGAAAATTTGAATTTCGCGCCTTTTTCTACTGACAAGATTTGCTTGACCATCTATACGTCTCACGAAAGTTTAATATCGAAAAAAGACAGTCTTGTTATTATAAGCTGTATAAAACAAAGCGTAGCACCAAAACAAAAATTCTAAACTAACAAAATAGGCTTAAACAAACCGCAGCTTTTTTCCGAAAATGCGTAGCCGAGGCTTAAAAACAAAATAAAGCTCACTTAGAAGCTTACCCAACTTCATCAAATGAAATGAATTTTTAAACATCCAAATTGAACACAACTTTGTACGGGCTTATGAGTTTCTTTTATTACTTAGGGGACAATGTACTTACTATGAATTTTGTATTTTAACCTTTTGAACGCCATTTTAACAACTTATCCAAATTTGGCAGACTATATGTGACGTTCCACGGCAAAAGGTACCTTATGGCGGCTGGCGCTTACGTCGCATAGCGCTGTAATAATATTGAAGCGGCGTTAATAATAGCGTAAGCGCCAACCGCTATAAGGTACCTTTTGCCGTGGGACGTCACATATAATAGTATAGGTACATAGATTTACCCCCTTATTCATAAAACTTTACGGGCCTGATTTAGTTAAATTATGTTTTATCCCTTTCTTACAAATACATAAGTCAAAAACACAGATAAAGACAAACGATTATTAGCTAATTGAGGTTTGTATCGCGTTTATGAATAAGGGGGTTAGTGTATATTATTGTATGAAAAGATGGAGCGCAAGGATTTTGTCTCATTTGTTTGAAATTTAAAGCAGGCCACTGACGAGCCTTCCAAATGGATGCCGTTACAATGGATTCATCCAAATGGACGGCATCCTAATATTAAACATTGTATGTTTTTGACATTCACGGACCGATTTTGGATTGCAGCCACGCTATTTGGACTGTTGGAAGGCTCGTCAGTGGCCACCTTTACTTTTAAAACAGACGCCGTAACCATGCAATCGCAGAGAGTTTTAGTCGAGATAGTCATTAGGTATTAAATAGATTTGAATACACGGAGTCGTTTTTATAATTCGAGGGACTTAAATTATTTAATAAAATGGTAAATAATTAGTCATTTGTAGACAACAAATTCTTCTTCTCTCAGTATATTTCTGTATTAGATAAAATTTGTTTAGAGAAAATTCTATGATCGCTGGGGAACAGGATGGTATTGAGCACCATCAACAACAGACGGGGAAAAATGATTGGACATTTGTTACGGCACGACAACTTCTTTAAAACCATCATAGAAGGCAAGATAAAAGGAAAGAGAGGCAGGGGCAGACCAAGACGTAGCTATGTAGACCAAATAAAAGAAAAAGCTGGTGTCGTGTCGTATCAAGAGGTCAAGGCTATGGCTTATGAGAGGGAGAAACGGAAAATACTCCACCAACAAGAGGATACCTCTTAAATTGAAGAAGAAAAAATCCATATAATGAAATCAGACTCGACAGATCGATCAAATGCATAAAGTAATTTACATCAAACTTAGACTAAACGCATTTGTTAACAAGAACATCTTCAAATAAGCATGTAGATTAGACTTTCAGTGACAGAGAGACACAAACAGTGTTAACAATTAGGTGATGCATCGTCAAGCAGTCTAAACTAAATATCAATTTGCCTTTCAGAAACAAATGCACCTAGGTTAGCTTAAAATAACTTTACTGAAGTAAACTGAGAGAACTTATTTACATTACATTTTCTCTTTGACTATGTGTAGGACTAAGAGAGAATTTAGATAAGGTCATGGTATAATAATATACTCCGCCTGGTACTCCATTCCCGTCTTTTCTAGGTCACCTAACTGACACGGGCCTACGTCATCATGCGACAGCGCTATATGATAATATGCGATAGCGCTATATATAGCGGCCATGTTGTTGTGACGTAGGCACGTGTCACTCTGGGAATGGAAGACCATGTTTTATTAGACTATGGATAAGGTAATTCGCCAGTAACCGGCCACCTTAAACTAAAAATGAATTCTATTCACCTATAAACAGAATTCATTTTAGTATAAGGTTTCAATAACTGCCCAGCCTTCCACCACTGTCCACTAAATACTTTATATAATAATTATATTTTCACTTAGTAACTAACTAACAATGTAATAGAACTAATGGTAACATTCCATTTCTAACCGCAGCTGCACTACCGGTACTGAACGCGTCGCTGTCATTGTCAATTTCCATTGTAAAATTGACAGTAATGCAGCTGCGGTTAGAAATGGAATGTTACCCTAACACTGCTGCAGGCGCTTTCCGTGTAAATTTCAAATCATTCGATAGCGTGACGTGGCATACGCGTATGCGTTAATTGTTTATTGTATGAGATTTTGAGTTTCCAACACGTTCCGCTTGGCGCGCTGTTCAAAATGCCGTACAAAAATAGACATATCGCAAACGCGACCGCTATCGAATGAAATTTACACTAGGGGTTCAGAGCGGCTACCGCGAAAACCGAAATTCACAAATTGCGGGGATCTTTCTCTTTTACTCCAATGAAGGCGAAATTAGAGTGACAGAGAAAAATGCCTGCAAATTGCGAACTTCGATTTTCGCGGTTATAGCCCTGAATCTAACCTTAACCGATCGACGAGGCACAAGCGAGCTATTAGGGTAAATTCACCATCATCGGACCGTCGCAGCCGTCTGTAGCAACCGATTAGGAATTGGCTATGGGAATAAATTATTGATTCCGGACATGCCTCGCCGGGTCTTTACCTTGATTGAGCTGTTCAGGGGATTTATTGAGATTGAGTACAGTTTGCAGTAATAGGTGAGGGCGATGTGGTCGAAATCATTTTTACACAGAGAGAGAAAGAGAGAGGTGGGGGGGAACGAGGGAGGGATGAGCATGTGCAGATCAAGATTCTTACAAAACAATACCACAATGCTTAGAAAAAACGAAAACGTGGAAAAACTCACCGTCTCCATCGAGACTTGAACTCGCGACTCTCGATCACTAGCCCATCGCTCTGCCGACTGAGCTACAGAGACTAAGGGTCTCCCCTGATATATCGACGCGCATTCGGCAAAAGCCGATAGGAAAAAGCTTTATGTCCACGCAATAAGAGCGAAAAAGCCGTCGACGCGTCGGCAGGCGCCGGCCGATGCGAGCCGAGCCGAACGACGACTTTTTCGCTCTTATTGCGTGGACATAAAGCTTTTTCCTATCGGCTTTTGCCGAATGCGCGTCGATATATCAGGGGAGACCCTTACCCGGTGACAATTCCACAATATCCTTCATAAGCGCCTTAGGGAGGCGCCTAGCGACATCTATCGTAAGAGCGTCTTCTTAAACTTGAGTTCCAATACAACTTGGTATAAAATAGCAAAATTATTTAATACTTACCTAGGTTATTACAAACCATGACTATTTTGCTGTTAATCCATTCCAGTTCATCTAAAATGAATCTACAGTTATTAAAATAGGTACATCATTACCTTGAAACAATGTCACAGTAATACATTTCAAACGGTACTGGAGATGGGACGGATAAAGATAAAATTTTAAGACTTTAAGATTCGAACTTTAAGACACGTCAAAAATTGCAAAAGATACGATATGGATCGGATATGTCAAAAGTGACGTTTTTGTTTGATGAAACGTCACTTTTGACACTGTCATATCCGATCCAGTATATATATGTCGTATACAGTATACCTACATCAAAATATTTCGAGTCGTACCTGACCTGAATTTGCACCCAATTAAAAGAAAATAAACTGACGAGTCTAAAGAAATGGCGAATAAACTAGACGTAGACGGAAAACGTGGCTTCCTCTAGCATTAAACTACAGCAAGTTACGGAGGAAAAACTTTCTTAGCAAGGATGAAAAATAAAGAATATTTTACTACTGGAATTTAAAAAAGAATCTCAGAACATAAGGTTGTATTAAAAATATGCATCGTAATACGTAGCTGGGCATTTTCACTTAAAAGTGTACCATTTACTTTTTTTCGAAATACCCTCAACTTTTGGGTTATTCCTACTCAGAATCACGAGGACTATCGAATTAAAAAGAAAAAAAAAATGTCCCAAAAAAATGACAGTTTTGTAACGCACTAAACTGACACCCAAAATTTGTATGAAATACTGGGGACACTTTTTTTCTTTGTATCATTCAATAGTACTCGTGATTCTGTGTCTAAATAACCCAAAAGTTGATGATTTTTCGAAAAATAGTAAATAGTACCATTTTTTTCTGAAAACCCCCAGCTGCCTCTTTATTTTTTTTAGAAATTATTTCCCCTATTTGGCAATTTTTGGTTTTCATTCGGTGAACTCGAAGCTCTTCTCTATCGAACCAAACGTATCTATTTATCAAGAAATTTTCAACTAAAAACATCAGTGACTCTTTTTAATATAGGGTGGAAAAAAATCAAGGGCCCTGGAGGGGAAGTGCTTAAAAACCTTTAGTTAGCTTATTTTACTTAAAGGATATTTTTTTTATTTTTACAAAGAAACATGCAATTATTGCATTCAAAGATTTTTTTTAAATTCGCTTAGTCTCGCCTGGGAATCGAACCGAGTAAAAAATAAAACAAAAACACTCGCTATTTTATTCCACTAGTCGATACAGCTCATGTTAATGTTAAATTTCTCCAAGAAATATTAGGTCGTACACTCGCCTATAGTACGAAATATCCATAAAATCTATTTTAAATCGGTCCTATTCCCGGGCGAGACAAGCTAATTTGAAAAAAAATCTTTGAATGCAGTTTTGTTTCTTAAAAAAATAAAAGAACGTTTCCTTTAAGTAAGTAAAATGCTAACTTAAGGTTTTAAGGTAGGCACCTACTTTCTCTCCAGAACCAAGTTTTTTTTCCACACTGTATGTACATATTTAATATGTCTGTGTCTCAAGGAACATCATAATTCATCAATAATTACGTAAATAGATATCGCAAGACAAAAAGAAGCGCTTCCCTCAAAAGTGTCCCGGTCCTAATAAGCTCCCGGCATTTAAATAATTCATAAGGGACCATTGCGGCTCCGTACATTCTCTATTTACATTTTTATTCCTCAAGTGGGTAGGCTGCATAATGTTATGTCGGTTGCGTTATGGCGACGTGTTTTCTAATAGGTACGCTTCCTTCTTGTAGCTGTATACCTATTTTTACAGTACATATGGTGCTCTATTACGATACCCGGTGCTATAATAAGTACATTACAGCTTGGCAAAAAAGAGTAGAAATTAAAAAGTGGCAACACTCTAGTGTCGTCCCTTTCAAACCAATTTATGTAAGAAAATGGGACGACACTACAGTGTTGCCACTTTTTAATTTCTACTCTTACGTCGAAAATTTAAAGGGCTATATTATGTCATAAATGTAGTGTCAAATGTTGTACGATACACGTGCGAATAAGTAATTGTATCGTAAATAACTATTATCTACCCTCTTTAATGCGTTTAAAAAGCTCAAATATAGGCAAGAATAAAGATAAACTGTTGTTGCAACAAATGTCTTATTGTCTGTGAAAATGTTATTATTACATGATACTCGTATGTGTGTAGGTAAATATTGTAAAACTACATTTGCAACTCTCTTTGTGAGTACATACTCATAAAAGCAATATTTTTGCATATACCCCATATACTCCAAACACCTGCACCTCCATTTATAAAACATGCAAGTTATTTATATCCACTCTCATCCACTTTTTGCTGCATATTGTTCCCGCAGATCTAAAACTTTATTCAGAATTTCTAGAAATAGGCCACCCGGGTACTTTTGAAATAGTCTGAAATAGGACAGCTGAAACAGACCTCGAGAAACTTTGAGATACTTTTAGCCGGGTGGGCTTATACGGGGTTATACCTATTTTTAACGCGGAATCAGTGAAGTTTCGTTTAAATCATTTAATATCTTTTAATATCATAATTTAAGTATTTTTTGTAGTATATAGTGGCTACTTACTTACTCCCAAGCCAGATAAATTATTCTCATTATTTATTCAGCATTTATTAACAAATCTGTTTACAATATTAATAACAAACTTAGAATAAAAAGTAACCTAAAATTAAAACTACCTACAAAACTAAAACTAATACCTAAAAAAATATAGAACTACCTACAAAACTAAAACTAAACCTAAAAAAAAAACCTAAAAATCTATATCTAGAGAGGGCCCCTGGGGCATAGTGCCAAGAATGCTGGCAGCATTTCCTCGCTGGATCGCAACGCTTATGCGTTGAGCGAGGAAGCTGCCAGCTCTTTTGTCCCCAGAGACCTCAACAAGCCGTTTCGACAAATCTGTAAAAAGACTCTGAGCTCCTTTATTTATTCTTACATAATTAATTATATTGCGTGCGGAGAAAGTATTACGAAGATAAATAAATAAATATTATAGGGACATTCTTACACATATTGCCTAAGTCCCACGGTAAGCTCAAGAAGGCTTTTGTTGTGGGTACTCAGACAACGATATATATAATATACAAATACTTAAATACATAGTATACATCAATGACTCAGGAACAAATATCTGTGCTCATCACATAAATAAATGCCCTTACCGAGATTCGAACCCAGGACCATCGGATTCACAGGCAGGGTCGCTACCCACTACGCCAGACCGGTCATCAAAAGAAGATATTATGATATTATATTAAGATATTATGTAAATACGTAGTTTACTGAAGAATCCATTATATTATAGCATCGATCATTGAAATTATTAACCGAGTAAAATCTGTTGGGAAGCCCCCACATTGTTAATTTAGGCCTGAAATAACGTTTCAGCTTAACGCTCCACTGACGTTGTAATTTCAAATTCCGTCTGAATTTTGCTCCTAAACGGAATAGTTTATAATTAGGCTATTATCTGCCGTGGTACTCATACTAGTTACTACTTACATGTTATTACTATTTTAATATTATTATAGGCCGGAAGCTTGAACATGTCATGCTCGCTTAAAAGTCTTTACTTACGGTGGCGTCGTTGATCGGGTCGCCACTTTCCCGAATGAAGGTTGAGGGAGGCGATGGCTGAGATACGCGTCATACTCGTGAACGGGTGCTGTTTGTGGAGACTGGTCTGTTTAAGCTAACACAAGCTATTATACTTAGTAACTTTATTTTTATTAACTAATTACAGTGAGACGCCTCATTCTGCTCTCGTATGTTTCTTTTCTCTTAATGAATGTATTAATTATACAGGATATTGACTCTTGGAGACCCTATACATCTCTAAGGATAACTTGATAAACTATATAATCTTATAGTTCTGACACCTAGAGACATTTACACCTCTAAATATTATAGATTTTTTTTTTGTGTTTTGTATCTGTATTTTTTATGTAATTCGACATTAAGAGACCATATACATCTCTTAGTAATTGTAATACGTTAGATTGAATTGTTAGTTTTATTTTATAAAATTGTTGATGTTATTATTTTTGCTTATATGTAAATTCAATGATGACGTGTAAAAGTGCCCTTGTGGCCTATTTGCTGAATAAATGTTGATGTTTGATGATGATGTTTGATGTTTACTGCTTTAAATTCTCTTTAATTTTACAAGGACAGCAAGTTTAATTAAACTATAACAAGAAAAAAATATACTTAATATAAATGAAGAGGGTTGATTAATGGTGGAGTTCTAGGCTAGGGCTGCGGTAGGGCAGCCCCGTCGTCAAACCCTAGGTATTTTGAAGTGAAAACTTCTTTAGCGGCGCTGTGCACTTTTTGAGGTGGGGAAAAAATGATAAACTCGAGACAGCGTAAGGCGTAACGCGTAAGGCGTCTCTCCTCTCTTTCTACCGCGCGGCGAAAATGTACCTATGTCTGAGCCTTCTGTTTCATTTAGGCGGCGCAGTGCGCTTGCGTGATGTGTCACGGACAATGTCATTGTTTTTTTATTTAACCCTTTACCGCATAGGAAGCCATATAAGGCGGATATGATATTCAACTCTATTGACAGCTCTTAAAGTTCATATTTAAACAAATATATTTTGTTACATGCAGTAAGGGTTTAAATGCCATCTAGTGAGATTCCCTCAAACTGGTATTAATATACCTAACTGTAGTACTAGTAGTACTTACAGTGATGTGCTTAGGGGTTTCAAGTAATGCGACGATACAACGCTAGATGGCGTTAACATCAATTACACATAGTGCTGCAGACATTTTGCACTATATGTTATTAATATTTTGAGTTACAATGTCGTTGAGTTTTCACTTCTGCCAGCACTCCCGGAGTGCAACCCGTTGTTTTGTTTTGTGGATTTAAATCTGTGCCGTATTCCGTGGATGCACATGCTTGTGGCTCTGATTATAGAAATTGTGATTTTTGATCTAAGACAGCCCATTACGACACTTAGGGTTCTGTTCCAGCGGTCAGCAATAGCTTCACCGAGGTGTTTAATGAAGGCGGACATTTGAGGAGCGAAGACTTAATTAGGTACATCAGTGGTGGGCAAAGTACGGCCCGCGGGCCATCTGCGGCCCGCGAATGGATTTCATCCGGCCCGCCGTCGGTCCTATGAAATAATTAGTATGTGGCATTGGCCTATGATTATCAATTTATCACAAATCAAAATAAATTTTGGATACAATTCTGGCCCTCCACTTAAATTTTCTTAACTTTCTGGCCCCCCACGAAGAAAGTTTGCCCACCACTGAGGTACAGTCAGCATCAAAATACATAACGGATCAGACTATACGTGTCAAAAGTATCTACCATATCAACCAATGGCTTAATAAGGAAATAAATTGTCATACAAAGTTTTCTGAAATCGGTCTTGTTTAATTTAAATTCTTGTTTAAATTTTATTTTGATATAATTTAATTTGATATAATTTAATTTGATTTCATTTACATTTTATATTATAGTCCTACTAACCTTAGTTATAAGTACAACATAAATTATGTAACTAACAATATAATGTGGATCATGGTTATCTGAATAAATAACTTTATTATTATTATTATTTGTATGTCTTTGCCATATCTCGGGACCATGGGGTCCCGGACCTTTGGGAGGCTTACGTGGGGCCAGAGCGCAGAGGCCCTTTAAGACACTTTAATCTAAAAGTAAGGGATACCCGTGGCGGATACCATCCCCGAACGCACAATGTGATACATCCGGAGATGGTCCCCGCCAGGTGCAAAGACTTTTGCAGTGCAGCACTTTTGTGCTGCGATGGGAACTAAGGTCATGGGCTATAGATTTGAAAGTTGGATGGACTGGATAATGGGCTATGGGAGAGACTAGCGGACACCTGCCGTGACAATCAGTCTCAAAATTGTATAAGACAGGTGGTGACTCGCCAACTCATTGAGTGGGCCCCGCAATGGCCGCACGCACAGTGCGACAACAGGGCAACACTTTGGAGTGGCTATGAGGTTGTCGAGAGGTGAGTCTGCGGTAGCCAGATCCCGGTAATCCGTTCAGCGGGCCGCCGGCGTTATGACATTTTACACTTCCAACCTGGAGCATAGGTCCCGCTCTTGCGACTCCACTCTGGCCGGCCAATCAAGGCAAGCACAGAGGCGAGGGCCAGATGAAAGTGCCCTCTGGAATAGGGGTCCGCGGTGTCGCCACTCACCGTCAGCTCGCCACAAGCTGCCCCCGCGGGGTTATTATTATTATTATTAATGGCTGTACACACTCGTCGTGACACCCCGAGACAGGCCGAGAACGAGTGTGTACATACTGCTCCCTTCTCGTCTCGCGGTTCTCCGATTGGATCGGAGCGATGCCGAGACTCTCGGGGAGAGGCTCTCGATGAGTGTGTACATACTGGTCCCTTCTAGTCTCGCGGTTCTCCGATTGGATCGCAGCGTCGAGCGGTGCCGAGACTCTCGGGGAGAGACTCTCGATGAGTATGTACAGGCCGCATTAGAGATAATGACAAATCTTTTGATTTGTTTCTGTAGCAACTCAGTGAAGAACCTTTGCAGCTACAACGCTGCCACCATGCTATGTGACTTGGTTTAGACATACCTACAGCCCAATTCGAACTTTAAGATATATTGACCAAACCTTAATTTATATTATTACTATCTGTACATATTATTGTTAATGTTATTTTCTGTTTGACAATGTATAATCATTACTGAATAAAGGAATATGAATATGAATATGAATATTGAATACCTACTTACGTCAAATATACGGATATGTCAGTATCAAAAGTGACGTTTCTTCAAACAAAAACTTCACTTTTCACACTGTCATATCTTATCCATATCGTTTCTAGACGCAATATTTGACGTATCCTAAAGTTCTAATCGGGCCGCTACTGACTGACATTAATCACCAAGGAGGAGTTTTGGCCGAAGGGTGTCAAGTTCCGGCGGTTCCGCGGCCGGCTCCCTGACACTGCGGGGTTGCGAACTGCATCGCAGCCATAATTGTGTTTTTAGTTTTAAGATATATTTTTCACCTCAGCAGCTCGAACAAGGGTACTTTGCTTCTTAAAAATAGTGAGCAAAATGCGATTTTGCTCACTGAGTGAGACAAAATTACATTCAAGTGACCTTTATAGTCAAATGTCATTTCAACATGCGGGGTCTAATACAAGTTCGATATACTTGGGTTCTATTATCTCTGTCCCTCTAGGTATGTTCTCACTGCTTAGGGTGAAAAATTTTGTGTACTACACGAGATCAAACTTATTTACATCTCGTGCGCTTTTGAATCCCTTACTACGCTCAAGATTCTAAATTAGATTCACTCGCTACGCTCGTGAATCTATTATAGAATCTTTCGCTTGCACGGGACTCAAAATAAGCACTCGAAGAAATATCAAACTTTGATCTCTTGTTGTACAAATAACTATTGTAATAATATGTATGCTAGTTTTAAGGTATTTATCTATGGGCCAATAGTTGCCTGAAAATAAATGTTTTCATTCATTCATTCATTCATTAAAGTTTCCTGAAAATTTGGTTTAGGTACTAACCTTAGAGCATTTAGTAACTGGAGATGTCATCGCTGTCATTTTCTTTACGAAACAGTCTACCGATTTTTGCGGGGGAGGGGACGTCAAATGTATTGCTATTTCTACACGATTTGTACGTAACGTATAAATAACCATGTCAGTCCATACAAAAGTTTGCACAATTGTGCAAGTTTTTCGGCAGAGGGGTAAGCTCTTAAAGGCAACTCCAGTTATTAAATGCTCTAAGGTACTAAGATTCTCCAGTCTACTGAACCATCCTTAAAGAGACTGCATTAATGCATTTCGTGCACCGCCTGCACCAGATCATATTTAATACATTTCGTATTGCATTTTCGTGCATATGTAGACTTTTCACTCTGACCTGAGGTGCGGAATATTCATCGCTGGATTTGAGCGCGGCAGAAGTGGATGGTTTGAATGAGAGTATACTCCACGTAAAAAGAAATGCGTACATAGTTTAGGAGTATTCCACAAAAAGGTTAATTTTGCGAGGAAGGGTGACGCGTATAGCAGCTACCTATCTAATTGCCTGCAGAAACATAGATGGATGGTAAAGTATCGTCAGATGAGATTATCTCACTAAAGGGGCCCACAGATTATCAGTTCGCCGGACGATATCAGCCTGTCAGTTTTTCGCAGCTGTCAAATATTGCGTTTGACTGACAGACTGATATCGTACGGCGAACTGGTAATCAGTGGGCCCCTTAATAAATACTGTCAGCGGGATTTGAAATAAAAATATAAATGTTACAATTAGGTCTCAAAACAGTTTTAGAGTCAGTATTGATTTCAGAATCGTCAAATTCGTAAGCATGTGTACTGATACAGGACAGAAATCCAACACCATGCATAACAACCATGAGTGACATTCGAAACCTTATTAAAGTTTACTATTTATAAATCGTACTCGGAACTGATTTACCAATATATTTTTCATGAAGCAGATACGCCTGCACGCCATACTACAAATTTTGAAATAGGAAAAATGGAAATATCGGCCCTATCGCTTTAAGCCAACTGAGATTGGGTAAAGCTTAAGCGTGAGTCTTTGCTGTTATGCGCGTTGGGACTGTAAATACAGTCAATCGAGAAAAAAAACATTTAACCCTTCAAAAGCCAAGAACACATAAAGGTGTCATAAGAAGGCATGCCTGTGGCGCCAAGAACGCTTAAGTGCTATGGCGTTCGTTGTCGAAGTATAAATAACCTTCAACGTTTTCAGTACGTTTTATATTTGCTAGCTAATGTCAGAGATATTGGCGTGTGCATGACGTTCTTGAGTTTGACAAATGGTGTTAACCTTTTAACCGCCGTAGTGTGATATATTAGATATATAATAAGACATCCAGCTCATTTCACCGCAGTCTGATAAATAAGACAAAACTCCGTGTAACTTCGTACCGGCGGCGAAACGAGCACGATAAGCAATACTAAGCGGTTAAAAGGTTTAAATAAATAAAATGAGAGAGGGTAGATCGGAACAGCTACTGTGCGGACGTCATTTTAAGTTGCTCCGCGATTTAATTAAAAACCTGTCGTAAAAAGTGAAGATTGTGTGTAGTAGTGATCATAACTAAAGAACGTATAGTTGCTACGTGAAGTGGTGTTAATTTACATCTGTAAAACTATGTATTTACCATAATAATCACATACATACTACTAGTGAACTTAACGGTAGACGTATTGTGTTTACAAACCGGTTAGCGCTGCAGCCGCTGCCTTTATTTTCTCGCTAGACGATAGTGTTATTGTGTACCGTCAGTGCAGCGCCTCCAGCGCTTAATTATCATGGAGAATTCTAGCAATATGGACATCGACGGCGCCGATAACTACGTGTGTGCAGGCTGTGAACTGGCTATAACGGACAATTTATATTTAAGTTGTAGCTCATGCCAACGTAAATATGACCTACACTGCCTCAACATGTCGGTGGAGCGCTTCCAGGCGTTGCAGCAATGCACCAAGGATAGCTGGACGTGCCCCGAGTGCCGAAGACTAGTGCCAAAAACGGACTATGATAACTCCCCTGCGCGGGCGATGTACCATGCATCTCATTCAAGCGACGCTTGCGAGACCAATAATGTTACGCATCGTAAAAAACCTAGCAGGCCGACCTCTTCGCAGGTCGTATTACCTACCCCGGAAGTTCACACAGTGGAAACTATTACAGACACCCCTTTAAATATAACACAGCAAATTCAAGAAGGTTTTAAGCTGACAATGGAGACCTATGTTATGTCGGCGCTAACTGATTTTTCTAATAAGTTTTTTATTCGGCTCGACAAACTCACAGCTACAATGGAATCAATCTCTTCGCGTTTGACTTCGTTCGATGAACGCATCACGTCCTTGGAAACGCGCTTCAGTGACAATATCGACACAAATCAAAACAATGAGTTAGTGATCGAAGTGGAAAAACTGAAGTGTCAAATAAATGAGCGCGATCAGGAGTTACTCATCAATGACCTTGAGATCACAGGGATTCCTGAGACAACAAATGAGAATAAACTACACCTGATAACACTTATAGGTCAAAAGGTCGGAGTGGCTGTATCGGAGCATGACGTGATGAGTGTAACCCGGGTCGGTGTTCGTCGTGCGGTCCCAGCTCAGACAATACAAAGTGGAGCGAACTCCCCAGACGAGTCCAGCAGCCTGTGCGAGGCGACCCCCCACGTGAGGGGCGCGCAGGTACCAGGAGCGGCAGCCCCCCCCCCTGAAAGCGGCAGTACTTCGAGCGTTACTATGACGTCGCGGCCTCTGGTCGTGCGGTTCGTGCGGCGTGATCAGCGGGACCAGCTGCTCCGAGCAGCTCGCGTCCGACGTGTCATCGATACGACGGGCCTCGGCTTCACCGGTAAACCGAGTCGAGTCTACATTAACGAGCGTCTCACAGCTGCAAACCGGCAACTGTTTTATAAAACTCGAATGGAAGCCCGGCGCCTGCAGTGGCGAGCCCCCTGGACGACTCGTGGTAACATCTTTGTTCGACGCGATGCTGAACATTCCGCGATAAAAATCAGGTCTGAAGCCGACATAGGTAGGGTTTTTAGGAACGAATAAGTTTGCACCTTATGTATTACTTAATGCTTTATTAATGCACTTCGTATTCTTTTGTATAGTTGTAATGCTCATGTGTGTAAATTATAATTTATTTGTTAGGCTTCTCAATGAGTTCATTAAAAAAAACACTGTTTCTAAGTTACTACTCATTGTAACGATGATAAACACATGTCAACAAGAATATTGTCAAATGTTACCTAAACGATCTGCCGCGATGTGTGTTTATATTGTTAACGCTCGTCAACTTGTTTTTAGTATTAATTTTCGACCTTGTGACTATGAATTAGTACGCACTAGGCTTGTAAACATGTCTACGTATAAAAAACCGATAATACTCCTATCTATACCTACTTACCTGCTTATATATAACGAAATAAATATATATTTGTATACACTGCATGCTATTTATTATTTTATACTTTTGAATAATTACCAAAATAATAACTTTCAGAGGCAAATTTCAGCCCGGCAACATTTTTTATCGCCCAATAGTTTATACTTCCCCAGATTAGCATCTATTGAACGCCGCCATATGACGATCCTCAAACAGCTGCTTATAAATAGTTTGTTTTGCCAGCTAGTGTTCTCGCATGTTATTAAATATGTCATTAAAAATAAAAACTTAAAATTGGGTTTATTGAATGCCGGCTCGCTAGGAACACGCCATAATGAGTTTTTAGTAGCCCTTAACCGTCACCCTGTGGACATCTTAGCTATAAATGAGACATGGTTACGTATTGGTGAGGAACTGCGTGCCCCGGCTCCGCCCGGTTTCCGTCTGCGTCACTCGCCGCGACCGGCCGGTCAGCGCTCACGCGGCGGTGGTGTTGGATTTTATATAAGTGAACATATACGCCCGCGCGTACTTACGACGCCGTCGTCGGCTCCCTGCGTTGAGCAAATGTGGCTTGGCCTTAATCTTAATGGCAGCAAGATTGCTATAGGGACCGCGTATCGGCCCCCATGGCAGAGTGTTGATGTTTTTCTTGATGCACTAACTGAGTCAATATGTTCACTATCAACATATGAACATGTCGTATTGCTAGGCGATTTCAACATTAATACCTTACGCGCTCATGATCCGAACACAATCAAGTTATCAGATTTCTTACGCACACTACAACTATCACAATTTGTTAATGGACCTACCCATTTTACTGATCACTCAGAAACGCAGATAGATCTAATATGTTCAAATACAAAAATAGGACATGTAGCGGTCAACTATATTCCTGACCTCAGTCACCATGCGTTTATCACCTGTGAGCTTAACATTAGAAAAAATAAGCCGGTTCCAAGGTGGTTAGTGTACAGACCGCTTAAGGATATTGATATGCAAAGGTTTAACGCTGACCTTGAATCTATAAACTGGGAATGCATGGTGTGTGACAACATCGGCGATACCCTTTTCCATTTCAATATGTCCATTTTACAGCTTTTTGAACTCCACGCGCCTTTTAAAAAAATTCTAATAAAAAAGAGACTTCAGCCTTGGATCACTCCTACAGTCAGGGAGATGATGTGGCTCCGTGATGTAGCGCACGCAAGATTTCGCCGTACTGGGCTTGACTCTCATAAAAAATACTACAAGGATTTAAAAAACATAGTTAACACAGCCATTTTTACCGAAAAATCAGCCTTTTATCAAACATATATTACAAGTAATCAAAATAATCCCAAAGTTCTGTGGCAAAATATCAAAAGTAACATCGCCGATTTTAAAAAACGTAATGAATTGCCTCCTAACTTTAATAATCCAGATCAGATTAACAGCCACTTTCTTAATTTACCTACGAGAAGAGGTGTCACCCTAACCAGTTTAATGTATTATGAGTTCCATAGATTTGGTTCTGCGAAGTTCATGTTAAAACCAGTAGATGAAAGCACCGTTTTGAGGATCATTAAATCCTTTACAAGCAATGCAGTAGGCACTGACAACATCACGCTGGATATGGTTGAACTTACCTTGCCTAGAACCCTATTTATCATCACAAGCATCATCAACCAATCCATCTGTACTGGTGTTTTCCCAGATGACTGGAAATCGGCGATAGTTAGGCCTATACCCAAAACACCTCAACCTACTAACTTAAAGGACCTCAGGCCTATTAGCATTCTGTGTTTCGTGTCGAAAATTCTAGAAAAAGTGGTATGTCGGCAATTAACAGATTTTTTAGAAGCAAATAACATATTACCAAATAAGCAGTCTGGATTTCGGAAAGGGCGCAGCACAGCCACGGCACTCCTGGACGTGATCGATGACATACTAACAGCGCAGGATAAAGGAGAGGCATCTATCCTAGTCCTCCTAGACTTTTCCCGTGCCTTCGACACTATAAATATTTCGCTATTGCTGTCTAAACTTGCTTACTATGGTTTCGACGTCGGAACCGTAAAATGGTTTGATAGCTATCTCTCTGGTCGTTCGCAGAAAATTGGGCTTCGTAATTATTCTGGACTAACAGACTACTCTTTAAATGAATCTGTAAACTGCGGAGTCCCTCAGGGGTCGATCCTGGGTCCCGTTTTGTTTATTTTGTACGTGGCAGACATTGCGAGTTGTATAAAGAACTGTCACTATCACATGTATGCAGATGACCTACAAATTTATAAAACGTTCCATCCCCGGGAGACACAAACTGCTGTGGAGCTGTTGAATCAGGATCTTGATCGTATCGACATTTGGTCTGGACAGTGTGACTTAGTCCTTAACCCCAACAAGTCAAAGTTTCTAGTGCTTGGCACTAAAGGCCAAGTTGACAAAGTCACCAGCTTTGATATTAATGTTATGCTCGGGAGGGAACGCCTCGAACGAGTCTCTGCAGCACGTAACCTTGGCCTACTCTTAGACGAGGGCTTGCGTTTTGAACAAAATGTACTCGATGTCGCTAAAAACTGCTACTATAGATTGAAAGTACTATACCAGGTTCGTCAATATCTCAGTGTCGACCTTAGAATAAAACTATGCGACACTTTAATATTATCCAAACTCAACTATGTCGATACTGTGATTAATGGTTGCTTACTGGCTCGTTCGAAGGCACTCCTTCAACGCATCCAGAATGCTTGTGCCCGTTTCTGTTTCCCCATCCCTCCACGTACTCATGTCACCCCTTATCTTAACAGTGGTAAGATTTTGAAAATGGAAGCACGTCGATCGTTGCATTTTGCGACCCTACTTTTCGGTGTAGTAAAATTTCAGCAGCCCCAATACCTTTTTAACAAGTTGTCGTTCTCCTCCCGCCCAATGAGAGATGCCATTCGACTTCTCTGTCCGAGGCACGGCGGTTGTGCAGCGTTTCGTGGCAGTTTTCGCTATTCTGCCACGAAATGCTGGAACAACATACCCCCTCCAATACGTAACTCAAAAACATTACACACTTTTAAACTTAAATTTAAACAATATCTTTTCAGCTTGCAACTGCCGTGTTCTTAGCGTTCCATGCATCTTAGTTAAATCATTTCATAGGTATATTTTACTTACTTCCGGCGTGATATTGTGCATAATGTATATTTTTTGTTGGTTAAAACCGTCGATCGTTGCCTTTTCTATAAACCGATTTACAACTACCAACTCACAAATTTTATATTATTTTAATTCTTTATTTATTCGAGTTCCCTTTTTTATGTATATATGATCCACTATATTTAATATTATACTAAATACATGCCTTGCCTGACTTCTTTTATATATATTTACATATTCCCAACCCACTCACTTCCATATCAAATTTCAATTTTTTTTTTCTTTTCCTTTTTCTTCATGTATAAGTTTCTAATTTGTGTTAAATATTAAGTACCGAATCACATTTTGACACTGCCTTTACTGTTCTGAGCTATCTTCTTGCCCTGGGCTCCACGGAAGACCAGCGCTATAGCATATATATTATGTTAGAGCATATGCTGAGTGGTGTCCATTTGTAGCCTCTATAGCAGCATCAATACTACGATTATTATTGCATGTTAGTTAAGCTAATAATAGTTTAAACTGTTTAGTGTATAAGATCCTCTTTTTTTTTTTTTAAATTTATATGTGTGGTGCTGTATGTAGATGGTTTTTGCAATAAACGTTTTTCTATTCTATTCTTCTATTCTATAAATTCAAAGTAGAGCAACCTATCCTATAGTGCGGTGTGAAAGCTATCACCTGAACACCGAAGGCGGAGCTCAGCGCTGTATGGATGTATAAATATAATATAATATATGTACGTGACTAAGTTAATGCAGATTCATATCTGAAGGCAGACTGTTTTTATTAATTGTACAGACCTTTATATTTTACGGCCAAGAGGCCTAGTCAATAGTGACCCTGGCCACGAACCAGGAGGTCTCGCCCAAGTAGCACAGATTAGCTGTATAGCAGCCGCATAATGAAGTACGAATACGCTTGAAGCTGGAATATAAAAGCTGCATAAGAGCTGTATAAGCGTCTTTTCAGCTTTTATAACTCTTAAATGGGCACAAATTAAGCAGCCTTAAGTTCACATAGCTACTTAAGAGCGTTGTAGCAGCAATTTAACGGAATTATAAGGGGTAACAGCAGTTATAAGAGGTGTATATTGACAGGGTAAGAGACCACCAGTTACCCTTTATTCAGCTAATATGTCACATGTGCGCCCTAATACCGGGAAAGATTGACGTTGGGCTGAATAAAAGATAATTTATAACATATTTTTACACCTCTGCCTTAAAAATCAGCTATTATATTTAGTATAGTGACGACGAACGCAGAGGTGAACATATTTATATTGAAGCAACAACGTTAAGCGCAACGACACCATAAGTCATTTTGTTGAAGTGTTTAGTTAAATGGTTGTACATGATCTTTTATATATTAATGCGAGAAAGATGTTTGGGAATGCAATTTTATTGACATTATATATATATGTCGCAGTCGGATCGTATAATCCGCCGTATTACATTACGGCTAGCCGTTTTCAAAAACAGGGGCGTTTTGAAATGCGGCGGTTTAACGATTAGCCGGATTGAATGCGGCTGAATTAGAATCCGCCGGAATGTATTCGGCGCCATACGTTCTTCAACACGGCTAGCCGTAATGTAATACAGCGAGTCATTAGCCGCCGCTTTGACAGTTTTTAGTTCCCATTTTTAACACCCGTGGCGCTGCCTGACAAACGCTGGGGTGTCCATCAAATCTGGAGTTCGTCGGACTGTTTCTTTTCAAAAAACATTTCTTTCGCAACTTAACTAGACGGAGCCCCGCTTCGCGGGGCTCCTATTTCTGAGCGGTTTGCCCTTCGGGCATCTGAAGCTACCTAACGAACCTAACCTACCTACCTATTGATTTAGTGAGACGTCCGTGAAAACATTACACTTTGGGGAAAAAAGCGTAGGTAGGTAAGTAGGTTAGATTCGTTAGGTAGCTTCAGATGCCCGAAGGGCAAACCGCCCAGAAATAGGAGCCCCGCTTGCGGGGCTCCGTCTATTTAAGTTGTGAAGGAAATGTTTTGGAAAAGAAACACATGTAGTGCGGTGGGACCATGGTAAAAATAAATTAAATTGCAAACATTGTCAAACTCCGGTTACGTAGGCGACCGAAAGAACTGGTCACTCTACAATCTAAAATAGTAGTACGATGCGGCTAAACGTTGGCCGCCTTATTGAAGAACGTATCGCAATGACAATCCGGCTAATCGTCGAACCGCCGCATTTCAAAACGCCCCTGTTTTTGATAACGGCTAGCCGTAATGTAATACGGCGGATTATACGATCTGACTACGACATATACATTATCTAAGAAAATTTCAGTGCGCCACGAAAATAATCAGTATTTATTTAAATTAATGATATAAATAAGCTATGTGTAAAAACTATTTCAGTGGTTTGGACAGAATTATGAGATAAAAAGTTAATAATACGTGATAGGAAGTACTAAATTAATGACTTAGGTTAAGAACTCAGGCACAAAACCTTATTGTTACCCTTAAAAGTTGGAAAAGCAATTTCAATTTTATAGGTTATATACAATAAAATGGCGGTCAATGTTAAAAAGCAACGTGAACCGTCAAAATTCTTATATGCAGCATACGACTGTTATATATCTGATAAAGATACTTAAGTGAACCACTATAAAGTCCAAGTCGTTATTTCGATACACTAGTGAACCTCTAAACAGTTATAAGGCATCTTGTGAACGTTTTAACAGCCGCTATGCAGACAGTCCCAATGGTAGTATAATAGGCTGCTTATCGGTAAACATGTTCAGCGCTCAGCCGTATTATGCGCCACATGTGTTCGATTATACGTCTATTGGTTTCATAATAGTTCACTCGTTCTCCCTTATAATAAGTCAGCGCAATAAAAGCTGCTTTAGCGGTAAACATGTTCAACGATAAGCTGTATTATGCGCCCCATGTGTTCCATTATACGTCTATTGGCTTCATAATAGTTCGTTCGTGCTCCTCAAAAAGTCAGAATAATAAAAGCTGCTTAGCGGTAAACATGTTCAGCGATAAGCTGTATTATGCGCCACGTGTGTTCCATTATACGTCTATTGGCTTCATAATAGTTCATTCGTGCTTCCTTAAAAAGTCAGCGTAATAAAAGCTGCTTAGCGGTAAACACGTTCAGCGATAAGCTGTATTATGCGCCACATGTGTTCCATTATACGTCTATTGGCTTCATATTAGTTCACTCGTGCTCCCTTAAAAGTCAGTGTAATAAAAGCTGCTTAGCGGTAAACATGTTAAGCGACAAGCTGTATTATGTGCCACATGTGTTCCATTATACGTCTATTAGCTTCATAATAGTTCACTTGTGCTCCCTTAATAAGTCAACGTAATAAAAGTCCACAATTACCTCCTTATACAGCACATGGCGTAATTTTATCCACTAAACAGACCTTATAACGGTTAAAGCATTTGATAACCCTTAAAGCTGTATAGGGTCGTAGCAAATATACCTTTATATCACTCTTTGCGTATTAATGGTAGTTTTCAGAGCCGTAATGCAGCTTTTAATCAGCCCTAAGCTATATAAATATCACTGAGATCTATTATACAGCTGTAGGACCACGAGTGTGCTCTTATAAGTGTCTTAATACGCACAGAGCGTTAGATAGAACTAAAAGTGAGTAGTTATAGAGCTATCTGTGCTACTTGGGCGGGTTCGAATCATGTTAAGGGCACTTGTTTATTTATCACAAATACTACAGCGACAAAGTTAAGGGTCTCTACACTCTCTACTACGGTAGATAAGTACTTTTTCTACCCTGATTTTCAAATTTTAACATTGATAAGGGGGTTTATTTATTACTAATCCCAATAATCCCAAACTAATCCCAATAAGGCCTAGTTTACCCTCTGGGTTGGAAGGTCAGATGGCCAGATCAGTCCAGGTCAGAGGGTCAGATGGTCGCTTTCATAAAAACTAGTGCCTACGCCAATTCTTGGGATTAGTTGCCAAGCGGACCCCAGTCTCCCATGAGCCGTGGCAAAATGCCGGGACAACGCGAGGAAGATGATGATGACGAAGGGGGTTTATTTATCGGATATAACACTTATAGTTGAATCATCGAGAGCGTGGAATTGCATATGTAGTAGTATTGTTTGTTTACAGGCATTCTATATTTGAATTTTCTATTTTCTTGTACTATCAGCATACAACCACTACAAATGCAATTCCATCTTCTCGATAATTCAACTATACTAGCGTAATCCACAGAATAAATAATAGTACTACCGTACAGAAAGGATACTTCCTACAGAACCGAAGTTTGACAGCGGTTCAGGATCGAATCATGCTGTCCCTTTCTAATGTATGGCACTATCCCTTTCAGCTATTTAGGGTTGTCAAAATTTAAGCCATTATCTTATCTGTGGTCGTGCACGCAAAGGGACGTCAAGATGTGTCAACCCTAATAATTGCTCGGAGCAATGCTGAGCCGAACGGAGCCGAGTTTGCCCGAAGGGAGGAGTTTCGCACCCCTGGTAAAACTTAAAGATGTACTGTAAACTTGTCACTAAGGCTAACCTAAAATTCAAGTAAACGGCCGCACTCGCCTTTACGAGGTTATAAATTAAGTAGATGCACTGTTAATACAAAGTGCTCTTAGCTCAAGTCACCTGTGCGCTGCTCATCTAGAACAACAGTTAAAGACCTATACAGAAGTTCCATTGGAACCATGTGTCTACTTTAAACAAGCATACAGCTTGCCATAAGGCCACCATACCATAAGGTAAGCGGTGGGGCAAGCATTGGCTATTGGCTTATCGGTGATACTTGGTAATTCGGTGACAATGCGTTGTCATCTTACGCTGAGCTTACAATGCTGAAATGTAAACAATTAAATCGCTGCCAACCCGATTGCAAGCATCAAAACTAACAGCTGCCAACGATTTTATAGCTCGCATTTCCTCATGGTGAGAACTGTGTAAGATTATAACGGAGTATCACCGAATTACCAAGTATCACCGATAAGCCAAGGTGTGCCCTATAGTTATATATAATACAGCGTGTAAATCCGAAACAGGCCATAAATTAAACCAGGGTATAGAATTTATCCGTGTAATCATTAATTAAGAAGTTTTTTCTTTCCTGAGGTTTGAACAGTTATTTGTAAGCTGTTGGTATCTAGAACAAAAGTATTACAGGCCGGGCGGCAGGTGTTTAAGAGGTAAAATGAAATAAATGTAGAAGAATTCTGCCAAAAGAAATTTTATTATCGTTTAAAGCGAGCTTTCTGTTTTTTGGAACTTTTTCAGTTTGAAAGTTTTACCTCTAAACGTGGAAATAAATGTTCAGTACCTACTGAGGTAATTTGGAACCGTTTTGTATTTTGGTTGCCAATGTGTGTAATAAATAGTCATAATTAAAAACTAAACTTAAATTAAAATAAGACTTAATAAATCTAAAATAAAACTAAAATCAATCTAAAAAAAGATCCCTGCGGCATAGTACCGAAAACGCTGGCAGCATTTCCTCGCTGGGTTGTTAAACTAATACACTGAGCGAGGAAGCTCTGCCAGCTTTGCGGTCTCCTGTGGCGTCTCTGAGTCTCTTCGACAGGTCTTTGAAGAGACTCAGAGCGTTAGGGCCCAAGAAACAAGGGTGTCGACGCCGAATGGAATATTCAATGAATGTATGTATAAATTATGACTAAATACATGAATGATCTTTAATAACAAAACATCCGTGAGACACAGACATATTAAATATATTAAGAACGGGTCACTCACGTATTTAAGTTGAAAAACGCTCGACATGTTTCAGTCCGTACCGAGGAGTGTCATCAGGAGCTTGCGTTTACGGCGACGTACCGGCGCAGACTCCGCGGCATAGTATAATAATATACTCCACCTGGTACTCTATTCCGAGATTCGCGTATGACCTAACTGACACGGGCCTACGTCATCATGCTGTTTACAGGTTCTCAAACTTTAAAATGTGGGAGAATTTTAACCAACGGTGAAAATTATTTTAACGGCATTAATTTTAAGTTATTCATGTAGAAACATAGTAAAATAAAACAAATCTAATGTATTAAATTAAACTTTATTTATCTATACAAGACAAACGTTTAAAAAACTAATTCACATTTACACATTAATTACCAAGCTTACGACGTGAAAAGTTTGGAAAACACTGCGACTGCTGACACTGAGCGAGAAGGAAATAACAATTAACACGCGTTCGACAAGGATGACGGTCAGGGCATGAAGTTATCTAGATCCGAATTGTCAAATGTGACAGCGCTATCCTGTGTTGCCAGTAATGTAAACAGAATTACCCGAACTTCTGAAATTTCTTTCGTGAATCGGAAGATATTGCTAACGAATAATTAAAAATGACGTGTTATTGTAAAATTTAAGATAAAATACATTATAAATGAAAATTATAAAATTATAAAGAAATATTTTAACTTATTAACCATAGCTATAATGTACCCATGTAACATGTTATGTTGAAATAAAGTGGCAATGTTATTGTGACGTAGGCCCGTGTCACTCTGGGAATAGAAGACCATGTTTTATTAGACCATGCTCCGCGGCACCCTGCTACCTCCTCCCGCCTCCTGCACGCTCCTCGCTCCGCGCTGCGCGGCCTCCTGATGACACTCCTCGGTACGGAGTGAAACATGTCGAGCGTTTTTCGACTTAAAATACGTGAGTGACCCGTTCTTAATATATTTAATACATGAATGATCTATTGAGATAATTATTTTCAATTGTTTCTTCATAATTATTTCAAATCTTCTTCTTCTTTCCCTGTTCCCTTTATTTGGGGTCGGGCCTCCTCACTCTTCTGCGCCAAGCTACTCTGTTTTGGGTTGTCTCTTTTGACATCTGTAATCGTGTAATCGTCTACCACCAGTTTTGACGTTGACATAACGCTCACGTCTACGTAATTTACTTTCGTTACATCTCGCTTGCACTAATATGCCAGTGCGAGCGAGATGCATAGAAAGTAAGTTACGTAGACGTGAGCGAAAGTGTCAATGTCAAAACTGGTGGTAGCCGTACTGGGATTGCTTGAGGTCTTTTTCTACGTTTGACCACCAGGTCAGCGGACGGTGGCCTGGGCCTCTCTTAAGTTCATCATCATTATTTTAAATTAAACATTGAATCTTCAAACCTGATAACAGAAACATCTGATATTAAATTTCAAAAGCCAGTGCCTGGTTTTATTTGACATTTCCAGCGTTTTCAGCCAATTTCGCCGACACACGTCGGGCGGCGACGTGAGAAACGTCACGATGTACGAGTATCGAAAATTCTGTGGTGGCAACGGGAAATAGATTTAAAAAGAATTGTTTGGTCTACATTCAGGGAATTTCGATTTTGAGGTTTTGTACCAGCAGTGTTATTGAGTAAAAAGCCGTGAGTTCAGGTCCTTCTCCGAACGCAGCTTGCTGAGGACGGCCGTGCGGATATCATTGTTTTTAAATTGTTATTTTTAGTTAGTTACCAAAAATTTTACCAATTAGTTCGATCTAAAATAAAACTATACCTACTCTCTTTTAAAAGCAATTTTCATAAAGTAGATTTTGTGCCATAATACTTACAAATTAATAGTGCTTTTAAGTCCTATGTTCCTTATTTTTTAAGTTGTTTAATCACGTTTGGAGTCGATGAAGTTAGTAGAAAAATGTGTCAAGATTGCTATTCATATTTTTTGGAAACTGTTATAATCTAACAAAGCGCTACGATTTTTCAAAAACTCTGCTGGCTGAACCCAGACTAACTTAAAGCTTAAATACCAAGCACGTGTCGGATTTTATTTGACATTTCCAGCGGACAAGCCCAGTCCACGACACACGTCGGGTAGCGACGTGGAAATTGCCACTATTTTAGTCCAAGAATATTATGCCGTTGTAAATATAGTCTAGTTTCCGAGTGAATGTTTTCATGACATTTGCCGTTGATAAAACGTATAAAACTTAAATAATTTTTTTTTGGATATTTTTACGCGAATTGACTAAGCCCCGCGGTAAGCTCATGAAGGCTTGTGTTGTGGGTACCTAGACAACGATATATATAATATATAAATACTTATATACATAGAAAACAACCATGACTCAGGAACAAATATCTGTGTCATCACACAAATAAATACCCTTACCGGGATGCGAACCCGGGACCATCGGCTTCATAGGCAGGGTCACTACCCACAAGGTTAGACCGGTCGTCAAATGAAAACTACAATTTTACGGTAGCTTTTGAAAATGCAACGCTGGATATTAAATTTTAAATACCAAGCCTGTGTCGGATTTTATTTGATATTATTTCCAGCGGTTAGATATTATCCCACTCCACGACACATGTCGGGTGGCGACGTAGAAATTGGCACTATTCAGTCCGAGCACGGAAAATTTGGAACTTCTGAGGCAGCTAGTTGTGTTACTGTCTTTATATTTTATCATAATTAATAATTAGGGTGCATCCATCAATACAGCAGTCAACTTTTGTGGCGCAACACGTCTGTGCAACATGGTAACATTACTGCAGACATCGTAAATTTTATAGCATTTTCGTGCAGCGGAGTGGTGTTAACGAAATTGGTATAAGCAATTTCAACCCTAATGATTAATTATCGTTAATTACGGTAATATTAAGCTTAATTTACCATTTCAGTTGGAGTTATCTATACCAATTCCGTTAACACCACTCCGCTGCACAAAAAATTTACGATGTCTCAACATTAGAGAACATACCTAGTTACTTAAATACTCTTGCACAGTTAAACGTACCTACTTGTTAGATACCTATACATTTCTGGAGCCCGATTCCGATTTAACTGCTTGTTATGGTTTTGATATTATTTTGATACAATCTGGAAGATCAAGCATGTCATTGTGCCAGACGGCAGACAACCACAGTTTCTGCAACATGACCTTGGTTAGAAAACAGTGGTTTAAAGCCATGTATCAAGTGGTTGAAACCAAAGTTTGCATGACCTTTAAACGCCCTTGGTAGACAGGCGTGCTCTGCCAACTATTAGTTTTGGGCTTGTTGTAAACCATGTAGACAGCCGCGCTTCTACGTCGCTTCTACCAAGGTCACGTTGCAGAAACTGTGGTTGTCTACCGTCTGGCACAGGCTTTAGTTTTGGGCTTGTTGTAAACCATGTAGACAGCCGCGCTTCTACCTCGCTTCTACCAAGGTCACGTTGCAGAAACTGTGGTTGTCTACCGTCTGGCACAGGCTTTAGTTTTGGGCTTGTTGTAAACCATGTAGACAGCCGCGATTCAACCTCGCTTCTACCAAGGTCATGTTGCAGAAACTGTGGTTGTCTGCCGTCTGGCATATGCTTCACTTACACTGATTCGTGTCAAAAATCTGAGATACGCGCCAATCACCAAGAGTCCAAGACGATCAATCAAGGTCGTATCAAAACCACAATATATTGTTAAACCTGAATCTAGCTATCACGTCCTCACCACAATGCATGTCCATACTCTAGGAACGCTAGGTCCTTTCTACTCGGCAGCGCATATTCTCCGTATTCAGGACAAACCACGGAATACCTGTCGCCTTTATTCGAAGCGTATTCCGCAGAATTCTGCTTCGAGTACAATTTGGTACAGCTGGTGGCACAAGGTTTGCAAATACTGACAACGTGCCGTCAAATTTCGAGGCATTTAAAGGTACCTAACGTTCCGATTTAAGATGACGTTACGATTCAGACTGCACCAGCATTACTGCTACTGTATTCCAGCGCGACATTACTGCCGCAAATGTCAAAATCGACGTTGCTTAGTGTTTTTAATAACGCTCATTTCGAGGCTTAAATACTCGAATCCTTAAGACTCTCGAGGCTAAACGCCTCAAAGGCGTCAAAGACGATTTCTTACATCCATATGCGTAAAATAAATAAACACAATTGTCAAATATAGTCGAGTGTTCAAGCTGTCTTAGGGCTCGAGTCTTTAAGCCTAAAAATAAGCGTTATTCACAACACTGACGTTGCTGCCTTGAATTTTAACATTTGCGGCAGCAATGCGGTCGGCAGTAATGTCGCGCTGCAATACTGCAGCAGTAATTCTGATGTATTCTAAATACGAACGATACCTAATACTATCTATTCCCTGCTGCTAAGACGGCTCAATATTTGAGGAACTCTTATAAAGTACGCGAGCGGTAAACTTTAGCAATGTTGGCACAGTATCTGCATACTTCATCAACTTTCTACTGCTATTCGCAAATTCCTACTTCTATATTGACCTACTTATATGTACTTGTGTTATTATATGATTGCGCATTTTATTTAGGTACCTACATACATATTGAGATATCTGGTTTAAAAGAACCGATGATATTGGTATACCTATATGACCGCAATCTAAATCTAGACTACTATAAAACGATTCTGAAAGATTTTTTTTAATTTAGTCAGAATTAGAAGACAGTTAATTTATGTTTTTTTTTTCGAGCAGCATTGTAACTATTTCGTACATCGTGACCACTTGTCACAGACATTTCTTGTCAGTAAATGCGACGTTTTGACTTTAAACAAAGTAACTACACATTGCTTTCCTGGAATATTTTATGAGGAAATACAAAAGTCGTAGATTTTTTATAAAACCTATGAAAGTGTGTATTCTAATAAAGTATAGTCTGACAAAAAAAGAGTAGAAATTAAAAAGTGGCAACACTTTAGTGTCGTCCCGTTTTCTTATATAAGAGTGGATTGCAAAAATTTTGTACATAGTTAAGCACCTGTAATTAGTCTAAAGTTAATTGATTCCATTGTGTTACCAAACAGTTAAGCCATTTCTATTTAAGTTAGATGCATAAAAGTGTGTGTTTAATCGAGAAGTTGAAACGAAATAAATTTTAAAGTGGACTGTATGGTTTTACATTAAATTAAGACGAAAATTTTCTTTTGCTATTAAATATTTAAGTAAATCGAATTCACGAGAAATAACAACTTAGAACAGTGCACAATCACATATGTACCTTATGTTAATGATGGTGAGGGTTCGTGCGGGTTCAGGCTCGCTCCCCGAGGATTCCACGGTGGCGGCGAAACGTGCGAGCTCGACTTATCGTTACCTTAACCCAGAATACCTCCCTGCAAGGCCTGTCACTCTCCACACGCACAATGTAATTGGCACTTCTCTAAATTACTTCGAAAGTACAAATTCTGACCGAAAGTTGGCTTTACAATAATTATTCCACAATTTTAACTCGGAGCAACGTACTTTTAGTAGACTGATTAGAAGGTTAATGGCTGCCGGAAACGGCTAGTGTTGTATGTAACTAACCCTACCGGAAGTTATAGGCTAATAGAGATGTCACCTAAAACCGATATTCAAACGAAAGTTGAACATTCCGCTCACCTAAATATGCAATATTTACGCTGTAAATAACATTAGAATCCGACAAAATACTTAAAACTAACATACTATGCTAAGTGGTGATACTAGTTTAGGTGATTAGTTTAAAAATGGTAGAGGGCACAGCTTCACGACTGGGCGTTTATATTGTCCAGTGGCTGTGCGGATGGTGGCGACACGGCAAATCCCGTCGTTACCGGGATGCAGTTGTACAATGCGGCCTAAGGCCCAATTGAGTGGACTACATTGCTCGTTAGCAATGACGACAAGAGCCCCTACTTTTACGTCAGGTTGTTTATTAAACCATTTATGACGTTGTTGTAAGGTGTGTAAGTATTCTAAGTGCCACTTACGCCAAAAATCCTGATGGATTTTTTGCAGTAATTTCCACCTTTGGAGCGGACCTATTTTAACATCAGTTAGATTGCTTTCTGGCAATATCGTGAGTGGCTCCAATGTGAGGAAATGACCAGGGGTCAACACCGATAGATCATTAGGGTCCGAACTGACTGGGGACAGAGGCCTCGAGTTCAGCATAGATTCAAGTTGAGTCAATACCGTGTAAAATTCCTCATATGTCAGACGTTGTAAGCCTATTACACGCGACAGATGAGTTTTCACCGATTTTACTCCAGCTTCGGCTAAGCCAGAAAAATGTGGGCTACCAGGCGGGTTGAACACAAATTCTATTTGTTCCCTTTGGGAAGCTTCATCCATTAAATCCTTAAGCAGGTTGCAGGCACCTATAAAATTTCTGCCTTGGTCCGATATAATTCTTGAGCAGCGACCGCGTCGCGAGATAAACCGGCGCAGAGCTGCCAAGTAAGCCTCTGATGTGAGCTCAGAGACGAGTTCAAAATGAACTGCCTTAGTGGCAGTACACACAAACACACAAATGTATGCCTTGTAAGATTTGCTGCCTCTTGCCCTACCTAACGAAATAGTGAAAGGTCCAGCATAATCTACTGCGGTAGACGAAAAGGGTTTCAACTGGCTTATACGAAATAACGGTAGATCTCCCATGAGAGGCGGTGGCGCCATTTGCGGGCGCACCCGAAAGCATCGGAGGCATGACAACAGAATGAATCGCGCGCTTGAGCGAAAGAATCCAAAAATCCTGAGCAATGAGGTTGTGCAGGGTTTGTAACCCCGGATGGGAAAACCTGCGATGATATTCCTCGATCACCAATGCCGTGAGCCGATGTTCACGAGGCAACAACATGGGGTGCTTCCTTTCATAGTCGAGCGTGTGGTTATGGGTTAACCGTCCGCCCACCCTCAACAAACCCTCTTCGTCAATGAACGGGTTCAGTTTCCGAAGAGGCTTGTGAAGTGAGTTAGTTGAACCCTTTTTGATGAGACGAATTTCAGTCGAAAAGACATGGTCCTGGACATGCCTTACGAGAAATCGTATCACCGAGTTGGTTTCACAAGTCGACAAGGTCTGTGTCGAGGCTCTCGCTGCGGGATTCTTCAAATTATGGAGATAACGAAAACAGTATGCTAATATATTAACGATACGACGAAATGATGAATATTTCAACAAAAGTTGTTCGACAAAATCCGAATTTATGGCACTAAACAGTGTCAAAACCTTTTCCTCTTCGAATGCGGCTCCGTCACTTTGAGTGAGGTGCCTTGGCCAATCCTTTTCAGGACGCGACAACCATGCAGGTCCCGCCCACCATGACTTACACTGCACTAAATCAGTGGGAAATAAACCACGGGATCCGTGATCCGCTGGGTTATCACCAGTGGAGACATGGTGCCAACAATCGGGAGCAATTTGCTCTTGAATCGCTGCAGTCCTGTTAGCAACAAATGTTTTCCAACGAGACGGACATGATCGAATCCATGTCAGGACCACAGTTGAGTCTGACCAGGCATATGTTTTTGCATCATAATGGAAGTCCTTCAACGCATGACGAACTGACGCTACGAGATCCGCCAACAACACTGCCGCCAACAGCTCCAATCGAGGAATGGACAGCCGACGGAGGGGGGAGACTTTACTTTTTGCACAACAGAGACGAACGATAATTTCTTCGTCATCATTAACCATGCGACAAAAAACTATTGCGCAATATCCTCGCTCCGAGGCATCACAAAAGCCATGAATTTGAATGTCATGGGACAAAACCATTCGACGAGGTATGGAGAGTGAACTCAAACACGACAACTGAGATTTTAATTTGAGCCACTCCTCAGCGATAGGTGCGGGAACATCCTCATCCCAGTGGAGCCCGGAAGACCACAAAAGCTGCATCAAATATTTCGCCAGGAAGACCACTGGCGAAAGGAATCCTAAAGGATCAAAGATCCGAGCGATCTCTGAAAGAATAGACCGTTTAGTGCAACGACACTCTACGTTAGAAGTTTTAAACGAAAATGTGTCAGATTTAGGTTGCCACAGCAACCCTAGAATCTTTAGGGATACGTCATGAACGTCCTCGAAATTTCGAAAATGTTCCGAGTATAAATCGGAATCCGACAAATCTGCAAGGAAACCCTGATCGTTGGACGTCCATTTCCTTAAATGCAAACGAGCAGAAGCCAAGATTTTCAATAGCTCGTCACGAATGAGTATCGCATTTTCTACCGAATCTGCGCCCGACACGATGTCATCGACATAAGTGTCCCTGTTGAGAACTGCAGCACCCAGAGGAGCGGTATCGATAAACTCTTGCGCCAGCTTCGAAATACACCACAATGCTTGGTAGGGCGCGCATGACACGCCGTAAGTGACTGTAAGCAGGCGAAAGTCCTTAACAGGCTCAGAGGGAGATGGCCGCCAAAGTATGCGTTGATAATCGCAATCGTGTTTATCAACCAGAAACTGGCGGTACATTTGTTTAATGTCCCCAGTGAAAACGACAGCGTGCCATCGAAACCGAATTAATAAATCGAAAATATTCTTTTGCAATTTTGGGCCTGGCAGAAGAGTGTCATTCAGAGACTTTCCGTGACTATCCTTGGCGCTTCCGTCGTACACAGTCCTCAAAGGGGTAGAAACCGAATCAGGGCGTAGAATTCCGTGGTGGGGTATGTAGTAAAAGGGGCCTTCACACGACAAAGGGGCCCTGACCTCCTCCATATGACCGCTATCCAAATAGTCATTCATAAAGTTGACATACGCTGTCCGAAAATCAGAGTTAATATTAAACTTCTTTTCCAAATGTAGAAGTCGCTTAAGTGCGATTTCCCGAGAATTAGAAAACCGGGGGCGATCCTGAAGGCTATCGAAAGTTAATGGGACCACCATTCTTCCTTCAGGACTCCGACAATATTTCGCACCCATAAGGTTTTCACACGATAAGTCATCTTTTGCCAAAGTACCAGAGTTCGGGCGAACGACATTTTCTATTTCCCAAAACTTCTTGATACTGTTGTCCAAAGACACCGACGAAACGAGAAGACACTCCTTGGAATTTCTCAAAGAGCTGTCATAAAAACGACACGATAAATTAATTTTAGGTGATACAGTATTAGGACTTACGACATTTTTTATGTCCCAAGACTGGTCCCTATTCTCCCGTATAGAGAGCGACGAAACGAGATAACAATCCTTGCCTATTTCAGAAGGATTATTGCGAGAACGACAACGAGAATGCTCCATATCAATACCACAGTCACCCATCACTAGCCAACCAAAGATAGAGTTGACCCCCGCAGGTTGACCCTCCTCACCCTTCACTAATCCAGGTAGAAGGGATGAGACCATCAGACCCACATTGATCAAAATATCAATAGGTCCTGGTTGATAATATTGAGGATCGGCTAGGTCCAGCTCCTTTAGATGAGGCCATGCCGAGGTATCCAGGTGATCATATGGCATATCGGAACAAATATTTGATAGCACGAAGGCTTCGAACGAAAACTTATTATTTCCTTTTGAAGGAAGTAATTCACACACAACAGACCCACGTGGTGCTGTTGATATGCTTTCAATTCCATTGACAGATCGGTTACACTTAGCTATCGATAACCCAAGTTGGTCTGCACAGCGCTTGGTTATGAAGTTACATGCCGAAGCACAATCAAAAAGAATCCGAACAGGCACCAACTGTCCCGTGCAATCCCTCATGCGAGCAACGGCAGTAGAAAAAACTACTGGAGTGTCATTAGTATACACCGATAATGTTGTCAACGGCGAAGTGGACTTTGACCCTTGACCACCTTCATTGACCTTTTCAAAGTGAAGCAACGAGTTGTGACGATTACTACATTTATCACAGCGAACCGTTGACTTACAATGCTTCATACTATGGGATGGCTTTAGGCACACAATACAAAGTTTATTCTCTTTCACCTTGGAAAATCTGTCATTTGGATTTAAATCTAAAAACCTGGGACATTTTTCCAGCTCATGGCCAGCAACCGCACACACTGGACAATTTAAAACAGGTGCTGAGGGTACAATAAGTGAAGATTTATTTTTACTTTTATTACCACTTGGCATTGCCCTAGCGTCCGCCACCTCCAAGGCACGGATCTGTTTATCGACAAATTCTTGCAAAATTTCAAATTGAGGGATCTCATTTGAGTTAAACTCAAGTAGGAAGGCTTCCCGTGTTGACTTATCTAATTTTCCCCATAATAAATGAAAGAGCATAAAGTTTTTGTCTGGTAAACCAAATCTGTCTAATACTTGCAATGTTTCTTTAAATACACGATTTACTTTTTCTAATTCAACTGCAGATTTTGATTTTACCTGATCACAATTTAACATTTTTTCATAGTAACCGAAAGCTATTTGTCGTTTCCTGTCATAAAAATCATTCAGCGCATTGTAAGCGTCAGTGTAACTTTCGTCCGAAATTGGGTAGTTCCTTATTAAATCGAATGCTTTACCTTGACATGATGTCAACAGGTAATGCAACTTTTCAATATTCGAAATGTTTCGTTTATGAATTAATGAATCAAACAATTCTTTAAATGATAACCAATTATGTAATTGACCGTCAAACGGTTTTATAACGATTTTAGGTAACTTGGCCGAATTGTTTTCACTTTTGAATAGTTTCTGATCACTTTCATAACATGTTTTTATGGCAGGGACAAGTTTCCGTAACCTACTTAAAACTGACTTTACCTTTTGTTCGAAATCGACAGTAACCGAAAACTCCGCATCCATGTCTTTCGTTTTAAGCATAATTGCCTTTTGAGCGCGATGAAAATCGTTAATTATAGGAGTTAAATCCCCTTCAACATAACCTTCCAAATTCACAGAATCACAGAGCAGTTCTAACCGCATGACCGCGTAACTGCGCTCCACCATGTCCATGTCCACATCTCTATTGTTTGTATCACTGTCCGAAACCATTTTTCACGCAATAACCACTGTTTTTATCGAAAATACACGAAACGAAAACTACGAAAAGCAAAAACAATATTATTGTCGCGAATGTTGACAGTTGACACAAGTGACAGTGACAGTTAACCGAATTGTTGCCACAGGCACGAAACATAGACTACGATATGACCGAATGGAATGAGCGGGATGATCTGTTACAATGTTGCCAACTAAAATCCACTAATTTCTACTACTAAAACCACACTTCCTGTCAGCCATTAACCGAACTGAGAAAATAAAAGTTTACCCACAAGTTTATTACGAAAATATTACGACACGACAAATATGATATTTTAATGCAAAAATAGGTAACCTTTCAATGAATCCGGCCGAAGGAACAATGTTTAATCGAGAAGTTGAAACGAAATAAATTTTAAAGTGGACTGTATGGTTTTACATTAAATTAAGACGAAAATTTTCTTTTGCTATTAAATATTTAAGTAAATCGAATTCACGAGAAATAACAACTTAGAACAGTGCACAATCACATACCTTATGTTAATGATGGTGAGGGTTCGTGCGGGTTCAGGCTCGCTCCCCGAGGATTCCACGGTGGCGGCGAAACGTGCGAGCTCGACTTATCGTTACCTTAACCCAGAATACCTCCCTGCAAGGCCTGTCACTCTCCACACGCACAATGTAATTGGCACTTCTCTAAATTACTTCGAAAGTACAAATTCTGACCGAAAGTTGGCTTTACAATAATTATTCCACAATTTTAACTCGGAGCAACGTACTTTTAGTAGACTGATTAGAAGGTTTAATGGCTGCCGGAAACGGCTAGTGTTGTATGTAACTAACCCTACCGGAAGTTATAGGCTAATAGAGATGTCACCTAAAACCGATATTTAAACGAAAGTTGAACAGTGTGTTAGCGTATGCTATAGACTTATATGTGTACGAATTAAGTACAATAAATACAATACAATACAATTTACATAATTAATTTTCGTAACACAAATGAGTCAATTAAGTTAAGACTAAACACAGCTTCTTAACTGCACTTAATTACGTACAATTTTTTTGCAATTCACTCATAATTTGATTTGAATGCGACGACACTGCACTACAGTATTGCCACTTTTTAATTTCTACTCTTTTTTGTCAGAATACCTTACTAAAATAAAACAACTAAACATTGCAACTATCACTCTACCCTACTGACTCGCCCAACTCCCAACCGTCCCATAGAGAGCCCCGAAAACAAAAGAAGGTCGTACATTAGTCGACCAAGAGGGTACTTCGAACGTACATTTAGATACCTAAATGACATCATTTAGTTATTATTTGTGCGTACATTTCGCTCGTAAGCCCGTACATAGGTATTAAGTAGAGATGCACCGGATATTCGGTTACTATCCGGCCGGATACCGGATAGAAACATTGCATGATTTTGGAGTAAACAAAATTGGAATAAGAAACAGTCACGGTCATAATCGTACTCGTTTATTATTTTAACACGATTTAAACATTCGAACGTTCACTACGAGACAGGTCAAAACCTGCACAATGCGCACCTGAAAAACCGAAATGTAGGTAGAGTTCCGCCGGCCGAATATTCGGCGGCCGGATACCGATTATTCGGCCAATGGTCAGGCCGAATATCTGGTACCTATCCGGTATCCGGCCAAACAACTATCCGTTGCATCTCTAGTATTAAGGCGAGCGAGACGCACGGGCGATTGATAATAAAATGACATCATTTTGATGTAAAAATGTGAGTTTGTATCGACCTCGAAGAATGTACCACATGATTTATGTGGTCAAGTGCTTGTCCGGACAATTCTGTTGGCACCAATTCTTTGCGCGAAATGGATGGCGGTGTTTTTACACGCTTTTACTTAGCTTGTTCGTATGTTTATTTATTATTTATTTGTTTATGTGTTTGACAAAGGGATAAGGCGGTTAAGTATTGTAGGTACTATTTGATAGATGGCGCTATAAAACGGATATTATGGGACTTGTTCTGAAATAAATATTATTCATTCATTCATTATGCGTGCATTCTAGTAATGATTAGAGTCAGATTGAATGCTGATTTTTTGCCGACACCATAACCGAAAGTTGGCGCTAGTGAGCACCTGATAAGATCGGCTCTGCGTTTATTATTTGTTTATAAATATTAAATACGTTTAGAACGACAAAAACATCAGTGAAATAGATAATACTAGTGACAATTCTGCTATAAACAATGGATGCAAGGCGAATACAAGTGAAATAGTGATTTAATCTTAAAATACAGAAGCGAACGGACATAAGATCAAAGTGAATAAACCAAAACATTAACGAACAAAGTGAAGCTTTTCATGGACTGGCAATTTTTTACCTCATTACGAGTGGCAAATTAAGTGAAATATAACATAATTATACAGAAAATATCGCCAAAATACAATTAAAGACGTAAAAACAAGATACCCCCAAACTCTTTTTCTAAATTGAGAACAGCGCCATCTAGCGCCGAGCAGCCAAACAGTCTAAAATAAAGCGAAGATTGCTACAAAATCTTGTTGGTCGCTACCCACCGCAAGAGGGCGCAAAACATAAAAAATGGAATCGAAGCTAGAACAGATCATGCTGTCTCTACAAAAAATCCAGACAGACTTAGATAACCAAAATGAAACTATTAAAAAAAGCGGCGACAATGTAACACAAAAAATACAACAGTCCCTGGACGAGAAGTTCAACCTCCTAGAAGAAAAACACGAAAACTTAAAAGATCGGGTAGAGTACAACGAGAAAAGGTTATATTTTCTAGAGAAGCACGCGAGACAGCGCAATCTAGTATTTTTCGGCATAACAGACACCGAAAAATCATACTTTGAATTGGAAAATACCTTTCTAACTTTCATCGAACTTGATTGTAGAGACATACAATGTCTCAAAAGGATAGGAAAAAAATCAGAAAAAGCCCGCCCTATTATTGCAACTTTCACGACACTCAGAAAAAAAAATTGAAATACTGAAACAAAAGAAAAAATTAGACAACTCAGGTTACTACATTCAAGAGGACTATCCTCCCCAAATATTAAAAATAAGAAAAGAGTTGCAAAAACAAGCAAAATGCGAACAGGAAAAGGGCAATAGAACAATTATTAAGTACGACAAACTAATAATATTGAATAAGGAATCCCCTACACCTTCCAACACCAAGAAAAAAAGGAACCTGTCGCTGTCGCCTCAAAACGAAGCCGGCCAGCGTAACGACTCCTCCTCACACATACAATCGAATAAGAAAAATAAGTTTTCAACCGAGCCGTTGCGAAGGGACCCAGGCAACAGAAACAGCAACACACCAAATGTAACAAATAAAGATAAAAACCCAACCCTATTGAACTTCGTCACTACTACAAATAGAACACCTTCAGGCAACAACACAACTCAAACTAAATAGCAATTAGCGCCTCCTCCTCGACGACAGCAATATAATACATGTGTAAAATATGATAGTAGTAAAAATCTCCCAATACGGGTGGTCGCCGAGGGAGAATCAGACCAAAACCCTCCAGCAATACAAAACTCTACACCAAACTCTACACCAAATATGAGAAATAAAAATAAAAAACCATATCTGAATATCTGCACACTTAATGTAAGATCTATAGTGTGCACCACGAGACAAACTCAACTATTACATGCATTAGAAAATATAAATTGTGATATCCTGGGCCTTTGCGAGACCAGATATAGAACCACTGAAATATTCGAAAAGGATGAACACATTTTTATGTACAGCGGAAGCGAAAGTGGCCACAGTGGCGTTGGTTTTATGCTGAAAAGTCATATGAAGCAATATATAGAAGAGTTTATACCAATTTCAGACCGAGTAGCCAGACTCGATATAAATATTCAAAACACAAAAATACACATTATTCAAGTCTACGCCCCGACAGAAAAATCGAAAGAGGATGCGACACAACTTTTCTACGACAACTTAAATACAGCTTTATTTAAAACAGGAGCCAATACGATCATCATGGGTGACTTTAACGCAAAGGTAGGCACGGCCAAAACCGAAGATAGATGTATAATGGGCAAGTGGGGCTACGACTCTAAAAGGAGCAAAAAAGGAGAAAGATTAATAATTTTTTGTATAGAAAAACGCTTCCACATTATGAACTCGTACTTTAAGAAAAAGAAAAAACAAAAAAATCGGGCAAGTGCGAGTCGGACTCGCGCACGAAGGGTTCCGTACCATATAAAAAAAAAAAAACAAAAAAAAAAAGCAAAAAAAAAAACGGTCACCCATCCAAGTACTGACCACTCCCGACGTTGCTTAACTTTGGTCAAAGATCAAGTTTGTTGTATGGGAGCCCCATTTAAATCTTTATTTTATTCTGTTTTTAGTATTTGTTGTTATAGCGGCAACAGAAATACATCATCTGTGAAAATTTCAACTGTCTAGCTATCACGGTTCGTGAGATACAGCCTGGTGACAGACGGACGGACGGACGGACGGACGGACGGACGGACGGACGGACGGACGGACGGACGGACATCGAAGTCTTAGTAATAGGGTCCCGTTTTACCCTTTGGGTACGGAATCCTAAAAATGGACATGGTGTTCACCTAATAACAAAACATATAATGAAATCGACTATTTTTTAACTAATAATAAAAACAGAGTAAGGGATATTAACGTCATAAGCACCTCCCACCCCACCGATCACCGCATGATACGCGCAAAGTACTTAATTGATACCCAAACTAAATCAAGGAAGTCGTTTAAGGGTAGAATAAGTACCTTGACTCCACTGGAAAAACAAAATCTCATTAATAAATTTACCGAAATATCTACATCTCTTATCATAACAAACGATGTCCAAAAATCATACTGCAATATAACAAACTCCATAAAAATGGCAGAGTCATTCATAAAGAAAGATTGCACGCAGCCTTTAAACAGAGTGAGTATTTGCCCCTATATTGCTGACCTCATGGAACGACGGACTTACTTAAGGGAAAAGAAAAATAAAACAAAAAATCAGAAAAAGGAACTGTCGAAGCTCTACAGAAAAATAAAGAGAAAGCTGAAAAAACAAGAATACAAGAATAAAATGAAAATCATTGAAGAAGAACTAGTGACACGTAGCTCTGTGAAGAAAGGACAAAAACGTTTAAGTGATGACCGAAAGTGGATTCCATCTTTAATCTCAAAAACAGGAGAAACTGTATCACAAAGGAATGACTTAGTAGAGACTGCTACAGTATTTTACGAAGACCTCTATCGACACAGAAATCACCACACCCCTGAGACTATCACAACAAGACGACCCGAATATGAGTCTTTAGATGTTCCATTATTAATTGAAAGCGAAATAAGTCAAGCCATAAAATCGCTCAAGGCTTCAAAGAGCCCAGGAAGCGATGAAATTACTAATGACATCCTAAAAAGTCTAATAGAGCCTCTAACTCCGATAATAACAAATCTTTTTAACCACATCATAATAAGCGAGTGCGAGAAAATACCATCAGAATGGGAAACTTCAATCATTACACTGTTGTATAAAAAAGGAAATCCCAAAGATATTGGAAACTACAGGCCGATTAGTTTACTACAGACAACATAATTATAAGTTATTTACACAAGTTTTCCAAAAAAGGATTATGCCTATGTTAAATGACAATCAACCGAAAGAACAAGCGGGTTTTCGCTCAGGATTTTCAACTACTGACCATATATTTACCGTAACACAGATCATAGAAAAGTTCCAGGAATACGGGAGAGAGCTTTATTTAGCTTTCGTGGACTATTCGAAAGCTTTTGACTCTATTTCACACGCAGCTCTTTGGAAAACTCTACAACAACAGGGAGTACCATCTAAATACATAAATATATTAGAAGAGATATATAGAAGAGGGCGAGCTAAAATAAAACTAGAGAGAGAAGGAAGGTCCTTCAAAATACAACGTGGAGTGAGACAAGGTGACCCGATATCCCCAAACTTATTTACCGCTCTCCTCGAAAATATATTTCGAAATTTAGATTGGGAAAAAATTGGCATAAATATCAACGGCGAACTGCTTAACCATTTGCGATTCGCCGATGATATCGTACTCGTTAGCGACAATCACAGTCATTTAGAATACATGCTAATAACGTTAGACAAAGAGAGTCGAAAATGCGGTTTACAAATGAATATGGACAAAACCTGCATAATTACAAATAGTCAGAAAATAGACACAAATATTATGGGGAAAAGGATAGAGTACGTCGAAGAGTATGTTTATTTGGGACGGAAAATAACGTTTAAAGAACAAACTAAAGGAGAAGTAGAGCGTCGAATTAAAATCGCATGGAAAAGATACTGGTCGCTAAAAGACATCTTCAAATCTAACCTACCCATTACCCTAAAGAAGAAAGCTTTCGACACGGTCGTCTCTCCCACACTTCTCTACGGCTGTCAAAGCTGGACTATAAATAAAGAAATAATACACAAATTACAAGTATTTCAACGGGCAGCAGAACGGAGTATGTTAGGACTAAAAATACGAGACAAGGTTAGAAATACAGAAATAAGAAAAAAGACCAAGCTGGTAGACGTAGCTGACTTAGCCTGCAGGCTAAAATGGCGCTGGGCAGGTCACGTCGCCCGCGCACACGATGGACGCTGGAGCGAGCGCGTACTACACTGGTGGTTCGTGACAAACGATTCACGCCGCAGAGCCCGCAAGGGCCACCCGCGCCGACGCTGGAGAGACGACATTGAAGAGTTCACCGGCGGCACCTGGACTAGACTCGCGCAAAATAGAAAATCGTGGTCATGCATGGAGGAGGCCTTTACCCAAAATTGGGTCCCCAAAAACTGTAATTAAATTTATTTTAGATTTTAATGGAATTTGTACTTAATTGTGATCATTTATTTTAATTACTTTATAATTTTATTGTTCTTGCCTAAATTTTATGTTTTTGTGGGAATAAATGGCTTTATTATTATTATTATTTGTATGTCTGTTCCATATCTCGGGACCATGGGGTCCCGGACCTTTGGGAGGCGTACGTGGGGCCGAAGCCAACAGCGCAGAGGCCCTTTAAGACACTTTAATCTAAAAGCAAGGGATACACGTGGCGGATACCATCCCCGAACGCACAATGTGATACATCCGGAGATGGTCCCCGCCAGGTGCAAAGACTATTGCAGTGCAGCACTTTTGTGCTGCGATGGAAACTAAGGTCATATTAAGATAATATTTACCTAATAACTATTCGTAAGTGCTTGTTCCTAGGCCTACATGAATAAAGTATTATTTTGACTTTTGACTTTGACTTTATTATGGTATATTATGGACTGGTTGAAAGCTTGGCAGCTCCTATACAAAATCAACACTATTATCTTATTATTATTATTATTATAACCGAAAGTTGGGCTTTGACTCAGTTTCAGCCAAAACTAAAATCCAAACTTATGAACGTGCTAAACTCGTTGAAAAAAAATTCGGCGGTGTTTTTGACGTGATAACGTCTTATAAATCGATGAACACCGGTGGCATGCACGAAAAAGTGTCACGTTGTGGACAGATCTCCATGGTAACGTTGTGGACAATTCTCCATGGTAACGTTACGTAATGTAATGGTAATGTTTTCTTATGACGTTATCACGCAAAATAATCGTCCTTAAACCAATTTTACAGACAACCATTTTTTTTGACATACATAATTTTAATTATGTATGTGGTATGAAAAACCAGCCAAGTTTTACATACCACATACATGTCTATTTCAATTAAGAAAACTAATAAGAAATTTTATAACATTTTATTATCTCTTAAAGTCCTAAAAATACTGCATAAGAAAAAAATGGGTAAGTACAGATGATGTTACGCACGGTGGCCATTTTTTTTTAACATAGGTAAGTAAATATCTGAAAAGGGTTAAACTAACTAAGCTTAATAAGCTACATAGGTATACTTATGTAAAAAATGTTTTAACAATAATCAATTTAATATGCAACTAAGTAAAAACATGTAACTTTAATATATTCCAATTTCCTAACGCGTTAGCAAATAGTAACTTAAGCAAATGTATGCAGAAAGTTTGAGCAGGATGGGACAAGTTTCATCAAGTTACCTGCGCATTTAATTACTTGATTAAACGCTGTCTAATAATAGACGAGCTTGCATCAGGCGAAACTTAAACAATTATTCTCTAAACGCCATAAAACACCAAAAGATAGTATTTAGTTTTACTCCACGATTAATACCAGCTGATAGCGTCTGTACGGAAAGAGAAGAGTCGTGAAATGTATTGGGCCCAATACATTTCACGACTCTTGTCCACAGACTCTAAAGTAAGGTACCTACACTTTAATTTTACAATCACTTGACACCTGCACTTTTCACCTGCACTTGCTACTTCGCAAAGTGTAAATAAGCCTTTTTAGGCACTAAGTTTGACCGCTTGTGTGTGTGCTGTGTTATAAGTCAAAGTCAAAAGTCAAAATAATACTTTATTCATGTAGGCCTAGGAACAAGCACTTACGAATAGTTATTAGGTACATATTATCTTAATCTAATTATCAGAGCAATTTATTGATGTTAATATTATTCCATAATAACATTGGATTATTATAAAGATCAAATTTAACACTAAGAATTTCACAAAATCATGGTGTAACATTAAAAAAAATGTATAAAAAATTCTAGTCTAGAAATTCTAGAATAAAATCTAAATTTAAAAAAAAACATAACAATAAAGTACATACATCGGAATATCCAACAATAACTTCTTACCAACCGCCCCAGTTATAGAACTAATATTGTTAAGTTATTTTATGGCCCCCACGCAAACCAATCTGCCTGAAACTCCCCATTTTAAAAACAGAACACTGCTTAAACATTTAAAACAAAGGAACGTCTAAGCCCCACCCTAATAAATGGTTCATTAAAAATATAAATGCGGATCAGGACACAGAACCCGACTTATCGTGCAATAAATCTGTCCGAAATCTTGAGACAATTCGCCGAGATCTCGGAGCAATATTTGGCCGAGATTTTCGGCTATTTTTAGGGTGTTGTGGTGGTCTCTTTCTGAAAGATATCGTGTTAATTAAAATTAAAATATCCCATAAATTATTTCGTAAACGGCTGTTTAGGAGGGCTTGAGGCGGGGTTAGTCTTGCAGACATGAGGATTGATGGATTATGTTATTTGTGACGTTCCACGGGAAAAGGTACCTTATGAGGGTTTCTAGTTTCGGAGATATTAAATGTTTTGTAAAGAGGTGAAAAAATGCTCAATTTTTTTTTATTTTGTGATCTGAAACCTTAATGCCTAACGTTTGTTTACCTGTTTTTATTTTCGTTATAAGTTAGTTATAAGCCTAGTAATGTCGTCTCAGAGTTTAGTAGAAAAGGTACCTTATGGAAAAAAGATTGAAAATTCCCAAAAAAACTAGTCAATACGGGAAAAGAAGTTTGGTAGAGAACTGTATTAGCATTCTGCAAAACTAATTTGATAATTTCAGTTCTGGTTGGGGCGCCTCGCAAATATTATAACCGTACATAGACCGACATCACAAATCCAAGTAGACTGCTATTATACCAAAGTTACTCTCGTCAAGTCTTTCTTAACTAGAATAATCTTCATTTGGTTTGGTCGCATGCAGTAAATCAGCCATTGGTTTGCTGAAAAATGCCAATACCCGACGCATTACCTTATGGAATATCTGAGGTCATTGAACCTCAATGCCGCTTATCTTCAATAGCAACCGAAATATATTATTGATAAGAAATAGACGATTTATACCATCTTAACCCCAAAATATTATTAGTTTATCCTAACTGTTCCATCATCATCATGCCTCATCATGTAACTTGACCACAAGGTACCTTTTCATTACATACAAATTATTGGTCTTTTTTAAGATTATTATGACGAAGAACTAATTAAATTGGGGGCAGTTTAATGTAAATTAATATTTTCTATTCATAAAAGATAAACTATAATATGATTGATATTTTGTAGTGATGTATTATTAGATTTATTTCCATAAGGTACCTTTTCGTAAATGTATGGAGCAAATACTGTTATTGTTATGTAAGTTTAAAGTGGCATAAGGGGTTAAATATAGTATTTAGTTGGGGTTTTAGGATTTATTTCATTTGAATGACAGAATTTCTTTCATATGTGCTCAGAAAAATTGATTGTGTGTCACATTAAAAGTAAAAATATTCAATTTTGTGATTTTATATGAAAAAGTCAGAAAATACATTTTCACCTCTAAATCGGTATTGTTTTTTGCTTAAACTGTCTGTCAGTGTCGTTTTCTAATAGATAAAATTTAAATCTTGAGAGCTCATTGCAATCAATCGTGAAAATGAAATAAAACTTTATTTTCAAGAGATTGGTTAGTATACACATAAATCAGTCGATATCAAAAGTTTCTATTTGCATTACAGAACAAGTCGCAATATTTTTTTAATCTCAGATATATAAGGCATTATTATTTGTAGTCAACTATGTAACTTACTTCAGGAACATAGTTTTTTAGGCGGCTAAACTTAAAACTTCTCTATCGTAAAGTTGCTCATTTCACAACATTATTTTCAAAAAATCATATCTCTGTAACTACGCAACCTAGAAGGTTGATCTTTTGTGTTATCGATAGCTTATTTATTGTAGATTACTGGGGTATGCATAACTCCATACCCGCCATAAGGTACCTTTGACCGTGGGACGTCACATTTTAGCTTCTTGTTATGTAGGTAATAAGGGTTCTGACCAAATTTTTAATCATCTTATTGCATTTACACCAGTACATATGGTGCTACTTTACCACACTAGTGCGATATTAGCACATTACGTGACCATGTCGAAAATTTAAAGGACCTTAAGTACTGTAAAACGTTGTACGATACATGTGCGAATAGGTAATTCGCAACAAGTGGCGATAAGTTAAAACACGACCAAAGGAGTTCCTATTTTAGTACTTGTATATATCATAATGTACTATTAATCATAAAATAATTCAGCCTGGCGTTAAATGGGGGATTTTCTATTATCTAATTTTGGATCGTTGTGGAATTTACCTTATGAAATGCAGAAAAAAATAAAATTGATTGTGACGGTAACGGAAGGATAACTTAGGCTGTGTTTTCACCAAAAATGTGGGAGGATGCGTAGCAAGGGATGTGTTTGTAAAGAACCAATAGAAAATTATACCACCCAATAGACTAGAGCTGCGCTGAGAGAGGATAGATAAATGATGACTGTGATCCTATTGGTTTTTGACAAACACATCGGACGCTACGCATTCTCGCATCTATCTGGTGTAAACGCAGCCTTAACCGGTGCATTCGCAAATGAGTTCGAAGAACATAGGTACCGGTACCACCCAAAGTACAAGCGAGTATTTCATCCTGTTGTCTCCTCTCCCACAACGCCCCCATCCCTAACCGTCTTCAGAATTAATTTTCTGTGTCGCCGCCTACCTTAATTGCTCGCTTTGCACTCGCGTCTCGCGGTTCTTTCACATGTGACGTCATCAGTTTACGTACGTTACGTATTAGTGTTGGTTAGGACTCGTGTCCTTTGAGTCCTCTGCTTCAAGACTCGACTCAGTTTTTAAGACTCTTAGAATCAATTCTAAACTCGAGTTCTTTTCAACTTGATAGAGACCCGAGTCTTTTGTGGAGACTTAAGTCCTTTTCAGAGAACTCTCGATCTTTTTTACAAACATTTTCGAAATGCATCTTCTTTATGTACAATTCGTGGATTAGGTACACAAATCATACCATAATACCTAATTTCTTTACTGTTATTTAGGTAAAAACCTATAAAATTGTTGACGGAGTCTTTATTTGAAGGCTCGAGCCCTTTTAAGTTCCTCTTATAAAAGACGACAAAGGACTCGACTCAGGACTTAAAAGACTCAGAAGTTTTTGAAGCGCAGAGTCTCGTAATAATGAGCTGAGTTCTTCAAATTCAGACTCAAGGGACTCGAGTTCCTACCAACACTATTATGTATAGAAACAGTCCGACGAACTCCAGATTTGATGGACACCCCAGCGTTTTTCATAGTTTGTTGTTGTTATGTCAGGCAGCGCCACGAGTGTTAAAAGTGGGAACTAAAAACTGTCAAAGCGGCGGCTAATGACTCGCTGTATTACATTACGGCTAGCCGTGTTGAAGAACGTATGGCGCCGAATACATTCCGGCGGATTCTCATTCAGCCGCATTCAATCCGGCTAATCGTTGAACCGCCGCATTTCAAAACGCCTCTGTTTTTGAAAACGGCTAGCCGTAATGTAATACGGCGGATTATACGATCCGACTGCGACATATACAGTTACACACTATGGGTGTAATCAGGCCATGAAGTTTCAGCTGACGCACATCTGTGACCACAGCTGGTGCAACCCAGCTGAAACGTAGGATTTAAGGTAAAAAAACCGGTCGAGTGCGAGTCGTGCTCGCATTCCAAGGGTTCCGTAATTATTAACTATGTATTGTTTTATGTGGAACGTGATTGAAATGTCTTTAAAAAACCCGTAGGGGTCGGATCAAAAACTAAGTAATTAAGTCCGACTCACGCTTGATTGCGATATTAGGATTCTTAGAAACCTCTAATATTAAGCAGATTAATGTTTTAATTAATATTTAAGGGCTTAGGAAAATGCGAAATGAAACCATCGGATGTAAGACATAGACAAGAAAAGATTTATTTTTAAATAGAGATGTGACACATACATGTCAAAACTGTGTTGCTATAGTTTGCGTTTAACTATCTATTCTAACATCCTCCCTTTAAGCGCAAACCCATGGCACTGGAACATTTTTGAATTTTCACTTGTGAAGTGGATTTGGTCAGGATATCAGCCACCATGTCCTCAGTTCCAAGATAGATGACTTCTATTTCCTTTTTAGCTACTTTCTCTCGGACAAAGTGGTACCTGATGTCTATATGTTTGCTGCGGGCACAATAGGATTCTGTACCTGCAAATTTAATGGCACTTTGATTATCACAATATATAACAGTCGATGATGTTCCGACATCATGATGTAATTCGGACTCCAAGTGTCGGAGCCACATTGCTTCTTGTATGGCAGCAGCAAGCGACATAAATTCTGCTTCCATGGTTGAAAGCGCAATGGTGTTTTGACGTTTAGAACGCCATGATATTGCTGCACCCTGAAACAAAAAAGTGTAGCCGGAGCAAGATCTTCGGCTGTTAATGTCTGAAGCCCAGTCAGAGTCACAGTAACCAGTTGTTCTTTTTTCTTCAGTATTTTGGCTATATATTAATTTCATTTCCTTAGTACCTTTAATGTATCGCAGCACTCTTTTCAAAGCTAGCCAGTGCTGCTGTTCGGGCTTGTTATTAAAGCTACTTAATTTGTTTACTATAAAACATATATCCGGCCTGGTCCCTTGGGATAAATACAACAGGCTTCCAATTGCTTCTTGGTAAGGTATGTTTGTAAGTATATTTTTTTCATCTTCTGTGCTGATCAATTTAATGCTAGGGTCACATGGTGAATGCACCGGATTACAATCTGTCATCTTGAATCTTTGCAGAATTTTCTCTATGTAAGCGGTCTGATCAATATAAATTTCACTTCTAGACGAGTTTTGTTCAATTCTCCAACCGACAAAATGATGTATGTAACCAAGTTCCTTCATATCAAATTTACTTTTTAATTGTTTTTTTATTTCATTTTTCATTTCATTGTTATAAAAAATCAATATGTCATCAACATAAATGAGTACAATTAAAATATTTCCTTCAATTGTTTTGTAAAATATACAAGGGTCCACTGATGAACTTTTCAGTCCCAATTCCTTTAACACAGATGTAAGCTTCAAGTTCCATTGTCGACTCGCCTGCTTCAGACCATAAATTGATTTATTCAACTTGCATACTTCTTCTCCATGTTCATAAGATGGTGGTTGATACATGTATATTTCTGTATCTATATCCCCTTGTAAGAAGGCCGTAACTGCATCCATTTGTTCAATGAATAAATTGTACTTGACTGCCAATGCTAATAAATATCTGATTGAAGTATGACGAACAACCGGAGCAAATATTTCATTATATTCCATTCCTTTTCTCTGAATGAAACCTTTAATGACCAGTCTTGCTTTGTATCGTACAATCTCACCCTTGGCATCAGTCTTTATTTTAAAGACCCATTTACACGGAATGGCTCTTTTGCCTTCTGGTAAGGGTACTAACGTCCATGTATTATTTTGCAGGAGTGACTCATATTCATTACTCATGGCATTTTTCCATTCTTTTGCATTTGGGCCTGAAAGAGCTTCCTTCAGTGTTTCTGGCTCTTTTGCAAAAAAAGCTACTGCTTGGTTTGAACCACTCGTGCTTTCTCGACATAAGTAGGTAACAGGCTTATTATTTCTTGGCCTTAGCATCATTTTACGAGATAATTCATCACTTAGTGTTTCATCTGGTATGTACTCCTCATCGGCATTATCAGTAAAGTAAGTATCCTCATCTTCAGATAATTCTTTTTTAAGGCTCCCATTTAGAGTTGTATCGGCTGAATTTTGAGGCTCAGATGTGTCAGAAGGTTCACTAGAAGTATCAGCTGTTTGAGACAAGTCTTCGGTCTCCTCTTCCTGCAGTTCTGATAATGGTACAATAACACTATTATTTTGAACTGTGTGCTCAAGAAAAACAGCATCCCTGCTTTTGTATATTCTTCTCTGCTTTAAATCATAAAATCTGTATCCCTTAGTGTATTCACAGTATCCGACGAATAACATTTTGACCGCCTTAGGGTCCCATTTTTGTCTTTTTTCTTTAGGCACATGAACCATGGCTTGACAACCAAATATTCTTAAATTATCAATATTAGGCTTCTTACCAGACCACATTTCATATGGTGTCTTGTAGTCCAGAGCTTTGGTTGGTGACCGATTAATTATGTAAGCAGCTGTAGATACTGCCTCGGCCCAAAATGCTTTTTCTAACCTGGAATTCAGAATCAAACATTTAGCTTTTTGCACCAGATTTTGGTGCATCCTTTCGGCCATCCCATTCTGTTCACTGCAGTAAGGATTAGTTGTTTGATGTTGTATGCCGAATTTATTCAAAAATAATTTAAATTCCTTATTAATGTATTCTGTTCCATTGTCAGAACGGATCATTTTTATTTTCTTTCCAGTCTCATTTTCCACTAGATTCTTAAAATCCTTAAAGCTCTGTAAAGTTTCAGACTTGTTTTTCATAAAATAAACATAAACTTTCCTACTATAATCATCAATAAAATTGACATAATATTTGGAACCCCCTATAGAGCTAGTTTCCATCGGTCCACAAACATCTGTGTGAATTAGTTGCAAAGGTTCGGTAGCCCTGGTTCCAATATTTTTAAATGGTTGTCGTTTCATTTTACCTGCCATACAGGTTGTACAGACTTGGCTGCCTTTTTTTGATAATTTAACACCCTCTGTACAATCAACTATTTTTTGTAAATCTGTGAAGTTCAGATGAGCCATTCGAAGATGCCAAATATTTATATCTTGTTCTTCAACGGTTGATAAAAATGCCGGTGCTACAGAAATTTCTTTTAAAAGATACATGTTATTGCACTTATAAGCTGTCATGATCAGTCTTTTATTTTGATAAACTATACAGGCATTTTTTTCAAAATGAAGCACACAGCCATTATTTGTCATCTCACTTACAGAAAGTAAGTTAGTAGCCAGAGTAGGTACATATAACACATTTCTAACCTGAATTGTCTGAGGTTTGCCTTCGGAGTCTTTTATTTGTAAGTTCACGTTGCCACATCCTTCCACTTTTAAAGTCTCCTTATCTGCCACCTTAATGCTACTTACTGTTGACGAAGTAACATTGTACATCCAGTTTCTGTCCCTACACATGTGGTAAGAACAGCCAGAATCGATATACCAGCGGTTCTCATCCAAATTGTCTGCAACAGAAAAAGCGGCAAAATAACCATTATTTTGGGTATTTGTTTTATTTTTCTTCTGGAAGTGACAGTTACTACTAAAATGGCCATATTTATTGCAATTATAGCATCTTGGCCCCTTCTTTTGTTGATTTCCATGTGAACTTTTCTGAGACTTAGGTATATTTTTAGTTTTATTATGGTTTACATATAACGCTGCAGAATCTGAAGTTTTCACCTCCTGGAGCAGCTTTGTTTTTACAAAATCAGCTGTAATGGACACACCTGAGCTCTCAATAGCCATGATCATCGGTTTGTAGACATCAGGAAGACCGGCGAGCAGCAAAGTACCAAGCCACTCATCTTCGACTACAAATTTAATATTTCTAAGCTTATGAGCTGTTGTCATTACTTTATTTACGTACTCTTCAATACCGGAGCTGTCCTCCAACTTGGCTGAAATCAGATCTCGTAATAAACCTACTTTTCTACTGAGCCCGGAGTCGTCAAACACTTGTCCTAATTTTGTCCATACCTGTTTCGCCGTGGTCGCCTCCTGTACATGGACGTAGTTAATAGGATCAATCAGAAGTATTATCTTCGACTTTGCTTTTGTATCCTTCTTGACGTTTGCCACATAACCGGCACTTGGTTCGATAGTCTCCCACAAGTCCTCATGTTCCAAGTAATTTTGGACCGCAAATTTCCATGTCGGGTAATTTTCTCTGCCAATTAACTTCTCAATTGTGCCCATTGATATTTGCGCAGACATGATTCAATGATAATTTAGGCTGAAATTGCTGAAAAGATAAAAACTTGCCACACAGCGCATGGGCACTTTGAGGTTAAGTTAACCTTTTTTGACAACTGAGCCGCGAAACTTATCGGTAAAACACTAATTTTAATTATTTGAGGTAAAAATAGCCCATAACCTCTTAGAAACCTCTAATATTAAGCAGATTAATGTTTTAATTAATATTTAAGGGCTTAGGAAAATGCGAAATGAAACCATCGGATGTAAGACATAGACAAGAAAAGATTTATTTTTAAATAGAGATGTGACACATACATGTCAAAACTGTGTTGCTATAGTTTGCGTTTAACTATCTATTCTAACAAGGATGTTCTGTCATCTTATAGGTATAGCACGTCTGGTCTCATAGGAAATATCTTAAGGGCTTTGCCCACAAACTGTGAGATCGCGGGCTTTGAGGACGCCAAAAATGCTTTTAAAATTGCTTGCCCAGGCAAACAATTTCCAGACAACCCAAATTCACAAAGGAGTTGGGATAATGTTTACTGTGATTTAACTTACAATACTCTCCTAAACAACTGTACAGGTCCAGACCGCGCGAGGCTTTTGGCGGTCGGAGCCCGGGAAGCCGGTTACTGGCTACATGCCCATCCTTCGCCTAATACTGGTACTTTCTTGGATCCGCCCTCCCTTAGACTGGCGACTGGTTTGCGACTCGGGGTTTCGGTGTGTACGCCACACATATGCTCTTGTGGCACGGACGTGGACCGACTGGGACACCACGGATTATCTTGTCAAAAAAGTGCAGGCCGTTTTTCGAGACATGCGTCGCTTAATGACATAGTCCGTCGGTCTCTTGCCACCATCAATGTGCCTGCTCTTCTTGAGCCGACTGGCATTATCAGAGATGATGGCAAGAGGCCCGATGGAGTGTCCTTAGTTCCTTGGAGCTTGGGACGGAAGTTGGTGTGGGATGCTACCTGCGTAGACACACTGGCACCGTCCCACCTCCAACGGACTACTGTAAAAGCGGGCGGAGCGGCGGAAAGTGCCGAAATTCTAAAACGTAACAAATATAAGAGCCTCGGTAGAGAGTACCATTTTGTACCATTTGGTGTTGAAACTCTAGGTCCATGGGGTCCCAGCGTGCATAAGTTGTTCGCAGAAATCGCGAAGCGTCTGGTTGACGTAACTGGTGACCGAAGAGCTGGCGGCTACCTCGCACAACGTATCAGCATTGCGATACAGCGAGGAAATGCCGCCAGCATCCTTGGTACAATGCCTCAAGGGCCTATTTTAGATTTAAGCTAGTTATTAATTTCGTTTAGTAGTACCACTGTATATATATTGTATGTAAATAAATGTTTTAAATCCATAGGTAAAGAACTATTTTGTGTATTTATTTTTTAATTTTAGACCCATTAGTTTCGGAGATAAAGGAGGGGAGGGGGGAATGGTCGGACAGACAGACGCACGAGTGATAATATAAGGGTTTCGTTTTTAGGGTTCCGTACCCAAAGGGTAAAACGGGACCCTATTACTAAGACTTCGCTGTCCGTCCGTCCGTCCGTCCGTCCGTCCGTCCGTCCGTCCGTCCGTCTGTCACCAGGCTGTATCTCACGAACCGTGATAGCTAGACAGTTGAAATTTTCACAGATGATGTATTTCTGTTGCCGCTATAACAACAAATACTAAAAACAGAATAAAATAAAGATTTAAATGGGGCTCCCATACAACAAACGTGATTTTTGACCAAAGTTAAGCAACGTCGGGAGTGGTCAGTACTTGGATGGGTGACCGTTTTTTTTGCTTTTTTTTTTGTTTATTTTTTTTTTTTTTTTTTTTTTTTTTTGCATTATGGTACGGAACCCTTCGTGCGCGAGTCAGACTCGCACTTGCCCGGTTTTTTTCCTTTTGAGGTACGAAACCCTAATTATGAAATTATATCGTGGTAGATCCACTGTTCGCACTGTTAGTGCTTGAAAAAGGAGGCCTAGGCTCTCCGAAACATATCGCGCGAGTGACTAAAAACAAGTGAGTCTAAACCGTATAATAATTATTCAATGCCATTCATAGTCTGTTTTATTTTTCTAAAATTAGTAGTTTTTATTGGTTTTAAAGACCTCCTTGTTTTAAGGGTTCCGTACCTCAAAAAGAAAAAACGGAACCCTTATAGGATCACTCGTGCGTCTGTCTGTCTGTCTGTCCGACCATTTCCCCCCTTTGTCTCCGAAACTACTTGGTCTAAAAATTATAAAAAATAAAAAAACAAAATAGTTCTTTACCTATAAATGTCAGGAAAACCTATTAGAAGTATGCAGTCAAGCGTGAGTTTGACTTCATTACTTCGTTTTTGATCCGACGCCTACGGGTTTTTTAAAGACATTTCATTCACGTTCCACATAAAAAAAATACACTGTTAAAAATTTGGTACCTAATGTACGGAATCCTTGGAACTCGAGTCCGATTCGCACTTGACCGGTTTTTTTTAATCAAAACTAAGCCACTCAAATAATAGTTATACCTAAACCAAGATATTTAACTTAGTTTTGGACCATGGGTTGGACGTTTTAGACTATAGTTGGGTAGTTTTAATGTACAGAGTTGGGCGAAAATTAGTTTGAAAATGGAAACGTTCTTAATCAAATCTACTTGATTGAGAATTCAATCATCATCTTTATCAATCTAGTTTCCGCATGATTTTCATGCCATTTGCCTTTGTAAAAATGTGTAACAATTCAATATTAAAACTACAATTTTGCGTTTAAATTGACTACCTATCAAATTCTCAGTACCGGTATCATCATCTTCCTCGCGTTGTCCCGGCATTTTGCCACGGCTCATGGGAGCCTGGGGTCCGCTTGCCAACTAATCTCGAGAATTGTCGTAGGCACTAGTTTTTTACGAAAGCGGTTGCCATCTGACCTTCCAACCCAGAGGGTAAACTAGGCCTTATTGGGATTAGTCCGGTTTTCCTCACGATGTTTTCCTTCACCGAAAAGCAACTGGTAAATATCACATGATATATTGGTCTATAAGTTCCGATAAACTCATTGGTTTGAGCCCGCGACCGGGGTTTGAACCCGCGACCTCCAGATTTAAAGTCGCACGCTTTTACCGCTAGGCCACCAGCGCTCTCAGTACCGGTATAACCATTATAAAACATTTTACACATAGCTTTAATAGGACGGACTAGTTTTTAGGGTTCCGTACCTGAAGGGTAAAAACGGGACCCTATTACTAACTGCGCTTTCCTTTAATTCCTTTAATAATTACTCCGTCGTCCGTCCGTCCGTCTGTCTGTCACCAGGCTGTAACTCATGAACCGTGATAGCTACTTAGACAGTTGAAATTTGAAGTATTTCTGTTGCCGCTATAACAACAACTAAAAACAAAATAAAATAAATATTTGAGTGTCTAATACAACAAACGTGATTTTTTTGCCGGTTTGTGCGTAATGGTACGGAATCCTTTGTGCGCGAGTCCGAACCGCACTTGGTCGGTTTTTCGATCCAATTAGGCAGGCGTGCGGTTTTTCAGTCGTTGGGTTAGTTATACCAGTTGGAAAACTAAGGGCCAATAGTTAGAGGTGAAGTTTCAGTCGAATAAGGTTGACCTAAATATTTTTGCTAAGGTTTGTAAAAAACATTTTTAACGGAGAGCATGAGCCCTTATGGGCGACGAATATAGTGAATTCAAATTTATAATTTATTTTATTTATGTATTTAAGAAACAAACAGTATTTTATAGTTATATATAACACTGGAACTTTTTCTTAAAACTAGACTTACAGTTTCCGTAATGAAAATATTTTAACATCATGCTTATTAAAGTTATAAATTCTACATAGTAAAACAGAGCTATTTGGGCGCGCAACAACAAAACACAAAAACCAAAAAAAATCATGAAAATAAAAATATAAACATAAACATAAACATGATTTATTCAAAAAACACGTTTTTCATGGTTACAACATATAAGAGTATTATAACAACCTTATGGTATTGTTACCAATTGTTTACAAACTGAAATCCTGAAAAGGTTTTGTTATTAATTAATAAATAATTTATAAAACACACTATCGTCTTTTGAGCGTCGGCGTCTAGTAGCGGATGGTGCTGGGCATAAAATACGGCGTTGCGTGAACAAGAGATTTCATTTGGCAGGATTGGTCCTTAGGACCCAAGGGTGGATTTAAGAAGTGGAGCCACCAAGATTTTAGATGTACATTTTTAGGGGGGGGGGCTCTCAACTTGATCTTGATATTTATATCATTTAAGCTACTTTGCCAAGCCAAGGCCAAGTTTGGTATCGTTCTCGTATAAATCGTGGATGCCGAATTCATTTCTGATATCATAATGACACCATTCCGAAGTAAAAACACATAAAATATGAAAAAAATACTTTTTCTTTAATTCCTCTTCACGCTTAAACCGCTAAACCAATTTAGTTAAAATTTGGTACAGACATAGTTGGAGTTCCAGGGAATAACATAGCCTACTTTAAATCTCAAAAGTAATCCTAAGGGAGGCAACAGGGAACCCTCGCGCAGGCAGCTTTCTCGCACAAAGGATTTCCATCGCTATACAGCGCGGGAATGCTGCCTGCGCGATGGGCACCTTGCCGAGGGGCCTAGGATTAGAAGGTAGGTTTTAGGGATTTTTATTTTTTGTTAGGTTTAGTTTTAGTTATTTTATCTTATAAGGTACTTAAGTATTAAGTTTATCATCAACATTTTGTAATTGTAAACCGATTACAACTATTGTACAATCAAAAAAAAATCCTTTAAGGGTGTGAAAAGGGAGGTGGAAATTTTGTATGGGGATTCAATAACCGCTGAACCGATTTAGATAAAATTTGGTATAGAGATATTTTGAGTCCCGGGGAAGAACATTGGATAGTTTGTATTAAAAAAAAAACTCTTAAAAGTGAAAAGGAAGGTGTAAAATTGTATGGGGAATCAATAACGGCTAAACCGATTTAGACGAAATCTATGTCTACATCATTGATTTACTTGAAAATGATACCGATTTAGACGAAATCTATGTCTACGAGTACATCATTGATTTACTTGAAAATGATACTAAACTTGACATAGAACCTAAACTTAAACAATTATTAACATCAGACGTCGCCGACGCTCCCCACCTGCATTAAAAATCTGGGTGGCTCCACTTCTTAAATCCATCCTTGGGTCCTAAAGACCAATCCTGCCAAAGGAAATCTCTTGTTCATGCAACGCCGTGGTTGCCCTTTTTATGCTCTGAGCACACTCAACTATTGTCAGCGCTATAGAAAATGGCGTTGCTGCGCAGTTGCGCCGACGGTGCGTCGAGCAGCCATAGAGTTGGCTAGACACCGACGCTCGGAAGACGCTAGTGTGGGCTCTAAGGGTAACATTCCATTTCTGACCGCAGCTCCACTACTAGTGCGAACGCGTCGGTGTTATTGTCAATTTCAATAGTAAAATGAATGATAGTGCTGCTGTCGTTGGAAATGGACTGCCACCTTAGGATGACTCACGCTAGACCGGGCCGGGGCCAGAGCTTCCGGGACTTCATATTCTATGGAAAGCACCACGTGATCACCGATCAGCCGTCATAGGAAATGACATGTCGGACGGGACGCCTCGGCCCGGGTCAGGCCCGTTCTAAAGTATATTAGTAGAGCATGAATAATAATGACGGTATTAAAAAACCTAAAGGGGCCGGGGCCCACTGATTAACAGTCCGCCGGACGGTATCGGCCTGTCAATTAGAACAACATTTTGACAGTTCCGAACAACTGACAGGCCGATACCGTCCGGCGGACTGTTAATCAGTGGGCTCCTAGTCCACCGGACGGTATCGGCCTGTCAGTTAGAACAAAATTTTGAGAGTTCCAAATGACTGACAGGCTGATACCGTCCGGCGGACTGTTAATAATCAGTGGGCCCTTTTAAACCCGAACTTGGCAAATCCACAGATTAGGGATTAATCTCAGCTAGCCTACCTTTTTCCGCTCCGGCGGGTGGAAAGTAATGAAACAGCAGAATTCTAATCTCCCACACATCCCAGGATAACGGAAATAAAGGATGGAATAAGATGTATGTTGCTGGTGAAACTGGGAATTTGGGATTTTGTTGATCTGACTAGTATGACAAAAATTACATAGTGGATAAAAATAATTACTTACACATATATTTTATTTGTTGCACGTTGGTGGCAAATGTGACCTCATATTAACTATTACGTTTACCTACAACCCTAGAGTTTATATATCATGAATGCACGTAGCCGATCCCTTAAAAGCGTACAGGAATATATATTTGTAAATAAATATTCCTACACAAAATGCCCAAACAACGATTCGAATCCTGGACCTCCTGCTTCGTAGGCAGAGTCACTATATACCGACTACAGTTCGTTCGCGTTAAGAATGCAGGAAAATCATCATTGTCCGCCGCCACCCAACGCCCGTAACCAAACAAATCGTTCCTGATTAGAAAGTCAAATTCACAGTGACCAGTTGAAGGCATACTTTCTAATAAGTAACGATTTGATTGGTTACGAGTATAGCTACGCTGGCAGACAATGATGATTTTACTTCATTTTACTGCATTTTTAACGCGAAGGAACTATGAGGCCGTCAAGAAATAGAAGTTAAGTACCTAAGCTTAGAAAAAGATTAACTAGCATTAGAAAAAAGGTGAGGTGTATTCGGGTAATTCCGAATGTCGAAAACTGTCGGATAATTCCGAAAAGAGACTTTTATTATGATGGAGCTTTGGGTGATTTTTATCTGAATTTCGGAATTATCCGAATTTCGGAATTACCCGAGTAAACCTGCTTAAACAATCTTGACGTGTCTTTTAATTGAAAAACGCTCTTTAAAAATCAGTAACCATTACTTATGAAAGCAAAAGAATGTAAATAATCGTATATGATTAATAATTGTTACTTATTTTTCAAAAGTGTCTTTCAATAAAAAGACACGTCAAGATTGTTTACCTTTTTTCTAATGCTAAAAAAACGAACTATTAAAATAGCAAATTTTCATGTTTATCAGTGACATTTTCTTACTCATACACCTACATAGTCTATCAAACCACCACATACTTACCAATACTGTCAATCAAACTTTACATCCTAGATAATAAAGTCGAATTTTACCCACTGCATACTTTCCTTTGATATTGGTTTATAGAATCGTTGGAAAAATGCCAATGTCAACCATTCATCATTCGGATTTGTTAATATAAGGGGCGGTATACCTACGCTCATAAATATGACGGTATACACTTCACCACCTTATATCAATAAAGTATAAATTTGCATAACATTTAATGATTTCAAAGTTCTATAGATAATGATCCTGTGATTCGATTTTTGGCATTTAATCTTTTGATATTTTACTTTTATGGTTGGCATGAGGAAATTGCAGGACGGTAATGATGTCTTTAGATCCTAATGGGTTCCATTTATTTTATTTCTGTGAAAGAGGAGCAAAGCTTTGATTTTTTTAAACGTAATGATTCAGAAAGAGTTTGAAATAAATTAAAAACTTTATGTAATTTTTTTAAATTAGTCAGTTTTAAAAGGTTCTTTTATTTATTCAGTTTCAGTTAGTTTGTTAGTTAAGTAGTTCAGTTATTTTGTTAATCTTATTGAATAGATAACACGTGTCTAAGGCAATTTTTTGAAATATATAAGATCATTAATGCAGCGAGTGCAGCGAGTGTCGGAGGTGCGCGATCTCGGAGTCCGCTTAGCTGCCGATTTGTCATTTCGTGATCACGTTATTGGTGTCTGCAAAAAAGCATTTCGTAACCTCGGTTTCTTGATGCGTCAAGCAAAGGACTTCACGAACAGCAGCGATACGAGCAGTATATGTGGCCCTCGTAAGGAGTCACCTCGAATGGAACGCGGTAATCTGGAGTCCACACGAAGCTAAATACAAAACCATGATGGAACGCATACAAAATAAATATGTTAGGCTCCTTTACTTAAAACTATATGGCGTATATCCTGGATATCCCTTGCTGTATCCCACACTCTTCGTGCTGGGTATGGTAGGGTATAACAAGCTAGAGGTGAGGCAGGAATTTGCCCTTGCTTCATATGTAGTGAGGGTGCTAAGAGGCGAGTTGTGTAACCCCGGGGTCCTGCACGCCCTGGCGCTGTACGTGCCCGACCGGCACGTGTGGTGCCGTCGCCGGCCGCCGCTGCTGGCCTCAGCTGCTGGCCGTACCCGTTGCTCGCACAAAACTGCTCAAGGAAGCTCCCCTAACGAGAGCTATTCGCAATGTCAATAAAGTTGCGTCGGGGTTAGACATATTTACGTGCTCCCTGAATGACTTCACAAAGGCCACTATGTTAATATTAAGTTAAGTTTACATTGGTATTGTCAATAACTCTGATTATTGGCTTGTCGCTTATCTATCGCATTAGGTAAAACCTGTAATGATCGATTTAATTACTAAAAAAAAACAACTATTGTTTTTTAGTCTAAATCAGCGGTCGGCAACCTTTTAGCAGCCAAGGGCCACATAGCAGTTAACGAAGTGGACGCGGGCCGCACTTTGTTAATATTTAGGACTTTATCAGACATTGTCATTTGTCAATATTACATACAAAATAGCCAGGGAGGCTCGCGGGGCGCAAGTGAGAGGTTCGCGGGCCGCTGGTTACCGACCGCTGGTCTAAATGATACGCAGCACATTCATTAGAAAGGTATAATATTTTATTAACATGTAATACATTGAAATATAAAAATTAACTTTAATCTGCTCGGGGCAAGAGAATCAGTATGAGTATTCTCTACAAGTGTTACTCTTGTCCCGGTGTTTCTCTTACCCCATCTACTCTCAAATACGATGAAATTCCGTTGGGATATAAAAGCTGTGTAATCTGTGGAAATTTTAAAACATTACATCAGGCAGCGGCACACAGCGGCACTTGACTTAGACAAGGCCCCGCAATCAGACATGCAAATTATTATTTTACATAATTGCTGACAGTTTCTTTAAAAAATGCTGTCAATTTTCATCTCTACGCTTTGTGTTTTAATATAGGGTTACTTTTTTCTAGAAAATTCTTCTAGGGGTTATACAGGCTGTCCCAAGACTATGGGACATCAAGGGAAAATACGTTAAATATCGTAGATAGGATATTTTAATGAAAGAAGACATTATTTTAATTTGAAAAACAATTTAAACTGCATTCATAGATTTTTAAATAATTACATGGTTGAACCGGAAATCGAACCCGCTACACGAGAAAAAAAAATACCCTGTAGCTTTATCATACCGATCGAAAGGCTGGATTATTTTTTTCTAAATAACATAGTGTCAGAAATAAAAGGAAGACCATGAATTTTAACATTTTTAAGTCAAAATTAATCAATTTAATTTATCAAATGCTCAAAATGAGTCCCATTCCGTTGAATACAAAGTCGCACTCTTAATTATTTCGCCAAATTTCACATCTAATGTTAAAATTCATGGTCTTCCTTTTATTTCTGACACTATGTTATTTAGCAAAAAATAATCCTTTTGATGAAGCCTCATGTAGCGGGTTCGATTCCCGGTTCACCCATGTAAATATTTAATAATCTATAAATGCAGTTAAAATTGTTTTAAATTAAAATTATGTTCTCTTTCAGCAAAATATACTATCTACGATATTTAAGGTACTTTCCCTTGATGTTCTTTAGTCTTGGGACGCCCTGTATATTATGTTTATTATTTTGTATATTAAAAATTCTGCTTTCTTAGGTGGTAATTTCATAATCATAACATTCTTTGTTTAATTTTCATTGTATGTATGTACTATCCATGTACCTAAAAACAGTATACATATATAACACTTTTACATTAAGTGAATGTGAATGTGTTGGTCAGTTGGTAGGGCGATGGACTTTTATCCCAAATCAGCAAGTTTGAATCTCGTCCGAGGCAGCACCTTTTTTTTATAAATTTCTCATTAGGTACATTAAAAAAAGAAACTATTTTCATAATATGATTCTAAGTTGTGTCACGTTCGCAAGCGTTTAGTTACATCAAAGGATAAATTAACGAAAATACACTTACAGGTAAATAAAGTTACCTTCAACGACATTACAGACTTAACTAACTTAAGGCACAAACAATCGTGAGTGGGGGACTAAGGCGGCTCGAACACGAGCGAATTTTAGTCGAGCCTAACCGCGTAGCCAACATGCCAATCGCTTACGTAGCGATCAAAACCACAGAATAAATAATAGTACTACCGTACAGAAAGGAAACTTCCTACAAAACCGAAGTTTGACAGCGGTTCAGGGTCGAATCATGCTGTCTCTTTCCAATATATGGCACTATCCCTTTCGGCTAGTTAGGGTTGTCAAAATTCAAGCCATTATCTTATCTGTGGTCGTGCACGCAAAGGGACGTCAAGTTGTGTCAACCCTAATAATTGCTCGGAGCAATGCTGAGCCGAGCGGAGCCGAGTTTGGCCGAAGTCAGGAGTTTCGCACCCCTGTCGAAACGCAACTGTCTCTGTCACTCTAATCCAGGGGGCGCCATAAGCCTTCAGTAAGAAATGAACTTGGAAATATTCCGCCGTGACCCCGGTGGCCGAATGGCTCAGGCTCCTGCCGCGATAGCAGAGGACGCTGGTTCGATTCCAGCCTGGAACACTGGGGCCTTAGTCATTTTATCTTAGTATATGACATTTATTTCAATTTATAATTTGTATAGTAGTATTTATACTTGAAATAAAAACAAATTAAAATATCTTCTGAAAATAATTTAATTTGTTCTAATACGTACAGTAATAAGACCACACATTAAACAACAACTAGCTTAGACAACATGAAAAACTTAAATATAACTAACTACATTTTTTAATACCTGATAAATGTAATTAAATAAATAAATATCTTGGGACATCTTACACTGATCAACCTAGCCCCAAACTAAGCAAAGCTTTGTACTACGGCTGCTAGTCGACGATATACGACATATTTATATAGATAAATACATACTTATATACACAGAAAACATCCATGACTCAGGAACAAATATTTGTGTTCATCACACATTAAATGCCCTTACCGGGATTCGAACCCAGGACCATCGGCTTCACAGGCAGGGTCACTATTAGTGTCACTACCCACTAGGCCAGACCAGACCGGGCCACTAGGTCGTCAATGATTTTATCTACGATTTTAATTTTTACCGTCAACGATTCAGTCGCTAAATCGTCCGTGTTCGCTAGCCCTAACCAAAGTTGCTTAGCAACCTCATTAAGTTAACTCGATCAAATAAGTTCGTTACGTTTACACTGCTTGATTGCAATTTGTTGCGAGATTAAAGACCCGTTTACACTGTGTTAGTTACACTTGCGTTTAATGAATTTACAGGTATTAATTTTAAGTAAATAAATTACCTACATTTAGCGTGAATTAAGTTGTATGTATTTGACTAACATATTAAATTCAGAAGCATGGCATTAAATATTATCTTGCTTGCAAATTAAGCGCGGTTGTTTTACATAAATATGCTTAGAGGATGTAACCAAACGGAGTAGGCATTAACAGGCGTTCCCCTCTGTCGTAAATAGGCGGCCAATCATACACATTGTATGGACTGACGGTTATCTGACATGGCTATTTTTACGTTACCTTCGTGTACATTTGACGTGCCCCTCCCCCGCAAAAATTGGCAGACTATGTTGTATCGAAAATTACAGACACGGCGTTTGTTTATATCCTCTAAGTAAATATGCGATAAACGCAGCGTTGAATACGTTGAACGGAATGTAGGAAAATTACATTTTACATTAGATAATCTATTGACCGGCGGTATTGATAAGCGGTGGTAGCCGAGTGGATATGACGTCCGACTTTCAATCCGGAGGTCGCGGGTTCAAATCCTGGCTCGTACCAATGAGTTTTTCGGAACTTATGTACGAAATATCATTTGATATTTACCACTAGCTTTTCGGTGAAGGAAAACATCGTGAGGAAACCTGCATACATCTGCGAAGAAATTCAAAGGTGTATGTGAAGTCCCCAATCCGCATTGGGCTAGCGTGGGGACTATAGCCCAAGCCCTCTCGCGCATGAGAGGAGGCCTGTGCCCAGCAGTGGGACGTATATAGGCTGAAATGATGATGATGAATCTATTGACCGTATATTGTTTTACGCGGTAAACGTCATTTTCCATACATTCAGTTGATGCATGCGCTCAACGCTGCGTTTGTCGCATACTCGTAAAACAACCGCGCGCGTTATTTTAACCCGACTGGATAGTACAGTACGATTACCATCAGTTTGTCACTGACATAAACGCCGTCGAGAACGTAATTTACTTTCTATACATCCCGTTTGCACTAATATGCGAGTGCGAGCGAGATGTATAGAAAGTAAATTACGTTCTCGACGGCGTTTATGTCAGTGACAAACTGATGGTAACCGTAGAGGTAGTCGACTTTAATGTTTACATTTTTCATCTTACCTATTACAAAGGAGTAATGCGCAAAAGTGTAAACATATCTTTATATATGCAGGGGGTCAGTTATCTCTGCTGACTTCGACCACTTTAAAAATAAGGGTTTAAAAAAATAAGGTTCAAGTTTGTTCAATCTCACAGTTTACTCATAACTTTTCTGCTTTATTCATAACATTAAACATATTTTTTTTAAATAAATAGACCTAGGTAATTTTAAGTCTCAAACGACTTTTTATCTTTTCAATTACGCCACCTGGTGTCGAAACTTGGATACCTTGAGAAGTTTATTTCAAATTTTGTAACTTTTCCTGTTACTAAGCTGTGACAGTGACTTGGGGCTAGGAGAATAGCGTACAATAATATATTTGTTATCACTCCTTCATATCTAAAAATTGCTGTGAGCATCAGTACCCGTACCATAAGTCACTGACAGTGTCACAACTGACATATACGCTAACGTCTACGTAATTTACTTTCCATACAGAATGTGTCGGGATGACAGATGTTACAAAAAGTCACATGGCTATTTTTATTCATTTATTTTCACGTCTCTCCCAGGCCCATCGGGCGACGCGAAACTCAGCCTTCGGCCTTCGCCATGGTATAATAATATGTATACTGGTACTCTCTTCCGACCCCGTGACTGACACAATCCTACGTCATCATGCGACAGCGCTATATAATAGTATGCAATAGCGCTATACAAAGTGGCAATGTTATTGTGACGTAGGCTTGTGTCACTCTGGGAAGAGAAGACCATGTTTTATTAGACTATGGCCTTCGCAATAGCTGTCCACACTAACGTTTCACGTTAGCCATGGAACTAAAAATCAGAACCAATAGTGTAAATTTCATTCTATAGCGTGACGTGACGTACGCGTTTGCGTTAAGTCTCTTTTGTATGGGATTTTGAACAGCGCGCTAAGCGGGACGTTTTGGAAACTCAAAATACCATACAAAATTAGATAGACTTAACGCAGACGCCGTACCAGAGAATAAGTAATAGTATTATCATACGGAACGGCCACGCACCGCCCCGCCCCGACTCGCATTACCTCGCCCCGCGACTGGCCGCGACATGAATCTGGCGGACTTCTGGCGTCCTCTCAGTAAAGCGACTTACCCACACATACACAATGACGCGTGTACGACGTGCCGCGCACACATATATACGCAAATGATTATTGATATATGGCGTGTCCGCCCTGTGGCCGTACGTCTAGTCACGTTATCGAATGAAATTTAGGTACACTAGGGATACAGACGTTTTTCCCTAGATAGGTACCAAAAATCTTTTCCGCTTTCCGCTCCTCTACTGGCCCCAAATCCTCAACAGGCTCGTCTCCTCGGCAGGTTCTATCTCGCGATTTACATTTTTATGAGTTCAGTACCTGTCCGTGGCGGAGGCGATACTTGTCACCGATACGGATATCAAGTAAGTACCGAGCGGTCGAATTAATGGGAGATTCCACATTTAAAATTTTCTATAAGCTGCAAAAGTAGATACCCACTTTAGGAATTAATTATAGTCGTGTACTAAAACGAGTAAATGTAGGTATACACCGTGGGCTGGTAAAACTAGACAGATTTTAAAGATATTCTTGACCGCATTTTGTAGCCTACTTTGGTGGCCCCCTGCTTGGCAAAGGCCTCCCCTCGTTTTTTCCACTCGACCCTATCATCGGCATTTTCCCACCATTTGGAGATGGAGTAGAATGCGTCCAAGTCGTCCCGCCATCTCCTTTTCGGGCTGCCTGAACCCCAGCCTGCACCGTCTAATTGTGTTCCGAGGGATGCATGCGGAAGACATGTCCAGCCCATTCTTGACCACATTTAGAGACTAAAATGTCATATAAAGTTTTCTGAAATCGGTCTTGTTTTAGAGATAATGACAATTCTTGTGAAAATTTGTTTCTGTAATAACTTTGTGATAACACCTTTTTGGCTGCGACGCTGCCACTATAATAATAATTTATTTATTTATTTAGATAACTAGGATCCATAATGGGTTAGGTACATAGTGACTTAAAATCTATTGTTAATATTTAAAAAACTAAATAAATAAAATTAAAATGTAAATGCACAATACATAAAATCAATTAAATTAAAATTCACAATAAATAAAATCAATTAAATTAAAATTCACAAAAATAAAATCAAATATTAAAATAAAATTTACACAGTTAACTATTATCCATGATCATTAACTTATTAATGTGTACGAGCATGGGAGAATCAGGCTTCTCTACAAACACCCTTAGGATGCCGTTGGAGCTGCTCCGCATCCTACTGACTAGGGAGGCAGTTCTTTTGCGTACGATGGCGTGAAACCCGTCTGTGCGTGCCTCCGCAAACATTTTAGAAGCGCTACAGAAGCGAGGCAGCTTCAACAACGCCCTAAAGCCGTTATTATATTGAACTCTCAGGGCACTGAGCGACTTCTGAGTGCAGTTGAACCACAGGCTGCTCGTATAGAAGCTCTGACAGAACGCTTTAAATAGCGTTATCTTGACTTGATCCGAGCAACGAGCAAACCTGCGGGCCAACATGTTACTCCTCACCGCCAGTGCCCTGCGTTCTCTTTCAATATCTAAATGATCTTTAAGGTCGTCGGTTAGATAATGTCCTAGATATTTGAAACTATAGACTCTATGCAATGGTGCACCGTTGAGAGTAATGACTGGCACATTAAGAGGCGGCATTTCCGGTCTTTTACCGGCGGCCTTAAAGATCATGTATTCACTTTTTTTTACGTTGTATTGTAATCCGTGCCTGCTCGCATAGGCCTCGCAAATATTTAGGAGCCTTCTCAGTGCCTTCACCGATGGGCTCAACAACACCATGTCGTCTGCGTAGCTGATGTTGTTTACACAGACACCGTCCACGTGACACCCCACATGCGTGTTGCTGAGCTCCGATATAAGCCCGTCCACATACAAGTTTAAGAGCTTTGGCGAAGACAACCCTCCCTGTCTTACGCCACACTCTAAACCGTACGAGTCTGAACGTGCACCAGCCCATCGTACACAATTGCGCTGATTAGCGTACCAATACTGAAATATGCTGGTCAATTCCGTGGGTATGTTCCTATCCCTCATCTTCTGCCATAAGACGTCGTAGGAAACTAAGTCAAAGGCTTTAGAGAGGTCCAGGAAACATGCGTAGACGGTAGTGCTACGTTCAGTGTAATACCGGATGGCATGCTTAAGGCTCAAAATGGCAGTTTCAGTCGAGAGGCCAGGTCTAAATCCAAATTGTCCGTCCTGAAATTGTAAGTATTGGTCAAGTTGAGCGTTGAGCATGCCATCCAATACTTTGGCGAGTACATTTGCGAGAGAGATTGGTCTATAGTTGGTTTTGTCAGCGATGTCTCCAGTCTTGTTTTTCACTATGGGTACAACAATGGTATTCATTAACTCATCTGGTATGAGACTTGGTTTACGTTTACTTAGAGTTTTAGACATACCTACTGACAGACATTAAAGTTTTAAAATAAAACTCGCAATTCTTGTAAATAAAATAATACTTTACTTATTAGTTGTAATGTTTCTTGTTTCGCCAAGAAGTACCTACCTAAATGGATATAGCATGTCGTGTGCAGATTACGCAATGTTTTTTAGGGAAAAAATATTATTTTTGCCAAATTTGACCAAAACTCATTATAACATTTATGACCTCAGGAATGCGTTGTTAAAATCTGTCGGGTTTTACCTGCCCTCGGTGTACCTATATAATATAATATACTAACACTCATGTAGTTAAATTAAGGTAAAGTGTTTTCACAAATAAATTATCTTAACTTACCTTATCTAATCTCGCATGACACGGCAGCCATAACGTCTTCCGTTAATTAACACGCCCTCGGCGACTCTTAAACCGGTAACATGAGTTTTAAGACGCTTTCTTGCTCCTTAAGGATACTTGGGGACATAATTGCTACCTGAGATATAATGTTTAATGTTTTGAGGGAAGTACGAGGAAAGGAAAACCGAGGAAAAGGTGGATGGACTATGTGAGAGATGATATGAAACGAACGCAAGTGAACGATGAGATGACGGGTGACAGAGAGGTGTGGAAGAGAAAGACATGCTGCGCCGACCCCAAGTGAATGGGAAAAGGGCAAGAGAATGATGATGAGTTTATTTAATTTGATGTGTCTGGTTTTTAAGAGGCACACGAAGTGTGTATGTACTCCTAACTATATCAAAACCGGCCAAGTGCGAGTCGGACTCGCCCATGAAGGGTTCCGTAGCAGCAAGTAACATAATAAAATTGCGGTTTACGATTTATGTCGTATTAAAAAAAAACTACTTACTAGATCTCGTTCAAACCAATTTTCGGTGGAAGTTTGCATGGTAATGTACTTACATCATTATATTTTTAGTTTTATCATTCTCTTATTTTAGAAGTTACAGGGAGGACACATATTTTACCACTTTGGAAGTGTCTCTAGCGCAAACTATTCAGTTTAGAAAAAAATGATATTAAAAACCTCAATATCATTTTTGAAAACCTATCCAGATACCCCACGCGTATGGGTTTGATGACAAAAAAATTTTTGAGTTTCAGTTCTAAGTATGGGGAACCCCCAAATATTTTTGTTTTTTTTTTCTATTTTTGTGTGAAAATCTTAATGCGGTTCACAGAATACATCTACTTACCAAGTTTCAATAGTATAGTTCTTATAGTTAGACGGACGGACGGACGGACGGACGGACTGACGGACGGACTGACGGACGGACTGACGGACTGACGGACTGACAGACAGACAGGCAGACAGACAGACAGACAGACAAACAGACAGACAGACAGACAGACAGACAGACAGACAGACAGACAGACAGACAGACAGACAGACAGACAGACAGACAGACAGACAGACAGACAGACAGACAGACAGACAGACAGACAGACAGACAGACAGACAGACAGACAGACAGACAGACAGACAGACAGACAGACAGACAGACAGACAGACAGACAGACAGACAGACAGACAGACAGACAGACAGACAGACAGACAGACAGACAGACAGACAGACAGACAGACAGACAGACAGACAGACAGACAGACAGACAGACAGACAGACAGACAGACAGACAGACAGACAGACAGACAGACAGACAGACAGACAGACAGACAGACAGACAGACAGACAGACAGACAGACAGACAGACAGACAGACAGACAGACAGACAGACAGACAGACAGACAGACAGACAGACAGACAGACAGACAGACAGACAGACAGACAGACAGACAGACAGACAGACAGACAGACAGACAGACAGACAGACAGACAGACAGACAGACAGACAGACATGACGAATCCATAAGGGTTCCGTTTTTTGCCATTTGGCTACGGAACCCTAAAAAGGGCGCTCCTATGAAAATAAACAACCAGTCACAAATAAAGCCAATAATCTAGGTACTTATGTTAAAAATAATATTCGAACCTTAAATACAAACTCGATAAGATTTTAGTTAGCTAGTTGTACGATCGGGTCAGTGACATCTAGCGTGAGATTTGGTAAACCTTTTTGTATACAGTTACTATACGGATGTGAACGAACTGTTCGTTAAACGCCGCTCCCATACAATCTAATTAGAATTAGGTACGCTCTCATTTAAAGCATAATTCTGAAATAACACGAAATTTGACATGCACAATCAAGATACATATATTATCTATGCCTCGTATTAGTTTTCGTATTTTAAATTGTACTAAATTGTTGTTTCACGTACAAAACTTACACTCGATCTATTTTCTTTGTGGTGTTTTTATGAAACTCGCTTCCAGCTCATGTCATAAACTCACACTCGTATTTTAATGACTAACATTATAGGTATAAACTACAATTCATGTAATCATTACGTATCAAAGACATATGTAACTTCGTATAAGATGAATAAAGTGTAAGGAAAAAACGTGCCTCGGAAATCAAGAAAAAGTCATTCTCGGATAGATGGCGCACACACCGTTAGCCTATGCTCGGCTAGATGGCGTGACGACACCGTTTCATATTTAACAATTTTAACACATACATATCAGTGAATGAACATGTGTCAAAATTATATAAAAATGATAATTTCATTTATCCATATAATGTACATTTTTTTGATAATTTTATACGTTTTCATTTAGAGTTTTAGTCGTGTGTCGATAGATGGCAGTAAATTTACTGTGACTACAAAATTTACTATGACAGGACCCCTCTATACTATCTATTCTCTTTGTTACGTATTAACTAGGAACCATCTTCGCACCAATTTATTCCACTTAAAAATATTTCAATAAATATACAGTACTACTAAGACTCAATAAGTAAATTAAGTTAAGTATTTTCACAAATAAATTATCTTACCATATCTTATTTCTGTATCTTATCTAATCTTTGGTTTTTTTAGTCTCGCGTAACACGACATAACGTCTTTTCTTATACCTACCCGCGGCGCGTCATATCTCTTGTCCCTTTCTAATATCCCGGCTTTATGCGTCCTCTAAGGGCAATATATTGCTAGTTGCAAACTCCTAGTTTACCGCACTAACAGAGTTATTTGCATAAATCGTCGAACTAACGCGGGTTCGGATTATAGTCTACGTACCTACTATAGTTACAGATTATATGAAACAGAGCAGATACACGACATACATAAATGCATTAGCAGGCAAATTCGAGTTTTAGTTATTCATTCATTCTTAAGCTTAGAATAAATTTAAAAGTGGAAAAATTACTATGAGACTTGAACTCACGGCCTCTGGATCGATACTCCAGCGCTCTGCCATCTGAGCCACCAAGACCTCATCCATAGCCAGCAAATCTTTCCACCATATTATGGGTCAAGGGGACCCTAGCGACATCTACCGTAAGAGTAACGTTATTCATTCTTTTTAGATTATGGCTTCAGTCAAGTGGGACTACTTCGCCAGTATCAAGGTATTGGGAGCTAAATACGACGACTAAAATTATACGGCTAGTACAAGACTGTACGGTGATTTTATTAGCTCTTGTAAAGCGATAGAGGGCTTTACAAGAAACACGTGGACTACCGGCCGTTGACTCCACAATGGTGGTTAAAGGCGTTTCAAGATTAATTATCCATTCACTGCACACTACCACATTAGTTTACTGTATAATAAGCTACCGATATCACGCTTTAAACAATATTAATGAGCAAATAACAAAGGAATTAATCACGACGCGTGACTATCAAGATGACGCTCAAACCAGAAGTATTTTACTCGTAGTGATTCGATCTGTTTCCAATATGATATACCTACTGAACTGTCAATGTCAAAAGTGACAAAACGAAAATGTCATTTAGATATTATTGTACCCCAATATTAGATAAGATTGGATTTCGGAAGATAAAATTAATAACCATTACTTTTGAGGTTAGAAAAATTCTAACCTTAAAAAAACGGGGTACAGGCCTGAACCCGGACCGTTCTAGCATGAGTCATCCTTTGTTCTGTGCTTCTTTCCGTGTAATTATAGACATTAGCGTTTAAGCCGGCCATACTCAACCTTTTTGAAGAGGGCCACAAGGACGGTTTTGCTTTGTAAGCATTGTAGGTGATCGGATGGCAAGAATCTACTACTTATAATATATATATCACCTAAAAGCTGCTATAATCGCTCTAATTCCTATAATCGACTAAACCGCAAGCATTAAATCTAGGGCCCCTAAAATTCTCCCTTAAGCTCCACAAAGTTACACGCACTTACCTAAATGGGGCACCAGTGATAATCCCAAGTTTTCCCGTGACACGGCCTGACGTTAGTTTGGTGATTTATATAATTACCATGCGTTATGTAGGCGACCCTAGTGTGCCGCTTGATTCTGAGGGTCTTAGGGCGGTTTTAGACTAGTGTTTTAGGCGAGCGAATGCGTACGCGCGTGTAAGGTCGACATAGACTAAGGTGGTGGTACTGGTGCTCGACGCGGTTCCAGTACATGTCATCTTGAAACTTAAGTCATTGTCAATAGAGGCGGGCGTGGCTCACTCCGCGGTTTCGTCGCTTTGCTACAGGTAGCTAAAAGTATCCGTTCCACACCAATTTTGGTGGCTAGCTATAAGCCGCGCGTGGCGCTGTCGCCACCAAGCGGCCATATCTGTCCTGATAGTAACAGACGCGTTTTATTAGAGAGTGAGTCTTCTGTACCTAGTACTATTATTTATTCTGTGATAGAGGTGACAGCAGGATGTCATCTATTGGGCATTAGCATGTCGAGCACTAGTACCACCGAATGTAAGGGAAAAGTACTTAACGCGCGCGTAAGTTCGTAAAAACCAAATGTAGGGAAATGTAACGCGCGTGTAAGCTGGTACGAAACGACCGTATACGCGCAGAAAAATACGCTAGTCTGAAACCGCACTTAAGCAGCAGCTAGCGCTAAAGACGTTCCACTGTTCCAGATAGGACAGTTCTTTTTAGAGTTTCATACCCAAAGGGTAAAAACGGGACCCTATTAATAAGACTCCACTGTCCATCTGTCTGTCTGTCTGTACCAGGCTGTATCTCACGAACCGTGATAGCTAGGCAGTTGAAATGTTCACAAATAATGTATTTACGTTGCCGCTATAACAAAAAATACTAAAAACGGAATAAAATAAATACTTAAGTGGAGCTCCAATACAACAACATGTTTTTTTACAAGCTTTTATTTACTTTCACCTGACCGTTGTCTGTCTGTTTGTCGGTCTGTCTGTAATCAAATCTTGCAAGTTAAATTTGATCCACTTCCCGGTTTCCGATTGAGCTGAAATTTTGCATACATACGTAAGTCGGGTGACAATGCAATATTATAGTGTCATCGAGCTGATCTGATGATGGAGACCAGAGGTGGCCATAGGAACTCTGTGATAAAACGACGAAACCTAATTGTGTTTGGGGTTTTTAGAATTGTCTCGATGATTATTCGTTGCCTGTGGAAAGAAAAGTACAGTCAGCGATAAAAGCTTGTACCAAAAATGAAATTTTTGTTAATAACTTATTTTATATTGGAAATGGGGCGTTAGGCACTGAAAGGGTTAAATTATCATTATTTAGTATTGGCCCTATGTCGTAGCAGCATTCTCCATTCCAACCTATTTTGTGCTTTCGCTTTCCCGTGACACGACCTGACTTGTATTGTATTGTATTTTATTGTATTATATTGTAGTTCGGGTGATTTTTCCTCACCTCGACGACTTGCGCTTATTTTGCGTGATAAGGGCCGGGCTAGTCCTGCCAGCCCAGCTCCTCGAGGAATCCTATCAAACCCGACCCGACTTTAGTTTGGTGATTTATATAATTACCGGGCGGCGTAATGTAGGGGATAGTGTGCCTTGATTCCGAGGGTCTTTAGGAGAAGCTAGCCCTAAATGCTCCTCTGTTCCAGAAAGTACAGTTCTTTTTTGGTTTTTATCTACCTACTAAAAAAGGAAGGGTTCCCATTTCAGTTGGGATTGTTTTTATCTCTTTAGCGATGACGCCTGTTGTTTACCTCTTTTTGATTTGCTGTTTTTCGTGTATTCTATTTGTATTGATGTGTGCAATAAACAGTGTTTGTATTGTATTGTATAGGTACCTTTATATTCAAGAAAAATAAGACCCACCATTTTCAGTCCATTATTACTACCAGGCGTATTCTACTTTTTAATTATAAGGATATGAATGTCAGTGTCAAAAGTGACGTTTTGGTTGAAGAAATGTCTCTTTTGACACTGACATATCCGATCCATGTCGTTCATTCATTCATTCTTTTAAAATTATGGCTTCAGCCCATTGGGGCTATTTCGCCAGTGTCAAGGTCGTAGTAGCAGGGTAAAACGATTGAAATTGTACGGTTAGTACAAGACAGTGTACGGTGATTTAGCTCTTGTAAAGCGATAGCGGACTTTACAAGAAACACGTGGACAACCAGCCGTAGACTCCAAAATGATGGTTAAACGTGCTTCAAGATAAATTCTCCATTCACTGCACACTACCACATTAGTTTACTGTATAATAGGCTATCGATATTACACTTTAAACAATATTAATGAGCAAAAAACGAATCAATTAATCTCGCCGCGTGCCATCAAGATGGCGCTCGAACCGGAAGTCGATCCATGTCGTATCTTTAGCAATTATTTGATGTCAAGTTCGAATTTGGCAGGTTTAAATAGTAGGTAGTAAAAGTTTACCCTTAAGTACTTAGAGCGTCACAGGGTAGAGTTGAGTAACTCTTGCTCTGTTTGATAATAATTTAAAACCTTAAACTTCTCTGAATAATTCTATTATAAAGTTTATCCGGGGCTATTGCGGCAGAAAAAAAGGCTTTTCTACAGATTTCTGTGAAAGGCCATGTGATATTTTAACGCGTATTTTTGTAAAACTTAATTGATACATACATTCGTAGAAAAATATTTGTAACTTAAAATAACTATTTTCTAGGAAAAGAAAATAGAAAAAATAAATTGCTTCAATAGCTTTATTTTACTAATTTAATACCTATTCAAGTTGATTCTGGACGAATCTCCGATTTCCATTTTTTATAGATTAAATTACTTGTACCTCGCGTAATTAAGTCTGGCCTTGAGTTACGAGTTTTAAAACAAACTTACTAAAAAATGTTTTTAGAAAGAAGTTTGTAATTATAAAATCTTTGGTCATTTAGTCACATTATGTTAAGTTTTTGTTTCTATAAAAAAATATCCACCAAGTTAATATCCTGCAGGTAGCAGGATATTAAAACGGGACTTAAGCAAAAACTACTAAATGCTTCTTAACGCTAAATAATAAAAATTAATTACCTATATTAAAGATATTCTTTAAGAAAGTATCTTCTTTATCAAGATATTTCTTTATTTTCTCCAGCTTGAAATTTATATCAAATCATTTCTAGAGAAAAATATTTTGTTTTTTTTCATAAAATATTGCAATGAATTTTATATCATTTTAAACTTTCGCGTTTGAAAACATAATAACTGAATCTATTCTGATTTATTTGTATTCATTGTTAATAGTGTGGCATTAAAGGCATTTTATTTTTGAGTGATTCTCAAAATAATGGCATCTTAACCTGTCATCGAGTTTTTGAATTGAATGTATCTTTATTTTCTCTTTTTCATATGAAACAAAAATGTATCTAGATAAACTAAAACAATGTTATAAAATTTTTTCATTAACATTTTTTTTTATGTCGATGCCACTTTCTTGAGAATCACTCTTTTATTTATGGGTAATTCTTATTCTTATGCATTTTTTGTATAACACGTAAGAATAGCATGTATTTTTGTGAAAATAAGTAAACTCTATATCAATATACTTAGCAATTTACCTCTAGTTTTAGGTCAACCTAAATGTATTGTCCTAAGAGTATTAGAAACATATAAAAAAATTATTACAAGTGCGAAATATCACGGACCGTGTAGTGTGACTTCCCCAGATTTTGTGATATTTGATTTTTTTTTGAAAAAATATGAAGTGATTTTGCAATAATTTATATCAAATATAAAACACTAATCCTTGTTCTACAACACTGTTTAAAAATTGTATGGATTTATAACGATTTTATATAATTTTAAACAACATACATTTTGTGATTAGTTTTCGCGTCACCACCGCGCGTGGTAATATAAACATGCGGTACTCGGTAGAAAATTATCTTTACTACAGGCAGCCTTATTAAAGTTTTTTTTGGACAGCAACACTGTGTTGTTGTTAGGTTTACAAATGGCTGAACGGAGAAGTTTTGTCGAAAATTATTTATTTGTGTTCATTTGAAAAAACGGTCAACCTTAACGCGTCAACGCCGTGTTAGGGTTTTAAAAGTTAGTTGCAGTTTCACGTTATTGTTTGTAACATAAGATATACCTTGCAGATTAAGCTAATTACTTAACATTTGCAAAATGGAAAGGAAATGTTTATGTAATATCGAACATGTTCCAAATTATCACGATCGTGGCCTCAAAAATCTGTCACTGCCACGGACTTTTGAGTCCACGTTCGTGACATATAGACACGTGGTCGTGGCATTCTTAATTCGTTTGATTAATTTAGAGGCACATGCACTTTTCAGAAATGCATTTTTATTAGCTACAGATCATTTGCTATTATTGCCCGACTGCCAAAGCAAAAAAAAATGTTTTCGCTTGTATGTATGTATGATGTGTATCGAATTCTTTGTCAAGCTCTACGTTTTATAGTTTGACGGATTTCAACGTCTGAGCTGTCATTAGGTTTGTCGTAGTCATAGGAGTGACTTAGGCTATGTTAAAATAACTATATAAATCAAAATAGCCGAGTTGGCCACCAAAATGCCGAAATGTCACGACTAAGGGATACTTTGTCACAACCGTCTTTATGTACTCATTTTATTTACCTTTCCTGACGGTATTAAGCTTGACCATATGAATCAAAAAATTGCTTTTTGTATGTACTTTTGATATATGTAATAATATGTGAAAAATAAAAACGTTTATGAAAAATAATTTTTTTTGGTCACAATTTTAGAATCACCCTTATGTGTTTCAAAACAGCAAAAACTAAATTGTAATTTACTTGAATTGAAGAATATTTATTTCTTCCCACCGTTGGAAAAACCACGCTTACATTTTTAATTAAACAAAATTATCCCTCCAACAACTGAGGTTAAGGGTCCTTTAAGTTCCCAATCGGGAGTCGAGGGCTATGGACCTACCGCAAAACACGAAAATCGAAATTTCGTTATATGCCTCTCTATCGCTCTAATACCCAAGAGTGATAGAGAGGCGGAAACCGAAATTTCGATTGTTGAGTTTCGCGGTAGGCCCTTTGAAATTACTCGTGTGTATAATTAATTATTATTAAAAACTGCCTTACCTTAAACTTTACTGGATAATTAATTACAAAGGGGGGAGGTACGTGTAATATGATGGGCTTAAATGGGAACATTGCTGTATACTTGTATAGGACAGGATAACGTTTTGCTAATTTAAATTACTGAACCGTGAAGATGTATTATTTTAAAAACCACATGTTGTTTATCTCCGCTTGTGTTTCTGTTTTCTTTTGTATTTTTTCTTTTATGTATTTGTATTGTATTATATTATAGTATAGTTTTAACTATACATTATTGAATTATAAAACTCCCGTGGGACTCAAACATACTGAACTAATCATAGACGGGTTACTCACTTTTATTTTAAAGTAGTAGGTAAGAATCAACGCTCGATATGTTTAATATAATTTCATTATAATGTTTTAATGTGACATTTGGATAAGTGCATTATTTTGGTTTTATTAATTTACTAGAGAAATGGAAGCATCTAAGGCCTTTCCCAGAACCAATAAGAGGTAGTAGTAACTAGCTCGCAACAGTGTGCGTTTGTTAGCTCGTAACTTGAACTAACAAACGCGCGCTATTGCGACCTAGTTTCTAGTTAATAGATTCCAAAAAATCGACGATGTCACAACTCTCCTCTGTCACAACTCAACTCGGTCTCCCTTAGAGATAATCGAAAAAATTAATAACTTATTAATTATTACACCACCAACAAGAATATCTTTGCATTACTTTATCGCAATAGGTCCCTCATATTGAAAATAAAAAAAAATGGTGTAAAATGGCACATCATAAAATATCTTTTCTTTTCTGGGGAAATTCAAATAAAAGGTTGCGACCCCTGCTTAAGGCGCTATTGTAAATAACGTGAAAACCGTCTTTATCAGCTCCAAACAATTGGTTTAAATCTAAAACTAGGGCATTTGATGATATCTGTATCCTGACAAACGACTCTAAAGCCTAAAGTAAGACATATCACCGCCTAAGGCCTATCTGTAGATTTATGCCTTAACTTTAAAGCGAGCAAAGTTCTAGACTTCAGTAAATCTTCAAAAAGCCAGGCGTTGTAGACATTTTGGCACTTGGTAAACTTTGCACAAAGACTGACATTCAGAAGTGAAATTTTGTTATTGTTTAAAAGGTAAATTAATTAGATGTTAATTAGGTTTATACGGCAATAAGATATACCTACATTTTAAGGGCTTTGTTTTAGTCAGGTACAATAGACAGGTACTTCATGAATTTCATGAACTTGTACTTCAAACCAAGTTACAGAATTAATATGGTCAGCTCCTGGGAATAATTCAGATTACCTATATTAATAGATTATAGGTACTGATGCTAGGATAAACCAATTAGGAGGGAATTAATTACTATTGTGGTCAAAACCGTAGGCACACGTAATTCGATTTACCACCGTAGATTATGACATGTTATCTTCATACATTTGTGTAGGTATTTACGTAATACCTACAAACCTAATAAATACCTAATAATAATTTAGTCGCACAATAATTACTAATTTAGGGAGTTAGTTTAGGTAAGTACTTAGATTTATTTTTTTAAAATGTATGATAAAACCACCTATCTGGACCAATCTGTAAGTGATATCAAAAAACTTACAAAAACTATTATTCCATATCGGTTGAAAAACGACGGTATTCTCATTTAAGCCCCTGCTACACGGCAGCCGACAAGCCCCCAAACCGCGTGGCCTTGGTCTGTCCCGGACCGTGTAGACAGTTGTTACCAACAAAATTTCGTTTGACCTCCGGACGCCCTTGGCATGCGAGCGCGCGCCAGCGACCGCGGTCTGAGCGGTCGGTCCGGAACCGTGTAGCCGCCCGACGCCGACCGCACTAGGACATTTCGCTTGAAGGACGCGCCGTGTGCGCTCGTGTGGTTAATAGCCATGCCATGGGTACTCAGTAGCATTTCTAATAATTCATCAAATACTTTCCTCTTCATTCTCAGAAAGTTATGTATGTCCCCGTAGCGTAGTCCAGCGAATTCATTAAGTTGAAATGACTCAACAAATGCCGTTTTTTGAGCCAGCGTTTCATTCATATACCCTTTTCTTTTTTTACAAACTTTTTATTAACTTGCAATATAAGTAATATAAGTATATAAGTAATAATAAGTAATCGTAAGTATGTAAATATGTTTGTACGGGTCAAATCTTGCAAGTTAAATTAGACCCACTTTCTAGTTTCCGATGGAGCTGAAAATTTGCATACATATATAAGTCGGGTGATAATGCATTATTATGGTACCATAGAGCTGATCTGATGATGGAGACAGGAGGTGGCCATAGGAACCCTGTGATAGAACAACGCGACCTAATTGTGTTTGGGGTTTTTAGAATTGTCTCGACGAGTATTAGTTGCCTCTGGAAATAAAAGTACAGTCAGCGATAAAAGCTTGTACCAAAAAATATTTTTTTGCCAAAAACTTATTTTTTTGTCATTGCACTAGTATGAGTAGGTAGGTTATGAAATTTGGCGCCGCGGCCAATAAGTTTTACCGCCCCAGAAGTGAAGGAAGAAAAACAAAATACAATCCGCCAGGGGTGGCATACGCCGCCCTTAGGGCCATACGCCACTGAGTAGGTACTAATGCCACGCCAACTTTCTGAAAGGTTAGGGGCCATTTTGTGCGCTTGCAATACGTGTTGTCCGTCCGCGAGTTCTGAACACACTGTGGTTTGCCACCGTCTAGCCAGACAACTCAGACGGACCCACACACCAAGGACAGACCAAGGTCAGACGGTTAGTAGGCTTGTCTGCTGCCATGTAGCAGGGGCTTTATCAAACATTCAAAAAATAAACTTACAACCGAATTGAGATCCTCTCTATATGCCCAAAGTTAGAGATTATACAACAACCCCTAATGTACATTTCATTCCATAGCGTGACGTGACGTACGCGTTAGCGTTAAGTAACGTTTTGTATGGGATTTTAAACAGCGCTTGGCGCGCTGTTTAAAATCCCATACAAAAATTGACATAACGCAAACGCGAACGCACGTCACGCTTTCGAATGAAATGTACAAGGGGTTCTGTAATGACGCCATTTGGAGTCTAGGGCGTAAAGCGGAAATAAAAATAGGTCGAGTATCGGAGGAATTGCATCCATTAAATCATCGGAGCGGCGCATCAGCATACAGGGTGCAAAAATTTCTAGAGATTGAGCTGAAAGGATATAGGTGCCTACTTAGTTTTATCTAAGTGATCAGCAATCGAGTTATTATAATCGTAAAGCTGGATTCAAAAGTAAAAGAAGAAGTAGGTATCATTAAAATGATTCCATTTTAATGATTTTTATATCAGTGACAACCCTACAAATTTATTTAGGTACATTTTAAGTTGACACAAATGTCATGTCATTCATCGGATCTATAAGCATAAAGCATAGAGATTTTTGCACTAACGTTTAACATTGCATAACATTTATTTCAGTACAAGTACTACGTAAGGTTAATGGTATAAGTAATCATACAAAAATAACTTATATCTAAAATTAATAAATAAATAGATGAATTTATGATGGACACTTTCAAAAATATGATTGACTTATGATTATTCTAAAATATAGTGACATTTCTAATAATAATATTGCATGCACTTGCACTAGGTAACTAAGATCATTGTACGTCGCAAGGCATATTACAGAGAACAAAATTGTTTATGACACCTGTTTCATTACCTGCAATTCTAAAAAAAACTACAAAGCTAAATAAAATATTTTAATCTTAAAGCCCTCGAGTTGTACCGGGTGCAAAGGTGCTCCCTAACGCTATTATATGTCCCACCTCCCTTATAAAAGCTATTGGGTCAGACCCCCAACACCCCGTTATCTCGAAGGCGAGTGGTAATATATAGTTCGTTTTTTTTTGGCATTAGAAAAAAGGTAAACAATCTTGACGTGTCTTTTTATTAAAAAATACTTTTGAAAAATAAGTCACGGCAAATACCGTGTGGTACTATACAGCATACAATCTATGTTTTAATTATTTTCTCATATTACAGGCCACACCCGGTATATAACAATTATGAATCATATACCATTATTTACATTCTTTTGCTTTCATAAGTAATAGTTACTGATTTTTAAAAAGCGTTTTTCAATTAACCCTTAAACAGGCCTGACGCATTTTTTACTTTTGATTACCTACTGATTCGGGTAGGTAATAGCTTAAAATGAAAAGTAATTTCTTGATTTTTTTTTATTACCCCTAATTCAATAAAAAAAAACCCGGTGGTTTTTATATGCCCACTGCTCGTGACCAATGGTACTACGTGGTCCTTATATGGCCACTGCCTTGTTAGCCATACAGAGTAGTTTTAAGGGCAAGTCATTTGCACATCACATTTACACTTGCGTCACAAATTGCACTAACTGCCAGCACTTTCTTGGCTCGCATGGATGTCGTGGCTCGTAAGATTGACCGTTGAATAAATATTTAATTTAAAAACCAAAGGAAAATATATTACTTGTGTACTATGAGGGTTCATTCATAGTAATGAATCTTACCCTTAAATATCATGTAAACTCCCTGCAGGGCAGAGGCCACTTATAAACCACTCGAACGTGCCCCAGACGGGCAGAGGTTTCATACGAACCACAAACTTTTAGATCGAATATTTTATCAGAAAACAATAACTAAGTTAAGTTATGACTTACTACACATACATTATCTAATAATCTACCATAAAAATACAAAACAAAATACTTACAGTACTTTTTTGGGCGTAGCGAACTTACACAGCGGGAGAAACGTACAAAAACTGCCATTTGTTGTCGATTTGAACTTGACAACTAAATTTTCAAAGAAATTTGTTTTGACACCTGTCATTTTTTTACGTTCCGATATCACCCACTTAATAGACTTTACGGCAATGACATTTTGCGGTCGTTGTATTTACTCAGCTCGCAAAAAAAATCATTTGCTATGTGGTACTTATAGATACACAACCTGTTTAAGGGTTAAAAAGCACACCAAGATAGCGTAGTCTTTTTGTAATGCTAAAAAAATAACGAACTATAGTACATAATAATAATTAACAAACTGTATCTCCAAAACGGTTAGAAATATTAACGTGATTAATAAGTGATAAATAAAGTACGTAGCCTAAGCCAGCGGTCGGCAACCTGCGGCCCGCGGGCCGCATGCGGCTCGCGAAACTGTCACTTGCGGCCCGAGAGGCGCCTTGGCTATTTTGTATGTAATAGTGACAAACGACAATGTCTCATAAAGTCATAAATATTAACAAAGTACGGCCCGCGTCACCTCCGTTTACTACTATTGGCGTTTGGCTGCTAAAAGGTTGCCAACCGCTGGCCTAAGCAATTCCCCGTTTGCATAAAAGTCCCTCATTCTGTTCCACCCGATACATACAGTGGCTAAAAAATTGCATTCCCGTTGCCAGGGAGGTTTTGGGATTATACGGAGCAACTTTTACTATGGAACCTCAAAATCGCGAAAAAAAACTTACCCTCCCATAGGAAATGGACCAGCCAAAATAATACCTAGCAGTCAAATTTTTTTTGGGACCAACGTCTCATAGTAAAAGTTGCTCAGTATAAAGCCAAAAGGCTACAAATATAATGACCACCAAAAAATACTTTGGTACCCTAAATAAAAAAAAACATGCGTACCAATAAAAATTACTGAACACCAATAAAATAAGGCCTAAAAATACAAAAGTACCACCATTTTAATTACGACTGCACTTCAAATTGTATTCAAATACCAAATATATTGAATGATCACCAAAAATCATTAATGATCACCAAATCTTGAAGACCAAATTAATGCGATATTTTCACCTAAATAAACCACTGTGATTACCAAAAAATGCATACATATTACCAAGAAAAGTAAGTCAAACTACTATCAGTTAAGTGGGTTAGGTTAGCACTGCGACCCTTACAGAAACGAAATGGTACTAGAAAAGTAGGTTAGGTTAGGTTTGAACTGCGACCTTTACAGAAACGAAATGCTACTATAAAAGTGGGTTAGGTTAGGTTAGAACTGCGATCCTCACAGAACCGAAATGCTACTAAAAAAGCTGGCTAGGTTAAGTTTCAACTGTTACCCATACAGATACGAAATGCTACTAGAAAAGTGGGTTAGGTTAGGTTTTAACTGCGACCCATACAGAAAAGAAATGCTACTAGAAAAGTGGGTTAGGTTAGGTTTGAACTGCGACCCTTACAGAAAAGAAATGCTACTATAAAAGTGGGTTAGGTTAGGTTTGAACTGCGACCCTTACATAAAAAAATGCTACCAGAAAAGTGGGTTAGGGTAGGTTTGAACTGCGACCCATACAGAAACGAAATGCTACTAGAAAAGTGGGTTAGGTTAGGTTTGAACTGCGAACCTTGCAGAAAAGAAATGCTACTAGAAAAGTGGGTTAGGTTAGGTTAGGTTTGAACTGCGACCCTTACAGAAACGAAATGCTACTAGAAAAGTGGGTTAGGTTAGGTTAGAACTGCGACTGTTACAGAAATAAAATGCTACTAGAAAAAGGTGACGAAGGTGATTAATTAATTTAATAGGATATCGATAATTATATTAAATATTTGCACATTTTAAATTAAGATGTGGTTACAATTTTGGTGGTCATTTACTATTTTTGGGTTTACAATGATTATTTTGGAGTCATTTGCTTTAATAGGATAGCAAGATGTAAAAATTTGGTTATCATTTCACATTAAAAAGGGGTTTGAAATTTGGTAATCATTTACTATTTTTGGGTTAATAATGATTAGTTTGGTGTCATTTCCTTTAAAAGGATAGTAAAATGTAATAAAATTGGTAATCATTTCACATTAAAATGGTGTTATAATTTTGGTGATCATTCATTATTTTAGGGTGGTAAAATATATTTTTTTGGTATTAAAGTTTACTAAATCTGGTGATCAGTTAAATAGCAGCCATCCCAAAATCTCCCTGGCAACGGGAATGCAGTTATTTTTTAGCCACCCTATATGTAAAAATGAAGTTTTTATATATATATATACACTTTTATTTACTTTGCTAGTTTTACCTGCAATCTCAATTTTTCGAATCACTGATGACTGATGCTGGATTGGACATATCAATCCATTTCCTGATTAAAACGCGCTAAGTAATTATTGGGCCTAAAATATTGGTTACATTTACATCCACCGAGTGGTTTTATGTGAAAATACTCATCATTGGCCTTCGAGTCTATTACAGACTATAGAAGCAGTGTCAGTGTCAGGTAGGGTTACAACGTTTTTCGTGGCTGTGTAAGCCAATATGGGAGCGGCAGACACGACCACAGGGCTGGCAGGTGTAATGTGCCCGTGGCGAACAGGTGTCGGGCCAATTTTGGGGTCCAACTCTTAGCCGTCTTAAAAAGGGGGGCATAAATATGTATTACTGGTAGGTAACGCTCCGTTTTCCTAGTAGTTTCTGGGCCCACTTAATATTCGCTCGCGACCCACAGAGGGGTCCCGACCCATATTTTGGGAAATGTTTTTTTTAATTAGCCCGTTATAGTGTCCCACTGCTGGGCAAAGGCCTCTCCCCTTGATGTCCACAACTCCCATTGTAGTGCTTTTTCCGGCCGGTTACTGATGAAGGCATCTAAGTCGTCCCGCCATCTCCGTCTGGGCCTGCCACGTCCGCGCTTCTTTTGCGGCATCCACTTGGTGGCTATACTAGCCCACCTGGATGCATGAGGCAAAATGCTGCTATAATATATTTATTTTTAGAATATGCAACCATTGTAGTAATATTAGGTCAAGGACCAGATAAATACGAGCAGTTATTCCTGCTGTAGCACATAACTCTCTTAATATAAATGTGGCTAATGGATTCTAATGGAGTTGGACAAACGCCAATCTCTTCTGATTAGCTTCGCTTTATAAACTAAAACAATAAAAATGGGTCATTTTGCATGCGAGTCAAATATAAAGTGATCTGTTTTGATTGTTTTTGAGTGTATGAAAACATTGATGAGTAAGACATATAAATAATCACTTGACGATTTTATTGGGTCCTTTATTTAGACATCAAACGTTAGAAGAGTGACTATGGCTGTGTTTTACAGGCGTGAATAATGTTGACCCTGTCCCATTTTAGAATTAGCTTTTAAGAGGATATATTAGTGGTCATTTTACCATACATTCTCGACATAATTCCTCTCTTTGGATAGATAAATATTTTTTATTTGAGTTCTATATTACCGGTGTCTGAACGTTTAGCTTTTTTGATATTCTGGTTTGGTGACTGTACACTTACTAGGGGTACTATCTATCTTACTTTGAGTATAATGTAACTGTAAAAAGTAAAAACCGGGCAAGTGCGAGTCGGACTCGCGCACGAAGGGTTCCGTACCATAATGCAAAAAAAAAAAAACAAAAAAAAAAGCAAAAAAAAAAAAACGGTCACCCATCCAAATACTGACCACTCCCGACGTTGCTTAACTTTGGTCAAAAATGACGTTTGTTGTATGGGAGCCCCATTTAAATCTTTATTTTATTCTGTTTTTAGTATTTGTTGTTATAGCGGCAACAGAAATACATCATCTGTGAAAATTTCAACTGTCTAGCTATCACGGTTCGTGAGATACAGCCTGGTGACAGACGGACGGACGGACGGACGGACGGACGGACGGACAGCGAAGTCTTAGTAATAGGCTCCCGTTTGACCCTTTGGGTACGGAACCCTAAAAACGTACTCTTTTGTTCAATACAGATATCAAATGACTCCACCAATGACCTCATGAACTCCAGACCATTAACCTTTCCCACATTCTATAAAATACCCTTTAAAAGTTCAAAAGACCCTTTAAAGTTCACGTAGGGTGACCAGGCGTCCCAAATTTATCGAGACGTCTCAACCTTCAGCTAAATTTGGCTAGTAAGTAATTTAGGATAACCGAAACGGGAGGTCTATACACCGTGGGCTCGAGTGACCAGACAGATTTTAAAGGTCTATTCTTAGCCTCATTTACAGACTGAAATGTCATACTAAGTTTTCTGAAATAGGTCTTTTTTTAGTAGGTAGGGATAGTAGCAATTGTTGTAATATTTCTGTAATAACTCCGTGAAAAACGCTTGTTTGGCTGCGACGTAGAAAAACTTAACTGCACGTTGATTTTTCCCAAACTTACAAAATTACCCAAAGGTTGTCTGGAAGAGATCGCTCTTCAGCGATAAGACCGACTGTTGTCTACCTTTATCCTCAAATTATTGTTTTCTGTAAGCTGTTTCTGTATTTTACTGAGGTGTACCAATAAAGAGTATTCTATACATTTAAGAGGCCAATAGGGAATATTACGCGAAACTCTGCGTAGGGGGCGCCACTACCACTATCCATCACAATCAGGGGGGGGGGGTCTACCGCGAAACAAGATAATCGAAATTTCGTTACCTAACCTAAGCGATAAAGGGGCAGATAACTAAATTTCGATTTTCGCGTTTACCGGTAGGCCCTTTGTTTACAAACCGCCTTGATGCATCAATGTCATATTTTATTGTGTGTGAAAACTTGTCAAAAAACAGTTTAAGGCACAGTATGTATAGGTTACTCTATGAATTTACTAGAGTCGGTAGTGCTGCACTCGGGCGGCAGAATATTGCAGTAATACTCCCTATTTGAACGTACATTTAGACTGATAACTAAATAACATGTAGATATCATTTTTATGTCAAAATGAAAGTTTGAATTCGCTTGGCCTCTTGATCTAATTGAAAAAGCGCTTCTAATCGACCAGGTGAAATCGAACCTTGACATACGGTAGAAAGATTTCAGGCCAATCCGAGTTTTAGTTATTCGATCTGATACTGATCTGTCAGTGATCGGTATCAGATCGAATAACTAAAACTCGAATTGGCCTATTGGTCCCAGTCCACAATTTTAAATGTGACAGTCCCGTAAAATAAAATGTGACCTGCTAACCCTACCCGCCCTTTCGAGGCTTCAGTGAAGATTAAAGGTACAGTCCGCATGCAAATCTCCTGATGTATGGCCCTCGTCTGCTACATAAAGAACCTATCCGGGTTGACAAGTGATAAATGGTCTATAGACCTAGTTTGGGCGGGCGGAGGGAGATGCGTGTAACTGAGCGTTTTCGGCCTGATTTGAACTCTGCCCGATTCGAACTTTAAGATACGTCAATTAATAGATCTAGAAACGATATGGATTAGATGTGTCAGTGTCAAAAGTGACGTTTTTGTTTGAAGAAACGTCACATTTGACACTGACATATCGAATCCATATCGTTTCTAGATCTATTAACTGGCGTATCTTAAAGTTCGAATCGGGCCTTGTCAAAAATTTGCTATAGATACGATATGGATAGGATATATGTCAGTGCCAAAAGTGTTTGTTAGATAAAAAAACATGATCTTACGTAATAAATAAAACAAAAATAATGAATTAGGTGTAAGTTAATAAAAAAAAACACAAAAGATAACACATATAATCTTCATTTAATGCATAGGTATCAGTTACATTGACAATTTCCAGAAACGAAAATTAAAAATACTTTCAAATTATTATCTCATATAATTGTATGTTAGGATATATTCATTTTATTATAACTAGCGACGATTAAATAATATTAAGTTCAATGTAAATATTACTTTTACAAATATTTTTTATCTATTTTATCTTATATTAGTGTAAATTAAATAATATAACTTTACTAAGTATACATAAAAATTGATGACATCCGTACGGCAAACAACACAATTCAGGGAAATAATGATGTCTGTAATACTGTTTATTTATTAAGTTAATTATAACAAAAAATACTAAACTATTATTTAATTAACATTTGCTCTAATTTTAGTATTAAATTATCCTGAAGCTATTTTTTTTTGTGTAAGTGTAACTATAAAAAAAATAAAAAAGTAGGTAATTAAAATGGACTTTATATTTTAGTTTATACATTTTAACAATAGCGTGTATATTTAATAAAAATATATTTTATTCAAAAGCGATATTGCTGCTTTTCCTAATCTAAAGCGTCATTTGTCCCCTTTTTTTTTAATAATATTAAGTTTCTTTTAATTATAACCTACACTTTTAAGAATATTACATTCTATACAATTATGCACTTAAAAACTTGTGCTATGTTTAAAATGACTGTTATTTTCGACAAAACTTCGACACAATTAAGCGCACGGAAAACAAACATTAATGAATATAACAAAATGCTTTCAGAAAGCAATCAAATATTGAAATACACATTCAAATTGAGTACGCATTAAAATATCGTGAAATGGATTTAAAATTATGAATTTTAAAATAAATAAGCTCGTTATTTCCTGTAATGTTAGAGCAAATACAAAGTACAGTCAGCTGCAGAGAGAGGTGTATAGAAATATGTTTGCAGGGGGGTCACCTCTCTCTGCAGCTGACTGTACATTAAAACCACCCAACTATACTCCAATGTTAATGTTAATTATACGATGTAATAATGTTTTGAAAAAATGTGTCCCGCCGAGTTTGTTGCCGGTCCCATATTGGGATACCCTCCTCCAATTGAGGGGGGATTTAAATCTTCTCGAGGTAGAGGTGTAGGGTTGGAGCCGGTATAGCTTTATTTGACGTTCATAAGCGCATTGTAATATGCCTAGGTACTTGAATAAACTATTTTTTATTTTATTTTTTATTTCAATATTACTGCAACAATGATCCGCAAGTTCAACACGTACCTAATTTTTTTTTTGTTTTATCGTACATATTTCTTCTATTTATATTCATATACCTAATAACTACACATCGGTAACTCGTGGCATTTAGGTAGCACTTAAAAGATTAGTGATGAGTACACATCGGTAACTCGTGGCATTAAGGTAGCAGGCACAGACTAGTGATGTGATAATGTTCTTCCTATACGAGTCGAGAAAAAGAAACCACTAAAAAAAGGAAATTAATTAAACTAATCTTTTAAGTACTACCTAAATGCCACGAGTTACCGATGTATAGTTCAATGATTCACGGTCAGTTTCACTAGACTTATATCGACCGGGATATGGACCGTGATTACCTTTTGTATTGTTATATAGGTACCTAATATATTGCCTTAGAACTAGGACATTAAAATAATAGTCAGAACTGAACTAAGATATTTCAGTTAATTATGGACCATAGTTGGGAGATTTTAGACCACGTGTGTGAGGTTAACGGTGCCTAAATAATATCACCTTTTAAAAATAATTTATTATTATTAATTAGTTTTTTCTTCTTTAAAATAAAAAAACACCTGTATGACCACCTAAATTAAGTACATATGCATGTCATTTATACGTAGTAATAAGTTTTTATTATAATATTTGTTTACATATAGGAAACTATAAGTCTATTACTAGAAGAATGTTACTCTATATACTTATCTGTTTTATAAGACTGTTTGTTTCTTAATAAATTAAAAAAAAAAAAAAAATTCATTTAATGATTTATTGATAATTTGATTATATTTATATTTATTCCGTATAACGATTAAAAGTGCTTTCTCAGAATTATATGTATACGAGCTTCAATTTTTTAGGTAATATTTATATATTAATAATAAAAAATACAATAATGTGTGTGTCCCTGTCTACCTTATAATACATATAAAGTGAGTGTTAAGAAAATTATTTACATATATTATTATTACTTATGATTTTGATTACGTTAAATAAGTTTTATTGTGCATAATATGTCATTTCAATCCTCTAGCATTTATTTGAAAATAGTATTTTCAATTATACTTAATATCAATGACTATTAATTATAATATACTCGTAGGTTTCATATATCTATGTATAAACCTAAATCGTTTTACAATAAGTGATCATAGTAAGTGCCTTTTTCGGTACGGTATAACGGGGTGACTTTCAAATGCAGGAGCGACTTTAAAATTCTAGTTTTTAAGCCATAATATATTTTTATGCGATTTTTTTACAGTAGGTGAATATATATAGTAGTATATATAGTAATCTAACTAGTTACAGGAACATTTTCAGTAAATAATGAATAATGGTAATTCTATGGCCGTTTTAAATATATCAAAGTAACCCCAAATTTTCCAAAGTCACCCCGTTCTACGGTAATTATGGTCTTTACCCATTGTTACTTAACTATGTACGAATTTACCTCCCTACTGAGAATTTAAACTACGTTAAAAACTCAGGAACCCAATTCTGATTTAACAATTTGTCACGGTTTTGATATAATTTTCGTACGACCTTGAAAAACTCTCACGCTTATTGGTACGCGTAATGATCGTATTTGAGATGCGCACCAATCACCAAACAATCTTCAACAGTTCCAAAATAACAACGACCTTCTGTGAAGCTGATACTTAAACAGTTTAAATACCTACCTAAATCTACTGTACGGCCTCACTGATTTTATTTTAAAGAAAAAAAAATCTTTTTTCTCAGTGTGCTTGAAATTCTGCTATTTCATTTCCAATTTCAAACGTCTGAATCTATTCTTCGTATAGAACTTGACATCCTCGTATGATTAGAGCCTTGTCGATCCAAACGCTCTTGAGCATCCAAATCCAACGCATCTTTCTTACAATAACTACAAAAAGCACAGGCCAAAGTATTCTTAAAAGCACTCCTAAACTCCTTATTAAAATACGCATAAATAAGAGGATTAAGCACCGAATTGAAATAACCCGTCCAGAACATTATAGGATTGATAACCTCCGGATATTTGCAAGTGTCGCATAAAGATGTTGAAACGTAGAATAGAAAAAATGGCAGCCAGCATATAATGAACGCTCCCATGATGATTCCTAAAGTCCTTGCTGCTTTGTATTCCCTCTTCATATTCAAGATATTTTTGTCTTTAATGTCTCTTGAATGTCTTTGCATTAGTCTTGTATGTCCAGCAATAGCTTTCTCCTGTCTGTTGGCTTCTCGAAAGATAGCAACATAAGTAAAGATCATGATGGTACAAGGGATCCAGAAGGAGACAGAGCTGGAGATGACAGCGTAAGGCTTGTTGACGACCCAGTCGCAGGTGTTGGTGTTGTTTTCTCTGGATTGGGCGTGTTCGGCGGTGGTGTAGTAGCCAGTGAAGATGGGGGCGTAGGAGATGGTGACCGGGCTGAGCCAGGTCGCTGCTAACATGATGAAAGCCATCTGGAAGTAATGGTTTTACTAGATGTAGACTAATGATAAAACTAAAAGGTACCGTAAAACTACCCCACTGTATAGTTCAAAAGCTTCCAGATATGGTTGAAAATTAATTGGAAATATCTTCGTTCAGAGGCGTAATTTTTATTTTAATGCTGCGACTTTCTAACAGTGACGGAGCGTCCATAGAACTCGATTCTCATCGGCTTGTCTGATATTCAGGCTCTTTGACCATTCTCTTTAAACTTATGAAGAAAAGGAAGGGCAACTTAGCTACGGCTTGCCTACGAACAATCTATACGCGCCGCCACTGCTTTCAAAGGCTATTTTTTTAAAGAAATAGAATAAAAAAAACTCAAAAAAGACCAAAAAGATGATTGGTATTGATGTATTGATCGTAATTAATTAATCATTGAACTTGAAGGCTATAGTTGTTGTATGTGATGGTTTTACGGTAGGTGAAGAGATTTTTATTATTATTCTATAATGAAGATGGTGGAATATGGGCGATTGTGCACTACAATGAATTTTACTGTCCGGCAGTCCGAGTTTTTACGGTCCGACATGGCACGCCATTAAATATATATAGTAGCTTGTGCACTACACGTAATTTTACCGTCCGACATTTTACTTTTCCCCATTCCGGACCGTTTTTTTCCGGTCCGAGATGATAGCTATGAAAAACGTGTTTATTCTTGTGCACTGCGTCTGGAATTAGTATTATTCATGACTTGGCCGGGCGGGGGCGGGCTAGGGGGGGTGTGTGTTTCATGCCACTGCGCCGCACCTGCAAGTAAAAAGACGGACAAGTGCACAAGCCAATCATCCGTTTTTTTCATGCCACTGCGCCGCACCTGCGAGTAAAAAGAAGGACAAGTGCACAAGCCAATCATCCGTTTTTTTCATGCCATATCGGACCATGAAAACTCAGACTGCCGGACAGTAAAATTCATTGTAGTGCACAATCGCCCTATGAATTGTATTAGGTACCTACTTAGATTGTCATTCCATTTTGACTTTTTCATAGGTACACCTGGTAACAATTTCACCACGGTGACAGGTGCGACAATTGTAAATCATCACGTTTGCTGACGTCACAGGCATCCATGGGCTACGGTTACCGCTTACCATCGGGCGGGCCGTATTCCTGTTTGCCACCATCATTGTTTTATTAAAAAAAACTTTATTATATCGGAAAAAAACAGATATTTCTCTTGCTAAGTTTATGACAATTGTCACAAGAAACACTACAATTGTCACGAAATTCCGACATATACCTCATTACCTGTCAATTCTTCTAAATCTTGACAATTGTCAGAAACTTCGCAAAAGAAATATCTGTTTTTTCCGATATAATAAAGCTTTTTTAAATAATACAATGATGGTGGCAAACAGGAATACGGCCCGCCCGATGGTAAGTGGTAACCGTAGCCCATGGATGCCTGTGACGTCAGCAACAGTGATTTTACAATTGTCGCACCTGTCACCGTGGTGAAATTGGGGCCTGGTAACAATTTTATGTATTTGCCGTCCATTATAGAGCTTCATTATTCGCTCACTGTTACATACCTTTCAGATGAATCATTTAGCGTAATACCAGAGCCCGATCCAAATTGTAACAGCTTGTTTAGTTTTTGAACTGGATAAGATCAAAAGCATGACAAGTTGTCAAATTTGAATGGGGCTCTTGGTTTATTGAACACCGGTTACCACACATTGGCATTTATTATGCATAATAACTTTTTGTTATTAATAAAATATATGTGTGTGTAAGAAAAATATATCATTTTTTTATTGAAAGTATCTTCAAGAAATACTATAAAAATTGTACTTAGTCATGTTTTTTTAATACACATGTACATATTATATTTTCCTCGTATTCAAAATGAAAATATGACTGTTTAACTCTAGTGAAAGGTACCATTTCATCCCTTGGTTAACAATCTACTATTACATAATGTAAAAAATCGCCTATGTGTGATAACTGTAACTCTACGTAGACTTTTCAGGATGATGACATTATGTAAATCAAACAACAACATATTATATACGAAAGAAATCGTCATTTATTTTGCAAAAAGCATTTGATTACACGCACGTTATTAGGTAACATACCTAATGGCTATACCACTCCTTTCATCTGTTTATTAAACAAGTGAAATAACATTGTTTTATTTCCCTCCAGCAATTACAAATACAATATTTAAAATCAATAATTTAACATCTGCAACTAAGGGAATATGTACAACTAATAAATATTTAAATTCATCTTTGGATGATTAATATTATAAATATTCATTAGAGAGTCAATACATTTCAAATATATGATAAATATTACTTTGTATGTGTTTGCTCCTAAGTAATAATACTATTACAAAACTGATAAACTATTTATCGACTTTTAACATTCTAGGCTATCACAGTCCAAAATAGGATGTAACAGAAATACTTAATGAATATATGAATAACCATTAAAACTAAATAAATAAAGCATCACGCTGCAGTCGTAACTTAAACACACAGTTATATTAAATTGGTTAGAAAAAGTACAGTTTAAATAAAAGGAAAACGTTTGAAAAAATCGCTTACTTCTCCAGTACTACATGCAGTTTACGCACAAGTTGCGAGGGTTTTCATACTGAGGGCGCCACGGAGTGCACTGAGTGTGGGGCCACAGATGTTAAGGCGTCCCTCGCAAGTTTCCTCGAATTTTGTGCGCGGACTACTTGTATATGTATCTATTAAAAGGAATATTGCAATACACAATGATAAAATGAATATATTTTTTACGAACTATCGATGTGAAACATTAATGTTTTATTTAATGTTGATACCCATATAATTTATGCTATTATTGTATTTAAATTTATAATATTGCTGTGTTGTTAACATTTATCTATATCGTTAACCAGGCTAAAGGATTCAACTAATTTGTATGAAAATCGTCTAATATTAAAAATGATAAGTAACTATGGTAATGCCATTTGACAGATATTTACACATTAATTTCACATTTATGCATTGACTACAAAATACTCCAAGCTAACACATATTATATAATCGTTTGAGTACATCAAGCTAGAAGACAAAGATAGAAATTATCAAGAAATATTGGACGGATATCAACCAAATTTTAATGTCAAACTAAATATTATTTGCAAGATGTTAAAACATTACTCATATAGTTATGAATATTATCGGAAACTTTAAGGTCATAAGTGTCATAACACAGCTTTAATAATAAATCAAAACGTCATTTAAAGTTACATGAAATATGAGAATGTTAAAATTTGTTAGTCATTTTGTAGAAAATAAATACCCAGTTCCGTAACAAAAATACGATTTCAGAGATATGATTTTTTGTTAGAACATAGTACATCTAAAGAAGTCACAACCATTTATTATTACTTTTTTTTACATTTACAGCCCATATGCGACATTTTTAATTTACTATAATGCGAGAACCAGTGACGGTTGGAAATTCTTAAAATGACATACCAAAAAGTTACAAGGTTTACTACTAAATAGTTCCTACCTACCTATTATTTTAGGAAATTTCCTATAAATATTTCCAATGATACTTCATTTTCTAAAATACACATTACGTTTGGGCGCAGCACTACAATTGATGCTAAAATTTTGGCTATTAATAAATTTATTAAAAATTCGTTATGTACCTAATTTTAATTTCAGAATTCTATATTAGTTATTTAATTATGTAAGTTTTGAGCCTTAATTACTTATTCAAAAGGAAGACACATTGAATTTACATTAGCGTTTTTTAAGAGGGCAAATAAATGCGTTAAGTTCGAATCAAACCAATGTCTGTTAATATTTTTTTGCAGAAAAGTGTTTCTTAACTGTATTATTAAAAATGTATTTAAAATTAGAAGAAAAGGCATTGTATAAAAAAAAGCAAGATTAAATAATTTGTTTTACAGACTTTGGTCATTTTTAATATTACAATAGATGTTTCACTAAAACTTTATTTTAATAATAACTCTCACCCAAACCTTTGTTTTTCTGCCTTTGACATTTTGTTTTGTAAATTATTTAAATATTCAAAAAGAAAATAAGATAAATTTTATTTAATGAAAATGAAGTTAAAAGGGAAGCCAAGATACAGAATATTTGCTATAAGTATAAGTAAGTTAGTCATTTTATTATTTAAAACCCTACTAACTTTAAAACAGATTTATTTCGACACAACACTGACACACCAAATCTAACGGATTTGTTAAAAAGTTAATTGTAGCACATCGATAATTATTTTAAAAATCGTTTTTTTTTCTATTGAAGCGTTATTTGTCCCCATATCTTTACCGTATCTTCCTATTAAAGTTAAAATAAAATAATTTTAAAAACTAACGACTGTGTAACTATATTATTAATACTAATATCTACACCATTACTCCTATATCCTAAAATCTTACTTCTATTATTCACATTTCTGTTTTTACTATTTAAAATACTTAATAGTATCTTTAGATTTAAAGAAAACATAAAAAAATTGATGCTTAAGCAATAAAATTTAACAAAAGAAATCGACACAATGTTTATTGCAAAAAAAAAAACCTTTAGTAAAAATTGATAAGTACAAAAACAGAACTATTCAACAATATAAACTCAACTGAATTATTCAGTAGTTTTAATTACTACCATATAGTCTACCTAATATTATACCTAATTAACACAAATCAAAACTGACTAGTTTGGTTTCTTAACACAAAATTTGGTTAACTTTCTAAAACTGTAATAAAGTGATAATTTTAAATTGTATCCAAAAATTATTCCCTTTGTTTTGACGTTCTTCAAATTCAATGCCATAATCTACGGTTTAAAATACTTCTTTCCTTTTACTTTTTTAATTTTTAGTTTTTTACTATTATATTTTTAAATATAATTTCAATTTGCTATTTTCTAAGTGTCATATTTATACAAAACTTTATATTCCTATAATTACATCGGTTCTAAATGTAACATTTAATTTAAATATTTATGTTGGTTTAATCTTAATTTATATTTACATGTTTACTTTGGCTTTCAATCAAATGAATTAGGCCCCTAAAATATATATCAGCCTATTTCAGCATCCACACTTTAAATATATTTGTTTACATAAATATTAAAGTTAAAAATAAGTTAAACTTGCTGTACAGATCAGGTCACACAGAGTCATGTCTCTTTTTATTGGTTATTACACAACTCGTTAATTAAGATGTCCACTTCAGAATGAACAATGACCATTAATTAATTACATTTAAGTTCCAGTCAGTAATTACGCGATCTGAAATTCCACTTCTGATATTGTTAGACCTGATTAATTTAAAGCATTGTTAGTTACAAATTAAATTAAACAATATAGAAAGGACAAGTAGAACCATAACATACATACAGTTTACAAAATATGCTACAATTTCTTTTACTATTTCCCTACTTATCCTTACTAAAACACTTTAAAGTTCTATACACATTTTCACTGAACTATTAGTCACGACTAATCTAAGTACACTGGCCATTCGTTGACTACTAGGGTTACACACTTGACTCGTTAGAGTTTCTGGGTTTTCAAAGTGATGCCAGGTCGGATGCCCGTCTTGAAGCGGCAGGGACCCTAAGGTTTGCAGAACCACGCCGGTCTAACCTCTCCATGGCATCCAGATCCGATGCGTTCCTTTTACAAAAACTGCAGAACGCACACGCTAAAGTATTCTTAAAAGCATTTCTAAAGTCTCTGTTGAAATACGCGTAAATGATTGGATTTAGCGCTGAATTAAAATAACCAGTCCAGAACATGATAACAGTCAGCACTTCTGGATATGTGCAGGTTGTACATAATGCTGTAGTTATGTAGAATAAGAAGAATGGGAGCCAGCAGAGAATGAATGCTCCCATTATGATCCCTAATGTTCTCGCTGCTTTATGCTCTCTCTTCATCTTTAGTATATTCCTATCTTTGGTTGGTGTGTTTGCATTTATGTGCAAAGCACCATTTTTATCTCCGACTTCTCTTGAATGTCTGTGCATAAGCATAGCGTTGCCAGCTCTTGCATGCAGCGCCTTCTCCTGTCTGTTCGCTTCTTTGAATATTGCTAGATACGTGAAGATCATGATCGTGCAAGGTATCCAGAAGGATATCGAACTAGAGATCACGGCGTATGGCTTATTGACTACCCAGTCACATTTATGGGCGTTCTGTGGAAGTTCTCGTTCGTCTAAGTGTTTTTTCGTTGTGTACCACCCCATAAAGATTGGGGCGTAGGATATTGTGACTGGACTTAGCCATGTAGCTGCTAACATGACGAATGCCATCTGAAAGCAAAAAGTGTTTTGAACTTTCTTGTTCTTTTTCTATACCCTTTACAGTATCCAGCTTCATTTTTCTTACTCCGCATGCATTACTTGATGATACCACAAATAAAATATTTCATGCACTATTTTTACCGCAAAGCAAACAAGTCATTTTTTTTTACCATGCACCATTATAAACACCCCGCATGCCTTCAATAAAGCAACTAACCGCAACCAAATCAAAGAAACAAAATATATATTAACGCCTATGAACATGTTCAATAGGTACCGATTTTAATATAATAACATAATATTTTGGTTCCAACAGAACTCATTTTACTTTATTTCGTTAAATTTTTATACGAAGATAAACTCAACCCAGAGGGATAGAGTCGAGAATATAATTTTCAACTAACACAGTTCTAGACCAAGTAAATCATATTAACTAAGATACAATTTGTGGCCAGAAAGCGGCGGAGCAAAGCACAAATCATTATTGCTGTCTAAGTAATGGCGTTGGAATTAGACCAGTAAATTTCGTACAAATTGGGTCAACGGCGTACTTGTCCTTTTGCCAAGTGCATTCGCTTTCAAATTACTTTGGTAAAGGATAGTACAGTGTGAAAATTCTCACTACTATTTTAAAACCTACAACTACAGTAATATCTTTCAACTTTAGCTCTAATCACCCAACTGTGGTTTTCATGTTCTCAAATATTACACTTTTAGCCTAGATTAAATTTACATTTAAGGCAAAATAATGTCCTAATATTCAAAAAAGTTGTTTAGAACTCAATGTGAAAGATTTTATCATGCAAATTCTATAAACAGATTAAATAATGATGATGAACGTTACTGCAAACCAAAACAACACTAACAAACTAATAATCAACCAAATAATTACCTTTTTAGTCATCTTGATTGGATATTTCAGAGGCTTTACAATGGCGTAGTATCTATCGACCGATATGCAACAGAGATGCAATATCGAGGTGGATGTGAAGTAGACGTCCGAAGAGTTCCATAAATCGCAGATGACGGAACCGAACCGCCATTCATCGTAGAATTGTACGCTGAAGTTGAATGGCATGACCACCATGGCTACGAGGATGTCAGCGAAGGCCAGTGACACTACGAAGTAGTTTGTGATGACGCGTAGTTTTCTGTAAAGAAAATAATTTCAGAAAATCTGCCTTCTTCAGTGACATAATTAAACAAACAAATATAATTTTAGTTAAAAATATAAGATTTTAAATTGAAGACTTTAATGAGAGATGAAGATAAATTACTAGGAGAGAACGCACGTGTTCTTTTTTAAATAATTACGGTGGTGAATTTAAAACTCGCAAGCATAAATAAAATGCATTTAAAACTAAAGATAATAGTAATGTTAGCGGTAACATTGGTGGTTATATAAATAGTCGTAGCGATAATAATGAAACAGAATGCTAGCAATAGTATAATTGATAATAAAAGTGACATTGGTAGTCACTTTTATTATCAAATTAAGGTGAAAAACTAATGATAGTAATCAGTGACACTCATTGAAATCATAATGATATTGTTAAAGATGACTCCAGTTTGAAAGATACCGTACCTATGTCTCATAACAGAGACGATGACAAGCATGTTGCCAAGCACCGCCATGATGACGATGAGCAACAGCACGCTGACGCGGAGCTTGAAGAACACGCCGGAATCGCCGCCGGCGTCGGTGACATTGTTGGCGCTAGCATTGGCGCTAACGTTTTGGAAGATTTCATTTGCCATCAGTCGTCTGAAAACGGTACTGTAGTTAGGAAGGGCGTTCGAAATTAAATAATTGTTATTGACTTGTTTTGTTGTTTGTTATTGACGGCGATTTTCCTCGCACTAATAAATAAGGAAGAGCAAATACTGACTTTTAAATCGTTTTAAATTTCGGCTACTTGCAGTTTAATTAATAAAATTGTAAGTAATGAATTAAGTTTCACTATGAATAAATGCATCAGGTAGATTTTCAATCTTGATTTAATCGTTCTTTTTTGTCAATTTTTACTTTGTGACGTTTTGAAATATTAATTGTCACTGAATATTTTTTTTTGCTTTTGGCTTTTACTTGAATTGTAAAATAATCGATATCAGATCATACCAAATACATCTGTAGCATGAGTAACATACATCCTCGATTGTCAATGAAACTTCGATTTGTCAAAATAAAGTTTTAAACTAACATGGGATGGGAACCCTTTTTATAGGCCTGTGGGCGGCTGGAGGTTATATTAATTATAGGTGATATTTATCCACCACTTAAATATTCTAGTATCTTTTATATCGCTTTTTAACATCCACACATCAGCTCCCTCTTACGAATAATACAATAAGAGAGCGCACCTTAACAATATCCCGGAGTCGAATACATGCCCCCATTATTTACGTTTATTACCCACCTTTTATATCGCTCGTTTTATTTTCGCTCCCAAAATTTCATCCAAAACTGCGTTGGAACTCCTTTTTTGCATCGTTACTTGCTCTTAAACAATCCTTTTCAATTCACGTACCATCTTCAGTTGCCTTTTTTTCTTCACTGTCTCACTTCTAATGTTCTCATAAAACTTCTTAACATACATGTTTACGTATTCCAGTTATATATTTCTGTTGAATCTTATTGAGTCGCAGCGCTTGGCTATGTTCCTCCATTTTCAAGGCATTTTCTGTAACAAGGAAAAATTCTAAATAAGGACAAAACGTCGTGATAAATATGCATTTGCAATTTTGGAAGTAATATACATACGGCACTGACTGCGGTAATAGCCTCAGTGGCAAATGGAAATGAGATTATTGTCGATTGACGAGAAAATGTTTCTAAAAAAACGTTTTCTTTCATAACGACGCGTCATTATGTAACTTTTAAGATTTTAAATCAAGGTCTTAATTGCTAAATTTTAAATTAAACTTACACAATAGCGAAGGCGGTTTAAGAATCACTAAAGCGTTTTTCATTGCTGTTGGATCTTAACCATTAGTACTAAATGTTTGTTTTTTGTTAGACTAAGTATAAGTAAACACTTTCTGTACCAGTGCACAAAAAAGCTACTTAAGTCTGCTTCCATCCAACTAAAGAACTTTACAAAAATACAAAGAAAAATTTATTTAAACTATCTTTTTCGTTTATTTAAGCATAACTACAGCTAAAAACAATATTTTGTCGACAAATTAATGAAGAATTATAATATATAATAATATTGAGGTTATATTTAATTACACAAACAGGTCTACCGCGATATACTAATACTAATTTCGCGATACTAATTTTGGGTAGTTTAGTGGTGTTTTATTAATATCTCCGTTGACATTTGCTGGAATGTCAGTCTTTCCGTGGCCATAGCTGGTGTAACTCAGCTGAAACGTCGGAATTTAAGGTAAAAACAATGAAATTATATCGCGGTAGACACGTTTGTATAATTAAATATGTGTACGAAACACGAGAGTTTAAAGTGTAATATTGACATTTTCGTGAGCTTTGTGGAGCTAATATCCAGGAGCCTGATTTGAATTAAACAATTTGTTACTGTTTTATTATATTTTGATATTATAAACTTAAAAAATGATGCATGTGAAATGAAGTAAAAGTCGTGCGTGAGATACGCGCCAGTTATCAAGACAATCGTCCAGTACCACTACCACCAGTTTTGTCATTGACATATTCACTCATATCTAAGTAACTTACTTTCTATGCATCTCGCTCGTACTCGCATATTAGTGCTAGCGAGATGTATAGAAAGTAATTTACGTAGACGCGAGCTAATATCTCAATGTCAAAGCTGGTGGTAGCCGTACAGGTCGTATCGAAATCCATTCAAAACCGTAAAAGTTTGTTAAATCCGAACTAGACTCAAGTTAATAGTAAGTACGTATAATTATAAAAAGCCGCACAATTTAAAACAATCAGCTTAATTGACAGCCGTTTGAATGAGAATGAAAAATACCAGAACTTAATAACGGTACAAATAAACTCGGTAATGAACATTCTGACGTAGAAACATTCCAATTAGGAGACATTTTGACGGCGCCATTTCAATTTCAGAATCGCGAAAAACGCAAAATGTCGAGTGTTCATTTGAATTTTTCTTTTGGCATCTGGATAAAATTACTATTCTAAAATTTTTATTAAGATTTTATTCTTGTAACGGAGCTCTGAATTGAGCCGTTTGTGCTTGAAATCGTAAATTTTCTTTTATTAATAACTTTCAAAGGTGTGTCTGATTAAAACAATTCACTTTTTAAATAAAGATTATCACAGTTTTTATTAAAGGAATAACAATACATTTGTGATATTAAAAACGAACTTACATATAAAATAAAACTAAATACTAAAACCCAAATAAAACTAAAATGAAAGACAGGCCTATTCGGATTTCGAGATAATCACAAGATCTTGAGACGATTTAGAGATCAACTAGATCTACATTAGATATCGACTAGATGTGACTTGGATATCTAAGTCATATCTTGTCGAAATCGTTCAAGAGGACCTCCAGAATCGCGGAAACGTCAAATTTGACATATCTATCTTACAAATATCTTTAAATTATCCGTATCGTAACTTGTTGAAGTCTAGTACAAATCTAATTCATTTTCCGAATCGAGCCGAGAGAGATCCTTTGGCATGGTGCAGATGATGCTGGCAGCATTTTCCCGCTGTAATGCTAATACGTTGCGCGAGAAAGCTGCCAGCTCTTCGGTCGCCAGTGAAGTCGACTAGTCTTTTGGATAGCTCTTTAAAAAGCTGTAGAGCATTGGGACCTCACGGGCCAAGGGTCCAACCCCAAAGGACATGAAAGTAGGCCAAGACCCCTGTATTTGTGAATCTTGAGCTTTTCGGCCGCTTTAGCCGAGATTATAAAGATTATAATTTTCTAATTTAAATTTTGAAATCGGATTTCCGTTTATGACTGTTGTAACTTTGCTACAAATAATTGTAAATTTTATCTTGAAAACTCAGAGAATTTTTTTTGACTATAATATGCACATAAAAAGATACCTACCTACCTACTTTATTGTTTACAATAAGAGTAGGTACCTAAATCTTTAAAACATTTATTTACATACAATATATATATAGTGGTACTACTAAACGAAATTAATAACTAGCTTAAATCTAAAATAGGCCCTTGAGGCATTGTACCAAGGATGCTGGCGGCATTTCCTCGCTGTATCGCAATGCTGATACGTTGTGCGAGGTAGCCGCCAGCTCTTCGGTCACCAGTTACGTCAACCAGACGCTTCGCGATTTCTGCGAACAACTTATGCGCGCTGGGACCCCATGGACCTAGAGTTTCAACACCAAATGGTACAAAATGGTACTCTCTACCGAGGCTCTTATATTTGTTACGTTTTAGAATTTCGGCGCTTTCCGCCGCTCCGCCCGCTTTTACAGTAGTCCGTTGGAGGTGGGACGGTGCCAGTGTGTCTACGCAGGTAGCATCCCACACCAACATCCGTCCCAAGCTCCAAGGAACTAAGGACACTCCATCGGGCCTCTTGCCATCATCTCTGATAATGCCAGTCGGCTCAAGAAGAGCAGGCACATTGATGGTGGCAAGAGACCGACGGACTATGTCATTAAGCGACGCATGTCTCGAAAAACGGCCTGCACTTTTTTGACAAGATAAACCGTGGTGTCCCAGTCGGTCCACGTCCGTGCCACAAGAGCATATGTGTGGCGTACACACCGAAACCCCGAGTCGCAAACCAGTCGCCAGTCTAAGGGAGGCCGGATCCAAGAAAGTACCAGTATTGGGCGAAGGATGGGCATGTAGCCAGTAACCGGCTTCCCGGGCTCCGACCGCCAAAAGCCTCGCGCGGTCTGGACCTGTACAGTTGTTTAGGAGAGTATTGTAAGTTTGTCTAAATTCATCTAAATCTTCGTGTCGTGTCTAGGTCTGTCTATAATTCTCCCATTATTAATTTATTTAAAAATCGACACTTTATATGTATGTATTTAGTTTAGTATAACTTAATGAAGTGATATTAATCAACGGCCCATTGACCGGAACTAGCGCACTTAATTAACGCAAATTGATTAGTATACAATCTGTTATAATTAATAATTACTAAGCAACTGAAATGAATTGTAATCCTTATCGTATAATTATTTTTGAACTTTTACATTAAATTATTTATTTAGGCGACAAAATAAAACTCTACTTAATTAAAAAATTTGAAATGTACTATAAATGTAATGTGTTGTTGTAGGTACTAAAAACTTCAAAAATTAAACACAATAGGTATTTATTTTTAAAGTTTTTTTAACTCTTTATCGTTTCGATAAAGTGCGTTAAAACATAATTAAACTTAGATTATAAACTTATAATAAAAAAATGTTTATTTGGGATTAGTTGTCAAGCGGACCCTATGCTCCCCCATGAGTTGTGGCAAAATGCCGGGATAACGCGACGAAGAAGAACAAGAAATAAAAAAATTGTCCAAAGTCATGATCGATTGGTAGCGTGCCCAAAAGGCTGGCCACATTGCCCCTCTGGATTCTGGATAGCAATACTGATCAGCTTAGCGGAACATTGGCCAGCCCTCTGATCCCCTGAAGACTCACATGTTTAAGTCCGAATTTACAAATCATTTAAATGACAAAACACGCCAAAAAATATATATGCGAATCATTTTATTACGAACTGGAAATAATCTGATACACAATGAAAGGATTGGTTAAAACATCCAGGCTTTGGAAATAAATATCTCGTTAGAGAAAGTAAATAAATTTGTTAACATGCTCAGCTTTTATTTCGTATATCAGGATATATAATGATCAAATGTAACAAGATACAAGGGCGTTAGAAACCCTTTATTCGCCGCTCGGGGTGGCCAAATGAAAGAAAGAAAAAATATTTATTAATCTAACACCATTTGTCAGGATTCTTTCTGAAATATTTCAAATATCTAATGGGCAGATTTTTATTTTATCAATTTGGAATAAATACGAAATCCCAATTTGTGACAAAAATATATGTAATTTTTCCTTGACTATGAAATTACCAGTTTTCGTAACTCAGTGAAAGATATTTTAGGGAATACGGCGTCAAAATTTCGACAAAACTTCTATCTAAAAAACTAATCGAAATTTTGACGAAATAAAATGGACTAGAAAAAAAACGGTACAAATACAAAAATTGAATTTTTTTCTTCTGTGGCTATACTTGTCATTTTAAGCTTTAATTTTTTTATAGTAATAATACCCTTTTTATAATCAAATACCGCGGTGACAGAAATGGATGGACGTGGATGGGACAGAAAGGTTCTCGAGTGGCGACCACGCACTGGAAGACGCAGCGTGGGAAGGCTCCAGCCTAGATGGACTGACGATCTGGTTAGAGTCGCGGGAAACCGTTGGTTGAGGGTAGCTAATGACCGTTCATTGTGGAGATCCTTGGGGGAGGCATGATGATGATGATGACCGTGGTGACAAAAATATCAGCGTGCTTAGAATAACACGGCTTTTGAAATACTCTCCTGGTAACCCTTTTCCCCCCTTGCGTGTGGAAATGAAATTTGCACGACGCTTGTTTTTACGCGACCGAAGGAACGAGATTTATTTCCATTATAAAAAGGGAGGCTGAATTTAAATTTGTGACCCCGTATTTTAAACATGCAACGTGTTGGACAAATTCAGGAAAGGTGTAAGGCATAAACACATTGTGTGAAGGTAATTTTGACACACGGCTCGATTCGGGAAATGAATTAGAGACTCACTAGATATGAAATAGTAAAGATATGTGACGTTCCACTGCAAAAGTTATCTTATGGTGGCTGGCGCCGCGATTCTGGCGCAGTCATTTTGTATTAGGTAAATTTGACTCATTTTTTTATTAATTACAATTAAAATTTGGAAATGTGCAAACAATTGAAAGTCCTTAAGAGAATTACAATGATGCTAGGGTGTTAAACTAGGCTTGTGTTTTTTCAGACCAATACAACCATCAAACATTCAAGAAAAGAGCTTTTGCCCTGCAAACCCTCTGATGTTGCAGCTGCCTCGCCCAGTGGCGTTTGCCTGCTATATATTATCATCAAGAAAAAACAAATATTACAATCATGCTACAAATACAAGAAGTAGACTTTTGCTTTGAACTTTATCTTCAAACATAAAATTATAAGTATTGCGAGAAACATAAAAGTAGCGTGCATTAACTCATAATTATATAAACGCGTGTAACTCGTGTTAAATTAATTAACCGTGTAAAAAAATGTGCTTGAAATTGTTAAAGCACACGCTTTATTTAGGGTGCTGTTAAACAATTTCGTGTTCCGGTAAAATTACGCTTTCAAGGTAAAGGTAAAAATAAAAGTATGCACTTCATAATTATTTTGTGTAAGATTTTTTTTTATCTTTGTGCTTCTATCGTCGGTTACAATCTATTAGATTTTGTGTTGAAGTGAACCTACAGATCTCATGTGCATCAAGTACCGGAAAGTTTCCAAACAGTTTGAAAGTTACAGGAAAACGGAAATTACAGGAAGATTATTTAGAAAGTAGAGAAAATCAACTTTTAGTTATTATTGAATTACTAGCTTTTGCCCGCGACTTCGTCTGCGTGGAATCAGTAACAGCAGCTAGTGTAAGCAAAGCGTCTGAAGAAAGTGTAATAGCACTCATTCAATTTGAGCATAAGTTTCAATCAGTGATCAGGCAATTCATTAACTCTCTCAATCCCCCCCCCCCTTTTCACTCTCTTTAGGGATGATTCCCGACATAAAAACTATCCTATGTCCTTCCCCGGGACTCAAGATATCTCTATGCCAAATTTCAACTAAATCGGATCAGCGGTTTAAGCGTGAAGAGGTAACAGACAGACAGACAGACAGACACACTTTCGCATTTATAATACATGGATATACAGAAGAATTTGAATAAGAAAACCTTATTTTGCCTTATATTGTAAACTGTAACAATACTTTAGAATAAAAGTGTTGGTACAGTTTACAATATAAGTATTATTATGTAGGTATAAGTATATATGGGTACCTACTCTTTTATTACCGTTCTACGGCAGGTGTCGATGCGATGTTGAATATCTCAGTGACGTCAATTTTAACACCTTGCTTTCGAAATTGAACCCTCGCTCGTATAAAATAAGATTGCATTTCATATTTTGCACCTTTGGTTAAAGCTAGTACTAGGATTGTCCAATATTATGCATCCATTTTCGCCGTATTACAGTGGAGTAAGGTTCAAAATTATAAATATATTGACGTTGGCTGTATCTTTTCTCTTGATAGTTGTAAAACACTAATCCATTAGTGTATAGCAGCTGATATTTTTGTGTAAACAAATGTGTCTGAATATTATGAAATATTGCAGCGTTTTCCCGGTATTAATGTAAAACAATAAAATACTTGAGGCCTTATTCTATGTTTGGATTGTTTCTTTTTGAATTATGAATTTCTGAATAAGGTCAATGTGGCTAATTCCGTGATAGGGACTATTCCGTCCACTAGCGTTTTTAATATATTTAATAGGAAGCAATTTAATAGAAACATGGATACAAACGATCTAACTCAGCACTAGTAAAGGAAATAACAAATGGTTTCCTATCATAGAACTAAAGTTAGGTAAAGTAATGCAAGAAGAGACTAGGTACCTAGTACATACTTGCCAAAAAACTGAGATAACAAATAATCAAAAAAGAAATTACATGTTATCAAATGTTAACTAATAACGAAAGAATTGGGCTTTGATGTCGATTCTTGTGTTTATATAAATGAACACTAGAAAATCTATATTGCTCTCGACCACACCTAAATTCACCGTGTATTGATTTTGTCAGTTCCAGTATCTAGATGTACATAATTAATCACTACACCTTATAGAACAAAGTCCTCCGCCGCGTCTGTCTGTTTGTATGTTTGTTCGCGATAAACTCAAAAACTACTGAACGGATTTTTATGTGGTTTTCACATATCAATAAAGTGATTTTTGAGGAAGGTGTATAATTTGTAACCTGTGCTAAGCCGGGGTGGGTCGCTAGTACAACATATTATTAAATATGTGTGTGTGTGTGTGTGTGTGTGTGTGTGTGTGTGTGTGTGTGTGTGTGTGTGTGTGTGTGTGTGTGTGTGTGTGTGTATTTTTATGTGTGCGCCATTTAGCCCACAAAGAGCTATGCTCAGCAATGAGCAACAGGGAGCGAAAAATTATGATAATGATTATAATAATACTTAGTCTTGTTCTGCTCTAAAGCTAGCATTTGAATCATTGTTTGATTTAATTATGTCTCTCTACATGTTCATATTTTAAACATACAAATACATTACTATTTTAGGTAGGTACTACTTTTATTTTTATTAGTAATAATCCTCGCACAACAATTTGTAGTCTTTTTATACATTAGCGTTTCCATCACCACCATACTAGCGTCAGATGAGATTGAGATGGCCACCTTATTGGATAGGATGGAACGCATAAGCGGGGAACTAGGGCTCTCTATAGATCCAAGACAAAGATAATGGTCGTAAATCACACAGGCAAGCTTGAGCTCACCGGAACACTAGACTTGGAGGTAGCTGACAACTTCACATACCTGGGCTCAAGCATTAGTAATAATGGCTCTTGCGAAGCTGAGGTGCGACGTCGAATCGGGATGACAGAAGGAGCTATGGCGCAGCTTCAAAAGATATGGAAGGACAGGAGCAAGACCAACCTTGTACGCACTTTGGTGTTCTCCATATTCTTATATGGCGCAGAGACGTGGACCTTAAAGAAAGCCGACCGTGACCGCATTGATGCTTTTGAGATGTGGTGCTGGCGCATAGGATGCTGGGGATTCCCTGGACAGCACATCGCACCAACGTATCGATTCTTCAGGAGCTCAAGATCCAGACGAGGCTTTCTACCACCCGCCTACGAAGGATTCTGGAGTACTTCGGACACATAGCCAGGAAAAGCAGCGATAATCTCGAAAAATTAGTCGTGTAAAATAATCCTTGAGGCAAGTAGACCTCAAGGATTATTTTACAAGCCTGGTCTAGGCTCCCTGACTAGGTTTCGAATTATGAGTATGCAAAAAAAATACTATGTCGCTTCCATCTGCTCTATTCAGAAACCTATCTACGTGCGCCGGACGTATTCTAATGCGCAATTTCCTCTTTATTTCGTCCAATCAGAACTTTTGAATGAAACCGAGGATAAATAGGGCGTAATAAGTGCATTGCGATTCAGTTCACTGTGAGTTTAAAAGTGTATTCGAAGTTGGGGAAGTTTTTTATTCGGTTTTCCTGTTAATTTAAAACTTCGTCGATCTTGGGCTTCAAGTAGTTGTTGAGGATGCATAAACAATAAAATTAGAGAAAACGAGAGTGAGAGAAAGATAGAAAGAGAAAAATAGACAAATTCTGTTGTTGATTTATATATTTTTTGGAATACGTAGGTATGTATGTATGACGATACAAAAGATATAACCAGTTTGATGAAGTAAATAAAGATAATGAAACCAAAAAGGTATTTTGATAAAAAAAATATTTACAATGGGTAAAAAATAACTATTCATTTACTTACTGATACTACGTCTATTCTTATACTATAGATTGAGTGTAAGATCATGACAAATATAAATTAAACTGAAAAAAATACGAAGAAAACCCTAAGATACTCACTACATCTACCACTCAGTAAGTATTACAATCCTATGTTCTCTGTCATTATACCAAATTTCTCTCATAAATAGATATTGAATTGATACTCGTACAATGAGATTAAGACATTAATAATCTTTCTAATTTATCCGTTCATTAACCCCAGTCAATTACCAACTCATAACAAAAAGGTCATATGATACGAGATATTCAAACCAAGATTATGACATTTTGTTTATATTAGCAGAACTAATATATAGCAAAAGAGTATTGTAATTGAGTTATGACGTTTTCTTCACTATAATCAATAGAACCAGCTAATAGAAGAACGGTAGTTATGATCTGGTTACTAATATGATAATCTCAAATTAAATTATCAAAGGCAAATGGCATGATAAAATTCACACCTTAAAAGGTGAAAATTGGTTTAATAAAAAAAAATATAATTATATGAAAACTTGTCTAATTTTCATTAATTTCATTTGAATATTCGTTGGTCTATTTGGAGAGTCTCAGCCGTATTCGAACAATGAGATACGTCAAATACTAGATTTCGAAACGATATGAATTGGATATGTCAGTGTCAAACAAGTGTCAAAATTGACGTTTCTTCAATCAAAAACGTCACTTTTGACACTTGTTTGTTTATATTAGCAGAACTAATATATAGCAAAAGAGTATTGTAATTGAGTTATGACGTTTTCTTCACTATAATCAATAGAACCAGCTAATAGTAGAACGGTAGTTATGATCTGGTTACTAATATGATAATCTCAAATTAAATTATCAAAGGCAAATGGCATGATAAAATTCACACCTTAAAAGGTGAAAATTGGTTTAATAAAAAAAATATAATTATATGAAAACTTGTCTAATTTTCATTAATTTCATTTGAATATTCGTTGGTCTATTTGGAGAGTCTCAGCCGTATTCGAACAATGAGATGCGTCAAATACTAGATATCGAAACGATATGGATTGGATATGTCAGTGTGAAACAAGTGTCAAAAGTGACGTTTTTGATTGAAGAAACATATCTCATTGTTCGAATACGGCTGTCTGTTGTGGAATGTATTGCGCCCCATACATTCCACGACTCTTCTCTTTCCGCACAGACTTTACCATAGTAGTATACTTTTACCATAGTAGTAATTAGCCGAGGCATCTGACAAGCAAAATTTTGAACAAAATAATATTATCAGATTAATTGAGTCCGAAGGTAAACTAAAAACCAAATCTTCCGTTTAGAGCAGTGCATCCTTCTAATTAGATAGAATTCATATTCTATCTAATTAGATTGATTAATCTGCCTAACTCTAATGAGTTAGGCATATTCTGCAGGAAATTTCTTGGATTTACTCCCCCTTTTAAGTATCATCTCACATTGTAACGATATTCAGTTATAACAATATCGTCTTTCGTTTCTCGTTACTCGTACATTACGAAGAACATCATTGTAACCTAATTCCTTGTACTCGCTAACAAGCGAAGTTCTCATTACTTGCGGTTTCCTGCATTAGCGACTGTCAAAGGTGCTCGATGAGCTTTTAGCTTGAAAGCCTTTTGAGAGCTTTTTGCATAGACATGGTGAAGATGAATTAAAACAGGTAATTGTGGGGATCATGCTAATGCATTTTATTGTGTAGATCATGGTTATTTAGAAAACTAGAATACTATTGTAATATATACGCCTTAAATACGTAGTATGTAAACATACTTTAGTTTTAGAATATAAATAAAAGGAGCTAAAAAGAAACCACTCAATTAGAACTATTGTATAACAAGGATTTCCCCAGGGAGACATATTAGGTCCATTAATATTTTTGTTCTATAATAATAGCTCAAATTACAATCCTTTAGTTCAAATAGGAATACGCCTGTTATTCACTGTTACATATCATATTCTACGTATCAAAATACGCCGCCGACTATTAATTAATGGAACATGTTGTACGGCAATAAGTCATAATTTAGCCAATTTGTTAGGCGTAACGCGATAGATGTACAAATTGGTCCACTAGTATATTATTGTGTAGTGTTTACTAAACACATTCTATATGTGTATATAAATAGTGCCTATTGATGCAATCAGGCATGATAATTAACCGAGCGTTAGCGAATGTTTCTGTTTTAGCTTGGGCAAAAATGCTTTTGTATGTCCGAATATTCTCCTCTGCAGGTCGCATTTTTCAATTTTGGGAGCAGGTTCGGTAGTTGGATATTTTATCTGTCTTTTCGTTTTTTGGAAGATGTTCAAAGTGGTGGAAATTTGAATAAAATACTTATATGCCAGTATGGCACTTAAGACCATAACCATTTTAGTAATACCACTGTATATATCTTAGTTTGTAAATAAATGATTTTGTTATCTAACTATTAAAAAAAAACCATAGTAAAAGTAGATAACTAAAGACTTATGGCGTCAATCATAAACGCATTACTGGCCTGAATTAGCTATGAATCGTTTGTCTTTATCTGTCTATGGACTTATGTATTTGTAAGAAAGGGATAAAACATAATTTAACTAATTCAGTACAGATATGATGGTCGTTCTTATCTACGTGACAGCGTGATAAAACGGTGTCCGCCACTTTCTATCCCGCGGTGTTAAAAAGTGACAGTTATTTTATCACGTGGATAAAACCATCCATAATACGCCGGCAGGTTTGTAAAGTTTTATTAATAAGGTGGTTACAATACTAAGGTCACGCTAGCTTGGTTTCCACATATTCCTGGTTTACCATGAACAATATCCCTAACAGCCAACATGTTTACAACCCCTTGGCTTCTCATATCCCATTTAACTATTTCTTTATGAGACTCAAGGGAATGGAGTGCGGTAAATACCTTCCACGAGATATCTTTATAGGCGTCCGTTGGCTCGTTGGGTGGATGACTATCGAAAAATCGCGAGCACTTCTGGATGAGACTAGCCGCCCGATTTGAACTTTAAGATACGTCAATGAATAGATCTAGAAACGATAATGGATTAGATGTGTCAGTGTCAAAAGTGACGTTTTTGTTTGAAGAAACATCACATTTGACACTGACATCTAATCCATATAATTTCTAGATCTATTAACTGACATAATATATCTTAAAGTTCGAATCGTCCAGTGGACCGGGATAAGTGGCGTACACGAAGAGAGGCCTATGCTCAGCAGTGGGCGACTGGAGGCTAAAATGATGATGATGATGATCTGTATAGTCATGGTTTTAAACGGACAATGTTTAAATTTTATTTTATATACTGTAATAAATGTCATATACTAAAAAAAGTGAACAAGCCATCCAATGGCGGTGGTTTGGTCACTGGAACGATTGGTTACTTTTTAATTAGTATATTATGACATCGAATTCAGTTTATAATTTAATTATATAGGTGTATGTAGTGGTGTGGTGTGACTACTTAAAAAACATAAACCAAAATATGTTTGATGCTTGGTTCTATATATTACTAGGTAGTTATATATCTCTGTGTAAGGGTGTTCATTTTTAAACTGTATTTAAGTGTGTACACCTTTATGTAGAAATACAAACATTTTATTACATAATGTATTAGGTGTACCTAATACACTATGTAATAAAATGTTTGTAAATCTATTCAACAATATTCCTTAATAAAAGCGACCATGGAATGGTTTTACCACCTCTTGTTGGGAAAATAGGTATCCCATTATCTATATTTATGTGACGCAAGGGAATGGAGTGTAGTAAATTTTAATATATTGTTTTCTGTGAGATTTTATCATCATGGTGTGGATAATAGTACTTTATGTGACCATTACATAATGAAATGCATTAAATTACGAGTGTGGATTTCAAAAACGGTTACATACACTGCTTTATCTACACACATGTTATAAGCTCCCTATGATGTGTTCAGGAGCCGCAAGTTACAACCGCCGTTACGGCATTTGAACATATTGTTTGCATGACATTTCATTTCTAATAAAATCTCATCTTTTTTAGTATTTTAGTATGGGATTTTGATCAGCGCGCCGAACGGGACGTTTTGGAAACTCAAAATCCCATACAAAATGACACTTAACGCAAACGCTATTGAATGAAATTAAATTTACACTAGGGTTTAAGTATTAATACCTACTAGAAATGAGTACACACTGTCTAAACCAGCGGTCGGCAACCTTTTTTTTCGTAGTTTTAGTAGCGTAGTTAACGATGAGTAAGGTGACGCGGGCCGCACTTTGTTAATATTTATGACTTTATCAGACATTGTCGTTTCTCAATATTACATAGCCAGAGAGGCTCGCAGGCCGCAAGTGACAGTTTCACGAGCCGCATGCGGCCCGCGGGCCGTAAGTTGCCGACCGCCGGTCTAAACTATCGATGGTAAAAGAAGTAGAGACGAAAGTTCAGTTGCACCAACCATAATTATTTAATTGACGGACTGTTTATCAGCAGTAAACTATTGAATGTCCTATAGGGACCGCTAATGCATGGCCACTACATAGTAATTGGCCTTTCCTATCAAATCAGAAAGAAACAAGCGAAAAGAATTCTTATTGTTAAGAGTGGCCAATTACTACGTAGTGGCCATTACCTAATAGCAATTATTAGTTACAGTACTTTTCATCTTTGTGTGTGTTTTCCAATTTTTTCATACTTAATATCAGAAATAAAGATAATATTCTATTATGTGTAATATAACTGATAAGTATGATTAGTACTGCAAATGAGAATATAGCCTACATTACATAATATACGCTTGTATGAAGTCACCGCCAGTAAATTTCGTGTCTCGCTGTCCATAATTAGATTCCATGCGATTGGTCCAGCTAGTGATGTGCAGTGGGAATGAAATATAGAAATGGGACCTACGACGGTATCATGGTCGCATTTTTATCACCTGTCATATCATGCACTTTCGCACTTACATAGTTGTTAGAACGTGACAGGCAAGACGAAAAATGATAAAAAACCGAACATATTAGCCCTGCTGTATTCTTTATGAGAGGGAACAGTTAAGATCTTTTCTTGAAATTATTCACCACTCTCCGTTTCTGCAGAAACTTTCTGCCTCATACAGCTAAACTGTAGAATGAACTGTCGAATTTCCGGACCGATGCAATAGGTACAACCTTCAAGTTGCACCCTTCAAGAAAAGCGTACTCTCATCTTGAAGGCCAGCAATGTACTTGCAACCCCTCTGGTGTTGCATGTGTCCATGGGCAACAGTAATTGCTTACCATCAGGTGGATTCGTCAGCTTGTTTATCACCTGTATACTAATGTCTGTGAGCTGTAGACCTCGCGATAACTTTAAAAACATAAAAAAAAATACTTATTTCGTTGAACCATTATCACAGCGAACTCACAATATATTTAATTGTCAACTCTTTGGTCCTTTAGCCCAATTTCCGTCATTTTGAACATTTTTCAAAAAACGAAACGATAGAAATTTTTTATCTAACTACCGAACCTGCTCACAAAATTTCACTAGAATCGGTTAACAAATAAGATATATACAGTGGTATTACTAAAATAAATTAATAACTGGCTTTAATCTAAAATAGACCCTTGAGGCATTGTTCCAAGGATGCTGGTGGCATTTCCTCGCTGTATCGCAATGCTGATACGTTGTGCGAGGTAGCCGCCAGCCCTTCGGTCACCAGTTCTTTACGTCAACCAGACGCTTCGCGATTTCCGCGAACAACTTACGCGCTGGAACCCCATGAACCTAGAGTTTCAACTCCAAATGGTACAAAATGCGACCTGCAGAGGAGAACATCTTGACATACGAAAGCATTTACTTACGCCCAAGCTGAAACGGAGACCTTCGGTAACGCCCGATCAATAAAAAAATATCGGGCAAGTGCGAGTCGGACTCGCGCACGAAGGGTTCCGTACCATATAAAAAAAAAAAAGCAAAAAAAAAAACGGTCACCCATCCAAGTACTGACCACTCCCGACGTTGCTTAACTTTGGTCAAAAATCACGTTTGTTGTATGGGAGCCCCATTTAAATCTTTATTTTATTCTGTTTTTAGTATTTGTTGTTATAGCGGCAACAGAAATACATCATCTGTGAAAATTTCAACTGTCTAGCTATCACGGTTCGTGAGATACAGCCTGGTGACAGACGGACGGACGGACGGACGGACGGACGGACGGACGGACGGACAGCGAAGTCTTAGTAATAGGGTCCCGTTTTACCCTTTGGGTACGGAACCCTAAAAAACTTTGTTATGGGAACTGTCTTGGCCGGGCGCATCCCTACCGTGGCACCTCGGTTTCTGGACGTGGCAATCTAGTCGCATTGTTAGCTATACGTAGTACGTAGTACGTAGCACGTGGCGCTTGATAACATTATATCACTGTGCATTGAATATTTGTATTGTATATTCAATGACTGGCTACAGCTCAAAAGGCTCCCTCTCGAGGCAGTCCATTAGCTCATAAAGTATCGTAAATTTGGCCCACATGAATAGCATCCGCACTTTTGTCAGTATATTCCATTTTTAACCGATTTCAATTTCATAAAAGGAGGAGAAATGTTACATTATAGGCTCCCAATAATATATAATTTTGAATATCGCAATAATAGCCACTAAAACCAGTAAAACATCCTCAATTGCAGCACCCCAAAAACAATAAATTACGCAATAAAATGTTATCCCTCGCAGAACTAACCAAATCCGGATCGTATAACAAACCCCCATCAAACCAAGTGCGACCTTAATAAAAATATTATATTCTATCCACGGTCCGTTTTGCTCGACCTTACTCTCAAGGACTGAGCTAGTGATGGGATATGTACGGGATTTTAGATTCAAGGGAATATTGAAATTGTTATTTTACATTATCAACATGCGCGCTGTACAGTTGTGTCGCTTGCGTCATTTTTGAGTGCTAGTCAAACTTCTGTAGTTATTCTAGTTTGTTGAGCCAACTGTATTGCCGAGTTACGCCCATTTTGGTTTCCCATTTCGATTTTGTCTGAATCGATATTTTCTATTTTGTTCAATATTAATAGGTACCTATACTTCTCGTAGTCAATAAAATGCGTATAATTTTAATATTGGTTGGAATAAGGTCAATGTGGTTAATTCTGTCATAAAGGCTATTCCGTCCACTAGCGTTTTTCTCGAACAACGAACATAATTTATAATTTCATCGACAAAGCAGCGATTGCTTTTAGTTTCAGCAATCAAAAGCAGATGGGTTTTTTTCCTGCGATTGAAAATCAACGAAATGTACGCTCATAGATGGAATTAGCTACATTGACCTTACCCAATTTTTGCCATTTCCAATAACCTAAGTATTCTACAGTTCTAATAATTTTCGGGATCACAAATATGAAAATAAACATCATAGAAATACCAAATTTAGCTTATTAGAAAGAGAATGCACTATTTTTACCTACCATTATATTTAAATGTAATTTTGGTTGAATGTTCACATCTGACGTTTTTCCCACCTAGATTGTAACATACAGTTGTAAAAATTCCCGGAATCACGGGACTACCCAGAATCCCGCGTTACGTCACTAGCCGGAATCTCAATGTGAGGGAAGCTCGGCAAACAATTTATGGGTTGATTTCTGCCCTACTCTTCCCATTCCTTTCTGAGTGGAGGCGAGTCTACGCTCGCCCTTGGTGCATAACTTCGTCTTAAGGTGCAGTTGGTAAATATATCGAATAACGTGAGGTTCCATTTCCAACCATAGCGTGCAGCGTCGGGACGTTACTGTCAATTGGGATTGTCATTCATTTTACTATGCAAATTGACAGTAACACCAACGAGTCGCCACGGCAGTGCAGCTGTCGTTGGAAACGGAACGTCACCTTTAAACTCGAATTGACCTGTACGATCTATTGTGATGAGATATACTTACGTTTAATTATTGGAGCAATAAAGAATATTTACTTACTAACTTACGCCGAGGCCACACTAACGGGGAGCGCCGCGATAATGGACACTTTTCATACCTACCGTCACACTGGGATTATTGCGTTTCCCGTTAATGTGGCCCAGGCATTACAATTACCACTTTTCACTGCTTTTGTTTGTAAATAGATTGTACATAGTTGGTAAGGATTAATTGTCGCAGGGATGATGACCGATGAGGCCAGCGAGTACTGTTCTGGAGACCTCGACTGGGAAGCCGGAGGGATGGAAAATCACGAGCCAGATGGTCGGACGACATTTAGAAAGACGGCAGGGCCGACCTGGCATAGAACCGCCGTATACAAAACAACATGGAAATCCATTAAATAATTTTTTTCAATAATTAATTGATTGCTTATAATGGTTTTTAAATTGTGTATTGCTTGACATTTGTATAGTTATAATCAATTGTTATTTTCCCACTTGACGATCATAATATAAATTCGTATAGATTAAGTGTAAAATAATTTATATTGTAATTTCATATTATGTAATAAATAAATCTAAATCTAAATCTGAATCTGAATCTAAATCTAAATCTAAATCATGAAAGAGGCATATTATGTTCAGCAGTGGACGCAAATATGCTGAGAAGCAGAAGAAAAAGAAGGATTTGGAGTTCTCGATACATTGGCACCAGTAAACTCGACTCGAACGCTCGACCAATGAGATTAAAGAATGCGCAGCCAATGGGAGTAGAGCTTTGCGAGAATGGTGATGAACCATTGTAACGGTCGCTTGTCACACCGATTCTAGTTTTATTATCGTTGTTTTTGCGTCATTGAATTGAATTGTTTATAATTTTTTGTGTGATTAAAAGGTTCAGAAATAGCTATCGGGTGCGGAGAGCGGCGGGCCGCAGTCTGCGCCAACGCAAGCTTCTGATGATACTTCTCGGTACAGGGTGAAATATGTCGAGCGTTTTTCGACTTAAAACACGTGAGTGACCCGTTTTAATATATATTTAAAATGTTTGTGTCTCACGGAAGTTTTGAAGAAGATGTTCTAACTTACAAATCTTGCCAAAAGCACTGGAAACCAACCTGCAAATAAGATAAAATAATGATACATTTTAGAAACAACAGCAACATTTATTCCAAAAGCTAAAATACAAATAGCAGAAAATACCATGCAATCAAAAGCGAACATGTTAGGTAATATCATGTTAGAACTTTTCATTTAATAATACGGTAAAACGGGGTGAGTAGGTTTCGCGGGGAGAGGTGGGTATGAATGGGGAGAGAAGGTTTGAGAGGGGGTCAGAAGGGATTTTAAGGCTACTGCTACAAAAATAATTACTGTATTCCAATTTAAAATGGAGCTATAGTAATACGCATAATAAAAAAAAATCGATCCAACAATCTTCCAAAATCACCTTTGTATGAAAACCCCTCTCACCCCAAATACGAGGCACTACGGGGTGAGGTGGGTTTTCCTCTTTATCGTCAAAGTTATTAAAATGGAACTACCCAAAATAAAATGAAAACTAAAATACAAACTTATTATATACACCATTCAGTTTTCATATGTAAAAATAAAATGTTATCGAGGTTTGAATTTCAGTTTTGACCCTACTCACCCCATTTTACGGTAATGCTTTGTGATTGCCATTCGATAAAGAATATAGAAGCATATATGCTTCCATGGAATGAGCGTCTGAGCGTATTACTTTCCCATTCCTTTTATGCTTGTGAGATAAGCTGTGGGAGTAAAGAAACGCAACAGAGTAACAACCCCATTTTTAAGGTATAGCAGGCAAACGAGCGGATTAAGTAATAGCAGGCGTGGCTCACTCCGCGATTTCGTCGCTTTGGTACTGGTAGCTAAAAGTACATCCGTTCGGCCCCAATTTTGGGATTTGCCATAAGCCGCGCGTGGCGCTGTCGCCACCTAGCGGCCATATCTGTGCTGATCGTAACAGACGCGTTTTGTTAGAGAGTGAGTCTTCTGTACCTAGTCACTATTATTTTATTCTGTGGTAATAGGTAGTAATTAGTAATTACTGTCCATGATATTGACTATAATTAAAAAAAAAAACTATAAGTAACTGGAAAATTTTGGTGACAGGTTAATTAGGTCATGTGTACCGTAAACTCGGGTTATTTTGACCTAATGGAGGGTAACTTTGACCCACATGAAAACCTCATTTATAGGTGAACCAGGATCTATTGAGGGTGCGCCATGTTACGGAAATTTGATGGTACTAATTTCTAGCAATGGCAACAATTTTAATAATAGACAACATCTACCCTCTATGATAGTTGTCAATATTGACAATGTAAACATTGCTTTGTCTAGTTTCGTGTGAATTATTATTAGACTGCAATAATCATGCCGAAAGTTTTAGATTTTACAGAGAAAAAGTTGTAAATAGTGTATATAGTTATTTATTGGAAAAATAACGTGCGGGAGAGAAATTTCTTCCATTAGAAAACATAACGAAATTACCACCTGAACAAATGTCATTATAGTCAGGTCGTCACGATTTGGTTGATGTCTTGTAATAATTTGATTTGTGTATTAGGTGTATCGCATGCATCGGTATCACGGATTGCTAGCGAAGGGCGTAAGGGCGGAATTAAACGACCAAACCTAAAAAAAAGAAAACAAAAAAAGAAAATAGATTTGGATGATTTTGATTTATGTGTCATAGTACGTCGTAAAATTCACGAATTTTATAGCGTAAAAACCGAAGAAATATCCAAACATCAAACTTCGCACTTATTAAAGTTGTCGGAATAAAACAAAAATCATCTGCCAATTTCCATTATCCCCACTATACAAATTGTTGCTATATAAAATTCAAAACGAGCGCCCTCTTGACAATACTCCCAAAGTTCTGGTTTACCTATAAAAGGGTATAATAAAAACATAAAAATGTCAAAGGTTAGCTAAAACCAACCTCATGGCATATTTCCATAATTATAGTACAATAATATAACCTGGACTGAGTAAATCTCAATGGCCAAAGTTACCTTCCAGGGCTAAAGTAACCCGACTTTACGGTAGGTACTTTTTTTTTAGTACCTAATGAATGTTTGATACCCTTTTGAAATATGTTACAGCACGGTTGTATGTAGAGATGGGTAACTACCCGGGTAAATACCCGAGAGCGGGTATTTACCCGGTAAATACCCGATATTTACCTACCCGCGGGTAAATACGCGGGTATTTTCGTTTTTCTTCTAAATTTGATGTGTTTAATGGTAATGTGAGTATAAATAAGATTAATTTAAGTATGTTTTTATAATGTTACATAAAATGTATGTTCAAACTAATTACGAAAAGGTTGCTATGAGGTGAAGTTCGATTTTAACATATCAGTCCAATTATAAAAATCGTGTAAAATCATTCCCTGGCTTCCAGAAATATTTTAAAATGCTTTTAATATACATTAGAAAGATGAAAATAAAGAATACTTATGAATGATAATAAAAAAAATTGTGCAGTATCCCAACTTGTGAAGCTAATAAGTCAAATACAGTTAGTTTTAGGACAAAAATGTATAACCTTTTTTGTAGAAAATTATGTCTACTTTAGTTTGTACATACAACACTTTTCGATATTAATGACAGATTCCAAGAAATATGAAAAAGTTCACTTTTGCCCCCCTCCCCCCAACCACACCCCCCGCCGACCGAAGTTGGAATGTGTATTATCAACGTATAAGTACGATAATTTACTCAAGTCTAAAAAACATACTCTTATGACGGCCTTTTTTAAATATTTATCAAAATTGTACTAAAAATTCCTTAGTTACAACTGCAACCGCAACTAAACCATTTCATTTTAAATGACACACAATAATTACAGCCATTAACTCGGTTTATATCTCCACTTTAACACAAATCGACATGTGCAACAAGAAATGAATCTACCCGTCCATTTGGGTAGATACGGGTAAATACCGGGTAGGTGGGTATTTACCGGGTATTTACCTGGGTGGGTAAATAGGGTAAATACCCGCGACCCATCTCTAGTTGTATGAAGCCATAGACTAGGACTAGACCGAGTTTAGAGCAATTATTTCATGCAACCGATGATGCCGAAAATGCGGGGGTGCGCGGGACGAGGTGAGCGAAATCCCGTGCCGTGATTGGTCCGTTCAAATACACGGACGTCACACAAAGACACTTTCGACTCGAACATGGAGTAAAATTACCGTATGCGTGGCAGAGGGGGTAGCGCGACTATGCTTAGTCTGGAGGATGTTTTGTCTGTGTATGAAGCATACTCTGTTACGTTTCTTTGCTCATGTGATAAAACCTAGAATTTTACTCACTATTTTATACGCTCCGGAATTTCCAGCTAGTATTAAAAAGGAAAAGTTTTATTTACGTGCTAGAATATACGGAAAACGTAATGCTTTCTACATTTTACCTATGCTTGTTTTTAGCCTTTTGGCGTATGATTTTGCAGCATAAATCTATAGTTATTTGTACAACAAGAGATCAAAGTTTGATATTTCTTCGAGTGCTTATTTTGATCCCGTGCAAGCGAAAGATTCTATAATAGATAATCGAATTTAGAATCTTGAGCGTAGTAAGGGATTCAAAAGCGCACGAGATGTAAATAACTTTGATCTCGTGTAGTACACAAAAATTTTCACCCTAAGCAGTGAGAACCTAGAGGGACAGAGATAATAGAACCCAAGTATATCGAACTTGTATTAGACCCCGCATGTTGAAATGACATTTGACTATAAAGGTCACTTGAATGTCATTTTGTCTCACTTAGTGAGCAAAATGCGATTTTGCTAACTGAGTGAGACAAAATGACTCAGTGAGCAAAGTCGCATTTTGCTCACTGTTTTTAAGAAGCAAAGTACCCTTGTTCGAGCTGCTGAGGTGAAAATACCTTTAAACGAGCAATTCTTGTTTATTTAAATATGTATATTATGGATCTCGGAAACGGCTCTAAGTATTTCGATGGAATTTGCTATATGGGGATTTTCGAGGGCAATAAATCGATCTAGCTAGGTCTTTGGTATAAGGGTAGTTTGAGTCCCGGGGAAGGACGTAGGATAATTTTTATCCCAGAACTCACCCTTTACGGGGATGAAAACGGGGGTGGAAATTTGTATGGCCAATCAATAACCGCTGAAACGATTGAAATGAAATTTGGTATGGTGATTGAGTTATGTGGAAGATATACAATAGTTTTTATCCCCGAAATCATCCCTTAACGGTGTAAAAACTGGGGTGGAATACGACACTTCTTTTTCTAAAGAAAGCATCACGTGATAACCGGTCACCTGTCATAGAAAAGGAAGAGTCGGTAGCCTCGGCCCGGACCCGGGCCAGTGGGGAGACACTCCTCCCTTCGGGCAAACTCGGCTCCTTTCGGCTCAGCATTGCTCCGAGCCATTTAAGGTTGGCACCACTTGACGAACTTTAATGTGCACGGCCACAGAAAAGATAATGACTCGAATTTTGACAACCCTAATAGCCGAAAGGGATAGTGCCGTACATTAGAATGGGACAGGATGATTCGACCCTGAATAGCTGTCAAACTTCGGTTTTGTAGGATTGTATTTGTATTTGTAGGTTGTCCTTTCTGTACGGTACCTATTACTATTATTTATTCTTTGCCCGGGCCATTCTATCGTGAGTCGGCCTTATTCAATTGAACTCGTTAAGCAACGAGAATATTTGGCCCACTGCGCTATTGTTATGAGAAAAACTCGCTCGATCGTCGCGGTTCTATTATACGGCAATCGCTTTGTTTTCGTGTCCCTCGGTAATAAATGGACTATCTCATAACGGAAGTTGGAGGATGTATGACCTTGGATCTTTATACCACAGAATAAATAATAGTACTACCGTACGTCAAAATTCAAGCAGTCATCTTATCTTTGGTCGTGCATGCAAAGGGACGTCAAGTTGTGTCAACCCTAATAATTGCTCGGAGCAATGCTGAGCCGAACGGAGCCGAGTTTGCCCGAAGGGAGGAGTTTCGCATCCCTGATAACACGGAGTTATGGATATCATGTGGATGCCCCTGTGAAATAAATTGGATACACATACTAGCTAAAGATCGTTAGATTCGTTAGCATTGCGACCAGGAAATCTGATGTCGCGAGAATATCAGCAGAGGGAAATAGTCTACTTTATTTTTATACAGAATGAGTTTGTAAAATCTGACCAAACTCTGAGAGGTCAATTATGTAAGTCATACTGAACAACTTTTACTATGAGGCCAACACTGAAATAGCGAGAAAAAAAAACAGCTGTGCTATAGAAAACATTGACTCTGATTTAGGTACCGAAATGTATGAAACAGCTGATTTTTTTCGCGATTTCGGGCTCCATACATAGTAAGAGTTGTTCAGTGTGACCTACATATTCACCCCTCAGAGTTTGGTCACAGATAACAAAATCACCCTGTATACTGTGTCCTTACTTTCTGCTCGTTACCTCCAAATCCTTATATTAATTAATCTATCCCATTTACAAAAGTAATTTTTGCCGAATTAAAAAAGTTTTAATACAGCAATTAATGAACTCCCCTTTCAACGCTTTGGTAATGGATTAAAAAGTTAAGAGAGGCCCAATTTGAAGGCCGCTCTGTGAGATTTCACGCAAATTGTCCTTCGGGGCCTTTTTACTTAACTTTTCAGTTACAAAAATTGGTTTTTTATATCCTTTTTTCTTCTGAATTATGAGGTCCTTGGAATTAAATGAGCGGAAAGAAATTGTATAGAGTTAGAGCTGTGCTTTGTGTAAATAATGACGTTTTTTGTTGAAAAATACAGGTAGCTACACCTTTTTTGAAATGTGTAATGAACTTAAAGACTTTCTCGAAAAAAAATAACATGAATTTATAGAAAGGCGGATGCAGATTTTTTGACATCCGCGGATGCGAATGCGGATGTCAAGATTAGGTACTTAAAAAAAACCTCAAATATTACAGTTTAGTAAGTTTTGTTTAAAAAAAACTAAAAGTTTAGTATTTGAGCAAAATATAGGTGCGTTATAAACTTATATTTAATAAACAGTAACTTTTGGCCGACTTTTCTGGATCGAGACGATTTCGTTATACTTATGTAGGTAATTATGAAATTACCTAGCAATTACGCCGCCGCTGAGACGTTCCTGTATCGACATGTTCGACATCCGCATCCGCATTAAGCTGCGTATCGATTTTATGCGGATGCAGATGCGGATTTTGAAAATAATGCGTAAGTTCCGCCGTTGCGGATGCGGATGCGGATATTCGCAACATCCCTGGTTTGGTGTACTATCGTATCTTTAGCAAATTTTTGACGTATCTTTAATTTCGAATCACGCGGTCTGTAGGTATGTGTTGGGAATTGGGAATAACATCCTATTAAGCGTGACATACGTGAGGGTGAAATGGATTTTTTGGAATAATTTCCTTATTAAATCGAACTCGTTTATTGCTTCCTATGCGGTAATGAAGTATTTTTGAAAGCTCGTGAAGGGTGAAATCGTTTCCTCATACATGTCCTTACATGTTCCTTCTTATTATGAAGGCTATTAATAAAATTAGGGTTCCGTGGCCAAATTGGCAAAAACGGAACCCCTATAGTGTCGTCATGTCCGGTTGTCTATCCGTATGTCACAGCGATTTTCTTATTTTAACATTACATCACCTACACTTTTTTTTTGTATTTTTTTAAAATTAGTCTACCCTGATTTTTTTTATAATCACGAGCTCTTTCGATCCTAATGGGAATAAACAGGTCTCAAATCTTTTTGTATGTAAACTTTTACGCTCTCTAATTTTTGTGTATTACCTACAATTTTTACCAACGAAACTTAGTACCAGACCACAGAATAAATAATAGTACTATGTAGGTACAGAAGGTTCACTCTCTAACAAAACGCGTCTATTACGAGAGATACAAGCTATTTTGATAGCCCACGCAAGCAAGTGTTATTTATACGTCATATTTTCATAGAAGTTTGACGTTTAAAATAACACTTGCATTGCGTGGGCCATCACAATCTCTGCTGGCTTTTCTAGGTCTAACTCTAGCGACGCGACGCGACGAATTCGCGGAGTGAGCCACTCCTGACCAGATAAGATAGGTAGGTATATGTTATTTGAATGTTTATGTCTTTCATCTTATTAAAAATGTCATTTTAAACTGAGAGCGTAATTTCGATTGTATGGCGGCGGCTGGATTCGTGTGACTAAGTAAAAGCTTTCCCTTAAAGTCTCCAAAATATCCGTTGATTGCACAATAGGTATCTCCAAATCAGATAGCTCTAAGGTACAAGAAACGGTCAAGTGCGACTCGGATTATATTCCTAAGGTTCCAACACCTTCCTGCCTCGCACGGGTATTGAACAAATCTATAAAAGAAACGCTACAAACAACAACATTAAACTTAGAGGTAATACAATCAACGGTCTAATCGCTAAAGAGCGATCCATTCGAGATAACCTTTGGGTAAATACCTATTAACGTTTCTTGATATTAATATGGAAAAAATCACATAATGTTTTTGAAAAACAGACCATAATTACAGGTAGACGGACTGACAGCGGAATCTTCGCAAAGGGTTTCAATCTTTCCAGGCGGGAACAGTGGCTCAACGCAAACAATGGCTCAGTCGCCCAAATATCGCTATACACTGTAGAACCCTTATGTGTTAGAGTAACCATTGCTCGACTTGCTCGTCCATTTGAATTTGTTCGATTACTGAATGTTTCTGTTGTATTAGCAGCAAAGCAAAATAGCCTCTCTCATGTCGGAATTATGTAGGTTGAGTGAGCCACTGTACCCGGCTATTTTTTTTCCGAGTCAATGTTCCCTTCTTGAGCTTACGGAACCCTAAAAACCTGCAGAATACCCCCTCAATTCTATATTCCGACTGTGTCGTGACTTTATCGATAATCAGGTCCAAGCCATCATGCTCAGTTGATTGTATAGGCCTCAATGCTTATTCTGGTAGAGAAATAGGTCGGGAGGAGCGTTTCAACCTTTGCACTAACTGTAGTGAGTAAAATCGTGAAAATGTGTCTTACCTTAACGTAGAATGTAAGGATTTTATATGTTCAAGTATATACTGTCAAGTATTTCTGGTCAAGTGTATTGGGATCGACTTTTTGTTTTATTTTCTGTTGGATTTGGATAAAATTCCCTCGTCATGGGCGGGATAAATACGAAATCAAAAATTGTTCTGAAAAACTGTATGTAATTCTCTGTTGAGTTACAAAAATACCATCCGGTTTTTAGCACATGAATTATCGAAATCTGATGGAAAAAACCGACAACCAAATAAAAATGAACCAACAGAACTGCGGACTATGTAGTTAAAATCAATTGACGCAAATCCATTTAAACCTTTGTTATCGACGTCAAAAAGAGAAGGTTCTCAAATTCATTGCGATATTTTTTAAACTACCTATGTGCCTCGATTCCTCAAAGTCCTCCGGACTGATTTATATAAATAAAATATTGATATTGATAAAGTCTTGGGTTATTTCGACTCATAAAGAGGACTATTGATTAAAACAAAGAAAAAAAGGGCCCTTAATTTTTCATACAAATTTTGGGTGTCAGTTTTATGATGGTCCATATGTATGGGAAAATTCGTAACAAAACGGACAATATTTTTTAACAATTTTTCAAATTAAAAAAGAAGTAAATGGTACATTGTTGTCTCTAAACGCCCTTATACAATTTTGCACACTGCTTCTGATTCTGAAATGTCAGATAAGATTACAAACAGCGATTCCCTCTGATTGTGAACATAATGTTCCAGCATGGCGGCCGGAAGCGGATGTTCCTTACGCTATCGCCATTTTGTCGTCACGTGCGAACGTGTGCATACGTGATGCTAATGGTTGAAGAGTATTTACATTATTTAATCGTGTCTGTTTGTTTCAAACTTGGATAGCAAGAAAATTACATTCTATTCTTAGTATTAGATTTGTGTAGTCTTAGCAACACAGCTAAAAAAAAATTCACAGATTTCGTGCCTCACACGACTATCGAGCACATTGGAAATGAATCTACGGAATTCGAAAAAATATTGTCGCTGAGCGACGAGAAAGTCTGGATAAGGAAAAAGTTACAAAATAAAACTACAACGTTGAATGATAATTATTTTATTCTTAGACTAACACAAGTATCCTGGACATAACGCATGTGAACAAACAAATTTCTCCCTCTCCCTCTCCCTCTCCCTCTCCCTCTCCCTCTCCCTCTCCCTCTCCCTCTCCCTCTCCCTCTCCCTCTCCCTCTCCCTCTCCCTCTCCCTCTCCCTCTCCCTCTCCCTCTCCCTCTCCCTCTCCCTCTCCCTCTCCCTCTCCCTCTCCCTCTCCCTCTCCCTCTCCCTCTCCCTCTCCCTCTCCCTCTCCCTCTCCCTCTCCCTCTCCCTCTCCCTCTCCCTCTCCCTCTCCCTCTCCCTCTCCCTCTCCCTCTCCCTCTCCCTCTCCCTCTCCCTCTCCCTCTCCCTCTCCCTCTCCCTCTCCCTCTCCCTCTCCCTCTCCCTCTCCCTCTCCCTCTCCCTCTCCCTCTCCCTCTCCCTCTCCCTCTCCCTCTCCCTCTCCCTCTCCCTCTCCCTCTCCCTCTCCCTCTCCCTCTCCCTCTCCCTCTCCCTCTCCCTCTCCCTCTCCCTCTCCCTCTCCCTCTCCCTCTCCCTCTCCCTCTCCCTCTCCCTCTCCCTCTCCCTCTCCCTCTCCCTCTCCCTCTCCCTCTCCCTCTCCCTCTCCCTCTCCCTCTCCCTCTCCCTCTCCCTCTCCCTCTCCCTCTCCCTCTCCCTCTCCCTCTCCCTCTCCCTCTCCCTCTCCCTCTCCCTCTCCCTCTCCCTCTCCCTCTCCCTCTCCCTCTCCCTCTCCCTCTCCCTCTCCCTCTCCCTCTCCCTCTCCCTCTCCCTCTCCCTCTCCCTCTCCCTCTCCCTCTCCCTCTCCCTCTCCCTCTCCCTCTACCTCTACCTCTATTTCTATTTCCACCACCACAAGAATGCATAGATTGTCGAATAGTGCGTTATCTACGCCCGTCTCAAACAGGATAGATAGAGTTAGACCAAAAAAAATCTGCAGCGATTTTGAAAACCCACGCAGTGCAAGTGTTATTCTGCCGTCATAATCCCGATAATTCACAACAAACACCGATAACGAACTCTGCGAAACATGAAGTCATAAATGTCCTGTGAAAAATGTCGTTCTGACTTTTTGACTATTTTAAGGTTAGGCTACAGGGCAAACCCTTAACCCGATCGTCTTTGTTTTAGGCTCAAATTGTAGCTGACTAAATTGTCCAGAGCCGTTTTTCTCATATTTTTGATATCATTCTTTGTTTCCAAATTATCGAGCACCAAAATCAAAAATTCGGAAAAAATTGAATTTTATTTTCACTATTTCGACCATAACTTTTTTTGTTTTTGACTTTCTCGAATAATTATTTTTGCACCTTACAGCTCTCGTGATTATGCGTCTTTTGAGCCTATTTTTTAATATCATATCTTCACAACTTTCCGAGATATAAGGGGATCGCACTTTTTCGTGAAATCGGACCGTATACTGGAGCGAACGAAAAGACATTTCCAATGTCAAAATTGCCTATGTGTGTCCCACGGCTGAGCAAAGGCCTCTCTCCCTCTCTAGTTTAAAATACTGGAAAATTTTTGGTTGTATTTTTTGAGAATGGATGTCTCCCGGTGACGGTCCCGGTGGACGGTAGAGGCAGGCGCGGATCCACCGTTGTGGGCACGGTGGGCATGCCCACAACCCTAATAGGGTGCCCTATTGATTCCCCGAGTAGAATTACGCCGATTTTTGTTTCGCAGACGCTTTGGCAGAGGAACATTTGGCTGAATTTCATTAGGTATAAGTTGATCGATACGCAGATTTACTTTTCGTAGAATGATAGTTTGGTGAACGTCAAAATTGCCCGAGTAAATTAACCATTGCACCATTGGCCGAAAGACGGTACCAAGGTACTTAGTTAAATAGCACTCCTGGCTCTCATAAGTATTTATATCAGCTGACAACTCAAATTATTAGTGATACAGAATATACAACAATTTTTTAAATTGTTACGTTATGGAGTCTTAAATTTAAACATTCAGAAATTTTTGTACAATTTCTTAAAATAATTCCAGCTTTTAATTGACTGTCATAGGAGTTTTAGAGCGCAGGTCTATATGGGTATGAAAAGGGCCAGGGCAAAGACCTTACAAAAAATCGCATGCCATTTTTGGTGAAATTCCGACTACTTTTTAAGTATAGGGGCAAGTGCTCTACATGTGGACATTTTCCAGATTTTGGCCTTTTGTTCATAAATCATAAACTATTGACAATGTCAAAAACTTATTTATTTCTTTTGAACAATAATTAAATAGTCTATAATTGCAGACTAGTTTTATCACGTTAGCTAAATAGGAACCAGAGATATAAAATAAATGTTAAAATTGATATTTGTGTCCATAGGTACGATACGACTACTGTTTGTACGGTCTGCCAAGAAAGTGGTCTACCACTTTTCGACTCTATCAATCAGATGCTATAGAGTCGAAAAGTGGTAAACCGCTTTCTTGGCTGACTGTACCTATGGACTGTATGATATTAGGCAGGTTTTGCACCTATGGACAATATTCTTGGTACAACTTTTCAGCAATTATTTTGGACTTGATATTGTCTCCAGGGTCTACAAAGACCTCGGAATCATTGATTGGTACGCAAAGCTTTAGACGAATAAAGCTTGATTTTTCGTTAGTCAGGGTTCTGCCTCCTTTTTATTAACCATACTATTTAGTTATCAATTAAACATCTGGCGAAATGCGAAAACTGTAGAAAACTGTTGAAGCTTATTTTGTGATTATTTACACACTTGTATCATTTACCGAATTCACAAAAAACATTTATATTACGAGGATAAAAATTTAGTTACCTATTAATAAAATAACACTTTTATTATATACAACTACAAGTTATTAACATATTTTTTTTTCAGAGCCAAAAAAATCTCCGTACATTTATAAATATGGTGTATAACTAATTGTTAGTAATATAAGAAAATGATTTTTTTTAAGTTCACGATGGTAATTGGTAGTCTATCGTTAGTAGTTCTTTAAATACCGGCAGTGTCCACAGGTAAAACCGTCCACACTACTTATACTTATATGTAGTGTCATCGAGTGGCACTTGACAAAAACTTTAATTTTTTTTATAAAACCTTACTCGACTGAAGGTTGCTTGATGAAAAGATTAATCTACCAAATGAAATTCTTCTAATAATTGGTCTGCTAATTTACACAGAAGCGAACTGAATGATATGTGAATCAAGAGTCTACCAAAAGTTAGTCGATCAAAAGTTACATTTACGAATAATTGACTCTGCGAAACCATTTTCGGCGAAACGTTGTAAGCGAATCGACAATCTGCTAAAAATTGGTTGGTGGCAATTAGGGTAGGTACCCCAGCTGAATACAGAGCCCTAATTATTTACTAACAGGGGCAATTATTTCTAGCTTAATGCCAGCTTTTAATTTACAGCCGAAGGAGTTTTTTAGCGTAGTTATCTATCTAAGTGTGTATAGACTGAAATAAATCGCTTGCGATCCCTCTGCGAATTTATTGGTCGGGGAATCATCAGGTCCCCTGAACCCCCACTTAACCGATTTTGGAGTGGCTGTGACCACAACCTTTTTTGAGGGCTGGATCCGCGCCTGGGTAGAGGGATGTGGACGCGGCAGGCCCGAACGGAGTCGGCAGGTTGACCTGGACAGCTTCCTGAACAACTTGCCGGATGAAATACCAAATCGGGAGTCGAGTAAAATTAAGGGGAGAGGCCTTTGGCCTGCAGTGGGACACTCAAATAGGCTAGAAAAAAAATTGTTGAGAGATTTTAATCCACTTGGATAATGTCTTTGTAGTTTAAATGTTGTCTTTAAGGAAATGTTGATGTTTGAACTATTGGTAGTCTCTGTCTTAAATAAGACATAATTTTTACAAGAGGTCTAAACTATACTACCTACTGTAAAAGTTAAAAGTTAAATTTTGAAGACATGCCGTATTCGAGTCAAGATAGCCTTAAAATTACCTTATTCGATCAAAGGGACCATCCATTCAATTCGAATGCGTGCAGTGATTCCCAAAGTTGAAGAATTCTAGTCGTTCTGACGTTCTGGCGCTGGCTTTATGTAATCAACGGAGCATTATTTGCGGAGCGTGAAGCATCAAAATGGGGAGAAGGGTGTTGTGTCAGTTGTGTGACGAACGGGAGCAGGCTGTCACACCGTCGGTACGGATTTGATAATAGTTTATGTGACTGCTACATAATGAAAGGCATTTCAATACGAGCGTGGTACAGCTGAATGAATCACTTTATGAGTTATAATCTAACGGCCAAAACGCTGCAACTAGGAAATAATTGTGGCAAAATGATGTAACTATGGAGTTACAGCGTTTTGCTAAGAACTTCTGTAGGTTATTCTTTGTTGGATCTTATTGGCAAAACACTTTATGGCTAATATTTAAATAGATACACTAATTTATAACATTTTCATTAGTCGGCTATATAAAATGCACTCTTAGGTATATACATATTGTGTAAATTTCAATCTTATAAGTTTATAACAAATAGGTGTTTCAAAGGCCGGAATGATTAAACCTTTAAATGCGTTTTTCTCAGAACTGCGTTTTTTGACTTGCAGCGTTCTACCATTTGACGGCAGCGCGATGAACAGGCACCGTTGGAGGCAGATCATAAAAACCAGGTGTGGAGCATCCACATCCACCGATGACCACGATCCTCAGTCATGAGAGAGGAATTAAACAAGGCTTTATAATTGAATAAAAAAAAACAAATACAGCTTCTGTCACACTGGAGCGCGGTTTGTGACCAATACGTTCAAAACTAACCTTCAACAGTAATTAACGTTGCACGCTGCGTTCAATGCGGTGAAATTGTAGCCAGCTATTGTAATGACATTTCCAACTAATTGTTGTATCTGTTCTCATATCAACACAGTTTGCGCGTTCAATTTATACTTCAGTTAATTGTTAATTGTTTGAAACTGTTAACGGCCACGCGTGTACTATGCTCATGTTTGCTTTATTTAGCGCTAACGCATTCGTGTGGGGGGCTGATTTCATACTTGATGTTTGTGAAGTTTATACAATTTTCATAAAGGTAGTTAGAGATGGGATTGGATTATATATCACTCTATTTACAATGGCTTCTGAGGATGTACCACCTTGTGGAATATTTTAAATTTGGAAGACTTCTTAAAGAACTGTAGGTAAGTTTTGCAATTGTTATCAACTGTTATCAAATCAAATGTTATCAAATGTTAGTCAACTGTGGATTGTGGAATTTTTCAACGTTTTCTAATAATTTGTTACACCAAGTATTGCAAAAGTTACAGTATGTTATATATTTATGATCTACTCACAACGCCCTTTCATTTGGTACCCCAAATAGTATGTTTAAAAGAAAATAAAAAAAAGTTTGTACTGCCGACTTTATGACGTCACAGCAACTACCCCCACCACTTTCGCGCTTGTCATCTCATATATTTGTGTTCAGGGAACACAAGGGAGGGAGGGAGGGAGGGGGTTTGTGTGAATGCATCGATACTATATTCAATTATTCACCCATATCCGAGACGACATGAGCGAAAATCGATTTCTAAAAGACTTTTCTTTCGCTACCGCTTTACTAATAAAAAGCCATCCAAATCTAATATATCTGTAAAACTCAATCAAGGGAAGATTGTTTTATTCTGGCACTACACCAAATAAAATACATACTTAGAACTTACGGACAGTCTGATATACCTACGTGACGAAACTTTTATCTAGTAGAAGATACCGAAAAAAACTGATACCAAATCTAGAATCTTAGTAATAGTTACAAACTAAATAAAATCACAAAGTAGACTTCGATACTTATTGTCCCATCGGTAAAAGTATTAACCAATAAACATCTGACGAGAAAACATTCCTAAACTTACCATCCGACATCCCATACCAAATTAATACCGGGCTAATAAACTTGCTTACGAGGAAAACTTCATCCAATAACATATAGGAAAATATATTATTAAGACACAAACAAATAGTAGGAAACAGTCACAGTATAAAGACGAAACAGTATAATACTTAGTTTCTGGATTCACAAAGTATTTAGATGCAAATACTATTCGTGGTGAAAATGTGGCCTTGGTGCCTGGCTAAAAGCATTCATGATTCATTCATTATTCGGCGTATAAACAATATTCGCGATAAATTTAAAAACTTCAAGTTTGTTTATGAATCCATATTAATTTCACATCACATTACTCGCACTGATAATAATGTGCAATCAATATAAGGTTAAGTTTATTGAAGTTCGAGTAGTTTTTTTGGTATTTGACATTAAAAGGACCGCCCTAAATTGATTTGGCGTCATTCCATGGAACAAGAAATATTTGTAATTGTATTCAATATGAGGTGGAAGGAGGTGACCCAGACTGCCCAGCACCGCCAGTCACTAGAAAAACGAAGGTCCTTTATTAAAATGATGATGTCACGAGTGAAATTCTGAAGATAGATTACTCTTTGCGTATCTACTCTGTTTTATTTCGGCCGGTTCTATAGACCATTGGCCCATAAAATAAGTTGTATCTCAGTAGTTTTGACTAGCCATACGTTTTATTGGCAATTTGATGTGTATAAATACTATGATAAACTTCCTGCGATAGCTTTTTGGTGCTGCCGAGTTTTGGTAAAAGCTAATAATATGATTTAATACAAATATATTCTTTAACCGAATCTGAAAAAATTTCAAAAATCTAAAAGTTTGAGGGCCGTATTGTACTCGTAGGGCATACGTTATAATTTTCGCACATTGAGGTAATCTGCTTCCCACTGAAAAATTCTGTTCCAATAGTTCTTATGAATGAAAACCATAATATCTATCTATCTAATGGTTTACCCTTGAATTGCCGACAGACATTTCATCGAATGTTATTTCGAAGACAACGTTTCAAGTATTTTCATTTCATCGACATGTCATTGCGTCGAAGAATTGATACTAGTAAATTTAAATCTGGGACTTTTAATTGGCACTCGAGTTATTTCGTATGTAGTTTATATCGTGGTATTTCTTTACGGGTTTTCTTATTTCATTTTGGATTGCATTTAATAAAATTTATTACGCATAAAATTATTTCAATTTGTAATATTTGACTTTGTTAGCCGTTCGTTTCTGTGTGGGGTCGCAGTTCTTACCTAACCTAAACCTACTTTGAAAGCCGTTCGTTTCTGTGTGGGGTCGCAGTTCTAACCTAACTTAAACTTACTTTGAAAGCCGTTCGTTTCTGTCTGGGGTCGCAGTTCTAACCTAACCTAAACCTACTTTGATAGCCGTTCGTTTCTGTGTGGGGTCGCAGTTCTAACCTAACCTAAACCTACTTTGAAAGCCGTTCGTTTTTGTGTGGGGTCGCAGTTCTAACCTAACCTAAATCTACTTTGAAAGCCATTCGTTTCTGTGTGGGGTCGCAGTTCTAACCTAACCTAAACCTACTTTGAAAGCCGTTCGTTTCAGTGTGGGGTCGCAGTTCTAACCTAACCTAAACCTACTTTGAAAGCCGTTCGTTTCTGTGTGGGGTCTCAGTTCTAACCTAACCTAAACCTACTTTGAAAGCCGTTCGTTTCTGTGTGGGGTCTCAGTTCTAACCTAACCTAAACCTACTTTGAAAGCCGTTCGTTTTTGTGTGGGGTCGCAGTTCTAACCTAACCTAAACCTACTTTGAAAGCCGTTCATTTCTGTGTGGGGTCGCAGTTCTAACCTAACCTAAACAGACTTTGATAGCCTTTCGTTTCTGTGTGGGGTCGCAGTTCTAACCTAACCGAAACCTAAAATTCTTACAACAGAAAAATGTATAAATGAGTAGTACGACATATAAAAATGTATTAAAGTAATACGTCGAACAAATGAATTGCAATGTTTAGTAGTTGTGCCAATTAAAATAATTTGAAACGAATCAGCGATCAAGTAATATTCGTTGAACAGTATTTCTACGCAGTAAGAAAAATTGAAATAAATAGTATATGAAACAAAATAACGCCAAACAATACTACTAGTACTAACGTTTCGATGAATCGTTGTCGATGAAATAATATTCGATGAAAAGTTTGTCGGCAAAACAAGGGTACACCCTATCTAATACCTTTAAACGAACAATTCTTGTTTATATATATATATATATATATATATATATATATATATATTTCGATATATATATATGCGATGTATGGAGTGAGCACTCTATTCTTACTATATGGACCGACCAAATCAAAGCCAGTGTCGGCCACAGTAAGCAAATGCTCACGGAACGCGCAGCTCTACGGGAGGAATGGCGACGTGTCGTTAAACGAGTCGCTCTAAAGTCTACATAATGGCCACGACCACTCTGTCAAGAGTGTAACGAAGAAGAAGCTAACTTACGCTGGTCTGTGCCACGCTTATACGCTAAACCTATTGGAATAACAGTAACCTACATTTTGTGATGAATTGCGGGTTGACGGGCCGAGATTGAGGTACCTACACTATATATGTTTCATTGATGAAAACGCCGAGATGCATGCCTGTCATCAAAAGAGCTCATATGAAGAATATCATATGATATGATATTAAAGAATGTCATGTTATATATTGAACTTAGATTTGTAACTTATATTAGTATCTAAAAATAGTTTAAATACCTAAATGAAGTAAAATAGCCTATAAACAGTATGTAAAAAGAGGAGCCTATTTCTGCCAACAAACTGTTATACAGTTTAGCGGAGGTTGTACCTATCATGTAAGAATATGCTGTTCCGTGAATAAATGGTTTTTTTTTTATATGTCATGTGATTTAGGCAACATCTGAATGCCAGTCGCCGTTCAGGGCACAAATGAGTTTCTCTGAACTTTTGAACTTTTTTTTAACACTTCAGGGCCAAGAACCCGACTGTCGGGTACTCTGTTCGTAGCGACTACGCGCTACATACGGCAAACACGTGGCGTGACGAGCGTAACCCGTAGCACTTAGTGGCAATGAATGTGTTAACGGCCTCTATAGCCTAGGCTGTAGTAACCCTCGGCCAAATTCGAACAATCCTTATAAGATGTCACACTGATACGATACCGATATGTCAGTGTCAAAAGTGACGTTTTTGGCTGAAGAAATGTCACTTTTGAGCTTTTGACACTGGTGTACCAGATCAGACCATGGTATCGGTGTGACATCTTAAAAGCATTGTTACGTCTTAATGAAGCAAAGGACCATGGGCAACTTTGTATGGAGCCTGGACCCAACACCAACAGGAATGAAAGTAAGGTCATTAGATAGGTATTTCTATGTACCTACTTCATTTTATTCTATGGGCACCAAGCGGAATTCCATTGCAGAACTGAGATATTGGTAATTTAGCCAAAACGTCGTCACCCTTATTACCTAGGCAATAGAGTCCAAGTAAGTAAATTAATTGCTGCAGGGTAGATGTTCGCGCACCGCCGGGCGAGTACACCGAATGATTTGCCGCGCTCGCCCGGCGGTGGACTCTATGGCCTAGGTAATAAGGGTGACAACATTTTGACTAAAATACCAATATCTCAGTTCTACAATGGAATTCCGATTGGTGCCCATAGAACGAAATGAAGTACAGAGAAATACCTACATATCTAATAACCTAACTCTCAACAGTCTCAACTATGTTGGTTTTGGGGCCATTTTGACGCATAGTCTTTCTGAAGTTTTGGAAAATTACAAGTGATGAAAGTACAAAAAAAAAACATTTCATAACTGTTTGCGAGTTCGGAACGAAGAGGCTTGATATTGATATTATAGGGAACATTACGCGAAACTGTGCGTAGGAGGCGCCACTACCACTATCCGTCACAATCTGGGGGTCTACCGCGAAACAAGAAAATCGAAATTTCGTTATCTAACCTCTCAATCACTCTTGCATATTCGAGCGATAAAGAGGCAGATAGCTAAATGTCGATTTTCGCGTTTCCCGGTCGGCCCTTGTTAACAAACCGCCTTGATGCATCAATGTCATATTTTATTGTCTGTGAAAACTTGTCAAAAAACAGTTTAAGGCACAGTATGTATAAGTTACTATATGGTTTACTAGAGGAGCTAGTGCTGCACCCTGGCGGCAGAACATTGCAGTAATACCCCCTATTGACTTGAAATTTGCCCCAGAGAACTCACAAGCAGTTATAAGTCCACTTTTCTACAATTTACTGGTACAATGGATATAAAGAAACTTGCCAAAGATTTAGTTGGCATCATGTTTTATAGCAGTGGGAGCATTTTTGCGATACCGGATAGAGATGAGATGTGAGAGAGTTGTTACTTATTCAAGCGTATGGCATAACATTGTGGGTAATATTATAACTAAAATATCTGGGAGAGGCTTTGCTCGGAAAACATATAAAAACTCAAAAATACGCATTTTCCCAGAGATAAAACCTAGCTAGATCGGTTTTTCGGCCCCAAAAATCCCCATATACCAAATTTAATTGAAATCGTTAGAGCCGTTTCCGAGATCCCCGAAATATATATATAAATAAATATACAAGAATTGCTCGTTTAAAAGTATTAGATGGAATAACTTTTTTATAATAATTAGTCATTGTTGTGTTGTAATTTAACGTAGAAATTTAATTTCATATGAATTCTATGAATAAATGACTTTTGGGGATATTGTGATATTTGTGATTGTGTGTGTGTGTGATTATATTGTCAAGCAACCTTTCAAATATCGATATTAAAATGTAGGTATTATAATATACCGCCCCGGCTTCGCACGGGTTACACAAAACCTGAACAAATTATACACCTAAACCTTCCTCAAGAATCCGTTCAGAAGGTTTCGAGTTTATCGCGAACATACATACACACAAACAGACAAACGCGGCGGGGGACTTTGTTTTATAAGGTGTAGTAATTATTATCATTGATGTCATCCATGTGAGGAAAGAAGGCTATATGAACTCTCTCAATTTATCTCGTCTTAAACTCACTGACTTTCCCTAGGATAAGTGTTAAAGTTAGATTTTCTCTGCTGTTTGCGTCGTAAAATATTTTCTTCGTGACATTTATATTTTCGGTATAGAAAATACCAAGTTGTTCGGCGTATAAACAATATTCGCGACAAGTTTGCCTGTGACGTCTGAAGGTGATGTAACATTAGTGAAATCTCTTTGTATTGTAAGTAAATAACTAAATATATCCTTTAAAGTAGGTAAGCACATATATCGTCTCCCTATAACGCATTTGATAACTAAGAATGATTTTGACAACAATACATATATTTATTTAATTCAATTTTAATATTTTAGAATAAATTTTAGTGTAATTTTCAAAGTTGAGAACGAGTGGCGAAGAAAGGTGTTTAAAAAATTGTTTTTACTTTTAAACTATTTTCACGCAAATAGTTTTATTGTCAATTTAATGAAAATCTATTTATTTTTCAAAGTTGGGCATCGAGTTAGGGTTCCCTACTGTAGATAAATTTGCCAACTTCGATTATTCAATGAATGAATCATAAAACATTAAGAGCTTGTTCATATATTTTTATGCCCTTAACTATACAAAAAATTATCACATGTGCAAACACTAATACCTAGCATTTTATCACGTCCCTAACCGTTTTATTATAGACCCCTACCCTAATAACCCGGCAAAGATAGCCACCCCTAAAATAAACCCCCGAATACCTGCCCCAGATATAAAGCGGCCGAAACTTTTTTAATTTGGACCTCTGCCAGTGTCCATCGATTGGGTGGCCTTGAGGCTTTTGAGGTTAATGTTTTGGAGCGGCGTTTATTACAATAGTTACGTTAGTTTTTTTTACTAGCCTAATTTAGGCTGCGTTTCCACTAAGGCGGAAGAGGAGACGCGCGGGAGTCATCCTTATAATCTAGCGGAGCAAAGAAGAGAACGGAGGAGCTTGATTACAACTATTATAATTGGCGGCCCTTTTCGAACTTTAAGATACGTCAGTTAATAGATTTAGAAACGATATGGATTAGATGTGTCAGTGTCAAAAGTGACGTTTTTGTTTGAAGAATATCTTTACGTCTATATCTGACGTATCTTTACGTTCGAATCGGGCAGTGGTTGTAATGAAGCAGAGCGGAGATTCAACCAGTACCATTGGTTGTAATCAAGCGGAGCGGAATGCTCATGGTTGATTCCCCAAATCTCCGCTCCGCTCCGCCTCAGTGGACAGGCAGCCTAATTGAGCCGTAACGACATTCTTATAATTTTATTGTTGTATTTTTCTTTGTATTAATGTATTTATGTGTGACATCCATATTGTATACCCATGTACTTAATAGTAACACTGACAATGTATGATTTGATTAAAACAAATAAATGAATATGAATATGAATATGCGCTATAAAGTTAACAGGACTATTCGTCCGTGATACCTTTCCCTAATTGCCGAGGCCTAAAGTTATCAAAAAGCCATTATTTTGTAGTTTTGGCACGAGAGATATAAACGGATGAAAGTTGCGAAAAACTCTTTTGTGGGCTACATTTCATAGTGTACACTGGTGGCCACTGAAATGTATACAACTTAAATGTTTAATTATTGTATTTTTTGGAAATGTTTAAATTATGTATTTATTAATTATTTAATTATACATATGTAATACAATTACCAAAAAAACTTAAATGTTAACAAACTACATTGTTTCATTTAAAATAACTTTCTTAAAATTCTTCTTAATATCATCTACTAAATAATTTATGCGATTTTCAGCGGCATAATTTTATTATACTCCATAATCTCATCACTCTGTCAAGACGATTAGGTAGGTTATTTAATAACTATCAAATAGAGATAATGTATAATTATTACTAAAGTTTAAACAGAGTTAAAATTTATGTTTAATCACTGAATCAAATGTACTCTTCTTCAATCAGTTAAACGCATTACGTTTGCAAAAAAATAACTTGACAAATGGCTTTAGGTATTTGATTTGTAAAAACGAACCATTAACGCAATGAACATAATATTTAACGTACGAGTATTTGTATGTTACTTTCTTACAAACAATTATTCAAAAATGCAAAACTTTACAACTTTGACGTAATACGATATTATAGAGTAATAGCAAAGACATATGTAACTTCGTATAAGACGAATAAAGTCTAAGGAAAAAACGTGCCTCGGAATTCAAGTGAAAGTCATTCTCGAATAGATGGCGCACACACCTTTAGCCTATCCTCGGCTAGATGGCGTGACGACACCGTTTCATATTTAACAATTTTAACACATAGATATCAGTGAATGAACATGTATCAAAATGATATAAAAATAATAAAATCATTTATCCATATATATACATTTTTTGATAACTTTATACGTTTTCATTTTGAGTTTTAGTCGTGTGTGTGTGTGTGTAGATGGCAGTAAATTTACAGTGACTACAAAATTTACAATGACAGGACCCCTCTATACTATCTATTCTTTTTGGTAATAGATACGTACTAGGCCATTCCGCAGACTGTGACTACCTAATGTTGCTAAACTACCATAATGATTTTACCCCCAATCATCAAAAATCATGATGTAGACGCTAAAAAAACCCAGTTAAAAAAACCAACTTAATAAAAAGCACACAATATTTTTGTAAACCCCACCCCTATCCTTGTCCAGTTTCTATCCCGTCGTAAAGCAAATTTCTATCGAAAAGTAAAAACTAATACCTAATGATAAGAAAATTAATAACTATCCGGGTAATTTGGTACTTAGTTTTTGAAGTTTTCAGACGAGGTAAGGTATGAACTAGTATAGAATAGATAATATTATTATTATATTTATTTGCCATCCACTGTACAAACATTATCTGCCTAGAGAAGGGTTTACAAAAGCCACTGCCATTTCAGTGGCATGATTGCTTGTGGCCGGTTTCCATTTTTAAACGACTTTTTAATGGGAAACCCAATTTAGGCAGGTCATTTTGGAATGAATAACTTTTATTAATATATAACACTGTTCAAGTATTCATAGATATTTAAATGTACCTATTTATTTTGCGCAGTTAGGCGTGCCGTTTCTAAACTGAAGGTCGATGGAATACAAACTCCATGTATCAAAAGTCTCCGTCAAAAAGCCTTAAATAGGTGGCGCCACAATACCTAGAATATTTGATAAAAAAATTCCAATCATTCACAGCGCACTTCACTCCGTCAATAACGCCTACGTGCTCAGAAACTCTAGCGCTACTCTGGAGAGATTTGGAACTATTATTTATATTAGATGACAGCTGGACACTTTTGCAACAGTTCTGCCATAAGAGATTGTCGTCCTTCCTCTACCGTCCATAGGCCCCGTGCATGAACTATAGGGGGCAGCATAGGAGCCGTCAGATTTTTAGCGCGAGGCGTAAATGTGTCGTTTACGCTTCCGATGTAGCCCACATGGCAGAACCTACTATGCACAAGGAAACGTACCGACGAGAACGGTAGATGGTTGCATTTTCTTTGGCAATGTACATGTGCACATACACCTATACATGACATATACCTACCAATGAGTTTAGTTGTGGAATTAAATATACCTCATGACTACCTACTGTAACTACAATCATAAAATCTCTCTTAGGAACTCAGTTTTTATGAAGCCAGCTTCTGCAGCTGACTGTACATAAATCCGTCGTGACCTCTGTTGACCTGCAGCGATCCGTCATCGAGATTATAACGACCCGTATCACGGAAAAAGTTCCAGTGATACGCTCAGAAAGATATATGGTGAGCCAGATGTATTTCATTGTTAAATGCTCAGCTGTTAGGAATGTTAGCATAGCTTTGGAAAATCGGTTAATGATTTTATTTCATAAATACTTATGATGAAGAAGTATAATATTGTAATAGCATTTTTTTTTAACTTTAGATTACATTCGGATGAAGCGCTGGTGGCCTAGCGGTAAGAGCGTGCGATTTGTAATCCGGTGGTCGCGGGTTCAAATCACCTGGCTCGTACCAAGTACCAATTAGTTTTTCGGAATTTATGTTGGAAATATCATTAAATTTGATGTTATATTTACCAGTCGCTTTTCGGTGAAGGAAAACATCGTAAGGAAGTCGGACTAATCCCAATAAGGCCTAGTTTACCTTATAGGTTGGAAGCTCAGATAGCAGTCGCTTTCGTAAAAACTAGGCCTATTCTTAATATTTATTGTAACAAATAAATTAGAGATACCATATTAGTTTAGTTGCCATTAGTTGCCAAGCGGACCCCAGGCTGCCATGAGTCGTGGCAAAATGCCGGGACAACGCGAGGAAGATAAGATGATGAGGTTACATTCGGATGACAATTGCAGTAGCATTAATAACAGTAAATGATAATTGTTAACTCACGATAGACCGGTCCGGGCCAGGGCCGAGGCGTCCGACATGTCATTTTCTAATGACGGCTAATCGGTGACCAGGTGCTTTCGATAGAAAACGAAGCGCCGGAAGCTCCGGCCCGGCCCCGGCTCGGTCTAGCGTGAGTCATCCTTTATGTAGCGCGACATTTTTGACAATTTGACATTTCTGTCAGTAATGCAGTCAGCAGGAAACTTGGGCTGCAATTCTGCAATTGTTACTGTCTTAATTTAATAATATTCTTCTTGGTCCTCGCCTTATCCCGTTACGCGGGATCAGCTTTCTTGATGTTGACGCGCCATCTATTCCGCTGTTTAGCATCGTCGACAGACAGGCCACTTTCTTTCAAGTCCTTCTGGACTTTGGTCATCCACGTAGTCTGGGGTCTGCCCCTCACCCCTCTCTCTTTTGTGTACTCATGGAAAGGCACTTTTTAACAATATTGTCATCGTGTCTACGCAGCATGTGCCCAAACCATCTCAATCTAGTCTTTATTTAATAATGAATTTATTTGTTAAATCAAGTATTTATTTAATCATTTTAACCGTGAAAAGCGGTGGTGGCCGAGTGGATATGACGTCCGACTTTCAATCCGGAGGTCGCGGGTTCAAATCCTGGCTCGTACCAATGAGTTTTTCGGAACTTATGTACGAAATATCATTTGATGTTTACCACTAACTTTTCGGTGAAGGAAAACATCGTGAGGAAACCTGCATACATCTGCGAAGAAATTCAAAGGTGTATGTGAAGTCCCCAATCCGCATTGGGCTAGCGTGGGGACTATAGCCCAAGCCCTCTCGCGCATGAGAGGAGGCCTGTGCCCAGCAGTGGGACGTATATATAGGCTGAAATGATGATGATGAATGATGAACCGTGAAAAAGGAGAGTACCTAACGTACCTAAATTATTAAATCAGTTTTAGGTTTTAAGAATAAGGGAAATACCTACGTATCTTACCTAGTGTTAAATCTAAAAGTCAACAACGCTGAACAATGCCAGACCACATTTACTTTACCATTGAGAAAACGCCAACTCAAATAATAAGATCCATTGCAATGTTACTTTTTAAAAATGTTTCCTCTGCAAAATCTCTTAGAACCAAATGACACAAATACACTTCCTATTACAAGCGATTATACTTCTTAAAGCTATACGCATATGTTACAGAATGGCGGTAACTTTATTGGGGACTTAGGACTTTTTAGGTTTAGCACAAAAGTATCAGGTCTGATATAAATTGCAACACCTCACGATAGCGGTGACACAGAAAACATGCTTCAGAGAACTTTGACGTTAGACTAAATAAAAATACCTACGTTCTGACCTACTGTAACTGTATTGTAAGAATAAATAATAGGAGAAGACCCTTATCGGGATAAGTTCGCATATGTACTTACCTAAATTATCAATGTACAGACGCCATCAGATATGTCGGAGCAGCCAAGGTGTTCACAAATATATGAGCACGCTTCTGTTGTCAAGGCGTTTAACGCGTTCAGATATTTTTGAGCACCTTGGCCGCTCCGATATAATTCATGGCGACTGTACCTACCTCTTGTGAATATGTTGCAATATTATGTTCTACAACAGCCCTTGAAGTAGGTAATACATAGTGTTCTGTAGTGAAAATTGATTAGTCCACGAATTTAGTCGCCGCCCAGTCGGAGTTACGCTCTGATTTTAAAACGACATGCTGAAATTATAATATATGAACATCAAGTAACTTGTCACAGAAATGGACAGATACAGCGGCGATATTAACGCGGTTGACTGATACGAACGAAGTAGTATGACAAATACGAACGTTTCCTAGAAAATACGATGGAAAACGAATGCACTACATTTTTAATACTAGTTATAAAAGACGAGTTTCTGCTCCTCTTGTTCTCTGCGACAGGACACGGTCTATAATTTAAAACGTGTCGCAATGTCCAGTGCGGCAATGCGGGATCGTTTTTGAGCACAATACCACAGTGTAAAAAGTAACAGTGGCCCGACGCCTTTGATGTTTGCGTAAATGGGCATTTTAACTTAACTGTGCACCTTTAACAGCCGGTTAGCAATCGGTACAACACTGACGGTCAATGTCAAATCCCATACATTTTGTCAGGAAAATGTAACGGTCAGACGTTACTGAAACACGACTTAAGTCGCGCTTTAAAGTACAAGTTAAATGAAAATGCCCAATAATACTATTTGGGATAAAATCTATGGAAACCATCATCTGCCTAATTATTAGAAACCTACTATTTCGTAATTTTAGTCACGGTAAGTAACTCTATTACTCAACATAAATTCTCTAGACAATCAAAATTCTCGACGAAACTTCAAATTTGCCATTCGAATACCCAGACGGCATAATAAATATTAACTAAACCCCCGCCTAAACAATTAATAATCCGTGTTGACAGGGAAACGTCCCCTTAGGGAAAACAGCGTTTTCGGACAACTCTATGTAATTTTAATAACCTCCTTTCTCCAAAACATGTCATTGAAAAATCGACTTTATTGTGTGTGTTTAAAATTGTAACTTGAATCGCTCAATATAAATAGGATATTGTCAGCTTAAAGCATTTGAAATTACGTCCGTAATTTCACATCTGAACATTATTAAATTTATTGTTTATGTAAAAATAATGGGCTTTAAAATGAAATTTCGTTTAAGAAATTCACGTTGACGTACTAACAGGGTATGTCATTTTAGAATAGAACCTTAAAAGCCCATCAACGTGCACACTAGCGCCACTGCTAAATAATCGTGATTAAATGATCGTGGTAAATTTAACGATAGGTATTTAAAAAAGGGGGCCGCTACGTACTGTATTTTGTATTTAAGTACCTTTTGAATACATCAAACTACTTAGTTTTTATGTTGCACGATTCGTCAATCTATGCGTCCAAAGTTAAAACGGACGTTTTTTGTTTTGAGTTCATACAAAGTCCAAAAAACTTTTCTTGTCAAAAGATTGTTTCTTGTATTTTTTCCTAATCAGAACACGATACCGAATATGTCGGATCCCCATACACTATTTTTAGGGTTCCGTACCCAAAGGGTAAAACGGGACCCTATTACTAAGACTCCGCTGTCTGTCCGTCCGTCCGTCCTTCCGTCCGTCTGTCACCAGGCTCCAATTTCACCACGGTGACAGGTGCGACAATTGTAAAACATCACTGTTGCTGACGTCACAGGCATCCATGGGCTACGGTTACCGCTTACCATCGGGCGGGCCGTATTCCTGTTTGCCACCATCATTGTTTTATTAAAAAAAACTTTATTATATCGGAAAAAACAGATACTTCTCTTGCTAAGTTTATGACAATTGTCACAAGAAACACTACAATTGTCACGAAATTCCGACATATAACTCATTACCTGTAAAGAATTACCTACAATTCTTCTAAATCTTGACAATTGTCAGAAACTTCGCAAAAGAAATATCTGTTTTTTTCCGCTATAATAAAGTTTTTTTAAATAATACAATGATGGTGGCAAACAGGAATACGGCCCGCCCGATGGTAAGTGGTAACCGTAGCCCATGGATGCCTGTGACGTCAGCAACAGTGATTTTACAATTGTCGCACCTGTCACCGTGGTGAAATTGGGGCCAGGCTGTATCTCACGAACCGTGATAGCTAATAGACAGTTGAAATTTTCACAGATGATGTGTTTCTGTTGCCGCTATAACAACAAATACTAAAAACAGAATAAAATAAAGATTTAAGTGGCGCTTCCATACAACAAACGTGATTTTCGACCGAAGTTAAGCAACGTCGGGCGGGGTCAGTACTTGGATGGGTGACCGTTTTTTTTTTTTTGCCGTTTTTTGCATTATGGTACGGACCCCTTCGTGCGCGAGTCCGACTCGCACTTGCCCGGTTTTTGTTACCCCTTGTGGGTAGGTATAAATAGAGTATAGAGCCCTTTATAGTGACCACCGAATTTCAAGTGTTTTGCATTATTGATGATAAAATGCGATTTTCCCCACTTTGTAAAGAATGAACAGATCTTTTCTGAGCTGGTGTGGTTGAAAAAATCTTGTATCTCCTCAAACAGAACTTATTATAAAAGTCACCTAGCCAGAGACACATAATTATACGCTCCATTTCTTGAACTAAATATGGCATATCGATTGACACACATGTGTGGAATCTCACGGGTTCTACGTCAGCATTTTTTCTTTTTGCATGAATGTCTTTTACTGCTCATTAACATTCAATGTCCTTTTAGTATTCATTAAGTAGGTAAGTTAGTAGGTATACTCGTACTTATGGCATAACGCCAGAGAATACATTTTCCCTCTAGAAAAGTTTTTTTTAGGGTTCCGTACCCAAAGGGTAATAACGGGACCCTATTACTAAGACTCCGCTGTCCGTCTGTCCGTCCGTCCGTCTGGCCGTCTGTCCGTCCGCCTGTCACCAGGCTGTAACTCATGAACCGTGATAGCTAGACAGTTGAAATTTTCACAGATGATGTATTTCTGTTGCCGCTATAAAAACAAAATAAAATTAATATTTAAGTGGAGCTCCCATACAACAAATTGATTTTTTGCCGTTTTTTGCGTAATGGTACGGAACCCTTCGTGCGCGAGTCCGACTCGCACTTGGCCGGTTTTCAGTTGATTCTAGTCTTATTTTGCTTTACCTACCTATATTTTTAAATAATAAATTTTTAAGATAGGTATCTTTACTTACGGACGTAGTCAAACAATGCTTTTAAGAGATTACTGCGGTACGATAACGATCTGTCAGTGTCAAAAGTGACATTTCTTCAACCAAAAACGTCACTTTTAACACTGACAGATCGTTATCCTACCGCAGTGATCTCTTAGAAGTATTGTTCGAATTGGGAATAATCTGACATAATTGGGTATTTTCATTTTTAACTTTTACCTACTTTAAAGCGCGACTTAAGTCGTGTTTCAGTAACGTCTCGTCACATTCCTGACAAAATGTATGGTGTTTGACATTGACCGTCAGTTTTGTGACGATTGCTAACCGGCCATTAATGGTACACACATAACAGGAGTGAAAATGACCATATAGGGTAATTCGCCAATAACTGGCCGCCCTAAACTAAAAATGTATTATATTCACCTTTAAATTGAATTCATTTTAGTATAAGGTGGCCAGTTATTGAAACCTTATACTAAAATTAATTCTGTTTATAGGTGAATAGAATTAATTTTTAGTTTAGGGCGGCCAGTTACTAAAACCTGGCCCAGTTTCTGGCGAATTACCCTATGTTAAAATGTATGAGCATGTTATATAATTTTGCGCGGTTCGTTGTGCACCATATTAATTAAATTATTACTGCAGTGAACCAAAAGCCATATTTTAATGGTTTCATGGAAAACAACGAGCTGCGGTATCTTTTAAAACGCTTAATTAACGTTAATCCGATGTTTAACGTAATTAAAATATGCACGGTCAGGATTCATTCTCCAATGTGCAGTCGGCGTATCAAAATGATGCTGAAAATAGTATTAAAAGTATTAAAATGGCTATTATAAAAAAAATTGTCTGTTTCATACATTTTGGCTGGTCCATTTTCTATGGGAAGGTATTTTTTTTGCGATTACAGAGTTGGTCCCATAGTAAAAGTTGCTCAGTATAATCTCAAAACCTCCCTGGCAACGTGAAGGCAGTTATTTTTTAGCCACCGTGTATATTCATATCTTAATAAGTACTATTGAATTTTCGTTTCCGAATGCAGCCGCAGAACGTTAGGGGTTAACACGATTTGAACTCGTGAATGGAAAAAGGACTTTTCAGCTCAGCAGCTCGAACAAGGGTACTTTGCTTCTTAAAAGCAGTGAGCAAAATGCGATTTTGCTCACTGAGTCATTTTGTCTCACTCAGTGAGCAAAATGCGATTTTGCTCACTGAGTGTGTCTCAGTCAGTGAGCAAAATGCGATTTTGCTCACTGAGTGAGACAAAATTACATTCAAGTTACCTTTATAGTCAAATGTCATTTCAACATGCGGGGTCTAATACAAGTTCGATATACTGGGGTTCTATTATCTCTGTCCCTCTAGGTATGTTCTCACTGCTTAGGGTGAAAAATTTTGTGTACTACACGAGATCAAAGTTATTTACATCTCGTGCGCTTTTGAATCCCTTACTACGCTCAATATTCTAAATTAGATTCACTCGCTACGCTCGTGAATCTATTATAGAATCTTTCGCTTGCACGGGACTCAAAATAAGCACTCGAAGAAATATCAAACTTTGATCTCTTGTTGTACAAATAACTATTTATTACTAATAGCGATGTGTGAAAATTGGGTTAATAAACTTCAAAACTGAGTTGCTAACACGTCATTGTTTTAAATCAATTTTGTGAACACATTTTTATAGGACAGATCGTAAATATTGTTTTTTCGATGAAATAAGACCTTCCACGTAATAATTGGAAATGTGACCTGTAGCTACAATATTATTGTCAAAAATATACCCGCGTATCTTTATTCATTTTGTTATCTAAATGTGACATTTTCAACCAAAAGGGTACTTATTGTCGGTTGTCAATAAGGGGCTATTTCCATATTAGCTTCAATTTGAAATCAACCTTATCGACAACCGACAATATGGTACCTTTTGGTTGAAAACGTCACAAGTGATCAAACCATATTCAAGGTAATGCAGTCAGCAGCAGAAGTTGCTAGGCGGGCGAGGTGTTCAAAATGATATTGACGGGACTTTATTGTTCAGAGAATAAGAGCTTGTCAAGGTAATTTTGAACATCTCGCCCGCTTAGCAACTTCTGCTGCTTACTGTACCGTGTACCGTAAATTAAATAAAATCGTGTAAAATATGCTTTGCTCGTAGGTAAATACGAATTCAATAACTACTTTCAAATAAAATTGCACTCAAACGTAAAATTTCAAATAAATGTAAATAATATTAAACCTTCTATAGAGGGTGGAAAAATAAGTCGGGCCCTGGAGGGAAACTACCTTAAATCCTTAAGTTGGCTCGTTTTACTTAAAGGAGACATTCCTTTATTTTTAAAAAGAAATAAAACTGCATTCAAAGATTATTCTTTTTTTCTTAAATTTTTCTTGTCTAAAAATATTCTTGAGTACTAAATATTCGATTTTATGGATATTTTGTACGACAGACGAGTGTAAGACCTAATGTTTCTTGGAGAATTGTTATCATTAACATTAACCGTAATGACTAGTAGAAAAAAATTGCGAGTGTGTATTTTTTGAAAGTTTTACTCGGTTCGATTCCCGGTCGAGACACGCGAATTAAAAAAAATCTTTGAATGCAGTTTTGTTTCTTTTTAAATATAAAGGAATGTCTCCTTTAAGTAAAATGAGCTAACTTAAGGATTTAAGGTAGTTTCCCTCCAGGGCCCGAAATATCTTTCCACGCTCTATACCTTACAGATGAATAATCAATTACAAGGCACTTTCATGACAAATTCAGTACGGTTACCATCAGTTTGTCACTGACATAAACGCCGTCGAGAACGTAATTTACTTTCTATACGTCCCGTTTGCACTAATATGCGAGTGCGAGCGAGATGTATAGAAAGTAAATTACGTTCTCGACGGCGTTTATGTCAGTGACAAACTGATGGTAACCGTACTTTTGTGTAAAAATGTTAACTTATATTTCGATACCGACTTTAAATATTCCCAGTAAAAGTAAAAATATTGTAACATCGTCGGAAAGTCTGCAAAAGACTTTGAAGTTACCAATTAATTTATCACAAATATTACTCTTTCCAGTGAGATTTTTATAAAAAAAATTACCTTTATTTTATAAAAGGAATGTTAACTTTTGCAGCGCGCTTTTTGAAACTTTTTCACTCGGTAGGTATTGGGCCGAGATGATTGAAAAATAAAGACAGTCTATCTACTAATAAATATAAATCCGTCCGGGAAATAGGCGTGATTGTATGTATGTATCTACTAAATAGGTACGGGCGCTTATCTTTGTTGTAAATCGCGTCGTATTTGTGCCTAGGAGAGGTTACGAGAACATTTTCTGTTCTCAAAACATACTATAAAAATGTATACTTAGTCATGTTTTTAAAAAAGACACATGCATTTTACTTTCTTACTAGTATTCGAAATGAAAAGTAAAGTGTTTAACTCGGGTGAAAGGCATCATTTCAGCCTCACACTATTGGCTAGCTCGGCAGATATGAGTGCCTTTCATCCCTTGGTTAACAATCTACTATAATCTATATGGGTGCCAAGTTCTAGTTCGCTTGGGATGTAATTAAAGTTCAGGATTTGATTTAACTTAAAATGGTTCGTGTAATATAACACACGGCCGCTGCGCCAGTTCTTTTCTTTTGAACTTTGGTTGACACGCTGCTGCGATTCACACGTCGACTTCACTGTTCATAAAGCGTTTTCGGGGATCTGATGGTTCGCAAATAACCTAACATAATAATAAGTAAGCTTAAAAAAATAGACTTCTGCGATTGCCAGTCTTTATAATATCCTTGTCTTTGCTATCGGGGAAGGCAGCGGCAGCGGTATAAAATCTGAATAAATTAGAGTAAAAAGAATCAATGTGTGGGGGCGCTGTTTTTGCGAAAGTTAGGAATCGTGAAGTAGGGCATTGGGGATCTAAAAAATTCTTCGTCGAATAGCTTTTAGAACAAACTTTGTTACTTGGCTATTTGTAGTTTTTCGCTGGTTAAGTTTTACCTACTTGTCTGGCGCGATGACCCAAAATGACTGCACAATGCGAACATTAAGACAGGTACTTACGTCAAAAAAAAAATCATTTATTCAGATGAAATAAACCCTATTATACAGATTTTTTTCTTCTGCCAAACTGCAGGGCAGTTTGTTGCCCTACAACAATATATATCGAAACGATATGGATTATGGTGTCAAAAGTGACGTTTTTGTTTGAAGAAACGTCACATTTGACACTGAAATATCTAGCTGGCCGGCTATTATGAATCTTTTGTACCATCCTCGATGTCATAAAGATATATTATATACAGGAGAAATGTCGCTAAAATTTGTATGGTAGTCTACAATGGACTCCCGGAGGACATAAAGGTGCTCGAGGGAAATATTTTTAAGCGTCGTCTGACGAACTGGCTTCTAGACCAGTGCTACTATAGCGTAAAGGAGGGGTCCCTTTGTTTCCCATAAAGTTTTAAGTCGTAATGTATTGTTTGTCATATAATCGTTAGTCATAAAACTGAAACCGTTACCTTTTCAGGATTTTCGTAAGGTTATTCTGTAGATAGGTTAGGGGTCATCCATTAATTACGTCACACGTTAGGGGGAGGGAGGGGGTCAAGAAAATGTGACATGTTGTGACATGGGGGAGGGGGGAGTCACAAACATTGTGATGTCACTTTAACTTCATCAGTAACCGAAAATTAATTTATATTTTTTTATTCGCTGTACAGTTAAATAATGAGATTTTGGATGTAACTTTCGTTGTGTTATAAATTTACTAATATTTATATTACAAAAATATTTTTTTATTAAAAAAATAATGCCGAGTTAATATTGTTGATTTCGTTGAAAACAAAATTGCCTAAAATGTGACGTCACACCAGGGAGGGAGGGGTTTGCAAAATGTGACCAAGTGTGACAAGGAGGGGGGGAGGGGTTAAAAAGCCTAGAAATTCGTGTGACGTAATTAATGGATGATCCCTTAGGTTAGGTTTGTTTTATGGCAATCCTGAAAAGTTACGCGTTTCTGAGAAAAACCAATTATGACTAACGAAAATTCGGACAACTAATACATTATGACTTAAAACTATTTGGGAAACAATAGAGACCCCGCGTAAAGGAGTATCTCGACCGCGGTTTAGTTTTAGGTTAATAATTGATTTAGAACTGAATGTATTGCTATTTATTGAGATATCTTGATATGTAGAAAAATGATATTTTAATTATTAATTTATGTTAAGAGTCGTTGTTATGTTATTTATTTTTATTACCGTAGACCGGGGTGACTTTGGAAAATTTGGGGTTACTTTGATAGATTTAAAACGGCCATAGAATTACCATTATTCATTATTTACTGAAAATGTTCCTGTAACTAGTTAGATTACTATATATTAATATTCACCTACTGTAAAAAATCTCGCATAAATATATATTATGGCTTAAAAACTAGAATTTTAAAGTCGCCCCTGCATTTGAAAGTCACCCCGGTCAATGGTATTAGATTTAAGACTGATTTGATTTGCACGCTGGCATGCAGGTAAGATACACAGTACACCTAAGAATAATATTATGTAACATCCCATTACTGTATCTAAGCAAATAAAAATAATTATGAATTAAAGTTCGAATCGGGCAGTGGACTAGCGCCCCCTACGCAGAGTTTCGCGCAATATTCCCTATTAGAAAAGAAAGTGTCAGCGTACCAACGCCCACACTGTTTACTGTACATCGGTGGACTTTATGCCTTTCGTAATAAGGTCCATTGATGAACAGTGAGGAGTGTTGCTGTTTGTACAAGTAAAGGCCAAAAGAAATGTGCTGAGAAAAGGGGAGGTACGGGTTAAATGGGCCGGAAAGGCAAAGGCGTAAAATGTAAAGGGGAGTGTGTGGTTTGCTTCAGGTGCGGGATTGTTTTTAGGGTTCGTTACCCAAAGGGTAGAAACGGGACCCTATTACTAAGACTCCACCGTCCATCTGTCTGTCACCAGGCCGTATCTCATGAACCGTCTTATGATAGACCGTTGAATTTTTTCCGAATTTTGAATTTGAACCTTATTCTATAAGTAAATTGGAACGAATTTCGTTTGTTTTAAAAAGCAATGAAACAAAATAAAATGTACTTTATTTGGTTCATGAAAGGTTCAAATTAGATTGCACGATTATGTTGGTAAGTACATTGAAATCTGTAGCACACCCTGTAGCCATTTATTCAATTCAATCTAGTGTAAGCCTAATTCAAACTCGCGCGTTCCAATCTAAAAACTCACTCGAACATGCAAAACTGAATCAACTGGATTGATCCCCGTGTTTAATTTAAAAACGTCGTATGTTCTTAACACATTCTACATTATATACACTTTTTTGATGGCTACAACCTGCACTGCATAACGTATTCAAATGACGTAAGTACTTTAAAAATGTTTAATGGTTAATACATTTTCGATCTAGATCTGTGAGCCATTACATATGCACTGAATGGATTTGTACAGGTATTGATCTGCGGCGCGATTCGGGTAATGAATTAGAGATTCACTAAATACCTATGAAATAGCAAAGATATGTGCCGTTCCATGGCAAAAGGTACTATTGCCCCGGCTGAATATTGGAGCGGCGTTAATAATAGCGTAAGCGCCAGCCGCCATAAGGTACCTTTTGTCGTGGAACGTCACATATCTTTACTATTTCATATCTAGTGAATCTCTAATTCATTTCCCGAATTGCGCCGCTGGTATGTGTAGCGCGTTAGAACGAGACTTTTGGATACTACCTGAGTAACCTTTTCTCCCATTTTCTAACTAATATTGATAGCTACGAAATGGAATAAAATACCTCTTATAAGCTGTTATTAATTAAATGATCGCGAATATACCCCGTACCTGTCGCATAAAAAATCTGCTGTTCCATAGAAAAAATTGACATAATTATGATTCATAGGAGATTTTCTTCTTGCGTTTTCGGGATTGGCTGTGAAAGTTGTTCAGTATGATTTACATATTAAATTTATCATCCGTTAGAGTATGATCAGACATAACACTAGATCAGACAAAGCGATGCAACATAAAACAGTCAGGAATAATTTTTAGCTTTGTAGGATTTTTATTATTGCATGTAGGTACCTATATTCGTTTTTAAGGTCTATTATAGGCCCATAGGTGGCTGCTAAAAAATATAATTTAATTTACTTTAATATAAAACGAAATCAGACCATTACAAAATCTGACACATGATATTTTAACAACAAAACTTCCGCGACACACATATTATTAAATATATTAAACCGGGTCACTCACATATTAAATACATATATTAAGAACGGGTCACTCACATATTTTAAGTCGTTATATATTTAATATGTCTGTGTCTCACAGAAGTTTTGTAAATAAAATTGCTAATAACTACGGGTCACTCACGTTTATAAAGTCGATGATTGGTCGACATGTTTCGCTCCACCAATCATCTGCAGTCTGGTGTTCTGAGTCGGACCACCAACGCGTGCGCTCTATGAAAATGTTCTTCGTTATGGAGATCGTCGAGACATGTCGACCAATCATCGACTTTATAAACGTGAGTGACCCGGTTTAATATATTTAACTCTTGATATTTGACTTCAGCCTTTTAGTAGCAGCAGAATGCTAGCTTACTTTTGCTCTTAAGCCTTTTCGCTTTTGCGACGTTGTAAAGGTGTCATGACGTGACGCAATGCAGTGATCTGAGCCACGCGATTCCATTTGATCCGCTTTATTAACTGTTGGTTTTGTCTTCTGTAAACTTACCTGGGTCTACCTAACAACGAAGTAAGTACCTACTTAAATAATAATCACACCTAAACGAAGATATTAGAGTCAATTTTGGACCTTAGTTTAGCTTTTGGACTACCTATAGTTGGATAGTTTTGGTTCTAAAACTAGTGCCTCTTTGAGCTGAAAAAACTTCCAAACCGCTACGACTCCGCCATTTTGTAAAAAATCCCAAAAGAGAATCGTCAAAAAATGTACTTTAGTAAATCATCATCATCATCATCATCCTCTCCTAGCCGTTTTCGGCTACAGCGACTGCTTTGCTACAGCTGAGAGCGTCGCTGGTGCGCTCTCAGGTGACTGACGTAGCCAATCTTTGCAGCAAATGTGCGATGTGTATGTACTTTAGTAAATAGCTCCTCCATAACCCGTTGATTAGGGAAACCCTACCCATTACGGAAAATACATTGAAAGTGAAACTTTGTTAGTCTATACAGAAGGTTCAAAATGCGAAAAAGGTAACCATAAACATGTGCGCTTCATAAGTTAAATAGATTCCAACCGGGAAGCCCTTATTTTATTCATTACCTTATTTTCCAAATATGTCGGCAATCTGAAACAAAAACAAATACATTATCATAAATCCCATAAAATCACCTTTATCACCAAACATTTAAGGTCCAAATTGCCCTACAATAATAATAAAATGGCTAAAGTTACCTTTAACCAAGCCGTTTTGCATGAAACCCACGTAAAAGCTATTTGCAGTGAATCTCGAATGGATTTTGCGCCATAAATGTGCTTACGGTTCTGATAGATAGTACGTCGTAAATACAGTTCTAAATTGAAATAGAATTTTGGGACTATAAGTCCAAAAGCTCCCAAATATGGTTCAAAAATTACTCAAACATCTTCGTTCGGGTGTGACTATTACCTACAAACAAGCTATTGTCACAGTTCCTACATAAGCGTTGCATGAAAATGTCAGCCCTATTTGCATTGGTTTTAACCCTTAAACAGGCCTGACGCATTTTTTACTTTTGATTACTGATTCGGGTAGGTAATAGCTTAAAATGAAAAGTAATTTCTTGATCTTTTTTTATTACCCCTAATTCAATAAAAAAAATCCGGTGGTTTTTATATGCCCACTGCTCGTGACCAATGGTGCTACGTGGTCCTTATATGGCCACCGCCTTGTTAGCCATACAGAGTAGTTTTAAGGGCAAGTCATGTGCACATCACATTTACACTTGCGTCACAAAATGCACTAACTGCCAGCACTTTCTTGGCTCGCATGGATGTCGTTGCTCGTAAGATTGACCGTTGAATAAATATTTAATTTAAAAACCAAAGGAAAATATATTACTTTTGTACTATGAGGGTTCATTCATAGTAATGAATCTTACCCTTAAATGTCATGTAACGTGCCCCAGACGGGCAGAGGGTTCATACGAACCACAAACTTTTAGATCGAATATTTTATCAGAAAACAATAACTAAGGTAAGTTATGACTTACTACACATACATTATCTAATAATCTACCATAAAAATACAAAAAAAAATACTTACAGTACTTTCTTACGGCGTAGCGAACGTATACAGCGGGAGAAACGTACAAAAACTGCCATTTGTTGTCGATTTGAACTTGACAACTAAATTTTCAAAGAAATTTGTTTTGACACCTGTAATTTTTTTACGTTCCGATATAACTCACTTAATAGACTTTACGGCAATGACAGTTTGCGGTCGTTGTATTTACTCAGCTCGCCAAAAAAAAATCTTTTGCTATGTGGTACTTATAGATACACAACCTGTTTAAGGGTTAAATGTAGGTAGTTAAAAAAAAAATGTTACTTATAAAACGGGTCAATCACGATTTTGTCGGAAATTGCTTCACGTGTAAATATAACGAGGAAATTTTACTTAAGCCATATGCGTTGGTTACCTGACACAGACTGTAGCAGCGAAGCAAAATATATCCATCTTAAAATATCGGGAGTGACCCGTGTAAAAAAAACGTATCAAATTATTGCATTTTTATACATTATGACATACCTATTAAGGTACTGTAAATAATAAAATATTCTATAAATAGTAGTCAGTAATTTACAAAGCGTATAATTATTTTTCCACACAATAAAAAGTTGTTTTATCCATGACAGCTTTTCTATCGCAATTTTAGTAAAGGCATTTAGATTGTAAAAACCTATCGAGTTTTGCATTTTCATTTTAAACTAACTGTATCCGATTCAATTTCAATCTACCAAGTTTTGAAACGTTTGGTAAAAAAACCGGACAAGTGCGAGTCGGAGTCGCCCACCGACGGTTCCGTACTTTTTCGTATTTGTTGTTATAGCGGCATCACATCATATCACGGTTCATGAGATACAGCCTGATGACAGAGAGACGGATAGACAGACGGACAGACAGACGGACAGACAGACGGACAGACAGACGGACAGACAGACGGACGGACAGACGGACAGACAGACGGACAGACAGACGGACAGACAGACGGACAGGCAGATGGACAGACAGACAGTGGAGTCTTAGTAATGGGGTCCCGTTTTTACCCTTTGGGTACGGAACCCTAAAAACGATACACGAAATTCCTAAATGTCCAATATATTTGAATGCAATCGGCGAAAACTATAAACAAACCTTACTAAATGGATGTAAAATAAAAGGATCACGCAAAACAATGAAAAAAAAGAAAGAATCACGCTCACAAAGCTGCTAAATTTTTTGCCGAATATTTTTTTCATCTGATTTCGATAAAAATCGCGAGATAGATATAGTTCTGTATTCTGTACAATATAAGAGCAATTTTATTGATAACACTTTAAAACTCTCGCGTTTTGCACACATAATTACCACCATTAACGGGTCTAACGCGATAAAATTAAATTATTTTAACTTTTATACGATGTTTCAGCCAGGCCGCACTTGAGTTAGACCAAGAAAAGTCTGCAGCGATTTTGATAACCCACTCAGTGCAAGTGTTATTTTAAACGTCAAGCTTCTATGAAATTATGACGTATAAAAAATAACACTTGCACCGCGTGGACTATCAAAATCGCTGCAGACTTTTCTTGGTATGACTCTAGCTGTGGTCACGGAAGACTGACGTCCCAGCAAAATGTCAATGGAGATATTTTATGGCAATTAATTGATTTAATTGATGATACAGGGGAAGAAGCTGCTGTGTCGAAGGTTCAGATTGCTATGATGATTGCCAAACTGCGACAGCAGACGGCACCAGAAGAAGAAGAAAAAATCTTCCCTTAAGTTACGAAAAAGTATGACATTTTCGTAACTCATGCACTGGAAAATCACACATAGGTAACTTTCTTTTTTTGAGGCAAGTTGTGATTTCGTTTTTATTCAGCTTAAAATGAAAAACTCTTTAAAACCAGTCAAATTAATCAAAATCTAAAACAAAATATCTTAGCTTACACCAACATTATTAGTACCGGAGAGTCTACCGCCAACATAGAAAAATCTAAAACCAGCATCTGCCTCTCTGTCGGCTAATGCAAGAGCGACAGAGAGGCAGATAATATTTTTTTTAGGGTTCCATACCCAAAGGGTAAAAACGGGACCCTACCCTATTACTAAGACTCCACTGTCCGTCTGCCCGTCTGTCACCAGGCTGTATCTCATGAACCGTGATAGCTAGACAGTTGAAATTTTCACAGTTGATGTATTTCTGTTGCCACTATAACAACAAATACTAAAAAGTGCGGAATCCTCGGTGTGCGAGTCCAACTCGCACTTGTCCGGTTTTTCGATATTAACGGTAGGCCCATGTACCACAATAATTCATATTTTAAAAGAACCAATCAATTTCGTGAAAGGTTTTTGTGTTAATTATTTATGAGCTTATACGTAGTACCTATAACCTCGTAACTCATAAAATATAATCATTAATCATGTATAGGTCATCACATCAATCAAAATTACAACACATAAATTACTTCACACTTTTTATATCTTCATAATAACTTGAAGTTCAATTCAGTTCAAATATACTTTATTCATATAGGCCTAGCAACAAACACTTATGAATAGTAAGTAAGTATTATGTAATACTATATAGCATATATGTATATATTAGCTAATTTTCAGAGCATTTTATTGATGTTAATATTATATTGGAGTAATATTGGATTATAATACAGATCAAATTTAATACTAAGAATTTCACAAATAGATCGTCAAACATAAATAATTGTATAAAAATACTAGTCTAGAATGTTTCTAGAATAAAATCTAAATGTAAAAAAAATATAACAAATGAAGTACATACATGGGAAATAAATAATTAATCCCACGTTGTTTTATCATTCATGTATAGTACCTAGACCAAGGCAAATCAGATCACAGGGCAAATTTGGATCAGAGTAAAAAATCTATTAATACTAATTTAAATTATTTTTAATATATAATTTATTACTGGCGTAGCAGGCCAAGAGAAGAGACGTAAGTGCAATTTTAGTGTGCTTATATCAATGCAATATTTAAGATAAGATTTATTTCATTGAAGAATATCCAAAAATTATCATAAAATAATCATACTACGCTTAAATAGTAGTAGTAGTTGAAATATTAACGGATTTTTCGACGTGATTCGATTCGCCCTGTGATCCGATTTACCTCGGTCTAATTAAAATCGTAAAATTTAAAATAACTTCTTGTGATTATTAAAATATGAAATATCCTAACAACATAGTACTAAATACGAAATGCTATTATTAACACATTTTAGATTTATACTATATTTAGTAATAGATAAGCAGACATCGTAAATTTTATGGCATTTTCGGTGCAGCGGAGTAGTGTTAACGGAATTGGTATAAACAATTTCAACCCTAATGATTAATTAGGGTTAATTACGTTAATATTAACCTTAATTTACCATTTCAGTTGGAATTATCTATACTTACCAATTCCGTTAACACCACTCTGCTGCACCAAAAATGCTATAAAATGTACGATGTCTGTAGATAAGATATTTATATTACACAAACAGTCCGAACACTTTCTATGTACATAATAAAACGTATACGTTTGTCAACATAATACTGAGTTTCCCACGCTATGTAAACAGAAATTACAATCAAAGAATAAAACAGTCTTTTAACTTCAATCTTCTTGTCAAATCAAATGCATCACTCGTTACAAAATTAATAAAAGTTGTATAATGTTAAATATTTACAGTTAACGTTCAGTTGTTTAAATTAATAATCAACTATATTAACGCATCTTGCAAATCTCAAGACAAAGGGGAAGCCGATGTGAAGAATTCTTAAGTAAGAATACCATTTGCAAAGCTACCTATAATAAAACAAATATTTTTAATTGTTTTATCTTCATATTAAAACACGGAACTAAATTTACAACAAAGAACACAATAGCATTATTCTGGTATTAGAATTTGAATGAGAGGCTTATCAATTTATATTTAGCATTTTATGACCCAATATTGCAACAGTTTTAGTAGATGTACGTATTCGTATAAATTTAAGCTATTATTTTATCGTCATTAATAAATATGATTTTGATTTATTTCATATGGTTTAGATTAAAAACTAGAAAGTTTTCCTTCTGAAATAATTCTAAAAGTAGTTTTACTAGGTTTTATTTATTTATTTAAACTTTATTGCACGATAAAAAATGTACAAATGGCGGACTTAATGCCTTCAGGCATTCTCTACCAGTCAACCATTGGGTCAAACAGAAAACTTGTACTTACTACAGGATTGTAGGCAACGAGGTAGGTTGCTCAGTCACAGTACTGGCAATGTTTACATTTATGTACTGTGAAGAATATCTGGTTTAGCTGGCACTACCAGTGTCGAAACTAGCGTGAGGACGGAAATTTAGGGCAATTATATGATGATAGATGAATTTGTGTAGATACCATAATGTAACGTCAATATAGGTATAACGTAAACTAAAAGGGCGCAAGTACAGCCGAGTGCACAAACAATTTTACAAGCCAACGTCCAAAAAATATACACCTGCTAGCGACCCGCCCCGGCTTCGCACGGGTTAACAAATTAATTAATTTAATGCCGGGTCACTCACATAATTAGAGTCGCCCGATGTGAGTGACCCGTTATTAAATATAAATAATAATGTTCGAGTCTTTCGAAAGTTTTATATCAAAAACAACTACCTGATGTTTTTTTTTATATTTGAAATATTTAAACTTTTCTCATTAATTACTTTATTGATAGGTGAAAACCGCATGAAAATCCGTTTCAGTCGTTTTTGAGTTTATCGCAGACAAACACACAAATAGTCGCGACGGGGGACTTTGTTTTATAAGGTGTAGTGATACATATTTACACGCCTCTAGACAATAAGGTCGTGTAAATATAGTTTTAGAACGTTGGCTTATAAAGGTGTTTATGAACTACAATACAATATTTGTCTAATAGGAAGGAATTGAATTTTAAATAATTAATAACTATGGTCGATGTCATTTTAATGAAAAATCAGACAAATTAAATAATTTAATGCCGGGTCACTCACATAATTTGAGTCGCCCGATGTGAGTGACTCGTTATTAAATAAAAATAATATGTTCGAGTCTCCACTTTATATCAAATTAAATCAAACAAGTAACTAATGTTGTTTGATTATGAAACTTTTATAAGGTGTCAATCTAAAATTAAATCATCGAAAATTACATTTAACATGTTTATTTCTATAAGATTTTTACAATTAAGTTATCGGAACATAACAGAAGAATGTTATTAGATAAAATTGAAGAATCACTTACTACTTTTTGTATTTGGAAAATAGTAAACTAAACCCGTTTAGGAAATCGGATCCAGTTTATATACCCGGGCTATAATAAATCGGATATTGTGTTAGATAATAAATACTTTCGTAACTATTATAATATAATGGCTCTTTAAGATTTAATCGAAACCGTATTTATGGTAACTTTTCAACTACAACATGGAGTGTATAAAAAAATGTTTGGATGTCAACTGCACCTGCATTACTGTCGTTTATGGAGGGTAGAGGAAGGACGACAATCTCTTATGGCAGAACTTGCAAAAGTGTCCAGCTGTCAGCTCTAAATAATAGTTCCAAATCTCTCTAGAGTAGCGCTAAAGTAGATAAAAACGTAGGCGTTATTGACGGAGTGAAGTGCGCTGTCAATGATTTGAATTTTTTTATCAAATATTCTAGTTATTAAGATTGAGGCGCCATCACCCATTTAAGGTTTTTTGACGGACACCTTTAGATATATGGAGATTGTATTACTCGCTGTTGCTGGCGCTGTATCTGTCTATTTCTTTGATAAAATGATTGACTGACATGATTATGACGTTCATATCGTCACTCATTTTATCAAGGAATCGCAAGATACCAGTGCAGCGGCGGCAACAACGACACCGCAAGAGTAATGCAGGCTGCAGTTGACATTCGAATGTTACCTTAAATACAACAGGCTCGCTGTCAATATGCCGTTACATTTAACACTAAACCAAAACCTTCCTCAAGAATCTATTGATAGGTGAAAACCGCATGAAAATCCATTCAGTAGTTTTAAGTTTATCACGAGCATACATACACACAAACAGACAGACGCGGCGGTGGACTTTGTTTTATAAGGTGTAGTGATGATCGTAATTTTTTGTATGTACTTCGATATAAATAAACAACACAAAACCACTGACTACCTGTTCCCGGTTAAAATAGATAGCTAAAATCGTACTCAATGTATGTCCGGCAAAGCCACGCATGAAACAAAAGCATTGCATTGTTTTTCCACTACCGATATTTTGGCTTGTCCGAGCGGTGCTGTAAAAACGTACATAATTGAATAAAAGTCGAACTCGATGCTTATATTGCCTACATGCCTCGACAACTATTATTTTTAACCGTAGGTTAAGCTGCAATTTTATCCTATCGAGACCCAGTTTTTTCATCATCATCATTCAATTTAAGAGCTGGCTCTTGTCGGTGCAGCGTGATGAAGTTATCTCCACCTTGGTCGGTCCGAAGCCAGCCCTTTAGTGTCCTGGCGGCTTAGCACGGTCGCGTTTTTATCCCTTGCCACCATGCCTGTCACGTTCTAACAAGTACGTAAGTGCGAAAGGGACGCGCATAGTGATAGACGATAAAAATGGAACCGTGCTGCGCCCACTGGTACGATACGGCCCCTACATGCTCCTTTACTTGGCTCATATAACTTTTCCTTGGTCTTCCTCTCCCTCCCTCCCATCCCATCCCATCGCATCCCATCCCATTTTTTAAAAGTATGCAATAATATATAGGCCAAATAGAACGTACAGTCACCATCAGATATATCGAAGCGGCCAAGGTGCTCAAAAATATCTGAACACGCACTCTAACGCCTTAACAACAGAGGCGTGTTCAGATATTTGTGAGTACATTGGCTGCTCCGATGTATCTGATGGCGACTGTATACTGACATCAGAATGATATTTAAATCATGTTATTTAGTTGTCGTGCGTCTCGCCCGCGTCAATACATGTACGGACGAGTACGAGCTAAATGCACCATAACTGTCATTCTGATATCGTGATATCAGTTACCTACATTCGAATTAGCTAATACTCTTTACCTTTTATAAAAAAAATTGCGCCACTCTTAACCTTAACCTTAAAAAAGCTCGCTAAAAAGGGTTACTTTTTAAACTTTTAAGTAAACGATAACTTCTCCACTCAAGTTAAGGTTTTATACTAGCAAATAGCTATTAACCTTAAAAAGTTCCCAAGTTTTAACAAGTTTTCAAGCAATTTAAGAATAATGAAATGTTTAAGAGCCTTGGACATCGGCTTAGCGGGGCTTTAATAATGTAAAGAAAGGGTTACATTTAAAGCGTGTTTATTTAACTTTGTTAACTACATACTAATATAAATATGTGTTAAGTTAATATAAATACGTAAGCTCCTTGGTTGGATGACATTCTAAAAAAAAACCGGGCAAGTGCGAGTCGGACTCGCGCACGAAGGGTTCCGTACCATAATGCAAAATAAAAAACAAAAAAAAAGCAAAAAAAAAACGGTCACCCATCCAAATACTGACCACTCCCGACGTTGCTTAACTTTGGTCAAAAATCACGTTTGTTGTATGGGAGCCCCATTTAAATCTTTATTTTATTCTGTTTTTAGTATTTGTTGTTATAGCGGCAACAGAAATACATCATCTGTGAACATTTCAACTGTCTAGCTATCACGGTTCGTGAGATACAGCCTGGTGACAGACGGACGGACGGACGGACGGACGGACGGACGGACGGACGGACAGCGAAGTCTTAGTAATAGGGTCCCGTTTTACCCTTTGGGTACGGAACCCTAAAAACGCGGGAAACTTTTATATGAGAATAGCCCAGGACCGGGAAAATAAGTAAGTAAAATAAGTCAGTAAAACACTGTTCGTAGCAAAAGACACAAAGCTCTTTATTTTTTATAACTAAAAGACTACTAAAAGAGAGCTGTAGTAACTAAGTAGACTTATTTTCCTTTCCGAGCATTTTTCTTTTCATTGTAGGAAAAAATAGATAGGATATATTCTGATTATATTACGGCTGGATGGACGGTTTGGTACTTCGAACTGCCGACATAATACAGATAAAATTGTTGTGTAGCATGTATTATGTCTAAGTACTTAGGATATTCTATTTTAAAATTTTAAATACTATTTACTCGAATACACAGCTCACAGCTGTTTATACACGCTAATAAGCGGATTTAATAAATAAATAAAAAGCGGATTTAATAAATAAAATAATTATATTAAAAACGGGTCACTCACGTTTTTTAAGGCAAAATTAGCTCGATATATTACTTGTACCTGCCGTGTATTTTGTTTCGCGCATGTGTTATATGTGAGTGTGTAAATCGACCTTATTTCGTAAGTTTTTAATAAGTTTAATATTTCTCACGGAAGTTTTATAATTAAAATTAATTTTTGGAAATAAATATACGAGTCACTGTAATATAACAGTAGGTATAACACTTTAAACTCTCGCGTTTTGTACACATACATATTTAATACACAAACGGGTCTACCACTCTACCGCGATATAGTTTCATTGTTTTTACCTTAACGTCGGAATTTAAGGTAAAAACAATGAAATTATATCGCGGTAGACCCGTTTATGTAATTAAATATACCTAACAGTAAGTAGGTATTTTGCAATACAAAACATAGCATGGAAGAAAAATGCTAGCGAACCGAGGACAAAACATGTTAACAACATGTCAGTTACCCCAAAAATCCGTACTTCTAGTTCCTTGTCAAAGCTAAAATGACAATGTGTTAGAATGCGCACTGACATGTAATGTGTCACGGTTTTAACGACCCTGTCCGACCGTCGTCGGGAAACAATCTCCGGCGGGTGAAAAATGTCAGCTCTGTGAACTGCCGAATATGTAAGAAGATTTCTTTGAGAATATATTATTATACATATATATTTTATCTCTTCAAGTGGCATTGAACATGAGTGGTCGATAATAGTATCGACCACTCAAATTTGAATTAAATATTCCGTATAAATAAAGACAGACAGAATATAAATAATAATTATAATTTAAGTAATTATAGAATATTTTTCTTTATAAAGACTCCGTCAAAATATACTTTTTTCCTCATAGATTCCCTTATTTTAAATCACCAAAAAAGAAATCCGACTCTTGACTTCGAGCATTGCGTACTAATATTATTGAAAACTCAAGAATTTTACATTATGATTACATTGATTACATTGACGACCGGTCTGGCCTAGTGGATAGTGACCCTGTCTGCTAAGCCGATGGTCCTGGGTTTGAATCCCAGTAAGGGCATTTATTTGTGTGATGAACACTAATATTTGTTCCTGAGTCATGGTTGTTTTCTATGTATATAAGTATGTATTTATCTATACAAGTATGTATATCGTCGCCTAGTACCCATAGTACAAGCTTTGCTTAGTTTGGGGCTAGGTTTGATCTGTGTAAGATGTCCCCTAATATTTATTTATTGATTATACAATCCCAAATTCATCTTAACCTATCCTATCCTTGATATCATGAATCTTCAGAATACTTTGTAACAATAAACATGCCAATCCCACTTATAAATAGGCATCAAACGGCATTGTTTTGACGGTTCCACTCATCCACTGTCAGAAAGGCACACAATTACCCAAATAGCTTCGATGATTGACAAATGATAGCCAATCCCGGAAAATGCGGGCAGCTACCCTTTTGTTTCGGAATTGTGAGGTTTCATTTATTTTTATTTACTCCATTTTTACAAGTACTTATCGGCGTACAAAGGAAGGTCCAATACAAAATGTAACCATTGTGTCTTGTCGACGAACTTTAATGAGCTTACTGGACAAAGGTGGAAAATTTTAAGTTGAAGCGAAATATAAAATAAATTATTGACAGAGCGCTAAATGAAATTTATGAAATTCATGGATGATATTATAATTTCTAGGCAGATGTGAACTCTAAAGTCTGTGGCGGCTAGTAGGTACTTACTGTAATGAGATACGATACAGTGTATTATATAAGAAACTGTAGTGAAACTTAAACATATTATTTAAATAAATTGAGTCACTCACATCGCCTTATAACTTGTGAGTGACCCGATTTAATATATTCAGATTAAGTTTTGCTTTGTTTTGGTTGCTGTAGAAATCTTTAATTAGTGAAACCATTTTGATAGTCATAACATAAGTACGTCATGTTGGGAAAATTGCAAACAAAAAAAATCTAGGTTTCTGTCTTGTGTCTTTTCGGGTCAAAAGAATAAATAAACTGGACATTCGAGGACACAATCAATTTTGTATTGACAGACGGCTTTCTTAATCAAATTTTCAATACTTTCAAAGGAATCTATTTTTTTAACACACTGCCTATATTCGAATTTAAATTCATGAAGCTTTTTCAAATTTCAAAACCATTTTCATATTAAATTTTCCTTAAGTATGATGTAAGACTGCACTGAAATAGAAGGAAGAGTGCACAAACTATAGCGAAAATCGATCTACCAACACGCAACATGCAATATCAACTGCCAAGCCATTTTGTACTCTATCAGGATTATATAAAGTCTAATTTGCAAGTGTAGTACATTCAGAGCACTTGTGTTTCAATGTCAAGAAATGGCGAAGTGAAATTATTCATTTGAGAAAATTATAGTATGTTGCCAAGTGTCATTTGAATAGGGCTGTTTTAAATAGATTTAGTTAGATTATTTCACAGTGGTCATAAACTCAAATTAACGGAAATGCACTGACAAACATGACCAAACATGGTTTTGTGCTCGCAATTGTTTTAATTCAACTTACAGGCCAATACAAACGTACACTGACATTAATGATATTTGAATCATGTTATTTAGCTATCGTGCTTTCCGACAAGTACAAGCGACATCAGCGTTAACTGAATGATATCAGTATGTCATTCTGATATCAGTGTACAATCACGAGCTTTAATTTGAGACCCACCTAAGGTTGAATATCGTGTAGCAAATTGACGCTATTTAGAGCTAATATTTTAACGCAGTGTCATAATTCATTGACATAATGTTTACCATCGACATTTACTTACGTTTAAGTTTATAGGGGCAACCACTCAATTACGTCAATTTGTGAAATAATATTTTTGAAAATTTCACTTTAAACTGATTATAAAACCGGAGTGATAACTTTTTGCAAAGAGGTTATCATTTCAAGGGTCAATTCGATATGACTTTTAAATGTCTTAATTTGACATTTCAACACTATCGAACTGAAGTTTCAACCTTATTGCGTTATGAATGTTTTAACAACATTTAATGGTAATGGGTCCCAAATTAAAGCTCGTGACTGTACGTTCGAATTGTCCTGAAAAAGCAATAAAAGAGACATATAGGCCAATTCGAATGCGCACTGACATCGAGACGTTATTAGAATAACATTGGAAAATTTGAATCATATCATAATACCGGTGCGGACAAGTTTGAGCGAAATGAACGCGCGAATGACAGACAACTGATATGATTCCAATATCATTATAATATCGGTTTGATGTCAGTGCACGTTTGAATTGGCCTGATATATTCATATTGACATCACAAACGAGATTCTCATTCGAACTAACAAAAGCCAGATTTTGACGTTTAACTGTAGTGATATTTCATGGAGTATAGAGCAAAAGGAGCAAAATCTCTTATGGTAGAACAGTTGTAAATGTGTCCAGCATTCAGCTGTAAATAATAGTTTCAAATCTCTCCAGAGTAGCGCTAGAGTAGCTAAGGACGTAGGCGTTATTGACGGAGTGAAGTGTGCTGCCAATGATTAGAAATTTATTATCAAATATTGTAGGTACTCGTAGCGCCACCCATTTAAGGTTTTTCGACGGACACTTTTTGATACATGGAGATTGGTTTCCTTACCTCCACCTTCCATATGATATTTAAATACCTGTATAGAACCGTGCATATCCAGGTTAAAAAGGGAGATTTGCAAACTCAAAATTGACTCCTTTAATTAACCAGTTCCTATCCTTATCTCTACCTACACATGTCATCATGTGTGACAGAGATGGGTGTTATCGAGTCGAGTTAAGAGCTCTCAAACGAGAGCTCTTCTGCAGAGATTGGTTCGGGATGAAGAGCGCTTCGGCAAAGGGTGTTCCCACTTAGGATGGTATTACTTACATACCTAGGTCTTATACGGCGGGATAGAATTGTGATTTAACTCACGTGAACTTATTTATTAAAACTTTATTGCACGAAGATGTAAAATTACGTATAAATGGCGGACTATCCATAAAGGTCAAGTAATTTAATTTCAGTACCATTGTCACAGTGACAATAGCATGAGGTCCCTAGCGACTTTTATATTGATTGTCATTATAACACAAGGTACGAAAAAGTACTTAAATTAAATTCTTTGACTGTACCTAAGACGTCCAGAACCTTGCCTTATCAAACATTACAGAAACTTTTGATTTTAGCGAACTCGGTGCAGTCGCTTTGACAGAAACGGCTTTGGACAAAGAAGCATGGCGGTCTTTGGTGTCGGAATCGTCGCGCCACATCAGTATATTATAAGTAATCATTTTAAGTAGTAGATCACTGAGCTTATTTCAGAAGTCACCCTGTATTTGATGAAGGATTTAGTGAGACGTCTGAGAAATATTACTACAGTCTGAAGGTCTCTTGATACCTACATTTGTTCTTTTTCAAAGTAAAGATGTCTCAAGAGGTGTGTTCTTACAAAGAAACGAATTAGATAACTGGCTGGATTGCGTTGTAGCTAGAAACTTCAGTGAGGTTAAGAAATACTTAATAAAATATTTTGTATTGGGTCACTCATGTCGTTATTTGCTCAACATGTTTCGATTCGTTACAAGAATATACGACAGGAAATATCCCGTTATAATTTTTATAGTGTAATGATCTACCTGCGTTTGATATTAATTTATTCTCTTAAATATATAAAAATCAGCGCCCGTATTGAGCGTTGAACTTTCTATGTTAGCGGATAAAACTTTTGCACGAAGACAAATTGCATTTCCCAGCTGTTTAAGTAGATGATAACTTATTTTTGTACTGAAACATAGTCTTAAATATAGTACTTAATAATAAATTTTATAGTTGCCCAATATTACACTAGATGTCGCTGTTTTATAAGGTCAATTTGGATTCCAAAATAAATGAGTATGAAGTTGTCAAGTGTTGTGTTTCAATACCAATAGTAGTAAGTGTAGTTCACTAGTGAGTAAACATAAGGTTCCTACAAAATACGTGTCAAAATTCTAACCACATCCACACGTCCCGCAGCATAACCATCTCTTGACACGAATTTCCCTCAAACCGTCCCATTTCGTTTTCGCCAAAACTCATTACATGTTACTCCGCGTCTTTAGCATTCCTCATGTGACGTCTGTGACTCATGAAAAGTCTTAACCGCCAAGATATTTCAATCAACTTATACCCTTTTTGCAATTGTTTTTAAAAAGGCATATGAGACGGTATTTTTCTATGGAGTTACGTGATTTTGAAGGGACTTCAAATGGAGGTGTGGTGTCAAATGCTTACCAAGCAAGAGCGAGTTACAGGCTTGGTTTAGTAGGTATACAAAGTGTTAAGCCTTCGAATTCTTATTTCAAATAATATTTACAAAGAAAGTATTTACAAATAAATCCATCAATAATGCACAAGTTCAAAACTCATAGACATAGACATATAGACATCACCAAATTCGAAATCATGACTATAGTTTGAGAAACAGAAATGATGACTAAATTCTTCTCTCGTTTCTAAAATACTTATTTCTAATATCGTAACGAGTCTTTCACTGAACTTAGATCCAATATTGTTACACATTTTTATCCTTTATAACATCGTTATCGTCAACTGAAGCAACAACAAAACGTAGTTTATTCTAACTCTAACCTATCACGTGAGTGACCCGACACAAACATTATCTATGCATGGGTGACCCGATAGAAAATATATCTATGCGTGAGTGACTCGTGTTAACAATTAAATATTTAAACGCAGGTCTTAACCATGCGTAGGTCACATTATAATGGTTTTCTCCTCTTTAGTCATTGAGAATACGTCGCTTGACGTGACAAATTATTCCCAGGACAGCATTTTATAATAAATTTAATGCCCGTAATGTTTTCGGTCAAATTATGCAAGCTTTATGTGTAATCATGGTAAAAGTTAAGTGATTTCAGTGGGGTTTCACATTAAACCTTTGTTTATGTTGGCTTTAAAAGTTTGGGAGTAGTTCGGCAGGGATTTTAGTTGGGTCGGTAATGTATTTATTTAGAAGCGCTGGTGGCCTAGCGGTAAGAGCGTGCGACTTTCAATCCGGAGGTCGCGGGTTCAAACCTCGGCTCGTATCCATGAGTTTTTCGGAACAATGTACGAAATATCATTTGATAATTCCCAGTTGCTTTTCGGTGAAAGAAAACATCGTGACGAAACCGGACTAATTCCAATAAAGCCTATTCCAATCTGGGTTGGAAGGTCAGATGGCAGTCGCATTCGTCAAAACTAGTGCCTACGTCAATTCTTGGGATTAGTTGTCAAGCGGACTCCAGGCTCCCATGTAGGGTTTGCAATCCGGATCCGAAATGTATGAAATTATCCGGATCTGGATCCGGATCCGCGGATATTCCCATACATTTCGGATCCGTCGTGCAAACTCTACTCCCATGGGCTGAGTCGAGCGTTTTTCGACAGAAAATACGTGAGTGACCCGTTCTTAATAATGAGACCTAAACTAGACTAGACTTATTTAATTATATGAGATCTAATTTTTTTTTCACAACCACACATCGTTAAAATGTAAATAGAATACGAAACACCAACAAAATGACAATATTATCCCCTGTGGTATAGATGTAGATTAAAATCCTTTGAAGATACCTACCTACACGGTTACTGAAGACGCGTAATAATGTTTGTAACAGATATAGACGAGTGTATAATAAGGATACCTGATCTCCAAACATTTAGTTCCAACTCAAGTAAGAGAGTGCTGTTTACCCAAAAGATTTATTTATTTCTTCATTTAATCTTTATTGCACAAAAGAAAATACAATCGTCCAAAAGGCGGACTTAATGCTATGAGGCATTCTCTACCAAAGCAGAGAATTTGTAGGCGGTGCAACATTAAAATAGCAATACATACAGTATGTACACTAACGAAAAACATTTACTCAAACCCATTAATGTGTAGGTCACACTGAGCAACTTTTACTATGGCACAGACCCCGAAATCACGAAAAAGAATTTGGTTGTTTCATACATTTTGCTGGTCTAGCATTGAAATTTATGGGAGAGTCAATTTTTTTTCGTTATTTCGGGGTTGGTGCCATAGTAAATGTGAGGGGGCAGGTAGAGGAGCCTCACAGGGATGATGGGAATGAAAAGGCAGGATCCAGGACGACGATGGGTATTTATTAATTTTAATAAAAAGGCACCTGTAACAATACAGGTTACGTGTTAACAGATAGGTATGTATAAAAACACTTTCGTAATTCAGAAGGTTAGAAATCAAATAACTTACAATATGTGCCTTGGTGATGATGTAGATATATATCTGGAAGGTGTGCAGGGCCACAAAACGAGCACTATATTGAACTGCACGCACTTATGAATTATTACGTTTACTAATAAAAATCACACTTAAACGGTCGTGTTTAGAAACTTGGGAAGTACAGTCTGTTAGATTAAATGATGTTTATCGATCAGAGTATGTGATCGAACTGAAAATAAAAATCATTGAATGGAATTTGGAATAGGATTTGAATTTCAAAAGGGAATTTAGAATTTGTATGGTGCCAGAAATAGTATGAAGGTCGATAGTGTAACGCTTCGTTACACGCACCGTTACACTACCGGGGTCGCCCTGGAAGGGAAAATCCTGGGGCTTATGGCCAAAGGATTTTTCCGTAATGTAAATATAATGTAATGAATATGGGTATGAGTGATAAATTTAGAAGGTGGGGATGTTATATACAATGTTTATCATACAAGAGAGGCGATTTAAACATGCATACCAAAGGTCATTCATACATCATCTTATAAAATTTTAGTTAATTGTTTAACCAAAATAAGTTTCAATAGAGTACTCCTTTAAGTAGAGGACGTACTCATTAAATCGCTCTCCATTGGTATTAAGGCTTATTAATCAGTAACCACCCGCTGAATATTAAAGAATCTAAATATAATATCTACAATAATGTGTACCTACAAAGAGTACGATTGTTGAAATTTATTCAACAAAATAATGCCGTATGGAATGTAGGATTACTACAAAATATCATAAGATAATTCCTTAATGGAATTAATAAATGTACTGTACGGTACGTATGTACCTAAGTACGTAAATATGAACGTTATGGAAAGGGAAGGAATATATAAATAAGTATTGTTCTAACTCTGGTAGAGTTAGCTTTGAATAACGTTATATGAACGTAATATAACGTTATATAAATTAAATAGTATAAATGAACGTATAAATTCGTACTAAGTAGGTATTTACGAAATGTAATGAGTCCGAAATGTATAATGGGGATGAGATATAATTATAAATGTATAACATTATATACAATATTTTACAAGTTAGGAGCTTAGGAGAAAAGTAGCTAAGTTTGAGCCAAATAAGAATCTAATTAAGGAAAAACAGTATATTGTTTATTTTAGAATTTTGGGGAGAGGTTTAAGGTCTCTAATATGCCATCGTCCGAGCATTTTGCCGGACATGTCTTGTAGGACATATACTAAGGGTGATATTTTTTTTAGGATAGAACATTTAATAAACTTGGGTGCAAGTTTAGCAGAATAGTGTTTAGGAGAATTACTAATTGCGTAATTTCGTTTCCAGACGATGTCATTTTCGTTGAATTCGAAATGTTGGTGATGTTTATTATACGATGAAGAATTGGTTTGGTGTGCTCTCCAAAGACGGGCTTGTACTTCGGAGAAGACAGGCTGGAGAAGACCAAGATTATCAGCGTATTCGTCTCTGGGCGCGAATATAATATCATCTGTGAGATCAGATTTATCGTATGCTGATCCACATGTGACTAATTCGCGACCAAATACAAGGAAAGAAGGAGTATAATTTGTTGTTTCATTTACGGAAGTATTAATAGCAAATTGTATCTTATGTAGGTTGATATCCCAATTCCTGTGGTCATCCTGTATGAATGAGGATATTGCTGTAAGGTTCAAAACGGCTGCGCCATGTTAAGGTACTTGGGACGCGACAATCAAACACCAGTTTCTGATCAAGACTCAAGTTCATTTATTGTACGCTTACCCACAACATGCATAAATATAAAGTACCTACAGTAACAACTTTATTATATCTCTCCACGGGATTTGGTTGGGCGCATTTAATTGCGCAATAGTGTATTTTTGGGATATGATAGGAGTGGAATAAATCCGTTGTCTCTTGACTAACGAATTGAGGACCATGGTCAAGAATTATGGTCTGTGGGATTCCGTACACTAGGAAAACTAGGTTTTCTAGAATATGAACGATTACTGATGAAGTAGCTCGTTTAATCGCAAAGAGGAGGCAATATTTTGAAAAACAGCAAGTAACGACAAAGATGAATCTGTTGTGTTTTAGTGTAGTAGGCAAGGGGCCGATCAAATCTATTGAAATGCATTGAAAGGGTCGAGAGCATTGCTTAGGTTTACCCATTAGGCCAAGTTTTAGTTGGGTTTGGTGTTTGCAAGCTAAGCAAGGCTCGCATTTGGCAATAAAATTTGAAATATCTTTGTACATTCCTGGCCAAAAATATTTCAATTTAACTTTATTGTATGTTTTAAATGTTCCGAAATGAGCGCAAGTTGGGGTGGAATGGTTTTCTGTGATAATGGGTATTCTGTACTCTAGTGGGATAACTTCTTTCCAATTATACTCAGATTGGAGTAACGAAGGGGTTTTTGAGTATCGGTATAATTTATTATTATGTATTATGTAATCTGGAGTGGTGTTGGGGTTAGAACTGCATTTAGCGTAGATATTATTATACCAGTCGTCATTGGTATTAGAACTATTGTAGTTAATAACGTCTACTGAAGGTAAGCGTGATAAAGCGTCAGGGATTAGATGATCTTTACCATGTTTATGTTTAATTTCGAAGTTAAATGTAGATAGACGAATACTCCAGCGGGCTAGACGTCCGGTTGGATTATCTAGGTGGAGAAACCATTGTAATGCGGAATGGTCTGTGTAGATTGTGAACTTTAAGCCGTTGTCAAGATAGCAACGCCAATGTTCTAGGGCTAGTAAGACACTTAAGAGTTCTCTTTCTGTAATTGAGTAATTTCTTTGGGGACCAGTTAGGGATTTGCTCATATAAGCAATGGGTTTCTCAACGCCATCAAATTCTTGGGTCAGCATGGCACCGATGCCGAAGCTGGATGCATCACAGTGGACTGCGAAGGGTTTTGAGAAGTCTGGGCAAGCAAGAACAGGGGTAGAGACTAGAGCTTCTTTAATGGATTTGAAGGCATTGTCTTCTAGTGATGTCCATTTAAATGGTGGTGCTTTTTTGGAAGTGGAGGTAAGTTTAGTTAGTGGTACAACCTTTGTGCTGAAATCGGGGATAAAGCGTCTATACCAACTTGCTGTACCTAGGAACTTTTTAACTTCTCGAGGAGTTGTGGGAGGTGGGATGTTAAGTATTGCCTTAACCTTGTCAGGATCTGTTTGAAAGCCGTGTTCATTAACTATGTAACCAAGATATTTAAGTTCTTTTTTGAAAAATGAACACTTGGGGAAGTTTATAGTAATGTTGGCTTGTACTAGCCTTTGGTAAACTTTATTAAGTAAAGTGATGTGTTCATCGAAAGTATTACTTATGATGATAATATCATCTAAGTAGGTAAATACTGAGTTATCAAGGTTTTCAGAAGGGAATAACGCATCCATAAAGCGTTGTTGGGTAGCAGGGGCATTAGTCAATCCAAAAGGCATTACGCGAAACATGTACATGCCTTTTGAGGGTACGTGGAAACTAGTTTTAGGTCTATCAGAGGGGCGTAGGGGTATTTCCCAAAATGCTTTTGCTATGTCTATCGATGATAGATATTTAGCATTTTTTAGATTGTCTAAAATGTCAGAAATGAGTGGGAGTTTGTAGGCATCTTTGCGCGTAATCGAATTTAGTTTACGGCTGTCGATGCAAAAACGCCACGTTCCATCTTTTTTAGGAGTTATTATGACAGGGTTTAGCCATGGGCTTTCACAGGGTTCGATAACATTAAGCTTTAGCATTTCATCAACTTCTTTGCATAAAGCTTTTTGTTTCTCTGGAGAAAGCCTATAGCATCGCTGTTTGATTGGTGGATGGTCACCGGTATCTATGTGATGTTCAATGAGGTGGGTTCGTCCTAAGGGTTTGGTTTCTGTTGAAATATTTTTAAATTTTTCAATAATAGTATCTGAAATTAACTGTTGAGTTTCAGAAAGGTTGTCATAATTAGTGATGTGTTGGTCACAGGTGGAAATAACTAGGGTATCTATATGTTTATCAGAATATGACGTTATGTCAGGTAATATGTGGGGAGCTATATTGAATTTTCTCCAAAAATTTGTGCCTAGAATCAAGGGTTGCTTTACAGTAGGGATGACATGAGCGGTAATAATAGCCACAATATTTTTGTACGAAATTGGTAGTTGAATTGTACCAATAGAGTATATAGGGTAGCCGTCGGCTACAGAGCCTACGACTTTATGGTCGTAATTTATGGTAAAATTGTGGGATAAGAGAATTTTATGGGAATTATTTCCGAAAATAGTTAAAGCACTGCCACTGTCTAAGAGGCCACATAAAGTTAAATTATTTGTCTGGATGTTGACATAAGGTCGTTCATCGTATGGATCTTGAGTGAAAAGTGCTGATGTAGTATTGTATGATGACATAAATAATTTAATGGTATCTAACCATTGGTTCCATTCTGTAGCAGTAGTTTTATTTAAGTTACTTTTCTCCTTTATGCGTTTTTTGGAAATTTATGGCAAACTATACATTTTGCAAAAGTGACATTTTGTTTGCCACAGCGGAAGCATACTATATTTTTACTTGTACAAATATCTAAAGAGTGATCGTTTGTTCTGCAACGCGGACAGGAGTAACGTAACGTAGAAGGTGGTGTTGTTACAGTATGGACCGGTTTATTAAATGGGAATGGTGGTATATACGGTTGGGAAGGGGGGGTATGGTTAGAATCTTGTTGAATGTTGGTATAGTTGCTAGAGCTATAAGTAGAGGTAGTATTACAGCTTTCGTACCATTTGCACGATTGGAATAATGTGTCTATAGACGTAACATCTGTAGGAACTAATCTGGAACTGTAATAAGGGCTCATGTTTCTACGGAGGATATCTATTTTTTGTTTTTCAGAAAGGGGTTCATGTAATTTGGAAAAGAGGGCTTCCATGGCTGAAAAATACATTATTATTCGTTCATGTTGTTTTTGTTTACGGGAATGTATATTTTGTAGTAAGTTGTGGTCATGGTCATGCAATTCGAAATCTTTTAAGAAGTGGGTTTTAAATGTTTTCCAATCTGTAAGGGTTGTTTTCTTTGACCTATACCAATCTAAAGGAGTGCCTGATAAAAAATCGTATATATATTTGTGTAAGCGTTTGTCGTCAATGTTACGCGCAATTGCAAACTCTTCGATGTTTCGAATAAAATCATAAGGGCAACTATCGCCTTTATAGTTGAATTTTTTAAAATCGCTTGGTTTTGCTTCAGAGAGGTTGGTTAATTTTCGAGCAAGTAGGTCTAAATTTGTGGAATCATCTATCAAAGAGGTTGCTGACGCGTAAGTTGACGTTGTTGTTGACGGTTGTGACATGTTAAATTTTGTTTGACATTTTGACAATAATTCGCATATTTTCGAATAGTTGTCAATAATTTCTGGAGATAATTCAGTGGTAATATAGAGACGTTCTATTCTGTTATATAAATGAAATAAGAAAACCGCTATTCTATCGTGCTTCGCTTGGTTGGTGGTCGCAAGCTGTAGCTGAGAAGAAACTATTGTGAGGCATCTGCTAATTTCGGTGATATCCTGTTCAAGATCATATGGGCTGGAGAGATTCGAACACGGGTCCGCGAATAAATTTGGAGTGAGGAGCTGTCTTAAATCATCAGCCTGCGCGGTGGCTGGGAACTGAACGTTCCTGAGTTTGAGCTCATAGATGAGTTCAGGTTTATTTAATAGTGCTGGATTCATTGTTTATTAAAGTGGATACCTATCACGAAGAGAATAATTGATGTTATCAATATAAATAAAATATGTAGTTATTAAATTTTATTTTTTATTGAATCGAAAGGAGAAGTTTATTGTGATATTAGGCTTAGTTGTGTATATTTATTTAATCGGGTGAAGGATAAGCTATCGGATTATCTCCAACAGTACTGCCGTAAGTCAGGATTGGCTCGCACTTCAGTGACTCCAAGGAGTTTTAAAAACACTTAGGATTGAAACCAATTTGTGAGATTTCAGTGGAAATCTTGGATTGTGTAATTGTATGTGATAGATGTTTTGTGTAATCACTATGTTAAGAGCGCTATTACATTTCGGCGTTGAGCGAGTTTAGGTATTTTACGCGCTGCGGCAGGCCGTGCGAGCTCTGTATTACGATCCCTTCTGCCACACTCGCACTACAATGATGGATTAAACATTCTTGATCCTTCGCGAAGCATATTGAAATCAACCATAACAACACTAACTGTACTTAACTTTTAAAGTCCTAAAACTGTTATTTGGTAGGTACGAAAATACTAAATGCAGTGCAAATGTACATAGGGGCTGTTCATAAATTACGTCATCTATTTTTGACGATTTTTGACCCCCCCACCCCTCAAATCATCCAAAAATCATGCTTCGGATGACTCTGTTTCCTCCTACGTCGTGCTACCATCATCCGATGTATCAACGAGGGTTTAAAAACGAACTGGTACTGAGGATCTGATGATAATGATGATGATTAAGGTGGTCACGGATACCAATCAACCATGTAGTAACATGATTAGGCTCGTTTGATTCGTCTCAACAAGATCTTTGACACTGAAGATACACAGGGTCTGATGATGGAGCTGGAAGGTGGCCACGGGTACCAGTGTATCATGTAACTAAACCACTTCGTGTTTGGGCTCGTTTGATTCTTCTCAACAAGATCTTTGACACTGGAGATACACAGGGTCTGATGATGGAGCTGGAAGGTGGCCACGGGTACCAGTCTATCATGTAACTAAACCACTTCGTGTTTGGGCTCGTTTGATTCGTCTCAACAAGATCTTTGACACAAGACAGTACTCAGGGTCTGATGATGGAGCTGGAAGGTGGTCACCATTACCAATCAACGATGCAACTAAACCACATCGTGTTTAGGCTCGTTTGATTAGTCTCAACAAGATCTTTGACACTAGGTGATACTCAGAGTTTGATGATGGAGCTGGAAGGTGGTCACCAGTACCAATCAACCATGCAACTAAACCACTTCGTGTTTAGGCTCGTTTGATTCGTCTCAACAAGATCTTTGACACTTGGTGATAAACCAAACACGAAGCCCAAACACGAAGCCCAAACACGAAGTGGTTCAGTTACGTGATAGACTGGTACCCGTCGCCACCTTCGAGCTCCATCATCAGACCCTGAGTAGTATCTTGTGTCAAAGATCTTGTCGCGACGAATCAAACGAGCCCAAACACGAAGTGGTTCAGTTACATGGTAGACTGGTACCCGTGGCCACCTTCCAGCTCCATCATCAGATCCTGAGTACTACCTTGTGTCCAAGGTCTTGTTGAGACGAATCAAACGAGCCCAAACATGAAGTGGTTCAGTTACATGATAGACAGGTACCCGTCGCCACCTTCGAGCTCCATCATCAGACCCTGAGTACTACCTTGTGTCAAAGATCTTGTTGAGATGAATAAAACGTGCCTAAACACGAAGTGGTTTAGTTGCATGGTTGATTGGTGCCGGTGACCACCTTCCGGCTCTATCTTCAGACCTTGAGTACTATCTTGTGTCAAAGATCTTGTTGAGACGAATCAAACGAGCCCAAACACGAAGTGGTTTAGTTGCATGGTTGATTGGTACCGGTGACCACCTTCCGGCTCCATCATCAGACCTTGAGTACTATCTTGTGTCAAAGATCTTGTTGAGACTAATCAAACGAGCCCAAACACGAAGTGGTTTAGTTGCATGGTTGATTGGTACCGGTGACCACCTTCCGGCTCCATCATCAGACCTTGAGTACTATCTTGTGTCAAAGATCTTGTTGAGACGAATCAAACGAGCCCAAACACGAAGTGGTTTAGTTGCATGGTTGATTGGTACCGGTGACCACCTTCCGGCTCCATCATCAGACCCTGAGTACTATCTTGTGTCAAAGATCTTGTTGAGACGAATCAAACGAGCCTAAACACGAAGTGGTTTAGTTGCATGGTTGATTGGTACTGGTGACCACCTTCCGGCTCCATCATCAGACCCTGAGTACTATCTTGAGTCAAATAAATACATAAAGAATGTCAGGTCGTTTCAAATATTTTTAATCCTGTCCGGTAGTTTATTAAACTGTACCATTATAAATTATAATACTATAAAAACAGTGCTAGGATCAAAGTTTCTCGTTGCGGTTTACACGCACACAGTATAGCGTTTTACACGGCGCCCGCCGCACACAATGATAAAAAACCTCGTCGTCGCCGTTGAAAATGTGCGGAGCCGACCGACACACGTCCTGCCTCTACAAGCTCTGCCGCGGCACTGAGCTGGCGCAGCGCGCGTCATCGGTAATATAGAGTAGTTTTCAAAAAATTGTCAAAAAATTATAGTAGAATTTCATAAACACTAATCTATACCAACAGTATAAGCAAACGTTGCAGATTGCTTGAGTATGAAAATGACTTCGATATTAAGTAGATTTTCGTAGGAATTGACACTTGTTTCGGAGAGAAAATTGAGTTCGTTTTACTTTGATTTTCTCTTTCTCAAAGGTATGTAGGAAAAATATCGTTTGATATGCCTAAAGTACAGGGTATTAGTAATACAAAATAGCCAGGTTTAGCAGAGTAAACTTCTCAACATTTCCAAATCAGAGCTCGCCATTCAGTGCTTCACAGGGTTTTTCGGAAACGACCATCAGAAAAAAAATCATTACTAATTTAATAAGTCCTTTTTCTAATATTTACAACGATATTTAAAAAGATAAGAAGACGCTTTTACTGGAACAAGTACTCATTGTTTCTAATAATGAGCACAAAGTCCTGAATTTCGTCGACTAGTATCATCAATTTTGCATTATTTCGACTTTTCTTGTAAGAGCGCTCTTAAGAGTTTTGTTACGTGGCGCGACAAAAAGCGTTGGACGCTGGCATAATAGGGATTAGAAAATAGATATAGATAAATTGGTATAAGATGATGAATGATGATAGATGCGTGATTATGTATATGTAATTGGTTATTTAAGGGGGGAATTTTGGTTAAACGGTTGAGGATTAGATAAAAGGTTGGTTGTAAAATAGAAAATTAAATAAAATGATGTTAGGCCGAGAGATATTGCGAAAATTTGAGTTGGGTCGACTATAACCTTTTAGAATTTTGAAAAGATCTTAAAGCTAGCAATTACAAACAATATAAAAAAAAAATTGGTAGAAAAAGGAAAAATGTAGAACTGGAACAGCTGGTTGCGGTTGTTGGGTAGGAGCAGGTGCTGGCACGGAGGAACTGGAACGGGCTGCTCAGCGTCGTAGGCGGGTGGGTGTCTTGTCAGGTCCGGGTTTGAGCACGTTGGTGGCGCCAGTGTGAGGGGGCAGGTAGAGGAGCCTCACAGGGATGATGGGAATGAAAAGGCAGGATCCAGGACGACGATGGGTATTTATTAATTTTAATAAAAAGGCACCTGTAACAATACAGGTTACGTGTTAACAGATAGGTATGTATAAAAACACTTTCGTAATTCAGAAGGTTAGAAATCAAATAACTTACAATATGTGCCTTGGTGATGATGTAGATATATATCTGGAAGGTGTGCAGGGCCACAAAACGAGCACTATATTGAACTGCACGCACTTATGAATTATTACGTTTACTAATAAAAATCACACTTAAACGGTCGTGTTTAGAAACTTGGGAAGTACAGTCTGTTAGATTAAATGATGTTTATCGATCAGAGTATGTGATCGAACTGAAAATAAAAATCATTGAATGGAATTTGGAATAGGATTTGAATTTCAAAAGGGAATTTAGAATTTGTATGGTGCCAGAAATAGTATGAAGGTCGATAGTGTAACGCTTCGTTACACGCACCGTTACAGTAAAAGTTGCTTAGTGTGACCCATTCATTAACGGGCTTGATTTAATGTTTTTCGTTAATTTACATAGTATATAAATAGTAAATAAGATTCGAGGATTCGGGGGCAAATAAAATCAAACGAAGAAGTATATCTGTGGTTAATACAGGTATATCAAATAGCGTATAAATATTCCTAGAATGTTAATATCCAGAGAGAAAACGTCACGTAAACGTCACCTTTCGTCATAAATCCAGCAAACATTCCTGGACCCTATTTAGTAAACTTATTCTTCGTCTCTTATTTCTCAGAAGCACGCATTTTTTCCAGTGCCTTATAAAATAAAATACCTAATTATAATAATTTCTACAAATTCTAGATTGCATGCGCACTAAGCTGTCGAGTCTGAACTAAAGTCATGTTCACTGTTTTTTTTATATTGAACACCAATTAATCATAAACAAATTTTCAGTTTTTGTTTTTATTACATATGTTACGGGTAACTTAATGTTAGAAGGTTGATTAAACTTAAGTCCGGGTATAACTAGTATTACTATTTGAATTTTCGGACTTTACCCAAAAGGCTTGGGTAATACAAGATATACCCGGGTAAATTTAAGTTTAATCAACTTTCTAACATTACCCGTAACATATACTCGATTCTTGAAAGGTCATACAGATTGTTAAAAATTGTACAATTTCTACATCATTTTCTTTAAATCGAATTTCAATTCAGGCAAGCCTATCAGAGGCATTCTTAATTATTAACTAGTCTCTGGCCAAAGGGAATGAAATTGCATAGACGATGGCTTTAAAAGCCAATTGAATTGAGAAGTCGCGTCGAGTGTAGATTGGTTTGAAATTGAAACTTGTTTACTTGTATGTCTAAGGATTGATTGCTTGAACATGTGACATGAATACATAAGGTGTATTCGGGTAATACCGAATGTCGGATAATTCCGAAATTCAGATGAAAATCACCCTTAATTCCATCATAATAAAAGTCTCTTTTCGGAATTATCCGACAGTTTTCGACATTCGGAATTACCCGAGTAAACCTTACATACAATTACATACATACATAACACATGTTGAAGACGAAAGATCAGAGGGATAGCGGTCGCCCACCAGAAAGATGGGTAAGACGAATGTGGATCCCATTTTCCTCTCTGGATATTAACATAATTGAAAATATTTTGATACAATTTGAAGTATTTTGACCATATTTAGCTATGCCCTTTGGTTGATTTTTTTCACGATTTTTTTATTATTATAAGAGTTATTATAGAACCAAAAAAAATATCATTTTTTTAAAATGCTAGTAGCATGATCTTTTCTAATAATTACAAATTCTAAAAAACTAAACTAAGGGGCATTGTCATGATTGATATACATCAAAATGTGTTAAAATATTATCAATGTACATAGCGCTGACTAGACGCCTTAGCTCAAAAAACGCTAGTGTGGGGTGGACCTTAATGTGACTACCTTCAAAACATTACACAGGAACATTACAGTCTGGCTGATCTTACGATCGGCCGCCGACAGATGTAAGAATAAAATTAAGAAGGCCCAGCCATACAAATGTAAAATCCAGAATTTGCTACTGAAATTTGAACCTTTAGTGCAAGGAATAGACTGCCGTATTCGAACTTCAAGATATTCACAAGAGATGACACGTACTAGACCCATTCTAGATACGTTATAGTTTAGATATCAACTAGTTCTCTTTTGCAGCGCAATTCGGGCAACCAATGTCACTTTTACGTTAGATAGCGTAAGATATCTATTAGATGTGAATTGGATCTCTAAGTCATATCCTGAGGAAATCGTCCAACAGTATTTCCAGAATCGCGCAAATGTCATATTTGACAGGTTAAATCTTAAACATATTGTTGTCGTATCTTGGTGATGTCTAAAAGATATCTAATAGATGTCTATTTCAAAATCCGAATCGGGCCCAGAGTTGATTTTGGTTTTGTTTGAAAATTGAACGAAACAAAACAAATGCGACTCTGTTCCAATTGAATATGATTTAAATTTCATCGACCTGAATAAGTGCTATAGGGTACCTTTATAAGTACCTTGGGCCATAGGAGGATAAATGCTTCACATCTCCCTACTTATCAAGTCTCCCAGTACCCTCTTTAATTAAACATAGAAACATTTAATTATACCTAAACAGTAACCGAAGGGAGCTAAAACAATGATAAACAAAAACCGTCCTTATAAACAACTAGTTACGGTTTAAAATTGAATGATAATTGGGCCAAGCTGATTGCTGTGAAACCACGATCATATGTTAGGTACTTGCAACTAATGGGCCATTGTTTTATGTTACATACATACAATTAGTATGTATTTACATGTGGCACATACTTGTTAGGTATTGCCATTGTTCAGCGCTGGTGGCCTAGCGGTAAGGGCGCGTGACTTTCAATCCGGGGGTCGCGGGTTCAAACCCCGGCTCGTACCAATGAGTTTTTCGGAACTAATGTACGAAACATCATTTGATATTTACCAGTCGCTTTTCGGTGAAGGAAAATATCGTGAGGAAACCGGACTGATCTCAATTAAGGCCTAGTTTACCCTCTGGGGTGGAAGATTCAGAGGGCAGTCGCTTTCGTGAAAACTAGTGCCTATTCTTGGGATTTGTTGTCAAGCGGACCCCAGGCTCCCATGAGCCGTGGCAAAATGCCGGGACAAAGCGAGGAAGATTATGATATTGCCATTGCTTATAATATTGTCGTTGGTTACTGAGATATAGTCACTAATGAAATACAACTATGCTAACGCAATATATCGTAAAAAAAAACCGGCCAAGTGCGAGTCGGACTCGCACACGAAGGGTCCCGTACCATTATCTATAAAAACGGTCACCCATCCAAGTACTGACCCCGCCCGACGTTGCTTAACTTCGGTCAAAAATCACGTTTGTTGTATGGGAGCCCCACTTAAATCTTTATTTTATTCTATTATTAGTATTTGTTATTATAGCTTATTATAGCGGCAACAGAAATACATCATCCATGAAAATTTCAACTGTCTAGCTATCACGGTTCGTGAGATACAGCCTGGTGACAGACGGACGGACGGAGTCTTAGTAATAGGGTCCCGTTTTACCCTTTGGGTACGGAACCCTAAAAACATATTAAAATAATTAAGAAGAACACAAATTAAGTCAAAATCAAAAATTTTTTGGGCGTATAGGGGCGGCGCTTAAGGGAAAGATGTTATGTTTGTTCCGGGTCATACTTGATGCAGAAGCGTGATAGGCACCTTTGCGTCTGGATATGCGCGGGCGAGTTGTTAGACTAGGATATTTTGTGACTTTATTCAGTAAAACTTGGCTTATTTTAATTTATTTTATCATTAGTATCATCTTTTAAAGTCAATTTGAAAGCCACACCTATCTACATTCTTAACGACTGTGTGTATCACTGCACCTACCTACATATGGTACGAGTCCCGCCCATATTTGGACAGAGATTAGACAAACAAATGGGGCACAGCTATTATGGCGCGGTTGCGTAATTAATGTGTGATTAGAGGTAAGATTATTTCATGGTAGATGGAACTGACGAGCTTGAGTTACCGCGCGTAGGCCCACTTGCACCCACTAAACTGGGGTTAATTGGTTAAACCTGGAGTTGCCATGGTTACCAGTACAATTTGACACTAGGTTAATGGTTTAACCGCTTAAACCCGGGTTAGTGGGATGGTGCAAGTAGGCCTTAAGAGGTAAGGGAGGGAGGGAGGTTAGAGGTTGTTTTGTATGGGGATAGATTCTCCATACAAACGTAGTCCTCATTTTCCTCTCTGGATCATGGCTATGACCGGCCGTTTGATTTTATCGAATTTTTATTTATTATAAAAGTTAGGAGCAATTAAAAAAAATTATGAAATCTTTTATCGCCCCTTATTTTTACAATAATGTGGAAACGCTGGTGGCCTAGCGGTAAGATCGTACGACTTTCAATCCGGAGGTCGCGGGTTCGCGGGCTCGTACCAATGAGTTTTTCAGAACTTATGTACGGAAATATCATTTGATAGGTATTTACTAGTCGCTTTTCGGTGAAGGAAAACATCGTAAGGAAACCGGACGAATCCCAACAATGCCTAGTTTCCCCTCTGGGTTGGAAGGTCAGATGGCAGTCGCTTTCGCAATAACTATAAGTTATTATAGTGCCTACGCCAATTCTTGGGATTAGTTGCCAAGCGGACCCCAGACTCCCATGAGCCGTGGCAAAATGCCGGGACAACGCGAGGAAGATGGATGAATGTTAATCATCTTCATTCTACAGAGACAAATTCTGTGGCAAAAGCCAGTTTATTATAATGACTGTATGATTTATACGATTGCTTTTAATTTCGGGCCTATTTACGTCTATTGTCAGAAATTAAAAGCTCTTCAGACGTTTCACAATTCTGGCGGCATCTTCATTTCGTTTGCCTCGGAATCCAAAGATGCCTCGGCGGAGATTATTAAATGTGCAGAGACGAGGCTTGAATAAAAATGGGGATCGGGAATGTATATTTATATGACGATATGTGTAGGGACGTATAAACGGGGACCTTAGAAAAATTCACGGTATCTTGGAGGGTAAGGAAAACACTATTTACAGTAAATCTGGTGCTACATTACGACACCAGGTGCTATAATAAGTACATTACGTAAATACGTCGGAAATTCAAAGGGATTATGTAAGTATGTAGGTACTTAATGTAAAATGTTGTACGATACACGTGCGAATACTAATAGGTAATTCGCAATTGGTGTCGATTCGGTCGTGTTTTAAAATTCGCCGCTCGTTGCTCCTATTTTTCGGCACTTGTATCGTAAATAAATACTAAATGCCTAGGTGTTAATAAGATGCTTAAGACGACAAAGCAACACCAGAAGAGTTAAGGCCAGGAGCATCTATTTGGACATTTACGGCAGTAATGTCACGCTGCAATATTGTCCAGTGATGAAATGTCAAATTTAATTGACTGAGCGTTAGCAAAGGTCTCCGTTTCAGCTTGGGCAAAATGCTTTCTTATATCCAGATGTTCTTTGCAGGTCGAATTTCTGAGCCGATTCTCTAGAAATGTTGTAAGCAGGTTTGATAGTTAGGTGGATATTTTTGTCCTTTTGTTTTTTGGAAAATGTTTCAAAATGGCGGAAATTGGCATTAAATAAGGACTTACCCCCTTATTCATAAATGCGCTACAAACCTCAATTAGCTAATAATCGTTTGTCCTTATCTATCATTTTGACTTATGTATTTGTAAGAAAGGAACAAAACATAATTTAACTAAATCAGTAAGGGGGTTAAGCGCCAGTACGGTTTATGGCGTCCACTTGCTTAATACTCTTACAAAACCTCTTAATATTATATCCTAACATAACCAGTACTGAAATACGACTTTTACTGAAATAATTTGTTACTTAAGTAGTTTCCAGCTGTCAATGCCAAATTGGACATGTTGCTAGGCAGAGTGATGGCAGGTGGACCAAAATGTTGACGGATTGGTTCGCTTTCGGATGAAAGAAGCGTCTGGCGTCCGCTGGCTTGTTGGGTGGATGACATTCGGAAAATCGCAGGGCACTTTTGGATGAGACTAGCCCAAGACTGGGATAAGTGGCGTACACGAAGAGAGGGCTATGCTCAGCAGTGGGCTGAAGGCTAGAATGATGATGATGAATGCCAAATTGCCATCTTTAATTAAATAAAACGACCCTCGAAGCATAAAGCAAAAACCCAAAGGGAATTTCTAAACGTCCAGTCCCTTTGCAAAGTTCTGGGTGAATGGCATACCTTCGGCCGAGACAAAAGGGCCCAAAATGGCGACCTGCCATTTGACAGATCGTTTTCCGGCGTAATTAAAACGTATGAAAAGGGGACATTCCACTTTTATGGCAGTGTTAGGGGAGTGCGGCTGCCCTAAGCAGAAAACAAGTAACTCGAAAATTTTCAAAAACGGTTTTTTTGGATTTTCGGAATCTACAATTTCAGGCGCATCTTTCACCAAAAAAATAATTGTAAAATAATGTGTAGTTTTCAAAATATTCATGTTTTTAAAATCCGAGTATCTTTTTTTGACCCTGAATTCTACGCTAAATTCAAGTATATGTCCCATTTCTACGCTAAAGACAAGTAACTAAACAGAGATACTTGTAATTCATATAGATGACCGAGATACTTGAGTTTAGCGTAGATGTTCGTAAGTGCGATTTAGTTTATTACAATGGTAAAACAAGTATCTCCCAACACAATCTGCGATTTAGCTTAGAAATTAGTTACATACTTATACAAAAGGTACCTTGTTTAAAAACATACATAGAAAACAAATTTTCTTAGCAATATTCCTGTCAAAGGTGAAAAGTCTGTGAAATTTAAGTTTAAAGAAAAAGTGTTGTTAAAACAATTAAAATTATCTGTATTGTCTACACTGTAGACTCTACAGTAATGAAAACAGAACACTAGAATACGCCAAAGAAAGAGAAAATCATAATTATGCCGTATCCGTGCCAAAGGTTTTGGAAAAAATTAGAAACAAACAACAACTGACTGTATTCAATTGACCAAAAGGGAAATATTTAATCCAGGCTAATGCCAAAATTTGAATTTTTATAAAGACACTTATTATGTGGTAAAGTGAATCATCTGAGGTCAATCTCGAGAAGTCTATTAGTAGAGTTCGACCAAGAAAAGTCTGCAGAGATGTTGAAAGCACACCAGTGCCAGTGTTATTTATATGTCATAATTTCATAGAAGTTTGACGTTTAAAATAACACCTGCACTGGTGTGCTCTCAACATCTACTCGTATGCAGACTTTTCTTGGTCTAACTCTACTAATAGACTTCTCGAGATTGAGCTTGTGCTGTCAAAATCTCTGCAGACTTTTCTTGGTTTAACTCTAGCCACTAAAGCGATCCACCAATTACATATACTTACCATATTAATACGTGTATATCAGCAAAATTTCAGATCGATATGGTTTTATAAGAAATAGGTAAAACTGACTTGAAGGATTTAATTCGATTTTTACTTTGTTACAAGTAAAGTTAAATAGTAAATAAAGTAACTATGTACCTAAGTATGTATTTATCTATACACGTATGTATATATCGTCGCCTAGTACTCATAGTACAAACTTTGCTTAATTTGGGGCTAGGTCAACCAGTGTAAGATTGTCCCCAAATATAGATTTTTATGAACTCACCAGCTCTCACCATTCCATGCACCTGCCTCATTCCTATCAAACACGTCTGTCAAATAGGACTATAAAAAAATGCAAGTCGGACTCGCCCACCGAGCGTTCCTTACAAATTTAGTTATTGATTTTATTTATTTTTTACAAATTTATAGTTTTCAGATTATTTCCTGTACTTATAATGTAATACAATATTACTTGCCAAATTTCATAGTTCTAGGGCAACGGGACTTCTCGTTGACCTAGCTACCTACTGCCCACCTACTTAGGTACCCTTTAAATTTTGAATCCCTTGAGAATGTCGAAATATACTTACGTATTTTGGCATAAACCACCGTATCTTTTTTTTTACGTTAATGTAGATGTTTGATTTTTTCTACATCTTTAAGGGAATGTAGACCTGAGTATATGGTTTTAATTTCAACTCGATACCTCCACGCGTTTCCGAGATAAAGGATCTTGACAGACAAATGGACGGAGGACGGACGGACAACAAAGTGATCCTATAAGGGTTCCGTTTTTTCCTTATGAGGTATGGAACCCTAAAAAAGAAAAGTTCGGAAGCAGGATCCTGTAGGTACCACCCATCCACGAAGACAGAGGGTTTGTTGAAGGAATGGGTCATCGTATCACAAAATAATCTTTGAAAATAAATAAAATCGATGAAATAAGTACCAATAACCATGTGTCAGAAGGTACGAGGATGGCATCATCAATCACTAATTAAAAATAAGTCTATTTTCCAATAGAAAAGAACTTTAAAATATATAAAAAAATATTTTTTTTTTTTCAAGCGTTTTATTATCAAACAGGGATTTTGAAGTCGATAAACCTGAAAGAAATAAAAATCAGTTTTCGGTAGCCTATGTCATTAGCTTTCATTTGGTACCATTTCCTTCAGAATTGCATGAAAATTGGAAAAGTTATTGAGCGGAGAGCCAAATATGTTTAATATTTAAGAAGCTAAAGTGCTTGCTATTTCCAAGCTAAACACGAGATACTTGAATTTGTGTAGAATGGTTCTGAGATTTTCGGGCAGTAAACTACACAGAAAACATTTTATGCCCGTACAAAGTTTAATATACAAGAATAACAAAAAATAAAGTCTGTATAAGCTTAATTTTATCGCCTTTAACATAATGGTATAAACAGATGTTACATTTTAGACCAAATACCTAACAAAACTGACAAATTACGTTTTTTTGCTCTCCTCAAAAATTTGTCAAAACTGGGTTACTTGTTTTCTGCTTAGGGCAGCCGAGTGTGACTTTTGTGAGGTGTTGGTGTATTAAAGTGTGAAGTCAAAAGTAAAGCATTAGAAAGTTACATGAACGCCTATGGTTAAAGCCAAGCTAAGTTTAGTAATAATTTCTTTTCACCACACCAGCTCGTAAAGGCTCTCTTGATACTTCAAAAACGGACGACAAAGTTGCATTTTATCCACAAAAATGGCAAAGTAATTAGATGCAATTTTCAGTTGTTTCCTCATTTTTACACGACTGCCCAAAAAAAAGAGTGTACCTATTGTTTTCAGGGTTCATGTTTGTATGTGAGTTTCTTTATTCCACCATAACTTCTGAATGACTTATAGCTTTTCAGTTCGCTTTCAAATTCAGCAGTCATGTTTTTAATTTTTTAATTAATTTATTTTATGGCTGGTGAAATTGACTTTTAAGCGATGATTTGGAAGGACAAATATATTTCAAGTTTTGATTTAATTTGTAATGTATTACAGTTATTCGTTTTTGCTTCGCGTTTTGGTGTGGTGCAATTTCTTGTATTTCACTCGGGTGCAAAGTTTGTTTAACCCTCGTGCCTTCCTTCGCAACGCTTAAGATTTCATTTTCTAATCACTCGCTACAAAAACGCACAGTAAAAGAAATAACTATTATCGAATGTTTGCAGCTGGCTGTTTCAGATCCCTTTCCTCTCACTCTGCATGTACAGATATTCGGCTATTTTATTCTCAACATCGATTGTTTTATCGAAATCGTTGCAAAATAATCCGAGATAATAAAAATAACAGTCCATTCATCGCCACCGAAAGCCGATACGTTAATCACATTAATAATAAAAGCGGTGTTAATAAATAACATGACATTTAACAGTGGACGAGGTTTTTCTCGTCTATTTGGGGGTTGGCGGTAAGCCAAGCGCGCGGTGTCGCGAATATGCAATACTTAAATATTATAATACAAACGTAAGTAGGTACATTATGTTTATAAATATATTAGTTAATTGACAATGAGGCAGAAATAACACACAGTGATGCTTACGCTTAAATATCCTAATGGTAGATTGTAGATTGATTGTAAATATCCTAATGGGATGATGTACTTAGTCCGCCAATAGTCCGAGGCTGAAATTATGAAATGACAGAAATTTGTAAATTCGTAAGAAAACATTCGGACCTATTTACAAAGTTAGTAGACCAGCCCCGACGCTTCGAAACAAGGTTTAAGCATGATTTAGCATTGCCGTCAACCTCTAAACTAAAACTTCATAGTACAAGTCCAAACGTCATGGCAGTTAAAATATATAATCACCTTAAAAACGACATCAAAGCTCAAACAAATTACAAAAAATTTAATAAAATGTTGAAAGACTTTCTAATAAATAAATGTTATTACGACCTAAAGGACTTCTTCGATGATAATGTTACAGACACCTTCTAAATAATTTATTATAATTAAAACAATGACATTTACAAATACTTACCTAAATTATAACTAAAATTAATTTTATGATATGCTATTGTACATTAATTAATTTATTTTAATACATTTATTACAGATCTGAACCTGATTTTGAGAAAATGTAATACATACAATACAATTTTGTTAAGTACATACAATACAATAAAATAAACATTTATTAAATATTGAACCATTAAACAAATAAATATAAATATTGTATAAAAACTTATAAACTAAAAGTATCTAACTATTCTAAATTAATAAAAATAAAACATCCTTAAACCTAAACTACAATCAAAAATCACCCCTCGGCAAGGTCCCGTAGACGCTGGCAGCATTACCACGCTGAATTGCAATGCTTATGCGCTGTGCGAGGAAGCTGCCAACCCTACGGTCCCCAGTCACATCCACCAGCCTCTTTGATATCGCTCCGAAAAATTTCAGGGCACTGGGACCCCATGGGCCGAGTGTTTCCACACCAAAAGGGGTAAAGCTATATTCTTGGCCGATGCGGCTGTACTTAGCCCTTTTTCTTCGCTCAGCCGCATCCGCAGCTGCACCCGGTGAGACGGAGGTGCCATGAAGATGGGACGGGGCCAGTGTATCGACGCATGTAGCGTCCCACACCAACACCCGCCCCATCTCCCATGGAATCAATGACATGCCGTACAATGACATACAATAAAATTATAATAGTTATAAGTAAGTTATGCTGTGCCCTTACAGGGTCCATGTGAGACATTGTACATATATTATATTATATTTGACATCTATACTGTACCATGGTTGCAATAAAGAATTATGAATTATGAATTATGCTTTTCACAAGAGTTATATAATCTACTTTTTATTTCGAATTCGCACCTTTGACATGCTTTAATGTAACATTATTTTTACACTAGAAACTTTGTATTTAAATCCCTCCGTGTTTTGATTTAAAACCTAAAGTGAACAGTACATACTAAAACCGACTTAGTTATACTCACACTATACTAATTGTCCAGCTCACAACAATTTGTCCATGTGTCATATCCAGTCCCAACAATAACCAGCATAACTGGACCTTCGTACCCAAACAAACTACAACTAACCAGAGTTCATACTACACTGGTTTGGTAGCTTAGTTCAGTTTATCTACCTACTATCGACTCCGGAAGTTCCAATTTATATCCCGTATCTCGTAACGTCATCGGCGTGACAGATTACTCGCTTATTTATATTTAGGTTTGGTTGCTTACGAGCTATTCGCAAATTATCTGATATTATTTGCAAATAAATTAAAAAAGAAGAACAATCTTGATATGACAAAAGGGCATGATTAATAAATATCAAATGGGGCATGGGGTCCCAGTGCGCACAAATTATTCGCAGAAATCGCGAAGCGTCTGGTTGACGTAACTGGGGACCGAAGAGCTGGTGGCTACCTCGCACAACGTACTCGTATCAGTATTGCGATACAGCGAGAAAATGCCTCCAGCATCCAAGAATTGTACCAAGGTCCAATGCCTCAGGGGCCTACGAGTATTTTAGATTTAAGCTAGTTATTATTACATACATGTAAATTAAAAAAAAAAAAAACAATTGATGGTGTAGATCGCTAGTAGCCTAGACGTGGTAACAGCGTGCAACTTTCAAAATTTCAGAACTTATGATGTACCCACGATATATCAATCGATATTTACCTGTAGCTTTTCGGTGATGGAACATCGTAAGGAGACTGAACTAATTCCAATAAGGCCTAGTTCCCCCCTGGGTTTGAAGCTCAGATGGCAGGTTCCGTAGAAACTATTGTAATTCTTGGAATAAGTTGCCAAGCGAACCCCAGGCCATGAGCCGTGGTAAAAAGCCGGGGCAACGGCAGGAAGATCAGAAACGACAAAGCATTCAAATGGGGTTGGCAACTGTCAAAGGTTTGCATAGATGGCGCCATCATAGCTTGCCCCTTTTTCTATGAGATTTGGCTTAAAGGGCTGGCATCCAGGGTATTAAAAAAACTAAAATTTGACACAATTCTAGGGATTGACAGGGCAAGCTATGATGGCGCCATCTGCTTAAAACTTCCACCGGCCAACCCCATTGCATTTAATTAACATAATTATTATTATACATCAACAAGCGCTGGTATTGGTACAAGCCTAGCGGTATTGAGCGTGAGCCTTTCAATCCGGAGGTCGCGGGTTCAAAGCCCGGCTCGTACGGTTACATATCAGAATACCGAAAATCGAGTTACCTAATGTTGAATCACCTATGCTCGTTTCACCTATTTTTTTAAATACCTAATGATCAATTAACCTAAACTCGTAACACCTAATGAACAAATGAACTAATGCACGTTTCACCTACAATTGGTTTACCTAAGCTCAGAATACCTATGGTCGATTTACCTAAAGTTGAAACACCTAATGCTCGAAATTACTAAAACCGATTTACCTAATACACGAAATACCTAAAGCTAATATACCTAATACACAAAACACCTAAAGCTGATATACCTATTGCACGAATTACCTAAAGTCGGTATACCTAATGATCTAATTACCTAAAGTTAATATACCTAATGGACGAAATACCTAAATTCCATACACCTAATGCACGAAATACCTGAAGTCGATGCACTTAATGAACGAAATACCTAAAATCAAAATCAGAAATATAATTATTGTTTAGTAGAATATTATTAGGACATACAACATTTGGTATACATTTTTTAGCCAAACCATTCAAATGGTTTACTACTTTTTACTATAATATAAGGTCTATTCATTTGACAGAGTCGAGATAGGTGCGACGACGAGCAAAGCGAGGAGGAGCGTGTTAGGTTAACTGCGACCAAATAGTGCCAAAACCGACTTTTATTTCATCGTCATCATGTTAACTTACAAAAATAATTATTCCTTTAAATAGGTATTCCGTGCATTAGGTATATCGACATTAGGTAATTCGTTCAGGAGGTATATCAACTTTAGGTATTTTGTTCGATAGGTTTAACAATTTTAGGTATTTCGTCCATTAGGTAAATCAACTTTAGGTACATCGTCCATTAGGTATATCAGCTATAGGTGCTTCGTGCATTAGGTATAATAAGCTTTAGGTGAAACGCGCATTAGGTAAAACATGCATTAGGTATATCGTGTACCTATTACACGATATACCTAATGCATGTTTTACCTATATGTTTCGTCCATTAGGTTATGTGAGCTTAGGTATTATAAACTTAGGTCACTCAATGTTTAGGTAAAATGATCGATAGGTAATTTAAAAATAGGTGAATCAAGCATAGGTGATTCAACATTAGGTAAATCAGTTTTCGGTATTCTGATATGTAACCGCTCGTACCAATGAGTTTTTCGGAACATAAATGTACGAAATATCATTTGATATTTACCAGTTGCTTTTCGGTGAAGGAAAACATCGTGAGGAAACCGGACTAATCCCAATAAGGCCTAGTTTTCCCTCTGTGTTGGAAGGTCAGATGGCAGTCGCTTTTGTAAAAACTAGTGCCTACATCAATTCTTGGGATTAGTTGTCAAGCGGACCCCAGGTTCCGGGCCGGAGCCGGAGCGGACCCAAATGCCGGGATAACGCGAGGAAGAAGATTATTATACGACAACATTATTGGCGAGAGCTCGCACAGGACCGAGAAAAGTGGCGCTGTCTTGAGTTGGAGGCCAAGTCTCATTTTGGATCGCTGAGCCAACGGCGTAAGTAATATATCGATAACTGATACATATATAACTAATACATGCCGACATACCTAATGGTTATCACATAACATTGATATTCATTAAGCTTCTCGTGGCATCACTAAAGCGTCTCGTGTATATCTTAATCGTATAATCATGGTAATGTACTGTATAATAATCACGAATGAATGAATACTTAAGGTTGCCGCGCACTTGTTAACCTTACATATTATTTTAAATAAGCGCGCGCACTTGTTAAATAAGTTTGAAACTAGTTGAATCCCACCATTTATTTTTGTTTTTTTTTATAATACCAAGATGTATTTTAAGTATATGAGTGAACATATAGTTAAGTATGTTTATATTCCTTCAATTGAATTAACAACGAGAAGCTTTTAGCACTCGACATCTCTATATCTTTTTGGTCATGAAACGTAATTAATGTCATAACTTAAACATACCACCGGCTTCATGGCCATCACTGTCAGTGAGGTATACTTACATAACTTCGGTGTCAACTGACAAAACAACTTTATTTTATAATAATAAAGTGACCACAATAAGTGCCACAGGAATGTCGACACAGTGCTTATAAGTATGCATTACAGTTTGAAGCATAAAATAAAAAACCGGGCAAGTGCGAGTCGGACTCGCGCACGAAGGGTTCCGTACCATAATGCAAAAAGCAAACGAAAAAAAAAAGCAAAAAAAAACGGTCACCCATCCAAGTACTGACCACTCCCGACGTTGCTTAACTTTGGTCAAAAATCACGTTTGTTGTATGGGAGCCCCATTTAAAGCTTTATTTTATTCTGTTTTTAGTATTTGTTGTTATAGCGGCAACAGAAAAACATCTTCTGTGAAAATTTCAACTGTCTAGCTATCACGGTTCGTGAGATACAGCCTGGTGACAGACAGACGGACGGACGGACGGACGGACGGACGGACAGCGAAGTCTTAGTAATAGGGTCCCGTTTTACCCTTTGGGTACGGAACCCTAAAAAACTGAATAACGCGTATAGTGAGACATAAAATAGTAGAAATTAAATAAATTGGAACTAAAAAAAATACTAAATTGTTGCAATGTTGGCATTTTAGGTCAAAAATTTGTCAATTACATAGGAAGTGGAACCCTCAATAATTTTCTACAATTTCTTGTCGCACTATAATGAGCCAACGATGATCGTGCTCGTGCTACGTGAGCGTTAACCTTTAAGAAACCATTAGAATACCATATCTCATTGTTTTATTAATTATGGATGGTCAGTTAGTGTCATCAATACTACTAACACGGATTAATTGTCAGACGCATTTTATTTATTGCAAAGCAATGTAAATATTGTTGGTTTTGATTTATGTATAAGTATTATTATATTAATTACAGCAGTAGGTATATCATGAATTGATATATTAATGAACAGGTATACAATCATTTTAATAAATAGGGCTTACTTACTCACTACTTACTCCTCTGGTTCAGTGACCCAAAATGAGACTTGGCCTCCGACACAAGACAGCTCGGCTCTTTTTATTTTTCTTTCTTTTTAATTAGGTATTATAAATTGTATCTTGAAAACGGGTCAGAAAAGACCTAAAGGTAATGTCAAAAATATTTGTGTACAGTTTAATGGTAAAGACACCATTACATATTAATCGTTAGAACAAAATTTTGACAGTTCCGAACAACTGACAGGCAGACTGTTAATCAGTGGGCCCCTTAAATAACACGCGGGCACACGAACGTCTTCAGCAGCGGAGTTAAGACAGTCCCCGTGGTCGAAATCGGCTGGGAGAGTATATACCTAAATAAAATAAAATTTAATTTTGACCCAATAATTGTAAAATTTTATTTCTAACGTAAAAATGTCGCTTGTATTAATGTTTTGCGTAGGTAGCCATTATCTCTGCCGGACATGACAAACTGTAATCGCGCTTGTAAAAATATGCGAGTAGTTATTTTCAGCCTAAATTTACTGTCAGATTATTGACCTACGTTTTCCTGCCACCGAAAATCATACATTTTTTGATAAACAGATCTGCCCTGCTAGGCCAAGTAGCGGCATCTCAAATAAAAAAATTATGCAAACATATACCTTACATTCTTTATCTGAAAATTCAATTTTCAATGTCATTTGTTTTTGAGTAGCCGCTATTCGGCTTAGGAGGGCAGAGATAACCATTATTAATTTTTATCTGATAGTTAAAAATAGTTGAATATGGGTACCATCGCGCACACTGTTAACTACCGTAGACCGGGGTGACTATGGAAAATTTGGGGTGACTTTGATAGATTTAAAACGGCCATAGAATTACCATTATTCATTATTTACTGAAAATGTTCCTGTAACTAGTTAGATTACTATATATTCATATTCACCTACCGTAAAAAATCTCGCATAAATATATATTATGGCTTAAAAACTAGAATTTTAAAGTCGCCCCTGCATTTGAAAGTCACCCCGGTCAATGGTATTCAAACGGCCAACGGTGGACGTTATTACAAAAGGCATAAGTTCCACCGATGGACAGTTAAGACTAAGGGCCCGATTCGGATTTTGAAATAGACATCGATTAGATATCTTTTAGACATCACCAAGATACGATAACGATATGTTTAAGATCTAACCTGTCAAATCTTACATTTGCGCGATTCTGGAGATACCATTGAACGATTTCCACAGGATATGCTGACTTAGAGATCCAATTCACATCTAATAGATATCTTACTTTATCTAACGTAAAAGTGACATTGGTTGCCCGAATTGCGCTGCAAAAGAGAACTAGTTGATATCTAAACTATAACGTATCTAGAATGGATCTAGTACGTGTCGTCTCTTGTGAATATCTTGAAGTTCGAATACGGCAGTAAGAGTGTTGCTGTTTGTACGTCGTTACGTGAATCCTCAACGTGACTAGATACTCCGGTGTCGTTAAGATAGAAAAATCTTACGGTAGATGTTGCTATGGGGCCCTAAGGCGTGTAAACAAAAGGAAAAAATTCGCACGCTTGCAGTAAGCTTTGGTATAGGCCACCAAACGAAGGAAAAAACATGGGAAATAATATGTGTATAAGCTTATTTTGGCATAGTTGTAGGGAATGGTGTATTAAACAACATACTAAAAGTACTGGAGGGTGGGGGAGAAGCTAATGGGTAGGGCGGGGCGTTTTCGTTTGGTGTACTAGTAGCTCAGTTACATAATTATGTCAACTTTGGTCGGCGATTATTTTTTCCAGAGTTATAATTTAAATTATTTGCCTTTGAATAATATATTCCAATCAAATAACTTTTTGTTCGTGAGTAACTGCCGTATTCGAACTTCAAGATTAGGGAATGCAAATCGGTTATTTTTTGTATGGAAATAACCGCGGTTTCGATTAATAACCGATAATTTCCATACAAAAAATAACCGAAAATAACCGATTTGCATTCCCTATTCAAGATATTCACAAGAGAGGACACGTACTAGATCCATTCTAGATACGTTACAGTTTAGATATCAACTAGTTCTCTTTTGCAGCGTAATTCGGGCAACCAATGTCACTTTTACGTTAGATAGAGTAAGATATCTATTAGATGTGAATTGGATCTCTAAGTCATATCCTGTGGAAATCGTTCAAGATTATCTCCGGAATCGCGCATATGTCAAATTTGACAGGTTAGATCTTAAACATATCGTTATCGTATCTTGGTGACGTCTAAAAGATATCTAATAGATGTCTATTTCAAAATCCGAATCGGGCCCTAAATCTCTAAAATGCAGGCATAGTAGCATCATTAGGGCATGAGAGCGTCACGCGAAGGGCGTCGGAAATTGCTCTGACCTTTGCGGCCAGGAATCATAAAGTAGACGGTATATATACTTAGGTATAAGTAGGTGTTTGTTTACTAACAGTAGTTACAATACATATTTTACACAATATTTAACCGATCATGGCCCCTGTGCGGAAAACTCCGAAATTATAGAAGTTATTAAAAATAATAAAAATATTTTCTAGGAAACACTAAACTTTATATTATTTTAGGATCGAAAGAACTTTTGATTGAGAGTTTAAAACGACATGAAATTGACCAAAAATTCTGATAAAAATATGCTTTAAAATTGCTGGTTAAATTGAACTGGAGTACACAGCCACTATGAGTTTTTTAATATCCCTAGTGGTCAAAAGGTAAATAAAAGCGTAAACCAATTTCGGATGTATTGTGATGTTTATTAAAAAACGTGTTTACACTTTGAGGTGAAAACTCCATTGTTCTACATATACCTACGTCCTCTCTCTACGTAATCATAAATAAACAATTTCACTCTGACGTTTTATGATAGGTTGACTCAAATCATCATTACCTACTCAATTATTTTTAACCGACTTCAATACCAAGAAGGAGGAGGTTGTGGCAATTTTTATATACCATCACGCTCCGCGATTGTTGAGCCTTTTAGGGTCCTAGGTAAACTGGTTGTTCGATACTTGCGCTATGGAATGTCCAATTTAGCTTGATTCCTAAATGGCATAACAATCGCGGAGTGTGACTGTATCTAGGGTCACCGATTATTTATTCCGAGCCTCATTGACCGATTTGAGTTATACTTTTTTTTGTACTCTGTAAAGCCGCCTGATTGCCTGAATTGAAGCAAATTTAAAAACGAGTTTCAAAGGTGCCACTCTTAAACACCGCTTACCAACTGGTTTACCGCTTTACCAACTACGCTATTGCAACTGTTGGTTGTAAAGTATTGTAATGATTAACAACTGTAATGTCTTGCATTTGTCTTGCAGCTAATGCAAGACATTACAGTTCGCATGGACACACAAGTTTTCTCCCCAGTGGTTAAAAACAGCTTGTGGGCATGTAGGTAGTGATTTTAATCATACACTTATTAATTATACAAAATAAAGGAGTACCCTTTCATGCGGATAAGGGTTAAAATAAGAAAATTAATCTTTATAGACCCTAATCTTTGGGTATGTCCACTGCAGGAAAGACCTGGCCCCAATTTCACCACGGCTACAATTGTCAGTGACATATGTCGAGCGACAATTGTCAAGCGACAGGTGACATATTACAATTTAATAAAATATTTTCTATAGAAATACTTACAAACATGACAGCCATTTTGCTACAATTGTATGTATTACAATTATGTTGTGAAACAAGAAATATTTTTTCTAGTCGACATATTTGTAGAATTGTCAGTGAATCTTGACAGGAAATGAGTTATATGTCGGAATTTCGTGACAATTGTGGTGTTTCTTGTGACAATTGTCATAAACTTAGCAAGAGAAATATCTGTTTTTTTCCGATATAATAAAGTTTTTTTTAATAATACAATGATGGTGGCAAACAGGAATACGGCCCGCCCAATGGTAAGCGGCAACCGTAGCCCATGGATGCCTGTGACGTCAGCAACAGTGATGTTTTACAATTGTCGCACCTGTCACCGTGGTGAAATTGGGGCCTGAAAATGGTTTTGAGTTTGACCCTACTATCTCGCGCAAGTATTTTCACAACGGTCAACGGGTAATGTGCGCCCGCATCCAACAGTTTATCTGTGATTGCGATCTTGAAAATTACTTGGCTGGCCTTCCCACGCTGTGCCTTCCGGCCTCCGGACCCAGCAGCTAATGATATCCAGTCCTTTTTACTATCACCTCTTTAAGTTTTTACCGCTAGAATAATAACTTTTTTTGACGTGATAACGTCTTATAAGTCGATGAACACCGGTAGCAAGCACGAAAAAGTGTCACGTTGTGGACAGATCTCCATGGTAACGTTACGTAATGTAATGGTACAATGTTTTCTTATGACGTTATCAAAAATTATCGTTCGTAAACCGAGTTCACAGACAACCATATTTTTTTAAATTCTGACTGCAGCGGTGGCAGCATGGTTTTATTTTTATCACCTGTCACTTTCGCCAGTGGGGAGACTTTCCTGACTTCGGGCAAACTCGGCTTCGTTCGGCTCAGCATTTGCTCCGAGCTACTAGCGTTGGCACCACTTGACGTCCTTTTGCGTGCACGACCACAGATAAGATACACTCGAATTTTGACAACCCTAAATAGCCGAAAGGGATAGTGCCATACATTAGAAAGGGATATTATGATTCGACCCTGAATCGCTGTCAAACTTCTGTTTTGTAGGAAGTGTCCTTTCTGTACGGTAGTATTATTATTTATTCTGTGCTTGTGCACGTGACTGGCATGGTGACAGCTGGTAAAAATGCGACCGTGCTAAGGCCGAGGTTTTTGTCGAGCGATCATTTCTTTCACGATTGGAATGGCTTCACTGATTAATAAAAACCACATACACTGTAAAGGTTAATGAATTCAGTAATGTAGCTTTAACAAAATGGAGGCTGAATATATGAATTAACAGTGTTTGATATTCAACTCATTTGATTTATGTTTTGATATTGATTTTGTTACATTTGAATGGTGTATATTTGTACGTTTCATTAAATTTGATTGATTATGTATAATGATAGTGCTCGTTTTTGTATATGTAATGTTTGTTGTAAATAAAGCGTTTGTATGTTTGCTTTATCTTTGGCAATCAGTATGAGTATAATTTTATTATCAATGTAAATGGTTGGTGTTGTCGTGTTTTCTTTAGGGGGGTATTGAGTCGTGTAAAATTATCGCCTTAGTTATTTAACTTATTTATTTGAAATGAATGAAATGAAATGAAATGAAATGAAATATTTATTTCTTTAATTCCTTAAAGAGTATGCAAATAAAGATCTCTATCTATCTTACAATGTCTTACTTTTTAGAACAATTTCGTATTACAATAATTATCGTATTAGTTTTTAAACATAACACTGCTATTTATTTATATATGTAAGTACATATTTCTATTATTGATTTCTAAAAAACATAGGTATAGTCACAGAATAAATACCTGTCTCTTTGTTAACTCGCTTGTCTGTAAATACTCTAATCATCATTAACTGAGGCAAAACAATTTACACAATCACGACCGAACAGAATTGCCCATTAAACGACTCAGTTGAACATACTATGTTTATTTTAGCGGCGGTTTTATAGAACTGGCAGCATTATTGTTGTCTATGAGGCGACTATGTAAACGAACCAGTATAAGTAACTTGATAATTTCTTTCACCGCCATCTCTCTCGCTACTACCTAGGCGAACAGCACGCGAACGCGAAGCGAAGCGATGCGGCGCGGGGTGAATCAATCCTTCGATACCTATAGAAGTGTCCTACGTGGGCGATCTACACTCGGGTGCAAAGAAATCGGACCACCCCAGCATTTTTAACATTTTTTCAATTTCTGTAAAAACTGTAAGGGCTACTGTGACATATTATATACCTAATGAAAGGTTGGCTTTTCCTCTATAAATTGATGTGCCATTGACAGGTTTGCTGCTAATATTTTCAGGCTTTCAGGGCTAAGAACTTAGTCACCCTAAAAATGCGTACTGGAGTGAAACTTATGCATAATGGGAAAACTGCAATTCTAAGGAAATCAAGGAGAACTTAAAACAATTTTCAGCATTTCAATACCGTGTATTGCTTCCTCTAGCCCTACGACATGCGGTTTTTCATTGATCTTATAATTTTTTTTACCGTGTCTTGAGGGATGCCCGCCCATTCTTCTTCGATCGCAGTCTTTAGCTCCAGTAAGGTTTCAGGGGCGGGATTTCTGGCCCGGATTCTTCTTTTCAACTCGTCCCAAATGTGCTCGATCGGGTTTAGGTCAGGACTGCGGGCTGGCCACTCCATGACTCTGATGCCGACCTTCTCCAGGTACTCCTTAGTGATCCGGGCTGCTGTATGCGGCCGAGCGTTATCTTGCATGAGGATGAACTCATCGCCGATATAACCCGCAAATGGGACCACATGATCAGCCAGGATTTCCTCCACGTACCGACGTGCAGTCAAACCGCCTGAATTCGGTCTGGTACCTGGCCCTGTGATGAACACAATGTCCGTCTTCGCTTCCAAAGAAATACCAGCCCAGACCATGATTGATCCCCCACCATAAGCAACACGTTCTGCTGAAGCTGAACGGCATTCAGTCGACGATTTCGTAGCGAGGTAATAACGATGAAACGGTCATCTCTCTCAGAAGTGATGCGAGTTCTGCCAGTTCCGGGTCTTTTGGAGAGCGTCTCATCTACGCGGAATCTCTGGAAGACACGTTGAACCGATGACTTCGATAGGTTGAGTTGTCGAGCCACTGCACGTTGACTAAGCCCCCCCTGCTATTGCAGGGCCCAGGTCCAGGGTTGCCCTATTGGGCAACTGCTTGGCCGGCTTCAGTCGGAGTAGTATCCATTTTTTTCCAGTTTTCAGTTCCATTTTTTCCAGGTTCAGGCGATGAGAGTAGTGTTCAGGAAGACGTACCAATCACGAATGATGCATAAACAATGATAATGACTGGTTTTATACCTAATGATAAGTGGTCAATTAGTGCATGCGCTAATGAGGCAGTTGGAGGGGGGTGATTTTCAGGCCCATATTTTGCACTATATTCATCCCCACCCCTGAATATTGATGTCATTTGATAGGGCAGAACATTATCTACCACGTGGTATTTAAATTATCACGATCGAGCTTACAGTTTTTAAACAAATTGAAAAAATGTTAAAAATGCTGGGGTGGTCCGATTTCTTTGCACCCGAATGTAGTTGCGAACGCGAACGCCTTGGGGCCGCCGCGGCGCACCGCGTCGCGTTCGCGAGTTGTTCGCTTACCTAAGACGCAGCGCTATTCCGTACGGGATTTGTACTCGTATAGGAGATGCAAGCACGGACTCGCCCTTAGAGTTGGTCAAAGACGCCCAGTCTATCAAAGATTACATATATACTGGAGAAATTGGGACGGGTACTGCTGTATTCGGGTAGCCTACGAACCAGGGCGTTAGTCGCGTAATCTAAAAACGCCGGTTCGAGTCCGGTGTCCACCACACACACATGGTGTAAGTTATACATATTAAATTGTACTTTTTACAGAATTGTCACTGTCTAACAAAATCGATGTTTTGGCAGTTATATGTAGATACTCAAACGATAGTATGATGTGTCAGCACAGTGCCAACAGTTAGATAAATAAAGCCGGTCAAACAAGTTTGTCAGTAGCAAAAGGCGCGAAATTCAAATTTTCTATGGGATGATAACCTTTCGCGCCTACATTTTTTGAATTTGCAGCTTTTATCTACTGACGGAAATTGCTTAACAGACTATATGTTCTCTACGGGAGTCTGATATAAACATGTTATGGTTTTATTTTGATACCTTGAAGAACGCTCGCTCTGATGGGTGCCATACGAAATGAAGTGAAAGTCGAGCGTGAGATGAGGAACAATCACCAAGATGATTGTGCAGTCGTATCAAAACCATTTGAAAAATAACAAATTCTTCAATCCGAATCTGGCTGGTCATATAGTAAGTAGGGCCCAGGACTGTCTCATTTCAAACATAGAATCATACTCAAGTCTATGTCTATGTCTTACGCTAGTACTAACACTCAAAAGAAGTATAGTTTTATTTGTTTTTATTGACCGACAAGTTGTGTTTGCCAGACTATACTGTATGTAAACTAACGAAAAACATTTACCTACTCACACTGAGCAACTTTTACTATGGCACCGACTCCGAAATCGCGAAAAAAAATTTGGTTGTTTCATACATTTTGCTGGTCTAGCATTGAAATTTTCTATGGGAGAGTCAATTTTTTTTTCGCGATTTCGGGGTTGGTGCCATAGTAAAAGTTGCTCAGTGTGACCCATTCATGAATGGGCTTGACTAAATGTTTTTCGTTAATTTACATACTGTATAATATTTGTTGTGAAAACGTACGACTCTTTTGCATTCACGCAGAAATGAGAATGCATGGCCTGATAATACTATTATTTTGGCATGGTTCCACGTCGCGTCGTATTGCGAGGGGACATACTATTTTTGGAACCTCGGCATCGCGAAGAGATATTGTGCAAGGCCGAAGATTCAAGGTTGGGATTCTGTGCTGTTTCTTACAGTTCAATATTCTCTTGAAAAATATTAAATATTACAGGAAATTTTAATATGTTAGTTTAGAAAAGGCTAGTTTCATATATAATATTGAATTGTTTCACATCAGTCATAAAGTATTTTTTACTGAAAAAAAAGGCGCACGAAGAGTTCCGTGCCATTACGCAAAAAACGGCAAAAAAATCACGTTTCTTGTATGGGAGCCTCACTTAAATATTTATTATATTCTGTGTATAGTATTTGTTGTCTTGGCGGCAACAGAAATACATCATCTGTGAAGATTTCAACTGCCTAGCTATCACGGTTCATGAGATACAGCCTGGTGACAGACAGGTAGAGAGACAGACGGACAGCGGAGTCTTAGTTATAGGGTCCAGTTTTTTTCCCTTTTGGGTTCGGAACCCTAAAAACAACATTAAATATGAGAGGACAGTAAATTAGACTTTATTACGATTGGTTCGGTTTTCTCGTGATGATTTCCTTCGTTTAAAAAGCGATTGGTAAAATATCAACTAAGTATGAACAACTAATAAAACCAGCACCAGACGGTGCTAATAAACTATCTTCAGAATTTACGAACTAAACTGGTTAATTCAAAGTAGTAGTCATAAATCAATCTGTTTACTAATAATGGGTTGAATGTAGATGTTTCTGGAAGCAGTTAAAGTCAGCGACTTTTGGCTGTACTGGAGAGCAATAAAAAACGGGCAGTTTGTGAAGAACCTCAATGTAAAGTGACCCGTTCTACCTAAGAGATAGTGATATGACCTCGGTCCTCAGTTTGGTTTGCGGCTAGCATTGGAAAATACAGCAATAAAATTATAATAATCTAATATCGTTACCTTTCGGAAACCATTGGACTGCTAATGGTCCAAAACATAGTACAGTCAGCAACAATATTATAACGTATAGAATAAAGTGCCAGGTTGTAATAAGTTTCAAATACGTTTGACACTTTGTTCTTAAGACTAAAAATCTAAATAGCGATGTAAATCTACACCGTAGATCTACATCGCTGATTCTACAGTTCGCTTTAATAGTACATTGTGCAACGTGGGGGGTAAGTGAAATATTGTACGCGACTCTATATATTCACGACAGCCAACAGCATCACACTTGCGATGACAAAACTAAATTTTAAGCGAAATCATTCTAAAATACGATGACATTTCAAACATTCGTCAGCTATATTGAGATTTTTTGGCAGTGTAGGCATCGATGGCACAGACATTCAGCCAGCAGCCTTAATAAAATTTCAAACGGCTATTAAATGAATCAAATTAAATATTTTTAAGCATATACAAAAAAATATAAACGTCAGTATTTTCAAAGTATAACTCATTTATACCTACTTGGTTCGTATAGCTTAGCTTTTTTAGTCATAACTCCCTCGGGAACTCACTTGCTTTTCAGTACACCTGCATAAAATAAGATCTATCTCGCTCCTCGCCCAATATATTATTGTAAAACACTCAAAGTAAAGTGTGTAAAGTATTTACGCACTACAGATACAGATCTTTATTGGTAAAATAAGTACATTTGCAAGTCATTCAGTTCTTATATTTAAAAATATTATTAACAATCATAAATTAAAATACCTATAATGTTACAAATCAATGATTATTTCGCATAGACTCTACGAATTCGTCAATTGAGTAGTAAGCTTTTTCTATGAGTAGTTCGGAATCTTCTTAAGCAAGCTTGACTGCTTAAGAAGATTCCGAATCGAAAACGCATCTTAAGCGGAAAAGTGTATTATGTAAACTGCAGAAACTTGTGTAAAATGGCATATTATATGTGAGAAATAGTATTAAACGTGATCGTATTAAGCGAGTTTTGAATGGGGTCGTTAATAGTAAAATAAATTGGTATTTTTGCCGCGTAGCGCATCGGCTACCTATGATGCTGACTGTACCCAATAGATAGTCAAACTAGACACATGATTCGCTCGAAATGTGTCAAGTTTAAATGGTAAGTTTAAGCAAATGGCTTCGTGGCGATACACAACAGATTATTATTAATAGTTATGGCGGAAAAACATCAGCTGATATCTTTGAATTGTATTTGGAGAATATCTTTTAACACACACGTATTTAAGTATCTACACGTAGGTATTTAAAGATAGTTTGTGATTAATAAATATATTTATTTCATATCCTCTTTATTGACAAAGTACCTACTTAAAAAATATAATTCACTTAATGTACCTATACGAATGGTGTTAGAAATATTTAGAATGAAACTTATACATTTACTTAGGATATTCACGGGGCAGAGCAATGTCGAGAAAAGGTCCTTCAAAGAAATTATCGCATTTTATGTTGAGTAGGTAATTAAAGTGTGTTCAACCTACCACATTTTAACTACGAAACAACATACCAAATACCAACACAATTACGAAAGAGAGACTGAAACGATTTAACTACACATATCTTCATGTTACGTGAAAATAATGTCCGTACTTTTTAAGTAACATTTGTAACATGTCACATGAACTGACATTCAAATTTAGAACAATTAAGAACATGCGAGAGCAACGTACCTACAACCCAAAGGACGGACACAAAGGGGAGAGCTTGTATAGTTCGTACTCTCTAAATAAGTTATCGCCATTGGACAATATGGCAGACAATTCTTTGCAATGTCCGAGTAAATAAGATAAAATTGTATGTCTTTGTCTTAAATTCATAAGGTGTTTTTACGAACCAATACGGGACTGACCAGCGAAGTCAAAATTTGCTATTTAAAGGTGACAATAATGTCGCTTTTAAAAATATTATTTCAGTTTTATACTTAGATACATTTAGGTTTAGTGATTACGTTTAGTTTTTAATTAGTTTTATGTCTAGTTTAATGTTAATTGTTATTTCCATTTTGTTTTTGTCGATTTATATTTTTTTTAATTTAAGTATCTCCTTCTCCTTTTCATTACTCTCATAATCGTATTCTGTTAAAAATATGGCATTTAACATTGTATGGATTAAAGGGCTTTATAACTAATTTTCTTATTTACAGCAATTTTGTTGGAAAATGTCTGACATGTACGAATTAGCCAAGTTCACCCTACAGCCATTATTCTCGCACACATGTAAGCATAATGCTTAAGCGCGAGCAAAATTAGCCCATTAAAATTCGCCTCATGTGTATAATGTCGGTAATATGTTAGTAAATAATGAGGACTACGTCATATGTATGTATACAGACTTCGCCTTATTGCAGAGAAAAAAGGTGTAAAGTTGTTTAAATATTTTTGATGTTGGCTATTTAGTAGGTAATAAAATCGTTTTTGTGAATACAAAGGTGGTAATTATAGCTATGAGTGTTTATGGAAAACAATAATGTATTGATTTTAAACAAAACTTATTTTGTTTTATATTCTTACAATATTAAATAATACAATCCAGTGGCAGCACTAGGGTCCGATTTTTTTAATCTCGAGCGCTCGATTTCGTCACTCAAAAGTCTGTGGAAAACGGCGAATTGATATTTTTGAAATACGAGCAATTGAAATTGGGAATCTAGAATTGACCTCTCGATTTCAATTCTATTAGTAGAATTTAAATGCCTGGTAGTGGAGATATATTGAAGAGAGCCACACGAAATCAAGCTCAAAAATTGGCCAATTTTCAAATTTCGTGCATTGAAAGGTTGGCCTTTTTTACGTCCAGGGTCACTTTGAAACTCCCTCTCAATTTTGTAAATGTAAAAAACAAAAGAAAAACTGAGGAAATGAAGGTTCTAAAAAAACAACGGGTTGCACTCCGGGAGTGCCGGCAGAAGTGAAAACTCAACGACATTGTAACTCAAAATATTAATAAGTGCCATATAGTGCAGAATAGTCGGACTTACCATAAATAAATCAAAAACGAACATAATGACAAACAGAGAAGAAAGGCCCATAGTAGTAGATAATGAAAATATTGAATATGTACAGAACAATACCTATCTAGGACAAATTATATCATTCAGAGACCAGACGACTTTAGAAATAGAAAGAAGAGTATCAAGTGCTTGGAAAAGATTCTGGTCGCTTAAGGAGATACTTAAAAGTAATCACTTTCCAATGTCAGCTAAGAAAAAAGTTTTCAACTTGTGTATCCTCCCATGTAAAACCTATGGCTGCCAAACTTGGGCACTGACTCAGAAACATCTCCAAAAGCTTAGAACCTGCCAAAGAGGAATAGAAAGAAGTATGATGAACATCACATTAAAAGATCGTAAAAGAGCAGATGAAATAAGAGCAAAAACGAAAGTAGAAGACGTAATCAAGAAAGTAAGAAAGTTAAAATGGCAATGGACAGGCCATATGACACGGGATAGTAAGGAAAAATGGACCAAAATAATTACAGACTGGCAACCACGAGACGGTAACAGAAAAAGAGGTAGACCAATTAAAAGATGGATGGATGACATCAAGTCGATAGGGGGCCTGGACCAGGAAAGCCAGTGATAGAAAGGAATGGAAGCAGCTGGGAGAGGCCTATGTGTCAGAAAACACGCTGAACACTAATCCGGTCAATATGATGTGTTAGTTTTTAAGTACATTTGTTTATATATATAATGTAACACTGTTTTAGTTTTGGCAATAAAGGCTATTATGATTATTATGATAGTGCAAAATGTCTGCAGCACTATGTATAATTGAGGTTAACGCCATCTAGCGTTGTATCGTCGCATTAGTTGAAACCCCTAAGCACACTGTGGGTACTACTGGTGCTACCGTTATATTAATACCAGTTTGAGGGAAACTCACTAGATGGCATTTAAATCAAAAAACAATGACATTGTCCGTCACACATAACATAAGTCACGCAAGCGCCCTGCGCCGCCTACATGAAACAGCAGGCTCAGGCATACATTTTCGCCGTGCGGTAGAAAGAGAGGAGAGACGCCTTACGCGTTACGCCTTACGCTGTCTCGAGTTTATCATTTTTTCCCCACCTCAAAAAGTGCACAACGCCGCGGCGCGCCGCTAAAGAAGTTTTCACTTCAAAAATCCAACGCAGCGTTTTGTATTATCGTATCGTACCTACCCTTTTACTTGGAATCTTGGAAGAATCTCAATACCTGAATAGAGATGGACAGTAGACTTTACCTGAAAAGAGACAAATTACGTGTTATTAAAATATATGTATCAATTAAAGATTTTAAAAAAATCAAACATAGGGGCATAGCTGTGGTTGATAATACAATAAACTGTGTCAACATTATATTTTAATAATGTTAATATCCAGAGAGGAAAATGAGGACTACGTTTGTATGAAAAGGTGATTTGTATGAAGAGGCGCGGTCGTAGTGTACCTGTTCTCTTAACCATGAATAAGAATAGGTAATCAACCTACTCAATGATGCTATTCTGAGCCCATTCAGTCATCGATTCATTGACACGTAGCCATTTATACCTACAGTACTGTAACTGCCGTTTACGATGCTATTAGACATGCGCACAAGATATTTATAGTGCAATTAGACTATAACAAGGACGCTAAGTATATTAAGAATGGGTCACTCACGTATTTTAAGTCGAAAAACGCTCGACATGTTTCACTCCGTACCGAGGAGTGTCAAAAGGAGCCGAAGGATAGGGAGCCTTTAAACAGTCCGGGCGTATATAATGATTCCTTGCTCCTGTGGGATGTCCTTAGTAATAGGGTCCCGTTTTTACACTTTGGGTACGGAAGCCAAAAAAATATCAATTCGGCGTTTACCACATATTTTCTGGTGACGAAATCGAGCGCTCGTAATTAAAAAATCGCCCCCCGAGCCGATTGTTCGTAAAAAAAAACTAATAAGGAACAAAGCTTTCCAACTTAACTGGTTCGTCAGTTCCATTTGTGACATTAAAAGGTCACCATGACACAAACAATTTATAAGCATAAACGCCAAATGTATTTTTAATCGACCGTACATAAAAGCAGTTGTTATGACACCATAATTATTGGTACTATTATCGGAATGGGCCGATCGAAACATTTGTTATAGAATCCCTCATATATCTTTTTGTATGGGCCATTAAAATTATTTATGTGGGGAATATCAGATGGTAGTTTGGAGATGGACTTTTATTTTAATGGTGTGCTAGACTGGGTGTTTGATAGTTTTTCTAAACATAAAGGGGCTCACTGATTAACGGTCCGCCGGACGGTATCGGCCTGTCAGTTGTTCGGAACTGTCAAAATTTTGTTCTAACTGACAGGCCGATACCGTCCGGCGGACTGTTAATCAGTGGGCCCCTTAAGACAGTCATAGGTGCCTAACTTAAAAAATTGGTTTACAATTAACGCTAAAATTATTGATAGGAATTCTGGCCATTCTGGGTCATACACATATATTATTGTATGCTCAACTCTTTGGAGTCTTTCCTGTAGACATCGCAAAGTTAAGAGAGTAAAAAGGCATTTTTGGATTGCACTTTACAGGTGGGATACATTTTTAGGGTTCCGTACCCAAAGGGGACCCTATTACTAATGAATGAATGAATGAATGAAATTAATTTATTCCAGAATGTGAATCCATATGTGATTAAAACATTTAAAACTAATTACATAATAAAATATTATGATTAAATTAAATTAAATTAAAGACTCAAAGACTAAGACTCAGCTGTCCGTTCTATCGTCCGTCTGTCTGTCTGTCACCAGGCTGTATATCACAGGTGATGTATTTCTGTTGCCGCTAAAACAACAAATACTAAAAACAGAATATAACAAATATTTAAGTGGGGGTCCCATACAACAAACGTGACTTTTTTTGCCGTTTATTGCGTAATGGTACGGAACCCTTCGTGCGCGAGTCGGACTCGCACTTGGCCGGTTTCCATAGGCTACGGTGACTGCTTACGAACAGGCGGGCCGAATGCTTGTTTGCCACCGACGTGGTTTCTTTATCACTATGTTGCTGTTACTTTGCAAACTCGGTACATTTTCCACGTGTATTTCCGCATCTACAATGTTCGTTCAGATAACATTGAGTCGCGGGACAGACCTCCATTGTTGTCAGAGATGAACTACTCTAGTTTATTAACTTGTGTGAATGTTGCCATAAATAGGGTATTTGACTACTAGTTAAATCAGTTCCTTCTTTCGAACTGTCAAAACGATTTTACTACTATGGAATTTATATGAAACACTAGCATGTGACGTCATAATCAAATTACCTACTCTTTATAGTTTTATACGGGTTTTAACATAGAAATTGTGTCTAAAAATGACTGCTGTCTACGTTTCTCTATTAATTATCTGATGCTTTATTTCATGCATGGTGTAAAATAATTTATTTTAATTATAGTCAAATATCCTATATATATAATATACTGATTTAATATTTACATTGTATTTTATTAGTAGCCTCCGCCTTCTTTTTCTGTCTTTTTCCAGGTCTATTTTTGGAATGGATCTGATCCACACGTTTTAAGGGTTCCTTAGCCAAAGGGTAAAAACGGGACCCTATTACTAAGAATCCACTGTCCGGTGTGTCACAAGAGCCTCTACCATCAGATTTAACATTGACATAACGCTCACGTCTACGTAATTTACTTTCTGTACATCTCGCTTCCACTATTGCTCGCATATGCGAGTACGAGCGAGATGCATAGAAAGTAAGTTACTTAAACGTGAGCGTTATGTCAATGTCAAAACTGGTGGTAGCCGTACAGGCTGTATCTCATGAACCGTGATAGAACCATAGACAGGTGAAGTTTTCACAGATGATGTATTTCTGTTGCAACTATAACAACAAATACTAAAAACAAAATAAAATAATTATTTAAGTGGGGCTCCCATACAACAAACGTAATTTTATTGCCGTTTTTTGCATAATGGTTCGTAACCCTTCGTGCGCAAGTCCGACTCGCACTGGCCGGTTTTTTATATAAACCAACAATAACATAAGAACCCCATATTTTTTTCAAATAATTTTTTTTTATGACGCTGGAGCCAAACTAGCAGACGTATCGGCTGATGGTAATTAAGTTACCTTTATCCTAGTACGTTACCGGCATTTAAGATAGAAGTACGCTCTTTTTTTGAAGAATAATGTACATTACAATGTACATATCCGTGCAACCTAATTTGACCCTTCCATAAACCAAAAAAAGTAGCATTTCTTTTATTTCATTTGTTTTATAGAATAAGGTTCAAATAAAAAAATAAAAAAAACTTTATAGGGTGGGTCTTAGGAGGTTAAAGGATCGGTCTGGAAATACGGCGCGGATGTATTTCTTGATGGAGTTACAAAACTCCTATCTTCCAGGGCTTACACCAATTGAACAAGCAATTGGACTCAATGAACACCGTACAAAAAACCTCCTCCTCCTCCCTCCTTCCTCCTTCCTCTTTCCTCCTTCCTTCTTTCCTTCATTTTCCTTTTGAAAAGACCCTCCTCAATTGTAGTCTGTCAATACCCTACGTCACCAAACTGTTTTATAAATAACCAAACTGTATTTAATTTTGGGTACGGTCCTAAATGTCGTATCCTTTAAAAACACTCTGTTATATTTAGAAAGCAGAAGCGACATTAGAACTTTTCCAATTGGTTTTAATTTAATCTAATTTTGATATATTTCGCAACGCAGCTCAACCTACATGTCATGAAGCTAGCGAGTGAAGTCAAAATGAGATCAAATGGAAATCAAATTTTAAATTTCGAATCCCTTTGTACGTCTCAAAAATAGCTTGTTGTTTTAGGCCCGTCGAACGTTTCTCAGCTCATTCCCACCGATAAAAGCCATTGAAGAAGTCATTTAAATATTTACCTTATTCCCGCGCAATAAATTCCAAATTCAAACTGATTTTCCGATGGTCATAACGGCGTTTTTTGAGTGAGGCAGAGCTGTCAATCTCTCTTAATGAGTTGTTTCATAGAAAACAAGCGTCTACAGAGCAACGCTTCCAAATTGAAGAGACGTGAATGTGAATGAATGTCATGTCATTCTTAATTTTTTTGGACTATTTACGTACATTTTTAGAAACGCTTTTATGCTGAAACGCTCATCAACACTAATTTAGAATTTTTCTATCAGTTTTTATATTATGGAAGAAACTATATCAACGGATTATATCGTCTATAATGAATTTAAAATACGAGTACATGCCGATGTTTTGAACCCTTAACAGTATTTCTATTATTCTTTCATCATCAGTCGTTCCCTCAATGTTGTGGATCGTGACACCATGTCCTAATGTTGCTGACCAGTCTCTTCCATAGGCTTCTGTCACCCGCCATATGTACGGCTTATTCTTATACATTAATTTCTACCAATACCTAAAAGTTATTTTTTCTCTGTAATCAAAAGCAAGTTTTTTTTTAAAGCGACTCTGGAATCTACCTTAGAAATTACACTTACCTAAAGAAATGCTAAAATAACAGAATTACCTACGCACATCCAAGAAAATACCAAGCTTTAATACTAGGAAACCTAGCTGCTTTTAAAACACTAGAGTCTAGGTATGCAAGATGTGGAAGCACTTAAATTAAATATTATAAGACCTACGAGTTATGGCTGGATGCTTAAACCATGTAGATTATATAACACGCAGATACAACACGTTTTTGTATTTACACTATTTACAGAACATTATAAGCATAAGTTTAATAACTAATAAGATATATACCCCCTTATTCATAAAACTTTACGGGCCTGATTTAGTTAAATTATGTTTTAGCCCTTTCTTACAAATACTTATGTCAAAATTCATGGCTAATTCAAGCCAGTAACGCGTTTATGAATAACGCCAATATTATAGAGACCATCATTTTCTTCATAATCTTCCTCGCGTATGTCCCGGCTTCTAAAATTACTTCTAAGCGACGAAGCTCGACCGTGCGATAAACTTGAGGAAATTTGGTGTATCTCCTGTATTATGTAATCTGCATGCAGGGTTATATTGCGAATATTTTTACATAGTACACGCTAACCGTCCATTCTGAGGCGAGTCACGCGCTAAACTACACCCCCGACCCATATTTTAGAGTTAACGGCCCTTGGGAGCTATAACAATTGCTTCCTGTACACAAGCGAACCGAAGAATAATTGTATATTTCATAGTTTTTAACAGAGATTGGATTTTAGGGGGCAAAATACGGGTAAATAAATGATGTTATTTCTACATCGATAAACCGCAAAAGACCTCAAAATTTCCACAAGATTTCGACCGCTTTTGACAGCTTTTGTTAGAAAGGGACTTCCACTTGTATTACAAGTTACAAGCTTTTGATATGCAAGGCACTGGGGCCCGTTTCTCAAAAGCTTGTAATTTGTAGTACAAGCGGATGTCACTTTTTGACAGCTTTTGTTAGAAAGGGACTTCCACTTGTATTACAAGTTACAAGCTTTTGATAAGCAGGGCACTGGGGCCCGTTTCTCAAAAGCTTGTAATTTGTAGTACAAGCGGATGTCACTTTTTGACAGCTTTTGTTAGAAAGGGACTTCCACTTGTACGAGTATTATCAGTTACAAGCTTTTAAGAAACGGGTCCCTGTCAGTAACTACAAGTGACGTATAGGTAAGTATATCTTGGATTTTTTGTACAAAATAGCTGGTCAACTGTACAAAATGTACACTAGGGGTTCTGTAAGCATGACGAATACAAAGCCCTTATGGGTCAAACAGATCACTGTGTTATGTCTTTCCTGTAGACATACACAAGAGTTAAGGGCTATAAAGGTTAATTTTCTTATTTAACCCTTATCCAGGTGAAAAGGTCCTCCTTTTATTTAGAGAACTATGATAAAATCATTGCTTACATGCCCACAAGCTGGTAACTATTGCCCACAGGAGAGAAAAATGTACTGTTCGCGATAACACACTAGTTTTCTCTCCTGTGGGCAATAGTTAACAGCTTGTGGGCATGTAAGCAATGATTTTATCATAGTTCTCTAAATAAAAGGAGGACCTTTTCACCTGGATAAGGGTTAAATAAGAAAATTAACCTTTATAGCCCTTAACTCTTGTGTATGTCTACAGGAAAGACATAACACAGTGATCTGTTTCACCCTTAAATGTTTGGAAGGGAAACACACTTAATAACAAGGCCTCAGCTAATCTTTGGGTAATTTGTTGTTTGTTATTAGAAGATTAACTTGAGAAGGAAAAACGTTTTCGTTGTTATTTCCTGCTCTTAATATTATTTTTTTATATTGACCCAAATTCGACATTATGCTTATTTTAGAATATTTTACGATATGCAGATAGCCGCAACATATCGGTACTCTGTATTTCTCTAAGATTTCCACTTTACACGCTGAGCCTAGTGTGGGAATCACTGTAACTACTGCCTCTCTTGGAATGCTTATTTCTTGAAATAAATATATTTTGATTTTTTTAAATATGGAGATATGTTGCGTCCAAGTCCCGGAAAAGAACAAGAGTTTTCCGTCACAAGTTTTCGTCACGACGCTTTCTTAACTTCGTTCCAACCAAGTGTTCTACGACACGCATCACACACACAAATCACAGAAATTATTATTCTGCGCAGACTAATTCACTGGTGGAAAGTAGGTATGTACTTATATTCTTCATTCATAATAATAAATATGTAAAATAATGTCAGGACACATCTGACGAAAGTTTAATTAAATCATGATAACTTTGCCCATCAGTGTGCAAAGTTATGTCCAGTTAGCGCTGCGCCCGAAAGCAATTCAATCACTCTCTTGATGATAACAGAATCGATACCAATTTCCGAGTTAAGCCACTATGGCTAATACGCGGCCAGCAAATATTTACCGAGCCACCGTTTCATACATTATGATATGGATACATTGTTTAGGGTTCCGTACCCAAAGGGTAAAAACGGGACCCTATTACTAAGAGTCCACTGTCCGTCTGTCCGTTTGTTTGTCACCTGGCTGTATCTCATGAACCGTGATAGCTAGACAGTTGATATTTTCACAGAAGATGTATTTCTGTTGCCGCTATAACAACAAATACTAAAAAGTACGGAACCCTCGTTGGGCGAGTCCGAATCACACTTGTCCGGTTTTTTATAATAATGGAAAAAATGGAAAAATTTACGCTTTGAGCAGGACTTGAACCCGCAACCTCTGCATCCGTGCCTTAACCAATTGAGTTACGGAAGTCTAGGTACCATTTCCATTTTCCATTAATTAAAAAAAAATGTAGTATCTGCTTGTTAAAAAATTGGTTTGAAATATGGATGTCTATCGGCATTGCAAACTACAGTCAAACCTGGGCAATAGACCTTAGCTAAGGGGCCTTAGACAATCGTACATCGTCAAACGCCAAACGAAAAGAAAAAAATTAAAAGACATTTATTTACAATACAAATACTAAAATAAATTAATAACTAGCTTAAACCTAAAATAGGCCCTTGAGGCATTGTCCCAAAAATGGCGGCATTTCCTCGTTGTATCGCAATGCTGATACGTTGTGCGAGGAAGCCGCCAGCTTTTCGGTCACTAGTTACGTCAAGCAGACGCTTCGCGATTTCTGTAAAAAAAATTGCGCGCTGGGACCCCATGGACCTAAAGTGCACTAGCCCGTAATTTAGCAGCGTAAAAATTAGCTTTAGATTAACTTAGCAATTAATGAATGTCTATAGGAAAACCATACGAGATGGACAGACCAGATCAAGTCCGCAACTAAGTGCTCGGTTTACGAATGTACCCGGAAAGCTGCAGTCCGCGACGAATGGCGCCGTATTAGCAAGATCATCACTCATCGAGATTCACAATGATGACCACGACCACTCTGGCAAGAGTGTATCGACTAAGAAGAAGAATAGGAAAACCACGAAACAATTAAGCATACTGTAAAATCTGTATGACCCAAATCGCCCATCACTGATCGCCGCCGCTCTGGCAAGCACTTAAATTCTGGCTGTCTCTATACCGAAAAATACCGTAATACTGCAAAATAAACAGCCCGTTGGCAAATAATGACAGCTATACTCTCTAGAGGAAAAGGTTTACTTTGTACGTAAAATGTCGGCTTGAAACTTTAAACGGCTTTGAAAGCGTATAAATTGTTGTTTTAGAAACAACTTACACTGGAGTTTCTATTTTACTGGCTTTCGGTACAATAAATAAAGAGTTCCGTGTGGACGCATTAGGCATAGTCTGAGGCGGGAGCGGATTAGTAGGTAATCTTGTACCGAGACTCAAGAGAAGGATCTCTTTACAAAAGACAAGTCTACCGTGAGCATTGATTAATCGAAAAACATTATTTGCCTCTCTGCAAGAGCGATAGAGGCAGGTAGTAATGATTTTTGATTTTTAGATGTTGACAAAAGGCCATCTGTTTGTAAAGGTTTAATTTTTAGCAGTATATTTATGTCATAGCATTTCAAACGATTCGACTTCCGTAAGTAAATCTGATCTAAGTTACCGCATACCTAACATTAATTGATGTTTTCTTGTAACAGGTAGGTAGCTAGTGAGTAATTTTATTATACAAAATTGAACCGTATTACTTTAAGATAAAGTTTAAAAGGTGGGAAATATGTTCCCTCTGCCTTCTAAAGGCAAGTCAAACCCTCGTGAGACTCGAAAGTATTATTATTAAGTCGAATAAACGTTCGACATGTTTCGATCCGTTTTGAGGATCGTCGACTGGGAGCACCAACTGCATCGTTAATACCAGGGACCGGAACCGGTTACCTTAACCGGGGTTTTTCATAGGGTTATTTTAGAAGTGGTTATAAAAACCCCTACCATAACGGTAACCGTCTGATAAGGTAACACTTTGATTCGGTAACCGTATCAGATCGAGTTAACCTCGGTTACCGGTAACCGAAATAAAAACCCAGTCGATTCAGTTACCTCATAATAAGGTTTTGAACCAGTTCAAACGATTGTAATCTTTACGCACACTTAAATTGAACTTATTATTGAATAACCGTGGTTGGCATGGGCGGTCTATTGAGTCTCCAGCACAAACATGTTTCTTTGTCGGTAACTTCGCTTATTGTCAATTCAAACAATATTGTACTTTGACTCCTTAAGCTAAAATTGAAAACATTATTGGGCGATTACAGTATTATTTTGGAGCGACAGCCGCAGCGCGGCCATTCCTTTGTTTATCTTTATACTTTTATACCTGTGTGTTCCTATTGTTTTTGTTCATTTCGGAGCAATTTTAGTTTGGAATTTTTAGAAAAGGGCTTCCTGCAAGTAAACACCATCCTATCCTAGCAATATCTGTTATTGTTTAGTAATATTTTTAATGCTACTTAGATATTATTTTTCTATTTTCGTGTTCAAACTTGGTATGTACCTACAGATTAAAGACTGATTTAAGGAAAAAATTTAACCTAACTAGTAATTTTACTGGTAGTTATAGTTTATCTTTAGATAGAGTGATTAAAAAAATCACGTTGTGATAAAGATACATGCGTTAGCGGATTGTGGTAGTGTGGTAGATATTTAACCATTGTTGACAAATGACATAATACCTAGTTATTATCAGCTTATTTTATAATAAGCAATTACTTTTAAACGTTTTCAGATGCGGTAAGTTGTGTCAGCTAAAAGTCGTAATTTACCTTGTTTTGCTTAATGCAGCGAGCAGAAAATATATATATTATCTATAGCAGTGATAACCTTATTTTAATACTTCAAATCTTTCATTAATACCAGAATTCATTATATTTATTAAGTATCTGTAACATTGGAAATTTAAGGTGAAATAATTTTGATTAAATTAAATAGATACGTACTTAGTAAGCAGTGTTGGGTATTCAAGAATAAAATCATTATTTGAATAAGAATTCCTAAGAATAAAATCATGTTGATTTATTCCCGTCAAAATTATTGAAATAAAAAATTTAATAAGAATAATCTCATTCTTAATCAAGTAAATGTAATCATGATTTTATATTCTTAATAATATTCCTGGATTAAAATGTAGTCTGGGTGCCGTATAGGTAGAAGTAAATAATAATAGTTGTCTAATTTATACCTAATTTTATTCAATAAAATCTTAAGAATATAATTTACTGCCGCATTGTCTTTGTATTGGTCGATACCCGTATTGATATTTAATCTGATAACTAAATCATCAGGTACAATTCAGCTGATCTGCTCGGATGGTGGATAGCGAAACACTTCAATGGCTCACTGTGCCTAATTTAATGTAAAAAAATAAAATACCGGCCAAGTGAGAGTTGGACTCGCGCAGGAAGGGTTCTGTACCATTACGCAAAAAACAGCAAATAAATCATGTTTGTTGTATGGGAGCCCAACTTATATATTTATAATATTCTGTTTTTAGTATTTGTTGTAATAGGGGCAACAGCAATACATAATCTGTGAAAATGTCAACTGCCTAGCTATCACGCTTCATGAGATACAGCTTAGTGACAGGCAGACGGACAGCCGAGTCTTAGTAATAGGATCCCGTTTTTACCCTTTGGGTAAGGAACCCTAAAAAATATGTTTTTAAAGGTATGATAAGGAATAGCTCGATATGGTGTATTCCTATTTCTCTCCGCCGGGCATAGATGGGAATAGGCACTTAATTTAAATCATTCCCATATGTCCCCACCTCATGTATCGCGGCGGTCACGTTGGGCAGGAACAAATGGGGAAAGTATTCATGATCTTTTGTTTTCGAATTATGTTTAGTATGTAGTTTCAGTGTCCGAGTTACTACCGAGACTCATTGTGTTTTTAAAAGTTCAGCTGATATTTAAAATTTGTACTCATTATTAGACGGAAATGAATAGGTATTATTATCGTTTGACACACCGCCTACCGCACGTGTTTAGCAAATGCTGACAAAAAATTCACCACGCTACGACTTAATCTTATTGTTATTGCCAATGAGTAATAAATGACGGTCTCAAGTGGAAACACAGCAAATAATACAATACAATTCATGCTGCGATCTGCGACATACTGCAAATCTAGTGATAAGCGTAGGACTATTTTCTTACCTGCTGTAATTTGCTATCTCATTCACTTTCCGTAGGTGTGAAAGAGATAGCATACGTAAGACCTCAAGGCTGATAAGAATAATAAACAAAATACATACTTAATTGGCAAAGGAATATACATTGAACCATCATAATTATAATTTCGCAGTTTACTTTATATGTAGTTTCATTATCAAATTATCATCGCCATTTCGAAGGCTCCAAAAAAATGTACATATCTATCACAATATAATCTTTTACGCTAAAAAAAATTCAAATCAATCCGACCGTTGAAAAGAGGGGTGAAATTCATTTTACTAACTTTATACATTGTACTACAAAAGTTAATTAATTGAGTATAACATTCTAATTTAATAAGACGTTATTTAGAATAATCCTACATTAGGAATAAATATTCCGTTTTTTATTTTTCATTTAAATAAAAGTGACATGATTTATTACCTTTCATTTTATTCTAAAATAACGAGTGCAAGAATTATTCTAATTCAAATCTATTGGATTAAGAATAAAATATCTGTGTTTATTCTTCTTCGTATTCAAGTAAATTTTAGCCCAACTTAGTATGCTTTCTACATTCCAACAAAACTTTCTTCTACAATTCACGGGATTTTTTTTAAACCCGAAAGAGTAAAAGGAAATAGGTAGTAGTAGGTAGTAATGTATGTAGTATTTTTTTAGACTCCGCTGTCCGTCTGTCTGTCACCAGGCTGTATCTCATGAACCGTGATAGCTAGGCAGTTGAAATTTTCATAGATTATGTATTTCTGTTGCTGCTGTTACAACAAATACTAAAAACAGAATATAATAAATATATTAAATAAAAAAAAATATATTAAAAAAATAAAATAAACAAAATAAATAAAATAAATAAAAGAAACAAAATAAACAAAATAAACAAAATAAGGGGTCATCCATTAATTACGTCACACGTTTAGGGGGAGGGAGGGGGTCAAGAAAATGTGACATGGGGGAGGGGGGAGACACAAACTTTGTGACGTCACTTTAACTTCATCAGTAACCAAATTTTTTTTTTAATTATTTTACGAGGGTCGCACTGAAATATTCGGGAATGGGACACTTAGAAATAACATAATAGAAACAGGCATATAATTTATAAAAATGTAACTCTTTATAAAACTTTTAAGGTATATTCCATTTGGTTGTCATTTGTATTTAAGAATTACTGGCAATTTGAAAATTGTATGTCGAACATTATTTGAATTTTTGGCCAAGTGATTTTTCGGATCATATTTTTAAACGGTTTTCAATATGCCCTCAGCGAACAAATAAAAGTTACAATGGGCTTCTGTTATTTTTTTATGAACTAGAGTTCATCGTACGCTCGTTTGCAGTTAAAATTAAATATGAAAGTCACTTTCATTTTATCCCATGGGTGATCTTAAAGAAGCATGTCATTCCAAAGCGACGTCAAAAATTAAAATCGCATTTGTGCTGTTAATTAAAAAGACTGCCAAAAAAGTTGCATATCGGCAGATTTCGACATTCCTAAATATTCATATGACAACAGTAAAAAAATCTTTTATATATATATATATATGTAAAAAAACTTCAATTCCGTTGGCTACTCCACGAATTTCATACAAAACCACTAAGGCCCCAAAATCGCCATACAAAAAGGACTTTGGGATTATGAGCCGTGTGCATTACAGAATGATTACTTTCAAAAGAAAATTTATATGCGTGGTCAGTTTGAGTTTAAGTATGTATTAAAATAAAGATTGACCGTCTAGATGCGACAGTTTTCTCTATTCCCGACATTTTCAGTGCAACCCTCGTATTCGCTGTAAGTACATTTAAATAACAAGTTTTTAAAACGATGATCGTTTTTATTCTTTTAATTTTCTTTCCTAAGCAGTTTTGGGTTATAAAATTACTAATATTTATATCGTCAAAAATATTTTGATAAAATATTAATAATACTTAGGTACTTACTTAATTCGATTTGGCGATTTCGTAGAACAAAATGAACAAAATGAACAAAATGAACAAAATGAACAAAATGAACAAGATGAACAAGATGAACAAGATGAACAAGATGAACAAGATGAACAAGATGAACAAAATGAACAAAATGAACAAAATGAACAAAATGAACAAAATGAACAAAATGAACAAAATGAACAAAATGAACAAAATGAACAAAATGAACAAAATGAACAAAATGAACAAAATGAACAAAATGAACAAAATGAACAAAATGAACAAAATGAACAAAATGAACAAAATGAACAAAATGAACAAAATGAACAAAATGAACAAAATGAACAAAATGAACAAAATGAACAAAATGAACAAAATGAACAAAATGAACAAAATGAACAAAATGAACAAAATGAACAAAATGAACAAAATGAACAAAATGAACAAAATGAACAAAATGAACAAAATGAACAAAATGAACAAAATGAACAAAATGAACAAAATGAACAAAATGAACAAAATGAACAAAATGAACAAAATGAACAAAATGAACAAAACGAACAAAACGAACAAAACGAACAAAACGAACAAAACGAACAAAACGAACAAAACGAACAAAACGAACAAAACGAACAAAACGAACAAAACGAACAAAACGAACAAAACGAACAAAACGAACAAAACGAACAAAACGAACAAAATGAACAAAATGAACAAAATGAACAAAATGAACAAAATGAACAAAATGAACAAAATGAACAAAATGAACAAAATGAACAAAATGAACAAAATGAACAAAATGAACAAAATGAACAAAATGAACAAAATATACAAAATATACAAAATATACAAAATATACAAAATAAACAAAATAAACAAAATAAACAAAAGAAACAAAATAAACAAAAGAAACAAAATAAACAAAAGAAACAAAATAAACAAAATAAACAAAATAAACAAAATAAACAATATAAACAAAATAAACAAAATAAACAAAATATACAAAATAAACAAAATAAACAAAATAAACAAAATAAACAAAATAAACAAAATAAACAAAATAAACAAAATAAACAAAATAAACAAAATAAACAAAATAAACAAAATAAACAAAATAAACAAAATAAACAAAATAAACAAAATAAACAAAATAAACAAAATAAACAAAATAAACAAAATAAACAAAATAAACAAAATAAACAAAATAAATAATGTAAATAACATTAATAAAATGAATATTATTAATCAAATAAACTACATTAATAAAATGAATATTATTGATAAAATAAATAACATTAATAAAATAAATAATATTAATAAAATAAATGAATTATAGTAAATAAATAAAAAAGTAAAAAAAAACTAAATTAAGAAAATTAACAAAGTTAACAATTAATAAATTAACTATTTTTTTTTTATTTTACTGACGGCACATCACTAAATACGGATGTAGCAAACCTATAAGCAACCGATAATAAAGGTTACCATAACTGAATAAAAACCTGTTAAAAACCCCTAACAAAAACCCTATCGCGATGGGGTTTTGAGATTAACTCGGTTAAAGGTTAGGGTTACCGTTTCAATAAGCTTACCATTACAATCAGGTAACAGCATGATAGGGTTACCGAATGATACGGTAACCGAATCGATTGGGTTACCGAATGGATAGGATTAAGCGTAAAGAGGGGTTTTCCGGTCCTTGGTTAATACTGATCGATCGCGCGACGTTTTTGGCATGGTATGGTACAAAAAATTCTATCAATATTCCGAGCTTAAGCTAATCGCAAACGCCTTTGGCTGATACCATCAAAAACATTTTGATTCAGTTTACGAACCCAAAGTTGTATCCACTCGTATGTATAAAGGTTTTGTTAACAATTATTATAATCAAGGTAAAAGGCCACCTATGCGATGGTCTGACCAAATCAAATCTGCCGTGGAAGGACCCCTGAACGCATTTGCCAGAATGACTTCCAACCGCGGAAAATGGCGATAAATCGTACGGTAAGCAACATATGTGCCTGATGTCAGCAGTTGACCACGACACTCTGCAAAGAGTATAACGAGAAAAGACGAAGAATGCCTTTGTTCAACTAAAATGTAGAAATATTAGCTCGCAGCCTGTACCAACTATAAATCCCAAAAAATATGAAGCATTAGGTACCATAAAGGGTCAAAATTATGTTCAAAGTATTTATTCTTTCTCAATCATCTTATTTTTCGCAATATTTCATTGTCTCAGCTTAAGTATACAAATTTAATTTATTTAATGTTTGTTTCATTCCTAGTAGAGTAAGTAGGTATAAACATATTTACCCAAAGTTTTCCTTAAGAATGATTACTTACTTGGCTTTTTAGGAAGACGGATTTGAGGCTTTGAGGCAGTGTTATCTTCTGGCATAGACTAATAACACATAGACGGCTCATCCCATTGACATGTGCGTAACCAAAATGCTGCTTATTTTTGTATTTGACATCTACCGTCAAGTAGCTGGTTTATCAGTACCGCTACTTGACACTAGATATCGCGAGTGTCGTGACAAACGAAAAGTCTAATCCTCAACAATTTTCAACTAATATTATAACCAGAACTTTATTTTCAACTCTTTGTGCTAATATTAGTTGTAAATTGTTAAGCAATACACTTTTCGTTTGTTACGACACTCGTGACATCGAGTGTCAAGTAGCGGTACTTATAAATCAGTTAACGCTAGATGTTGACTACGAAAATAAGCAGCATTTTGATTACGTACATGTCAACTAAGTGTCATGTCCTCGAAAGGGTGGGTGAAGATCGGGCAGCCAAAAGGACCTCAAAGGGTCGACCAACTGAAGGCCGTCCTGTTGGTCATCCTAAATATCGTTGGGCAGATAGAGTGGAGGCAGATCTCCATGAGCTCAGCCTTGGTGAAAGCTGGCGTGATACCGCTCTGGACCGAGCAAAGTGGCGTGCTCTTGTTAGTAGATGAGCCGTCTATGTATTAGTAGTCTATGCTTTTGGGGAAATTTGCGTATATTTTTCTTGGTTTCCACTCTAATGCCTCCTGTTCGCGATTTGCACAGAGTTTTAATGGTGAATAATGTTGTTATTAAACTTTTTCGTTTAACGTTCGAGACATTCAAGTGTTGACCACGTGCAACAGAGCGTAAGCTGAATAATGGATTAGATTAGACTATTGAAAGCTATAATATTCTTTTAAAAATGATGATTTTGCCTATGTCATAAGCGTGATTAGTGATAGCTGGACTTTACAAATAACCACGATGGATTGGGTGTTGACCAGCAAATAACGCGTTTCAAGACTAAGGGCTCATTTAGACGGTGCGAGAACTCGCATGCGAGTTTCATTACATTGCTTTATTTGATCGGTCGGCTAAGTTGTTGTAACCTCAATGGTCCAAAAATGTAACTAAAATCGCATGCTAATTCGCGCGCCGTCTAAATGAGCCCTAATGCTTCATTAGATGCTCACTTCCACGCTAGTTCTCTGCATAGATAATTAATTAGCTATCAATGTTACACTTGAAACATAGTTAGAGAATTTGAAATAGAGGCGGATTGTCAAAGCAAATTATGTAGCCACAGTAAATTTACAGCCATCTCTCGACAGAAGATTAAAACTGTTAGAACGTCATTTGACTTTGATCATTATTCTTTCACTGATATGTGTTAATTTGTTAAATATTAATATTAACGCCGTCTACTCGACACTAGGCCAAAGGTATGGTGCACTTTTCGAGCGATGGCCCCATAACCTTCAGCCTACTCTCGAGTAGATGGCGTTAATATAAATATTTAACAAATTAACACATATCAGTGAAAGAATAATGATCAAAGTCAAATTACGTTCTATCAGTTTTAATTTTCTGTCAGAAGATGGCGGTAAATGTACTGTGGCTACATAATTTACCATGACAGTACTGTAACTCTCTATAAGTACACTTTATTCTCTTTGACTTGAAACAACCATAATGAGCAAAAACAAAAAACATTCTCGAGATGACTTCTTGATTCTGAAGTATGTACAAGAAAAATTGTTGCAATAGTAATTGCAGTCAACAACAGAATGTCACATTTTATCAAAATAAAATACCCACCGAGCTTGCGTATTTTACTCCACAAGCTTCCAAACCTAACCAAGCGGCTTAGCACGGTCGCGTTTTTATCCCTTGTCACCATGCCTGTCCCGTTCTAACAAGTATGTAAGTGCGAAAGGGACGCGCATAGTGACAGTCGATAAAAATGGAACCGTGCTGAGCCCGCAGGATATCTACGATCCACTTTTACCCTATAAATTAACCTATTTCAGCGCCGGATACCGAAATGTGTCGCACAATATTTGTTTCTGGCCCGTATCTACTTTATTTCAATGTGTTAAGAGCTATTTTTGCTTGTGTTTATTTGGGAGAGTATTGAGTCATCCCCATAATTTAGTTTATTTATATGCGTGTTTACGTTTGTTTGTTTTTCTTTAAATAACGGAGATTCTTGTGTGTCGAGAATTTATTATGATTCTTTATGATTCTTTTGATTTCAGATAATTAGATAGGATAGGTACTAATTATATTTTTAAGTGGAATTAATTTGACTGCTTTACCCGACCCTGCCATTTGGTTCGCACTTATTTATTAGTGCATGTTAGATGCCTGGGGCCCATTTCTCGAACGGTATTAGTCTAATATTGTTAGTGTATTGTCATGGTAACCCTTACGATTTGACAATTCGTGGACTAATAATATTAGTCTAATATCGTTCGAGAAATGGGCCCCTGGTTACACAAATGACTCGACTCAAGACTATCTTATCTTTATGAATGCCTAGCCAAGCCTGCATTATTCAGATAAGTAGATACCATATTTTTGAGTAGGTATATGTATATTAATTTAAAAGGAATAATATTGGTAATAATTAAAAATCGCGTAGGTAGCTTTTGGGAAGGAGACAACCTTGTTTTGCTCCAAAAATATACATTTGGTTAAATATTTTTTTTTACATGAACAAGCAGACCTTAAAATGAAGTTTAGGTGTTTTGTTTTAACTAATACAACTATTAAATAGATATAAGATGGAAACCCTTTATCAAATTCTTGAAACTGAATTGGCCTCGTTACTTGGAGATTCCGCTATTCGCTGCAAACGTTCTGCAACAATTTTATTATTTATTTCATTGCCTCAAGCAATAGCAAGCGATTGCTAGTGATTTACTTGCAACTTAGTGACATGTAAAACGATTTTTTGATTAGGTAAGTGAAAACTTCGCATGTAACTCTAAAAATACAAGTTATACTTGGTCAAGCAGATCTTGTCAGTAGAAAAAGGCGGCAAATTTGAAAAATGTAGGCGCGAAGTGATAACGTCCCATAGAAAATTTGAATTTCGCGCCTTTTTTTACTGACAAGATTTGCTTGACCATCTATATGTTCCGAATTTCATTAAAATATACCTTACTAGCTTTTGCCCGCGACTTCGTCTGCGTGGAGTTAGTAATTTGGGTAGCTTATTTTTTATCCAATGTGCTTTTTATCGATTCCCCATACAAACTTCCACCCCCCTTTTCACCCCCTTAAAAAGTGATTTCTGTGATAAAAACTACCCTATGTCATTCCTCGGGACTCAAACTATCTCCATACCAAATTTCAATTAAATCGGTTCATCGGTTTAAGCGCGAAGAGGTAACAGACAGACAGGACAGACAGACAGACAGACAGACACACTTTCGCATTTATAATATTAGTATGGATAAGCACCTATATAGTTTTTGGATAATGAAACTATAAGGCTTCCGCTTTTGCCATTTTAGCTACGGAACCCTATAGGTAAAGCGATTATCATATCTGCGGAAAATTACAATTTAAACCTAAAACCCTATTCATAATCAATGCTAATTTGAAACGTAAGTTTATAATTAGAGATCTTTACGCGTTCACGGTTGGCCAATTAGCTAAGTAGGGGATTGAAGCCTATTATGCCATTAATAACTGAGTATGGGATTAAACTTCTGTCTTTAGGGATCCGTAAGCCTATTATCAAAAACGGAAACCATCGTATGTTTTGCTTGGAAGCCCAGAGGGCTTGCCGGAAAATCGAAGAACGAAATTTCTTTATCTGTGTATCACACTTGAGTATGCGAGCGATAGACGGCGCTGCACCGTGGACATGTATTGTGGCCGGGCCCTAAATACGGGCCAATTCGAGTTTAAGTTGTGCGATCTGATCCCGATACGATATTGATCTGTCAGTGTCATGAGTGACATTCCTTTAACCAAAAACATTGATCCAAAAATCTCGTAGCCAGGATTATTCCTAGTGCCAGGTTGGCACAAGATAATTTTTTGTTAAATTATTTATAAAAGGGTGGCGTAAAGATTTTTGTTTCTGTATCACAATGAAGGTATTTTTAATTAACGAGGCATGACATTCACGGTTGGCTCGCTGACTAAAGTAGGCAACGTAACCGCCTATTATAGCCTGTATAGCTGCGTGGGCGGTTGGATTCCAGCCTAATAACTGGAGGGTAGGTCATAGGTCGACTGAATGCCTAGCCAAGCCTGAATTATGCAGCTAAGTAGGTACCGTAGACCGGGGTGACTTTGGAAAATTTGGGGTTACTTTGATAGATTTAAAACGGCCATAGAATTACCATTATTCATTATTTACTGAAAATGTTCTTGTAACTAGTTAGATTACCATATATTCGTATTCACCTACTGTAAAAAATATCGCATAAATATATATTATGGCTTAAAAACTAGAATTTTAAAGTCGCCCCTGCATTTGAAAGTCACCCCGGTCAATGGTACCATATTTTTGAGTAGGTATATGCATACCTACAATTAGGTCTATTATTTCCCATAAAGTTTTAAGTCATAATCTATTGTTTGTCCGCATTTTAGTCATGATTTGGTTTTTCTCAGAAACGCGTAACATTTCAGGATTGCCATAAAACAAACCGAACCTAACCTAACCTATCTATAGTATAACCTTACGAAAACCCTGAAAGGTTAACGGTTTCAGAATTATGACTAATGATTATCTGACAATCATTACATTATGACTTTCAATAATTATGTCAAACAATGACATCCGGTATACAATTATACGATTTAAGGAATATTGCTAATAATTAATTACGTAGGTACCTACCTACTCGTAGCTTTTGGGAATGAGGCAACCTTGTTTTGCTCCAAAAATAATTGGTTAAGTACTTACCTATATATTTTTTTTACATGATCAAACAGACCTTAAAGTGGAGTTTAGGTATTTTGGTTCTTGTGTTTTAAGTAATAAAACTATTAAAAAGATATACGAGTAAAGTATCTGCACCAAAGAGGTATTCTAAAACTAGCCTGCTTTAGAAATTTATAAGTCATATAAGTGTGAATGGGTTCAAATTTTGCGTTCATGTTCAATATTAGGTGTAGACAAATCTGCAAGTACATATCAAATATTAAAAAAATAAATAACGATGAGCCTTATTTGGCGCAGATACCTTACATAAAGGTGTCTTAATCGAAAAATAATGTACAAATTGGCATAGGTCTCACTTTAACTCTCAAGTATTTTATTTAAATAGGTATTTCCAGGAAATTCTTTAGCAAATTCAACAATTACTTTGTACCTAAATTAAACAGGAAACAGCTAATTGTAGTCCCCTAACCTGGCTAAGTAGGAAGTAGCAATAAAGGTTTATTAGTTAAATAACGTTAAACCATTAACATTGTCAAGGTGATAATTCTATTGTTGAAAAATCAACGTCCAAATGTTTATTTACTGATCACGTTAATGTATCATTTACAAGGTTTTATTAATCTAGCAATGTTTGTATATATGTCGTAGTCAGATCGTATAATCCGCCGTATTACATTACGGCTAGCCCTTTTCAAAAACAGGGGCGTTTTGAAATGCGGCGGTTCGACGATTAGCCGGATTGTCATTGCGATACGTTCTTCAATAAGGCGGCCAACGTTTAGCCGCATCGTACTACTATTTTAGATTGTAGAGTGACCAGTTCTTTCGGTCGCCTACGTAACCGGAGTTTGACAATGTTTGCAATTTAATTTATTTTTACCATGGTCCCAGCGCACTACATGTGTTTCTTTTCCAAAACATTTCCTTCACAACTTAAATAGACGGATGGTAGGTTAGGTTCGTTAGGTCGCTTCAGATGCCCGCGAAGGGCAAACCGCTCAGAAATAGGAGCCCCGCGAAGCGGGGCTCCGTCTAGTTAAGTTGCGATGGAAATGTTTTTTGAAAAGAAACAGTCCGATGAACTCCAGATTAAATTTGATGGACACCCCAGCGTTTGTCAGGCAGCGCCACGGGTGTTAAAAATGGGAACTAAAAACTGTTAAAGCGGCGGCGAATGACTCGCTCTATTACATTACGGCTAGCTGTGTTGAAGAACGTATGGCGCCGAATACATCCGGCTAATCGTTAAACCGCCGCATTTCAAAACGACCCTGTTTTTGAAAACGGCTAGCCGTAATGTAATACGGCGGATTATACGATCCGACTGCGACATATACATCGTCGGATGAGAATACGTTTGTGCCATAGGTCATTTACATTGGTTTGCCGGAGATAAAAAAAAACCGGACAAGTGCGAGTCGGACTCGCCCACAGAGGGTCTCATACTTTTTAGTAAGTATTTGTTGTTATAGCGGCAACAGAAATACATCATCTGTGAAAATTTCAACTGTCTAGCTATCACGGTTCATGAGCTACATCCTGGTGGCAGATAGACGGACAGACAGATGGACAGTGGAGTCTAGATAGAGGTGTGCAAGATTTGTCTTTGACGTGTGTCATTGTCTATGTATTTGTGTCGTCATTACAGATTGGATTTTGTATGTAGTGAGTGAGAAGTGCGAATGTGTGCACGTTTCCCCCCGCTAAAAATAACAGATCGATTTGTAGGTACTGTGTTCGGTATTAAAACCTTCTTTGATTTAGTTAATGATTTCCTACATTTAAACAATGACATATAAAAATACTATGACTTTTCGATTTAGATTTGTACCAAAAACACGTATTTTATATAAAATAATAAAGAACCAGCTAGAAATATGTGTTTAGAGTCAGACCAAGAAAAGTCTGCAGCAATTTTGATAGCCCAAGCAGCGCAAGTGTTATTTATACGTCATAATTTCATAGAAGTTTGACGTTTAAAATGACACTTGCTCTGCGTGGGCTATCAAAATCACTGCAGACTTTTCTCGATCTGACTCTAATTAAATATTAAACTTAGAATAAATTTAAAAGTGGAAAAATTACTGTCTTGGGTGAGACTTGAACTCACGGCCTCTGGACGTTTCTGCTTGTTAAAAAAATAAAAAAAATCTAATTAAATATCTTACATAATCCACTTTATCTTTTGGTCCTTCGAACCGGATATAATAAAGATAGATAAAATATCGCGTGGGCTCCTCCCTTCCAACGTATCGGAAGCCGGTGTTGCTTGAAGCTGTGGATAGTTGGATAGGCAATATGACTATATATTTGGGTTCTTCTTGACCCTAAAAAGTACTCATAATAAACCGAACTATATTAAGTTGTGTAGTAATAATCTGACTCAATGAATGAGTACTAAAATTAAAATAAATACTAAACGCTTCTTTGGCACGGCACCAATAGCGTAAGTCTTGTCACTGTCAAACTGACATTTACGTGTGTGACAGTTGTGACTGCTGTTACCAAAATAACAAAAAAATATGTTGAGAAGGTCACGAAAATGTTTATACTTAAAAATAGTTTTTTTAGCATAAATATAGCTTGATGTCTAATAGCATATTTTCAGCCTGGACTTGTATATAATAATATATACCCTGGTGGCGGGTGCAGCCTCTGCTTGATATGCCACGTTCAAAAGTACTAGCGTGAATCATTCTCAAAGCCTCCTAAATGTCAAGATCACTGTCCCTACTACGAGTAAGACTCTCAAAAATGTCAACAAATAATTTTAATGGATCAACATTACGATATATGGATGGTAAGGAATACAATCTCCATGTCTCAAAAATTATCCATCACAAACCTTAAATAGGTGGCGCCCTGGCGCCACAATACTTAGAATATTTTATAAAAAATGACAAATCATAAACAGCGCACTTCACTCCGTCAATAACGCCTACATTCTTAGGTACTCTAGCGCTACTCTGGATAGATTTGGAACTATTATTTATGGACAATTTTGCAACAAATCTGTCATAGAAATTGTCATCTTTCCTATACCGTCGATAAATGAACATCAACAACAGCTAATTAGCATGACATTATATCCAAGATTTAATTAAATACATAAACGATCTCAACGGATCCAATTTCCTTGTTGTTTGACAGCCCTTTTAGTATTCATAGTTCTATTATTTCTGGCGCGAGTTGCTTGTTTGCCTCTAATTAGTGTTAAGGGGAAGTTGTTTCAATCGGTTTTGTTTAATAATTTAGTCAATCGATTATTTTTTTATTTTTCATAAAACAGTACCTAATGATAAAATCACACGTTTTACTGGTATTTATTTTATCCTTTATTTCACAAAAAAATACAATCGTACAAAAGGCGGATTTAAAGCTTATAAAATTATTTTTCTTATTTTCGCCGTATTATTAACAAGGCTCTCAGAGCTCCTGAGAACGCATTGGCGTATTCGTTCATCTGTTTTTTGTAGGTATAGGTAGGTACATACTTTGTTGTTTAATCCTCTTTTATGTTACAATTGTGTAGTTCTTTTTTGGAGTAGCCAGTTGCTTGCCTTATCGCTATTGCCTATTCAATCATGAATTTTCCTCTTAAAAGCTAACCCAATTTTATGAATAAATTGCACATATAGCTTGCAGTGTCAAAAGAGGACTTAATCAGATTACATTAATCAATTAACGAAATAGAGACACAGAGAGATGCGATAAGTATCCTATAATCATCGATAATACCAGGATCTCGACTTCCCCTTAAGCATATCGATCCCATTATTATTTAAGGCGGAGACATAGTATAACAAGCTAATTTGCCTCAGAAAATCGTTCAACCCCGCTTTAATCTTAAGGGTGTATTCTGAGTTTGCTTTTCGAAGGGACGCGAAACTATTTTGGTTTAGCCTAGTTTCGGTAGTTTATTAGTGTAAGGTAAAATAAAGGATGCTTGAGTAAAGTAGATGTAATTAGTGACTTGGGAAAATTAGTGAGATGAAGGTATACCTACTCGTGGTTTCTAGGAACATTGAGGGAAAAATCAAATGAAAGTTTTTATTTCGAACTCGTCGAAATTGTAAACATTATGGTTATTCTTATATTAAATAAAATATAATTATGTAATTTACATAAGTTGAGAGATTAATTACTTGAAATTTAGAAAAAAATTGTTTTACTTTTATGGATTTTCTTAAGTCTTTAGTTTACTTGTACTTGTAACAACTTTTAAAAATTATGAAGTAGTTAGACTCCCTATTTTTCATACAAAATAAATATTATCTTCAATGGACGCCATCGCCACGCCATATCATTGTGATTGACGTTGCTTGTCACGCCTTAAACATAACAAAATTCGCAATACGTCTTAGAATTAATAAACTTTAAAGTATTAAAAATCAAACCACAAGTTATTTTTGAGTGATTCTCAAGAAAGTGGCATCGACAGGTTAAAGTTAATGAACATTTTTGTTTTATATTTTTTTTACTTTTAAGAATGAAAAATATGTTTTAATACTTCAATTACCCCAAATTTTCAAAAGGAAACGGAAAATGAAGAAGTTATTTTCAAGACTTACAATAAACTATACATTGAACATAGGTTAAAGTTAAATAGGTTACAGTGAAAAATACATTCATTTTTATTTTTTCCCTTGAACGCATAATAATACGAATGTCTCACTTTTAGCATAGATGAATAAACTTTCATACAATATTAGTAGAAACTATTCCCCGATTCTGGCCCCACCTCTCAGTGGTCACCGATCCTAACCCCAGGGCCGATCCACCGCCCCCACTGAACCTAAAAAAAAAAAAAAAAAAAAAAAAAAAAAAAAAAAAAAAAAAAAAAAAAATAGCCCCCCATTTGAATTGATTGCGCTAGGTCTCAGCAGTGCCCGGCGCCTCCTTCAGGTACTTACGAAATACGCTAATTAAACAATACACCTTGCTCACCACGGTAACAATAGGCTTATCGACCCTTTTCTATTGTTCGATCTCGACTCGGGCGCGTTATTGTGTTACCGAGCATACTACCTGGATGGACCCTTCACCCACCGACGTCTTCATTCATGCCTTCTTTATGTGTGTATTATACTGTAGGTATTAGCGATAGGTATTTGCAATAGGTATTAGCGATAGGTATTTGCAATAGGTATTACCGATAGGTATTTGCAAAAGGTACTTATTTGCGATTCATTATCTTATTATCTTACAACCTCTTGGAGCTATTTCGATTTATAAGGAATACAGTTCTAACCTAACCTAACCTAATTAGAATTTACACAAGACGTCGGTAGCCTAAACTAACCTAAACCTTCTTTTACCAAACCTAACTTGACCAAACCTAACTAAAATCAACCTAACTTCTCATTTCAAACTAACCTGCTTTCACCTGCTTTCACCTAGTCTTCATTCAAGTTATGTTTTAACCTAAATACCTAAACTTCTTACCTATCCAAACTAAAGCATCCTACATATCGTATACATACTTACCTATATTGTGCATATTGTATTGTGTTATTTTATTTAGTTTTACCTATTTCTAACTCATTATTTTTGTCTGCGATAAATGCAATTCAACCTAATGTAGCCTTTTTTATTCTTAAACTATTCTATCTTCTTAAACTTAGTATAGTAGTAGAAAGTAAACTCGTAGCTACTTGTTTCTTTGTATTATTAAAATAATAACTAGGCGTGTGAGGCATTTCTTGTGCACTTGTTTTCATTGTTATAACAGCTTAATTGCTTTATTGATAGACGTCTATTATATTTTATGCTGACAATGGATTATTATGTGGATATAATTTGGGTTTGAGTACAGGGAGCGTCTGTTTAGATGAACTTGTTGAGACATGTTACTTTGTATGATTTTAAAAAAATAACGAGACGTGTCAACTGGTTTCAACATGATTTAGTCTAATACGTCGGCATTTCTTGTGTGTCGGTATTCATTGTTATAACAGCATAATTGCTTTATTGGTAGACATCTATTATATTTTATACTGACAATGGATTTATTGTTTCCTATTATGCTTTTGAATTTGGGTTTTAGTAAAGAGAGCGTCTGTATTAGATGAACCTGTTGAGACATGATTTGAACGATACTGTATCCTGCTCACTATCACAGTATAAAAGCCGAAGAGAAATGGCTTTGAGTAAGTATTACTGTCGTGGCAGTCCTCTGTATCAGAGCTCCTTGTATCTACTGCAGTATATAGAAATATAGTGTTAATTCAACAGTGAAGTGTTTAAGTGTTTATAGAAAGACCCAACAATGGATGTAAGTATGTCTTTTATTACCGTAACTTACTTTGTTTTGTTTTCACTTGTGTTCTTTGTGTTTTAATTATCAAGATTGTAGACAGTGTGTAAATTATTGTTTTATATTGTTTCAGTTCACTGAAAATACTTTCAAGAACTATTACTACCCGGATGATAATAAAGACGAATCAAGCGATGAAGAGGGTACGCTTGGTCTCAAAGTTAAACAAGCCATCGCAAAGAAACGTTCAGGAAACAATATCGATAGCTTCTTTGAACGACCTAAAAAGCAGTCTAAAGTTGTGAAACGGTCTTCAAATGTGAGCAAAAGTTCACCAGACGGTGTTGCAAACTTGTCATCCGGACAAGACGACGGGGCCTATGCATCACATTTGATTAAAATCGAGATATATGATATGCATAAAATCAAAAACGTCCCACCCATGGAACACTGGAAGCATGCGGACTTCAGATTGAAATATTTTGCGTTGGAAGACGATTTGGAGCTACAAAATACGCGAAATATTATTTATAACATAACAAAGCAATTAGCTTCTAAGGACAGTAGTGTGAAATATTTTATAGATAATAAGAAACAGTGATAGTTATAATTATTAATGATAGTAGTAGCTTAATGATTGTGTTAACGTATTTCTCATTTTTTACCTCTCCTTAAGTACATTTTCCATGTAACAGATTTCTTTGTGTCGTCTCGTTTTTTAAGTAACAAAGAATGTTAAGAAATATTTTGTAAATAATACAATTAAAAAAAAAATGTGTGGTTTAAAAGGTCTTTGTATTATATGAAAAAATAAAAAATCTTATTTAAGTACACGTATTATTTTATTTCACAAAAAATGTTTTAAACATATTCCTTAATATAAGGTCATTACATACAGAATTATCAGAAAACAAACTTAGCATATCTGTCATAGTTTTTCCATGATATTTAAAATACAAATAAACCAGACAATATTCACCACAAACTGAAGTAAAATGGTTTTGAAGAGGTTTATTGTTATAAAACCACTGTCTGGTGTTTCTTTTTAAAAATAAGTTATGGTAACCTGAAGGCTTCCGTCCGAAGGAATCAAAATATTCTCCTATACCAGTAACATCAATGTGTATGGCAACCCAGTGGGAGCCTGGTTTCGTGTCAGGGTCCAAATTACTAACAATAAAAACAGGTAGATCGACCCAAATAGGTATTTTGTTAGCAGCAAAAACATTTGATTCAAAAAGTGGGTTTAATTTCTTCATACAAAATTGAATCTCATTAGTATCCATAATTACTTAATTAATAACAATTTATGTCTTGATGATGATGCAAACAATGACTACAACAAAATAACGTAAACGAAAGAAAACATTGTATTTATATAATTATGTTTTTCAACTATTATAATCTACAGATACATCACGGTTTTTGTTTATTTCAATAATGTTGTCAAATTCTGCATACACGATACAATTAATGGTGCTAGTTAGAGCCGAATCAAAGCGTACTTCTATCCGAACACTTCCATGTCTAACAAGATTCCAGTGTGAAGTTGAACTAGCAGATAAATCAGGGGTTAAATCAAAACATAACAAACAATATCCTCCACCATAATCTGTTCTACTTATTCCATTACCTTCGTTGTGAAAATGAATACCAGTTCCAGAAAATAAGGTGTGATATGCCGCCGCTATTAAACCAGAACTAAATGACGGTTGTAATGTTTTAGAAGGAATTTCATGACCATCTACAAACAAGCTAAATGAATTCATATTATAATTTTGAAAATTAAATGGATTCAAAGCTAAATTTCCATTAAAACCTGAATTTGATACAAATCCAATAATACAGCGTTTAGGAATTTGTCCGAGAAATATATTATCCAATGTTTTACCCTGGACCCCTGTTGGTATTGTGAGAACCTTAACTTCTGCTCTCGTAATGGGGTACTTCGCAGTCGTTGTTGCCAATACTTTTTGATGGGCTAACAAAACGCTAGGATTGATTTTTGTTCTTCTAACAATGAGACTAGCATCTGTTATTTGTACTTTAAGTTTTTTATCTTGATGACAAATTAAATTAAATGATTCTTTTGATCGGACTAACTTAATACGCAATTCAACACCATTTATCAAGAATTTCTCTTGGTTAAATATATCGCCATGCAAATGTCCAATCATTTCCACTTCCTTACTCTCTTTGATAAATTCTAGTCTTTTCTGAAATCCTTTGTTGTTGGCGTCAACGGTATCCATAAAACCTGGGGTATCCTCATACCATGACCCACAAGTAAGATGGGTTTTTTTGGCTGCCGGTCCATAGTTGAGAAGATTTTCCATATAAGCACGGTAAGCATATGTATTGTTTGGGGGTGATATGAGTTTTTGATTTAAATATACATCAAGTTGGTTGAAAAGGGAATGTAGCCAGTTATTGGTGGGTCCAACTCCGGCATCTGCTTTTAATTTTGTCCCATCTTGATTCAATACTTTAGCAGTAATATGTAACATTGTGTGTGATAGATCAATGTAGTCATCTCCTGATCCAGGTACTTGAAATTCAATGGGGCCATCATCACTTAAAGATGAAATTGGTTTGTAATGAATCCAATGTCCGCTTTCAATACTTGTTTGAGTTGATGGAAGGGCAAATATATCTAATTCAGATTTTGCACATTCACATGAATGACTGTGTAGAAATGACATTATTTAACTTGAAAATATATCGTTATTTTTATTATTATTTCTACTTCCTCTTCGTCGCGATGCTTTTCGAGTAATGAGCGGTTCTCTTCTTTTATTCGACATTTTATACCCAGATCCTGACATGAGAGAATCAATTTTTTCATCAGCCTTTCTTTTTAGGTTAGCGCTCGCTTCCTTAAATCGTGATCGAATGGAACTATCCATAGGACGAGAATTTACCATATCAGTTAACAAACCAACCCCTGCCCCTAAGGTTTCTTTTCCAATGGTTTTTAAACCGCTAGATAACAAAGGGAGCACTGATCTAAATAGTCCACCCAAAAAACTGCCTATACCATGTCCTCGTTGATATGGAACTCCCTTATAGACAATACCTATCCCAGAGCCGGCTTGGTGTGAATAATAATGTTCGTAAGGACAAGAGACTGACGATCTGTTGTAAATCATTTTACTCGTTGAAAGTGTAGCTTCACGCAAGAAGATCCAAATTGAAATGGTACTCTGACACCAGTCGTTGTTCTTATATCTATTTCAATGGTATCGAACTCTCTTCGTAAAACTGGTACATAATGAGCGGGTGAGAAGATGTGAGTTTTATAAGCTCCATAAATGAACTTAGTTGGATCTAAAGGTATTATTCTGAGTAATGAAGTAATAACATCTCCGACTACTTGTGGGTGTATTATATCAGTATAAACAAATATTTGAGATGGTAAACCTAAATATAAATTTGCAGGGCTTTTTCCTAATGTATTTTGTTTTAAATTTGTTTTCGGTTTAAAACCCAATTGCAGACTTAGTATCGGAGTTGTAATGATAGATGTTATTTCTTTATTTGTTGTTGCTATTCCAACCAGTTTTGTTAATCCATCATATCGAAATTTTACGTTATTTTTTAACTGTGGGTTTTCATTAAACGCTTGAAGAAAATGATCTATATTATCATATGTAGTGGCTGGTATATGAGTTTTTATATCTACTATTTTTGTAGTTTTATCGGTGGGTGATAACACCTTTTTCTTTAAATAAATGATGTTTTCGTGCTCTTGAACATTATACATGGAACAAGGATATTGAAATTCCACCAACCCAACTACCCATTCTCCATCCAATTTAATGGTCTTTGGTAATTTAGTTAAGAAATGTGCAGTCGTGTTATCCGTGTAGTAATCTGATGAACTATTACTTAACAAAGTTAGATAAAAACTATTTTCACTCATATTTTCTTTAAGTTTGATTCAGGTATCCAAGAATTAAATTTATTAGGATAACCTTGCCACTTAACTAGTATTTCCTTTCTGCCAGCAACTCGACGCGAGCGTATTATTTTATCAATTTTATACTCGTTGGAGGGGAGGTAAGTTACCTTTTGTAATTCTTTAGAATAAAATGTACCAATGATGGGTTCACCTTCTAAATCCTTTATTGTATAAACAACTCGTGGCGATCTGTTAATAATCGAATCAATAATAAATATTTCATCACTCCAATTACTTTCATAACCTTTTTGAAACACATGCTTATATTTAGTGATTCTAACATGATCACCTACATTTAGTTTTTTAGTTTCTAATGAAATTTGCCTATCTTTTTTGCGATCATATAAATTACACCAAACAGTCATAATATTATTAGAGCTAACATCAACTGGGCGCATTTTAATGCTAGAATGATAGCTATGGTTGTAAGAATGTAGAAGATCTTGTAATATATTTGTGTAGTTATATGTATTCTTATGAGTGAAGTAACGCCACATTTTCATTTTAAGTGTTCTTTGAAACCTTTCTACTATACTTGCTTTAATGTCGGGGTTATTAGTGGTATAATAATTAATATTTTTGCTCTTAAAGTAATCTCTAACCGCCTTTGAAACAAATTCTGTACCTTTATCAGATTGGATGTGACGGGGAACAGAGTTGGCTTCAGTAAATATGCTTTCAAAACATTGTTTAACAGTTGCTGAATCCTTCTTCTTCATGGCTCTTGCAAAAGCATATTTACTGAACACATCAATAACACAAAGAATATATTTGTACCCATCATTATATTGACTATAAGTACTCATATCACTTAAATCAGCTTGCCAAAGTTCATTAAAGTTCGAGAGAATGTATTTATTTCTAGTAAATCGTCTATGAATAGGTTTATGCAGCGTGTGCGTATCTTGAGATTGTAACCATTTTTTCACTTCCTCTTTGTTCATTTGACCTTTCATTTCCTTTGATAAATTATTTAAACTGCTATAGCCAGCTGGATTAGAGACGTCATAATAGATTCTGTTAATATCTAATAAGGAGTCCATCTTTCCCACTCTATTTTCTTTCCGGATCGCTTTTGCTCCCGTGTAGCAAGAGGCGTAGAAGTGTTATTATCTTTATCTGTTGAGGCTCTCGTCTTCACAGATGTGGAGGGGGTAAAGGGTTCAATCAAAGGAGTACCATTAATAAATGCTAAATTTGTAGGATTACCTATGCATGACCTAGGAACTTCGATATCTTTTAAAAGTAAAGCAAACACTTCCCATCCAATTGGCTTAGGACGTTTAAGACATCTAACGGTGTCGCTTACCAAATCAGTAATATTACTATTTTGAATGGTTTGGTTATTTATAACAACTTCACCAGTCTGTTTCCACCAAATTTTCGGTTTACTTGAAACAATGTAATCTAACAACGTTCGAGCTTTTTTTTCATAAGATTTGGGTAATATGTTTATAATTTTTGACGGACTAATTGGCATTAGTTCTTGATTTATTTCGCCAGGTGGTGTATTAAACGATGACGGTGTGGCTGCTTCAGTTACATTATCTGTAACTGACTCATTATTTTCAATCTCCTCCTTTTTGTTCACTTTTGTTTTTATAATATCATTACTTTCGTTGATGACTTGATCTACCCCCTCCATCACGATGGGTATTCTAAACGGTTTTCGATCTGTTTCAATAAAATGTAGAAATCTTTGTAATGCTTGAGAATATAACGTCCACTTTTCGCGATCATTCATTTTACTTTTAAGGATTTTTTGCATCTCTCCATCTAGCCGAGATGAGGAATTTTCGGGTGGACTCTCATTCCGTTTCAGCCTTTCAATAAAATCTGATTCAACTAATAACATTTTTTTTGTGTTTTCCATTTTGTTTATGATAAAGAGTTCACTAAAGCACTTAAAACTGCACCTAAAATAATAGGTAGAAATGCACCTCCTTTTTGAACTATAACAGTTTTTCTTATTTTATGTTTCCCTTTCGAAACTAATTTTCTTAAAATATCTTTATATTTTTTTAGTTTCGTCTTTTCTTTTTTTTCTAATGGAATTTTCCCATTTAGGACGTTATAAATGCACTCACAAATAATGTTGATCTCTTCATCGTCACAAGATTTAAGTAATGCAGTACGATATTTGGGTTTAAGCAACTGCAATGCTTCAAGTAAATGTTTATATGTGTTTACTCTTGCATGCATCATGTAGAACTGACTAAAATATGGTGATTTTTATCATATTTAAACCCCTTTTTAGGTACATACACTGTGCAATGCCCATCAAACGGAAATATTTTTGTTTTAAAACGGCATATGTCATTTGTATTTTGTTTCAGGTCAATCATGAGGTAACCATGAGCCTCCTTTGTAGCATCTTTGTAGGCTTCGTCCACAAACTTTGAGTTTTCTGGGTAAACTTGTCGTGACAGGTAGCGTATTTGAGTTTTATCCCTGGGATTTTTAAAAAATACAATGTAGCTTGTATTCAATGAAATATCACGTTGACCTCTACCTTGATGAAATACGTTTTGTGTAATATAAAAAACACTTAAGTTTCTATGATGACTACCTTTCGTAAAAATGTCAACGATTCGTCCATCTGATTCTCTCATCAAATCATCTATAATAAGAAGTTTAGGTTTCTTCCCATCAAAAATTGAAAAATCTGGTATTCCTTGACTATAATTTACATTTTCCAGATTGTAGAGAGGTTGCATTTCATCATAACACCAAATAATTTCATCAAATTCAACATTACATATCTGTTTGGAGTTATTCAAAAAGTTTGTAACAAATTGCGTTTTACCACACCCACTAGGACCTGCGACAATGGTGGTGAAAGGATGATAAAAGTGAATCATTATTAAATATCGTAATCTATGTGTATGTGTGTATGTGTGTGGGTGAGTGTTGATATGTTAACGGATGGACTTTAAATGGTAATATTCAGAAAGATGATTACTATTTAAACAACTCAGATATAGTAGACAAAAAAACAAAACAAAATGATTACGTAAATTTTTTTTTATTATTTATGATCACACTTTTAACATTATTTTTTTTGTTTCATATTTACAAAAATACCTTAAAAAATACAATAAAATAAAATTCATACATTTTTTTACATGTTTACAAGTAATACCTTAAAAAATATACAATGTACAAACAATAATTTGGAATTCGAATGTTCTGTGTGATTATATTACAACTTTGAAACTTTTTCATTATTGCGGTATTTTATAATGACCCCACGCTAGAGTGTCAGAAGAGTTTTCTAATAAGTACCGTTTTGTATCTTCATGCGATAATGATATTTTATTTATTTTTTGAGTGAATATTATATGTTTTATAGACTTAAATCTTAGCATTTGAGCGCGTTGCAAATTTTTATTAAATAAACACGTTTTGTAATTGTCAAGAGTAAATTTTTTTGTAACACATTTATTGACTCCTTTGGCTTTTGATAAAACACCGTATTTTTCGGTTTTCTCATCATTCTCGTCATATTTTTCAACATCTAAGGTATACATTTTAGATCTCAGACCTACAAACTCTTTTAAAATTCTACCATTATTTTCATCTTTGAAAAACCCTAATCGCTTTTTATTTATTAACGGCAAATCATATTTATTGTTAGGAGGATAGTCAGATGTATCAAAATATAAATTAAGATCTGATTTTATATCTGCGTAATAATTTTCCGTGAAAATTTGATATACTAAGCTATCAGTATCTGTATAAAGAAGCTTAAGATTGTCTGGATATTTGGTTTTCATGTAGCTGTAGTGAAAGTCATACATCAAAGTTTTCGATATATCTAATACGCAAAATCCCAGATAAATCGGTTTATTATAAAATATTTTAGTTTTATTCAATTGAACGGCCACTAAATTCTCAGAGAATATGGATAAACTATGGAACTCAGGTTTCGCTATCAAAGATTGAACCCCCTGCGTTTTTCCTCGATTTTCCCAGTGATTTAATAATTTGACATTTACGCGTTTTGCAACATTTTCCATGGTTTTACCGAACACTGAATTATTCATTAGTTTAAAGAAATCTTTTTCAAAATCGGATGATGCCTGTGATCGCATGTGGGTGTTCAAATCTATGTAACTTTTTAACCACATAGACTGCTGAAATTTAAGAATGCGATGGATTTTACTCAATTTCAAACCATTCTTCAAACACTGTTTTAGATTTCTATAATGAATGACATAATTCGTTTTTTTATTTAAATTAGGAATTAATTTTTTTTCTTTGGAATTACCCAAACAAACGTTTTCAGGACAAAATGGCAAATCTGAATGAGAGTCATGCAACTCGTTAGGGTATTCGAGATCAACTTCTAAAATTAAACCATGATCAGCGTCATCAGATATATTAAAGTCAGTATCTGTATTTACCCATTCAAATTTACCGGTAGGAAGACATTGAGACATAGCCCACCCGTAAAGGTTATTTGCATCAAAGTACATAAGAAATGACGATGGGATATTTTGATTATAATCTTCCAAAAAAATATTATTAGCCTTCGCGTATCTATTACTACATTGTGATATGCCACCTCGAATATTTTTTGATATAAAAGCTATTTTATCGATATCAGTTAGGAGTTCTAGTTTTATTTTTGTAGTTCTTAACATTGCATCCCAACTTAATCCCGGAGCAGTATAATAATGAGCGGGGTCTAATCCATACGTCTTAAGACAAAGGTTTCTAAAATTTTCAAATATATCAGTTAGTAATAGAACATCAGTTTTTAAATATAAATCAGAATAATCACCCATATTTTTGCATTGAAAATGAGACCAAACATCTTTTGCGTGATTATAATCCTCTTCTGAGATGTGACTATCAGACAAGGAACTAAAGAAATCATCTTTAGAGGGAAGAGCTGTTAAGTTTAAAGAATCGTATGATGACATGTGTTCATAGGGATAGACACCCTTTCGTAATAAGCGTTTAAAATCCTCCTCGCATGAAAAATTCAATTTTAATTCATGAAATTGTTCAGGCAACAAGTTTTTTGCCAATTTGTCAAGACTACTGGACATAAATTTAAGTGAATCGACAAATCTCAATTTAATTGTGCGATTATTTATTTGTAAGCTCTTAGAAAATGAAATGTATTTCTCTTTGTTCTCTGGAATCAGTTCAATGTCGCCTTCTGCCAAACCAAGCCCATGCACTATAAAATGACTATCATAGTTACACAAATTATGGAAAAATACAGGTACAAAATTAGGTGCCCTGTATTTTTCAGAACAAAATGTATGTGCCACTCCTTCATAAAGACCAGTATGGTAATTATAGGAAATGACTGAATCCTCGTTTAATTTTTTATCACAAATATAACATGTACTACTCTGAGCAATATGCACATTATTTGCATTAGATAAAGGCAATGGAGTTTTTACAAAAGTATTTCTCCTACAAATGGCCTTTAAGTCTTGTTCCATATACTTCATAAATTCCTGGGTGCAATTTTTGCCTTTATATGTTCTGTACACTGACAATTTATCATTATAAGAACATTTAATGTAGTATCCAAAACTATATACCTCATGTTTTTGTACATTTGTTGTTGAGGATGTAGTAGGATTAATTGTACCTGTTTGAATCGGGTTTAGAAAGGCCTCGAAATCAGCATAAATAACAAAAGGTACCCTTAATTTACGTTCATAATTATCGAAAGTAAGTATATTGGAGGAAACGTTTTCATTGAACCAGTTTTTCTTTTTATCCTGTTCTGAAGGTAAATGTGTACAAACATGGAAACAATCGTTTCTTTGATGATTCATTAAATTGTTGCGAGTTGTAAAGTTCGACAAACAACCATCACAAATATGTGCAGCATGCTGTGTATTTGATAATTGTTTAGATACTAACCTAGATACATTTTTGATATAGCAATAATGCCCCTTACTGTCTTTGGATATGTACAATAAATTCAAGTGGGTAGCTTTTTTGCACTTTGTTAAGTGTAATGGGCCTACTACGTCATGTTTTTTACTTTTCGAATTGTATTCAAGACCAAAAACGTTTATACTTATATCATTCATTTTTTCAAATTTCTGAATATCTCCAACCTTAAGTGGGAAAGTTAAATTTCTAAAATTTAATTTATTTTTATGCGCTATATACGATTTCGCAGTGTTTGAACGATGACTTGTAGGTGGATACAAGCCTGACAATACAGCCCATCTAAAACATTCATGATCATTATTTTTTACATTAATAACTGCTTTTCTGTTCTGAATATCACGTGGTAATTCGATATAGGAAGAACCACGCAATGGATTAAATTTGTTTACATTGACATCTAGATAGTTAAATTTTACTAAACTCCATCCACTGTCTTTTTTCTCAAAGTTAAATAATTTTGTTAATATATCTTTAACAACTGACTCGAAAATATCATCTTTGTCGCTGCTAACATCAACTACATTGTTACATAATTGGAAATCAAATGTATTATTTACTTGTTTGCTCTCTTGACTAAAATCCGCATTCAAAATAAAGTTTACTTTTAAAGCATGGTGATCAGTGAGGGAACGATCCAATAATGCAAAGATTTTCTCTTTATTTCCTAGTAAAATGGATTCGGGAGTAAATGGTTGGTGAACATTTTCATTTAATAGTATTCTGTAAGTGGCCACCCTATTCTTAAAAGCATTTTCAATTAACTGAACATTAACCCATTCAATGTCAGCCCTTAAAACATTATTTTTGTGAAGATTACTATTTAAATGATTTTTAAAATATCTTTTAGAAACAAACTTATTACACACAGAACATTCAATTTCATGATTATTATTTGTACTCACAATGACATCGGGAACTGGTTCGGATGATGTTGATGCTACAGGTTCAGCAGCTGCTGAACGGTTTTTCTTCACCAAGAATTCTTCGGTCTCCAAAACTGCAGCTGTCCTTTTTACTCCCCGTCCTATTTGAGAAGATCTATAACAATACATAATAAACATAAATATCTTAATGTCAGATAAAATAAAAATAATTACTAAAACGGTTGGTTGTATATACTAACGTAAGTCTTTTCGACACTGCTGACAATAGGCCCGCATCATCAAAACTCCATCAATCACATCTGATGACTGAGTATTCCCCTTGGAATTTTTGATATGCCCATCACATGGTGTATAATACGGTATAATATCAGAATCTTCCAGTAACGAGTGAGGTAATTTGTTTGATATATACCACATTCTTATATTTCTATGAAAATATGCTAAAATAAATTCTTTACTTAATTCCTCAATCTTATCACGAGGCAAAGTGAGACCAATATGATAGTAAGTAAACACCATTATGGAAAAGGATATCACAGTACAAGCACGGCACCAAAACACTGAATGATATGAACTCGAGATACCCCGCTTATATAACCAGCACTCTCCCACCCCACGTTTATCCTAACAATAAGTTCTGGTCACAACAAGTTAGGAGGAACCCATCCTTTGTTAAACAGGTACTGGTTAAGAGTTATAAACATGTATGAACAGGAATACTTTTACTTACGCCTCTCGATGTAGTTGGCTCACAAGACGGGCAGCCTCGCATAGATCTTCATTTTCTTCTATTTCTTCACAGAGTCTGATAAGTTCAAGATCGTAGACATCACAACTCAAAGAGTCCATTATGAAATGAGAAATCATACAGTGCTTTCTTTCATTTAAATAGTTGACTACAGGTATAAGATTTCTAAGAGTGGGGACTGTAATCTTTACAAATGAGAAGTATTAAATTAAAACTTGTTGTAATGTGATACAATAAAAATAATCTGTTACATGGAAAATGTACTTAAGGAGAGGTAAAAAATGAGAAATACGTTAACACAATCATTAAGCTACTACTATCATTAATAATTATAACTATCACTGTTTCTTATTATCTATAAAATATTTCACACTACTGTCCTTAGAAGCTAATTGCTTTGTTATGTTATAAATAATATTTCGCGTATTTTGTAGCTCCAAATCGTCTTCCAACGCAAAATATTTCAATCTGAAGTCCGCATGCTTCCAGTGTTCCATGGGTGGGACGTTTTTGATTTTATGCATATCATATATCTCGATTTTAATCAAATGTGATGCATAGGCCCCGTCGTCTTGTCCGGATGACAAGTTTGCAACACCGTCTGGTGAACTTTTGCTCACATTTGAAGACCGTTTCACAACTTTAGACTGCTTTTTAGGTCGTTCAAAGAAGCTATCGATATTGTTTCCTGAACGTTTCTTTGCGATGGCTTGTTTAACTTTGAGACCAAGCGTACCCTCTTCATCGCTTGATTCGTCTTTATTATCATCCGGGTAGTAATAGTTCTTGAAAGTATTTTCAGTGAACTGAAACAATATAAAACAATAATTTACACACTGTCTACAATCTTGATAATTAAAACACAAAGAACACAAGTGAAAACAAAACAAAGTAAGTTACGGTAATAAAAGACATACTTACATCCATTGTTGGGTCTTTCTATAAACACTTAAACACTTCACTGTTGAATTAACACTATATTTCTATATACTGCAGTAGATACAAGGAGCTCTGATACAGAGGACTGCCACGACAGTAATACTTACTCAAAGCCATTTCTCTTCGGCTTTTATACTGTGATAGTGAGCAGGATACAGTATCGTTCAAATCATGTCTCAACAGGTTCATCTAATACAGACGCTCTCTTTACTAAAACCCAAATTCAAAAGCATAATAGGAAACAATAAATCCATTGTCAGTATAAAATATAATATATGTCTACCAATAAAGCAATTATGCTGTTATAACAATGAATACCGACACACAAGAAATGCCGACGTATTAGACTAAATCATGTTGAAACCAGTTGACACGTCTCGTTATTTTTTTAAAATCATACAAAGTAACATGTCTCAACAAGTTCATCTAAACAGACGCTCCCTGTACTCAAACCCAAATTATATCCACATAATAATCCATTGTCAGCATAAAATATAATAGACGTCTATCAATAAAGCAATTAAGCTGTTATAACAATGAAAACAAGTGCACAAGAAATGCCTCACACGCCTAGTTATTATTTTAATAATACAAAGAAACAAGTAGCTACGAGTTTACTTTCTACTACTATACTAAGTTTAAGAAGATAGAATAGTTTAAGAATAAAAAAGGCTACATTAGGTTGAATTGCATTTATCGCAGACAAAAATAATGAGTTAGAAATAGGTAAAACTAAATAAAATAACACAATACAATATGCACAATATAGGTAAGTATGTATACGATATGTAGGATGCTTTAGTTTGGATAGGTAAGAAGTTTAGGTATTTAGGTTAAAACATAACTTGAATGAAGACTAGGTGAAAGCAGGTGAAAGCAGGTTAGTTTGAAATGAGAAGTTAGGTTGATTTTAGTTAGGTTTGGTCAAGTTAGGTTTGGTAAAAGAAGGTTTAGGTTAGTTTAGGCTACCGACGTCTTGTGTAAATTCTAATTAGGTTAGGTTAGGTTAGAACTGTATTCCTTATAAATCGAAATAGCTCCAAGAGGTTGTAAGATAATAAGATAATGAATCGCAAATAAGTACCTTTTGCAAATACCTATCGGTAATACCTATTGCAAATACCTATCGCTAATACCTACAGTATAATACACACATAAAGAAGGCATGAATGAAGACGTCGGTGGGTGAAGGGTCCATCCAGGTAGTATGCTCGGTAACACAATAACGCGCCCGAGTCGAGATCGAACAATAGAAAAGGGTCGATAAGCCTATTGTTACCGTGGTGAGCAAGGTGTATTGTTTAATTAGCGTATTTCGTAAGTACCTGAAGGAGGCGCCGGGCACTGCTGAGACCTAGCGCAATCAATTCAAATGGGGGGCTATTTGTTTTTTTTTTTTTTTTTTAGGTTCAGCGGGGGCGGTGGATCGGCCCTGGGGTTAGGATCGGTGACCACTGAGAGGTGGGGCCAGAATCGGGGAATAGTTTCTACTAATATTAAAATGATATTATTACATTAGGCCAAATACCAAATTCTTAAAATAATCCAGACAAGTTAAAGTTAACATTCCGTTACAAAACCCCAGATGTCTGCCTTTAACCACTTGTCTCTACGAAACTACGACACATGGGTCATGATGGTACCCTACGGCGGTTAGCTTGATACTTACCTAATATTTTGCCATAGTTATGATCTAAATAAACTTTTTTGTGTATGAGTCAGATGCAATACCGCGCATGTACAGGTTGGTACAGGTTAACAGTGAAAATATCCTTGGACAAACTTCGTGCGTGAATATTGTTGTAAAAAAAAATAAATATATATATATATATATATATATATATAAGACCTGTGCAAAGTACATTTTAAAAGGTATTGTTTATGTTATTATATAGCATGATATTTTATTTACATATATTGATGCTTATAAAATCTAAAGAACTAAAACTGGAAGAGCGATGCTTTTGGACAAGACAGGTTATAGTGAAAAGTGCTACTCTTTATTTTTTATAAATATAAGTATAAAATTTAAATAAAAATAATGACTTGGCCTCGATAAACATTGTTTTAGTTTATCTAGATACATTTTTGTTTCATATGAAAAAGAGCAAATAAAGATACATTCATTCAAAAACTCGATGACAGGTTAAGATGCCACTATTTTGAGAATCACTCTTTTAAAAGTCGCTGAACAAATGTTGGTCAGTATGAGGAGTACAGCCTACAGTTTAATATTTTGCTCGTATTACAGGCCACACGCTGTAAACCACCTTCAAGAAAAAAACCTTTTCACATCACCTAATCGGAAAATGGATTTTTCTTCCCTGCTAGGAGGGATCAAAGTGGCACTTTTCTGTTCAACGACTTTTCATTGCCAGTATAAAATATTAATATAATTAACTATGAACATCGTATGTACAGCCTGGCAAAAAAGAGTAGAATTTAAAAAGTGGCAACACTGTAGTGTCAACACTAAGATTTATTTATTTTCCTCATAGTTGATGTGAAAAGCAGTATGTGTCACACGGTATCAAAATTATTTCGTCTTGGGCGTTAACACTTGAATCCCTCATTACGCTCTGGATTCTACTTTAGAATCCCTCACTACGTTCGGGATTCTATTGTAGAATCCATCGCTTCATTCAGGATTCAATGTACGCCCTTGACGGAAATATATCATTTTGATCCCTTGTAACACAAACTACTATATTACTGCCATCTTAAGGATCAGCAACCCACTCCACTTGCAACCCGTCTGGTGTTGCAGGGCAGGTGTCCTTGAGCGATGTTAATTGCCTAATACTATCGGGCGATCTGCTCCTTTGCCTCGTAGCTATATAAAAAAAAGGATAAGTGAGTACTCGGAAATCTTAATATGGTTTATTAAAGTTATAACTAACTTACTCAATTGACACTTAAAAAATTCACGGCAATATCGTAAGGCGGCCGAAACATCCCGAGGCGAACCCAATTATTCCTAATATTATAACGTCACCCCGAATTAATATCAATTTAACCCCCGCCCTCTAGCTAAATTAAAATAGGGCCCCTAAATTGGGAAATTCACCGAATTTCCCGAAATTAATATCAAGAAATAAGTCGATAAAATAAGAAGCGCGAAATTAATCTTTGCAAATTATTTTCTAAATCAAATATTTGTCTTGTAACGATTTTGCTGGATAGCTACGATAATGAAATTTTCCTCTAATCCATTTTCGAATTTCTATAATTAGTTTTTTTAGCATTAGAAAAAATTTAAACAATCTTGACATGTCTTTTTATTGAATAATACTTTTGAAAAATAAGTCACGGCAAATTTGTAACAATTATGAATCATATACGATTATTTACATTCTTTTGCTTTCATAAGTAATAGTTACTGATTTTTAAAAAGCGTTTTTTAATTAAAAGACACGTCAAGATCGCGTAGTCTTTTTCTAATGATAAAAAAAACGTACTAAGTATAAGAACTCACGGGAAAAGTAATATAAATGTATTTCGTTTGTCTACCCACGTCCTGTATAATACGGCTCGAAGAATATTTTGATAGTAAAATTCATGATTTCCCTCTAGAGCGGAAAATATCGCGGGTTTTTGATGACTGTCACATTTCTCATTGACAGGTGACAGTCAGCAATGTGAATTATTCAGAAAACGCGAGAAAATCGGCTCGATTCGGGAATATTTAATATCTAGTGAATCTCTAATTCATACAGATTCACTAGATATGAAATAGTAAAGATATGTGACCTTCCACGGCATAAGGTACCATTGCCCCGGCTGAATATTGGAGCGGCGTTAATAATAGCGTAAGCGCCAGCCGCCATAAGGTACCTTTTTCCGTGGAACGTCACATATCTTTACTATTTCATATCTAGTGAATCTCTAATTCATTTCCCGAATCGCGCCGTATGTGGCTTTCCATATGGATACGTCCTTATTGCACTTGAACCATAAGGACCCTTCTGTGATGGATAGCCACATACCTACTGACTTAACGGGAAGTAAGCAGCAGAAGTTGGTAAGCGGGCGAGGTGTTCAAAATGATCTTGACGCGACGTTATTGTTAAAAGAATAAGAGCGTGTCAAGGTCATTTTGAACATCTCGCCCGCTTAGCAACTTCTGCTGCTGACTGTACCTACATCCAATATTTTAATAACAAAACTTCCGTGAGATACTGAATATTAAATATATTATTATATCTACTAATATACTTATGATAAATAGCGACTTCCAATAGCTGCGTAGTTTTCGATAATAGCCCATAAATGCCAAGCCGATCTTCAAAAATTTATTATCTTAATCTGAAGAGTAAACAAACCAAGAGACGTATTATTATTCTAAAACAGGTTATGAATTTGAGAAATTTTTGTTCATTCATGTTTTTGCTGATGTCATTATGACTTGTTAAAGTCAAAAATGACGTCTGGTTAAACTGGTTAAAGGAATGTCACTTCTAGACTCTGATTTGTGTTGTCCATAATATTCGTTTGTTTTAGGTTCCCAGCCTATTCGTCCACAAAAATCAAAATTTAACCGAACATTTATCTTCTCACAAGTCAAAAGTCTACACCTCGACATTGGCAGAATTAACCTTGCTAAAATTAGCGAGGAGTAAAAGCCATGTAGGGGAAAAAATATCCACAACAAACAGATAAAATTCAATACCCTTAATTACAATCAGAATACGCTTTAAGCTAGTTTATATTTTTACAAACCGTCAGGTTATGAAAGGTCTTAATTTTATAGGCCATTATTATTCACATCGCATAACAATAGTTAATATCTACTAGACCAATTCCGTACACGGCGGGAAGATATTGATACCTAACTCGAGATATTTTATTGAAGAAATTTGAACTTAAAATAAAATTTCATAAAGTTCAAATTTCTTAAATTTTTTCTCGCCATTTATCAACTTCTTCCCGCCGTGTACGGAATTATATTTTGATCTTTTAAAGTAAATTGTTATAGTGGATCATAAGACTAAGCTAAATCAGGATTAAGCTGAAACAATGTTTTATATTAAAAAGCTAATATTATGTCGATTGAAGTTTATGATTGACCTATTTTAAAACATTTCTGGCTCATTTTTATATTCTAATGGATTTATTATAGATTGGGAAGCATCGATCGTTATAAAATAATTTATATTGTCAACTTTCGTCTCTATTTTCAAGCACTTTGAATTTAGATGGTAATTTGACCCTACGAATGTCAGTTTCGTAGGATCACTATTGGTAGACCTTCTAAGATAAAATAGGCACATGCTTATACCCACACGCTCATTATTCCACGCCGCAAGGATGACTCATGCTGGAACGGTCCAGGCCGGGGGTCGACACTTATGGTTTAAGACATTTATTCTCATAAGAATATTCTTATGAGAATAAATGTCCTTGTAATAAGTATATTCCTTTATTTTTTAAAAGAAACAAAACTGCATTTAAAGATTTTTCTTTTTTTCTTCAATTTGGCTGGTCTTAAAAAAAACTTGAGTACTAAATATTAGATTTATGGATATTTTATACGACAGACGAGTGTAATGTTCCTTGGAGAAATGTTATCATTAACATTAACTGTATCGACTAGTAGAATAAAATTGCGAGTGTTTATTTTTTGGAATTTTTAGTTGGTTCGAGTCCCGGGCGAGGCAAGCGAGTTTTAGAAAATCTTTGAAGGCAGTTTTGTTTCTTTTTAAAAATAAAGGAATGTCTCCTTTGAGTAAAATGAGCCAGCTTAAGGATTTAAGGTAGTTTCCCTCCAGACTTATCTTTCCACACTGTATACATTATTCACTTAAAATGAGAATATAAATAAATTCGCATAGTTTTATGGGATATAGGATTAAGGTTGCTATTCGTAAGCGCACCCGCGACACTTCGTTCTCTAAAATAAATGATCGGTTATTACGTAGTGCTTTCTATAGAAAACAAAATGCCGGACGACTGGGCCTGGACCGGATCATTTAAGCCCTATTTAGACTATGCGAGAACTCGCATGCGAGTTTCATTACATTGCGGTTTTTGATCGGTCGGTTGAATTGGACGTAACCAACAGTCTGCAATGAAACTAAAATCGCATGCGGGTTCGCTCGCCGTCTTAATCAGCCCTTTTACCCTCAGGATAGCTAAACTTCAGTAGGATTGGACGAAAAAATTACTCACAAAAACAACCAAACCTAAACTTAACTTAATACGGTACTTAGTTACCCGTTTTCACACTAACGTCTCTTCTCGCATTTCTCTTTAAACCTCATTCGAGGCCTCCGTCTTAAACACAATATTTACATGCGAGAAATATCTCAGTGGCGTTCAAACTGAGCCCTGGGGACCCTTCAGCGGCGGTACTATGATAACTCACTAAGGATATTTTAATTATTATCAGTATTATCACGCAAGATACCTATTTTAGTAACATCATAGAGAAATATAAGTAAGGAAAGACTGGTAACTCTATACATCAGTGTTCTTACCAAAACGCGAGTTATTTCATAGTCGTAGTGGATTTATCAGTTCCGCTACTTATCACCAGATATCACAAGTGTAGCTACTGACGAAAATTGTATGGTTAAAACAATTTACAACTAATATGACAAGCAGAAGGAGTTGAAAATAGAGTTCCGGTTAATCCGGTTATGATATTAGCTGAAAATTGTATGACTTTTCTTTCGTTGTAACATCTAGTGTCCACTAGTAGTACAGATTTCAAAAACATGCCAAAACAAATGTGGCACGTGCATCCGTGAGTCGAACGAAACACCCCCTACCTACAGAAAGCGCGCTCTCTGTGACGTCACAAGTGTCACAACACACACAGCTAGCAGGCCCCAATTTCACCACGGTGACAGGTGCGACAATTGTAAAATCACTGTTGCTGACGTCACAGGCATCCATGGGCTACGGTTACCACTTACCATCGGGCGGGCCGTATTCCTGTTTGCCACCATCATTGTATTATTTAAAAAAACTTTATTATATCGGAAAAAAACAGATATTTCTTTTGCGAAGTTTCTGACAATTGTCAAGATTTAGAAGAATTGTAGGTAATTCTTGACAGGTAATGAGGTATATGTCGGAATTTCGTGACAATTGTAGTGTTTCTTGTGACAATTGTCATAAACTTAGCAAGAGAAATATCTGTTTATTTCCGATATAATAAAGTTTTTTTTAATAAAACAATGATGGTGGCAAACAGGAATACGGCCCGCCCGATGCTAAGCGGTAACCGTAGCCCATGGATGCCTGTGACGTCAGCAACAGTGATGTTTTACAATTGTCGCACCTGTCACCGTGGTGAAATTGGAGCCAGATTGCAGCATTCGCCAAAAGGTATGTTTAAATAAATTTTTGGCAAACATTTCATTTTTGGTACAAGCTTTTATCTCTGACTGTACTTTTCTTTCGAAAGGCAACAAATACTCATCGAGACAATTCTAAAAACCCCAAATACAATTAGGTTGCATTGTTTTATCACAGAGTTCCTATGGCCACGTCCTGTCTCCATCATCAGATCAGCTCGATGGCACCATAATATTGCATTGTCACATTTAAGGAAATGGATAAAATTTAAATTGCAAGATTTGACCCGTACAAACATAGTTACAATATAGGTACCTACCTACAATGCAAGATAATAAAAAGCTTATAAAATAATTTTTTATTTGGTAATGATGATGAATGATGATGATGATTTAAAATGTCAAAAATCTGTAAGTAAAGAAATAACACAAACATACTCGTAAACGTAAACTCTTAGTAGTGCTATGCTACAGCTAGACCGGTGCATCTGACCTGGTTCTGGAGTGTTGGCCTTCCAGCCGCGGACACTTGAAAAAAAAACGTTGTAACGTATGAAGAGATGTTTCTTGTTTCTTTGTGAATTTAATGTTGCTTGTGTTGTGTGAAACTCATTTACAGCCCATCTTAGCTTCTTATCTTCAAGTTATGGCAATGTTAGAACTTTGCCATAACTTGAACACAAAAGTGTGGGATGCCATTTTAATTGTCAAATTGTGATAAGGGACTAGTGATTTGTAATTTTTTGCATTATTTTTAATTGTTTGTTTGTACCTGATTGTTATTTGCAGTGATCGTACATTTTCCAGCATTTTTGGTGCAGCAGAGTGGTGTTAACGGAATTGGTATAGATAATTTCAACTTCAATGGTAAATTAGGGTTAATATTAACGTAATTAACGCTAATTAATCATTAGGGTTGAAATTATTTATACCAATTCTTATTTGTAATAGTTTCATGGCGCATTGGATCTGTCTGTACGGTCGTGTAAAATAATTTCAAGTAGCGGAATGTATCAGTACTGCTAGTCGACAATAGATGTCGCAACGAACGTAAACTAATAATATTTTTTTTTATAGAACAATGTTTTGTTAAACTAATGTAGAAAACAAAAGTTGTTATGGTGGAGATTTCTGGGATGAATTTAAGTTCTTATTAGGGTTCCGTACCCAAAGGGTAAAAACGGGATCCTATTACTAAGACTCCTCTGTCCGTCTGTCTGTCACCAGGCTGTATCTCATGAACCGCGATAGCTAGACAGTTGAAATTTTCACAGATGATGTAGTATTACTGTTGCCGCTATTACAACAATTACTAAAAACAGAATAAAATAAGTATTTAAGTGGGGCTCCCATACAAGAAACGTGATTTTTTTGCCGTTTTTTTGCGTAATGGAACGGCAAAAAAACGAAACGGAACGTACGGAACCCTTCGTGGGCGAGTCCGATTCGCACTTGGCCGGTTTTTTAACATTTTATTTTACATAGAGATAACTATTAAGTGAGTATTAAGATTTTCTTTATCTTGTTAATCCCTCAATTCTGTTCTGTTCGTAAATTGAATGCATCATTGAGCAGCGATTGTACAGCGTATTGTGCATTCAGTACGTAAGTGTGCTTTATTCTTTGTGCATTGTTAGATTAGTTACCGTTGATGTAAAATTATATATTTACATAATAATTTTAATTAATTTAAACGCACACAATATAGGTCACATAGGCTGTATTAGGAGACAATTTCAAGTCAATATAAAATACGGGTTTTAAGGTTCTGAAAAAAAAATTAAAAAAACTCCTAGAAATTGACATTTAACACGGATCAAGCCAAGTATGAGCAGTTTATAATATTTATTTGTTTTACAAGGGGACAAAGTTGTTGTTTAAAACCGCTCGTGCTAATATTGATACCCGAGCAAGTGAAAGATTCACAAGAAGCAAAATTGAACCACGAGCGTAGCGAGTGGTTCGGAAAATGGAATCTTGAGCGTTGCGAGGGTTTCATAGCACGAGGCTTAAACAAAATTTGCCCCCGAGTGAAACACAAAAATTTTCACCACACCAACCCGAAGAAAATATTAACTGTTATCATTCAAAACCACCATTTAAAAGTCAATTCTACCAGCAAACATGAAAAAAACTCAAATTTTGCATTTGATTACACATGCTGTGAATAAAATGCAACTTTGCTATCAGTTTTTGAACAATCAAGAGCCTTTACCAGTTGGTGTGGTGAAAATAATATAATTATGATGTAGTTTTATTTCATAGTCTAAGTACGCTTTTAATTTTCGAGAGACCCTATTCAGGCATCTTTTCTAAGAAGATTTTAAATGGACCAAACATCTAAAGGAGTTCTGCATCTATTTTCTGTTCTTTCATTTCAAGATTCCATCCAATTATAGTCGAGTGCCGACTCTATCAAATTTATTGGCTCACTTAATAAGAGAAATGTACTAAGAACACTTATGAACAACAATGGACCTTAAAGTCATGGGCATAAGATTCATAACTAACCAGTTAACCTCGCGATGGCAGTTAGAGTTCATAAATAACTTTACAAGCTAACGTTTCAAAAATATGTTTACACGCCTCTAAAGGGGCCCACTGATTAACAGTCCGCCGGACGGTATCGGCCTGTCAGTTATTCGGAACTGTCAAATTTTGTTCTAACTGACAGGCCGATACCGTCCGGCGGACTGTTAATCAGTGGGCCACTTAAGACACTGACAATATGGTCGTGTTAATATATTTTTGGAACGTTGGCTTGTGGAGATGTTTGTGAAGTCCGTAACAGTCAGAGTTGCATAAGCACTTACGACCTATCTCTATTACTTCAATAGAGGGCCTACCGCGAACAACATTCGACCTGTTGCCTCCTTGTCACACTTACGTACGAATTTACAAGTGCGACAGAGAGGCAAGACTTCGAACGTGGTTCGCGGTCCTCAGTTCCTTTCATAGGAACGGGCTTTAAAATGAATAGACCGGGAGTCATTGATTTCCAAGTTGAGTGGGACAAAACCGGTCAAGTGCTAGTTGGATTCGCGCACGAAGGGTTCCGTACCATTACGCAAAAAAACGGCAAAAAATTTGTCTTCGACGTGTGTCATTTTCTATGTATGTCGTCATTATAGATTGCATTTTATATGTAGTGAGTGTGAAGTGCGACTGTGTGCACGTTTCGCCCCGCAAAAAATGGCAAAACGATTTCTACGGTAAGATATCGCTTGGGCCCTTCCGACGTGTCGGAAGCCGGTGTTGCTCGAAGCAAAATGTTTCATTACGGCGAGTATGTATATGGTATCTATTTATGTAGGTATACAGCACAGACCTGCAGGCAAAATGATGTGGTTTGCATCCAATTAAAATCGAACAGACAACCGTAATTGCTTTGAGGTCACTTTCGAATCGATTTCTTCGGTTTCATTTCATATGCGTAGCTCAGAACCCCTATATTAGGGCGCGTGTACATGGTGCCGCCTCCGCGGCGACACCGGAGGCGGGCTTTACGCGTCTCGTGTGTACATAGCACGGAGGTGCGGCGGCGGTGCGGTGTCGGCGCGGAGGCGGTACCGTGTACACGAGCCCGTGCGGCGGCAGTGCGGTCTCGGCGCGGAGGCGGCACCGTGATCACGCGCCCTTGTAGTGTAAATTTCGTTCCATAGCGTGACGAGCGTTCCCGTTTGCGTTGTCTATTTTTGTATGGGATTTTGACAGCGCCAACGACGTTTTGGAAACTCAAAATCCCATACATAATGACACTGAACGCAAACGCGTATGTAACCTCGCGCTATATAATGTAGGTACTGAAGTTGACGTTCGAATGTTAGCTGCAACTGTATTACTGTTGCGGCTGTCCAAAAGTGACGTATTTTCTAACAAAAACGTCACTTTTGACACTTACAGCTTCTTCCTCGCGTTATCCCGGCATTTTGCCACGGCTGGGAGCCTGGGGTCCGCTTGACAACTAATACCAAGAATTGACGTAGGCACTAGTTTTTACGAAAGCGACTGCCATCTGACCTTCGAACCCAGAGGGGAAACTAGGCCTTAATAGGATTAGTCCGGTTTCCTCACGATGTTTTCCTTCACCGAAAAGCGACTGGGAAATATCAAATGATATTTCGTACATAAGTTCCGAAAAACTCATTGGTACGAGCCGGGATTTGAACCCGCGACCTCCGGATTGAAAGTCACACGCTCTTACCGCTAGGCCTAGCGCTTTTTTGACACTTACATATCCGATCCTGATATCTTAATTTAGCAAATTTTTGATTTACCAGTTGGAATCAGGCCGTGTTTTCTAATTCCGAATTCGCATTACTACTGCAGCTTTTAAATACTCATGCATTCATGCTGTTTGTCATCTAAGTACTATCTAACAACCACATGCAATCCAGCAATTGGTACTAATCATTACCGTAACTACATTTAAAATCCCATTCGAATATATACCTTAACCTCTTACTACACGGTTCATAATCGAACGAGATTTTAAATGCAGATACGACTTATCGAAATCCGCTTATCGCTACAGAGCTGCCGTTCAGTCATTCTGACTGACGCTGCGAGTACAACCAATCTTCGTGATTCGATCTGCCAAATCGATTTTGAACCGTATTACTATTTGTCGAAGGTCGAATTTTGAATGGTCTGATATTTCCTATACCATGATAGATTTGCGATCATTTCGGGCCACAGGGCAGTTCAGTATCTATGCCCATAGTAATATGATCGATTTTCGCATGTTCTCATACCATGACATCCTATTGCGCTAATGGTCTGTAGGTACTTTATTTTCGATATTAGAAAGCAGTAAGTAATGAGAGAGACGAATGAGATAAGTCCTTTTGTGTGTGAGCAGGACAGAATAGGTCAAAAGCGTGCAGTGGGATGAATGCACAATCTGGATCTAGGTCGGATGACAAAAGAGACGGCAATATAGGATGTCCTAGTTGTTTGACGGGTTCGAATTAGTTTTTGAGTACTGGATATCACAGACTGTGCAATTGTCATTTTAATATCAAAATCGCTGCAGAGTTATCTTGGTCAAACTTTAACTTGTTTGAACTGGCTCAAATATCAGCTTGCTTGTCATTTACTCAAAGGTTAACTGGAAGAGATCCCTCGGTGGCCTATCGGTAAGAGATAAGTGACTGTACAGTCGACGTCAAAAATATGTTTACACTTTTGCACCTTATTCCTTTGTAATAAGGCGAAAAATATAAACATATCTTTGACGTCGACTGTACCAACATTAATTAAATACTTAAATACTAAAATTACTTAATACCCACATCACTGAAGTGGAAACATCAAAATATCTGTATTGAAAATTCAGTACATTCATAAACTGATTTTTAATTTAAATTCCAAACGATATAGGACGATCGTTAATTTAAAATAATGTGCAATTACATTGGCAGTAATGGACGTAAAGGAAGATAATTATATTTTCTATTAGTCCTTGTGCAGGGAAAACTAGGTAACAGAAAAAGGTGTATTTTTTAGAATAACACATTAGCTAAGGATATACTTGTAGTCAAAGACATATGTAACTTCGTATAAGATGAATAAAGTCTAAGGAAAAAACGTGCCTCGGAAATCAAGAAAAAGTCATTCTCGGATAGATGGCGCACACACCTTTGGCCTATGCTCGGCTAGATGGCGTGACACCGTTTCATATTTAACAATTTTAACACATATACACATCTATCAGTGAATGAACATGGGTCAAAATGATATAAAAATAATAGAATCATTTATCCATATATATACATTTTATTGATAATTGTATACGTTTTCATTTTGAGTTTTAGTCGTGTGTCGATAGATGGCAGTAAATTTACTGTGACTACAAAATTTACTATGACAGGACCCCTCTATACTATCTATTCTCTCTGCTTGTAGTGCAAGAAAAAGTCGAAGACACAAGGCGCGATAGGTCACCCATGCGTTGGTTAGACCTAGTCAAATATGCATTCAATGAACCACTCCATGAATTTACAAGAAGGGCTACAGTACGGGAAGCATGGCGACGGATTGTGAAGCTTGCCACCGGCCCTGATATGACGACCACGACCACTGTGACAAGAGTGTGACGACAAAGAAGAAGAAGGATATACGACGAACTCATCTAAAGGGGTCGTCTAAAGCCAAAATGACAATCATTGACTGAAAACTCTAATTGAAACTTAAATAATGTATGGAAATAGTGGCGTGTCTGCACATCTGTCATCATGAAGCATTGTTTCTTTTAGTTTGGCGTTTTTCGATGTACTTATTGTCATCTTGGCTAGACCTCCAGATAATCTGACGAAATCATCTGCCAAAGATGTTTATTGACAGATTTCTGATGACGGACGCATAATGTACTTTATTTATTTATTTATTTAAACTTTATTGCACAAAGTATATACAAAAATGTACAAATGGCGGACTTAATGCCAAATCTTTAATCCCTAGCTTGGCATTTTCATTTTAACTTGTACTTTAAACCGCGACCACAGAATAAATAATAGTACTAGGTACAGAAGACTCACTCTCTAACAAAACGCGTCTGTTACGATCAGCCCCCGTAGCACGGTCGCGTTTTTATCGCTTGTCACCATGCCTGTCATGTTCTAACAAGTATGTAAGTGCGAAAGGGACGCGCATAGTGATAGGCGATAAAAATGGAACCGTGCTGAGCCCGCAGGACAGATAATGGCCGCTAGGTGACGACAGCGCCACGCGCTGCCTGTAGCAAAGCGACGAAATCGCGGAGTGAGCCACGCCTGCCGCGACTTAATTCGTGTTTCATTAAAGTCTAACCGTCACATTCCTGACAAGATGTATAGGGTTGGACAATGACCGTCAGTTTTGTGACGATTGTCACGATTGCTAACCGGCCGTTAATGGTACACAGTTAAGTGAAAATGCCCAGCTATTAAAAAATTAAATCTTGTGTGTAATGTATTGTTTATATATTTGTTTTTTTTGTTTGTGTTGCGTGTTTGTATTGTATTTTAAAGTGCTCCGTACAATACATTGTTCCCTGAGCAGTTATTTCGTTGAATTTAAACTGGTTATTATTGTTTATTGTTACTTCTTTTTTTTCACAAAATCTTATTAAATTGTAAATCATTTAGCTATTATCAGGATACAGTTATTTTATAATACAACTTATAGTTTTGGTGGCCTAGCGGTAAGAGCCTGCGACTTTCAATCCGGAGGTCGCGGGTTCAATTCAAACCCCGGCTCGTACCAATGAGTTTTTCGGAACTTATGTACGAAATATCATTTGATATTTACCAGTCGCTTTTCGGTGAAGGAAAACATTGTGAGGAAACCGGACTAATCCCTATTAAGGCCTAGTTTCCCCTCTGGGTTGGAAGGTCAGATGGCAGTCGCTTTCGTAAAAACTAGTGCCTACGTCAAATCATGGGATTTAGTTGTCAAGCGGACCCCAGGCTCCCATGAGCCGTGGCAAAAATACCGGGATAACGCGAGGAAGAAGATACTTATGTAATATTTTAAACTTTCGCGTTTTAAACACATATTAACTCACATTTATAGACGGGTCTAAAGCGAATTTTATTCAATTATCTTGATTTACCGACGTTTCGACACAGGTTTCACTGGTCGTGGTCGCGGCTGACTGATGTCCCAGCAAAATCTCAAAACAGAGATTTGTGCAACTACCCGGCGAAAAGTGTATGGAAAAGTTTGGGGTACACATCACTTTTTCAAACCACCCACTACATATAATGTTTATTATTAAGATACTTATAGTTTTTCTTAGAACGTCTTTACTAGTTTTTTGTTTTTAATGAATTGCTGTGCACTGTCTGTTGCGTTCAATAATTGATTTCAATCTAGTTTTAATCGTGGTGCAATGTGGACGTGTATAAAAATGGATAAAGTAATAGTATTACTTTTGGTTCTGATTAACGGTAATTCTTTACTAACTAAAATTTTATTCTATAAAAAAATATGAGGAGCAAAGCCAATTAAATAGTAGTTTATACAATCGTGATATAATGTAGAGCTTTTCAATCGAGTACCGTGTTAAGGCGACGAAGCTTGATTAGTGGCCTTATTGGGTACGAGATTGAAAAGCTCGATTATATCACTATTATTGTATACAATACTTTTTCTACGAGTAAAAAAAATAGTAATTTAAACTATTTACGGACCGAACCTACTGTAAAACATTGTACGATGTCATACACGTGCGAATAGGTAATTCACAACTCGAATCGGTTTCATTTGCCACTCGCATTCGCCAAAATTCGCCACTTGTTGTGAATTTCCTATTTTCCGCACTTGTATCGTAAATTACTATAATAATGTCTGAGTATCGCAGAAACTTCGTAAGTAAAACCGAAATAAAATAATTGTATCTGTTGTTTCAGCCAATTCTACAGTGAGCAGAAATCTCTTAAGCAGGCGAAATGCAGATCCCACAAAACAGATAAATTCAGGAGAAAACGACCGGATGCGTAATATCACGGGGCTTCAGTTTGGTTCTGCTGTATGCAGTGTGGAAAAAATTAATGGGCCCTGGAGGGAAAGTACCTTAGAAATTTAAGTTAACTCATTTTACTTAAAGGAAATATTCATTGATTTTTAAATGAAAGAAAACTGCATACAAAGATTTTTTTAAATTCGTTTGTCGTGCCGACGAACCGACTAAAAATTCCAAAAAATAAACACTCGCTATTTTATTCTACTAGTCGATACAGTTAATGTTAATGATAACATTTCTCCAAAACAACATTAGGTCTTACACTAGTCTGTCGTACAAAATATCCATTTAATCGAATATTTAGTAGTCAAGAATATAAGCAAAATTGAAAAAAAAAAAAATGAAAAATGTTTGAATGCACTTTCGTTTATTTAAAAAAATAAAAGAATGTTTCCTTAAAGTAAAATGAGCCGACTTAAGGTTTTAAGGGTTCCCTCCAGAGCCGATAAATTTTTGCCACCCTGTATACTTGTTTGTTGGTATTCGCTTGCGCTGTAGAATCCATATTTATGCCAATTTCTGTATTAACTTTATTGTAATCCGGTAACGTTGCTAGATAACTATAAATACCGCAAACGAATGCCAACCAACAAGTATACCATACAATAGCAAAGAGAATATATTGTATAGAGAGTTACTGTCAAAGTAAATTATGTAGCCACGGCAAAGAGGATTTGAAGAAGAGAGTTACTGTCATGGTAAATTATGTAGCTACAGTTCATTTACTGCCATCTTTCGACAGAAGATTAAACCTGTTTGAACGCCATTTGACTTTGATCCTTATTCTTTAACTGATATGTCTTAACTTTTTAAATATTAATATTCACGCCATCTACTCGAGCATAGGCTGAAGGTTGTGGCGCCATCGCTCGAAAACATGGAACCATACCTTTGGCCTATAGTCGAGTAGATGGCGTGAATATTAATATTTAATACGTTAACACATATCACTTAAAGAATAAGGATCAAAGTCAAATGGCGTTCTAACAGTTTTATGTTCTGTCGAAAGATGGCAGTAAGTTTACAGTGGCTACATAATTTACTTTGACAATCCGTCTCTATAGACTTTATTCTCTTTGGCCACGGTAAATTTACTGCCCTCTCTCGACGGAAGATTAAAACTGTTAGAATGCCATTTGATTTTGATCTTTATTCTTTCACTGATAGTGTTAATTTGTTGAATATTAAAATTAGCGCCATCTACTCGATACTAGGCCAAATATGGTGCAATCTTTTCGAGCGATGGCGACATTACCCTTGGCCTACTGTCGAGTAAATGGCGTTAATTTCATTATTTAACAAAATAACACATATCAGTATTAAATTGCACAACGGGACTTAATCGCGTATTTAAGTTTTAAGATTTACCTCCGACGTTTCGAGGACGGCATTGTCTCCGTGGTCTCGGAGGAATCTTAAAATTTAAATACGTTGTGCAATTTAATAATGTTTAATGATCGTCAAAGTTTAAATCAGTGTTTAACATATATCAGTGAAAGAATAAGGATCAAAGTCATTGGCATCATTAAGGCATTCTAACAGTTTTAAACATCTGTCGAAAGATGTCAGTAAATATATTGTAGCTACATAATTTACCATGTAACTCTCTATACACTATATGTGACGTCCCACGGTCAAAGGTACCTTATGGCGGGTATGGAGTTATGCATACCCTAGTAATCTACAATAAATAACCTATCGATAACACAAAAGATCAACCTTCTAGGTTGCGTAGTTACAGAGATATGATTTTTTGAAAATAATGTTGTGAAATGAGCAACTTTACGATAGAGAAGTTTTAAGTTTAGCCGCCTAAAAAACTATGTTCCTGAAGTAAGTTACATAGTTGACTACAAATAATAATGCCTTATATATCTGAGATTAAAAAAATATTGCGACTTGTTCTGTAATGCAAATAGAAACTTTTGATATCGACTGATTTATGTGTATACTAACTAATCTCTTGAAAATAAAGTTTTATTTCATTTTCACGATTGATTGCAATGAGCTCTCAAGATTTAAATTTTATCTATTAGAAAACGACACTGACAGACAGTTTAAGCAAAAAACAATACCGATTTAGAGGTGAAAATGTATTTTCTGACTTTTTCATATAAAATCACAAAATTGAATATTTTTACTTTTAATGTGACACACAATCAATTTTTCTGAGCACATATGAAAGAAATTCTGTCATTCAAATGAAATAAATCCTAAAACCCCAAATAAATACTATATTTAACCCCTTATGCCACTTTAAACTTACATAACAATAACAGTATTTGCTCCATACATTTACGAAAAGGTACCTTATGGAAATAAATCTAATAATACATCACTACAAAATATCAATCATATTATGGTTTATCTTTTATGAATAGAAAATATTAATTTACATTAAACTGCCCCCAATTTAATTAGTTCTTCGTCATAATAATCTTAAAAAAGACCAATAATTTGTATGTAATGAAAAGGTACCTTGTGGTCAAGTTACATGATGAGGCATGATGATGATGGAACAGTTAGGATAAACTAATAATATTTTGGGGTTAAGATGGTATAAACCGTCTATTTCTTATCAATAATATATTTCGGTTGCTATTGAAGATAAGCGGCATTGAGGTTCAATGACCTCAGATATTCCATAAGGTAATGGCATGGCGTCGGGTATTGGCATTTTTCAGCAAACCAATGGCTGATTTACTGCATGCGACCAAACCAAATGAAGATTATTCTAGTTAAGAAAGACTTGACGAGAGTAACTTTGGTATAATAGCAGTCTACTTGGATTTGTGATGTCGGTCTATGTACGGTTATAATATTTGCGAGGCGCCCCAACCAGAACTGAAATTATCAAATTAGTTTTGCAGAATGCTAATACAGTTCTCTACCAAACTTCTTTTCCCGTATTGACTAGTTTTTTTGGGAATTTTCAATCTTTTTTCCATAAGGTACCTTTTCTACTAAACTCTGAGACGACATTACTAGGCTTATAACTAACTTATAACAAAAATAAAAACAGGTAAACAAACGTTACGCATTAAGGTTTCAGATCACACAATAAAAAAAAATTGAGCCTTATTTCACCTCTTTACAAAACATTTAATATCTCCGAAACTAGAAACCCTCATAAGGTACCTTTTCTCGTGGAACGTCACATATTCTCTTTGACGATAGTGTGGCTACCATCAGTTTGGCACTGACATAAACGATATGGAGAACGTAACTTAATTTCTATGCATCTCGCTCGTACTCACATATTAGTAAAAAAAAAAAGTGCAAGAGAGATGTTTAGAAAGTAATTTACGTAGACATTAACATATATGAGTGAATTGCAAAAAAATTGTACATAGTTAAGCACCTGTAATTAGTCTAAAGTTAATTGATTCCATTGTGTTACCACAGTTAAGCCATTTCTATTTAAGTTAGATGCATGAATGTGTGTTGGCTATGCTATAGACTTATATGTGTACGAATTAAGTACAATACAATTTACATAACATAGTTAATTTTCGTAACACAAATGAATCAATCAAGTTAAGACTGATCAACAGCTTCTTAACTGCGCTTAATTACGTACAATTTTTTTGCATTTCACACATATGTCAGTTTTGACACTGTCAGTGACTGGTACGGGTACTGAAGCAATGCAATCGAGTACGGATTCACTGCACGAGTTGCATACAAATATACCAAGTAATAGTAACACAGAGAAACAAGCATTGAGACAAACTGAAAACTATTTTGAAAAAAAGGCGACGACGTTTAGAACTACTATTGAGGTAATAAGGGCTTATACTCGGTATCTTTAGGTATTTAAATAAAAGTAAACAAAATCTACCCTCAAATGGCTCCTTAAGCCCGTTGCGGGTAGATGAAAACATTACATGATCAAATAATGTAGGTACACAGGTCGTTCAGTGACTGATCCAGGCGGTTTTGTACTTGGTCGGTTAACCCATGGTCTAATAAAACATGGTCTTCTATTCCCAGAGTGACACAGGCCTACGTCACAATAACATGGCCGCTATATATAGCGCTATCGCATATTATCATATAGCGCTGTCGCATGATGACGTAGGCTTGTGTCAGTTAGGTGACCTACACCGAAAAAAATAATTTTCTACAATACTACCAGAACGTATAGTAATTAAAAATATAGTTATACCTACTAAAATCCGGTAGTAATAACAAAAAATGTTGTATCGTGTAAAACTTGTTTTTTAAACATCACTGTTTAATTCTAGTTAAATGCAATTTAGTACTGCTTACAATTTCGTTGTATATGTAAAGATGCAAGTGTTGTAAATATTAAACGTTTGTCTCGTTTAATATATGCATCGTAACACTAACTATTGATATGTAAAAATAAAGATACGAGTGTACACGTTACAAGTTATTATGTTGTGGTTACTATAATGCATTGTAGTCTGAACGAATCAAACAGTTGTGCCAACACCACGGTGTATGCGCGGGTGGCGGGGGGCGGAGAAAGGAATTGCGCAAGTCACAGAACGGCAGCCATTACGCCAGCGTCTTACGTTCCGGCCGGTCGATGTTTTATTTACGTAGATCCTGTCCATAATTTTATTGTAAACTAGTACAAGTGTATAGTATAAGTGCGTGTTGTTTGCGTGTTGCTGACACAGTGAAATGTGCGGGCTCCGATTAAGGAAAAGTCCTATACGTGTCTCGCCTGCATTACTCCGCCGGGGCCGACGAGGTGGTGGAGTACGTCCGCCGGAAGACTGGCTACACGCTGAGGGTGCACCAGCTACAGTCGCGTCACTATGTGCACTGCAGTTCATTTGTAGTGCGCGTGCCGCGGCCTCTGCAGGACACCATCGCAAGCGCGGACTTCTGGCCGAAGGGTGTGGTGTTTCGGCGGTTCCGGGGCAACCTGCCGAATCCTACGCCGAGTCAGATGACGCTACGGAGCCACGCTGTTACGTCGTCGCCCAAATCCAATGTTTAATTTGTATGTCATTTTTGTGTCTATTGTTTTCTTTGTGGAGACAAAATGTTTTTTTCTTTTGTAGTGTCACAGTGCCTTGGTTTTACTGTAATGCTGTGTTACTTATTTGATCAATAAAATAAAAAAAATAAGTGTGCTTAAAAACTTGTCTGTATTTACTAGAAGAGCAGTGTACTGGTTATATATTGTTCACGTAACCAGAACCCACTGTGCTGAAGGGACTTCTAAACGGGCCATATGTTCACTGCAATATGTGGCCGGCAACTATTAGTGTCCCTCTCTAACATGTGAGTAAGAGGACACCAATAGTTGCCGGCCACATATTGCAGTGAACATATGGCTCGCTTAGAAGCCCCATTAGCACAGTGGGTTCTGGTAACGTGAACAATATAAAACCAGTACACCGCACAAATCGTTCAGTTACATATACTGAATACCTTGTTATAACAACAGGACAGGAACGTATATGTTACTGTATTATTTAGTAACCATTAACAGACCGGCTAGTTGGGTTTACTAAAAGTCTTATACCCACTACTATACACTTCATAGAATTAACAAATTTAATTTAACAAGAATGGTCTGGTTATGTTTACAAAGTGTCCTGTCGTCACATATACAACAAGACAATATAGTACAGCTAACCAGATTCTGGTTACCAGTACCAGGTTTTTTTTTCAGTGTAGAAAAGACGGGAATAGAGTACCAGGCGGAGTATATTATTATACCATGGGTTAACCAGTCTCTAACTAGTCTCCATAGGCTACGGTGGCCGAAATCGAGAAAACAACTGTCTATAAATTGAATTTAGCGCGGAGCAAGTACCAGGGCCTCATGAGTTACGAGGTGGTGTTGTTGACCAGCCCGCCGGGGCGCGTACCAGTATGAAGATATCGCGGCTGCTCGCATATCTTAGCATTTGGTTTGGTTTGTTTGTATGATTCTACTAGTTTAAAGTATTATTTTAGTTGACGCGTAGAAAAAATATTGTATACAATAGTGATATAATCAAGCTTTTCAATCTCATACCTTACCTAGGCAACTCAGCAAGCTTCGTTGTCTAAACACGGTACTCGACTGAAAAGCTCTCTATTATATCACGATTGTATAAAATACTATTAACTAGGTACCCGAAAATTTACAAATTGTTTGTTTACTTTTATTTAAATACCTAAAGATACAGACTATAGGTACAATCATCAACACTACATAAGGCATAAGGTCCACCTATGTACACTTAAAAGTGTGGGCGATTGTACATGGTGCTAAATATTATAGTACATTGTGCAACATGGGGCGTAACATAATATCATACCATGGGGCGTAAGTTAAAATTTGTAAACAAGAGTATAGTTAAATCGCGATGGCTTGGCGGAGCGATTTATAGACTCGAGTTTGCAATATTATTACGCCCGAGGTACACACAATGTTCTTCATCACACTTGCGATACAAAAAATAAGTATAAAGACGAAAAACTGTTAATTATGGCACTAGAAATTTCATAAATCCCTAGGGAAAACGCTTTTTCTATAACTCCCGCTGAACCTGCGTGCAATTCCACATTTACTGAGCGAGTGTGATGAAAATTATATTTTATCGACTCTTTCATTTACAATATAGATTATACATTAGTACATTACATGTAAGCGCTGGTGGCCTAGCGGTAAGAGCGTGCGACTTGCAAGTTCCGAAAAACTCATTGGTACGAGCCGGGGTTTGAACCCGCGACCTCTGGATTAAAAGTCGCACGCTCTTACCGCTAGGCTACCAGGGCTTTCAGGACTGCCAACAATCTAAGGCTGGTTTTAGTGTCACGCGGACCGTCCGTTCGGATCGCTCCGCACCGCCAAATTGTATGAGAAAGCTGTCCGCGCGGACGGTCGTCAGCTTTACTCTACATAATGTATAATACTCCCTGAACTTAATACATATTGGTCCGGTGCGGAGCGATCCGCACGGACGGTCCGCGTGACACTAAAACCAGCCTATATGGTGAAAATGGAAATGTTCCGACGACCGACCTGTCTGGCCTAGTGGGTAGTGACCCTGCCTGTGAAGCCGATGGTCCTGGGTTCGAATCCCGGTAAGGGCATTTATTTGTGTGATGAGCACAGATATTTGTCCCTAAGTTATGGATGTTTTCTATGTATTTAAGTATTTGTATATTATATTTATCGTTAATTACACAAACGGGTCTACCGCGATATAATTTCATTGTTTTTACCTTTAATTCCGACGTTTCAGCTGAGTTGCACCAGCTGTGGTCACGGAAAGACTGACGTCCCAACAAATGTCAACGGAGATATTTACTTATTTATTTATTTGTGTGTAATTAAATATGTGTACAAAACGCGAGAGTTTAAAGTGTTATATTTATCGTTGTCTGAGTACCCACAACACAAGCCTTCTTGAGCTTACCGTGGGACTTAGTCAATTTGTGTAAGAATGTCCTTATAATATTTATTTATTTTATTTATGTTGCCCCAATCTCCACTACAGCTGCTCTCATTTTACAGGACACTCTGAGAGGGCTTTTGAAAAAGCAACTTCCTTTTGCCCACCCCGCTCCAGACCAAATAGGCCAGCTGGACAGAGATATAATGCTGCCAGTAACCGAACCGTTGTGGAAATTTGAAGACTACGACGATGCGGAGTCTATAGATCCAAAAATCAAAGAGGATTCCAAAACTTGCGAAGCGCAGAAGATTAATTGCGACAGAGATACGTAAGTTCTTGCGCACGAAAGGTTCCGTACCATTACGCAAAAACGGCAAATAAACGTTTGTTGTATGGGAGCCCCACTTAAATATGTATTTTATTCTGGTTTTAGTATATCATGTTAAAGCGGCAACAGAAATACATCACCTGTGAAAATTTCTACTGTCTAGCTATCACGGTTCATGAGATACTGCCTGGTGACAGACAGACATACAGAGAGACAGACAGTAATAGGGTCCCGTTTTTATTACCCTTTGGGTACTGAACCCTAAAAAGTAAACTTACATTGGACGGCCGGTCTGGCCTGGTCGGTAGTTATCCTATGAAGTTGATGGTTCTGGGTTCGAATCCCACCCTAACTAAAAAAAAATCTATAAACTCTCGTTAACAATCTTGGCAATACCCTGATTGCATAATGTTTATATGAATATACTCTGTATCTTTAGGTATTTAAATAAAAGTAAACAAAATCTTCTACCCTCAAATGGCTCCTTAGGCCAGTTGAGCGTAGATGAAAACTTACACTATCAAATAATGTAGGTTAAAGTCAGGTCGTTCAGTGACTGATCCAGGCGGTTTTCTAATTGGTCGGTTAGCAAATAAATGTTATAACTACCCGAAAAATTACAAATTGTTTGTTTACTTTTATTTAAATACCTAAAGATATAGACTATACATACTTATAGAAGTTGCTCGTTAGTCTCGCCAAGGAAAGCAACAAATAATATATATATGCACGTGCACACCGAAAGAGAAAGAGACAAGCTCATGTTCAACAACGAAGAATGGTGTGAAAAATTAATCAATTAACACATTCGTAGGTACTGAAATAAATATGGAATTATTTTTTGTGCTCCTTATGTATAGATGCACAATGTTGCCACATTAAGAAATTGGTTTCCTACCCATACTTTCTTGGATAAAAAATTAAAGTATCGGTTACCTATTGGTTCCTATCATTCATACAGTTATATAATAGGTATAATTTTAAATTTCAGGGATTATAATCAGCCAATATGCGTAATAGACTTGACTATGCCTGAAAAAGAGGGCGCCTTCAGGCAAAAAGGCTTCCATAGTTTTTGTGAAGTGACATACAGGAATTGTCTAAAAAGATACGAGTCAACCGGCAAATATTATGCTGAGCATTATTCTGAAGGTAAAATCTAAAATCCCATCTTCTTGCCATCCAGTCCATCATGGATGACTAACGTTAGACCGGGCCGTGTCCGTGCCTGAGCTTCCGGCTCTTACTTAATTATGACATGACAGGCGATCACGTGATGCTTTCCATAGAAAACGATGCGCCGGAAGCTTAGGCCCGGACTCGGCCCGGTCTAACGTGAGTCATCCCTAAATCGAGTCGAGCCCCAATAGAGGGTTCTATTTGGGTGTGGGGTGTGGGTGGGTGTTGGGTGAGGCCTCTATTTGGGTACACACAACAGACCTACAGGGCTCGTACCATAATCTTCAACAGACTCTGGTCCTGGGCAGTTTAAGTAATCTTCTCCCAGTTGAACAAACACGTGTTTCTTCTTCTCTTCTCCATAAAATAAATAAATAAATATTGGGGACATTCTTACACAGATAGACCATCATCATTCAACAAACTCATGTTTCTTCTTCTTCAACCTAGCGTGTTCCCGGCCTAGTGCCAGGGCCCGCCTTCCTGCTCGATCTTCTCCACTTTGCCGGGTCTTCGGCATCCTTAGGCGTGAGATTGTTCTCTCCCATGTCCGTTATCACAACTTCCAGCCAGCGCTTCTTAGGCCTGCCGTGATCTAAGACCTTGGATCTAGGGATGTTGAGGCATCTATTTCTAATTGAAAAAAACAACAATACGCATGCAGGTTCTACCAGGAGTCAGGAGGAGACTGCATTGAACATTATTTGTTCCTATCTAACACTAATGTCAAAAAGAAGTACCTACTTAGTGCGGCAGGTATAGCAACCTTATGAGCTACAGAACCATGGCCCAAAGAATATGGAATTTCCTAGATTCAACGCGCATTAGTAATGAACTTAAAAGGGCTGCCCACACTAGATCACTGCTTGGTCGACGTGCCACTCAAAAAGGCCCACCCATCTCATCTTCCTTGCGTTGTCCCGGCATTTTACCACAGCTCATGGGAGCCTGAGGTCCGCTTGACAACTAATCCCAAGAATTGACGTAGATACTAGTTTTAACGAAAGCGACTGCCATCTGACTTTCCAACCCAGAAGGGGAAATTAGGCCTTATTGGGAATAGTCCGGTTTCCTCACGATGTTTTCGTTCACCGAAAAGCAACTGGTAAATATCAAATGATATTTCGTACATAAGTTCCGAAAAACTCATTGGTACGAGCCGGGGTTTGAACCCGCGACCACCGGATTGAATGTCGCACGCTCTTACCGCTAGGCCACCAGCGCTTTTTTTTTCTCAAAAAGGCCCACTAACTCAACAATAGAACCTCCTCTCTCCATCTCGTCCCCAATATACCCAACTCATGTTCCACGTAATGACGCCAAAGAAATGTAGGGCGACCATGTTTCCGTTTGCCGCGCACTTCCTGAGGCCACGTTGGATGGTTTAGGCGGAGTATGTCACTTTCTTAGGAGGTCATTTTCTTGTTAGGTCACGGTCTGAGGACGTCACTTTCTGAGGTCGTCACATTCGGAGTTCGTCACTTTCTGAGAACGCCACTTTCTGAGGACGTCACATTCGGTGTTCGTCACTTCGGAGTACTTCACTTTTTTAGCATGCACGTGCAACGTGCGCCTGCACGAACAATGGATACCAGCAATCAGATTAGCTGTACGGCATGAGGCCACTTTTATGTAGGTATGACATACAGGATGTTTTTTTCAGTGGCCATTGAGGGGAAATACGAATCTATAAACGATAACGGGAACCTGTCTTTGACGTCCGGATTCAGACTGCAAAAGCAATACTGCAAATGAACTCAGACTGACGTCCTCAGAACGTGACCTAACTCGAAAGTGACCTCCTAAGAAAGTGACATACTCCGCCTAAACCCTTTGGATGTGGGTGTCAGGTTTCTTGAGGATTTTCCCAATCCAATTCAATTCCCGCGTTCAAATCTCCTTATTATAAGGCGGAATCCCACCAATGTGCGGCGATGCTTGTGCCGCAACTATGCTGCACACTGGTGAAATCCCCATAGATACATGCCCGATAAGTGAGCTAATGTTTGTGATCCAGTTGAGTCAAAAGATACACATGCAATCTTAACTTAACCCTTCAAGTGGCGCCAGCGAAAACGCGAAAAGTAGTCTAGTGGCGCCGCGGATTTGCGCAAAAGCAGTCACGTGGCGGGGCCCCGATGGGTGGTCAGCGCAAATTAAGGGAATTTTACAAAATCTCGATTTAAGCTTTTTTGTGTTTGAAAGTATATTAAATCACAGTATATCGTTATAATCAGCGTTAAATACGCTTACGTTAAATTTCCTTGTTAAAAATGACAACCACCATAAAACAAATTGATGATTGGAGGTAATTGCTATATTATTAAAGTAAGACTTTAATTTTTAAGATTAAATCATTAAAAGGGACTTCGAGAAATAAATTGTATATTAAACTTAATATACAATTTATTTTACGAAACAATCTCTTAAAAATCACGACTGAACTCGGACAAGGCGGTCGCTCCCGAATGAATGGTCCTGACCAACAAATTCTATACCAACTATTTTTGTGTTTCTTATGGTATGCTATCCTTGTCTAAATCGCTATCTAATTTTGGGCGCTAGAAGAGCGTAACTATACTTAAATGCGTTCAATTTTACCTCTAAATACGGCGACTCCTCATTAGCCAGTCACTGGTGGCCGACAGTTTACTGGTTTTCGCATCGACCCGTGAGTGGTGGCCGCCAGTTTACTGCTTTTCGATCCGACCATTAACGGGTTGACCGCCACTTGAAGGGTTAATATACAAAAAAGGAGTTAATGCCACCTTCTATTTCATAAGTTGTTTTTTTTTCAGACTACTTGGAGTTTTATCACAATGGCTGGTGTCAACGATGTAAAACATTCCAGTTAGAAAAGTGCTAGGATCGGCCAAATAAATAATAAGAAGTAAATAATAATAATACATATCTGGGGACATCTTACACAAATCAACCTAGCCCCAAACTAAGCAAAGCTTGTACTATGGCTGTTAGGCGACGATATACGAGTACATACTTATATAGATAAATACATAATAATATACATAGAATCGTAGTCATGGCAAAATCGATGGAGGAACTCAGCATGCTGCTCGATGACCTCAACCGAGTTTCACAACGGGTGGGCTTGAAAATGAACATGGACAAGACGAAACTTATGTCAAATGCCAATGTTGTGCCCATCCCAGTCTCTGTTGGGAACTCGGTACTCGAAGTTGTTGACTCGTACATCTACCTAGGACAAGTAGTCCAATTAGGTAGGTCCAACTTCGAGAAAGAGGTCAACCGCCGAATCCAACTCGGTTGGGCAGCGTTCGGGAAACTACGTAATGTCTTTTCGTCCGACATACCTCAGTGCCTCAAGAAGAAAGTCTTTAATCAATGTGTGTTACCAGTGATGACTTACGGCTCCGAAACGTGGTCTTTCACTATCGGCCTCATCTCAAAACTCAAAGTCGCTCAACGAGCTATGGAGAGGGCTATGCTCGGAGTTTCTCTACGTGATCGAATCAGAAATGAGGAGATCCGTAGACGAACTAAAGTCACCGACATAGCCCACCGGATTAGCAAGCTGAAGTGGCAATGGGCAGGCCACATTGCACGCAGAGAAGATGGCCGATGGGGTCGAAAAGTGCTCGAGTGGAGACCACGGACTAGCAAGCCCAGCGTAGGCCGTCTACCCACAAGATGGACAGACGATCTTGTTAAGGTCGCCGGAAGACGCTGGATGCGGGTCGCTTCCAACCGGCACGTATGGAGGTCCAAGGGGGAGGCCTATGTTCAGCAGTGGACGTCTTATGGCTGAGATGATGATGCTGATGATACATAGAATTGGTTGCAATAAACCATTATGATTATAAAAACTTACTAACTTAGACTGTAACTTATACATATTACTAAACAAATTAGTGCTGCACTCAGGCGGCAGATACGCCTTAAACAGTTTTTTGAGAAGTTTTTACTTTGACATTGATGCATTAAGGCGGTTTGTTTACAGGTAGTCTACCGCGAAACGTGAAAATCGAAATTTCGTTACCTGCCTCTCTATCGATCGAATAAACAATAGTGATAGAGAGGCAGAAACTGAACTTTTGATTGTCGTGTTTCACGACAGGACTTGTGAATCTTGTGATTGAGTTAGTGATGCCCTGTACGCAGAGTTTTGCGTAATATTCCTTAACCCTTTACCAGGCTAAGGTATATATATTTCCTTCACTTCACTTCAAACATGCGTTCTATTTCCGATGAGTAAGACTATTGTCATTTCTGAAATGTCAGCCTGGTAAAGGGTTAATCTTAGACGAATCGACGACGACCCGTCTGGCCTAGTGGGTAGTGACCCTGCCTGTGAAGCCGACGGTCCTGGGTTCGAATCCCGGTAATGTTATTTATTTGTGTGATGAACACAAATATTTGTTCCTTAGTCATGGGTGTTTTCATAATCATAATCGTGCCGCCAGAGTGCAGCACTAGTTTGTTTAGTAAACCATAGACTGTAACTTATACATACTAGTAAGTACTATATATTATGTATACTAATTTGCAGCATTAATTTGTTTAGTAAACCATAGACTGTAATCATAATCGTACTGCCACTGTAACTTATACATACTAGTATGTACTATATATTATGTATACTAGTATGTATATGTTACAGTCTATGGTTTACTAAACAAATTAGTTAATAATAGTTATTTTGGGCGCTATATTGCATCTTAACGCAATAAGTGCTGCAAAACACAAATGCAATATATTTAATAAATAATTTAATTTGTTCCCAAAATTGTGGCGTATTTAAAACCATTAGTGCACATTGCAGTAATACTCCCTATAATAGGGAGTATTACTTCAATGTTCTGCCGCCAGAGTGCAGCACTTATTGCGTTAAGATGCAATATAGCGCCCAAAATAACTATTATGGGTTATTATTAATAAGCAATAAGCAGCTGCAATTTGCACTAATGGTTTTAAATACGACACCATTTTGGGAACAAATTAAATTATTTAGGTATTAAATATTTTGTATTTGTGTTTTTAAAAAGTAAGTCATAGTCACACTACGTTCCTACTATTATATAAATTATAAAATAAATAATTATAACCTCCCGCTGCTGGGCACAGGCCTCCTCTCAACGCGAGAGGGCTTGGGCAATAGTCCCCACGCTACCCCCATTGCGGATTGGGGACTTCACATACACCTTTGAATTTCTTCGCAGATGTATACAGGTTTCCTCACGATGTTTTCCTTCACCGATAAGCTAGTGGTAAATATCAAATGGTATTTCGTACATAAGTTCCAAAAAACTGATTGGTACGAGCCAGGATTTGAACCCGCGACCTCTGGATTAAAAATCGGACGTCATATCCACTCAGCCACCCGCTTACATACATAGATTACATATATTAAAGAAAAAGTGACGACACCCTCTAGTGGACGGCTTCGTCACTTTTTCTTATAGAGAGCTTCTGTTCGCACTCATAAGTATACATTAAAATACTGAATAAATGAAGAAACATAATAAAAACAAGTAACAATTTATTCAATACAACTAATCCTCATCATCATCCTCGCGTTATCCCGGCATTTTGCCACAGCTCATGGGAGCCTGGGGTCCGCTTGGCAACTGATCCCGAGAATTGGCGTAGGCACTAGTTTTTACGAAAGCGACTGCCATCTGACCTTTCAACCCAAAGGGTAAACTAGGCCATATTGGGATTAGTCCATGTTTTCCTTCACCGAAAAGCGACTAGTAAATATCAAATGATATTTCGTACATAAGTTCCGAAAAACTAATTGGTACGAGCCGGGGTTCGATCCCGCAACCTCCGGATTGAAAGTCGCACGCTCTTACCGCTAGGCCACCAGCGCTTCCAACAACTAATCCAACTACAACTAAACCAATACAACGAATCCTATTAGAAATTAAAACTTATACCTAAACATACTCAATCATTAAATTAATAAATTACATTCAAATTAACCTGAAACTAAACTAAATTTAAACGGCTGCTATTTAACTGATCACCAGATTTAGTAAAATTTAATACCAAAAAAATCTACTTTACCACCCTAAAATAATGAATGATCACCAAAATTATAACACCATTTTAATGTGAAATGATTACCAATTTTATTACATTTTACTATCCTATTAAAGGAAATGACACCAAACTAATCATTATTAACCCAAAAACTGTAAATGATTACCAAATTTCAAACCTCATTTTAATGTGAAATGATAACCAAATTTTTACATCTTGCTATCCTATTAAATAAAATGACACCAAAATAATCAAACAAACAAACAAAATTTACTTTATTCATGTAGGCCTAGCAACAAGCTCTTATGAATCGTAATTAATCTTAATCTAATTATCAGAGCAATTTATTGATGTTAATATTATCCCATAATAAAATTGGATTATTATACATATCAAATTTAACACTAAAAATTTCACAAAAGGATCGTCAAACATTAAAAAGATTGTATAAAAAAATACTAGTATAGAAATTCTAGAATAAAATCTAAATCTCAAAAAAAAGCATAAGTAACAAAAGAAGTAGACAGTATTACATCGGAATATCCATTTCCTCATCAATAATCAAATATACCTAATAAATAAATAATCATTTCGAATAACAATTAATCCCACGTTGTAATATCATTCATGTAGTCTTGTGTGGTATAATAAGCTTTAGAAATAAGTTTACGCTTTACATAATTCTTAAATTTATTAATAGATAATTCAGTAATATGGTTTGGAAGTTTATTATAAAATCTTACACAATTACCAATGAATGATTTTTTAATTTTTAATATGATTTTTTAATCATTGTAAACCCAAAAATAGTAAATGACCACCAAAATTAGAACTCCATTTTAATGTAAAATTATAACCAAATTCTTAAATCTTGCTATCCTATTAAAGCAAATGACTCCAAAATAATAATCAAACCCAAAAATAGTACCTAATGACCATCAAAATTTTAACCACATTTTAATTAAAAATGTGCAAATATTTAATATATCGTTATCCTATTAAATTAATTAATCCACTTCGTCACCTTTTTCTAACCTAACCTAACCCACTTTTCTAGTAGAATTTCGTTTCTGTATGGGTCGCAGTTCAAACCTAACCTAACCCACTTTTCTAGTAGCATTTCTTTTCTGTAAGGGTCGCAGTTCAAACCTAACCTAACCCACTTTTCTAGTAGCATTTCTTTTCTGTAAGGGTCGCAGTTCAAACCTAACCTAACCCACTTTTCTAGGAGCATTTCTTTTCTGTAAGGGTCGCAGTTCAAACCTAACCTAACCCACTTTTCTAGTAGCATTTCGTTTCTGTAAGGGTCGCAGTTCAAACCTAACCTAACCCACTTTTCTAGGAGCATTTCTTTTCTGTAAGGGTCGCAGTTCAAACCTAACCTAACCCACTTTTCTAGTAGCATTTCTTTTCTGTAAGGGTCGCAGTTCAAAACCTAACCCACTTTTCTAGGAGCATTTCTTTTCTGTAAGGGTCGCAGTTCAAACCTAACCTAACCCACTTTTCTAGTAGCATTTCGTTTCTGTAAGGGTCGCAGTGCTAACCTAGCCCACTTAACTGATAGGAGTTCAAACCTAGGTTAGGTAGGTATGCGGTGCGGGGTACGGGGGGTTGAGCGGGAGGGGCTAGTAATTTTGGCATCATTTTACTTTATTTGGTGATATGTATAATTTTTTTGGTAATCATAGTGGTTTATTTAGGTGAAAATATCGCATTAATTTGGTCTTCAAGATTTGGTGATCATTAATGATTTTTGGTGATCATTCAATATATTTGGTATTCGAATACAATTTGAAGTGCAGTCGTAATTAAAACGGTGCTACTTTTGTAATTTTAGGCCTTATTTTTTTGGTAAGCATGATTTTTTTATTTAGGGTACCAAAGTATTTTTTGGTGGTCATTATATTTGTAGCCAATTTAAACTAAGTTAAGCACGTCACAACTTAGAACTTAGTCAAACAACCCGTCCCGCGCCATTCTAGACGCAAAGGTGCCCCTCACGCCATTATAACAATATTTTTTTTGTAACAATATACATCAAGGGCAGCCGCGGCCTTCTGACTGTATGGACGCTACTGACAAAATAATAAAGATAATTTTCACCACACCAGCTCGGAAAGGCTTACTTTGCACTTTAAAAACTGATAGCAAAGTTGCATTTTATTCACATGTGAGACAAAGTAATCAAATGCAAATTTTGAGTTGGTTTCTTATGTTTGCTGGTAGAAATGACTTTTAAATGATGATTTTGGATGATACATTTTTAATTACATTCATTTGGATTTGATTTGGTTTGATTTTGTTTGATATTTTACATTTAATATTTGCTTCAGGTTGGTGTGGTGAAAAATTTTGTGTTTCACTCGGGGGCAAATTTTGTTTAACCCTCGTGCTTTGAAACCCTCGCAACGCTCAAGATTCCATTTTTCGAACCACTCGCTATGCTCGTGGTTCAATTTTGGAATCTTTCGCTTGCTCGGGTATCAATATTAGCACGAGCAGTTAAACAACAACTTTGCCCCCTTGTAAAACAAATAACTATTGTTCCACAACACAAGCCTTCTTGAGCTTACCGTGGGGCTTAGTCAATTTGTGTAAAAAATGTCCTATAATATAATATAATATAATATATAATTTGTCTGCAATTTTCACTTTTTGTTAATATGAAAATAAAACGAAAACGAAAATAACCGGCCAAGTGCGAGTCGGACTCGCGTTTCTAGGGTTCCGTACATAAGTCCGACTCACGCTTGACTGCACATTTCTAATAGGTTTTCCTGTCATCTATAGGTACCTTTACCTATAGACGACAGGTGGACTATTCTGTGTATTTTTTTCAAAATTTTAGACCTAGTAGTTTCGGGGATAAAGGGGGGGGGAATGGTCATTTTGTGGCTATTTTCTTAAATAACTTCGAACCTATTTATTTTAAAATTATAAAAAGACATCATTGGGTCACTAATTTACATATGTGTACCAAATTTCAACTTAATTGGTCCAGTAGTTTCCGATAAAATAGGCTGTGACAGACGGGCATACAGACAGACGCACGAGTGATCCTATAAGGGTTCCGTATTTTCCTTTTGAGGTACGGAACCCTAAAAAGTACCTACTATTTGTATGAACAGTAACAACACCCAAGTAAGAATGTAATTGACTTGCAAGAAAATCATTTCCTGTCTAAAAATTTATTAAGGGGCCCACTGATTAACAGTCCGCCCGACGGTATCGGCCTGTCAGTTGTTCGGAACTGTCAAAATTTTGTCTAACTGACAGGCCGGTACCGTCCGGCGGACTGTTGATCAGTGGGCCACTTTCCCGTTCAATCAAAACTTCATAGGCACCATTTGTTTCGGAACTGTCATAAATCTTCAGATGACACAGATTGAGAAACGCGGCTATCACACTGATGCAGATCCGCAGATGTGTGAACGTGACAGCGTCATATTTAAGGGGAGTTTCATCTATCGAAATTAAATTATGATTTGTTGCGTCAAAAAACTTTTTCTTCCCTTTTTTCTAATCATAATCCGATACCGAATATGCCCTTAACGGATCCCCACTATTAGGATTCCGTACCCAAAGGGTAAAAATACTAAAAATGTGACCATATTACTAAGACGCCGCTGTGCCGTCTCTCTGTCTATCTGTCACCAGGCTATAACTCATGAACCGAAATAGCATGTAATCATGAATTTTCACAGCTGATGTACAATTTCTGTTGCCGCTATAACAAGAAATACTAAAAAGTACGGAACCCTCAGTGGGCGAATCCATTCGCACTTGTCCTGTTTTTTACTATTGTAATAGAGCCATTTTACTAGGGTACTAGGGCTCCTTGAGCTCGGCTGGCGTGATACCGCTCTGGACCAAGCAAAGTGGCGTTCTCTTGTATTGGAGGCAAAGACTTACGGCGCGGGTTATTCGGGAAATGAATTAGAGATTAACTAGATACGATATAGTAAAGGTATCTTTACTATTTCATATCTAATGAGTCATTTTGGGTCATCGCGCCGGCCAAGTAAGTAAGTAAGAAAATCTTTAACAATTTTACACAATACCTTGCAATTGCTGTAGCTTTTCCTCCAGCTGTGTCCGCCCAACAACTGCAAAAGAAAGCATTTATGTTATTATTTACTGCCGGGGCGATATTGAAGCGCTTTAAAAGTTAACTTTATTTGAACACTCTGTAAAAGAACTTGGCTATTGAGGATGGAATTCTTTTTTTTTCTCATAAGCGCCATAGGATTTTCTATAAAATATAGAATACAATAAGGTAAACGTACTAGTGCTTGACATGCTAATGCCCAATAGATGACACCTTGCTGTCACCTCTATTGACAATTACTTAAGGGACCGCGTCGAGCACCAGTACGTTAACCTTATATTATTAAAAATCATCATCATCATCATCATCTCAGCCATAAGACGTCCACTGCTGAACATAGGCCTCCCCCTTGGACCTCCATACGTGCCGGTTGGAAGCGACCCGCATCCAGCGTCTTCCGGCGACCTTAACAAGATCGTCTGTCCATCTTATGGGTGGACGTCCTACGCTGCGCTTGCTAGTCCGTGGTCTCCACTCGAGCACATTTCGACCCCATCGGCCATCTTCTCTGCGTGCAATGTGGCCTGCCCGCATTAAAAATAAACATAGTTTATTTTGCAAGTATAATTAGGCATACTACAATGCGCTTACGAACGACGTTTTTGGTTAAAAACGTGTCACTTTTGACACTGCCAGATCACTAAAGTCTATTTTTTTATTCGGTAGACTGAAATTACATTTCACAGTATGAACATCGTCTGTCATTTCATACTATGAAATGTCATTTTAGTCTACCGAATAAAAAAATAGACTTTATCATATTGGAAACTCTAGGTCCTCATTAAAACGCTTCTATTTCATGACATATCCAAGAAACAAAAATGTATGAATGGAGCAAACGGTGCGGTGTCTGATATTCGTTAGATCATCGCATGGGGACAGATAATTAAAACAGTAGTAGATATGCCACACTGGGAAAAATTTACGCAATAGAAATATTGTTTATTTGTTATAAAATAATTGAGATAAAAAATATGTTTATTTGTATATCATGTTCTTTTTCATATTGGTGAGCAATAAAGAATATTTGTATTGTATTGTATTGTTTACTGACGGCGGAACACAATTATGTTTTTTGTATTTACATTTATGTACTTACCTTACTTTGGTTGTGTGTGTTTTAGTGTCATAGACAAAATAAATAAACCGATTCTATTTATAGGTATTGTTTCTTCATACTTTATTGTATACATTATGAAAAACAATTGTTATATGTAGATAAATTATCTGAAAAACCTTATTTAGGATTAAGTTCTCCTAACGGCCTGATACTAATTTTAATTCTTTTAAAATTATGGCTCCAATCCAGTGGGACTACTTTGCCAGTATCAAGGTGTTAGGAGCTAAATACGACGACCAAAATTGTACGGCTAGTACAAGACAGTGTACGGTGATTTTATTAGGTCTTGTAAAGCGATAGCTAGACTTTACAAGTAGCACGTGGACTACCGGCCGTTGACACCAAAATGGTGGTTAAACGCATTTCAAGATTAATTCTCCATTTACTGCTTACTACCATATTAGTTTACTGTATACTAAGCTTTACACTTTAAACAATATTAATGAGCAAAAAACAAAGGAGTTAATCACGACGCGTAACTATCAAGATGGCGCTCGAACCGGACGTCATCCTAATTTTAATAAACGTCAAGAATGTGGATCGGATCAGTCACTATCAAAAGTGACGTTTTTGTTTGACGAAACATCACTTTTGACATAAATTAGAATCAGACCGTAAGTCTATGTGTGACAAGTCTGCTATTCTATTTATTATGTAATCTGTATCGTCAGTCCTCCTTTGATTAGGCGGCACAAACGACCGCCTAATCCTATGGGAGCTTATTGGGATTAATTAAGTCTGACTGTACTTTCAACAACAAAACGTCCTAACTCCCAAGCAACTTCCTAAACGCTGCCATTCAACTTTAAACCTTACTCTATTGTATTAAAGTTCTAAGTATCTTGTGACTTTGGGTGACACGAAATCAGCTTAAGTGGCAAGGATTTGTAAGGTTCTGCCATTTAATATTGCACCTTATTGTGTTGGTATAAAGTAGAAATTCGTATATTGTGTTAGTTAAGTCGATTTTGTGATAGTAAGAGTTACATTACATGGTATATTGGATGTATTGTCTGTTAAGATTCAGCTAAAGCAGCGTAATTGCGAAAGATAACGAGGGCGTACCGCGAACAACCAAGTTCGCAAATTTCGGGCATCTTTCTCTTTTACTCCAGGCGTAATTAGAGTGACAGAGATAGTTGTTCGAAATTTACAAACTTCGATTTTCGCGGTTGCGGTCCGATTTCTTTTCTATTAGATGTATTCGAATATCATCATTATATAACATCAAAATGAAACCGTGCTGTCCAGGTGCTTACTAACCAATTCGGCAGCTTTCTAAAAAAACATTCGAGGTCACCGGGGATCGTACGGCTGGATCGTTCCTCACCCAACGGATCGGCATAGCCATCCAATCTGATCTGATTCTGATCCTGATCCTGATTCTGATCCTGATCCTGATCATGATCCTGATCCTGATCCTGATCCTGATCATGATCCTGATCCTGATCCTGATCCTGATCCTGATCCTGATCCTGATCCTGATCCTGATCCTGATCCTGATCCTGATCCTGATCCTGATCCTGGTCTTGATACTGATTCTTATAGGAATCCTTCCACAGGGATCGGACGTGGGTGACCTAGCCTAATATATACAAACAGCAACACTCTCCTGACGGACAGACAGACGGATAGTGGAGTCTTAGTAATAGGGTCCCGTTTTTACCCTTTGGGTACGGAACCCCTTAAAAGTAAAAATTGTTTTCTAAACTTCCCTTACGCTCAGTTAGCGTTGACAATAACAGCACTAGAACGTCAATGCATATCCAAAAGGGCATGAGCGCCTAGTCTAGTTAGAAATTAGTTTACAAATATGTACCTTACGGTATTCTAACAAAGGTCAATTTTGTATACATGTATGTGACGGCCATGGTACAAAGTTGAAGTGTTTACGTCGTTTTTATATTGACTTGAATATGTGGGGCATCCTATCTAACGGGTAACAATGTAGGGAGACTATTCTGAGATACATACATACATATATCTATAGAATGTTTAGAGCATAGTACCTACTTAGGTTGTGAAGAGCATTGGTGACCTAGGTCTAGGACTTTCAAACCTACGAGCATATTAGTACGTAATATCATTTGATGTTAGCAATCGCTTATCGGCAAAGAAAAATTTCGTGACGAATCTGAACTAATCCCAATAATACTTAGTTTCCCCACTGCGTTGGAAAATCAAATGGTAGTTTTGTAAAAACTAGTACCTGAGAAACATATTACAAGTGTAAAAATTACCTCAGATTGCAAGACCACTGGATCGCTAGCCCAGTGCTCTGCCATCTGAGCTACCAAGACCGTACCCAATACAGAGAATATTTTCTCCATATATAAGCCTCAGGAGAGGCTCTACTTGATGGGAATATTATACAATATTAGTTAAGTACTTTTAAATATTATTATGATACTATAGCTTTTAAACACGACTTTAATTGCTGCAACTAATTTCAAGCAGACGAAGTCGCGTGCAAAAGCTAGTATAATAATAGAGTAAGTATAGCGCCTGGATAAAATCTAATGGCAATAATTTTGAGCATTTTCATTGGCTACACCTAACAGGCTATTCATAAATTTTCTCATTTCCATCCCCTTTTCACCCTCTTTATGATGATTTCCGACACAAAAACGATACATGTCCTTCCCTGGGACTCAAAGTATCTCTATGCCAAATTTAAACTATATCAGTTCAGCGGCTTAAGCGTGAAGAGATAACAGACAGACAGACAAACACACTTTCGCATTTATAATATTAGTATCGATTAATATCTGTTCTCCTATATTTACTCACGTAGCTATAGTTATACACCATACTCAGGTACTTGAAAAAAACATTAGAACATTATCGTTCCGTACCACGCAGTCTGAGTCTCAGGGCCAAAGTCATTGCAGCGCGGAACAATGCATTACGAGTACTACACGTTTACATATAATACACGTGAATAGTATTGTACAAACAGCAACACTACTGCACATCAATGGACCTTATTGCAAAAGGCATAAGGTCCACAGATGTAGTTAACAGTGGACGATGGTACAATGTAGTTTTTCTACTCGTCGACTGTAATTCTTGAATTAAGATTTCTTATACCAAACTGCAATTGGGTATTTTTAATGTATGGGCTCCCAACTCAACTATAATATTCATATCGATACAGTTTAGTCAACTATAATGAAATTGACCAATCACAGCTCGCCGCGATCGAGGACGAAACAAAACCATAGCTCAAATTAATTATTTTAGGTTGTATAGTAGAAACAATTGGTTCATAAGTCAGAAACGCGCATGTGACACCCTTAATATAGCAACATCCATAGACTACGAAAACCACTTAGCGTTGCTTGTTAGTCCCATAGGCTACGGTGGCCGAAATCGAGAAAACAACTGTCTAAAAACTGAATTTAGCGCGAAGCAAGTACCAGGGCCTCATGAGTTACGAGAAGGTGTCGTTGACCAGCCCGCCGGGGTGCGTACCAGTATGAAGGTATCGCAGCTGTTCGCGTAAATCGCGTATCTTAGCTTTTGGTTTGGTTTGTTTGTATGATTCTACTAGTTTAAAGTATTATTTTTGTTGACGCGTAGAAAAAGTATTGTATACAATAGTGATATAAACTCAGCAAGCTTTGTTGTCTAAACACGGTACTCGACTGAAAAGCTCTCTATTATATCACGATTGTATAAAATACTATTTTTGTTAGCCTATTTTGGAGGTTGGTTTTGAGCACGGAAAGCGGACAGACATCCGGCAGGAAAATTTGTGTCAATTTCTCGCCATACATTGATGGATGTGTCCGCCGGACAAATCTTTCAGACAGATCTGACGGGAAAATCCGTGCGTTTATGGCTAGCTATTCGTCCTAACGTGTGTCACTTCGCATTTTACGCGGTATAGATACAATTGAGTGTTTCCATCTAAGGAGTCTGATTACAATTTAAAAACTTATTATTCGCGTACAGTAATTAGCGAGAGCGATATTCAAGGTCCGTCTCGGTACAAGATACCAATTTTTTTTATTAACAGCTATAACTTTAACAACAAGCAATCACTCCTGACGACACTCGTAAAATGCATGAAACTTTGTCAAGTAGTAAATTTACGAATACCCGCAAAGGGTCATTCTCGCATTTCGTGCAAATCGGTATTATTTGCAATTTACCAAAAATGTGATGGTGTTTTCGAATATCTGTTAATGCAAGGTTGTAACATAGGACCTAAAGTATATTGGCCCGCCATGAACAATTCTAAAAAGGTGGTTATTTTCTTTATATTTACAGTTAACCCCCACTATTTTCATTCCTCTCTGCATGTAACGCGTGAAGTTAAACTTTGACCTCCATTTGAACCTTAAGATACTAAAAATAGAAAACTTGTTGTTGGTTCAGTAAACAAGTAATTTAGTTATTTTTTATATCCTATAATATTATACGCTAAGAAATTAACAATAAAACTATACAGCTTTATAAGTGATGGTCCAAGCAATTTCTTCATTACCGACGCGAGAAATGGATTAGCTATATTTTGCTATATAGCAAGGGTATATAGCACTTCCCGCGGATACAACACATTGTTCGTCAATCAGTTGGCCGCGTGCTACCACAGCGGTCGTCCGTATGTTGCTTTTGACGAAAATACCTACGTTCTCTCGTGTCGGGAAGGAGTGTGGTTCAGATAAATCTTCATCGCCATCTAGTGATTTATACAGTAAGTACCAATTGTACATTATTAAAATTATACCTAATTGATGTGTTTTAGGGTTGCCTTTCGTGTGGCTTATTCTGCGAAATCAAAGTCTGATATCAACCGACCTAGGCGACGAAAACTTCCAAAACTTCATTCATATCTGTTTCATTCATTTCTTTTCCTTCCAATTTTGCCAGGGAAGGTAATGAACGAATTTAGAAGGTAATGATAATGTATATCAGGCAGTGCATTTAATGGAAAGAGGGTTAAGTTATTATAAATAGAATGTTGGTATAAGCATTTAAAACTATGTAATAATAGGGGAGCCCAACTGGTGATTTTTTGGATTTAACTAGAGCGCAGTAGATTAACATAATCTGCCGCTCTATGGCCGCTCTATATATAATACCAGACCGCACTCAAGGACTGTGCTGAGAAATTTGACACGTTACTAAGAGACTAAGTGAGTTGGAATCATCTGATACCTGTCGACGATAAGGTAGAGAACGGGGCAAATGTTTGGAATAAAGGGCAGAAACTACAGAAACATAAACACAGGCCGATAAGCAATAATAGTGCCTCCGCCGTCAAAAGCGACAATTCCCAATCCGTGCGTGATAAATCTCAGAAAACTGATACCAGCAGTAAAAAGCGGTGTAAAATCCCTCTCAAGGCGGTGGACCATCGCAAGTTCATCCATCTGTGGAATATAGCTTGAGGATCGGAGGACATACGGGCATATCTGCTGTTATTCATGGTGCACTGTCGATGAACTTAAACTCAAAGGGGACTCCAAGACTTTCAAAATAGGAGTACCCTCGACAATGTATGAATCCTGCTTATTTCCAACTATGTAGCCCGATAATCGTGGTCATTTCGTAAATCCAACGTCAATGGGAGTCAGACAAAAAGCAACCAGTAATACTTAGTTCGGAATCCTGATTTGAAACCTTCACTGGATCTAATTTACCAAAATGTAAGGGGTCTTAACACCAAAGTAAGTTTTTCGGGCTTCTATGCTGTTGGTCCAGACTACTTAGGTACCTGCATAAGGGGTCTTAACACCAAAGTAAGTTTTTCGGGCTTCTATACTGTTGGTCCAGACTACTTAGGTACCTGCATATATCTTAAAGGGGTGTTTAGAGCATTTGAATGGTCCAATACACTCCATGCTTAATCTGGTACCTACTCTCCACAAGTACATATCATCACCATTGGAAGATTTCACGGGTAAGACCGACCCAAAGTCAAGGTATTCTTTTCTTTCAGCTTTAGCAAAGCTGTTTGAGTCCATACTCCATGGCACGTTGTCGAAACAAGTGAAACCATTATTCCTGTGCAACACTCAGCATGGTTTCAGAGTGAAACGGTCTGTGAAAACTAACCTGACCTTGGTTGACAGTGACATCATCTCAGAGCATCTGGATATGGGTATCCTGATAGACGTCCTGTATTATGATTTCCGAAAAGCCTTCAATCGTGTGGGTAACGATGTATTCCTACACAAACTAGACGCTATTGGGTTCAATCCACATTTGCTTAACATTTTTGCCAGTTATCTGCGTGATAAACCGCAGCACGCAACGACCAGCATGGCCACTTCGTACCAGATCCGTACCATACTCGTTCTGGTGACAGCCAAGATTCAATCTTGGGGCCTTTCCTATTTGGAATAATGGTCAATGACCTGCCCTCGGTTATCCATAACGCTCGTTGTCTACTCTACGCCGACGATCTTAAATTGGTATATTGAGTTGAGAAGGAGGAGGATTGAAAGTTGCTGCAGGAGGATGTTTCATCATCTCTGTTCCAATGGAGTCAGGGTAACAAACTGACTTTCAATGCGGCTAAGTGTCAAGTGTGTAGTTTTTAATCAAGCCCTATTTCCTACACATGCTCAAGAGTCGTCTCAGTAAAGGATCTTGCGGTCATATTCGATACGCGGCTAGCATTTCACGACCATATCAAAGCACTTGGTACTGTAGCTTCAGTAGATTAGGCTTTGTCACTCGCATTGTCAGAGAATTCCATGACCCTTGCCCCATAAAAGTTTTTTACCATGTTCTGGTCAGAAGCAAGTTGGAGGCGTCAGCATTAGCCTGGAGCCCTTACGAGTCAACGTACATTCTACTATTGGAAAAGGTCCAAAAGAATTTCCTTAGGATGTATTACCTAAAAATATTTATTTTAGGAACCCTGGGCTTCATTTCTTTGGAGGTGAGGCACAACTTAAGCCTACTACTTTTAGCTTGTTGGGCTTTTCGTGGAGACTCTGGCTGCCTTGAACTAGTAGAGAGGCTTGTAAGACTTTTTGTACCGGACATTAGAAATATAACCCTTAGGCTTCTCCTGGTGCATCTCCTGTTAACTCATGAGTGCTTGAGATTTTGCGAGTTTATGGAGCTACGGTGGATGGATTGGCAGTCGAGTGTATTTGGATGTTAATTTTAAATTGAAGTATGTAGTTTCTCAGTGTGTTGGTGACAAGACTGATGTAGTGCTGTGTAATCATTAAATAAATAAACAATACGAAATACGTCTTCAATCACGTAAATTGTGCTTGACAATCGCTACAAGCTAGGTGGTAAATCATAAGTCACGATTGTCAAGCCGGAGTATTTGTTTAGTCGGCTTGATCGTCTGCACAGCGCTTAAGACACGTGATTTTAATGTTGTTCATTATATTAATGGTGTTAATTTTCATTAACTAAAGTTTTTTTATTGCGATTTCATAAGTTTGTTTCATTACCCTCCACTGATAAAATTACCATCCATGCCCATTTCATTACCAGCGCGTAGTTCATTACCACCAGTCTTATTAAATGAAAAGGAATAAGGTTACGAAGGTGCCTTTAGCATAAAAGTGTCAATAAATGAATCCACAATGCATGAAAACCCAAAAATTTACCATTTAAAAGAAAATTTACAAATCGAGAGAACATCACCGATTTGCACGAAATGAGAGAACGACCCCATTGAAACAAAGCAGAATAAAGCTGCATCTCCACTTGTGTTTCGTGCGATCACAAAAGCCATCCAGATCTGTTAGTCTAGATGTGTATTTCTATTGGTTGCAAGATAGAGTCGACTTTTAGACCACCAGTGTATCATGCTCCCTGCGATTTTAAAAACCGATTAGTGCCTTATAGTTATTATAGAAATCATTAAAAACGAAACGATTAGAAACGAGCGCACTAATTTCTTGGTTCGAAATGAGTGCGCGTGCAAGTGAGAGGAATGTTTAAATTGTTTTAAAATAATAAACGAGTATGATGATATTTATGATGTTTCTTAAGTCCTATATGTTTACTCCGAAACCACGTAAAGTGACTATCCGACCGTATAGTAGGTTACTATCCGGTATCCGGCCGGATATTAAAATAATGGCCGGATAGAACGGATACTGGATAGTAACCGAATATCCGGTGCATCTCTAATGATAATTCTATTACGCGTCCCAACCTTACACTGGTTTGGCCCATTCGACTGTATTCAATAGAAACGAAAACTATGCGGCCTAAAAACCACCTGAAAACACTCAACTTTTGTGGGGCGTGCGTGTGGACGTGACACTATTTTAAATTTACGGGCAAATTGTGCAAAGCAAAAATAGAGAAGACTGTTTGTATATATATAATTTAAGTGCAAAATGTTTAAAGGATGACTCATTCTAGACCGGGCCGAGCACGGGCCGAGGCGTCCGACATCACATTTTCTATGACGGCTGATCGGTGATCACGTGGTGCTTTCCATAGAAAACGGAACGCCGGAAGCTGCTGATTGGCCCAGGCCCGGTCTAGCGTGAGTCATCCTTTAAGCTTCTTTACTCAGGAGTATAAATAGTTTCTAACTATGATTTGGTACCTAACTAAAATTTAACACATAAATGTACTATCAACAACATGAAACATTAATAAATAAATAAATATTATAGGACAATTTTACCAGGATCGAACCCGGGACCTCCTGCTTCTTAGGCAGGGTCACTACTGACTAGGCTAGGAGGCCGTTGAAACACAACGTTAACATTAGGTAAGAGTAAGCAAAGTAGTCGGTGTATTGTATCACTGGTGAGCACTGCCTGACTAGCCCGTTATTATTTTGCAGATTAGCTAATTAATGTTTTTGTTATAATTACAAATGAATTTAAGTAGTTATCACAGAAATAACTCTATGCAGAAGAAGTAAGTAACGAGCAGCAGCGAGTTCTTCATATAATCAGCATAATCACCCATTCTCGCACACATTCACATCAATTTCGTCCCACATAACACAGGCGAGTAAAGACATACGAAACTTAATTAAGTTTTGTAAGCCTTCTAATCCTACCACTAGCCTCTGAGTTTTAAGCTCCTGAATTATGGAGACTATGACATAATAGGAGACCTTTTAAATTTAGTCGTATTTCATTTGGAATTATATTCTTTAGACTAGTTGGAAGGACAATGGAGATTACTCTTTAGGTATGCATTGAAACGAACTTTTTCGGGAATTGCGTAGAATAGAAAAAAAAATTGTAAGTACCTATTTTGTGCAAATATTAGGTATTCAGATAACGTTGTTAAGCTAAGTCAAATAGACGCGCAAAATGTTAAGGATGATTATGTCTCTATTAGTTTACATAGACAGAAATACAATTTACCGGAAATATAATACTGGGCCCGGCCCGGTCTAGCGCGAGTTATCCTTTGACCTGTCCTGTAATATTAATTACCATTGTCTTTGTATGAAAATACCGGGAAAGTGCGAGTCGGACTCGCGCACAAAGGGTTCCGTACCATAATGCAAAAAACCACCCAACCATCCAAGTAAGGTGGAGGATCTTCGCGAGGACCCCTTTAATATTGATTGGAGTGTGATCGCAGATGCTGGCTCCGTAGAAGACAAAGTTGCTCTTTTCAATTCTCTACTGATTCAACTCTACGATGTCCACGCTCCGATCCGTCCAATCAAATTAAGGCATCTTCCTGCTCCCTGGTTGACTGACGAGATTAGGGCGTTAATTGAAAAAAAGAATCGGGCGAAATGTAAATTTAAATTAAACGCTTCTGACAGGAACAAATCCAAATATTACGCGTTGAGAAATCATTGCAGCACTGTGTGTCGTGATGCTCAGCGACGCCACATTTATAAGTCGGTGGTAGAGGGTCAACCAGCTAAAATTTGGAAATGTCTAAAATCTTACGGAATTGGAAAGCCTGTAAATAATTCGTTACCCAACGACCTTAACATAAATGATCTTAACCTACATTTCTCTTCCTCCAATGTATTTAGTGGTCCGATTAAGGCTAAAACTCTCAACTATCTTTCTTCCTCGCCAACTCCTGATTTTTCTCCGTTTTCTTTCACCGAATTCTCTGACAGTGACGTCGAGAAGAGCGTTCTATCCATAACATCTAATGCTATTGGCGTCGACTGTGTGGGCCGGAACATGATACTCCCTCTACTTGACCTCCTTCTTCCCATTATCACCAATATCTTTAATAATTCAATTTCTTTATGCAGTTTCCCTAGCTCCTGGAAAGACGCTGACATTATTCCTCTTCCAAAAAAGTCTAACCCGTCCTCTTTCTCTGATTTTAGGCCTATATCCATTCTCCCATTCCTCTCAAAAGTTTTAGAGCGTCTTGTGCAGTTGCAATTAACTTCTTTTCTGAATAAAAACTCTCTCCTAAATCCTCTCCAGTCAGGGTTTCGTTCCGGTCACAGCACGGTCACCGCACTAGTAAAGATTTCCGACGATATCCGATCTGGCATGGATAACCGAATGCTAACGGTATTGACGTTGCTAGATTTTAGCAACGCTTTCAATACCGTTGATTTCGACATCTTGTTGGGGATATTGCGCTCTCTCAATGTTTCTCCGGCAGCAGTAGCGTGGTTTCACAGCTACTTGGATGGTCGTCGGCAACGGGTTAAAGCTTATAATTCTTTATTTTCATCTTGGTGCAGTTGCACGCTGGCGGGCGTTCCGCAGGGCGGCGTGCTGTCCCCTTTACTTTTTTCTATTTTCATGAATTCCATTACTTCAAATCTCCTTTCTTCTTATCATCTCTATGCCGACGACCTCCAAATCTACTCCCAAGGCCCTCTGGACGATTTACCCCATCTTATCAATTCCACTAACACCGACTTAGAATGCATATCTGAATGGAGCTCTTGCTATGGTTTAAAGGTTAATCCGTCCAAAACTCAAGCTATTATCATTGGCAGCCCGAGAAGCATAGCAAGGGTCGACTTCGAAAATTTACCTGGTGTTTTATTCGATGGGGTACTTATTCCTTTTTCTAACCAGGTTAAAAATCTGGGCGTGATCATAGATCGAACTCTTTCTTGGATTCCGCAGATCAGTGAGGTGAGCAGAAAGATCTTTGCTACGGTTCCCTACGTCGAATTCGGAACTTCTTGCCTCTCGCCACTAAAATTGCGCTTGCTCAGTCTCTCCTCCTGCCCATTTTAGACTATGCAGATATTTGTTATTTAGACATTACTGAAGAGCAATTGAACAAACTCGAGCGACTTCAAAATGTTTGCCTTAGGTTTATTTTTGGGTTGCGTAAATTCGATCACATATCAAGCTTTCGTTCGCAGCTTAAGTGGTTGCCTATCCGTTTCCGTCGCAACATACATATTCTTTCCCTCCTGTATGTCACGCTGTTTCATCCCAATACTCCTTTTTATCTCAAAAATCAATTTAAATTTCTTTGCTCCATTCGATGCTCTCAAAATCTGCTACTGGTTCCCCCGCCTTCTTCTTCAAAATTTTACATTAACTCTTTCAGTTTTCGCGCTGTCCGGTTGTGGAACGCTCTGCCTATTGATATCAAACGTGCTAAATCACTCCTTATTTTTAAAAGCCTATTAAAAAATCATTATTTGTCTCTATCATAAATTTTTCAAAATTTTTCTTGTAAGTCCTTGTTGTTTTATAGCCTCCTTTGTCATGTATATATTTATTTGTTATTTATATAATGTTTATATACTAATAAATGTAGTATATTTTTATTTCTTATATTTGTAGTAGGTATATGTATTTTATTTTTATTATTTGTTTTATTTTCGCACCACCCGTTAACCTGAATTTGTTTCGCCTTCTCACTATCTGAAGGTTGTCTGGAAGAGATCGCTGTTTAGCGATAAGTCCGCCTGTTGTTACCTACATATTTGTACCTGCTCATACTTTTGTACCATTTCTTTTGTAGTGTGCAATAAAGCATTTTATTATTATTATCTCTTTATTTATTTCTCATCTTAAGTTAGGTTATTTATAATATGAATATAAAAGTAAAATATAAAAACACTTACAAAACAGTAAAAAAATAATATAAACACATTATAAAAAACCTAACCTAGGGTGCCGCCAGCAGCGGGGCAAGGCCCAAGCTACCGGTGGTCAGGGCTGCAGAGAGAGGAACCGGCGGACTATCCGCGCCGTGTCCAAGATCACCGCCTTCTGCATCCGACCCTTGATCCAACCACCTAGCGAGAGTCTCTCAAGGTGTTGGTCGAGACTCTTCGCTATTAGACCGTTTACTGAAACGACTATCGGGACAATGATCGTCGAATCAACATCCCACATGGCGGTTATCTCGTGAGCCAAGTCTAGGTACTTACTGGACTTGTCCTTCTCGGCTTTCACGAGATTCCCATCATGGGGGATGGTGATGTCAACGAGCACGGCCCGACGTTGCTTGACTTCGGTCAAAAATCACGTTTCTTGTATGGGAGTAGGGAATGCAAATCGGTTATTTTTTGTATGGAAATAACCGCGGTTTCGGTTAATAACCGACTATTTCCATACAAAAAATAACCGAAAATAACCGATTTGCATTCCCTATATGGGAGCCCCACTTAAATCTTTATTTTATTCTGTTTTTAGTATTTGTTGTTATAGTGGCAACAGGAACACCTACATCATCTGTGAAAATTTCAACGGTTTCACGGTTCGTGAGATACAGCCTGGTGACAGACGGACGGATGGACGGACAGCGGAGTCTTAGTAATAGGGTCCCGTTTTACCCTTTGGGTACGGAACCCTAAAAACATGTTTGTTTATATCATAAGATACCTATAAAACACTTGGAATACGACCCCACCACTTTACGGGTCAAGTGTTGAGTCAATCAGAGTCAAGAGCATTTGAACCCTGCCGCATTTTGAACGCAGCCAATTTAAACAATTATGTGCATAACAGTACTTTTGTAAACAAGCCAATTTGGCTGTTGTGTGTGTGTGAGTGTGAGAGAACAAGGTGCGTGGTGGCGGAAATAAAAGAGATGATTAGGGGCCCGATTCGGATTTTGAAATAGACATCTATGAGATATCTTTTAGACATCACCAAGATACGATAACGATATGTTTAAGATCTAACCTGTCAAATTTGACATTTGCGCGATTCTGGAGATACACTTGAACGATTTCCACAGGATATGACTTAGAGATCCAATTCACATCTAATATATATCTTACTCTATCCCAGACAACTAATCCCAAGAATTGGCGTAGGAACTAGTTTTTACGAAAGCGACTGCCATATGACCTTCCAACCCAGAGGGTAAACTAGGCCTTATCGGGATTAGTCCGGTTTCCTCACGACGGTTTCCTTCACCGAAAGGTCCTTTCATTAGAGGTAGTAAAAATTACCTCAAATGAAATTTAAATCTTAATCAAATGGAACAGAGTTGCTTTAGAGTTTGTGCCGTGGACAATTATAGGCCCATTACTATTGCTTTAAGACAGTTGTCAAATCGCTCGCGCACTGGGCATCACACTCTCACTCAATTAAGACGAATTCACGTACATCTGGGAGCCTAGCCACGATGACAATCGTTGATAGAAACTTAAATAACGTATGGAAATAGTCACGTCAGTTTTCGTAGCATCTGTCATTCCGATACATTTTTTCATTTCCTGTCGAATGTACCATCAGCCGCAAAAGTGCATGGCGACTTTATCAATGAATTCATTCATTAATCCATGCAATTTCGCAGCTCACTGTCCATTTGTCATGTTGGCTAAGCTCCCGTGTTGTTAGGAAGAAGACAAACTATCAAACAAATGGAACTATGAATTCCCAACCTTTAGTCTGTATCTTTTTAGTTATTTAAATAAAAGTAAACAATCAATTTGTACATTTTCGGGTAGGTATAACATTTATTGGTTAACCAACCAAATACAAAACCGCCTGGTTCAGTCACTGAACGACTTGACTATTACGACCTACATTATTTGATCATGTACCTAATGTTTTCATCTACCCTCAATTGGCTTAAGGAGCCATTTGAGGTTTTGTTTAGTTTTATTTAAATACCTAAAGACACAGTGTATAGTCGTAAAAGGTACATGAAAATCCATTGAAAATCATCATGACTCCCATTACAATTGTCATTGTGACAGAGTTCAAAGTGACTCATAAATTTAATTTGTTTGACCGGACGGCAAATCGTCTAAAGGACGAGTCATGACTCCGTGCTCAAGAGACGTAACAGCCATTGAAAACTCAGTTTGAATTTGGACTTTGTTGCTTAAGAATACGGTATGTAATAGATTGAGATTACCAATAGTTGTTGGCAGGTATGCGTAGAGTCCGGACATCAATGAGCCAATACATAGTTGTCTAAAAATAAAGGTTTTAAAATTCCTGTTCATTTAGTATTGTATTTTCGCCACTCAAAATAAAATTGTATTGGCAAGTTTTGATTTTGATTTACTCTGTTAGTACTCTGCCAGAAGACTGACGGAGTATGATTTAGATTTATTAAATTACAATATAAATTATTTTACACTAATCTATACGAATTTATATTATGATCGTCAAGTAGGAAAATAACAATTGATTATAATTATACAACTATATAATTGATCATAATTATGTCAACATTCATGAATTCTCTCTACACACGATGTTACAAATTTCATCCTTAATATCCTCGTGATATGTAACACGCGTTTGTGACTCTGTGACGTGACCGTTCTCAAATCCTCGTGAAAGGCACTACTTATATTTATTTTCTTTAACATGTTCTTAAGGAGAAATCGTTTTAGTGTCCAAGGTAAAATGGAACTTGGAAACGTCAAATTGCAGAAATACTGAAAGGAAATGTCTTGCTTTTTATTTTCTATGGTTTTCTTTCGTAGATCACCAAAGCAATAGAGTCTGGCTAATGAAAGTTGAACCTGAAAAAACGCGGCAATTTAAAAATATCTGTAGCAGGCGGCTCTTTGATTACAAGGATTGCATAATATTTATACTTCTTATGATTTTCATCATAATAAGTATAAAAATTATGCAATCTTTGTAATCTAAGAGCCGCCTGCTACAGATTTTTTCAAACTGCCGCGTTTTTTCAGGTTCAATTTTCATTAGCCAGACTCAAAAATCATTGATAAGATTCTTCTTGGCAATATTTGACGTTTCATCTTAATTTTTCATACCACCCGCAGTGTATCTCGCTAGCATACCCGTTTTATCGTATTACTATTTATTGCAAAGCTTCTTATTTGTACAGTCAGCAGCAGAAGTTGCTAAGCGGGCGAGGTGTTCATAATTACCTTGACGCGCTCTTATTCTCTTAACAATAAAATCGCGTCACGATTATTTTGAACACCTCGCCCGCTTAGCAACTATTGCTACTATACCATAGCAACTATTGCTAATATATCCCTAGTGTAATTTTCATTCTATAGCGTGACGTGACGTACGCGTTTGCGTTAAGTGTCATTTTGTATGGAATTTTGAGTTTCCAAAACGCCCCGCTTGGCTTCAAAATCCCATGCAAAAATAGACAACGCAAACGCGAACGCGCGTCACGCTAGCGAATTAAATTTACACTAGAAGTTCAGCCGGCCTAGCCAAGGTTACAATCGCTGTCGCTTCGACAACGAAAAGCATTATGTCTCTCTATCACTCTTCCATATAAGCGCGACAGAGACAGTTGCGTTTCGATCGCTACGGAGCGAAAGCGACTGGCATCTTGGCTACGCGGCCTGGCTCTGTAGACAACATGCCAATCGCTAACGCTACGTAGCGAACGAAACGCAACTGTCACTGTCACACTAATTATAGGGAAGAGTGATAGAGACACAAAGCGATTCGATGGCGAAGCGCAAGCGATCGTCACCTTAGCTAGGCCACCTGACCGCGTAGCCAAGATACCAATCGCTTACGTTACGTAGCGAACGAAACGCAATTGTCACTGTCACACTAATTGGGAAGAGTGATAGAGAGACACAAATCGATTCGATGGCGAAGCGCAGGCGATCGTCACCTAGGCCGCCTGGCCGCGTAGCCAAGATGCCAATCGCTTACGTTCCGTAGCGAACGAAACGCAACTGTCACTGTCACACTAATAGGGAAGAGAGATAGAGACACAAAGCGATTCGATGGCGAAGCGCAAGTGATTGTTACCTTAGCTAGGCCACCTGGCCGCGTAGCTAAGATCGCTTACGGTCCGTAGCGAACGAAACGCAACTGTCACTGTCACACTAATTGGGAAGAGTGATAGAGACACAAATCGATTCGATGGCGAAGCACAAGCGATCATCACCTTAGCTAGGCCACCTGGCCGCGTAGCCAAGATGCCAATCGCTTACGTTCCGTAGCGATCGAAACACAACTGTCACTGTCACACTAATTGGGAAGAGTGATAGAGACACAAAGCGATTCGATGGCGAAGCGCAAGCGATCGTCACCTTAGCTAGGCCACCTGGCCGCGTAGCTAAGATCGCTTACGCTCCGTAGCGAACGAAACGCAACTGTCACTGTCACACTAATAGGGAAGAGTGATAGAGACACAAATCGATTCGATGGCGAAGCGCAAGCGATCGTCACCTTAGCTAGGCCACCTGGCCGCGTAGCCAAGATGCCAATCGCTTACGTTCCGTAGCGATCGAAACGCAACTGTCACTCTCACACTAATATGGAAGAGTGATAAAGAGATATAAAGCTTTTCGTTGTCGAAACGAAAGCGATTGTAAGCTAGGCTAGGCTAGCTTTAATAGATATTTGCCGTTTTCAAAATTACTCCGCTTTAGAAGTTACCCCAAATATCATTAAACTAACTTTACAGGCCTATTCGGATTTCGAGATAATCACAAGATCTTGAGACGATTTAGAGATCAATTAGATCTACATTAGATATCGACTAAATGTGACTTGGATATCTAAGTCATAACTTGTGGAAATCGTTCAAGAGGATCCTCTCCAGAATCGCGGAAACGTCAAATTTTACATATTTATCTTACAAATATCTTTAAATTATCCGTATCGTAACTTGTTGAAGTCTAGTAGAAATCTAATACATTTTCCGAATCGAGCCGTTAGTCGCTGTCATCGGGCAATAGGCATTGTCCGTACCTCCAAGACACCAGTGCTATCGACATTCGTTGACAGGGGTCAGGGAATATTAAAACAATACTGCCTGAGGTGCGAGTTGGAACCCGGCGACGTGTCACCCTGTCACGTCTGTGGGAACTCATGTCGCTGTACTGTACGTGAGTGCATTGCAAAAAAAATTGTAAGTAATTAAGCGTAGTTAAGATATGATTATTCTTAACTTAATTTATTCATTTGTGTTACAAAAATTAACTATGATTAGTCTTAACTTAATTTATTCATTTGTGTTACAAAAATTAACTATGTAAATTGTATTGTATTGTATTTAATGTACTTAATTCGTACACATATAAGTCTATAAGCATACGCTAACACACTTTCATGCATCTAACTTAAATAGAAATGGCTTAACTGTGGTAACACAATGGAATCAATTAACTTTAGACTAATTACAGGTGCTTAACTATGTACAATTTTTTTGCAATTCATTCTGTTAAATTTCGACCCCAACTGTAGATACTTGTCTATGGATAATATTCGAGTTTTCTCGCTCTTCTCGACCCTTTATTCTCGCGGGATTCTCTCTCTCTCTCTCAGTTTATTATAAAAATAATACTATTGTTAGTCAATTTTAAAACAGCAATTAAAATAACAACAATACTAAACCAGGAAGCTCCAGCAGATTAGCTTTAACTGGGGAAAAACTGGGAAACTAATTTCCCGTCGCGACTAGCTCTTTCAATCCAAGTCACAGAAGATTTGCCCGCTAGATGGAGCACGTTCTTCTTGACTGATGGTGTATCGTTGTTTCTGGAGCGTATCCTTCACATTTTACCACTAAAGTAAGGAAGTGAAACACAAAATTATTATAATTAAAAACCGGACAAGTGCGAGTCGGACTCGCCCACCGAAGGTTCCGTACTTTTTATTATTTGTTGTTATAGCGGCAACTGAAATACATCATCTGTGAAAATTTCAACTGCCTAGCTATCACGGTTCATGAGATACAGCGTGGTGACAGACGGACGGACGGACGGACAGCGGAGTCTTGGTAATAGGGTCCCGTTTTTACCCTTTGAGTACGGAACCATAAAATTTTAAAATGCGAATTTAGTTTTTTACCACTTTTACATAGAAACAATCAACGGTTTAAAAAAAACGCACCCGGGACGGAAATATGTAGTAAGCTAAAAAATTACAAATAATTCGTTGTACCCATCTGCGAGGATACTAAGGTTTGTTTTGCGGTTTTTTAGATTTTTTGTCCCTGCTCCATACATTTTTTTCGATAAAAATCATAATTCGACACTCTTTATGCCAAATCGTCCCAAATTATAAAGTGGCCATAATTATGCAGGGCAAAACCTATTTCAATCAAAAAATATTAAAAATAATAACTTTGGTTTCTATGTCAATGAGAGCTGAATTTTAGCCCACAGTGCAGCGAAATGGCTCATCTATGCTTAATAATATAAGAAAAAAATTCTATGCGGGGAATTGCAAACTGCAAGTTCTTAAGTTCTCTTTATAACACGAGTTTTCTTAAGATCTCTTCATGATACGGAGTCTATCGGAGATAGTCTATGATCCAAGTTTAATCCCTCCCGTAGCCCGCCCGCGGCCATTGCTTTCAAATAAAACTTTCAGCTGAATTGTTTTCGTTTTTATGTTTACAAGTAGAGTAAGTCGGGTAAATAATAACTCCTTCGTAATGCCGTCTCAAGGAGTATTAAGATTTACAGGAATAACTACAACGGTATCCTTTTGACGAGGTAAGTCACTTTTTTGAGACGTGTCGGACTTTCTAACGGTCCGATTCGAACTTTAAGATACGTCAGATAATGATCTAGAAACGATAACAATATGGATTAGATATGTCAGTGTCAAATGTGACGTTTCTTCAAACAAAAACGTCACTTTATCCATATCGTTTCTAGATCTATTAATTGACGCATCTTAAAATTCGAATCGGGCAGTTAGGATATTAATACGAGGGCTGATCCGAAAGATGTTAGTTGCTCCGGCTCTACTCATGCGATTGCAATATGATTTATACCATTGTGAGGGATATTTCAATGCTACTTATGTCCATGATTTTTTTTAAACTGATGCGGATTTATTTTTATATTTTTTACTGAAAGCTGTTTCGTATGGAGTTATAAATTACTAAGAAAAAAACGTCATTTTTTTCACAATTAAATGATTTTCGTATTGAAAACTTTAAAAATCATAATAGGATTTTAAACCAATAATGTTTACAATGTGTTCTTGAGTGGAGACCGCGACTTGGCAAACGTAGTGTAGGACGCCCTCCGACCAGGTGGGATGACGATCTGCGAAAGACTGCAGGCAGATGCTGGATGCGGCAAGCTGAGGACAGGGCGCTATGGCGCTCTTTAGGGGAGGGCTATGTCCAGCAGTGGACTACTATAGCCTGATGATGATGATGATGATGAATGTTTACAAAATGATACCACATAATGGAGTCTCAATTACTGATCATCCTGGCTGATGGTTAGTCTTCGGCACGTCGAAGTAAAAAAATAATAAAAAAAAACTATGCGTTTCCTAAAAATGAATTGACGTCACCTCTTTACGTATTGAAATATCCCTTACAATGGTATAAATCATATTGCAATCGCATGAGTAGAGCCGGAGCAACTAACATCTTTCGGATCAGCCTTCGTATTAGGTACCTAGGTCGGTTCATTGGGTAGTTATTTTCTTTTAGGAACGTCACGTTCAAGGTAGGTTGCATTAATTTTTGAGAAGCTTCATTACCTAGATTTTGAGAACGTAAAGTCGAATCTTGAGCGTTGCGAGAGTTTCAAGGCACAAGGGTTAAACAAACTATACTGCCCTTTCCTAAGATAGTGGCACACCTCGCCTACTACCCAACATATACCAAAGACAATAAATACTTAATTCTCTTTTATTGGTAGGTACATTCAGAGTAAATCTTAAAATCTACTTAACAATTTACATATACACTAAAATAAATGTCCTAACTTAAAATCTTAACACATTACTAATATACAATCCTACTTACACTATCAGCCCCATTCCGACCCCCACCCAGCCCAAAAGTGCCAAAGATACTAGCGGCATTAAGGGGCCCACTGATTAACAGTCCGCCGGACGATATCGGCCTGCCAGTTGTTCGGAACTGTCAAAATTTTGTTCTAACTGACAGGCCGATACCGTCCGGTGGACTGTTAATCAGTAGGCCCCTCGCGCTGGATGGCAAGCGATATCTGTTGGACTAGCTAGGAGCAATAGATATTGGCATTCTCTTTGCCAACATGCAACTTTTCTTCGAACTCAAACTTTATCGATTATACTGTCACTATGTCTAAGACAAATCAATACACATCGACCCTTTTCAAAGATAGTAATCGGGACATGTTTGAACATCCTTTACAAACATGAAGGCTATTGAAACTATTTGTAAGGCGATACACATATCATACATCATACCCGTCATAAATCATGATTATACTATTTGTAACTTGATATTTTACTTACGAAAACAGAATTCGAATAACTCGCCATTGAGATTGAAAGACAATAAAAATTTGTATTATTACTAATCGAAGTTCCACATACTATCTATGTTCCTTTCTGAATGGTAATTAGTAATCCCAATCATATTAAATACATTAAGAACGGGTCACTCACGTATTTTAAGTCAAAAAACATAATATATAATAATAATTAATATATCCGTGTGGCAATGTAGTCTTCTCGAGTCGGATTCTAAAAGCCACTTTTCGACACTATGTCAGTGGATTAAGTAGAAATCGAAAACTTTTATCAGATTCAAATAAACACGTGGGGCGTTACTGTCTGTGTGTGTCTGTGTCTATCACGGTTCATGAGATACAGCCTGGTGACAACGAGACAGAAGGACAGTGGTGTCTTAGTAATAGGGTCCCGTAAAACTCTGTGGGCACGGAACCCTAAAAACAATGCGTTACCGGCCTATAGATGAGATAACGTTCTTTCATCATATATTAAGTACCTGGATGTGTTAATTTTATTAACAAAAAAGAAAAAAAATGTTTAAGATGTCCTTTGAGAAATAATAATACATTTATGATTAATTTAATCATTAAAATAACTAGGTAACTCCATTGTCCTCAGTATTAAATTGTCTACCAAAATATCCAGTCCCTAGTAATAATAAGTGACGTTCTACGGAAAAAGGTACCTTATGGCGGCTGGCGCTTACGTCGCATAGCACCGCATTAGTATTGGAGCGGCGTTAATAATAGCCTAAGCGCCAACCGCCATAAGGTACCTTTACCCGTGGGATGTCATGGTATTTTTTTGTTATTAGTTTTGTCTGTATAAAATTAACCACGCTCACAAATTACATAATTGGCATTGAGCCAACGTCATTCGTTCGAAGACTGTCAAAAAATCACAATCGGATCCAGTAATTCATTTACTTAGCCGTCTTAAAGACAAAAATCACAAATAACTTCAGTGTGTGGTTTAAGTTACAGAAAGTAGGCTTGTATAATAATGGGTATTACTTAATATAGATAATCGGTAAATTACACAAGCGTCGGTAAGAGTTATGAATGATTCACAGTTACGGCACGATTCGGGAAATGAATTACGGCTCGATTCGGAAAATGAATTAGATTTCAACTAGACTAGATATCCAAGTCACATCTAGTCGATATCTAATGTAGATCTAGTTGATCTCTAAATCGTCTCAAGATCTTGTGATTATCTCGAAATCCGAATAGGCCTGTATGAGATAAACTAGATACGATATAGTAAAGATATGTGATGTCCCACGGGTAAAGGTACCTTATGGCGGCTGGCGCTTACGCTATTATTAATGCCACTCCGATATTATTGCGGCGCTATGCGGCGGAAGCGCCAGCCGCCATAAGGTACCTTTTGCCGTGGAACGTCACATATCTTTACTATTTCATATCTAGTGAATCTCTAATTCATTTCCCGAATCGCGGCGCCAGCCGCCATAAGGTACCTTTTGCCGTGGAACGTCACATATTTTTACCATATCGTATATAGTTAATCTCTAAGGGCCATTTGCACCATCCCACTAACCCGGGGTTAAGCGGTTTAACCGATAACCTAATGTCAAATTGTACTGGTAACCATGGTAACTCCAGGTTTAACCGCTTAATCCCGGGCTAGTGGAATGGTGCAAGTGGCGCTAATTCATTTCCCGAATTGAGCCGCTAGTTTCACTAGACTTATAGATATTGACCGGGATATGGACCGTGATTAACTTTTGTATTGTTTTCGAGCTCCCGATATTTCGACGCAGTTATATGCATCTTGTTCACGAGCATGGTATAATAATATACTCCGCCTGGTACTCCATTCCCGTCTTTTCTAGGTCACCTAACTGACACGGGCCTACGTCATCATGCGACAGCGCTATATATAGCGGCCATGTTGTTGTGACGTAGGCCCGTGTCACTCTGGGAATGGAAGACCATGTTTTATTAGACTATGGTTCACGAGTGAATGGTGATAGCGGGTGGGTGTCAGTGTCAAAGTTGTGTAGACGGCGCTCGGTTTACCCTCATTCGTTCGCGTCCGCTGCGTTCGCTTCAATATATTATAACATTATTTAAATAATTGACACAATATAATTTGACAATGTGATCAAGATTTGTAACAAAATTAAGACGATAAAATATTATGATACCTTTTCCGTGAGATTGCCACATCGTTACCCTACATTACGTCACAGAATAAATAATAGTACTAGGTACAGAAGACTCACTCTCTAACAAAACGCGTCTGTTACGATTAGCACAGATATGGCCGCTAGGTGGCGACAGCGCCACGCGCGGCTTATGGCTTTCCCCAAAATTGGGGCGGAACGGATGTACTTTTAGCTACCTGTAGCAAAGCGACGAAATCGCGGAGTGCGCCACGCCTGATTACATGGAAAATTAGGCCCTTTAGACCTTTTGTTTGCGCACTATGGTACTAATTACAACAAAATTTTCGCCGTAATTAGTACGATTGTGAACTAGGGTGACGACATATGAATAAATAATTTAATAATAATTTCAGCCTATATACTGCTGGGCACAGGCCTCCTCTCATGCGCGAGAGGGCTTGGGCTATAGTCCCCACGCTAGCCCAATGCGGATTGGGGACTTCACATACTTACACGTTTGAATTTCTTCGCACATGTATGAAGGTTTTCTCACGATGTTTTCCTTCACCGAAAAGCTAGTGGTAAATATCAAATGATATTTCGTACATAAGTTCCGAAAAACTCATTGGTACGAGCCAGGATTTGAACCCGCGACCTCCGGATCGAAAGTCGGACGTCATCCACTCGGCAACCCCCGCTTCCGACATATGAATAGTTGATTTATAATCGCAACAGTTTCTCACTCAAACCAACCACCACCAAATTATTTATCATCATGGTTGTCATCGTCAGACGGTGAGTCGACATTGTAAAGTGGACTTTTGTCTAAAATCATTGTGGTGGGGCCGCTGTCAACTTGTCGCTTGGAGGAAAAATGATGTGACCATGATTTCTGAAAATGACAAGGGACATTCTTTCAACAACGTGAATTTTTGTAAAATTGTTATGATGAAATGACAGGTTGAATAGTGTTTTAAAGAATATTTAGTGGCAGAATAATTAAATAATAGGTAACTCATATTACACTTTGTGACTTACCAAACCGTTCATTTTTGTACGTGATTTTGAACGAACGTCAATATTTTTTAGGTATCGCTTGTTGTTGGAAGCAGAATAACTAAATATACGTACAGTCACCTGCAATAATAATACACCTAATTATTAATTTCTTAATAGCACGTTGGTCGAAAAAAAAGGTATTTGGACCACCTGATGGTAAGCTACTATAGCCTATCCCCCTTATTCATACATCTTTACGGGCCTGATTTACTTAAATTATGTTTTATCCCTTTCTTACAAATACATAAGTCAAAATGGCAGATAAGGACTAAACGATTATTAGCTAATTGAGGTTTGTAGCGCGTTTATCATTAAGGGGGTATGGAGCTGTGTTTCCAGAGGTACCTACTATCTACTATCACATCGCGTTGCCCACTCTGACACATCCTAATAGTTAGGGAGGCGAGGTAGCTAAATGGCGTAATTCAACGGCGCCGTCGAGACCTATCAAAATCGAAAGATAAAATAATTTCGAAAAGAAAAGCTCGTATGGCAAAAACCATTTTAGCGGTGGGTTTGGCGTGTACGGTTTTTCAAAAATGTTAAAAAAAACAGTTACTTGGGCATTCTCGAGCGCGTCAGATATTCATACTACGTATGCCCCGAGTGCCTCTGATAACAACGGTATACTAATCTGCCGGTTTGCGTGGTGGGGGTAGGCATATAAAGTAGTCAAAAATGCAAAAAAAAAAAATTTACTCGAGCGCGTCAGATTTTCGGAAGGGGTGTTAAGTAGGCCCCAAGGAAGCTTCCTTTAAAAAAACTGACGATTTCGGCGTGACGATAAGTTACGATGAATTTTTGAAAATGCAAAAAAAAAAGTTTTTTTGAAATACTCGAGCGCGTCAGATTTTCATAGGGGAGGTTTATCTCGGTATCCTGAAAGCATATTTTTTTAATCTGACAAAAATGTTGGTGGGTTCTCTTAATCTGACCGAAAAAGGTTTTTTGGTTTCTTTTTTTTCCTTTCTTTCTCCTTGATAAAACGGGGAATTTAAGAATGACAATAAAATTACCTTTTTTGTTTATTTAAACTTTTTTTTTGTAAAATGTATCGTTCGCGACTTATATGCCGCAACGCGTTCTTAGGAAGACGAAATGGCTCCTCCACACTTCCGGTCATGCGGAAACCGGCAGATTTTGTATTTTTAGTAAGTTTTAGATTATATTCTTCAAAATAAAAAATAAAAAAATCGCGCTCGAGAATGCCGGATTAACGTTTTTTTTTTACAAGTTCGCGACCCTATAACTCGGCGGCGTCAAGGACTTATCGTCAGATTAGTTAAATTTAGTCTTTAAACACTAAAATCAACCCCCAATATCTTAATCTGAGGCGCTCGAGTATTTCAGACTATCCATTTTTTTTTACTAATCTGATCGTCTATCCTAGGCGCGCGTCACTACATATAGAGCTAAATACTTTACAAGGTTGTTCTATTAGGTCTAAGGTATCTCTCATATCTTAAACTGCCACGCTCGAGTATTGCCGAAAATTCCCCTATTCGCCTCCCTAACTATAACTATCCTAACTGCACACAGTCTTGTATTTTTAATAAAAATTGTTACTAAATTACAAAGTTTTAATAACTATTTTTGTCATATCATTAAAACAAAGCACTAGTTAATATTTAATTATGGTTTAAGACATTTTAAGACATAAATACTAATTAATGTCTTTAAATACTTTTAGATAGCTTTGTCTCCATTGCTCAAGACCGGTTGGTCGCACTAATTAATTCTTAGTAATTAAAAATACATAACAATACACAAAAGGTCTGGTGTGAATAGGAAATTAATTTGTTCCGCCTTTAGTGTTAGTTTTTTTGCTTTTGTTCTGTGTTTCGATATTTGTGGTGGGAAAACATTTGTAGGTTAATAATTTCTGTAATAAGTTCAATAAAATGTACATTTATATTTCTAGTGTGATTTTTTTTTACATACACTGGGCTCTGTAGGTACGGGTATGAAAATTGATTTATGTAGGTATAGATAATAATGATAATTATAAGATCTCTAGAACGACTTTAATATTAACGGTCACTGTGACAAGGTACGAAATACTACATACATATTTAGTTCTATGACGATATACTATTTAGTGTCGATATTTTAATTTGAAATATTGTTAAACAATCGGCACTGACACTTACACATGTGTTTAGCCCTCACTATTATAGACCCAAAATTCCACACCTCCAAGTTTCGTAAAATATTCACCAATGCCATTCTAATTGTATCACATACATTCGTAGTCCGAGCCTGCCATCCATCAATCTTATATTTAAAGTACTTCACCCGTGAACCCAGGGAAATAAATACCGACCCTGATAAATATAAATTCTACCTTTGGCCGTAAAAACCTATTTTGATATGCATTGGGCCGCTCCCACAGATATAAAAGTTTCACGATGCTATAAAAAAATTAGGCAGACTAGATATTCGCGATAAATTTAATTGTCCATTGCGGTTCAGAGAAAATGGCTTCTGTCCCCTATAAAACGTTGGAGTAGCAGTTAATTTACGTTTTAGGATAAGATCAGATCTGGATATAAAAGATGCAGACGACGTCGTTTTTCCTAAAGTGTAGAATAATGTTATTGTAGGAAACGTACAAGGTCTAGTGTTTAATTTAATTGGTAAATTGAGGAATAGCTAGTTAAAACATATGAGTTATGTAGAATCAGAAATTATGAAACTTAGTGAAAAGAAAAAAAAATTGAAGAATATAAAAAATCTAGTAGGATTTCGAACCTGGCGAATGCAGTAAAAACGGAAGTAGTTTCGTTTATAATTTCGTCATTTGTTTTCCCAAAGACAGGCCGCCAGTCGGAATATTATGTAAGTACATCTTTTAATTTTCAAAATCGGTTCCTAAGATTCCAATTTCTCTCATAATAGTTTTTTATTTAACATCGTGCTTTATTAGATTTTAAAACCTTGAATGTAAAGTGTATTGTAAAAATAATTGATGTGATTATGGTTGCTAAAATCGCAAATTAAATGTTACTTTTCGTTGGTGGCAAGGACTTGGGCACGGTACCGAAAGGGTAAAAATGGGACCCTATTACTAAGACTCCGCTGTCCGTCTGTCTGTCACCCTCACCAGGCTGTATCTGATGAACCGTGATAGCTAGACAGTTGAAATTTTCACAGATTCCGCGAAAAAGCTACACTTAGCATGGCCCGACATGCTCTTAGTCGTTTTTATAGTAGTTATTATGCAAATGACCAAATTAATAATATTCTGTCCCAACTAATTACCCAGCGTGGTCACCCTCGCCATCGATATGCAAATGCTGAAGCGCGTCGAAAGAGGCAGGCAACGGATTTCGGCCTCGAGACGGACAATGCTCGTTCGAATGCTAATTCTGCGCTGTGGCAGTTAACAGACTTAACTGAAAGTGGACTTTATGGTCTTTGGAATACGGTTGATGAATGATCAGTTAATTATGTCAACGATGGTACTAACAGCAATGATTTGAAGTGGACCTTATGATGTTCACGATAGGGTTTAAGTATGAATAGTAAGTTAAGTGCGGCTGGTACAGTGGTTAAAATGGACGTTACCAAATCTGTGAGAGTCGTGTGATTTTTGTTTGCGATTATACTGTAAATCTGGATGGTGACACAGGCTGAATTGTATAGAGTTAAATGAATAGAAAATAGCAAGCTACTTGAAAAATAAATACCTTATGTTTTGGATCTCTTAATTCCAATAAATAAACACGAACTAGCGCAATATTTACGATTTTTTTCACTACCCCAGATAAGGAAGCCTATTGAGTTTTCTACCTATAGGTACTACCTATAAAGTGTCATTCTATGGAACTTGCTAACTATGTAAACAAACCGCCATATTGAAATTGTCTCTGAATGATTAATTTACTAGTGACTTTTGTTTACATATATGTATTTAAATAATTATATACAATGATGTTGTAAAGAATTCCTGAAACAAATGCCGAAAATAAACAACAAAATCGATTATTAGTTCTTCATTCATTTAACTCGGAATATTAGCCTTCAACTTAATAATTAATTACATCGACATACGGCTCGTAACGGAGCCATAAAAACATATTTCCATTTTATTCAACCGAGAAACTCCAGCAAAATACGTTAACATCTAACCACTGCAAACAATTTTGTTTTTCACGTTTCGATTCGCTAGAGTAATATGATCTTCATAATTTACCACGTTGCATACAGATGAAATGCTGGAAAGATTTTCCAATTTAAAGTAATAACGAGCTGGAAACCGCATTTTGCTGCAGAGTTTTTCTGAATGCGATTTATGACCACGTATTTACGGTGGGAAATTCTTTTAAAAAAGTTTTTGCGTATGAGGGAAAATATGGAGAGGCCAGCAAAGTGGACATTGATGGTTATATAGAAGGTTCTTGAAATTAGAAATACGTTCAAAAACTACCGTTTATGGTGGGAAATGATGTTAATATTATATAATTATTACTCTAGGTATAGCTTTTAATTACGCCTTAGGTTTAGGTTAACTGGAAGAGTTCCCTCTCAGGGATAAGTTCGCCTTTGTACTACACATTTATGTTTTATCTGATGTAACCATTATTCCTTTTTTTTCGTACAATAAAGATGTTTGTATACTAGCTGTGCCCGCGGCTCCGCCCGCGTGTAATTCGGTCTGTGTCAGTAAGCGGCTAATTTCTAATCCTAATTTCTCTCCCTCTCCCCTGGAGGCGGAACTTGCAGTAAAGTTGACATATGGATATGCTAGAGGACTGAAGTCCAGATAAAATATTTTACAATTAGGTACCACTAAATAAAACTACACTCCAAAATCAATAGTTTTATTCGCCCTTATTCAAATTTTACTTCTTCAGACTCCTGAGGAAGACCACGTGCCCCTTGTAACCTCAATGCGTTGCGAAACTTTCGCGAATGATTCGATTTTTTCGGGAAGGCATGGTAATGCGTATAAAATGCGAGTCCCAAATCGTTTGACTCCGCAAACGACCAGTGCCGGATTAAGATATTTTGATGCCCTAAGTATTTCTAAACCATGGTACCCTAGGTCATCAAGATTACATTGAATTTTTTTGGTAATTGAGTGACGTTCATTGCTTCATTTCAGCTGAGAATGGAAGTCACATCATTTTATCACGAAAATTGACAGTGCCGCAGCAGCAACGTTGCAACAGAGTACCTAATGCTGCTGCAGTCGCCACCCAAATGTCACCTTTATCATAAACATCTTAGAACAGAACGTTATTGAAAACGCGAAAATTTTTCGATATAAAAACGCAATTTGATAGACAGTTGTACATTTTTACTTTTAGTGTGGAAATCAGTCACATCGTTTTATCACGAAAATTGTCAGTGCTGCAGCAGTAACGTTGCAGCAGAGTAATGCTGCTGCAGTCGCCAACCGAATGTCACATTTATCATATCTTAGAAAGTTATTGAAAACGCGAGCGAAGCGAACGCGTACATTTTTCGATAATTTTTGGTGCCCCCTAGACATGGTGCCCTTTTAAAAGGGTTAATCCGGCACTGCAAATGACAGAGGTCAATGTTTTTTTTTCAAAGTACCCACCTTCGTGGCCATTATTAAGTGCTTAAAGAGGCGATACGTATGAATATGGATTTGATATGGATGCGATATAATTACGATCTTAGGTATAATTCATGACGGAGAAAATAAATAATTTTATGCAATTATACGCGTGTTGATGTGTGTTTATTTTACCACTACGTAGCTATGTAAACTCATTTTTAGTTTTCTTGGTTACTTAATGTTTACTCAGCTTCCCAAAAGATGGCACTGTGCAATGAGGGGCAATTAATTTACTGTCGTTTAATTTTGTTGTATTATTAAATCAACACAATTATTCAATTAAATTTGTTGATATCCGTACGATTGATTGAAATTTTAGAAGAGGGGTCTTCTAAACTTAGAGTTTATTTGGCAAAATTCTTCCTCGGTGGCTTATATTTTATGTCACATCGTATTAAATGCAGCGCCATCTGTTAGTTTAGCAGGGTACTCTATAGTGTTAGCACATATTTTGAAAAAAGTTTGCCCCTCCTTCCTAAGTAGCGCCATACGATTCAGGGGCAAACTTAAGTCAATCGAGTGTTGTGGCTCCCCCCCCTTTTAAGGGTTGAATTTTTATAGCCTATAACCTGACCGGGGATTTTCTCGACAGATTAGTAAAGTTTTCATCAAAATCCGTTGAGCCGTTTTCACGTGATGCTCGTTCAAATAAACAGACAAACAGATAAACAGACAAACAGACAAAAATTCTAAAAACTGTTGGAACGTGTTCTGTTATCAATTCTAAGTATCCCCAGCCAACTATTTTTCAAATATCTTCCATGTACAGACTTTCGACCCTCTTCAGCTTTATTATATCTGATTATATGTATAGCAGATAGGTAAGTCAATACGGGTGAGGTATGGCATACGGTTAAGAGTGTTTGGCCTTCCCGTGGGGCGAGTAATATTTGCGACTAAATGCAAGTTGAAATTATTAAATATACCTGCATATACTCTCAATAAACACTAAGATTTGCTGTGAATGACTAACGGTCAGATGGTGAAATTGGCACTTTGAACCAGCAATCAAAAGTCTTGAGTTAGAATCCCACGTTGACCAGAGTTGATCAGTTAATTTTCAATTATGATAAATCTTCGTATGTACAATTTATAACCTAAATACTGTATGAGTGTATATACGAGTATGTACTTTAACCATTTAAATGGTAAGTTTAGATATTATAAGCAGAAAAGACCACCCTATACGATCATCGTTTTATATTTTTATGCACAATGTTTGGACCTTGCCAATGAGCCATGAGGCATGAATCGTGTATTGTTTTAATCTCGCCCGTAAAAGGGTTAAAACAATCCAACAAAGTACCAACAAAAACCCACTATAACCCAAACATGTTTACAGGCACTAAACCCTGATTCCATCACGTTTACGACATTTTTACATCAACTCATCTAGATTCTAGACTCATTGATTCCGTTCTGAACGCACTTGGGGTTTTATTAGTCGTAACTGAGTCTGGAATGAAGACATTGCATTTGTATGAGCACTGAAATAAATTATTTGAAGTAGTTTTTCTGGATGGATTTTGTGTGGTTACCATACAGTAAACTAGCCCTTGACGACCCCCGACCCCAAGGCAGACCAAAAAAGCGATGGCTTGATGTCGTGAAAGCAGATATGAGCGTGAACGGGCTCACACGAGATGATGCCCAGGATCGCGCAAAGTAGAGGAAAGCTAATAGGTAGGAAAACGGACCCTGGCAAAGGTCGGGATAACGCTAGGCAGAAGAAGACCATACAGTCTTTTAGTGGAATGAGTTTATATTTTAAACGTTTTAAAGGATCACAAACTATTTCAGAATGAGTTGGTTGGTTATAATCAAATAAGTGGTTAAATATTATTTTAATTTAGATTTGGCTGTCCATCGCAATTCAACGCGGTAACGCAGCGAGTGTGGAGCGCGGGAGGCCTTTTTCAGTAGTTTTTATATTCGTTGTTTTATTTTAGATGTATTTAGGCTTGTTAGTTTTAATTTAGTATTATTCAGATATGTTTAGTTCATAAGTTATTTATTTATCTTGTTACTGTCTTTTTCAATGAAATAAATTTGCCATTTAGATTTTAATTATTTAAAATTAAGACATTATATTAATTTCAAATTTACAATTCAATAATAACATTTTTTTTTTTAATGAAGACATGAATTAAACATTTTGATATCATAAAACAACGATATGAAATTATAAAACCTACCTAGAAATCATCCATCACGACACCTTATAAAACAAAGTCCCCCGCCGCATCTGTCTGTATGTATGTATGTTCGCGATAAACTCAAAAACGACTGAAAATTTTTTCATGCGGTTTTTGTCTATCACTAAGTAAGGGATTCTTAAGGAAGGTTCAGGTGTGTACTTTGTTAAGGTTTTGTGTAACCCGTGCGAAGTCGGGGCGGGTCGCTAGTATTTTATATTATATTCCAATACCAAGAATTCATAAACAAAAGTCAGTATCACAATAAAACAGTCCCTGAAGGCCGGGCCAATCAAATCCCCCACCTAATGGTCACTTAGGGAAGACTGATAGCTGGGACGGCCGCATTGGACGCCCTATTTAGTCTGACTCCTATTGAGACAGGTCAGAGCGGCTATAAGAAAACTTCATTTGGACTGGAGCAACTATAATTATAACAACTGTTAAAAAATGTTACCCACACATTTGCTCCAAAGTCCAAAGTCACTACCGTAAAATGGGGTGAGTAGGGCAGTTCGGTTATGAATGGGGTGGGGGAGGGGTGAGTTGGTTTTTACAGGCTACTGCTACCTAAATTATATATTCTAATAACAAATCAAGTGTTCATAATCCCAAAGTGTCGATTCAACAATTTTCAAAACTCACCTTAGTAGGAAATCCCTCCTCACCCCTACTATGGGGTAAGCTGGGATTTCCTACTATTTCGTATGTAATTTATCTTTAAAGTTATGAAATGGAACTACACAAAATCATAATAAAAACTAAAATTCAAACACCGGAACATTTATTATGTATAAAAATCAGTTTTCCACATGTAAAAATAATATTTTATCGAGGTTTGAATGTCAGTTTTGTCCCTACTCACCCCATTTTACGGTACTTCACCTATTGATGATACATGAACAAAACCCGAAACAACAAAATATGAACCTCATTTTTAAGAGCACTCGCGTTGACACGCGTCAGCGAAGCGTCGCGTCAGGATGACGCGGCCGTTCAACCTCACTGCTGTGCCGTCACAACTGTGCAGCTAGGCCACTTCTACTATATAGTTTGAATGTTCTACCAAAACATGTTATTTCGAATGAGCTGTTACATAGATTTGAACTTTAGTACTATCGCGATAAAGTTGCTTTTTAAACGGCATTGTTGCTTTGCCACGCGCCAAAGTTGGAAGCTTGGGCTCGTCATAAAAGAAACATATTAGGGTTTTAGTCTTAGCCTAAAAAAATATTTGAGAAAACTCGTACTATAATCATCCTCGCGTTTGTCCTGGCTTTTCGCCACGGCTCATGGGATCCTGTGGGCTCCGCTTGCAAACTAATACCAATAATTGGCGTAGGCACTAGATTTTTATGAAATTGCCATCTTCCAACCATTAACGTTTGTACAATAAGTGATTGACTACCTACTATTTACATTGCTGTAAATAAGATACCTATTTAAAAATACGTCGTGTAAGAGCGTAACGTGGTTTTAGTGTTAATATGGCTGATGATTTAAATTCGATTATTCCTATCTTCAGTTGTTCACTCAATGCCGAGGATCGTGACATCATGTCCTACTTTTGAAGATCAGGTTTCTCCATAGGCTTCTGTTCCTTGCCAAGCGCATTACCTCGTGCAAGTTTAATTGAATAGGTGCAGTAATTTGGGCACAAAAAATCTCTAGTACCTAAGGGGAGGGCCGGGCGCTGAGGTATGAGGTAAGGCTATTCCATCTTTTGCACATTAAAAATACGCATACTAAAATGTTCTCCCATAATTCCTATATTTTTATGACTCAAAACTTAGAGCGTATTCGTAGAGGACAACTCAACACTTTTCCTATCCGATATTAGTGAAAAGCAGCTGATAGAATATAGATGCTTTATAGCATTACGGTTTAAGGTTATCTTTTGAACGATAAACGTTAAAAAAATAAATAACTAAATATCAAAAGGGGCTTATTTTTTCCTCCTTTTGTGGTTGTATTCAATATCCGATATGTTTGCGCTACAATGTCACCCATATTGATATAGGCTTCACAGAATGATTGTGGTCAGGCTCAGTATGGACTTATGTTTACAGAACCAGACAGGATCGAAAACATGTTTTTGCGGTGGTTTATTTTTAGATTTGGAAGTTATTTCAATTGTAGAATTATTTTTAGACCACTCCGGTAGTAAACTGGCAGACAGCCCGCCTAATGGCATTCGCTAGATATGGACGCCACTTATGAGCTTAGATAGTCGAGTCTTTTGACTCTACATTTTAAGAATTGAACAGAGGACTCATGTCTCTACAAAAGACTCGAGACTTTAATTAAGTGGTAGTTGAAAAGAACTCGAGTTTTGACCTATAAGAGTCCAAAAACTGAGTCAAGTAACGCAGATGAGCAAGTCAAGCAGGCAAGACAGACAAACATGCAGTCAAGACTTAAATTTTATTCTAGGAAATGTGTAGACTAGTATTTTTTTATACAATTTTAGTGTTTGACGAGCCATCTCCATAAGAGTCAGAGGCACGAGACGACATATCAAAGCGTTCGAATGCGAAGACGGAACAGGAATCCTGTACTGAAAATTATACCGAAGATCCCTCAAGATATACACATATATCGCCTTTGTACCTTAATTTATTTCTGTAAATATTATGTAAACCTGTGTTGTGTACTTACAATAAAGTGATTACTACTACTACTACTACATAATTATATTATATTTTTTATAACTTTCACTGTCTCCGTGGACATTGGACATCAATTGCTTACGTCGAAATAAAATTATGTAGTGTTTGACGATCTTATTGAAATTATTTTTTTAAGTTTGAGAGCTCTATAATAATTCATTGTTTTTTAAGAACAATAATAATTGGATTAATAAATTGTTCTCAATTTGTAAAACTTGACGATTTAAAAGTGCTTGTTCCCTAGGCCTACTTGAACAAAATAAATAATATTTTGACTTTGAAAGGACTCTACCCTTAAAACCAAAACTACTGCAGGTTAATGATATGACACAATATAAATAATAATTATTATGTGATGAAAAGAGTGCCCTTTCTGTTATTATTTCATCTACAATGTCACTTGTGTTGATATAGGCTTCACGGAATGATTGTGGTCATTATCATCACTGCATGGGAAATGTCTGTTCACATGCAATTCAAATAGGGTCTAGCTCGACAGAATCGAAAGATATTTTACGAGTACATATGTGACGTCCCACGGTCAAAGGTACCTTATGGCGGGTATGGAGTTATGTATACCCCAGTAATCTACAATAAATAAGCTATCGATAACACAAAAGATCAACCTTCTAGGTTGCGTAGTTACAGAGATATGATTTTTTGAAAATAATGTTGTGAAATAAGCAACTTTACGATAGAGAAGTTTTAAGTTTAGCCGCCTAAAAAACTATGTTCCTGAAGTAAGTTACATAGTTGACTACAAATAATAATACCTTATATATCTGAGATTAAAAAAATATTGCGACTTGTTCTGTAATGCAAATAGAAACTATTGATATCGACTGATTTATGTGTATACTAACCAATCTCTTGAAAATAAAGATTTATTACATTTTCACGATTGATTCCAATGAGCTCTCAAGATTTAAATTTTATCTATTAGAAAACGATACTGACAGACAGTTTAAGCAAAAAACTATACCGATTTAGAGGTGAAAATGTATTTTCTGACTTTTTAATATAAAATCACAAAATTGATTATTTTTCCTTTTAATGTGACACACAATCAATTTTTCTGAGCACATATGAAAGAAATTCTGTCATTCAAATGAAATAAATCCTAAAACCCCAACTAAATACTATATTTAACCCCTTATGCCACTTTATACTTACATAACAATAACAGTATTTGCTCCATACATTTACGAAAAGGTACCTTATGGAAATAAATCTAATAACACATCACTACAAAATATCAATCATATTACAGTTTATCTTTTATGAATAGAAAATATTAATTTACATAAAACTGCCCCAAATTTAATTAGTTCTCCGTCATAATAATCTTAAAAAAGACCAATAATTTGTATGTAATGAAAAGGTACAAGTGATTAAGTTACATGATGAGGCATGATGATGATGATGATGGAACAGTTAGTATAAACTAATAATATTTTGGTAATGGTATAAATCGTCTATTTCTTATCAATAATATATTTCGGTTGCTATTGAAGATAAGCGGCATTGAGGTTCAATGACCTCAGATATTCCATAAGGTAATGCGTCGGGTATTGGCATTTTTCAGCAAACCAATGGCTGATTTACTGCATGCGACCAAACCAAATGAAGATTATTCTAGTTAAGAAAGACTTGACGAGATTAACTTTGGTATAATAGCAAGCTACTTGGATTTGTGATGTCGGTCTATGGGGTGCGTATCATAATGAATACGAACTTTTGGTATAATTTAAGTTTACAAACGTTCAACACGTATACTAATCTTATGTATAATGCACTAAATCTATATTTTCATTAAGTATGACATAAAAATAATATAACATACAATATACATACCGCTGTTTGGTATAACATACAAATAAACTAATTACATTTAATATAACATTCATTATGCATATAAATTAAAATACTTAATGAATAACATCTCATATAAGTATCTGAACAAAACACCAGTAAAATTATTTGGATAGCTCAGTATTTCATAGGTCATCGAAACTAATTACTGTCAGAAATGTAGGTTAGGTTAGAACTGTGACTCCCCAGGAAAAAAACTGCTACCAGAAAAGTAGGTTAGGTTAGGTTAGAACTGTGACTCCCCAGAAAAAGAAACTGCTACCTGAAAAGTAGGTTAGGTTAGGTTAGAACTGTTACCCCTCAGAGAAAGAAACTGCTACCAGAAAAGTAGGTTAGGTTAGATTAGAACTGTGACTCCCCAGAAAAAGAAACTGCTTCCAGAAAAGTAGGTTAGTTTAGTTTAGAACTGTGACCCCTCAGAGAAAGAAACTGGTACCAGAAAAGTAGGTTAGGTTAGGTTAGAACTGTGACCCCTCAGAGAAAGAAACTGCTACCAGAAAAGTAGGTTAGGTTAGGTTAGAACTGTGACCCCTCAGAGAAAGAAACTACTACCATAAAAATAGGTTAGGTTAGGTTAGAACTGTGACCCCCCATAGAAAAAACTGCTACCAGAAAAGTAGGTTAGGTTAGGTTAGAACTGTGACCCCTCAGAGAAAGAAACTGCTACCAGAAAAGTATTAGGTTTGGTTAGAACTGTTACCCCCCAGAAAAATTAAAGTTTAGGTTTATTGGTGGTATTTGTTTTGTATATTATATTATTTCAACGTTATACCTTTTTATACTTATCATAAACGATATTATATGTAAAGTTAATTATACATTATAAAATTATAGAATTAATTGTTATACGTATCGCACGTTATACTTATTACACGGTATGCCATTCAAAATTATACTTATTGAATTGATATATTTTGAGCAATATATTATAGGTTTGTATACGTTCTATTACTTACCCCTCTACCAAACTTCTTTTCCCGTATTGACTAGTTTTTTTGGGAATTTTCAATATTTTTTCCATAAGGTACCTTTTCTACTAAACTCTGAGACGACATTACTAGGCTTATAACTAACTTATAACAAAAATAAAAACAGGTAAACAAACGTTACGCATTAAGGTTTCAGATCACACAATAAAAAAGAATTGAGCATTTTTTCACCTCTTTACAAAACATTTCATATCTCCGAAACTAGAAACCCTCATAAGGTACCTTTTCCCGTGGAACGTCACATATATTTAAGACTCTTTTATTATTTATTTTTATTTACGAGTCTATACATAGTGTCCCATTGCTGGTCAAAATTCTATTTTCTACTCTTTTACGTATGTTATATTTATCGTGTGATTTTTTTGTGCAAGTAGGGTTGTTTCACATGTAAACAACATTTATAGTGACATCATAATTATAGTGACACGAAAAATACACAGCAACATTTTATAAACTTTAGCTTACGAGGGACTTGTATTCAATTGTCCCCGTTATCCTCTTTGCCCATCCAATGTCATACAGTACAGCTGAACGTTCTATACCAAAGAGCAATATAAACGGTCGTTTTTTTATTGGAAATTATTTATAAAATGACCTGTTTTCAATGTTTCAGTGTGTTAATGCTGTGTTGTTATGACGTGACGTAACGTTTCAAGTGGGGACGACCTTATTATCGTGCCAACTGTATATACTATTATTGATTATTTTGCATATCTCGCTAAACTTCATGGCGCTTACGCGTTTAGGTCGGGAGAATCACGCTCTGCTTCTATGGTTTGTCAAAAAAACATCAACTCATGCAGTGTTGGCCGAACGTTAATTGCAATTGCCGAATAACCATTACAAATCGAACCGTAAACGGTAATGGACAGTTACAGTTTGACGGTTCAATTTGTAGGTACCGGTTAATGATCAAGAATGGTCATTTGGTCAATTGCATTAACGTTTCGGCCAACACTGAACTCATGGCGCAAAATACTGGTTCTCTGTGCCAGTTCTATACGTTAGTAATAATAGTTCAATGTCTCGAACCACATATTTATAATAAATGAAACGTACTGCCACAAGTTTATAAAATCGACAGACAATATCACAAAGCCGGTCGCTGGAATGAAACAAAAGTTTTCAATCAATACGCCTCGGTTTGCACAGATGCGGCAGCAGCTGGTAATTTCATTCCACTTAGTTTTCCTATAGTCTGTAAACAGAGTAATGCAACGCTTAGCAATTTAAATATTATTTACAGTAGTATTGAGTGTCCGGAGGTAAAAGATCCGGCAGTAGTGCTGGGTTGAGTTCTAATGCTTATAGTTCGTTCACGTTAAGAATGCAGTAAAATCATTATCGTCCGCGCGCCTTCTAAGTTTTGAACCAAGCGTATAAAAAATGTCTTTTCATGTAAAGGGAACTAAATTTTTGTCTGCCAATGCTTTGCCACTTCTAGCCCTCGGGTTGCCCTCAGGAGATCTTCCTCAGTGCACATCGTTGAGCACAGAGAACACTGTCTCATGTGTATTTGGGGGAGACTCCACACTCGCATACAAAATGTGAAAAAATCAAGAAAATAAAGCTTGATAAATACTTTTGAATATGATCGGTTGATTCAAAAAAATATCTCCTTATTAAAAAGGCACTTACGTTGGGAAGATACGCCCTTCGACTGATATGGCTTTTTATATCGTTTGAAGGTACCGTACCTTACCTTCATACGTATCGGAACCCTCGATTAAGTATCCGTGGCCCGACACACACCCGTTTATTTATATTAAAGGCTATTAAAATAGGCATTATAAATCTGGCATTTAACAAGGTGCTTCTGGTCGCAGTCGAGTACTTTCAATTATGTCGAAACCACGCACAAAATAAGCTCATACTTAGCAGAATGATTTGGCTATGATAATAGTTGATCAAGTACTATTTGCCGTCATTCGATATTACGTTGAAGCCCTGAACATTTAAAACTACAGAAATTTGTGTGAATTTTGATAAAACATGTAGGTATTTTGTTCTACTCAGCGTTCATATAGGTAGGTCGATTCAGTTCGTTAGGTACCTATGTACCTACGTAGGTGTAAATACTAAATGCAACAAAACCCTAAATTGCGGTATTTGACGTTTGATTTGACCTAAATTACCTCAGTGACCCTTTATAAAAATACATTTAATTTTTACCAAAAAAAATAGAAGGCCGACGCCTGATCAGATAATTAGTGTCAATATAAAACAAAGTCCCCCACCACGTCTCCTTATATGTTCGCGATAAACTCAAAAACTACTAAATAGATTTTCATGGGGTTTTCACATATCAATAGAGTGATTTTTGAGGAATAAGTGTATGATTGGGGCATTATCTATGAAAAGCGCCATCGACAATAAGGTCCCTTTTCATAGATAACGTCACAATTTGTTAAGGTTTACCCGTGTGAAGCCGAGGCGGGTCGCTATAGTTCGTTTTTTTAGCATTAGAAATAAGGTAAACAATCTTGATGTGTCTTTTAATTGAAAAACACATTTTAAAAATAAGTTACGGCAAATATGTAACAATTATGAATCTAATACGAACATTTATATTCTTCTGCTTTCATAAGTAATAGTTACTGATTTTTATAAAGCGTTTTTCAAATAAAAAACATGTCAAGATCGCTTACCTTCTTTCAAGTTCTTTCTAATGCTAAACAAAACGAACTATATAGTTATGACATACGTGCGAGAGTTTCTCATTCATTAACGAGTTCGATGCCATTTGAATTGGTAATCTGAGCCGAGCCGATCAGTCAGAAATCTTTATTCATTGGCTCGTGAGGTGACATTGGGAGGTCACGTCTATCTCGGCTTTGCTCGGTCGGATCGGTATGCGGACTTACGCCCTGATTCTAATTTTAATAAACATCAAAAATTAGATCTCCATATCGTATCTACTCGTAGATCTAATTTTCTAATAATTTAATTTTTGACGTTCATTAAAATGAGAATCATGACGTTTAAGGTGCCGTGGGCCCCGTGAGTTCTACCAGCAGAGTTTTCAAAAATCGTAGCGCTTTTTAGGGTTCCGTACCCAAAGGGTAAAAACGGGACCCTATTACCAAGACCCCACTGTCCGTCTTTCCGTCTGTCTGTCACCAGGCTGTATCTGTATAGGCTCTAATTTCGCTGACAAATTTTGGGTTTTTTTTTGTGTGGCTGAATAGTACTTACATTCAATGAATTTGATCTATGTACTATTTGTACCTTGACATATAGTGACAATCAATCAATACTAGAAATCTCATACTATTGTCACTGTGATAATGTCAATCCGTAATCAAAATCATGTAAAGTAATTAAAGTAACAAAAGTTCCTTTGGTAAGCAAGGTTCCGGAAAATCGTTGATACAAACCATTCAAGTCAATATTCGGAGTCATTTCAAAGGATTCCCTGTTAAAAATTTCCTGGACCGTGTTAATTAGTCAGAAATCTTTATTCATTGGCTTGGCTCGACGTGATATTAGTGGGTCACTAGTTTAATCCTGGCTTTGGATGGAAGGTACTCGTTAGAGATGCGCAAAACACTTCACTGAGTTGAAAAGATTGATTCATATCTTTCGCTCGCGGTGATATATATCACTCATTTCGCTCACTTCGCTCAGTGGATCTGTAGACTATATTGTTCAAGAGTGTGTAGAGGGAAATGTCAATCAATCAGATACACACCGCCATAAGTGCGATTAAGATGGCGAATCACGCGATACGATCCCGCCATGTTTTCCCGATACGCTCCGAATTCTTCCGAACCGCTCCGAAACCTATTCGCATCGTCTCACTCGCTCGTCACTCTTTGCCGGCTCTTTGGAATCATGAGTGACAAAGAGCGCGCAACACTGAGATAGATGAGCGACTGAGCGAGTTAAATGATCAGTGAGTCGAAGAGTGAGTGAGTTAAATCAAAAGATATAGTTCATTTAAATCACTCACTCGTGAACGATACATACTCGTACTACTGCAGCTCTTAAGGGGCCCACTGATTAACAGTCCGCCGGACGGAATCGACATGTCAGTTAGAACAAAAAATGGACAGTTCCGTACAACTGAAAGGCAGATACCATCCGGCGGACTGTTAACCAGTGGGCCCCTTAATGGGCCATCGTATTTAGTGGATTTTTTCAGTACAATCTTTACAAAATGACACCATTCAAGTCATGAAAAAGAAAACCCCCAAAATCACTGTTTTTCATTACGATCTTTTGCCATGAGTACAAAGCATTGAATGAAGTATTTGGACCGGATTCTCTTTTAAATTTTGTGATGGTTCTCAAAGATATCTTTTAATCAAATCAGGGAGCGACTTCTAAAATAAAGGTGTATTCATGAAATGACGATAAAAAGACTTTTCATTTTTAAGGTTCTGTAATCAGAGCTGACAAAGAAAACCATATTACTAAACTGTATACTCCATAAACTAAACTATATAGTCTGATAAAGACCATAGGTACACGAGTTCGCAAAAAAGTTGACATTTCCACAGTGAGTGTATTCCTACGACAATAGACAAACTATATTATAGTATAGTTATGTAGTATATTTCCAGACATATGGGGCATTATCTATGAAAAGGGACCTTATTGTCGATGGCGCTTACGCTGCATTGTGTTTACATCGGAGCATCGTTAATAATGGCGTAAGCGCCATTGCCAATAAGGTCCCTTTTCATAGATAACGTCACATATAAGTTTTTGTGGCAAAAACGAGTATTTGAGAAAATAAAACATCGATAAATCTGTTATCGATAAGTCACAGACTAATATTTAAAAGATGTAACTTCTACTTGCTGTAGGTAAGTTACCGAGAAATTTTAAGAATGCAAATCGATTAACATTAACATAACAGTAAGCGGTACATAATTTATTTATTGCATATATTTAGAAAATTAACTTAATAATTAAAACGTAAACTGTATTATACAGTGCCAAAAGAGAAGAAGATATCGAACGTGTTGTGTATTTCGCGTTAACTGTGTTGTTGTAAAATGTAATAAATATCTATTACATCGATAACAGACATGTCGATATTTCATTTTATCAATCAATTTATTTTGCCACAAAAACTTCTATGTATGTATATTACACTAGTTGGTATAGTTAATTTATGGGCAATAAGGTCGTGTATACACATTTTTGGCACTTTGTCCGTATCGACATTTTTAGATGACTGCGGGGAAATACAAATTACATGCTATTGCAGCGCTACATTACTGCCGACTGTATTACTGCAGCAAATTTTCAAAATACAGTGCAGGAACGTCATGCCGGGTTGTTTGAATCCGAACTGCACCTTTATGCTAAATTTTAAAGCTAGATTTGGACTTACTCGTACCCAAAAAATCCACACTCAATTCAAAATGTAATTCAAGTCACATGGCAGTAGGTACATTAATCATCCAAACAGTTGGTAAATTTATTCAACTTGTTATAATCGTATTTTATCCTACAATAAATCAAACTTTTTAAACGACTTATTTCTAAATTTATGATGCCAAATGTAATCTGATAATACTGGGAACTTCTCGAGTTTAAAAGTAGAATACAATGATCTTTGAAATTATTTGTCACAATTTCCTAAGACTTTTTTTGTGGAGGAACAGAAAAGTGGCAGGAAAAAATAAAGACTTTAAGGTCTCTGCCCACTACACCGTATCATACCATGACCGTGCTATGAACGTATCAGGCACGGAATGTAACGCGATACGGACTACTATGCCCACTACACCGTGTCCACATTGTTTCATATCCGTACATAACGGGTTTAGTGCCCGTAGTAACCGCGCATCATCCCCATAGCATCCGCCTATAATCCCCGTAGCATCCGCGTTTCATCCCCTTAGTACCCGCGTTTTATCCGCGAGAGCATGACTCGTCAGAAAGAGCGAGGGAATAGTTATCAGACTGGTAAGAGCGAGCAAGAAATATAGCAACGCGTTTATAACGGGCTTAGAACGGTCACCATACGCGGTTATAACCCGTATGCCCACCGTTTCGCCGCCTGCACGCACCGTTCTGGCAACGTGGCGTGCCATGCACGGAGCGTTTCGGCACCGGCAAAATATCCTCGCCGACTATTTTTGACGATCCGTGCATGGCACGCGACGGGTATGGTCGGTGACGGAACGGGTTAGTGGGCATAGTCTCATACTTTTTAATAGAAAGAATATTTTTTTGCCTGACACGTTCATAGCACGGTCATGGTATGATACGGTGTAGTGGGCAGAGACCTTTATAAATATGTATGTAAGTAAATCGCATCTTACCTGATGCAAAAATGTCTTAAGGAGCCTTTCGACATTGTTTGGCAGCTTGTACAGTCACGTCTAAAAATATCGATACGGACAAAGTGCCAAAAATATGTAAACACGACCTTATTGCCCATATATTAACTATACCAGCTGGTGTAATATACAGACATAGAAGTTTTTGTGGCAACATAAAGTAATTGACAAGATGACTGAAACTAAGCTCTTAATATTCGTAGGAATCTCTATTTGTTTAGTTTTAAAAAGATCTAACCATATCCAGACAACATGTTTAAAAATAGCATTTAGCATACCGTTGATATTTTTTTTTTCGAAAATCGATTAACATTTGGGTTATTTCTACTCAGAATCACGGGGACTATCGATTTAAAAAGAAAAAAAAATGTCCCAAAACTTGACAGTTTTGTGACGCATTTTACATACATTTTGTACCGTGACAAAACTGACACCCAAAATTTGTATGAAAAACTGGGGGTACCTTCTTTTGTTCTCTGTCTCATTCAATAGTACTAGTGATTCTGAGTTTAAATAACCCAAAAGATGATGATTAAAAAAAATGTTACTAATTTTTCTGGAAACCCGCTGACACAGAATAGTTTGAAAGAATCGTCAATTTATCGGGCTCACAAAGGATTTTGGCAGGAAATCGTCAGATCAGCAATATTCTTTGAACGTTTTCCCGCTCCATTTACGAAGATAGGGTTATCCTAGCTTTATATTATTATAAGTACCTATATGTAAGGAAGAAATAAATGTGTTTACTCATCTGTGTTATGTATTTGGTCTCTGAAGATTGATTTTTTATTTTAAGTATTTTTCGTAAATGGGAGAAGAAGTGTTCATTTTAAGTCCTAGAATAAGTATCTATGTATATTGCTGTGCCCCAACGGGGTTTATGCTGGAACATGTAAATACTTTTAAAACTTGTAAAACTCATCATCATCATCATCATTATTCTTAAGAGCCTAGCTCTTGTCGGTGGAGTAATCGCCATTCCGTTCTTCTCTCTGCCACTGTTTTGAGCTCCTGATACGTCACTACGTTAATTTTCTCTTTGGCCTGGTCAATATATGCACGTCTCGGTCTTCCTCTGCCTCTCTGATTTTCTATTCTGCCTTCAATTATAGACTTTATGTAAGTATCGTGACGTATCAGGTGCCCCAACATGTTTCCCCTTCTGTTTCCAATTGTTCTTAGCAGAGATCTCTTCTCACCTACCAAATTTAATACTAAATAAATTATAAATGATGAATTCATTGGTACTTTTCTAGATAACACTACCTTCCGCCTGGCAAACAATTTGCTTAGGTACATTTAGGGGGATCAACTAACCACTTTACAGGTAACATTCAAATTCAGACTGCATCAGCATTATTTACTAATAATTAATTACTTTTTTTGTAATTTGTTATGTATATAAATGGAGTATTTGTCTGAAATAAACGTTTGTTACATTACATTACCGCAGCAGCATTACAGCGCGACATTACTACAGACTGTATTACTGTTAGAAATGTCAAAAATCCGGGCGGCAATATCGTTTTAGACATTTGCGGCAGTAAAGCAGGGGGGAGTAATGTCACGCTGCAATTGGGTACTTTCCTTTACTTAAAATAAACATATAAATTATTTCACAATGTGCACGAAATAAAACACCAGCTAATTATTAGAAAAACATAGATTACAGTTATTTTTAACCACAATTCCTATTTAATAAATCGGATTGAAAGAAAAGTAGGTGAGTTGACCGTAACGTCACTATACATGTTTTCATTTTTTTTATTTTATTAGCCTATAGGAGTGTCCCACTGCTGGGCAAAGGCCTCCCCTCTTTCCCGCCATTTGGTCCTATCCGATGCCCACTCCCACCACTCTTTACAAAATGTGTCAAGGTCGTTCCGCCATCTCCGTTTTCATAAATTCCATTAGCACATTGTTTTGACAGTTCTAAAGAAGAAGCTGATTTGACTAGTAGGAAAGTAGCCAATATTGCTACGGTAGCGCAATCCAGAATCCAAACGTCATATACTCAAACTTTTTGGCGTTTTCCTTGAAATACTGGTATAGTTCGTAGGTTTCTAATAGAGCCCGACGGCTAATCCTATTGTCTATTGTTAAGTACAACCGCACGTGCTACTTACCTGCAAAAAAGGGTCATAATTATTTTATTTGGCACCTGAGCGCGGGCTAGTCCAACGCTCAAAAAACCAGTGTAGATGCGCTCTCCGATAACGCGCCTTTGTTACGCATCTCTATGACACATTTTAGACTGGTTCTGTAGTGTTCGACTCGCCTGCACTCAGTAACCGAAGTTCTGTACTTTTTATGCAGGTGGTTGTGGCACGTGGCACGAGCGGTTTTACTTAACAATAGACAATAGGATTAGCTCGGGCTCTATTAGAAACCTACGAACTATAGTTGGTACTGATACATGGTACTGGTACCGTGTCAAACATGATACGTACTATACCAGTTTGTCATACAGGTACTTGGAGTGCATTCTAAACGATACGTTCATGCACTCAAGTATGATTCAACATGCTTTTATGTTGTTATCGCAAACTCAAGGATGTTTTATACTTTGCAGACATAGTAGATAATCGGTTTTTAGGGTTCCGTACCTCAAAAGGAAAAAACGGAACCCTTATAGGATCACTCGTGCGTCTGTCTGTCACAGCCTATTTTCTCGGAAACTACTGGACCAATTAACTTGAAATTTGGTACACATTATATTTATGTAAATTAAGTAGTGACCCAAAGATGGACATGTAAACCCCCCTCTTTCGGGGGGTAAATGAGAAAGTTAAAAAATAAAATTTTGAAAACTATATCGTGTTATACCTATATCAAATGAATGAGCTCATTTTGAGATTTTTTTTTTTAATAATTGTAAAATATGTACAAAGGTTAGAAAATATGTTCATTACCTATAGATGACAGGAAACTTATTAGAAATGTGCAATCAAGCGTGAGTCGGATTTAATGTACGGAACCCTTGGATCGCGATTCCGACTCGCACTTGGCCGGTTTTTTATGATATAAGAGGCAAATGAGAAGACAAATCGTCTGATTGTAAGCAATTACCTACACCTGGCTAGGCTACGGTGTCTTCCTTATCAGGCGGGCCGTACGCTTGTTTGCCACCAACGTGGTATAAAAAATATAATATATTCTACAAATAATGTGTATTTTGGTAGCGCACGTTTAACATTTATTAAAATAAATACCTAATCCATTAGTCATTCATGTGATAACTGCGTGGTTACGAAATATCCGAATATTAATCATTCATATTGCCGGTTACATTTACTAGTGAGAAAATATCAAAGTTCATCATATAATTATAATATTAATATTAATATTATAATATACCGTAAAGTCGGGTTACTATAGCCCTGGAGGGTAACTTTGGCCATTGGGATTTACTCGGTCCAGCTCATATTAATGCACTGTAATTATGGAAATATGACATGAGGTTGGTTTTAGCTAACTTTGACGTTTTAATGTTTTTTATTAGACTCTTTTAAATAAGGTTTTCGTCTTTAAAGTGTGGGTCAATGTTACCCTCCTTTGGGTCAAAGTAACCCGAGTTTACGGTACAGAATATTATTATGTTTACAAGCATAGGTATGTGTAATATGTGACTTCACGGTTAAATTTCTCGTTACAAATTATGAATTTCTCTTACATCATTGTATTTGTCTCTGACCCAATATGGTTGACTGGTAAGAAATGTCTTTTGGAATTAAGTCCACCATTGTAGGTACATACATTTTTCTTTAATTTAAATTTTATTTTAGTGATAAATTATTTAACTATTCTAGTCACGTTCTAAGGGCTTAATGACTGTTTTTATCTACACTCATATTAACACTCTGTGATGGGTTTAAAAATTAACGGGTAGCAAAAGATAAACTGTTTTGTTAGACCAAATTTCTTATCTGTAAAAATTTCATTATTGCGTAATTAATAATTCTAAAATCTCCAAAAAACAAAAGACTTTTAATTAGGATTACCCAACTACTTCCACATCACCGACATTAATTATTATATCGAGTAAATTAAGACACAGTCTAACAATTATTTTCTTGGCCTTGGGATTTCAAGGCGTTTTTAATTATGTTCGTATGATATTAGTGAAACCGGACGCCGAGATGACATTGAAAGACTAGACATATCGTATTAAACTCGAGAATAACTAAAAGTTAACGAGAATTTAATTCTTCTTCCTCGCGTCATCCCGGCATTTTTGCCACGGCTCATGGGAGCCTGGGTCCGCTTGACAACTTATCCCAAGAATTGACGTAGGCACTAGTTTTTACGAAAGCGCCTGCAATCTGACCTTCCAACCCAGAGGGGAAACTAGGCCTTATTGGGATTAGTCCGGTTTCCTCACGATATTTTCCTTCACCAAAAAGTGACTGGGAAATATTAAATGATATTTCGTACATAAGTTCCGAAAAACTCATTGGTACGAGCCGGGGTTTGAACCCGCGACCTCCAGATTGCAAGTCGCATGCTCTTACCGCTAGAACACCAGCGCTCGGCGCTTAACGAGAATTTAATTATAAGATCTTTTTAAAGGTACCGTTCGAATTTAGACTGCACCGTGACATTACTGCCGACGGCATTACGGCAAAAATTTGGGCAGCAACATAGATTTTCCCCCTTATTCATAAACGTTTACTAAAGTTGACAAGCCGATAATAATCGTTTGTCCCTTTCCATCATACCAATACGTCGGAAAGGGACAAACGATTATTATCGGCTTGTCAACTTCAGTAAACGTTTATGAATAAGGGGGTTTGACAATTGCGGCAGCAAAGTTGCCCCGCATTACTGCAGCAGAAAATTAGTGTATTCTGAATCGGAACGCAACCATAACTTTATTACAAACTTAGAGGATATAATATAACCAAACGGAGTAGCCATTAACAGGCGTTCCCCTCTGTCGAAATTAGGCGGCCAGTGGTCATAGGTACACATTGTATTTATAGACTGCCTAGTATAGACTGTATAGACAAGCCCTTGACTGGAATCCCCAAGGAAAGCGGAAACGTGGCCGCCCTAAGCAATCCTGGCGACGGACGATCATCGCAGAGGCGGCGACCATTGGCAAGACGTGGAGCGTGGAGCGTCTAGGAGACATAGGATATTAAGTCAGTTAAGTCATTGTATAGACTGACGTTTATCAGACATGGCTATTTTTACGTTACCTCTACGTATACATTTGACGTGCCCCTCCCCCGCAAAAATCGGCAAACTGTTTTGTACCGAAAATTACAGAGAAGGTCTCCGTTTGGTAATATCCTCTAAGATTACAACTGACTTTACGTAAAATGGCGGAGGTTCACATTTCGTCGGGACTTTGTTTTGTTTTTCATTTTCTCCAATAAAAATAAACAGATAAGGATCTGTCATCCCTTTTTTATTGAAAATACACTCAGTTGTTACAGATTTGAAGATCACACAATATTCCTACTTCCTAGTGCCTGTAGTGAATAAGCGAATAACAACGACTCTGTAGCGACTCAGTTGAAACTGTTGAAAGGGAGCCTCCTACTATTTAGGCCATACCGCGTCGCCATGTCACCTTATTAAAGTCATCATTCGTATTATTCTACCGTTTTACAAGTTACCAAAATCATACTTAACCTTTTTACCTAAACATAAAAAAAACCGGATAAGTGCGAGTCGCGCTCGCCCACCGAGGGTTCCTCACTTTTTAGTATTTGTTGTTATAGCAGCAACAGAAATACATAGGTAATCTATCTATGCTAGCCTATCGTGGATAAGCAAAGTAATATTTTGATATTAATTAATATGGATTTCCGCAAAGTAACGCCTGATTCTATTCATTATTTAACCGAGTGAGTTTTGTAAACCGGTGAAACAAGATCTTTGTCAAACGATGAACACACACATAGGCGACATAACTCTGTAGATCAATAGGTCTGTACAAACGCTCTGCAAGCGAATACTAGCGGGCCATCTGAAAAGCTCACTATCTAGGTCGCGCCGCTATGCTACCTTATTAAAGCAGCAGCAGCGCTGCAGGGAACCATCGAGTGCGTCGACTTCTGGCCGAAAGGTGTCGTGTTTCGGAGGTTCCGGGGCAAACTGCCGAATCCGACACAAGAGCAACCGATGCAACGGAGCCACGCCGTTTTGTCGACTAAATAGTGTTTAGTTTTAAGTTTATAAAATACATATGTATGTTAGTCTGTAAGGTATTTGTAATATGGGCCTTGTTGCCTGAATTAAATTTCTAAATAAAATAAATAAATAAAGTCAACACTTGCATTTAACTAGCTACCAAAACCATTACCAAACCTCGCTATCAATGCGCAATTTATTAAAAACCGGCCAAGTGCGAGTTGGAATCGCGCACGAAGGGTTCCGTACCATTACGCAAAAAACGGCAAAAAAATTACGAAATTAATTAATTAATTAAATCAAAAGTGGGCGTACGCACTTGATCCACCGACAAGAGTCATAAAGACTCTTAAATATAATATGATGATGATGATAATGTACAAAATGGGCAAAAAAAAGGCAACCACTGGCCGTGAACATCAAAAAAATAAATTTCGTTATCAGGTTTAAGTCTGTCTAATTCTTATTTATAACTCTATTAAATGATATAACTTTTATGTAATGAAATAAAATAAAGGTATCCTTCAAAGGGCTAAGAAACATTTATGTATTTTCTCTTTAATCTTCACAAATAAAATCTCTCCAATTTTCTTTAAGAACATCAAACACTACTTATACTTTTTGACCTCGTCAATAATGTTTATTCAACATTATGTCTGACTTTTATGATACTTAAGACAAATTGTAAGGATTCTTTCATTCTAATTTGCGTTAGTTAGAAAATATTATATTTCTATAAATATATTTCAAAGTGATTAAACTTGTGATAGAGTAATACTTGAGCAAATTTATCTTCGTGAATAAATTTAAATCGCCTGATGGTAAGTACTTACCGTAGCTAATGGACACCTGCTGTACATAGACATATTTGAATGTGGCCTATCCACTTATAAAACTAAAATCCGTAAAATTGTCTGACCTTAAACTACGAACGCACTTACTAATTTCCCAAAACGCTATGTTTAGCTTAGTTTAGTTATACTTATATATAGATTTAGTTTACTTATTAGCTAACACAACTCTGTTTGGATTATAAATCTTACAACTGTTAATTTCACCTTGTCCATAATCTAAGGCCGCAACTAAGTGCTCGGTTTACGAATGTACCCGGAAAGCTGCAGTCCGCGACGAATGGCGCCGTATTAGCAAGATCATCGCTCATCGAGATTCACAATGATGACCACGACCACTCTGGCAAGAGTGTACCGACTAAGAAGAAGATAATCTAAGTGTTGAAATGACACCTGGCTCCAATTTCACCACGGTGACAGGTGCGACAATTGTAAAACATCACTGTGGCTGACGTCACAGGCATCCATGGGCTACGGTTACCGCTTACCATCGGGCGGGCCGTATTCCTGTTTGCCACCATCATTGTTTTATTAAAAAAAACTTTATTATATCGGAAAAAAACAGATATTTCTCTTGCTAAGTTTATGACAATTGTCACGAAATTCCGACATAACTCATTACCTGTCAAGAATTACCTACAATTCTTCTAAATCTTGACAATGGTCAGAAACTTCGCAAAAGAAATATCTGTTTTTTTCCGATATAATAAAGTTTTTTTAAATAATACAATGATGGTGGCAAACAGGAATACGGCCCGCCCGATGGTAAGTGGTAACCGTAGCCCATGGATGCCTGTGACGTCAGCAACAGTGATTTTACAATTGTCGCACCTGTCACCGTGGTGAAATTGGGGCCTGATCTCTCTGGCGATAAGTTTTAATTTTAACTAAATGTTTTTATCTTTTTAACTACATGTTTAGAGTTATAGTCTAAATTTGAACTGTATGTTAACATTGTAATACCTGCAATTATTGTCAGTACCTACCTTGTTTTGTAAGCCAAATAAATAAAATAAAGTATATAATAGGTCTCTACCATACTATAAGCTGTTGCACTTGCACCGAGTAATTTTTCAATTGAGTTCAATCAGCTACCATCTGGTTTTGTACCCTACTTCTGTACCATTTGCATTCCTACTTAAATGTTTTTATTCTGGAAGAATTTTCACCCATATTTAAGTACCTATAGATTTTAATCTCTATTCATATTATAAATCCGAAAGTAGTGTTGTAGTGTTTTTTATCACCTTTTTTCGCGACTCGTCCCAGCTTCGCCCGGTTAAAAAAATTATACACCTAAAACTTCCCCGAGAACCACTAAAATGATAGGTGAAAACCGCATGAAAATCCGTTCAGTAGTTTATGAGTTTATCGCGAACAAACATGCAAACACACTAACAGACAGACGCGCCGGGGGACTCTTTTTTATAAGGTGTAGTCAATCATTATGATCATTCTACGTAGAGGAAGTTGCGGGCAGAAACTGGTATGTATGGCATTAGAATTCGAAATTAATGATTAACCTATATTTCTTTCAGTACCTAATAAAATATTTTTCACAAAATTAACAACTTAAGTAGGTATTTTTATTTTCATCAACATAAATTAGACCTAACTTTAACCCCTCATACTACTTAACATAATTTAAACTTTCAAAAAATCAGCCATTTTTTTTTCTATTTAAACATTAGCGATCGGATAAGTTTAATACCTATTTAATAGTTCATACTAAAACCTCTTTCGCTTTTTGCTAGAAAGACTTTGGTACTTGAACATCTGTATTAATAACACGAACACTCATTTTTCATGTTATTTCACGTTAATCGTTGAAAATTTTGAAATGAAAGTCATGCTACGGACCCCTAAAAACCCAAAGCAGCATGGACCACAATTTTGTGGGTAAAATTAAATTACTTCATTAGAGCAGACCGTAAAAAAACCTTTTTACTAAACAGAATTTTCATAGGCGAGGTGAAAAAAATAAATTAAATCACTCATTAACCGAAAAAAGGTGAGTTACTTTTTTACATCATAAAAATTGTAATTAGGTAATCAATTTACATAGAATAACTTCAGCGTTAAGATTAAATAGGAAATGTAATGTATTACTACTACAACATGAAACTATCTGAAATAAACCACGTAAAGATTCAAAGAGGTGCCATCAAATATCACCTTACCTCAAAAACTCCAAACAAATCCCACCAAAAATCGTTACACACACAATCACAGCACGACACAACACAGCACCGCACTGTCACACTGTCCGCTACAGAAATAGTAAACGACAAACGTCTCGAATTTTTTACGCTATAATTTGGCGGGCGTCGGGACGTGCGCTCCGCCGGACGACCAAATGCCAACTGGCTGGGCTGGGCGAAAAGCGCGGGAAACCCGGTTAAGAAAAGCCAAATTGTGACGCTAGTTTTTTTTAATTGTGAGTGAGGCAAGGATAATGAGGAATTGTGCTTGACTGGCTGGTATTTTGATGATTTTAGCAAGCTGCCAGTTTTTACTCTTAGTGTCTCTTTCAGACGTCACTGAAAAGCGACGCTTTTGTGCAGCTATCAAGTTGACACAGTTTTTCATCGAACTAAATCGGATAAAATACAAATGAAGTTGTAAACAGTGTTTTTTTTTAAATATTGTGTTGCCTTCGATTATGGTTGAAGTGAGAGTGTATTGATTATTTCGTTATAAGAAGAATACGTACAATTTTCTTTACACTGTACATATTTTCAAAAATGACTAAATTATCTTACTTTACGAATAAAATACTAGTAGATAGGCATTATTTCAGCCTATATTCAAATAATTAATTCAATTACACCAGAAGAACTGAATCAATAAAGGACCCCGGACCTAAAGTATGGAAAATGTGGTTTCAGTTAAATATCTTGAGATTTTGATATGTTATAGATTTCAGAGTCCTGAACAAAAGTCTCTAGGGGTGCTACCACTGTTTCCGAGTCCCTTTCAGTTTCGACTGATTTTGTATTAGATAACAAAGTATTAGTACTTTAACAAGATTCAATTCCCAACTATGTATTTATTTCAACAATTTTTTTTTTCACAATTAGTATATAAAATCATTTATTTACATACAATATATATACAGTGGTACTACTTAACGAAATTAATAACTAGCTTAAATCTAAAATAAGCCCTTGAGGCATTGTACCAAGGATGCTGGCGGCATTTCCTCACTGTATCGCAATGCTGATACGTTGTGCGAGGTAGCCGCCAGCTCTTCGGTCACCAGTTACGTCAACCAGACGCTTCGCGATTTCTGCGAACAACTTAGAATCTATATTGCGATAAGCTGGCCATTTAAAGAAAGATAACATGACTCCAATGTCAACTTCAAATGTATATGTATTCAACTTTAAAGTAAGTACTAATACTTAATAGCACCCCTAGAGACCCTTTAGTACCGTTTGGTAACCAAAATTTCGTAACCAGCTACAGAATGGGAATCAAGATTCCCAGTTTGTAGCCGGTTACCTATTGGGCCAGCGTGTTACCGTATGGTAACTAAATTTGGTAACTAGCTACAAAACAGGAATTTAAAATTTCCTTTATGTAGCCAGTTACGAATTGGGCCAGAGTGGTAACGTTTGGTAAATATGTTTTGTAACTGGCTACAAAATGGGAATCCAAAATTACCTGTTTGTAGCCGGTTACGTATTGGGCCAGAGTTACTGATCGGAGTTTATTCTACCAATTCGAGGCTAGAACGGTGTACATACGAAAGCACTTCAGACTTATTGTCATTGCATACGTTTATTTTAAGTTTTAATGATAATTTCTCGCTGTCTGTACATTTTATCAAAAATATGTGAATGCCAATTGTCAGCACTTAAAAAGTTAGATGGTCACTTCAAAAGTACCATTTTGTAACCAGTTACAACGCGGGATATTTTTTCCCGTTTGGAAGCTGGTTACCAACCGTGGCTACGAATCGGTCATTCAAAAGTCCCATTTTGTAACCAGTTACAACCCGGGATTTATTTTTCCCGTTTCGAAGCCGGTTACCAAACGTGGTTACAAATCGGTAATGGAAAAGTCCCAATTTGAAGCGAGTTACGAATTGGTATTTCTTTCCCGTTTCGAAGCTGGTTACCAATGTTTAGTTACCAAACGGTACTAAAGGCTAGAGACTTTTGTTCAGGACTCTGAAATCTATAACATATCAAAATCTCAAAATATTTAACTGAAACCACATTTTCCATAACTTTAGGTCCGGGGTTATTTAAGTGTTAAAAATATCCTATCGCCTTCGACAGCCTAGAATCAATTCTATGTGTACCTTTAGGCTTTCACGAAATCTCATTTCGTAAGTAGTTTTATTTAAATGAGGAATGTAAAGTAGTCAAACCAGAATTAATTTCACCCAAGAACCTTTCTTGGGTATTGATTCTTCTTCAGTCGCTCCCTCAATACTGAGGATCGTGACATCATGTCCTTCTGTAAAAAACCAGGTTCCACCATTCCTTCCACTATATTATAATTACCTAACTATTTATTATTATGAAATAGTTTTGCACTTTCTGTCCATTTACTTAAAACCCTTGTCTTGGAATTATTCTATAAGTAATAATACTGGTTCTTTTCACCTTTGGGTACACCTTCAAAATAGAACGGACTGGAAGCCCAGCCACGAAAAACGAAAATCGTTTTTTTTTATCTACCTCTCTACAGTTCGAATGTGCAAGAGCGATAGAGAGGCAAATAACGAATTTTCGATTTCCGTGTTTCGCGGTAGACCTTCAGATAATATCAAATTTTCCATCGCTCGATTTTCTATGAAGTGTCAATCAATATGGCAATCTAAGTCCTCTATATTATGAAGAAACTTAATAACGAAATATTGATCAGTATCATATTAAAATGTTTATCTTTATTAGACTCCGACCGATCATAAGAATATACATACTATCATGATATTATGATTACCAAGGTAATATAATTACAATAACGATCTGGGAAACAACGTGTTTATTTAACGTTAATAAAACAAACTTAATTGGTAATTGTAATTGATAGACAGTTGAAATTTTGACATAATAATTATGTAGGTATACGTATGTTTCGTTATGTTCAATGCGTATGTATAAATTACGTACTTATTCATAAAAACATACCTAAAATAATTAAAACCGGTCATATTAAAACTAGAGATTACAAATACAACTTAACACAGCATTTTTTTTTTGTTTTTGTATAAATAAATATCTAAATTACCTATGTAAGTATGTATTTTAGAATTAATAACTGCCTTTATTCTTTGTTTAATTTAACATTATTAATAAAGATAATACGTTTACATCAAGTCATGTTCTTGTACCTACTTTTTTTTCACCATTAAATAATATTTAAACAAACATCTATATTTTTCCTCTCTCAGAGTCCGCGAATGTTAAGTCAAAAACACTATTATTTACATACATTTAGAACATGTTTTCGCATTCTGTAGTCTCCATAATAAACAAGCAAATTGCTTTAGTTGATAAAGGGCCTATATCACAATGAAACTGTATTAAAAATGGACATTATTAAACTAAATGTTAATTGTTGACACTCGTATGCCATTGACGCGATGAAATCGTTAATCATTGTTAGAATAACATACCTTTTAACCTTTTTTTAAGTGTCAAAGATCACTTTTATTGTTTTAAAAAATAATGAAGTATTTGGTGTAGCTTTTATGAATTAAGTAAGCGTAAAATAAATATGTAAATAAGTATTAGACAACGGATGACGTTATACATAATGTACAATTATATTTTATACGTATTGGTAAATACTTTCATAACTAAAAAGAAAACGTTCTTCGCAAAGCAACGGGTTTAGTTTAGTTGCGGGTGTCCATGGGTGACGGTAATCGCTTATCATCAGGCTATTCGTCTGCTCATTTGCCTCATAGAAAAGGTACTCAAAGAAAAGGTAAAGGTTAGAGTCATATCACACTCGTATCCTTAACTACTTCGGTCACGTTACGCGTAGGGAAGACGACGCCATGGAGAGGCTTGTTGTTCAGGGCAGAGTGGATGGCACAAGACCCAGATTGCGGCCTTCAATGCGATGGACCGACCAAGTTAAAGCTCTTGTTGGCGACTGGCTGGCGCGCGACCTCTTTCGAACATATTATTTGTAAAACCTTTGATTTACCTTTTGATTTTTATTATGTCAATTTAGTCTGCCTGTCACCGTGTTACGAATAACATCCTTGTACTTAATATTGTTTATTAAAATTCTTAAGGGGGAGGCCTATGTTCAGCAGTGGACGTCTTATGGCTGAGATGATGATGATGATGATGATCGAAATTAAGTTGTCAAATTTTTTCACGTAAGTCATTGTAAATTTTCATTTCATTGTAAAACATTGTTTACATTAATTACGTACATTTTTCATCATGGTGGAAACACGTAGTAAGACAAAGGCAGACCCGACGGCTACGGAATCCGACCGGGTGCAGCGCGAACGGCGTGATCGTTCACCGCGCGGCGCCCCGCCGGGTTTAGCCACGAGTAACGAAGGTGCTTCGGCATTGCCTGGTAGTTCGAACATACTAACGACGGGCGACATTCCAACCAGCGCGGCACAACCTAAGCCCGCTGCTGAACGCCCAAATGCTCGAACTAGCTCGCTTACGCTCGCACAAGGCGATGTCAAGGCACCAACTGAAAGCGCTTCTAGTGTTCACAGTAAGCAATCGCATACCGTGCGCACACACTCAACGCGTTCTTCGGCGACCGTTCGCGCACAAAAGCTAGCTCTTGAAGCGGACCTAATGCGGCGTCAGGTGGAGCGCGAGCGCGAACTCGCTCAACAACAAGCGGACCACGATCGGGAGCAGGCGGAGCGCGAGTTTGAACTCGCGCGTCAGCAAGCCGTGCTCGCCCGTCAACAGGCCGAGGCGGAGCGCGAACTCGCTCGTCAACAAGAGGATCGCGAGCGCAAGCTCGCAAATCTCGAGTTCGAGGCGGAACAGACGGAGCTGCAAGCAAGAATCGCCGCTCTGGAAGCTTCAGATAAGTCTGCCAAATCTCGTAGTTCGTATTTTTCTGATCGCAACGCCGAAAGGCGCACTGCGACTTGGGTATCCGAACAGAATGCTAACATGACTACAGCAACTCATGGAAATATGCCTGGTGGGGCACCGATTGTCACCTCGAGTAACGCTCGAGGACCTAGTTTACAACCGGGAGCCACCGCCAACACGGTATCTTTCAACGTGCCTATTGTCAACCAAGCAACCCTCTCGAAACCCACTCAAGCGCCCTTAACATATAACTACGACACAGTGGCACCACGACTACCAGTATCATCTGAACGTTCCTCCTCAGACCCTATTACAAAACTTACCCAAGCTATAAATTCACTTTCGAACAGGCCAAAGAAGCCCGAGCTAATTACGTTCTCGGGTGAGACTTCACAATGGATGGCTTTTAAAAGTAGTTATGAACGAACAAAATGCAATTTTTCAGCTGCAGAAAACTTAGACCGTTTGAACCACGCAGTCCGCGGACAAGCGTACCAGTCCGTCGCGTCTCTCATGTGGACCTGCGGTTCGCCCGACGACATCGTGAAGGCCCTGGAGCAGACGTACGCCCGTCCGGAACTTCTGGTCGCCCGCGAGGTTGCCGAGCTCCGCAACAGTCCAAAGCTAAGTTCTCCTCAAGATTTAAATGGTTTAGCAAATAAATTGCGTAATTTTATTACAACGCTCACTTTGCTCAAACAAAATGAGTACTTATCATCCCCAGAGCTCCTTCGGTGCATTTTGGTAAAATTGAGTGAGCACACTAGATCTCGCTTTACAGACTACGCATCGGCTCACGCGCCAGAGCAACAAAATGTAACAAAACTTGAATTGTTGTCACAATTTCTCTTAACCGAAGCTGACAAACAGTTAAAATATAATTTTATTGCTGACAATACGATTAAGGCGCCAACGACACCAACGTATTCAAATGTACCACGCACTAATGCTCCGAAATTCCCGTCAAAAAAGGAAACAATACATGCTACGGTATCTAGCGGGAATACATCTGAGCATTGCGCATATTGTAAACAAGGATCTCATATGATAAAAACATGTAAGAGTTTTTTAAAGCTAACATTTGACGACAGATGGCGCTAGGTCCGAGAAACTAAAATATGTTACCGTTGTCTCAAGTCTAACCCACACACGTGGAACAATTGCCGCGCGAAACGTTGCGGTATCGATGGATGCCCTAGACGTCATAACGCGCTCCTCCATGGCACAGGGACAGCCGACGACAATCCCGACGCAGCTCCAAGCGGGCAGAACATCTGTCTTCAGACTTCCTCTGTCAACCCTACATGTCCTGTCAATATAAATACTACTCAACAACATAACGAAATCAAACCTTCCGACAAAATCGCGAATACTACTTATTGTTCAATTAATGCAACAGGATCCTGCCCATCGACTACACGCCCACATCCTCGAGGCCTGCTGAAAGTGGTCCCGGTCATAGTCGAGGGTCCTGACGGCACGTTCGAGACAACAGCAATGCTAGACGACGGCAGCGTCTCATCTCTAATTGACGCCGAAGTGGCAAAACGCATCGGCGCGAAGCCAACCCGCTCGGAGCGTCTTCGCATTGAAGGTGTTTGTAATATGACAGCGGAACTTGACGTAAGTTATGTTGATTTTTACGTACGTGGTCGCGACCGACCCGATCGTTACCTGATCGAACACGCGCGAGCCGTAGAACCCTTAGGGCTTCGCGCACGATACCCAGACACGATTAATATCATGGATTACGATCATCTGTCAGGTCTAGCAAACGAACTTTCACATGACATTGCTTATCCCACCGTCCTAATCGGCGCGCCTGACTGGTATATATCCATAAGTCGCGAAGTGCGGTGCGGAAAAAAGAACGACCCTGTTGCTTCCAAAACCTTGTTAGGCTGGGTACTCCATGGCGCACACTCTTTGTCGTCGAAGCCATTTGAATTTGTCAATCACGTCACGGAAGATCTGGATACACTTATAAAATGCCAATACGACATCGACGCCTTGGGTATCACAAAAAAGGTCCCACGTCAAAACAGCGAGGATCAACGGGCCCTAGACATTATATAATCATCCGCTCACCAACTTGACGACAGCCATTTTGAAGTTGGCCTGCCTTGGAAGGAGGAGCTACCGAAAATTATACCAGATAGCTACCCACAGGCACTCTCACGCTTCAAGGCCCTCGAGCGACAGATGTCAAAGGACCCAGCGTTTGCCGCATCCTTTCAACAATTCATAGACGACATAATCAGCAAGAACTATGCCGAAGAGTGTGATTCGAAGACTTACCACCATCGACCCGCACCAAATGCCTCTTGGGTCAACCCAGATGGCTCCATTCGCTGGTACCTGCCTATCTTTGGCGTCTATCATCCTCAGAAGAAGAAGCTGAGAGCAGTCCATGACGCGGCTGCCACAACAAAAGGCGTAAGCCTCAACAGTCTGCTTCTGCAGGGTCCTGACCTATTGTCGCCCCTACTTGACATCCTGTTCCGTTTCAGAGAAGGTGCGGTAGCCTTGAATGGCGATATCAAGGAGATGTTTCCCCAGATTAAGATTGCCGCAAGGGACAGGGATGCTCAACGTTTTCTCTGGCGTGACAAGAACGGCAACCTCAAGGAATACCGCATGTCGTCAATGATTTTCGGCGCAGTTTCGAGTCCTTACATCGCCCTCTATATAAAAAACAAAAACGCGAAGATGCACGAAGTTGACTATGCCGCTGCCTGCAAAGCAATCATTGACGACCACTATATGGACGACTACCTTGGGAGCCACACAAATGTTGCCGCCGCAGCTCAACTTGCCGCCGACGTTGTCACAGTGCACAAGAATTGTGGTTTCGAGATGCGAGCGTGGACGTCTAACCATCCAGAGGCACTCTCTCTTGTCCCGAAGGAACTTCGTAGCGATGCAACTTCTGACGTTTACCTGCCTCCCAGTAGTGACGTCGGCGTCTTGGGTGTTAAATGGAACCCACGTCAAGACTTCTTAGGGTTTCGTGCCGTACCCCAGATACCGACCAGCACTTTGACAAAACGCATTCTTTTATCGAACGTCATGAAAGTTTATGACCCTCTTGGTTTTTTGATGCCGGTCGTTATCTGGGGTCGCATTTTGATTCAAAGATTATGGCGGGCAGGCGTTGGCTGGGACACAGACTTACCTGAAATGTACGTAAGCGAATCCAAAGACTGGTTTGCACAGCTGCACATTGCAGCCAATATAAAAATTCCTCGCTGGTACATGGTCAGGTCAGACGTGTCGGACGTCCAGCTGCACGTAATCGCCGACGGTGGCGAACAAGCCTACGCCTGCGTCGCCTATTGGCGTTTCACTTACAGCGATGACTCTGTATCGACAGCCCTCATCGGTAGTAAGGCCCGAGTCTGTCCCCTGAAACCGGTTTCTATCCCAAGATTAGAATTACAAGCCGCGCTTATCGCGTCGCGTTTTGCGCAAACAATTCTGCAAGCTCACCGTTTTGAGCCCTCCGCAACTATTTTCTGGACTGACTCAACCACCGTCCTAAAGTGGATCCGGAGTGACGCTCGCGCGTTTAAACCTTTCGTGGCACACAGGTTGGGAGAGATATTGGAAACCACCAATCCATCCGACTGGAGGTGGATCCCTACCTCTCTCAACGTCGCTGACGATGCGACAAAACCAAAACGAACCGACTTTACCGCAACTCATCGGTGGTTCACCGGTCCACAGTTCCTTGTTGAACAGTCTTGTACTTGGCCGACCGAGCACGTCACCGACGAGGGAGAGATCTCATCAGACCCTGAGTTAAAATCGAATCTGATGGTTCTGCTCCTCGACACCCCACTCTCGAATTCGTTACTTAATCCAACGCGTTTTAGCTCCTGGCTACGTTTACTACGTGCCACCGCCCGTTTTCTCCAGGGCGCACGCCTATTCCGGCTTAAACTGTCTCGGCCAATAGATCCAAATTCCAAACTCTACATTGACAACACCACGTCTCCCCACCAGCTTCACGCGTCAGACATGATAGAAGCGGAGAAGATGTTGGTCCGTCAAGCACAAACAGAGTTTCCCTGAGGAATTATCGAACTTACGATCTTCGAAGCCAGTGCCCAAGAATAGTCGGATTAAGAAATTGGCGCCTACACTTGATGGAGAAGGCCTAATGCGACAAAACACGCGCATAAGTTCCGCACCGGGAGTGAACGACGAGATGAAATCACCCATGATTCTCGACGGCCGCCACTACATCTCACGACTCTTGATCCTCCACGAACATGTCAAAGCCGCGCACCAATTTAATGAGCTCGTTTTGAATGAACTTCGGCAAAGATATTCGATCTTAAGAGCCAGAGGAACCATCCGTAGCGTAGCAAGCGCCTGCTTGAAGTGTAAAAGATGGAACACGCAACCTATTCAACCTCAGACCGGTAACTTACCACCAGAACGTCTTGATCACCACAAAAGACCATTCACCCACGTAGGCCTTGATTACTTTGGCCCGATCCTAGTAACGCTATATCGACGGAGCGAGAAACGATACATCGCCTTATATACGTGCCTCACAACCAGAGCGCTTCACCTCGAAATCGTGAACTCACTCACTGCAGATAGTGCTATAATGAGCCTCAGACGCTTCATTGCTCGCCGAGGATCGCCCACCACCATATTTTCCGATAACGGGACTAACTTTGTTGGCTCTTCCCGCGAACTGCGCTCCCTACATGACAACTCGGTCGTAGAGTACGCCACTAATCACAAAATCGACTGGCGCTTCATCCCACCAGCATCCCCGTTCATGGGCGGCGCCTGGGAGCGGCTTGTGCGGACAGTGAAAGCAGCCCTCAGATCTTGCCTAGCAAATCAACCACTGAAGGAAGAAGTCTTGTCAACACTCCTACTCGAGGCTGAATCGATAGTGAATTCCAGGCCACTCACGTACGTCCCGTCTTCCCCAGATGCACCAGAGGCGCTAACACCATTCCATTTTATCCTCGGCTCCTCATCAGTCGTTCCATGGACCACGTCGCTGACAGACTCAGACCTATCCCGACGATGTGACTGGCGGAGAACCCTCCGCCTAGCAGATCAGTTCTGGGCACGATGGCTACGCGAGTACTTACCGACGCTTCGAACGAGGGGACCCAACAACAACGCGTTAAATCTTAGCGAGGGTGATGTGGTGTTGATCGCCGATCCTACCCTTCCTCGTGGTTTGTGGCCACTAGGAACGGTAGCAAAGGTCTACCTAGGACCCGACGGAGCGGTCCGCGTGGCAGACGTCCACACCAGAGGGGGCGTGCTGCGCAGACCGGCCCGGAAACTTATCCTGATGGAGGCCGCGCCCCAGCCAGTAGCCACCAGTGGTTAGTGTTCCACTGGGGGTCCGGTATGTTGGCGACTGGCTGGCGCGCGACCTCTTTCGAACATATTATTTGTAAAACCTTTGATTTACCTTTTGATTTTTATTATGTCAATTTAGTCTGCCTGTCACCGTGTTACGAATAACATCCTTGTACTTAATATTGTTTATTAAAATTCTTAATTATACGAGAATAACGCGTTTCCATCATCCCATTAGTCATAACATTTACAGTCCACTTCATTAGCTATCAGCTCTCACCGGGTCACCTTTAAATCTGTGCGTGCGGAATGCAATAAATAGAGAAGCGTGGCGGGAAACAACAAAAAAGGCCGTACGACGACCTCAATGACCACGACTGCTCTGACAAGAGTATCCGACTACGAAGAAGAAGAGAAGAGTCATATAAAATTAACATCAAACCAAGATCAGATTTTTAAGTCCGAATGCGCTCTCAATAATTGAACAATGAACAGTTGAACACATTAACCAGTCCACACGCTCTCGAATAATTGAATAATTTTGAAATATTGACGAAAAATTCCAGTTTGAATAAAGCGTGCTCCATACAGGATTACTCTGTGTGATATTGGAAGTATTTTAATAATATTTTACTGGAAACCTGTTTCACCTTTGTTTACTTAAATATGTAGCTGAAGTAAACATAAATGTATTTTCATTTGTATGCAGCGTTTAAAACAAAGTTTTACTTTTACAAAAATTGGAAATGGATGACCATTTAGTTTTAAGGTGACGTTCGGATGTCAAACTCAGCTGCATTACTGTTGCGACATTACTGCGGGAATGGACGGACCTTTTCGAAAATATTTAAGATTTTGAGTTATTTCTACTCAGAATTACGAACCATTAATTTCAAAGAAATAATTTCTAAATTTTTTGTCAATTTTGTGGCGCATTATCACTTATATATTGTATGTACTGTCACAAAATTCACACTACAGTTTTTGTATGAAAAACTGGGGACACTGTTTCTTTTTTAATATTGATTATAAAAAAATATCAGTGTCTCATAGTGGCTATGACTACAGTCATCTGCAATAATATGTTACACAACGAAGGCCGCCAAAATATCTGACACGATCTTATTTGTAGAGCCATAAGAACGTGTCACATATTTTTGAGGCCTTCGAAGAGTAACATATTATTGCTGGTGACTGTACAATTGACCCGTTATTGTCCACTTGACTATCGCAAGTAATAAAATTTTGAAAGCATCATGCACCGGTGACTTTATAACAGTTTTGTCCTTTCCTGGTCGTCTCTACTTAGGTAAATGAGAACACGTCACGCCATAGTGTGTGCACGTGGCTTTGTCTGAAGTCTATTGTCCGCAATTCGATCGAGTTAATTGAGAATGACTGCCCCAGGACTTAGACCGGGAGTTGGGTGGCGAAATTACACATTACAGCAAACAAAAAAAAATTTAGATTACTTAAAGATTTTTAAATAATATTGATTTAGATTTTTGATAGTTTTGAGCTATTTCTAGACAGATTTATGCGAACCATTGATTTCAAGGAAAAAAATTCTCAAATATTTGTGACGCATTATCACTTATAATATATTTTGTATGTACTCTCACAAAACTCACACAGTTTTGTATGGAAAACTGGGGCACAGTTTCTTTTTTTTTAATATTGATTATAAATAAAAAAGAATCAGTGTCTCATAGTGATCATGAGTACAACTTACGCATTGTTATACACTTCTTGACTATCGCATGTAATTTTGACAGCATTATGCACCAGCAGTTACTATATACGTATAGTGCTATATATAACCGTTTTGTCCTTTCCACTCTACTTAGGTAAATGAGAACACGTCACGCCATAGTGTGTGCACGTGGCTTTGTCTGAAGTCTATTGTCCGCAATTCGACCGAGCTAATTCAGAGCGACTGCCCCAGGACTTAGACCGGGAGTTGGGAGTGGAAACTACGCATCAATGTGAAGGGTTTTTTGAACAAAACGGATATCGTCAAGCGCAAAAACTGTGAGCACAGTTTTAAATTTTATAAATAATTTTGCTTGAGTACACCAAGCCGCAAAAGTGCATGGCCACTTTATAAATAAAGTCATTCGTAATGTGTCCTTGCTATTTCGCAGCTAGCTATAATATCGGCGTACCATTATGACAATGACAAGCACAGCCCAAAATATCGCCAGTAGGAATTGATTTTTACGACATAAGGCACAAACAAACATTACGCTCATTTATTGTTTACAGGAACTAAATGAAGAGACAATTTATGAATTTCTGAGCACGTATATTCGGGTAAACGCCGAACGAAACGCAGGTCACTTTTGTTAATTAACGTGTACCTATATGACGATAATAATCTAATAAATTAGTCAATGTTTCCCGCGACAGCTCCCGTGCTAACCAGCCATAATTACAAGGTACGGAGTGACCGCTCGTGATTGCTCCCGCTCATTACCTAATCCATTGAGCCTGCTGTTTCCTTTGTTCTGTGTCAATTGTGACATGAGCCGGTATGGCCAAAGTCAGTTATAGTTTATTTGCTTTCATACAGGTTATTTCTAGCAACTTAGCCTAATACAGACGAGACTACACGCCTAGATCATTTTTTTTTTAAGAGGGGAAATGCTTTACGCATACCACCCAGCGCGGGGACGGGCCGGGATGGTTATGTGGGAATCCCTGTTGTGGGCTAATGAGACCCCAGGTTTACCCACTAAAACCCCTCTGTTGCCGACTCGCTGCCATATGGCGAGGTCCCAGGAACGCCGAAGTACTCTTCCGCAACCTAGTCCTAGTCCTAGATCCTAAGACAACTCCCACTAGGAGTTCAGACAGTAATTTTAAGACGACAGTGTAATCAGAACTAAATACAGACATCCTTACTTAAATTAAAGTACATAAATACAGGCAAAAGTTTATCTAACAGTTTTGAATGATTCACGGTTAGTTTCACTTATAAATAAATAAATATTATAGGACATATTTACACAAATTGACTAAGCCCCACGGTAAGCTCAAGAAGGCTTGTGTTGTGGGTACTCTGACAACGATATATATAATATATAAATACTTAAATACATAGAAAACAACCATGACTCAGGAACAAATATCTGTATCATCATACAAATACATGCCCTTACTAGGATTCGAACCCGGGACCATCGGCTTCATAGGCAGGGTCACTACCCACTAGGCCAGACCGGTCGTCAAACTTGACTTATATCGACCGGATAAAAGTCTAGTAAAGTTTTATCTAGTTCCTAAATTACAATAAATAAATGATACAAAAGAAATGAAGTTTAACAATGTAGGAAATTAAAATTTATTTGAATAAATGTAATATTTTAATGATTAATATAAACTTGCAAATTAACTAAACCAAAGGATTATTCAGCTCGGCCTAAATTCCAGTAAATAAACGATAAAAAAAATATCAAACTATTTAACTAACTAACAAACAAACAATAGTCATACCGTGTGTGGCCTGTAACAACATGAGCAAAAAATTAAACTGCAGGCTGTACTCCTCATATTGACCAACATTTGTTCAGCGTCTTTTAAAAATAAATTGCGGTGTGATTTTAATACACTTTAAAGTTTATTCTAAGACGCAATGTATTGCGAATTTTGTTATGTTTAAGGCGTGACAACTTGACAAGCAACGTCTATCACAATGATATGGCGTGGCGATGGCGTCCATTGAAGATAATATTTATTTTGTATGAAAAATAGGGAGTCTAAATACTTCATAATTTTTAAAAGTTGTTGAACAAAAGTGTCACCGTTTGAGGAGTACAATCTATGTTTTAATTATTTGCTCGTATTACAGGCCACACCCGGTATACAAACCTTTTCCCGCGACAGCTCCCGTGCTAACCAGCCATAATTACAAGGTACGGAGTGACCGCTCGTGATTGCTCCCGCTCATTACCTAATCCAGTGAGCCTGCTGTTTCCTTTGTTCTGTGCCAATTGGACCTCCTAGCCTAGTTGGGTAGTGTCTCTACCAGGGTTCGAATCCTGGTAAGGGCATTGTATGTACTCCTAACTCGTTCAAAAAGGGGGGCGCCTCTTTACTTGAGAATGAAACAATCATTAACATTCACAAATAAAGCCATTATATTAAAAATAATTTTCACACCTTATATACGAACTCGATAAGAATTTCGTTAGCTAGTTGTGTGGTCGGGTCAGCGACATCTAGCGTGAGATTTGGTAAACCTTTTTGTATGTAGTTACCCTACTGACGCGAACAGGTATTTATTTAAGCCTTTCACATTAAGACAAAAGATGTAAATTATGATAATTCCTATACTTTGTATCTTTAGGTATTTAAATAAAAGTAAAAAAATTACCCTCAACTGGCTCAACGAGTAGATGAAAACATTACACGATGAAATAATGTCAGTTAAAGTCAGGTCGTTCAGCGACTGATACAGGCGGTTTTGTAATAGGGTGGGTCACTCGTGTATGGAGAAAAAAAAAGTATTAGTTAGCCAATATACAGTATTTCAAATTATTCTGTAATCGGAATTCATTTTCTGCCTCCGGATCCATTTCAAAGTTTTCGTATAAATATTATTATATTTTGTATGGTCTGCGGAGTATATTTATGTATCGTCTCTTTATTCAAACTTTAGCTAAAAAGTTATACCATTATTAGCTCGAAATAGCATGGTAAAGGTTCAGAGCCAATAAATAAATAAAAAAATACTCAAAAAGAAACATTTTTTTTCATAATGTCCATACATAACAAAAACTTTTGACTACAATCCGGAGGCAGTAAAATTAAAGCTAAAAATAAAATAAAAATACGTGCAATAATTAATTACCAAATGGCACCTTTTTTTAATTGTGCCCCCTATTAAATTAAAAAAAAGTAAAAATGACCCACCCTATTTTGTAATTGGTCGGTTAACCAATAAATGTTATAACTACCCGAAAATGTACAAATTGTTTGTTTAGTTATTTAAATACCTAATAAAGATACAGACTACAAGTCTCCTATTCGTTACCCTACTGCCATAAAGGGTGACTGACGCTAGACCGGTCCGAGGCGTCTGACATGTCATTTTCTATGTCGGCTGATGGGTGATCACGTGGTACTTTCCAATCTTTCCATAGAAAACGAAGCGCCGGAAGCTCCGCCCCGGCCCAGTCTAGCGTGAGTCAACCTTAACCCATTAGAGTCTAGTAATGCGAACATTCTTAACGTCTATTCTTAAAACAAACAATTCATTAATATGTATACAAATTTCTACCCTATCTCAATACGGTAAGGTTTACAAGTGTGTAGATGTTTATGGTGTATAATTATACGAGAATGTAAAGTACACTTGAGGAGAATGAAGACAGGAGAGTATCTTCTTCTTCTTCCTCGCGTTATACCGGCATGTTGCCACGGCTCATGGGAGCCTGGGGTCCGCTTGACAACTAATCCCAAGAATTGACGTAAGCACTAGTTTTTACGGAAGCGACTGCCATCTAACCTTCCAACCCAGAGGGGATACTAGGCCTTATTGGGATTAGTCCGGTTTCCTCACGATGTTTTCCTTCACCGAAAAGCGACTGGTAAATATCAACTGATATTTCGTACATAAGTTCCGAAAAACTCATTGGAAGGTACGAGCCGGGGTTTGAACCCGCGACCTCCGGATTGAAAGTCGCACGCTCTTACCGCTAGGCTACCAGCGCTATGTCGCTAGTCTATTCTTAAAACAAACAATTCATTAATATGTATCCAAGTTTCTACCCTATCTCAATACGGTAAGGTTTACAAGTGTGTAGATATTTATGGTGTATCTACGAGAATGTAAAGTACACTAGAGGAGAATGAAGCCAGGAGAGTATATTCGGAAGTATTATGTGGTCACACTACATAGAACTTAACATGGGTATAAGGTGGTTGGTGTAAGGCACAAGAATGAATTTGTCGCTTAAAATAATTTTTCGTTACATTTGCTCGTGTGTAAAGGATTATTCTAATTTAAGAATTTGTTATTATTTTGATACCTTGACGATCGTCTTAGTAATTTGCGCATCCCATGCATGATTTTCACTTCATTTCGCATGCTTTAAACAACGTGATCTCAACAATCTGATCGGCTCTTAGATTCTTTGGGCACATAATGCGATCGCCACACCACAGCCTCGAACGTGACATCATATTGGGGCAAGTTGAAGGCAAGCGCGCTAGAGGAAGAGCCCCTGCACGATGGTCGGATTCCATAAAACAAGCATGTGGTTCCATGCAGCCCACATAGCCCTTGATCGCGATCAATGGTTGTTGTCGGTCATCACAATATAGTTATTGGTCACGATCCTCAGTAATGAGGGAACGACAAAGAAGAAGAAACAACGTGAGCGAATTTCAAGGTCGTATCATATAAGTAATTTGGGTCCTGCATGTAACATGCCCTCTTACGGGAACAATTGTCATTCCATAAGTCTAGCTATAGTTCTATTATACACGAGTAGATATAAGGTTGGTTTTGTTTTAGTTTCAGACATTTAACTATCAAGTCACCTATCTTAAAATTGCACATTGGTAACCACACTCGCAGATCAGATGGCCAAGATACAGGCTCAGCCTAGTTTGGTCTCTGACGGATATACATAGTTATATTTTTGTATATTACCTAAATTTGTAAATAAACTTTTTTGTATTTTTTTTTGTATAAGTATAAGATATAAACCGTAACAAGTCGATAAATTTGAATCGAGCTCAAGTTAGAACAAGTTGTTTAAAATAAACTTTTCCCAGATTTGCTTGTACAGTCATCAGCAATAGTATCTTACACAACTAGGGCCGCAAAAATATGTGACACGTTCTTATTTGGAGCGCAATAAGAGCGCGTCATATATTTTTGCGGCCCTAGTTGTCTAAGATACTATTGCTGATGACTGTACCGTCATCGCTCACACTGTTAATTGTACGCCTGTAAACCCTATTAAATCTACAATCGAGCCTCCCCTCACCCCACCCATCCCGCCCCTAGATACAATGACGATACAACAGCGCCACGCAAGAAGTAGCGACTTAAATGAACTAACAGGACACTGATTTGTAAAACGTATTACTAAATACTGAAAAAAAGCATGCTGCATCTCATAGATGGCGTTAAAGTTAAATTGGAAAAATAAATGAAACAGTGCAAATTAAATATTCATTTTAATGAAGTCAACTCTTATTTAAATAATATTTAATTATGAGGGTGTAAATACAGTTTATATTTAAACAAATTAATGACTGCAAGTTTTCTATAATATCATTATTTATTAGGTATACTGTGCAGGTATATCATCGATATTTATTAAAAAAAAACCGGGCAAGTGCGAGTCGGACTCGCGCACGAAGGGTTCCGTACCATAATGCAAAAAAAAAAACAAAAAAAAAGCAAAAAAAAAAACGGTCACCCATCCAAATACTGACCACTCCCGACGTTGCTTAACTTTGGTCAAAAATCACGTTTGTTGTATGGGAGCCCCATTTAAATCTTTATTTTATTCTGTTTTTAGTATTTGTTGTTATAGCGGCAACAGAAATACATCATCTGTGAAAATTTCAACTGTCTAGCTATCACGGTTCGTGAGATACAGCCTGGTGACAGACGGACGAACGGACGGACGGACGGACGGACAGCGAAGTCTTAGTAATAGGGTCCCGTTTTACTCTTTGGGTACGGAACCCTAATTAGGGCATACCGGTACAAGTGCGAAAAATAGGTAATTCGCACATGTATCATACAACGTTTTACAGTACATAATATGGCCCTTTAAATTTTCGACATAGTTACGTAATGTGCTAATTATCGCACTAATGCGGTAAAGTAGCACCATATTGTAATAGTACTTACCTACATTACGTTTACAAGTGCGGCAAATAGGAAAATCGAAACGAGTGGCGATAAATTCGAACACGACCGAAGGGAGTGTTTTGAATCGACACGAGTTGCGAATTACCTATTGGCACATGTATCGTACAACGTTTTACAGTACCTACAGTCCTACATACTAGGGTTTGCTCCCGGGAAATACCGGTACCGAAAGTACCGGGAATTCCCGGGATTTAGAGCCAAGCAAAGAACCGGGATTTCAAAATTAAATTCCCGGTACTTTCGGGATTTTCGGGACTAATATTTCCGGTACAATATTTGACTGTTTTCTGTTACTTAGCATGAAATATCATGTTTTTTAAAGAAATACATTATATAAATCCATTGCTGACGCTAATACTTTTACGACTGACCATATATTAAAGCAAAACAAAAATAGTCAATGGGTTTGACAATGCCAACAAAATAAAATAGCTTATTTTGAAACTATACGAGTGTTTCTACGATAAATAATTTTATACGAATAATTAGTTAGTTGTATACTAAATACGAGCAAAAACTAGAGAGAATTGTGTTATTAATAAAATATTTCTTTTAATTCGAATACGGTATAAGAAACTCTTATTGATAATCTGAATGACATTTTAAAATGAATTAAAATATGATAGTGACATGTCCTCTCCTTGGTAAATTCTTAATTCTGGCTGCAACAACTTCTTGATCCTTCCTATTGATAATTTTATTACCATTTTTACCTACTCACATGCAATTTTGCACATTTATTCAAGCCCCTTATCTTGTCTAGAATACAAAATTTCGTAAACGTAGCTCTAACAGTTATTCATAAATTAACGTTTTAAAACCGGCATTTTTGTGACTGACTGACTAATAGATCAAAAACCTAACCCACTTCGAGCTGACCTAGAAACTTGAAATTTGGCACTAAGGAATGCAAATCGGTTATTTTTTGTATGGAAATAACCGCGGTTTCGGTTAATAACCGATTATTTCCATACAAAAAATAACTGATTTGCATTCCCTATTTGGCACCAAGGTAGACTATTACGAGTTTATAGAGGGAACAATCTAAAAAATGAAAATTATTGATAATTTGATGAAGAAAAACATATATACTTATCGATAATAGATGACTAATTTTCATTTATGGTATCAATCGATCAGGTTTGTCTTTAGGATCAAAAGTCTATATGGGATCCATTGCATTAAAGGAATACAAAAGTCAGAAATGATAGTCAAAGTCCGACAGTACTTCACTCGCGAAACGCCCCGAACAAAACGATATGTGACCGTGACGTCAAGGTCACAAAGAGTCCATCTTGAAGTATGAACAAAACAAGAAAATTGCGATTTTGTCGGTGAAATATTGCGTTTATGTATATAGTTTCCATACAATCTTTTATTGGATAAAATGCGAGGAATCGAATCGAATGGTAACTAACTGCGACAATTCTTCGACCGACGGTTTTGTCAGGAAGCTCTTCTTCCACATTGAACGATATTTGTAACTGAAAATAAAATATATTGTATGTGTTAGCATTTACAATTTGTCACATCATGTACAGTCGACGTCAAAGATATGTACCTATTGCAGCATACTCCTTTGTAATAAGGTAAAAAATGTATACATATATTTGACGTCGACTGTACATATAAAGCACCGGTGGTAAAGAACCAACGAGAGAAATAAAAGTAAGACCCTGTATAATGACTACGAATCGTGTGATAAATCAATTTGCGATGGAATTCTGGCACACGAAGTTGAAACAATGTTATTCTAGCTAGGTAGTTAGTACAAAAGGTAAAATTGTTCTCTGCTCTACAATCAATAAGCATAATTAGCATGAATCACCTACCTCATGGGTATCTTCTTCCTCTAATATACTAGGAACCCGATAAGTGTCATCCACCTGTGCAATGCGTGGGTTCAAAATGTTTGAGCCGGTCGCCTCACTGTCAAAACCAAAATTAAATAAATGTATGATGTTTTACAGCACATATGGACTTTACCGCACTAGTGCGATAATGCACACACACATTACGTAACTATGTCAAATATTTAAAGGGCTAGTAGTAGTAGTAAACTCTTTATTGTACAAAAAGACATATTAAAAATAACATACAATTAGCAAGAAGTACAAAGGCGAACTTATCCCTTTGAGGGATCTCTTCCAGTTAACCTATAGGGCTATATGTACTGTAAAACGTTGTACGATACATGTGAGAATAGGTAATACGCAACTCATGTCAACTATTTTTCGCACTATTTTTTATCATCAAGTGATGATGAACAATAACAGCCACATTTTGCCTCTCATTAAGCATCCGGACAAATCTGTCGGTCGAAGAATTGTAGCAGCCAGTCATTTCTTTACAACATCACTCAATTTATAAATTAGTCCATTACTATTTCATAAATTGATCATGGACCCGCAAAACGCAGCATTCCAGAAATGCAGTTATTTCGAAAAGTGAGACAGACTAATTTCAAAATTTTTATGTAGGTACCTATATTATAACAAGTGATGACAATGGAGAAAACTACTTGAAAGTAAATAAACCATTGTGCTGGTTACAGGTACAGTCGGCGTCAAATACTTTGTAGCAACAAAGTAGCCAAATAGTAACATCTAGCAAGTAACATAATAAAATTGCGGTTTATGACGTAAGTATTAAAAAAACTGCTTACTAGATCTCGTTCAAACCAATTTTCGGTGGAAGTTTGCATGGTAATGTACATCATATATATTTTTTTTTATTTTATCATTCTCTTATTTTATAAGTTAAAGGACACACATTTTACCACTTTGGAGGTGGTCTCTCGCGCAAACTATTGAGTTTAGAAAAAAATGATATCAAAAACCTCAATATATTTTTTGAAGACCTATCCATAAATACCCCACACGTATGGGATTGATGCAAAAAAAAATGTTGAGTTTCAGTTATAAGTATGGGGAACCCCCAAAATGTATTGTTTTTTTCTATTTTTGTTGGAAAATCCAAGTTTCAACAGTACCTATAGTTCTTATAGTTTCAGAAAAAAGTGGCTGTATATACGGACGGACAGACAGACAGACATGACGAATCCTTAAGGGTTCCGTTTTTTGCCATTTGGCTACAGAACCCTAAAAATGCTCTATCACAGGTAAATGAGAAATTGAAAATGGAAATAATTGCCCAAGATTATTAGTTTTATTAAAATAAAAAATCGGTCAACACGCTCAAGAAAAGGAAATCATTTACTATTGTGTAGGGTAGGTATAATATAAAATAACTACCAGTTCATTAAAAAATACGTAAAAGAATAACGAAAGTACGGACAATCGGTAAATCCCGGGATTTTAATTTCCGGGACTTACTCAGGCAACCCTATTACATTCTATCAGTGTACATTTTTAGGGTTCCGTACCCAAAGGGTAAAAACGGGACCCTATTACTAAGACTTCGCTGTCCGTCCGTCCGTCTGTCCGTCTGTCATCAGGCTGTATCTCATGAACCGTGGTAGCTAGACAGTTTAAAATTTCACAGATGATTGAATTTCTATCGCCGCTATAACAACAAATACTAAAAACAGAATAAAATAAATAGTTATGCAACAAACGTGATTTTTGCCGTTTTTTGCATAATGGTACGGAACCCTGCGTGTGCGAATCCAACTTGCACTTGGCCGGTTTTTTTAAATTAAGTACCTCTTGGAGAATATCAAATAACTGATGAGGGCAATGTATCTCGTACGATATTATTGATTGGCGACATTTTATTTAGTTTTCGGCGAACATTTGCTAAGTAGGTAGTACTAATACTACTAATAGCCATCTAGGAAAATAAGTACAAAATATGTCCAAATAATTGAGAATATCAATTCAATTCATAAAAAGATATAAGCATCTGCACTGATAGGAAAACAGTAGGTATCTAAATCTAACTAAGGTCTTTTCGTACGCCGCCGCTGTGAGTACTTGAGTAGGTAGGTATTTGTGACGTTATCTATGAAAAGGGACCTTATTGTCGATGGCGCTTCCGCCATTATTAACGATGCTCTGATATAAATACCACGCCGTGCGACGCAGTGCGTCGTAAGCGCCATAGACAATAAGGTCCCTTTTCATAGATAATGCCACAATTAGAATTAGAACTTACTCGTTACTTTGAATGTCAGTGGTTGATGAAATCGGAGATTCCATTTCCATATTTTGCAGTCTGTAAATAAAGATAAATTGTAGTAGTGTATTGTGTTACGTAGGTAGGGCTAAAAAGCACAAGTCAAATAATTATACTCACTCGATGTAGTCTAAAGATATAGTACCATGTTCGGCTGTGAAATTATCCAATTTTCTTCTTTTCCTAGAAAGACAAAAAAGTAAAAAGTTTAGACGCATGACAAATCACGAGCTGAGGTTCGAACCCTCGATAGGTGGATGGATTGCTAAAAGAACGCTTTATGCGTCTAATTGTGTGCGTTACATGTATCACTGTGTGCTCGTATTTATAGGAAGGCCCACTACACCGCAACCGCGTAACTACGACCAACTACGACTCACGGAGACGCACACATAGACGGCAATGTTTTCTGTCTTTGCCGTGCAAGGCAACGGCGCTAGTGCCGCGTGGTGTAAACTTCGTCGCGAATCGCGATATCCTTTTAAGCTATTTAGATGATGACAATGTTTACCGGTAGATGGAGCGATTATTAATTTTTAGAATGTTTCAAGTTATATGGATTACTAATTAGTACGATCAAGTATATATTAAATTAAGTAATAATTACGTATTTCACTGTGTAATAAATATACATTTTTACTTACGTTAGTTCCATTGTTTGTTGGAATCTTCCGAGTTGTCTTTTTCGAGATGTCTTCTTTTTATTCAATTGCTTGTTACCCATTATAACTTAAAGGTTTTGGTGCACACGGTATATCACTAGGACACACAACACAGCACAGTTTTTATAAGTAAATCTTATATTTGTTTTGGGGACACCTAGTACAGGTCCGTCTGGCACGAGCGCTCAGCCATCACTGTCTCATTTCGAAAGACGGACGGAGATAGAGCATGCAGGCCGGAGTCGATATTTTGTTACGATAGAATTAGTTGATGTTTATTTATTTTAAAAATATTGCCTCTAATTATCGTTTTTCTAAAGCTGTCAAATTACTGTTATACTTATGATTGATTTTTCTCCTTTTTTTGTTTCATAGTGTCACATAGTAAAGAAACGAGTAAAGTTGGAGTAAAAATTCGAATTGGAGGTTACTTTGGGAATAAATTGTATCGAGCGAAGTGTTATGAATCGTGTATCGAAAGCTGTGTTATTAAAGATAATATAATCAAGAATTATATTTATTTTTCCCACGTCTACAAATATCACCGTTTCTTAGAAAAATAGGATAATTATTGGGGTATTTTTACATTTCTGGCTCAGGGAACGGCCTTAAAGAAAGATAAAATGACTGCAATGTCAACTTCAAACCTATATTCAACCAACTTCAAATGTATATGTTATTCAACGTTAAAGTACTAATACTTAATAGCACCCCTAGAGACTTTTGTTCAGGACTCTGAAATCTATAACATATCAAAATCTCAAGATATTTAATTAAACCACATTTTCCATACTTTAGGTCCGGGGTCCTTTAAGTGCTAAAAATATCCTATCGCCTTCGACAGCCTAGAATCAATTCTATGTGTACCTTTAGGCTTTCACGAAATCTCATTTCGTAAGTAGTTTTATTTAAATGAGGAATGTAAAGTAGTCAAACCAGAATTAATTTCACCCAAGAACCTTTCTTGGGTATTGATTCTTCTTCAGTCGCTCCCTCAATACTGAGGATCGTGACATCATGTTCTTCTGTTGAAGACCAGGTTTCTTCATTATCTCCACTTCATTATTATTACCTATTCATTATATGTTTTTTTTTTGCACTTTCTGTCCATTTAGTTAAAACCCCTGTTTGGGAATTATTCTATAAGTAATAATACTGGTTTTTTTCACCTTTGGGTACACCTTCAAAATAGAACGGACTGGAAGCCCAGCCACGAAAAACGAAAATCGTTTTTTTTTATCTACCTCTCTACAGTTCGAATGTGCAAGAGCGATAGAGAGGCAAATAACGAATTTTCGATTTCCGTGTTACGCGGTAGACCTTCAGATAATATATCAAATTTTCCATCGCTCGATTTTCTATGAACTGTCAATCAATATGGCAATCTAAGTCCTCTATATTATGAAGAAACTTAATAAAGAAATATTGGTCAGTATCATATTAAAATGTTTATCTTTATTAGACTGTCCGACCGATCATAAGAATATAGATAATATCATGATATTATGATTACCAAGGTAATATAATTACAATCACGATCTGGGAAACAACGTGTTTATTTAACGTAAATAAAACAAACTTAATTGGTAATTGTAATTGATAGACAGTTGAAATTTTGACATAATAATTATGTAGGTATACGTATGTTTCCAAATCCGCATTGGGCCAGCGTGGGGACTATAGCCCAAGCCCTCTTGCGAGTGAGAGGAGGCCTGTGCCCAGCAGTGGGACGTATATGTATAGGCTGAATGATGATGATGACGTATGTTTCGTTATGTTCAATGCATATGTATAAATTACGTACTTATTCATAAAAACATACCTAAAATAATTATAACCGGTCATATTAAAACTAGAGATTATAAATACAACTTAACACAGCATTTTTTTTTGTATAAATAAATATCTAAATTACCTATGTAAGTATGTATTTTAGAATTAATAACTGCCTTTATTCTTTGTTTAATTTAACATTATTGTTAAAGATAATACTTTTACATCAAGTCATGTTCTTGTACCTACTTTTTTTTCACCATTAAATAATATTTAAACAAACATCTATATTTTTCCTCTCTCAGAGTCCGCGAATGTTAAGTCAAAAACACTATTATTTACATACATTTAAAACATGTTTTCGCATTCTCTAGACTCCATAATAAACAAGCAAATTGCTTTAGTTGATAAAGGGCCTATATCACAATGAAACTGTATTTAAAATGGATATTATTAAACTAAATGTTAATTGTTGACACTCGTATGCCATTGACGCGATGAAATCGTTAATCATTGTTAGAATAATATACCTTTTAACCTTTTTTTAAGTGTCAAAGATCACTTTTATTGTTTTAAAAAATAATGAAGTATTTGGTGTAGCTTTTATGAATTAAGTAAGCGTAAAATAAATATGTAAATAAGTATTAGACAACGGATGACGTTATACATAATGTACAATTATAATTTATACGTATTGGTAAATACTTTCATAACTAAAAAGAAAACGTTCTTGGCAAAGCAACGGGTTTAGTTTAGTTGCGGGTGTCCATGGGTGACGGTAATCGCTTACTATCAGGCAGTTCGTCTGCTCGTTTGCCTCATAAAAAGTTATTCAAAGAAAAGGTAAAGGTAAGAGCATTGACGTATAATAACTAAGGACTGGCCTTACGGGCAATAAGAATGTGGCATGAATGGGGCCAGAACAGCGGTATGCCACCACGATAACGCGATTGGTTCATTAGTTCGCATCACGCGCGCGATGGTCGCAACTAGTTGCGTTAGACTGCACGATTGGCTCGAATTCGTGTGTGAGGCCCTGAATTAGATATTATACGTCAACGGGTAAGAGTCATATAAAATCAACATCAAACCAGGCGTGGCTCACTCCACGATTTCGTCGCTTTGCTACAGGTAGCTAAAAGTACATCCGTTCCACACCAATTTTGGTGGTTAGCCATAAGCCGCGCGTGGCGCTGTCGCCAGCTAGCGGCCATATCTGTCCTGATCGTAACAGACGCGCTTTGTTAGAGAGTGAGTCTTCTGTACCTAGTACTATTATTTATTCTTTGATCAAACCAAGATCAGATTTTTAAGTCCGAATCCGCTCCCAGTAATTGAACAATGAACAGTTGAACACATTAACCAGTCCACACGCTCCCGAATAATTGAATAATTTTGAAATGTTGACGAAAAATTCCAGTTTGAATAAAACGTGCACTCCATACAGGATTACTCTGTGTGATATTGGAAGTATTTTAATAATATTTTACTGGAAACCTGTTTCACCTTTGTTTACTTAAATATGTAGCTGAAGTAAACATAAATGTATTTTCATTTGAATGCAGCGTTTAAAACAAAGTTTGACTTTTACAAAAATTGGAAATAGATGACCATTTAGTTTTATGGTGACGTTCGGATGTCAAACTCAGCTACATTACTGTTGCGACATTACTGCGGGAGTGGACGGACATTTTCGAAAATATATAAGTGTTGAGTTATTTCTACTCAGAATTACGAACCATTGATTTCAAAGGAAATAATTTCTCAACTTTTTGTCAATTTTGTGGCGCATTATCACTTATATTTTGTATGTACTGTCACAAAATTCACACTACAGTTTTTGTATGAAAAACTGAGGACACTGTTTCTTTTTTAATATTGATTATAAAAAAATATCAGTGTCTCATAGTGGCTATGACTACAGTCATCTGCAATAATATGTTACACAACGAAGGCCGCCAAAATATCTGACACGATCTTATTTGTAGAGCCATAAGAACGTGTCACATATTTTTGAGGCCTTCGAAGAGTAACATATTATTGCTGGTGACTGTACAATTGACCCGTTATTGTCCACTTGACTATCGCAAGTAATAAAATTTTGAAAGCATCATGCACCGGTGACTTTATAACAGTTTTGTCCTTTCCTGGTCGTCTCTACTTAGGTAAATGAGAACACGTCACGCCATAGTGTGTGCACGTGGCTTTGTCTGAAGTCTATTGTCCGCAATTCGATCGAGTTAATTGAGAATGACTGCCCCAGGACTTAGACCGGGAGTTGGGTGGCGAAATTACACATTACAGCAAACAGAAAAAAATTTAGATTACTTAAAGATTTTTAAATAATATTGATTTAGGTTTTTGATAGTTTTGAGCTATTTCTACACAGATTTATGCGAACCATTGATTTCAAGGAAAAAAATTCTCAAATATTTGTGACGCATTATCACTTATAATATATTTTGTATGTACTCTCACAAAACTCACACAGTTTTGTATGGAAAACTGGGGCACAGTTTCTTTTTTTTAAATATTGATTATAAATAAAAAAGAATCATTGTCTCATAGTGATCATGAGTACAACTTATTACGCATTGTTATACACTTCTTGACTATCGCATGTAATTTTGACAGCATTATGCACCAGCAGTCACTATATATAGTGCTATATATAACCGTTTTGTCCTTTCCACTCTACTTAGGTAAATGAGAACACGTCACGCCATAGTGTGTGCACGTGGCTTTGTCTGAAGTCTATTGTCCGCAATTCGACCGAGCTAATTCAGAATGACTGCCCCAGGACTTAGACCGGGAGTTGGGAGTGGAAACTACGCATCAATGTGAAATGGGTTTTTTGAACAAAACGGATATCGTTAAGCGCAAAAACTGTGAGCACAGTTTTAAATTTTATAAATAATTTTGCTTGAGTACACCAAGCCGCAAAAGTGCATGGCCACTTTATAAATAAAGTCATTTGTAATGTGTCCTTGCTATTTCGCAGCTAGCTATAATATCGGCGTACCATTATGACAATGACAAGCACAGCCCAAAATATCGCCAGTAGGAATTGATTTTTACGACATAAGGCACAAACAAACATTACGCTCATTTATTGTTTACAGGAACTAAATGAAGTCACAATTTATGAATTTCTGAGCATGTATATTCGGGTAAACGCCGAACGAAACGCAGGTCACTTTTGTTATTTAGCGTGTACCTATATGACGAAAATAATCTAATAAATTAGTCAATGTTTCCCGCGACAGCTCCCGTGCTAACCAGCCATAATTACAAGGTACGGAGTGACCGCTCGTGATTGCTCCCGCTCATTACCTAATCCAGTGAGCCTGCTGTTTCCTTTGTTCTGTGTTAATTGTGACATGAGCCGGTGTGGCCAAAGTCAGTTCTAGTTTATTTGCTTTCATACAGGTTATTTCTAGAAACTTAGCCTAATACAGACGAGACTACAAGCCTAGATCCTAAGACAACTCCCACTAGGAGTTCAGACAGTAATTTTAAGACGACAGTGTAATCAGAACTAAGTACAGACATCCTTACTTGAAGTAAAGTACATAAACACAGGCAAAAGTTTATCTAACAGTTTTGAATGATTCGCGGTTAGTTTCACTTATAAATAAATACATATTATAGGACATTTTTACACAAATTGACTAAGCCCCACGGTAAGCTCAAGAAGGCTTGTGTTGTGGGTACTCAGCCAACGATATATATAATATATAAATACTTAAATACATAGAAAACAATGACTTAGGAACAAATATCTGTATCATCATACAAATAAATGCCCTTACCCGGATTCGAACCCGGGACCATCGGCTTCATAGGCAGGGTCACTACCCACTAGGCCAGACCGGTCGTCAAACTTGACTTATATCGACCGGATAAAAGTCTAGTAAAGTTTTATCTAGTTCCTAAATTACAATAAATAAATGATAAAAAAGAAATGAAGTTACAATGTAGGAAATTAAAATTTATTTGAATAAATGTAATATTTTAATAATAAATATAAACTTGCAAATTAACTTAACCAAAGGATTATTCAGCTCGGTCTAAATTGCAGTAAATAAACGATAAAAAAATCTATTTAACTAACTAACTAACAAACAAACTATAGCCATAGCCAATACAAACCTTTTCCCGCCACAGCTCCCGTGCTAACCAGCCATAATTACAAGGTACGGAGTGACCGCTCGTGATTGCTCCCGCTCATTACCTAATCCAGTGAGCCTGCTGTTTCCTTTGTTCTGTGCCAATTGGACCTCCTAGCCTAGTTGGTAGTGACCCTACCTACAAAGCAGGAGGCAGCAGCAGGGTTCGAATCCTGGTAAGGGCATTGTATGTACTCCTAACTCATATTTAATTACACAAACGTGTCTACCGCGATATAATTTCATTGTTTTTACCTTTAATTCCGACGTTTCAGCTGAGTTTCACCAGCTGTGGTCACGGAAAGACTGACGTCCCAACAAATGTCAACGGAGATATTAATAAAACCACACCAAACTACCCGAAATTAGTTTATAAAAATGTTCGGGGTAGACAATTAAATTGCAGCTACCCGTTAAAGAAAAAAATGAAATTATATCGCGGTAGACCCGTTTGTGTAATTAAATATGTGTACAAAACGCGAGAGTTTAAAGTGTTATACTCCTAACTCGTTCAAAAAGGGGTGGGGGGGGGGCGTCTCTTTACTTGAGAATGAAACAATCATTAACATTCACAAATAAAGCCATTATATTAAAAATAATTTCGTTAGCTAGTTGTGTGGTCGGGTCAGCGACATCTAGCGTGAGATTGGGTAAACCTTTTTGTATGCAGTTACTCTACTGACGCGAACAGGTATTTATTTAAGCCTTTCACATTAAGACAAAAGATGCTGTCAATTAATGAAACTTCCTATACTCTGTATCTTTAGGTAATTAAATAAAAGTAAACAAAATCTACCCTCAAATGGCTCGTTAAGCCAGTCGAGGGTAGATGAAAACATTACACGATCAAATAATGTAGGTTAAAGTCAGGTCGTTTTAGTGACTGATCCAGGTGGTTTTGTAATTGGTCGGTTAACCAATAAATAATATAACTAAGTACCCGAATAACTATAAGTATCCTAGCGTGTCGCCATAAAGGATGACACGCTAGACCGGGCCGTGCCGGGCCGAGGCGTCCGACACGTAATTTTCTATGACGGCTGATCGGTGATCACGTGGTGCTTTCCACAGAAAACGAAGCGCCGAAGCTCCGGCCCGGCCCCGGCCCAGTCTAGCGTGAGTCAACCTTAACCCATTAAGTGTCTAGTAATGCGAACATTTTTAACGTCTATTCTTAAAAAAAACAACTCAGTAATATGTATACAAATTTCTACCCTATCTCAACACGGTAAAGTGTACAAGTGTGTAGATATTTATAGTGTATATCTACGAGAATGTAAAGTACAGAGGAGAATAAAGCCAGGAGAGTATATTCGGAAGTATTATGTGGTCACACTACATAGAACTTAACATGGGTATAAGGTGGATGGTGTAAGGCACAAGAATGAATTTGTCGCTTAAAATAATTTTTCGTTACATTTGCTCGTGTGTAAAGGATTATTCTAATTTAAGAATTTGTTATTATTTTGATACCTTGACGATCGTCTTAGTAATTTGCGCATCCCATGCATGATTTTCACTTCATTTCGCATGCTTTAAACAACGTGATCTCAACAATCTGATCGGCTCTTAGATTCTTTGGGCACATAATGCGATCGCCACACCACAGCAACGAACGTGACATCATATTGGGGCAAGTTGAAGGCAAGCGCGCTAGAGGAAGAGCCCCTGCACGATGGTCGGATTCCATAAAACAAGCATGTGGTTCCATGCAGCCCACATAGCCCTTGATCGCGATCAATGGTTGTTGTCGGTCATCACAATATAGTTATTGGTCACGATCCTCAGTAATGAGGGAACGACAAAGAAGAAGAAACAACGTGAGCGAACTTCAAGGTTGTATCATATGAGTTATTTAGGTCCTGCATGTAACATGCCCTCTTACGGGAACAATTGTCATTCCATAAGTCTAGCTATAGTTCTATTATACACGAGTAGATATAAAGTTGTTTTTGTTTTAGTTTCAGACATTTAACTATCAAGTCACCTATCTTAAAATTGCACATTGGTAACCACACTCGCAGATCAGATGGCCAAGATACAGGCTCAGCCTAGTTTGGTCTCTGACGGATATACATAGTTATATTTTTGTATATTACCTAAATTTGTAAATAAACTTTTTTGTATTTTTTTTTGTATAAGTATAAGATATAAACCGTAACAAGTCGATAAATTTGAATCGAGCTCAAGTTAGAACAAGTTGTTTAAATAAAACTTTTCCCAGATTTGCTTGTACAGGCATCAGCAATAGTATCTTACACAACTAGGGCCGCAAAAATATGTGACACGTTCTTATTTGGAGCGCAATAAGAGCGCGTCATATATTTTTGCGGCTCTAGTTGTCTAAGATACTATTGCTGATGACTGTACCGTCATCGCTCACACTGTTAATTGTACGCCTGTAAACCCTATTAAAAAACCGGGCAAGTGCGAGTCGGACTCGCGCACGAAGGGTTGCGTACCATAATGCAAAAAAAAAACCGAAAAAAAAAAAGCAAAAAAAAACGGTCACCCATCCAAGTACTGACCGACGTTGCTTAACTTTGGTCAAAAATCACGTTTGTTGTATGGGAGACCCATTTAAATCTTTATTTTATTCTGTTTTTAGTATTTGTTGTTATAGCGGCAACAGAAATACATCATCTGTGAAAATTTCAACTGTCTAGCTATCACGGTTCGTGAGATACAGCCTGGTGACAGACGGACGGACGGACGGACAGCGAAGTCTTAGTAATAGGGTCCCGTTTTACCCTTTGGGTACGGAACCCTAAAAAGGCATAAGGCCCACCAATGGACAGTTAAGGGTGTTGCTGTTTGTACAGTCAAATGTAAAAATATGGGTGCATACAACTTACCCTAAAATATGTCCCATATTATAGTTCTTAATTCGCAGACATAAGAGCTATGGGACATGTTTTTGAGTATGTTATTGCACCCATATTTTTACACTTGGCTGTACCTAAAGGTTGTATCAGTATGTAGGTATCCCTAGTTGGACTTATAGGCTGAAATATTAATTACAGTTAATAACAGTAATATGGAAAATCAAATTTTATCTCTCTCTTCATTTATTTGTTTTCCAGAAACCTTTAGCTGAACGGCGAATTTTGTATTCGCTTGTTGAACAATATTTGATTTAGAGCTCGTAAAATAATTACGCGAAACAAATGAAATGATACTGGTATCTTTGTCCAATTACAATTGAACGTGATAATTGAAGATGGTTTATTAAGAAACGAAATTGTTTAATCAAAATATTGTTCAATGCGTGATTTTTAGTAATTTTACTAAGAAATTAAATTGATTTTAATAGGTATATAACTTTGAAAACCAATCAAATTATTTTTATCAAATACTTTGATTTGTGTTGTTAACGCACTACTACTTATATAAATTACAAACTGAAATATTATTATATGTCACACACTAAAGAAAAAGTGACGAAGCCCTCCAGTGGTGAAGACCGGATTCGAACCGGCGTCTTTAGCTATCGCGGCTACGCCATGAACCCCTAGGCCACCTCGCCACAGCGGAACTGGGGACTATTTTTGAAATTCGACCGCTCGATTTCGTGTATTTCGTTAAATGATATCTCCACTACTAGGCGTTTAAATTCTACTAATAGAATTGAAATCGAGTGGTCAATACCACTAAATTCCCAATTTCGATTGCTCGTATTTTTAAAATTAGCGTTTCGCCGTTGTCCACCGATTTTCGAATGACGAAATCGAGCGATTGAAATTCAAAAATCGGCCCCCTGGTCCCAATAAATTGTTAAATCTGATGTCTCATCACTTAGCCCCAACGACGACGCAGTACACAATTTCAAAACTTCTCAGATGTTAAAGTGCCATAGTTGGCAAGGAGCTTTTGAGCGTTCATTAAAGTTGTAGGGGCTTCGTGTTTGTGATATAAGTTTAAGCGATGGGAGGCATTGATGTCATTTATGGGCTGTTCCGCTAAGTGGTATGATGTGCGTAAGGTAAAGAAGATACAAAATAAAATGTACTTTATGTCAGCGCCTAAGTGCTTTGGGAGCTTACGTATTATACCTATTTATAGTATGTATCTTAACGTATTTAAATAAAAGTAAATAAACAATTTGTACATTTTCGGGTAGTTATAACATTTAGGCTACAAATATAATGACCACCAAAAATACTTTGGTACCCTAAATAAAAAAATCATGCTTACCAAAAAAAATTACTGAACACCAAAAAAATAAGGCCTAAAAATACAAAAGTACCACCACTTTAATTACGACTGAACTTCAAATTGTATTCAAATACCAAATATATTGAATGATCACCAAAAATCATTAATGATCACCAAATCTTGAAGACCAAATTAATGCGATATTTTCACCTAAATAAACCACTATGATTACCAAAGAAATTATACATATTACCAAATAAAGTAAACTGATGCCAAAATTACTAGCCCCTCCCGCTCAACCCCCCGTAGCCCGCACCGCATACCTACCTAACCTAATCTACTTTTCTAGTAGCATTTCGTTATGCTACTAGAAAAGTAAGTTAAACTGCTATCAGTTAAGTGGGTTAGGTTAGGTTAGCACTGCGACCCTTACAGAAACGAAATGGTACTAGAAAAGTAGGTTAGGTTAAGTTTCAACTGCTACCCATATAGATACGAAACGCTACTAGAAAAGTGGGTTAGGTTAGGTTTGAACTGCGACCGTTACAGAAAAGAAATGCTACTAGAAAAGTGGGTTAGGTTAGGTTTGAACTGCGACCCATACAGAAACGAAATGCTACTAGAAAAGTGGGTTAGGTTAGGTTTGAACTGCGACCCTTGCAGAAAAGAAATGCTACTAGAAAAGTGGGTTAGGTTAGGTTTGAACTGCGACCCTTACAGAAACAAAATGCTACTAGAAAAGTGGGTTAGGTTAGGTTAGAACTGCGACTGTTACAGAAATAAAATGCTACTAGAAAAAGGTGACGAAGTGGATTAATTAATTTAATAGGATAACGATATATTAAATGATTGCACATTTTTAATTAAAATGTGGTTACAATTTTGTGATCATTTACTATTTTTGCGTTTACAATGATTATTTTGGAGCCATTTGCTTTAATAGGATAGCATGATTTAAAAATTTGGTTATCATTTTACATTAAAATGGAGTTCTAATTTTGGTGGTAATTTACTATTTTTGGGTTTACAATGATTATTTTGGTGTCATTTTCTTTAATAGGATAGCAAGATGTAAAAATTTGGTTATCATTTCACATTAAAATGGGGATTGAAATTTGGTAATCATTGACTATTTTTGGGTTAATAATGATTATTTTGGTGTCATTTCCTTTAAAAGGATAGTAAAATGTAATAAAATTGGTAATCATTTCACATTAAAATGGTGTTATAATTTTGGTGATCATTCATGATTTTAGGGTGGTAAAATAGATTTTTTTGGTATTAAATTTTACTAAATCTGGTGATCAGTTAAATAGCAGCCTAACATTTATTGCTTAACCGACCAATTACAAAACCGCCTGGATCAGTCACTGAACGACCTGACTTTAACCTACATTATTTGATCGTGTAATGTTTTCATCTACCCTCAACTGGCTTAACGAGCCATTTGAGGGTAGATTTTGTTTACTTTTATTTAAATACCTAAAGATACAGAGTATAGATGTTTCCTTCAACCTTTTATTTTACCAAAGCGGTGGTGAGTCGTGTTTAAAAACGCTGGTAACCTAGCGGTAAGAGCGTGCGACTTTCAATCCAGAGGTCGCTGGTTCAAACCCCGGCTTGTACCAATGAGTTTTTCGGAACTTATGTACGTAATATCATTTGATATTTCCATGTCTTTTCGGTGAAGGAAAACATAGTGAGGAAACCGGACTAATCCCAATAAGGTCTAAGGTCCTTTGGGTTGGAAGGTCAGATGCCAGTCGTTTTCGTAAAAACTAGTGCCTACGCCAATTCTCGGGATTAGTTGCCAAGCGGACCCGAGGCTCCCATGAGCCGTAGCAAAAATGCCGGGATAACGCGAAGAAGATGATGATGATGGTGGTGAGTCGTGTTTGATTCAGGATATTTCTCCTAGTTTTCCAATGCGTCCACAAAATGCTTTTCTAATACCCATCATCACACAAGCCCCTTACAGGGATTCGAACCCTGAACCTCCACCTCCGAAGGCAGGATAACTGCAAACTGTGCTACGAAGGCCAATTAAAGGGGCCGACTGATTAACAGTCCGCCGGACGGTATCGGCCTGTCAGTTAGAACAACATTTTGACAGTTCCGAACAACTGACAGGCCGATACCGTCCGGCGGACTGTTTCAGTTGGCCCCTTAAGCTATATACGGAAAATGAGCCAAAATCCGGATATTTTCCCTAATTTCCCACCGAGCGTCCACAAAATGCTTTTCTAATACCCAATCTCGCATGCCCACAAATGGGGCTCCAGACGTCCATCATTTGAGCGTTAGGGCATAGTCGCAACAAGAAAGTAGGTTATTCATAAAACACTTATTGCCGGTTAGTAATTGAGTAACAAATGTCTAGCTTTGCCACCACCTAAAAAGGAAAAGCCGAGGAGGTGGAAATATGTAAATATGGATATAATTTAGGGCTACTATCTATCCTCCAGAATTCCTCCTAAGGCCCATGGTCCTACTTATAGTAGGTACTTCTTCTAAATTTAAACTATAAGTATTCAATTGGAACAGCGTTGCATTTCGTTAAATATTCAAACAAATAAAAATCAACCCTATTACCTGCACTAAAGGTTCATTTTGGGTTTTGCGATCATTGGCAAATTTTGGGTTTTGCATTTCTATGGCTGGGCCTTAGGAGGCTATAGCAGGGGCATTAAATAAAAGTGTCTTGTACCTACGTGTCGTTGTTTTTTGTAAAATTTCTGGTAAAACTAAGAAGCCAATATTTGACGTGATAACGTTTGATAAATTAGCTCTTCAACGGTATACAAAAACAGATTTTTCTAGGTTATCAAATTAGCTGCCATAGTCATCACGTCCGACCAAGTAGAGCTTTTTGTGGAATGTCTCAGCAAGACTCCTGTGTGCTTAGCCAACGTGCCAATCGGTAAAGCTACGTAGCGTAGCGTAGTCATCTCTATCAGTGCGACTATGACAGTTGCGTTTTGTTTTCGCTACGGAGCGTTTACGATAGGCACGTTGACTATGCACTCTGTACTCCAAGTTTTAAAGTTACCTACGTCCTAATATGTATTTGTCTTTGAAGCGTCTACTTTTCTGTTTACACTATGTACTAGGGCGGTCCCTAGACGAGACTAATGGCCACGCTATTAGTTAAATTGTAGCAGACGAGGTGGATGGGCATGTAACCAGGTTAGTAGGCATTTTGCAGTGCTTTAGGCGCTAAGATGCTATAAGACGATAGGATGCTAATAGGCATTAAACAAACTCAAAGTTCAACTTAATTATTTTATTGCATTTCATGTTTGTTTGAGGATAGATGGCGCTCGCGTCACGTAAACAATAAGCTCCGTGTTTTATATGTGATAAAAATAGTTTATATGAACAAAAACGATAAAAACTAGACTTGACGTGTGACAAACAATAAGTGGCGACTATGGAATTATTATCTCAGTGCAGTATAACTATTAAGTGGTGAAAAAATACTACAACAATCCTTAGGACCGGTTAGATTGATTACACGTTATTTAACCAATAAGTGCTCAATGGACGAGGATCTGTACGTATTTAAATGTGATTATAAACCGAACTTAAGAAAAATCAAAACATACAAGTGATAAATAATACGTAAAAACTATAATAAAGTGACCGTTTCAATATTTAAAATGACATGAACTTTGAACCCTCGGTTAACTCCGTCAGAACGAGTACGCCACCGTATCATTCCTATTCCTACCGACCATTGCCGATCTACCACGAAAGCACAATACTGTCGGCTGATTAGCAATCCGAATTTCGCCTACTTCGTTCAAGTCGCCTTAGTGGTGTGAAATGTGTTAATCATAATCATAATAATAATCATAATAATTTATTGATAATAAAAATTACATGTCAATACTAGATTACAGTGTGTAACTACATAAAATGAGATTTCATCCCAAGAATAAAATTTTAAACCATAGGTTTAACTTACATTATTAATTAATTAAATAGCTCCTTGTGGTCGTAAAACGTCTGCTCGAGAAGCCATTTTTTAAGTTTTGATTTAAAAAGTGAAGCACTTTGTGCTGTTATAATTTCCCGCGGTAGATGATTGTACATCTTACGGCCCATGACGTGGGTGAGTTTTTTGGACTTAGCTAGTCTATGCGGCTCGAGTCGCAGCAGTCCCGCGCGCGCACTACGGGTCTCGTACCTTCGCGGGGGTTCGATGATGGGGTTCATGTCCACCTCATCACGCACATTTGTTGCCATATGCAGTATTAAGAGTGAGGGCAGTGTTAATATGCCTAGCGACTTGAAGAGTGGTTTCGCAGAGCTGGTTTGCGGAATGCGCGCTATCGCACGCACAGCTCGTTTCTGGAGGCGGAAAACCCTCTCCCAGTCGGCGGCCGCTGCCCACAGCTCGATCCCATACTGTAAACGTGAGTGCACTGAAGCGAAGTAACAGGCCCGGACCATTTCAGTTGGGAGTATTCGTGCCAATCGTTTTAAGGCAAAACATGCTGTAGCCAGTTTTCCACACGTTTTATCTATATGACCTCCCCAGGTGAGGCCGCTGTCTAACTCAAAACCAAGGAATGTTGAGTTCATAACTTGATTGATAGGACTTCCATTCGCTAGTACTGACAACTGCCTCATTTGACGTCCAGAGAGGTCAAAGCTGATGAAGTGTGTTTTGGTAGTGTTCAAAATAAGGCCGTTACTTCGAAACCAATTTGACACTGATGTGGCGGTCATGTTCAGCTTGCATTCAAGTTCATCATATGTAGGGGCGTGCACAACTACAGCCACATCGTCTGCATACATGAATGTCTCTCCACTGGTGACAGCTTCTGGCAAATCATTTAACAGTAGGGAGAACAGTATGTTCGAGACAGAGGAGCCCTGTGCGACGCCCATACATGTAGTCACGGTGTCAGACCGAACGCGACCCCCGTCAGCGACCACAACTTGAGTCCTATTTCGCAACAGGTTGCACATTAATGTAAGCGCTGAACCTTCAAACCCGTAGTGACGCAGTTTTTTTATCAGAACTTGGTGATCTGCAACGTCGAAAGCTTTTGACAAGTCGCAGCATAGAACTGCGACTTGGTTACTGCGCTCACGGGCCTCCAGTATCTGCCTGACCACAGCTCGGGCTAGCGAAGTCGTCGAACGGCCTTTCCTGTAGGCATATTGCATCTCAGATAGACAGTTCGTTAAGCTTAAAAATTCCGTCAGCCTGGAACTTAGGCCGTATTCAAATATTTTCGCCAGCACCGGAATTATGGCGACAGGTCTATAGGCGTCGATGTCATTTCTTTTTCCCTTGCCCTTGTATAATGGCGAGATGCGACTTTCTTTGAGCGTGTCGGGAAATGCACCTTCGCGCAGGCACCTGTTGTAGACGGTTGCGAGTACAGGAGACAGTTCTGCTGCGACCGAGTGGATTAGCATCACCGAGATGTCGAATATATCTTTTGTTGGCTTTTTGGCTACTCCGGCGGTAATGATGCGATGTATTTCATCCGGCGTGAAAGGCTTAAGTCTGATGCAACGATCGGCGGGCGGGCGGGCGACTTGCAGCGCAGCGAGTGCGCACGGCAAGTCGGCGGGCGCCGCGCCACAAGCGGCGGCCGCACCTGCAAACCGATTGTTTATGGCATTTGCTGCCGCTTTTTTGCTTTCAAATTTATTTCCGTCCGAATTTGTGATTATTTCTGTAAAATCTACTTCTTTTTGACTAGTTTTGCCCTTTTCCTGATTTGTTATGTCTGTTAAGCGGCGAAACCAGGTTCGAGCCCAGCCTGACTGTTGACTTTTTGTATTTTTTATTTTTTATTTCTACATTTTTAATTTTTTTGTTTTATAATATTATTAATTTGGTGATATTTTTAATAGACTATTTAATAAGATGGAATGTTTTAAATGCAAGAAAACAATAAAACCTAAGGACTGTTTCTTCAACTGCAAAAATTGTAAAAATTACTTTGACCTGACGTGTACAAACGTGACAAAAGCTCGTTTTAACTTGATGACAAATGATAATAAAAATAATTGGAAATGCTCATCTTGTGTACGACCAAAAAGCGCTTCCAGCGTCCCGCAGCCATCTAAATTAACCAGCACGCCAAAAATATTAGCGGAATCTGGCACCTCATCAGCAATGGCAGAGCAAAACAACACTACGCCAGAAAGAAACGAGCCGCATGTACTGACAATACCACTACACCACAAGATGAAGTATCCCAACAAATGTGCAAAATGCCTCTTAGATCTCCTTCCTGTGAAAATTTGTCAATAATTTCAAACGACAGCGAAGATAAGATAAACTCTACTTTGAAAGATAGTACGTTTCATAGTCCTAGTAGCCTTCCAAATATGTCTACTTTGGACAATTCTCGAATTGTAGCATTGAAAGTACAAGTAGAAGAATTGAGCACTGAGTTATCGTGTGCTCATGAGGAAGTTGCCAGGTTAAACATAGAGAATAGTGAACAACAACAACAAATTGATAAGCTTAATAAGAGAATTAGTGTATTAATGCTGCTAAACAAAGACCCTGTAAGGAATACCACACCGACAAAAAATACTAGTCATAGCCCAATAATACAAAATGTACACACCGAGGATAACATGCAAATTTATGAATTAAAAATCAAAAATCTAGAGAGTGAAATAGAAACATTAAATAACAAAATAAAAACGCTCCAAATTAAACTCAGCAAGGCTCTTACATAAAATACTGTTTATAAACGGAAATCAGACGCATTGGCAAACCGAGAAGTGACTCTTTCTCGTATCCAACACTCTACTAAGGCATTGCAAAAAACTTTAAGTCAATTAGAGCGGCATGTAAATATAACTGTAGCAGAAAAAAGTAGTTTAGACTTATCAGGAAAGCCTGCCTTACCCAGAGAAACTCATTCAACACAAGCGATACCAGAAAAGACAACGATGAACTGCAAAATTAACAATGCAAAAAATCCAAGTAAACCAAGATTATTGCTTTTATCGGACTTTCATGGAGCTGATCTTCTACTACCTTTGTCGAAAATTCGTAAGAACGATTATGACTTCACGGCTGACATCATTCAATACGGGACTACTAAGCGCGTATAGGTGAACCAGGATCTATTGAGGGTGCGCCATGTTACGGAAATTTGATGGTACTAATTTCTAGCAATGGCAACAATTTTAATAATAGACAACATCTACCCTCTATGATAGTTGTCAATATTGACAATGTAAACATTGCTTTGTCTAGTTTCGTGTGAATTATTATTAGACTGCAATAATCATGCCGAAAGTTTTAGATTTTACAGAGAAAAAGTTGTAAATAGTGTATATAGTTATTTATTGGAAAAATAACGTGCGGGAGAGAAATTTCTTCCATTAGAAAACATAACGAAATTACCACCTGAATTGACGGGTAAGTTTCAAACTTATGGACAAATGTCACTATAGTCAGGTCGTCACGATTTGGTTGATGTCTTGTAATAATTTGATTTCTATATTAGGTGTATCGCATGCATCGGTATCACGGATTGCTAGCGAAGGGCGTAAGGGCGGAATTAAACGACCAAACCTAAAAAAAAGAAAACAAAAAAAGAAAATAGATTTGGATGATTTTGATTTATGTGTCATACGTCGTAAAATTCACGAATTTTATAGCGTAAAAACCGAAGAAATATCCAAACATCAAACTTCGCACTTATTAAAGTTGTCGGAATAAAACAAAAATCATCTGCCAATTTCCATTGTCCCCACTATACAAATTGTTGCTATATAAAATTCAAAACGAGCGCCCTCTTGACAATACTCCCAAAGTTCTGGTTTACCTATACTACTAAACATAGAAGAGAAAATTAAGGACTTTAAGAAAAGCGATTGTTTGGTAATTATGTGTGGAGGGAGCGATTATAACATCACTCCGTTAAATAGAATTATAGATACATTAGAAACTACTATAAAAAAGTGTTCTCATACAAATATTGTTGTCTGTGATATAGTACATAGTTTAAATAATTATGCCGAGGACTATAATAATTTTGTTACTAGGTTCAATGTTATGTTACATAAACAATTAGCGAAATTCACCCATGTATGGCTCGAAACTCCTAATAGTGTATATTTTGGGGCAAGGGACTATGATGCAAAAGGATATAAACTAAATTATAGAGGGAAATATAAATTAGCTCAAAATATAAATAATGTTCTTATTAGTGTTAACAAAACATTCTATAATCAGTTAAATTTTTTATGTGCAGCAGACCATCCTCCCAACTATCAGTTAATAGACCAGCACAAATTTTAAAAAATAATCTTATTGTATACAACCATATTAATGTATTGCACCAAAACATCAATGGTATTTTAAATAAGTCTAATCTGTTAAGTGTGCACATAGAAGAGCTAAAGGATAAGGACACTCAGGTTGATGTTATATGTGTCACGGAACACAACATGCAACAAGGTGATGAAACTCATTTGGCTATTCCTAATTTTAAGCTTGCAGCGTTTTACTCGAGAAATAATAGAAACGGTGGATCCTGCATTCTAGTTAGAAATATTCATAAATACCAAATGTTAAATGAATTGAATAATATTTCAATACCAAACGTAATGGAGTGCGCGGGAGTAGAATTAATTGACCACAAATTAATTATCATTAGTATATATAGGGTTCCAAGAATCAATAGTCACACTTTCGACATATTTTTTAATAAATTGGACCTGATATTGAATAAAATGTGCTTTACAGGAAAGAAAATCGTACTATGTGGTGATTTTAATATTGATATCCTCAAAAGAACACCGCAATCCATAAAATTTAAAAACTTGTTGTCATCCTATAATTTAAGATTAGAAATATCTGTGCCTACTAGATTATCCAGCAATACTTGTATTGATAATATTATACACAATGTGCGAGGAAGTGCAGGTGAGGTGATTGACTTTGCCCTCTCGGACCATACAGCTCAACTGTTGAAATGCCCGGTTAAAAAAACATGTATTCTTGCTTATTGGTTTAAGAAGCAGCGTGATTTAAGTCAGGAAAACATTAATAAGTTTAGAAATCGTCTATTAGAGTTAAAATTTAATGATGTTTATTTGGCTACTAATCCAAATGAAGCATACAACTGTTTTGAAGATCAATTCAAATTACTTTACAATTTGTGCTTTCCTATTAAAAAAGTTAAAGTTACTTCAACGTCAAAACCTAAATGGATTACCAAAGGAATAAAGAGTTGTTGTAAGCGTAAACGCCAATTACTTTGGAAATATAGATTATCGAAAGATAAACTACACGATAAAATAACTTTTCAAAATTACTCAAAGCGCCTGAAAAAAATTATTAAACTTACCCAGAAAGCACAAAATAACTACTTTATTACACAATCGAATAATAAAACAAAGGCATCATGGAACGTTATAAATAAACACAAATCTAAACAACCGATGGAAAATATTCAACAGGTAATATTTAATGACAAAACTATAAGATCACCGGAAAAAATTGCGCAAGCGTTTAATCAGTACTTTATTGACCAAACTCTTAGTAAGTCAAAACAACAGAATCACATACAATCAACGCAAAAAAATAATATTGCGAGTGCTAAAAATGATAACTATAATTATATGAATACGATGACATGCAATTTACCTAATTCTATATTTATGAAGCCCACAAATTCCCATGACATTAAAATGATAATTAATTCTTTAAAAAACAGTAACAGTACGGGCTACGACGGAATTAGTACAAAAGTAGTAAAGGCAGTATCCTGTATAATTTCACCTTTGATCAGTCATATTACTAATTTATGTATAGAAAAGGGAGAATTCCCGGAAAGATTAAAAATAGGTATTGTTAAACCGCTTTTTAAAAAAGGCGATAAGGAAGATTTAGCCAGCTATAGACCAGTTGCACTGCTTTCCATTTTTTCAAAAATTATAGAAAAAGTAATTCATAACTCCATTTACGGATATTTTGAAAAGAATAACTTATTCACGCAAGAACAAATGGGATTTCGTAAAGGTAAGTCTATTAATTGGCTATTTTTGACCTTATGCGAGTAATAGTAACAAATGTTGACAAGAGAGTTCCGGTATCAGCACTTTACATGGATATGTCGAAAGCTTTCGATTTTGTAGATCATAGAATATTGCTAGATAAATTATATAAATATGGAGTTAGAGGTAATGTGCATAATTTGATTAAGTCTTACTTGGTTAATCGAAAGCAGTTAACTCAAATAAATAGACTATGCGTTGAAACGAAAACTGAGGTCACTTATTCATCGGAAGTTAGACAAATTCATTATGGCGTACCTCAGGGAAGCGTTTTAGGCCCTTTATTGTTTATTATTTATATAAATGATTTGCCAAAAGCCATCGAGTATCCAATGGTACTCTTTGCTGATGACAGCACCATAATGTTCACTTGTAAAGATCCAGAAACATATGAAACTGAAATATCCAAGACATTAGAGTCAGTAATAAACTGGTTAACTAGCAATAATTTAAAAATCAATTTAGAAAAAACTAAAATAATGACATTTAAACAAAGGCGAAATGATAAATGTAGTTTAAATATTTCATATAAGGGGCAACAAATTGAGAAAACGGATGTGACAAAATTTGTAGGAATAAGCTTAGATCATAAATTGACATGGAGAAATCAAATAGACATTATATGTAAGAAACTGCATCAATTTTCATATGTTTTATATAATTTAAGAAAGATTGTTAGTGAACCAGTTGTTTTGACGGCATATCAAGCCTATGTAACAACAACACTAAGGTATGGCATTATATTTTGGGCAAACTCAGTTGACAGAGAAGTAGCGTTTAAAGCGCAAAAAAGATGCATTAGATCATTGTGTGGAATTCAGCAACTGGGTTCATGTAAACCATATTTTAAAAAATTAGGACTATTAACTCTACCTTGTTTGTATATTTTCGAAATTGTAATTTTTGTTAAAAGTAATCCCCACTTATTTCAACAGTTTAAGAGTATACGTCTTAGGAACAGAATAAATTCAATGCCTTCCAAAACAGCATTATATAGGAAAAGTATATTTGGAATGGCCCCACAAATTTTTAATAAAATACCGAATGAATTAAGAAATTTAGAGGATTTGACAAGTTTTAAAAGTAAAGTTTTTAAATATTTAGTTGACAAAACATATTATAGTGTAAGCGAATTTTTGTTAGACTATAATTAATGGTAACTGTGCACAGCATGTAGTCACAGTCCATTAATGACAAAAAATTGTACGCCTTATGGCACAACATAGTGATACAACAGTAATACTATAAGATCTGTACTTATGTACTATTCATACCTATGTTGGACAAATAAACGATTTTGTATTTGTATTTTGTATTTGTATTTGTACAAAATTAGAACTTAATTAATGCTAAGTACTGTCTTAACTTTCACTTGGGCCACTTGCACTATCCCACTAGCCCGGGGTTAAGCGGTTTAACCTCTAACCCAGAGTCAAATTGTACCATGGTAACTAGGTTTAACCGGTTAACCCCGGGTTAGTGGGATGGCGCGTGGCGTCAGTGTCGCTTAGTGACTTAGACGCTATTAAGACGCTAGGATGATATATTATAGGCATTCATCATCCTCTTCAATTTCGTTATATCTATTTTATACTATGAAACCTCTGCGGCCGTAGAAGAAATAGTTAATTGTCTTGTCACTCATGTCAATGTCATTCGAGTAAAATAACGTAAACATTACATATGTTATTTATTACAATAGAATAATGAATACATAAAATATTTCAAACATTTTTGTGGCTGGATCGACTCGCCCAGATACTTATTGTGGCGCCGGATCGCAAACTGTCCAACACGTAATACTCCATATAACACTTTAAACTCTCGCGTTTTGTACACATATTTAATTACACAAACGGGTCTACCGCGATATAATTTCATTGTTTTTACCTGAGTTGCACCAGCTGTGGTCACGGAAAGACCACACCTGGTCCGACCACACCACCTGAACCGTCTTTCCGTGTCCACAGCTGGTGCAACTCAGCTGAAACGTCGGAATTAAAGGTAAAAACAATGAAATTATATCGCGGTAGACCCGTTTGTGTAATTAAATACGTAGTACTCCACACATGATTACCCCCTCAGAGCCTACCCTGGGAACCCAGAAGACGTGTTCTCCCTAACTTCTGACGCAGTTCTATGGCTGAAAACCTTGTATTAATTTGTGACATACCTGACACTTGAAACTCTCGCGTTTTGTATACATAGGTAATTAATGTCGTTAACGGGTCTAACGCGATAAAATTTCATTATTTTACCTTTTTTCCGACGTTTCAGCCAGGTTGCAATAGCTGTGGTCATGGAAAAAGGAAAAATAATGAAATTGAACCTCTCGTGTGTCGTGATTATTTTTTTCTAATATTTTCCTCGTACGCGGAATACGACGGCTTAATCGCGCTAGACCCGTTAATGACATTAATTTTGTGACATACCTGATGTAATTTCGATTTAAAATTTTAGCGATTTTTATAGGTACATATTACAATATTCTAATTATAGTTTACAAGAAATATAAAACACCTGGATTGCTTACCGTCAGGCGATTCGTCCCCCCGTTTGCTTCCTATATCAGAAAAAAGTTCTAGTGGATGGTGGATACTTTTGGCACTAAATACTAATTATACTAACTATTTAAATGGTACCCATACTAAACATATTAACGTTGTGAAATGCCTGCTTGATACAATAGTGGTGTCTTGTGAGCTAGCTAGTTGGTTCTGATATGCTTCACCTACAGCCGTAGAGACTGACAAGCATCCTACGAGCATTGAACTATTAATTACTACATAGAACCGGCTCAGAGAACCAGTACGTATTTTGCGCCTTGAGTTGTTAACGGCTGACGGCGTGAATCTCGCGGCCTAAACGCGTAAGCGCCATGAATTTCACACCGCTTACGACGTTTTGGTCGCGTGGTACAGGTTACGATTGCGACAATTTCATTGCTTGGTACGGCTTCTCTATTACTATAGAATGCGGCTGTCGTGCATCTAAAGACCTCGTTTGGAAAATTCCACTTACCCCCCTCGTTGCACAACCACTTGTACGAAATTTGAAGTTCTAGCTTAAAATAAAAAGTGTTTCATTTACAAATAAAAACCTTTTTTTTTTATTAACAACATTATCATAAAACTTTTTCTAAGCAGCAGTGTGTCTCAGTCTGTCGTATGTTACCTAAACCACGTCAGCGCTGTTTATTTGACAGCAAATGCGCGTAATTTGACAGTTTACCTAAATTAACTACGGGAACATGACGTATAAATTACAGCCGAGGGAAAGCTTTATGAAATGTATCTTAAAGGTTAATAGCGTTAATAATAGACGCATTACAAGCCTGAAATAGCTATGAGTATTTTGTCTTTATCTGTCATTTTTACTTATGTATTTGTGAGAAAGGGATATAACATAATTTAGTTCAGGCTCGTAAAGTTTTATGAATAAGGGGCAACTCTTTTGGGGATCTTGAGGTCATTTAGTCATGTGACGCTTGGTTTTACATATATGTGCGTGATAGTTTAGCGTGATTACAAATTATGAAAAATATATGAAATTGTGTTTATTATTGCAGCCAAAGACTTTAGGTAAATTACAGTCTACTCACTAAATTAAAGTAAATCAAAATGTAATAAATTAACGCTCGTCTTTTATTTCATTTATGATTCACAAAAAGCGGCGTTTAAAGATATTTTTAACATATCATTAAAAAAATATTACACAATAAAAACATTTCTCTATATAAGTATCTAAAACATTTAAAATGTTTATGTGTATGTTTTGCCCCGTTCAACAAAATTTTCTTGTCACAAAAAATGGCTTCTGAGAGACATCATATCTACATACTCAAAAAAACCGCGAGCAAAAAACTACATCTTAACAACTTCCAAATATCCCGAACAATTAACCGACGCATAACTCACTAACATCGTAAAATTAGTACCAAATCCAGTTAGTCAGGAGCAAACATAATAAATCACAATACACATGAACATAATATATTTATACATACAGTATAACAATGTCATAAGTGCCAAACAAATTAAAGGTACATATATCTTTCTCCCTAGAGTGCTATAAATTGGATACTCAATGTCCTAGCCTCATATCTCGATATTCTAATCATAGTAATTTGAGTTCTATGTTATATAGTCTTAAGTTGATTTTGGCATAGCTAAGCTATTGAGAGATAAGAGGTTGTGAGAATAATGAATCTGTAGCAATCCAAGTGTGGTGATCGAATAAGGGTGATATACAATTTTGGGAGTTAACGTATATTTATATGTACAAAGTTACAAAAAGACGTTGAGTTAGAACAATCTGCCCCATTCGAACTTTAAGATACGTCAATTAATAGATCTAGAAACGATATGGAGTAGATGTGTCAGTCTCAAAAGTGATATTTTTTTTGAAGTAACGTCACATTTGACACTGACATATCTAATCCATATCCTTTCTAAATCTATTAATTGACGTAGCTTAAAGTTCGAATTGGGCCGAATGGTTTACAATAAATACAAAGGTTTTGACGTAATTTTGTTCCCAGACTAATCTGTCTGGAAACTGTCTACGTCTGAGAACTAGATTTTTGTTTTGATGTAGAAGCAGACAAACCGCTGGATACGAGGGTTGCACTGAAAATGTCGGGAATAGAGAAAACTGTCGCATCTAGACAGTCAATCTTTATTTTAATGCATACTTAAACTCAAACTGACCACGCATATAAATTTTCTTTTGAAAGTAATCATTCTGTAATGCACACGGCTCATAATCCCAAAGTCCTTTTTGTATGGCGATTTTGGGGCCTTAGTGGTTTTGTATGAAATTCGTGGAGTAGCCAACGGAATTGAAGTTTTTTTACATATATATATGTATAAAAGATTTTTTTACTGTTGTCATATGAATCTTTAGGAATGTCGAAATCTGCCGATATGCAACTTTTTTGGCAGTCTTTTTAATTAACAGCACAAATGCGATTTTAATTTTTGACGTCGCTTTGGAATGACATGCTTCTTTAAGATCACCCATGGGATAAAATGAAAGTGACTTTCATATTTAATTTTAACTGCAACCGAGCGTACGATGAACTCTAGTTCATAAAAAAATAACAGAAGCCCATTGTAACTTTTATTTGTTCGCTGAGGGCATATTGAAAACCGTTTAAAAATATGATCCGAAAAATCACTTGGCCAAAAATTCAAATAATGTTCGACATACAATTTTCAAATTGCCAGTAATTCTTAAATACAAATGACAACCAAATGGAATATACCTTAAAAGTTTTATAAAGAGTTACATTTTTATAAATTATATGCCTGTTTCTATTATGTTATTTCTAAGTGTCCCATTCCCGAATCTTTCAGTGCGACCCTCGTAACAAGCAATTAATTACCGTCACCCATGATGGACACCTGTAGGCCAAGCACATGATCGGCGCGACAGTATCTCGCCGCGAGATAGACTACCTGTTTTTTTCTAAGTATGTTAACAAAAGAAGGACGGGTAGTCTATCTCGCCGCGAGATACTGTCGCGCCAATCATGTGCTAGCCCGGCTGCAACAACAGAGGGCGAGTACGTTGCCGGCCTTAAGATGGGAGTCTTTTCTCGAAGGTTTGAAGGTCGTATGTGTCCGGAAATACAATAGTTTCCCCTCTGGGTTGGAAGGTCAGATGGCAGTAGCTTTCGTAAAAAACTAGTGCCTGCGTCAATTTTTGGGATTACTTGTCAAGCGGACCCCAGGCTCCTGTGAGCCGTAGCAAAATGCCGGGATAAGGCGAGGAAGAAGATAGGAGATAAGGATCTTGTCATAAGAACAAAATAACAATTTATCACAACATTGCGATAAATTGTTATTTTGTTATTGTTATTGTGATATTGTTATTTGTTATTGTGATAAATTGTTATTTTGTTCTTTGACAATAGGATCAGCGAAGTTATTTTTTTTATTATTATCAAATATTTTGGAAATCATGGCACGTACATCTCAATAGAAAATAATGATCACGATGAACGAAAAACTACCTCATTCGGTATTTTAAAGCCAGTTAAATAAAAACCCTCAATTAGGTTAATTATAAATAAATAAATAAATATTGGGGACATCTTACACAGATCAACCTAGCCCCAAACTAAGCAAAGCTTGTACTATGGGTGCTAGGCGACGATATACATACTTATATAGATAAATACATACTTATATACATAGAAAACACCCATGACTCAGGAACAAATATTAGTGTTCATCACACAAATAAATGCCCTTACTGGGATTCGAACCCAGGACCATCGGCTTCGCAGGCAGGGTCACTACCCACTAGGCCAGACCGGTCGTCAAACCATACCAAATTATTCGTATTATGTAGTTCGCTCACTTAAAACGATCGAAGTTAGAGTGCCCTTCAATTATAAGGGACTCTAGGATTTCAAAGACTCCAAAAGACTGCTTATATAGCTAAGGGAGATTGGCGGTTTTGACCAATGAGCGGTAAGCTATTCAGCCCTAATGGACATTACACTTTATACAAGTATTGAATATACATGTTAAAGTATAGGTACAGTCAAAATTACAGATTTCTAGATACCTATGTATATCCTTTCTTCCTTACAGATTCTTAATTACTACCTATATAAGTAAACTAGCGAGCCGCCCCGGCTTCGCACTGGTTAACAAATTAAACACCTTAACCTTCCTCATGAATCACTCTAATGATAGGTGAAAACCGCATTAAAATCCGTTCAGTAGTTTTTGAGTTTATCGCGAACAAACATACAGAGAGACGCGGCGGGATCTTTATTTTATAAGGTGTAGTGATAAGGTTCAATTAGATATAGTAAACCATAAATTAATTAAGTAGAACTGCCACATTAGGTACAGGCAACATCAAAATGTTCAGCCTACGCGTCAAAAATAGGTACCCACTGATAATCTTTAGATTATCAAAACTGCTCAAAATTCAAAATTAAATTCTCTTAGCAGTACCTACTCAGTGAAATAAAACGTAGGTACAACAAAATCACCAATTATTTTCATTTTACTGACTACGTACATTTTGGCTCAAGATTTGTCTATTTTCTATCAAGATTTGTCTCAAATTGAGTCAAATATATATCCAAACGCAAAGACGCAATCCCGGAATTGGGTCCGACCCAATTGCCTGTGGTTTATGATGCTCAAATTGGTTTTGACCAACACCGGGGCCAATCAGACCTTCCGAATACAATTTCGAATACATTACCGTGTATAAATCAAGCGTCACCGGTAGATTCCGCATGAGTGCACGGGTTTCAGAGGTTTCCAGGTTGTGACTTGATTATTGCGAGTGCGGAGTCGAGTTGTCTAGTGACCAGTTTATTGTATCCATGATAGTATTTCTCGCTTATAGTGCGGACCTTGAAGAAGATGACGGCACGATCTTGACGTCTTTCGAAAAGATTGGCCTAATATTGCCATAGAACGAGATGCGTGGAAGAAAGAGAGGGAGGCCTTTGCCCAGCAGTGGGACACAACAGGCTAACAAATAAATAATAATAAAATAATGATAGTATTAGTTAATGGACCTGTTTGATGAGATCTTGATATTATCAACTATAGATGGTCAAGCAAATCTTGTCAGTAGAAAAAGGCGCGAAATTCAAATTTTCTATGGGACGATATCCTTTCGCGCCTACATTTTTCAAATTTGCCGCCTTTTTCTACTGACAAGATCTGCTTGACCCAGTATACATACTCGATTAAGTGTTTATTACCTTCGCTCTTTTTACAGCTTGGCAAAAAAGAGTAGAATATAAAAAGTGGCACCACTGTAGTGTCGTCCCTTTCAAACCAAATAATATAAGAAAACGGGACGACGTTACTGTTGCCACTTTTTAATTTCTACTCTTTTTTGCCAAGCTGTACGTTAGACCAAATTGCACATGAAAAACCGAATTCGAGTCGCGGAGTAGGAAGTGCAATCAATATTGGTTCACTCAAAAGCATTAGCAGTGATAACAGCTCCAAGATTATCAATTAGAGGAAAAGGTCGAGTTGTATATACATTATTATATAACCGAGTGTGAAAAGGGTATTGGGAGGTTAACGAAGGGGTTGGAGCAATATATCATAGCAATCATCACAAAAATGTAATGCAAATAGGTGTGTTTTCAATTCTTAGCCATACAGAGAGCCTACCACGAACCATGTTCGACGTGTTGCCTCTCTGTCGCATTTGTAAATTCGTACCTACGTACCTAAGTGTGACAGGCAGGCAACACGTCGAACATGGTTCGTGGTAGGCCCTCTGTATGGATATGTATTAATCTGCTCTTATTCTGCAAAGTGAATAATATGTAGATGGATGGATCAACTATAACAAAAACCGGCCAAGTGCGAGTCGGACTCGCGCACGAAGCGTTCCGTACCGTAACGCAAAAAACGGCAAAAAATGACGTTTGTTGAATGGGTGCCCCACTTAAATATTTATTATATTCTGTTTTTAGTTTGTTTTGTATTTGCTGTTATAGCGGCAACAGAAAAACATCATCTGTGAAAATTTCAACTGTCTAGCTATCACGGTTGATGAGTTACAGCCTGGTGACAGACAGACGGACAGCTCAGTCTTAGTAATAGGGTCCCGTTTTAACCCTTTGGGTACTGAACACTAAAAACACAATTACGAGTGGATTTCGATATGCTGTGATGGAAATAAAACCTTGCATAAACTATCCATGTAGGTTATGCCTATAACAGCAGTGTTATTTAATAAAATTATGTTTGCTGAAAATATTTGTGACGTTCCACGGAAAAATGTACCTTATGGCGGTCGGCGCTTACGTCACGTAGCACCGCATTAGTATTGGAGCGTCGTTAATGATAGCGTAAGTGACAACCTCCATAAGGTACCTTTACCGCGGAACGTCACATTTAATAAAGTCTAGATAACATTGCGGCTATCTAGCGAGATACTTGACCTGGGTTTATTCTAATTGGCCGTACGTATTGTAGTCACAATAATATTATATAGTCTGTATAAAAAATCTTGGGTATTTAAATAAAAGTAAACAAACAATTTTTACATTTTCGGGTACCTAGTTATATTTATTGACATAAGATTTATTGGTTAACCAACCAAATACAAAACCGCCTAGATCTGTCCCTGAACGACCTGACTTATTTGATCATGTAATGTTTTCATCTACCCTCAACTGGCTTAAGGAGCCATTTGAGGGTAGATTTTGTTTAGTTTTATTTAAATACCTAAAGATACAGAATAGGCATAGCCCTGGGGACCTAGCGGTAAAAGCGTGCGACTTTCAATCCGAAGGTCGCGGGTTCAAACCACGCCTCGTACAAATGAGTCGGAACTTATGTACGAAATATCATTTGATATTTACCATGCGCTTTTCGCTAAAGGAAAACATCGTGAGGAAACTGGACTAACCTCGATAAGGCCTAGTTTACACTCTGGGTTGGAAGGTCAGATGGCAGTCGCTTTCGTAAAAGCTAATGCGTAAGCCAATTCTTGGGAGTAGTTGTCAAGCGGACCCCAGGCTCCCATGAGCCGTGGTAAAATTGCCGGGATGACGCGAGGAAGCCGGAGCAAAATAACTTTAATTTAGAGTTTTTGTATGAGAACAGCATAATAATATCCTGTTGTAGGTATTTCGCAATCTGCTTTGAGCCACTCTGTTCATGGGTTCGATTCCCGGCGTTATTTGCTTGTTTCACACGCGGATAGTCTCTTATTACGTGTCGAATAATGCTATCGCTATTGCTAAGGCTGCCATACCACTGAGGAGAAGATGAGAGGAGACATGCAGGATCTCAGCTCATTTGCGCCTCACTGAAAAAGCGTACGTAAGTTTTCGTAAGTGTAAGTCCTCCGTAAGCGTTTTAAAAAGTAGTTTTTGCAAAGCTTACGTAATAGTTTTGATTTTATTTTTTGTTTAAACAATGTACAACGCAAGATCACATCGTTTTAATTTAAGTATTTAAGGTGTCTGCGTTGCCTGTTACCTTTGAAAATTTCTTCGGTTTCTACTGGATCAGTGCAGTAACAAAAATGTACCAGTACGGTTACCATCAGTTTGTCACTGACATAAACGCCGTCGAGAACGTAATTTACTTTCTATACATCCCGTTTGCACTAATATGCGAGTGCGAGCGAGATGTATAGAATAGTACATTTCGATGCTAGTGCGGAAGGTATGTCATTACTTCACGAGTACCGAGATATCTTGCCACGAGCCGCAGGCGAGTGGGAAGACTCGGGACGAGTGAAGAATGACATTTCCGCACGTGTATCGAACGACGTTTTTTAATACAGTTGCGAAAAAATAAGTAAAACATTGTTAATCGTACACTAAACAAAAGTGGTAACAGTGACAGCTCGCTTAGACGTCGTCTTTAAGTATATTATATCTATGGGCGTTTGGCAGCTATTCCGTTCCATTCAGACACCTTATTAAGAACGGAATTTTCAATATTCAATATTAAAAAATAAACGTGTTATAATGATGAAGAGGTAAGTATTAAAATATGAAATATGTATATTTTTCATATTCTTACATTAACAGTAGGTTTTTATGCTGATTACGACGTTTAAAGGAAACTAATATTAACACTCATCAATAAGTAGTCGTGAATTGGAACAAGTATAAATTTAAAAAAATTGGAAAAGTAAAAAGCACTAGTTCGACATAACCAACTTTCCGCACGCTAAACAGCTACGTAAAGTAGCACTTTGTGAGCAACTGTATTAAAAAGTAAATTACGTTCTCGACGGCGTTTATGTCAGTGACAAACTGATGGTAACCGTACTGTGGTTAGTGATCTATTAAATGTCAACTCAATTGTTATCGATATCGATAACAAGCAATTTTTTATCGTAGTAATAAATGCGACATGTCCTTGATGTAATTATTATTAATTAAGAGCGTAACGGCTAGATTCGGGAAATGAATTAGAGATTCACTAGATATGAAATAGTAAAGATATGTGACGTTCCACGGAAAAAGGTACCTTATGGCGGCGGGCGCTTACGTCGCATAGCGCCGCAATAATATTGGAGCGGCGTTAATAATAATGGCGCCAACCGCCATAAGGTACCTTTACCCCTGGGACGTCACATATCTTTACTATATCATATCTAGTTAATCTCTAATTCATTTCCCGAATCGCACCGTAAGTTCTTTCAATCGGCGCGATTCGGGAAATGATTTAGAGATTCACTAGATATGAAATAGTAACGATATCGGACGTTCCACGGCAAAAGGTACCATTGCCCCGGATGAATATTGGAGCGGCGTTAATAATAGCGTAAGCGCCAGCCGCCATAGGCTACCTTTTGCCGTGTAACGTCACTTATCTTTACTATTTCATATCTAGTTAATCTCTAAATCATTTCCCGAATCGCGCCGAATGTCCATTTGAAAGCCTCTTTGATTTATTCTTATTTCAACTGAAAATATCCATCATCTAACATTGACTCGAGTCATTCTGAAAATAACAACAACTACATCAACTAATCATTCTATTCATATTATATATTATGTAACATTTAAATATTACGTAACAATACTGTCTTACACCACAATTTTATCTACTTACATCGACAGCAAGTTTCACTTGTCTTCTCACTTTTAAACGTCAAACCAAATTGCACATCTCATTTTTAACTCCGCCGTTGCCGGTCCCAAGCCCGGATGCAAAAGGAGGAGGGTTGGTGGTAGAAGACAAAACCAACCGTAAAAGGTCAACGCCGAGCTATGGGCGGCGGTTAAATAACCCAGCTCCGGACCCAACCAGCGATCTCGGAGCGGTTCTCAGTGGCCTTGAGGGACTAAATCCCCTCTAAAAGACTGACATGGAAGGACGTGGGAACCCACCATGATTATATCCCAAGAAAATCATCTCAAAATGCACATCTCAAACCCTGGTATTCTGAATTTTATAATTTAATTATTTCATTATTTTTAAAAGAAAAAATAATCTCCCCAATCTGTCATGCCATATTCAGCTAATTGAGGTGTTAATAAAAAAACTCCCTACGAATTGAGATTCTTCATCAAAATTTTATTCTTGATTAAAAATAGACTTAATCCATCACAGTTTTCAATTTACTCTGTGGAAATCCATATTAATTAAAACCAAAATATTACTTTGCTAATCCGTGAAAAGAACATATCCATCTCCCTCTCTCATCTCTCTATCTTTCTCAACATCTTTTCGCGGATTAGCAAAGTAATATTTTGGTTTTAATTCCTCACTGTTTTGTAAAAATGTATCCAAAGCGACAGCGAAAAGAATGCAATTTACCTTACAACAACTCAACCAAAATGCGAACATTTTAGAGCGAATTCCACAACATGCAATACCTTTCTGGAAATGGATTTTTTTTCAGCCCTCGTGGAATTGAAAGAGCGGCCATCTTTTTTTTTTGCCAGCGTGTTGGGACAATTTTATGTGCGGAATCGGAAATATTTTATGAAATCCTCAAATATTTGTGTTGGATTGTTTTATGGAATTTAATTTCATGTGTGTAAGTGCTTAGTTTAATTTAGGCCTTAGTTAAATTTATGTTTGTTAGTCCTAATTTGTATTTAGGTGTAATTTTAGATTATTAATTAAATTAACATTACATATAAAATTTAATATAACAATGATCTGTGTAAGATGTCCCCAATATTTATTTATTTATTTTATTTATTATTTAATAATATTTACAATACGATTAATTTCGAGGCATATCTATTGAAAAAAAATAAGAGTTTTTTTTGATAAAAATGAGTAAGTACCTACTTTTAACGAGTTTTACGTAAAATTGGTTGTGAGCTATATTATAAGACAATCTTACACAGTTTGACATAGTAATAGTGTAAACTAGAATTATACGTACGTGCGTCAAATCTATCCGGCAGAGATGCATCCAGCCAACTTTGTCAATATAGCATTGGGAAGACCTGCGGCGGGATTATCATGGTCGCGCATTTTTATCACTTGTCATGTCATGCGTCACTTTCGCACTTACACTTACTTACTTTTGTTAGAACGTGTCAGACATGATGACAGATGATAAAGAAACTGACTATCTTAGCCCTACTGCAGCGGTATCATTGTCGCGTTTTATCACCTGTCATGTCATGCGTCACTTTCGCACTTCCATACTTGTTAGAACGTGACGCATGATGACAGATGATAAAAAACCAACCATCGACTTACTGGGCACAAAATGTGTCTGCGGACAGATCTCCGGCAGCTAAAGCGGGACAAAATAGCACTTAAAATTATTTTTAACACAATCTAAAGTAAATTGATAGACGGTTTTAAAATTACCGCTATCAAAACTAGGATTATCAAATCAGCTACGACACTGAAACTAAATAACTCAACATTACAAGCAGACGTTCAATTTCAATAGTACCTTTATTGAATTAGTCAACAAATTACCTACTAAGACTGATCGATTAAAATCCCTTTGAGACCTTCTAAATGACATAGTAGGGGTCCACTACATACTCCTAATATACAATGTATTAAGGGTATATCTATATCGCGAATTTATTTATTTACCTACCTTGAGGAACGGCAGTTAAAATTAGTTTTTGTTGGGGATATATTGTTTCTTTTTGATTTTTATTCAATCACAATATTACATTGTGTTTGAAATCTTAAATCTAGACACATGCATATAAAAAATATTACAAAACAAAACATCATAGCCTCAAATTAAAAATACCTAATTAATAATACTTCATCAAATAATAAGTCAACAAATTAAAGGTAGAAGTTTCCAAAATTAAATAAACTCATTCTCATTAACTTTACTCATAGCACATATTACTAGCACTAAAATAATATAAGTGCTAGCAAGTGTTTACATTTGACCTTGACCGTACAAATATACAAAATGTTCAGCTAAGTTCTGGTCATTTTCATTTCCACTCGAGTCCCGCGTAGATTGCTTTACTCGGGTAAGTAGATTAGGCGAATAAAGCGGGATTTCTGATGCGGACAAGCTACCAGGACTTGTCGATTCGGATGCGGCATTTTTAGGGTTCCGTACTGTTGGAACGAAACGCAAGGCTTCAGCGGGGACTGCGGCGAGACGGAGGCGACCTCTGTCTTAATTTTCGATCTAGCTAACGCTGTGACATTGCAATTTTGAACATGTAACAAGCAACTGATTTTTCTATTTTTTTTATATGTACTTGTGTGGCAGAATACAGTACATTTCTATTTTTAAACAATTTTTTATTCTGCCTGGTCCTTCTACAATCCTGAACATGGTCTTCGATGCCAGATAATTATTTGAATCAGCGAGCTACGAGATATTAAGGACTAAGGACCGCCATTACGGCTGAGACAAAGAAGAAACGCAACGTGTGGAATATTTCCTGCGCATCCAACATACCGGCTTTCCAGTGAGGAGTGCAGCTTGAAACATCCCGAGGCGGCTATATCTTCATCCATCAGCTACGAATTTATCAACTGTTCTACCGTTATTCCGGAATACTACAATCCGACGACGTCAATAAGGAGTGAACAGGTTAAGAGGAGCTAAAAGTGAGTCCGTTCCTTAATATCTTGCAATCATTTACGTAAGAAGCATTAATAGCTATTATTCAATAATATTCCTCTATTTGACACAATTTAGAAAGAAACTTATATTTAAAACCCTATATTAGGCCTTTAAATAATAACCGTAACCTATTTTAAAAACTACGATACAAATAAATCATACTTTAAAACTCAAATATATCTCAATTACATAATTGCATAATAAGTGCATCGGTCGAGCGCTGATAAACGTTTTTTTGCCATATCTAACGGTACGCCCGGCCGACATAGGTACTTATCGCCATAACTTAGCCGGCTTGCTTATAGTAAACAACATCGGAGTAATTAACATTAAATTCGTAAGAAAGTGTTTTAGTTTACGTTCTCTCGTGGTGCTGGTGTTGTTAGTGGAACAGAGTGTTGAAAGTGCTAAGAAGGTAAATACTAAGTGCAATTTAAAATGAATGAAGCCTTGATTAAAGAGTTAGTTAAGAAGAGGGGTCATATTAAGTCGCGATTAACTAAATTTTCAGGTTATATACGCGAGTTAGCCGAAAAAGCATTGTGTGCGGCTCAGGTGACGGAACTGCAACTTCGGATCGCTAAATTAGAATGTGTTTACAACACGTATGACGAGATTCAAACCAAGTTGGAGTATATGGTTGAGGATGACGAGGCCCAATTAGACGAGAGGTCTGACTTCGAGGATTTGTACTACTCGTCAGTCGCGGCGGCTAAGGAATTGGTAACCATGCATACCAAGGTCGCGCCTAGCGATGGGGGGTCCGATAATAATACACGCCGTCATCCACATGTAAAATGTAAGTTACCTACCATTTCTTTACCCAAATTTGGAGGCTCGTATGATACATGGCTTGAGTTTCGCGACACATTTGATAGTTTGATTAATAATGACGACTCCATCGATGATGTAAACAAGTTTCATTATTTGCGGGCTTCATTAGAAGGCAGTGCCGCAGTAATTGTACAATCATTAGCATTGTCTAGTAGTAACTATAAAATAGCTTGGCAATTATTATGCGACAGATACAATAATAAGCGGTTATTAGTAAATAATCATATTAGGGCCATATTTAATATAAACCCAATTACCAAGGAGTCATCGACAGCTATTCGGCATCTTATAGACACGATATGCAAAAATATACGTGCGTTAGCGACCCTTGATGAACCAACCACCCATTGGGATACATTATTAGTGTATATAATATGTCAAAAACTTGACAATGTTACTAGACGTGAGTGGGAGGAGTTTGTGCCTAGTTGCGAAACAATTACTTTCGATGCTATCATACATTTCCTCAGCGATCGTGCGGATCTATTGGAAACCATGGCGATGGAGGGCCCCGGACGTCGCGCGTCCTGGCCGCTCGCCGCCGGCGCCGGCGCTGTCCCTGCGGCGCACGCGCGCTCCGCCGTGCGACGGGTAAAGGAAAAATGTTTCGTAGGACTAGATGAACGTGAAACCGATACTGTGAGTAGCCCACTTTTTACATATGAATGTCCGTCATGTAAGCGTGGTCATTGGTTATTTGAGTGCCCCGACTTTCTCGCGTTATCTAATAAAGAACGTGCTGATAAGGTTCAAGGGATGAAAGTATGTTTGAATTGCTTAAAACCCGGGCACATAGCGAAGTATTGTAGGCGTGGTCCGTGCAAGTCGTGTTCATTACGTCATAGCTCGCTTATACATGTGGATAGGTTGCCGTCGAAGGCTCCAGTAGCAATGCCGGCGATACAAGTGACTCCCAGCAGTCCAAGCGAGCACGACGAGTCCGCATCTGAACCTGGCTGCAGTGCTAACCTAGACGTCTTGTTGCCGGCCCATCCTGCTTTACAGGGTCAAGTCATACTGTCTACTGCGCTAGTAGAAGTATATGATCGAGACGGTAAACCACATATGGCACGCGCATTTTTGGACAATGGATCATCACCTAATTTTATTAGAGCTGACTTTTGCAAAAAACTTAAGTTACCTATTAGGGAGGTAAATGCGTCTTTAATTGGCATTCAAAATATTAAGTCAAACGTACATAACTTATGTGACGCAAGGTTTTCATCGTTGTTTGACAAAAGTTTCAGCATGAAAAGGTCATTTTACGTAGTTCCACAAGCTACATGCGACTTACCTTTACAAAAGGTAAATGTATCAATGCTAGGCATACCTGAACATTTAGTCTTGGCTGATCCTCAGTTCCACTCGCCGGCACCTATCGATATTCTTCTTGGTGCCGAGGTCTTTATGGAATTATTAGGTAGCAATAAAATTAAATTGGGACGAAACAAGCCCATAGTTTATGAGACCAAGCTAGGTTGGGTAGTGTCTGGTCGTAATGCGCACAACCTTAACTCTAAAAGCATTTGTTGCAATTTCGTTCAAATTAATAATCAAGATGATGAATTGACGCGTTTTTGGAAGTTAGACGAAGCAACAATAAAACCCGCGACGGCGTATTATACCAACGATGAACGGGCTTGCGAGGAACACTTTGTTAAAAATACCTCTCGGTTACCGGACGGTAGGTTTATGGTTAGGTACCCTTTAAAGCAGCCTGTATCTTCGTTGGGCGATTCTTACGAGCGGGCAAAACAATGTTTCCTGTCGTTAGAGCGCAGACTAGAACGGCAGCCACAATTGAAGTCTATGTACAAAGATTTTATGAACGAATACGAGACTTTGGGAGACATGTCCAAGGTTACTTCCAATGAGATAGTAGGAAACTTCTTGCCTTTTCACGGCGTGTTACGGCTGTCTAGTCTCACGACAAAGCTCCGGGTCGTGTTCAATGCTAGTGCGCGCACGTCTACCGGAGTCACGCTGAACGACATTCAGTACGTAGGACCTACTATTCAGGACGATCTCATAGCTATCTTGTTACGGTTTAGGCAATACCGTTTTGTGTACACGGCTGACGTGGAAAAAATGTATAGGAGGATAGTCGTGCACCCTGACGATAGATATTTGCAACAAATCATTTGGCGCAATGATCCATCTGAACCTCTGTGCATATACAAATTAAATACGGTCACTTACGGTACGGCCAGCGCTCCGTTCTTAGCTGTTAGGTGCCTTAAACAGTTATCAATGGACTGCTCGGACCCTCGACTTACTGAAATCATTGCCCATGACTTTTACATGGATGACTTTTTGTCCGGGGCTGATACGGAGCAAGAAGCCGCCAGCATTATAACTCAGGTCAGTGCAGTACTTAAAAGTGCTGGTATGAATTTACGCAAGTGGCGTTCAAATGAACCTAGGCTCATAAATGAACATAGTGACGATTCTAGAAATCTAAATTTAGGCAACTTGGACGAAAGTAAGACGCTAGGGCTAGGTTGGAAAAGTGGAGCCGATCTCTTGTATTTTACTATCGACTTAAGAAAAAACCCGGAAAAATTAACAAAGCGGGTTATCCTCTCCACAATAGCAAAAATATTTGACCCTCTAGGTCTTTTATCGCCGGTTGTCATTCAGGGTAAAATATTGCTTCAGCTTCTATGGCTTTCACGAGTTTCTTGGGATGATGAAGTGCCTCAAGAGATTTCTCAAAAGTGGCATAGCATAACAATGTCTTTACCGGAATTAAACCATTTATGCATTCCGCGTAGTGTCGTAGGAATCCACGCGTCGCGAGTGGAATTCCACATTTTTACGGATGCGTCTCAATCTGCGTACGGAGCTTGCTTGTACGTACGTACTATCACTAACACAGGAGTAGTTACTCGGTTACTCATGGCAAAAAGTAGGGTAGCTCCACTTCGGCCGGTAACTATTCCCCGAATGGAATTATGCGGAGCTTTGATCGGAGCACAGCTTTACCAAAAAGCACTATCATCACTTCGCATGAAAGCAGACAGTTGTACATTTTGGACCGATTCCATGATCGTGTTAGGATGGCTTAGAATGCTACCAAACCAACTCAAGGTGTTCGTACGAAATCGCGTAGCTGATATACTCGAAATCACTGGCAGTTGGCCTTGGCGACACGTACCTACTAAGGACAATCCAGCGGATCTGGTCTCACGCGGACTTGATGCGGGTTCAATTGCTGCGGCTGATATTTGGTGGAATGGTCCAGCATTCCTACGTAATGACGAAGAGGACTGGCCCAAAAATCACCACGCGTGCAGGGATAGTGATGAAGTTAAGGCTGAGGTAATCACTGCTAATGTAGCGACCGACGCTACAATATCCCCTCTATCAGAATTGAATCTTACGAAGTTTTCCAATTTTACTAAACTCAAACGAGTCACCGCTTACGTTCTACGGTTTATCAATAACGCACGACCGGGTAGTGTCAGAAATTCGGGATTTCTTAACACTAAAGAACTTCATGCGGCTACGAATATTTTAGTAAAATTATCGCAGATAGAATCATTTTACTCATATGATGATGTTAAAAACAAAACCTTACTCAAGGCCAAAGACCCGCTTACAAAACTGAATCCTTTCGTGGATTCTGAAGGACTTATGCGTGTAGGCGGACGACTTAGAAACGGGCCTTTTAACTTTGATAAAAAGCATCCAGCTATCTTGCCGAAAGGGCATTTTATAACGGTGACATATTTCAATTCCGTTCACCTCATTTTGTTACACGCGGGACCTCAAGCCATGCTAGCATATGTAAAGTCTACCTATTGGCCAATCGGTGGTCGTACACAAGCTAGATCAACGTATTACAAATGCGTCTTGTGCACTCGTATGCGCGGGACAACTATAGCGCCACTTATGGGCAACTTACCCTCACCGCGAGTAACGCCAGGCTTTCCTTTCGAGGTTGTTGGCGTAGATTATGCCGGTCCTATACTGGCTGCGTCTCGAAAGGGTCGTGGTAGTCAAACCATAAAGGTATACATCGTGATCTTTGTGTGTTTTAAAACGAAGTGTGTACACCTTGAGCTATGTAGTGACTTGTCTGCAGAAAGTTACATGGCATCGTTGAAGCGATTCGTTAGTCGCCGCGGCTTACCTTCTGACATATACTCCGACAATGGAACCCAGTTTGTCGGGGCATACAATGAATTAAAGAGATTCCTTACCAGTCATGCAAGGACGTTATCTGAGTCTGCAGCCAATGACGGCATTAGGTTTCACTTTGTTCCACCATATTCACCACATTTTGGGGGTTTGTGGGAAGCCGGGGTGAAATCCACTAAACACCACTTAATTAGAGTCTTAGGTAACTGTCATCTAACCTTTGAAGAAATTTATTGCGCACTGTGTCAAATAGAGGCAATTTTAAATTCAAGGCCTCTTACTCCTTTAACCAGCGATCCTTCTGATCTGCTACCACTTACTCCAGGCCATTTTTTAATCGGACGGCCACTCACAGCTCTTCCGACTCCCTGTCTGACAGAGATTCCTCCTTTGAGACTTACACGGTACCAGAGGATCGAACAATTGAGGCAACACTACTGGGTTCGCTGGTATAAAGAATATGTTTCTGAACTTCAGGAGCGAACCAAATGGAGGCAAGCCAAGGGTCAACTTGCAACCGATACCATGGTCGTCGTCAAAGAAGACAACCTCCCTCCAATGAAATGGAAGCTCGGCAGAATCGTTAGCGTCATCCCTGGAATGAAATGAAATGAAATGAAATAATTTATTAATAACAATAGTTACATGTCAGATATTACCATGTTTGGTATTATACATAATTTATACATCAATACATGTTCGCAACACTTTGGCTTATATTAGAATAGGTAGGTTAAAGAATTCTTCATAACTATAAAATACGTGAGTCTCGAGCCACATTTTTAATTTATTCTTAAAGCCCGCGGTGGTAGCTGCTTTTCTTATACTATCAGGCAAGCGATTATACACGCTAGGTCCCACAATATGGATCAATTTCGCTGATTTGGCGAGTCGGTGTGTTTCGACTACCAGCCTATTTTTATGTATGTTACTGCGGAGGCTGTACCTGTCGTTAGTACCTTTACATTTAAACCTGGCAATATTTTCTCGCGTGAACACCGCAATCTGATGTATGAACAGACATGGGAGGGGAAGGATCTTAATGTCCCGAAAGAGGTCACGTGCGGGGGCATCCGCTGCCTTGCTGGCCATAGCGCGGACAGCTCTTTTTTGCATGGCGAACACGCGTTTCCAGTCAGCTGCGCGGCCCCACAGTTCCACGCCGTATGTCAGAAGCGAGTGCACTGTGGCAAAGTAGCACTCTCGTACCGCAGGTCTTCCGGCGGTGAGCGTAAGCCTCCGCAGCGCGAAGCACGCGCGCCCCAGCTTGCCGCACAGCTCGTCGATATGCGCTTCCCATGTTAAAGCGTTGTCCAGCTGAAACCCGAGGAGACGTGTGCAGGTCACCTGCTGTATAGGGGCACCGCCCGCACACACTCTCAGGGGTGAGCTGGCGTGGCCGTGGCCTGGATCTGATGGCATCAATCGTGTGGCCGACATCCGGACGTCGTCTGGGATCATCCGTCGTGCGTTCAGCAAAATATGTCCACTACCAGTCGAAAAGTAAATCTATGGTTGAAAGACCAACCTTTCAACGTGGGCGGGCATGTTGGAACGAAACGCAAGGCTTCAGCGGGGACTGCGGCGAGACGGAGGCGACCTCTGTCTTAATTTTCGATCTAGCTAACGCTGTGACATTGCAATTTTGAACATGTAACAAGCAACTGATTTTTCTATTTTTTTTATATGTACTTGTGTGGCAGAATACAGTACATTTCTATTTTTAAACAATTTTTTATTCTGCCTGGTCCTTCTACAATCCTGAACACGTACCTCAAAAGAAAAAACGGAACCCCTATAGGATCACTTTGTTGTCCGCACAAGTATACTTAAATATCAATTTTATTACGTGTGAACCCGCGGACCATAGTTTGTAGTGCTGCGATGTCAGCATGGTTCCATTTTTATCGCCTGTCACTATGCCCGTCACTTTCGCACTTGTTAGAACGTGACAGGCGATAAAAATGCTGGACCGCTGGACTAAGGTAAACGTACTGGTGCTCGACGCCGTCCCAGTACATGTCATCTTGAAAATTAAGTCATTGTCAATAGAGGTGACAGCAGGGTGTCATCTATAGGGCATTCGCATGTCGAGCACTAGTACGTTTACCTTATATTTGGGTGGTTCTACGGTACTTACACTTTTCCCCTATAAAACATGCCACATCTCACTTTCAAACATCACCAAATCAATCCCGTGGATTTCAAGGGTAGACACCCTTGTTATCTTCGCTGGGGCCCGTTCCAACCTACTGAAGTAGGTGACGTTTGATACGCTCCCATTTTATCCCGGTGACGAGGTTCTTTACTTGTTTTTGTAGGGTTCCAACATTGTCAGTGGATCTTTGCAGTGCTTTATATTTTATTGTCTGATTCACGATTTTTCACTTTAGTTCTGTTAATTTTTAGGGTTCCGTATCCAAAGGGTAAAAACGGGACCCTATTACTAAGACTCCACTGTCCGTCTGTCTGTCTGTCACCAGGCTGTATCTCATGAACCGTGATAGACAGTTGAAATTTTCAGAGATGATGCATTTATGTTGCCGCTATAACGACAAATACTAAAAACTACGGAACCCTCGGTGGGCGAGTCCGACTAACACTTGTCCGGTTTTTGTCCTGCTTAACTTTGAATTTCATATTTTCAATACAAAATTAAATATTTTTCGTTTCTCTTTTCTACGATTCAAGTGTTTTTCTAAATAATGAATTTGTCTTCTGGAGTTTGGAATTTTTAATTACGTGTTTATTTTAATATTTATGATAGTTATTAAGTGGAACCTAATTAAATCTAACTTAAAAAAAGGCGAAATCGTCACAGCAATTACCTACCCTTTCCTTCATAACTCCAGAACCTCTGTATTCTCCGTAACTCAAAGTATTTGATAGTAACGATTACGCACTAGCTAATTCAATACATTTTTCTAAAATTTTTAGCCAAATTTTTAGTCGAAAATTTTTAGCTTTAATTTTAGTTAAGGATTTTAATAATTTCTTATTTTTTATTTGTATAATATATCAGTATGACAAAACTTAGTCCTGTAACACAGGGTTTGCTAGCTCAGAAGGCCTAAGATGGCCGGTTCTTTATAATTTGTCACCATGCCTGTCACGTTCTAACAAGTAAGTGCGAAAGTGACGCATGACGTGACAGGTGATAAAAACGCGACCATGACACCGCTGCAGGACCAGGCGGCCGTATTCGAGCAATGAGATACGTCAAATACTAGATATTGAAACGATATGGATTGGATATGTCAGTGTAAAACAAGTATCAAAAGTGACGTTTTTGTTTGAAGAAACGTCAATTTTGACAGTTGTTTGACACTGACATATCCAATCCATATCGTTTCAATATCTAGTATTTGACGTATCTCATTGTTCGAATACGGCCGTAAGTTGTGATTTACTGTCGGCGCGATTCGGGTAATGGTTTAGAGATTCACTAGATATGAAATAGTAAAGATATGTGACGTCCCACGGGTAAAGGTACCAGTTGAAACCGGCCAGGACGGTATGAAGAAAGGTACCTTATGGCGGTTGGCACTTACGCTATTATTAACGCCACTCCAATATTATTGCGGCGCTATGCGACGTAAGCGCCAGCCGCCATAAGGTACCTTTTGCCGTGGAACGTCACATATCTTTACTATTTCATATCTAGTGAAGCTCTAAACCATTTCCCGAATCGCGCCGTGTATTCGTGTCGTGATTTAAATACAATAAACCTTTTTTAATTTTTTCTTATTCCATAGATACTTATGATTATTAAAAGTTACTGTCGGATTAATAAATTTACGTATTGTAAGGTAAACACCATGACACCTTGCTGTCACCTCTATTGACAATGACTTAAGTTTCAAGATGACATGTACTGGCACCGCGTCGAGCACCAGTTCGTTTACCTTATATCCATTTAGACTTGAATCATCAACCTTTGGTCAGGCGTGGCTCACTCCGCGATTTCGTCGCTTTGCAACAAGTAGATAAAAGTACATCCGTTCCACGCCAATTTTGGTGGCTAGCCATAAGCCGCGCGTGGCGCTGTCGCCACCTAGCGGCCATATCTGTCCTGATCGTAACAGACGCGTTTTGTTAGAGAGTGAGTCTTCTGTACCTATTACTATTATTTATTCTGTGCTTTGGTTGAAAACCTACTTTAAATATGTACAAAGCATAGAGTTATATATTTGACAGAGGGAATGTCACTGAAGACAAACTGTGACACTACAATGGCGGACGGTTAGAAAGTGTGCGTGTAGACGAGTGATACCATGTAACACAAATTCTCCCCGAATGGTCGAATAATTATTTAAGTATCGTCGTTGATTTTAAATTAAAAAAAATATGACAGTTTTGCGTTGGACAATAAATATCTATATGTATCTATAAATATGTATCATCTGATTTTATAGGTCTTGAAAATGCGTAGTGTTGCACAATTAGGTACTTTGTGCAAACATTATTTTCAATACTGATATTTATTATAGTTTGTCAAAGGGCTGTCTCATAAACTGAAATAAATCTGAAAATAATTACCGATACCGACGCATTCTGAAACAGTAAATTTATTTTTTATTTACTACTCAGGTATCAACGTTAATTTACATATAACGCAATTTAGAAAAACATTTAAAAAATAAATAATATAAAAAGAAACCTTTTGGAAAAAGTTACAGGTATTTGTCACATTTAAGTATTCTTCTTGACGATTCGAAGGCTCCAAAAACTGAAATAACCATTGAATTAAATAACTATGTGTATATTTAGGAAATACGTAAAAATGTAATTTTATCATGTTATTTATACCTTCTTTGGTATCGCATTGCTAACAAGATAAAGACGTCCACCTTTTGAGGTATAAAAATCATTTGCATCAAAATGCACACTACAAATCACGCTTGATTTGGAAGGAATCCAATCGGTTTCATGTCTGCATTTTCTTATAATATCTACAAGACGATTTGTCCAATCTTTATTTTCTTTATTAATCCTGCAATATGTAAAATAAATATATGGACTAAATTTATAAATATGTAAGTTTTGAATTACATGCACCGCGTGCAAACACTTTAAAACCATAATATTTAAAATCAGAAGAAATCAATAGTAAATAGACATTAGAAATATCTGGTTTTAAATATAAAAAAAAAAAAACATAACAAACAAACGTTAACTATCACACATTATTCATGTAAGCTTCTTTAATTTCCTTATTATCGGGAAATTACCATACAAACCTAGTTGGAAATGCACAATCAATAATTTAGCCATTTACCTATATGATCTCTTATATATACATAATGGTTTAATAAGAAGGGCATCAATTACCCTACTTTCGGGAAATTACCCTATTCAACTTACTGGTCACACTCCTGTTCGCTGTTTATATACAAAGAAATATCGTGATTTTACGTTCTATAATGTGATAATTGATAAACTTACCTATGAAAAGTTATCCCGTCCCGTTTTTTCTTGCGATCGGTATAATTTTTGCAGCATTTTATCACGCATGTCGGCATATTTTAATATTTTTCGTCGAGACGTTTACTTGAACGACGTTTCGATCCGCCTGACAGCAAATTGGTGGATGAGGGCATAGAGATAACTGTCAATGTGTGTGTGTCACGCGTAAATACTAGGAAACTGGTGGATGATGGAATCACAGTTTTTGTCTTAGCAAAACTACGTCCGTAGTATTCTAGGTCCATGGTACAAAGAATAGTTTTTTTTTTAGTTTTTATTCGTAAACACACAGACAATAGACATACATAGAAAAAACATAGTGAAAAATAAAGTGTCACGAAATGGTCCCATCTCAGCATGTTGCTGGCGACTTTCTGCTCTGATCTTCCGATGAGCGTATAATATATTTACCCTAACAACACAATAAAAACAATAATTATCATATTTCCCAAAGCTTATAAGTCAAGAGCCGCCATTGGCCACAACTTCCGGCCGCTCATTTCCGCCGGACACGGAAACCGGCTTCCGGCGACTTCTAAGATCTGGTTTAGAGAAATCTTGGCTTTGTGAAGATTTTCTTGTTCGTTTTTTCAGGTGGAGAAATATTTTAAAGGTTTTGCTTGGAAATGTTTTCTACATTTCTTATGAAAATTGCTCTTTTATATATGTTTTTTACCAGATGAAAATCTAGACCTAGAATAATTGACCGAAAGAAACCATTGAATTAACATTAACTCAAATTGTATGAATTGAATAAAATGAAACTAAAGGCGAAACACATTGGCAAAAACAGTTATGGTGAAATATTAAATAGTAGAAAATTATATCACTTTTATAAACGACAGTAATTAAAACGGCACTGGTTGCGAGAAAAAAAAAACGTAATCTGCCAAAATAATAAAAAGACAAAAAATAGTAGTAAAAACCATAAAACAAAATGTACGTAAAAAAGGTAAATTTATATAGAAAGGTTGTGCAATCTTGCACAATCACCATCATCTTCCTGGGAGCCTGGGATCCGCTTGGCAGGTAATCCCAAGAATTAGGCACTAGTTTGTACGAAAGCAGCTGCTAACTCAGAGGATCCGGTTTCTTCACGATGTTAACAGCTGCAGAAAATTAAACATTAGGTATTAAAATCTTTTTACATTAGTTGACATAAAAATTTAGAATAATTCCCCTTGACAATATTGTAAATAGGTACTAATCACTCACAGTGGGGATGCGGAAAAACTTACATGCACTGGTTCTGCGTTTTCCTCCTTATTCGAGTCTCCACTGATTCGGCGGCACTTTATTATTGTGGTATGAGTAATAGGGATCCCTTTGGTTTAATTTTCCTTTCAACACACAAAATTCGTTGCGTATTTTATTTTTACATGCATTGACATGATATGTCACATTTTCTTTTCATCGCCTTGCCGTTTAATTTTGAAATCCCGACAAGGAGGTCAGAATACATAGAAGAAGTTTAAGTATTTATATGTGGCGCAAACATTCCCCCGGCCTTGAAAGGAATAGCTTTCAAAAAGTTATTTAAAATAAATAATTTACTACATAATAGCATCCTTATTGCTCAGAGAAAACTAAATTAACATAAACATATGAAGCCTCCTTAACTTGAAAGAGATAACTAATTACTAATAGAAATATGAAATTATATTATTGAGAAGGCAAAGGACATAATTTGACCAATGGTCTTTTAAGTGTGCCTGATTTTGTTTTAACCAATGCAACTCTGGCAATACCGTCCTTGCCTGGAAAGAGTTGAGTTATAAGACCTAACGGCCAATGTAGAGGCATAACATTATCTTGAAGGATGACTACAACTGTCCCTTCCTTAACAGGCTGAGAAGGAGTATTCCATTTTTGTCTGGCTTGCAACGTGTGCAAATACTCATCGCGCCACCTCTTCCAAAAGGATTGCGTTAAACGATCTAATAGTTGATGTCTTTGCAAAAGATGATCAGATGTTACCTCCGCAATAGACGCAGTTGGAAGATATTTCAAAGGAGTAACGTTAAGAAAATGAGCTGGTGTCAATGCGGAAGGTTCAGCTGGATCAGAGCTTAACACGGATAGCGGCCTATAATTTAATAAAGCCTCAATTTCACATAGAACTGTCATTAATTCCTGAAATGACAAGATTTGTTTACCTATAGTACGATACAAATGTGATTTGACGCATTTGACGTTACTTTCCCAACATCCTCCAAAATGTGGAGCACTAGGGGGAATAAATTGCCAAATTATTTTATTGGCTGATAGTTCATTTTCCCAAGCGTCTCGATACACATTCGCAAGGAAATTATGAAGTTCTTGCAAGTATGTATTGGCTCCCTGGAAGTTGGTTCCGTTATCGCTATACATATATTTTACAGGACCACGTCTGGATAAAAACCGCTTAAATGCTGACATAAAACTTGCTGTACTTAAGTCAGTTGCAAGTTCTAAATGAATGGCACGCGTTGTGAGACATGTGAATAAGCACAAATAAACCTTTTGACTCTTCATGCCTCTTCTTCGAACAGGTGTACAATACAACGGACCAGCGTAATCACAACCAGTATGTATAAAGGCCTTCTCAACTTGATTTACCCTACATGCTGGTAGATCTGCCATCATTGGATAGTTAGCCTTTGGCTTGGTCCGGAAGCAGTAATTGCATAAATGAATGCGATGACGAATAATACATCGAGCTGCTATGATCCAGAATCGATGTCGCATAATAGATATAAGAGTTTCGGGTCCTGCATGTAAATGGTGTCGATGATAATAATCGACCAGTAGGTTAATGATGTGATCACGACGTGGCAATAACAAAGGATGTTTATAATCGTAATCTTCATTAGAATTACTGAGACGTCCTCCAACGCGAAGGATTCCATCTTCAATAAATGGCTTCAGGCTTGCAAAGGCCTTTGTAAACCCTTTCTTCAAGGTCATATCTAAAATATGTTGACTGAAATAAACTCTTTGTAGAGCTCGTACGATTTCTAATTCGGCTGCTGTTAAGTCATCAGCACTAATAGGGCCTTTAGGTAATCGTTTTATAAATTTCAAGGTATAGGCAACTGTGCGTACATATCTAATCCATGAAGAGAACCGTTTAGATAAATCATAAATTATGTTGTCGTTCGAATTGTCACAAGTCACCAAAGAAACCGTTTTTTCTTCAGGAACGTTGACTTCGTCTGGTATAAACGCCTGAATCGGCCATGCGCTTTTCGGGAGTTTCATCCATGGAGGGCCTGATAGCCATAAAGGATGGTTCACCAATTGAGCTGGAGTTAAACCTCTAGACAGGCAGTCGCTAGGATTCTCTGTTCCTTTAATATGGAAAAATGATCGCTTGACAAGTTCTCTTGGATCTTGGTAACACGATTGGCCACAAAAGTTTGCCATCGATGAGGCGACGAATGAATCCAACAGAGTGTCACTGTTGAATCAGAAAAGGCCATTACAGAATCAATTGGGTATCTGGTTGAGTAAGTATCAACCACCCTTTTTATCAGTTGTGACAGTAGCAATGCTGCGCATAATTCCAGTCTTGCTAGGCTGACAACCTTTACGGGCGCTATCTTAGATTTAGCGCAAATTAAATTAATGACACCTCGTTCATCATTAGGAAAGGTGACGTAGGCATAAACCACTCCACCATAAGCCTTTTCACTAGCATCCGAAAAACCAACTATAGTTAATGAACAGTTTTCAATAACACCTAGATGTCTGGGAATGCTAATGTTAGATAGTAGCGGTAGTTCACTTTGGAACTGTTGCCATTGGCGTACAATATGATCAGGCGGCAATTCATCCCAATCGATTTTCAAAAGCCACAATTCCTTTATCAGAAGCTTAGCGAACACGATTACAGGGGCAACCAGGCCCAGAACATCGAATAGTCGAGCTACCGATGAAAGAATGTTTCTTTTACTGCACGGTCGATCGTCGGGACTAACCTGGAACTTGAATACATCTTCACCAGGATACCAACGCAGACCTAAAATCTTCAAAGTTGTATCATCGTTGAAGGTGACACTTTGGGACAAATGTAGTTCTTTCGGTATTTCATTCAGAACAGCTGCAGAATTTGACGACCACTTTGCCAGTTGGAATCCACCTTTCAAGAACAAATCCAGGAGTTGTTTAGTCGCTTGTACAGCTTGGTCTTCGTTAATAACTGAACTAGCTACATCATCCATATAAATATCACGAGATGCAATTTCCTTTGCGAGTGGGTATTTATCACCTTCATCAGCTACTAACTGTTTGATAGTTCGCAGTGCCAGGAAAGGACTGCTGCGTAGACCGAAGGCTACCCTATTATATTGAAACACTCTTATAGTTTCCTCAGGACTAAACCTATAAAGTATACGCTGATAAGGACGATCCTCCCCCCGTACGTCAATACACAGATACATTTGACGTACATCAGACGTGATAGCAATACTAAACAATCTTAAGTTTAGAAGAATGCAGAACAAGTCAGCTTGAAGACTTGGTCCTGCGTGAAGTATATCATTTAACGATAAACCGCTTGTGGTCTGTGCACTAGCGTCCAGCACAATTCTAACCTTTGTGGTTATTCTGTCAATTTTGACAATTGCGTGGTGGGGTATGTGATAACCGTCATTTGACTTATCATTGGGAACCTCCGATAAATATTTTTTATCAATATGTTCACGGATAACTTCATCATAAGCTGGCTTTAATGCAGGTTGCTTGAGGAATTTTCTTTCAAGCGCTAAAAATCTGCATTCAGCAGTCTTGTAAGAATCGCCTAAATTGCTTGGGTCCAATTTAAACGGAAGTGCTGCTTCATAACGTCCGTCTTCCAAACGATTGATTGTATTTTTGAATATGTCTTCAGCTTGTTTCTCGTCTGGACTATGAATCACTCCTCCATCCAAATCTTCAATTTCCCAGAATTTTTGCATTAAATTTCCCACATCGACCGAAGTAAAATATCCCGCCGCTGAGTAGGAAGCGTTAACTGCGGGAGCATCGCCTAGTATGATGTACCCCAGTGTAGTTTCTAAAGAGTCAGGCAAACCAGGTTTGTTCTCAATTTTATCTGACATTAACAATTTGGTGAATAACTTAACACCAAGAAGTACGTCAATTTCACCTGGAATCGTCCAGGAGTCATCTGCTAGCTGTAAATTATCAAACAGATCAGTTGCAGATTGATCAATATGACAAGTCGGTAAATCAGGCGTGATCTCATCTAAAACAAGCGCTTCGATAGTATATTGATGTTTAGGATCATATCTTGACCTAAATGTTAAGTTGACAGTTCCTCGGATGGGTTGTGTTATTGCTGTTCCACCTAATCCATTTATTGACGTCACGGGGCTGCTGTGTACAGGAAGACCTAAATTCTTGCAGCACTTCAATGTAACGTAATGTTTCTGTGATCCCGGATCCAGCAGACATCTCAAAACCTTGTCCTTGCCGTTACGCCCACTAGAGAGTACCTTAGCAGTGGCGAGAATTTCCGTCAAGGGTGATTTAGTCTGTCCCGATGCTGAATGAGTACATATGGAGGCACCGTTGTCCGTTACGGCTGAACTTGTGCTAGCTTCACTACCATCCTTAGGTGAGGACTTGGACTCGTTGCTATTCATTGCAGGTTTCGAGTTATCAAAGTGTAACGTTGTATGATGTTTGCCTTTACATTTACGACAAGTTTTCTTTGAGGAACATTTCGAGGCAGTATGGTGCGTGTTTAGACAATTAGTGCACGCGTGAGTTTCCTTAACGAAATTAAATTTTTCGTTAGGCGTGAGTTTCATGAAATTATTGCAATTATAAAGTTGCGAGTGATCATTACTCTTGCACATAGCACATGGATTTCCGTTGTCATGCCCTTGCGTGCTAACATACGCTTGGGGCGTGCGAGGGAGAGGAGCTCGCACGCTGCTAGTGCTGCCAGCGGAGCCGCTTTCAGCCTTAGTTGGCGTTCGTTGCGATGTCCGATATAAAATCTTTACTTGTTCCCTAACGAAACAAATGAATTCGTCATATGTAGGCATTTTAGAAGAATTCCGAATAGACATCTCGAAATTCTTTGCGGTATCCGAGTCTAATAACTTAAGACCCAGGTGAATGAAAATAAAGTCACTTAAGTTTTCGAGCTTGAGTTGTCTGATTGCTGAAATAGTAGCAGCAAACAAATCAATTATTTTTTCTAAGTTAGATGCCGAAGGACCGTTGACGTTGACAGGTTTCATCGAAAACAGCTGGTTTAAATATGACGTAGCCAATGCGCGTTTATCATCATATTTCGCGATCAATGCTTCCCAAACTGTGTTGTAATTTTCTGCGGCAGGTATAACTCCCGCACAGATCGACTTTGCCTTTCCTGTCAAATGACTAAACAAGTAATGAACACGCTCAGAATCCGTAAGTTTCTTATTCTCATGTATGACACGCTTAAATGTTTCATAGAAGAATGGGAAGTTTTGAATATCTCCATCGAAAGAAGGAAGATCAATCCGTGGAATTTTGATGGAGTCGTCCTTACAGGAATGGCTCGAATCCCTGGATGTCGAGAGGCTCGGAGCAGGTGCATCAATTTTTGAAATTTGACATTTGATTACGCAGTAGAGATCTTCAAAGGCATTCATTGCGCTGTAGTTGACGATGTATTCCGGGTCCAACTCCAAGTTCAGAAGATTGACTTCATCCATCAACTCTATAAATTCTTTTCTCAGTTGATCGACCAATCGAGCTTGCGCGATGAACTGCGAGAAAACCTTCTTGTCACTGCTTAGCTTTGGAATCATGTCATAAATATTTTGTAAACGCATGAAACATTGAGCACGTTTTGCCTCCGCGAGCTTAAGTCTCGTTGCCATGGTTACCTAGTTGTTACTATGACAGCACGAAAAAATATGTGCTAAGATGCACAAATAATTATAAATTATATTCAACTTGGATAATACCTTAATGCAAGTCGAAGGAAAATTAAGTAAATACGAATGCTCCACTTGTATAATACCTTAATACAAGTGTAACCTTCGCAATAGGTTAATTACAGTTTATGAAAAAACTGAGGCTTTCAGGAATAATTTACCCGTAGCTTTCAGTTTAGTAAAATGTATTTTGTAACTTAAAATACACTGAAATTATATAACGAATATGGTGTGCAAAAATGTTCCGTGAAAATTATGACACAATATGACAGTTACAAAATACGAAATATATTTGTAACGCATTTAGTAATAAGGTAACGCGATGAGTAATCCCACACGCTACGCGTAAACAAAATATTAAAATAACAGACAATAACAATAAATTAGTATACTGACTGTACTTTGAAATAGAATTATGACGGAAACATTTTTTGAAAATTAAGAAACCGAAAGGAAATCCGAAATTGATTTTATTAGTGATTCAGTGAGCAACAAGGATATTATGTATTTTTTAAAGTTATGATTCCAAATTTTGCTATCCGGCTCGTTGGGCCAAAAATGGGGATGCGGAAAAACTTACATGCACTGGTTCTGCGTTTTCCTCCTTATTCGAGTCTCCACTGATTCGGCGGCACTTTATTATTGTGGTATGAGTAATAGGGATCCCTTTGGTTTAATTTTCCTTTCAACACACAAAATTCGTTGCGTATTTTATTTTTACATGCATTGACATGATATGTCACATTTTCTTTTCATCGCCTTGCCGTTTAATTTTGAAATCCCGACAAGGAGGTCAGAATACATAGAAGAAGTTTAAGTATTTATATGTGGCGCAAACACACAGTATATTTACTGCCGTTAAACGGGGTGAGTAGGTTTCGCGGGGAGAGGTGGGTTATGAATGGGGAGAGAAGGTTTGAGAGGGGGGTGAGAAGGGATTTTAAGGCTACTGCTACAATAATAATGTATTCCAATTTAAAATGGAGCTATTATAGTAATACGTATAATAAAAAAAAATCGATCCAACAATCTTTCAAAATCACCTTTGTATAAAAACCCCTCTCACCCCAAATACGAGGCACTACGGGGTGAGGTGGGTTTTCCTCTTTATCGTCAAAGTTATGAAATGGAACTACCCAAAATAAAATAAAAACTAAAATACAAACGTCCGGAACACTTATTATATACAGCATTCAGTTTTCATATGTAAAAATAAAATGTTATCGAGGTTTGAATGTCAGTTTTGCACCCACTCGCCCCATTTTACGGTAATAGCAGAAAATTTAATAATTTTACATTAGCGTTAAGTCCACATACATTTTAGCATGAATTTAATCCACTGGACAATATTGTAATAATCGCAATCACTCAAAGTATATTTATTATAATAAACAAACAATATCAAGATAAATGAAACTCAATATCACGAAAGGCAATCTAAAACAACAAATTGAATGCGAATATAATCCAGATTCAAAACCATTATTTAAGTACTTGGAAATTAAATCAAATTTGCCCACAGAATATGCATGGGTAGAAATCTTAAGAGGGGGTTTATGGTAATAGGACCCTTAACGAGACATATAATGTTTAAAATTATAGATATAGGTCTATAACAGGTAGGTGAGACGCCATGAATGGGTTGACATACTTACTTGAGATTTTGGTACTTTTTATAGTCTGAATCTTTAGGTTAAATAAAAGTAAACCAAATTTGATATAGATGAAAATATTACATGATCAAATAATACAGGTTAAAGTCAGGTCGTTCAGTGACAGATCCAAGCGCTTTTGTATTTGGTTGTAACCATGGTATAATAATACTCGTATACTCCGCCTGGTACTCCATTCCCGTCTTTTCTAGGTCACCTAACTGACACGGGCCTACGTCATCATGCGACAGCGCTATATGATAATATGCGATAGCGCTATATATAGCGGCCATGTTGTTGTGACGTAGGCCCGTGTCACTCTGGGAATGGAAGACCATGTTTTATTAGACTATGGTTGTAACCAATAAATGTTATAACTACCTACCGGAAAATTTACAAATAGTTGGTTTACTTTTATTTAAATACCCAAAGATACGGAGTATAATTTTAGAAAATTTCGTCTTATTTTCAAAACTCCTTTAAATAATACTAAAAATAAAAATTACCTATACATGAAAACTCATAGCGAACATTTTATCATTGTGAAAAAATACATCATTAACATTATTTAACACTATCGATGAGAATAATGATAGAAGTGGAATTTCAAACGCAACGCTTTCTGAGCAAACTTTTTTTAAAACAAACCAAAAGGTTGTCTGAATGAGATCGCTTTTAAGCAATAAGACCGCCCATTGTTACCTCTATTCAACTGTCTTTGACTATCGGCCTGATACGAAATTTAAGATACGTCAAAAATTTTTGATGACTAAATTATGTGAGGTGTGCACTGTGCAATAATAGTACATTACGATACAAGTGCAAAAAATGAGAAATTTGGCACGAGTGGCGATAAATTTAAATACGACCAAAAGGAGTATTACACGGCCCGATTCGAATTTTAAGATACGTCAGTTAATAGATCTATAAACGATATAGATTAGATATGACAGTGTCAAATGTGACGTTTCTTCAAACAAAAAAGTCACTTTTAACACTGACACATCTAATCCATTAATTGACGTATCTTAAAGAACATCCATAGAACGCCTAGTTGTGCAAGGAAGAGTGGGAGGTGACAGGGCTAGAGGAAGATCGCCAATGAGATGGACCGACCAAATCAAAGCCAGTGTGTCGGCCACAGTAAGCGAATGCTCACGGAAAGCAGCTCTACGGGAGAAATGGCGACTTGTCGTTAAACAAGTCGCTCAAAAGTCTACATAATAGCCACGACCACTCTGTCAAGAGTGTAACGAAGAAGAAGAAGAAGATCTTAAAGTTCGAATCGGGCAGTTAAATCGACACGAGTTGCGAATTAAGTACCTATTAACACATGTATCGTACCTACACCATTTTACAGTACCTATTTATATGTTTCGGGGATCTCTAACGATTTCGATGAAATTTGCTATATCGGAGTCGAAAAACTGATCTAGCTAGGTCTTATCTCTGGGAAAACGTGCATTTTTGAGTTTTTATATGTTTTCCGAGCGAAACTCGGTCTCCCAGATATTAAATAACTAAATGAAATCCGTCAAGAAATGTATATTGTCTTCATTCATTCAAATTACACATTAAAGATTGAGTAAAACAATTGAAGGGATGTTTACAAAAACAACATAACTGACTTCACTGGTTGACACCTGACACGATTAACAATGTTCTTAGAAAAGTGTCAACCGCTCTAAGCAGTTATGTTGTTTTTGTAAACCTCCCTTCAATTGCTTTTATTTAAAACGTTTGGTTCAAGTCGTGACTCAATTTGAAATGGAAATTCGTCCCTTTGAATTGGATGAATCCAGTTAAATAAATGGTTTACAAGGATTCTTTTAAAACACAAGATAACTTGGATCAAAGATTATACAGTCTAAGAATTTAATTTAATAAGGGTGTACCTTTGCAGCGCTTTGTACCTACTTACGACTTTTTAGTATTTTTAACCCTTTACCAGGCACACATATGGCACTTCAAACATGTGTTCTATTTTCGATCAGTAAGACTGACATTCGATTGTCATTTATGAACTGTCAGCCTGGTAAAGGGTTAAGATTTTTTGCAATAACTCAAAAACGACCGGATGGATCATGTTCGCTATAGTTTTCATTGAAAATATTTATTAAGCTTTTGTTTCACGATTTTTTCATATTTTTTGGACCCATGGTTCAAAAGTTAGAGGGGGGTGAGACACATATATTTTTTCTTTCGGAGCAATCATTTCCGAAAATATTAACTATATCACAAAATAGTTTTTGGAGACCCTTATTCGTTTTGAAAGACCTATCCAACGATACCCCACACTATTGGGACAAAGCAAAAAATAAATTTCAAATAAAAACATTTTATATGGAGGGGACCCCAAAAAAAAAAGTTTTTGTTTATAGTTTATATTTTACCGTTGTATCGCAATGCATGATTTATGTATCCATGCCAAATTGCAGCTTTCTAGCAATAACGATCTCAGAGCAAAGCCTCGGACAAACAGACAGACAGACATGGCGAAAATAGGTATAAGGGTTTCTAGGTGACCAGGAAACACTAATAACTATAAAACTCTAACTCTTCTTCTTCCTCGCGTTATCCCGGCATTTTGCCACGGCTCATGGGAGCCTAGGGTCCGCTTTACAACTAATCCCAAGAATTGACGTAGGCACTAGTTTTTACGAAAGCGACTTCTGACCTTCCAACCCAGAGGGGAAACTAGGCCTAATTGGGATTAGTCCGGTTTCCTCGAGATGTTTTCCTCTACCGAAAAGCGACTGGTAAATATCAAATGATATTTAGCACATAAGTTCCAAAAAACTCATTGGTACGAGCCGGGGTTTGAACCCACGACCTCCAGATTGAAAGTCGTACGCTCTAACCACTAGGCCACCAGCGCTTTAAAATAAGGCTTGTGTTGATGGGTACTCATACAACGATATATATAATATACCTATAAATACTTAAATACATAGAAAACAACCACGCTATATAATCCGTTTGCATAGTTTTATTTCAGTCATAAAACGTTTCCAATTGAAGTACAATGTCTTAATTAGGGATAAGCATTACGCAACCAGACATCAAAGCTAGCGGCCCCAGATTAAGGGAGCGGACCGCAATTTGACAGCCCTGCGATTGGGATAATCTAGTTATCTTTCAGCTGAGCTGGCTTACGGATAAGCCTTTTAATGCCTCGGGGTAATTAGATTTAAAAAAAATAGGACACCAATCTCAGTGTATCTTGCTCAAGTACAGTCGCCATCAGATATATCGGAGCGGCCAAGGTGTTCACAATATCTGAACACGCGCTCTAACGCCCTGACAATAGAGGCGTGTTCCGATATTTGTGAGCACCTTGGCCGCTCCGATATATCTGATGGCGACTGTACATATTAATCAGAAACATCGGAGCGGCCAAGGTGCTCAAACATATCTGAACATGCACTTTAACGGCTTGATAATAGAGGTATTGTTGATTTTTGTTAAAATATTTATAAAGCATATGCTTCTGAAAATGCTCAATTTTATTTTTGATCGAACTCACTTATTATCTATCTACTTTTTTGTTTAAAACCACAAAAAATAACATTTTAATAACAACGATATCCGCGTTCCTGGGCACACATAGCGAGCAGCGACCTGAACTCACAGTGCCTTAAGCCGCTCTATTGTTTACCTACAAGCACTTAACACTAGTACGTTGGCTTAAACCTACCTCACCTTAATAGTAAGTAATTACCAACAAACCTTTCCAGCCCACGAACCTAGATAATTCCTAAATTATCTGACCCTCTTAAATCGTCAGCTCCCAAACTAGACCTAAGAAAGTTTCTATCAAAAAGGACTTATTTTAAAAAGGCAGTAAAGGCCCTTACGTCTTTTTGTAGTATGTAGGAACTTGAATCTAGGGGCCCACTGATTACCAGTCCGCCTGCAGTCTCTGGCCTTATCGGGCGGCCTGCCGTCCTATACCAATAACGTCCACAAACATAAGCGATTATTGCCGGCCGGCAATGGTCTGCTGCCACCTCTGCGACTACAGACGAGTCGTCAGTTTCCCACCGTACGGCCGCCCGCCGGCAATAGTCTGATATAATTTTGACAGGTCCCTACAAATTGACAGTTCGCCGGACGATATCAGCCTGTCAGTTGATCGCAGAAGGCCACACATTAACAGTTCTACTTCAGATTTTGGACTGACGGCTATTCGAACTACGGCTCGTCGATTCCGGTCAGCGTCGACAGATATCTGCCGGACAGTCCGTGGCCTGCAGGCCAATTTACACACACATTATCAGATAGCCGGCCGGCGGCCTGTTGGCCGTCATCTGCTGTCAGTCGAGAGCCTTCAGTTTCATGTTTTTCAACTAAGTTTAATTTTTTCATCAAAATGGACAGTCGACGTCAAAGATAATGTTTACACTTTTGGACCTTATTCCTTTGTCATAAGGCAAAAAATGTAAACATATTTTTGACTACTATAGTGAAACCTGGTTAAAAGGGGATATTACTGCAATGTTCTGCCGCCTGAGTGCAGCACTACCGACTCAGTAAATTCATAGACTAACTTATACATACTGTGCCTTAAACTGTTATTTGACAAGTTTTCACAGACAATAAAATATGACATTGATGCATCAAGGCGGTTTGTTAACAAGGGCCTACCGGTAAACGCGAAAATCAAAATTTAGTTATCTGCCTCTTTATCGCTCGAATATGCAAGAGTGATAGAGAGATTAGATAACGAAATTTCGATTTTCTTGTTTCGCGGTAGGCCATGTGATTGACGTGACGTGTGATGTGTCAATGTGGTTTGTTTACTGTATGTGCCACAAAGGTGCCACCTACGCACTAGGTTGTTGTCGAATACAATGGCTCGCTTTTCGTATATACTTGCGAATGATTACATCGAGGATGAATGTGTCACTGAGTTTCATAGGATACTTTCCCAAAACACAAATTACCGTCCCCGCGACGTACTTTTGATGCAGGCTATGCATCTAATCGAGTCCGTTTCCGCCGAAGAAGAATTAATGATATATTAAATATGTAGTAAAAACTACAAGGGTTGCGAAACTATAAGGGTTCCTATAGGGTAGTTGAATACGGAATCCTAAAAACAGGCAAACAACCTCTGTAAAATATAACGATGCGAGCGGAACACTAAATGCCTCGAGCTATCTCGGGCTTGGCCAAATTATTTATTACAAGGTATCAAACAAAAAAATCACTCGGTTAACGGCCAAGTAGACCTAATATTATGTAGAAAAGGTTTAAAAGAGTAGAATGAATATAACAAAAACATAACAGTAAAGTATTTTCATTTCTTTCAATTTGGTATACATAGATATACTGGGTCAAGCAGATCTTGTCAGTAGAAAAAGGCGGCAAATTTGAAAAATGTAGGCGCGAAACGATATCGTCCCATAGAAAATTTGAATTTCGCGCCTTTTTCTACTGACAAGATCTGCTTGACCCAGTATAGTACCTAAATGTAAGTAAAAGTAAAGTATGTTGAATCCACCGCTTGCAGCTTGTGACTCCATATCCTTTTTTTGTAATAATTGTCACATATTACGAGAATTTCGGGTAAGTAATATCGCCACGTCACGCTCTGTAACTCCGAACACAGTTTGCTCCAGATATTCTCTTAACTTAAAACGGAATGAATTAATGATGTCATAATTCGGATCCCAGTTGTAGCTGAAGAATTTCAAGCGTAGGTCTTATCTCTTGTCTAAGCAGGTACCTCCATACTTGCGCTAGTGTTTCTACCACGTGTCTTTATAGCGGAATCAAATCGCACAATAGCTAGTCTTTTCATTGCTAGCTGCCGTGAACGCCATCGAAGATACCTCCCGGCGTTGTCTTGAGAACTATTAAAATTTTAACCAGTGTTGTTATATTGGGACGCTAATTTCCCTTTTGAATCTTTCAATGTTTGCTCCTTTTTTACTCGGTTACTTACTCTTCCAGCAATCAATAATCAAGTCTGTATTTTCAAATATATAAGCCATGCAAATACAATAATAACATGTCACATTTAAAATTAATAGAGAAAAAAATAAGGTTTATGTTATAATTCTCTCTATGACATTTATTTTTGACTGACAGTAAACAACAGTTGCGATGTAACAACATGATAAATAAAGAAAAGTCTTGACAAACTAGATACTATGCAACCTTCGCATTGTTGTATTCATGCCTTAAAATTAAAATGATGCCTATGAACCAACTATGAACTCTAACTACTAGAATTAAAGTTGAATTTTACTAACGTACATATCTGTTTTTTTTTACTGATTCTATTTCAATTTGACAGAAGCCCTACCGTATTTAAGGTTAATAAGGTCTACTGGCCTTAAAATTGTGTATGAAATTACAAGCAAATATCAGCGTCATAAATTAAGTATTGGATCCGTGATGTTCGAAGACAAAAAGTCGTATGCTTATTTTAGGGACTATGAACTCTTAAGTACTAGGAATATTGTAGAATTTACTAATGCTGTAACGTGTGTCGATCGCCGGCCGGCTACCTCATGATGTGTGTTAGACTGGACTCGAGGCCACGGACTGTCCGGCGGATATCTGTCGGCGCTGACTGGAATCGTCAGGCGGCCACACACTATCGGTTCGTGTAAGTCGTCAGGCCGAAAACTGACAGAGAACTGTTTAGTGTGTGGCCTTTTGCGGTCAACTGACAGGCTGATATCGTCCGGCGGACTGGTAATCAGTGGGCCCCTTTAGGATCAAACTGTAAGCTCTTTATATACTACATAGTATCTAAAGTTTGTTAATAAGGTGTATTCGGGTAATTCCGACTAATAACTCTTTAACAGTAAGACCACTTGTTCTGCCTCTATCTATGATCAATTGTTTTTCTTTTAGTTGTATCTTTTACTGAAGTGTTCCAGTAAAGAGAATTCTACTTCGGATTCTATCTATATCGGCTTATTCCGAAAATCACCCATAATTCTATTATATTAGAATCTATTTTTGGAATTAACCAATTAGACCAAACTTAATACGGCTGGGGCCTGAATTATACAAGAGGCATATATTTATTCAAAACAAATATTATATAAAAACATCTCAATATTTTTCAAATATGTAGTTAAATACTTTTAATAAATTTTCCCTTTGATCGATTTCCGTAAACAAAAAACACTTTTTGGACGAAGCTTTTAAATTTTTTGAAGCAATTTGTTTGTTCATAATAATATTATATTACAAATTACTATTGAGGTTTAAATTGAGATAAATATTAGCACAAACATCTTATACATAAGGTAAAATCAGCATTTCGTCAATATTGAAGTAATAAGTTAGCAAAAATTTATAATTTCAACAAGTCTTATTAAATCTGTATACTTGGGGTTCTTGCCGATCCCCACAAAGTGGAGACTATTTTTTAATCTTACCTGAAATCCGGCTGTGCTGTGCTCGTTAGACTGTACTGTATAGTGCTGATGTAAGAGAAACAGGACATACAGTAGGCTCTCAAAATATAATATTGTAAAAAATTTAGTAACTAGGTTTAAATGTGTGACAAAGGTCTGAAATGTGCAATATTTGGTCAAAAATCAAAAGCACGATCGAAATCGACTTCCGGTGCGAGCGCCATCTTGATAGTCACGCGTCGTGATTAATTCCTCTGTTTTTTGCTCATTAATATTGTTTAAAGTGTAATATCGATAGCTTATTATACAGTAAACTATATAATGTGGTAGTGTGCAACTGTGCAGTGAATGGAGAATTAATCAAGAAATGCGTTTAACCACCATTTTGGAGTCAACGGCCAGTAGTCCACGTGCTACTTGTTAAATCCAGCTATCGCTTTACAAGAGCTAATAAAATCACCGTACACTGTCTTGTACTAACCGTACAATTTTAGTCGTTGTATTTAGCTCCTAATACCTTGATACTGGCGAAATAGTCCCACGAACTGAAGCCATAATTTTAAAAGAATGAATGATCGAAATCGGAAAGATGTCAAGGGCTATTGGAAGAACCACCCCCCTAGAGTAAATGTCATTCGATAGCGTGACGTGACATACGCGTTTGCGTTAAGTGTCATCTTGTATGGGATTTTGAGTTTCCAAAACGTCCCGCTTGGCGCGCTGTTTAAAATCCCATACAAAATTAGACATAACGCAAACGCGAACGCTCGTCACTCTATGGAATGAAATTTACACTAGGAGTTCTGTTGATTGTGCAGGATTCGGTGGTTTTCATGGATCCATTCAATGAAGACGTTTATTAAAATTATAGAAAATTAATTTAGTGCGAAATGTGGCTTTATGCAGCTCAAAATTAAATGTAACGAGTAACGTGTATATCGTGTCGTATATCGAGGAGAATGGACGAGACAAGATGAGCGCGGACAGGGGCGGTATAGCAGTTGTCGTCGCAGCGCCGCTAGATGTCGCTAGTACCTGCGTGAACAAAGAGGCAGGCAGTAGGCAGGAGCCCGAAGTTACGAGTCAGAAAGTAAATTATACATTTATCTTTATTTTAACAACCAAATAGTTTTACCTACTGATATTCATTTATTCAACCAGCTACTTTGTCGCAAACGTCGGTCGGGACTAACGAAGGAAATGATTGCTCGCAGCCATAACAGCCTTTCAGATAAGCCTTCAGAAAAATCTTGTGCTCATTATAATAAAAATACGAATGAAAAATGGGTTCGAGATTAAAACACGGTCTGATGTTATTATAATAGTTATTTACGATGCAAGTGCGAAAATTGGGAAGATCGCCAAGAGTTGCGACTTACCTATTCGCACGTGTATCGAACTACGTTTTACTGTACATATGGCCCTTTAAATTTTCGACATAGGCACGTATTATGCTTTACCGCACTAGGGCGTATTATGCTAATTACCGCACCATGTACTGTAATAGTACATTGTGTATTAAGGGCGGGAAATAAGAAATTACGAACGAGTGTCAATTTTAAGCCCGACGCGAAGCGAGGGCTTAAAATGTTCACGAGTTCGGAATTTCTTTACCGCCCGTGGCACACACAATGTTTTTCATCACACTTGTAAGGAAAAAAAGGAGAATTAATAAAAACAAACTTCTGTATAAAACACTTTTCCGCCCTAGGGCGGAAAAAATCTTTTCCGCCCGCAAGCCCTACGTGTAAATAAGTGTTTTTCATCACACTTGCTCGGAAAAGATTTTTTCCGCCCTAGGGCGAAAAATTCAATTTCCCGCCCGCAAGCCCTACGTGTAAATACATCTTTTCCGAGCAAGTGTGATGAAAAATATATTATGTACGGAGCACTACAGTTCCAAAATTACATTCTGTCGAGTTTTCAAACCAGCTTCGTTTGAAACCCGGATTGTTTAAAAACTAAATGCATTAAAAAGTCGGTAATTTTCATTGATCATATCTCACAAGATAATGCGGTATCATGAGTTTGTCACAGTCAGTACATTATTGTCAAAGAGAAGAAGGCAATTGCTGGCTTATAATTTATTTTACAGGGACGACAATATTGGATTGTATTTCTGTTTTCTTTTGTATTGTCTTTTTTTATTAAGGTCTGCAATAAAGAGTATTTGTATTGTATTGTATTGTATTGTAATATTGGCCTTTCCAGTTAGAATCAAATTAAGTAACTTTTTGAAAAATGGTGACATAACAGTTTTGGATGATTCACGTACGTCAATAGTTTCACTAGACTTATATCGGGATTTCGAAAACAATACAAAAGGTAACCACTGTCCATATAAGTATGGTGAATTAAGCTATGAAATATACTTATTATAAAACTGAGAATACAGACTTGATAGATACATAATTGAAACAATTATTTATTTGGCTGTTAGTGAAATCTCCTCGCACCTTGTGCGGTTTGAGATGAATTTCCTACCGTAGATGCTCCGGCTGCGGAATGAGCTATCTGCCGAGGTTTATTCCAAGGACTAACATATTATGGGGCTCTATTGGTAAGTACACAAGTTTTTAAATGGTCAGCAACTTGCATTTAACACCCCTGGAGTCGAATGCGCACTAAGAAAAAAAGATCTTAGTGCTATTGTTTATCAGCGCGGAAATTTATAAAACAAAGTTCCCTGTCTGTCTGTATGCACGCGATAAACTCAAAAACTACTGAACGGGTGTTCATGCGGTTTTCACATATCAATAGAGTGATTCTTGAGGAAGATTAAGGTGTATTATTTGTTAAGGTATATATCAATGCTCTGTCTTGTGATATGCAATCTAGGGCAGTTTCTGAATAATGCTAGCTTACATTGGTTTTTGTACCAAACTTTTATGAACTTTCTAGAATCATTTTATTCAAGCGCTACATAAAGTTTTCGTCCAGTTTTTGTTATCTAATGAAATTGAGAATGATACCTACCTACCTAATTAACGCGGATTTTGAGGATGATACCTAATTTAATTTTTTTTACTTTCCTCTTTCCTACCTACTTACGAAAGAGCTTGAGGCCTTACGAATCCATTTTTTTATACCAACAAAAAAATGGTATACCTACTTAAAAGGAAAATTTTGCTGCCAAATGCTAAATTGTAGCATTTTCAACATTCTCATTTTAAAGAAACCACGGCATATTCTTTAACAAAAATAGTACAATTTATATTTGGAAAATCCTCAAGACTGTCAGATAGGATCAGAACGCCGTCGGCATCTTACTTAAGCCAAGTTATTACCGAAATAACTCATCAAAGTCGCTTTGATCTGCCTTAATCCAGTTATTCTTTTGTTTTTAGACAAATTATTTAATGTTGTAAACAATGTTGGAGGGTAAAGGGGCCCTGATTAAGTCCGCCGGACGGTATCGGCCTGTCAGTTGTTCGGAACTGTCAAAATTTTGTTCTAACTGACAGGCCGATACCGTCCGGCGCACTGTTAATCAGTGGGCCCCTTAAGGCATGACAGATACTTATTAAAACTTGTGGTTTACACGCGAACAAATAAGAAAAGTCTTTTTTATCGACCTCGTGAAAAAGGGGTCGTGTAGGTATAGTGTGTAGCTTTCAAATAGAGCTCGACGGCTAATCCTATTGTCTATTGTTAAGTAAAACCGCTCGTGCCACGTGACACAACCACCTGCATAAAAAATACGTACTTCGGTTACTGAGTGCCGGCGAGTCGAACGCTACAGAACCAGTCTAAAATGTGTCATCGAGATGCGTAACAAAGGCGCGTTATCGGAGAGCGCACCTACACTGGTTTTTTGAGCGTTGGCCTAGCCCGCGCTCAGGTGCCAAATAGAATAATTTAGACCCGTTTTTTCAGGTAAGTAGCACGTGCGGAGTTACTTAACAATAGACAATAGGATTAGCCGTCGAGCTCTATTTGAAAGCTACACACTATACAAACAGCAATACTCTTAACTGTGTGGACCTTATTACAAAAGGTTAGGTGGTGCAATCGCGACCCCAGGATCGATGTCCTCAAAATGCATAAGTACTGAGGATGATCTACAGGGGCCCGTTTCTCAAAAGCTTGTAACTTGTAATACAAGCGGATGTGACTTTTTGACAGCTTTTGTTAGAAAGGGACTTCAACTTGTATTACAAGTTACAAGGTTTTGAGAAACGGGCCCCAGGAGTCAGGGAGAAGCAAAAACGTACAGAAAGTTTTTTTTTAAGTGAAAACGTCTTTAGCGGCGCTGAGCACTTTTTGAGGTGGGGTAAAAATTATAAACTCGTAACGTAACGTAACGCTGACGTCATATGTCACGGACAATGTTATTCACCAAAGAACTTTAGTCATAACGTATCATAATCAGGTCAATTATTTAAAACTGGACTTTTATATTAAGCAATAAAGCTCAATGTTCTAATCTTGAACGGGTTGAAATACGAGGATCTCACAGTTAATTTCTAACTTTATATCATTCAAATATAATTCAATAAAGCTACATCTTGATGAAATCGCTAATAAAAGTGAACTCTAGTACTGGTGAATAAAACTCAAAATATCATGACCAAATTATTTAGATGCGAGGTCTGCAAGGTAACATTACAATTTCTATTCGAATTTTAAACAATTAATTTTCACTTCAAAAATAGTTGTCATTGTCAATAAAATTGATTGTAATGTCACCTGTCGATAATGTCAGTGTCACGTGTTTCTATAAATAATATCGTCTGGAATGGAAAATTCGTTTAGGGACATTCGAATGATCCACGGAACATGGCGGATCGTACTCCAGACATTTTTATTTATGCAATGGGTGCAGTTAATGAAGAATTATTCTGGAAATGCGAAGAACTAATTCTTTGGACATCATTCGGCGGTTCGTGGTCTCGGCCGCCATTATGCTTTGTACAGTCGCCATCAGATATATAGGAGCGGCCAAGGTGTTCACAATATCTGAACACGCGCTCTAACGCCCTGACAATAGAGGCGTGTTCCGATATTTGTGAGCACCTTGGCCGCTCCGATATATCTGATGGCGACTGTACTGCTGCTCCAGCTATCCTCCAGTGCATCGTGAAGGCCTCGACGGATGACTGAATATCGACGACTTGCTGTTATATAATCTCTAATATATGTACTTGACATTGGCAAAGTGCCCTGGTAGCAGATAAGCCATTATTACAAATAAAAAAAATCGTTTATTTTGAATCTCTAAATCATTAATTTCAAAATAACTACGCTATAAATTTGTGAAAGCTGATTCCAGAAATCTGCCTAAGTTATATAATATAACTTAGTTTTATTGGAGTATGTATCCATATAGCATCCAACTCCAACCATAACTTGCCTGAAATCAGGGGAACAAAAATACAAATGTAAGTTACCTACATCATATATATTTTAACTGATTCGATTTGTAAGAAGATTAGATTCATAAGATCGTTACAAGCGTCCTTTGCTAAAGGTAGCTTAGCACCCAGTGGGTACTTTCTACCCGCTTGTCACCATTGTTTGGATATTTTACTATACTACCCATACAACCATTTCCAGTCGCCGTTACGACGCGGTGTTGACACATCTTGTGTCGACACCGTCTGTTTCGGTCACAATTCCAGTCGCAGAGTCGTTGCCGTGTCGACACAGTTACCAGAAATGGGGAAGGGTCGACACATGACACAAAGTGACATAAAGTGTGGTCGCCGTGTGCACACATTGTTTCGGGTTTGCGACTACTTTATGCCAAAATCATTCGTTCATTCGTTCATTTTGTTCCTGTCAAATGGAAACTGTCAGATGGAAAAATACTTAAATAAAAATAAGTGACATTAATACGCCATCTCTAAAACGGATTACAAGACGTAATTATATATTGTTTGCATTTATATTACAATAGGACTTAAATTATTATGGGGAATTAAACTGCTCGAGTGATTTGATAAACTAAGTGTAATATAATCAACGCGCCACCACATTGTTTTAGTTTAGCCGGAAATGAAATTGTTTACTTCTCAGTGCCTGTGTTCATAACTATATTATTTGAAGCATTTTTAGTACTTCGATGCGTATACTATACTTAAATAACAGAAATAACGCTTTACATACTACGAAACTTGTTAATTATGATGTATAAATATGGTTTAAGGCTGAGAAATATTGCAGTCACAAAGTAGTTGCAATGTTTCGACTTTGTGTCGACTCTGTGTTGACACATGACACGCGCTGTCAAAAGTAATAACAAAGTTACTGGTATGTTACTGGATTTGCAAAATGGCTCCTTGTGTTGATTTGTTTTCAGATATTCTCAAAGTGTAAAAATGCCGTGGTCAGAGATGGGCAGTAATCAATTAACTGTTTATTCGACTAATTAATGGAATAAAAAAAGTTAATTCTCAAATTTTAATCGCGATTAGTTTAGTCGACCTAACATAGATTGAAATTGAATTAATCTGAATATTAATCGAATAAATTATCGATTAAATCTCGATTGAAAGTTGACAGGGGGCCATTTTTGTACGTAAAAATAATAGAAATGTCTTGCATGCAGATGGTAGCAAAACACTTTGTCATAAAAGTCGAGATGGGTGTCGATATATAGGTTTTAGGGAGTGCCGATTTCGAAAATAATGACCATTTTGGAATCCGAAATGGCGGCCATGCACTGTGTCATAAAAGTCGTCATGGATGTCGTTTTATACGTTTTAGGGGGCCCCGATTTAGAAAATGATGACCATTTTGAAATCCAAAATGGCGGCCATGCACTATGTCATAAAAGTCGTCATGGGTGTCATTTTATAGGTTTTGGGGGGCGCAGATTTAGAAAATGATAACCATTTTGGATTCCAAAATGGCGGCCATGCACTATGTCATAAAAGTCGTCATGGGTGTCGTTTTATAGGTTTTAGGGGGCGCAGATTTCGAAAATGATGACTATTTTGGATTCCACTTTTATGACAAAATACGTAGCCGCCATCTTGGATTATAAAATGATCATCGTTTTCGAATTCTGCACTCCCTAAAACCTATAAATCGACATCCGTGACGACGCAAGTTATCTTTATTTTCAGATCTAACAAATTGCTACAGAATACAAAGGACAAAAAAGAAGCGAGGAGGTAATGAAACAAGCAAAACTACAGATGATTCCTCGACGCAATTGGGTGATTCTTAAATTGTGTCCAGATTTTTTTTGTCATAAAAGTTTATATTTTTCACATATTACTCTCACAAGTTCCGTGACATTTCGACCTTGTAATTTTTTAAGTAAATGTTTTTGTTTATCTATGAGGATCTCACTAGAATAGTATAATCAAGGTATGTTTATATTTGATGAATGAAATAGTAACGCAAAAAAAATATATTTGTGTCTTATATTCCTGCCGAAGACTTTTATTTTACCTTTTCCTTCTACACAAGTTTGGCCAAGTAATAAGAATTTAGGGCTCTCAATTTTATTTTGACTTCTACAACAGTAAAGCTACGAGGCCATGTTTTGGTATCGTCTTCGTATAAATTCGCAGTACCAAATTTAGTTAAGGTATCACATTGACACTATTCCGAAGTAAAAACATATAAACTTATTAAAATACTTTCTTTTAAACTCCTCTTCACGCTTAAACTGCTGAACAGTTTTAATTTAAATTTGGTACACATATATTTTGAGTCCCGAGACAGGATATAATAAGTTATCTCAAAAATCATCCTTTAAAGGTGTGAAATGAGGTGTAGGGGGGAATTCAGAATTGACTTCTTGAAGTTAATACTGTTTAAGTTTAGGTTTGAAGTCATGTTTTTTCATCATTTTTAACTAAATCAAAGATGTAGACCATCCCAAATTTCATATAAATCGGTTCAGCGGTTATTGATTTCCCGTACAAATTTCCACGCCACATTTCACACCTTCAAAAGATGACTTTGGTTATAAGATCTATCCTATGTCCTGTTCCGGGACGCAAACTATTTCTATACCAAATTTCAACGAAATCGGTTCAGCGGTTAAGCGTCAAGAAGAGTTTAAAAAAAACCGGCCAAGTGCGAGTCGGACTCGCGCTTGACTGCACATATCTAATAGGTTTTCCTGTCATCTATAGGTAAAGAACTATTTTGTGTATTCAGACGGACATACATACAGACGCACGAGTGATCCTATAAGGGTTCCGTTTTTTCCTTTTGAGGTACGGAACCCTAAAAAGATTTATTTTTATTTTGTGGAATGGTGTCAATGTGATATCTTAAATGGATTCAGCACCCCAGATTTAGACGAAAACGATACCAAACACGGCCTAGCACCTTCACTGATATAGATATATCAAGATAAAATTTAGAGCCCTAAATAAACTTTCAAGAGCGGATATCTCAAAAACTATTCAACATATCGAAAAAATTGATGGAATAAACTTGTAACAAATTAAATTAACTTTCATTTTGTATAAGTGGCCATGTCGCTGAGATGCATAGTTTCCGAGATATAATCGAAAAACGGGAAAATGGGACCTTCAAAGCCCCCTCTCTCCCCCCCGCTCAAGGGCTACGGCCGGGGACTTTTGATATGTTCACCTCCTAACTTGTCAAACCGAGTTACGGAGTCAAAAATTGTGTTCCGAGCATTTCCCTCTACAACTTTTGGAGCATTCGTTGCCTGACCTAGGTAGCTTATAGAATTTCTTTAAAAACTTTTCTGTAAAAGGTTGACGGGCGTTGGGTGTTTATATGGTTTCGGTCGATTATTATCATTTGCATTGCCCATGATGACTTACTAGAATTACGAGCACACGAGACACTAATAGTAGTTTGACAAACCTTGGTTTTCAAGAGGTATTTTATATTGACATTTGCTGTCACAAATTTGCTGTCAGATTTAGTCGCAAACCGCACGCAAAGTGCACACAAATGTGTCGACACCTTGTTACGGAAAAGTGTAGACACGGCGATGACACTTTGTTTCGAAACAATTCTAGACACATTGTGTGGACTCTGTTACGACACATCTGACATTTAGTTACCACTTTGTGATTCTGCGACTGGAATGGTTATATGGGTACTATATTAGGAACATGCCAATTGTGCTAATTATATCCTATTATTTCAGGTCATCGAAATAGAGGAAATAAAACGACCTACGAAACCAGCTGTTGATAATAACACGACTAAGAAGGCGAAAGGTGAAGGAAAAGGGAAGGGAACAGGAAAAAACCACAAGAAGATATAATTTGTTCACAGTTCAATAATGAAAACAATTCTTACCTAAAACTTCGGAAAACTGGGTAGGGTGTCAGTAGTGTGGACGATGGGCCCACACAGCTTGTACTGAAGTCGACGACGAAGATATGGAGGATGTTTTGATATTATTTTTTCTATGAAGAGAATTAGTCCTGATCTTGCCCCATTTTTAGTATTCCGTCTTATTCCATATGTGGGGTAAGATGGTGTATTTTCCATTTTTGATAATTGTAATTTTCAAATTTTCATATGATTAATTGATTAGTTACCAAGTCTAAAGCTGTGCCAAATAAAACTATAATAAGTTATTTATATTTGATTAATAAATAACACTGACCCCATTTTAAATATCCGTTTTTTTACTACCTTAACCTTAACCTTAGCGTCCCCGTCTTATCCGCATCTCCCCTATGCATATATTTCCTGAATAATAAAAAAGTAGGTAAACAAAAACATGTTTTATTATTCACAACTCTTTATTAACTTTACTTCTTGTCCACCATGATATCAGCAGCTTGAACTGCAACATGTACCTGGAAATAAAAATTATATTTTTTTAAAGCGGTTTCAGGCTGAATTTTGAGTATGCCTATGTATTCTTGTATCTATATTATTTCTTTCTAGTAGGCACCATCTCTGTTTAACGGTTTGCCTTTAGATACTCTGGCTACATTACCACAGAAAATAAATAGGTACCACGACCCTACCAATAAAGTGAGCTTTTAAATAATTGTAGTAAAATAATATTAATTTTATACTTACATCGACGTGATCCTCACAGCAATACTGTGTGTCACACTTGAAGTAGGTAGGTATTCCAAGTTTAATTCACGGCACCATCTTTCACGCCGTAGGTCTTCGTGGATTTGAACTATTATTTTTGTGAATCATTCCCACACGTAGGAACAAGGTTTTTGATATATTATTAAGCAATGAAATCTACTGTTTAGGTATTAATTATAAATCAAATCGTAACCAACAAGCGCAGCGGTTTAACTGGAAAATTTAATTATGACAATCGATGACAATGATATATTTGACAATTACGTGAGTGACGGATTTATTTACTATGGTTCGATAACTTTTATTATGCGATGACTTTACATTCAGCCCAGGAGAAGGTCAAACTAAGGTCATAAGGATATTTGTTGAAATATCTTCAATCCTCAATTATTATATCGCAGCAAATGTCGGAAATCGTTTAAAAACCTTATATCTTGAAATGCTTTTCGAAATAGAACATTGAAATAAATGAACAATCCTAATTACCTATACATAGTGAAATAATATTATGCCATATGTGGTATTATCTATGAAAAGGGACATTATTGTCGATGGCGCTTACGACACTAACATCGATGAGCACAAAACGTAGTAGTTTAAAATTGGGGATTCTGGCCCAGTTTAGTTATTTTGATTTCCAATTTAGCAATTAAGTTTCTTTGATTACTGGAACATTCAATGTTGCTGTCTATCCAATGCGGAGGTCAATTTATGTTATGTGACGCTGATGAACTTATCAGTAATCGGGTTTAAAGGTCCCTTTGTAGTTTTTTATAAATAACTCGTAAACGGTGACCTGTAGCAAAAATGTTCTGATACATAAGTAATCTGCGTAAAATTGTCTACATTAAATATTCTATACAATTTTTCGCTAGGATCAGTATTTAAAAAAATATTTAAGGTAAAAAGTTAAATATGATCAATTGTTAATATTTTTTGTAAATAACTCGTAAACGGTGGCCTGTACCAAAAAATGTTCTGATACATAAGTAATCTACTTAAAATCTACTCACACCAGAGGATGCTGAAGATCGGACGCTTAGCTAAAACGCTAGGTTGAAGGAGAAGAAGATTGATCCTAGCGAAAAAGTGTATAGAATATTTAAGGCGCTCTTATACTCGAGTTTTACGTTTTCAAGGGGGTGAAGCAGACGAGTGGTAGAACGGGCAGGCGGGCGCCCCGCGCGGCGCACCGCACCATTCCCGCGCAGCACGTCTACGTCCTTATTCTGACGACATCGGTATTCTGAATCGTCAGTTCCGGGATTTTTAGTTCGGCAATTAATATTGAAAAAGATTTATTAGTAAATTCGAATTTTGATGAGTACTTAATGAAATTAAAAACCGGATAAGCGCGAGTCGGACTCGCCCACTGAGCCCACCGAGGGTTCCGTACTTTTTAGTATTTGTTGTTATAGCGGCAACAGAAATACATCATCTGTGAAAATTTCAACTGTCTAGCTATCACGGTTCGTGAGATACAGCCTGCTGACAGACGGACGGACGAACGGACGGACAGCGGAGTCTTACTAATAGGGTTCCGTTTTACCCTTTGGGTAGGGAACCCTAAAAATGGTAGGTAAGACGGTGAGGTCGGTGAGTGTACCTAAATAATTATTAATTATATGTATACAATATGAGTGTATACTTGACTGATCATGTTTTTGTAAAAATCGATTTCGACTGGCAAAACATATTAACCGGGCAACCGGGTTTTTTAACCTAATTAGACCCCGCTGAATCCGAAATTGCCGTTTGATTGATCGAATTAGTAAGTAAGTAAGTAAGTAATTTATTTATTGTAAACTGTGTAGGTACATAAAGGTGTTCAATAAGAAGGTATCAACAGTTGCTCGTTTCGAGCGTACAATTTAAAGCCTTAAAAATAATTAACAACTATATACATTATAAGTATTATAACATCTAATCTTATCATTAATACATATCACTCGCTGTTTCCATCGCTACGAAAAATTCTTTTAAACTATAAAATACATTTTCTGTAAGAAACCGTTTTAGCTGGAATTTAAATTTGTTATCATCTAACATTTTAATATAGTTAGGTAGGGAATTAAATACACGTATAGAAGTAAAGAAGGCGCTTTTGTAGTACAATGTGTTATTTGCCTTTGGACATATTAGGTTATACTTGTACTTTTCTCTTAGATTGTCTCTTAATGAAGACTTTTTAGCAAAATATTCAAAATTATTATTTACGGAAAGACATAGTTCAAGTACATAAATACCCGTAAGAGTGAGTATCCGTTTGTCTTTAAATACATTCCGAAGTGATTCCTCGGTATTCATACGGTATATAGTACGTACGCATCTCTTTTGTAAAAGAAAAGTACTTTGTACATCTACAGAATTTCCCCAAAAAATAATTCCGTATGTCAGCAGTGGAAAAACATTTCCATAGTAAGAATTTCTAACAATGATTTCGGAGCAAGTGCCCGATAAAATTGACAAAGCATAACATTGACTAGAAATTAAATTATTAATTCGAGCAATATGCTCTTTCCAGTTAAGAAAGGTATCAATAGTAATTCCTAGGAAACGTATATTACTAACTTCTTCTATTGTCGTTCCCCCTTCTGTAATATTTAATTCTATGGGAGTTGTTTTATAATTCCTAAACTGGATATATTTAGTTTTATTTAAGTTGACTTTGAGATTTAGTGAGAGAAGCCAATCTATTACTTTTTTAAGGGTTGAATTAATATTCTGTTCCATATGAGTTATGTTGTGTATATCCCCTGAAAAAAGTATAGTGGCATCATCCGCGAACAACACGCACAACTCGTCAACAATTTTAGGAAACTCGTTAACATACACTAAGAATAAAAGAGGCCCCAGAACACTACCTTGAGGTACCCCTAAATTAGTAGTTTCAAAAGCCGAAAGAGTATTAACTATAGTCTTGAGTTCTTTGCAATAATTGGTGACCATTGTAGCTTGTTGTCTGTTATTTAAATACGATTCAAATAATTTAAGAACATTACCTCTTACACCAATGTTGTCTAATTGTTTCAAAAGTATATCATGTACTACGCAGTCAAAAGCTTTAGACATGTCTAAAAGCAAAGATATACAAGGTTGCTTATCATTGACTCTATCCCATATGCCCTTAAACATTTTAAATATTGCCAGAGAAGTAGATTTTAGTTTTTGGAAACCAAATTGGTTAGGATTCAAAATTTTTTTAGAACTCAGATAATTATCTAGTCTCGTATAAATTACTTTTTCAAATATTTTAGAGAAGCTAGACAACAGGGCTATAGGTCTATAATTATTTATGTTATCCATAGCACCTTTTTTATGTATTGGTTTTATTAGTGCTACTTTTAGGGAATTTGGAAATATACCTGTACTTAGCATAAGATTAATAATATACACAAGGGGATCTACTATGTAGTCAATACATGATTTAATTATTTGCATGGGTATACCATCATATCCCGAGCTTTTTTTATTTTTTAAGGATCTTACTATTTTACATATTTCATACGCATCAACGGGCACTACATACATACTATAATACTTGACTGGAAGTGAGATAGTTGATATTAAAGGTCCCTTTTTTTTAGTTTTTCGTAAATAACTCTTAAACGGTGGCGCATAGCAAAAATTTTCTTAAACATAAGTAATCTGCATAAAATTGCCTACAAGAAAGATTCCGTACAATTGTTCGCTAGGATCAATATTCAAAGAGATATTAAGGCTAAATTATAATCAATTTTTGAAGGTCTCTTTTTTTAGTTTTTCGTAAATAACTCGTAAACGGTGGCCAATATAAAAAAAAATGTTAAACGTTAATAATCGACACAACATTTTCAATAAAAAAATATTGAGTACATTTTTAGCAGGGATCAATATTTAAAAAGATAATAAAGAGGGAAAGTTAATTATAATAAATTCTAAGGTTCCTTGTTTTTATTTTTTCGTTAATAATTTGAAAAGTATGACTCATAGCAAAAACAAATTTTACACAAATAATAAACATAAAATTTCCTACAAGAAACATAAGAATAAGAATAATAAGAATAATATTTATTTGAAATAACCTTGTTGACAATATATATATATATCCTGTGGCCCCACACTAGGCTATGCCTGTGACGTGGCAGCCGAGTTTTCAATTTGTAAGCAAAAGGTTAAGAAGAAACTAATCTAATAAACTAATAATTAAGGAAATTATGAAATTCAAAGAAAGAAAAAAAGGAATGAAAAAATGGTGCGTGTGTATGTGTGTGTGTGTTTGCGTGTATGTGTGCGAGTGTGTGTAAGGCGTAAGGCTACAGAGATGGTTATCATGTGAGGGATTAGGTGATGACCTTCAACAGCATCTCAGTTCGAATATAGTTAAGATCTTTCAACCAGTTCTTAATTATGAGTTTTGCTTCAAGAGGAGACTTTTCAGATATGTTGCATGCCTTTACTACTGAATTGTAAATATACGGATGCAGGAAGTTAGGAAAACGCCTCGCGAATGTGGTTTTTACGATGGGCGTAGGAATTCTAAAGACTCGATTACGGATTAGGGTAATATATTCTTCAGAGTTTATAGTTTTTTGATGCACGTGAGTTGCAACTCGTAGGATTAATAATTGCCTGACACTAAGAACATCCGCGTCTTTATAAAGGGAAACAGTCGGAAACAACCCGGGTTTCCCGAGCATGACCTTGAGCACAAACCTTTGGGTCCTTTCGAGAGGCAGTAGTGCAGAGCTAGTGGAGCCACCTCACACACCAATGCAGTATGATAGGATGGATTCACAAATCGAAGTGTATACAAGCTTAAGCAACTCCCTCGTAGCAGAATTTCGTAGCAGCTTCATAATGAATACAACCTTTCGGACTCTAGCAGACAACAATTCGATGTGCTTTTTTAAATTAAGATTTTCATCAAGCGTAATGCCCAGGTACTTTACGGTGGTACAATTACTAACCACATCGAAAACTCTACTCGAGTGAATAGCTGGGTCATCCTCTGCACTGCCACAAGAAAGCTTGAGATCTGGTCGCGAGCTGGGGGCAGAAGAGGCCGTTTTATGAAAACATAAGTATTTTGTTTTTGAAATATTAAGTGAAAGCAGGTTGTCAGCGAGCCACTTGGCAATCACAGTCAAACCTGTCTCTGCTACCGCGAAGCAACGAGCCCAGGAGACATCGTGAAACAGCAGAGCAGTGTCGTCTGCGTAGCAGATAATTTCTGCCTGACTGACGGGTAGAGAGATTAAGTCATTGAGGTAGATCAGAAATAGAGTGGGACCGAGGACGCTTCCCTGTGGCACACCGAAGGTTATCGGGGCTGAATCACTGACTAAAGTGCCGAGTCTTACACACTGCTTCCGGTTTGTAAGGTAGCTTTGGAACCAGTTCCATGCGATACCGCGAATGCCTAACAGTTCAAGCTTCCTTAGCAAAATCGGGATTGAGACAGTGTCAAACGCCTTGGCCAGATCTAGGAAGATTCCCACGCAGGATTCTCCTCTGTCAAGATAGGACGAGACAAGGTTAACCAGTAAGGTGGCGGCTTGTTCAGAAGATCTCTTTTTCCGAAAGCCATATTGTCTTTGAGAGAGTAGGTGTTCTGATTCAAGGAAGTTGATTAGTTGATTATTAATAATCTTTTCCAGTATTTTAGACAGACTGCTGAGAAGAGAAATAGGGCGATAATTCCCGGGGAGGCTCTTGTCACCTCCTTTATGAACGGGAACTACTGCAGCTACTTTCCAGCACTCCGGAAAAGAACCCGATGAAATGCTGAGGTTAAAAATATGTACAAGTGGTTTGACGATATAGTTTTTTAGGATTTTTAAAATACGAGTGTTTAGTTTATCAATGCCGGACGCGCAATCAGGGTTTAAGGACATGATTAATTTTTCTACTTCAGTATCGTCGGTAGGATTTAAGAACATTGATCGAAGAGGGGAGTTTGTTAAGGCTATTTCAGTCGCAAGTGTGGCCTCACTCTTGTTTTTTTCAGAGAGTATAACATTTGCTAGGTTTTTGCCCACTGAGGAGAAGAATTCATTGGTGTGATTTAGGGAGTCAGAAAAATTAGGCTTGATGGTGGCTAGTTCATGGGGTGTATGCCTATCCCGATTTAGGTGAGATATGTCTCTAATAATTCTCCAAAGTTTCCTCGGGTGTTTTTTATTATCCAAAAGTTGTTTCCGGTCATAATCATCCTTGGTTTTTCGTAAAATGCTTATATCAAAATTTCTATATCTAGTATAAGTTATTTTGGCTATTTCATTATGGGGGTGTTTCCTGTGATTGATATGTAGTTTGTCCTTAACTCTAGAGCATTTAATCAAGCCTGGAGTCATCCAGGGTTTTATAATAAATTTTGAATTACTAACTGATCTGCATGAAGAATGTTTTGAAATTAGGTTAGACAATATGGAGTAAAAGGCTTCTGCGGCTTCATTAGCTGATGTTTTACTAGTGACTGTGTGCCAGTTTTCTTCTTTAAGCGCCGCTCCGATGGCTTCAAAATCCTGGCTGATCACAGTTTTGGATGGCTTTGTAATATTAACCTTATTGGGGATTGAGATACCGATCATAACTAGGTCATGGTCTGTAATGTCAGAGACACAGACCACTGACGCAAAATTCCTCACTGACCTTACAAAGAAGTGATCCAAACAGCTATTGTTCCTCGTAGGTTTATCAATTGCAGGCATAAACCCCAGACTAGCCAAAACACATAAATACTCGGATGCATGGGTGTAGAACACTTTTCGCTAGGATCAATATTTAAAAAGACAAAGCATCCGGTAAGTCAATTATAATCAATTTTGAAGTCCCTTTTTAGTTTTTTGTAAATAACTCGTAAACGGTGTCCCATAGCATTTTTTGCAACTGCCCCCGTTGCAACCGTTTACGAGTTATTTACGAAAAAAAAAGCGACCTGTGAACTGAATGTGATTAACTTTCTTCCTTTAATATCGTTTTAAATATTGATCCTAGAGAAAAGTGTTCAGATGTTTTTTGCAGGAAATTTTATGTAGATTATTTATTCATAAAACCTATTTTGCTATGGGACACCGTTTACGAGTTATTTACAAAAAACTAAAAAGGGACTTTAAAATTGATTGTAATTAACTTACCGGCTGCTTTGTCTTTTTAAATATTGATCCTAGCGAAAAGTGTTCTACATGTTTCTTGTAGGAAATTTTATGTTTATTATTTATGTGTGATCAACAGGGTAAAGACCGGTAGTGATCACCGAATCGTAAGAGGCACACTGAATATCAATATTAAACTTGAAAGGTCCAGCCTGATGAAGTCTACGCTCCGACCTACTCGAGCCCATGTTCAAAACCCCGAAAGCTTTCAACTCGAGCTCTAACCGCTTTGCTTGTCTAGAGAACTTGGCTTCAGTGGACGAAATCAACGACGGGCTAGTGGAAACTGTCCACACAGTAGGGTCTAAGTTTTTTAGACCCCGCCGTAAAGATAGACCTCAGAAATTGACCGAGCAAACCTTAAACCTCATGGCTGAACGACGCTCGCTACAGTTGCAGTCTCCCGATGACGCGGAGTCATATAGGCAGCTCAATAGACGTATATCTAAGTCCTTGCGACATGATCTGCGTCTCTTTAATACTAACCGTATTAAAGAGACTATTGAGCGAAACCAAGGCTCCAAAGTGTTCGCAAAGGACAAAGCAACGCAAGCAAAGCAAGGGTCTATTGGGCAAAGCCAGCTGACAAAGCTGAAACGGGAAGATGGCAGCATAGCGTCGAACAAAGCGGAGGGTTTAGGTGAGATCGAGAGGTTCTATGGACAGTTATACACTTCGATCGCAAAGCCCGTTGACAGCTTGGTAGGAGATCCAAGAGCCAAGCTGTCCCGACATTATACCGAAGATATCCCGGACATCAGTCTGTACGAGATTAGGATGGCCCTGAAGCAGCTTAAGAACAACAAGGCGCCGGGCAAAGACGAAATCACTTCAGAGCTTCTGAGAGCGGGTGGAACACCGGTACTTAAACTCCTCCAGAAGCTCTTTAATTCCGCCTTGTCCGAGGGCATAACGCCTGAAACATGGAATAGAGGCGAGGTGGTGTTGTTCTTCAAAAAAGGTGATAACAACCTATTGAAGAACTACAGACCCATCACGATTCTGAGCCATGTCTATAAGCTGTTTTCAAGGGTCATCACGAACCGTCTCGAACACAGACTTGATGACTTCCAGCCTCCCGAACAAGCCGGTTTCTGAAAAGGCTATAGTACCATAGACCACATCCATACGCTGCGGCAAGTTATACAGAAGACCGAAGAGTATAACTTGCCATTATGCTTAGCGTTTGTGGACTATGAGAAAGCCTTCGATTCGGTGGAAACATGGGCGGTGCTTGAGTCTCTTCAGCGATGCCATATTGACTATCGGTACATCGAAGTGTTGAAGTGTTTGTATAATAACGCCACCATGTCGGTCCGAGTACAGGAGCAGAGCACGAGGGCGATTCCATTGCAAAGAGGCGTAAGGCAGGGAGACGTTATCTCTCCGAAACTGTTTACTGCCGTAATGGAAGACGCCTTCAAGCTCCTGGAATGGGAAGGACTTGGCATCAACATCAACGGCGAATACATCACTCACCTTCGGTTTGCCGACGATATCGTAGTCATGGCAAAGTCGATGGAGGAACTCAGCATGATGCTCGATGACCTCAACCGAGTTTCACAACGGGTGGGCTTGAAAATGAACATGGACAAGACGAAACTTATGTCAAATGCCAATGTTGTGCCCATCCCAGTCTCTGTTGGGAACTCGGTACTCGAAGTTGTTGACTCGTACATCTACCTAGGACAAGTAGTCCAATTAGGTAGGTCCAACTTCGAGAAAGAGGTCAACCGCCGAATCCAACTCGGTTGGGCAGTGTTCGGGAAACTACGTAATGTCTTTTCGTCCGACATACCTCAGTGCCTCAAGACGAAAGTCTTTAATCAATGTGTGTTACCAGTGATGACTTACGGCTCCGAAACGTGGTCTTTCACTACCGGCCTCATCTCAAAACTCAAAGTCGCTCAACGAGCTATGGAGAGGGCTATGCTCGGAGTTTCTCTACGTGATCGAATCAGAAATGAGGAGATCCGTAGACGAACTAAAGTCACCGACATAGCCCACCGGATTAGCAAGCTGAAGTGGCAATGGGCAGGCCACATTGCACGCAGAGAAGATGGCCGATGGGGTCGAAATGTGCTCGAGTAGAGACCACGGACTAGCAAGCGCAGCGTAGGACGTCCACCCACAAGATGGACAGACGATCTTGTTAAGGTCGCCGGAAGACGCTGGATGCGGGTCGCTTCCAACCGGCACGTATGGAGGTCCAAGGGGGAGGCCTATGTTCAGCAGTGGACGTCTTATGGCTGAGATAATGATGATGATGATGATTTATGTGTAAGATTTGTTTTTGCTATGAGTCATACTTTTCAAATTATTAACGAAAAAATAAAAACAAGGAACCTTAGAATTTATTATAATTAACTTTCCCTCTTTATTATCTTTTTAAATATTGATCCCTGCTAAAAATGTACTGAATCTTTTTTATTGAAATTTTTGTGTAGATTATTAGTTCATTTTTTTTATATTGGCCACCGTTTACGAGTTATTTACGAAAAACTAAAAAAAGGGACCTTTAATATCACATATCTCACTTCCAGTCAAGAATTCGATCAAGCAACCGGCAAATTCGGATTCAGCGGGGTCTAATAAGGTTAAAAAACCCGGTTGCCAAAAAGTAATATGTTTTGCCAGTAGAAATCGATTTTTACAAAAATGTGACCAGTCTAAATTATTCAATTTGATTAATTTTATAGCCTTTTAAAATATGTTTACACAATTTATCAATCGTGACTGAATTCCGGATTGGTTAGATGGGTGTGTGCCTTTGCTGCCCAACTTGTTATAAAATGACAATATGACGGACGAATGTCTGAAATGTCACCGTATTTAAGAATTATTTTGCTTTTCTTCGTAAGTAGGTATGTTGAAAAACATTGTGTGTATAACATATTTGCATATTTATACTGTGATTACCCATTTTATGAAACGTCCGCTAAACTAGCACAGGTCCGACGCTGACAGTGGTCACGGGCGTACTGGCGTGAGGAATAGGCGCAAGGTATTGCCGCGTAGGGTGTAATTTAGTAGGCAAAATGTTGAATTCATCAAATGATGAATGAAAAAATTAACGTATCGATAAAAGGACAAGCAATAATGAAGATTTACTTGAAAGCTATCGACTGAAGTAAGTTTCATATACATTTTCGTCCTAGTACTTCTAACATAAGGAAATAAAGACAGTGTTAGGCATGTTTTCAACTTAAGATTCTATCGAGAAAATAATGAACCGTCGTGTTTCTGACAAGCAATAACGTAGTTCAAGGACTTATACATACTAGAAAATAATGCATGAAATCCTTGTAAAAGTCTGTAAATATGGTGGTGGTAATCAAAGAAACTTAATTGCTAAATTGGAAATCAAAATAACTAAAATGGGCCAGAATCACCAATTTTAAACTACTACGTTTAGTGCTCATCGATGTTAGTGTCGTAAGCGCCATCGACAATAAGGTCCCTTTTCATAGATAATACCACATATTATGGTAAAATAAGGAATGAGACTGAAAACTTTGTATACAACCCACTGTACCCTTATTTATGCAAATAAATATTTTTGATTTTGATTTGAGTGCTGTAGACATTTTGGACTAGTCATTGAGTTTTCACTTCTGTCGGCACTCCCGGAGTGCAACCCGTTGTTTTTTTTTAATAAATAAATAACCGACATACGCACGTATTTATAGTGCTAGTTACAGCACTACGGTGGGGGTGGAGTGGTGTGATGACCTCCCCGAGCGGGAGACAGGGGGAAGTTTGGGTGGGCTCCGGCCTGCCCAAAGGTCCGTCTGTCACCCCCGGTCCATCCTGGGCAACGTCACTAGCGACTGGCATTCGTGGATTTCGCAAGGATGACGGGATCCTGGGGATTGAGCCATTGCCAACCCGCGTGGTAACACGTCTGCTTCGGCCCTAATTTCGGGCAAAACGGTAGCCCGGGCTACTAGCCACAGTCCGGGAAATGGTCAAGTGAGGAACCGTAGGTGGGCTCACGGCGAGAAGTGAGAGGGCCGCAGAGGCAGTTTCGGCTGCTGATGCGGTGGTGAAAGGCCATGCTGAGGAAGTGCGTTTAGGTGAATCGGGCGGAGGGCGTCTGACCTGGACGACCCTACGTCCCACCTTCACATATTTCCGATGTCGCGCAACTAGCCAACTTCTCACTTCTATACCCGAGTCGGTGTCCTAACGACTGAAAGCACCTTTTATATGTGTGAGTAAGCGTTCCCAAGGTGTGGGCCCTTGTAGGGTGGGAGCCGATGAGGATGAAGTTAATCGTTACGAACTATGGATACCAGGTCTAACGAAAAACCCCAAGCTGATCCAGCAGCGTCCATCGCTAATGGTGAAGCCACACAGGCGAGACAAGCTGTTCCAGTGACAGTGCGTCAGACCGAAACCCCGGCCTGTCCGCAACCCAGTTCATCTGGGGAGCAGACCGGCCCAAACCCCTTCCAGGACTGGCAGGTAGTGGACCGAAGGTCCAAGAAGCGACCCCCTGCTGGGAAGCCTCACCCTGCCAGACCTGTGAATTCTTCTTCCTCTAACCCACCCCCCCCTGTTAAATGTCAAGGTGGGGTGGCTAAGAAGAAGAAGAAAAACAAGAACCAGAGGCGTGCAGCTCGTCTAGCGCGAGAGCAGCAACTGGACAACACACCAACACCGACACACTCTGCAACCGGTGTGGGTGTGCAGGCTTCCCAGAAGCCGGCACCCAAACCGGCGCCGAACAAGCAGGTTGCTGCTGGCAGGCCTCCGCCGAAGGGAAAAGGTTCCACCCTACCCCCTAAGGCTGGAACGTCGGGCGACAGCCCTACGGGTTCGGCCGCAGATCCCTCCAAACGACGACCTGGTAAGCTCGCACGAGCCGCTGCTAAAAGGATGCGAGATGAGTCCTTCTCCCCGCAAGGAGACAACAAAAAGCAGCGACTAGTGAGCCCAAGCCAACCGTTGTCGTACGCACAAGCAGCGGCATCTGACCTGACGATCGTCATTACTGACGCGAAGTCGGGGAAGATCACCGCTGACCACTCCAACGCCATCCTCCGCGGGTTGCACCAAGCAATCGTGGAGGAGGCGAGGAGAAACCTCGTAGGAGCCAGGCCACCCAAATTCAAGGGCAAGCCCATCTTCGCTGAGGGGCAGCTGAGGGTCTTCGCAGAAGACGAATACTCGGCCGCCTGGTCTCAGCGATGTGTCCAGGCCCTAACCCTGCCAGACATCTCCCTTAAGGCGGTTCGCCAGTCGGAGATGGCAAGGAGAATTAAGTGCGGGCTCCTAATACCCAACATCAATAACTCGTCCTGGGAAGACGTCCGTCAGGCAGCTGACGGACTAAGGTACCAGAACGAATGGGCCAAGGTCGGGTCTTGGTCCATTATACAAATACTACGGCAAGACCAGGGGTGGTTTGTCGAGTTCACAATCCCCGAAGACCTCGTCCCCGCCTTCATGGAGAGGGGGAGATCCCTGAACTGTGGGGTGGGCAATGTCTACCTCAGGTTCAGGGGTCCCGGAGGCAAATACCTGGACCAGCCTCCCACCCTGCAAGGTTCCACCCTAAGGGTAACGGGAGTACAGGTCCCCAACGAACAGGCCGCGGGCACCTCCGAGCAGAGCAAGTCTGTCTCCGGGGAGAAAGTTGCCCCCCTGCCTCTACCCAAGCCGACGATACCCGAACTCTCGGAGGATGAGCTCCTTGGCACTGGTGAGGGACCAGCCGGGTCATCATCCGAGGGTGAGGACTTGTCGGCTTGGATAGTGTCGGGGTTGGCCGACATGTTCAAGGAGGGAGGGGAGATGCAAGATGCCGCCCCCACCACCGACAACATGGACACCAACTAGTGTCATCCAAGCAAACCTCCAGCACAGCGTGGCCGCTACGGCCCAACTCAGACGCTGTCTGGTAGGTTTGCCAACAGCCGTTGCCCTCCTACAAGAACCATGGGCGGGCAATGGATACATACGCGGGCTGTCCGACACGAAAGGTAAGCTCTACTACTCCACGGTACATGCCGTCCCTAGGGCATGTATCCTAACTACTAACAATATTATTGCACAACCGCTCACTGAATTCTGTTCCAGAGACCTGTGTGCGATTAAACTACAAGTTCCACTGCCAACAGGCTGTCGCGACCTAGTCCTCGCCTCGGCGTACATGCCCGGAGAGGACGAGCCACCGCCTGCCGAACTACAACGACTGGTCAGCCACTGCGAGAGATCAGGCCTCGCAATAATCATCGGGGCCGACTCCAACGCACACCACCCACTGTGGGGAATGGAGACCAGCAACAACAGAGGTAAGACACTTGTTGAATATCTTGTGACTACTAATCTAAACATTCTAAATATAGGCGCTGAACCAACATTTGTAAACAAACGATGCAGGACGATTATCGACCTGACTCTGGCTTCGGAGGAGGTCAGTGAACTAATTATGGGATGGCAAGTCTCCCAGGAGGCCTCCTGCTCAGACCATAGATGGATTCGCTTCAATCTACTAGCATCTAGAGACACACCAACCGCCCGGAGGAATCCCAGGAAAACGGACCGAGCCACTTTTAGGAAGGTCCTAGGGGAAAGCCTTGACCGGCTTCCACCGAGGGATGACCTTCGGGAACCGGCTCAGATAGAACAGCAGGTAAATATCTTAACTGATACCCTCGTAGACAGCTACCACAAGGCGTGCCCCTTAAAACCACCGGCAAAGACTGCCATAAAGGGTCACCAGTGGTGGGGCCCAGAACTGGAGAGACTCCGGGGGAAAACCAGAAGACTCTTCAACAGGGCCATGAACACAACGGCTGAGGTGGACTGGGATAACTACTACGAAGCCAAGGCCAGGTACAAAAAGAGATTGCGGTACTGGAGATCCCTGTCATGGAGGAACTTCTGCAGCAGCATTGAAACACTTGACCACGCCAACCGGGTAAGGAAAACCTTAGCGCACAAGCCCACATCACAATTGGGCTCACTGCGTAAACCCGATGGCACATACACATCTAGCCCTGCAGAGACCCAACGCCTTCTCCTGGTAACTCACTTTCCAGGATGCGTAAGTCTCGCCGATGCAGATCAGCAGGACGAGGAATACAGTACAACGGACAACAACTGGCAAATGGCGCACAGAGTCGTCACCGCTGAGAAACTCAGGTGGGCCATAGACAGCTTCCATCCCTTCAAGGCGGCTGGTCCGGATGGGATCTTCCCCGCTCTCCTACAGTGGGGTCTAGGACTCATCCAGGAAACCGTGACCGACATCATGGCAGCCTGCCTAGCCTGGGGGTACGTGCCCAGGAGATGGAGAGATGTGAATGTGGTATTCATACCTAAACCAGGTAAGAACGATTACACAGCTGCCAAATCCTTTAGGCCCATCAGTCTCACATCATTCCTGCTGAAAACCTTGGAAAAACTGTGCGACAGGGACCTGAGGGACCGAGCGCTAAAGAACATACCGATGCACAACAACCAGCACGCGTACAGCTCAGGTAAATCTACGGAGTCGGCTCTACACATGGTTGTAAGCCGCATTGAGAGGGCCATCCACGGCAAAGAAATGTGCCTCGGCACTTTCATTGACATAGAGGGCGCTTTTGACAAGACTCACTTTTCCAGTATAGGGAACGCCTTGGAAAGCCACGGCGCTGAACCCGGACTAGTAAAGTGGATCATGAACATGCTAAATCAAAGGACAATAAGGTATGTAGGTGAACCGCAGGCCGTAGCGGCGGTGCGAGGATGCCCTCAAGGGGGAGTTCTATCACCTCTGTTGTGGAACCTAGTAGTCAACAACCTCATAACCAAACTGAACGAGGAACACTTCTACACAATAGGCTACGCTGATGATCTGGCAATATTAATATCAGGTAAATTTGCCAGTACAGTATGCGACCTCACCCAGGCAGCTCTTCGGATCGTAGAACGCTGGTGTAGAGATTTTGACCTATCAGTTAACCCCACCAAAACAGAAATCCCAACCAACCACCAATAAAAGGGCACTTGGCAACTTTACCAGACCAACACTTTTCCAGACTGAGCTACAGCTGACCGATGAAGTTAAGTACTTAGGGCTAACGCTCGACAGTAAACTCAACTGGAACAATCACATCAACAAACGCATAGACAAGGCGGGAGTAGTCTTCTGGCAGTGCAGAAGGATGATTGGTAGGAGGTGGGGACTCAACCCGAAAATTACCCTTTGGCTCTATAAGACTATAATCCGCCCCCTACTCTGTTACGGTGCTCTGGTTTGGTGGCCAAGAACAAACCTAGGCAACGTACGAGACAAGCTACAAAGACTCCAGAGGCTCGCATGCGCGGCCACCACTGGCTGCACGAGGTCCACTCCGACTGCAGCCATGGAGGTCATGCTAAACCTTTCACCGCTGCACCTACACATACAACAAGAGGCCAGTCTCTCAGCGGTAAGGTTACGAACCCTCAATATATGGTCTAACACCACAGGAGCTCTTCACACGGCATGCCTGGAAAAAGTATACAGCGAATTTCCAGTGCTCATGGCGGGCACGGATCGAATTCACAAACAAGCCATCTTTGACAAAAGGTACAAAATACAATTATTTGAGGACGACAACTACGAAGGACTCAATCCCCGGGAGCTGAGAATCTTCACTGATGGGTCCAAAACAGACAGCGGATCAGGCTCTGGAACCTTTTCAGAAGACCTGAACATGTCAATCACCACTCCGCTAGGAGCCCATAACTCGGTATTCCAGGCTGAGTGCATGGGCATCATTAACGCGGCGGCTGCCATCACTGCAAGGAAGGTAGCAGGATCCTCCATCCGCATACTCTCCGACAGTAGAGCAGTCTTAATGGCCCTAAAAAGCCATATGGTCACATCCAAACTTATACTGTAACGTAGACATTTTCTTAAATTTTAAATTAATATTTTTGGGTTGAATTCCCTTTCTTATTTCGATGATTTTAACAATATCCCAAACTAACTCGATTGGTTGCACTTATTTGCATAATCTGTTGCATTCAGATGCACCTCTTTATGCTTATCTGTTGTCGGGGTTGTCATACGAGTAAAAATAATTAAAACTTGAGATATTTAGGTTGTCACTCCAGGAAATCTTTGTATGATTTAGATATGTTTTTTTAGGTAAGAGAGAATTTAGATGTTAAATAAAACATAGGAATTACAGACTCCAAAAAGGGGGCTCTGAAATGAAACTTTATTAGATTTATTGATAAAATATATTTCTTAGGCTCAGGAGTGAATTGTTAAATAAATCAGTCAGAATTTTCGTAGGATTTGTGTCTTCAAGGGATTGGCACCCTACTTTTGTTTTGGCCTTTTGTACTCAACATATGAGGAGGTCATTTTGAGATGACATGCACTTTTGATGTGTGGACCCCTCCGGGGACGCACGCTCGCATGAGTACTATTCGTGGTGAGACCACACATTCGCCATGTTGGTCGAAATGCTGGAAGCAGCTCGAGTCCTTCGGTGTGCTCCACTGAGTAAGTACAAATGAAATTTAGGTGTGATCAACTCCACAATGGCGCGAAACGTTGTGGGTTCGTCCTTAACCAGGTTTTTGGTTCTTTACAGAGTTGACTCCTGCTCGAGGGTTGGGAGTGCTCCGCCAGAGGTCCTAACAGCTTCCAGTGCGGTGAGCTAAATTTCTAATTGTTTCATATTTTCTTTAGCGGCCATTAAGGCGTCGGCTAATGTATCCATTTCTCGGTTTACAGGAGCCGGGAGCTTGTGAACTTTCTTTTGAAGAGCTTGTGAACTTTTTTTGAAGAGCTTGTGAATTTTTTTGGAAGAGCTTTCGATTTCTTTTGGAATTCATTTGAAGATGAAATCAAAATCAAAATCAAAAATATACTTTATTCATGTAGGCCTAGCAACAAGCTCTTATGAATCGTAATTAATCTTAATCTAATTATCAGAGCAATTTATTGATGTTAATATTATTCCATAATAAAATTGGATTATTATACATATCAAATTTAACACTAAGAATTTCACAAAAGAATCGTCAAACATTAAAAAGATTGTATAAAAAAATACTAGTCTAGAATTTCTAGAATAAAATCTAAATGTCAAAAAAAAGCATAAGTAACAAAAGAAGTAGATAGTATTACATCGGAATATCCATTTCCTCATCAATAATCAAATGTACCTAATAAATAAATAATCATTTCGAATAACAATTAATCCCACGTTGTAATATCATTCATGTAGTCTTGTGTGGTATAATAAGCTTTAGAAATAAGTTTACGCTTTACATAATTCTTAAATTTATTAATAGATAATTCAGTAATATGGTTTGGAAGTTTATTATAAAATCTTACACAATTACCCATGAATGATTTTTTAATTTTATGGAGCCGAGTGAAGGGCACTGCGAGCTTATGTTTATTTCTAGTATTAATATTATGAATTTCACAATTTTTCCTAAAATTTACAATATTTTTATGTACATACAGAATATTCTCATAAATGTATTGACAGTGCACTGTCATTATGTCAATTTCCTTAAATTTATCTCTAAGTGAGTCTCTATGGTTCATTTTGTATATTGCTCGAATAGCCCTCTTCTGCAGAACAAAAATGGTATTTATCTCTGAAGCACCGCCCCACAGTAAAATACCATATGCCATAATGCTATGGAAGTAACTAAAATATACTAATCGAGCTGTTTTCACGTCAGTTAACTGACGGATTTTGCTCACTGCAAAAGCTGCAGAGCTCAGTCTATTCGAAAGAGTAGCAATATGGGGACCCCACTGGAGTTTAGAATCTAAAGTTATACCAAGAAAAACTGTACTATCAACTAATTCCAATTCCTCATCCTTCACAATGACACTTGTTTGCACATGCCTTACGTTACTACTAGTGACAAACTTAATACATTTAGTCTTTTTCTCATTTAACAATAAATTATTAACATTGAACCAATTTACTACTTTTGAAATGGCATTGTTTACATCATTGTAAGCTTGTTGCTGTCGTTTGACTTTGAAAATAAGTGAGGTGTCGTCTGCAAACAATACTATATCATGGTGGGTCTTAACAAGGAATGGCAAGTCATTTATGTAGATAAGGAACAGGAAAGGCCCCAATATTGACCCCTGTGGTACACCCATAGAGACCAATGACCCAGGTGATCGCTGTCCATTCACATCGACCCTTTGTATTCTACCATTTAAGTAGGACTTAAGTAAATTCAGTGCCGATCCTCTAACTCCGTAATAATGAAGTTTCCTGATTAATGTTTCATGACAAACACAGTCGAAGGCCTTAGATAAATCACAGAAGACACCTAAAGCATCTCGTGACTCCTCCCAGGCATCGAAAATATGCTTAATTAGCTCAACACCGGCATCGGTTGTTGAGCGACCCCGTGTAAAACCAAACTGCTTATTATGCATCAAATTATTAACGTTAAAATGTCGTACTAATTGAGAAAGAACTAATTTTTCAAAAATCTTGCTAAATGTTGGTAGCACAGATATCGGTCTAAAGTTAGTGGGGTCAGAGCTGCTACCAGATTTAAATAAAGGAATTACTTTAGTATGTTTCATTAGATCAGGAAACTCGCCGCAATCAACACTGTTGTTAAATATAACTACCAAGTCAGGCGCTACAATTTCTACTAAGGATTTGACAGCATGGACAGAGACTCCCCAGAGGTCATTAGTTTTTTTGACATTAATTGATTTAAACGCCTTTATTACATCTGAGGTACAAACATGTTCAAAATGAAGGTCTCCACAACACTCTGGAGCGTTATGTTTTAATAATGTAACAGCAGATGAGGGTGATGAATTTAAATCCTTAGTTGTGGATACTGGTACCTCGGTGAAAAATTTTTCAAATTCTGTAGCTACTTCTAAATTGGAATCTATAATTTTGTTATCAATGTTTAGTTTAAGCTCTTTAATTGTGTGTTTAGAGCGACCAGTCTCCACATTTATAACTTTCCAGGTTGCTTTAACAATGTCGGAACTACTTTTTATTTTCTGACTTAGATAATTTCGCTTAGCTATATGACAATCTACTTTAAACTTCTTCGAATACTCCTTCACATGTTCTTTAAATTCATCACTCTGATTAAACCGCCGTTCCTCATATAAGGCATACAGTTCACGTCTTCTTTGATGTAAGTCCGCAGTAGCCCACTCACTAAAAACTGATGCACCACTAACTACGACCGATTTTGAGGTGAATATCGCATTATAATGATCCATAAAAGTGTGAAAGAATGAATTATACATACTATTAGGACTCATATCGGAAGACAAAAAGGGTAGCGCCTGAACTAAACTTAGCTTCATTCTTTCCACGCGGTCCGAGGTTACTGGTACAAAAGTTATTTGTTTTCTCATGGTATTTTTCCTTAATGCCTCAAATACCATTAATTGACCTAAGTGGTCTGATTCTAAATTGCTGATAACTTTTTTAGCAATAGGAAAAATATCTGTGAAAATATTATCTATACAGGTTGCACTAGTAGCAGTCACTCTAGTGGGCTCCATAAACATGTGGTTGAGATTACAAGATTTAAAAAGATTCAATAATCTACAAGACATTGTTGAATTTTCCATAATATTTACATTAAAGTCGCCGCATATAAGCAATTTCTTACTAGAAGATGATATTTTAAGTAGGGCAGATTCCATTATGTTTTCAAATAATTCAAAATTACTTAATGGCGGCCTATACACACAGACAACAATAAATTGCTCTAATTCTACTGCACTTAGTTCTATAGTCCGTTCAACAGACATGGATACAATGTCCTTACGTTCCTTAAATTTTAACTGACTATTTAATATAATTAATGACCCACCATGTATGGAACTAAGTCTGGTGAACGAACTTCCCGCCTGGTGATTATTAAATTGGGGCATTAATTCATTATTATTTAACCAATGTTCAGTAAGACATAAAACATCAATATTAAAATCATTCAAAAAAAGTTCTATCTGTAAATTTTTTCCTCTAATACATTGAATATTTTGATGCACCAGGTGGATATACTTTCCATGTTTGCAGTATTTTTCATTATATTTATTTAAAACTAAATTGCCAGAGACAGAATCTTTTGTCTTAACACCTAGTTTAAATCTATTAAATCATTGGTTATGACTGGAACCAATTCCATGTTCATACTGGGCTGCTCAATAGGAGCAGAATTGTCTGCCAAATTCTTGGCAGAAATGTCAAGTAAATATGATAGCGATAAAGCTATTTGTCTTTTGTAATAATTTGAAAGGCAACACTTGCCTTTAGTCAAAAACACCATAGGCATATGGTATTTACTAACAAAATTGTTAGTGTCAATTATGCTAAACTTACTACTATATGTACAAAGATTATATAGAGATATATTTAACTTATGTCTAGTGGTATTTTCTGCCTCTGACATTTGCTCACAGTTTTGAAGTTGTAATATGAGGCTGTGGGATCTGTACCACGCCATCTGCAGCGGCCGGCTCCAACCAGGTTAGCGGCCAGCTTCCCGGGGAAAGGCGAGAACGCTCCCCGCTGCTGCAGTTCCAGCAGCAGTTTTTGAGGTCGGTCTGTTGCATAACTTTTGAGTGGCATCCGCCACCAACTACAAATTTAAAATGGTTAATTATAATTTAATTTTATTCAGTTTGAAGTTTTGAAAGTTCTGGTGCATAAAACTTAGGTATTTCGAAATTTAGTTTTTAGTTTTTAATTAATGGGTGTAATCCCTTATAACTAGAACCTGTGAAGCGACCCAGCTTATCACTGAGCATTTAACTGTAAATGATTAGATTAATAAAGCTTGTTAGGTATAAATTTGTTTAATTGTTTCTCCTCCTAGCTTTCCTACAGCAAGACACCATTTAGTCTATTTAAATTAATTTTGATTTAATTTTATTTTGTTAACATGGCTGTTTCCATTTTCCACAAGCCGGAGCTTTTCATTTATTATTTTACCCCCTTTCAAAACAGCCGTGTTACAATACACGAATGCCACGAACGACTAATGGAGGTATGTCAGAACAATAAGATTACCTTACAATGGATCAAAGGACACAGTGGATCCCGAGGTAACGACGCCGCGGACGAGCTCGCCAGACAAGGATCGGGTGCGGGGGCGATTGGCCCGGAACCGATCCTCCCGATACCGTTTAGTAAGGTACGCTCAATGCTGCTGGCACGTACAGGGAAACTACACACAGAACACTGGCTAAACCAAACTGGATGCAGACAGGCCAAGAAAGCCATGCCGAGCATGAACGGTAAGCTCACAAGGGCGCTCCTTCAACTAGGAAAGGTTCGACTGAGTATGGTAACCAGTGTCATAACAGGTCATGGACTTTTTAACAAACATCTTTTTATAACAGGTGTCACAGACAGTCCCCTATGCCGTGGATGCATGGAGGAAGAAGAAACAGCCTCTCACGTGGTGTTGGAATGCAGCGGATTGGCCCCATACAGGGCAAAACATCTCGGATCCCCGAGTGACCTCCCCGAGGTCCTACTCAACATCAAAGGTCTGATAGGATTCCTCGAGGAGCTGGGCTGGCAAGACTAGTCCACCCCCTATCACGCAAAATAGGCGCAAGACGTCGAGTTGCGGAAAATCGCCCGAACTACAATACAATACAATACAGCACTACGGCTAGGGTTATAGTTATAGTTGTGTGATTACTAAAAAAACAACTCAAAACATTTGATAAAATACTTTGATTTGTTCCATAATTTGTGCAGATTCTAATACATTTCGATTACTCTGCACAGTTTAATGATTTTTGCCATAAAAAGTTCCAACATTTGAATACCTGTGAGTGTTCAATTTATGTTATCGTAATTATGTTTTTTAATTAAAAGTCGTAACTTGTAAGTAGATAAGCAAAAATATCCGACAGATATAAATCGGATAAATAAGTAACATTACAGATTAAATATTCAAAATTTAACATTAAAATGATGTGAGGTGAAGTTGAAGTTTCTTTTGTAAGATCAGTTATTAGTTAAAAAGACTAAAATCTGATGAGTAAATGAGGAATTCACTAATAATTTATATTACTTTCCTATGTAAGTACCTACTTATTTTCAAACCTGTAACCAAATAATGAATTTCGAAATATTAAGTACCTAACGTAAAACCATCCAACTAAGTATTTATACTTAATATACTTCTTCCAATTTTTTTCGACTATGTTCTAACTGAAATATATAATTAATTATTATTAAAGGTAAACCAAACTTAATACTAAAGTGTTATTCTATAGAACTTGCTAACTATGTAAGCAAACCGCCATATTGAAATTGTCTCTGAATGATGAATTTACTAGTGACTTTTGTTTACATAGTTAGCAAGTTCCATAGAATGACACTTTAAACTAAATTAATAATTTGCTTAAATCTATAATATGCCCTGAGGCATTGTAGGATTGATTAATCCTACCAAGGAATTTTGCGATGGCGGCATTTCCTCTTTGTATCGCAATGCTGATACGTTGTGCGAGGAAACAAAATCCGTCATACAAAACGATTAAATGAAGTAAATTTAAAAGTGGAAAAATTACTGTCTTGGGTGAGACGAACTCACGGCCTCTGGATCGATACTCCAGCGCTCTAAGAAGCCGTTTAAGAAGTGTAACACTCTTAAGGTAGATGTCGCTAGGGTCCCCTTGACCTGTAATATGGTGGAACGATTTGCTGGCTATGGATGAGGTTTTGGTGGCTCAGATGGCAGAGCGTAGAGTATCGATCCAGAGGCCGTGAGTTCAAGTCTCACCCAAGACAGTAATTTTTCCACTTTTAAATTTATTCTAAGCTTAGTAGCATCGTTAGCAGACGTTTCTGCTTGTTAAAAATTAAGATTAAACGAAGTGTTGTTATTAACTTGAAGTGTGTTTAACAGTATGGCGGGTACAGGGAGGCACCAAAAAAATATCGAAGCCTTGCGAGCTAGCCCAACCACACAAGAGACTAGCTAACACATCTGACTCTAAGGTACCTATATAAATAGAAAACCTCACCAACAGCACCTCAAATTGTTTGAGGAAAACCGCCTCAATACCTTAATGGCACTCGCCAACAACGTACAGTGGCGTTCAAAAGTGCATGGATAGGATATATGTCGACCGTAATGCCTTAATATTAAGGTTGAAACATCTCCATGCACTTTTGAACGCCAGTGTACCTAATGAAGGACCGAAGCCCTCTTACGCGTATACGTACAGTCAGTGTCATATAGTAGGTAGCATCCAAAGTATCCAAGTAGTTCGGTACGCCATACAAATTATATGTATGGTCTACCGAATTTCACTTTTCTTCTTGCGTTTATTTTTTTTATTTTGTAGTGTTTAGGCAAAATTTTTTATTAAATTTTCAGTCTCATGAATCGGAGCACCATTCATACCGAAGATTCCTCTATTCAGGATCACCTTTGATGTAAGTGGATCAAAAACGTTCAGGAATTCTGATGTCTTATCTGCAGAGCCCGGAATTCTCGTAGCATTTTTGAGCTCTCATAGGGACTTCTCGTTTATCGACTTCCGATTATACTATCACGATTCCTGAGATACAGCCTGGTGACAGACGGACGGACGGACGGAGGAGTCTTAGTAATAGGGTCCCGTTTTACCCTTTGGGTACGGAACCCTAAAAATAATGAATACCTATCGCGGTACCCGAAGACAACATTTTTTGTATAGGTCTAATGTAAGGAGAGAGTATCCATCTGCTATGAAATATGCTGAAAGACCAGACGAGGGGACAACCACGGTAACGACCACGACCAAATTATTTTTAAGCCACGATTGTGACTACACACGACATTATTGTTTCAAAGCATTCGAGTAAGTACTGAAAGATTACACCCTTAAAGGGGCCCACTGATTAACAGTCCGCCGGACGGTATCGGCCTGTCAGTTGTTCGGAACTGTCTTTTGTTCTAACTGACAGGCCGATACCGTCCGGCGGACTGTTAATCAGTGGGCCCCATAACGCTGCGCTGGTCGCCTAGCGGCAAGAACGTGCGACTTTCAATCCGGAGGTCGCGGGTTCAAACCCTGGTTCGTACCAATGAGTTTTTCGTAACTTATGTATGAAATATCATTTGATATTTACCAGTTCCTTTTCGGTGAAGGAAAACATCGTGAGGAATCCGGACTAATCCCAATAAGGCCTAGTTTCCCCTATGGGTTGGAAGGTCAGATGGCAATCGCGTTCGTAAAAATTAGTGCCTACGTCAAATCATGGGATTCGTTCTGTTGTCAAGCGGACCGGCAGCCGACCGAAGCGGAACGGGCCCCAGGCTCCCATGAGCCGTGGAAAAATGCCGGAATAATGCGAAGAAAAAGAAGACTGAAAGATTACACCCACAACATTTTTTTTTTGGATTTGGGCCTATTAATCCCGGTCTTTTGATAGACATGCGTGGGGATATAGATCGAACAAGTAGAGGTACTTTGGAGAGCTTATAATGTCATGTAGAACGCCTGCTAGAACCCGTTCACAGGCGCAACAATAGACGCCCATGAAACGGTATTAGCAGACATTGTAGACATCGGTTACACGCTAATTCTGGCGTCAGTTCAGTCCATCAGTCTGGTCAGAGAATTATCGTGTAACACGCGGACTGATGGACTGATGGTCTGACTGATTAAAATTTTTAGATAATATTCGTCATCCATTTAGAATGACAGAAAACTGATAGGAGACTGATCGTGTAACCTGTTCGTGTCATTCTCGCGTCAGTCACCATATTAGACAAGACTAAATGACTGTGTTGCGTTCTGTGTCCAAACGGCGACTGTGTCGTAATTTTATCAGTCTGTTGTCAGTCTGGACTGATCGTGTAACCGTGTCCATTTTCCATCATTCTGGCATCAGTCAAAACTCGAACGGACTGAACTGACGCCAAAATTAGCGTGTAACCGATGTCTATACCGGTCTACTTATGGATGAGAGTTGGGGTGGACAATGAAACTGGGCATCAATATTTTTTTTATTAGAAAAAGTATTAAGAGCCCATCAACATGCACACTAGCGCCACTGCAAAATAATCGTGATTATTTAAACTTAACGAAAGATATTTTAAAAAAGGGGGCCACTACGTACTGTATTTTGTATTTAAGTATCCAGCAAATAATCCAGCAAAATAAAAACTAGTTTGATGTATTCAAAAGGTACTTAAATACAAAATACAGTACGTAGCGGCCCCCTTTTTAAATATCATTCGTTAAATTTAATTAAATAGGTAATCATCACTTAGCAGTGGCGCTAGTGTGCACGTTGATGGGCTCTTAACGAAATAAGTTTTTTTGACAAATAATTCATTTTTGATACAAGCTTTTATCACTGACTGTTATTTCCAACAGGCAAATAATACTCATCGAGACAGTTCTAAAAATCCGTCATCTCATCGTTCACTTGCGTTCGTTTCATATCATCTCTCACACAGTCCATCCACCTTTTCCTCGGTTTTCCTCTCCCGTTACTTCCCTCCACATTCATTCGTAATACCTTTCTCGTCACATGACTTAGTAGAAAAAAAAAAAAACAACGGGTTGCACTCCGGGAGTGTCGGCAGAAGTGAAAACTCAATGACATTGTAACAGTTTTTCGATTAGGTCACGTGTCCGTCTTACGTCTAACGAATCTTACGGTCACGTGACCTGTCACGAGTTTAACATTTTTTCCCCATCACAAAAAGTGCACAGCGCCACTAAAGAAGTTTTCACTTCAATAACATAATATAAATATATAACAAACAAATTAAAAAAATATACTTAACGTACAATTTTAAGTAAAATGGCTCATAATTACAGCACCGGTAGACTATGTGGTAAGACCATTTACAACACGTACGAAACCTTCGACAATTACTGCGACATCGATTTTTTGAACTGCATGGAAAATTATGACCGTAAGTATTTTCTGTCATTTATATTCTGTAATTTTCATCCAATATTTATCCTATAGCGGCCCACCATAGGTACAGACGCCATCAGATATATCAAATACACAAATATCTGAACATGCCTCTATTTTAAATGCGTTAGAGTGCGTGTTCAGATATTTTTGAGCACCTTGGCCGCTCCGATAAATCTGATGGCGACTGCACAAGGTGCCAGTCAAATTTCAATCAATCATTAATACGTGAAAAACGCATGAAAATCCGTCCAGTACTTTTTGAGTTTATCGCGAACATACCTACAAACAAACACACAAACAGACGGACGCGGCGGGAGACTTTGTTTTATATGTAGTGATTGATGTAGCTGAATTTTGGGACTAATGCAATAATGAAATTTGAGAAAATTGGTCCTGGCACTTGTTTTCCGCAACAACAACGCCTGGTAACATATTTTTTAATCATCTCAGCCATAACACGTCCACTGCTGAACATAGGCCTCCCCCTTTATGGGGGGTGAATGCCATAATCGCCACGCTTGGCAGGCGGGTTGGCGATCGCAGTCGAGTACCTACACCGAATTTGAGGGACGCTGCTGCCCGTCCACTGGTGGTCTTGGGCGTAGTTTAAGGACATACCCGGGTCCATATTTTTTAATACAGTTGCTCAAAAAGTGCTACATACTTTTCGTAGCTGTTTAGCGTTGGTTGGTTTTCGCGAACTAGTGCTTTTTACTTTTCCATTTTTTTTAATTTATACTTGTTTTAATTCATGACTACTTAATTGATGAGTATTAATATTAGTTTTCTTTTAAATGTCGTGATCAACTTAAAAACCTACTGTTAATGTAATAGAAAAATAAGAACCGAAAAATATACATATTTCATATTTTATTATTTATTACTCACCTAGACATCATTATAACACGTTTATTTTTTAATATTGAATATTGAAAAACCGTTCATAACACTGATTTAAACTCTTTGAGTCTTCTCCGAGACCACGGGGACAACGCCGTCCTCGAAACGTCGGAGGTAAATCTTAAAACTTAAATATGCGATTAAGTCCCGTTGTGTAGTTTGATAACCGTTCTTAATAAGTTGTCTGGATGGAACGGAATGCCGAAACGCCTTTCTGCGCCTGTCATGCGCCTGTCAAAGAAGAGCGGTTTTTTGGATATTGTTTTTATAAATATACGATACACAAATAATCGTAAATAACGATACTTAGGTAATAATAGTACAATGTTTTATAATTAACATTGTTTATGTCTTATAGAACATGCATTGGAAAAAAAATCTTTCATTGAAGTGGGTTCAATAATAATAACAAAATTATAAACACTTCTTCATAATGTCGAAAATTTTACTTAAAGGAATCGCATCCAGGCCATAATTGTAAAAAAAAAATTCAAAAATATTTTCACTGCGAAAGATCGAACTTACGACTTTGTTTTCCAATCTTAAGTTCTCAAAAAGTTGCTTATAAAATGAGTGAATCACAGGCCTATTCGGATTTCGTGATAATCACAAGATCTTGAGACGATTTAGAGATCAACTAGATCTACATTAGATATCGACTAGATGTGACTTGGATATCTAAGTCATAACCTGTCAAAATCGTTCAAGAGGACCTCCAGAATCGCGGAAACGTCAAATTTGACATATCTATCTTACAAATATCTTTAAATTATCCGTATCGTAACTTGTTGAAGTCTAGTAGAAATCTAATTCATTTTCCGAATCGAGCCGTCAGAGTTTGAAATTGATTTCACACCGCCAGACATTTGTGAGAAGGCTGCAATTGCAAATGAGAGTGCTTTGCCAGAAAAATCTAAAAATCAGTAAGTTTCGAGTTCCTTACTTGTTGTTTTTCTTACTTTTTCGCAACTGTATTAAAAAACGTCGTTCGATACACGTGCGGAAATGTCATTCTTCACTCGTCCCGAGTCTTGCCTGTATCTCGGTACAGTCGGTACTGTGAAATAATGACATACTTTCCGCACTAGCATCGAAATGTACTATTTTTCTGATTAAATACATAATTAGTCTTAATACTACACCAAACTCAAAACTCTAAAACTTGCAACCGTCGTAGCCTTTATTGAAAATAAAAAATGATTTATTTAGATATAAAAAATGCAGCTTATTACATTTTTAGGAGTAAGTATTCTATTGTTAGACAGCCTAGGAATAGTGTCCTGAGCCCTGAACTAGGTAAACTTGTCTTATAGGGATCAGGGAATAAACCATCGCTAGTTCTAGCAATGCAGCAAAGTTTGGTTGTGAAGTACACACAAGTTAAAAAATTTATACCGATGGTCAGATTATTTGGTCATTTGTGTTGTCATTATTTGTTCTCCACCGATGAACATCTGCCAGATACCTGGATTCAGTAATGAGTATCGTTGCGTCGCTCTCAAATTCGTTGAGATTTTAAATACAGCAAAGTATTTCGTTTTTTTTTTAGTATTAGAAAAAAGGTAAACAATGTGGACGTGTCTTTTTATTTAAAATGATTGAAAAACACTTTTAAAAATGAGTTTATATTACTTACGAAAGCAAAAGAATGTAAATAATCGTATATGATTTATGATTGTTACATAGGTATTCAAAAAAAGCTGAAACTTATTAAAAAAAAGTGTATTTTAATAATACGTTTTAGTAACACGTCAAGATCGCTTACCGTCTTTCTAATGCTAAAAAAACGGACTATAATCTTAACTGAGACACAATCAAGTGTTTTGTATAACCAATTTTAAGTCAACCTGTATGCACTTACATATATGTTTTGCAGTATGGTCGATCGCTCACATGGGACAATGCTACGACGTATCGGCGTTCGACACCTTCGCATGTGAGTTTGCCTTACTAATTAGTTATAGACCGACCGCTTAAATGAGTCCTCGCCTGCGCGGTACGGGGGCGCCGGGGTACGACGACTAAGGGGACTGAGGAAGGTGCGGGCGGCGGGCAGGCGAGGACTCATTTAAGCGGTCGGTCTATAGCAGCAACGCAACAAGCGTCCTGGGGCCTATTGCATAACAAACTACAACTAATATTACAAGCGGAACTCCTTATTTAATAAGTGAAATTAGAAAAGGAGTTCCGCTTGTAATATTAGTTGCAGTTTTTTATGCAATAGGCCCCTGGGGACGATGCCCCAGGCAACTTTAGGTTTTTAAGTTTTTTGCTTGTCATCTTGTTAAATTAGTGTTTACACGAGGCTATTTACTGAGATTCTGTACCCCCAGTGCACATTTCATTGTCTCATTTTGTATGGGATTCTGAGTTTGCAAAACGTCCCGCTTGGCGCGCCGTTCAAAATCCCTCCTAGGAGATATTTTTTTACTTGGATTGCCAAACAACGCCTAAGCACACCTACTGGGATTGCGCAAACTCGGATTACACGCATTTAGGACCAAATGAATTAACGATTTTCAGCTTGCTGGGAATTTAATTTTTCGAAAAAATCTATTTTGATTGGCCTAGCGTAAACACCCCAATAATCGACATTTTAAGACCGTGTCGACACATTGGTGCGTAATTATGATTGAAAATGTCGATTATTGGAGCTGTGTCGGGCTCGTTACCTGTAATTGGATTTATAACTTTTTTTTTTTTTTCATTTTCAGATTATGCATATGCCATTTGGGATGATCAACAGTTGGAAGAACTATATGTTATGCCTGCAATAGGATAAACACGCACCCCCATCTGGAAATACGGTTTTTAATTATTAATGCACTTAAAATTCCGATTAAATAAAATAAACAACTAAATTATATGTCTGTTTTATTGTAAACAACTTGCTGGTTTGATTTTCAGGTAATTCATAAAATGTTTTGACAAGTAGAACCATGAAGTCTCGTGTACGTCATCTGTTGTCCCGTAAGTGGTTTGAGCTACCTCTCGAAACAGAGATGTAAATAATTGGTCAAAAAACCATTCGGGTTGAAATTTCGAACCCTTATTGTTTTGGAACAGCAAGCAACCTCAACTAATTTCAAATACAGGTTGAAATTTTAACCACCGTTCATACACTACGTGACTTTATAGTTCATACTGAACAACTTTTATTATGCGACCTATGTCGAAATCACGAAAAAAAATTGGCTGTGTCATACATTCTGGCCAAATTTTTATTCGTGATTTCGGCATTGGTCCCATAGTAAAAGTTGTTCTCTATGACCTATAAAGTCACTACGCAAAGTATGAGCGGTGGTTAATATTTCACCCTGTATAACCACTAAACCCGTGGAAAGAAAAGATAAAACTTTGCGACCAATCCGAGTCTTGCCGTAAGAAAACATAAAAGTATGAATCCCCACGTCGCCCGGGACCAGCGAGGATTTCTAGATCAACGTGTTACTATAAAAAGTCATTTCCCTGTATAACCAACAATAGAAAAAATACCCACCTATGAAAGGTCCCCCAAGTCTGTGCCCTGCGGAAGGGTGCCCATGAGGCTGGCTACATTACCCCGCTGAATGGCTATGCCTATTCGCCAGTCATGACCTATAATATTTATTTCTTATGTACATATTATACTCCTTCAGAAGCGATTTTTATACCCCAAAAGAGTTAGGCATTGCTACAGTTTTATGACTCTATATCCTAACAATTCGTCTGGCAAACTCCCGGCAGCGATAATGTCTATTTAATTGAGAGAAAGTTAAAATTCCAACGTGAAGGGCTAATCGTAATCTTGTGAAAATTTTCATTATAATTAAAATTGTGTGCATGTTGTATGTTGTCACAGCGCCATGTCCGTTTTTAAATACAATAATAATTTTGCCTTGATAGATTGTTGCAACGGATAAATGTGCCATGTATTTATCGTTTTTTAATTTACTGGTGCGAAACCAAACAAAACACAGGAAAATTATTAGGCACATGGTAGTGAATTGATTACAGTCAATATGATGTGCAGACAATGCAATTAATGGTCTACCTAATTGTAAGAATCTACTTTTCTTCGTCACAAAACTTAAGGGGCACACTGATTAACAGTCCACCGGACGGTATCGGCCTGTCAGTTGTTCGGAACTGTCAAATCTTTTTTCTAACTGACAGGCCGATACCGTCCGGCGGACTATTAATCAGTGGGCCCCTTTATTTTCGTAAGAGACTCCGAAACCAGAGTGTTTAACCAAATAGGAAGGTAACGTACCTTGGTCTATCAACAATATCTTAGCGTATAATGGAGTTATTCATAAACGCGTCACAGGCCTGAATTAGCTAAGAATCGTTTGACTCTATCGGTTATTTTGACTTATGTATGTAGTTGTAAGAAAGGGACAAAACATAATTGAACTAAATCAGGCTCATAAAGTTTTATGAATAAAGGTAAGTCAATATCCACACGAAAAGCAACTCACTTTAGACAGAACTAATTTATTGCATACAAAATTTTTGAGTCGCAATCGTAGTAGCACCGCAGACGTGGAGATGAAACCGTGACGCGAGGGGCCACTCTGTGTCCCAAACTGCGGTCCGTGACGAAGCGAGTCTGAAATATCCCGTCACAGGCAAAAAATTCTACATTTTATTTGGGATTAGACCAACGGTGTTGTGTTTATGTTGGCTATTGTGTTTGGTGTTTTAGCGGTGAGAACAGCCAACGATGCACTCCTTGCAAGTGGCGGGACCACTCCAGTGACGAAGATAGTTTTCGAGTAAGTACAATATTTTTCCGGTTGCAACCTTGAGGAGTCCCAAGGCGTCCGTTGGCTCGTTGAAAATCGCGGGGCATTTTTGGATGAGAATAGTCCAGGACCGGGATAAGTGGCGTACACGAAGAGAGGCCTATGCTCAGCAGTGGGCGACTGAAGGCTAGAATGATGATGATGATGACTCATCATCATTGATGAGGTAATTCCAAGATTTACCCAGAACGCAAAATGTGGAATTAGGTATTTCCTTTGCGTTATGACAAGAGGTTCTTCAAGAAGCTTCTCAATGGGCGGCAACGTATTAGTGGCTCTTTTGATGTTGCTGCGACAGTGGCTGCAACACGCGGCTGTGCTCATCAGCTGACTATTCCATAAAAAATAATTAATAAACCGACTGCTACTTAACCTTCCAATGTAATAGAGAAACTAAGTCCTCATTTGGACCAGTCCGGTTTTCTTTGACCGAAAAGCCAAGGTTTTCTTTGCGAAAGTAGTCATCAGCAATAGTATGTTACACAACTAGGGCCGCAAAAATATGTGACACGTTCTTATTTGGAGCGCAATAAGAGCGCGTTATATATTTTTGCGGCCCTAGTTGTGTAACATACTATTGCTGATGACTGTGCCTATAATCTACTATAGCGACCCGCCCCGACTTCGCTCGGATAAGCCTTAACAAATTATACACCTAAACCTTCCTCAAGAATCACTCTATTGATACGTAAAAACCGCATGAAAATCCGTTCAGTAGTTTTTGAGTTTATCGTGAACATACAAGCAGACAGACGCGGCGGAGGACTTTGTTTTATAAGGAGTAGTGATTAATATCTGATACTGCTTCATTGATAGTCACAACCGTTAGTATACTTACACCCAGAAGGTGTTTAGTAGCGGCACGCTTTCTAGACCACCAGCTTTCTGAAAGCGCTCATTCTTTTATGTAACGTTGAGCTAAATTTAAAACTCGCGACTCGCGCCCGCTCCATTTTGCACCTCGTGTTCTAAATTCAACAAAGGCCTTATTCTAGGCTTCCACGGCAATCTTTTACACTTGAGTTGGACCTCCTGAGACAGTTGGCAATTTTTCCTTAATATCGGCGAGACCTGAATGAAAAGTGTTGAGAAGGCTAGTCTGAAAGGTTTTTTGTTACCGTAAAATATGGTAACTGTAGTCCTTAAGTACAACTACGGTTCAGTTTTTAACGTTAATTCTTAACGAGCCTTTATGATTTGTACTCTTTACATTTATTTTGGAGCTTCTACACTAATGCTCTTTCCATGTATATTATATTATATATTCAACATAATTTGAAAAATACTTATACATATTTTAGTGGAACTTGAATTTGGACCATAGTTGTAACTTGTGGACTAAAGTTACCTGATTTTACGGTACTTGTTTAGTCAATTGTAATCAAACTTTATATGGCGGCCGGCAGGATATAAATAGCATTGCGATTGACAATGTTGTTTAAGTACCCTATTTTTGTACCCTAAGCTGAATATAAATCTAATTAAATATTTGATATAAAATGTGTTTAAGTTAACCCGAAAAACGATAGTGTTAGCGCCACTTGCACCATCCCAATAACCCGGGGTTAACCGGTTAAACCGTTAACCCAGTGTCAAATTGTACTGGTAACCATGGTAACTCCAGGTTTAACCGGTTAACCCTTGCTAAGTGGCCCTTAGTGATTCAATTTTGTAAGTCTGATGTAGGCCTGACCGATCTCTGGACACTTGAACACTAAATGTGTTCAAAGCTGATGTACTAATTGACTGACACCCACGGATATGGCTGTAGATTAGGAATTTGTTATTTTGAATACCTATAGGTACCCCGGATGAATCAAACATCATATTTTATGTAGTTAACTAAATACTACTGAGTCCCTTTCTCTCTCTTCAATCGGTCCCTCATTGCTGAGGATTGTGACTCCGTTTGATTCCGTCAACTAGTTGTCTCCATCGGTCCCGTTCTGCAGCTTGGTGGAGTGCGTTGCTGACAGGTATTTTTAGTTCCTCCGCTATTTGGTCCGACCATCTACGACTTTTTCCTTCGATTTTACCGGTCACCATAAGGCGTTCCAAATTACTGATATCCCTGCGTGCAACATGGCCAAAATACCGCAATATTCGTTGTACTTAGAAATCATTTATTTACATACAATATATATACAGTGGTACTACTAAACGAAATTAATAACTAGCTTAAATCTAAAATAGGCCCTTGAGGCATTGTACCAAGGATGCTGGCGGCATTTCCTCGCTGTATCGCAATGCTGATACGTTGTGCTTATTTATTTATTTATTCGTTGTAACTCCTAAGTCCCTTTAATAGCTTGTATTTGAACTGTCACGTATTTTCCCTTTATAGGATTACAGGCGTTTATTTTAACCCACACAGACACCCCATGAATGGCAAATTTATGGGTATTAAGCTAATCCTGTAGGTAGTAAGCTGTTTGAGCGATCGCTAAATACCCTTAATTCTGTTACCATACCATCGCCTGTCGCGCCACAAATTTATTCCTATGAGACCACCGTAACGAATATTATGTATAGGTATGTTAATGAACTTTAATTAAAAATATGTAATGGAACGACCGGTCCCTGCGATCTTAACCAGACTAAAATTAATTATGTATCAAGCAGAAACGTCTGCGAACGATGCTATTAAGCCAGGCGTGTCTCACTCCGCGATTTCGTCGCTTTGCTACAGGTAGCTAAAAGTACATCCGTTCGGCCCCAATTATGGGGTTTGCCATAAGCCGCGCGTGGCGCTGTCGCCACCTAGCGGCCATATCTGTGCTGATCGTAACAGACGCGTTTTGTTAGAGAGTGAGTCTTCTGTACTTAGTACTATTATTTATTCTGTGGTTAAGCTTAAAATGAATTTAAGTGGAAAATTTACTGTCTTGAGTGAGACTTGACGATCACTCACTCACATTCACGATCCAGCGCATCCTTTAAAAAGTCAAATTAAGATGAAATTGATATCAATTTTCAAGTTCAAGTCGGTCTTACTTCTAATTTATCGCGCGTGTCAAATGCCCTCCTGTTTCACTTTTGTTATAAGCCTAGCATCAGTGTGAGGCGCGCAAATACCACATGCAGATTAAAGTTTTAAACATTTTGCTTGTTTGGTTTCGTGTCAAGCCTAGTTTTGGCGTCACGAGCGCCAGCAAACAATCCACAAAAAAACTAACATTAGGTACCTACCTTGTTATTCAATCTGGCTTCATAGCCATGGCTTCAGTACATTCTGATCCTTGCCAAATCGGCTTTCTGTTGAACTCGTCGGTGTGACGCGCGCCCGCAGGTAGGGTTGAGCAAACAGGCTTATCGCGCGTCTGACAGGGTCGGATTTATGTGCCAACTTTATCTTTTCCGCCCGCGCCGGTGGCACCGAACTGCCGTTTGGACAACCCTTTGTTACGTCAGAGCTACATAAATAACTAGACCCACCCAGTGCTTTGAAGTAGTCTACAGTCTATCTACATTTGCATTTATAAAATCTGCTTCGAAATTGAGTTTGTAGTCTTTTGACAAAAATATCCAGTCATATTACGGAAATGAAATGACGTACTCGTAAAATTAATAGAGAGGCTGCAGGCTGCAGGTAAGTATGGCCTGACTACATTGAGACCTGGTTCTCTCTCTCTCTCTCTCTTCTCCTGACAGATTTCGGCCTCAGCGACTGAATTATATTACTATGCCTAGAAGCGGGAACTGAGCTGGTCCGCCCGCTCGTACGCCCTCATGTGACTGCAGTACAGTGGCGGCGCGTGGAATTTTTTGCTAGACAACTCGGAGCAAAAAAAAAACACCTATATGAAACACCTACATTATGTACTTATTTTTTCATGATAAGCGAAGGTAAAGTAAAGCGCTAGGTGTGTCCTTGAGTTCGTTCTTTTGCAGTTAGTGTATAACCACCTTTGCCATACTTGTCATCACTGACGTCACATAAACAGTGTATGTCGTGTATGACAAAAGCGAATTCCTACTCCTAAATTCCTAACAATCCTAACTAATAAGTTTAACTAAAATTTCATTTTTGGTACAAGCTTTTATCGCTGACTATACTTTTCTTACGACAGACAACTAATACTCATCGAGACAATTCTAAAAACCCCTAACACAATTAGGTTGCGTTGTTTCATCACAGAGTTCTTATGGCGACCTCCTGTCTCCATCATCAGATCAGTTCGACAGTATGATATTATTGTATTGTCAGCAGAACTACATACAGCTGCCAATTTTCACGACGCTACGATCCTTGGAAGATGTTTAAATTAGTTACCTTAGATTCCATTACATTAGTTACATACAGATCGACCTAATAAAAGCTTGTTAAAAACAAGGACTGACCTTGAAACACCTGCACGAACAATACGCAACACTAATAACACTCAAAAATTCACTGCTTTAGTCTTTATATATAAATATATGCACACAACTAAGTAAAATCTCATTAAAACCTATAAAACTCTAATAAAAACAACAATAACAACAAATCTTGGCAATAACCGGAACGGAAGTGTTGTCATAATATTATTCCATTTTCACCCACGACAATTTGGTACAATTTGGTATTAATGATAGCAAAATACAAAAAAAAATTACCCATTAATTCAATTCAATGTTTTGGTACGGCAACATTAACCACACGAGCGGCAAACGCGACTCGATTCAAAATTGTGAAACATTACACTCCAATATAAATCTTACCTATTTGTATTTAAGGTTTAAATTCAAATGAAGCAGACACCGTTGTGGTACTTGTGGTGCTGTACGCACTTACGCCACTCGCGGACTTTGACTGTGTGCGTGCATTTTTCCAATATAAACCTTATCATGTTACGTTTAAGGTTTTTATTTAAATGAATAACTCGATACAAAACCGTGTTATTTTGATGCGTAAATACGCGGACTTTCTTTAGCGAACTATATGAGCGTGTGCGTGAGTTTTCGTATGTGTGTGGTGGCTCATGAATGAATACTCAAGCTTAAACTTAGTCGCCCGCGCGCCCGCTATGATTAGTTGAAATTTAATCAATAGTGAAGCTTTAGTAAATCGTGTTATCGATTACAAGGTAATACGTAGTGTTTTCGTTATGGATATATATGTAGCAATAAATTTTAGGCAAGCCGGTGGGAATCGGGTTGTATGAAGCCGCCGCTACTGCTGCAGTATCCAATCTTCGTCTGCACCAGCAGTGCTCGTCCACACCGAGGGCATGTCAGGACTCCGTCATTTTTCCTGATACTTCTTCTTCCTCGCGTTATCCCGGCATTTTACCACGGCTCATGGGAGCCTGGGGTCCGCTTGACAACTAATCCCATGATTTGACGTAGGCACTAGTTTTTACGAAAGCGACTGCCATCTGACCTTCCAACCTAGAGGGGAAACTAGGCCTTATTGGGATTAGTCCGGTTTCCTCACGATGTTTTCCTTCACCGAAAAGTAACTTGTGAATATCTTGAAGTTCGAATACGGCAGTGTCACTGTCGCATTAATATGGAACAGACACATAGCGTTTCGGTGTCGTAGCGATTGTCACCTTGGCTAGGCCGCCAGTCAACAAATTGATAGTCTGTGCAGAAAGAGAAGAGTCGAGAGAAGTAGAAGAGAGAAGAGAGAGAAGAGTAAATTGTATGAGATCCAATACATTCTACGACTCTTCTCTTTCCGCACAAACTCTACCTTGTGAAAATACGACATATTGTACAAATGTATCATCATCATCATCTATTTAAGAGTTAGACTCTTGTCGGTGGAGCGATTTCCATACATGTCGGTCCTCTGCCTTCTCCTTGACAGCCTGATACGACACGACGTTGAGCTTTTCCTTTACTTGATCTATGTACGTTCTCCTTGGTCTTTTCCTCCGCCAAATACAAATACAAATGCGTACAAATGTATACCTCGTCTTTATTATATATAGGTATGTTGTATAAAGTAACTGAACATTTCCCAAACCATTGTTTCCAACTCCTTCGCCTGTATATCTGGCCCAAGAATTTATACAAAGTATTTGTAAATTTCCGTATCGCAAATGCAACGGGCGATATCTTTTGACGGGCGATAAATTCAGTCTAGGGTAGCTGGGTATCCCTGTGTCTTTGCGAATACTGCTTAAAGCTTAAAGTTAGACCAAGATAAGTCTGCAACGATTTTGATTGCATACGTAGTGCAAGTGTTATGTGAACGTCAAACTTTTATGATATGACGTAAATTATGACGGGACAGGGCGGGGGCGGAGGGCGAGGGCCAATACAAGTGGGTGTAACCGTTGTGATCTAATAGTAATTTGTGTTACAAGGAATCAAAATGATATATTTCCGTCAAGGGCGTACATTGAATCCTGAATGAAGCGATGGATTCTAACCTTCAAACCTTCAAGAAAAGAGCGTACTCCTATCTTAAAGGCCGGCAACGCGCTTGCAACCCCTCTGGTGTTGCGGGTATCCATGGGCGGCGGTAATCGCTTACCATCAGGTGATCCATCTGCTCGTTTGCCTCCTATATCATTAAAAAAAAATCAACGCTCAGGATTTTTTTTACCGCCGCCCATGGATACCCGCAACACCAGAGGGGTTGCAAGACGAAATAATTTTGATACTGTGTGACACATACTGCTTTTCACGTCAACTATGAGGAAATTGTTATGTTCTAAAATATGTACCTACCTATTATTTGACCAAAAATAAATTAGTACCTTACCTATGCAAGAAAGAAAAAATCGTGTCCTGGAACAGAAAAGTACAACTTTGATCCATCCTAGCAGGGAAGAAAAGTGCCACTTTGATCCCTCCTAGCGGGGAACAAAAAGCCTTTTTTCGAATAGGTGATGTGAAATAGTTATTTGTTTTACGAAGGGGCAAAGTTGTTGTTCAAACAAAATTTGCCCCCGAGTGAAACACAACATTTTTCACCACACCAACCAGAAGCAGATATTAAATGTAAAATATCAAACAATCAAATCCAAATGAATGTTATTAAACATTTATCATCCAAAATCATCATTTAAAAGTCAATTCTACCAGCAAACATAAGAAAACAACTCAAAATTTGCATTTGATTACTTTGCCTCACATGTGAATAAAATGCAACTATGCTATCAGTTTTTGAAGTGCAAAGTAAACCTTTCCGAGCTGGTGTGGTGAAAATAATTTAAAATATGTCTCACGAAAGTTTAATTTTGAGCTGTGCTTTGTTATGTTATGCTAACGGCTAAGGTGTAGAACACACTCCCTGCTAATCTATTCCCACTATTCCCAGCCTTCTATTACTTGTTTTTTTTTTTTCAAATCGAGAGTGAATAGACATGTAAGCATGCTCCATCTTAGACCACATCGGCACTTACCATCAGGTGAGATTTGGGTTTATTTTTTTTATCTAATAAAAAAAGCATCGCCACTGTATCGCAACTTTTTAGGAACTGCATCGCTACTGAATCTACGACCTCCCTAATATATTAAAGGACACTGTCATGTCACCATTGCAGTAAACGCAGCAGTGACATCACTAATCTAGACATGCGCGCAACTAAATGCGCCATCCATTACTGGCGAAGCGGGTTCCTGAATCGCTCACAATAAATCTCTTATGACGGGGGTTACTATCAACTCTCGAACATAATAATTATTGTCTTCGGTTACCGCGATAGTTACTCATGAAATAAAACTATTGAAACGGATTATATCGCGTATATTGAATTCAGACTACATCCCGACGTTTCGAACCCTTTAAGAGGCCCGCTGCACGCTGATTAACAGTCCACCGGACGGTATCAGCCTGTCAGTTAGAACAAAATTTTGACAGTTCTGAACAACTGACAGGCCGATACCGTCCGGCGGACTGTTAATCAGTGGGCCCCTTTAGAGCGTTCGTGGTCAACGGGTGACTGAGGAAAAACTACCCACTTACAAAATAATGAACCATCATAAACTATAAATTTTAAACGTCGGGATGTAGTATGAATTCAATATACGCGATATAATCCGTTTCAATAGTCTTATTTCAACTCTCGAACAGTGAGTCAAACGATGAAAAGCTATAGTCTAAATTAACGGCCCGATTCGAACTTTAAGATACGTCAAATATTACGTCTAGATACGATATGGATTAGATACCTATGTCAGTTTTTCTTCAGACAAAAACGTCACTTTTGACACTGACATAATTATCTAATCCATATCGTACTCATACGAGTAATCATCGAGTAATTCGAACTTTTCGATATGTGAAATATTACATCTAGATACTAGATGTAATATTTCACATATCGAAAAGTTCGAATTGGGCCGCAAATTTGGTATCAAGAGCAACCCACAATCCCTTACTTTTAATATTTTTCAAATTGCTTCTGAATATTAATCCCTACTAGGAATCCTACTTTTAAGATGGCCATCATCATCAGCTTTGTATAGAAAATGAACCGTCAGAAGCTCGGCCCTGACCTAGACCTTTCTATATACCGACCGCTTAAATGAGTCCTCGCCAGCGCGGTACGGGGGCGACGGGGAAGGACGACTAACCGTACCCGCCGTACGCCTGCCGCCCGCACCTTCCCCGCCGCCCTTAGTCGTCCTTCCCTGTCGCCCCCGTACCGCGCTGGCGAGGACTCATTTAAGCGGTCGGTCTATAGCGTTTCATGTGGTAAAAGATAATTTTATGATCACGATCCCGAGTAATATGAGAAATCTTAGTAGCACAGTTCAATGTTACAAACGGAAGACATTTAGGATTATGTACTATCTAGGTACGTTCCAGGTCCTAGTTTCTGTGACACACATTGCACTAAATTAATGTGTCTCCGCGTACACGGAATTAGGTGCTCAAGATTTAAAATGACATTAAGTAGGTAACTTGTATACCTATTTTTAATACGCACTCAAAATGTAGTTAAGGTGCAGTTGGTTCAGAACACGGAGTTTTTAAAAAGTCGTAGCGCGTTTTTGGATCAAAATACGGCTGCCATAAACCTAATTAGCAATCTTGATGAGGCTTTTCTCGTGGGACTGTGAGGGGATTCGAATCCTGAGTTTTTGACTTTTGCTCGAAAAAAATCACGAACATAGGTCTAATATGCAGTTTAAATTTTTTTAACAAATTGGTCAAACAGATCACTGTGTTATGTCTTTCCTGTAGACATACACAAGAGTTAAGGGCTATAAAGGTTAATTTTCTTATTTAACCCTTATCCACGTGAAAAGAACTATGATGAAATCATTACTTACATGCCCACAAGCTGTTAACTATTGCCCACAGGAGAGAAAACTAGTGTGTTATCGCGAACAGTACATTTTTCTCTCCTGTGGGCAATAGTTAACAGCTTGTGGGCATGTAAGCAATGATTTTATCATAGTTCTCCACTGTCCGTCTGTCCGTCTGTCCGTCTGTCCGTCTGTCCGTCTGTCCGTCTGTCCGTCTGTCCGTCTGTCCGTCTGTCCGTCTGTCCGTCTGTCCGTCTGTCCGTCTGTCCGTCTGTCCGTCTGTCCGTCTGTCCGTCTGTCCGTCTGTCCGTCTGTCCGTCTGTCCGTCTGTCCGTCTGTCCGTCTGTCCGTCTGTCCGTCTGTCCGTCTGTCCGTCTGTCCGTCTGTCCGTCTGTCCGTCTGTCCGTCTGTCCGTCTGTCCGTCTGTCCGTCTGTCCGTCTGTCCGTCTGTCCGTCTGTCCGTCTGTCCGTCTGTCCGTCTGTCCGTCTGTCCGTCTGTCCGTCTGTCCGTCTGTCCGTCTGTCCGTCTGTCCGTCTGTCCGTCTGTCCGTCTGTCCGTCTGTCCGTCTGTCCGTCTGTCCGTCTGTCCGTCTGTCCGTCTGTCCGTCTGTCCGTCTGTCCGTCTGTCCGTCTGTCCGTCTGTCCGTCTGTCCGTCTGTCCGTCTGTCCGTCTGTCCGTCTGTCCGTCTGTCCGTCTGTCCGTCTGTCCGTCTGTCCGTCTGTCCGTCTGTCCGTCTGTCCGACTGTCCGTCTGTCCGTCTGTCCGTCTGTCCGTCTGTCCGTCTGTCCGTCTGTCCGTCTGTCCGTCTGTCCGTCTGTCCGTCTGTCCGTCTGTCCGTCTGTCCGTCTGTCCGTCTGTCCGTCTGTCCGTCTGTCCGTCTGTCCGTCTGTCCGTCTGTCCGTCTGTCCGTCTGTCCGTCTGTCCGTCTGTCCGTCTGTCCGTCTGTCCGTCTGTCCGTCTGTCTGTCTGTGACCAACTGTAAATTATGAACCGTGATATAGCGGCTATAACAACAAATACTAAAAACAGGTTAAATTAAATATTTAAGTAGGGCTCCCATACAACAAACGTGATTTTTTGCCGTTATTTGCGTAATGGTATCGAACCATTCATGCGCGAGTCCGACTAGCACTAGGCCGGATTTTTTAATTTAAACGTAGGTACCTACATTAAAACATGATATCTGCGCTCCCATTATGAGTCTCAGTACAAAAAAGTACTGAGGTTGACTGAAGTAGCATGACAAAAACGAATGTTTCCGAGAAAACACGATGGAAAACAATTATGCACTACATCTGTTATGTATACAAGGCTGTAATGTAAGAATTAAAATTATCAAATCGTAAAGACTCAACTAAATACGTCATCACTTTCATAAACGCCACTTCAATTTTAATACTTTAATCTTCTTACCCATAAAAAATTCATTGAAATGAAATGACCCGAAGAATTATCTCTATAATAACAGGGAAATCGTCTTCACTCATCACTGTCCCGACAATTGGGGGAAAACGCGTAAAATTCAAAGTAAAAATACAAAATGAACCGTATTGTGAATGGCATAAAGTGAGAAATAGAACAGACGGTTCGTATCTCTTTGAGAGGCCATTGTTTTTAAAGGACCCTTGAGTATTTAATGAAAGATTTAAGGTTTCAAGTAGACATTTGTTGCAGGCGATATTGCCTATTTAGTAATTATTTTAATTTTGATATAGATAGGAGGAATTTAATTAAGAAATTTGAGAGTTGCTTCTATAATATGCGGAAGTATTTGAGCTTTATTAATATTTTGATTAAAACGTACCTATTTAATTTATTTGTAATACATACCTACTACATAATTTCTGGTGCAGTTATCTATGTTATCTAAACATAAAACATCAATAATTAGATAGTTTGTTCGCTTTATAAACCCATACCCATATTTTAATGCCTTTAATTATGTAGTAGTTTATGCGAATTTTAATATTAAAACGAATAAAGATCGCTGCTCCTAAATTTAGTCAATAAATCTCCTTTTTTTAAATCATTTAATACATCTGTGCCAAAATATGCGTATACACGAGTTATTTACCCCGATTGGGAATTAAAAACAAACACACACACACCGTCTCCGCACTGTCGTATAACAAAAAAAAATCCTACTACACTTTACATCCACTGGCTCTAGAATGACCCGCTCCGCTCTGCATTCAATTAACCACCACCGTAAATACATCATTTCGCTCGAGCTCACAAAGAGCGTTATCAGCGACGAGAGCAGTGGCCATCAATGAAATCCCTCGGAAGAATATAATGACGCAGTGATCTCGGGTTGTGTTGGATAGATAATGACGTCCAGGGCTTGGAACAAGTCATGGGTGAAAACTGATGTGTTGCCACTCTCTCGCACTTTTAAATTACGTAAGTGTGACAGGGAGGCAACACGTCGAACGTGGTAGGCCCTCTGAGTGGACGAACGAGCGGCGCCGACCAGCGTACATGTTTTATATTTTATTTTATGGTTCTCTACCTTGTCATATCCTCATGACTAAGAGACGTGACGACTGTGGACATTCTTCACCAGTGCGTCGGTCTAGCGTGAGGCATCTTTAAATCAACTTTGCTCAGGTGTCCGGATGGTAGGAACTAAATTTTGAGCTGTACCTCATCATTGGCCACATCATCTGTTGTAGGTACTTGTTGGGGAGCTTGTGGGTTTATGGGGTCCCGAATCGCCGTTGATGGCTATAAAGTCCTATAACAGCGCGGCATTTCTTGCCACATCGATCGCACACATAACGCGAAGACTTTTCCGCTTAAAGCTCCCCAGCCAGTCATCGTCATGCTTTGAAGTTCCGACTTTAATGTCATGAAGCCACTCCGGTCTCATTTCGGCGCGTTTCTCCCAACCCTCGGTCCAAATGCCAAAAATGTCCATGTCACGCTTACAGGAGTCCTTAAGCCGTAGAGTTGGGCGCCCAACACGAGAATCCCAATATACGAAAATCCTCCTCTTCTTCAACCTAGCGTTTTCCTGGCCTAGCGCCAGGGTCCGCTTTCCTGCTCAGTCTTCTCCACTTTGCCCGGTCTTCGGCATCCTTAGGTGTGAGATTGTTCTCTTGCATGTCTGCTGTCACGACGTCCAGCCTGCGCTTCTTAGGCCTACCGCGGCCGCGTGACCTTGGACAGTGAGATTGAGGCATCTATTTCCGACGTAGTCTCCCGGTCTGCGGCGTATATGGCCATACCATCGGAGGCGACTTTCCTGCAGCTTATCCGCTACGTCACGGATTCCAAGGCTGCCACGGATGTCTTCGTTACGTATACGATCTAGTCGCGTAACGCCACACATCCATCGCAACATCTATCATCATCCCAATATACGAGAATGATTCCAAAAAATATTCACTACAAAATATTCGTCTGTCTGTACATTGGACCACCGTCAGCTCCCAGCCGTCCCATTTACTCGCAAACCATGGATAATATAATTCGCTGATTATATCTTTTTCTTATTTTGTCAACACTACACTGCTTCCACGGTTCAGTGAAATGACGGACTCAATTCAAGACCCTCATTTCATGTAATCTTCTTTCGGGATTTCCACATTTTGTTTTATGGTATTTGGTCACCACTCAAAGAGGTCTTTAGGACTGGTAATTTTATGAAACATGTAAGATTATTACCTACTTTTGTCCACCTCTTCAGTTTTTATTTAGGATCTTTAAAATCAGAATATTTGCGTATCTGCATGTGTCCTGGAGGTGCCTACAAGTCAAGAGGTCACTTAACTATGTCTTTTATTGAAACGGTCAGGAGAAAAAGATAATATACCTTGTTTTATAGCTGAAGAAAAGTATAATTTGCTTATAAAATTCATCAACGTTGTTATTAGTTACACCTGCAAATTCAAAATGTATGTTACACGTGCTTTGACTTATACTACTCTTTGGCTTAGACTTTTCAATTCACCCACTCAAATTAGATATTTTTATGGTGCGTCCACACTACAGTTAACTTTTAACACTACTGTGTTGCACAGTGTGACTACAGTGTTGCTACAATGTTACTACATTAAGTAAGTTACTTTACTTTATGTTAAGTTACTTTATTTTACCGTGTAGCACATTGTTGCTTTACAAAATATAAGACACTTAGCTATAAATTTTGTAAGTTTCTATTATTACTGCAAAAAACCTACATAATATTTATAATATGTGTTGGACGTGTACCTTCATAAATCTGCAATCAATTAATTTCGTTCAAGCAGTATCCCGGAACATAATTTGTTCTCGGTCTATGTTTCTTGGGCGTAATCCTAAATTTCCCGCCGTCGTTTTTACGAGCCCTCGAAGTAAGGATAGTTTACTTGCGTCAGTTGGTGTACAATGCAAGTATGTATTAAAAAGTAGTTAGGGTTTTTGCACAGACCACCTTAAGAGCCCATCAACGTGCGTAGCGCCACTGCTAAATAATCGTGATTATTTAAGTTTAACGAAAGATATTTAAACAAGGGGGCCGCTACGTACTGTATTTTGTATTTAAGTACCTTTTGAATACATCAAACTACTTTTTATGTTGCTGGATTCGTCGATCTATGAACTCAAAACAGAAACGGCCGTTTTAACTTTGGAAGCATAGATTGACGAATCCAGCTACCTGCCAGTACACCACCTGAAAGAATGACTAAATCCGTCGTTGGGGGCACTTCTTGTTCGCTTAGCCTACTAGACCCTTTTCATATAGGTGCGCGCACGCTTACTTCATTTACGCCCATAGTTACGGGCCCGTTTCTCAAAAGCTTGTAACTTGTAATACAAGCGTATAAGGTATAAGTAAGCGTTCAGTATAAGGAGTTACAAATAAACTTTACGTATATATAAAACTACTTATAATAAAATTAAAACCTAACTCAAAATACATCTAAATAAGGCCCCCGCGGCATTGTGCCAGAGATGCTGGCAGCATTCCCTTGCTGATTAGTAATACTTATGCGCTGCGAGAGAAAGCTGCCAGCTCTCTGTTCACCCGTAGTATCGCTGAGCTTTTTGCTTAGTTCCTTAAAAAATAGTTAGTAAATATTATTTAATAGCAACTAAATATTAATATTTACAAGCTAAATAAAAGCTTGAAACAATTATAGTATTTTAATTTATACAGTACGCAGTGTACTCGCATTTAAGGGAGCAACCTAAGGTCCAATTTTTATTACCAGAGAAAAATAGTCTACGGCTACTGCGGCCTTTGAATTATCGGCCTAATGATCTGGCCTGCCGACGATAAAGTACTTTGTTAATAAACACATAAAATGTTATGTGCTTATTAACGTTAGATGTTTCTTTTTTATTGATTGAACTTGATTTTTATTCATTATATACAAAGACTTGTAAGTATTACCTCACTATGTATACTAGCCGTAACATTTAATGTGACGTTCGGATTGCGACTGCAGCTGCACTACTGCCGCAGTATTTCTGAGCGACATTACTGCCGTAAATATCAAAAACCGGGCAAGTGCGAGTCGGACTCGCGCACGAAGGGTTCCGTACCATAATACAAAAAAAAATCGAAAAAAAAAGCAAAAAAAAAAACGGTCACCCATCCAAGTACTGACCACTCCCGACGTTGCTTAACTTTGGTCAAAAATCACGTTTGTTGTATGGGAGCCCCATTTAAATCTTTATTTTAATCTGTTTTTAGTATTTGTTGTTATAGCGGCAACAGAAATACATCATCTGTGACAATTTCAACTGTCTAGCTATCACGGTTCGTGAGATACAGCCTGGTGACAGACAGACGGACGGACGGACGGACGGACGGACGGACGGACGGACGGACGGACGGACGGACGGACGGACGGACGGACGGACAGCGAAGTCTTAGTAATAGGGTCCCGTTTTACCCTTTGGGTACGGAACCCTAAAAACGATATTTCTGTTCGAATTTTTGACATTCGCGGCAATAATGCGGCAGTATTGTCGCACTGCAGTCGACTGCAGCAGTATTGCAACGCATTACTGTAGGAAACGTCAAGTTTCATATAAAGTTACGATAAATTGCCATTTTGACATTTCCTGCAGTAATGCAGTCAACTGCAGTAATATTACCGCTGCTAGCAATACTACATAACGAGATTAAATAATAAAAGACCATTAAAAAATAAATAACATGTAAGGGTCACTGAACCATTTGCTACAGTCAAGTGTAAATATATGGGTTCTATATATGTATATATGTTCTATATATGTTTTTTTTGTATTATGGTACGGAACCCTTCGTGCGCGAGTCCGACTCGCACTTGCCCGGTTTTTGATATTTACGGCAGTAATGTCGCTCAGAAATACTGCGGCAGTAGTGCAGCTGCAGTCGGAATCCGAAAGTCACATTAAATGTTACGGCTAGTATACATAGTGAGGTAATACTTACAAGTCTTTGTCATGAATAAAAACTGACATTTTTTTGGGACACATTTTTTTTTATTTTTAAATAAGTAGAAGTAACCCAAAAGTTGATGGATTTTCAAAAATAAATGGTACACTTTTAAGTGAAAATGCTCATTTAGGTATCTATCGTGCCTCTCGCCGCGCCAATGCTAGTACGAGCGAAATGAACGATAACTAAATAACATGATTCAAATATCATTAGGTATGATGTCAGTTTACGTCCGAATGGGCCTTAAAGTAAAGCAAGATAGATATCGGAGCGCGCATGAAGAGTCGATACGACACTGACTGCCGTATTCGAACTTCAAGATATTCACAAGAGACGACACGTACTAGATCTATTCTAGATATGTTATAGCTTAGATATCAACTAGTTCTCTTTTGCAGCGCAATTCGGACAACCAATGTCACTTTTACGTTAGATAGAGTAAGATATCTATTAGATGTGAATTGGATCTCTAAGTCATATCCTGCGGAAATCGTTCAAAAGTATCTCCAGAATCGCGCAATGTAAAATTTGACAGGTTAGATCTTAAACATATCGTTATCGTATCTTGGTGATGTCTAAAAGATGTCTAATATATGTCTATTTCAAAATCCGAATCGGGCCCTGAGCCAAGGATTATCGCAAAATCAATCCGAAAAGGTCCAACGAATAACTAGTTCCAGTTCTGTTTCATTTCCCTCGAGATTTGAATTCTCTGGATCCCTTTTGGAGTTTTCTTGATCGTTCAGTTTTTGCTGTGTTAGGGGTAGGGTTAAAGTGGTTTTGTACAAATCTGAATAAGATGTTGAAATGTTTTCTTTCAGATCGTTAAGTCGTTTTTTCAACAAATATGGTACCCTCGTCCTCAGTTAGTTGACAATTTATATATCTTATACCTTTAAAAGTTTAAACGAGCAATTCTTTGTTTATTTATATATTTCGGGGATCTCGGACACGGTTCTAACGATTTCGATGAAATTTGCTATATCGGGGTTTTCGGGGGCGAAAAATCGATCCAGCTAGGTCTTATCCCTGGGAAAACGCGCATTTTTGAGTTTTTATTTCCGAGCAAAACTCGGTCGCCCAGATATTATATTATAAAGTCCACTGATAGCGTCTAGGGGGTAACTGGGTACAGAACGGATAACATAAACAATGTTTTTTTACTATGAACTAATCTAATTAGTGGAAAAAGACTTGTAAATCCTGATTCAAAGATTGTTAAAAGTAAATACACTGTTGTCAGCCATGTTAATATAATTGGGGAATATTTCTTTTGACTTATCTTAACCCACCTGTCGCTAGTTATCCCATTTGACGCTAGAGTTGCTTTTATAATCTATTTTCAAGATTATGTATCTAATAATGCACTTTATCCCCCAATAAGCTACCAAGAAAGCAGAACTTATCCAAAATGGCCTCATATTCTTGCAATTTCCAGCACATCGCCTGTTTCATTGGCCGGGAGCGAACAGCTGCTGAGTAAACTTCAAAGAAATGGCTTCTTAACTTGAAGTTAAATACTGAACCGAAAGGTCATAATTCCATGAAAATATTGCGGCACTTACGACTTTCTAGATACCATACAAAGTAGAATTTCAGAACTAAAACGTCGGAACTATGTAACGTTACTATGGCTTTTAGGATTTTCTTCTATTGGTGACACAGAACGTTTATTACACAGTTTGACGTTGATTAAATTATAACAGTTTCAAAGTAATAGGGAACCTTATTAGTTTTTCTCGGGAACTACGGTACTCATGCTAGAGTGAAGGAAATGTATACAGACGTTTTATAATATATTAAGAATATAACAGAATAAAATTAAATAGAACGTACATATAAAATATGATACGACATGCGACATAGATTCATGAAATCTAGCGTGGATTTTCTACAAAAAATATCGCACAAATCTCGTGAATTTTATTATTCTGGACATAATTAATGTTGTGGACCTCTACTAAACTTTTTTTTATATTCAAGTCTTAAGGGGTTAAACATTTTTTTAACTTATGGTTTCTACACGGAACAAGTTTAGTAAATACTAGTCGGATTTGAAATGTTAAGATAATCGTGCGATTTTGTCCGACAAAAGTCGACACTACAAAAATGTCAAGATGAATTTCGTCCCAGACTAATTTCGACGCTTTGTATCATCGCCCACACTGCTAATTGTACATCGGTGGACCTTATGCCTTTTGTAATAAGGTCCACCGATGTAGGTAGTGTAGGTGCAGTTAGGAGTGTTGCTGTTTGTACGAGCCAGGATGTTTTTGGCTTTGTGTTAGTCCTAACAGATTAACTTCTGTATTGATCTGACGGCTCGATAACTGGATCTAAAATAATCAGAGCCCACAGCCCGCAGATTCCTTTTTGAGCGATCGGTTATATTACAGAAATGACGGGTAGGTACATAAAATTTGCAATCTTAGTGGAATTTGAGTGAGAAATCTCACATCATATGGGTAAGAATTAGAGAGAGAGAGTGAAGGAGAGAGAGATAGAGAGAGAGAGAGAGATAAAGAATAAGGATCTCAGCACACGGCGTCGTTACGTAAGAGACGCGTAAGCGTATCATAAAAACGTTACGAGTAGAGATGAGGCGCGTAGAGTTCTGCCTCATAATTTTATAAGTGAAATATCATTAGTTGAACTCATGGCGTTTGTTCTCTTTTATTCAATATTTGCTAGTTTTAAAATTACCTCGCTTTTACCCCAATCATCATCTCAGCCATAAGACGTCCACTGCTGAACATAGGCCTCCCCCTTGGACCTCCATACGTTTACCCCAATGCACATTGGGAAATGTTATTTTTGCGTATACTCTTTAATGTATACCTGACGACCGGTTTGGCCTAGTGGGTAGTGACCCCGCCTGTGAACCGACGGTCCTGGGTTCGAATCCCGGTAAGTCATGAGTCAGTTTTTTCCTGAGTCATGGGTGTTTTCTATCTATATAAGTAAGTATATCGTCGCCGGGTAGCCATATTACAAGCTTTGCTTAGTTTGGGGCTAGGTTGTTCTGTATAAGATGTCCCCAGATATTTATTTATTTATTTTATTTACCTAACAGTATTTTTAATACCTTGTATAGTTGTATACCTAATCTTATTCCATGAAATTGGATACTAGGTATTCGTTCACTCATCCAATAAAATAGTTCCAAGTAAATTATTGTGACTCCTCGAGATTAAAAGTACGGACTTACCCACATCGCATCAACGTCTTCAACCTCTGCTTTGCGGGGACCAGAGACAGGTAATTAAATAAAGTCGTCATAACTCGTCGAACGGTATTCAGATAAATTAAAAGGATTTCCGGTTGAGTTTCAAAATGGCGATGGCGTCTCGATGATATTTTTTTGGTTGCTCGTTAATGTTGCTTAAAGTGTAATATTGGTGGCTTATTATGCAGTAGGTAAGCTAATGTCTACAGTTAATGAACAATTAATCTTGAAACGCGTTTAATCATTCTTTAGTAAACACCCGGCAATAAGTACATCGTGGCTATTTGTAAAGTATAGCTATCGCTTTACTAAAGAGGCCCACAGATTACCAGTTTGCCGGACGATATCAGCCAGTCAGTTATTCGGAACTGTAAAATTTTGCGTTTAACTGACTGGCCGATATCGTCCGGCAAACTGGTAATCAGTGGGCCCCTTGAGCAATCATTGTCCAACATACAACGCCATCCTCTAGTCTACGACCACATTTTTGATATTGTTGAAATAGACGTACGTAAATTAAAAAAATCATAATAAAATATGTATAAGTGCCACAGTAACAGATGCCATTATTCTTTAAACAAGTGATCTGAACTAAACTATTCATATTATTTTTTCGACGATTATTGTCATTGCTGCCGATCTAGCTGTCAATTTCCTTAGACACCTTATGTAAAGGTCCCGTTGAAGTTTATTTTTTTGTATAACAGCAACAAGGACACACGTTTAACAGTCTTCATCGTTACATTATCTCTGACTATACCAATTTCCCCTTTAATCCTTTAACTAGAAAAGAAGCTAAATAAAATTGAGATATTTTCCAAGTCGCACCATTTTTACACACACATTTCTAAACTAAGTCATGTTTTGTTAAGGTCCAAAATGCATTGGAATCTGTGATTATGTGAGTCTTATTGGGAAATGCAAGTATTATATGATCTGTGGTTTCGTTGTGGTTTCGTGTAGGGAAGTCATTAAAGGAATGCAATGGACGAACTCTTTTGTCGGTCTGTTCTCAAAGGAAAACCTTTGGAGAATTATAAAGACGAAATATTTTATACTTAAAGGCTTGGTTTTGTAGTGTTTTAAATGCAGGATTGTTCTATCAAAATGCATTGGAATCTGCACTGAAAAAATGCCTTGGTTGATTTTACGAAATTTTTATTGGTTGATTTCAGTTTTGTAAAATTTAGTAGAATTATAGTTAATATCACAAAACCTGCAAGATTGAAGTTACGAAACATACTTGGGTTGCCGTCTTAAACAAGTACTTTTGTAAATTTCAGCTACACGATATCTAAAACTTACCAAACTATAGGAGTACACTCTACAAAACTTCTAGTTTAGTAAATAATACAAAATCTGTTTGTACATTTTGCACACAAAATACGTAATACTTACCGAACTAATTACGTAATATTTACAAAACTGTAAGTTTAGTAAATAATACTAAATTTCTTTGTAGATATTAGCAAACACAAATGTTAAACTTACCAAACTGTATAAGTAAAACTTACAAACTATTACTTTAGTAAATAATACTAAATCTCTTTGAGAATTTTAGCTAACCAGTTTGGTAAACTTACCAAACTGTATAAGTAAAACTTACAAAACTATTATTTTAGTAAAAAATACCAAATCTCCTTGAGAATTTTAGCAAACCAGTTTGGTAAACTTACCAAACTGTATAAGTGAAACTTACAAAACTATTACTTTAGTAAAAAATACCAAATCTCCTTGAGAATTTTAGCAAACCAGTTTGGTAAACTTACCAAACTGTATAAGTGAAAATTACAAAACTATTACTTTAGTAAAAAATACCAAATCTCTTTGAGAATTTTAGGAAAACAGTTTGGTAAACTTACCAAACTGTATAAGTAAACCTTACAAAACTATTACTTTAGTAAATAATACTAAATCTCCTTGAGAATTTTAGCAAACCAGTTTGGTAAACTTACCAAACTGTATAAGTAAAACTTACAAAACTATTACTTTAGTAAAAAATACCAAATCTCTTTGAGAATTTTAGCAAAACAGTTTGGTAAACTTACCAAACTGTATAAGTAAACCTTACAAAACTATTACTTTAGTAAATAATACTAAATCTCCTTGAGAATTTTAGCAAATCAGTTAGGTAAACTTACCAAACTGTATAAGTAAAACTTACAAAACTATTACTTTAGTAAATAATACTAAATCCCCTTGGCAATTTTAGCAAACCAGTTTGGTAAACTTACCAAACTGTATAAGTAAAACTTACAAAACTATTACTTTAGTAAATAATACTAAATCCCCTTGACAATTTTAGCAAACCAGTTTGGTAAACTTACCAAACTGTATAAGTAAAACTTACAAAACTATTACTTTAGTAAATAATACTAAATCCCCTTGACAATTTTAGCAAACCAGTTTGGTAAACTTACCAAACTGTATAAGTAAAACTTACTAAACTATTACTTTAGTAAATAACCAGATTTATAATTAACTTTCCCGCGTTAATATCTCTTTAAATATTGTTCCTAGCGAAAAATTTAACGGAATCTTTCTTGTAGGCAATTTTATGCAGATTACTTATCTAATAGAACATTTTTGGCTATGAGCCACCGTTTACGAAAAACTAAAAACAGGGACCTTTAAAGTCAAATATCTCACTTCCGGTCAAGAATTCGATCAAACAACTGGCAAATTCGGATTCAGCGGGGTCTAATTAGGTTAAAAAAAACAACGGGTTGCACTCCGGGAGTGCCGACAGAAGTGAAAACTCAATAACTAGTCCAAAATGTTTGCAGCACTACCTATGTATAATTGACCCATCCTCCTTTCTATTGAAAAACTTTAGTTCCGAAATTGCTGGCCAGTGAACTTAAATTTGTAGCGTTAATTGTTTAAAATTCGAATAGAAATTGTAAAGTTACCTTGCAGACCTCGCATCTAAATATATTTGGTCATGATATTTTGAGTTTTATTCACCAATACTAGAGTTCCCTTTTATTAGCGATTTCATCAAGATGAGACTTTATTGAATTATTGAATTATATTGGAGTGATATAAAGTTGAATGTAACTGTGAGATTTTCGTATTTCAGCCCGTACAAGATTAGAAAATTGAGCTTTATTGCTTAATATAAAAGTCCAGTTTTAAATAATTGACCTGATTATGATACGTTATGACTAAAGTTCTTTGGTGAATAACATTGTCCGTCACACATGACATAAGTCACGCAAGCGCCCTGCGCCGCCTACATGAAACAGCAGGCTCAGGCATACATTTTCGCCGTGCGGTAGAAAGAGACTAGACGCCTTACGCGTTACGCGTTACGCTGTCCCGAGTTTATCATTTTTTCCCCACCTCAAAAAGTGCTTAGCGCCGCTAAAGAAGTTTTCACTTCAAAAACCCGGTTGCCAAAAAGTAACCACTCAACCGTCCGGCCCGCGAGACTGTTTTCCTGTCAACCGTCCGGGTTTTTTTAGCGACGCACGCCCCGCGCAGCGCATTCACAACTTTCTACAAAAATTATGACTACACTGCCATCTACATTTTTTTAGAGCTAACTACTTTATTAGGCTACGTTGTCCCATCAAGAGAATTAGGAAATAATGCCGAAATATTCCGTTAGATGGCTCTGAAATCAATTCTTTCTTCCACCCCTTATATATTATATAGGATAGTAAGGTTCCCGCGGACGGTTAAGAGCATATTTTTAGGGTTCCGTACCCAAAGGGTAAAACGGGACCCTATTACTAAGACTTCGCTGTCCGTTCGTCTGTCACCAGGCTGTATCTCACAAACCGTGATAGCCGATAACCTATATCTGTCCCTGCTCATTGGAAAACGAATAAAACAGTTTTAGAGCTGCGTTTTGCTTTGCGATAGTTGCGTCCGTTATGCGCGAATATGTTATCGTATGTCGCCCCCTCTTTGTCATCGTTTTTAGGGTTCCGTTCCCAAAGGGTAAAACGGGACCCTATTACTAAGACTCCGCTGTCCGTCCGTCCGTCCGTCTGTCACCAGGCTGTATCTCACGAACCGTGATAGCTAGACAGTTGAAATTTTCACAGATGATGTATTTCTGTTGCCGCTATAACAACAAATACTAAAAACAGAATAAAATAAAGATTTAAATGGGGCTCCCATACAACAAACGTGATTTTTGACCAAAGTTAAGCAACGTCGGGAGTGGTCAGTACTTGGATGGGTGACCGTTTTTTTTTGCTTTTTTTTTGTTTTTTTTTTTATATGGTACGGAACCCTTCGTGCGCGAGTCCGACTCGCACTTGCCCGATTTTTTTTCGGATACTATGCTATCGTCGGACGGTCAAGTTGATTAGCCAGTCGAAGTCGAATTTTACAAAAATAAGACCAGTCTATATGGGAGCCCCACTGAAATCTTTATTTTATTCTGTTTTTAGTATTTGTTGTTATAGCGGCAACAGAAATACATCATCTGTGAAAATTTCAACTATCACGGTTCGTGAGATACAGCCTGGTGACAGACGGACGGACGGACGGACAGCGGAGTCTTAGTAATAGGGTCCCGTTTTACCCTTTGGGAACGGAACCCTAAAAACGATGACAAAGAGGGGGCGACATACGATAACATAGTCGCGCATAACGGACGCAACTATCGCAAAGCAAAACGCAGCTCTAAAACTGTTTTATTCGTTTTCCAATGAGCAGGGACAGATATAGGTTATCGGCTAACGAAAGAGCGAGATAGAGATAAAAACGAAACGAAACGGATTGAGCTTTGTTCAGGTAAACGCTAGCGCGCGCTTTTTACCAGGCATATTCAAAAACTTCAATGTTCGTTAGACAAATAAGTGCTTTATTTTATAAGCATTAGAGTTTAAATTAAGGAATCTTTTAATGCGTAAAATTAAAGGAAGTAGCGTCAGTTGAATAACGTTAAAAATGATTCACGGCGCTTAACGAACACTCGCTAGCATCACGAATTGAGGGCCATTTTATGTGTGACCTATCGATTTATCTTTATAAAGTACTGAAGTTAGGGGTCAAGTTATATTAGACATTTGTGAGACGATGCAGATTAGGTTTTTATGAAATGTGAATTGCGTGTTGTACGTTTTATTTGTTAGTTCAATGCGATTTCGTTTCGTTTCGTTCGACACACACAGGGAATCCAGTTATTTTAGAAACTGTTTTTGAAAACCCATCAGTTTGTCACTGACATAAACGCCGTCGAGAACGTAATTTACTTTCTAATCTTTCTATACATCTCACTCGCACTCGCATATTTGTGCAAACGGGATGTATAGAAAGTAAATTACGTTCTCGACGGCGTTTATGTCAGTGACAAACTGATGGTAACCCTACAGTTACGTGATTAAAAAAACGGTTACGTTTCGTTTCACGGAAAAACTCGAAACGACCCAGCTCTAAAGCATACATAGGGACAGACAGACAGAGGGAAGCGACTTCGTTTTATACTATGTAGTGATAAACCATAGACTTGTAAATTTGTCTATACCTTAACCCTTTTCTTGGCAACGTAACACCCGTGATACGTGAGGTAAAAAAATCTAACAACTTCATTTTACTACTTAATAAGTTATTCCATATGTTAATCTACCCTCCTATATTTAAACAAAAAATAATGTCAGTGTCAATTATGTAATTAGGAATCGTCAACATGGCGCCACCGAAACAATACATGTCGTTACGTCCCGTATGTGTACCACTTATTTCTTAGATTTCATTTCAATATATTTTCGCATATTTTGCGTTTAATGTCATTTATTATCTATCATTGTGTAAAGATTTAAAAGTTAATTTTAAAACTTAGAACACATAAAAATTTCACGTCCAACGTTGTCGTCAAAATAGATTTACATAAATAAGTTTTTGGCAAAAATTTCATTTTTGGTAAAAGCTTTTATCGCTGACTATACTTTTTTTACGACAGACAACTAATACTCATCGAGACAATTCTAAAAACCCCTAACACAATTAGGTTGCGTTGTTTCATCACAGAGTTCCTATGGCCACCTCCTGTCTCCATCATCAGATCAGCTCGTTGGTACCATAATATTGCATTGTCATCCGATTTATACATGCATGCAAAATTTCAGCTCAATCGGAAACCGGAAAGTGGATCAAATTTAACTTGCAAGATTTGATTACAGACCGACAGACAGACAGACAACGGTCAGGTGAAACTAAATAAAAGCTTTTAATTATTTTTATTTTTGATTGTTTTTACATTTTAAAGGTTTGGCGAAAACGTGTAGTAATAAAATATTTAACCTTTATATTTTTATTAGTTATTTCGATCTTTGAAGCTATTTAAGTATTGTTTTATCATTATATGCCTATCAGGCCTACGCTGCTACGCCGCAGACCGTTCCGCGGAAAAAAATGTTTATGGCGAAATATGCCCTTCTACAATCGTTTTGTCTTTCAAAATATTTATTAGTTTAGCTTTACATTTGCACGTAAGGACTTTTTGTTATGTTTGTTGGAGTTTCACGATGTGAAAATTTTAATGCCTGGTGATTAGGCAATAGACGATTTTCGTGTATTTTGAAGATTTAATGGCCACCTGGTACCTTAAATTGCCTTATACTCGTAGTAGTGATAAACGATGATTTCTGTTAACTAAGATGTAGTATTATTTATATCGAAAACCACATTTGTTTTCTACAAAATACATAACTACTTCATCGAGGACATTGCATTGTATCAAATATGATACATACGTTTTTAAGAAACTGAAAAGCTATGGATTTTTTTCCGTATTTTTTAGTTGCTGAGTAAGCCTAAAAGGTGACAAAAAACTAAGAAAAAAACAGCATTGAAGATATTTTGTCCTTGCCAAGAAAAGGGTTAAGTAATATAGTTGAAAATGGCCAAAACCGACACAGTGGCCACAACCGGGGCATCCTGCCCTACCCTCTTTCCTTGGTAGCTCTAATATTAAGCGCTTAAATTTGTAACGGGCCCTCTTATTAAATTTCCATTAGTTGTACGAAATTTTGGCATGAAGGTGAAGATAAATTGTTACCGAATTACGGCCGAGTCTTTATTATTAATATTAGAAAGCTTGAATGATGGTCTAGACTAGACAAAAAGCTTAAAATAGAATAAGCATACCTACCCAGCTGGCCGTGTAAATTGCTTTTCGGTGAAGAAAAACATCGTAAGGAAACCGGACCTAATACCGATAAGGCCTAGTTTCCCCTGTGAGTTGGAAGGTCAGATAGCAGTCGCTTTCGTAATAAGTATTTATTTATTTATACCTAATATATACCTAATAGACAAACTCGAAGAAGCTATTAAAAGAGCATTTGGAATATTTGGATTCTATATATGTGTAGGTATTTACTGGAAATTGTAACTGTATAATGTGTATTGCGCAATTAGGTACCTACTTACCAAAGTAGACTATTAAAATTAACCCAAAATGTTTTGTAAATTATACAAATTTGACTTTAGTAATGCGTTGGCCGCGAGTGAATGAGTGAAATGGCGAGATATGTTAACAAGCGTGCGCACACGGGACAATACTCACGCTCATTCCCGATTCCCGCCCCGCCCAGCAGTGTTGCCAGTGCTAGGTATCTACACCGCTTATTATTATCCCGCAATACTGCAGATAAAGTAGTGTAAAGTGAAAATATTAACTACTACTAGAGTCAGGCCTATTAATTAATTAATTAATTATGGTTAAATAAATTTAATTCCAACAATAAATGTCACTAATAATATGTATACTTACATCTACTAATGTTGATAAATAATATTGGGAGAATGTGACATTTGGCATGTGACATGTGACTCGCCAAATGTGTACAATCGCTTGCTCGATAGTATTAGAAAAGCAGCTACCACCGCGGGCTTTAAGAATAAATTAAAAATGTTATATATTATAGTATATTATAGTTAGGAAGAGTTCTTTAACCTACCTATTCTAATATAAGTCAAAGTGATGCGAACATGTATTTAATAAATTTATGTATAAATTATGTATAATACCAAAAATGGTAAATAGGTACAGAGGGCCTACCGCAAACGCCGAAGTTGGCAAATTGCGGGCATCTTTCTCTTTTAATCCCATTAAGGCGTAATTATATTGATAGAGAAATTGCCCGCAATTTGCGAACTTCGATTTTCGGAAAAACGAAATAAACCATTAAAACAATAAACATACATTCAAAATAAATTTAAGCTTTAACTAGTAGGTACCCATGCCGTAAGCATACGCATGGAGATTATGGGTTCGAGCTCGAAACACAGCTCGTACCAATGAGTTTCTCGAAATGTTAGAGGAAGTTCATAAGATAAGTATGCCTACACCTATTAGGTGTGTTCAATTTGCTGTGAAACCTTAATCTAACTAAACCAATATTATATTATCTACATATGGTGCAAGTATTAAGATGTTTCATTCCACTTACCCGTCATCAACTACAAATTTTGTAAACATTGTCGTTTTTGAGCTTGAATCGCTGCGTGCTGATTTTTTACTAGTGTAAAATTATTCCTCATGCGGGAAAATAACTCCTGCACGCCGGTTTTGTAAGGTTTCACCATGTTTTTCCCGTTCATCACAAAACACAACGAATATTTAAACGATTTTGCAAAGCTCATTTGGTCTGACCCTAAAGTGATTTTTTTCGGGTGAAGTCGTGCAATTTGGGGCTACCCTGGCAACATTGGCGGCGCTGGCGCAGACGCGCAGACGCCAGTCAGCGACAAGTCGACAACGGCCATTTTGCATCCGCGTTGGTACGAGTTCTGTCGTATTACTGTCCGTATTTTGTCTGTAATAATCTTTTAAAGTAAAAGAGGAGTGTTTTACTGTGCGTGAAAATGGCATCTGAAGAAGATGAAGACAGCCTAAGTTTAGGACTCCAGTATTTGGAAGAATGGGGTTTATCGAAAAGCACCATCAATAATTTTGCTGGTAAGTCTTGCATATATTATATTGCATCATTATACCGTATTTACCTAATTATTTATTAAGAGTGATCAATGTATTGTAGGTACCTATTTCAATTCTCTTTTTTATAATGCAGGGTCCTTTTTTGAGTTTAATTTTACTTGATTTTACTTAGTCTCAAATGTACAAATTCTGGATTAAACTTGTCATGCCCGAGATGTCATGACTTCATGACGATCATGTTTCTTCACTGCATAAAGCTTATTTTCCTATAGTATTATAATTTTGTATAGCGGAATCATAAGAGTTTTGTCCACAAGAATTTGCCATGCAAAAAGTGATTTGTCACACCAACCGCCAACCGCTAGTCTATTTGGCCGCCATTTTGTGCGTCTTTTGGGGTTTACAAAACAGGAAATTTAATTCTACGAAACTCAACTTAAGAAAGTCCTACACTATTTATCTAAGTAAGTACCTAACTAAAATGGCTTCGCTTGTTTTATCTTTCAGATAATGGCATAAGTTTTAAACTTATGGAAAAAATTCAGGATCCCGAGCTGAAAGAGTTGATTCCAAATATAAAGGAGAGAATATTATTCAAGACTGGGCTCGAGAAACTACATCAAATAATCCATGTAAGTAAAGTAAACCTACTCGAGTGTTATTTTGCCGTGTTGAAATGATCTGCATAGAGGCATTCTATAAAGAGGCCTGTGTGTTATAAAAAAACCTGCTAAGGACGAGTCCGACTCGCGCATTGGGGGTTCCAAGTCAATGAAATATACTTGTATTATCAGGTTCATATGTATAAGTACGATCCCAAAGGTTCAAAAACCTCTGAGCAACCTTATGCAACTACTTTATTAAGGCGTGTTGACATATTTTTGGGCACTTTGTCCGTGCATGTATTTCTAACGACTGTACTGTATGTATGTCAGGCCGCATAGTTACAGATAAGGCACCATGTGAGAAGCTGTGTTTTCATATATCTGACACTGACACCTGGCACACTGTGTCACTTTGTATGGATGGAAACACAGGTTCGCATATCTCTGGTGGATGCTCACCCTTACTCGGATTTTTGATCTTATAAGTTTAACAGTCATGTATTTTTGTGTATCTCGCTGTGGCATCATAGCACCCAAGCGAGTGAACAGATTTGTCTGATTTTTTAAATTGAATGTACCTACCGGAGACGGTTGTCAGCTATGTTTAGTGGAAGTAAGAGCAGTCATCTCCATGATATTCAGCGTTCATTGAAACTAGTGACAGGATTTTAGTCAGTATTGAAGCTAAGAATTTCAAATTTTGGTTTCTATTCGTTTTAGTATCATCAAAGAGAATAGATAGTATAGAGGGGTCCTGTCATAGTAAATTTTGTAGTCACAGTAAATTTACTGCCATCTATCAACACCCGACTAAAACTCAAAATGAAAATGTATAAAATTATCAAAAAGATTTATATTTATGTATATGGAGAAATGATTTTATTATTTTTATATCATTTTGACCCATGTTCATTCACTGATATCTATGTGTTAAAATTGTTAAATATGGAACGGTGTCGTCACGCCATCTAGCCGAGCATAGGCTAAAGGTGTGTGCGCCATCTATCCGAGAAGGACTTTTTCTTGATTTCCGAGGCACGTTTTTTTCTTAGACTTTATTCATCTTATACGAAGTTACATATGTCGTTGGTATCATTTTCTCACCACAGAATAAATAATAGTACTAAGTACAGAAGAATCACTCTCTAACATAACGCGTCTGTTATGATCAGCACAGATATGGCCGCTAGGTAGCGACAGCGCCACGCGCGGCTTATGGCAAACCCCAAAATTGGGGCCGAACGGATGTACTTTTAGCTACCTGTAGCAAAGCGACGAAATCGCGGAGTGAGACACGCCTGACACCACTCACTACTTAAATGAGGGTCTCATGATGACCAGCTACTTGTGTTGAGGATGGGAATGGTCATAGAGAAGCTGAAAACGTACACTCGTCTATTCTTAGGGTTCCGTACCAAAAAGGTACAAAAAGAACTCTTATGCCTCAGAGTGTAGTACCTGGCGCAGTATATTATTAGGTCTAACTCGTACTTGCCCATTTGTTTTTGCAGGACACTGCATCTGAAGATACAGATTCAATTAATGGTGATTTGATGGTGCCAAGCTTGTCATCAAGTTCAAGTACCTCTGGAGTAAGCGACCGTTGCGTAGAGAAATCTCCTGTAAGTTTTTATGCTTTTTAATTTAAGTCTACTATATGTTTATCTCTTCTTCCTTTTTAATCTTTTTTTTTATTTCAATATTAGGTACAAATTGATTTGAAACAAATCCTAACAACAACTAATTGTGGTGAACTGTGTCTTGCATCTGCATCTGCAAACAAGCCCCTAGATAATGCATTAAGGAACCAACTATAGATGGTCAAGCAAATCTTGTCAGTAGAAAAAGGCGCGAAATTCAAATTTTCTATGAGACCATATCCCTTCGCGCCTACATTTTTCAAATTTGCCGCCTTTTTCTACTGACAAGATCTGCTTGACCAAGTATAGTTCGAACCGTAGTAGAATATTACATCAAACGTTACAATAAAATGACCAGTCAAGACTTTGATGTATTGTCCGATCAAATAGTAATGCTGTTTCCCTCGGAATGCAAGGTTTTTAGTTTTTTTTGTTGGTAGAAGTACAGTAGATTACTATTAGTAGTACGTAGCAAACTAAAAGTAAAATTTTGTGACACACTCTGGGAATGGAGAGGGCGCTTAACCACGTCCGGTCGACCACAATCAACCGGCTATGGAGGATTTGATGCTATAGGTATACTGTAGACTTTGAAACTCTTTGCAATAATGTTTATATTTCGGGCAAATTCTTTAGGTGAAAGGCCAATTTTTCTTTGACACTGGTATTAGGGTGTCCCTTATATTGCGATTTTGAGAAATTAATAACGCATACCCCCAAAATGTATTTTTATTTATTTAATCGTATGGCATGATTTTACATAATAGACATTGATTTTATTTTATGGTACAAAGTAGGTAAGTCAAGTCAAATATCAACATTTAGACAGTTAGACAGTAGACTTTCAGTAGCATAGCATATATATTATATTTTTTACCCAAAAATACTCAACAAAAATATCAGGCCATTCGTGTAACTCTAACAGTTAGAGTTGGTTTTTAGGTTTGCAACGAGATTTTTTTTTATAATAGTGGGGTAGTGACCCTGCCTATGAAGCCGATGCATGGCCCCAGGTTCAAATCCTGGTAAGGGCATTTATTCGTGTGATGAGCACAGATATTTGTTCCTGAGTCATGGGTGTTTTCTATGTATTAAAGTATTTATAAATATTTATACAGGGTGACCTTAGCCATTGGACAAACCCTGAAATCCCACGTAGGGTTACTTCTCAGAAATGCTCTAATGGTAATATTTTTTTAATTAGAACAAAAGTTAAAAATATAAATTATCAAACAAAAGTTATTTCCAATAATCGACAACAAAAAGAAACATACTGTATTAATCATTGGCAGTGCTTTTGACAACTTGTTTGAAAATGTGCGGCAATGATGACATTTGTCAAACGTCAGAATCTTATTAATGTCATAAATAAAAAAGATAATCAAAACGATCGAAGAAGGTTTCATACTATTTATTACCTCAGGAGCTACTAACACATACAGGTTGCTCCAAAGTAAAAAAATCGTAATTTGTTAATTTTTTCGTAACAGCTACACCGATTGTTATGATACTTTGTATACTGGTTCTAAATACCCTAATGCATATGTACATTTTGGCTTTGTCCAATGGCTAGGGACACCCTGTATATTATATACAGTGTGGAAAGATAAGTCGGGCCCTGGAGGGAAACTACCTTAAATTCTTAAGCTGGCTCATTTTACTTAAAGGAGACATTCCTTTATTTTTATAAAGAAACAAAACTGCATTCAAAGATTTTCTTATTTTCTTCAATTTGGCTTGTCTAAAAAAATCTTGAGTACTAAATATTAGATTTTATGGATATTTTGTATGACAGACGAGTGTAAGACCTAATATTTCTTAGAGAAATGTTATCATTAACAGTAACTGTATCGATTAGTAGAATACAATTGCGAGTATTTATTTTTTGGATATTTTAGTCGGTTCGAGTCCCGGGCGAGGCAAGCGAGTTTTAGAAAATCTTTGAATGCAGTTTTGTTTCTTTTTAAAAATAAAGGAATGTCTCCTTTAAGTAAAATGAGCCAGCTTAAGGATTTAAGGTCGGTTCCCTCCAGGGCCCGACTTATCTTTCCACACTGTATATCGTTGTCTAAGTACCCATCCAAGCTCAATAAGGCTTATATTGTACAAGCCTTATTGAGCTTACCATGGGTCTTAGTCAATTTGTGTAGTAATGTCCCTATTTATTTATTTGTATGGGAAAATCGGGTAAAAGTCAGCACGGGTTACAGTTACAGGAATGGCCTGAAACTTTTTTCTAGAGTGTTTTGGGGTACCTAAACAAAATATGTTTAGGGGGTATGCGTTGTTAATTTCTCATAATCACAATATAAGGGACATCCTATATATAGGCGCTAGTGAGCACGGCGGTGGTCTCTTAAAACGCGTCATATAGCTTTTTCAATAAGTAGTAGTAGTAGTAGTAGTTGTAGTCGTAATAGTAGTAATCATTTTTTTTAGTACGACGGTGGCAAAGAAAAGCACACGGCCTGCCTTATGGTCAGCAGAAACCGTAGCTCTTGCGACTCCAGAAGAATCACGAGCGCTCTGCCTGCTTTTATTGATTTGAGGATTCTTTGTGTTGAGAGCTAGAGACAAATACAGGTCCCTCACTCTTAACACAACGCATCCTCTGGACCTCTGGCGACCGTACTTACCACCAGGAACACAGCACCACATACCTGCAGAGCAAGCTTTATTTGTTGCACCAAAAACTACCTAGGTAACAACAGGCGGTCTTATCTCTAAAAAGTGAATCTCTTATCAGTGAAAATACTGATACAATTTTTTTTTTCAATGTACTTAGGTAACTCCATTTTAAATTCTGCATAGCTTTGTCAGCATAACTGATTTATAGTGCGTCAAGCAAATCTTGTCAATAGCAATGTAAAGCAAACTAAAGTAGGACATCCACATTCCACAGATAAAACACAGATGACACGCGATTTTCGAATTATTCGAACACAGTGTTGCTAACCCGCGATTTTCAAATTTGCCGCCGTTTGCTACTGACAAGATTTGCTTGGCCCAGTATTAATCCAGTAACTTTGTCGAATTTTGTAACCTGGCTCTTTTGCGTCAAATCCGGTAGTTCTGATTTTTTGCAGACTTGTTTATGATGTTGGCCCAATGAATAATCCAAGTTTGTGACTTCGAGCGCCGAACGCAACTTTGTCAAAAATCGAATAAACCGCAATTTTTTTTAGATTTGGGCGATTATAATCCTAAAGTACTAGTTTTTGGTAGTAACTTCCTAGGGCGTTTTTAAAGTAGACTAAATTTGCTACAATAAGACACTAGATTTGTCTCTGTACATATACAGGTACAATTATAAACTTTTGAAAGGCTTTATCTCGGAAAATATTAGATGTACAGAGACAATTTTAGTGTCTTATTGTAGCAAATTTAGTCTACTTTAAAAACGCCCTAGGAAGTTACTATCAAAAACTAGTACTACAGGGTTATAATCGCCCAAACCTAAAAAAAAATGCGGTTAATTAGATTTTTGACAAAGTTGCGTTCGGCGCTCGAGGTCACAAACTTGGATTATTCATTGGGCCAACATCATAAACAAGCCTGCAAAAAATCAGAACTACCGGATTTGCCGCAAACGCAAAATGTATAATTTTACTGTATTATATATATAAACTTATTTAATTTAGACATTGTAACAATCGACGTAACGTAAACTGTTAAAATTACAGGAGACATATTACATCCCCAGTCGGAAAGTTGGAGAAAAAACTTATATTCCCGCACAAGCGAAACTACCTACTCGCTACCGTAATCAGCTAAGAGTATTAAGGAAAAGTGGAGTAGTAACACGACTACCCACCAGTTCCGATAATAACGAAGATACCATTCCAGGTAGGCGTGACGTGTGTATTCATAGAGGTTCGATGTCATGGGCATACGAGTCGACGTTAAAGATATGTTTACACTTTTGCACCTTATTACAAAGGATTAAGGAGGAGCTAATCTTTGACGTCGACTGTACATGAATAAAATTACATTCTTCTATCACCTTATTTGTTGTGTATTGTATCATTTGTTGATCATGTGGGTAATGTGTATATTTGTTTATAATCAGGATCCAGTACTGATATTTCACCAGAAGAGGCAGAAGAACACAAGTTATGGTTGAAATTTAACAAAGAACCATGGGTAGACATTTTGGATAAATGGAACCAGACCAGAAGCAAAAGGTAGCAAATGTCGACCACACCTATCCGCTATTTTAGCAAACGGTGCACCAAACATCCCGTATAATACGAGTATTTGTGTTTGTTACAGAACCAGAGTGAAATCAAAAATAAACTGGAGCAATGCCAGAAAATGCATCTATCCAGAGGAACCACCTTCCAACCGCTGGTGATTGCCGTCGGACCAACGAGCAAGGACTTGAAGGATTTTTACGTAGCGGTTGAGTCAGTTCTCTACAAGGTAGATCAACTGCTAAAAGCTGTCGACGTGTGTTTCAAAGTAATTCACGTAACCAACGTTCAATACCCGCTAGAATGTTTAAGTATGACCATACGTCATTTATTCAAAAATATTTTTATAACTTGCACACCAAAAATGACAAGAAAATTTCTTCCGTCTATTGCTTTATATCAGATCTGACTGACTAATTGAGCATCTTTCAAGGACTTAAGAATTTTTGTGTTTTGACTATAGGGATAATAGTCTAGTAACAATGTAAATTTGCTTCATGTGTTCGATACTTAGATTTTTGTAATATAAATTCACCCACAACCTTTTTAGATGTTACCATAATTCTACCATCTCATTAATATAACATATAATTTTAATCTATTTTTTTTATCTATTACTTGTACTAGACGATAGGTTCTAGGTTCGCTTACGAGTAGACTACAGCATGTGAATTTTCGTTAGTGTAATTTGTTATTTATGGAAAAAACAAGATCAATATATAAAAATCCTCAGTACCAGTCCGCAGTAGGCTCAACTGAACCCGGTTCCCCATACAAACATAGTTTGGTTCTCTTTTTAAACGGTCTAGGTCGGAATATACTTCTAGCTAGAAATTATAAGAGAAAAAATAGAACGAGCATAAAGTTTTTCATAAAAGACCTTAAACTCAAAAAATTGCTCTATTTTTTTTAATTATAATTTCAAGCAACAGAAGCTAATTTACGACCTAGATGTGGCAGATCCCATTGTGTTTACAAAGTTGCCGTTTTCAAATGAGGACCAAACTACGTTTGTATGGGGAACCTGGTTCAGTCGAGCATACACTCTAGTACCAGTACTAGGCTCACGCGCTGTAGTCTCCCTGTATACAAACCCATTATTGATATGAATAGCCCAATTTTTTGTTCTTGAGTGTTATGTTACGTACATTGTACATATGTTTGTAGTGTTTCGTCTTAATTAGAAGAGATTAATAATTTAAGCCAAATTATTATTATCATGATTATGCGTATATACTACATGTAATACGTTTAAATATCAAACCCAAATTTTTGTAATGCCACGAGAGTAAAATACATATTTTTTTAAAATTCTCAATATTTTGTTGTTTATTTTCTCCTTCACCCTGTTATTTCAGATGTGATAGACCTTGTCATATGTCGTTGTGTAGGTATATGCAACTGTGCATAATTTTATGAAACGAGCCGAAGGCCGAATGCCTATTTTAAGGTTACACGATGTTTCAAAGCCAAGTTATGCACAGTTACACGAGTTACAAAGTAAATTACTTTTTGCTATACATCTAGGACCTAGATACATAGATTCTAGTTATACATGTAATATTGTTATTGTGTGCCAATTTACTCTGTATACTTTTATAAATCTAACTAAGTGGCTTTTGTTATTTTTTTGGTATATTGTACATTGTGGTGAATTGGATTAAGTAGCTTTTTTATTCGCTTTGATACCATTTTAAGTGTTTACATTTTAATGATAAGTTTTGTTTCTATTTATGCAATTGCTTCATAATTATTGGTTTTAAAACGATTGTGATCATAATTATTTTATGCCAATATTAATTTAGTAAGAAATATTAAATTATATTAGTATTATATACAAATTAAAATGCATTACAGATCCAATAACCGTCCCATTACATGACCCCATGCCATAAAACCACTATATATTATGGCATGGAGTCATGTAACGGTTATTGGATCTGTAATGCATTCTAATTTGTATATTGTACTAATATAATTTAGTATTTCTTACTAAATTAATATTGGCATAATATACGAAATATAGTAGTTTTATGTAACAAAATCATGTTTCGTAATTTGTACGCAAGTAAACTATTAAAATCCACAAAAGCCGTTTAGTAGAATTTATTAGAGATATTTTGTAAATTGCACCTAAGTAAAATAGTAAAAATTACAAAGTTAGTTTAGTAAATCGTACAAAATCAGTTGCAGTAAACTATGCGAAAGCGCTTTAGTAGAATTTACTCAGATAAACCAGGTAAAATATACAAAGGTAAGTAGTATATTTTACTAGAGTTGTTTAGTAGAATTAACCTAAGTAAGTTTCGTAAACTATACATTCCTTAATTTAGTGATATCTACGAAACTTCAGTGCGTCATACATACGAAAGAAACTTAGTAATTATTACAAAAGTATATTACTTGATTCCACTAAAGAAGTTTAGTGATATCTACGAAACTTCAGTGCGTCATACATACGAAAGAAACTTAGTAATTATTACAAAAGTATATTACTTGATTCCACTAAAGAAGTTTAGTGATATCTACGAAACTTCAGTGCGTCATACATACGAAAGAAACTTAGTAATTATTACAATAGTATATTACTTGATTCCACTAAAGAAGTTTAGTGATATCTACGAAACTTCAGTGCGTCATACATACGAAAGAAACTTAGTAATTATTACAAAAGTATATTACTTGATTCCACTAAAGAAGTTTAGTGATATCTACGAAACTTCAGTGCGTCATACATACGAAAGAAACTTAGTAATTATTACAATAGTATATTACTTGATTCCACTAAAGAAGTTTAGTGATATCTACGAAAGTTCAGTACGCCATACATAATAAAGAAATTTAGTAACTATTACATAAGTGTATTACTTAATTCCACTAAAGCAGTTTAGTGATATCTATCAAAGTTTAGGGGTCATACATACTACAGAAATTAGTAATAATTACGAAAGCAAATTAATTGATTCCACGCAAGACGTTTAGTGGTATCTATCAAAGTTATGTACGTCATACATATTAAAGAAATGTATTAATTATTACGAAAGTAAATTCGTACACGCTACGACAGTAATTTAGTGAAGCATACAAAAACTTTTGGAGAATTACGAAATCAATTTCGTTAAAAGTACAATACTAAGTCCGTAAAATTTACGAAATATATTTTGTCAAACGTACTAAATTACTAAACTAGTTTTGTAAAAAGTTCTTTACTAAAGTAGTTTTGTAAAAAGTTCTTTACTAAAGTAGTTTTGTTAATTCAATTTACTAAAGTAGTTTTGTAAAAAGTCAACCAAAGTATGTTTGGTAAATTCAACAATATTTGTGTGTAGGTCCCAATTCAACCCATAAATTTCGTAAAAATTTCGTAAAATCAACGAAACTATTTTTTCAGTGTGTGATTATGTGAGTCTTATTGGGAAATGCAAGTATTATATGATCTGTGGTTTCGTTGTGGTTTCGTGTAGGGAAGTCATTGAAGGAATGCAATGGACGAACTCTTTTGTCGGTCTGTTCTCAAAGGAAAACCTTTGGAGAATTATAAAGACGAAATATTTTATACTTAAAGGCTTGGTTTTGTAGTGTTTTAAATGCAGGATTGTTCTATTAAAATCTTGATTTTATAGGTATAAAGTATGCTACCTATATAATACTAGACGGGCCCGCAGCTCCGCTCGCGTAAATGAAATAAAGAGTGTGTCAACGCTGCCAGGGTTCATAACGGTGATAGGGATTTCTTATTTGTACCCGTTATTTGGATAAATTAATACGCAAAATATCTGAAAAAAATTATGTGATTTGATAAAAGGCAAAATTATACTTTTTCATCTACGTAGTTATTTATTTAAAACTCGTTTCAACATAAAATTATTATTTATTTTTATAAGCCTAATTGCAAAAACGTTCATTAGATTAATTTCCGCCTTAAGACGAATATGGACGACCACCGCCCATAAATCGCCTTTTGGTACAAACGTACGTACTCCCCATTTCCCTTTCTGAATACTAACATTACTTACTACGGTTATGTGAATCCTGGCCTCCGAGAAAAGACAAAACAAAACACACCTCTCGGTCTTGTGATAGATCTCGCCAGTCCCCATGGCCGAGAATAAGCAGATCTCGAGCAACTACGTCGTTCCAGCGGTAGGTACCTATGATGTCCAATTGGGCGTCTCCCATTTCGTTGTCCCAAGTACGCTCTCGTCACGGCACGATCCTCTCCCATTCTCTCTAAATGTCCGAGCCAATGTAAGCTTAGCCACTTTTGTCTCTCAGTATTCCGCCAGTATATCGGAACACATCCTTATTTCTATAGCAACAGAGTTATATTACGATATTTGGCCGACTGCTGACTGTACGTTTGCTTATTTTTCCAGGTCGTTTCGCTCAAAAATATCTGAACATGCACTTAAATTTTATCTACCTACATTATAACTTGCTATCAACTTTGTATTTTTGGCCCATCTCGGCAGCCCGGTCCCCGGACGAATATGTTTGCCGAAGCTGTGAAAGTAAATCTGAATAACATAACTCAAAAAGAAATTTAAAACAACAAAATACAAATTACTATTGATATTGATAAGTCATTATCAGTCATTATATGGCATGTCACTCGTATGGGCATAAACTAAGGTAAAAGGTTGAGGTTGACAGCACTTTTTATTTTACTTCGAGTAAAAAAGGCCGAAATCACTGCATACCAACATAAAAAACATAATTTTGGTTATTTGAAGTTCGAAACGAAACCAACCGAGAGTTTCCGAAAATAGGCGATAGTCGTAAAATGAAGAATGTTATGAAAATTTCTTTTGCTTATTGTAAATTAAATACGCATCGAAAGCGATAGTTTTTATGCTCTAGTTATATTCTCTTACTTAGATAATAGATTAGAACAGTTTTTTGTTATCATACGTGCGTCGTATTTGAGAAACGTGTCAAAACTTTTTTAGAAATTTCTAAGGCGCCATCTCGCTTCTTCCCTCGTTTTTTATCCCGTTCTGGTTTTTCAATTATATATATATGATTATATATCTACATTTCTAGTGGTACATTCGATATGTTTTACTCATTATAGAGCAAAATATTTAGGGCAGTATTTGATTTAAAATACGTACGAGTGATGATGATGATCCTTCCGGCCGACTTTGACCAAGGCGTCCACTTCGACTCCTAGTGAGCTCGGCGCGAGTAAGTAACTCATTTGTTATTTCATTTATTTATTGTAAAGTCGTAACATTTCGTCGTAACGTCGGATGACTCACGTTAGACCGGGCCTTGTCCGGGCCGGAGCTTCCGGGGCTTACTTTTCTATGATATAGCTCCGGCCTGGACACGGCTCGGTCTATCGTGAGTCATCCTTTATTGTAAACATCTGCTCACAAAATTTTTATGAGAATTTTTTGAGAATTGCGACCTGCAGAGAACATCCGGACATTCGAAAGCTTTTTTGCCCAAGATGGAACGTAGATCTTCGCTAACGCTCGGTCAATTAACGAAATAATAGATTTCAATATTCATCTATATCTGCAACTATTAATTTGCCTAATATGTACAAATTAGTACAAAGTAACGACAAGAACTCAAATCCTCACGTTTCCACAACACGATTTCCTTTTAAGGTCCGTGCGGATAGAGAAGAGTCGTAGAATGTATGGGCTCCCCTACATTTCACGACTCTTCTCTTTCCGCACAGACTCTAAATAAGTATTTTCTTTAGCACTCATAACTGTCTGATAAATCCCAACTTTCTTCACTCCAACACTTACCAGTGCAGTTTTATGTGGCTCTGTGAGGATAAGAACGAGCTAAGACTCGTTGCCGGCCGGGTGTAGGTGAATAAATAAAATTCTTGTGTAGTTGTTTGTGGACACATGGGCGTGGAGTTCGGAAAACTGTTTGGGTAGTAGGTTTTCACCACAGACAAGACATCTACTCTCTACCCCCTCTGCCACAATATACGGTAGTTTTACTCCATTTTCGAGTCGAAAGTGTCTTTGTGTGACGTCCGTGTCTTTGAACGGACCAATCACGGCACCGGACCTCGCTCACCTCGTCCCTCGCACCCAGTGTTGGGCATTCAAGAATAAAATCATTATTTGAATAAGAATTCGTAGGAATAAAATCATCTCGATTTTATTCCCGTCAAAAATATTCAAATAATTTTGGTGGGGAATAATTCCTATGAGAAAAAATTGAATGAGAATAACTTATTCTTAATCAAATAAATATAATCATAATTTTTAATTGAAATAATATTCCACGAATAAAAATGTAGTTCGGGTACCGTATAGGTACTAATTACGTATAGTTAGGTAGATGTAATAGTAGTTAGTCTCTTGTCTAATTTATACCTATTTTATGGAATAAAATCTTACAAATTGACTGTCGCATAACGCATAGTTTCAGTAACCGTATTATTTTTAATTTACTAATCAAATCATTAGGTTCAATTTAACTAGTCTAGGGGCCTAGCCAAGATGCCAATCGTTTGCGCTCCGACAACGAAGCGCTTTGTCTCTATCACTCTTACATATTAGTGCGATAGAGAGATGGAGGTAGCGTTTCGTTGAAGTAGCGCAACCCATTGGCATGTTGGCTACGCACTCAAGGTGCCTAGCCAAGATGCCAATTTTTGTTTTTAATTTAATAATCAAATCATCAGGTAAATTTAACCGTTCTGGGGGCCTAGTCAACATGCCAATCGCTTGCGCTCCAACAACAAAGCGCTTTCTGTTTCTATCACTCTTACATATTAGTGCGATAGAGAGACAGAGATAGAGTTTTGTTGTCGTAGCGCAAACGTTTGGCATATTGGCTACGAACCCAAGGAACCTAGCCAAGATGACAATTTTTGTTTTTAATTGAATAACCAAATCATTAGGTAAATTTAGCTGTTCTGGAGACCTAGCCAACATGCCAATCGCTTGCGCTCAAACAACGAAGCGCTTTCTGTCTCTATCACTCTTACATATTAGTGCGATAGAGCGACAAAGATAGCATTTGTTGTCGTAGCGCAAACGTTTGGCATGTTGGCTACGCTCCCAATGTGCCTAGCCAAGATGCCAATTTTAAGTTTTTATTTGCTTTGCTCAACGCCGTTTCTTAGTTTGATAGAGACGGGAAGAGTCATTTTGGAGTGTGAGCGAGATAAGAAATCAAATTTCCACGTAATTTAAGAGCAAGGTCATGATATTGACTCAATCTTTTTACTTTAATTTAGGACCAGTTTTCTCATTAGATTTTTCGCAAACAGTCTTTATCGTTACATTATCTCTGACTATACCAATTTCCCCTTTAATCCTTTAACTAGAAAAGAAGCTAAATAAAATGGAGATATTTTCCAAGTCCCACCATTTTTACACACACCTTTCTAAACTAAGTCTTATTCTGTTTTGTTAAGGTCCAAAATGCATTGGAATCTGTAATTATGTGAGTCTTATTGGAAAATGCATGGTTTCGTTGTGGTTTCGTGTAAGGAAGTCATTGAAGGAATGCAATGGACGATCTCTTTTGCTGCCTCTGTTCTCAAAGGAAAACCTTTGACGAATTATAGACGATATATGTATACTATAAAGGCTTGGTTTTGTAGTATTTTAAATGCAGAATTGTTCTATTAAAGTAAACTCGTCTACGCTGTAGCACGCCTGTGCATGTAGTAGTAACGCCTTTTGCCTAATATATACAAAATAACGAAGAGAACTCAAATCCTCACGTTCCCACAACACGATTTCCTTTTAAGGTCCATGCGGAAAGAGAAGAGTCGTAGAATGCATGGGCTCCCCTACATTTCACGACTCTTCTCTTTCCGCACAGACTCTAAATAAGTATTTTCTTTAGCACTCATAACTGTCTGATAAATCCCAACTTTCTTCACTCCAACACTTACCAGTACAGTTTTATGTGGCTCTGTGAGGATAAGAACGAGCTAAGACTCGTTGCCGGCCGGGTGTAGGTGAATAAATAAAATTCTTGTGTAGTTGTTTGTGGACACATGGGCGTGGAGTTCGGAAAACTGTTTGGGTAGTAGGTTTTCACCACAGACAAGACATCTACTCTCTACCCCCTCTGCCACAATATACGGTAGTTTTACTCCATTTTCGAGTCGAAAGTGTCTTTGTGTGACGTCCGTGTCTTTGAACGGACCAATCACGGCACCGGACCTCGCTCACCTCGTCCCCCGCACCCCAGTATTTTTGGCAGCATCGGTTCCATGAAATAATTGCTCTAAACTCCGTCTAGAGGATCCCTAATCTATGGTTTTCACCTTTCAATAGAGTGATTCTTGAGGAAAGTTTAGGTGTATAATTTGTTAACCCGTGCGAAGCCGGGGCGGGTCGCTAGTATTTAGTTTATAACAAAGTATTCCTTCTGTCGACTGCGACTATCCTCTAAGGTGCTGGTACTCCTGGTACTGGTGCTCGACATGCTAATGCCCAATAGATGACACCCTGCTGTCACCTCTATTGACAATGACTTAAGTTTCAAGATGACATGTTCTGGGACCGCGTCGAGCACCAGTACCACCAGTGCCCTATCCCATAAAACTTTACAAGTGTACAATTCGACAAAATTGTTAAATTGTAAACAAAAAAATGTACCACAAAAATTACAAATATGTATTCGTTACAAGTCTGCAGTATACAAATACATATGTCATTTTTGTGAAAGCGTATCACAAAGAATAAAGGTATGTCACGACAGCTACATAATAGGCCTGATGACAAATTTTGAAAACCCTTTTAATATCGTCGGTACACTTGTATTAGTTCCGAAAAACACTATAGTTCAGTTATACTCATAAGATTTAACATAGAAAATTGCATTTTATTATAGCTAGTTTAAACTTCGCGCGAAAACGCCTCGCATGCCATTTGTGACGTCATCATTTAGTTGGTGGTAGGGTGGTAGATATTGTTTACATACTTACAGTTACGAATTTCCCTTGAATCCGAATGATATTGTTAATTCAGCACCATATATTACGATTAGGGATGATGAATACATTACAAAAATGTATCACAATAACTCATTTTACACAAAAACTCTCACACGGTTGCAGTTTAAGATTAATTATTTAGATACATGTAAATTTTGAGTAAAAATCACCGAACGCCGGGTTTACTTTTTAATTTTTCATTTTTTCTAGTTACGACAGCCAACATGGCAATGATAGTTCCATTCAGCCAAATAATTAAAAAAGTTTGTTGTTGATATATCGTATTATTTAGCATTTTATTTAAATAATAACAAATAGATATCTACTTTATATCGTGTAATAATATTTTTTGGACGTAATAAATGTTTAGTGGCGAAATAACATTTTTTTTGCACCTTATGAACTCTTTGGTGCCCACGTATAGATTTCGGTCAATGAGGTTGTCTATGTTGCTCTAAGAAATATGTTATGGATTGATGACGTCACTGTTTGGAACGTTTCTGATTGGCGTTTCAGTAAAAATGGCCGATTAGAGAATTTTGCACTTTTATTTTATTGAATATATTAATAATCCTTCAGTTTATACTGAGATTGGGCCATTTTTTAGAATCATATTAACATATATGTTTCGTTGAAACCATTATTTCCATGATTCTTTGTTACTTGCAACAGGCCTATTGTAGAATTGTGGATTTATAAATATACAAGCGCAAAATTGTAATGTTACAACTACAAGTAATAATTTATTTTGCTTTTTTAATGTTGAAGGTAGTTTCACTTCATACGCAATACGCAAGAATTACATTAATTATATTTATATAGTGATCTATCTACGAGCATTTACATACCAACTGACATCAAAATGGATTTGCAAGCTAAAATGACCATATTAAACCTCATAAATGATAACAAAAACATTCTCTTTGGTAAATTTAGTGATAAATTGACGCACACTGCGAAAATAAACAAATGGAAGGAGATAACGCAAAATTTAAATGATTTAGGAATAATGGAGAAAGATTGTAAATACTTAAGGGACACTATGTGGCAAAATTGGAAAAGGCGTACGATGGTAAGCTCAATTTGAGTACCTATATGCATTTTTTTCTTATCCAGTACCTATGAGTATTTCGTAAATTAAATTAAAGCTAAGTTTTATTTATATGAAATTCATGACACTTAGGATCTCATTAGGGTTCCGTAGGTAAAATGCCAAAAACGGAGCCCTTTTAGTTTCGCCATGTCCGTCTGTCTGTCTGTTCATATGTCACAAGCATCAAACTATCAAACGAATATTGATGAAATTTTTATTTTTTTATACAATTTTTAACCACTTTTTCAAACTGTATCCACTGTCTCCTAATATTACGGCATTGGGGAAAGGTCTCCATCCGTCATCCCATTGCTGACATAACGATGAGCACCTTAAAACCCGCGAATCATGTACGGAGCCAGGCCATCGTGCATTCACATAAAAAAATTCTAAATTCGGTCCACAAACTACCATAACATTTATAGAATGATCTCCGTGTCGATCAACAAAACCAGCTTCATTTTGACGTGGAGCATCTATCGGTATTAACGACCCATCTACAATACCTGCAACTCTGGGAAGATTTACATGTGATGCTGCAATAAAATCTTCAGAAATTGAGTTTCCATTTGTTGGCCATCTTACTTCAGTTCCCAGTAATTTGTCCACTATTTGTGCACATACGGCGTGAATCGAACGACACATTGTCATTTTTGATACACCATGAGCATCGCCAGTAACGTGATATTGGGATCCTGAGCCCAACCACCTTAAAACAGTCAGTAACTGTTGTTTAGGATCAAGAGCATGATTTCTTCGTGTCGGATGTCGTAAGGTTTCCACCAATAGTCTGTAGTAGATATTCGACGGTAGATTTACTCACTGTGAACCGCTGATTAAATGTAAAATCCGTTATGGTCAACGTTAAATTTATACGTGTTCTATACGTCCTAGGACGTCTTACAATTAATTCTTCTTCACTATCACTGCTACTTGAACTAAACATTTCGTGGTAGGTATACAAAGGGTTGGAATCGCTAAAATATGCTGCAATTACTAGTATTCGTATAGTAACAACTGTAGCAAGAGGGTGCGACACACGTTTAGAGAATTGTTAACTTGTAGGTACAATTCTACATATATGTATAATTATTACTACAATTTAATGTAGCACAAAACAATTGTCAGCTACAAATTTGTACGTTTTCCGGAAAATGTATGTAGAGTATGTAAAGTTTTGTGATACAATAAATTGTAGACTTGTCGATACAATTTACATATTTGTAAGAATTTTCCACTACAAATTTGTTACTTGTATATTTTGTGGTACGCACATTTGAATTATGACAAACTTGTAACTTGACACTTGTAAAATTGTAATTGTAAGTTTTGTGGGATAGGCCACAGACCACCACCTTATTATATAATGTTAAAAAAATATGTTTTAAATTGTATTAAAAAATGACTGATACAGTTTAATAAACATAATATACAAATTGAAACTAAACTAAACGTATCTTAATATATGGGGTCTATTTTATAGCTACAAATATCTACTATTCCGCTGGCAGTTGGTAGTGTGCCCACAAGACTGGCCGCGTTTCCTCGCTGGATGGCAATGCAAATGCCAGTACCAGTGGAACGGATTAGGAGATATTTTTGTTTTTGAAAAACTTTGAGTCGTTTTGTTTATTATATTGTCACTATGACATTTTTTTTGTCATTTTAAAGTTTATTGGAAAGCTACAGTTAACATCAGGGCTCGGAACCGGTTTTTTTTAAACCCGAAATAGGCCAATATTTTTAATTATTTTATGCTCTGTACGTAGGACTGAATCATGTATTTAGGTAACAACTTCGTATTATTAAATTGTTCCATTAAAAATTTAAAAATTAACCAAAGATCGAAAAAGAACGTACTAATATCGGTATTTTTTGTATGAAGAAAAAAACGGTTTCGTGCCTTGGTTAACATACTAATTTCTTGAAAAAAATAAACTCTTTATTATTTTTATCAAATTGTTGGCTAACAGTAAACGCCGTATGAAACACGTTCTTTCCGATTTTATAGTTCACGCCGGCTGGTCTTACTTTGTACTTGGCGCCGTTAAGTTTCCCATCTCGGAGAAAATAGCATACCTTCCTACTTACGGTTACAGGGTAAGGATACGTGAGTATCTTTGTATACTGTGTATCTTTAGGTATTTAAATAAAAGTAAACAAATTGTACATTTTCGGGTAGTTATAACATTTATTGGTTAACCAACCAAATACAAAACCGTTTGGATCTGTCACTGAATGACCTGATTTTAACCTATATTATTTGATCGTGTAATGTTTTCATCTACCTTCAACTGGCTTAAGGAGCCATTTGAGGGTAGATTTTGTTTACTTTTATTTAAATACCTAAAGATGCAGACTATAGGTAACGAAAATCAGTTTTTTTAACTTTTCGTAAACTTATTTTACTGGCTCAGAGACCCACAAAGGATCTTGGCCTCTGACACAAGAGAGCTCCACTCTGCCCTATTCTGCGCCACTTCAAGCCAGCTGTGTATTCCGAGGGCGGACAGTACCACTACCACCAGTTTTGACGTTGACATAATCAATCACGTCTATTAAGAGATAGAAAGTAATTTACGTAGACGCGAGCTAATATGTCAATGTCAAAACTGGTGGTAGCCGTACAGTTTCATTATTTTTTCGGAAAATGATTTTACTGGCTCGGTGACCCAAAAAGGATCTTGGGCTCTGACACAAGAGAGCGCCACTCTGCCCTATTCTGCGCCACTTTACGCCAGTTGGGTATTCCGAGGGCGGACAGGTTTTTTAGAGCTTCGTCACTCCAGCGGTAGCTGGGACGCCGCTGGGATTTTCAAAAATAATTATAGATATTTTATTTTAACACTGGCCGTCATTTTTTCCCTGAAAAATTATGATATCTATAATATAAAATTTCTTCGTGTTCCCCGGAACTCTTATTAATTATCTTCATACAAAATTTAATAGAACATCGTTCAGCGTTTTAAGCTTAACGCATTCACTGCCAGGGGGCGTGGCCTAGGAACAAACTTGTATGACGGTGAACGCACATGTGCGTCGGGGGCAGTGAATTTGATAAAAAGGTACTTAAAAGAAATAAAGAGACATAGTTATTTTCGTATTAAATATAATATAATAACCTATTCGTGGGGATTGTCTTTTTAGGGTTCCGTACCTCAAAAGGAAAAAACGGAACCCTTATAGGATCACTCGTGCGTCTGTCTGTCTGTCCGTCTGTCACAGCCTATTTTCTCGGAAACTACTGGACCAATTAAGTTGAAATTTGGTACACATATGTAAATTAGTGACCCAAAGATGAACATAGTTTTTTTTATAATTTTGAAATGCATAGGTTCGAAGTTATTTAAGAAAATAGCCAAAAAATGACCACCCCCCCCCCCCCTTTATCTCCGAAACTACGGGGTCTAAAATTTAGAAAAAAATACACAAAATAGTTCTTTACCTATAGATGACAGGAATTAGAAATGTGCAGTCAAGCGTGAGTCGGACTTATGTACGGAACCCTAGAATCGCGGGTCCGACTCGCGCTTGGCCGGTTTTTCTACAATAAAGGAAACATATCAAAGTTAGAGTCATACTTTCGAAACACATAGAATAGAATAATATGAAAAAAGAATAATTTAAGAAAGTAAAAAGAATATGGTTTTCAGTTACCTATAGGTACATAAATTATTATAATTTAAGGTACACATAAGACAGACGGTATTTAAAAAAAAAAAAACGGCTGCATTTTTGTCTAAAATTTTATTCTCTTTGACAAAAGTTCTGATACTGATGTGAATTATATACAAGAAGTTATTTTCAAATCCAAACTATAAGTTAAGAAGCCTGATCCTTAACTGTGTTGGGTTAAGTTTGCTCCCAAGCGGGGATTGGAAAGTAGTCCGAGAGACGAGCGTAAATTTATAATTCTTATTTAATAGAGCTTAAAATTACAATATCCCTTTAAAGAGCAAAAAATAGCCGACGTATGGCTCAAGTCTCCTTTGCACCCGATTGCCTTAATGATTCTAGTTAGGAAAAAATACAAAAAGAGTGTCAAAAGTTATGTTATGTATAACCTAGATAGACGTTAAGACATCCTATCTATTGTAGTATGCACATACAGCGGGCTGCAAAATTGGATAGACACATTTTGAATGAATTCATTTAAATAACTTGGACATGCAATTTTGTGGGTAGGTATACATAATGAAGGTTGTTACATCTAAAACACATCGGAAAGCCGTCAGCAATATTCCAGTGTGCTCTTGCACTATACAACCCCCGATCTTGTAAGATAGAATTACCCGCAAACTGCTAACTCAGTTACAAGTTTAACGAGAAGGAAAAAAACAGGAAAATCAAACCGTTCGCAAACACTCTTCATTATTTAGAATACTTTCGAGTCAGGCACATCCCTATATTTTATGCAAATTTACGAGTAGGCACGTAGAATTTTTTAACATGATGTATATTTATGTAATCTGAATTAATAACCTCTGCATTTAAGAATATACTCAAATTGTAAGTATTAAAAGTGATTGCGAGAAAACGTTAACTATGTAGGTATGTCTTTCCCATCACGGAACAATGGTGTTCCGGCCCTTTGGGAGGCGTGCGCGGAGCCGAAGCCAACACGTAGAGGCCCTTTTGACACTTTAATGAAATGTAAGGGGTACACCGAGCGGAGGCTGCCCTTGCCCGTGTCATGGGACGCACGCAGAGGCAGCACCCGCCAGGGTGTAAGGACTATTGAGAGTTGATGGAATCTAAAATGAACTAGGTTATTGGGTGAAAGCGATGGACTAAGAACTGAGCTATGGGGTAAAATACCGGACGCCTGCCTAATAAAACGGTATGCAATTTTATTTCCGGCAGACGGTGACTCGCCCTCACAAGATGGGCCCCCACAAAAAGCGACATCTAGGATGGGTCAAGGGCAACACCGGTGTGAGCGGCTCAGGGGTGTCGAGAGGTGTGCGCCGCTTTCTACCCAGTGGCTGTTAACAGCCACTGTGCCAACTCGCGTCTTATGCATATTTCACTTCCACCCCTGGAGCTTATAGCTCTAACGACTCCACTCTGGCCGGCCGGCTAAGGCAAGCCAGAGGCAGAGAATCCTGTCCCACCCACCCTCCTTGCGGGTAACAGAACTCTCCAGGAGCACTCGGGTACGTGAGGTCGCTAATCCCCAACAGCTCGCCACAAGCTGCCCTGCGTTGACTGATTGCACTGGTAAAACCAGCGGGCGATGGGGTCGTCACATCCCTACGTCAAATCGTAGGTATTATTATTATGTTGATTTTTGAGACAGACGTAAACGACATTCAATAATTTTCAAAAAATCCTCCTCCATAATGTCTTATCTTAGTCAAATCAGTTTCTCTTTTCGAACTGTCAAAACGATTTTTCTACTATAGAATTTATATGAAACACTAGCATGTGCCGTCACGATCAATTTACCTACTCTTTAGAGTTTTATATGGGTTTTAAAATATAAATAGTCTCTAAAAACAACTGCTGTCTACGTTTCTCTATTAATCTTCTGGTGCTTTATTTCTTATATGGTATAAATAATTTATTTTAAATACAGTCAAATACCCTATATAAAATCTGTAAAAAAACGAAGTCTTCTTGAGGGAGTAGATAAAATTAGCTAAAGGAAAATTTGTATCATTGGATGAAAACATTTCTATTCAGAAAAATTGTAGTCTTTTTTCTCAAAACAAAACATTAATGAGGCTTCCTGATGGTGGTCTAAAGTCTACATCAAGTGGGTATGTAGCTTTTAAAGATACGTATGCAATCATACTGGCAAGTGCACGTAAAGTTAGCGTGATTGTACGGCTACCACCAGTTTTGACATTGACAGTTCCCAGTACGGCTACCACCAGTTTTGACATTGACAGTTCCCAGTACGGCTAGCACCAGTTTTGACATTGACAGTTCCCAGTACGGCTACCACCAGTTTTGACATTGACAGATACGCTCGCGTCTACGTAAATTACTTTCTATACATCTCGCTTGCACTAATATGCGAGTACGAGCGAGATGCATAGAAAGTAAGTTACTTAGACGCGAGCGTATGTGTCAATGTCAAATCTGGTGGTAGTGCTTCTGAGTCGAGGAGTCTAAGTGAAAGTAAAGTGTAGTTTACGGAAATTATCACGAAACTTGTTGTTTGCATCTGTCCTTATTTTTTCCTTTTCTTTTGGAAAAAAATGGAAAAAAGGGCTGGCCCCTGGTTTCTAAGTTCATGCGAACGAATAAAGCTATCTCATAGTTTCTGATTCTCTCTCCACCCTAATGAATTTACCGCAAACTTCAAAATCCTATACTCGTGTATTTCCATCTCTATTCCAATACCAAGTGTGATAAAGATAGTAATAGACAATCTCAGAATTTGATGTTGCGGTAGCTACTTAGTAAGCAAGATTATACGGGTCGCTTCACAAAGGTTTGAATGTTGTAACGAAATATTAATTAGAAAAGTTTTGAGATTGCCTGCGAATTGATGGCTAGTCGGTTGAAGCGGTATTTATCAAGAAAATTCATTTGATACCGGTCCCACGTTGGGCGCCATTATAACCAGTACTCACTACACCTTATAAAACAAAGTCCCCGCCGCGTTTGTCTGTTTATTTTCGCGATAAACTTAAAAACTTCTGAACGGATTTTCATGCGGTCTTCACCTATCGATAGAGTGATTCTTGAGGAAGGTTTAAGTGTATAATTTATTAACCCGTGCGAAGCCGAGGTGGGTCGCTATTAGTGATAAATAAAACTAGGTTCTCAAAATGATGTTAAAATACAGTATATAATAATATATACTATTCAAATATTCCAATTCAAATATTCCGTAATCCATTTATTGCCAGGTAATAAATGTACCTATTTTGATTTAAATTATGATAATTGATGAAACTGACATTCAAATAATTCAATATAAATCAATTGTTTGAAGAGTGATTTGGCATTGCATTGTTGTATCAATTATCAACTCGACAGAAATCAATCACGTCGGAATCAAATGAGTTGATATCAGGTAAGTAGAATAGGGTTGGCACAAATCTCGCTGTTCTCGAATCATGATTGAACTATAAAATAGTTTTTATAGTACGTGGCAACTAGCGTTGACAGTTACTTTTAAAAGCTCGTAACTTGTGAGTTGCTTTACATTGCGGCATTGAAATATTTTATACTATAACACGAAATTTTTAGACTCATTGCGACATAGGTACTTGTTTTGAACTTTGTTTTTGGTTATTTTTGTATTTTACGAGTACAATGCAAATTTTGAGTTGTTTTCTCACGTCGGCCGATGGAATTGTCTTTTAAAAGTCAAATGGTTAATATTTACATTGTATTTCTAAGCAAAATTAATTTCAATGTACTTAGGTACTTCTTAGACTCTAAGTTGAATTTACACGCTGTATAATTTTAATTAATTTGTAAATTATAAATTTTCTTATACTATGTGACTAATAGTTGTGTAGTTTGCTACATTATTCGGGTTTGTGATGAAATTCCTTGTAATGTTCAAAGTAATTTCAATTTTAATTAGTGGATTGATTGTTCGATGAACTGAAACTATCGAGATTGATTAGCGTGCGGTAATTTCGAAGTTTGATTCTGGAATTCAGTATTACTGGTATCGAAAATAGTGACCCTTCAATTTGAAAATGAATAGACGAAGATAATTCAATAAAATTTCAGGGAGGGGGAAGGGAAAGGGGAAAAAGGGTAGGGGGAGGGAGAAGGGAAGAGGGAGAGGGAAGGGGATCGCGTAAAACTAGGTTTTAGACTCACGCGCCTAGAAGATGTTGATTAAAAATTTATTGATTAGATGGCGATTAAGTCCCGTCGTTGTGAAAATTAAAAGTTTAAATCATGTAATCGTTAACTTAAGAAGTAAGTTAAACTTAATTATGACCCCGTAATTAATTTTTGAAAATTTACCGAGCATAAATGTACCGCAAACATTACAACATGACATGACATTACGAGATACGAGCTTTTTATAGTAGGTATACCTCTGCCAACACGCGTAGACAGTTATTTTAAAAAGCCCGTACCTCGTTACTTGTGTGTTGCTTTACATTGCGTGTCGAATTATTTTGTATTGTCAATTATTTTCATTGTATTTCTAAGCAAAATTTATCTCATTGTACTTCTTAGGTCCTATGCTAACCACCGTTTAACTAGCCCGTATTGAATTTACTCACTGTAATAGCAGGTAGGTAAGGTACATACTGAACTTGCCGGCTGGTAACAGGCAAATCTGACACCCCGACATCCCCAGTAATCCTGTAAAGCTGATGTTTAAACATTAGCAAGGATTACCTTGCTATTGAAGTATCATAGCCAGATAGAACAGCCTGTTTTGAATGACTTACTCCGTTGGCTCTACGACCCAAAATGAGACTTGACCTCCGACACAAGAATGAAATCAAGGATGAATGAATGATTCAAGGTTAGTTCCCCGCTAACTTCAGCCGCTAACTTCAGTTACCTACCCATGAACAAGATGCATGTAACTGCGTCGAAATATCGGGGGCTCGAAAACAATACAAAAGGTAATCACGGTTCATATTCCGGTCGATATAAGTCTAGTAGAACAGCCTGGTCTTCGAGTAATTAAACGCATCGTTTTAAGATGGCTAAAGTACCTACGTGCGCGCCTATTGGTCTCAATGGAGGGATTCCGATAATAGTGCGAAGTGGAGGAAAAAAATGGAAACCGGATTTTGGGTTTTCAAGGCGAGAATGAGAATTTTTTTAAGAAAAAGTTTAGACTATAATTACATTAATAATCAGGGTTCCACGTGACATTAAAGTTCTCCAAAGGGCTTCTACGTGTTGGATCCCCTCCGGACGTTCTGTCAACCAAGTTTCGCAACCAGTTGTTGAAAAAGAAGTAATAATCCTGTTACGCAACTAGTTGCCAAAGAAGAAAATCTATTCCTGAACCAAAAGTTGCGTAGATGACAGTGGAGTTTCGCAACCAGTTGACGAAAAGGAAATAATTGTCTTTGTTTACAACTGGTTACCAAATAAGACTCTCATTTCAATTGCGAAATTTCTAACAACATTTGTCTTACGTTTAGCTGACCTTAGCTTAAAGAGTCTAACGTAAGAAACTTTCTTTTCAAAAACATTTCCTTTACAACTTAACTAGACGGAGCCCCGCTTCGCGGGGCTCCTATATCTGGGCGGTTTGCCCTTCGGGCATCTGAAGCTACCTAACGAACCTAACCTACCTATACCTACCTATAGCTTTTTCCCCCAAAGTGTACTATTTTCACGGACGTCACACTAAACTAAATCAATAGGTAGGTAGGTTAGGTTCGTTAGGTAGCTTCAGATGCCCGAAGGGTAAACCGCCCAGAAATAGGAGCCCCGCGTAGCTGGGCTCCGTCAACTCTGGGTAAGTAGGAAATGTTCGGCGGGATTCGGGAAATGAATTAGAGATTCACTAGATATTAAATAGTAAAGATATGTGACGTCCCACGGTTAAAGGTACCTTATGGCGGTTGGCGATTATTAACGCCGCTCCAATATTATGCGCTATGCGACGTAAGCGCCAGCCGCTATAAGGGACCTTTTGCCGTGGAACGTCACATATCTTTACTATTTCATATCTAGTGAATCTCTAATTCATTTTCCGAATCGCGCCGGTTCTCGGAAATATTGATTTAAAATATTATAATATATATTTTTTATATACAAACTAGTCACATTGCGTTCTAAGTGTCTGAGAGCTATTCTTCATTGGCAACTGGATGTAAAACAGGAATATAATTTCTTTTGGGCAACTAGTTGCGGAACAGGATGATTTAATCTTTTTAAACCATTGGTTGCGAAACTTGGTTGCCAAAACGGCCGGACGGGTTGAATGTATATACCACGCAAGCTTATCATAAGACCGGGATTTATGGGCCCGTGAAATCCAAAATGGAGAAACAAAATTAATAATAAAATGGGACGTAGGTTATCGTGTATTAAAATCCGATACTCAGAATTAGTCATGTTGAGAGTCATGTCACACCATAACTTATGAAATTTAATCTTCTGTTTACTCTAAAACTGACCGTTTTATCTATAACTACTAGAGCTGAAATCTTTGCTCAGGCTTACGTTCAGCAGACATCGACATTTACCTAAGTCACCCAGTTTAGCATAAGCTGGGCACTAATTCGGTGTAATGGATATGAATACTAATTAACTACGGCGACGGCGTGTACAGGCTGTCAAATCTAAATAGGCAGACGACTTATACAGGATGTTAGGTTTAAATAGGACACTGATGGTAAATCAGCGGGTTCAAACCCCGGCTCGCACAAATTAGTTTTTCGGAACTTATGTACGAAATATCGTTTGATATTTACCAGTCGCTTTTCGGTGAAGGAAAACATCGTGAGGAAACCGGACTAATCCTATTAAGGCCTAGTATCCACTTTGGGTTGGAAGGTCAGACGGCAGTCGCTTTCGTAAGAAAGAGAGGTAAATCAGGGTAAGGGATAGCTAAATTTGTGTTTAAGAAATACGTGGAAATTGAATTGCTGTATAATCGGTGTTGCGAGTGTCCATTTGCAACGTAATCGCTTACTATCAGGCAAATGGTCTGATCGTTTGCCTCCTATATCATAAAAAATAATCTTTAATGTTTAATTATTGGTCCAATAAAGAATATTTACTTACATAGGTACTTACTTTAAGGTGGCATTCGGATCATGACTGATGCAGCATTACCGATGCAGCGTTGCTATGCATCATTGCTGTGTGTGTGTAGATTTAGTGAATTTTCCATTTACTTATATAAAAAAATACTTTGCTAATCCGCAAAATAATAGCGTGCTAGTTAATCAATACTAACCCGTTATACTGACTTGCGTATTTTTTGCATGCTATTAATGTTTATGTTTATATTTTTAAGTGGAAGTAATTTATTCAATAACAAAACTTATACAAACTATTATTAAAATTATGTATAAACTAAATAAATTAAAACTAATAAAATAAATAAATAAAACTTACCCACCTACCTTAGGTCCCCCAGATCTGTCCCCTGCGGAAGGGTGCCCATAAGGCTGGCTACATTCCCACGCTGAATAGCTATGCCTATTCTTTGGCCTAGGAATGAGCCAGCCCTAGGGTCACCCGTGGTTTCCAATAGTCTTTTTTTTAGGCCCTTAAAAAGATTGTGAGCGTCACGACACCACGGCCCCAGGGTCTCTACCGCGAACGCCTCAAATATGTGGTTGTTTGTAAGACCAGCATATTTGCGGCGTTTTAGGGTTTCAGCCGCTGCCGCCGCGTCGCCAGCTCTCTGAGACGTGGCGACTAGATGGGACGGCGCTAGGGCGTCTACACATGTGGCATCCCAGATGAGCGGCCGTCCCATCTGCCAGGGGATGAGGGTTATTCCATCGGGCCTCTTGCCATCGTCGCGCGCCAGACCGGCTGGTTCCAACGCGGCCGGCACGCCCACGCTGACAAAGGTCCGACGTTAAAATTTGGTAAAATTTTGTTTATGTTAATTAATGTTGCCACCCTCCCACCGCAAAAATAAATACACAAATAAATAAAACACACGACCACCAAAAGAACAAAACTGAAATGCTCTTTTCCTTCAACTAATCACTGAGTGCGTTATATTCACCACATAATTAGTATCTATTCAGATTTATAATATTATTTCAAACAATAACTTATTACACATTAGAGTGAATTGCAAAAAATTAGTACATAGTTAAGGACCTGTAATTGTTGGAAGTGTAACGCTGGCCATCAATTATTTTAATTTGAAAATATGTCAAGGCCTGTGGCGTTCTGTTTTTCTTCCTGTCACTCGACAATAATTTTTCCGTATGATGTCACGTAATTTGAAATAATATTGTATTTTTTGAAATATTTGTGCACAAACCTAAATTAATTGAATAGCAGGTTATGTGCTGAAGCCCGCGAAGTGTGAATATTTTGTGGAAAATATTATTATTTCACTATGGACGAGTATACTTGTAATCCGAAAGTTGCGTTGGAAAAGCTGAAAGGAACAATCAACTATCGAGATTGGGCGTTTCAGATGCAAAACATACTCGTATTCGAGGATTTGTGGCAATGTATTACTGAAAAATCCGAAACCTCAGGTGAGAACGCTAACAAATTAGCTCGTAAAGAGGAGAGGGCTCGAGCGAGGCTATGTTTGAGTGTTGAAAAATCGTGCTATCCTCACATTGCGCAGGCGAAAACTGCGAAGGATGTATGGGATGCCTTGCAGAAGGCGTACGATGACACCGGGTTGAACAGGAGATTGTCGTGTCTGCGAACTTTATGCTCGATTAAGCTGGAAAAGTTTGATAGCATGGAGATTTATGTCAACGAGATCTTGTCACTTGCTGAACAATTGAGTAGCATGAAGAAACCTCTTGATGATGAATTTCTGGCTGCTATTATGCTCCAAGGGTTGCCCAAAGATTATGAGCCCATGATAATGGCTCTGGAGCATTCGAGTATAGCCATAACTACAGATATGGTAAAAACAAAACTTCTTCAAGATAAGAGATGGAAAGGGAGCGCCGCTGGTGGTAGCGACGATGGCTGCTTATTTACACGGAATCGTAATGAAAAGGCTAGCTCCCGAGGCCAGAAGAAAAATGCCTCAAGTACATCAAAACACGCTAGTACCTCGTCAAGTACGAACAAGTTGTGGTGTTGGAAATGTCGTTCTAAAGGACATGCCAAGAAGGATTGTCCTCAATTGGACCGCAATGGAGCGACGTCGACTTCTATGGTGTTGTCTGCACTTAACACTGACAGTTCGTGGATTATTGATTCTGGAGCGACAGATAATATGTCAGGACGCCAAGAATGGTTTCAAGCTCTCGATGAGTCGTCGACTAAGGAGGTGTGTGTTGCCAACGGCAAGAAGTTAGAGGTGAATGGGAAAGGTGACGTACATTTTACGGTTAACTCTCGTGGACATACGATAGATACTACTTTAAAAGATGTAATGCTTATACCCGACCTTACTGTTAATTTAATATCTGTGTCTACTCTTGCTGAAAAGGGATTTAAATTTATTTTTGATAATAATGGATGTGACATACTTAAAGCTGGTAAAGTAGTTTTACATGCTAGGAAAGTTGGGAGAGTTTACAGGCTTCATTCTGTGGGTAAAGTCAATCTGACAACGTCATCTACGTCTAAGGATATGATGTTATGGCATCAAAGATTAGGTCATATTAATTTTGATAGCTTGGCATCACTTAGGAAGGTTGCTAATGACATTGACTTTCAGGTTACTACTCAGAAGAAAGTTTGTGATGTGTGTCTTAAGGGTAAGCAATCCCGCGCTCCCTTTGTGACTAATCATAACAAACAGGTGGCCGAGGCGCGGCTGGCGCTCATTCACAGTGACGTCATGGGGCCGATGCCGACTACTTCTCTCGGAGGCAAGCGCTATGTTCTCACGTTCCTAGACGACTACTCCAGGAAGGTGTTCGTCTATCCCATTGCAAAGAAGAGTGAAGTGTGTAAGTACACTAAAGATTTTATTCGAATGGTAGAGAATCAGTGTAGTGCTAAAGTCAAGGTACTGAGAACAGATAATGGCTCTGAGTACGTAAATGCTGAGCTGACGGACTTTCTTAAAAAGAAAGGCATAGTACATCAGCTGACGGTACCTTATTCTAGTCAGCAGAATGGATCCGCGGAGCGCCTGAATCGTTCTTTACTTGACAAGGTCAGATGTCTACTGTATAACGCAAATCTCGATGACAAGATGTGGGCAGAGGCTGTAAGTACAGCGGCGTTTCTGATCAACAGATCGCCAAGCTCGAGACTTTCTGGTAGGTTACCTGAAGAGGTATGGAGTGGTAAGAAAGTGAGCCTTAAAAATCTGCGTGTCTTTGGTTGCGAGGCATTTGCTCATGTAGATGACTGTAAACGTAAAAAGTTAGACCCTAAAAGTAAAAGGCTAATCTTTTTAGGTTACTGTGATAACGTCAAAGGATATCGTTTGTTCAATCCTGATGACTATAAGATCGTTATATCACGTGATGTGGTGTTCAACGAATCTTTGTTTCCAGGGAGACATACTAAAATAGGGCCAAAACGTATGTTTGAAACTATTTATCTTACAGGAGGTGATGATGAGAGGGAGACGCTGAAGACTACGCCGGTTGAGGCGGAGCCAGAGTACCTGTTGGCAGAGTCGTCAGATCATCCACTTGAGGCGGAGCCAGAGTACCTGTTGGCTGAGTCGTCAGATCATACACTTGAAGCGGATACAGATACTGTTCCTGCAGAATCACCAAATCATCCTGTTGAGTTGGAATGTGAACGCGAGGCTAGTGAAGATTCGGTAACGTTACCTGAATTGGCACCAGAGTCTACTACTGGTCAACGATATAACCTACGTCCACGTATGCCTAAGACAACCTGTAACATAACTAACGTGTGTAATGTGACAGGGCCCATAGAGCCACGTACTGTCAAAGAAGCTTTAAGTTGTGAAGATAAAGAGTTATGGCAGAAGGCCATGAAAGAAGAAATCGATTCTTTTGTCTTACACGGAGCTTGGGAGCTTACTGATAAGCCAGTTGACAAGAACGTCGTTAAAAATAAGTGGATTTTTACCCTTAAGCGAGACTCTGATGGGAACATTACACGTTATAAGGCAAGGTTGGTAGCGAAAGGCTTTACCCAAAGATATGGTGAAGATTTCCAAGAAACTTTTTCACCGGTCGTTCGTCATTGCTCTATAAGATTGTTGCTATCTCTGGCTGTGGAAATGAACCTTAAGATTGATCATTTAGACGTGCAGACAGCATTCCTGAATGGAGATTTGCAGGAGGAGATCTTTATGCAACAACCGGAAGGTTTCATATGCCCTGGGAGTGAGAACAAAGTCTATAGATTACGAAAGGCTGTTTATGGGTTGAAACAAGCATCGCGATCCTGGTACCAAAAGGTAAAACATGTATTACTCTCTTTGGGATACAGACAGTGTAAACAAGAGGACTGCATCTTCACTAAGAGATCAGGTGAGTCAATTGTTTTTATCGCTCTGTATGTTGACGATTTTTTCGTGTTCTATAATGACAAACGTCTGGCTGAGACGTTAAAAAGTTCTTTGTTAAAGGTTTTTAAACTCAAAGACTTAGGTCCGGTACGAAACATGTTAGGTATAAAGGTAGAACGTGATGCAACTTCCATTCAACTTAGTCAGGAAAAGCGGATTGACAATATGTTAGATCGTTTTGGCATGACAGACTGTAAGCCTGTAAAGTCTCCCATGATAACTAATATTAGTTCCGTCATTGAGAGTTCTAATAATGCTACGAATAACATTGTAACGAAGTTTCCGTATCAAGAGTTGATTGGTAGTCTTATGTATTTATGTGTAACTACACGACCTGACATTTCGTTTGCCGTGTCATTTTTAAGTAAATTTAACAGTTGTTATACGGAATTCCATTGGAATCAAGCCAAGCGTATACTGCGATATCTTAAAGGTACTAAGCAAAAGGCTTTAGTATTTAAAAAGTCGAATTTAGATCCTGTTCTTGAGGGTTATTCTGACGCAGATTGGGCGGCTGATCCTGATCGAAAGTCGTACACGGGGTATGTGTTTAAATACGGCGGTAATTCGGTATCTTGGGGTAGCTACAAACAGTCGTGCATATCGCTTTCGTCCACCGAGGCGGAGTATTGCAGCTTGAGCGAAGCGAGTAGAGAAGCGGTGTTCCTACAAGCTTTAATTAAGGAATTGTTAATGACGACTAGTTGTAAAATTGTAATGTATTGTGACAATCAATCTGCTATACAGCTTGCTACCAATCACACTCATCACAGACGGAGCAAGCATATAGAAATAAGATTTCATTACGTTAGAGATATGATAGATAGGTTTAACGTTGAAATTGTATACATCCCTACGGATGAAATGTTAGCAGATGTGTTCACTAAGTCCCTGGGCTGTGTCAAGCACGAGATGTTCACTCGTCAGCTTGGTGTGGCTTGAAGCCATGATGATGCCCACGTTATGGGGGGGTGTTGGAAGTGTAACGCTGGCCATCAATTATTTTAATTTGAAAATATGTCAAGGCCTGTGGCGTTCTGTTTTTCTTCCTGTCACTCGACAATAATTTTCCTTGTGATATGTTATAGTGTAATTTTATAATAATATACCTATTAAATGTTTTCACTTCTCACTGCGTGTATCACTCTAGCTACATACAAAAATAGCAGTAATTAGTCAAGTTAATTGATTCCATTGTGTTAAGACAATTAAGCCATTTCTATTTAAGTTATATGCATGAAAGTGTGTTAATTAGCATATGCTATAGACTTATATGTGTATGAATTAAGTACAATAAATCAATACAATACAATTTATATAATTTACATGGTTAATTCTCGTAACACAAATGAATCAATTAACTTAAGCCTAATCACTGCTTCTTAACTACGCTTAATTATGAACATTTTTTTTGCCATTCCCTCATTATTTCCATAAGACACTCATTAAATCACAATACAGCATTATCTTACTTAACCGTGACATAAAATAAGTAGGTACTTAACTTCATTTATGTCAGTACCGCAGTAGGCACGTGCCAAAGTCGCGATTATGCCAATTACCAAATCACAGTGACACGCCTAGTCGCGTTTGTTTGACTATACGGCCGTTCCGACCATCCGATAGAATTTTCAAACGTAATTATAATAGGTATATGTTTCTCAAATAAATATTGAAATATTGATACCTACCTATGATGAATAATATTAGGCTGGGAAGTATCACGTTTCGGGCGCGGCTAGACGAGATGTCTTTAATGAAATTTCATTCAAAATTGCAGGCGTAGGCCGGGAAGTTTCTATATTTGTGACAGAGCATCATGGCATTCAGTCATTAAAAACAACTAGGGGCAGTATTTGTTTTTGGTTCGTTATTTTACGAGCGTTGTAGTGTAAAAAGAATCAATTTTTATTCTTCTCTAACCTGCGTGGGCATTGAATAACCTAAGATCACATTAGGACATGAAACAATGTTATTTTTTTTTATTTCATTGCAAGTTTGAGAAAAGCACTAAGTATAAGGCGTGGCATAACTACCGGCCTCATAATTCGACCGTCTTAATGTACTCAGCTGGCAACCCCTTACTTCCCGGCCTCAGTATAGTAAAAATACATGACATGTAAAAATATTTTTTATCAATAAATGATCGTATCGTATCGTATCGTAATGTACCTACTAAATGAGTATCAGCCTCCATCATCAAAACATATACGGTTCGGTTTATCTAATCGACAGTATGTCTCGTATTTTGCTCGCACAGCATTTATACTAACGAGTAAGGTAAGGTACATTCGAATTTCCAATTTCAATTTAGGTAATAATGTGATCCGGTAACGTAACATTTTACAGTACATATGGGCCCTTTAAATTTTTGACATAATCACGTAATTGTCCTTAATCGCGCACTAGGGCGGTAAAGTAGCACCATATGTACTATAATAGTTCATCACGATACAAGTGCGAAAAGTAAGAAATTTGCAACGAGTGGCGATAAATTGAAACACGACAGAAGGCAGTGTTTTAAATCGACACGAGTTGCGAATTACCTTTTCGCACGTGTACCTAGTATTGTACGTTTTACAGTACATATACTCGTATATGACCCTTTAAATTTTCGACATAGGAACGAGTTGTGCTAATTACCGTACTAGGGCGCAATTTATCTTACATCCTACATAGATTTTGTACATTTTATATACCTATTTTGTTTAATTGTATTTTAACCTGTTTTATGTAGGTAGGTACAATAAAGTGTTTACATACATATGATACATACATATATATTTTACTTATTATTCGTATCTTTCAAGCCCGGTCATTTAAAACGCGTGCGTATTTATAGATTCAACATGAAATGGCCGTTTGGAGAGCTTTGATGTCTTGTAGAATACCTTCTGGCGCATATTACCTACTTACAGGCGTGGCTCACTTCGCGATTTCGTCGCGTTGCTACAAGTACATGCGGCCCACACCAATTTTGGTGTCTAGCAGTAGTAGTATATAGTTGCCTGCTCGCGCTTGCGCTTGTATCTCTCGTAATAGACGCGTTTTGTTAGAGAGTGAACCTTCTGTACCTATTACTATTATTTATTCTGTGCTTGAATTAACTTGTAATATTAATACAAATGAAACATAATCTTCAAACAATGCGAAATTTAATATTCTAATACAAATCTTAATCCAAAAATTACAATGAGAATCACGTTTTGATTTAAAAGATCTCTCCTAAGATATTGAAATGGAGATTACAATCTGTAGGCGAAGGGTCTGAACGGTAAATATTTGATACTTGATTGATGAATAAGTATTATTTAAATTTAAGAAGGTTCTGTTTTACTAAGTATCAATGGAATCCAAAATTCTGTAGGCGATTATGGATATGTACCTACTGAATAGACAGACCAAGATCAATTTAAACATAGACATGATAGACATATAGATATTTAGATATCATTAGTTGGTAAAAAGGTATTACAGGTCACAATTTTTATACTTATTTCTACACATCGTACATATATTATTTATATAAATTCGATATTAGGTACCTACACTATTCTTTATAACCAATAAATACTACAAAACTATAAATATATAATATAATATATATGTCGCAGTCGGATCGTATAATCCGCCGTATTACATTACGGCTAGCCGTTTTCAAAAACAGGGGCGTTTTGAAATGCGGCGGTTTAACGATTAGCCGGATTGAATGCGGCTGAATGAAAATCCGCCGGAAGGTATTCGGCGCCATACGTTCTTCAACACAGCTAGCCGTAATGTAATACAGCGAGTCATTAGCCACCGCTTTGACAGTTTTTAGTTCCCATTTTTAACACCCGTGGCGCTGCCTGACAAACGCTGGGGTGTCCATCAAAAATGGAGTTCGTCGGACTGTTTCTTTTCAAAAAACATTTCTTTCGCAACTTAACTAGACGGAGCCCCGCTTCGCGGGGCTCCTATTTCTGAGCGGTTTGCCCTTCGGGCATCTGAAGCTACCTAACGAACCTAACCTACCTACCTATTGATTTAGTGAGACGTCCGTGAAAACATTACACTTTGGGGAAAAAAGCGTAGGTAGGAAAGTAGGTTAGGTTCGTTAGGTAGCTTCAGATGCCCGAAGGGCAAACCGCCCAGAAATAGGAGCCCCGCTTGCGGGGCTCCGTCTATTTAAGTTGTGAAGGAAATGTTTTGGAAAAGAAACACATGTAGTGCGGTGGGACCATGGTAAAAATAAATTAAATTGCAAACATTGTCAAACTCCGGTTACGTGGGCGACCGAAAGAACTGGTCACTCTACAATCTAAAATAGTAGTACGATGCGGCTAAACGTTGGCCGCCTTATTGAAGAACGTATCACAATGACAATCCGGCTAATCGTCGAACCGCCGCATTTCAAAACGCCCCTGTTTTTGATAACGGCTAGCCGTAATGTAATACGGCGGATTATACGATCTGACTACGACATATATAATAGCTTTGCTTGACTAGCCAATTTTTTAGCCTTGTTTTAAAGGAGCTAAGCGTTACCGCTTCTGTGATAGAGACTGGCAGCTTGTTGTATACATACTACCGGACCAGCAACATACCGTAAAATGGGGTGAGTAGGTGAAAAACTGACATTCAAACCTCGATAACATTTTATTTTTACATATGCAAACTGAATGGTGTATATAATAAGTGTTCCGGACGTTTGTATTTTAGTTTTTATTTTATTTTGGGTAGTTCCATTTCATAACTTTGACGATAAACAGGAAATCCCACCTCACCCCGTAGTCCCTCGTATTTGGGGTGAGTTGGGTTTTCATACAAAGGTGATTTTGGAAGATTGTTGGATCGTTTTTTTTTTATTATGAGTATTACTATAGCTCCATTTTAAATTGGAATACATTATTTTTGTAGCAGTAGCCTTAAAATCCCATCTCACCCCCCTTTCATCCCTTCTCTCCCCATTCATAACCCAACTCTCCCCACGAACCCTACTCACCTCATTTTACGGTACATAGTCTTTCCGGTTTTTTTTATACAAATACAAATACAAATGCGTTTATTTCATTACTTTTTACATAAGTTCTTAGGTATAGTATAAGGGTTAGGGTAATATTTTATGGGGAATTGTTTTTAACAATTGCGCGATTTGCGCGTTTCGGGTGACCCAGGCAGATCCATCGCCTCGCCTACCGAATTGCGACATGTTTTCCCTAGCAAACACAGCTATTTGAAAAATGTATAGACGGTAGTGTTAGGATCCCGAGTGCTATACAATGTAGTTTAGCGCTGTCGTCGTATCTAGCGCGGGCTAGTTTCTTGTAGTTTTATTTTAGAATAGTTTGTATTTAATTGTAATTTTAAGTTGTTATTATTTCTTGTTTTTGACATGTTTTTGTACCTTATATATGAATAAAACAGTTTAAAGATATTATACCGTATTAGTTGTATTAGGTCGATACGGGTAGGTAAGTGTGACTTGAGGGTAAATAAGTTATGTTCCGGGGCTTCTTTACATTTGCCACTAAATGCAAAAAGCTAGTAACAAACTAATAGACCGGGAGATAGTGACACATTTTACTGGGTCATTTGTACCAGTATGGCGGTTCGTCAGGGGTCTAAGCATGTAATGAAGGAAAGAAAATGCTATGACCATAGCGCTGGTACCGGCGGCCCAATCGCGTGGGCGTTAGTCGAACGTGTCGGATAAAATACGAGTGTCGAACGATTTGTACCACAAAAATCCTCGTATTATTCGATAGTCCATAAAAAAGAAGTAGGCGGTAGCGTAATGCCATACTTCTCCGGTGTGACTTACAGCCCGCCATACTGAGGCGAACACGTTAATTAAAAAAAAACAATTCAACCATTTGTACCAAGCTAATTTTTGCACAGGTGATCATCGTCGAGCAGCCATTCATGGACATCACCATGCCATACTTTTCGGATGGTTCCAAATGCCCGCCATACCGCCGCAAGGAAGTTAATTTTTTTTTTTTTGCTAAACGATTTGTACCAGTATTGCATTTAAATTTTTGGAGAGTATTTGATAAAATGTGACCGTTATTATAATTGCCATACTTATAGTAGGGGGAAAAAGTGCTGCCATACTTGAAAAACTTATTTAATCGACACGTTTCAAAAATACGACTATACAATACGTAAAATAATTTTTTACAGCATGGCATCATCATATTCTGTTTGATTGGATACAATTATACCTAAAAATAAATTATTCCGGATTATAACTACGGGGCGGACGACTGTGAGACTTAAGCCAAGACTTAAAAAATAAAAAAAAATTTGACGATTTGTACCAGTATGGCATTTGGATTTTTGGAAATTATATGATGCAATGTGACCATTATTATATTTGCCATACTTCTAATAGGGGGAGAAAGGGGCACCATACTTGAAATAAAAAAAAAATATTGTACACATTTGCCACCTCCTACAGGTATGGCATTATGAGATTTCCATTTATGATCACACAGAAAGTCTTGAAAAAAAATGACAAGGTGGTACAAATCGTTTAGCAATAAAAAAAAAATTAACTCCTTTGCGGCGGTATGGCGGCCATTTGGAACCATCCGAAAAGTATGGCATGGTGATGTCCATGAATGGCTGCTCGACGATGATCACCTGTGCAAAAATTAGCTTGGTACAAATGGTTGAATTGTTTTTTTTTAATTAACGTGTTCGCCTCAGTATGGCGGGCTGTAAGTCACACCGGAGAAGTATGGCATTACGCTACCGCCTACTTCTTTTTTATGGACTATCGAATAATACGAGGATTTTTGTGGTACAAATCGTTCGACACTCGTATTTTATCCGACACGTTCGACTAACGCCCACGCGATTGGGCCGCCGGTACCAGCGCTATGGTCATAGCATTTTCTTTCCTTCATTACATGCTTAGACCCCTGACGAACCGCCATACTGGTACAAATGACCCAGTAAAATGTGTCACTATCTCCCGGTCTATAATGAAGTCACAATAAACACTAACCAATGTGTAAACCGGTCTCAATGTGAAAGCCTGCCACATTAACCCCGCACACACATAGTTTTGTGGTAACGCAATTGTCAAATGTAAAATTTTGACAGCAAGAGTTTGTATATTACATCAGCTGTCAAATTCGAAGCACGAATTTATCTTAGACTTTAGACTTTAGAGTCGGACCAAGAAATGTTTGCAGCGGATTTGATAGCCCACGCAGTGCAAGTGTCATTTATATGTCATAATTTCATAGAAGATTGACGTTTAACATAACACGTGCACTGCGTGGGCTATCAAATCCGCTGCAGACTTTTCATGGACTGCCTCTATACATTTAGAATTATCAATGAATCTTTGGATAAACTAAAACGAGGTAAAACGAGTCAGATTGTGAAGTTTTAAAGAAAAAAAACATATTCGAAAAGTGAATATTAGAAAGAGTCTAGAAAAAAATTAAATAAAATATTTTCAAGTAGAGTATATACCTATGTACGTATAAATTAGTAAATACTCTAAAACACTTCTTAATGTTATTTGATATATTAATTTTGTACTTAAGTTAATTTTCACTCGGCAAAATTAAACTCAAACGTATTACGCAAGACTTATATTATAAACCTTCTTAAGCTGAAATGAAGTAAACTTCCAATCGCAGAGATGAAAGCTACTTAAGAACTTAAATAATATAATTCTGTAAACAATAATTACGTCTTTCAGTCACGTTTCTTTTTAAGTCTAGTACACAAATGTTAATAATTTTATTTATTTGAACTTGTCAAATAGAAAAAATGTTGTTAGGTATACAGTTTATTTTGCAATAAAAAATAAAACCAGCCAAGTGCGAGTCGGACTCGCACACGAAGGGTTCCGTACCATTATCTATAAAAACGGTCACCCATCCAAGTACTGACCCCTCCCGACGTTGCTTAACTTCGGTCAAAGATCACGTTTGTTGTATGATAAAATAAAGATTTAAGTGGGACTCCCAAGCCCCACTTAAATCTTTATTTTATTCTGTTTTTAGTATTTGTTGTTATAGCGGCAACAGAAATACATCATCTGTGAAAATTTCAGCTGTCTAGCTATTACAGATGACGAGATACAGCCTGGTGACAGACGGACGGACGGACGGACGGACGGACAGCGGAGTCTTAGTAATAGGGTCCCGTTTTACCCTTTGGGTACGGAACCTTAAAAAATCGATTTGTAGTTAGCATATTTTTCATTACGGAAAAACTAGTCTGATGTTTTCAAAACGTACTTCAAAGTCAAATGGGTTGGTCATACTTTCCGACGCCCAGCCTGTTAAAAGAGGTGTGCCCCAAGGTTCGATCCTTGGCCCTTTGTTATTTATACTATACTCGGCTGATATTACACACAGCATCAAAAATAGCAAATTCCATCTATATGCTGACGACTTGCAGTTGATGGTCCCTTTTCATAAACACGACGTCGAGGGAGCAATACACCGTATGAATGAGGATCTCTCTAACATAGCTCAGTGGTCTGCGAAAAACTCCCTCGTCTTAAATCCTGCTAAGTCTAAATTCCTCGTGCTTGGGAGTAAAAACAGATTTCTGGGTTTACGCAGTGCGACGATAAAGTACAAATTGCTGGTTTTCCTATTGAGCGAGTATACGAAGCGCGAAATCTTGGCATTGTAATGGATTGTCACCTACGTTTCGAGGCACATGTCATTAACACGGTCCGTAACTGTTTTTATAGACTGAAAGTGCTTTACGGGATACGTTATTTTATTTCGGTAGACATGAGAATAAAACTCTGCGAAGCTCTCGTACTGTCAAAATTTAACTACTGTGACACAGTTATCGGCCCGTGTTTGTACAAAAAAACTCAAAAGCTGATCCAAAGAGTACAAAACGCTTGTGCCCGTTATTGTTTTAATATTCCCCCGCGGGCATCGGTTTCACCTTACCTATGCAATGCAAGGCTACTTAAAATGAAACATAGGCAGCACCTCCACTTAGCTTCTCTATTGTTCGGTGTAATTAAATACGGCAAGCCGTCTTATCTTCTGGAAAAACTTATTTGGCGACAACAAAGGCGGTCAGAACGGACTATAGCTAACTTGAAGCCGCTCATTGCCCCAAAATATAAATGTGCTGCATGTCGTGGCAGCTTCCGGTTCCAGGCTACCAAGTGCTGGAACGATTTGCCGCCTCCGATTAGAAACTGCGGTTCCAAATTAAGTTTTAAACGGCAACTGCGTCAAAGACTTTTGGACACCCAAATTGAATCCGCTCCACTTAAGTAATTTTTTCTTTTTTTTTTTTTTTCTTTTTGTAAGTGTAGCATATTTGTCCTAATATTTTTCAGTATTGTATCAAACAATAATATTTTTTATGCCGACTTAAACGCTGTAACACAACACACCAAACAAAAAAAAACACGCAATATTTCATCCACAGAGTTGTTAACGTCCAATAAAAATAAAATTAATTATATGTGGGTAGGACGAATATTTACTATTTATTTATTGCACTTTACTTATCGTTTATTTTATTGTTTTTTTTTTTCATTACGTGTAGTTTATAATAAGTCACTCCCTCAGGCCTTGGCAGAATAAACAGCGTTGCAATTTTGCCTCGCTTGCAAATTGCGACAATATGCTGAGTCAAAGCCTTTTCCTTACTGCACACATTGCTGGACTCAAGTGTAATTTATTTTTCAGTCTGTGTGTATATAATTTCTGTCTGCTGTCATTGCATTGTTGTTGTTATCCTATTCTTTTTCATTGTTTTTCATATTTTTGTCCTGTGTATGTGTGCTTTATCGAATAAATTACTTTCTATTCTATTCTATTCTATTCTACTTAAATACAAAATACAAGTACGTAGCGGCTCTCTTTTTTAAATATATTTCGTTAAATTTAAATAATCACGATTATTTAGCAATGGCGCTAGTGTGCACGTTGATGGGCTCTTAAAATAATTACTTACATAAACCCAGACCAAAGACATCCCATACTAATGTATTTCAATCACCTCCAGACAAATATTTCATGGACCAGCAGTGAAAGGGTTAAATCAACCCACACATGAACCGTTCCTGTAACTACTTTGTGTCTAGGCATTAATTAAAATATAACTTATTATTAGAGAGAATAATTTATTATTGTGTACAGTCAGCAGCAGAAGTTGCTAAGCGGGCGAGGTGTCCAAAATGACCTTGAACAAAGTAAAATAGAATATACCAAGTACTCGAAACTATTGAAGAAATGTATTAGATTAGCTCAAAAAAACACAAATAGTAAATATATACAAAATAGCAAAAATGTATGTAGAGCATCTTGGAAAATTGTAAAAAACGAAGTAATGACTTCTCAGGATAATGGGTGTATAAACAAACTTATGATAAATGGAAAAAGTGTTACCCAGGCTTCTCACCTTGCGGAGGAACTAAACAACCACTTTATAAATTCTACAAATATGTTAAGAGACAAATTTTCAAAGACGTTAGAAATTGATGCTAATATAATTGCAAACAGTCTATTCCTGATGCCTTTTAGTGAACAAGAAATCTTAAATATTATGACAGCATTGAACAATACTAATGCTGAGGGCTATGATAATATCGCAACAAATATAATCAAACAATGTAAATACGAACTAGTACACATTTTGACATACTTAATAAACTTGTCTCTAGAAACTGGGAAATTTCCAGATAAATTAAAATTTTCAATTGTGAAGCCAGTTTATAAAAAAGGAGACAAAACTAACATTGAAAATTATCGACCTATTGCTTTAGTACCAATACTCTCAAAAATCTTTGAGAAAGCAATGCACTTACGACTGAATGATTATTTCCTTAAATTCAACATAATCGCAAACGAACAAAATGGATTCCAGCGAAATAAATCAACCACGTTAGCAAAGTTTAATCTCATACACGAGATTGGGTCAAAGTGTGATGATAGGAATTTTACAACTGCTGTTTTCTTTGACATGTCAAAGGCCTTTGACTTCGTAGTGCATGATAAACTGCTAAGTAAGCTTGAATCCTATGGTGTCAGAGGACTAGCGTTACAGTGGATTGATTCATATCTGAAGAATAGATCACAGTGTGTGGAAGTAAAAAGTATTAGTAGCAAGAATGAAAGCATATGTCATAGATCTATGTTTAGAAACAATAAATTTGGGGTACCACAAGGAAGTATCCTTGGACCACTTCTTTTCTTAGTATACATCAATGATCTTGTAGATAAAATTAATTACAAATGCGTCTTATTCGCTGATGACATATCCATTGTAGTTACAAATGATTTTTCGATGGGCATCAACCACCACGAGTCACAGGTGAATGAGACGGTAAATATTGTAGTTGAGTGGCTTGAACGTAACAACTTAAAGACTAACTTAGATAAAACCAATTTCATTAATTTTAATAACACTAATCAGCATTTAGACATACTTTATAATGGACATAAATTAAAAGAAAATGACATTACAACATTTTTAGGATTAATTGTTGACAGTAATTTAAATTGGAATGACCAGATAAATAATGTGTGTAATAAAATAAATAGATTTGTATATGTCCTTCGTAGATTAAGAAAAACTACAGATCACAAAACAGTTATGGCCGCCTACTATGGATATGTTGAATCTGTATTAAGATATGGCTTGATTCTTTGGGGCAATAGTGGTGACATCCAGAGAGCTTTTGTTGCCCAAAAAAGATGTATTCGTGCTATGTGTAGAGTTAGCCCATTGGAAACTTGTAAACCTTTATTCTTTAAATTGGGTATACTACCTCTTGCATGTTTATATATTGAAGAAGTGTCTAAATTTGTAAGAAAGCACAGAACACTTTTTAAAACTGCTAGTGATTTATATCCACGGAACACAAGAAACGGTAGCCGACTTGTGGTGGACAAACAACAAAAAACAAGCCGATTTAGGAAGAATTGTACGGTGATGTGTGTAAACATTTACAATAAAATACCACAACAGCTCAAAGAAGTGCCCGATGGCCAATTTAATAAAAAAATGCGTGAGTGGCTTTTAGAACGCAGATTTTATAAATTAAATGATTTCTTGCAAAATTAATGTAAATTATAATTATTTGAATGTAATGTTAGAAAAATATTATTTGGGTAAATAATGTTATTTAATATTTAGTAAAGTTTCAATTGAAATTGTACATATGTAAATAATTGTGAATATTTTGCATGCTATAGATTATGGCTAATTAAGGAATGTGCATAAAAATATTGTAATAACACCTGTAAACCAACCCTTATTATAGCAAAATAAATTGATTGATTGATTGATTGATTGACACGCTCTTATTCTATACAATAAAGTCGCGTCAAGATAATTGTGAACACCTGGCCCGCTTAGCAACTTCTGCTGCTGACTGTACCCCAGCAAGTGTGCTCTGTGCTAACGCATACCGGTATCGGATTGGAAGGGTATTCTTCAAAATATGCGCGCAAATATACCGAGCATGAGAACGCCGCAGCAAACTTATGCACAGTAGGTGCGGTGGAAGTGAGTCTGAGTCCCCTAATCATACGTGTGACGAAATCCCGCATCGGTACAGCGAAATTAAAAAAATAATTGACAGAAAGTTTAAATTCCAACAATTCAAATGATGTTTACCTACCCATATAATGAAGAAACAGTCACGTACTCGAGAGAAGGGGAAACATTCTAACATACCTTATCTTATCTTATCTTATTGGTTTCGGGGGCCCTTGCGGATACACTTCGACCCATAGAGATCTTTTGTGCAATTACCCCCTAGAGAAGATTCGTCAACTACTCAAGAGCTTTTCCCACCGTATCCATGTGTCGGATGATGGAGCTCATGAGTAGCGTTTTAAAGTCCTTTGGTTCCAGATATCCTGTTCCAAAGTCCTTCATTCTTTGTCTGGCGAGGGCGTGACATTCACACATTAAGTGTTTCACTGTCTCTTCCTCTTCGCCACACATACGACAATCGGTGTTGTCAGAGTGTCCCATCTTGGCCAGAATAACGCATGCTAACTTTGATGCTATTACTATTTTTAAAGTTATTAGGGTACTGCGTCTGCTTTCACTGTGAGACGGAATACCAGACAAGTACCAGTATTGACGTATTGATCCAACAGCAAGCGATGTGCGCTATACTTACTGCGCTTTTATATGGAGCCAACTAAAGTGTTAGTTACCTACGGACTTTTGATATACCGGGTGTGGCCTGTAATATGAGCAAAAAATTAAACTGTCGGCTGTACTCCTCATACTCACCAACATTTGTTCAGCGACTTTTAAAAATAACTTGTGGTTTGTGAAGTGCCATAATGTTTATACTTTCATAGATAACAACCAATGTTATTGATTCCCTTATATCTCCTCTCATCTCTGTTTGTCCGCTCATCTATGCTCAGTGGAAAGGCAGCCTAAAATCCAAATGGAGCGATGTCAAAAAACCTGAAACAATAAAAGATAAGTAACTTAATATTCTCGTAGGAACGACAAAATTATTCACTTAGAACTTATTATACTTACATTCGTACTAAAAACGGCAATGTACACAAAACATCTAAGATATTTTCTAAGTAGAATTGAAGATTATAATAACCTGAGATGAGTTCCAAATACGTCACAAACTAAAAGCAATCTTATCGAAACAATTTAAGATCCAAAATTGCACGATAAATACTTTTTATTTACCTAATAAACATTACAATTAAAATGTTTAAATTATACATAAAAATAAAAAAACCCTAAAAATAATTAAAATAAAACTTAACCTACACTAAGCTTAAAATAACCCACCCTGCATCGTACCTGGCTCAAAGGTCCCCATAATGCCTGCAGCATTCCCCCGCTGAACTGCTATGGAGACCTGTTGAACCAAGTACGACCCAGAGCGAGGATCCCCACCTCTCTCCCGCAAACGCCGGCCTATATCCCCAAAAAGTCGGCGAGCTTCCACTCCCCACGGCCCCGCTGTCTCCAGTGCTACCGGCACAAAATCGTAAGCAGATGCCAGTGCGGAGTATTTAACGTGCTTTTGCTTGGCAGCAGTCTCCGCTGCCGAACCAGCACAACGCATGGTCTGCCCCAAATGGGATGCAGCAAACGTGCTCACGCAAGTTGCATCCCACAAGAGACAGCGTCCTCTCCGCCACGGAACCAACGTAAGGCCGTCCGGCCTCTTCCCATCCGTGCGACTGAGACCCGGCGGCTCCAACACACAGGGAATGTTTGCCGAAACCATGGCCCTCCGCACAATCTCATTTATAGAGTGGTGTCTCGGAAAACGGCCAGCGCATCGTCGGCAACTCAGGCCATGATGCCCGTTCTCCGCCACCCATGCTCCGCAGCCACAGCGGTGAGGCTCACACACTTTTGCCCCCAATCTGAGTGCCACAGCTACTCTCAGCGAGTCATTGTCTAGCATGGTACCCAGTTGAGGTGAGGGCAATGCATGGAGCCACGCCCCTGATTCTGGCTCCGCGATGGCCTTGAGACGCGCCAGATCTGCTCCCGAGGCACCAGACACCAATGAGCTGTATACGTGTTTGCTCCACACGTCGTCCCATTCCCGCTGAACGGCAGGGTTTTGAGGCCGCAAATCGCCCGGGACTGTGACAGACCATCTTGCCAGCGCTTCAGCAACGAATGGGACCGGGGAATTGCCACCATTCAAAGAAAAAATGCGAGTGACAAGACCCTCAGCTCCAAACGAAGACGCAAGAAACGCCACTAGTCCCACATCCTCCACGCGACGAATCCCCAAACCACCGTACCGAACAGGGAGTGCCGCCTGAACCCATTGTGCTTCACTGAGCTCCACGTTCAGAACCAGCTCCAAGGTCAACTTCAGCTGTCCATCTAGCTCCCTCGCGTCGTCGACAAAAAGCCACGACGGCGACGTCCGTAAAATATAAGTCATCCGCGGAGTGGCAAAACAATTTCGCAACAATGTTAAAGCAACATGGGACGACAGATTTCCTAAGTGACCCCGCACTGCTTCAAGAGCCTCTTTTTTAGTCTGCAGAGCCGCACTGACCCCATCAGGAAATATTGGCGCCCCCAGCAAAGAAAGAGAAGCTTTATTGACCTTCTTAATACCTGGTAGCAACTCTTCCAGAGATCTTGACGAGGCAACCGGTACGAGACCACAAGCGTAGAACTCACATTTTGTTGGGTTTACATCCAACCCAATCTCCTTCAAAGCTGGTATAAGCTTCTTTAGGTCCTCGATTACCGCTTCAGGCGATCCACCAATGGTACCATCGTCGAGGTACCATACATTAAGAGGCGAGTTTAATGTGACAATGGCCTTTTGTATCGCCAAGCAAAAAATCAAAGGACCCAAAGGATCGCCCTGTTGAGCCCCAACTTGCGACAAGATTAAGCTGTCCTTGAGATACAAGTTGCTAGCACCCGAGTAGCATTGATACGCAAAAGGGTAAAGAGACGGCGCCAAATCTAAAACCTCCTTCAGAATAATGTCCCGTTCAACACAATTGAACGCGTTTTTTAAATCAATCTTTACAAGGACACTATTAGAGTTATCGTTATTTAAAACAAACGATCTAGTCGCATGTATAGCCGCCTCGCACCCCCTCGTTGTACCAAAACCAACCTGCTGTGGCTGCAACTGCTCAGACATGCTATCTCGAACGGCACGACAGCCCAACTTCGCAGTGAGACGCCTAATCACGCTACCTACAGCAATCGGCCGTATGCCGCCATCCTTTTTTGAAAGTGCACATAACGAAGCGCCGTACAGGTAAGGCCTCACCTCCAAATTTAGCATACCCTTTAACAGGAAGTTGCACAGATCAGTAAGGGAATCCAATAAACGTCGACCATTATCACCCGCAGAAGAAGAAGTGAGCTCTTTAAGATGTTGTGGACGCAAACCGTCCAGTCCAGATGCAGAACCATTATAAAATGAACCCAGTGCCTTAGCAACCTCATGGGACGTTACTGATAAAAAGGTGCTATTTCTATTTGGTTCCGGAGGACAACACATCGGCCTAGATGGAGATGGATGCTTCTCTCGTAAAGAGTTCAAAGTATCCTGATCCACTGGTGCCAGAGAAGAATCAGACAGAAGCAACCGTACTGCACCCCTCAAATCACCGTCGTAAACCTTAGCCTCTATAGCGCGATATTTAGAGCCCGATACACGAGTTTCATGGTCATCAGGAAAACATAAACTCGCACTTTCAATGTTTTCCTTGACTTTCGTGGTCAAAGATCGACTATCCGACTTGCTTTCTGGTACTCTCAGAGCTGAGAAAGAAAAAGTTAGGAAGGTGAACCAGTCACGATAAATTAAGTGAATATATTTAAATTGACGCGCGATTGAATTTCAACTTTATCGCCATGAAAATAAAACTGATATTGAAAGTAAACTCTTCGCTATTAGAACCTTCCCGTTTTTATATAAAAGTGTGTAGTATAAACGTAAATATCGTGCGTGTTAAAGCGACATAGTGCCAAGTTGTTTCTTCTCGTGTTTACAATTCATTCTGTATTCAAGTAATCCTTTTTGTCTTTAAAAGAAAGGCTGTGCTAGTGCCGATTCAATTGTAACAATTTGATAAGGTTTTCATCTGGTTTTGATACGACCGGATTTTGACTCTTGGAGACCCTATACATCTCTAAGGATAATTTGATAAACTATATAACCTTACTTTTCAATGTAACAATGGACTACCTCACGAAAAGTTGCCAAAAACCCGTACCTTGGAACATCCTTTACGCGGACGATGTCGCACTCATCTCAGAGGATATAGACGACCTCCAACACACATTTAACACCTGGATAGATGCACTTGAAAAAAATGGGCTCAAGATTAGTAGAAAGAAAACTGAGCATATGTCGTGTGTGTTTGATGGCACTTCCGACGCCAGCAACTTTGAGATCTACATCGGCGCAACAAGAATTCCTACTGTGTGCCAGTTCAAATACTTAGGATCCATTATCAGCAACGATGGCATGATCGATAAAGATGTCACACATAGAACCACAGTAGGTTGGCAAAAATGGAGAGAACTGACTGGCGTAATATGCGATAAGAAAATGCCAATAAAAGTAAAAGGGAAAATCTATAAAAGTGCAATAAGACCCGCTCTCTTATACGGCTCGGAATGCTGGGCAACATGTAAACAACAAATAAATAAAATGCATGTTACAGAAATGCGCATGTTGCGTTGGTCGGGAGGAGTCACACTGTTGGATAAAATCCGTAACGACTTTATTAGAGGGAGTTTCAAAGTCGTACCAATATCTGATAAACTTAAAGAAAATCGTCTCCGGTGGTACGGGCATATTCTACGTCGCCCAGAAGATCATATGGTTAAGGTAGCCTTAAATATGCCGACACAAAAACGAGGAAAAGGAAGACCACCTGCCACCTGGCTGACGACAGTCGAAAAAGACATGAAAGGTGTAAATACAGACGCTGAAATAGCCAAAAATCGTGGATTATGGAGGAAAAGGACAAGAAAGGCCGACCCCAAGTAAATGGGAAAAGGTCAAGGAGGAAGAAGAAGAAGAAGATATAACCTTATAGTTCTAGAGACATTTACACCTCTAAATATTTTAGTTTTTTTTTGTGATTTTGTATCTGTATTTTTTTACATTAAGAGACCATATACATCTCTAAGTAATTGTAATACGTTAGTTGGAATTGGTAATTGCATTTAGTTGTATTTTATAAAATTGTTGATGTATTGTTATTATTTTTGCTTATACGTAAATTCAATGTTGACGTGTAAAAGTGCCTTTGTGGCCTATTTGCTGAATAATTGTTGAAGTTGAAAGAAGTTGACCTTGTGCGCTGCACCAACCAGCGTAAACCGCTGATGCTAATTGGTCCTCACGAAATCTGGAATTGTCTCGGCCATCTCGTTCGCACTTATTGGCGCGCGTGAGATGCCTGATGACCTTACCCCGGAGTGCCCCGGACGTAAGTCGTACGACTTAGAAATTGCTTGCTATCGATATTAACAACACTTAAGGTACGACGACATCAAAAGGACTGCAGGGTAGAAGTGACTCCAGGTTGCACAGAACCGTGACGAATGGCGTAAAATGAAGGAGGCCTACACCTTTAGGGTAGAAAAGGGCTAAAGAGAGAGAGAGAAGGTACGATTTGCCACCGAAAAACAAACAATGCCGGCTCCTACATGACTCAAGGTCGTATTCGTATAACATCAAAACCTTATCAAATTGTTACCGTGGAATTGGCTTCCTCGAATATTTTGTGAGCATTCGATATTGTATAAAACTGACAGCGTGTTTTGCTAAGGCGTTCTATAATGGATATTGTTATAAAATTGAATGAGTTTGGATAAGGCGTCTGTATTAAGCATTTGTTTAACCGTTTTACTTGACTCTGTAAAAGAGGTAATTTGAATTGTTTCTCAAATAGAATATAAAATATAAGAGCCTCGGTAGAGAGTACCATTTTGTACCATTTGGAGTTGAAACTCTAGGTCCATGGGGTCCCAGCGCGCATAAGTTGTTCGCAGAAATCGCGAAGCGTCTGGTTGACGTAACTGGTGACCGAAGAGCTGGCGACTACCTCGCACAACGTATCAACATTGCGATACAGCGAGGAAATGCCGCCAGCATCCTTGGTACAATGCCTCAAGGGCCTATTTTAGATTTAATCTAGTTATTAATTTCGTTTAGTAGTACCACTGTATATATATTGTATGTAAATAAATGATTAGAAAAAAATATAAAAACCGGCCAAGTGCGTGTCGCACCACGTAGAGTATGTGCGGAAAGAGAAGAGTCGTGGAATGTAAGGGAGCCCATACATTTCAGGACTCTTCTCTTTCCGCACAGACTCTATAATGAAAAGTTCTATACATTCATACAATAATCCAGTAAACATTGTCGAATTTTGTAACCTGGCTCTTTTGCGTCAAATCCGGTAGGGCGGTAGTTCTGATTTTTTGCAGACTTGTTTATGATGTTGGCCCAATTAATAATCCAAGTTTGTGACTTCGAGCGCCGAACGCAACTTTGTCAAACCCTGTTTTTGTTTTGGGGGGGGGGGGGGGGGGGGGGGTACGAACTTGTGGCTACCGGGCCAAATCAGCTTTGAAGGACTAGAAACAATTGTGCCAACCGGCATCGCCTGAGACAAAAGTGTATACTCACTGCACTTACTTAGCCTACAAATACAAGTTCGAAAAAGAAACTCAAAATTATTTAAATCATTTATTTATATACAAGATAGTGGTATATAATAGTAGTACTACTAAACGAAATTAATAACTAGCTTAAATCTAAAATAGGCCCTTGAAGCATTGTACCAAGGATGCTGGCGGCATTTCTTCGGTAGGTAAAAAATATATATTATTATTATAATAGATAATCCATATCCAAACACAAATTTATCGAGTATCGTTATTTTCGTAATTAGCGCAAATATTCAAAAGCTCAACGCAATTCGTGTGCAAAAAAATGGAAAATAAAGCCAATATTTTGGTGCCCACGTGAGAAAAGCATTCGAATTCTCATTCGTAGTTTCCAAATGCTTGCACATTTCTCATAAACTAGCACCCGAACTTGTTTGGAAATAGAGCAATAAAGAAAATCGACAAACAGCGCCACAATGTAAGCGGGAGTGGAAATGCTTCCTGCACGGAACACTTACCTATAAGATGAGACATCAGGTCTTTAACATCTTGACAGATGATTTAAACTTTCACGATTATTAAACTTTATCAAACTACACAACGGGACTTAATCGCGTATTTAAGTTTTAAGATTTACCTCCGACGTTTCGAGGACGGCGTTGTCCCCGTGGTCTCGGAGAAGACTGGCTCAAGTTGACATCAACATCTTCTAGCCGCGCGAGTTTTTCGAACTACCCGCACTTGGTCTTGTTTATCAGTTTGAACGTTTTGCGCACTAGGGATGTTACTCTGTCGACATACAACACTAACGATATTCGATTTATCGACTGTCGATATTCGTTTCCGCTTACATTTACTAATGACTGGATTCCATGTGGATGAGATCTTAAAACCCTCGTCCCGATTAAAATTGCAATGTTTTTTTATTTCAATGGCTTTTTGACGGGGACAACGCCGTCCTCGAAACGTCGGAGGTAAATCTTAAAACTTAAATACGCGATTAAGTCCCGTTGTGTAGTTTGATAATCTTGACAGATGATTTATGCAGCGTCTGTAAGCGCGAAACAACGTCTCTCGTGGCTGTATAAGCCAAGATGAGACAATCACTGAAAAAAATATAAAGATGAAAATATAATAGGAACCGCTGGTGGCCTAGAGGTAAGAGCGTACGGTAAGAGGTCGCGGGTTCAAACCGAAACATCGGTACGAGATCAACGAGTTCTTCGGAACTTATGTACCAAATATCATTTGATGTTTACCAGGCGCTTTTCGGTGAAGGAAAACATAGTGAGGAAACCGGACTAATCCCAATAAGCCCTAGTTTACTATCCTCTGGGTTGGAAGGTCAGATGTCAGTCGCTTTCGTAAAAACTAGTACCTACGCCAATTCTTGGGATTAGTTCCCAAGCAAATCCCAGGCTCCCACGAGCCATGGCAAAATATCGGGACAATGCGAGGAAGATGATGATGACACTGAAAAAAATATATGTTGCACTCAGTAATGCGATAAATAACTGAGTTTAAATAATAGAGAAACAAATTTTGATAATTATTCTTTATGGCCTCTGTCATCATAAATTATCTGTCACGTTTTAAAAACAAAGTGCAAAAGTGACGCATCACAGCTCATTCGGCTAGACCGGTACACATTAGTCATCTTCTTCTTCCTCGCCTTGTCCCGGCATTTTGCCACGGCTCCGCTTGGCAACTAATCCCAAGAATTGGCGTAGGCACTAGTTTTTACGAAAGTGACTGCCATCTGACCTTCCAACCCAGAGGGTAAACTAGGCCTTAATATTGGGATTAGTCCGGTTTCCTCACGATGTTTTCCTTCACCGAAAAGCGACTGGTAAATATCAAATGATATTTCGTACATAAGTTCCGAAAAACTCATTGGTACGAGCCGGGGTTTGAACCCGCGACCACCGGATTGAAAGTCGCACGCTCTTACCCCTAGGCTATCAGTACTTACACACACAGTGGTCCACATTAGTCATTATGAAAAGTTAAAACAATTTTTACTAGGCAGTTGGTAAAAGACGTGTCGTGTATCACGTGATACGACATTAAAGTGAATGAAAAGAAGTTCTTTTGCATTAGTTGTTTTTGTTGTCTTAATATCATTGACGAGGCCCCTATCAAATATCAAAACCAAGTATCAAGTAATTTCAAATATCAAAACCGACACTGTGCGGTTCTCGGCTTAGACATTTTCAAGCAAATGAGCGGCTATGTACAGTCAGTAATATTATTAGCTTTGCCGACTCGATCTCTCTCTCTCTGTCTCTCTCAAAAGTGCATGACGACTTTATCAATTTATTCATTCATAATTTCTCCATGCAATTTCGCAACTCACTATACGTTGACTCCAAGTCTACGTAAATGCTTCATAATGCGTAGTCTATGCGACTTGGTCCGTGATTTCCTGCAGTCGCGAGAGTGAAGCCAACACTCCTGCAAAAGAGTTGCAGTTTAGACCGGGAGCTAATGTCAGTTCAATATAGTAATTATCATCACACTCGCTCAGTAAATGTGGAATTGCACGCAGGTTTAGCGGGAGTTATAGAAAAATCGTTCTCCGTAAGGAGTTATGAAGTTTCTAGTGCCATAATTAATAGTTTTTTGTCTTTATACTTAATTTTTGTATCGCAAGTGTGATGAAAAACATTGTGTGTAACTCGGGGCTAATAATATTGCAAACTCGAGTCTATAAATCGCTCCGGCAAGCCGTCGCGATTTAACTTACTCTCGTTTGCAATATTCAACTTACGCCCCATGTTGCACAATGTACTATTACAGTACATCTGGTGCTCCATTACGACACCCTGTGCTATAGTAAGCACATTACATAACTACGTCGACGTGCAAATAGGTAATTCGTACTTGTATCGTAAATAACTATATTAAATATAATAAAGATCATTATACTGCCGTATTCGAACTTCAAGATATTCACAAGAGACGACACGTACTAGATCCATTCTAGATACGTTAAGTTTAGATATATATCAACTTGTTCTCTTTTGCAGCGCAATTCGGGCAACCAATGTCACTTTTACGTTAGATAGAGTAAGATATCTATTAGATGTGAATTGGATCTCTAAGTCATATCCTGTGGAAATCGTTCAACAGTATCTCCAGAATCGCGCAAATGTCAAATTTGACAGATTACTTATATCTTAAATATATCGTTATCGTATCTTGGTGATGACATGTCTAAAATATGGGATCCCTTTGTTTCCCATAAACTTATTGTTTCGAATTTCGATAGTCAGAAATTGATATCCATATAATTTATGGACATAAACATCAATAGTCATAATTTTTGTTAAGTATAACGTTTCATAGTTCTAATGTTAAACATCTATAATAGTAAACGCTATAATCACAAAAGTTATAAAATTGTTGAGTATAACATTCAAAGGTATATCAATAATTATTCAGAAATATTTTAAGGCATATATTTTATCGGACTAATGGTCGTTAATCATATCGTTTTAATGTCGTCTCTTTGTTTCCCATAAACTTACTGTTTCGAATTTCGATAGTCATAAAATGATATCCTCTAATATTCTAATATTTAGGATATAATATTAAACATTATGACTTTCAATAATTATGTCAAACAAAGGGCCGTTTTTAATGACATCCTTCATATAAAGAAAAATGAAATCTGTTTCCTCAGGTAGGTTCGTTAGTTACCTTGTGTCCCTCAGAGCGGAAATAGGAGCCCGCGAAGCGGGGCTCCGTCGACTCGTTGGCGGGACGAAATGGCTTAATAAACTACATGAAAAATAAGAAATGGAGGGGAAATCAGTAAGCCAAATAAAAAAAAATCCCCAGGTAGGTAGACAAGCATGCCATTTGTTTTGTTTAATTTTATAACTATTGACAATATGACTAATAAAAATTGTGATGGAAAACGTTATGGTCCAAAAAAAATCGGAACTTAAAATTTACAGAAGGCAATAGAGCCCCTACTTATCATTATAACCTGCAATAAAAGACCTTACAACGATTAATGTAAGCAAGTTTATTGCCTTCAATATTATGTAATGGTATACCTTCTGGACTTTGAATATTATGAGTAACAAATTTTATGACTAACAATAATCGGAATCTGCAAAAATCGGAACTGCAATTTATATTGTTAAAATTTATGACTATTGACAATATGACCAATAAAAATTATGATGGAAAACGATTGGTATGATGGAAAAATTATGATGGGAAACGACGAAACTAAACGATTCAAAATCCGAATCGGGCCCATAATAGGTAACTATTAATGAATTATAGGTATTACAAAGAGAAACAAGATTCGTGTTTATAGTAGAGATGCAACGGATAGCTGTTTGACCGGATACCGGATACCGGATATTCGGTCTGACCATCGGCCGAATATTCGGCCGGCGGGACTATACCTACATTTCCTGTACGGTTACCATCAGTTTGTCACTGACATAAACGCCGTCGAGAACGTAATTTACTTTCTATACATCTCGCTCGCACTCGCATATTAGTGCAAACGGGATGTATAGAAAGTAAATTACGTTCTCGACGGCGTTTACGTCAGTGACAAACTGATGGTAACCGTACTGTTTCGTAGAGATTCGCGGACTCATTTCTGGGTTCGAAATAAGTGCGCGTGGAAGTGAGTGGAATGTTTAAATTGTTTTCAAATAATAAACGGGTACAATTATGACCGTGACTGTTTCTTAGATCCAATTTGTTTACTCCGAAATCAAGCAATGTTACTATCCGGTATCCGGCCGGATACTAAGTCACAAGCCGGTATCCGGCCGGTTATTAAAATGGCCGGATAGGCCGGATACCGGATAGTAACCGAATATCCGGTGAATCTCTAGTTTATAGTCTCCTAATGGCTTTGCAAAAACTAAAACTCTATAAATATGTATATTTAGGAAAGCATTGAAGATAGCTTTTCATTGTGTAGACAGTGATAGTTTGCTGGATGTATGTAAACGCTTTATGTACTTACTTACATAAGTTGTTTTTGAAGTAAAAATTTCTTTAGCGGCGCTGTGCTTCAACTTCAAAAAAATAATTTATTCAAGTAGGCTTAATAATAAATTAATAAGCACTTTTGACATGTCATACAAAGTATACGTAAATATTACAATCATTGTTTAAAACACAAATAATAATAATAAAAAACAATACAATTGGTAACAATTAACAATAAATAAAAAGAAATGTCAAACACAAAAAAAAAAATATAAAAAAAATATAAAAGTCAGCGGACTTTTTGTGATGGGAATAAATGTTAAACTCGCGACAGCGTAAGACGTAAGACGCTTCGTAAGACGGACACGTGACCTGATCAAAAAACTGTTACAATGTCATTGAGTTTTCACTTCTGCCGGCACTCCCGGAGTGCAACCCGTTGTTTTTTATATTATAAACTTATCAGCGATTGGACCTAGTCACACCTGAAGGAAAGTGAAGACAGGGCCTAAATAGGTTAAAAACAAAATGTATACAAAGACAAACTTATCTTTATAAGGGATCTCTTTCAATCAACCTTAAGTTACTGTGAATTGAATAATTTGCCTTTTTATTCGTTACTAGCGACCCGCCCCGGCTTTGTACGAGTTAAAAAATTATACACCTAAACCTTCCTCAAGAATCACTCTATTGATAAGTGGAAACCGCATGAAAATCCGTTCAGTAGTTTTGAGTTTATCGCGAAAATACAAACACACAGACAGACACGGCGGGGGACTTTGTTTTATAAGATGTTGTGGTGTGTGAATGAAAAATTAATAAACTATCTTTCTATCACTTCGCTCCCGTTTCATCTTGGACTGAACCAAAGAGTTTCAATTAACTTAATTTGAGGTTGGATTGTTTAGCAAACAGTTTGCAGGACAAGGCCAATTATTTATTTATGTTTTCCACCAACTAAGTACTGCATTCACGGATCCACAGTGAAAGTTAGGTATTCAGTATGATCTACATTCACCCCTCAGAGTACGGTCAGTAATTTGAATTGTGAATCTACATCGCACCTTAAGACAAAAGTGGAGAACCCGCGCGAAATAGCCTTTTCATACAAACGTAGTACAGTAACATAGAGGAAAATGGGAACACGTTTAGCGGCCGTCCCCTTTCCTCATAACAGCCCAAAGACACCTACTTTACTACCCATGTTGCGTAATGAGGCGGGTGAAAAATCTCCCCCCTCCCCCTTTCCTCCCCTTCATCCCTCGTGGATAAGCTGTAATTTAATTAACGGTGTCAAGTTCATTAACTCGCTGTGTTAACAGTATTTTTATAATTAACATCCTTTAGAAAATGCTTTGTCTTTATTAACATAATACAAGCAAATATAAAGTAAAAGCAAATATAGAGTAGAAAAATACTAAAATAGTTTAATAAAGTAGGTTCTGTACTAATGCACTTATCATCACATTATTAAAATTATCTTTTTTACAACAAGTTAATTAAAAGTACCTAGTAATGAAATTATGCTCTCAAAGAGTAATTTTTGTTTATAAAGGCAAATTTTTTGTACGGCTTTTATGTGGATATTATGTTGCACACGTGGCCACATATATACATTAATTGAAAGCTCGGTTAAGGCTTACGCCTTTATGGGGTAGAGGTAACATATTTCCCACCTGATTTTGAACTTTATTTCAAAGTCATAGGATTAAATTTGCATCGATGCCTTATAAAGGGTTAAATCACGACACTAAAATCGTAATACTAATACGTCAACTATTTCGGATACCGAGACATCGAGATTGATATCCAGTTGTCTTTTCTCTGCTCGTCAAAAAAACACATTTTCTATGTGGTAGCTATTAGATCACAACCTGGTTGAGGGTTCATTATGGATAAATAAAATACAAACAATCAATTATTCAATCAATTATACAAATATATCAATTATTCTCTAACAATCGAAAAATATAAAAATACACACAATATATGTGATTACAATTACATATGCAAACCGCGACAAACTTAGCGATGCTGTTAAGAATCTCCTCCCTTACATATTATTCATAGATATATATATTTGTCACCCGAAAAGTTACTGTGGTAACATCGGTATTCATGTCAGGGCAGGGCGAGGTGGCAAGATCAAGCATATTGAGTTACAGTATGTAACTTGCTCGTATGAAAGAATGTACGAGCTAACTAACAAAATATAAAAATGAAAATAACTTATAAAGCACAGCTAAATCAACAAACTCATGAAAAGAGGTTTTGAAAAAGTGACGTTACCTATTATTTTGAGGTATGATTACATTTTCAACAACAAACGCAGTGCATCTCGCTTGTTTATCTTGCCACGAGTGATGCGATGAGAAGATGTCAAAATAAAATCGAAATACTTACCATGAACATTATAGTTATCGATAAACAACATATTTTAATCGACTGCAACCAGCAAACACTGTCTTGTCTACACTATCTGTACGGGGTTCTCATAAGCGAATTCCAAAGAAACTTTAAGTGCAGGATTTTCTAGAAAAGGAATATAGTGAATAGAATCAGGAAACCAAAATATTACTCTGCTAATCCGCGAAAAGCAAATCCGCAGATTTAGTAATATTTTGGTTTTAATTTTAAGGAATATAGCTCCAAGGCCATGATTTATTTTATAAGTAAAGTCGATAAAATGCCATATATAAAATTATTTGGAAGCACTCCTATATGTCCACCTATTACAACAAGTAGGGTCAGTTGTTCTACATTGAAACAATCGGACACAGTGTAACTTTGCGATATCTCGGAAACTAGGTGTTACCAGCTAGTGCCGTCTGTTAAGCAAGGGCAGGCTCAGGGACCCCCAGCACCTCCCCAAAACGCGAGCGCGCCTCGGAGAAGGAGCACATTGCTACGAGCGTTATTGTGAAAACGTGCAACAAAAGTAAATTTTTTCATTTAAGTTTCGCAATTTTTTACCAAGATATAGACTCAAGTTTGGCGTTTTTTAAGTTTTTGTTATGTTCTATGTGTATTAAAGTTTATTTTGAGGTAAATATTTTTAAATTTCTTTCACTCTTTGGTGCAGTTTTATTTAATTGATTCAAAAAACACCCCCCAGTCTCACAATGAAACATTTTTATGTAATATACAATGAAACATGATGTTCACTGAACACCAGTACCAGCACACAATGAAACAAACTCATTTTTTTTTTTAATAATTAAAGACTATGTGCAAAATTTGTGAAACTAAAATACCATGAAAATTGGTAATAATTTGTCTATCATATGACAAAATATAAGATACTTAACTTTAGGAATGGCTGAGATAGGATGGTTTATATGTTGAATGTTTCATTGATGGCAAGGTATAGGTCACATGTCTAACATTGAAACAGTCGTTTATAAACACTATGTTGCAAGAAAGTGTATGAAATCAAGCATGGAGATGCTCAAAACCCTCCCGCGTCTATCTAGTTGGCAATCATGCTCCGTGGACATAAAAGGCGCCGTTTTCGCAGTATGCCGTACCTGCCGACCAGATTTTCGATTCACAATGAAACTCAGGTGTTGTATAATGAAACAAGTATTTCGCTTTTAGATATTTCAGCAATCTTATAATGATTCCATATGTCGGAAACCTTTTAAATAACCAATTTCAGCCTACCACTATTCTCTCCTTTCCTTTCTCATGAATTGAGTGAAAGCATATATGTATTAATGTCACTTATTTAATACACCGGTTCAATGTTTATTAACGATGTTTCATGGTAGACTATAATTATTACATTTGTTTCACTGTAAAAATTAGAGTGTTTCATTGAAAACATGCACAAGTACACAATGAAACAAAACTCATTTTTCAAAAAAAGGCTTATAACACAGGAACTGTTACAGATAAGTAGAAACCAAGAATACCATACGATAGCCAATGAAATTGTTTATCTTCATACGAAATGTCACACTCATAACTTTAAAAACACCAGAGATAGAAAGGCTTGAACTTTTAGTGTTTCATTGATCAACAAGTTACCCTACGTACTTACATAAAATAAAAGAGAACACCACTAAGTCAAGATAATAATCGTTGATATAAAACGCCGATCGAAAGTAAAATAAAGTATGGAAATGATCACATGACTTTTCGTAGCATCCGTCATCCCGATATATTTTTCTTTACCATCGGCATTTATCTTCGTTCCCTGATTGATGCATCTGTGACAATCTGTGACATCTTCATCATTAGACAACAACGCTTTGTATCTGTATGCAGGGCGCAACAAAAGAACTCGCGCTTAGTTAGGCCTCGCTAAATAAAATCAGGGTGCGTTTGCGCGTAACTTTACATAGTGAGGGGATACTGTATAATATTATACAAATATATTGCCGCAGTAATACAGCCAGCAGTATTGCAGCGCGACATTACTGCCGAAGAACTCACGCTTAGTTAGGCCTCGCTAAATACAATCAGGGTGCGTTTGCGCGTAACTTTACATAGTGAAGGGGTACCTACAGTATAACTAGTGGCTCTGTGAGCTGTAGACCTCGCGAGTAGAGCTTTAAATTACATGGTGCTAAGAGCTTTAAATATAGTAAATAAAATAAAAAAATACGAAATTTAAGTGTAAAAAAATAAAATAAAGTTATATCCCAGCATACAAATACTAGGGATCGAACCCAGACTCTCTGTGCACTTATGATATCGATACGACTATTTATTTAGGCGCGAGGTATCACGACTCCGCCATTTTTAAAAATTTCCAAAAGCTGGATTGACATAAAAAAAATATTTAATCATAGAATCTGGTCACAAAATTTCACGAGAATCGGTTGAGAATTGTGACCTGTAGAGGAGAACATCCGGACGGACATACGAAAGCAAAATGCCCGAGTCAAAACGTAGACCTTCGCTACGCTTCTGTCAATAAAAAAAAACAGCCTACATACGTCCCACTGCTGGACACAGGCCTCCTCTCATGCGCGAGAGGGCTTGGGGTATAGTCCCCACGCTAGCCCAATGCGGATTGGGGACTTCACATGTACACCTTTGAATTCCTTCGCAGTTGAATGCAGGTTTCCTCACGATGTTTTCCTTCACCGAAAAGCTAGTGGTAAATATCAAATGATATAGTATATAATAATTAAAATAATAATTCAGACTATATACGTCCAACTGCTGGGCACAGGCCTCCTCTCATGCGCGAGAGGGCTTGGGCTATAGTCCCCACGCTAGCCCAATGCGGATTGGGGACTTCACATACACCTTTGAATTTCTTCGCAGATGTATGCAGGTTTCCTCACGATGTTTCCTTCACCGAAAAGCTAGCGGTAAATATCAAATGATATTTCGTACATAAGTTCCGAAAAACTCATTGGTACGAGCCAGGATTTGAACCCGCGACCTCCGGATTGAAAGTCGGGCGTCATATCCACTCGGCCACCACCGCTTGTATAATACAAATATATAGTATAATACAAATATATTGCTGCAGTAATACAGCCAGCAGTATTGCAGCGCGACATTACTGCCGAAGAACTGACGCTTAGTTAGGCCTCGCTAAATACAATCAAGGTGCGTTTGCGCGTCCTTTTACATAGTGAGGGGGTACAGTATAATATAATACAAATATATTGCTGCAGTACTGCAGTCGGTACCATTACCACAGCAGTATTGCAGCGCGACATGACTGCCGCTGTCAAGATCGATTTTGAACAACGGTTTGTATCTGTATGCAGGGCGCAACAAAAGAACTCACGCTTAGTTAGGCCTCGCTAAATAAAAGTATTATACGCAGTATTATATAAAACAAATATATATTATTGCCGCAGTAATACAGTCGGTAGAATTACTGCAGCAGTATTGCAGCGCGACATTACTGCCGAAGAACTCAAGCTTTGTTGGGCCTCACTAAATACATTCCTAAATAAATAAAAAATAAACAAAAAACTTTTATCAATCATGCGCAAAACAAACACATTGAAACAATAATATAATAAAATTTATAAACTGAAATAAATGTCATATACTAAGAAAAAGTGACCGAGGCCTCCAGTGCCCCAGGCTGGAATCGAACCAGCGTCCTCTGCTATCGCGGCAGGTGCCTGAACCACTCGGCCACCGGGCCACAGCGACATTAGTCAAATTTTCCAAGTATATGCACTTCCTACTGAAGGCTTGTGGCGCCCCCTGGCCATCTCTAAGGTAGAACAGTATGGTTCGAACCTTCTATCTGGATCATTCTCATGATGATACCGAGCTAGCGAGAGAGATGGCGCTGCCAATCAATACTATGAAGTATTTGAACAAATTAAATTATTTTTCAGAAAATATTTTAATTTGTTTTTATCAAGTAGAAACACTACTATATAAATTATAAACTGAAATAAATGTCATATACTAAGAAAAAGTGACCAAGGCCTCCAGTGCCCCAGGCTGGAATCGAACCAGCGTCCTCTGCTATCGCGGCAGGTGCCTGAACCACTCGGCCACCGGGCCACAGCGACATTAGTCAAATTTTCCAAGTATATGCACTTCCTACTGAAGGCTTGTGGCGCCCCCTGGCACCTGCCGCGATAGCAGAGGACGCTGGTTCGATTCCAGCCTGGGGCACTGGAGGCCTTGGTCACTTTTTCTTAGTATATGACATTTATTTCAGTTTATAATTTATATAGTAGTTGTACAATGCAAGCATCGCACATTTCTCGCGTCAGCATTAAATACAATGACTTTATAATAATTGCTGTATTTGCGATTACGCCATACATCGATTTATGAATTAGTTTACGTTTATACGTGCTCCTAGCTAGTACTCATATACCTTGGTTATCAATAAATAAATATACCGAAATCAGTGTTTCCATCAAGATTGCAATCTACCATCAAGAATCATATCAACTCAGATGTACTATCCGTACATCTTATGGTCCTTCGAAGCTATCAGTGACTGTGACAGTGATTTCGTCCAAACGGCCTCCCACAAGCGGGTCTCACCGTGCGGATTGAACAGGCGCTGTGACTCATCCAGAGCCTGACTATATTCATTGTCATAGGAGAACAGCATCAGTTCATCATCGAATATATCAAGATTATCAAGAGACGTCTACAATCAAGCCAAGTAAGAGGAATCTCGAACTTGAAAAATCACCATTATCAGTGCTGCAGCAATTATCATCAATTTTAAATCAAGAAATCAATATCATTATCAAACATCAAAAATCAGTGGCCACAGTATTGTCAATAATTTGTTGATTAATACTTATTATCAATATCTACACCTATCCATCAATAAATCAAAAATCAAGATGAGTTTAGAAAAGGAAATGGAAGCGATTCGCAACGATCAAAATCAGCTCATGGCCAATATGAACAGGCTATTTGAGAACTACAAAAAAGATGGTCCAAGCCGCCGAACTGAGTCTAACATCAATAACAAGTTGATCGGCCTCGACGGATTCTGGCAAGAGTTTCAAAGCAATCATACAAGGTTGGTAGCATTCAAGAACGAGGAATGCACTTATTTTGCCGAAAAGACTTATAACAAAACCAAAGCCTTCTACGAATCAGCTCGGTCTGTATTGCTAGATCATTTGGATACAGCTAAAAGGGCTCCGCTATCACCGAGACCTAGGGCAATCTCACCGAAACCAGCAGAACGTTCAACACACCCTTCGTCAGCAATGCCCAATTGGGCCGAAGAAAAATCAAAAATTGAAGAAGCGCATCCTGGGCCATCAAATCACCAGAGCCGCGACGTCCCTCAAGACAAACAATCTGAGAATCAGGAAAGGACGGAAACCCGGGCTCCAGTCAATCCAGGGTTCGCAATCCCACCTATTTTCAATTTCACCGAAAAACCAAGCGTTGATGCTGCCAAGTTGTCAGAGAAGATGAGAAAACAACAGAGCAACTTCAAGGCCTTCGCGCGTACTTTACATTACATAGACCTCTCCACCGTTAATGACAAGTGGGAATTTGAAGATTTACTCAAATCAGTCCAGTCTCGTTGGACAACCATTGACACGCTTCACTGGGACATCGACAGTGAACTTTTCGAAGACGACGAAACCTACAATCAAACGTTCTACAAATATGAGAGGAAATTCCAAGACATCAAAAAATCGATCAATTCTAAAATATGGTCTATGGCTCACCGTGAGAAATCAACCCCCGTCATGGACATACCGCCGTTTAGTGGGAACTACCAACAGTGGGTTTCATTCAAGGATCTATATAATGAAGCCATACATCATAATCGCTCCATGTCCAACGCACAAAAGATGCAGTTTTTGAAAAATAAGGTCAGAGGTGAAGCTGAAAAACTTATTCAACATCTCAACATCAGCTCAGAAAATTATGAGACCTGCTGGGAAATCTTAAACCACAGGTACAACAACACGAAACTGATTTTCACCGCCCACCTCAATAACCTGCTGTCGCTATCAACAATGCAACAACAATCATATCAACAAATCAAGCGTCTACATGACACCACCAACGAGTGCTTAAATGCCATCAGGAACCTCGGCGTGGACACCTCGTCATGGGATCCGCTTATCGTCCATATTTTATCATAAAAGTTGGACGCGGAAAGTCATACGGAATACGTCGAATCATTAAAGAACCCACGTGACTTGCCGACCTTAAAGGAATTTCTAGATTTCCTAGAAATGAAGTTTACATCATTTGAAGCCAGCCGCCGCAAGTTGGACACACCAAAAACATCCCAACAATCAGAAGCATCAAGAAAGCCTTATTACAAATCATTTGTAGGCATAAAAGATTCATCATTATCACAAAATAAATCAAATGATGTTAAATCAAGTTATTATCAAAGAAAACATTGCCCAGTTTGTAATAAGAATCATGGCATATTTAATTGCGAAACATTTCAAAGTGCAAAGCCAGAACGCAAACGGAGCATTATTGCAAGTTTGAATTTATGCAAAAATTGCCTTTACAATCACTACGACAAGGAATGTTTTTCAACAAGTCGATGCCGCACATGCCAAGAAAGACATAATACACTCGTGCATGATGCCTACAGTCAGAAACAAGATACTTCCGATCTACTTAGTAAACGGAAAACTGTTGCAACTATTACGCAAGAATGTAATAAAAATATAGAAGTTTTATTACCTACCGCCCTCATCAAGGCAAGGGCAGTAGATGGAACTTATCACATTTTGAGAGCATTTATTGATCCTGGAGCGCAGATGTCATTGATCACGGAAGCTGCGGCTCAACTTCTACAACTACCCCGAGAAAGCTGTAACGACACTATGTATGGCCTCGGCATTAGTGGAAACACCTGCAACGGCGTAATAAACGTCACCATGTCATCAATGGACTGTGACTTTCAATTTGACGGCGAGTTATTTATCATGAATAAACTCACTCTTCCCCTACCGAATCAAACCTTCGTCAAACCCGATCTGTCGTACTTAAGAGGACTTCCACTGGCTGACCCGGATTACAACATCAGCCGCCCTATCGATATAATCTTGGGAACAGAAATCTACGCTAAATTCGTCCAAAATGGAACCATAATAGAAGGCGATGACCTCCCTGTAGCTCAAAAAACGAAACTTGGGTACATCATAAACGGAAAGGTCCCATTGCCATCGTATCAATGCTGCACCGTCGTCAATAACATGAATGATATCTCGCGCTTTTGGACCATAGAAGACATCAATGAAGCATCAAGTTTGTCATCAGAAGATCAACATTGTATAAACTTCTACCGCGAAACTACATTTCGACAAGAAGACGGAAGATACGTCGTTCGATTGCCGTTGAAGCCAGAGAAGGAAAATGCTCTAGGACGCTCCAAGAACATTGCCATAGCACAGTTCAGGCAACTCGAGATCAAGTTTCGAAAGGATCAAAATATCGAAAGAGAGTACAAGAAGTTTATTCAAGAATACATAAGTTTAGGCCATATGCGGGAATGTACAGACGAAATCGACGGCCCACCCAATTCAACACAAGAGTGCTTCTTGCCACATCACTGCGTGCAAAGGCCTGAGTCAGCAACTACATCTGGGCATTTCGCAGGAGGGCCATTTTTACGTGTCCGGGGCAATAAATGATTGAATTTACTGTTCAATAAATCTGAATTAATTTAGGCATGATCTTCAGCCTATATTCTGTCAGGGGCACTATCAAATTATTTATTTATTATTTATATAATACAAGAAAAAAAAATTCAAATGCCCAAAATGATGTTCGGTGGGTGTGTCCCGCACCCAGATTTTATGAAACAAAAAATTATTACTCAAGATGGGGCATTAGATCGGAGTTATTATGGGTATTCACGCATAGGGTATTAGTTAACTTATCATATTCTTTATATCACAATAATGTGTTTTCTCAACTCATTGAATAAAACCAAATTTACGATGTGTCCCGGGCTAGTGCCTGATTTCGGTGTAATTTGCAAAACATGTCGGTACTCCTTCAAAGTTGTAAACCAGGAACTCAGTGTCTCAAACATAGTATGCTTTAGTTGTGCCTTAACCGTTGAATAGAGCAGAGGTACAGTCACAGTATAATAAAGTGATTTTTTAAAGGTTTCACCGTCCTTCGGTGGGTTTGGTTCTATGTTTTTTTGAGATCGGTGGTACAATTTACTCCGAAAGTTTTAGTGCATTTATCGTTATGCAAGTGATTAAGAAATCCTCGAAAGTACGTAAATCCATCATTATTACATCTCCTCTGTATCACTCATGCTATTTCTGTAATTGCTAAAAAGCGATTAATTTTGACATCGCTGGTGTTGATTTCCTTGGATTCGGTGGATTTTTTGACCACCGATATCAAAAAAGTGATCACTGAATTCAAATCCTGCTTTGTAACCTAGTTTGTTGTACTAATTTATCACACTTAAAAAGTGCAAGATACGTAGTATAAACGTAAAATTATGTTTGAAAATAAATTAAGTCATAATAGGTACAAAAGATCACTAGTTTACTATGAGTAGTTTTTTAAACCAGACGTGTGTTGAAATTTGAAGACCCAATGTTTCTTTCTCTGTCTTGATATTCTCTTCAAACCAATGAAGTAAATTATGTTAATTGTACTCTGTATCACCTGAGGCCCTACACCTCGATACCTTTAAACGTGTCAGGCATGTTAAATGAATGCAGTCAATTAGATCCCACTTCTTTTACAATAACTTGTGTATGTAAGTACTATGCACACCCAAGGGACAGGATGTTCAGAACAAGGGATTAAAAATAAAGTGGCCTTCTAATGTCGAGATCGCTTCAAAGGCAATGAGACCTAGACATAGACCCAAATTAAACATAGCAAATGTTTTAACAATCCTCAATGTCTTATGTCTTTATGTCTAAATATAGGAGTTACAAATTAGCTCAAGTGTTTGAGGGTGCTGGAGATCTCCAGCACCCTCAAATAATTAATGGGTAATTAGATCTTCAGGCATTAGTCGACCACTTCAAATAGTTTTAAATTGATGGAGTTCACGCTTTAAAACTCTGTTATTCAAAAATAATTGTTTTCCGTATTGCATCACATTGCATATTTTTTGAGCGTTGATCAAAAGTTTCTTGTTTATCGGGTGTAGGTAACATAAGTTTCTTTTTGATGCGTGTGCGGTCGGATTGTGTGAAACAAACACCCCCTTTATGGCACTAATGTGCGAATTTGTGGTCGACATGTCTGAAACTCGTTCCAGGACCATACATCGCCCATCACCCTATTATATGAGGACAGTCAAATAGTGTGGGATATCTTCTAGAGATGTTGTTTTACAAGCCGTAATTAGATTACTTTAAAATCTTGGGTCTATATCTATTACATTTATGTAAGCTTTCGACATCATTAGCCTTGTTACATCGCTTATAATCAAATAAGAATGAAAAATATGATTAAAATGTAATATGGTTGAGATATAAAATTGAAATGTGATTTTTGTGTATGCATTATTGAATTCGGTGACGCCAATTGATTTCAGTGCCTGCGCATGATTTCGGTGTTTTTTAAATCTCAAATATCTTAAAAACTATAAGGTTCTAATGGAGGCCTCCACTACCAATATTTTTTATATTAAGGCTAGATTTTAGGAAATAAAGTCGCATATCAAATAAGTTAAAAAAAAAATTTGGCACCGAAGTCAGGCACCGAAGGTCATCTCTGAGAAACGCCCATCTCTTAGAGTCGTGTATAATGCGTCTGCCAAAACGTCAAATGGGACAAGTCTGAACGACATCATGTACAGCGGACCCAATTTACAACACGACTTATTGTCACTCATCATTAAGTGGAGACAATATAAGGTCGCGTACGTTGCAGACATAGAAAAAATGTTTAGAATGATTGGTATAAACATTCAAGATCAAAAATATCAGAAAATCATTTGGAGAGACAATGAACATCAAAGGTTTCGTGAATACGCATTAACGACCACAACCTACGGCACCAAGGCTGCCCCCTGGTTAGCCATGATGACGTTAAGACAGCTGGCCAAGGACGAACGCCACAATTATCCTGAAGCGGCTAAAGTCGTAGAAGAGAGTTTTTACATGGATGACCTTCTACACGGCTGTCACGACCTCGAATCAGCGAAGAAAATGAAACAAGATTTGATCGAATTATTAAAATCAGGAGGGTTCAATCTTCGAAAATGGGCATCAAACACGCCCGAACTACTGCAAGGAGCTAGCAAGTCTCAAGATCAGCAACAAACATTCGAATTCAAAGATCAAGAAACAACGAAAACGCTGGGTCTACGATGGCACCCGCAGGAAGATCTATTTACTTTTCAACTAAAAATTGCACCACTATCAAATCAAACATCGATCACAATGACGAAGAGAGAGTTACTGTCAAGTATAGCGAAAGTATTCGACCCACTTGGGTGGCTATCGCCAGTAACCACGAAATTGAAGTTACTGTTTCAAAATGTCATATCAAATGACATCGGATGGAACGATCAAGTACCCCATAATATCAAGAAGGAATGGTACACAATTTCACAAGACCTACAAACTATCAAAGACATCAAAATTCCGCGTTGGCTAAATACCTACAAGAATCAAGACCTTGAACTACACGGTTATTGCGATGCATCGACGAAAGCATACGCGTGCGCAATCTACTGCCGTGTGATCCGTACCGACAACAAACAATCAACGTCGCCGCCGGTACTGATAGCAGCAAAATCAAGACTCGTACCATCGAAAAAAGCTGTGACCTTGCCGAGATTAGAACTGTGTGCAGCTCTACTTCTATCAGCCCTCATGGAGAAGGTCAAGCAATCCCTATCAGAAAACAAAATCAAATTGGTCTGCTGGTCTGACAGTACAGCTGTTTTGGGCTGGCTAAATGGCGAACCTAGCAAATGGAAGCCATTTATAGCTAACAGGGTTACGCAAATTACAAAAATCATACCGCCGACTTGTTGGAACTACGTCAAGTCCGAAGAAAACCCGGCCGACTGCGCTAGTCGCGGAATCACGACCCAGCAATTACTAAAACATCCTCTTTGGTGGAATGGTCCAAACTGGCTATCATCATACAGTGAAAATCAAGAAAGGCCCACATTCACTACCGATCAAGAGGTTAAAACATCAAAACAATGGCACGCGGTAACATGTAAACAAACAGACGGGGACATTATCAATGAATTAATAAGCAAGCATAGCAACTTGACACATTGCACCCGCGTGCTCGCATGGATACTACGAGTGGCCTCGCGGCGTCAGCAGTTCTCGAGTTACCTAACAGCTGACGAGATAAGAAGCGCTAAAAATAGAATTATCAAGTACGTGCAAGAAAAAGAGTTTTCAAATGAAATCATCAATTTGAAAACAAATCAATCAGTGGATTTAAAGAGCAGTATTTTGAAATTAAGACCTTTCCTGGATCAACATGGAATGTTACGCGTTCGAGGACGACTTCATAACGCACACATCAGCTGGGAAATGAAGCACCCTCTTATTATTCCACATAGAGGTCGCCTGACGGAGCTGCTTATAGATCAAGCACATAAAGCTGTTTTGCACGGAACCGCCAAACTCACACACTCCAAGCTACGAGAATCAGTGTGGATTGTAGGAGGTAATAGAGCTACGAAAAATCTCCTACGCCGTTGCATAACGTGCCTTAAGCAGAAACCTCCAAAACTATCACAACTCATGGGGGACTTACCTGAGTCAAGGTCAAATCCATCAAGGCCATTTTATAATACCGGTGTGGACTATACAGGATACGTATCAGTGAAGGCAAGCAAGGGTCGCGGCATCAAAACAACTAAGGGCTACATTGCTGTGTTTGTCTGCATGGCGACAAAGGCAGTGCACTTAGAGCTAGTTTCAGACCTAAGCTCGGAATCATTTCTGGCCGCTCTACGGAGAATGTCCGCCCGGCGTGGAGCACCCCGTCACATCTTCAGTGACAATGGCACAAATTTTACTAAAGCCAACAAAGCAATTAAAAGGGAGTATGAAGAGATCACTGCCTCGCTAGATGAATCATTTTTTAAAGCAATCAGCGACATGAACATCAGCTGGCACTTCAATGCACCTTCGTGGCCCAGCGCGGGCGGCCTATGGGAAGCGGCCGTCAAAAGCCTCAAACATCATCTTCACCGAGTGCTGGGAGAACAGCACCTAACCTTCGAAGAATTTTCGACTCTATTGGCACAGATAGAGGGTTGTTTAAATGCACGTCCACTGTGTGCATTGACCGAGGACCCTGATGACTTGGATTATATCACACCGGCACACTTTTTAGCAAGTGGTCCGACTCTCCACATCGTTGAGACTGAAAGGGACGAGCGTACACGGTGGCGCCTAACACAGAAAATATTCCAAGATATATGGAAAAAATGGCAAACTGAATACCTGTGTCAGTTACAATCACGCTGTAAATGGACGCAACCCAAGCCAAACATTGAAATCGGCGACGTCGTAATCATTCACGACGCAAATTTACCTGCCGGCAAGTGGGCTCTTGGCAGGGTATCAGATGTTCATGCAGGAAAGGACGGCCTTGTCCGTGTCGCTTCAGTAAAGACAAAAAATTCAATAATCAAAAGGCCCATCATCAAGCTGTCAAAACTGCCAGTATCAGAAAACGAATCATCAACCAGTGAAGATCAGAAAAAAGATACATCGGCCACGCCCCCTGCAAGACAAACAAAGCAAAGAAAACCAGCAAAATCCAAACTCATTGGTTACATCACTATGACGCTTATGATGTTTATGTTATTTATATCGCCGGCGCAATGCACTCATGACGTATCACGTTTCAAAGAGGGACAAGGCATATACTTTGATAAAATAACAAATATGAAACTGGCCCGAGACGAGTGGAAACTTGTAGTTTATTATGACATCAATCCATACTGGGAAGGATCAGAACTATTTTCCAAATACATCAAGCACTTGGAAAATACGTGTCACGCCATCGAAAATAAGCAACAATGTAACATCGTACTCAATCAATTGCGACACGCCTTTTCGGAATTAAAATACTACGACAGCATGCTACTCGGTCAACGTGTCGAATCACCACGAAAGAAGAGAGCATTCTTCAATGGCGTCGGCAACCTCGCTCACAGCCTATTCGGCGTGCTCGACGATCAGTTCGCCGAACAATATCAGAAGGACATCGACCTGACCAGAGCTAATGAAAAACATTTGGCACAATTATGGAGGAATCAAACCTCGGTTATAGAAGCGGAAGCCAATCTATTAAAGAGAGTTGAAACATCAATGCAAAATCAGCACAAAACTTTCAACCAACACATAAACAACATCGAGATGAGCCTTAACAAACAGGCTACCGAAATTCAAGAATCAACCCAAATAAATGAAATCACCGTGTCATCAATCATCGCTAATAACATACTCGTAAACCTGAAGAGCATACAAGACACTTTATTGGACACCATCGCTAACGTCATTTACGGCAAATTCAACGTTCACCTCTTGACACCACAACAGTTGAAAGATGAGCTGAATATCATAGCCGGGCAGATGCCAAAGGATTTGACTCTACCCTGCGAAAACATCAACACCGATCTACCCAAACTATATCAATTAATGAAGGTGCGAACAAGAATGACCCGCCAGTACCTTATCTTCGAAATCAAGATTCCCTTAGTTTTTCAAGATGTGTACGAACTCTTCAGATTAATATCAATTCCACGTCAAGTTGGAAAAAATATGATCAAAATACGACCTATAGCGCATCAAGTGGCTATAAATATCAAAAAAGAATCGTATATACCTATGTTGGATGAAACCGTAAAGAAATGCTCGCACTACGATTCTAATACTCTTATTTGTACGCTACAAGGTCCAATTTATCAACTAAAGTCTGACTCACGCCTCTGCATTGCCGATCAAGTTTCAAACGAGTGCTCAGCGGACTCTGACACTTGCCACAACATATGGACGGAACTAAGCACTATGAATACATACCTATTCTTTTGTTGTGACGAATGCACGGCGAGAATCATATGCGGACAGGAGGTCAAGGCCGAGCATCTAAATAAGGCAGGAATCATAACCCTTCAAACAGAGTGCGTGTTAAATGGAGACGCCTTTACCATATTTCCACAGAAGAAACATTCGAACGACATCAAAACACAAGCAACAGTTGTTAAGTTCGACGTGCCCTCCATAAACAACGTTATAAACTTAACAGTACCAGTCTTACAAGGCGAATCAAATGCTCTTGAAAACAATGACAAATATTTCAAGGTCATCAAAGACCAAATCGAACACATGAAGAACGAGGGAGCGCTATCAGACAGAATCAACTACCACGACGTTCATCATTACACAGTAATTTACGTGGTCCTGGGCATAGTCATCGTGTTAGCAGCGCTGTACGTGCGCCGTTGCATTCGACGCCGTCAACTCGTCGCGCGCCTCACCCCTTCGTTCGCCGCCGCCCCCCGGGAGAGCGGTCGCAGACCAACCTCGATGTCATCCACATCGCGCAGCTCCATTCCATCAGCGACCGAGCACAACCACAGCGGACAACCCCCTGAGAGACAAGATCATCGCGTCGCGGCAAGTGCGCTCAACTCTACAAATACTTCTATGTTTAGGGGATTTACTTCTATCAAATAATTTCAGTTTCAAATTATTGCATTATAACAATCAGTTTTATATAAAAATATATCAGCATCTCTTATCAACTTCTCATCTCCTGGCCGGGAATATGTACAATGCAAGCATCGCACATTTCTCGCGTCAGCATTAAATACAATGACTTTATAATAATTGCTGTATTTGCGATTACGCCATACATCGATTTATGAATTAGTTTACGTTTATACGTGCTCCTAGCTAGTACTCATATACCTTGGTTATCAATAAATAAATATACCGAAATCAGTGTTTCCATCAAGATTGCAATCTACCATCAAGAATCATATCAACTCAGATGTACTATCCGTACAGTAGTGTTTCTACTTGATAAAAACAAATTAAAATATTTTCTGAAAAATAATTTAATTTGTTCAAATACTTCATAGTATATAATAAAATTTGTTAGCTGTCATAAAAATCGCGCATGCTAATTTATCTCAAACTTGGATGGATCAATACATAGGTATACCTACCCACTCAACAAGACGTAACTATTGTTTTGGATATTGAAACATCCACAGATGTTATATCACTTTATCCACTAAACACTAGCTTGTCCCATCACTAAAGTTTACATTTCCCATTAGCTTTATCGAACAAAAGAGCTTTATAGAAAAACAAACTTCACCTTAAGTATTGTGCTAAAACTACTAGAAAGGATAAAATTAAAAATAGAAGATTAAATTAGTTATAATAAAATTTACTAAGGTCAAGGAGGGCATTTCCGTCATACTTTTTGATAAGTTCACTTTGGCTGATCATAACTAAGATGATATTTACTTTTTAATAAACCTGATCACTGTAATAGATTAAGCATTTATTTAACTATATACAGGTACTCATGTTAAATTGCTAGTACTGCTGGTTATTTAAATATGATTTTATTTTTAAAACATGTCAGTTGACGGATTTTCCCAACGGTTTGGGGCTATTCCGTCAACCTACGATTTTTCTTGTATCGTGACGTATACATATACGTCAAGTGAACAAATACCGCTGAACTCTTAGTCGAAACTAAACTCTAGCGACCTCAATTTAAGGTTTATTTTAGATTTTATTGGCAAATATATTTTTTTTTTTTTTTTTTTTTTTTTTTTAGCCTATTAGTGTGTCCCACTGCTGGGCAAAGGCCTCCCCTCTTTCCCGCCACTTGTCTCTGTCTAATGCACACTCCCGCCACTCCACACAGAATATTTTTATTCGGGGCAAATCCGGCCTATTTTTACAATCAGGAGTAGTAAACCTTTTAAAACAGATTCCCAAACCCTAGGGAAAATCCGTCAACTGGCACGTTTTTTAAATAATGGCCTATTGGCTATAAGATCGTACCATCCCTTCCTAGTGCAATGTGTTTGCCATAGTAGTGCACGAATCGAAACAAATGAGTACTGTGCCCAATTTTTTTGTTTTAGATGGATAAAAACGTCAAAAAAATAAATTAAAAAAAGTACCACTTTTTGTTCAAAAATCTATTGTACTGCTGATCTATAATGACATATTCAAATATGGCTAACGGTCCAAAAAGGACCCTGTATAACCGTTTTAGTACCTACTGATTTTAAATTAGGACTAATCTCAGTCTCCTGAGTTGAATTACAAATAAAAAAATCAAGCAAAAATAATAAGATAAACTAGCTCCTCTGCAAATTAAGCATCATTGAAAATAAATTATACACATGGTTTAGGTACATACCTAATGATTCGGTCAAGTTGTGTTCTAATGTATGGGAAAGACAAACAAATTATAGCCAGCATTCAATGAATGTAGTATGATACCTTTGGGTATGGTGCTTTACGCACACTAGTGTCCCATCCCCTCCCCCTGACGCAACCCCCCCTTTTAGCATGAAATATGTCCCGGTTGACGGTTTTTATTAATTTTTGAGAAAAGTATTGGAGTTAGGAATAAAGTGTCAAGGTAAGAAATAATCCTTAATAAATTTTAAACAAAAAAGGTTACATGCAACTTTTTGGTAAGACTCACCATATTCATGTATTAACTTGTTGAAGTTTTTCAACGGTAAAATTTTGTCGAAGTTCATTTGGCCATAATATGAATATGGTGCGCCATATCAAAAAAATGAATATAACGTTTTTTGTTAAGAATTTAATAAGGATTATTTCTTTCATTGACACTTTTTTCCTATATTGTATACTTTCCCCAAAAAATAAAAAAAACTGTCAACCGGGACATATTTCATGCTAAAACGGGGGGTTGCGTCAGGGAGAGGGGATGGGACACTAGTGTGTGTAAAGCACCATACCCAAAGGTATCATGCTACATTCATTGAATGCTGGCTATACTTTGTTTTTCAAAAAACACAATTTGACCGAATCATAACTTGCTACAGACATAGGTATACTACGCGTAATACATGTAAATATATAATTTTCGAATACTTACTACAAAATAAAATCAGTTGTCATCTCACCGCTGCCACTATGTTGTAACAAATGACGGTTGGATGACAACTGATTTTTTTTTTGTAGTTCTACCCACAACATATAACAACTTAAACCCGGTATTAATTTTCATACTTATTATTTAATTAAGTAAAATCAAAACGGTTGGCAATATATGAAATGGGGAAATTACGGCACATGACGGTTTTGCCCGTTTCACAATTGACGGATTTGTCTACTCGATCATTTCGTTAATACCAATATTCAACCACCCATAATTTCTCACCAACAGATCATAATTGAAAATTTATAAAATTACCAACAAACATGCATATCGAACTATATAAAAAATGACTTACTAAGCCGTAAACTTACATTTTCTCATCGCACCGTCACGAAACACAGCAGCTCACTACACTCGAGTTCGAGTTCGGAGCGCAACTAAACTTTGAAAGCGGTTTTTTTTTATTTACTGGCTAGACAGCGCCATCTGTTTTTGACTGTGGGTATACAATGTTCTCTGTGCTTTACCGATCGAGTCAGTAAGCGTGTACTATTGTTTGAATAACCGCAAACGCCGTTTGACGGAAATGCCCCGCTGCTGACGGATTTGGCCACCCTGACCTACCTAGTAAATATTATATAAACAATTTCGTTTATAAACTTTGTTGGTAAACAAAGTTTCTCAAAAAATTTATGGCAGGTGCTCATAACGAAACATTATGAATAGGTAACTGCTACCATACACAATACCATTAATAAGGTTTTACAGACAAATAGCTTTATAGTGAATACGTGGCTTAAATGTTGCCGTCCAGATTTTTGACATTTGCGGAAATGCAATGCAATGTCGTGCTGCAGAGTACTGGTGTAGTCTCTAATCCGAATGGCACCTTAAATATGACATAGCGATGTCGACGTCCACGCTTTAGCAGTAATATAGCACCGATAATGCTGTTACGTGGGCCATACTGAAAGTTCCTGGATTCTCTTATTTTTTCTAAGTGGCCAGTCCAGGAATTTTCAGTATGCCCTAAGTACAAGTGCCGTCCGTATACCTTTAACGTCTTACATCAAAACTAAAAGTTTTTGTTATTTTATTGAGCTTCTGGAACTCGAGACGGAAAGTTCTAATACGACGTATTGGCAAAAGCTTAGCTGAATCAGGCGGAGTGCCTTATTCCAGATTATGTATTTGACATTTAAATGGATATTAAATAAGTTTTTGGCAAAAATTGTCTTTTTGGTACTACAAGCTTTTCTACCCCCGGGCCTCAAACTATTCTGCATACCAAATTTCATTAGATAATATGGTTCAGCGATTTAAACGTGAAGATGTAAGAGACAGACAGAGTTTACTTTCTCATTTATTTATAATATTACTACGAATGCTAGGGCAATCCCTAGTGCCAATGCACTTCCACACTTGGCCACGTCAAAGTCTGTACAAAGATAGCTCACCCGTAGATGGATAGGTACTCAAAAAGGTGCTCAAAAAATCTAAACCTGCACTCTAGCGCCTTGACATTAGACGCGTGTTCAGATATTTGTGAGCATCTTGGCCGCTCCGATATATCTGAAGGCGACTGTACCTCATCATTCATTTTCTTGCCCTTGTCCCATTCACTTGGGGTCGGCGCAGCATGTCTTTCTCTTCCACACCTCTCTGTCGCCCGTCATTTCATCATTCACTTGCGTTCGTTTCATATCATCTCTCACACAGTCCATCCACCGTTTCCTCGGTTTTCCTTTCCTCGTACTTCCCTCCACATACATTCGTGATACCTTTCTCGTCACATGACTTTCATCCCTCCGCATCACATGCCCGTACCTGTGACTGCGACGCCTGCCTGCCTGCCTTTGATGGCGACTGTAGGTACGTATTCAATATTTGCTTCAGAATACGGCTTTCGGCGGATCGGTGTCAAACTTTCCATCATATGGGAGCTTATAACTTGGAACTTGCAGTTAGGCAGTATTGAACTGACTGCTAGGTATCAGGGCTTCAAATTCACCAATTAGGTAGTTTGTTGTAAATCTAGGTGCTTAGAGAACTTTGAGACTAGTATCTCTGAGTATACAACACTAAAATACGAAAACTGCAGTACTTTACTTTGGTCATCTATCACGACATGTCAAATACCATCCCAGCAAGAATTTCGGTCAATATTCCGATAAAGGCACCTATTTGCGACCTGAATTTTCGGTGAAGGAAAACATCGTGAGGAAACCGGACTAATCCTAATTAAGGCCTAGTTTCCCCTCTGGGTTGGAAGGTCAGATGGCAGTCGCTTTCGTAAAAACTAGTGCCTACGTCAATTCTTGGGATTAGTTGTCAAGCGGACCCCAGGCTCCCATGAGCCGTGGCAAAATGCCGGGATAACGCGAGGAAGAAGGAAGAAGGATTTGCGACCTTCATCGGAATATTGACCAAAAATGTTTGCTGGGATACCACCTCCTCCAGCTGATAATACAGGGGAAAATCCAAAGCAAACGAAAATGTGAAAGAAGACGTACCTCGTGGCTCAAAAACCTCAGCTGGTTCAAGATGAGCACCGGATCGCTGTTTCGAGCTGCAGCGTCAAAAGTGAAAATAGCCCTAATGATAGCCAAGACGGCATCATAAGAAGAAGAAGAAGAAATCCAATACAGCCAGTAAGGTAAACGTACTAGTGCTCGACGCGGTCCCAGTACCTACATGTCATCTTGAATCTTAAGTCATTGTCAATAGAGGTGACAGCAGGGTGTCATCTATTGGGTATTAGCATGTCGAGCACTAGTACGGTTACCGACCTTACATTAAACCAGATATAGAATATCATTAATTTAGAAGTTTTTTTAAGTGACACTTAATTATGATCCCGTAATTATTAGTGAATTTTTAGTGTTAAATTTGATATGTATAATAATTCATTTTTATTATGGAATAATATTAACATCAATAAAGTGCTCTGATAATTAGATTAAGATTAATTACGATTCATAAGAGCTTGTTGCTAGGCCTACATGAATAAAGTAAATTTTGTTTGTTTGTTTGTTTGAATCCAATCTGTAATGACGACACAAATACATAGAAAATGACACACGTCAAAGACAAATCTTGCAAACCTCGATCTCTTTTTGTGTACGGACGAGTGACAAGTGTCACAAGTCACAACACGCACACTAACACATTTTCGTTGAAGTATGTAATTGTATTCTGAGAGATGAGAAGTCGGATTTGTCGCTCGACCGATCCGCAATTTGTACTGAGCGAGCAAAATCGATAAATCCAACAATTACATGAGACTAAAATATAATAATTGTGTTTGAGGGTCAAACAGATCACTGTGTTATGTCTTTCCTGTAGACATACACAAGAGTTAAGGGCTATAAAGGTTAATTTTCTTATTTAACCCTTATCCACGTGAAAAGGTCCTCCTTTTATTTACAGAACTATGATAAAGTCATTACTTACATGCCCACAAGCTGTTAACTATTGCCCACAGGAGAGAAAACTAGTGTGTTATCGCGAACTGTACATTTTTCTCTCCTGTGGGCAATAGTTAACAGCTTGTGGGCATGTAAGTAATGATTTTATCATAGTTCTGTAAATAAAAGGAGGACCTTTTCACGTGGATAAGGGTTAAATAAGAAAATTAACCTTTATAGCCCTTAACTCTTGTGTATGTCTACAGGAAAGACATAACACAGTGATCTGTTTGACCCTTGAATGTAATTAAACGTATGATATGTAAAAAAAAATATTACATGTGAAATGTAACACTTTCTTTTTGTAAATTTGATGTCCCCGACCTCTTTTTATAACAAAAAACCGAGCAACCAGGCATTTTTGTGCAGCAGTGTTCACGCGCGCGTCTGGACTCGGTCTAGTGAAAAATCCAAGTGCAACTAGTTTTATTACCCGCGCTAGATTAGATTGACGCGCTAATCTTGTACCTCGGCAGAGGGGAAATAGTGCGAATGCCGCCTCCCTTCCGTGTTGCTCGAAGACCGTTAGAGATAAAACATTTTCAACTGCGTGGCCCTCTCCATAGTTTACAGAGTACAAACAGCAACATTACACTCCCAAGGTGTACCTTATTACAAGAGGCATAAGGCCACCACTGTGGGTATAATTAACAGTGTGGGCGATACCTCCGCCTACTTTACCTGTCTTTGCGGCTCAAATGAACTACCTCTAAAGGATCACGTTAGACCCGTGTCCGGGCCGGAGCTTGCGGCGCTTGCTTTTCTATGACATGACAGGCGATCACGTGACGCTTTCCATAGAAGACGATGCGCCGGAAGCTCCGGCCCGGACACGGCCCGGTCTAACGTGAGTCATCCTTAATACATTACTTTGTAAATGATTTATATATTAATTTCTCTTAACGCGTTTTCGTATTCTGTATATACTATTATATCCCGTTTCCCTCCTTTTCCTAAGGTCGTTCCTCCTTTTTCGAACTGCACATAAGATTAATATGAAAATAATAACGTTTCCGCCATAATCACCACGATTTGTATCGGATTAGTGCCACGGAACCAAAAACTTCATTTAGCTTATCTGGATCATTATTTCTCGATTAAGCCGCAGATTACTTAAACTCAGATAGACCACGGGGCCATAAATGATATACACAATAATTTATTGTCAGTTACATAGTTTCAAAATGTCATATTTGATGTTTTATAACAGAGGCATGTGTAAGTAGGTTTCATATTCCTTTACTTACCACTAAATACCTGTATAGAATTTGTTGTTTCTTATCTCCAACTAACCTAAGCTTATTCTTCTTCTTCCTCGCGTTATCCCGGCATTTTGCCACGGCTCATGGGAACCTGGGGTCCGCTTGACAACTAATCCCATGATTTGACGTAGGCACCAGTTTTTACGAAAGCGACTGCCATCTGACCTTCCAACCCAGAGGGGACACTAGGCCTTATTGGGATTAGTCCGGTTTCCTCACGATTTCCTAACCTAAGGTTATTATTATTATTTATTTAATAAAATACAGAGGTATTCTTAAAAATAGTCATAGCCCCGCAAAACTTAACAATGAGATGGACTGTGGGGTCATCAGTCTCTAGTTATTAACTTAATAACTTACATGCTGTAAAGCATTTATTATTATTTTTTACTTAACTCTAAAAATGTGATTTGATGTTACTTTTATATTACCATCCTGGTAATCTGGCATCCTGCTAATCTGACATTCTGCATTTCTGGAATCCGCTAATCTGACATTCTGCATTTCTGGCATAAAACCTCAAAACTGTGGCTTTGACGTTTTTACATACATTTTACAAGTATATGTATATTCTCTTTATTTATTGCTCTCGTCTTCCTTTAGTCATTTAGACGATGCGAGAACTCGCATGCGAGATACATTACATTGCGGGTTTGATCGGCCGGTTGAATTGGACGTAACCAACAGTCCGCAATGTAACTAAAATCGCATGGGAGTTCGCGCGCCGTCTCTATCTAGCCCTTATGTGTATCCAAAACTATTAGTCCATATTAAATTGTCTTTCACCTGTTAGTGTCCTTTCGCATTTTTTCAAAGGTTAGCTGGAAGAGATCCCTTTTAGGGATAAGTTCGCCTTTGTACAAACCAATTTTTTTTTTGTTTCGTTATGTCCGTTTTGTGTAAACATGTTTATGTGCAATGAAGTGACATTAATACATTTAGTTAGAAATTATTAGATACTTAACACTGTTTGTGTCGTTGTAAAAGTTGGTAGGTACAGAACATTAATATATTCCGATATTGTAAACGAGATCCTTTCTATCCTATAAGTCCCATATACTATTACATAATACATAATAATCAATTATGACCTAAGAAAATGCTCAAAGCACATTCAACGTAATGTATTCTCTGTAAACATAGCAGCCCAGCCCGGTAATATACTATATTATGGGCCAGCGGGACTCATTACGAGTTCGGGTATCACTAGGGCGTAGAGTAGAACAGCTGGAGCTATGGACTTGAAAAACGCCTATAAAGTTTGATATTTTACTTGATGTAGCCCAGAAAATCGCTGTGTACCTATATTACGGGCCAGCGGCATCGGCAGCGGGACTCGTTATGAGTTCGGGTATCGCTAGGGCATAGAGTAGAACAGCTGGAGCTGTTGACTTGAAAAACGCTCTAAAAACTTTTTCACCTCAGCAGCTCGAACAAGGGTACTTTGCTTCTTAAAAACAGTGAGCAAAATGCGATTTTGCTCACTGAGTGAGACAAAATGACATTCAAGTGACCTTTATAGTCAAATGTCATTTCAACATGCGGGGTCTAATACAAGTTCGATATACTTGGGTTCTATTATCTCTGTCCCTCTAGGTATGTTCTCACTGCTTAGGGTGAAAAATTTTGTGTACTACACCAGATCAAAGTTATTTACATCTCGTGCGTTTTTGAATCCCTTACTACGCTCAAGATTCTAAATTAGATCTATTATAGAATCTTTCGCTTGCACGGGACTCAAAATAAGCACTCGAAGAAATATCAAACTTTGATCTCTTGTTGTACAAATAACTATTGAATTTTTGACGTGAAACGTAGGTAAACGTCTTTAAAAACCCGTGGTAGAGGTGCCGGATCAAAAACCGATGTAACGAAAAAGTGTTATGGCGTGGCGGCTTATATCTCCGAAACTATAATACCTATAAACATAGTTTTGATATAGATATATAGAAAAAAGTAGCCATTACTCGGAACAACACGTGCCGCTGACATAGATGGCGCTGATTCTGTGCTAGACACGACGTATTCGGAGCAAAAATGACCCCTATTTTCAGTGTTCATTTAGTAATGACTTGTCAGCCCATTAACCGATTTCGGTAAAATTGATGTCATTTGATAGATCTCATTTTATTTTAATGAAATATGAGTAAAATAAAGCACGCGGAATTATAATAAGCAGTTAACAAATAAAAATGTGACAGTTTTTACAGAATTTTTATCACTGCTCTTGTTTGAGGCCACCGTGTGCGAAAAAAAGGGCACAAAACTGACGCAAAATACCTGAAATAGTAAGATAAAGCAAAAACGGTTCTTTACATACCACTTTTACCCTAGTAAAACATGCTAATCTCCTCAAATAATGCATTAGAATCTACGGCGGCGCGGCGGCTCGAGTTACTTTGATAGAACACATAGAACGTATGACGGCTGCTTGACAATCTCGAGTTCCTATTGCTAATTACGATCTTAGTTGGGTACTTTCTGATGTACCTATGGGTAAAAAACATATTTTAGAAATGGTCACTTCTGTGGACAATAATATAAAAGGTAACGACTCTGGTACATAATATATATCCCGTTTTTCTCATTTGAGTCTCAAGTATACTGAAAAAATGTATTCCGCCTGTAAAGATGCTGCGTAAAAAATTCCTTTTAGATTCCCTTAAATTTGCGATGGCTACAGGAAAGACACGAACGAGTTTTCTATAAAACGTGTATTACCCGTATAAAATATGTATTCTCGTAATTTTGGTGTGTTATTTAAAAAAAAATTGTACCTTATGGTTACATTCATTACTCCAAAACGAATTGATCATATAATTAAATAGGTGTGACGCTGTAATAATTATTTAAAAAAATACCCATCAAATGCTGTATTCAAGTTCATTAAGATACAGTGAATCATTACGACCCCAAATAATTTTTACAGATAAAATTTAAGATATTACTTAAAGTTATTATAATACACCAAGCATTCGCGAGATGCGCGACTTCGGTATTCAAACACAAAGCAATAGTACAAGAGTCTAACTAAATGCGAAGGCCGAAGGCCGAGCTCCGCGTAGGGCCGAAGGCCCGAAGCGTTCAGGATGTCAGTGGTTAAACACAGAACTGACAGATGGCGCTGATTCTGCGCTAGACACGACGTATTCGGAGCAAAAATGACCCCTATTTTCAGTGTTCATTTAGTAATGACTCATCAGCCCATTAACCGATTTCGGTAAAATTGATGTCATTTGATAGATCTCATTTAATTTTAATGAAATATGAGTAACATAAAGCACGCGGAATTATAGTAAGCAGTTAAAAAATAAAAACGTGACAGTTTTTACAGAATTTTTATCACTGCTCTTGTTTGAGGCCACCGTGTGCGAAAAAAAGGGCACAAAACTGACGCAAAATACCTGAAATAGTAAGATAAAGCAAAAACGGTTCTTTACATACCACTTTTACCCTAGTAAAATATGCTAATCTCCTCAAATAATGCATTAGAATCTACGGCGGCGCGGCGGCTCGAGTTACTTTGATAGAACACATAGAACGTATGACGGCTGCTTGACAATCTCGAGTTCCTATTGCTAATTACGATCTTAGTTGGGTACTTTCTGATGTACCTATGGGTAAAAAACATATTTTAGAAAAGGTCACTTATGTGGACAATAATATAAAAGGTAACGACTCTGGTACATAATATATATCCCGTTTTTCTCATTTGAGTCTCAAGTATACTGAAAAAATTTACTCCGCCTGTAAAGGTGCTGCGTAAAAAATTCCTTTTAGATTCCCTTAAATTTGCGATGGCTACAGGAAAGACACGAACGAGTTTGCTATAAAACGTGTATTACCCGTATAAAATATCTATTCTAGTAATTTTGGTGTGTTATTTAAAAAAAAATTGTACCTTATGGTTACATTCATTACTCCAAACGAATTGATCATATAATTAAATAGGTGTGACGCTACAATAATTATTAAAAAAAATACCCATCAAATGCTGTATTCAAGTTCATTAAGATACAGTGAATCATTACGACCCCAAATAATTTTTACAGATAAAATTTAAGATATTACTTAAAGTTATTATAATACACCAAGCATTCGCGAGATGCGCGACTTCGGTATTCAAACACAAAGCAATAGTACAAGAGTCTAACTAAATGCGAAGGCCGAAGGCCGAGCTCCGCGTAGGGCCGAAGGCCCGAAGCGTTCAGGATGTCAGTGGTTAAACACAGAACTGACAGCCTGGACGCTTCGGGCCTTCAGCCCTACGCGGAGCTCGGCCTTCGGCCTTCGCATTTAGACACTTGTACTATTGTCCTGTGTTAAAGCACTGACATCCTGAACGCTTCGGGCCTTCGGCCCTACGCGGAGCTCGGCCTTCGGCCTTCGCAATTAGACACTTGGACTATTGCTCTGTGCTAAAACAGTGACATTCTGGACGTTCGGGCCTTCGGCCCAACGCGGAGCTCGGCCTTCGGCCTTCGAATTTAGGCACTAATGATATTGTTATGTGTTTAAGCACTAACATCCTGGACGCTTCGGGCCTTCGGCCCTACGTGGAGCTCGGCCTTCGGCTTTCGCATTTAGACACTTGTACTATTGTTCTGTGCTAAAGCACTGACATCCTGGACGCTTCGGGCCTTCGGCCCTACGCGGAGCTCGGCCTTCGGCCTTCGCATTTAGATCCTTATACTATTGTTCTGTGATTAAGCACTTAAATCCTGGACGCTTCGGGCCTTCGGCCCTACGTGGAACTCGGCCTTCGGCCTTCGGCCTTCGCATTTAGACACTTATACTATTATTAATTGTTATGTGTTTAAGCACTTACATCCAGGACGCTTAGGGCCTACGGCCCTACGCGGAGCTCGGCCTTCGGCCTTCGCATTTAGACACTTGTACTATTGTTCTGTGTTAAAGCACTAACATCCTGGATGCTTCGGGCCTTCGGCCCTATGCGGAGCTCGGCCTTCGGCCTTCGCAATTAGACACTTGTACTATTGCTCTGTGCTAAAGCACTGACATTCAGAACGCTACGGTCCTTCGGCCCTACGCGGAGCTCGGCCTTCGGCCTTCGCATTTAGACACTTGTAATATTGCTCTGTGCTAAAGCACTGACATTCTGGACGCTACGGGCCTACGGCCCTACGCGGAGCTCGGCCTTCGGCCTTCGCATTTAGACACTTGTACTATTGTTCTGTGCTAAAGCACTGACATCCTGGACGCTTCGGGCCTTCGGCCCTACGCGGAGCTCGGCCTTCGGCCTTCGCATTTAGACACTTGTACTATTGTTCTGTGTTTAAGCTTTGACATCCTGGACGCTTCGGGCCTTAGGCCCTACGCGGAGCTTGGCCTTCGGCCTTCGCATTAGCTGTCCACACCACGTTTCACGTCAACCATAGCGGCTGTGTCCCTGATACAGCCTACCTCCATTTTTTTACTTGATGTAGCCCAGAAACTCGCTGTATACCTATATTACGGGCCAGCGGGACTCGTTATGAGTTTGGGTATCGCTAGGGCATAGAATAGATCAGCTGGAGCTATTGACTTGAAAAACGCTCTAAAAAGTTTGATATTTTACTTGATGTAGCTCAGAAACTTGCTGTATATCTATATTACGGGCCAACGGGACTCGTTATGAGTTCGGGTATCGCTAGGGCGTAGAGTAGAACAGCTGGAGCTGTTGACTTGAAAAACGCTCTTAAAAGTTTTGATATTTTACTTGATGTAGCCCAGAAACTCGCTGTATACCTACTCGTATATTACGGGCCAGCGGGACTCGTTGTGAGTTCGGGTATCGCTAGGGCATAGAATAAAACAGTAAAAGCCGTTAACGTGAAAAACGCCCTTAAAGAATTATGACAATTTACTTGAGTATTTGTTAGAGGGAGGCCAGTGCCGTCAAACTGGTTTAACTTGAAAGACATTCAGACGTACAGTCACCTCCAATAATAACTTACACAACGAAGGCCGCAAATATATCTGACATGAACTTTTTGTAGAGCCATAAAAGCGTGTCACTTTTTTGCGGCCTTCGAAGAGTAACAGATTATTGCAGGTGACTGTACTCTGTGAGTAATCACTGTTGAAACTCTGGTACACAATGTCAGATTGAGTACCTACCCAATTACGTAACAATGGGGCTAGTTTTGACAATCCGTGTTGGTGGTTTCAGAATATCACAGTTTTAAAACAGCTATTAATTAACAATGCTTTAAGAAGTCACAGCGGTACGATACCAATCAGTGTCAAAAGTGACATTTTTTCAACCAAAAAATCAGTGAAAATTACCATTCGGTATCGTGTCATTATGACTTCTTACCTCATTGTTCGAATCGGGCCGTAACTCATAATGTGTTGTAATTGTTAATTAATGTCTTTTAGAAATAAATAAATTTGATAGGCAAAACACACACCTGTTTCCGTATATTCAAGATCAGCCGCATCGGTATCAATACCGATTCAAAAACCACCTGATAACATTCAAAATCAAAATTATACAGAATAGACGGGCTACCGCGAAAACCGATATTCGCAAATTGCATCAACTCAAATGAAGGCGTAATTAGAGTGACAGAGAAAAATGTCCGCAATTTGTGAACTTCGATTTTCGCGGTTATAGCCCGGCTCAAGTCCTGGCGGTATTTTCGTAACGAAGTGACTTATTTCCTTTCTATAATCTGTGCGTCAGTCCTCGTTATGTCTTGCCGCTTCTATCTTATTCCACTACATTAAGTAAAGGCTCAAATAAAAATTCGAGCTTACGCCAGATTTTTGGGCTAATCGAGAGAGTTACTGAGCAATTTCGCCTTGCTTCTTATAACAAAGTAATATTGGAGATTTTTCTTGGAAAAACTTTTTTGCTTACAGTTGGAAACTAAGTTTGTATATAGACGAAAGTCATCAAAGGCTTCTGACTTAAGAATGCTGACGTCATGGTTGATGGACGATGGTCCTTTCGTATTATTTAAATGTATAATAGTTGATGGAATAATTTTGAGATAATATATATAAAACTGAAACAAAACATAATATATAATTAAACGTAAACATAATTTATTTAAAAAACACGTATTTCATGGTATTATTTTATTACTATTTTAAACTAAACACAAATAACACGATACATATTTTTAGTGCTCGTATCATTATCATATCCGTTCAAAACTCTGCTTTTCTGTAAGTACATATAATGATTCCCCGCTAAATATTATTTGCAACACATAACGCCATCTATTGTCCAAACCCACAACCAATAGGTTCTCCAGTTTGCAACGAAACACGTTTCTTACAGCGACTGTATTTCAAGCTAACCCTCCGTAGTAGCAGCTCTGAAGTGTAGTAGTTCCCGTTCAGTTTCATAGATGGCGCTCGTAATACAATTGAAGACTTATTCATTATTTAGTTAATGTGAGGTACAACAGATGTCATTATCATTAAAAATGCAAATAAAACGGTCTTTCTTCCTTTGTATAACATCAAAGACATATGTAACTTCGTATAAGATGAATAAAGTCTAAGGAAAAAACGTGCCTCGGAAATCAAGAAAAAGTCATTCTCGAATAGATGGCGTACACACCTTTAGCCTATGCTCGGCTAGATGGCGTGACGACACCGTTTCTTATTTAACAATTTTAACAGATAGATATCAGTGAATGAACATAGGTCAAAATTATATAAAATAATAAAATCATTTATCCATACATAATTTTTTTGATAATTTTATACGTTTTCATTTTGAGTTTTAGTCGTGTGTCGATAGATGGCAGTAAATGTACTGTGACTACAAAATTTACTATGACAGGACCCCTCTATTCTATACTATGTATGTTGTGAATCTATTAGCAGTAATATCAGTAAATACAGTGGAACCTCGATAGCACGAATCAAAACGCCAAAAAATTCGTGTTAACGGGTTTTCGTCTTATAGAGGTTATCAACTTAAATAAAAACTTTAAAGAACCTCTCCAGGTTTTAATTTGTTTTCCATCGTATTTTCTCGGAAACGTTCGTATATTTGTCACGCTAACTTCAGTCAACGTCAGTACTTTTTGTAACAATACTGACTGAAATAGCATGACACGTTTGTACGTTTCCGTTAAAATACGATGGAAAATATAAAAAAAAAAGTTATTTATTGTCGCAACAAAAACTTACAGCAACAAATCGAACAAAGAGAAAACAAAAAAAAAGGTTACAGGTTACACAATAAGGTTAAAGTCCAATAGGGTTGTTGACTGTATATAAAATTTAGAATATATGTAATATATTTAATTATAACGAGATATACAAAGAGAAGGTAATTTTAACGTCGTCGTCATGGCGTATTTAAGCACTATCCCCCTTATTCCTAAAACTTTACGGGCCTGATTTTGTTAAATTATGTTTTATCCCTTTCTTTTATCCCTTTTGGACATTGTATATATTATGTACTCTGACATTTGTATATATTCCTTTTTAATTTGTGTGGATTATGTATTTTTAATTTTATTGTGTACCTATTGTATATTTTGACATGTGTTTTTTGACATTAAAGATATTGAATTGAATTGAATTGAATTGAATTTCTTACAAATACATAAGTCAAAAGGACAGATAAAGACAAACGATTATTAGCTAATTGAGGTTTGTAGCGCGTTTATGAATAAGGGGTATTATCTGTATGTCGTTAGAGTATGAGGCCCGGGGAAGGCCGTACGGTAGTTTTTATTAATCATCTAGAATTCTAGTCAGCAACAAAATTGTTTGTTTAAAAAAATGTCGTCGAGTAAAAATCACATAATTCAGGTCACAGGTCAGCCAAAAAATAAAATACATAAACATCATAAATACAAAAACGGATATCGCAAATGAAGGTTCATATCCATGTTAATGCAAATTGCACAGTGAAAGAGATGCAGCGATAAGCGTGGCTCGCGAGATAACGCCATTCACCTGTGAATTAAATGGAATGGCATTACTAGCGGAACTCGTTTTTCAATTTTAGTTTGTAACAGTTATATCAGTATTAACCGTTTTTGTCAAACTGTGCATTTAACAGCGCCATCTATCTGACCATGTATACACTTTATCAAACCCTAGATGGCTTATCGATACTCGATACGCATCCAATAAAGGTACATAGTTCCCTATACAGTCCATAGGTGGCGCTGTAATGAATAGTAATAGATTTAGACTAGTGAATTTAGATGTACTTGTCTTACTTTCCCAATATACTTCATAGATAGTACACGCTTGTATCTTTCCTGGTACCAGTCTAATTTTAAAATTTCAAGGGTGTTATATCACCAACATTTGACTTATTTTACCAGCCTCACAATGCTGAGCAAAGTTTTACCCAAATATAACTATATTTGAGTAAAACTTTAACCTCAAGATCACTCTAATGATAGGTGAAAACCGCATGAAAATCCGTTCAGTCGTTTTTGAGTTTATTGCGAACAAACGTACAAACAGACAGACGCGGTGGCGGATTTTGTTTTATAAGGTGTAGTGATAGGTGTGCGGCAAACGCATTGCGTTTAGCGCATAACTGCGCGCTAAGTTTTTCACGAATTCGAGAGTGAAGTCTATAAACCCCGGACCGTGCTCAGCAATTTCGAGAAACATCCATAACACGTTAAACGAAGGCCTTTTTGCCGTCGTTTGTTCAATTCCCCCGGCACTCTCGATCGGCGGATATGAACTCATCAATCATGAGGCTTGGCTTTCCAAATTTTCTTTATTGGAGTTCTGGGTTGAGAAATGATATGGGATAGATCAGAGGGCCTACCGCAATCCACGTTCGGCGTGTTGCCTCTCTGTCGCACTTGTAAATTCGGACGTAAGTGTGACAGGGAGGCAACACTTTGAACGGCCCTCAGATGCCGTTGTGTACCTGGGTCGGAGCTTTACAAATTATTCACTTCATTTTATAGATATCTATTTAAGTATGGCTCACGTTAAAAGCTCTGGCCTAGCGGTAAGAGCGAGTTCAAACCGCAGCTCGTACCAATGAGTTTTTCGGAACTTATGTACAAAATATCATTTGATATTTACCACTCGCTTTTCGGTGAAGGAAATCATCGCGAAGAAACCGGACTTTTCCTAATAAGGCCTAGTTGTCCTCTGGGTTGGAAGGTCAGATGGCAGTCGCTTTCGTAAAAACTAGTGCCTACGTCAATTCTTAGGATTATTTATTTTGTCAAGCGAACCCCAGGCTCATGAGTCTGCATGAAGATGGATGAGATATTTGTTCCTGAGCAATGGGTGTTTTCTATGTAGATACATGGGCTGCGTACCCATAACACGAGCCTCCTTGAGCTTACTGTGGAACTTAGTCAATTTGTATAAGAATTTCCTATATAATACTTATTTATTTTCTATAGAAAGCATTACGTGATCACCGTCACAGAATATAAAGTATCGGATGCCTCGGTAGGAAAGTAGTTGAACGGTCGTGGTTCAACCACTTTCCTACTTTCGTTACTTACACTTTCCTTTACTTACATTTGTTTCAGTGGACTGAGGACCTACCCAGTAAGTAACAAAGCTCTTTGGATGGTAAATACGTTGTCTCTGAGGCCACTAGGTTCAGATAGAATTTCTTTATGCATTCAATGCATTTATGCAGCAGTTGCCGCAGTCTCCCGGCAATTGTCGTTGAGCGGGAAGTTACTTTATTAGGTCTGTTCCGTAAATTTTCTTGGCACTTGAAAATATAAAAGGCATTTCTTAAATTCCTGAGTTTCTGTGGATTTTTATATGATCACTAGATTTTGGTGATGATTTATGTCTGAAATAACCTGTGTAGAACTTCAAACTAGGTATATTTGAGAGTAAAACTTTGCACAGCATTATGAGCCTTTGGTAAAAGAAGAAAAATGTTGGTGATATAACATATAACATTATGGAAATTTTAAAATTAGATAGGTAGGTAACCTACCCGGAAAACCGGAAAAAGCAGCGTCGAATTGAAATACCTTTGAAAAGGTAAACTGAGTTGTACTACTTGTCGTTGTAGAGATCCAGTTACATTATTAGGGGGTCTTTGCATGGTACATATTCGTTACTTCAGGACGTTACTACTCTATCGGCTGGACGTCCTCTAAATCATGTGAATGATAATATATACATCCACTGCTTCTCAAGATTACCTTAAGGATCGGAGGAGGAGAGGAAGGAGGAGGCCGTTCTTGCGCTGCCAAAGTTTTGGGGTGAACTTATTTAGATCAGAGTCGACCTGGTGCCTCATAACTGCTTCTTTTAAAAGATGATCTCTAAAAAAATTCTGCACTAATGGTGCCTTTCAGAAAAACCGTTCGAAAACCTTGCCGCCTTAATGGCTTTTGGATATCCGTATAATTCGGGTTTATGATAATGGTTGCCTTAATTTGAATGCTTCTACGTTGATACTTGATATATTGTGACGCAACCTCTATAGGTAAGGACTTCGTCCAAGCAATAATGGGTCTTACTTCTAATGCTATAAGAGCATTAAGGCTAATTTTCTTAACATACATCTGCGAATGGGAACCCTCATAATTTACATTGGAAATAATGTCCCATGCAAATGAGAAAATTATCATTATTTGCATAAATGTATTAGTTACTTCAGTACTGTAATTTTGGTTGAAGTGGATTGCTAGTTAACAACAATTATCCATGCATATTATTATAGCAAAAGATATGCATACTTTCCGTCGTGGTTCTAGATTCTAGGTCCTAACTTTGTTGAATAGCATATTATAAAGTTACACATCTGACAACAGTAGTTACCACTGGAAACAACTTGGTGGTAACTAGTGGGAATAACCCATATTTACCCAAAATAAAACTATTTAAAGCTAACTAGCCCTGTTCATCTCTTTCTAGCCGTTTTCGATCACAGCAACTACGTTCTACCGATGAGAGCCAGCGTTACTGCGCTCGCTGTAACTACCCATACAACCATTTCCAGTCGCCGTTACGACGCGGTGTTGACACATCTTGTGTCGACACCGTCTGTTTCGGTCACAATTCCAGTCGCAGAGTCGTCGCCGTGTCGACACAGTTACCAGAAATGGGGAAGGGTCGACACATGACACAAAGTGACATAAAGTGTGGTCGCCGTGTGCACACATTGTTTCGGGTTTGCGACTACTTTATGCCAAAATCATTCGTTCATTCGTTCATTTTGTTCCTGTCAAATGGAAACTGTCAGATGGAAAAATACTTAAATAAAAATAAGTGACATTAATACGCCATCTCTAAAACGGATTACAAGACGTAATTATATATTGTTTGCATTTATATTACAATGTGACTTAAATTATTATGGGGAATTAAACTGCTCGAGTGATTTGATAAACTAAGTGTAATATAATCAACGCGCCACCACATTGTTTTAGTTTAGCCGGAAATGAAATTGTTTACTTCTCAGTGCCTGTGTTCATAACTATATTATTTGAAGCATTTTTAGTACTTCGATGCGTATACTATACTTAAATAACAGAAATAACGCTTTACATACTACGAAACTTGTTAATTATGATGTATAAATATGGTTTAAGGCTGAGAAATATTGCAGTCACAAAGTAGTTGCAATGTTTCGACTTTGTGTCGACTCTGTGTTGACACATGACACGCGCTGTCAAAAGTAATAACAAAGTTACTGGTATGTTACTGGATTTGCAAAATGGCTCCTTGTGTTGATTTGTTTTCAGATATTCTCAAAGTGTAAAAATGCCGTGGTCAGAGATGGGCATTAATCGATTAACTGTTTATTCGACTAATTAATGGAATAAAAAAAGTTAATTCTCAAATTTTAATCGCGATTAGTTTAGTCGACCTAACATAGATTGAAATTGAATTAATCTGAATATTAATCGAATAAATTATCGATTAAATCTCGATTGAAAGTTGACAGGGGGCCATTTTTGTACGTAAAAATAATAGAAATGTCTTGCATGCAGATGGTAGCAAAACACTTTGTCATAAAAGTCGAGATGGGTGTCGATATATAGGTTTTAGGGAGTGCCGATTTCGAAAATAATGACCATTTTGGAATCCGAAATGGCGGCCATGCACTGTGTGATAAAAGTCGTCATGGATGTCGTTTTATACGTTTTAGGGGGCCCCAATTTTGAAAATGATGACCATTTTGGAATCCAAAATGGCGGCCATGCACTATGCCATAAAAGTCGTCATGGGTGTCGTTTTATAGGTTTTAGGGGGCGCAGATTTCGAAAATGATAACCATTTTGGATTCCAAGATGGCGGCCATGCACTATGTCATAAAAGTCGTCATGGATGTCGTTTTATAGGTTTTAGGGGGCCCCGATTTAGAAAATGATGACAATTTTGAAATCCAAAATGGCGGCCATGCACTATGTCATAAAAGTCGTCATGGGTGTCGTTTTATAGGTTTTGGGGGGCGCAGATTTAGAAAATGATAACCATTTTGGATTCCAAAATGGCGGCCATGCACAATGTCATAAAAGTCGTCATGGGTGTCGTTTTATAGGTTTTAGGGGGCGCAGATTTCGAAAATGATGACCATTTTGGATTCCAAGATGGCGGCCATGCACTATGTCATAAAAGTCGTCATGTATGTCGTTTTATAGGTTTTAGGGGGCCCCGCTTTCGAAAATGATGACCATTTTGGAATCCAAAATGGCGGCCATGCACTATGTCATAAAAGTCGTCATGGGTGTCGTTTTATAGGTTTTAGGGGGCGCAGATTTCGAAAATGATGACCATTTTGGATTCCAAGATGGCGGCCATGCACTATGTCATAAAAGTCGTCATGTATGTCGTTTTATAGGTTTTAGGGGGCCCCGCTTTCGAAAATGATGACCATTTTGGAATCCAAAATGGCGGCCATGCACTATGTCATAAAAGTCGTCATGGGTGTCGTTTTATAGGTTTTGGGGGGGCGCAGATTTCGAAAATGATAACATTTTCAATTTAAAAATGGCGGCAATGCACTATGTCATAAAAGTCGTCATGGATATCGTTTTATAGGTTTTAGGGGGCGCAGATTTCGAAAATGATGACTATTTTGGATTCCAAGATGGCGGCCATGCACTATGTCATAAAAGTCGTCATGGATGTCGTTTTATAGGTTTTAGGGGGCGCAGATTTCGAAAATGATGACTATTTTGGATTCCACTTTTATGACAAAATACGTAGCCGCCATCTTGGATTATAAAATGATCATCGTTTTCGAATTCTGCACTCCCTAAAACCTATAAATCGACATCCGTGACGACGCAAGTTATCTTTATTTTCAGATCTAACAAATTGCTACAGAATACAAAGGACAAAAAAGAAGCGAGGAGGTAATGAAACAAGCAAAAATACAGATGATTCCTCGACGCAATTGGGTGATTCTTAAATTGTGTCCAGATTTTTTTTGTCATAAAAGTTTATATTTTTCACATATTACTCTCACAAGTTCCGTGACATTTCGACCTTGTAATTTTTTAAGTAAATGTTTTTGTTTATCTATGAGGATCTCACTAGAATAGTATAATCAAGGTATGTTTATATTTGATGAATGAAATAGTAACGCAAAAAAAATATATATTTGTGTCTTATATTCCTGCCGAAGACTTTTATTTTACCTTTTCCTTCTACACAAGTTTGGCCAAGTAATAAGAATTTAGGGCTCTCAATTTTATTTTAACTTCTACAACAGTAAAGCTACGAGGCCATGTTTTGGTATCGTTTTCGTATAAATTCGCAGTACCAAATTTAGTTTATAAGGTATCACATTGACACCATTCCGAAGTAAAAACATATAAACTTATTAAAATACTTTCTTTTAAACTCCTCTTCACGCTTAAACTGCTGAACAGTTTTAATTTAAATTTGGTACACATATATTTTGAGTCCCGAGACAGGATATAATAAGTTATCTCAAAAATCATCCTTTAAAGGTGTGAAATGAGGTGTAGGGGGGAATTCAGAATTGACTTCTTGAAGTTAATACTGTTTAAGTTTAGGTTTGAAGTCATGTTTTTTCATCATTTTTAACTAAATCAAAGATGTAGACCATCCCAAATTTCATATAAATCGGTTCAGCGGTTATTGATTTCCCGTACAAATTTCCACGCCACTTTTCACACCTTCAAAAGATGATTTTGGTTATAAGATCTATCCTATGTCCTGTTCCGGGACGCAAACTATTTCTATACCAAATTTCAACGAAATCGGTTCAGCGGTTAAGCGTCAAGAAGAGTTTAAAAAAAACCGGCCAAGTGCGAGTCGGACTCGCGTATTAAGGGTTCCGTACATTAAGTCCGACTCGCGCTTGACTGCACATTTCTAATAGGTTTTTCTGTCATCTATAGGTAAAGAACTATTTTGTGTATTCAGACGGACATACATACAGACGCACGAGTGATCCTATAGGGGTTCCGTTTTTTCCTTTTGAGGTACGGAACCCTAAAAAGATTTATTTTTATTTTGTGGAATGGTGTCAATGTGATATCTTAAATGGATTCAGCACCCCAGATTTATACGAAAACGATACCAAACACGGCCTAGCACCTTCACTGATATAGATATATCAAGATAAAATTGAGAGCCCTAAATAAACTTTCAAGAGCGGATATCTCAAAAACTATTCAACATATCGAAAAAATTGACGGAATAAACTTGTAACAAATTAAATTAACTTTCATTTTGTATAAGTGGCCATGTCGCTGAGATGCATAGTTTCCGAGATATAATCGAAAAACGGGAAAATGGGACCTTCAAAGCCCCCTCTCTCCCCCCCGCTCAAGGGCTACGGCCGGGGACTTTTGATATGTTCACCTCCTAACTTGTCAAACCGAGTTACGGAGTCAAAAATTGTGTTCCGAGCATTTCCCTCTACAACTTTTGGAGCATTCGTTGCCTGACCTAAGTAGCTTATTGAATTTCTTTAAAAACTTTTCTGTAAAAGGTTGACGGGTGTTGGGTGTTTATATGGTTTCGGTCGATTATTATCATTTGCATTGCCCATGATGACTTACTTGAATTACGAGCACACGAGACACTAATAGTAGTTTGACAAACCTTGGTTTTCAAGAGGTATTTTATATTGACATTTGCTGTCACAAATTTGCTGTCAGATTTAGTCGCAAACCGCACGCAAAGTGCACACAAATGTGTCGACACCTTGTTACGGAAAAGTGTAGACACGGCGACGACACTTTGTTTCGAAACAATTCTAGACACATTGTGTGGACTCTGTTACGACACATCTGACATTTAGTTACCACTTTGTGATTCTGCGACTGGAATGGTTATATGGGTAAGGGCCTACGGCGAATATCAAAATTCGCCAATGAAGCAAAGCTCATCAATCTCGCTCGTTTCTCCCCAGAACGTGCAGAATGTGGAATGAGTTACCTCCTGAGGTATTTCCTTTGCATACATGTGGTTCTTCACGGATATTTAGGGTTTACAAGGGTCAGTAATGCTTAAGTGGCTCTCCGATGTAGCTTATGTGACCGAAATTACCGACTCCATAGGCGAAGGTGACCGCTTTCCATCACGCATGCTCGGTTGTGACTATCACATAAAAAAACACCCGGATTATCATCAAAATATCCACAATCCACAGACACATTTTTAGTAGACAAAGTTTTGCACATGGTAGCGCTCTCATGCCAATTCTGTTTTAAATGTGTTTTTAATCTGTCGCTACAGGGATTATCTTCAATCGAGAATCAAAATGTATGGATTATATTCGTTTGTTTTGGGTTGAACGTGTAAATGGAAAAGAGTAGAGAATACCCTGAATACCTCAGGGCCACAGTGATAAAAATGCCTTGAATGTGCACACAATTCTAGGACGTAGGCTTGTAGAAATTAGAAGTAGATTTGTTTGTAAAATTTTGTTTTAGGTCATCTGTAGAAACACAGTGGGATTATCTTTCATTTGCTGCTTTTTGGGAATTTTATTTTACAAGCATGTACAAAATATACAGGTACAGATAAACTAGGTTAGTGCTTTTACCTTAGGTTAAAAATTACGTACCTATGATAGCCGTAGGTACTCTGCGTAGCGACTTTTTAAGTCATACTGAACAACTTTTATTATGGGCCTAGAAAATTTCACCCTGTATGATGTTTCTGTTACACGGCTCTTACAACATTTGTAACTGCAAAAATCATTATAGGTCACTGTATGAGTTCAATACTGTAAGATCTCTACGATGAATATGAAAGGCTGTTTTCATCATCATCATCATCAGGCTATATTAGTCCACTGCTGGACATAGCCCTCCCCTAAAGAGCGCCAAAGCGCCCTGTCTCCAGCTTGCAGCTCCAAATCAATGACTTGACTGTTGTTCTTCAGCCTACTAATAATGAACTGGCTAACTTAACCAGTCGGCTGAGATATACAGGGTGAAATTTAATTCACTGGCCAAATTGAAACACCCGAAAGAACTCGAAAAAATATTAAACACGTGTTTTTTCTTTTAATACCGCTCAGTACATTTTTTTCGAAATAAATCATCATCAAGTTGTCCTAAAAACCTCGTACGTTATGGTGAACCGTGAACTACCCACTACACTCGCTTCTCTCTTATCAGTTAAGGTCATTGACACCCCGCCCCTCCCGCTGTTTGCAATCGCGTCACCAATTATGAACCCTATTGCAGCGAGATAAGACGCTTACCTACATAAGTTGCTAATTTTTCCTTCATACTTTAACGGGCTTAGGACCGTCAAAAAGCAAAGGCAACCCATTTTTAATCTAAAATGTTATTCTGACTAATGATTATTAACAAAACGTCCGTGGCTTAAAAACAATGAGTAAAAACTGGGTCAGGAATCTATGCAGCCAGGCGTATTTAAAAAAATTAATCAACTTATGTACATTTGATTAAAATTCGACGCAATTAAACTATTTACATATCACCCTCGGTACTTACTGAAGCAAGTAATTGCACTTTAGTTGTACTGCAATAAATGCTAGAACTGTAATCCGTGCTGCTCCAAACAAAGTGCGGCACGTTTATGCACATTGTTCTTTAGTTTTCTAAGCACTACAACGTTGTTTCGCACTTGGTCAAATGCACGCACAATTAAATAACACCGTACCATTTCGTAATATTCCCGGTTCGAAAACATTTTTTTAAACCTTAGTATGCGCGCGATTATTATTTTAAGGTTGGCGAGTGACGAGTGACTATAATCATTTATGCTTACCGTTATGTTTACCGCTAGCGCGGAATGGTTTGGACTACCCTCGAAATTGATAAACCTGCCTATCATCGCCAACACTAACTGGGTGGACCCTATTGCAACGATTATAAGGTTTAGTGAAGGTCAGATAAGGGTTTTGCTGATGTTGTTGTTAAAACCTACTATTAGGTTTGTTTACATTTGTGGTAATAGGGTGACCACGACTCGTGGAAAATATTTAAAAATTGAAAAATGAAAATTAAAAAAAAAAATTACTCTTTTTTTTCGCTAAATAGATTCCTTAAGTGTAACCTAGTGCCGGGAATGAATATGGCCAGTGATTTAAATTTCACCCTGTATATATTTTATTGATAATATTGATCAATATAGAAAAGTACCTACTCAACCTTCGTCATTAAAATATGTACATATGTACTTCAAACCTTCCACATCGAACACATAATTATAAATAATTAATTTCTGTTCTTAAATTAAATCTCGAGGAAGGTTTAATGAACGGTTTATTTAACTAATTAAGGTCCATAGCAATTAAAATCATTATGTGCTTACTAAGGGCCTATTGGGAGTAATTTCAGTTTCCGTCAGGGTCTCAAGGGTGGCATTTGCTTGAGTTGTTTCGCACCTTACACCTTTTATTATCATTATCTTCCTCGCGTTGTTCCGGCATTTTTGCCACGGCTCATGGGAGCCTGGGGTCCGCTTGGCAACTAATCCCAAGAATAGGCGTAGGCACTAGTTTTTACGAAAGCGACTGCCATCTGACCTTGTTCATAAGTTCCGAAAAACTCATTGGTACAAGCCGGGGTTTGAACCCGCGACCTCCGGATTGAAAGTCGCACGCTCTTACCGCTAGGCCACCAGCGCTTCCTCACACTTTTTATTATATTAAAGCATAATTAATAACACGGTGACGCATGAAAAGAGATTGCATGTAGCGGAGATGAGAATGTTAAGATGGATGCATGGCGTGACGAGAAAGGATAGGATAAGGAATGAGCCTATAAGAGGAAGCCTGAAAGTTGCACCCATAACAGAAAAAGTAGCCTAAAAGTAGTAAATTACGTAGTTATACAGAATAAATTTAGAACAGCTTTGAATAATTTTACGGTTTAGACTCACTTGTTTTTAGTCACTTGCGCGAGAGAAACACATGAAATGAGACCCTCGCGCGAGTGACTAAAAACAAGTGAGTGTGAACCTTAAAATTATTCAATGTAAGTATGTTTCACAACAGTTTACATTAGAATTTATTACATTAAGATTAGATCTAACCTGTAAAATTAATATAGGTAGTATGAGAACATGACTTCCTAGTTGTTAGTGACCCTGCCTATGAAGCAGGAGGTCCCGGCTTCGAATTCTCGTAACAGCATTTATTTCTGTCATTATCACAGATACTCTTGAGTTATAGATGTCTTTTACGTGTTTAATATTTATCTTTAAGTATCTATATTAAGTATATAATATATCGTCGTCTAACCTCAACACAAGCCTTTTTGAGCTAACTGTAGCACTAGATCGATTTGTGAAATATTGTCCAATAATATTCATTTACTTTTATCTTTTTCTGTATTATTTTCTAATTTTACATAATTATTAGGACACTGCCAAAAAATATCATCAAACAAGTCGTAGGTACAAAAACGTTTACAGAAACTTAAGATAAATACAAAACATCACATTAGGTACCCTCTTTGATCCACGTAATACGTTTCATCACTCAGTCTAACACTGCCAAATGAAAGAGTAACATCTCTTATTGAAACATGTCCCAACTTGTGACCTTTTGAACTTACTCGTATAACCGAGCCTCTCTTTTGCGACCTACATTTGCAGAAAAGCGTTCTGAAGCAGCTGGCATCTTTACTGAACATTCAAATACCAACTTTAACAACACGTTTTAAGACTCATTTTCAATTGAGAATAGAAGTCGTCAATCTCATTTCACTCGCAACAATGTCATTTGAAAATGTACTTTATGGTCAACGTTTTAGGATGAGTTTTCTTTGTTAATAGTATAAAGTTTTGTTTTCAGTATGGCAAGGGAAGCATGTTCTTTATTTTGCCAGTTAACTTTTAGTAGGTTATGAGTCTGAGAGTTTCAACTTGTAAAGTTATGAGTCTAATCAAAATTTTATTTGTTTTTCAACAAGAGATGATTGTTGTTTTCAGTCCAGTCAATTCAGTCACGAATAGCAAATGGAAAAAGCATATTTTGTTAGTTTGTTGTATGCTTTAAGACGGAAAGATAGGAAATTAAATTAGAAATCTTTAAATCTTGAAATAAATAAAAACAAATTTTACCTATATTACCTGCATATTGTGTAAAATTAAACAATATAGGTTTACCGATTTCAAAAATGAAAGTGAAGATGACAGCCTTTCTACCTACTTTTAATATTTTTTTTGAGGTGTAGCAACAATTAGGTCCCCTAGAGTAGCAGGGCTCATAGGCTAGGTACTGACCGCTTACCATCAGGCACCGTACCTATGCTTGTTTGGCACTGACGTACTGTAACAAATTTATACAATCATGCACATTCTATACCAATTTTACAAGAAAGCGGTAATCAGAGATCTGGGGGGGTGAGCTATTCACCTTATAATTTGACATGTCTTACGTCATATTATAAGGCAAATAGCTCTATAATAATAATTATTACTATTATTATTTGTAACACCATTTTGGATTTCACGGGCCTATAAATCCCGGTCTTTTGATAGGCTTGCCTGGGGATACAGATCCAACACGTAGAGGCCCTTTGGAGAGCTTTAATGTCATGTAGAACACCTTTATTATTATTATTATTTAAACTTTACTGCACAATGAAAATAAATACAAATGGCGGACTCAATGCCTTAAGGCAGACAACCATAGGGTGAAACAGAATTATGTAATATTATCAGAAATTGCTACAAATTAACCAATTTTCTCCACGTCTATAAAGTCACATCAAATACAAACACAAATAACCTAAAAAAAAGTGACAATCGTCCCAGACGAACTGCAAATAAAAACCAATTGTATTGAACTCGTAACAAATTGTTATTTATTGAACAAATCACCTTCAGAAGTTGGCGGTGAAAAACAATGAAGAAACCGGCCAAGTGTGAGTAGGACTCGCGCACGAAAGGTGCCGTACCATTACGCAAAAAACGGCAAATAAATCACGATTGTTGTATGGGAGCCCCACTTAAATATTTATTTTATTTTGTTTTTAGTATTTGTTGTTATAGCGGCATCAGAAATACATCATGGTTCACGGTTCATGAGATTCAGCCTGGTGACAGACAGACAGACGGACAGCGGAGCCTTAATAATAGGGTCCCGTTTTTACCCTTTGGGTACGTAACCCTAAAAATAAAGAAAACGGTTCTATAAATTATGCAGAGAATAATTATACCTACGGTGTGTATTTTTAACACAACCGTAAATGTTTAAATTAAAATGGGGCGTAGATTTCAGTGTTATACTTATAAAACAATTTTACAGATGTAGTTCATAATTTATTTCCATCGTGTTTTAACGGAAACGTACGAACGTGTCCTGCTATTTCAGTCAGTCTCGGAACAAAAAATACTGAGGTTGACTGAATGCCTGGTGACAGACAGACAGATGGACAGCGGAGTCTTAGTAATAGGGTCCCGTTTTTACCCTTTGGGTACGGAACCCTAAAAACGCCTAGAGCGCTTCTACTTTCATTAGGGAGGCCAAGAGTCCAATTCTGATTTAACAAATTGTTACGGATTTGATCATAAATAAATGAAATAAAAGGATATTTATTTACCAACACAAAACACAATGAATTGCATGTACAATTAAAAATCTGGTTGAATTTAAAAATATTTGTGTAGTAAAATGGATGGGACAGTGAGACCGCTGATTTTCAAGGGTCAATCGTGGATGGTCTAGAACGCAAAATGACTAGTGTAATATTTTGTCTATATCGCAATTAGTCTACATCGCAAACGGTCTAGAACGCAAAATGCCCACTTTTTATATCACCACATTTTACATAGATAGGTTAGGTTCGTTAGGTATCTTCAAATGGCCAAAGGCCAAACAGCACAGAATAGGAGCCCCGCGGAAGCGGGGCTCCGTCGACATCGCTTTAAAGTTAAGATAAAACGGAAAAAATAATGTAGGCATTTTGCGTTCTAGACCGTTTGCGATGTGGACTAATTGTGATATAGACAAAATATTACACTTGTCATTTTGCGTTCTAGACCATCCGCGAATAACCCATTTTCAATGCCCAACCAAAAAGCTTAAAGCTAATTCTTAATTAAGATACTCAATAACTAACCTAATTAACTTACTAACTAACCAGACGAATAGTTCGCTGCCAAGGCGATGTTGTTGGACAGGTTATCATTTCGAAGGCTTCGAGTAATCAAACTACACAACGGGACTTAATCGCGTATTTAAGTTTTAAATTTACCCCCGACGTTTCGAGGACGGCGTTGTCCCCGTGGTCTCGGAGAAGACTGGCTCAAGTTGATATCAACCATAGTCTAATAAAACATGGTCTTCCATTCCCAGAGTGACACGGGCCTACGTCACAACAACATGGCCGCTATATATAGCGCTATCGCATATTATCATATAGCGCTGTCGCATGATGACGTAGGCCCGTGTCAGTTAGGTGACCTAGAAAAGACGGGAATGGAGTACCAGGCGGAGTATATTATTATACCATGACGCGCACGAGTTTTTCTAACTACCCGCACTTGGTCTTATTGTTTATCAGTTTAAACGTTTTGCGCACTAGGGATGTTACTCTGTCGACACACAACACTAACCGTTACCGTTGTGTAGTTTGATAATGTTTAATAATCGTGAAAGTTTAAATCAGTGTTATATTAATATATAGTTTAATAATCTTGTTTCGATAAATGACCTTGAAAATCGCTTACGTTAATTGGTGCATGAAAAACGAAGTGAAATTCGTGCGTGAGATGTTTTCGGCAATCACTAAGATAATCGTCATGGTCGTGTCAAAACAGCTCAAAACTATAACAAGTTCTTAAATTTTGACATTAAAATAATGTCCTATGTTATGATCCGCCGGTGTGTCTCTCTCGCCTCAATACATGTACTAAACAACATCATACAGAAATCAAAATGTAGGTACTTTCGAATTGTCTAAATTGTGTAAATGTATTTCCCAATTTTCACGCAATCTGCAGTTCTAACTTGACTCCCCAAACCAGTTATAATCAAACGGTAGTAAGATGGAGCTCTCGCACAGATGCAGCGTGTCGGATCTAAACTTATGAACTAGTTTGACAGTTAAATTGAGGAACACGTCTGCTGATACTGGAACTTAGTTTACTTGCTTAACTTATATGCAGGTTGATTCGAAATTAACATTTTGTTATAGTTGTGAACTGGTTTCGATACGACCTTAGAACATTTAGTAACTGGAGTCGCCTTTAAGAGCTTACCCCTCTGCCGAAAAACTTGGAAAATTGTGCAAACTTTTGTATGTGTTCACCGTTTACGTATAAATCATGTAGAAATAGCAATACCTTTGACGTCCCCTCCCCCGCAAAAAGCTCGGTCTCCCAGATATTGGTATTGATATGATCAAAAGTTGTAGGCAAATAGAGAGTAAAGAACAAAATATAGAACTAAAATGACTCTGTAGCATTTAAATTTTCGAATTCAGGTTCGTTAGAATCATCTTGATTGTTCAAAGAAAAGTACAGTCGGCTATAAAAGTTCATAATTATAAGCAAAACTACCCGACGATAATTCTTTACCACAATTCTTAGAGCATTTAATAACGGAAATGTCATCGCTGTCATTTTCTTTATGAAACAGTCTGCCGATTTTTGCGGGGGAGGGGACGTCAAACTGACGTCAAATGTATTGCTATTTCTACGTGATTTGTACGTAACGTAGAAATAGCCATGTCAGTCCATACAAAACTTTGCACAATTGTGCAAGTTTTTCGGCAGAGTGGTAACCACTGATGGCCACTCCAGTTATAAAATGCTCTAAGCCACAATTAATCAAGCTCAAAAATTGTTTAAATGTGAACATTGAAATCCAATTGACTGTTAGCCGTGTAATTGGATTTCATGTTTTTTTCTACATTTTATTATGAATTTCCCATCCCTCTTAAAGTCCGGCGACGCACTTTGCTACCCCTATAGGGCCACTTCAGCCACTTGCACCATTCACTAACCCGGGGTTGACCGGTTAAACCTTTGCGTTACCATGGTTACTAGTACAATTTGACACTAGGTTAACGATTTAACCGGTTAACCCCGGGTTAGTGGGGTGGTGCAAGTGGCGCTCAGTGTTGCAAGTGTCCATGGGCGACGGTAATTGCTTACTATCAGGCGATTCGTCTGCTTGTTTGCCTCCTTTGTCATAAAAACAAGAATATTACAGAAATTGCCTATATGCGTCGCCTATTTAAATAATAATAACATGTCTGTGTCATTAGAAATCACGGCGCGATTCGGGAAATGAATTAGAGATTCACTGGATATGGAATAGTAAATATATGTGACGTTCCATGGGAAAAGGTACCTTATTAACGCCGCTCCAATATTATTGCGGCGCTATGCGACGTAAGCGCCAGCTGCCATAAGGCCGCCTTTTGCCGTGGAACGTCACATATCTTTACTATAATTTCATATCTAGTGAATCTCTAATTCATTTCCCGATTCGCGCAGTCATACTAGTTTGTATGAGTCCCCAGGGTGAGGTTGAGCATCAGTATTCATAGCTAAGTCCCATTAGGTTCATATCCACTTCGACGAAATTGATGTGCGGTTGGTATAACGTTTTTAAAACTCAAATTAAAATGTAAATCTCTGGCGTCGTACAGTAGGGTGTTTCATTTTTCCGAATTTTCGATTTTCATCTGACTTTGCTCGAATTCTTGTTCTAACTGATAAAAAAATATTATACGTTAAAAAAAATTAAAATCGGTCAACATTTAGAGGTTGCACAACATCAACAAAGATTTTTCAAATAACCAACGACTCTACATCGGAGGGTAGAAAATGGTTTAAGCGGCTACCATCAAAGCGGAGAGTAGTGTGATACTGAACCTTCCACATATAAATAAATTTTAAAATTAGTAGTAAACTTGGATTTTGGTTACTCGATAAATGTTCTAATTAAGATTTTTCAGGTTTTCCACCTGTTTCCAAAGGAAAAGTGCTTTTATCGTATTTTAGACGCAAAATTCAGTTTTCTCATTCGTTTTTAGTGTCAGTTCATTATATTTTGTCATTTTAGAACATAGTTCATTTTCACGCAATGTATGGGGTTCTCGCTCTACCTTTTCAACTTGTGCAACCTCTAAACGTTATTCGATTCTTTTGAAAATTGAAATAGATAGTTTTTAGTGTGGGGAGACTCCATTGGTGAGCAAAGTCAGGAAAAATATTACAACTTTTTTTTCTCCATACTAAAGTGAATCACCCTATCGTACAGTCAGCAGCAGAAATTGCTAGGCGGGCGAGGTGTTCAAAATTACCTTGACACGCTCTTATTCTCTTAACAATAAAGTCGCGTCAAGATCATTGTGAACACCTAACCCGCTTAGCAACTTCTGCTGCTGACTGTAAGCCCTGTGTCCTTTTAAAAGGACATATTCAAAGCGATTTTGAACTATAATGCATTAAGAGAAGGTTCCAGATTCAAAACTGCAGAAATGACTCTGGGACTTAGAGGGAAAGATTCGACGAGTCGAACTTGCCCACCGAGGGTTCCGTACTTTTTAGTATTTGTTGTTATAGCGGCAACAGTAATACTACATCTGTGAAAATTTGAACTGCCTAGCTATCACGGTTCATGAGATACAGCCTGGTGACAGACGGACGGACGGACGGACAGCGGAGTCTTAGTAATAGGGTCCCGTTTTTACCCTTTGGGTACGGAACCCTAAAAAAACAACGGGTTGCACTCCGGGGGTGACGGCAGAAGTGAAAACTCAATGACATTGTAACAGTGTTTCGATCAGGTCACGTGTCCGTCTTACGTCTTACGAATCTTACGGTCACGTGACCTGTTGCGAGTTTAACATTTTTTCCCCATCACAAAAAGTGCACAGCGCCGCTAAAGAAGTTTTCACTTCAAAAATAATTAGGCAAAATTATTGAGTAAGTACTTCATTCATAAAATGACTGGATTAAAGTAATAAAGAAATAAATTTGATCAATACTTACACCGACTTTTTTATTACAAACTGACCTGTACGCTTACCATGAGCTTGACGTTGACCTGGCACTGACATATTCGCTAGCGTGTGCGTCCTTACTTTCTATGCATCTTGCTCGTACTGACCTACCTATTAGTGCGAGCGAGATTTATAGAAAGATTAGAAAGTAAGTTACGCAGACGTTAGCGAATATGTCAGTGTCAAACTGGCGATAGCCGTCAAGTCCCAATTTTTGTGTGTAAGTAGTAACATACTTATACAGGGTGTCCCTAGCCATTGAACAAAGCCGAAATGTACATAATATGCATTACGGTACTTAGAACCAGTATAAAAAGTATCATAACAATCGGTGTAGCGGTTACGAAGAAATTAACAAATTACGATTTTTTTACTTTGGAGCAACCTGTATGTGTTAGTAGCTCCTGGGGTAATAAATAGTATGAAACCTTCTTCGACCGTTTTGATCTTCGAGCAACACCGGCTTCCGACACATCGGAAGGGAGGGGCCCAAGCGACATCTCACCGTACAAATCTTTCTGCCATTTTTCGCGGGGGGAAAGGTGCACACAGTCGCACTTCTCACACACTTACATACAAAATCCAATCTGTAATGACGACACAAAACATAGGAAATGACACACGTCAAAGACAAATCTTGCAAACCTCGATCTCTATTTGTGTACGGACGAGTGACAAGTGTCACAACACGCACACTAACAAATTTTCGTTGAAGTATGTTATTGTATTCTGAGAGATGAGAAGTCGGATTTGTCGCTCGACCGATCCGCAATTTGTACTAAGCGAGCAAAATCGATAAATCCAACAATTACATGAGACTAAAATATAATAATTGTGTTTGAATGTAATTAAACGTATGATATGTAAAAAAAAATATTACATGTGAAATGTAACACTTTCTTTTTGTAAATTTGATGTCCCCGACCTCTTTTTATAACAAAAAACCGAGCAAACAGGCATTTTTGTGCAGCAGTGTTCACGCGCGCGTCTGGACTCGGTCTAGTGAAAAATCCAAGTGCAACTAGTTTTATTACCCGCGCTAGATTAGATTGACGCGCTAATCTTGTACCTCGCACTGAGAAAAAAAACTAACAAAAACACACTTAGAATTACAAAAATAAAACTTAATCCGGGGACAAGGAGAGTCAACTAATAGGAACAAATTGACTTTTGCAATTTCCATTTAGTAGGAAATACAACTTCTATATTTGTAATTTGAAGTATGCTAGAGTAATTTCAGAAATTTGGTTTTGTTATTCCGAGAGGTGCTTTAGCAATATCGGACGTGATGACGTCATGGGTGAAAACTAACCGTTTTGTAATTCTAAGCGTGCTTTAGCAATATCGGAGACGATGACGTCATAGGTTTTACTAAACTGTACTGCGATTCCAAGCTAGCTGTTGTTATTCTAGAGATAATGATGTCACAGGCAAAAACTAAACTGTTTGCAATTCCTCCGCCCCTAGCAAACGGGCGCCGCGAGAGCATGTCGCGCGCGTGGTAGCTACCCGTCTCTATTTCTGTCTGTATGAATAAAAAAGCGTTTGGTAGTATATCTCTGTACTAAAGAGGCACTATAAAAGCCTGTCGAGATATTCTACCCATTCCTTTCTTATTCATACAGTCAGAAAGAGACTAGTATTTATTACGCGCGCAACATGCTCTCGCGGCGCACCTGTGCTAGGGAGGTTGGAATTGCAAACAGTTTAGATTTACCTATGATGTCATTATCACTAGAATAACAACAGCTAGCTCGAAGTTGCAGAACAATATATTCCTGTAGACACCAACTACACAGTAGGTCGCGGGTTAATATGTCCATGGCCCACAATATATCCTAAATTTATTATTTAACTTAAGTATGTTTTAAACAAAGAAGACACGAGACACGCCCGCCCGACATCCGACACAATACTAACTCTAACCAAATGAACGTAGCAAGTAGTAAATTTTACTAAAATCACTAACATTCGTTTCGCTGTGTTGGTATTACAAAACTCGTTTAGTGATTGGTACAACAATGAACATAAACACAACAAGTCTATCTACTAAATACCAGTAAACTTTGTAATGTCGCTATAGTAACAACTGAATTGTTATTTTAAATGGGGTAATGTTATTCCCGCGAACTCGTTTTTTAGATATTACAAAACTATGTAAGTGAGACATTTACTAAAATCATAACTTGAAATCACAGATGCTTTTTTCCAAAAATCACAAACTTTACTAGTAAAAATCGGAGAATTTTAGTAGTAATAAAAATGGATTGTAACAAATACTGAACTTTGTTTAATGCTCCATTTACTAAAGTCTGTTTGCTGAAATTAGATTTAGTATTACTGAGCTGTTTGTAGAAATAAATAAATTTTACAGAAATAGTGAAACTTCCATGATTACTACTAAAACTTCATTTTTTCCCCCAGTACAGAACTGTTTATTAATTCCTGGTGATGATTTTTCTCTCAGTGCGGCAGAGGGGAAATAGTGCGAATGCCGCCTCCCTTCCGTGTTGCTCGAAGGTTTTGATTATCTTTTTTATTTATGACATTAATAAGATCCTGACTTTTGACAAATGTCATCATTGCCGCACATTTTCAAACAAATTGTCAAAAGCACTGCCAATGATTAATACAGTACATTATGTTTCTTTTTGTTGTCAATTATTGGAAATACCTTTTGTTTGATAATTTAATTTATTATTTTTTGTTCTAATTAAAAAAATATTACCATTAGAGGATTTCTGAGAAGTAGCCCTACGTGGGATTTCAGGATTTGTCCAATGGCTAAGGTCAACCTGTATATTAGGTATGCAAACAGTATTTCCAATGTACCATAGTGCATTCTGCGTTCGACGTGTTGCCTCTCTGTCGCAATTGTAAATTCGTACGTAAGTGTGAAAGGGAGGCAACACGTCCAACGTGATTCGCGTTAGGCCCTCAGTTTTCCCATATGAGGGACGGTGTAGGTTATTTTTATCTCGGTCCGCCCCATGTCCGTCACTCTGATAAGTTAATTAGTTACTAATGAGCTGTCCAACGCAGATTCAGAGACTTTTGTTTTTGTTGTGTGTGAAAGAAAATACGTTATTCGTAACAAAACATAACGAACGATACAAAAGTAAGAGAAGGACGTCGTTGGTATAAGTTTGGTTAAAATTGATATCATACAGAACACAGTCAGCATCAAAAATAACGTATCAGACTTCACGTCGAAAGTATCCACCATTCTCTTATAATTTAACACAAAGATAACTCTGATTGGAACTTTAAGATACTTACGTCAAAAAGGAGATCGTCGATTTTGGGCCCAGAGTAAACCATCACGTATATGGTACAGACTATTACAGTAATTATATACGCATTTTATTACTGAAAAAGATACAATATTGGGTTAAAATGAAACGGGAATTAGAAATATATAATTAAAAGACATTATATTATTCATTTCCGAATATCAATGTATTATATATTAACAAAAGCCTTGCCGTCGTCAACATATTTATTGGCATTGACATAACGCTCAAATTCACACAAACCGTGAGGTTTTTTCACTAAGGAGTTATAAAATCTCATTGCATTAAACTATAAGGTGGGAAGCCATAAGTCATAGTTGACATAAGTGCGTTTCGATACTATTCAAAATATTATTAGTGTCATGCATTATTTATTTAATATATACCTACTTTTAAATTCTAAATCGACTGTAAAAATGCCTAAAATAAGTAGTTAAGAAATATAGTATGTTAACTTTTTATTTAGTTACATAGTTTGGAGATTTAAACTAATTCAGAATACGACGATATCATGCTACTTTTATTTAACTAAACGCAACCATTTTTAACAATCTGTCAAATATTTTCAAGTAACGCCAACCTTAAATAAATCTTACTTCATTGAAAGAAGATTTAAAATGAATCTGTTCACTCTCCGTAGAAGTAACAATGAACTTCCGAATAAGATCAAAATATAACTTTTTATTGAACGCGGAAACGATTTCAGTTTCATTTACATGTCAGACTATGTCTATTTTCTTTTAAAAAGTCAAAACACTTTTACAGAATAGTGTGAGTAGTATACGCTTTTGTATATAAAAGTTTTTCTTGTCATGTTCAAGTTGTTATTGCAGTATTTCTCAAAATTCCCGTTATATTTCGTGATTCTCTTTTTTTCTTCATGATCTAGCAATTATAACGATTAATTTCCTATATATATATATTACATGTATACGTTCAGTTTGCGAGTGGGCCCAAACGCCTAAGAAAATCGACGATCTCCTTTGCTAAAGATACGACATGGGTCGGATATGTCAGTGTCAAAAGTGACGCTTCTTCAAAAAACCGGACAATTGCGAGTCGGACTTGCCCACCCAGGAGGGTTCCGCACTTTTTGTTTTATTATTATTGATGCTGACTGTACAAAATTATAATATATTCTGGGTCAAGCAGATCTTGTCAGTAGAAAAAGGCGGCAAATTTGAAAACTGTAGGCGCGAAGGGATATTATTATAAAATTTGAATTTCGCGCCTTTTTCTACTGACAAGATATTTTTGACCATCTATAGTTCCTAAATTAACATTATCTTTTTTTATGCCGGAGTTTAAGATGGGAGTACGCTCTTTTCTTGAAGGTTTGAAGGTCGTATCGGTCCGGACCCAACTAGCAAAATAGTCGTATAAGAATTGATTTACTCAGCCTGTAATCGTATAACAGCCGAGTTACGGTTGTTGAAACACCAATATATCGTATAATAGCGGTTAACTCGACTATTTAGCAATTTTCGCTAATTAGTGCTATAATCATGTCGTATAAACGTTTATAGCACTATCTTTTAGCACTTTTATTCCACATTTTAATAAATGCTGAGTTAGCGCTACTAAATCACTTTTATTCAGCATAATTGTTCTATTAAAATCATATAACAGCTATAGAATAGCTAATTGTCTGAATAAGGCGCTTTAATGCAACTGTTACTCAATTCTCTTCTCTGTTGCTATAAAAGCTTATTAAAAGCAATCCAATAACCATTTGGCAACAATGCTGCTGTAACAGCGCGCTTATATCATAATTCGGGTAATGGGGTTCAAACCGCTGTTATAGGAGCTGAAGTGTATTTACAGGTTTTATTCAAAATGTATTCAGCTTAGAGTACTTTTAAAGAGTTTTGAACTACATTAACAGCACAAGTCAGCCATGTTGTCGTTTCAATATAGTCCGGTGGCCAACTGCATGAAACCCTACCTGATAAAAAAATAGAAAAATCCTACTCTGTAGGGGAAGCTGACTTTTAGTAGCATCAACTGCTCTTGGTCGGCCGCGGCTTAATTTGGCAAATTTTGCGCAAATGGCAAAATAGTGGCACAAAAATTCATCAAAAAAAAACCCCATCGTATAATAGAATTCAGGACAGCAAAACAAAAGTGGTCAGCTACATCCTGTGTTGGCAGGTTCCTGTGTCCTACCGAATTTGTGGTACAACGTGACAGCTACAATTTACCTCATCGAAAAATAGAATGAAAAAAACTGATTGTAATACCTACATTAAATTTGTTGACGTATGTCTTGGTCGGTCTCACCTTAGCCTGGCAGCTTTTGCAGTCCGTCCGCATTAAAAAAAATGTCAATGGCAGCTATCCTACCATACAAGTGACATTCTATTTTTCGATGAGGTAAATTGTAGCTCACTTGGTACCACAAATTCGGTCGGACACAGGAACCAGCCAACACAGGATGTAGCTGACCACTTTTGTTTTTTGATGAATATTTGTACCACTTTTTTGCCACTTGCGCAAAATTTGCCAAGTTAAGCCACGGCCGTCCAAGAGCAGTTGAAGCTGCTAAAAGTCAGCTACCCCTACAGAGCAGGATTTTTCTATTTTTTTATCAGGTAGGGTTTCATGCAGTCGGCCACCGGACTATAAATCCATAAACATGGCGACATCATGTGCTATAAGTGTAGCAGTAAACGCAGTTACTCGACTTATAGTCGAATTAATGAGATATAAGAGAAACTAGATCGTGTAAGCAAATTTTTACTTATTTTAATTAATATTTTTTTATTGGAATTTAAGAAAATAGACGGCCCATGAATATATATGAACCAGTGCCTTTGGTTTTATCAATAAAGTATTTTTCGCGCGAGGTTTTACTGTATTACGTGTACTTATAGACAGTAAAAACTTATGTACACAATCACGGTAAAAATAAATGTCATGGATGACAGCAGTAAAAAAATACTTAAGTACCTTTTTGTTTTATTAGACACGTGAAGACGATTAGGCCTCAAACATAATAAAATAATTGTAATATAATCGCTTACCTGAGATCGTTTTTAGCACATATTAGTTGAATAAAAGCATTTACTGCACTCTTACACATTTAAAATGCCGAGTAAAAGCAATTCGGCTACTTTTACGAAACATTTTTGCTGAGAAAAATCAGTGCGGCTGCTTTTATAGAACACTTTCACTGAGTAATAGTAAATTGCTAATGTTTATAGAACAAATAGTCGAATAAAAGCACTATCGTTGCTATTAAAACACTAGAAGCGCTTTTATCCACTTTTACTCAACTCTTGCAGCATCGATTTGCTTCTTATACAGCGCTTACTCGATTTTTATAACACTTTTAGTCTGTATAAGTGCGCCTTTTCGCGTTGAGTAAACGCTTACAGGACTTTTATTCGACTGTTTTTACACCTTTTATAGCACCAAAAAGCGAAAATAAAAACGTGCTCTCAACTTTTATAGCACATAGATTTGCTAGTTGGGGAAATACCGCAGGTGACAGTTCATTCCTCAGTTTGGCTGTGCGAGACAGGAAGTATCTACCTGTTTTACAACGGAACCTATTATGTATTTGCGGCACTTGCGATTAAAACTTTCGGTCCTTGGTCGTCAGACACCAAAAAACTAGTAAAAGAAATTTCTACCAAACTAGTCTTCATATCTGGCGACCTACGAGCTGGCGTATTTTTTGCGTAATAATTACTGCCTTACTGTGCAGTTAGGGAACGCAGCCGGTGTCCTGGGAACAATGCCTCAGACTAATTTAGATTTTGGACTTATGATCATTTGTTTATAGGTACCTGTATATGAAATATCATCCGGAATTTTACTTTAACCAGATTTAGGATTATCACTTTGCAATATTTTATACAAAGAAGACCCGAGAATCAAGAAAGACAAAACATATCGATTTGTTCACCCTTGGGAAATCAAATAAAATCTTTTCCAAAGCAAGTAATGACAAGCATTGTCGTATCTCTGCAACAGATACAGTAGTAATCTGAAATTCATATCAATGGTATAGAACTCAGATTCTTCTGAACAAGATTTACGCTTTACGCTATAGTTACGGATGTTAACTCCACCTGGTGCTAGCTTTGTTATAAATATGGGTTCTAGATGTAGGTAAATGAATTTTACGGACGTCTAGAATTCGTAATACTTCAATTTCTCATGGACTCAATATATCCAAATGCTCAGATGTTTGCAACATTTCCAAAATAGGTACAATTTGTTACGACAGACTACGCGGGGAAGAGAACTTAGACTGTAGTTATGTATTGTCACCACCAATTTGTAGCAAAAACCTAATACTATAGTCTGTCCGTTTCAGTCAGTAGAAAAAAGCGGCAAATTCAAAAATGGGCGTGTACTGTAGGTACGCGCGAAGGGTCATCGTTCCATAGTTTATTAGGGTTCCGTACACAAAGGGTCGTTTAGCGTGTGCTATTTCGCTCAGGAGAGTCTTACGTGGCAAACGAGAGGGCTCCATCCTGTGCACGTGCCCCAACCAGCGTAATCGTCTCTGTTTCAAGATTGCTGTGATACTGGGTAAACGTGCGATGCTAAGTACCTTCTCGTTTGTGACTCGATCCTTCCACACACACGCACACGCACACACGCAGACCGGGCGTTTAGCGCACGCGAAACGACCGGTTGGGCGACCAATGCTTCGTTTTAAGGATAGCGCAAAGCGAGATATGTTGTCCTTCCGGATCGTTCCCACCAACTGGGAAAGGGAGGCCGAAGATCGCGACTAATGGAGGAAAACCCTGGGCGAAGGGGAAGTTGCACACAATGAAGCGTGGTTTAGCCTTCTTCACACTAGGCGAGAACTGAGACACCAGCGCGCCGCCCTCCCACCTTCGTCACCGCGCACGGCATTCTCCTGCCAGCTATGCGGTTGCGGCTGCCGCTCTCGCATTGGACTTAATAGTCATTTGCGGAAGTGCCGCACTCTTAACAAGCCTTCTTCACACTAGGCGAGAACTGAGACACCAGCGCGCCGCACTCCCACCTTCGTCACCGCGCACGGCATTCTCCTGCCAGCTATGCGGTTGCGGCTGCCGCTCTCGCATTGGACTTAATAGTCATTTGCGGAAGTGCCGCACTCTTAACATGGACGCTGTTTAAACCATCATCTTATTGATGTTACAGGCCAATGATGACACAAATGGTAAAAAGGGACCCTGCTACTAAGACTTCGTTGTCCGCCTATCTGTCCGTCTGTCTGTCAGTCTGCCCGTCTGTCTGTCACCAGGCTGTATCTCATGAACCGTGATAGACAGGCAGTTGAAATTTTCACAGATGATGTATTTCTGTTGCCGCTATAACAACATATACTAAAAAGTACAGAACCCTCAGTGGGTGACTCCGACTCGCACTTGTCCGGTTTTTTTATTTTTCTACTGTCAAAGTTTTTTGACTGGCTTTAATATTTATGGCAAGAAAGGGTGTAAGTAAGTAAAATAAAATTACCTCAATATGCAAATTAAACAATCTTCCCAGAAAGAATTAATGTGCCGTGAAGAGCCCTAGGGAAATTAGATAAGAACAAAACGACGCTTCGGAAATAGTTATTCCCGCAAGTGAGTCAAAAACTTTTTTAAATGAGTGAACCCGATGTTCTTTTAAAAGAACTAAATTAAATCGAATTTTGAAATATACTTAATAGAATGATCTTCATCGTCCTCGCGTTGTCCCGGCATTTTGCCACGGCTCATGGGAGCCTTGGGGTCCGCTTGACAACTAACCCAAGAATTGGCGTAGGCACTAGTTTTTACGAAAGCGACTGCCATCTGACCTTCCAACCCACAGGGTAAACTAGGCCATAAATATTGGGATTAGTTCGGTTTCCTCACGATGTTTTCCTTCACCGAAAAACGACTGGTAAATATCAAATGATATTTCGTACATAACTTCCGAAAAACTCATTGGTACGAGTCGGGGTTTGAACCCGCGACCTCCAGATTGAAAGTCGCACGCTCTTACCGCTAGGCTACCAGCGCTCTTAGAATAAAATAAAATAAAAGTTCTAAATTTAAAACTGCAAATATGACTCTGGGTCTTAGAAAGTGGTTAATGAGTTTTTCTTGCGTACTTCATAACGAAGTAGAAAAGTACTAAAAATACCTACACCGAAAGGTAAGTTACCAAATATACTATTGTAACTTAAATTAAAAATGTTGATAAAACGTCGTTCTGTTTTGTTTGTCTGTCATACACAGCTGTTTATAATTACTTGTAAATTAATAATATACCTATCTTATTACTTCGTAACTTCAATTTGTAAAAATTTAAACTAACAATAAGTTTGTTCGTGAACCCGCAACAAACTTGAGAGAAAATTACAAGAGCAGATGTTCCAAAACTTTTCATATTATAACTATACGTTTCCTATACAAATGGGGATAATATCAGTTAAAAAATATAAAAAAGTTTTTCATGTAGGTGGCTGAAATATACAGGCTTTTAAGTTAGATATTTAATTAGAAACTTTTATTTTAGAATAATAAAAATAGAAATATTTTTATTCCTAAACGCACGTGCACACGAGACTTTACATATACCTACCTAACAATAGGCCTGATGACAAATTTTGAAATCCCTTTTATTATTGTCGGTACACTTGTATTGGTTCCGAAAAACACAATATTTCAGCTATACTCATAAGATTTAACATAAATAATTGCATTTTATTATAGCTAGTTTAAAACTCGTGCGAAAACGCCTCGCACGACATTTGTGACGTCACCATTTAGTTGGTGGTAGGGTGGTAGACATTGTTTACATACAGTTACGAATTTCCCTTGAATCCGAATGATATTGTTAATTCAGCAGCATATATTACGATTAGGGATGATAAACACATTACAAAAATTTATCACAATAACTCATTTTACACAAAAACTCTCACACGGTTGCAATTTAAGGTGAATTATTTAGATAAATGTAAATTTTGAGTGAAAATCACCGAGCGCCGGTTTTACTTTTTAATTTTTTCTAGTTACGACAGCCAACATGGCAATGATAGTTCCATTCAGCCAAATAATTAAAAAAGTTTGTTGGTGAAATATCGTATTATTTAGATAATAACAAATAGATATCTCCTTTATATCGTGTAATAATATTTTTATACGTAATAATAAATGTTTAGTGGCGAAATAACATTTTTTTTGCACCTTCGAACTCTTTGGTGAGAACGTATTGATTTCGGTCAATGAGGTTGTCTATGTATGTTGCTCTAAGAAATATGTTATGGATTGATGACGTCACTGTTTAGAATGCTTTTGATTGGAGAATTTTGCAGTTTTATTTAATTGAATATATTAATTATCCTTCAGTTTATACTGAGATTGGGCCATTTTTTAGAATCATATTAACATATATGTTTCTTTGAAACCATTATTTCCGTGATTCTTTGTAACTTGCAACAGGCCTATTAACGTACCTATAAAAAATAAAGTGCCAGGAAAGATAAAAACTCTAAAAGCAAAATAAGAAAAGACTTAAGGAAATATTAAGACGAAGGGCAATTGCCCCGAAGCCGTCTTTCCGTACAAACGTAGTCCCATTTTCCTCTCTGATATTAACATTTTTTTCGTGTTTTTTAGGGTTCCGTACCCAAAGGGTAAAACGGGACCCTATTACTAAGACTCCGCTGTCCGTCCGTCCGTCCGTCCGTCCGTCTGTCACCAGGCTGTATCTCAGGAACCGTGATGGCTAGAAAGTTGAAATTTTCATAGATGATGTATTTCTATTGCCGCTATAACAACAAATACTAAAAACAGAATAAAATAAAGATTTAAGTGGGGCTCCCATACAACAAACGTGATTTTTGACCGAAGTTAAGCAACGTCGGGCGGGGTCAGTACTTGGATGGGTGATCGTTTTTTTTTGCCGTTTTTTGCATTATGGTACGGAACCCTTCGTGCGCGAGTCCGACTCGCACTTGCCCGGTTTTTTCTCTAATTTTAAACTATCAGAAGAGTTAGGAGCATTTCATAATTTGTATGGAATAAGTTTTTTGCTCCTAACTCATATAATAATTAAAAAAAACAAGGGTCATAGCCATGCTTGCTAAAATATTTTTCAAGTTGCGTAAAAATATTTTCTAAAATGTTAATATCACATATCAATACCTACTTCCTGTAATATATGTACCTAGATATTTTTTTAACCAGTGTGTAACCGCCATACGATAAATAAATAAATAATCACCCTACCGGACGGCACAGACGCCCCAATTTCACATCGGTGACAGGTGCGACGAATTGTAAAATCACTGTTGCTGACGTCACAGGCATCCATGGGCTACGATTACCACTTACCATCGGGCGGGCCGTACTCCTGTTTGCCACCATCATTGTATTATTTAAAAAAACTTTATTATATCGGATAAAAACAGATATTTCTCTTGCGAGGTTTCTGACAATTGTCAAAGATTTAGAAGAATTGTTGGTAATTCTTGACAGGTAATGAGTTATATGTCGGAATTTCGTGACAATTGTAGTGTTTCTTGTGACAATTGTCAGAAACCTCGCAGGAGAAATATCTGTTTTTATCCGATATAATAAAGTTTTTTTTAATAATACAATGATGGTGGCAAACAGGAATACGGCCCGATGGTAAGCGGTAACCGTAGCCCATGGATGCCTGTGACGTCAGCAACAGTGATTTTACAATTCGTCGCACCTGTCACGTTGGTGAAACAGGGGCCTGCTGACGATTCAAACTTTAAGATACGTCAATTAATAGATCTAGAAACGATATGGATTAGATGTGTCAGTGTCAAAAGTGACGTTTTTGTTTGAAGAAGAGAAGAGGTCACATTTGACACTGACACATCTAATCCATATCGTTTCTAGATCTATTAATTGACGTATCTTAAAGTTCTAATCGAGCCGTTGGGGCCAATTTTCTATTTGTAGGTTTTCACTTTAAAAGTAGTTTTAGTTAAGTCTGTTTAGTTCTTAGTTTAGTTTATTTTTGCTAGTTCTAATTTATTTTTATGTCAATAAAATAAATTAATATAATTATCCAGGGTGGCAAATGGGAACTACGTTTGTATGGAGAAGCCATCTTTCCACTCAAGTATAAGCGGGGAAAGATTTCTTGCAGGGAAAGATGATTGATGGGAAAAAATGGAGACGCTAATAGCTACAAGGAAAACGTTTAAAACTTACCTGCCTACGAATTTTTTCGACTTAGGTAATCTCTAACTTTTCAGCTAACCTTAAATCGACTGACAACCATCTGACAACCCATTCATCACAATATAAAGGGCGCTAGATTTAATTCGTCGGAATATTTTAAGGATCATTCTCTGAGAATATTTCTGCGGTTCCGTCCTTGCCACGACTCTTTTCATACATTTTGTATGCCGTGGCAATCAGACCGCAGACTTATTTTTTGAGAATGACCTTAAAAACCTTTACAAATTTAATTTAATTTAATTTCACAGCAATACCAATTGGCTTAAAGAATATAACCAACGGAGACGCCATGTCTATCATTTTTTCAGTTTTTTCGGTACAAAATAGTCTGCCATTTTTTGCAGGGGAGGGGCACATCAAATGTATACGTAACGTAAACATAGCCATGTCAGATAAACGTCAGTCCATACATGTGATTGACATGAGGTTGACCATTGGCCGCCTATTTTCGACAGAGGGGAACGCCTGTTAATGACCACTCTGTTTGGTTATATTCTCTAAGCCAATTGGCGAATGTTATCTCCTTTACCATTGTTAAGACCAATCAAGAGTGAAAGAGATGGCGTTAAGTATGACTTCAGTCAAAACGTAGCACTCAATGACTGACGTGACGTCACAACTTTCACAAGGGATGACGTAGCACGCAATCCATTGCCGCTTATGAAAATTTAAAATAATATTACGCTCTGTTACTCAAGGTTAAATAAAAAAAAGCTTTAACAGATGTAGTTCATAATTCTTTTTCATCGTATTTTCTCGGAAACTTTCGTATTTGTCATACTACTTCAGTCAACCTCAGTATTTTTTTGTCACCCCTTTTCACTTTCTCCTCTCATCTACTCAAAGGTTAACTGGAAGAGATCCCTCAAAGGGATAAGTTCGCCTTTGTACTTCTTACTAATTGTATGTTATTTTTAATATGTCGTTTTGTACAATAAAGAGTTTACTACTACTACTACTACTACTATTTTTTGTTCCGAGACTGACTGAAATAGCAGGACACGTTCGTACGTTTCCGTGAAAATACGATGGGAAATAATTATGCGCTTCATCTGTAAAATTGTTTTATAAGTATAACATTGAAATCCACGCCTCATTTTAATTTACAGTTGCCGTTGTTGTTGTTGGCTGAGTTCAAGTCTTACCCAAGACAGTAATTTTCCCACTTTTAAAGGATGATGTTCCGCTCCCATACAAGTTTGGCCCAACACTCGCTAAACATGGGTGGTATATTGTTAGGCTACAAACATGAAATCAAAGTCCCGATAGTTATTAGAAATTCACGGACACTTCACAGAACATTATAAAAGCGGAATTTCTCTACGATTTTGAGGTTAGGAATTCTGCCTTGTATCAGGCCATGTTAAATATTATTATGCCTTATTACAAGGAAATAAGGTGCCGTATAGTGTAAACATATCGATGATATTGGGCGTTTAAAGGCTGTCAAGGAACAAAAATCGAATGAGTTGGTATTAGGTTAATACATTTTTTTTAATAAAATAATATATGTAATACGACTTCCTTAAATTAATAAGACATAGCATGCGAACCGAAATAGACTATAACAGCTAGAGCTGTTTTATACTAAAAATTGTTATAGCATCAAATGTTCAATGCAAAAAACCAATCACTTAAGTAAACATATATTTATTTATTTAATCTTTATTGCACAAAATAAAAACCTTATAGTACAAAAGGCGGACTTAATGCCATAAGGCATTCTCTGTCAGACAACCTTAAGGCTAAGCAGAAAGATTGTGAGCGGTGCTACAATTACAACAGCAAAAACAATCAATAAATTACGAATAACATATTAATTACCTATACAAATATACTATACACATATACTATAATATATATGTACATATATATATATATATATATATATATATATATATATATAGGTATAATATATATATATATATATATATATATATATATATATATATATATATATATATATATATATATAGGTATAATATATATATATATATATATATATATATATATATATATATAAATAACGACGAAACATATTATGAAACTAATAATACACTAAGATTTTTTCATTCTGCTAGCAAAGAAAGCACGTACGGATTTTTTGAAAGCGAACTTATTAGGCGCATTTTTTATGTTGAAAGGAAGTCCGTTCCAAAGACGCGCCACCTGCACAGTGAACGAATTCGACATGAACCCGGTTCGGTGAGGAGGGATGGACAGAGACATATTGCCAGAAGAGCGAAGTTGGCGGACGCGAGAAACGCCGTAGTATTGAAAGAAGGATTTGAGATATTCCGGAGAGAGTGGATCATTAAGCACAGAAAAAAGAGTGGAAATATATATTCCAGAGAGAGAAGAAATACAGTAACAATCACAGGATTGTTATAATAAATGCGATCAGTAACTCATTCCAAAAAATAATGTTTCAAAAACAAATGTTTGCCTAAAAGGCACTTTAGTTATTTGTACAACAAGAGATCAAAGTTTGATATTTCTTCGAGTGGTTATTTTGAGTCCCGTGCATGCGAAAGATTCTATAATAGATTCACGAGCGTAGCGAGTGAATCTAATTTAGAATCTTGAGCGTAGTAAGGGATTCAAAAGCGCACGAGATGTAAATAACTTTGATCTCGTGTAGTACACAAAATTTTTCACCCTAAGCAGTGAGAACATACCTAGAGGGACAGAGATAATAGAACCCAAGTATATCGAACTTGTATTAGACCCCGCATGTTGAAATGACATTTGACTATAAAATCGCATTTTGCTCACTGTTTTTAAGAAGCAAAGTACCCTTGTTCGAGCTGCTGAGGTGAAAAATAATAAACTTAATTTATTTCAAAGAAGTTAGAATTCCTATTTTGTAGGTTTATCGTATACTTAGGTAGTTTATAAAAAAAAAGATAGATACATATTTTTCCCTTTATTTTAATGTATTTTTAAGTTTTAACCTATTTTCGTGTTATACCCTGATAGGCTGATATCAAGTAAGGTTTTATTAAAAAAGTTAATCAATTTTAAAGAAGTAAAAACGACTTCCGTGGGGAAAACCGGTGAAAGCTAATTGTAAATTGGTGCTCTTCTAGATTTCATACAATACTATCAAATAAATATGTAATAATTAATATGAAAACACAATCCATAGCGACTCTATTCGTTCCATATTCGTTCGCTATTCACTTGAGAGTAAGTCATTTGGGTAAGTTACAATTAAAGTCATTGGAATAAAAAGTTTTTACTGTATCGCAGTTTTTTTTTTGCAATTTTGATACTTAGTGCTTAAAACAGTATGCCGTTAGTGGTATGAATGTTTTTCTTTAAGGTGAGCATTATTAGCATCAACAGGAACATCGTAGACAAGTATTTTCCTGCCATATGAAATGTCATTAATTCTAGGTAATGGCGTGGGATGTGTTGATTTGGTTTAATTACTCTTTAACTTTTTTTCTTTACTAATAGAAGTGTCCGTTGGAATCTAATATATGTATGAGATTGTAAGAAATATGATTAAATTTATGTCAGTCTGTCTGTTTGTCCGTCTGTCTGTCTGTCACCAGGCTGTAACTCATGAACCTTGATAGCTAGGCAGTTGAAATTTTCACAGATGATGTATTTCTGTTCCCGCTATAGCAACAAATACTAAAAACAGAATATAATAAATATTTAAGTGGGGATTCCATACAACAAACGTGATTATTTTGCCGTTTTTTTGCCTAATGGTACGGAACACTTTGTGCCCGAGTCCGACTGGCACTTGGCTGGTTTTTTAGAACCTTTTTTTTTTTTTTTTTTACAAAAGTACATACACAATTACAATGATAATGGTTTCGCCAAACTGCTTAACAGTTTGTTGGCGAAATACAGCACTCTTTACTTAAAAAACTATGACTTATATCTATATATTATATTAAAGTCTAATTTGGGTATTCGCAATGTTTTATTATACACTTTGTATTTTAATTTAACCTATTTTATTTGAGAAAATAGAACCGTTTTTCCCCCGAAGGGTAAAAAACGGATATTTAGGTTCCTGCCGAAGCTTGAACCACATTATGAGATAACACCCTTGTAACTCAGCCCTAATCAAGCGAATTCATCAACTAGTAGCGCCATCTATCGCGCTACCCAAGTACTAATGTCGACCGGTTGCCAGCGCTCGGCTGCTTTCTCTTCAGTACCACATAAGCCGGCAAGGCCCTTAGGTGTTGTTCAAGCTTCGGCAGGAACCTAAATATCCGTTTTTTACCCTTCGGGGGAAAAACGGTTCTATTTAGGTGTCCGTGCCTTCGCTTGAACCACATTATGAGACGTGTTTAAACCTCTGCCGGCGCTGGCCCGGGCGTACTGTGACTGATAATATTTAAATTTATGCAAAAATCACTTGATAAGAATATGGGCTTGAAATTTATTCCGTATTGATATACTAAAGGATTGTTTACGTCAAACCTTAACTAGATTTTCCTTATTTGTAATTACCGATAGATGAGACAATTGTTAGCACTAACTGGCAACATAAGTTATCCATTGCGACTATAAAACTACTTAACTTTTTATATAAAAAAAAAACTGTGTGACTATTAGTTGAAAGACTGTCCCTAAAATCATAATTAAAGACATAAGTAGGTACTTGTAGGTCGTACAAATTTAAGTGTAACCACTATCTGAAGTAGTAGCTCTGATGCGTGTAACGTGAACCTCATCGAGTGAGTTTTACATTAAACCCGTCCAAACTACCTGATTCTTTCCTTACAATAGCCCACTAGGTGATAAAAAGGTTTTGTTGTATGATGTAATGATATTACTACTACTTATCTACTGCTTAACACAAATAAAGCACTGCGGCCCATCCACTGTTTAAAATTCTTGTAACTAATTGGAAAAGCTTGGGTCCTCTCTGATTTATCGTATTTTCCAACAATTTAATGTAAATTGGTAAGTTGCATCATAGGCCAGATGTAATGTAATATGACTTTTAATGTGGACAAATAACCAAAGGTTTGTATAGGTACCCACTACAATACGATATTGACATTATTTAGATATTAATACATAGTTATTGACTAGGTATACCAGGTTTATTTGTTAATGGGCTATCATTACATAAGGACAACATATTCCGTAAATGTGTTAAAAATTATAAACATGATGTTCTTATTTGTGGAAGCAATTGAGATTTATTTCGAATCAAGTACTCCTCTGCCTGAAAGTAACGTCAGAAAGTGAAGAAGAAAATACAACACTTCATGATTTAATGTATGCGTTACTAACAAGTAACAACTCTCAACACCCTAGCAGTAGTTTCAACTGAGGCAATAATATATCCTTCCTTACTGATTAGTTTTAGGTGAGGGTTGCTTTAAAAAAAAAAACAACCATATTAATAGTAAGCCATGAATAGATATTAATTCTTATATGAAATGGTAGGCTCCTACCTATTTTAAGTGTCAATTATGCTGCTAAATTTATTACTCCCCACAGATAACTGAAAACTTGCCAATTAGGCTGGTGCCAGGTCAACCAAGCTTCTATTATATGCTTGTCAGTCATGCAAGCGAATGTAACGAATGAACAGAATCACTGACACGAAGGTGACAATCGTATGGAGGCGATGATTATGAATTTAAAGTGATGCAGACAACTCCAGTTGTTGTGGATGGCATCTCACCATGATGTTGTGCGTAGACTGAAGATCCGTCTACCAAGTAGGATATTATAGAAGATTTTTTAATCTTTGGATAATTCCAATGCCTTCACCCATAATTTTTAGGCTAATTATAATAAAGGCTTGTAATTGTAGGTTGTTTAATGTTCACTCTTTCTGGTGGCAAGCTGATTCCCAAACTGTAGATTTTATGGTTCGCGCGCTGGTAATGGATTGTGCTTTATTGTTAGACTTAGCACGTTGTGTGAGTTTTTAATGCTTGCGTATACATACGATCTTCTAATAAGAGTGTAAAAACCTCTTGACTGACGATGAAAGACTCTTTGAGTAAGAGTAGAGGAGGTGGACCTATCCACTTTAACCCGTGGAGCGCCCTAAACAGACACGTGTGCTGGTAACTAGTATAGGAGTTCCATACTACGGTAAATCTGGGGCGCTCCAGGGGTTGAATTGTAGTGCAACCTTTTCAAACCAATTGCGGAACTTTCGTAACATCCAGACAGATTAAAACATTATTATTATTTGTATATTGGTCCGAACCAGTAAGTTCTTGGCATTATACCATTGCAGTGGCACAAACCACGGGTGTCTCATGATGTCATCTAATCTCAAGTGCTGCCAGCACCGGCGCGCGCGGGCGATGCTGTGGCACAATTCCTGTCAAACCTTAACACGTGTAGACGTGTTCATTACCAAATATTAATTTGATTTCTTAATTTGTACTTTGAAGCCCCAATCCGCATTAGGCCAGCGTGGGGACTATAGCCCAAGCCCTCTCGCGAGTGAGAAGTGGCCTGTGCCCAGTAGTGGGACGTATATAGGCTGAATTATTATTATTATTAATTTGTAGGTACTTTTGATTAGAAATTTAGCAATACAAGGACGTTGTATGTTGTTTATTGGCTTTCGTGCAATCAAGTTGTGTATCATTTGATGATCTTGAGGGAACCCTAGGGTTAATTAGGCATCATGATGCCCACAAATAAACAATTATTTGATGATCTAGGCCTTTCTGCGACATATTATATTCATGTCACTACCTTGACGTAATCATAGAATAAATAATAGTATGTACTATTACGACAGATTATGACCGCAAGGTGGCGCAAGCGCGAGCAGGCGTCCGTTCCATAGCGGTGCGCGGCAACTACTAGTGCTAGACACCAAAATTGGTGTGGGCCGCATGTACTTGTAGCGACGCGACGAAATCGCGGAGTGAGCTACGCCTGACGTAACGTTGATATATGTCTACTGACATCTCATATTTACTGTATTTAATGATATAAGCTTATTATCATGAATATATAAATATATGAATTGTAGTTGTCTTCACAACTAATGCTGTAATTCTATTAGCAGAGCATCTGCCCTATAACCAAGACACGATGATTTTGTAGGGTACTACACCTGGAACTCTAATTGATTGCATTGACGATGACGTTTCCAATTACATGCCCTACGAGACCTGTTAAAACAGTATGCTGTAAACCCTGGACTACTACCTTTCAGCTAAGCTTATTGTATTTAGATCTGGCAATGACAGCAGAACTAGTGTTGATTTTCAGAGTAAATTGCAGGCTCTATTTAACCGGCGAACATATTTGTAGTCATGACTGTCATGAGTCACTACTGGGATCATATTTCGCTTAGATCTTGCATTTTTTCCTGAACCACCGTATGTTGTTGTTCTTTTATAAAATCACGTGAGTACTTCCTTATCTACAAAGGAAACCTCTCATCTGGAAATCGAAAGAAGGATATTTCTGATCCGTGTTCTTTCAGAATCCGGTATCTGCTATCGGTGACTGCCTGCAAATATTTTTTACATATTACGCATGTGTGTACGTTTACGTACGTTGTACGTTTGTATGTACGTTGGCTTGCCCCGCAGTCCACATGGTTTCAAAGTTTCTGAAGTGACTTCATTTTAATTTGTCTATTTGGAGAAATTAAACAATCATCGTTTAGATGTAAAGCCGTGGACCGTGGCTATTGGTTCGACAGCTTAGTTCTCTTAGGCGGCTTCACCTCTAATTCAATTCGCGATTTTTCGAAACAGAATCAGTAACTCCACTCTAACTAAACTACCGAAAAATCTTTTCATAAATTCTTTATTTATGTACATAACTTGAAGGGCCGCCTCATCTTCTACATAGGCATAACGTTTACCACTAAAGAAACCGATGTTTCACCTATTGAACAATCATGGGTAACTTATATTTTACTAGTTGGTCCTTTTAGACATTCTGTGAAAGCACCTCCTACAAATACCGTCTGTTTCCGATAGTTATATTACCAGTAAGAGTTCATTTCCTTTGAAATTGAACTATGTAACATTTATGGTCAACGTTTTATGATGTATGATTGTTATACCAACGGCAGGTCGATTGACAACCCGCTGCTTAGATAATCTTCCGAAGTGGAGCTTGTTACTTGAATTTTGAACCTAATTTCCCAAGTTTCTACCTGACTGATGTGAATAGAGCACTAATTACATTATAAATGCCTTTGTCAGTTCGGTCTATTGGACGGAATGCGATTGAAGGTACTTGCTGTTTTCTACGTGTTAGTCTTAGTTCAGTGGTCTCTGTTTCACAGCTACATAGTAGACGATTTAAAGTAAGTAAAAGATTTCTCTTTGTAACAGGCCGCAATTTTTTAGCTAATGGTCAATATTTAGAGAGTATACAGGAGATGCTTCAGTATTCCCAAAGACACTATTAACCTGACTAGTCATTCATCATTCAAAAGAGGGATTTAGTGCGATGATTTTTCACTAATATATATGAGTATCATAAACTCTATTCTTTTCAGGTTTAGAGCCGCAATAAAGAGATATCTCTTGTTAGCCTATGACAGAGCCGTAAATGAATTGGCATTATACTTGTATTGGTATTCCTATTCAGAAGAGAGAGTTTTAGTTTTCTTTCCTTCTTTAAGGCTAACGTCAATTTTCTTGCCTCCCCCTCTCTCTTTTTGGTATAGGATCTAGTTGGGCAAAGTATAACACAAGGTTTTTCACTTTGTACTTTTCCCTTTTCACAGTTTCTTAACTGCTATTTTTCATGGCCGGTTAGTCATACAGTTTAGGATCCTCAGAATGTATATTTTTGGTTTGTTTGGTATCTCACGGGAATTGTTTGTTATCGACCCAGACCAACATTTGTACACGACCAAGACGGAAACCTTCCTTTTTCCTGGCAGGTTGAGACAATTACTGTAACTGCATTTCGTTATCAATTTCGCGCCAAACCCGCTAATAGCAATTCTGCTGCTCGTCGTTCTAAAAGGTAACACACCATTTGGTCGGCTACAATGATGATAACGCCCACTAAGTCGTGCATTGGTTCATGACCATGCAGATCTTAAATGCGAGGCCGACTGTGCAGATATCGAACGATAAAGCGACCAATAAGACGTCCGCTACCGTATTAATGGTAGACCATGAGACAACGGTTTTTGTTTAACAAGACAACATCATTTCAATGTCATTTCAGAGGACGATGCGATATCATCTCATAGGACGACGCATTAATGTCTCACGATACGACAAAATGTAGTCTTATGAAACAATGCAACGCAACGTCTATGGGACGCAATATCCTCTCACAGGACGATACCACAGGATGGCGCAATGTCTTCTCACATGATGACGTAACTCATCGCGATGCCTGTCGTATCACAGGATGACGCCTTACTGTTTTACAGGACGACGCTTGATGTCCCACAGGACGATGTCATGTCATCTCACGGGACTACGCTATGTCGTCTCACGCAGCGACGCTTGTCGTCCAACGGGACGACGCTGTGTGCCATTTATACCCGTAGGTATTCTTTTTATGATGATGGCTATAAGAGCTCACTTAGTCTCATCGCTGGGCCACGGGCACTGAGCGGAATGTAACAAGGTCTTTTAACGAGACGATGCTCGTCGTCTTACAAGACGCTGCCATGTCGTCTGTCAGGACAATACCAAGTCGTGTGTCAGGACGATACCACGGGACGACGCCATGTCGTCTCACGGGACGACGCCTTGTCGTCTCACGGGACGATGTCTTGTCGTCTCACGGTACGACGCCTTGTCGTCTCACGGTACGACGCCTTGTCGTCTCACGGGACGACGCCTTGTCGTCTCACGGGTTGACGCCATGTCGTCTTACGGGACGACGCCATGTCGTCTCACGGGTCGACGCCATGTCGTCTCACGGGACGACGCCTTGTCGTCTCACGGGACGACGCCTTGTCGTCTCACGGGACGACGCTCGTCGTCTCACGGGACGACGCTCGTCGTCTCACGGGACGACGCCATGTCGTGTCACGAGACGACGCTTGTTGTCCCACAGGACGAAGCCATAAGGCGTAAGTACCCGTGTACTTTTTATGACGGTGCCTGTAGGAAGGTCACTGCGTCTCGTCGCTGGGCCATGGGCACCGAGCGGAATGTCACGAAGTCGGAGGTTTTCAAAATATCTTTACGATTTAAATTTCTTGATCTTTTTAAACTTGCTTTGTAAACGTGTTGCTCGGCTGAGTTACAAAAGCGTACTGAAGAGAAAGCAGCCGAGCGCTGGCAACCGGTCGACATTAGTACTTGGGTAGCGCGATAGATCGCGCTACTAGTTGATGAATTCGCTTGATTAGGGCTGAGTTACAAGGGTGTTATCTCATAATGTGGTTCAAGCGAAGGCACGGACACCTAAATATAATATAATATTTTATTTTGTGAAGTTTTGTGTCAACGATCGTTATTTTTGCCACCTCTATTTTAATATTGCACGAAACGCGGGGTTTGAAAGACATTCGTATCTGAGACATTTGACAATTTTATTTCGCGTGGCTTTTACCTTTATCTGAATCTTTGAAAGACGCCCCGGGTCCTTTTCATGTTATGAATTTTTCGTCTCGGTTGCCACAGTCAATTATTTTAAAAACAGTAGGACAGGTATAATACCGTGCGCCGTATAGGGACCGTGCGCGATGGAGGGTCTGCCATCTTATGTCTTATCTGCCAACCCTCTAGTCTGGTGTAACAAACGTCCATAGATGACGGTAATTGTTTACAATCAGACGATTTGTTGGTACCATCACGCTCCGCGATTGTTGAGCAATTAAGAGTCCTAGCTAATTTGGTTGTTCAATAGGTACTTAGGGCTGATTTAGACGGCGCGCGAACTCGTATGCGATTTTAGTTACATTGAGGACTATTGACTACTTACATCCAATTTAGCTGACCAATCAAATACAGCAATGTAATGAAACTCGCGAGTTCTCGCACCGTCTAAATGAGCCTTTACGCTGTGCAATGTGCAATAGCTGAAATGCTAAATGGCTCAACATCACGGGGCGTGACTGTACATATTGCGTTACTGTTATATTCTATTCACTATGTTATTGTTTCCAAATAATATAATACGTGTCAAGATTGATTCTGATGACAGTGAAAGACACAATATGCTCTCAGCTTTTCTGATCTACGAAAAGGGTTTTAATAATAAAATAGAAGCAATTTCTCTGCAACTATGTATATAAAAGCTAAGACGACCGGTCTGGCCTAGTGGGTAGTGACCCTGCCTGCGAAGTCGATGGTCCTGGGTTCGAATCCCGGTAAGGGCATTTATTTGTGTGACAACACAGATATTTGTTCCTGAGTCATGGTTGTAATCTATGTATATAAGTATGTATTTATCTGTATAAGTATGTATATCGTCGCCTAGCACCCATAGTACAAGCTTTGCTTAGTTTGGGGCTAGGTTGATCTGTGTAAGATGTCCCCTAATATTTATTTATTTATTTATTTATTTATTTATTTATTTATTTATTTATTTATTTATTTATTTATTTATTTATTTATTTATTTATTTATTTATTTATTAAGAATAGTTAGTGTCAAAAACAATTATTGGAGTTTACTCCTTCGATTTTTATATATATTTTATGACTAAAATCAAACGTAATGTGTTACGTAAAATTTTGTGCCCAAATTATCTAATAAAAATTATGTAGCCAATATTTCATAGGAAAGGTTTTTATTTATCCCTTACTAGAGATTTAAATACCAAATGTCACTGAAGGTAAATTTATAGTCAGGAAACCAGACAAGGCCTTAATTTATATTAATATTTATTTATTAAACGAACTTTACATGGACAGTTAAACCAAACATGCAAGTCATGGTTTAGGTAGAAACATATGTACTTAAAATGAATTATAATAGACTTATTACTAAAATTACCTAATTAATATTACTAGTTGTGGGCGTAGATATTGACTCTAGGGGCCCGATTCGGATTTTGAAATAGACATATATTAGACATCTTTTAGACATCAACAAGATACGATAACGATATGTTTAAGATCTAACCTGTCAAATTTGACATTTGCGCGATTCTGAAGATACTGTTGAAGATTTCCACAGGATATGACTTAGAGTTCCAATTGACATTTAATAGATATCTTACTCTATCTAACGTAAAAGTGACATTGGTTGCCCGAATTGCGCTGCAAAAGAGAACTAGTTGATATCTAAACTATAACGTATCTAGAATGGATCTAGTACGTGTCGTCTCTTGTGAATATATTGAAGTTCGAATACGGCAGTAGATAGCGGGATACCGTGGTTAGGAATTTCAGTTCTGTTTTGTCTTTCCTTCTTAAAAGATCAGATGGCAGTTTTCGGAAAATTCTTGGCGAGCGCCAATTCTCGTGATGCAGTTGCCATAACTGACTCCGGGCTATTTTACGAGTTACTACTAGTGATGTACCGACTATTGATTTGGCCGACTAGTCGACTAGTCGGCCAGATACTTAGTTTCATCTAAGTTCGGTTCAGATGCACTTAAAAATCGTTTTACCCCTTTCATCGCGCTATTCATCATATTATAGTAACGCTGAAAAATAAAATCAATAAAAAAATCCTAAGGCGATTTCATACGACAACCGAATCGACAATCGAACATGAGAAAGCGACCACACGGTCAATAATTCGAACAAAAGTTTTCGTAAGCACCCTGAATAGGAATTTGGGTAAAATAGGTGAAAAGCATATGGTAAATATTTGCTGTTGATTTCTTTTTGTACTGTTTTTCTGGCACTTATTAAGTGCCGACTAATCGGCCATTTTTGCCGACTAGTCGCCGACTAATCGCCGACTACAAATGAGGCCGGATAGTCGGCTTTCCCGACTAGTCGGTACATCCCTAGTTACTACTCATACAACTGGAAAAAATGTTAAGTACACACCCGTACAACGAGTTACTGACAGTGTCAATACTGATATATTTTATACGCTAACGTCTACATAATTTACTTCTATATATCTCGCTCGCACTAATATACCAGAACCCGTAGTGTACATTTCATTAGATAGCGTGACTCACGTTTGCGTTTGTTTTAAGTCTAATTTTGTATGGGATTTTGAACAGCGCGCCAAGCGGGACGTTTTGGGAACTCAAAATCCCAATACAAAATGCCACTTATCGAAAACGCATACGTCACTATCGAATGAAATTTACACTAGGGGCACATAATAAATAATAGTACTAGGTACAGAAGACTCACTCTCTAACAAAACGCGTCTGTTACGATCAGCACAGATATGGCCGCTAGGTGGCGACAGCGCCACGCGCGGCTTATGGCAAACTCCAAAATTGGGGCCGAACGGATGTACTTTTAGCTACCTGTAGCAAAGCGACGAAATCGCGGAGTGAGCAACGCCTGCTAGGGGTCCAGTACGAGCGAGATGCATAGAAAGTAAGTTACGTTCACGTTAGCGTTTATGTCAGTGCCAAACTAGTGTTGGTTAGGACTCGAGTCCTATGAGGTCTTGCTTCAAGACTCGACTCAGTTTTTCAGACTTAAAATTAAGTCTAAACTCGAGTTCCTTTCAACTTGTTAGAGACCCGAGTCTTTTGTAGAGACTCGAGTCCTTTTCAGAGAACTCTTGTTTTTTTTTACAAACTATTTCGAAATGCATTGTCTGTATGTAAAATTTGTGGATCAGGTACACAAGTCATATAATAACGCCTAATTTATTTACTGTTGTTTAGGTAAAACCTATAAAGTTATTGTTGACGGAGTCGTTATTCGGAGTCTTGAGTCCTTTTGAGTTGCTCTTAAAAAAGACTCCACAAAGGACTCGACTCGGGACTTAAAAGACTCAGAAGTTTTATAAACGCCGAGTCTCGTAAAAACGATCTGAGTTCTTCAAATTCAGACTTAAAGGACTCGAGTTCCTTGCAACACTAGTACCAAACTGGTATCTATACAGGCCGCGTAGCCAAGATGCCAATCGCTTACGCTCCGTAGTGATCGAAACCCAACTGTCACTGTCACACTAATATGGAAGAGTGATAGAGAGACATAATGCTTTTCGCTGTCGAAGCGATAGCGATTGTAACTTTGGCTAAGCCGGTTGATGAGGAGAAATCGTCGTATATTATTTATCTAATCCTTGTACGATTTATGTTGCTTAGGGCTGTAATCCGCAACATGTCACGAAGCTACGCGGGATCTCCGTGATATATTACCTACTAGGCAATATTTCTTGTTAATAGATAATACAACTTATACATACTAGTGGTCCGTTTAGCGGAGAAAGATAAATAAATTATATTCTTGACTTGGTAGCGTAAGGAACTTTGGCATTTTCAGAGTTATATGTGAAATAATATGGGCCGAGGCGTCTGACACTTCGTTTTCTACTTATATAGAAAGCATCATTTGATATTTGCCAGTCGCTTTTCGGTGAAGGAAAACATCGTGAGGAAACCGGACGAATCCCAATAAGGCCTAGTTTCCCCTCTGGGTAGGAAGGTCAGATGGCAGTCGCTTTCATAAAAACTAGTGCTTACGTCAAATGATGGGATTAGTTGTCAAGCGGACCCCAGGCTCTCATGAGCCGTGGCAAAATGCCGGGATAACGCGAGGAAGAAGAAGATAGAAAGCATCATGTGATCAGTTGATCACCGGTCATCCGTCATGCAAAATGAAGTATCGGAAGCCTCGACCCGGCCCGGGACCGCGATCTTCATAAGTCATCCTTCTTTAAAGTTACTGTCAACATTTAATCTTAGAGCTTAAATTACTTAGGAAGGTTGAAGAAGTTGGAGAAACTTCTAAACTTATTTAACACATTCACTGCCCCCAACGGACATGTGCGTTCACCGTTCACCTTCATACAAGTATGTTCCTAGGCTACACCCCCTGGGAGTGAATGCGTTAAATCTATTAACATAGTTTGTTCAATAATTAGCAGAATTTCAGAAAATGGATGAAAGTTTTTAAGATAGATTATATTATGTTCTTACAAAGTACAACTCTTCTTTTTCTTCGCCATGTCCCGTTTTTTGGGGTCCGCCCTCCTCCTCCTTCTGTCAAAGTACAACTAAAGCTACGTACTCTATTTTTGTTAGCACGATCATATTTTTAGGGTTTCGTACCTCAAAAGGAAAAAAAACGGAACCCTTATAGGATCACTCGTGCGTCTGTCTGTCTGTTACAGCCTATTTTCTCGGAAACTAACTGGACCAATCAAGTTGAAATTTGGTACACATATGTAAATTAGAGATTTTTTTTAAGGTTAGAAGTTATTTAAGAAAATAGCCAAAAAATGACCATTCCCCCCCCCCTTTATCTCCGAAACTACTGTCTAAAATTTTGAAAAACATACACAAAATAGTTCTTTAACTATATAAGACAGAAAAACCAATTAGAAATGTGCAGTCAAGCGTGAGTCGGACTTAATGTACGGAACCCTTGGTACGCGAGTCCGACTCGCACTTGACCGGTTTTTTTTTAAATAATACCAATGCGAATATGATGGTTCGCTTTATTGTCTATCATTTGTTCCATCACTCTCTTAATACCTACATATTTTGTACAAAGATTAGTCACAAAATACATATTCACACTAAATCCACTAGTTTCTTTGGTCTGTTCATTCCCTTTCCTTCTTCGCCCTTCCTTGCAAATCCCGCTTGAGCCCTTCTTATTGATATTGACAACTAGGCTTATTCCCTTTCTAAGACTGTGCCTTTTATTTAAAGAAAATGTGACGTTCCATGGAAAAAGGTACCTTATGGCGGCTGGCGCTTACGTCGCATAGCATTCTACAACCGCATTAGTATTGGAGCGGCGTTAATAATAGCGTAGCTTTACCCGTGGGATGTCACAAATAGAGTTAGACCAAGACAAATCTGCAACGATTTTGATGGCACACGCAGTGCAAGCGTTATTTTAAATGTCAAACTTCTATGAAATAATTATTACGTATAAATAACACTTGCCTACGTCTGTTATCAAAATCGTAGCAGACTTGTCTTGGTCTACCTCTACACATTTTTCGATGTGAGGTGTGATTTTTCGTTTTGAAATTTCATGCAAAATAGGTACAAAACAGTCATCTAATCAATCAATTAATCATCAATTATTATCATCATCTTCCGTCCCGGATTTTTGCCGCGGCTCATGGGACCCTGGGGTCCGCTTGGCGACTTAACTCATGAATTGGAGTATGCACTAGATTTTAACAAAGCGACTTCCATCTTACCTTCGAACTCAGAGAGGAAACCAGGTCTTGGGATTCATCCGGTTTCCTCAAGCTTTTCCTTCACCGAAACGCGACTGGTACAGTCGCCATCAGATATATCGGAGCGGCCAAGGTGTTCACAATATCTGAACACGCGCTCTAACGCCCTGACAATAGAGGCGTGTTCCGATATTTGTGAGCACCTTGGCCGCTCCGATATATCTGATGGCGACTGTACATATCAAATTATATGAATATGAATATGTCATAGGTATTTAAGTGTCGAAAAACTCGTTGGTATGAACCGGGGTTTGAACCCGCAACCTCCGAATTGAAAGTGGAGACTCTCTTACCTAGGCTACCAGAGTACCGTAAAATGGGGTGAGTAGGTGCAAAACTGACATTCAAACCGCGATAATATTTTATTTTTACACATGTAAACTGAATTGTGTATATAATAAGTGTTCCGGACATTTGAATTTTAGTTTTTATTTTATTTTGGGTAGTTCCATTTCATAACTTTGACGATAAACAGGAAATCCCACCTCAGCCCGTAGTCTCTCGTATTTGGGGTGAGTTGGGTTTTCATTGAAAGGTGATTTTGGAAGATTGTTGGATCGGTTTTTATTTATTATGAGTATTACTATAGATCCATTTTAAATTGGAATACATTATTTTTGTAGCAGTAGCCTTAAAATTCCATCTCACCCGCCTTTCATACCTTCTCTCCCCATTCATAACCCAACACTCCCCGCGAACCCTACTCACCCCATTTTACGGTAGTACATAAACACATGCCAGCTCTATATAAACATAATTTTATAGGTTTTATAATTGTGCTATTAAAATTCTAAGTGCCGTTATAGAAATAACATGACATCCATTAGAATGAGTGTCACTCACGTTACCTTAATTATGTTAAATGAGGCTGAGATCACTAATTAAGTCGAGTCATTATGACGCGGTACAGTCGACGAAAATTAGAAACGTCTCTGCTTTAATGCCTCCCGTTTATGGAGCGGTGATGTGAGAAATCATAAAGTGATAACTGATAAGGCATTTTTGTTTCAGGCATCGTGGGGACTATTCAAACCATCTCGTGTTTGAAAGGAGGCCTGTGCCCAGCAATTGGAGGTCATCATCATATCAGCCAGAGGACGTTCACAGCTGGACATACGGCTCGATTCGGAAAATGAATTAGATTTCTACTAGACTTCAACAAGTTACAATACGGATAATTTAAAGATATTTGTAAGATAGATATGTCAAATTTGACGTTTCTGCGATTCTGGAGGTCCTCTTGAACGATTTCGACAAGTTATGACTTAGATATCCAAGTCACATCTAGTCGATATCTAATGTAGATCTAGTTGATCTCTAAATCGTCTCAAGATCTTGTGATTATCTTGAAATCCGAATAGGCCTGATAGGCCTCCCCCAGAGTGCCACAATGACCGGTCTTGCGCCACCCGCATCCAGCGGACTCCCGCGACCTTTACCAGGTCATCAGTCCACCTTGTGGGGGGGTCTACCCACGCTGCGCCTTCCGGTACGTGATCGCTACTATAGAACCTTTCCGCCCCAATGGGAGGTATGTAGGCTAAATTATTTATATTATAAATATTTTTTTTTATCTGAAAGCATGACCCTAATCGACATGTAATTCCTTCCTTTTTACAAACTTTTATGTAACTTGCCCTATTTGTATATATGTTAATTGTTCGTTAGTGTGGGTCAAATCTCGGAAGCTAAATTTCCCGATGTCTGATTTTGCAAACACATCTGTAAATCGGATGACAATGCGATATTATGATGACATCGAGCTAAATAACGCAAACTAATTGTGTTTGGGGTTGTTAGAATTGTCTTGATGAGTATTAGTTGCCTGTGGAAAGAAAACTACAGTCAGCGATAAAATCTTGTACCAAAATGAAATTTTTGACAAAAAAAAACATATTACCTACGTACTTAATTATGTAATTTTCTCAAAATTCAAATGTCTCATCCATTTTTCCCGTTCCATGTCGTCGTACTTAATTAAATAAGCAGGATGTAATTGCTTTTCCTTCTCGCCTGGCCCGTGAAAAATATGATTTTTCCAGCAGTTGGATTGTAAATAAAATGTTGGTTTACTTGGGAATTTCTCTGTCTGTTTTAATTATGGCGGTTTCAACGAGAGAGTAGATGTAGACGGAGGTGTGGGATTGTAATGGTGACATTGGTGGAATAAAACCTCAATAGAATAGACGCAATAATTACTTTTACAGCTTAGTTAATTAGTACCTTTCAATCAATGAGAAGAGTTTAACTTCAATGAATACAATACAGCTTATACTTTCACAAAACGCGCTTACGCGGGTTACACAAGATCTTAACAAAGTACACACTTAAACCTTCCTCAAGAATCACTCTATTGATAGGTGAAAACCGGATGAAAATCCGTCCAGTAGTTTTTGAGTTCATCGCGAACATATATGTTGTTGTCCTATGGCACCCCAGAGGTGCAAAGGGCCTTCACAAGCTCGCGCCACTCCTTCCTATCTTCAGCGACCCCTCTGGCTTCGCCCCAGCTCAACCCGACCGCTCGTAGTTCATTTGTGACGGACCGCTGCCAAGAGTGTACAGGGCGCCCGAGGCCTGGGGCTTCCGTCCGGCGGTTTCCAACCGAAAGCGATGGTTGCGTTATTTGTTTCCCCTCTTCGAATAGTATGTCCTATCCATCTCCATTTCCGTGTCACGATTTCTTGGCCAATGGGTGTTTGTCGGCATATACGCCATAGCTCTTCGTTACGAATAGTTTTTGGCCAGAAAACGCGAAGGATCGACCTGAGGGACTTGTTGACGAAGACTTGAAGTTTATTCGTTAGGCCCTTAGGCACTCTCCACGTTTCGCAGCCAAAAAGCAACACAGATTTCACAATTGATTCGAAGAGGGAAAGTTTAACACGTCGCGTGAGCACATTCGACGCGACGGTAGCGGTGGGTAAAATATCAGATTCTGTCAATTTACCCCATTTCACACACAAGCGCACTTCACGCACACTACCTCACTTTACTGGGACAGGTCAGTGACCCATCATGTTTTTTTAAGATTGGACTTTTAGTTTAGTATTGACCACTAGCCTCCTTTGAGGGTAAAAGCATTCCATTTAAATATGAAAGAGAAACAATGCATTTAATCTTGCTTTCCTTGTCTGTTCATGTCACACGTGACGTACCTATTTAATTCATTTGATTGTTGACTGTTTTACTACCTAATATTGCTTTGTCGAGATACGCGTTTTGTACAATTAAAGCGAATAAAACAAGATGTCATTAAGTCAGATGTAAAATGTTATTTACTACTCTATACGGGTTTTCATAAGGTGCAAAATCCATTCAATAGGAATTTAAATAAATAAAGTTTCAGCAGGGTGGCAATTCCATTTTGGCGGATAAAGCGAAACAGAATAGTTCTATCGAACCTGCTTACAAATTTTCACGAGAATCAGTTGAGAAATGTGATCTGCAAAGGAGAACATACAAAAGCATTTTTGCCCAAGCTGAAACGGAGACCTTTGCTAACGCTCGGCCAATGATGGTTTAGGTACACCTATAAAAAATGATTGTCCCTGCTGTAATTTTAATATCTTTATATTTCAACCGGTATAGTTTTACCTTCAAAAATAATCGGTATCGCTAAACAATAGCGGTACCTTACTACTTATACGTTCACGAAATCGGTATCTGCATAACTTGATTGTTAGTAAACTAACCTGGAAAATAATCTCAAAATCACCGAAACATTTATGTACAGTCACCTGCAATAGTATGTTACGTAATTAGCGCCAACTTTGCCTCCAGGGAAACTTTGCCCAAAACGACAATTTTAAACAAATTCGTTAATGTAGAAAAATTTATAATAGTTATGGCCACCCTGCTGTTTTTAGTAGAAAATTTGTTATATTTCTGACAAAGTATATGCCAAACTTGTGCATAACTTGACTTGGGAATTTTGAGTTTGAGCGAGTCTAATATAGGGTATATTTCGGCGGGCAAAAAATTGATAAATAATGAATGCAAGTAGAAAAAATTGAGAACCCTTTGACAAATATTTCCGGGTTTCAGTTATAACACATGAAGCATAGATTATGTCTATTGAGATTTAAACTAATAAGGCCTAAATACACAAAAGTTTTAGCGGTGGGCAAAGTAATCCGGTAATTTGGCATCCATACCAACATTGCCCACCACCAAAAACGGATTAGGGTTGTCACTTTCATCTAATTTACCCAACTTCGCAAGTAAAAGAAGGTTATGTTTGTACACTAAAATAAGTTTATAAATATATACTGTATTTAATTTGTCTTATTATCCTTTATTTAGATGTTTTATCCCGTTAACGAATGAAAACACAACAAAAATCATATTTTTGGTCATTAAACTATTGTAACAGATTTTCTCAAAAGTGACAACCCTAGCCTTTGTAAAATGCTTAGGCGAGCCTTATTTGGAAATGGGCAAAAACGGGTAGGCAACATTGCCCAGCAAATTTATTTAAAAGTTTTTACACTTATCGCTAAGTTATTAACAGGGAATGGTAGGATTGCCCAAAACCTTTAAGTGATCCTTAGACATCATCATCATATATACGAGCTGTATTTGAATACCAAATTGACGTGGGCAATGTTGGCGAAAACCCCGGATATTTTTTTATTTGCCCGCCCTCTAAAACGCAAAAAAATGGGTAAAAACACGATAAAAAAATGTTTTCTTCACATAAATTGATGCGTTTGATCACAATGGACGTGCTGAGCAAAAAAAAGTCATATGATGTGATATTTTTTGAGAAATTCGTGTTTAAAAAAAAAAGCGGGCAAAGTTGATGATAATGAGTAATGACGGTACCTACCCTTCGAAGGTCGCAAAAATATGTGACATGCTCTTATGGTTCTACAAATAAGATCGTATCAGATATTTTTGCGGCCTTCGTTGTGTAACATAAATTGCAGGTGACTGTACATTTGGAATAATTATTTTATTTAGTTTCAACGAAAGTTTCAAGTTTAGTACGAAAATACTTCAGATATGCAATATGCACAAAATGTAGACCTAATCGAAATAAAACATTGCTTTTTATAGTAAATTTATAAAACATTCGATACATAGGTATACATAACAATAAGTTCTTTGTTTGCCAAAAGACAAAACACGGCACAATCTGCTCACTTGTATAATACTATAAACAATAAACTATCAATTTATCACTTGCCGCTATCTAAATGTAAAATTACTGTAAAAAGATGGTTAGAATCCCTTAATTATAATGAAACTGAATTACTTATAAACTGAAACGCACGCACACACACACACACAAACACACACACACACGCACACACACACACTATCGTATAGTTAATATTAAACAACAATAAATATATTTAATAATTAATAAAAATATAGCATACCTAAGCTGAATTAAAATTATGTACATACATTAATAAAGCGCGGGTTCTCCTGATACAGGTATACATATACTTACAAGGAGGACTCAAGTCTAATTGTATACAAATTGTACTGTTTAACACAATAAACATTTTTCATTTTTTTCATTTTTCATAACCAGGCCACAACGCTATTGGCCTGTAAGCTTCATCTCGGTCTCCAAAGCCGCAAAAACTTGCTAGTACTTAGTGCTGGTCTAGCCTTTATTTTTTCTTGAAGATTTTCAGAGAACAGCACGTACACGCATTATACATATAGACGGAACGAACGGCATAATCATAATAATTTATTCGTCGCAATCCATGGTATTACAGATCTAGTTACAAGACTGTTAATAGGCAATATTTTAATATAAAAGTTCTATAATATAATACAAGATTACAGTTGTCATCAAAATTCATTGACATACAGAAGTCAAATACCTTTTTAAAATGACGCAAAATGATACCAGCATAATAAAAATTGATCCCAATCAGTAAAGATGAGTCTTTAAACTTTTTTCATTTTAAGCGAGTTTTGAAGGAAGATAATACTTAAATTCGACTGTAATCGTATTATTTTAAGATAGTTTACTGCGGTTTTCAACAATAATGACCCGTAAATAACAGCAAATGAAATTTAAATGAGACGCGAGCTGATATTTATGTACCCTATTTTTTGAAATACATTTTATCTACTGGTATGCTTTCTCGTGTGCGTATATGATTTAATGTCAATATAATTGTCAAAAGCAAGAAAATCAAGCTGTCATTTTCATTTGAAGAAGTACACGTGTGCTCCGGTGTAGCCCCAACGGGCATCTGACTTGAAGAAGAATCTTGAGTGATGTCGTCAATGTATGGAAATTGTTCGAAAGTTTACATTTGAGATTGAATTTCTGTGTTGTCTTTGTGAGTAAAAATATAAATCGATAATAAATTGGTAGCTGAATTATCTAGCTTCCAAAATCATACAATAATTCAATTACTGTCAAAGACAAAATTGTTTTGCTTCTGTCTCAAACGGAACTCCATATTTTGATTTTTTGATACTTTTAGTGTCGATTTGTAGAGAATAACAGCAAATTAAAAATATAATGGCATAAAGAGTCGGTACACGGTTTCTTCGTGAATAAATTTACGTGTAATTTAATGCAATCATCAAACATTTATTGAACAAATTATGGTTACAAAGTGAGGTCTAAATCGGAAACGTCATATACCGGCCCCTTAACTGAGCGAACGCAACTTTCGCCTTCTTTATCCTGTTGTCGATGTCTTCATCCGCTCCACCTTTGCAGGATAACACGCTCCCTAGGCACACAAAACAACATACATACCTACATACAAACAATCAGACGCTCCTGGGAACTTTGTTTTATATAAGGTGTAGTGAAGTTTTGGTGAAGTCTGAATGTCTGAAACATTACAAATATAAGTTTTAAAATCAATCTTCGTGGTATATTATATTTCAATACAAACATATGGGTACCTATTATTATTGTTTCAATTTGGTACCTATATATACATACACATAACACATAGGTGAAAACCGGATGAAAATTCGTCCAGTAGTTTTTGAGTTCATCGCGAACATACATACAAACAGACAGACGCGGCGGGGGACTTTGTTTTATAAGGTGTAGTGAAATTTTGGTGTAGTCTGAATGTCTGAAACATTACAAATATAAGTTTTAAAATCAATCTTTGTGGTATATTATATTTCAATACATATGGGTACCTATTATTATTGTTTCAATTAGGTACCTATAGGGGAGCCGGGGCTTAATGTAACAGGGGTAAGTAGTAACGCTAAATTTTGACGGGGAATTAAAAACATTTTAATTTTTCTTTTTGCTGAATGACTTTCTTATTACTCGAGGAATAACGTAAACATCGCCATTGCCCCGCCAGACATCTAAGCGAGTGGATGTGCATACGAGCTCTGTTTCGACCAGGTATTGAAAAAAAATTACGAGGTAAGTTGTAACAAGTATTTCAAAAAGTGTCCGGTGTGAAAGATGCGTAAAGATTTAAAATTATTTTGCAATCGGAATTAGTGCTTAGATTACAAACCCTCATACTCAGAATTATAAAATTATACATAATTTTAGACAATACAGGCCTTTTTTCCTAAAACTGTTACAACAAGCCCCAATTACGGGTAATTTGTAACAACTCTCAATTTTTCAAAAAGTGTCTGGTGTAAAAGATGCGTAAACATTTAAAATTATTTTGTAATTGGAATTAGTGCTTAGATAAATACTTTACAAATAATACTTTACACTGCCTCTAAATGTTGGAATAACGTGCCACCGCCAATGAGGAACCTGCAAAGTATTCATACTTTTAAAACGAAGCTTAAACAGTACATGCTTAGCCACCAACTTAGCCAGGAAACCTGCTTACACGATACAAGCTGCCTGAAGTTTCTGCTTTTACTTACCACTTAGATTACGTTTCCTTTGCATTGCCATGGCACATTACTTTTAAAAATATTATTCTCGCCCTCTTTTGACTGTCTATAAGCAGTTAAATCTGTAAGATCGATAAAGTATTGCTTTAACTGCTTTTGTTCGTAACAAATCGACCTGTTTTATTTGTCATTTTAGTTTAGTTTACGCAGCTGCCGCATGGCGCTAGCTGTAATATCAGGCGTAATGTACGGCCAAGATGAGTTTGACCTGATAATGTAACAGCTGTGTTGTACGTAGTAAAACTATACATAGTAATTTATTGTAATGTATTCTTGACTAATTGCTATCTTTGTCTTTTGTATTCTTATTACTATCTTTGTGTTTTATATGTATTAATTTTGTTGTTATTGTTTATGTATATATTAATTTTCTTGTTATTTATGTTACCTGTCGTGATTGTTTCACCGGATGGTCTTATCGGAAGATCAGCGCTGGAAGTCGCCAGCAACATGCTGAGGTGAGACCATTTCGTGGCACTTTCTCTTTTTTATGTTTCTCTGTTCAGGCCCCGTAGACAATATGCCGATGGCTAACGCTCCGTAGCGAACGAAACGCAACTGTCACTGTCACACTAATATGGAAGAGTGATAGAGAGACACAAACCGATTCGATGGCGAAGCGATGGCGATCGTCACCTTGGCTAGGCCGCCAGTATAAGTTTTTATTTTGTGTTTGTGCTCACGAATAAAATTATTTCTATTTCTATTTCTATTCTATTTCTACAAACCCTCATCATCAGAATCATAAAATTATACATATTTTAGACAATACAGGCCTTTTTCCGAAAACTGTTACAACAAGCCCCCGCTCCCCTACATACACAGAAACATAGAAATCTAAATAGGTACTTACCTGCCTACGTAATACCTCCTACGCTTCTTACGGCCTGATTAGGAAATAATCCTCCTGGAATATACATAATGTATAAATAGGTACTCTCTCATTAAATATAGGTAATACCAAAATGTTAAAACGATTTTGATTGTCAACTGAAGCTCGCTCTTATTGAAGAACAGTTTAACTGTATTAGGTTTATGCGTGATTTTATATGGAAAATGTAAATTGTTTCTACTATCTGTGAGAAAAATGTTCCAATAAACCTGTTATCTATTGTATCCAAAATGCCCACAAAATGGTGTCGCCGGACGATCACCGCAGACTTTCGGGTCAGCATTATGCTGAGGCGAGTTGATGTTTTAAATGTCAAAGCAATAATACCTATACACATAAGCCACCCCACACTAGCGTCTCCCGAGCATCAGCGTCTAGTCGACTCTATGGCTGCTGCTCGACGCAACGTTGGCGCAAGTGCGCAGCAACGCCATTTTCCATAGCGCCGATAAGACGCTGACGCTCAAAAGACGCTGTGGGGTGGCCCTATAACTTCTTTTTCGTTTTTATTGTACCCCAGAAACATCTAAATTGCGAAAATAAATGTGGCGTGCGTACCGCAAGTGAAAACGCCCCATAAAAAAGCGCGCACCCTATGACGTCACAATTACACGGAACCGCCCTTGCTGCGCCAAAATGTACGTAAAATAATAATGAAAAATAAGGTTTTCGTTATTTGTACCGTAAAAATATCACTTAAGTATACTTATAAATAGTTGCTTTACATTTTGTTTCTCCTTATTTAAACTCAAATATTTTGTAATATTCACAAACAGAAGGTAAATTTTGTCATGACATTATACCTAAATTATGATGAAATTCTATTTTCAGACATTTTAGGCTCCGTGTGAAGTACAATTTCGGCAATCTCTGAATTAGTAACGACATGAAAACTCACGATTTCTTTTCTGAGTTCTTTATTTAATAATACATTACACGTCACCTATTACGTGATAGGTACTACCACCTAGTACCTATTACATTTTATGCATAAGGAACCCATATGATTGGTTTTTAGGGTTCCGTACCCAAAGGGTAAAAACAGGACCCTATTACTAAGACTCCACTGTCTGTCCGTCTGTTCGTCTGTTCGTCTTTTCGTCTGTTCGTCTGTCCTTCTGTCCATCTGTCTGTCACCAGGCTGTATCTCATAGACCGTGATAGACACTTGAAATTTCCACAGATGATGTATTTCTGTTGCCGCTATAACAACAAATACCAAAAAGCACGGAACCCTCGGTGGGCTAGTCCGACTCGCACTTGTCCGGTTTTTTTACACAGACGAAGTCGCGGTCAGAAGCTAGTACCGTTTGGCTTGATTCGAACTTTAAGATACGTCATACATTTGCTAAAGATACGATATGGGTCGGATATGTCAGTGTCAAAAGTGACGTGTTTGTTTGGATCATATTCAGAAACAATAAAAATGGAAAATAATATCAATACGAAATAAGCCTCAACTTGGTCATGTAGGTATATTTATTTACCCGACTATGGCAAAACATAGACGGGCTATGATTTTACCATTATAAAATAAATAAATATTATATGACATTCTTACCCAGAATCTTCAGTATAAATACATAAAATATTGTCTCCGGTTGCCGCGATAGTTACTCATGCAATAAAACTATTAAATCGGATGATATCGCGTATATAACTACAATGACGAATGAATGATGAATGAATGATGGGTGACTGAGGAAAAACTACAATGTGCAAAACTATCCACATACAAAAAAAAAACAACGGGTTGCACTCCGGGAGTGCCGACAGAAGTGAAAACTCAATGACTAGTCCAAAATGTCTGCAGCACTATGTATAATTGACCCATCCTCCTTTCTATTGAAAAATTTTAGTTCCGAAATTGCTGGTCAGTGAGCTTGATTAAAATTCGAAATTCAAATTTGTAGCGTTAATTGTTTAAATTTTTTAAATTCGAATATAAATTGTAAAGTTACCTTGCAGACCTCGCATCTATGTATAGTAGATTGTACAACAAGGGCATAAAGTGACCTATTTTTACCCGAGGCAATTTTTAAAATAGTAGACGAGGGTAAAAATGGACATTTATGCCCTTGTTGTACACTCTGCTTTTCACTTCGATTGCGAGGAAAATATACCAAAAATCAAATATTTTAGGTTATTTTAACGTATTTATTCAAGACTAAAGAAAATTGTTCTTGGGCCGGTCGGAGGCGCGGGGCACGCCGATCGGGAGAGCGCTGGTCGGGGGCGCGCCGGCAGGGCTGGCAGTTTGTATGGCAGAATTTGGACTTTATTGCTAAGTCAATAAGGGTCGTAATAGATGATTTTACTTTATGCTCTAGAGCATAAAATGCGATTTTATGTCGTCTACGCACGACATAAAGGTGCGCTTTTTGAGCATGAGAAGTGAAAAATATATTTGGTCATGATATTTTGAGTTTTATTCACCAGTACTAGAGTTCACTTTTATTAGCTATTTCATCAAGATGTAGCTTTATTGAATTATATTTGAGTGATATAAAATTAGAATGTAACTGTGAGATCCTCGTATTTCAACCCGTACAAGATTAGAACCTTTTTCATGTAATGTCATTGAGTTTTTCTTTATTGATTTAAATGCCATCTAAATGAGTGGCCATCTAAACGTTACGGTCACGTGATCGCGTTACGCTGTCTCGAGATTATCATTTTTTCCCCACCTCAAAAACTGCCCAGCGCCGCTAAAGAAGTTTTCACTTCAAAAACCCGTTCACCGCGAACGCTGTAAAGGATTCGAAACGTCGGGATGTACTCGTATTGTAGTATAAATTCAATAATTATATACGATATAATCCGTTTTAATCGTTTTATTTCATAAATACACAATTTCACATTCATGAATTAACTGTAAAATCCTTATCAGATAGGTACACTCACGATAACAAGTTAATCGGAACAAAAATGCCAGGAAGTGTTAAAGACGGGGACAGATCGGATCTACTACCGGCCTGTTTATTGGTCCTCGGGCTCGACCCGTGATCCCAGAATGAGTGGATATGGCACAGAGTTTTCTTTTTAGGGTTCCGTACCCAAAGGGTAAAAAAGGGACCCTATTACTAAGACTCCGCTGTCCGTCTGTTTGTCTGTCTGTCACCAGGCTGTATCTCATGAACCGTGATAGCTAGGCAGTTGAAATTTTCACAGATGATTTACTTCTGTTGCCGCTATAAGAACAAATACTAAAAACAGAATATAATAAATATTTAAGTGGGGCTCCCATACAATAAACGAGATTTTTTGCTGTTTTTTTGCGTAAATGGTACCCTTCGTGCGCGAGTCCGACTCGCACTTGGCCGGTTTTCCATATAAGTCTGCCAATAACTGTGGCTTATTTTTTTTTAAATCTCTCTGTGGTAGTCATGAGGGATCATGACTGAGGATCGTGGTCATCGGTGGATGTGGATGCTCCACACCTCTGGTCTTTATGATCTGCCTCCAACGGTGTCTGTTCATCGCGTCTCTTACAACCGAGCAAAAGTTGGTGGAGGCTGGGGCCCCTTTTAATTGATCGCTCCATCTTGTTGGAGATCGTCTTCGGCTTTGTTTGCCCTCCGTGTTTCCAACAATGATCAGCTTTTCAAGGCTTTCATCTCCCCTCCTCATTATGTGGCCTAAGTAGGACAGTATGCGCTGCTGGCAGACTGTGGATAGGCGAGTTCGGACACGAGGCTGTGAAAGGATCGATACATTGGTGCGCATGGCGCATTTTTTTAAATATAGGAGGCAAACTAGCAGACGAATCGCCTAGTGGTAAGCAATTACAGTCGCCCTTGGCCACCTGGGCCAGGACACCTTGGGGTTGCAAGTGCGTTGCCTGCCTTTAAGATGAGAGTACAATTTAGGCTTGTGTTACGGGTAACGTTCGGGATACGGGTAACGGGTAGGTACGGGATAGGTAAATACTTAAAATATAAAACATAGGTCAGGAACAAAAATCTGTGATAAACACACCAGTACTTAAATGCTTACCAGGATTCGAATCCGAGACCTCCTCCTTCGTAGTCAGGATCAATACCGACTAGCTAGGCACTATTTTAGGTAATTGTGGGAAGGCGGAAATACGAGTAAGTATTCTCTTTTTTATAAATCCACTGTATTATACTAGAAGAGATAAAATTAAAATATTGCAGTTAACCATTTCTATGGATAATATTATACACCAAGAAATGTAATCGGTGATCAGGAACCAATTTTTCTAATTCAGTCATCGATGGCGATCACATTTAACTATGGAACCAACCTCGAAATCAAAAAAAAAGTTTGCCTGTTTCATACAGTAGGGCTGGTCCGATGTTGATATTTTCTATGAGAGAGTAAATTTTTTTTTCGCGAATTCGTAGTTGGTTTCATAGTTAAATGTGATCGTCATCCATAACTGAATAAAAAAAAATTGATTCCTGATCACAGATTAAAAATCATTGTGTATAGATAATTATATAGATTAATATTAAGAACGCATACCGCATCTATTCTTCCCACTCCTAAACCCATTGAGCCAGCGTTAAAAATAATAAGGTACCCAACCGCGACACGCACGCGATCAAGGGCACGCCCTGACCTTTGAGGTCACGACAGACCCACTGAAATAACTTTACGGGAATAGCTCAATTCATGCCATGCGATGGACCAGTTAAATGACAGTAAAATAGAGCTCGTAAAACTATGCTGAGTTAGTACATTACTTACTACAGAGGCTAGAATATGTACACAACAATATTTCCATTGTTACCACTCAGATCAGTGGGGAGACACTCCTGACTTCGGGTAAACTCGGCTCCGTTCGGCTCAGCATTGCTCCGAGCAATTATTTGGGTTGACACAACTTGACGTCCCTTTGCGTGCACGACCACAGATAAGATAAAGACTTTTTGACAACCCTAAATAGTCGAAAGGGATAGTGCCATAAGTTAGAAAGGGATATCATGACTCGACCCTGAATCGCTGTCAAACTTCGGTTTTGTAGGAAGTGACCTTTCTGTACGGTAGTACTATTACCTACTTATATATGCGTTTCTCCAGAAACTTTCTGCCTCACACAGCTAGTGAACTTCCGCGGTATATCCGGACCTATACCTACGACCTTCAAATCTCCAAGAACAGGGCTATAACCGCGAAAATCGAAGTTCGCAAATTGCGGGCATCTTTCTCTGTCACTCTTATTACGTCTTCATTGGAGTAAAAGAGAAAGATCCCCGCAATTTGCGAATTTGGGTTTTCGCGGTAGCCCCTCAGAGCGTACTTCTATATCATGAAAAAGCTATTGTAGTTAGACGGCCGAGCGCAGAGAGGTCAAATAGATATAATTATGAGGCTGGCAACCCCATTAATGCCGTGGTATTAATATTTTTTTTAAGTATTGCACGGAAATTTTACCTCATAACTAACATTAAAACCTAAAAGTTCAAGGTATGACGTGGTGTGGTTTGGCGCTCTAGCTGTGGATCGTAGTTGAAAATTTGTAAAACTTTTTCTCACGAACACGACCAAAATGTGGTCGTAAATCACCCAAAGTTTCCAAGCCACTTTCAGATTTCACATTCAGAAAAGAGTAAAACGAGTAAATCGCCGTTTTTCGTGAGTCGATTCCAGATGAAACATACCAAAGAGAATTTAAAATAGAGATGGATTGTCAAAGTAAATTATGTAGCCACAGTAAATTTACTGCCATATTTCGACAGAAGATTAAAACTTTTATAACTTCATTTGACTTTGACCCTTATTCTTTCACTGATATTTATTGTGTTAAATTTGTTTATATCAAAAAGTAACGCCATCTACCTACTCAAGACTAGACCAAAGGTATGGTGCAAATTTTTCGAGCTATGGTGCAATCTTTTCGGCCTTTGGCCTAGTCTCGAGTAGGTAGATGGCGTTACTTTTTGATATTTAACAAATTTAACACATATCAGTGAAATAATAAGGATGAAAGTCAAATGGCGTTCTAGAAGTTGTAATCTTCTGTCGAAAGATGGCGGTAAATTTACTGTGGCTACACAATTTATCATGACAATTAACTCTCTATACACTCTATTCTCTTTGACCATACGAATGTCGTAAAGCAGCCATTGGCACGCATAAGGCTCTCGTTTGCACACAAATATTGAATTTTGATTTCTATCACCTCCCTTTTATTGACCTAACTTTTTTATTACGGTCACCCTTGCATTTCGACCTCTAGGTACTTGGAAATTAATGATATCCATCATTTTAGGGGTCCGTTGGTACCTTCTACTCAGTGATACTTCTTGTCATTGAGGGCCTCTTGCACCATTCACCCGGATTTAACGGTTAAACTTGGAGTTACCATGGTTACCAGTACAATTTGACACTGGGTTAAGGGTTTAACCGGTTAACCCCGGGTTAGTGGGATGGTGCAAGTGGCGACTACTTAACTTAGCCTGTAAGAAAATATAATATTTCCAAATTGATAGTTTCCTTACTAGGATTCCGTACCCAAAGGGTAAAAACGGGACCCTATTACTAAGACTCCACTGTCCGTTTGTCCGTCTGTCTGTCACCGGGCTGTATCTCATGAACCGTGATAGCTAGACAGTTGAAATTTTCACAGATAATGTATTTCTGTTGCCGCTATAACTATAAATACTAAAAAGTACGGAACCCTCGGTGAGCGAGTCCGACTCGCACATGTCCGGTTTTTTTATGTTTCTGCTGCCACAATTTTTACCAAATTTTATCGAATAGTTCAAACTTTGAAGTAAATAATACTTTACAAGTTTAATATAAAATATTTTAAAAGGTTCTTTTCCAATATCCCAATCTCATTATAATAATGAACAGAGGCCGACATCGTTAACGTGATTTTATTAATAAATAATGAGCTCTAATGAGATTGGTTTCATATTTTACGTGTTTCGCACAAGATTTTAAAATGCGGCAGGACCCTAAAATAAGTACCTATCCAGTTTTCTATACAATTAGTATGGCGGCGTGAAGGTATAGTGAAGGTATAGTCGCCATCAGATATATCGGAGCGGCGAAGGTGCTCAGAAATATCGAAACACGCCTCTATTTTCAAGGCGCTAGAGTGCGTGTTAAGATATTTTAGACCACCTCGGCAGCTCCGATATATTTGAAGGCGACTATAACTACGTTGGGGCACCGAACATATTTACGGATAGACGAAATACATTTATGTAAAGGTTTTATTATACTTTAAACTAGGTTAAATATAATACAGATTCCCTATTTTTAGCAAAGTATAGCACACTTCCATAATAAATAAGGTTATGAACGAAAATGCTCTTGTTTTATTAAATTAGCAGCGAAACTTTCTAGGAAATAAATAATATAAAACAAAAGACGTTATTCACTCACCCGTGCCTGAATTAAGTTTGTTACAATCTAATTCAATTTGAATAAATAATTTTATACAAATAGCTGCTATTTTTTGGTAAAGGTAAGAAAAATCTTGATATTAATATCAAAAACCGGACAAGTGCTAGTCGGACTCGCCCACCGAGGTTTCCGTACTTTTTAGTATTTGTTGTTATAGCGGCAAACAGACTATAGCGCGATTAGAGCGGCAATACATCAATTTTCAACTGTCTATCATGGTTCATGAGATACAGCCTGGTGACAGACACACGGACCGATGGACAGACGGACAGACGGACAGACGGACAGACGGACAGACGGACAGACGGACGGACGGACAGACGGACAGACGGACAGACGGACAGACGGACAGACGGACAGACGGACAGACGGATAGACGGACAGACGGACAGTGGAGTCTTAGTACCCTTTGGGTACGGAAATCAAATTAGTGTCAATTTAGTTCCTACAGTACCCGTAGCAAACAAATATACGCAGTTACGGCAACTTATACCAGAAGGTAATTGACAGATGCACTATAACTCTATCCACGATAACGAGCTACTATAGCGGTCTCTCTTTTGTACTTTTGTATGCAGATGAATGCCGATTGGTGAGCCGTACAGCAATACAGGCCAAGTAGAATGTACACTGATATCCAGAATGACGAACTGATGTCATTCAATAGTCGTGCAATCGCTCGTACTCGTACGTACGTGTGGCGTGGGCGAGACGCACGATAACTTAATAAACATGATACAAATATCATTCTGGTGTCAATGAACTTACGTTCAAATAGGGCACATAATAATATGTGACTGTATTAAAAACAAATTATTATACACCATGCAAGAAATAAAGCACCAGAAGATTAATATAGAAACGTAGACAGCAGTTATTTTTGGACACAATTTTCATTTTAAATCCCGTATAAAACTATAAACAGTAGGTAATTTGATCGTAACGTCACATGCTAGTGTTTCATATAAATTCCTTAATAGCAAATCGTTTACCAGTACAAAAAAACCGGGCAAGTGCGAGTCGGACTCGCACACGAAGGGTTCCATACCATTATCTATAAAAACGGTCACCCATCCAAGTACTGACCCCGCCCGTCGTTGCTTAACTTCGGTCAAAAATCACGTTTGTTGTATGGGAGCACCACTTAAATCTTTATTTTATTCTGTTTTTAGTATTTGTTGTTATAGCGGCAACAGAAATACATCATCTGTGAAAATTTCAGCTGTCTAGCTATCACAGATCACGAGATACAGCCTGGTGACAGACGGACGGACGGACGGACAGCGGAGTCTTAGTAATAGGGTCCCGTTTTACCCTTTAGGTACGGAACCCTAAAAAAGAAAATGATTTGACTAGTAGTCAAATACCATATTGGCCAGGTAAACAAATAGGTACCAGGAAAACGGCAGGACTAAATATTTATGTTATATTCGGACTCCTGATGTATTGATATTTATTCAAAAGATATTATATTCTATTCGCATAATATTTTTGTTTCTGAATACAGTCCCAAGCGATTGGCATTCCGATCACAACCGGCCCTAATGGCTTTACTCTGTTAGATATGACCGAAGAAAGTTTTGGCAAAATCACAGAAAAATATATTACGTCTAGGCGAATTGACGACTAAAGGAGTGGTTTGTGGTGGGCATTTTTAGGGTTCCGTAGTCAAATGGCAAAAAACGGAACCCTTATGGATTGTCTGTTTGTCTGTCTGTCCGTCCGTATGTCACAGCCACTTTTTTCTGAAACTATAAGAACTATACTGTTGAAATTTGGTAAGTAGATGTATTCTGTGAACCGCATTAAGATTTTCACACAAAAAAAAAAAAAAAACAATAAATTTTGGGGGTTCCCCATACAAATGTGTGCCCCCCCCCCGTAACTTCTAAAATAAGAGAATGATAAAACTAAAAAAAAATATGATGTACATTACCATGCAAACTTCCACCGAAAATTAGTTTGAACGAGATCTAGTACCTAAGTAGTTTTTTTAATACGTTATAAATAGTAAACCGCAATTTTTTCTTGCATTTAGAATAGAAAATGTGACGAATGTTAACCAGCTTAGATTCAAAATATATAGATATTGGAAACTCTGGCCGCGAAATAGTAAAAGTTATAGCTATGTAGGTTAATACAATCCTACACCTATCGTTACTGTTTTTCTTATCTGTGGAAATGTTATTGTGGCTAACAAATTTTAAACTTCTCTAGAAAACATAGGGATTTGATTTGACCTTATTACTACTATCAGCCGAGATGACGATAACCATTTAAATAGGTATAAGTACGACAAAAAAGGCTATACTAATATTTAGCTAAGCACAGTTATTTTATAGGTCGAGAGTGTAACTTTTCCCCACACGCCGGCAACCGGCAAACCACAAGCGTTGCCAACTTTCAAATTGTTAAGTATAAGACTTTGGCAACAAGCTGTTTTCTTCTTTCGTTTGTTGTCTGTGAATTATAACTTCGTGACAACTAAATTATGTTTTTCGAAGTCACATAAATACCTTGAAGAGGGTTTATTTTAAGGTTCCGTGCGTTCAGAATGCGGTGTTTTCGAAAAATCGTAATCGTACGGTTGCCAAAAATTTAATTAGCAGTCTTGAGCTTCGCTTCGGCATCAAATCGCTTTGTGTCTCTATCACTCTTCCATATTCGTGTGACAGTGACAGTTGCGTTTCGTTCGCTACGGAGCGTTAGCGATTGGCATGTTGTCTACGGGGCCAGGTCCTTCTCACTCCGTTGTTTACTTGCGTTTCTAACTATTCTCATCGGACCAACTTACCCCCAGCACTTTTAGTCCCAATCTCCACTATAGTGAAAAAGTGCTACGGTATTTCAAAAACTGGTGATTGAACCTACTGAACCTTAACGCTATGATGTTTTTAATCAGTCACGACGTGTCTGGATTTATAACAAGAGTACGAACTTGGAATAAGTATATTTTAATAAATGACGACGCGTCTTACATTAAAAAGCATTTACATTGCAAGATAACGAAATGAAAGTTCACCTTTATCATTTTTGAAGGTGATTCGTCGTAGAAAGAGGTTATACATATAACAACAAGGCAAACAAGTAAGTAAGTAAATATCCTTTATTGCACAAATACAACAACACAGTAACAACTTGAAAAATCAGAACAATACAAGATGCAAGATGAAAATAATAAGGTCAATACGAATAATTTATATGGGGATATATGTTTTCACATTGATTTGTGTTTAATGCGTTGCGTTGTGTTTAATGCGTTGCGTTGTGTTTAATGCGTTGCGTTGTGTTTAATTGCCAATATACGGAAAGTAGCAAATATCGAGGAAAAGTAAAAAAATCAGGATTCGAATCGACGCACTAAAAAAAGTCTCAAGATTACTAACCGATTGATTGATTGGCAATCGTATTGTGATATAAAAAAGCTCTAGGATTTTTCATAAACTCCGTTCTCTGAACCTACGCGATCTTAAGTTACACAGGTTTAAACGTTTTTCCACTTTTAAATATTTCCCATTCTCCATGATATTTTAGTATGTTATTGACACAATGAAAAATTTGGTATATAGGTCCTCCTTATTCAAAATTTGCCATACAAAAAAAATTAATAAGCGAAACATATAAACCGAATATGTGGGGTATTATATTTATGAATTGTCGATGTCTACCTTATTGTCGATGTCGCTTACACCGCCGCGGGCCGCTGGTATAAAAAGCCTCGCTCTTATACAACGTTGTTCACACTTACAGGCCCGACATTCAGCGCGCTCCGCGCGCTCCTACATACTGGGTGCCTGTGGCGCCCTTCACACTTACAGGACATTCAGCGAGCTCCGCGCGCTCCTACATTCACACTTACAGGTGGGGCGAAGCCCAACATTCAGCGCGCTTCGCGCGCTGCTACATACGGGGCGCCTGCGGCGCCTTCATACTTACAGGTCGGGCGAAGCCCTACTCAACTCTGAATATAGAAATAAAAGGCGCAAGGATATTATATGTATCCAAACAGTACAAAGAAAACACATTTTTTCATCTAGATTTTTTGTCTTTTTAGGTCCATTTGTGTACAACAGGCTAAATGCAATACTAGAGACTATACCCACTAAGCTATGCTTGTTGTAAGAATACTCTACGACGCGCCCTTCAAAAAATGACGTACGATGATACAGAGCACCTACTAATAGTCGTAAAATGATTACCTAATACTGTTCTGTGATTTTTAATACTTAAGAACCTACTTATTTGTTAAGGTGATTACAGTTATTTTGTGTAATAAATATAGTTCATAATTAAGTGAATAATTAAAAATAAATAAATTTAATATTGTCCTTCGCTGCCTGAAACACAGGGAATCCTAGTTCAGGCATCTGTAAAACACGTGTCTCTATGTAAATTCTTAGTCTTTAAGAACAACCATTGTAGGTACTATACTTTTTTCAATAAATTATTTGTATTTATATTCAGCGCGCTCCGCGCGCTCCTACATACTGCATTGTATTTATATCGGAGCATCGTTAATAATGGCGTAAGCGCCATCGACAATAATGTCCCTTTTCATAGATAACGTCACATATTATGCTGAAGCCATCGACATCAGAATCAAAGTGATATGTTAAGATTTAGTTGTGGAAAACGTTTTCTCCCGAAATGGAAATTGTATGAAGTAAGTTAATTTTGTCAGTAGCCTTCTTAATCTTACTTCCCTCTTAATGATGGCAGCTTGAAAATACTGGCTAAAATAATAGGTCATTCACCTCCAATAAAGTCCGATAGAAAGCGCGCAGCGTCCTATAATGGCATCTTAAACATGTTCTGCGTGTACCCGCAAGTGCCGCTGTTGGCGTGCAAGGGAATGAGCGCTTGCAAATTGGAACACAACGAGTTTTCCATTTGTTCCATTATTTATTAAATGATGGCTTTTATTAAGCCGTGAGTAATTGTATGAAATCTAGATTCGATGACCTTTTTTTCTAAAGTAAGCGTAGATTTCTGGTATAATTTGTCCGACGGTGGGTCACTATTTTGATACACTAGGGGCCCACTGATTAACAGTCCGCCGGACGGTTTCGGCCTGTCAGTTGTTCGGAACTGTCAACATTTTGTTCTAACTGTGTAATCAGTGGGCCCCTTAAGTGTATCAAAATAGTCCTTAGATTTTAGATTAAGATTTACTTTTTTCTCATTGAATATTCGATTTGACAGGACTCAGTAGTTCGGTTTATGAATAACGTCCAAATAGGGAATATTAGGCAAAGCTCTGCGTAGGTGGCACCTGTGTGGCACATACAGTAAACAAACCACATTGACACATCACACGTCACGTCAATCACATGGCCTACCGCGAAACAAGAAAATAGAAATTTCGTTATCTAATCTCTCTATCACTCTTGCTGCAAGAGTCTTGCATATTCGAGCGATAAAGAGGCAGATAACTAAATTTAGATATTCGCGTTTACCGGTAGGCCCTTGTTAACAAACCGCCTTGATGCATCAATGTCATATTTTATTGTCTGTGAAAACTTGTCAAAAACAGTTTAAGGCACAGTATGTATAAGTTAGTCTATGAATTTACCGAGTCGGTAGTGCTGCATTCTGGCGGCAGAACATTGCAGTAATATCCCCTATTAAACTGTCACGATCCCGCCAGTTTCACGTATCTTTGAAAACGTTTTTGTTTGTTGCCTCTACAAGCGAAAGATTAACTTATGAAGTAAGCCAATTAATTCTTAAATTATCCATGCATATAAATCAAGTGATATAAATTAGTTAATTTAAAGCTAAGCTAGCAACCATTAATCAGACGAAAGCTGCAGTAGCGAACAGATTTGTACCCCGTGCGACCCGGGAAGGTCAGACAAGGCGGCGCCGGCGGCGTCTGCCAAGAGGTTAAGGTTATAGTTATAGTTATGCTACGAGTATTATGGTGTTTGTTCGTGATCAAGTTCTTTGGCAGAAGAGCGTGTATTGAATGACGCGTGACATGGAATTATTCGCCATTTTTTAGGGTTCCGTACCCAAAGAGTAAAACGGGACCCTATTACTAAGACTTTGCTATCCGTCCGTCCGTATGTCACCAGGCTGTATCTCACGAACCGTGATAGCTAGTTGAAATTTTCACAGATGATGTATTTCTGTTGCCGCTATAACAACAAATACTAAAAAGTACGGAACCCTCGGTGGGCGTGTCCGACTCGCACTTGTCCGGTTTTCATCATATTACCGTCATCACAATTAAAACTAGGGGCCAACCGCGAACCACCTTCGACGTGTTGCCTCTCTGTTTCACTTGTAAATTCGTACGTAAGTGTGATAGGGAGGCAACAAGTCGAACATGCTTCGCGTAGGCTCTCTGGTAGACAGCTAGGCGTAAGACTCCCCAAGAATGAAGAGTTTCCAAAGAAACCAATCATATGATGCCCACATGTAAAGATTTCCTGCGATCATACCATAATTACCTATCTTTTTTTAAATTAATGTTTTCGAATTATCAACAGTAGCACGTTATGCAGCAGTTACATAATGAAGATGTAAAATTAGTTATGAAACGATGCAAAAAACAACCATTATTATTTACTTTCTAAAATTAACTTAATACTTTCACAAATAAAAACAATATACCTACATGTTAAAAGAGGCATAGCTATCTGTAAGTTTCAGTGTAACTCTCTGTACAATTTGTACCTACCAATATGTATATAGATTAAGAAACTAGTATAAGTAACGAAACTGGGTCCTGTAACACAGGGTTTCCTAGATCAGGACACAGGGACGTGATTTACTGTATGTTTAATTCTATACAATAAACTTTTTTCATTTTTTTTTCATAATACACATTATTTTTTAAGAAAAATTTAAAGTAAGGGTAAGAGTATTAAAACAGTATGAAACCTACTTTTTAATTAAAAAAATACGGATATAATTATGACGTACCTACAAAAATAATATTTTTAATACTGCTGGAAGTAATATGTTGTTTTTACTAAATTCATCCAAATTTATGTGCCTCAACTAAGAATAACTCACACAATAGCAATAAAAAAATTGCAAACTTCTTCAGAGAAACTGAAACTCGAATGCGCGTAATGGATAGGAAAAGCCTATTAATGTAGTATATAACCCAGACTCATAGATTCATGTTGACCTCTGCGTGACCTTGTTCGGGTCAGACCGCCGGCGCCGACTGCGGACGCCAAGTGGAGCAAAGGTTAAGGTTTTGGTTAAGTATGTTTTATGGATTATGTTTAAGACAAATAACTGTTAGCTGATTTAGTGCCACTTGCACCATTCCACTAACCCGGGGTTAACCGGTTACACCTGGAGTTACCATGATTAGCAGTACAATTTGACACTGGGTTAATTGTTTAACCGCTTAACCCCGGGTTAGTGGGTCGGTGCAAGTGGCCCTTAGTTTAGTAATCATTATATAATTAAAAGAAAGCATTATAGTTTAATATACAGGTTTACTTTACGACGTTTGGCATCAAAAATTGCGGTTAGATACGTTAGATCAAAATTCCAGTCCCTTTTTGAACCAGTACCACAGAATAACTAATAGTACTACCGTACAGAAAATTCACTCCTTCACAAAAGTCAGATTTAGGTATAAAAATATACCTATACTCGCCGCCTGCTGCAAAATTGAAACTTATAACCGCGCACGAACGGTGAATCTTCTTTGCGCGAGCGCCACGTGACACGACTAACTATCGTGCGGTCGAGCGGCAGCCCACTGCCATACGCCTGCCCTGCCCGGGAGGCCCGCCGGGCAAATGTACCTAAACTGCGTAGTGACACCCCCACTCACTCGATGATTGCGAAATTGTTGTCAAAATTGACGTTATAAACTCCTCTGGAGTTCCTAGCGTCCAAAGGCTACGGTGACTGCTTAAATCAGGCGGGCCGTATGCTTGTTTGCCACCGATGTATTATATAAAAAATAATAAACTTAGTTTTTATATTCTCCAATCTTTTACAGAATACCCGCTTCATATACTTCTACACGAGGAAGTAGTTTCTTCCATTTGATATTCTTGCAAGCACGTAAAGTTTCAGGCAAGTTTGCACGAGGAACTATAGAGCAATAACATAGCTCGGTGTGGTCTGAGTGTATTCAAACAAAAGATAAACATAAAAAATCAACGGGTTGCGCTCCGGGAGTACCGGCAGATGTGAAAACTCAATGACATTGTAACAGTTTTTCGATCAGGTCACGTGTCCGTCTTACGTCTTACGCTGTCGCGAGTTTAACATTTTTTCCCCATCACAAAAAGTGCACAGAGCCGCTAAAAAGATTTCACTTCAAAAAAATATTCTAGTATTTGCTATTCTATTTAGCAATCGGCAATTGCCGACTGCCGAAAATAGTAAATAATAGCAGTTTAATAGAAAATAGCTGACGATTCCAACATTACGCAAAGAAATATACTCGCGCTCATGGTATAATAATATAATATACTCCATTCCCGTCTTTTCTAGGTCACCTAACTGACACAAGCCTACGTCATCATGCGACAGTGCTATATGATAATATGCGATAGCGCTATATATTGCGGCCATGTTATTGTGACGTAGGCCTGTGTCACTCTGGGAATAGAAGACCATGTTTTATTAGACTATGCTCGCGCTAAGATTCCAAGCCTACTTATAATATAAATCTTATAATAATGTGCACCTACATAGTATACGTTAAATACCACACTTTTTTTTAACGCTCGATTTTTACGTTCGACGTGTTGCCTTTCTGTCCCACTTGTAAATTCTTACGTAAGTGTGACGGGGAGACAACACGTCGAACGCCCGTCGTAGGCCCTCTGATCTTTCGATATTCATGTAAACATCAAAACACGTACAAGCTGTATGGAGGAGGCTTTATTACAGCAATTTCATATTCTTGGGGATTATGTTAAGTAGTTTTGGGAAAGACAATGTTTTGTGAAAAGTTTTCTAGTTTATTAAAAATATCAGTAGGTGTATTTATTTAAATTAAAGTAAAGTATAAATAATAGAAAGTTACAAATTGCAAAAAAATACAATAATTGCCCTAGGTCTTACGAGGTACTGGGACTTAACTATAGCATTTACAATATTAGTCTAGTTGTGCGATTAGTATAAGTACCGAGTAACCGAGGTGGCCAAAACAAAGAAAAATGTTCATTGTTTAGTGTTAATAATAATGGAAAATCGCTTTAAATAATATAAGTAAAGTTTTTTTAAGTATCTTTTAATTAAATTTAACGTTAAACAAACTTTAAAGATTTTCCACTTGAGAGCACTGCTAAAATAAATTCACTATGTTCATGTGAAGAAAGAATGAAAAAGTATATTTTATGTCCTTCATAACTTGAAGCAAAGTTTTTAATAACACGAGCATTATTACCTCGTCGGCGTGTAAAGAAAGACTGATGAAAATAAAACTGAGACCGGGCTCTAAATAAACATTTATTTGACAACTAAGTAGACCAGTGCTTGTGCACTGCCTCTCTCTCTTTCTTTAAAATATATTTACTACTTCAATTTAACCCTTAAACAGGTTGTGTATCTATAAGTACCACATAGCAAATGATTTTTTTTTGGCGAGCTGAGTAAATACAACTACCGCAAAATGTCATTGCCTTAAAGTCTATTAAGTGGGTGATATCGGAACGTAAAAAAATGACAGGTGTCAAAACAAATTTCTTTGAAAATTTAGTTGTCAAGTTCAAATCGACAACAAATGGCAGTTTTTGTACGTTTCTCCCGCTGTATAAGTTCGCTACGCCCAAAAAAAGTACTGTAAGTATTTTGTTTTGTATTTTTATGGTAGATTATTAGATAATGTATGTGTAGTAAGTCATAACTTACCTTAGTTACTGTTTTCTGATAAAATATTCGATCTAAAAGTTTGTGGTTCATATGAAACCTCTGCCCGTCTGGGGCACGTTCGAGTGGTTTATAAGTGGCCTCTGCCCTGCAGGGAGTTTACATGACATTTAAGGTTAAGATCCATTACTATGAATGAACCCTCATAGTACAAAAGTAATATATTTACCTTTGGTTTTTAAATTAAATATTTATTCAACGGTCAATCTTACGAGCCACGACATCCATGCGAGCCAAGAAAGTGCTGGCAGTTAGTGCATTTTGTGACGCAAGTGTAAATGTGATGTGCACATGACTTGGCCTTAAAACTACTCTGTATGGCTAACAAGGCAATGGCCATATAAAGACTACGTAGCACCATTGGTCACGAGCAGTGGGCATATAAAAACCACCGGGGTTTTTTATTGAATTAGGGGTAGTAAAAAAAAAACAAGAAATTACTTTTCTTTTTAAGCTATTACCTACCCGAATCAGTAATCAAAAGTAGAAAATGCGTCAGGCCTTTTAAGGGTTAAAATAGAAGATAAAATGAGAAGCTTTCATAAACTAAAAGATAAAGTCTACATCACAAATAGTACCTACCTATTGTTTAGCTGGATTCAAAGAGTCGTTCAATTCTAGAAGATTTTTTTTTCTTACTTCTTAAGTTTCTACTTCATCTAAAATTGGAAAGATTGATGTAGATTTTATAAATATTGATCTCGGTTGTCTATAGAGCGAGTTTTTTCTAATCGCTGACAATGTAATTTCTTTACTAAAGTTGATGATAATGATAGGCATAGCTAAAACGGAAAAAATACAAAATTAATAGATATTTTTATTTAAAAACCTAATCCATTGCCTAAAAGTAATACAGTGGAACCTGGATAATTGCAATCTCAAGGGACCGGCCATTTTTTGTCAATTAACCAGGTTTTCCATTTAAGCAGGTCGTGTCAATTAACGATGTTCAAAAAATAGTTGTGTCAATTATAGAGGTTTTCATTAATAGAGGTTGCGTTTTGACAAATTTCTTTTATGGAGGTGCAAATAACCACTGAAAGTAGATTTACACGCTTAAATTCTGGGTTTCTGGTCTATATATTGCTTCTGTCTATACTTGTACTTTTACACTACATTAATTACCACTTTATTTTCTCATTAATCATTTGGGTTTAAAAATTCCCTTGAATTGTAGAAGAAAGTTTAATTAGAATGTAAAAAGCATACATTGTTTTTGATTAAATCAAAACTATTTCACCTACTACAGGCTGTGATAGATACCCAATAAATAAATTGAATTCTGGATGAAGATATAAATAAAATGATCATTGCTATTAAAATATTGTTTCTGCTGTCTACAACTACATTATTTCAATTACAGAGGTAATAAGTAAGACTAGTTTCAATAATAGAGGTAAAAAGAAAAGCAAATATAACGGATCTTTTTAGCACAGTGTCAATTATAGAGGTCTTACTTGCGATGTGGTCAATTACAGAGGCAAAATTACGAAAAGCACTAAAATCTAAATTGCAATTATAGAGGTTCCAAACTTTCAATTATAGAGGCCTTTTGGTCTCAAGGGACTGGGACCGGACTTTTGGTTGCAATTATTGAGGTTTTCCATTTATCCAGGTGCCAATTAACCAGGTTTCACTGTATTACAGCTTAACTAGGTATATTTTAGATATAACATCTATATTTCATACGTGTTAAAAATTGGCACCCAAAAGTCTCATAAGCATTACCAACAACCTTGTAACAAACTTGGACGTTTCAACAAGCTTAAAAGGTTACATCTCAGCAGCCAATTCATACATACGAATTGTTATATTTTCGCGATTGCCAAAAACGTAGTTGCCAAATCTACCTTACAACACATCAGCTGTAACGGCAATTGGAAAACTAGTTTGAATTTGGACTTTATTGCACTGAAATACAGCAAGTAATTGAATGAGTTTTTCAACGAAAGTTAAGGTTGTTATTTTGTGGGGTTGGATTTGGCAATAGACCATGAATCAAGGCGATGCAAATATAGGTCAAGTGCAGGAGAAATAATGGTGTGCACGTAAAATCTCGGTTTCTTTTCAACAGGCATGGATAAAACAAAGGAATTCGTTCGAATAGTTACTCTGCTCTTTAGGTTTCAAGGTTCAATTTGATGTGGATCTAAAATTTGAATGCCAAGTCTTTTCAACTATGAATTGGCGCCCAACGTGGGGCCATGTTCTATAATGTATCAAAGAGTAGAAGCAATTTTGGTGCTATGTTAAGTGGGATATTATTAGAGTTAGACCAAGGAAAGTCTGCAGCTGTCACATTATTGCTGACAGCGAATTAAAAAAACTACATATACATGGCAATGTTTTAGTAATCACTAAACGTCATTCACATCGTATGTTTGTCAAAAACGTTTAAGTATGCGTTGTGTTTCGTGATGGACGGGAAAAACATAGTGAAACCTTACAAAACCGGTGCTCAGCTTTACCAACTCTAATTTACAAGAATTTTGACTCGAAACTTTCACTATTCTTAGATAATCTTATTATATAGCTTGTTTAAGGTCAGTTTAGTTAAAATGACAACTATTTATTGATTTTCATAACAATAAACGTCCTCCACCTCAAACTCAATCAATAAATAAATCCTTGAGTGCAGCCAGCATTAAGTGCGGTAATTGCAAGGTTCTTTAATATCGACGTTTCACCTTCAAGGTAAGGCTATCGAATATTCATGATTGTCAAGGGAAATAACCAGTTATAACAAGGTTGTGTTAAGAATTAACATCCCCATACGCATTGCGTGATAGTTAGTCAAATCAATATAAAAGTGGTGATACCAATCACCAAATTGAAATAATTTTGAATTTCGCGCCTTTTGGTACTAATTAAATTGCTAGATTATACAACTTAATAATGGTACTGAACTTTATAAAATATTTGAAACTAATGGAGAGTAGTATGATAAACATGTTTATAGTTATGGATTTTGATTTCCGTACACCCAAAAAGTTTACAGTTTATTGTCCGTGTTAAGAATGCCCACCAAGAATCTAAATAGACAGTTTAATCCCATCCAGAGAATAACTAAGATTAAGGGGCAATAGCTGGTCGAGAAATCTTTGTGAAATAGTTTTTCGAAAATTGATAATGCGTACCGTTTGTAAACGTGGGGCATGGAATAACTCTTAAGAGTAAAAGCAATTGATAGTGCGTACCGTTTATACTTTTAAAAATTGGCGCCCAAACGTGGGGCATGGAATAACTCTAAGAGTAAAAGCAATTGATAATGCGTACCGTTAATACTTTTAAAAATTGGCGCCCAAACGTGGGGCATGGAGTAACTCTAAGAGTAAAAGCAATTGATAATGCGTACCGTTTATACTTTTTAAAAATTGGTGCCTAAACGTGGGGCATGGCGCATGGCATAACTGTAAGACTAAAAGCAATTGATAATGCGTACCGTTCATACTTTTAAAAATTGGCGCCTAAACGTGGGGCATGGAATAACTTTATGAGTAAAAGCAAATTTCTATGTAAATATGACGTTTATAATGAAACTCTTCCACTTCGTTCTGTTCAATTTGGTGCAGATATTGCTTAGTTAGTAGTTCTCTAATGGCAAGAGGACACATAACTTATTAACGGCAGAAGCATTATCAGAGTTATTATAATTATGCATGTTGTCAACTATTTTTATTAAAATTTGAATTAATATTACGACGCGCTCAAAGCCTAATTTGAAGATAATATCAATCTTGTTAATTAAACAACACTTTGATTAGTTAAGAGATGGGCTACAGAACTGCTCTCGTGAGTGGTTCCTAATCACAGATTTACTTACTAGATGGAGGATTGAAGAAAATTTTATAGCAGTCACAGTACGTACGAAACAACTGCCTGCCTACATAAGCTCCGTCGAGGCCTACATAATCGCAATGGAATTTGGCGAGTATAAGATAATGTGCGTCATTGGGCTCAAAAAGTCAATAAATTGAGGATATCTATTTTATTTAACACATTTTGTACGTGCTTTATTTATCAACTACAGTTGACTTTTGTGACAAATTTGTGCAATAAAGTTTAAATAAATAATACGCAGTCTAAAATTGGTAATCTATATTACAAATGAATGCTTCCGTGCTTTCGGAAGTACGTTGCTCCATTAGCCTCCGGTTATCAAACTTCCTATACCTAGTTGCCCGTTCACTTGTCAAACTATAATTGCAAAGTTTAGTTTCCTTATTGGAAGGTAGGTGGCAGCTTAGAGCATTCAATAACTGGAGTCGCCTTTAAGAGCTTAGCCCTCTGCCGAAAAACTTGCACAATTGTGCAAACTTTTTTATGGACTAACATGGCTATTGCTGTACTCAAAGCTGTACTCTGATTGCCTACTCATGCATGCCATACGATTAAATAAACATAGCTATTTGTACGTTATGTAAAAATCATGTAGAAATAGCAATACATTTGACGTCCCCTCCCCCGCAAAAATCGGCAGACTGTTTCGTAAAGAAAATGACAGCGATGACATATCCAGTTACTAAATGCTCTAAGGGTGGCAGTCGCTTCCGCGTGAACTTAGGATTGCTTCAATACGTGCTTGTCGTAACAAGGGTCACAACGTATCAGTGGCTGGGCGTACGTAGCACTCCATATCTGCTAGTTTGCTTATCTTAAAATTTGGCTCGTTATTCATGTAGGTACAGTAAGATCAAAGAGAATAGATAGTATAGAGGGGTCCTATCATAGTAAATTTTGTAGTCACAGTAAATTTACTGCCATCTATCGACACACGACTAAAACTCAAAATGAAAACGTATAAAACTATCAAATATTTATATCTATCTAAAGGTATTTATATACATAAAGGTTGTCTGGAAGAGATCGCTTTTTAGCGATAAGACCGCCTGTTGTTTACCTCTGCTTGTATTTCTGTTTTCTTTTGTATTGTCTTCTTTTATTGAGGTGTGCAATAAAGAGTATTTGTATTATTTTTATATCAGTTTCACCCATGTTCATTCACTGATACCTATGTGTTAAAATTGTTAAATATAAAACGGTGTCGTCAACGCCACCTAGCCGACCATAGGCCAAAGGTGTGTACGCCATCTATCCGAGAATGACTTTTTCTTGATTTCCGAGGCACGTTTTTTCCTTAGACTTTACCTATCTTATACGGAGTTACATATATTAGACCAGCGGTGGAACAAAAATGGGTTTTGATAACATTAAAGTTTTTTCTTTTTTGATATGTTATTGCATGCATGTTAAATAACATTTATGTAAAATATTAGAAAATTATAGGTGGAGCGTTCGGCCATATTTAAATATTTCAATTTTGCTAAATAACTATGTAAATATAAAATTAAAGTTACAAAAAACTGTAACATGTTCAATAACACTTTAATTTATTCACAATATTCGGTTTTTAGAAATCTGGAACAGCTGCTTTCTGGTGAACGTAAAAACACTAATTACTTTGTGAATAAAGAATTAAAGTAGCTGATATTGTAAAATTACGATATTATCTATCAACTTAGTATACTTGTAAAAAGTTAGAAATGTAGACAATGTGCTTGTCTAGATATTGATTTCTGGTTAAGCAGTATAGCCAATATTGAATTAAAGTTTGTAGAGTTAATATTACACGGTCATAATAAAGATCTTAGTTCCCACACAAAATATTAGAAATATAAAATCACGGCGACACTAAATACTGATACGTAAGTATGCATTCCGCGCTTATATTGAGTTACATTTCAAACGCGCGGCGTTTTCGCGCGCCGCGCTGTGCGCCGTGGCAGGAGGCAGCGATCGACGGTGGCGGGCTAGCGATTAGCGCGGTGCCCGTAAAAAATAAGCAAAACGTTTATAAAATTATTATCAATGGTAAATAGTTATATTGTTAATAGTAGGTACACTAATGGAAACTTACCTACACTTATTTATTTCTATATGTACTAGGGATTGCCCGCGGTTTGGTTTACGTAGAATTCGTTATCGTGTTAAGTATAGAAATAATAGATACATTTGAAAATTATTTTAGGTGCATTGTCATACAGATAACCACCCTTGTTAAAGTATTCTTCAAATTCAATAGACAGGTGTCATTTCAATATAATTTTGCGTAATTTGGCGCTTTTAGGTTATAAATGACTAGCGACATATATTTTTTGTTTAAGAGCGATATCCGATATATATATCTCCGATAATATTTACTTTATCATTTAAATTAATTTCAAACTAACGTTATTCAATATTTATCATTTTAAAGTCAATTTTACCAACCAACTGAGCTTTACGAGTATACCTACGGAAACAACTCAAAATTTGCATCAAATTAAATGCCACTCTTCTTATCCGTTTCGAACAATCAAGAGGGCCTTTACGAGCTGATGTAGTGAAAATTTTATTTAACCCTCGTCCCTTGAAACCTTCACTACGCTCGAGGTTCAAGTTTACGAACCACTCGCTACGCTTGTGGTTCAATTTTAGAATGTTTCGCTTGTTTGGGTATCAATATTAGCACGATTAATCAACAAATTTTCCCCTTGTAAAACAAATAAATAAGGTAGGTGAGGTGCAGGCATATGAGACCCGGCGGGTAACAAGGCCCAGCATTCAAAAATAGCAGTTGCTCCCTATTATTCTGAATTTGTACTTGTTGCTAAGAAGATCCACTGTCAGTGCAGGCAAAAAGGTCCAGTCCCGGACCTTATTGAACGTATAAGATGAAATAATAGATTAAAATATTTTAAGATAATTTTGAATATTTTTAATCTTTCATTAATAAGGCCGATTTGAAGAAACTTCTATGAAATTATGACTTATAAATAACACCTTCACTGCGTGGGCTGTCCAAATCGCTGCAGACTTTTCTTGGTCTAACTCTAATAATTTTTCACTTGCTTTATTGACCTAAAGACGTTTTAAAGAATCAAAAAGTCTAATAACATTTAGACACTTATACTTTTTAAAGGCAGTAACTACTTACTTATATAGGTAACTTTTTTTATTAATACATAGGTAGTTATTTACGATAGAAGTGCGAAAAATAGAAATTTTGCAACGAATGACGAATTTTAAAACACGGCCAAAGGGAGTGTTTTAATGTGCTTATTATAGCAACGGTGTCGTAATGTAGCACCAGGGCCCTATTTCACCAACGTGACAGGTGCGACAATTCGACAAGTCTCATTGTTGCTGACGTCACAGGCATCCATGGGCTACGGTTATAGCTTACCATCGGACGGGCCTTATTCCTGTTTGTCACTATCATTGTATTATTAAAAAAAAACTTTATTATATCGGCAAAAAACAGGTATCTTTCTTGTGATGTTTATAATGATAATGATGACAATTGACACAAGATTTCAAAGAACTTTCGGTAATTCTTGACAGTAAATGAGTTCTGTGTCGGAATTTCGTGACAACTGTCGTATTTCTTGTGACAATTGTCCAAGTCCCAGCCCCCCCTTTGCTACAGTCCAACCCGAAAGGCACCTTAGGTCGGCGCTTACGTCATTATTACCAGCGCCCCAATACTAATGCGGTGCTACGCGACGTAAGCGCCGACCGCCATATTCAACGTGGTTTGTCACATAGTACCCTGTAAAGGTATGATTCCAGTGACAAAAAATATGTTATAACGTTATCCAGCGTATAATGGAATTCATAAAAGTTTTTCTTTATAATTACTACAAGTAAATTTGTTCATATTTGCATATTATTAAAAAGGTAAATGAAAAGTAATTGAGTAATTTAATTACTAATTAATGTAATCACAATTGCAAATTACACAGAAAAATTAATTACATGTAATTAAATTTTATGTAATTAAATTACAAACATTTTAATTACATGTAATTAAATTAGTAATTAAATTACACGAGTAATTAATTACGCCCAACACTGGTTGGTGGCAAACAACCACACCGCTCGTCTGATGGTAAGCGGTTACCGTAGCCTATAAAGGCCTGTGGCGTCAGTAACAGTGATGTCGACAAATGTCGCACCTGTCACGTTGGTGAAATAGGGCCCAGATGTACAGTAAATATCATGTTAAAAGATAATACTAACTGTTACGAATAAATATTTATACTGTAAAAAATTATCCCACCAAAAACATTTTCATGTAAAATGTTGCTAAGACGAAACCATAAGCCTAAGACTCGCACTGTTAAAAAGTTATCAGATCTCTTGTCGAGCCAAGCTTCAAACTCTACAAGCCCCTTCACTAACTCTACACCTTAGTCAAAATATGTGGCTTGGCTGTTTTGCTATGGGCATAAGGTGAAAAACTTATTATAATCATTATTTTTAGGGTTCCGTACCTCAAAAGGAATAAAACTGAACCCTTATAGAATCACTCGTGTGTCTGGCTGTCCGTCTGTCACAGCCTATTTGCTCCGAAACTACTGGACTAATAAGTTGAAATTTGTCTATAACCCAAAGACATACATGTAAAGTAAATATGTAATATAAATTTAAATAAAGGGGTCACTTTTGAGATGAATGATAAATAGAAGAAAAAAAACTATATCTTTGTTATATATCAAATGAAGGGGCTCATTTTAGAATTAGAATCTCAAATATATTTTTTTCATAATTTTAAAATAAATACTTTAGAAGTTATTTAAGAAAACAGGCAAAAAATTAACATTACCCTTATCTCCGAAACTACTGGGTCTTTTTATTATGAAAAAATACACATATTAGCTCTTTACCTATAGATGACAGGAAAACCTATTAGAAATGTGGAGCTAAGCGTGAGCAGGCCTATGGAACTCTCTGCGCGAGCTCGGATTAATACCTACGAATCTGCTCCCGTTCACGGTAGAAAAGCAAGCCAGTTGGTTGCCACACGCGCTCACGTACGCACGTCACCGCGCGCCGCACTGTCAATTTTTACGATAGTTACACGTACGGCGGGATTCGGGAAATGAATTAGAGATGCAGTAGATAAGAAATAGTAAAGATATGTGACGTTCCACGGCAAAAGGTACCATTGCCCCGACTGAATATTGGAGTGGCGATAATAATAAGCGTAAGCGCCAGCCGCCATAAGGTACCTTTTGCCGTGGAACGTCACATATCTTTACTATTTCATATCTAGTGAATGTCTAACGGCGCGATATCTTAAAGTTCGAATCGCGCGGGTAGTAGGTACCTACCTACTATTGAATTTCTTTAATTAAACATGTAATGTTTAATATGTGTGACAAATGTATAGATTTAAATATCTATCTATTTGAAATAGGTAGTAAATTTTTAATTTATTTTGGTAAATGTTTATTTTAACGACAGTAAGTTTACACCGGAAAGTGCCTACTCATTTTTGCTCTGGTTAACTTATAATTAATTACCTTTATTCATGGGGTTTCTATTATTTTTCTTTACGATGTAACATTAATCTCTATCTGGTTTTAAATTACAAGAAGTTTTAAAACTAATTCTTGCTGGGATTATTGCGCGGTTTATAAAACGGCGTAAACACTGCGGTTACTGCAGGGACATATGACCTTTTAAAATGACTATTTCGCAAACACTAAAGCATAATCGGAATATTAGGTATAATTTAAGATTTAGCTTTCCTTTTATTTCACTCCTCTGTTTAAGTGGGTATTTATTTATCATTTCTAAGCGTCAGCAACCCTAGCGTTGTGCCGGTGCGCGCGGTGTGGGGAGCGGCGCGTTGAAGGTCACTCCATTGTATTTTTGTGTAGGTATCAAAACGGTAGGTATTTGCGTTTTGTTTGAGAGATAAGTATCTGTTCGTAAGAACTATTGTATAATCTGTCGCGTGAGTCGGACTTAAGTACTTAGTTTTTGATCCGACCCCTACGGGTTTTTAAAAGACATTTTACTCACTTTTCACTAAAAAAACATATTGTTAAAAATTGTGTTATGTACGGAACCCTTGGAACGCGAGTCCGACTTGCACTTGGGCGGTTTTTTTATTATACATACAATAGTTCTTGTAGAAACGAAACGGCCGAGCCACATACTTTGACTAAGGTGTAGAGCTAGTGAAGTTAGGGCTTGTAGAGTTAGAAGCTTGGCAAGAGATCTGATAACTTTTTGACAGTGCGAGCCTTAAGGTTTCGTCTGGGCAACATTTTACATCAAAATGTTTTTGGTGGGATTTCACTTCTTTTTGTAAGTTGCTTATGACAATCTTCCATCCCCTAATTTAAAGGGTTGGGGGTGATTTACTATTAAAAATCCTGAAATAAGTATCTGGGGGCATTTGTTACACAATGTACTTCTTACTGATTCCCCATATAAACCCTTCACCCCGTAAGGGTAAACTTTGGGGTTGAAATCTATTCTATATCCTTCCCCATAACAATACCTGTCTACATACCAAATTTCAACTAAATCGGTTCAGCGATTATTGATTCCCCATACAAGATTAAACCCCCTCATCATCCCCTTAGGGATTAAAAAATTCAAGTTTTTGAATTTATTTGTTGTTTGTGTACTAAAACTATCTTACATATCAAATTTCAGCTTCTTAGAGGACTTCAGGAAGTACCCTAAAGGTATTGATAATCATCAAGTGAGTGAGTCAGTGACGAAATCGAAGTTTTTAGATATGAATAAAATCTAAAGTATAAGAGCTATGCAATTGATATGCTTAATAAGTCCGAGAACTTTGTTTATCTAGTATAATCCAACCCCAAGTTATGAGGTTTCCAAAAAACGACGAAGCGCTTCGAGAAAAGGTAGATAGTGCCCTTGCGCTTTGCTCGTCTTGGCGGGGGCACTGCCGTGCCCCCAGATGTTAAAACATAATAATAATAAAGATTTATGTTTAGTGACTTTAGTTACCTACTATTTTCGCGTAAACTAGACAATTTTTATATCTTTAGTTAATAAGGCCCAAAAGAATTATTTTTAACTTATTATAAATATCCTCTTGTTGTGAAGTACCAAATATTGTTCTTTGTATATGTATAACTCTTAAGTTAAAAACAATAAAATCTGTTATTGTCTATTGTCAAAATGATTATTTTTTGCGGGATTAAGTAATACCCTGCTAGTGTTCAATAAGGCCCACAATAGGACTTTTATAAAAGGTATATTTTCCAAGAGTATCGTAATATTTTTATAACTATTTTGGTATAATGAAGAAACTTCAATAAATAAGATACCTATTTGAGTGAGTTTTTCATACTTAATATCCTGTTTATTAAAAAAAAAAACATTTTAATTTAAGGTGGGCCGTATATAGGCATATACGGCCGACACGGAATATACAATAAGGTGAGGTCACTTACCTTATTGTATATTCAATATGTATACGTGTAATATTGAGCAGTTGGTTTATAATATACATAATATGATATTGACGTTGAATAGGACAGGACATGACAATAGGAACCAGAAATAGGTATAGTCGGTCAAACCAATTTGTCAGTAAATAAAAACAAAAAACTATATTCATCCTTTTCTTTTGGGTGCTAGTACTAGTGTAAGTCAAAGATAGTATGATGATTCTCTCTATGTTTGAAATGAGACAGTCCTTTGACAAACTATGGTAAAAAATAGTTGTGAATATCATGTACATTTTTATTACAATTTCGAAATTCAAATGTTCTTCCTAATCAACTCGGCCACTAAACTATAGATGGTCAAGCAAATCTTGTCAGTAGAAAAAGGCGCGAAATTCAAATTTTCTATGAGACGATATCCCTTCGACCCTACATTTTTCAATTTTGCCGCCTTTTTCTACTGACAAGATCTGCTTGACCAAGTATAACTGATAACTTGGTATCCGCTAACTCGGCGAATGAATCGCCAATTCGCCAACTCTCCGAGCCGAGTCAACGCTATCACACTGCTACTAAGGCCATTCAAAAATAAACCTTAATTCGAGAGCCCGAAGGTTCTTATATGACAAACAATACATTATGACTTAAAACTCTATGGGAAACAAAGGGACCCCTTTAATTTCACGTAATGTCCGCATCTAATTTATATATGTCCACAGTAAACAAACAAATGAATGATAAGAAAAGACAGACAGTGCTGTGAGCGGGAGGTGGGGCGAGGCGAGGGGCGAGGTATAGGTAGGCTATGATTGGCTCTCGGGCGCCGCGCCGGCGACACTGACGGACCAGCGCGGCGTATGTATGAATTTCGCGCCTTTTTAAATATATTTTACTATTACAATGCAAGCTACACACCGAAATTTCTTATTTTCCATAATATGGCTGCGTATATTATTTTATAGTAATAGACTTATTTTTACAGACTCTAATTCAATATTAGATATTATAGGACAAAAAACGCATATTAATTCTAAAGCATATATCTTATTCTTCTAAATTTTTAGCTTGCCTATTAACTTAAGAATTTAGATATGTTGTTGTGGATTTATTAAACTTTAATTCAATATCGACAAAATAATAAGCTAATTTGTAGTTTGACTAAGAAGCACGTTAAAAAAATTTCTAATAATTTTACATTATAAAGCGTCATACATATTATAAACGATGGAACTTAAACATTGCACTTTAATTCAATATTAAAAAATCATTACTAAAAATATATAAATACCTAATTTATATCTAACGCTCGTTCTAACTTTTCGTCATATTTTACAAATATGCTTAAAAATATGTCCCATGTCAGATAAGTATCACTTTTTCATCTTTAGAATTATCAAAACTTTTAGTGCAAAAATCCGGTCCCACTATTGGTCTATATCTTTGGTAAGATTATACCTTCTAGCCTATATAGGTAGAGATAGGCGTTGTAAGTACTGGTAAGGGCATTCATTTTTGTATTTTCCAGTTATGGGTATTTTTCTAAGTATGTACATATAAGTTTTTCTATGCGGCTATGCTATACATATTATATTATATCGTCTTTGAGTACCCACAAAACAAGCCTTATTGAGCTTACTGTGGGAACTAGGTAGATCTGTGTAAAATCCTAAGTATATTATTTATTATTATTAATTTATTAACAAAACGAATTCTTGTGTCTTCTTGATATAGTTTTGATTATGTGTGCATTTCCAATGAAGCCTTCCCATATTCCACAGATAAGATAGATAGATAGATAGATAAATCATTTATTGCCACAACAAAGGTTATAAATTACAATTGGTTTTACACTCTTAAGCTACACTTAACCTAGACAATATAATTATGTATAAATAAGCTCAATTACTTACATCTACGTGAGTTATGTGACAATAGGACAGTCTCAGCTAATGTGCTGGAAGCCCCGCCATTACGGCGTGGTTTCAGCGCTGGTTTTCAGCCTGCCCGAAATTGAGGCGGTGACACAAGGCGACTGCTAGTACTAACTTATAATAATATTATTATTATATTTTATTTATTTATTTAATTTAATAGGATTAAAAAAATACTTAACCGAAACAAAAAGTACAGAGCAAATTTAAACAAAGGAGAATAATAAGTAGGTAATTATTTATGGCCATTACTACATAATTAATAATGTTTATATAGGTAGGTAGGTAGGTAGGTATAAGATAAAATAACAATGGTTAAGATAACCCCTTGACTATTACATCACAAGGCTAACCCCTCAAGGCCCCATAACTGGCCGGGTCGGATGGCCTTGGCATTATGCGTTCCGGGAGGCCAATGACCGCACTTATTGATTTTCTGCATGCAATGCTGGAGCGAGATAGCAAGGAAAGTGGGACAGATGTTATGCTGAAATTGTAAAGATGCAAGTCACTGAACAATATGTTTGCACGGTAACAAAAAAAATAATTTAGTACTCACACAAAAACTTACAAACTATGTGTTACACCCTTACACCTGCTCGCACGTAGGTTTTTTAGAACGAAACCCGATGTAGGATATTACATAATGAATAATAATGATAACGTCTAAATATTCTTTTATTTTCAGTGTACATTGTAAACGTGTTTTAGAAATGATAATATTATATAATATCATATTTCTGTCTCCATCCCAGTTAAGGAAGCCTGGGGTTCGTTGGATAATCTAATCTCAATTGTCGTAGGTGATCTCAACCTACTACTTTCAAAATCGAATATTTCCAAAATGGAACAAGAGCTGGGATTAGAACCCAGGATCACCGGTTTAGAAGCTGCATACCCTTAGAGTACCGCTTTCTACATCAAAACTAGGGGCATAGCCAAAATGATAATACGTCAAATCTAAGAAACATATTATGACAGATGCTACGAAAAGTGACGTATTGATCGACATTAAATAGTAGAAACTAAAATGGAACTAAAACAATTCCATACTAATTTGTTGCCATGTTTAGGCATTTTGCGTCAAAAATGTGACAGTTACGTAGGAAGTGGCGGTCTCAATAATTTTCTACATTGTCTTGTCGGACTACTAATTCCCAAATATCACTACACCTAAAACAAAGTCCCCCGACGCGTCTGTCTGTTTGTGTGTTTGTATGTTCGCTGTAAACTCTAAAACTGCTGAACGGATTTTCATGCGGTTTTCATCTGTAAATATAGTGATTCTTGTGGAATGTTTAGATGTATAATTTGTAAAGGGTAACCCGCGCGAAGCCGGGGCGAATCGCTAGTTATTTATGTTTTGTTGTCCGTTTTCTTTCAACGATCGTCTTCTTGCCAGCCTTCCTGTTATGAACCCAATTAATTTATTCTGCTCCGTCACGCATATCAACAGTCATTATGGGCCATTGAAAAATATCTTATTTCAAAGAAACCCTTACGGCTGTTAAATATTTATAAAATATCCGTATCCGTATCCTTTACCAATTAATAAGGGTCCAACGAAACTTCAAAGTAAAAAAGCGACTCATATATGTATAAGTCATCATCATCATCATAGCCTTTTGTCGCCCACTGCTGAGCATAGGCCTCTCTTCTAGTACGCCACTTATCCCGGTCCTGAACTAATCCAGAAGTGACCCGCAGTCTTCCGAATGCCGTCCACGCAACGATCCAACGGACGCCAGGCACTCCTTTCTTCTGAAAACGGTCACCAGCATCATAATTAAATATTATACGATCCATACGTAACTATGATATTCCCGTGACCCAGTATAATGGCCAGTATATTATAAGCTTGTAAAAACTATAGGAACTGATAAACCATTTCGACCCAAAACTTAGAAAGCCTTGCTAATACAGCAAATATTACGTATCGTTCGTATGTTATCCCGACTGTGACCTAGTTGGTTCGCATTCGCGATTCCGAGTTCTCAATCTGATGTGACTGCACCTTAATCGAGGCTTACACTGCTTCCGAAGTTATTTATTTGAGGTCGGGCCTTGTCGGTGGCGACCCTGTTTATGAAGCCGATGGTCCCGGATTGGAATCCCTGGTAAGGGCACTTATTTGTGTAATAAACACAGTTATTTGTTGCTCAGTCACAAGTGTTTTATATCTATACAGGGTGGAAAGGCACGACGATCCTTCCCGGAAGTATTAGGTCGTTTAAGTGATACAGAGACTATTGGTAATGGTAAGAATCGTTAATTGAGTAAAAAATAAAAATTGCAAAAATACTACTTTTTAACTGTGGTGATAACCCTATAGCATGTGCACATGACGGCTAGATTAAGGATCTCCGTCGGGAAAGCTCGGGACTTTACACTTTTTTCCGATCGTTGACAGTATCGCAATGATGTATGAATGACGCATAAATGTCAAATAAATCAAATGCATGCAAAAATATTACAAACAATTTTATTACTTTCTTAGATAATTACTTTTTTCCAATATTTAATACTATCTTCTTTTCACATACGGTGTTCAAATGTACCTCCGTGTATTACAACGCCGCCGCAGCCCGTACCCGAGTATGTCGATGCACATGCGATATAGTGTATGCTCTTCGTCATTTATCCTCCGCAGAAAGCACCAATTAGCCTTTGTCTCATTTCGTCCGCAGTTTCACATTCCGTTTGGTTTGGTACACCATATCTTTTACACAGCCCCACAAATTTAAATAGCCACGAGCATCTAACATTTTTATTTGAAGAATATGACATTCAATAAGTATAGTTCAATGAAAATTTAATTTCAAACATCAGACGTCTTGTCTATTTCCTACCACGCAAGAAGGTTTGTTAGTTTGGTATTGAAGAAGTATTTATTCTTGATTTATTCTTAGTATTTCATTTTTGCAAGTTCATTTGGTGCAACTAACACAACCTACATGTAATTTTTTATTATTTTAAATAGTTTCCAATTATTCGAAAATAATTTTGTGAAACGTGTTAAGAAACTAAAACCTTTTTATCAGTCAAGGAAACCAGAGATATTTATTATGAAAGAGGTTGTTGTTGTTGTTATTATCATAACTACTTTATTTACAACTGAATAAATTCACATTCTATGTTCAAAGTGGCCTCCGTGCATAATAATGCAGGCTGCAGCCCGTGCGCGAGTATGTCGGTGTACCTTTGCTAATATTCGCTCTCGAACGTTTCTACGGCGCAGGCTGGCGAAAGCAATGGTTAACCTTTGCCTCATTTCTTCGGCGTTGTCACACTCCGTTTTGTACACTATATCCTTGATAGTCCCCCAAAGAAAAAAGTCTAGAGGCGTCAGATCCGGAGATCGTGGTGGCCAACGATGCGGTCCGAACCGGCCGATCCATCTATCTCCGAATTCGTCGTTCAGGGCTAGCCGCACTTCGTTAACAGAATGGGCCGGTGCACCATCTTGCTGGAACCATACTTCTCTACGCTCGGCCACTGGTAAATCGTCAAGGTAATTCTGCAACTCCGTATTCAACAGTTCCAAGTATCCAGCTCTGTTCAAAGTTGGAGGCAAAAAAACAGGTCCAATCAGTGTATCCCCGTGTATTGCAGCCCAGACGTTAACGGACCACCGATATTGGTGACCCGAATGTCGGTATTCGAACGGATTTTCTACTGCATACATATGTTCATTTCGCCTATTCCACATGCCGTTACGGGAAAACAAACTTTCATCGCTCCAAATAATGCGGCGGATGAACAGGCGATCTTCCTCCAGTTTATTTAAAAGCCAACGGCAGTATGCTGCTCGTACAGGGCAGTCCCTGGGCAGCAGAGCTTGAACTCGCTGAATGCTGTAAGGGTGAAGACGTGCACGTTTCAAGATTTTGAGTACTGCGGTATGAGTTAGGCGGAAATGTCGGGCTGCCTGCCTCGAACTAGCCCTTGGATTTTGCTCGAAATACCGCAGCACTCGCTCTTCAAGTCTTGGTGCAATGTGAACTACACCTCCTCCCCGTTGGTCGTTTTGGCCCGTTCGTGGTACTATGGGCTCATTATTTGCCACGCGATCAATGGCCCGTAAAATTGACATACGGCTAGTTGGGTGTGGTGGAGGATATCTTTGTCTGTAGCGTCGTAACGTCTCGGCGGCATTATAATTACACTCCCCGTATAACATAAGCAAATTTAGGTAATCGCGGGCTCCCAAGGGCATTTTGGAACTAGGTTTTATCGCGTAATTTGCAATTTGTGGCACATTTAATTTCAAACATCAGACGGTCTGTCTATTTCTTACCACGCAAGAAGGTTTGTTAGTTAGGTATTTAAGAAGTATTTATTCTTGATTTATTCTTAGTATTTAATTTTTGCAAGTTCATTTGGTGCAACTAACACAACCTACTTGTTATTTTTAATTATTTTAGATAGTTTCCAATTATTCGAAAATAATTTTGTGAAACTAAAACCTTTTTATCAGTCAAGGAAACCAGAGATATTTATAAGACGATTGCGTACTTTTGAGTGGTTGTCAATGTCACCATTTGAACTGTCGTTGTAAACAATGTTGTGGTTAGTATTATTAATATTAAGGAATAACATAACTATTTCATTCAAGTATTGAACAAGTGGAACCACTAAGAAAGCGAAAATCCTGCAATGATTCTTACCGTGCTGTAAGCAGACCTAAAAATGGTTAGATGGCAACAAATTAGCATAATTTCCTGTCGAATACTGATTGTTTACAAGTAAGTTCATTGACCCTGTCACCTGTTAGGGTTAGAACAAAGTAGTTTTTTGCGTGGATGTTTAAAAGGTCATAATTTAGAAACGGTTGCCCATATTAACATAGTTTCTATGGAGAAAATATAGAGCTTAGGCTAAACTATCTCCCATTTCCGGAAAGGATCGGGTTGCCTTTCCACCCTGTATAAGTATTTAATTACATATAATATAATCATCTATTTACATACAATATATATACAGCAAGTAACATAATAAAATTGCTGTTTACGATTTATGACGTATTAAAAAAAAACTACTTACTAGATCTCGTTCAAACCAATTTTCGGTGGAAGTTTGCATGGTAATGTATATCACAATTATATTTTTTTTATGTTAAAACCATTTATTTACATACAATATATATATACAGTGGTACTACTAAACGAAATTAATAACTAGCTTAAATCTAAAATAGGCCCCTGAGGCATTGTACCAAGGATGCTGGCGGCATTTCCTCGCTGTATCGCAATGCTGATACGTTGTGCGAGGTAGCCGCCAGCTCTTCGGTCACCAGTTACGTCAACGCGAACAACTTTAATTTATATATTAATATACAGGATGTCTAAAAATAAGTGCATTCTCATTGCCAGGGAGGTTTTGGGATTATACTGAGAAACTTTTACTACGGGATCAACCCCGAAATCGCAAAAAAAAAATTTGGTTGTTTCATACAGTTTGGCTGGTCCATTTTCTATGGGAGGGTAATTTTTTTTTTCGCAATTTCGGGTTTGGTCTCATAGTAAAAGTTTCTCAGTACAATCCCAAAACCCCATTGGCAACGGCAATGCACTTATTTTTGGCCACATATCATTGTCTGAGCACCCACAACGGCCACAACACAAGACTAAATTACTTGAGCTTACTGTTGTGCTTAGTCAATGTACACTAACCACTCTCACTTCCAAATTTCATCTAAATTGGTTCATAGGTTAAAGCGTGAAAAGGTAACAGACATAGAGACAGACAGACAGAATTACTATCGAATTTATAATATTAGTGGGTATTTGTGTTGGAAGCAGCGTAAGAATACCTTTTAGCTTTCCATTCGCCGGATCCATTGTAGTGAATCCGTTTGGTCTGGCTTCGGAACATGTACTACGTATCTGTATCTATCTGTACCAGGCCCCAATTTCACCACGGTGACAGGTGCGACAATTGTAAAACATCACCGTTGCTGACGTCACAGGCATCCATGGGCTACGGTTACCGCTTACCATCGGGCGGGCCGTATTCCTGTTTGCCACCATCGTTGTATTATTAAAAAAAACTTTATTATATCGGAAAAAAACAGATATTTCTCTTGCTAAGTTTATGACAATTGTCACAAGAAACACTACAATTGTCACGAAATTCCGACATATAACTCATTTCCTGTCAAGATTCACCGACAATTCTACAAATATGTCGACTAGAAAAAATAATTCTTGTTTCACAACATAATTGTACCTAATACATACAATTGTAGCAAAATGCCTGTCATGTTTGTAAGTATTTCTATAGAAAATATTTTATAAAATTGTAATATGTCACCTGTCGCTTGACAATTGTCGCTCGACATATGTCACTGACAATTGTAGCCGTGGTGAAATTGGGGCCAGGTCTGTACAAATGCTAGGATAAAGGTATCGTCAGGCGTGGCTCTCTCCGCTGTTTCGTCGCGTTGCTACAAGTACATGCGGCCCACACCAATTTGGTGTCTAGCAATAGTAGTTGCCGCGCACCGCTACGACGGAACGGACGCCAGGCCCCTATTTCACCAAGGTGACAGGTGTGACAATTCGACAAATGTCACTGTTGCTGACGGCACAGCCATCCATGGGCTACGGTTGCCACTAAAGGGGCCCACTGATTAACAGTCCGCCGGCCGGTATTGGCCTGTCAGTTAGAACAAAATTTTGACAGTTCCGAACAACTGACAGGCCGATACCGTCCGGCGGACTGTTAATCAGTGGGCCCCTTTACTATCGGGCGAGCCGTATTCCTGTTTGCCACCATCAGTGTATTATTAAAAAAAACTTTATTATATCGGCAAAACACAGGTATTTCGCTTGCGAAGTTTGTGATGATGATGATGACAATTGTCACAAGATTCAAAAGAACTTTTGGTAAATCTTGACAGGAAATGAGTTCTGTGTCGGAATTTCGTGACAATTGTCGTGTTTCGTGTGACAATTGTCATTAGCTTCGCAAAATAAATACTTATTTATTGGCGATATAATGGAGTTTTTTTTAATTAAAATGTTTGTGGCAAACAAGCACACCGCCCGTCCGATGGTAAGCGGTTACCGTAGCCTATGGAGGCCTGTGACGTCAGTAACAGTGATGTCGACAATAGTCGCACCCGTCACCGTGGTGAAATAGGGGCCTGCTCGCGCTTGCGCCACCTTGCGGTCATATCTGTCGTAATAGACGCGTTTTGTTAGAGAGTGAACCTTCTGTACCTACCTAGTACTATTATTTATTCTGTGGTACTGTTCATATTCAGACTATACCAGAATTACTGCTGCAGTAATCGAAAAACGTTTTTATAAAAATCCATACTAATATTATAAATGCGAAAGTGTGTCTGTCTATTACCTATTCACGCTTTAACCGCTGAACCGATTTAGACAAAATTTGGTATGGCCCCGAGAAAGGACAGGGTAGTTTTTATTAATCATCATCATTCCACGCAGAAGAAGTCGTGGGCAGAAGCTAGTAGTGTTATAAACGCGAAAGTAATTCAGTCTGTCTGTTTGATTACCTCTTCACGCTGAAACCGCTTAACCGATTTAAATGAAATTGATATATACAGACCTATTCGGATTTCGAGATAATCACAAGATCTTGAGACGATATAGAGATCAACTAGATCTACATTAGATATCGACTAGATGTGACTTGGATATCTAAGTCATAACTTGTCGAAATCGTTCAAGAGGACCTCCAGAATCGCGGAAACGTCAAATTGGACATATCTATCTTACAAATATCTTTAATTTATCCGTATCGTAACTTGTTGAAGTCTAGTAGAAATCTAATTCATTTTCCGAATCGAGCCGATGGATAGATTGAGGCCTGGAAAAGGATACCTAGTTTTTATCAATCATATCATCATCATTTTACGCAGACGATGTTAAGAGTAGACCTACTTGCATTGTTTTATTACAAAGTACCCATGGCCGCCGAATATACAAAATTTCTTTATAGCCGGCCAGCAGAAATTGGTTTATAACTTGCTTGGAATCAACCAAACAAAGATCTAACGAACAAAATATGCAAAAAGAAAAATACAATAAATACAGTCAGCAACAGATGCTCAAAACGCGACGTGCTTCCCTTAACAATGGAGTAATGTAAGTAGACATATATATGAGGAAATATATCGCCCGCTTCAAAATAGAAACGTACGAAAAGAGACCGATTTATCCCAAATGAAGGTACTTAGCAATACGGTCGCGTCGGGGCAATGCTTAGGTCTATGTCCCACAGTTAGATGTGTTATCGTTGAACGAGTAGCTAGATCAGTGCCCCAAACGCGTTAGTTCCGCGTAGCATTATTCCCGGTCGCATTTTTAGGGTTCCGTACCCAAAGGGTAAAACGGGACCCTATTAGTAAGACTTCGCTGTCCGTCCGTCCGTCCGTCCGTCCGTCCGTCCGTCCGTCCGTCCGTCCGTCCGTCCGTCCGTCCGTCCGTCTGTCACCAGGCTGTATCTCACGAACCGTGATAGCTAGACAGTTGAAATTTTCACAGATGATGTATTTCTGTTGCCGCTATAACAACAAATACTAAAAACAGAATAAAATAAAGATTTAAATGGGGCTCCCATACAACAAACATGATTTTTGACCAAAGTTAAGCAACGTCGGGAGTGGTCAGTACTTGGATGGGTGACCGTTTTTTTTTTTGCTTTTTTTTCGTTTTTTTTTTTTTTTGCATTATGGTACGGAACCCTTCGTGCGCGAGTCCGACTCGCACTTGCCCGGTTTTATCCTATTTCTGGGCGGTTTGCCCTTCGGGCATCTGAAGCTTCACCTAACCTAACGAACCTAACCTACCTACACTTTTTTCCCCAAAGTGTAATGTTTTCATGGACGTCACACTAAATTAATAGGTTAGGTAGGTTAGGTTCGTTAGGTAGCTTCAGATGCCCGAAGGGCAAACCGCCCAGAAATAGGAGCCCCGCGAAGCGGTGCTCCGTCTAGCTAAGTTGGGACCTAAATGTTTTTTGAAAAACAAACTCTAGTGGAACGCGGAACTAACGCGTTTGGGCCAAAGATCATTGACCCAACACTGTGAAACGAAAATTATGATTGTTTGTTATTGTTATTTTATTGAACTATAATTGTTTTATTACTTGTATAATTTGTATTTTATTCTGACTTGTAAAATGTACTTTTATTTTTACCAATAAATATCTGTATTCTGTATTCTGTATTCTGGGCACTGATCTACCTACTCCGTTGAACAACTTGAAAGGACGATCTCACATTTCTTTTGCGGTTGAAGGTGCGTTTAGATCATCAATTATTTGATGTGAACGAGAGACTACTAGGAGAAATACAGATAGGTACATTAGAACTTCGATAGCACGAATCTCAAGGGAAACGCCAAAAACTTCGGAGTCGGGGTAATGCCAGACGTGAGTCACTCCGCGATTTCGTCGCGCCGCTACAAGTAGGTACATGCAGCCCTCACCAGTTCTGGTGATTAGTAGTGGTTGGTTGAAAGTGGTTTTGTGGTCTATCATAATCATATTTTTTTTTTAGATTTTTGACAAAGTTGCGTTCTATGCTCAAACTAGGATTATTCATTGGGCCAACATCATAAACAAGTCTGCAAAAAATCAGAACTACTGGATTTGACGCAAACGCTAAATATATAAATTTACTGTATTACTGTTTACTCCAAATTAAAAGGTCTTTCGATCTTTAAAGAAGAAAAAAAGTGACCCGTCGCGTTACCGTCATATAAAGTGTATAGAAAATGGTAAGTAACTGAATACAAATAAAAACCTTAGAACACCTTTTCTCCTATCATGATCAAAAGAGAGTAAAAAAACCTAAAAATGTAAAATTATAAAATAAGCGTAATGTACAACTTTACGCAGTGGCGGATTTGCCCTAAGGCCAAGTAGGCCCGGGCGGCAAGTTTTTTGGGGGCGGCAAATTTTGACAAAAATTCGCTGATGATAACAAGAAATAACTCAAAATGTAGGTACTCAATATGATGGGTGCTGAGAAAGGGGCGGCTACAGGGCCTGAGGCCTAGGGCGGCAAAGACTGCAAATCCGCCACTGACTTTACGGTCTTTTGTAAGATGGATTAAGTATTATTATAAGGGCTAGACCGTTATGCCATCTTGTAATCAACTACGAAAATGCTGATTTTTGCTGCAGGCATACCGCTAGTGTAACTCAGGCCTTAGAACTTCAGAAATGGCTATATTGCACATTTATTACACCCGACTTCCCGCGAATGGGCGCCTATTGTGGCATTGTATTGATATTGTATGTGGTTGGAAATAGTTTCTTAATGCTGAGTAACGAGTTCCTAAAATAGGACGATGTTTATTTTACTGTCTAAATTTTCCCTATGGCGCATATGAGTGATATGGTGGAAACATTCGACGTCATCGAGTGAAGTCTCGGTAGCTTAGGTGGCAGAGCGATGGCCTAGTGATCCAGTGTCGCAATTTTTTCCACTTTTCATTTATTAATAATCATTGTGGCATAGTTTGCAGACGAATACCAATACATATGTAATCTCTCCACGGGAAAAGGTACCTTATGACGGCTGGCGCTTACGCCGCATAGCACCGCAATAATATTGGAGCGGCGTTAATAATAGCGTAAGCGCCAACCGCCATAAGGTACCTTTACCCGTGGGACGTCACATATACTTACACAATTAATTTAAGGCGTCGTAGGTTCAGAGAGCGAAGTTTTTGAAAAATCATACCACATTTTTGGATCACAATGAGGTTGCCAAAAATTTAATTTCTTGAGGATTTCCATAATTAGGTATAGTGAATTCATCGATTCGAATCCTGATTTTTGTTCTTTTGTTCGACAGAAAAAAATCACGAACATAGGTCTAAAACGCACTAAAGTGAAATCAAGTTTAAACTTTTTTGTTAAAACTTACGATAACTTAAAATTTAAAACATGATATCCGCGGTCCCAAGCTCGCACATCACGTCACGCTTACGCTCAGTGAGAGTGAGAGAACACGAACCCATGGGGCCTTCTACTTTTGCTGTGCCTACAGTAGGTACACCAAAGGTTATGGTTCTATTCTTATTCGGACACGACAGAGGTTACTGACATCGATTAGTTCCCCATTGTTACTCAAAATGCCATTGTCACTGTGAATGACATCGCTAATGGACCGCCCTTAACGACTCTTCGAGCGAATTTGGACCCTAAAACCAGTGAGTTGAGGTAGAAAATTTAACTGAGACAATTTTATTGCCATGGTGGACAGATTTCAAACACTGAAATGTCTTGGGGATTGATGTAAATGATAAATACATTAAACGCCTATTATATTTTCTTTCCCCTTAAGTAGTCCAGAGTTTTGGTAAAATAAGTAGGTAAAGTTGACGGAATATAAAGTGAGCCGAACTTGTTCAAACTTGTTCGAGAGATCGGCTCTCTTTATGTTTTGTCAACCTTACCGTAATCACAGAATAAATAATAGTACTACCGTACAGAAAAGACACTTCCCACAAAACCGAAATTTGACAGCGATTCAGGGACGAATCATGTTATCCCTTTCTAATGTGTAGCACTATCCCTTTCGACTATTTAGGGTTGTCAAAATTCAAGTCATTATCATATCTGTGGTCGTGCACGCAAAACTTGTTGGAGCAATGCTGAGCCGAACGGAGCCGAGTTTGCCCGAAGTCAGGAGTGTCTACCCACTGCCGTAATTATAAGTGCTTAGGTAGGTACCCACCGTAAAACCACCTGCACTGCAACTATACTCCACAAGTTCAATACCTAAGTAACTAGTGGCTCTGTGAGCTGTAGACCTCGCGAGCAGAGCTTAAAACTGAATAAATGTATGGTTCCGTTGTTTAGTAGAATTTAGAGAATCTAATTTGACCATAAAAACTTATCTATCAATTGCTTACAAAATTCGGGAATTGGTTTAGATATGCGACCTGTAGAGTAGAACATATGGACATACGAAACAATTTTGGCTAACAGGCCAATTCAAACTTACACTGATATCAGAAAGACATCTAACTGATGTCATTTAGTTATCGTGCATTTCACTCGTTCTTGTCCGTACATGTATTGGCGCAAGCGAGACGCACGATGACTACTAAATAACATGATAAAAATATCATCCCGATTTCAGTGTACGGTCGATGCCCCTTAAGTATCCACGTCGCCATACCAATTGTATAGAAAAGTGGATAGAGTTAGACCAAGAAAAGTCTGCAGAGATTTTGACAGCACACGCAGTGCCAATGTTATTTGTGCCAGTGTCAAAATCTCTGCAGACTTTTCTTGGTCTAACTCTACTTATGTTAGGAAACCAACATTACCTTTGAATTAGCCTGTAAACTGCAACTAAGAAGCTTCGTGCGCGAGTGTGGCCCATAATTTCCGAAATCATTTTTTCTTCAAGGCAATTACTCCGTTCTCATATTTTGCGTTGCCCATAATTTCCCGAAATCATTCATTCTGGGTAGCAATTACTCCGTTCCCATATTTTCCCAATGGTTTTTTTCCGCAATGGCCTATTTTTAATATTTTTAAATTAATCTTTTCCTTATAATTTTCGTTCTTTTAAATATCTAGGATAATATTTTCTTGTTACTGTATGTTAATAGTGTAGTAATTATATTTGTTACTTGTAGGTATTTCACATACAACAAATATTAAAAACACTAAACATAAAACATAATCTAAAAAAATACAAGTAAAAAACCAAACGCTGTCAGCCAATAACTCTAACCTACCTATCTCTGGGAGCAGATTCGTTTTTAGGGTCATCAAAAAAAAAATAACCCTAACCTACCTATCTCTGGGAGCAGTTTCGTTTTTAGGGTCATCAAAAAAAATAACCCTAACCTACCTATCTCTGGGAGCAGTTTCGTTTTTAGGGTCATCAAAAAAAATAACCCTAACCTACCTATCTCTGGGAGCAGTTTCGTTTTTAGGGTCATCAAAAAAAACCCTAACCTACCTATTTGAAAAAAACCTGGTTATTTTTACCACTAGCATTAAAAAAAGAGAAAATATGGAGATAGAGAATATTTAGTTAGTGAAAAAAAAACCTACCGGTTATTTTAACTACTGGGATTAAAAATAAAAGGGAATAAATTGAGAAAGGGAAAATTTAGTTTATGAAAAACTGTCCACGAAATATAAAATAAAGCGAAGAAATTCCACTGGGAAAAAATGAGAACGGAGTAATTGCCTCGAAGAAAAAATGATTTGCGGAAATTATGGGCCATTTTAGCGAGGCGATCCAAATTAAAAGGCTCTAGGATAATGATAATGACTTTGAGCCCGGGAAAGCGCAACGTACGAGCAACCTACAGCTAGTTCCCTGAGCCCAAGGTCGACCACTACCCTAGGCAATGTTAACCCCTGCGATTTATGGATGGTGACCGCCCATGCTAGAACGTAAGTGGAAATTGACTCCTGGAACAGCCATGCCCTTGAACTTAAACCGCAAAATAAATGTTCAAACAAAAACTCAAACTAATACGCTTACCTCGCGCTTCGCGCTCGCTTGATCAATCAGCAATACGATGATTAAGTGCAAAAAATAAATAAAAAAAGTTGCATTTACTGGGGATCGAACCGGGTACCTATCCCATATCCTTGCTTGTAAGCGTCTTTTCAACTGCGCTATGATAGCATTTACATGAGCTGACGAAATTTGGCTACTTATTCTCGAGTAAGAATTTAAATATCTAATCTAAAGAGAATAGAGTGTATAGGGCACGTGCGTGAACTATAGGGGGCAGCATAGGAGCCGTCAGATTTTTGGTGTGAGGCGTAAATGTGACGTTTATGCTTCCGATGTAGCCCACAAGATGACAGAACCAGGCGTGTCTCACTCCGCGATTTCGTCGCTTTGCTACAGGTAGCTAAAAGTACATCCGTTCGGCCCCAATTATGGGGTTTGCCATAAGCCGCGCGTGGCGCTGTCGCCACCTAGCGGCCATATCTGTGCTGATCGTAACAGACGCGTTTTGTTAGAGAGTGAGTCTTCTGTACTTAGTACTATTATTTATTCTGTGACAGAATATGCATAAGGAAACGTACCTACAAGAACGGTAGATGGTAGAACTTGTTTTGGCAATGTACATGTTTCCGATTCAGGCCACAAGATGGCAGACCCACCAACGCGGACGGTCCCTTTATGTAGTAGAGGGTTATTTTAAGTGACATTGTATATTGTGAGATAAATAAATCATATCATATCATATCATATTGTCATACTAAATTTTGTAGTCACAGTAAATTTACTGCCATCTTTCGATACAGGATTAAAATGAAAATGAAAAAAAAAAACAATAAATGTATATATGTATGGCTAAAAGGTTTTTTTTATTTTTTGAACGCCATATGATTTTGTCCCATGTTCTTTTACTGATATGAGTAAAAATTGTTAAATATAAAATGGTCTCGCCATCTAAACGAGCATAGGCCAAAGGTATGGCGCCGTATATTCAAGAATCAAATTTTCTTTAAAGCGCAAAAAGCCATCATCTCTTGCAAAAAATAAACGAATACGCCCGCGCTTGATAAATAAAAAATACGATTTTTTTAATTTTTTCAAATTTAGAAAACAACAATTCATACGAAATTTATGTATAAAAAAATACAAAAAGTTATGAAGCAGCATACAATTACTGGGGATGGAACCAGGGACCTCCCTATGCAAACAAAAAAGCGAACGTTTGCTAAATGCGCCATGATAGTTCTTACTAAAGCTGACGAAATTTAGCTACTCATTCTCAAGTAAAAACTAAATATCTAAATACCGCCGAAACCAGCGATACAAATTTCCTGAATTTTTGGCCATTTAATCTATAAACATATATCAAAAAGAAAAAACTCTTATGATATCGATACGACTATTTGTTTAGGCGACAGGTATCACGACCCCGCCACTTTTTAAATTTCCAAAAACCGGATTGACAAAAAAAAATTATTTAGTCATAGAATCTGGTTACAAAATTTCATGAGAATCGGTTAAGAATTGCGACCTGTAGAGGAGAACATCCGGACATACGAAAGCAAAATGCCAGAGTCAAAACGTAGACCTTCGCTTCGCTTCGGTCAATAACATGGTGCTAAGAGCTTTAAATATAGTAAATTAAAAAAAAAAACAATACGAAATTTATGTGTAAAAAAATACAAAAAGATATAATATCCCATCCCATACAATTACTGGGGATCGAACCCAGACCCTCTGTGTGCAAACAGAAAAAGCGGACGTTTACAAACTGAGCCAAATAGTTCTTAGATGGGTTGACGAAATTTAGCTACTCCTTCTCAAATTAAAATTAGTTAAAATTAAATATCTCAATACCTCCGAAACCAGCGAAATAAATTTTCTGAATTTTTGGCCATTTAATCTATAAACATATCTCAAAAAGAAAACACTCGTATGGTACCGATACCACTATTTGTTTAGGCGCGAGCTATCACGACTCCGCCATTTTTAAAAATTTCCAAAAACCGGATTGACAAAAAAATTTTATTTAGTCATAGAATCTGGTCACAAAATTTCATGAGAATCGGTTAAGAATTGCGACCTGTAGAGGAGAACATCCGGACATACGAAAGCAAAATGCCCGAGTCAAAACGTAGACCTTCGCTTCGCTTCGGTCAATTAAATATGAATATCCCAATACTTTAAAAAGTTTTACAGTACATAATAATATGGTGCTACTTTACCGCTCCAGTGTGATAATTAGCATATTACGTGACTATGTCAAAAATTTAAAGGGCCAGCATATGTCCTGTAAAACGTTGTACAATAACGTGCAAATAGGTAATTCGCACTTGTATCGTAATGTACAAGCTGAAGACATGGCTCGAGGACAATAATTTCTATAATTATCAAGATTTTTTTAATCTACCTCTTGCAATATAGTAATAGAAACGAATGTAATTAAGTATGTATCAAATATACAAAATGTAAAATAATCCCATTATGTATTGACCTATAACTGTGTGTTATGAATAATAAATTTCATTTCATTTCATTTCATTTCGTACTTTTTCTACTCGTCGACTATAATCTGCGTATTACAACTTCATATACAACTCTATAAACGTACCCTTTAAACGTTGGATACTTGGATAGTCTGTGGCACTTCCGACTCAACTATAATAATTGTATCGATACGGTTTAACAAATTATAAAAATTTTGAAATTAGAACTTCATACATTTCGATAAAATATTGCTTGTTTAAGGAGACTCGACTCAATACAAATTAGCCAACGATGGCGTTTCGGAACTAATACCGTCGCGGCATCTGTCATACTTCCGTCTACTTAAACACGCTGCTGCGTCGCCTCTGCTTTGTGAATGGTTGGCCAACACAAACATTTTTTCACAATGGATGCCCACGAGATCTCTGCATTGAAATTTGAAACTTGTAAAATCTCGTACCTTACTTAGACAACTCAGCAAGCTTCGTTGTCTAAACACGGTGGTACTCGACTGAAAAGCTCTCCATTATATCACGATTGTATAAAATACTATTTATTTTATTTACTAATGTCAAAAATTTCAACCTTAATTATTATGCACGTTTCATATTACAGCTGTTTTAAAATCTCCAACGTAAAGCTAATCTGATTGTGATTACACTCGTTTCGTCAAAACGTGACATGCAAACTTGGAAATTACAACGTGAAAAGCCTTTGAAACTTCCCGTGCCGTCCATATTATGTATGTTTTTGGTAACTAATTCTGTTTTTAGGGTTCCGTACCCAAAAGGTAAAACGGGACCCTATTACTAAGACATTGCTGTCCGTCCGTCCGTCCGTCTGTCTGTCACCAGGCTGTATCTCACGAACCGTGATAGCTAGACAGTTGAAATTTTCACAGATGATGTATTTCTGTTGCCGCTATAACAACAAATACTGAAAACAGAATAAAATCAAGATTTAAATGGGGCTCCCATACAACAAACGTGATTTATGACCAAAGTTAAGCAACGTCAGGCGTGGTCAGTACTTGCATGGGTGACCGTTTTTTTTTGCATTTTTTTTTCATTATGGTACGGAACCCTTCGTGCGCGAGTCCGACTCGCACTTGCCCGGTTTTTTATAAGTTTATTAAGGTTTTACCACAGATATGACAGGCAGTCCTCAACTGTGCGTTTTTCCAGAAACTTACTGCCTCGTACAGTTAACTTACTGCCGCGTACTGTGGAAAGGAAACATATAAAATTTTCCAATGTTTCAATGAACTGTCTCCAGCGGTATTAGATTTAGATTTATTTATTTCATAATACAGATTACATTGCAGGTCAATTTACGAGAATTCATATTATGATCGTCAAAACAAGGATGTCACAAGAATATAATCAATAAAATATCAATTTTAAAGTTAAATAATTCAAATATTTCTGGGCCGTTACGACCTGCGAGCTTTCAAGATCGTACTCCCATATTATAATTTAATATCTGGAAAACGTATAAAAACTCAAAAATGCGCGTTTTGCCAGAGTAGTTTAGTATAAATAAATAAACAAGAATTGCTCGTTTAAAGGTATGAGATAGATACTAACAATACTAAAGGGGCCCACTGATTACCAGTCCGCCGGACGATATCGGCCTGTCAGTTAAAGGAAAAATTTGACTCTCCGAACACACACTTTGGCTCCGAACAACTGACAGGCCAATATCGTCCGGCGAACTGGTAATCAGTGGGCCCCTTAACAATATTTTATAAGTCATAGTCGTAAGTACTATAGCAAAAATGATCTCAGTTGGTCCTTAAATATATGCCTCCGTGAGTCATCTCATAAGGCATCTCGCTCGCATTTATTGGTGTGCATGAGATGCCTGATGGCCGACTCAATGTCGTATCAAAATAAGTTCAAAACCTTATCAAATTGACAAAACAAAATCGGCCTCCATATTTGATAAAACATCAGACTCATGAAATGCTTCTGTAAAGTCATTGGAATTCGTAATAAAAAATTTCACAAGATTTTTCGACTTTTAATCCAGTATTTTTACTTGTTTATTTTTGGCGCATATGAATATAGTGCTTGTATGCCTTTTTGCCGTGAATAATAGGTACGCCAGCTGGCGTATTATGGATGGCTTTATCCATCTTTATCCACGTGATAAAATAACTGTCACTTTTTAACTTCGCGGGATAGATAGTGACGGACATCGCTTTATCACACTGTCACGTAGACAAGAACGACCATCATAACCGTACAGGTTTGTTCAAAACTTATTTATCATTTTAGTTGCCCGTGTATCGTATTCCTAAGAATATACATAATTTAGAAGTCATATATAGATAAAGCAAGATGCATTAGATTTTAAAAATTGAGCATTTACTGAGCTTTTTTCTTCTAATGCGAATTCTGTATTTTTTGTCGAAGATTTATTTTCCATTATTACGCCACAAAGATCCAAAGAATAAAGCATTTCTTAATAAATAACTTGAAACTCAATCGGACCTTCATCAATCAATCAATCTACCCAGAAATGAAAATAATATCATAACTACTATGAAGTATTTGAACAAATTAAATTATTTTTCAGAAAATATTTTAATTTGTTTTTATCAAGTAGAAACACTACTATATAAATTATAAACTGAAATAAATGTCATATACTAAGAAAAAGTGACCAAGGCCTCCAGTGCCCCAGGCTGGAATCGAACCAGCGTCCTCTGCTATCGCGGCAGGTGCCTGAACCACTCGGCCACCGGGCCACAGCGACATTAGTCAAATTTTCCAAGTATATGCACTTCCTACTGAAGGCTTGTGGCGCCCCCTGGCCATCTCTAAGGTAGAACAGTATGGTTCGAACCTTCTATCTGGATCATTCTCATGATGATACCGAGCTAGCGAGAGAGATGGCGCTGCCAATCAATACTATGAAGTATTTGAACAAATTAAATTATTTTTCAGAAAATATTTTAATTTGTTTTTATCAAGTAGAAACACTACTATATAAATTATAAACTGAAATAAATGTCATATACTAAGAAAAAGTGACCAAGGCCTCCAGTGCCCCAGGCTGGAATCGAACCAGCGTCCTCTGCTATCGCGGCAGGTGCCTGAACCACTCGGCCACCGGGCCACAGCGACATTAGTCAAATTTTCCAAGTATATGCACTTCCTACTGAAGGCTTGTGGCGCCCCCTGGCCATCTCTAAGGTAGAACAGTATGGTTCGAACCTTCTATCTGGATCATTCTCATGATGATACCGAGCTAGCGAGAGAGATGGCGCTGCCAATCAATACTATGAAGTATTTGAACAAATTAAATTATTTTTCAGAAAATATTTTAATTTGTTTTTATCAAGTAGAAACACTACTATATAAATTATAAACTGAAATAAATGTCATATACTAAGAAAAAGTGACCAAGGCCTCCAGTGCCCCAGGCTGGAATCGAACCAGCGTCCTCTGCTATCGCGGCAGGTGCCTGAACCACTCGGCCACCGGGCCACAGCGACATTAGTCAAATTTTCCAAGTATATGCACTTCCTACTGAAGGCTTGTGGCGCCCCCTGGCCATCTCTAAGGTAGAACAGTATGGTTCGAACCTTCTATCTGGATCATTCTCATGATGATACCGAGCTAGCGAGAGAGATGGCGCTGCCAATCAATACTATGAAGTATTTGAACAAATTAAATTATTTTTCAGAAAATATTTTAATTTGTTTTTATCAAGTAGAAACACTACTATATAAATTATAAACTGAAATAAATGTCATATACTAAGAAAAAGTGACCAAGGCCTCCAGTGCCCCAGGCTGGAATCGAACCAGCGTCCTCTGCTATCGCGGCAGGTGCCTGAACCACTCGGCCACCGGGCCACAGCGACATTAGTCAAATTTTCCAAGTATATGCACTTCCTACTGAAGGCTTGTGGCGCCCCCTGGCCATCTCTAAGGTAGAACAGTATGGTTCGAACCTTCTATCTGGATCATTCTCATGATGATACCGAGCTAGCGAGAGAGATGGCGCTGCCAATCAATACTATGAAGTATTTGAACAAATTAAATTATTTTTCAGAAAATATTTTAATTTGTTTTTATCAAGTAGAAACACTACTATATAAATTATAAACTGAAATAAATGTCATATACTAAGAAAAAGTGACCAAGGCCTCCAGTGCCCCAGGCTGGAATCGAACCAGCGTCCTCTGCTATCGCGGCAGGTGCCTGAACCACTCGGCCACCGGGCCACAGCGACATTAGTCAAATTTTCCAAGTATATGCACTTCCTACTGAAGGCTTGTGGCGCCCCCTGGCCATCTCTAAGGTAGAACAGTATGGTTCGAACCTTCTATCTGGATCATTCTCATGATGATACCGAGCTAGCGAGAGAGATGGCGCTGCCAATCAATACTATGAAGTATTTGAACAAATTAAATTATTTTTCAGAAAATATTTTAATTTGTTTTTATCAAGTAGAAACACTACTATATAAATTATAAACTGAAATAAATGTCATATACTAAGAAAAAGTGACCAAGGCCTCCAGTGCCCCAGGCTGGAATCGAACCAGCGTCCTCTGCTATCGCGGCAGGTGCCTGAACCACTCGGCCACCAGATAGAAGGTTCGAACCATACTGTTCTACCTTAGAGATGGCCAGGGGGCGCCACAAGCCTTCAGTAGGAAGTGCATATACTTGGAAAATTTGACTAATGTCGCTGTGGCCCGGTGGCCGAGTGGTTCAGGCACCTGCCGCGATAGCAGAGGACGCTGGTTCGATTCCAGCCTGGGGCACTGGAGGCCTTGGTCACTTTTTCTTAGTATATGACATTTATTTCAGTTTATAATTTATATAGTAGTGTTTCTACTTGATAAAAACAAATTAAAATATTTTCTGAAAAATAATTTAATTTGTTCAAATACTTCATAGTATTGATTGGCAGCGCCATCTCTCTCGCTAGCTCGGTATCATCATGAGAATGATCCAGATAGAAGGTTCGAACCATACTGTTCTACCTTAGAGATGGCCAGGGGGCGCCACAAGCCTTCAGTAGGAAGTGCATATACTTGGAAAATTTGACTAATGTCGCTGTGGCCCGGTGGCCGAGTGGTTCAGGCACCTGCCGCGATAGCAGAGGACGCTGGTTCGATTCCAGCCTGGGGCACTGGAGGCCTTGGTCACTTTTTCTTAGTATATGACATTTATTTCAGTTTATAATTTATATAGTAGTGTTTCTACTTGATAAAAACAAATTAAAATATTTTCTGAAAAATAATTTAATTTGTTCAAATACTTCATAGTATTGATTGGCAGCGCCATCTCTCTCGCTAGCTCGGTATCATCATGAGAATGATCCAGATAGAAGGTTCGAACCATACTGTTCTACCTTAGAGATGGCCAGGGGGCGCCACAAGCCTTCAGTAGGAAGTGCATATACTTGGAAAATTTGACTAATGTCGCTGTGGCCCGGTGGCCGAGTGGTTCAGGCACCTGCCGCGATAGCAGAGGACGCTGGTTCGATTCCAGCCTGGGGCACTGGAGGCCTTGGTCACTTTTTCTTAGTATATGACATTTATTTCAGTTTATAATTTATATAGTAGTGTTTCTACTTGATAAAAACAAATTAAAATATTTTCTGAAAAATAATTTAATTTGTTCAAATACTTCATAGTATTGATTGGCAGCGCCGTCTCTCTCGCTAGCTCGGTATCATCATGAGAATGATCCAGATAGAAGGTTCGAACCATACTGTTCTACCTTAGAGATGGCCAGGGGGCGCCACAAGCCTTCAGTAGGAAGTGCATATACTTGGAAAATTTGACTAATGTCGCTGTGGCCCGGTGGCCGAGTGGTTCAGGCACCTGCCGCGATAGCAGAGGACGCTGGTTCGATTCCAGCCTGGGGCACTGGAGGCCTTGGTCACTTTTTCTTAGTATATGACATTTATTTCAGTTTATAATTTATATAGTAGTGTTTCTACTTGATAAAAACAAATTAAAATATTTTCTGAAAAATAATTTAATTTGTTCAAATACTTCATAGTATTGATTGGCAGCGCCATCTCTCTCGCTAGCTCGGTATCATCATGAGAATGATCCAGATAGAAGGTTCGAACCATACTGTTCTACCTTAGAGATGGCCAGGGGGCGCCACAAGCCTTCAGTAGGAAGTGCATATACTTGAAAATTTGACTAATGTCGCTGTGGCCCGGTGGCCGAGTGGTTCAGGCACCTGCCGCGATAGCAGAGGACGCTGGTTCGATTCCAGCCTGGGGCACTGGAGGCCTTGGTCACTTTTTCTTAGTATATGACATTTATTTCAGTTTATAATATCATAACTATTATGATATAACAGAAACAATATAAAATAATGATTAAGTATAATTGAGAAGATTTCCGGCTCTTGAAATTGAGGTTTTGTTATTGTTGTCGTATTTAATATAAGGTTCGTATAATACTCTCAAATATTCTTATAAATAAAGTGACATTTATTTACTAACATTTGTATAACATAATAAAAACACTAAAAACGTATAAATAAAAACAATTACCTAAGTCGTAGTCGCTCGGTAGGGTGCCCAGAAGGCCAGCCTTCTGGCCGCATTGCCCCGCTGGATGGCAATGCTGATCCGTTGGGCAAAATATTGGCCAGCCCTCTGGTCACCGGAATCCTCTATGAGGCGCTTTGACAGCTCCTCATAGAGGCGACGCGCGCTAGGTCCCCACAAATAAATAAAATAAATATTTAAATAAACATTTGGGGACAATCTTATACCTACAGTTTGACCTACCTCCAAACTAGGCAAAGCTTGGACTTTGAATAGGTACTAGTAAAATCATACTTTTATCATTTATGCGGTGTGGAATCCGCTATATAAAATCCATAGCGATAGAATTGAGAAAGTGCAAAAAAAGTTTGTAAAAACAATTGATTATCGCACTGGAAATAAATACATAGATTACTCTACCGCTATGAAGAGATATAATATTTCATCCTTGTGCTTGCGTCGTGAACGCACTGATGCTATAATTCTTTATAAAATCATAAACAACATTATCGACGCCCCTGAGTTGTTAAAATCTCTTTCCTTTAGAGTACCCCGTCGTTGTGAGCGAGCATGTAGAAAGAAGAACCTCTTTTATATTCCTCGTAGCCGAACTTCATACGCGAGAAACGGTTTCATTAGAAGAGCATGCAGGACGTACGATGATAAATTTCAAAATTTAGATATTTTCAATGAAAAGTTATATAGTTTCAAACGACTGACCTTGAAGTGTATTAATAGGCTTTAATTAGATAGTTTATAACTCTAAGTGCACTTTTTGTTTGTTATTAAAATTTATCCGTTTTCGTTAGGATGCACGAGTATTTTTGTAACTTCTATTTCATTCCAAATTCGAAATTCCATTGAGTATTTTAGTAACTTTAATTTCATTTCAACTTTGAAATTCCATTTAGTTTTAGTACTACTTATATAAGTTGTATGGTTTATATATTCTTATTAAGGAAACTGTAGGTCTATAAGTCTAATAACCGTTTACTGTAATAATTTATTACTATAAGAGACTGTTTGTTTCTAAATAAAGAAATAAAAAAAATAAAAGATATCCATAGCTCATTTTCAAATATTTGTCTTAAACTCACAAATAAAAGCCCTTAGCGAGATACGAACCAGGAACCTCCTTCCTGCTTCGTAGGCAGGGCTAGGAAGACAAACAAAAAAGTACAAAACAAATTTCATTTAAAATGACACTAGAATGATAATTAAAAAGCACCGAAGTCAGTAGGTATTAAAAATCATGTTATGTAGTTTCGTTAAATATAGTATAATATGGTACTTCCGAGGGTTAGCACCTTAATATATAAAAAAGCACATTCATATCAGCTATTAATATATCTACAATCATCTGCCTAATGAAATAAAATGCCTAGAAGGAAATACTTTTAAAAGATGCCTATAAAACTTTTTAATAGACAAAGTCTTCTATAACTTAAAATAATTTTATAACTCGATTAACCTAAATGAATACTAAAATTTAGTTTAAGATAAAATATAAAAACTTAGTTTAAGATAAAATATAAAAACCTAGTTTAAGATAAAATAAATTGTATGCCCGAAAAAGGTAAAACTGTTGATACTCATCAAAAAATGTACTTAGTTATAGTTCTTGTACCTACACAGTTTACACAATACATATTTCTGATTCCTGATTTCTGATTTCTTATCTATGAATTTGTTTTTTAATAGACCGGTATGTCTAATTAATCTTATGTGCTTAATCATTTTCATCTTTTGAACCTAAAATAATAGGGAACTGTTATATGTGTACTGTTGTGATAGCTCTTTTAAAAATTCCCTCATAAAAATTCTAAAAACCCTCAAAATTTGTCAATAGTTATTGTCCAATTCTACATTCAATGCAAACGCAAAGGCCAAAGCTTCTCTGGAAAGTTAAAAAAACAACTGAAAGCCCAATAAGACCAATTGTCAATTTGCATTTTCACTCGGAGTTAATTTTCAAAGAAAATTGAGCTTTACTATGTGAAACATAAGCTGTACTAGTGGCTCTGTGAGCTGTAGACCTCGCGAGCAGAGCTTAAAACTGAATAAATGTATGGTTCCGTTGTTTAGTAGAATTTAGAGAATCTAATTTGACCATAAAAACTTATCTATCAATTGCTTACAAAATTCGGGAATTGGTTTAGATATGCGACCTGTAGAGTAGAACATATGGACATACGAAACAATTTTGGCTAACAGGCCAATTCAAACTTACACTGATATCAGAAAGACATCTAACTGATGTCATTTAGTTATCGTGCATTTCACTCGTTCTTGTCCGTACATGTATTGGCGCAAGCGAGACGCACGATGACTACTAAATAACATGATAAAAATATCATCCCGATTTCAGTGTACGGTCGATGCCCCTTAAGTATCCACGTCGCCATACCAATTGTATAGAAAAGTGGATAGAGTTAGACCAAGAAAAGTCTGCAGAGATTTTGACAGCACACGCAGTGCCAATGTTATTTGTGCCAGTGTCAAAATCTCTGCAGACTTTTCTTGGTCTAACTCTACTTATGTTAGGAAACCAACATTACCTTTGAATTAGCCTGTAAACTGCAACTAAGAAGCTTCGTGCGCGAGTGTGGCCCATAATTTCCGAAATCATTTTTTCTTCAAGGCAATTACTCCGTTCTCATATTTTGCGTTGCCCATAATTTCCCGAAATCATTCATTCTGGGTAGCAATTACTCCGTTCCCATATTTTCCCAATGGTTTTTTTCCGCAATGGCCTATTTTTAATATTTTTAAATTAATCTTTTCCTTATAATTTTCGTTCTTTTAAATATCTAGGATAATATTTTCTTGTTACTGTATGTTAATAGTGTAGTAATTATATTTGTTACTTGTAGGTATTTCACATACAACAAATATTAAAAACACTAAACATAAAACATAATCTAAAAAAATACAAGTAAAAAACCAAACGCTGTCAGCCAATAACTCTAACCTACCTATCTCTGGGAGCAGATTCGTTTTTAGGGTCATCAAAAAAAAAATAACCCTAACCTACCTATCTCTGGGAGCAGTTTCGTTTTTAGGGTCATCAAAAAAAATAACCCTAACCTACCTATCTCTGGGAGCAGTTTCGTTTTTAGGGTCATCAAAAAAAATAACCCTAACCTACCTATCTCTGGGAGCAGTTTCGTTTTTAGGGTCATCAAAAAAAACCCTAACCTACCTATTTGAAAAAAACCTGGTTATTTTTACCACTAGCATTAAAAAAAGAGAAAATATGGAGATAGAGAATATTTAGTTAGTGAAAAAAAAACCTACCGGTTATTTTAACTACTGGGATTAAAAATAAAAGGGAATAAATTGAGAAAGGGAAAATTTAGTTTATGAAAAACTGTCCACGAAATATAAAATAAAGCGAAGAAATTCCACTGGGAAAAAATGAGAACGGAGTAATTGCCTCGAAGAAAAAATGATTTGCGGAAATTATGGGCCATTTTAGCGAGGCGATCCAAATTAAAAGGCTCTAGGATAATGATAATGACTTTGAGCCCGGGAAAGCGCAACGTACGAGCAACCTACAGCTAGTTCCCTGAGCCCAAGGTCGACCACTACCCTAGGCAATGTTAACCCCTGCGATTTATGGATGGTGACCGCCCATGCTAGAACGTAAGTGGAAATTGACTCCTGGAACAGCCATGCCCTTGAACTTAAACCGCAAAATAAATGTTCAAACAAAAACTCAAACTAATACGCTTACCTCGCGCTTCGCGCTCGCTTGATCAATCAGCAATACGATGATTAAGTGCAAAAAATAAATAAAAAAAGTTGCATTTACTGGGGATCGAACCGGGTACCTATCCCATATCCTTGCTTGTAAGCGTCTTTTCAACTGCGCTATGATAGCATTTACATGAGCTGACGAAATTTGGCTACTTATTCTCGAGTAAGAATTTAAATATCTAATCTAAAGAGAATAGAGTGTATAGGGCACGTGCGTGAACTATAGGGGGCAGCATAGGAGCCGTCAGATTTTTGGTGTGAGGCGTAAATGTGACGTTTATGCTTCCGATGTAGCCCACAAGATGACAGAACCAGGCGTGTCTCACTCCGCGATTTCGTCGCTTTGCTACAGGTAGCTAAAAGTACATCCGTTCGGCCCCAATTATGGGGTTTGCCATAAGCCGCGCGTGGCGCTGTCGCCACCTAGCGGCCATATCTGTGCTGATCGTAACAGACGCGTTTTGTTAGAGAGTGAGTCTTCTGTACTTAGTACTATTATTTATTCTGTGACAGAATATGCATAAGGAAACGTACCTACAAGAACGGTAGATGGTAGAACTTGTTTTGGCAATGTACATGTTTCCGATTCAGGCCACAAGATGGCAGACCCACCAACGCGGACGGTCCCTTTATGTAGTAGAGGGTTATTTTAAGTGACATTGTATATTGTGAGATAAATAAATCATATCATATCATATCATATTGTCATACTAAATTTTGTAGTCACAGTAAATTTACTGCCATCTTTCGATACAGGATTAAAATGAAAATGAAAAAAAAAAACAATAAATGTATATATGTATGGCTAAAAGGTTTTTTTTATTTTTTGAACGCCATATGATTTTGTCCCATGTTCTTTTACTGATATGAGTAAAAATTGTTAAATATAAAATGGTCTCGCCATCTAAACGAGCATAGGCCAAAGGTATGGCGCCGTATATTCAAGAATCAAATTTTCTTTAAAGCGCAAAAAGCCATCATCTCTTGCAAAAAATAAACGAATACGCCCGCGCTTGATAAATAAAAAATACGATTTTTTTAATTTTTTCAAATTTAGAAAACAACAATTCATACGAAATTTATGTATAAAAAAATACAAAAAGTTATGAAGCAGCATACAATTACTGGGGATGGAACCAGGGACCTCCCTATGCAAACAAAAAAGCGAACGTTTGCTAAATGCGCCATGATAGTTCTTACTAAAGCTGACGAAATTTAGCTACTCATTCTCAAGTAAAAACTAAATATCTAAATACCGCCGAAACCAGCGATACAAATTTCCTGAATTTTTGGCCATTTAATCTATAAACATATATCAAAAAGAAAAAACTCTTATGATATCGATACGACTATTTGTTTAGGCGACAGGTATCACGACCCCGCCACTTTTTAAATTTCCAAAAACCGGATTGACAAAAAAAAATTATTTAGTCATAGAATCTGGTTACAAAATTTCATGAGAATCGGTTAAGAATTGCGACCTGTAGAGGAGAACATCCGGACATACGAAAGCAAAATGCCAGAGTCAAAACGTAGACCTTCGCTTCGCTTCGGTCAATAACATGGTGCTAAGAGCTTTAAATATAGTAAATTAAAAAAAAAAACAATACGAAATTTATGTGTAAAAAAATACAAAAAGATATAATATCCCATCCCATACAATTACTGGGGATCGAACCCAGACCCTCTGTGTGCAAACAGAAAAAGCGGACGTTTACAAACTGAGCCAAATAGTTCTTAGATGGGTTGACGAAATTTAGCTACTCCTTCTCAAATTAAAATTAGTTAAAATTAAATATCTCAATACCTCCGAAACCAGCGAAATAAATTTTCTGAATTTTTGGCCATTTAATCTATAAACATATCTCAAAAAGAAAACACTCGTATGGTACCGATACCACTATTTGTTTAGGCGCGAGCTATCACGACTCCGCCATTTTTAAAAATTTCCAAAAACCGGATTGACAAAAAAATTTTATTTAGTCATAGAATCTGGTCACAAAATTTCATGAGAATCGGTTAAGAATTGCGACCTGTAGAGGAGAACATCCGGACATACGAAAGCAAAATGCCCGAGTCAAAACGTAGACCTTCGCTTCGCTTCGGTCAATTATAGATAGTGTAGTTTCCAAAGGAAATCTGGAATAAATTAGAGGGGAAACAAAGGAAAAACGCTGATGTTTTAGGTTTAATGTGGACTTCAGTGTTTGCCTTCTGCGCGACTTTTACGAGTAATAAAGTACGTACTAATAAATTGAAAGGAAAGTACGTGCTGCAAAAACTTTTAACTAGATGGCAGCATGAATATAATGTTACTGCTTGTAATTTAAAAAGCTGTAAAGTGTCGTATGATCATAATGACCCGCTACCGCCGCCGATAACACCGTCGCCCGTGGATCAACAAGAAATGTAAAATAATAAATTTATTTGTTGTTGTTGTAATAATTGTGTGTTACAAAAATATGCTACATAAAATAATTATTTTGGACAACATTTTGTCACGCCTTCCGCCATTAAATTGCATTAAAAAGATATCCAACCAGAAAACAAAGATGATAGAAATTAATAAAACTCACATATTAGGCCTTTTTGCTTTTGGACAATAATGGCATAACGATACCCTTTACATTCACCGTAATGTTCAAAAATCTTATAACTTCCTTCACTCACGTTATAAGAAACAGGACCTTAATTTGTTCAAGATACAGTTGCTTTTCCAATGCAGAATTAATTAAGATATGACTTTGTTATGTTTTCGAGAAGGGTGTACCCGTATTTTGACGGGATAAGCCTCTTAAACATAATTCGGGGGGGGGGGGGGGGGGGGGATTGCCTGTCATTTCAAACATGTTTATTGAAAATGACGTGTACGTCGACGTCAAAGATATGTTTACATTTTTCGCCTTATTACAAAGGAATAAGGTGCAAAAGTGTAAACATATCTTTGACGTCGACTGTACGTCAGAGGCATTGTGTTGGGTTACAGAGATTTATTGTATGAGTTAATTTTAATTAGTGTTTTGTGTTTTATTGATGTTTGAATTTTTGCCAAAAAACTGACTGAAACTTATCTGGAAGTTATTTACTTACTGACTAACTTTTTTAGTATTATTTTAGTAATGCCTGGAAATTAGTCTCTAGTAGGCAATATGCTAGAGCCAAATAGAATCTTAATAGATGATTAATTGTTTGAAATTGATCCCATTTGTGCAACGTATGCAAAGGACACATCGTTAACGCTCAGCTCGGTGTCTGTAAATGTATTATAAATCCCCTTATCTGAGTAAAGGGGCCCACTGATTAACAGTCCGCCGGACGGTATCGGCCTGTCAGTTAGAACAAAATTTTGACAGTTCCGAACATCTGACAGGCCGATACCGACCGGCGGACTGTTAATCAGTGGGCCCCTTAACATTACTCCTTCCCTTTCTAGCTTACTCAAATTTCAAAGAGACCGATAAGGGCAAACGATTAATAGACAGACATTCGAGGCCTGTTAGAAGTTTCTGAACTGCATTAATTACAAGTACTATCTTTTTGACTCATCTAAAGGCAAAGTTCTGTTAATAGACGGAGAGCTAGCTGCGGAAATAGGTTTGCAATTTATAGAGCAACGAAATCCCTCTAGTTAGTGTGCCATACTATCATTATTTATTAATTCGGGCGCTTGGCAGCTGTTCAGCGGTGGGTGTGAGAGGTGTCAAATAAATGGAAGGTGTACAATTTATAGAGCTCTGAGTTTGGTGTGATATAATAGCTAATTATGTATTTAAGTCGAATATAACATTGCCAGGCATTTTAATTGGGGGAAAAGTAGTGCCAGGTCCAAGATGCGCGAAAAAGTGCCAAGTCATCTCATTTACTGGGTCAAATTTTATGGTGTTTCGTTACCCAAAGGTTGAAAACGGGACCTTATTACTATAAGGTCCCGTTTTTGGTCCCCGCTATAAATTGCACACCTTCAATTGTTTTTACAACCACTTTCTTGCCCAACCACTGTCACACCCACCGCTGAACAGGTGCCAGGCGCCCGGATTAATAAATAATGATGGTATGGCACACTAACTAGAGGAATTTCGTTGCTCTATAAATTGCAAACCTATTTCCGTAGCTACTCTTAGACCATAAAGTTCTCGCTAACAAATGAAGCGCCGTTAAGTTACATAATTCGATTATGAAATTCAGACAAAGTTTTAAAGTCGTTTCGCCAAATGACAGTCATGCAAGATTCTATCGCAAGGCGTCTGCGTATTCCTAATTTCACTACTTAAACGACTTAAGTCTATTCAATTTTACAGGCGACTTTAACACCAATTAATATAAGCTTACATTCTAGAATGGTGTGAAGGTGTAAATGGACTTAAGTAATTGTGGGTAAGGTTAAAAATTGCTTGGGGATTTGGAAGGGCTCCAGATAAGCTGATGAGACCAGTATGAGTTAGGGCTTTTTAGCCTACTGGCGCAGTTGGTGAACTTTACTGGAATGTTTCCACCATCGGCGGTAGCACGGTAGCATTTTTATCGCTGGTCACCATGCCTGTCACGTTCTAACAAGAGTGTAAGTGCGAAAGTGACGGGCATAGTGATAGGCGATAAAAATGGAACCATGCTGCGCCCGCAGTGTCTATCGAGAAAAAATATCAAAATAATTCTCAGTTTTTATCCACTTGGAATTTCCAATGGTACCGACCGATAACTACAAGAAAACACCTTGATAGTAGGTACCTAAATCAGACCACGGGGCTCGAAACTATCGACACAATAATTTTTGCGACAACCGAATACAGAACCTGCGTGGAATTTAAGTCAGTTAAAAAATATGTACCAGAATGATTACTTTTTGGTCTAATAGACGAAAATGGACATATCCTCCACTATCATGTTTTGCAGATTTAAAACAACAAGTAAATAATTGAAAATGAAATACTTTATTTCAGAGATTAAGTATCTATATCATTGGTTAGTAACAAAGTAACAAGACAAAACAATAAAAATAAAAATAAAAATAATGTTGGTATTTCTTAAGTTTATAACAAAAATAAAAAATAAAAATAATTTATTACTTATTCTAAACTGCGCAGCCTATATTGCCATGTATACTCGTATTGTTATATTGTAATAATGCATCTTTATTGAAAAATAAAGAATAAATAAGAAAAACAGCGTAGAAACTAGTTGCCATCCATAAACTCGGCGTAATGACTTTAACCTTTTTGCCGTGAAGACGTCATTAGGCTCTCGCGACACTAATGAGTCGCTGTGTTTTCAACTCGAATAATATACAGTTTCGTATAGTGAAGTATGTACCCCTAGTGTAAATTTAATTCGATAGCGTGACGTGACGTACGCGTTTGTGTTTAGTCTAATTTTGTATGGGAATTTGAGTTTCAAACGCGTCCAGCTTAGCGTGCTGTTCAAAATCCCATACAAAAATAGACATAAATCAAACGCGTTCGCGCTCGTCACGCTATGGAATGAAATATACACTAGGGATTCAGAGAAATCAAGCTCTAGAAACTAGAAGTTTACTTTAACCAAAACCGATATATAAAATTATGCACAAGTCTTGGGATTGAGCAAACTCGGGTAACACGCATTTAGGACCAAATGAAGGTATTAAAACGGTTTCCAGCTTGCTGGGACGTACCGCCCGATTCGAACTTTTTTTTATTTTTTTTTATTAGCCTATAGGAGTGTCCCACTGCTGGGAAAAGGCCTCCCCTCTTTCCCGCCATTTGGTCCTATCCGATGCACGATCCTATTCGAACTTTAAGATACGTCAAATATTTACATATTACGGCTATATACGATATGAATGTGACGTTTCTTCAAACAAAAACGTCACTTTTGACACTGATATATCTAATCCATATCATAATTATCTAGCCGTAATATTTGACGTATCTTAAGGTTCGAATGGGGCCGTTAATTCCTAAAAGCGCTTTTTCCGGATCGAATTTGATTCAAACCCAAATGAGTTTTTCGGAACTTATGTACGAAATATAATTTCTTATTTGCCAGTCGCCTTTCGGTGAAGAAAAATAACGTGAGGAAACCGGATTAATCCCATAAAGACCTAATTTGCCCTCTGGGCTGAAAGGTCTGATAGCAGTCGCTTTCGTAAAAACTAGTGTCTACTTCAAATCATGGGTTTAGTTGTCAAGCGGGCCGAGAGCGGGCCCCAGGTTCCTATGAGCCGCGGAAAAATGTCGGGATAACACGAGGAAGAAGAGAAAATAAAATAATATTTGAAATAAATTAATAATAAGCAAGAAAAGAGAACCCAAAAATTTTATTTTTGCCAACAACTTTTACCGAAATAACAAAAATTCAAATATAAGTAAATGACGCACTTACTTTCCAACACAAACTTTGGTAGATAAATGAAGCGCTATTATTCATAGAAAACATCGCAAACAAGCGTCTGGGAAAACAGAATGGTTATTGAAAGAGATATTCTGAGGCTTTTGGGATATTTGAATAAGTAAATAAAATGCCTAGAGGCCAATTCGGTTACATTCCGATATCAGAATGATGTTATTGAAGTGAAAACTTCTTTAGCGGCGCTGTGCACTTTTTGAGGTGGGGAAAAAATGTTAAACTCGAGACAGGGTAAGGCGTAAGACGTAACCCTCTCTTTCTACCGCGCGGCGAAAATGTATGCCTGAGCCTGCTGTTTCGTTTAGGCGGCGCAGGGCGCCTGCGTGACGTCACGTGTGACGGACAATGTCATTGTGTTTTACTTTTTTGATATAAAAATGCCATCAAGTGAGTTTCCCTCAAACTGGTATTAATATAACTGTAGTACTCACAGTGATGTGCTTAGGGGTTTCAAGTAATGTGACGAAATAACGCTAGATGGCGTTAACCTCAATTATACATAGTGCTGCAATCATTTTGCACTAGATGGCGCTGTTATTAATATTTTGAGTTACAATGTCGTTGAGTTTTCACTTCTGCCGGCACTCCCGGGGTGCAACCCGTTGTTTTTTTTTGTTATCATTCGCCGGTGCGTCTCCCTCGCACCAATAGATGAACAAACAAGTTCGAGTGAAATGCAAAGGCGAATCATAATAAAATGACATCCTTCTGATATCGGAATGTTCGTTCGAATTGGCTTCATTCGTGGTTATTGGTTTCTGTGGGTTAAAATAAATAGGAATGCCAAACTAGACGAATTGTAGGTTATTCTAGTTATTGCTTGATATAAATATACATTTGAATGTAAATGGAATAATACGCTGATGTTATTTTTAGGGTTCCGTACTCAAAGGGTAAAAACGGGATCCTATTACTAAGACTCCACTGTCCGTCTGTTCGTCTTTCTGTCTGTCACCAGGCTGTATCTCAGGAACCGTGATCGCTAGACAATTTTCGTCAGAAATAATTTGTTATTTCTCAGAAACGCGCAAACTTTTCACGATTGCCATAAAACAAACCTGAAAAGAAAATCCTGAAAAGTTAACGGTTTCAGAATTATGACTAATGATAATCTGACAATCTTTACTTTATAACATTCAATAATTATGTCAAACAAAGGGATCCGTATAAATATATATGAAGTTTTCAAGTTATTTAGTATTTAGTCTGAATGCAATGCTAAGCCACAAAGCGCAGCTCATTTAAACTTGCAACCGGTGCCGTCTGGATGCCACTAACCAGCACAATTTATAGCATCTGAAGCTTATTTTCATAAGTAAGGCAAACTATGAATATAATTTGCAAAACACACAAAATGTACATTACAGTAGAATTTTGAACTAGTGCCTACGTCAAATCATGGGATTAGTTGTCAAGCGGACCCCAGGCTCCCATGAGCCGTGGCAAAATGCCGGGACAACGCGAGGAAGAAGACAGTAGAATTTTGAACAACAGTTACATAATATTACATTGTGCAGTTGCTGTTATGTAGGTACCTACAGTCAGCAGCAGAAGTTGCTAAGCGGGCCAGGTGTTCAAAATGATCTTGACGCGACTTTATTGTTAAGAGAATAAGAGCGTGTCAAGGTAATTTTGAACACCTCGCCCGCTTAGCAACTTCTGCTGCTGACTGTACATTGTTGCACAATTGCACACAATATTTTTACTCAGCAAGCTTCGCGGCCTACACATGGTACTTGACTGAAAAGCTCTCTATTAAATCACGGTTGTATAATAATTATTTACGATACACGTGCGAATAATAGAAAATTCACCACGAGTTGCGAATTACCTATTCGCACGTGCATCGTACAACGTTTCACAGTACATATGGCCCTTTATAATTTCGACGTACATATATAGTTACGTATTATGCTTATATTAGCATAGGGTGTCGTAATGGAGCACAAGATGTACTGTAAAATACTAATACCTTTTCTACTCTCAAGTTTCTTCAGTAAGTTACAGAACACAAAAATGTAACGTCAGCTTTGCAATTTATTGCAATTTCTCAGGCTTCCTTTATATTGGAAAACGCTGAGAAGCCTCATTTTAAACTTACTGAGACGACAGCTGCACCGACATCTCACTGTGCCACTAACAAGACCAAGTATTGCCACAGTGTAAAAAGTAACAGTGGACCGACGCCTTTGATGTTTGCGAAAATGCCGACGCCACACAAGAACACAGTAGCGTTGTCACAGACTTTTACACACTAACATATACTAAACATTTCAAATAAGACACGCTAGCCCTGTTAGTAGTACCGAGTTACTAACAATGGCGATGTATGCAGCTCGGGTGCGCACGTTAAATTACTATACCTGCTTGACAACATCGTCCTACTTATTTCGATATTACCTTTTATAACATTTGAATGTTTACATAATCACGCAAATACATAATGCCATAATGGCTAAAAAATTAAAATAAAATCACAAATATTTCGAAGTTCACCAAACAGACGGGATTAACATGGTAAAATAATAAGATAACTTTCATAATAAGAATTGTCTCACAAGTGGATAAAACGATGCAAAATTGTGTACACACACAAAAGGTAGTCTGTTTAATGACTTCATCGATAAAGTCACGAGAAAAGGTTTTTTAGGAAGAAAAATAACCGTCAAATGTAATTATGTATAAAAATAGTTATTTATTTCCACTGAAGAAAATAAATATTATTATACATATTTCTTGTCTCATGACAAATTATAATACAAATGTCTTGGATAAAGCAATTTTTTTTCAATTTCAATTCAAACAAGGGGATTTCGATAGCTTTGCCCAAATTACTTGAACCAATAAAATAAAAGTGCCAAAATCAAATACACGTGGAGGTTAACGAAGAATGCCGAAATCTCTGAGTTGGGGCGAACCTAATAAATAACCGTCATCATCATCATATCAGCCAGAGGACGTCCACTGCTGGACATAGGCCTCCCCCAAAAAGTGCCACAATGACCGGTCCTGCGCCACCCTCATCCAGCGGACTCCCGCGACCTTTACCAGGTCGGCCATCTAACCATCGGCGAAAACAAATCCCACAGACTTCGCTGGTTCGGCGGCTTAGGCACATCCCACAATAGCGTCTCCCGAGCGTCGGCGGCGTCTAGTCAACTCTTTGGCTGCTGCTCGACGCAACGTTGGAGCAACTGCCCAGCGACGCCATTTCAATAGCGTTGGCTATAGTCTGTATCTTTAGGTATTTAAATAAACGTAAACAAAATCTACCCTCAAATGGCACCTTAAGCCAGTTGGGGGTAGATGAAAAGATTACACGATCAAACGATGTAGGTTAAAGTCAGGTCGTTCAGTGACAGATCCAGGCGGTTTTGTATTTGGTTGGTTAACCAATAAATGTTATAGGTAACTACCCGAAAATGTACAAATTATTTGTTTACTTTTATTTAATTACTAAAGATACAGAGTATAGATGCTCAAAAGACGCTAGTTTGGGGTGGTCGTTTGAGTGGAAGAGGAACGGGCTGCCAAGAGGGCGTACCTGGGAAGACTGACTGGTGGCCCGGTGGGTCGACCCAGATACCGCTGGGGAAAGTGTGGAAGCGGATCTGCGACAGCTTCAAGCCGATAATTGGCAGGAAGCGGCGCAGGATCGGGAAAAGCGTCGTACTCTCGTGTCGGAGGCCAGACGCTCTTTGGGTCGCTGAGCCATAATTTGGTTGGGTCAAAATTCTTTACACTGTCTTGTTTCTTGTCCCTAAAACATGTGACGGAGTGGAGCTTTTTGTATGGTGTGAAATTTAGTATGTAATTTTTTGCAAGATAATTATGTATAATCTAACAGCTAGAAAGAAATGCAAAATTGGACTCAACTTTATTTATTTATATGATAAAAGACAAAACAGTAGCGGGACAGAGTGGTCAGAAACAAGACAACGAAAATAATTTTGACCCAGTTAGTTAATATCTGAATATTTATTAAACAGTACTCCAATATCACCTAAAGATTTTATTCATGCATGACACGTGCATGCCAAAAATAGTTAAATCTCGCGGATTTCTCCTATACTTAAGGGGCCCACAGATTACCAGTTCGCTGGATGATATCAGCCTGTCATTTAATCGCAATAGGTGACAGTTGCGAACAACTGACTGGCTGATATCGTCCGGCGAACTGGTAATCTGTGGGCCCCTTTAGCGGCAGCGCCCTGCTGGCAGTCGTCGCCGACAGGCTTGACGGTCCATTTAAGGGGCCCACAGATTACCAGTTCGCCGGACGACATCAGGCTGTCAGTTGTTAGGAGCTGTCAAATTTTGCTTTTACCTGACAGGCCGATATCGTCCGGCGGACTGGTAATCAGTGGGCCCCTTTATGGGACACTGGTTGTCATTGCTTGCACTACAGTGTCCCATAACTGGGCGAAATGACGTAACTAGTTAAGTTAGATTGTATAATTAATTTTGTTGACATTTCATTTTCATTTTATTATATTTTATAATGTATTGTAAACTATAATATGCCATTGTGTCGTTTTTGTGTAATTTGTATCAGTGTAGTATGGGCTAAAAGCCTGAAATAAATGATACTTTTTTTGAAGTAAAAACTTCTTTAGCGGCGCTGTGCACGTTCCGTGATGGGGAAAAAATGTTAAACTCGCGACAGGTCACGTGACCGTAAGATTCGTAAGACGTAAGACGGACAGGACACGTGACCTGATCGAAAAACTGTTACAATAAATAAATAAAATAACACAGATCAACTTAGCCCCAAACTAAGCAAAGCTTGTACTATGGGTGCTAGGCGACGATATACATACTTATATAGATAAATACATACTTATATACATAGAAAACACCCATGACTCAGGAACAAATATTAGTGTTCATCACACAAATAAATGCCCTTACTGGGATTCGAACCCAGGACCATCGGCTTCGCAGGCAGGGTCACTATCCAGTATCCACTAGGCCAGACCGGTCGTCATCGTCATCGTCATCGTCAATGTCATTGAGTTTTTACTTCTGCCGGCACTCCCGGAGTGCAACCCGTTGTATTTTTTTACAAAATAACAATAGCCAACATAGAACCAGTAGGTACCAGCCTATTCACTCAGCCCAATCACAACTAAACCAATAAGCCGAGGCATTCGCGGAACTTTAAATTGGAAAACTTGAACAAGAAATACCGATTCGTTTGGGCTGATTTAATGGCTCCAGGTCGCAGGTTGACTTAAACAAAGGAGATACATAGTTTAGGGCAGACTAATTACGAATGATTCGCAGGCCAATTCGAGTTTTAGTTATTAGATCTGTTTTCAATGTGATACTGATCTGTCAGTGTCAAAAGTAACATTTCTTCAACCAAAAACGTCAATTTGACACTGACGGATCAATTCAGTATCATCAAATCTAATAACTAAAACTCGAACTGGCCTGTCATTTGAGGCATTATTCTTCTTAACCCTTATCTTGGCAAGGCTCAATTATGTTTAAAATTTTAATATTTTTTTTTGTTTTTGTCACCTATTGACCATACTAGGCTATTGAAAAATAATGAAAAAATCGTCGTTAAACAACAAATCTTTTGTTCATAGAAATCAATGAATGATAGAACTCTTTTTCGACTTAAAGCTCTCTTTATTTAAAGTACTTATATACGTATTTCTACGCCGGTCAACAAAGTATCCTGGCTAATAAACTTATATCGACCGGGATATGGACCGTGATTACCTTTTGTATTGTTTTCGAGCTGTCGATATTTCGACGCAGTTACGGGTAACTGAAGATAGCGGGTGGGTGTCAATTTGACATATGGTACGGCCCGTACCATAATGCAAAAAACGGCAAAAAAAAATGGTCACCCATCCAAGTACTGACCCCGCCCGACGTTGCTTAACTTCGGTCAAAAACCACGTTTATAGTATGGGAGCCCCACTTAAATCTTAATTTTATCAGGCCTCCGTCACACGCTCAAGGCCACGCGCTATATGCCTACCGCTCGGCGTATCGTCGACGATACAACCAACAGAGGGCCGCCGAACGCCCGCCTCAGCGCTCGCACCGCATTGCACCGCGCGTTTCCCGCGCTTATGCTTCGAAATGCCGAAACCACGTAATTATTGTGCAGTAGATGGGTGAAAAGGTAAAAAAAACAAAGGAAAAAGCCTATAATAAAAATTTATCTTTGTATGGCGGGCTAAAGGTCCCACCTGAAAGTTTAATAATTATATTGAAGGGTTAGAAAAAGTATTTTTAAATAATTTTGACGACGTAATAATTAATCGGCCTGGTAGCACCGTATTACATCTTTTAAAAACCGTTGATTGTCCGTTGCTTTGCTCCTGAATATTTATTAAAATTATTTACGCGATTTAGGATATTTTCAACTACTTATAAAATTTTAATAACAGAGAATTCCGAGAAGTGAAAAAATTATAAATCATTATATTAAAACTAAAACATATTTGATTCGCAACATTCGTTTTATTACAATAATCATCATAGGTAGGGTAGCTACAACCCTAGCGCATTCTTACGATGACGCGTTGGCACGTGACTCGAACGGCGAGCAACACAGTCTCGACTCTTTGTGCGCGTAATTATGGTACATTTCTTCTTGTCCTGAGCAGCAGGTATTATTATTAGGGTTCTGTAGGCTATTATAGCGTAGGTATTTTTGCTTTTGTTTGGGAATGAGGTATCTGTTACGTAGTAACTATTTATTAATCTGTGATTTTATTCTGTTTTTAGTATTTGTTGTTATAGCGGACGGACGGACGCACGGACGGACAGCGGAATCTTAGTAATAGGGTCCCGTTTTACCCTTTGGGTACGGAACCCTAAAAATGATCCCTATCAAAACCTCTAAGCGAGCCACGGATCCTAGGTACATCATCCTGTTTCAGTAAACTTTTATAGCATAATTCAAATAGAGATTTAGGGGCTAACTTTTTGTCCGAAAGTAATATTTCACTCAAGTTAAAACCTTGGAAGCGGGTATTATTGTGACAAATGTAATTTTCCTTTTGAGAAATGATGACATTATTTTTACTTGACAGCGCCCCTTGCGGATTGGCTTTGTTTCTCATATCTCTTGTTCTGTAAGTATTTAATGTACCTAGTCTATCCAAATTGACATACTTTATAAATAATAAATACTGTGTGATAAAAGTCTTTCAGGTATTCAATCTTATCGAAATAAATAACATTTAAACGTGTCAACCAAATGTTTGTTTCCTTTAGAAAGTTATATTCAATATCCGTCTGACTTTTGACGATGTCATTCACAATTGTGTACAAACAAATTAAAGAAAATGCCAACTCGTTAATCATAAAATTAGACACGGAATTTAAGCCTAAGGGCTGATTTAGACGGCTCGCGAACTCGCATGCGATTTTAGTTACATTCCGGACTATTGGGTACGTCCAATTCAACCAACCGATCAAAAACCGCAATGTAATGAAACTCCTATGCGAGTTCTCGTATTGTCTAAATATAGGGCTTAAAACAGAAGCGGAATTTTACGAATGGCCTTTTATAGAGGACTAGCGACCCGCCCCGGCTTCGCACGGGTTACACAAAACCGTAACAAATTATACACCTAAACCTTCCTTAAAAATCATTCTATTGATAGGTGAAACCGCATGAAAATCCGTTCAGTAATTTTTGAGTTTATCGCAAACATACATACACACAAACAGACAGACGCGGCGGGGGACTTTGTTTTATAAGGTGTAGTAATGTTTCACTGGTACGCAGCTTAAAAACTTACATAAAATATTTAATATGACACTAGTAACTAGTATCAATGATGACCTTTCTCCGATTATCAATAATTCAAAATGAGATTAAGTGCCACTTGCACCATTCGCTAATACACCAGTCAAATCTTACAATCTTAATCTTACATCAGAATCAGCTACCATTACCTACTCTATTAGGTATACGTTTGTGTTATAATCCACGGGTTTTAACTAGCATTATCCTATTACTACGAGTCTTAACTACATACATAGGTGTATAAATTGACAAAGTAAATCGGGAATAAGAATAGTTTTTATTCAGTAAGATATAGATAAGTGTGTGTTAACATGATGCATGCTCTGCCAAACCGGGCAGATTGCATACATTTGTTACTTTCTTGCAATGAGACATTCTTTTGGCATAATTAGTTAATCATGTTAACATTGAGATATATTTGGTTACGAATTACACATAGCTGTACTATGCCAAATAATTTACAAAATTTTAGTTATCGGTACTTAAATATCCAATTTGTAACTCAAAAACTTCAATATGTATTTGCCGTATTTTCTATTGACAAATTAGTCCAATTATTTTTATTTTTAATTGGTCCAGACTATAAATACATTTATACAGTAAAGACTGAAATAGGTATTTATAGTCACAACCCGTGGATTGACAACACACTTAGCAGTAGCTCCACATACATTTAGTCTTAACAGCCATTGGAAAAGAATTTGCAATATTTCGTGTAAATACGGTAAACCACTGAAGAAGTTATAATATACTGGTAACTTGACAAGACTGAGTCACATACATGCCTATAGCACAAACATATACTTAGCGTGGGTAATGGTAGCTGATTCTGATGTATCAATTTGTTGTGGTTAGGATATTATCGTGATCTTGTATTTAACACGACTCACACTCAAGAGCGCCAAAAAGCGACAGCTAGATATCTAATGACACAACAGTTGTGTCATTAGATATCTAGCTGTGTATACGTGTGTATACTGTGTATACGGTTTCGCCAACACCACGCCAATCACCGTGAACTATCGTCAAGGTCGTATCAAAACAAGAACTAATTCTTAAATAAGAATCGGTATCGTGGACTACAATCAATGGCTACGACCAAAAAGTGGAGCCTAAAAACAAGCCAAACTACAGTTTGTATCTTGATTTCATTATTGAATGAATGAAGTGCTTAAGAGGGGAGTGCATTTTAAAAATGGTTGATCTCTAACATCGCTCTGCTGCTATCGGAGAAGACCGGTAAAAGCTAATCGTAGATGTCACTCTCGACGATGGTACTGCCTTTTGTACGGATTTTGACAATTGTAAGGCATTAATGCCTTAAACAATACATTAGTTGCCTTCCTCATTATAGCAATTTCATTTTTTTACGATAACTAGAGAACTCTAGAACTTACTGACCCTTTTTTGCGCTTAAATGAAAGGTAATTAAATTTGCTACAACTTTATTCATCGCAATATATCTCATAGCATGAGCGGTTGTGCCGATATTTGTCCTGAAATATAGGAAAAACTAAAAATTTTATTCTAAGGAAAAAAATACCCTGTTTTAAAAGTTCCATATCTAATGAACTATTTAACATGCGGCGCTATACATGGGCTTAAATTGTTCCAAATTTAATGTTCTTTTAACATTACATAGCAAGTTTTGACCAAAAATCCATAGTTTTATAATAAAAGTGCAAAAACTGAAAAAACTCCGTAATTTTTGCAGTTTTTTGCAAATTACGCAGGGAGCACAACTTTTTTTTGCTTGCAAAACATAGTTTCACATTCCCCCAAGGACTCCAAACAACATACAAAACATATAGAACTACATCACGCATTGTTTTTTTAGGACATTTTTTTGTAAGATTTGACTGATGTATAACCCGGGGTTAAACGGTTAAATCTGGAGTTACCATGGGTACCAGTACAATTTGACACTGAGTTAACGGTTTAACCGCTTAACCCCGGGTTAGTAGGATGGTGCAAGTGGCCGTGTATCGTGGAGAATCACTGGGTTCCAGCCAGGCGAAGTTACGTATGATAAGTAGTTTCAAGCAATGTACTGTACAATCAGCAACACTCCTAACTGTACATCGGTGGACCTTATTACTAAAGGCATAAGGTCCACTTATGTACAGTTAACAGTGTGTGCAATGGTAGGGGAGACCGAGGTGAGTTGTGTCAGAGGAGAGTTGTGACATTGTCGATTTTTTGGAATCTAATAACTGTTAGTGAGCTCGCAACAGTGTGCGTTTGTTAACTCGCAACTTGAACTAACAAACGCGCGCTATTACGGCCTAGTTTTTAGTTAATAGATTCCAAAAAATCGACAATGTCACAACTCTCCTCTGTCACAACTCACCTCGGTCTCCCCTACATACAATATTGTTGAATGACAGTTGTCAAATTATAAAAGAATGAGGTCGAAGTAAAAAATTACCCCCTTATATAACTTTACGGCCCTGATTTAGTTAAATTATGTTTTATCCCTTTCTTACAAATACATAAGTCAAAATGACAGATAAAGACAAACGATTCATAGTTAATGGCCAGTAACGCGTTTATGAATAATGCCGTTTTCTGAAAATGTAAGATATAAACCGACGCAGAAATGATTCAAGCACTTAGGCACGTTGTAAAAATTTATATTAAGCAATAGCAAATTAGATTCACAATTTTTAACCTATTAACTAGAGGGTGAAAAACTTTATCACATTGTGTGTGAAAACACGGATTTGCAATCTCTGCGAATCCTTTTAAAATTGAAATACACTGAATGGAAAACCGCTGTCAACCCCTTCTCATCCAATGGACGGATATGTCTTTTAATATGAGCACAATTCGATTCTTATTCCTGGGGAACAAAGTTCAGATTTGGGTACCATAAATCGTACTATCAATTGGTTTGCAAAAATGTCGGTGTCAATTATATGAAACAAAGGTATAGGATCCCTATCCACCATTCTAGATAATCTATAGATTCATATATTTGTATCATGACCCTCCTTTTGCGTTGCCGTAGTCGGGTAAAAAATAAAACAAGGTATAGGAAATATGTGAAAATAAAACAATTTTAAATAACAATGTTAATAATTCAATAAAAAAATGTAAATAATTCAATTGTAGTAATCATATCGGGGAAATCCTGAAGAAAGACCAGGTCAAGAGCACCCTAAACCGGCGAGCGTGTATGAGGAATGTTATGAAAGTGAAGCAAGCGAAAGAAATATGTCAGGATCGTAGCAAGTGGAAATCCGTGGTCTCTGCCTACTCCTCCGGGAAATAGGCGTGATTATATGTATGTATTAATCTCCTGATTGATTTAGGTATAGATAAACAGTTGCATGCCTTGCACTGACCCAATGGGCCTAAATACATGGTGTTTGATTGATATTGTGCAAGTAAAGGGTAGGTAGGCTATTATAATATATTATATAAGTAACATGTAACACGTGGAAATAACGCTCATGTGTTTTATTTATAGCATACTTTAATAATTCAACATTGAAAGGTTATTTTTTTTACAAAAATATTAATTAAATAATTAAAGTAGGTAATAAATAAATAAGCGGTGGTAGCCGGCGAGTGGATATAGGTCCGACTTTCAATCCAAAGGTCGTGGGTTCAAATCCTAGCTCGTATCAATAGCGTGGGGACTATAGCCCAAGCCCTCTCGCGCATGAGAGGAGGGCCCAGCAGTGGAACGTATATAGGCTGAATTTTTATTTTATTTTTATTTTTATTTTATTTATTCAGAACACATACAGTCATATAAGATACATATGTTAGAGGTGCGTAATACGCACATAAATCTTAATACTAAAAAGACCTGGAGGTTCATAAAATATACATGTAACTGAAAATTGGTATACAATAGGTACAAGCATAAGCCCAAGGTAGGATACATACAACAAGAAGCAAGAATAACTCAATAATACTTACAGCAAAAAGTCGGAATAATAATAATAATTACAGCGAGGGTCAAGAAAAGAAATATTATTATTATAAGAAATAAATAAGACAAATTATTATAGGGTATTCTAAGAGTGAAAATTCTCTTTAAAATAACATTTATAAATCATTCCAAAAACATTAAGCATGACCCTACACTAGCGTCATCGTCATTAGAGCGTCGGCGTCAGCGTCTAGTCAGATATATGGAAAATGGCGTCACTGCGCAGTTGCGCTAACGTTCCGTCGAGTAGCAGCTACGCTAGTATGGGGTGGCCATAACATCGTACTGCCCAAGTAGCACAGATAGCTCTATAACTACTCACTTTTAGTTCTATCTAACGCTCTGTGCGTATTAAGACACTTATAAGAGCACACTCGTGGTCCTACAGCTGTATAATAGATCTCAGTGATATTTATATAGCTTAGGGCTGATTAAAAGCTGCATTACGGCTCTGAAAACTACCATTAATATGCACTGAGTGATATAAAGGTATATTTGCTACGACCCTATACAGCTTTAAGGGTTATCAAATGCTTTAACCGTTATAAGGTCTGTTTAGTGGGTAAAATTACGCCATGTGCTGTATAAGGAGGTAATTGTGGACTTTTATTACGTTGACTTATTAAGGGAGCACAAGTGAACTATTATGAAGCTAATAGACGTATAATGGAACACATGTGGCACATAATACAGCTTGTCGCTTAACATGATTACCGCTAAGCAGCTTTTATTACACTGACTTTTAAGGGACCATGAGTGAACTAATATGAAGCCAATAGACGTATAATGGAACACAAGTGGCGCATAATACAGCTCATCGCTGAACGTGTTTACCGCTAAGCAGCTTTTATTGCGCTGACTTTTTAAGGAAGCACGAATGAACTATTATGAAGTCAATAGTCGTATAATGGAACACACGTGGCGCATAATACAGCTTATCGCTGAACATGTTTACCGCTAAGCAGCTTTTATTACGCTGACTTTTAAGGGAGCACGAGTGAACTAATATGAAGCTAATAGACGTATAAATGGAACACATGGGGCATGGGCATAATACAGCTTATAGCTGAACATGTTTACCGCTAAGCAGCTTTTATTATTCTGACTTTTTAAGGAAGCACGAATGAACTATTATGAAGCCAATAGACGTATAATGGAACACATGGGGCGCATAATACAGCTTATCGCTGAACATGTTTACCGCTAAAGCAGCTTTTATTTCGCTGACTTATTATAAGGGAGAACGAGTGAACTATTATGAAACCAATAGACGTATAATCGAACACATGTGGCGCATAATACGGCTTAGCGCTGAACATGTTTACCGCTAAGCAGCCTATTATACTACCATTGGGACTGTCTGCATAGCGGCTGTTTAAACGTTCACAAGATGCCTTATAATTGTTTAGAGGTTCACTCGTGTATCGAAATAACGACTTGGACTGTATAGTGGTTCACTTAAGTATCTTTGTCAGATATATAACAGTCGTATGCTGCATATTAGAATTTTAAAGGTTCACGTTGCTTTTTAACATTGACCGCCATTTTATTGTATATAACCTACAAAATTGAAATTGCTTTTCCAACTTTTAAGGGTAACAATAAGGTTTTGTGCCTGAGTTCTTAACCTAAATCATTAGTTTAGTACTTCCTATAACGTATTATTAACTTTTTATCTCATAATTCTGTCCAAACCACTGAAATAGTTTTTACACATAGCTTATTTATATCATTTATTTAAATAAATACTGATTATTTTCGTGGCGCACTGAAATTTTCTTAGATAATGTATATATATAATGTCAATAAACTTGCATTCCCAAACATCTTTCTCGCATTAATATATAAAAGATCATGTACAAACATTTAACTAAACACTTTAACAAAATGACTTATGGTGTCGTTGCGCTTAACGTTTTTGTTTCAATATAAATATGTTCACCTCTGCGTTCGTCGTCACTATACGAAATATAATAGCTGATTTTTAAGGCAGAGGTGTAAAAGTATGTTATTAATTATCTTTTATTCAGCCCAACGTCAATCTTTCCCGGTATTAGGGCGCACATGTGACATATTAGCTGAATAAAGGGTAACTGGTGGTCTCTTACCCAGTCAATATACATCTCTTATAACTCCTGTTACCCCTTATAATTCCGTTAAATTACTGCTACAACGCTCTTAAGTAGCTATGTGAACTTAAGGCTGCCTAATTTGTGCCCATTTAAGAGTTATAAAAGCTGAAAAGACGCTTATACAGCTCTTATGCAGCTTTTATATTCCAGCTTCAAGCGTATTCGGACTTCATTATGCGGCTGCTATACAGCTAATCTGTGCTACTTGGGTGATGGTACCATAACACACCCAACCTGTAGGCGTAATATAATTGTACAATTGTGTTACTGGAACATATTATTCTTTATTTTTATGACAAAAATTTCTCCGGTATTACACAAAACTTTACCAAACATACAACGTAAAGGATGACTCACGCTAGACCGGGCCGTGCCCGGGCCGGGGCGTCCGTCGTGTCATTTTCTATAACGGCTGATCGGTGATCACGTGGTGCTTTCCATAGAAAATGAAGCTCCGGCCCGGCCCCGGCCCAGTCTAGCGTGAGTCATCCTTAAATCATACACGAATATGTTATTTATAAACACACTGAAGCTGTCTCGAGGTAATCATTTATTGTTATGAAACGAGAATACAACCTCCAAACGAAAGGGCTTAAGCATGGTTAACATGAAACATGAATGTTACCTTTTGGCCTGAAGACTGGCCCACAATGGTTGGACCGTGACGCGCTTAAGTGAATGAAATGCGTCGAGATATATGGCCTTTTTGAGTTGGATACGGAAATAGGCCTTAAGTCCCAACGGACATTGAGGAAGAACGAGAAAAGTTGCTTGGCACGCTTCGTTTGTTGTACTATGATGTCGTCATAGTTTACTTAGGTAAGTAGACCATTTATCAAAGAGTACAAATGCTGCTAAATTTTTTTTATTCAATTTTAGAATACCGATGGTATCATTTGTAAAGTGTAATGTTAGTTTACAAATGATGTATTGTTCAATACGATACAATACACAATACGACTAGAAATCCTCTGTATTGTACAACCTCAGAATAAATGTAAGTACATCAAAACACAAATTATACATGAAGATAGAGGTAAAAAACAGGCGGCCTTATCGCTAAGGAGCGATCTCTTCCAGACAACCTTTCTCCTCTTTCCTCCTACTCACCTCTCTCTCCTCCCCTCCTCCTCTTTTTTCTCTCCTCTTCTGTCTTTTCTTTTTGTGTAATATATTATGTATGTTTATTCTATAAATTTTGTATTGTATTTATATCCTTTATCTTTCTGGTACGTTGCTGTACATTTTACTGCATTTTGTCACCCTCTTTTCACTCTCTCCTCTCATCTACTCAAAGGTTAACTGGAAGAGGTCCCTCAAAGGGATAAGTTCACCTTTATACTTCTTACTAATTGTATGTTATTTTTAATATGTCTTTTTGTACAATAAAGAGTTTACTACTACTACTACTACTACTACTACTACTACTACTACTACTACTACTACTACTACTACTACTACTACTACTACTACTACTACTACTACTACTACTACTACTACTACTACTACTACTACTACTACTACTACTACTACTACTACTACTACTACTACTACTACTACTACTACTACTACTACTACTACTACTACTACTACTACTACTACTACTACTACTACTACTACTACTACTACTACTACTACTACTACTACTACTACTACTACTACTACTACTACTACTACTACTACAACCTTTAGGTAGTCGAGAACAATGGACACTATTGTTATACATATATGTAAAATAAATTACAATTTTTGCCAGTTATGCGTAGTAATTAAGTAACAAAATTGCGGCTACCACCAGTTTGCACTGACATAAACGCTAGCGTGAACGTAAGTTATTTTCTATGCATCTCGCTCTGACATATTATTAGTGCGAGCGAGATGTATAGAATGTAAATTACGGAGACGTTAGCTTATATGAGTCGCTTAACTTCAAACTCCGGTAAATCCATCTGTCAGATTATGCGATTTTAGTATTAAGAAGAGGTAATACTTACTACCTTAATATTACGTACTATATTTGCTGAGAGGGTCGAATGGATTTACGCGACTTGTAGTTAAGTGACACATAATGTCAGTTTTGACACTGTCAGTGACTCATAGTAAGGGTAGATATAGTGCAGTGACATTTTACCTACTTTTCTTTCTTACTAAGTTATTTTGTCGACCTGGGAATAGTTCGTTACATTTTAGGCCGTTGTTTGGAATATCACTATGACTAGTCATTTTGGCTCAAATCATACTGGGGCACCTTGTTTGTTTTATGCCGGGGCTATGTGATATAAAAGGAAAATGCGTTGATTGTTTTTGTTAGGGTTCCGTACCCAAAGGGTAAAAACGGGACCCTATTACTAAGACTCCACTGTCCGTCTGTCTGTCCGTTCGTCGTCTGTCTGTCACCAGGCTGTATCTCATGAACTGTAATAGATAGACAGTTTAAATATACACAGATGATGTATTTCTGTTGCCGCTATAACAACAAATATTAAAAACAGAATAATTGGGAATAAGTGGGGATCCCATACAACAAACGGGATCTTTTTGCCGTTTTTTGCGTAATGGTACGGAACCCTTCGTGCGCGAGTCCGACCCGTAGTGGGCCGGTTTATTTATTTATTTGAATTGTGCTTTTAGGGATACAATTATAGGATCTTGATATTAATAATACATTTTCTTCTTCTAGACCACACACGAGAATTATAATACTTATGATTCCTATGAAGGTAGGTATAAATCATCAGAGAGATATTATATGATGTTGTACACATAACACAACGGGTGTGTAATGTTTAATATAATTATAAAAAAACTATCATACATTTGTTATATCACCATTTGATATATTATTGTATGTTATAATGTAATTTTTATTATACGTTTCCTTTATTATATAGTGATTTCATCTAAACTTTCATTGATATAATGCCTAATGTAATATAATTTTCAAATAGTATATAAACATGTTTTATAATGACATTTGTTATATTATATTTTTGTATAACGTAATACTTCATACAATTTTATCAAGTATAAATACATATATCGTATAACATTTTTTGTCATATTTCATTTACTGATAACGTAAAGTTTTACATACTTTTTATAACTAGTACGCAGGCCTACTGCTTTTGCTAGCTATTTTATTCTAGGGAGGTCGCAGTTCTAACCTAACCTAACCTATTTTTTCACGGATTTCGTTCTGCGGGGACCGCAGTTCAAACCTAACCTAAACCACTTTTTTGATAGAATATTTTATTCTACGGAGGGTCAAAGTTCTAACCTAACCTAACCCATTTATGTCATGCAACTATTATGCTACATAAATAATTATGTGATGTCACTTGTTATAACAAATAATATGCTTTAGAGTATGTAATAAATATGGCAATGTATATTAGACGAAGTGTAAATATACCTTATGAGCATTATACCAATAATAACATTATGTATACCGTTAATTAGGTATTACGGTAGTATACCATTTATTACGTTATTCAAAATAACGATATATCAAACTATAATATAATTATGAAAATTATATTATAGTTTGATATATCGTTATTTTTTATTTATTATTATTTATTATTATTTATTATTTATTAATGCACCCAACACAACAAACGGCGCGATTCGGGTAATGAATTAGAGGGTGTACCCTTGTTTTTTGCCGACAAACTTTTCATCGACAACGATTCATCGAAACGTTAGTACTAGTAGTATTGTTTGGCGTTATTTTGTTTCATATACTATTTATTTCAATTTTTCTTACTGCGTAGAAATACTGTTAAACGAATATTACTTGATCGCTGATTCGTTTCAAATTATTTTAATTGGCACAACTACTAAACATTGCAATTCATTTGTTCGACGTATTACTTTAATACATTTTTATATGTCGTACTACTCATTTATACATTTTTCTGTTGTAAGAATTTTAGGTTTCGGTTAGGTTAGAACTGCGACCCCACACAGAAACGAACGGCTATCAAAGTCTGTTTAGGTTAGGTTAGAACTGCGAACCCACACAGAAACGAACGGCTTTCAAAGTAGGTTTAGGTTAGGTTAGAACTGCGACCCCACACAAAAACGAACGGCTTTTAAAGTAGGTTTAGGTTAGGTTAGAACTGAGACCCCACACAGAAACGAACGGCTTTCAAAGTAGGTTTAGGTTAGGTTAGAACTGAGACCCCACACAGAAACGAACGGCTTTCAAAGTAGGTTTAGGTTAGGTTAGAACTGCGACCCCACACTGAAACGAACGGCTTTCAAAGTAGGTTTAGGTTAGGTTAGAACTGCGACCCCACTCAGAAACGAATGGCTTTCAAAGTAGATTTAGGTTAGGTTAGAACTGCGACCCCACACAAAAACGAACGGCTTTCAAAGTAGGTTTAGGTTAGGTTAGAACTGCGACCCCACACAGAAACGAACGGCTATCAAAGTAGGTTTAGGTTAGGTTAGAACTGCGACCCCAGACAGAAACGAACGGCTTTCAAAGTAAGTTTAAGTTAGGTTAGAACTGCGACCCCACACAGAAACGAACGGCTTTCAAAGTAGGTTTAGGTTAGGTAAGAACTGCGACCCCACACAGAAACGAACGGCTAACAAAGTCAAATATTACAAATTGAAATAATTTTATGCGTAATAAATTTTATTAAATGCAATCCAAAATGAAATAAGAAAACCCGTAAAGAAATACCACGATATAAACTACATACGAAATAACTCGAGTGCCAATTAAAAGTCCCAGATTTAAATTTACTAGTATCTAGACACGCGGTAGCGTGTCCAGCCAAGTTCAAAGAAAAAGGAACTGGCGACGCAGCAACCGTGTGTAATATTACACGAACCATTTCGAGCTACTTTTGACCCCTTCACAACTTGAAACTTACTTAACCTACACTAATGAAATTTGGCACATGTATTCAAGCCGCTTAGCTTGTCCAAAATACAAAATTTCATAAACGTAGCTCAAACAGTTACTGATAAATTAACGTTTAAAAACCGGCATTTTTGTGACTGACTGACATATAGATCATAAACCTAACTCACTTCCAGATGACCTAGAAACTTGAAATTTGGCATCAAGGTAGACTATTAGGTGTATATAGAGGGAAAAATCTGAAAAGTGGAAATTATTGATATTTCGATGGAAAAAATAATAATTAATACTTATAGACCAAAAACCTAACCCACTTCTAGATCACTTAGAAACTTGATATTTGGCCCCAAGGTAGACTATTAGGTGTATATAGAGGAAAAAATCTGAAAACTGGAAATTATTGATATTTCGAGGGAAATAAAATAATTAATAGTTTTAGACCAAAAACCTAACCCACTTCTAGATGACTTAGAAACTTGATATGTGGCATCAAGGTAGACTATTAGGTGTATATAGAGGAAAAAATCTGAAAACTGGAAATTATTGATAATTCGCTGGAAAAAACATAATTAATACTTATAGACCAAAAACCTAACCCACTTCTAGATGACTTAGAAACTTGATATTTGGCATCAAGGTAGACTATTAGGTGTATATAGAGGGAAAAATCCGAAAACTGGAAATTATTGAGATTTAGATGGAAAAAATAATAATTAATACTTATAGACCAAAAATCTAACCCACTTCTAGATCACTTAGAAACTTGATATTTGGCACCAAGGTAGACTATTAGGTGTATATAGAGGAAAAAATCTGAAAACTGGAAATTATTGATAATTCGCTGGAAAAAACATAATTAATACTTATAGACCAAAAACCTAACCCACTTCTAGATGACTTAGAAACTTGATATTTGGCATCAAGGTAGACTATTAGGTGTATATAGAGGGAAAAATCCGAAAACTGGAAATTATTGAGATTTAGATGGAAAAAATAATAATTAATACTTATAGACCAAAAATCTAACCCACTTCTAGATCACTTAGAAACTTGATATTTGGCACCAAGGTAGACTATTAGGTGTATATAGAGGAAAAAATCTGAAAACTGGAAATTATTGATATTTCGAGGGAAAAAAAATAATTAATAGTTTTAGACCAAAAACCTAACCCACTTCTAGATCACTGCGAAACTTGATATTTGGCATCAAGGTAGACTATTAGGTGTATATAGAGGGAAAAATCTGAAAAATGGAAATTATTGATATTTCGATGGAAAAAAAAGAATTAATACTTATAGACCAAAAACCTAACCCACTTCTAGATGACTTAGAAACTTGATATGTGGCATCAAGGTAGACTATTAGGTGTATATAGAGGAAAAAATCTGAAAACTGGAAATTATTGATATTTCGATGGAAAAAAAAATTAATACTTATAGACCAAAAACCTAACCCCTCTTCAAGATCACTTAGAAACTTGATATTTGGCATCAAAGTAGACTATTAGGTGTATATATAGGAAAAAATCTGAAAACTGGAAATTATTGATAATTCGCTGGAAAAAACATAATTAATACTTATAGACCAAAAACCTAACCCACTTCTAGATGACTTAGAAACTTGATATTTGGCATCAAGGTAGACTATTAGGTTTATATAGACGGAAAAATCTGAAAACTGGAAATTATTGATATTTACATGTAAAAAAATTAATTAGGTAATACTTATAAACCAAAAACCTAACCCACTTCTAGATCACTTAGAAACTTGATATTTGGCATGAAGCTAGACTATTAGGCGTATAAAAAAGAAAAAAATCTGAAAACTGAAACTTTTTAACAATTGACCGCGCGTTAGCTAGGGTCTCCTTTTCAACTTAGGCAAACTGCTTTTATGATGAATACCTACTATAGTAATTTCTGTACAAAAAGTAATGATATCCCAACAAAAACATAAATGTGAAATGAGAGCCAAGTTCAATATTAAGAATATGTGTCGTTGTTGACTCGCTGACAAAAGAATTGAGATCTATATGGGTGCCAAGTTCTGTGTTGTGTAGAAAATCCTGAAATTATAAAGGATTTGACTTGGCTAGTTTTTACCAACAAACCAAATTTTAGAAAAGTAGCCTATACGTAAAAACTAGCCAAGACAACTCCTTTATAATTTCAGGATTTTCTACACAACACAGAACTTGGCACCCATATAGATCTCAATTCTTTTGTCAGCGAGTCAACAACGACACATATTCTTAATATTGAACTTGGCTCTCATTTCACATTTATGTTTTTGTTGGGATCAATTCTTCGACGCAATGACATGTCGATGAAATGAAAATACTTGAAACGTTGTCTTCGAAATAACATTCGATGAAATGTCTGTCGGCAATTCAAGGGTAAACCGAATTAGAGATTCACTAGATATGAAATAGTAACGATATGTGACGTTCCACGGCAAAAGGTACCTTATGGCGCCTGGCGCTTACCGACGTCGCATAGCGCCGCAATAATATTGGAGCGGCGTTAATAATAGCGTAAGCGCCAACCGCCATAACACACATTTACCCGTGGGACGTCACATATCTTTACTATTTCATATCTAGTGAATCTCTAATTCATTTCCCGAATCGCGCCGATAGAATTATTGAAATTAAAAAGGGATAAAAAGCCTACGTAGTAAAGGCTTTTGGCATGTCAACTGGATTTGATATTAGGTATATTATCTATGAAAAATTGTGAAATTCCTTTGTGGAAAGGCTTTACACGAGCCGAACATATTTAATGCCTATCCCTTTGAAAGGTTATTTAGACTATCTGATACTTTTGAAGAAAATTGAATTTTATACATTGTAACGGGCCTTTTTCGATCAATTCAGTTGTTTTAGGCCGATACTTATACAAAACAGAAAATTGAGACGAAAACCTTCTTAAAAAGGGTTACAAGGGTTATTGGAAAATATAGGTACTTAAATTGAAAAATAATAACGTTGAAACACGAATGTTTTGGTATGGAGAATAAACATTACTTTATATTGTCTTCACCGATACATAACTGACATACTTAAACCTAACTGCAAAGATATAATAAATGATATTTATTAATTTAATTTAATTTAGTTTAATTTAATAAGGCCCACCGACAGGGCCGTCTTAAACTATGCTAGGGCAGAGGGCCTAGGCCCAGAGGGGCACATAAGAATTTGGGGCCCTTTAGGAAAGTAAAGAAAGCTAATGAAACTAACATTTTTCTACTATGATCTTCTATTTATGATGGGTAATAAATATACTGTTACTTTACCCTTCGGGGACCCCTGAGGATGGGGGTCCTGGGCACGGGGCCCGTGTGCCCTTATGGTAAAGACGGTACCCACCGATACTCAGGGGTGTAACCATTATATTATGACTATCGTTGATAGGGGTCTCTATTGTTTCCCAAAAAGTTAAAAGTCATAATGTATTGTTTGTCCGCATTCTCGTTAGTCATAATTTGTTTGGTTTAGGAACACGTAACTTTTCAGGATTATCATAAAACAAAATTAACCTAACCTATCTATAGGATAACGTAACAAAAATCCTGAAAAGTTAACGTTTTCAGTTTTAGGACTAATGATAATAATATTATCATTAGTCATTGACGTTCCACGAGAAAAGGTACCTTATGGCGACTGGCGCTTACGTCGCATAGCACCGAATTAGTATTGGAGCGGCGTCAATAATAGCTTAAGCGCCAACTGCTATAAGCCTAGTAGCATTTTCGTTGGGGCCCACGGTGCCAACGGTAGGGAAAACGTTGGGATGAGGTTCGTTCCGTAGCCAACATTAATTTTGTATTGGCCCACCATCGCATTTACCAACATTCGCTGTGGCACAGATGCCCAACAATGGGCCTTTGTGTATTTTGGTACCGTTGGCTAAACAACGATAATATTCGTTGGCCCAATGATGACATATATCGCATTTACCAACATTGGCAGTGGCGGTGATGCCCAACAATGGGCCTTTGTGTATTTTGGTAACGTTGGCTAATCAACGATATCATACGATGGCCCAATGACGACGAATATCGCATTTACCAACATTGGCTGTAGCACTGACGCCTAACAATGGGCCTTTGTGTATTTTGGTACCGTTGGCTAAACAACAATAACATTCGTTGGCCCAATGGTGACGAATACCGCATTTACCAACATTGGCTGTGGCACGGATGCCCAACAATGGGCCTTTGTGTATTTTGGTAACGTTGGCTAGTCAAGGATATCATCCTATGGCCCAATGATGACAAATATCGCATTTACCAACATTGGCTGTGTCACTGATACCCAACAATGGGCCTTTGTTTATTTTGGTAACGTTGGCTAATCAACGATATCATACGATGGCCCAATGACGACGAATATCGCATTTACCAACATTGGCTGTAGCACTGACGCCTAACAATGGGCCTTTGTGTATTTTGGTACCGGTGGCTAAACAACGATAACATTCGTTGGCCCAGTGAGCACAAATATCGCATTTACCAACATTGGCTGTGGTACTGATGCCCAACAATACCAGTTGAGTTTGCTTGTGGCGTCACTAGATGGCGTTACTGTCTCCAAACATCGAAGTTATAGTTATTTTCTCGATTATTCCGGATATAATCATAATATTTTTTAAAAGTAACTTGTAAATCTAATAGCTATAACTATAAAATTTATACATAAATTTAAAAAATTGTATTTTACCAACATTTTCTCAGTTTAAATCTCAAAAAACATAAATCTCGCTTACGAAGTTTCGAAGTGCGGTTAGTATATATACAAATTAGAGTGTATAGTAAGTGTACTTGCTTCGGCAGTACATATACTAAAATTGGAACGATACAGAGAAGATTAACAACAACTGCTGCCTAGCCTAGGGCCTTCATGTGGATACAACCAATGCCTACCGTAGTGTAATTGTAATATTTATCAGCAAAGGCCCAACGTCGTATTACACAACCACTTACTTAACGTAGGGTAACTGTAGGACTCGTAAACAAAAGCCCATTACATAATTAGACTGTAGGCACACTATAAATTACACAACTATTTACCTACGGTAGTATTGTAAGAATCCTACACAAGGCCCAACGTTAAAGTTACAATGTTGGCCCTTTGTGGGACAAGCTGTGTTGGGCCTTCAACCTGGTGCACGACTACCTACCGACCTACCTGACTTGCCGTTGGGTAATTGTTGAATTTGCAAACAGAAGCACAACGAAAAAATTGCCCTTTTTTATTTTTTTGCAGTTGGCCCTACAGCAAGCCATACGGCCAAATGTAACAATTAACCAACCATCAAACAAATGTGTATAGGCCCAACCACGGCCCAACCAAAACCACCACCGTTGAATAATTGTATGATTTATTTAAATAGGCCCAACGAAAAAAATACTCTAATGGCCCTCTGTTGGGAATCTTCGGGAGGGCCTTTGTCGAGGGCCCTCCAGCAAATCGTACGGCCAAATGTAACAATTAACCAACCATCAAACAAATGTGTATAGGCCCAACCACGGCCCAACCAAAACCACCACCGTTGAATAATTGTATGAATTATTTAAATAGGCCCAACGAAAAAATTACTCTAATGGCCCTCTGTTGGGAATCTTCGGGAGGGCCTTTGTCGAGGGCCCTCCAGCAAATCGTACGGCCAAATGTAACAATTAACCAACCATCAAACAAATGTGTATTGGCCCAACTACGGCCCAACCAAAACCACCACCGTTGAATAATTGTATGAATTATTTAAATAGGCCCAACGAAAAAATTACTCTAATGGCCCTCTGTTGGGAATCTTCGGGAGGGCCTTTGTCGAGGGCCCTCCAGCAAATCGTACGGCCAAATATAACGGTTGCCCAACTAATACGTAAACAAAGGCCCAACAAAATCCCTACAAGAAAATGCTATTAGGTACCTTTACCCGTGGGATGTCACATATGACATACAATACATTATGACTTAAAACTTTATGTCAAACAAAGGGACCCCTCGTTGATGGAAAACGCCAATCGAAACTTAAATAATGTATGGAAATGGTCACGTGCTTTTTTATAGCATCTGTCACCCCGATATAGAGGTCCGTCCAGCGAACGAAAAGTCTTCTAGTAATCGATTTTCGATCATGTCGTCTCGGATATGGGTGAATATGGTATCGATGCATAAGTTTACGTGGGTTAAGAGTAAAATAGAGTCACGAGTAACACTTTTACGGAATCCTCATACTGTTTCTCTTGTCCCAAGCAAAATAAAGTATGTTTCACTAGACTTACTCGTATTACTCGTATATCGACCGTCATATGAACTTGTGATACAAAAGGTAATCACGGTTCATATCATAAATAAATAAATTAATTAAATATCCCGGTCGATATAAGTCTATTGAAACTAACCGTGAATCATTCTAAACTGTTAAAATATGTTTACAGTACATATGGTCCTATTTTCCCGCACTAGTGCGTAAAATAGCACTTTTCGTGCGTATGTCAAAAGTTTAAAGGGCCATCCATATGTACTGTAAAACGTTGTACGATACACGTGCGAAAAGGTAATTCGCAACTCGTGTCGATTTAAAACACTCCTTTCGGTCGTGTTTTAATATATCGCCACTTTTCGAATTTCCTCTTTTCCGCACATGTATCGTAAATAACTATTCTTTTACCCCATACTTTTTTTCATTTAGCGTAATTATTGTCAATGTACAATTGTCATGTTTACTAGGCTCCCCGACACGAGTAAATGTTGCGGTGAGTAAACTAAGTCCATTGATAAAATAAAATCTAAAATTTAAGTACATTTGTGTCGCTTAACTTCAAACTCGGGTAAATCCATTCTACCCTATTCATTACCCTTTCTTAATACCAAACTCGCATAATCTGACAGATGGATTTACACGAGTTTGAAGTTAAGCGACGCATTTTTAGGTCAAGCCATGTTTCTATGGTATCGAGTGAATATTTTTTCCTGAACGAACAACAATTTCATTATTATTCATTATTGGTATTGCCTGCGTGATAGCTTCTTGACAACCTTTATGGTGTAAATTTGCCAATATACAAGCATCTTAAATATGTATTTATTTAAATTGAGATTGTCATGGAAACCTTGCCCTCAAGTAAGTAAAGTCTTGGGTCTAATGAACGTATGTATTTTAATCTGCTTTGATATGCATTAAAAATGTTATACAAACGTTAGGGAAAATAAGAAGGAAAGAAGAAAGAAGTATAAGTAAATAATTTACTGTATATAAATGTAATAAAGGACTCTAAGAAATTATTTTACAAATTCAGCAAAGTGTGAATACCGTAAAATGGGGTGAGTAGGTGCAAAACTGACATTCAAACCTCGATAACATTTTATTTTTACATATGCAAACTGAATGGTGTATACATATAATAAGTGTTCCGGACGTTTGTATTTTATTTTCGGTAGTTATAAATCCCACCTTACCCCGTAGTCCCTCGTATTTGGGGTGAGTTGGGTTTTCATACAAAGGTGATTTTGGAAGATTGTTGGATCGCTTTTTTTTATTATGAGTATTACTATAGCTCCATTTTAAATTGGAATACATTATTTTTGTAGCAGTAGCCTTAAAATCCCATCTCACCCCCTTTCATCCCTTCTCTCCCCATTCATAACCCATCTTTTCCCGCGAACCCTACTCACCCCATTTTACGGTAATATAATAATATAGAAAATTTTGCAATTACCTGTATAGGTTTCTTTTTGAGCATTGCATTATCAATTTATCATACTTCTCCAAATGGACTTCAAAGTAATATTGTAGAAAAAGAAACATTTAGATAGGTACTCGTATTTATGGAAAGCAATTTTAATAACGATTTTATTTAGGTATTTAAAATATTTTAAATAAATAAATATTAAAGTACAATTCTACACAGATCGACCTATTCCCTCAGTAAGTAGACGGCGATAAACCTACATTACTTTAAAAAAAATACAATTAGTTACTATTTTATTGGAGGTACAGTCACCTGCAATAATAAGGTACTCTTCGAAGGCCGCAAAAATATGTGACACGCGTGGCAATGCTGCCAGCCTTCTGGGCACGCTGCCAATAGACGGCGATTTGGGGCAAATTTTCTATTTATAGTTTTATTTTTAGGCTTAGTTTTAATTTTAGTTTTTAACTTTAGTTTTTAATTTTAATTTTTGACGGTGTTTTTAAAATAATATATATGTGACACGCTCTTATGGCTCTACTCTGAAGAGGCAAAGGAATAGTTATTTGTACAACAAGAGATCAAAGTTTGATATTTCTTCGAGTGCTTATTTTGAGTCCCGTGCAAGCGAAAGATTCTATAATAGATTCACGAGCGTAGCGAGTGAATCTAATTTAGAATCTTGAGCGTAGTAAGGGATTCAAAAGCGCACGAGATGTAAATAACTTTGATCTCGTGTAGTACACAAATTTTTTCACCCTAAGCAGTGAGAACATACCTAGAGGGACAGAGATAATAGAACCCAAGTAATTCGAACTTGTATTAGACCCCGCATGTTGAAATGACATTTGACTATAAAGGTCACTTGAATGTCATTTTGTCTCACTCAGTGAGCAAAATGCGATTTTGCTCACTGAGTGAAACAAAATGACTCAGTGAGCAAAATCGCATTTTGCTCACTGTTTTTAAGAAGCAAAGTACCCTTGTTCGAGCTGCTGAGGTGAAAATATATTTATTTGTGTATAATTATATTAGTCAGCATACTGTCAGGCCGTAGATGATTGTAATTTAGTTTAAGGTACGATGGGAGTGGCGTAATCTTGATATTAAAAGCCCCTAAATAAATAAATCGTTGAAAAAAAAATCAATATCGTGTCAGATATTTTCGCGGCCTTCGTTGTGTAACATACTACTGCAGGTGACTGCTCAACTTAAAAGTCAGCCAAAGATATAAGCAGACTTATAACTCCTTTTCACTATAAGGTATTATCGAAGTAAAATATTGTTTCTAAATTGTAAAGATATTAAACTGATTTTCATCCCGAAGCAACAGCGGTGCTTTAAAAATTCACAATTCCTTTGTGCAGGACTTAAGAATGCTAAAAGCTTTCTTTCAGCGCAGGTCGCTCGCTAGAAAATACATTCACTTTGGCCGTGACACGATTTGGACAAAGGGTCATCTTGAGCTAAGACTGCATGGCCGTTTGGAAATGTGAAACTGTCCTTGCAAAATGGCTTTGCAGTGCTTACAACTATAAGGTTTCGTTGTTGGTACATTGCTAAGACCAAATGGTATATCATTAAATTAGTTTTTTTTTTCCTACGAGGCGAGTAAATGTGTGTGTAAAGTTAACATGTTTATGTTATTAGATACAGTTTGACAAAAAAGAGTAGAAATTAAAAAGTGACAATACTGCAGTGTCGTCTCTTTCAAATCGTTTCTACTCTTTTTTGTCAGATTATATACCAAGAACTTTTTCTAGCAAAAACGAGATTGACGAAATAAACCATCGACATAACTGTTATCGATACGTAGATACCTCAACTGTACCTACATATTGCAAAAATGCATTATTTACTCTCATAATATCAGCTATGATGATCTTAATAAGAACAGTTTTGAAAATCTTTAAACCTTACTTGTTGACTGGGATATCAATTTAAAAATCGATATCTGACCTACTTGCCATGCCTGAAACAAGCGAGGCCTCAACTTTTGTTTCAAACTCAAAGAAATTTCAAGATGTTGAATAAAATATCAAGTTTATTTACATTTTCTCTTAAGGGTCTCACCCATTTAGGGGCCCACAGATTACCAGTTCACCGGAAGATAATATATCAGCCCGTCAGTGGTTCGGAACTGTTACCTTTGCCGATATCGTCTGGCGAACTGGTAATCTGTGGGCCCCTTTACCAGTTCGCCTGCAGTCTCTGGTCCTATTCTGGCAGCCTGCCATCCCAGGCCAATAACGTCTACACAAAGCGATTAGCTACTACCTGCCGGCAATGGTCTTCTGCTAACCCTGCGACTACACACTACCACTAGACTTAAATATACCGACCGGGATATGAACCGTGATTCTTCTTCTTCCTCGAGTTTTCCCGGCATTTTGCTACGGTTCATGAAAGCCTGGGGTCCGTTTGACAACTAATTCCCAAGAATTGACGTAGGCACTACTTTTTACGAAAGCGACTACTACGAAAGTAAAAATAACCTTGATAATAGCAAACCTTCGGCAGGAGACGGCACCATACGAAGAAGATGCGTAGAATTATGTTGTTAAAGCTTTAATTTTTTTGCTTCTGGCGTTTCCATTTATATTAAAGATAATGTGTAAACTAGATATTTAAGTTCTATATATAGACTATGAGGGTGCCTAGAGCGCTATGTATAGCAAGAGTTATTAAAAATAGTATAAGTCACTTTTTCCATAAAAATAGTTATGTCACCAGTTGCTATTTGTATAACATAGTCCACTCACTTTACCCTCCTATTGTTTGTTATAAATAATCATTCTGCTATATGCTTAGGTTAGCATTTAGTTGTCTTGCTCATTGCTTGACCTACAAAGTTATTTAAGTACCTACCTACATACGTTTTTGTCACGTACTAATATAATCTTTATTGTTTTTGCCCAATAAGTTACACTACATTAGCCTACTAACACGAAATACCTAAGATACAAGTATTGAGTTACTTAGTTTAGGTATTGATGTAAAATATATTCGAGCCAGATACAATTATAGCTTACATAGAAGATTTTATATTTAATGTTAAGTAAACATTGTTTACTTTTTAAAACCATATTTGTATATTTACATTAGTTATGTTCTATTTAAGTGTATTATGAATGTTATAATTTTGGATAATTTTAAAGAAATAAACATTATTCTTATTCTTATTCTTAATAATCATGAATGTTTCTACCAGTGATTTTATATGGGTATAAAACTGAAGTGTCAAAGGCTTCGGCCCAGATTCAGACCGTTCTACCGTGAATACTTAAGCTTAATACACGAGCGTCTTTAAAAATAAATTCAAATAAAGTTGGCTATTGAATGAGCGACACGTGTCAATTCCAAACAATGAAGTTAAAGATAAAGAAATACGAAAAATATTTGTAAACAACATTTTTCCTTAATTTAGGTAATGAAATAGAAGAAAATAAGGTTGAATGACAGAAATTAAACAATCGCTTGGCTGGTCCTCACGCTTTGATTTATCTAGTAGATAGGAGCGCTGGTGGCCTAGGGGTAAGAGCGAGCCACTTTCAATCCGGAGGTCGCTGGTTCAAATCCCGGCTCGTACCAATGAATTTTTCGGAACTTATGTACGAAATATCTTTTGATATTTACCAGTTGCGCTTCGGTTAAGGAAAACATCGTGAGGAAACCGGACTATTCCCAATAAGACCTAGTTTCCCCTCTAGATTGGAAGGTCAGATGGCAGTCGCTTTCGTAAAAACTAGTGCCTACTTCAATTCTTGAGAATTAGTTGTCGGAAATAGATGACGGGATATAACGCGAGGAAGAAAAGAGATTTATAGACGGTCAAGCAAATTTTGTCAGTAGAAAAAGGCGCGAAATTCAAATTTTCTATGAGACGATATCCCTTAGCGCCTACATTTTTACTACATTACTGACAAGATCTACTTGACCATCTATATCTATGAGATGAGCGGTAAAGTCGGTTTCGGATCTAGGCTTCGAGCAACACCGACTTCCGACATGTCGATAGGGAGGAGCCCAAGCGATAACTTATCGTACAAATCATTCTGCCATTTTTTGCGGGGGGAAACGTGCACACAGTCGCACTTCTCACTCACCACATACAAAATCCAATCTGTAATGATGACACAAATACATAGAAAATGACACACTTCAAAGACAAATTTTGCACACCGCGATCTCTTTTTGTGTACGGACGCGTCACAAGACGCAGTTGTACCTATGCTTCGGCAGAGGGGAAATAGTACGAATGCCGTCTCCCTTCCCGTTATTGCTCGAATGTCGTAGGTATCTATCAACTCACATGCTTTTGGCAACTGTAGCCACCAGCTGTCACCTTTATTTTTATAATAATAAAGGTCGCTGAAAAATATCAATCATGTGAGTGGTTGAGTTTTGTAGAACCATTTTCACACAAAATAATATGTATATGTTTTATCATTATTTCACTTTGTCCGAGTGTCAAAATACTACGTCAGAAATGGGTGCCTTTCAAGTCTTGGTATAATTAATATTTGGGGACAGTCTTATACAGATCGACCTAGCCCCAAACTAAGCAAAGCTTGTGTACTATGGGTACGAGGCGACGATATACATACTTATACCGGGTGTGGCCTGTAACACGAGCAAATAATTAAAACATAGATTGTACTCCTCAAACGGTGACACTTTTGTTCAACAACTTTTAAAAATTATGAAGTATTTAGTGTCCCTATTTTTCATATAAAATAAATATTATCTTCAATGGACGCCATCGCCACGTCATATCATTGTGATTGACGTTACTTGTCACGCCTTAAACATAACAAAATTCGCAATACATTGCGTCTTAGAATAAACTTTAAAGTGTATACTAATCAAACCACAAGTTATTTTTAAAAGTCGCTGAACAAATGTTGGTCAGTATGAGGAGTACAGCCTACAGTTAAATTTTTTGCTCATGTTACAGGCCACACCCGGTATACATAGATAACATCCTTAACTCAGTAACAAATATCGTAATAAACACACAATTAATTACCCTTACCGGGATTCGAACCCGGAACCTCATGCTTCGTAGGCAGGGCCATTGCCGACTGGGCTAAGAAGCCGTTCAAAATATAATATTAATATTTTAGCAGTTCTTCGATGAAGGTAAACAGAAACAGTGTGAACAATAATATTATATTCAGTTGCTGTAAAACCTTTTACAAAAAGTACAAAGTATGCTGATAGATACACTTTCTTTTTCTGTAAAGGTGACTTTCGGATGTCAACTGCATCTGCATTACTGTCGCGTTATCGTTGTTGCCGCTCCTGTGTCTCTCAATTTCCTTAATAAAATGAGTGACGTTCCCCGCCGCATTACTGCTGCGATTATGATTATTCATTCCGTCACTCATTTTATCAAACGAATTGACAGATACAGCGGCCGCACCAACGACGCCGCAACAGTAATGCAGTTGCAGTCGACATCCGAACGTCACCTTAAGGGTAACATTCCATTTCTGACCGCAGCTGCACTACTAGTACGAAATGCGTCGGTGTTATTGTCAATTTCCATAGTAAAATGAATGGTAGTGCTGCTGTCGTTGGAAATGGACTGTTACCTTAACTTTCCTTCTAATCCAGTTAACACTTGCAATAACATCTGGATCTTGGAGCTGAAGGTCGGAAAAGTTCACACCGGTTCGTGTTTGCTCCACGCTGATTGCCCGTGCCACAGAGTATGAATATTGAAGAGGGTTTCTTTTCTTAACCCTAAACTTGGCAGGATTTTTTTTTGCTCGAAAAATAATGTGTTTCTAGGCTAGAAGAGAATTTCAAAGAATCAAGTTTGAAAATATACAGGAGAACATAGCCAGGTTACCCATATGAAGCCTTTTTATCTAATAAACCGGTTCCGTATTATTGTTTATTTTTAATTTGGCGAGTTCCTGTACACAAACCCAAAATATAATATAGGAGTTTACGTTGCGAATATATGTTTAAACGTATTTTAATATTTTATCATTTCCAATCTTATATATAATTTAATATGAATAAGCTCGCCTTTCAAACAGGTATCGGAACCGTTTTTTCACAAAAACTTAAAAATAATCATATTTTTCAAATAATTTTACACTTTAAATGTAGGACTCAGATGTGTTTTTAGGTAACGACTTCTTATTATTAGATAGCCCAATTAGAAATGCAGTAATTAACAAAGAACGAAAATACCGCTTTCGTTCCCATACAAAAAATACCGGTATCCCATCACTGCTTTCATCATATGAAAATGAACTTTTTGTTCATTTTACTCTATGTCGACAGTAACGAACTGCCTCCTCAAGTTTATACAGTAAAACAAATATTGTTTGCAGATTTTTATTAAGTGCTCCGGAATTTGGACATGAAAACACCTTTTTGAATTAATTATTACGCTAAAAGGTTTTTTTGGATGTTTTCCGCGTTTGGTCTTGTTTGTAACTCGGTGATTCATGGTTTTAATTAATGCTATTTTTAGATTTGATCAAGTACGTGGATTAGGGGCTAAGAAAGTAGAAAGAAATGCGGGCTTGCGAATAATATACACGGTGGCTAAAAAATAGCTGCATTCCCGTTTCCAGGGAGGTTTTGGGATTATACTGAGCAACTTTTACTATGGAACCAAACTCGAAATCGCGATAAAAAAAATTACCCTCCCATAGAAAATGGACTAGCCAAAATGTATGAATCAGCCAAACTTTTTTTCGCGATTTCGGGGTTGGTCCCATAGTAAAAGTTGCTCAGTATAGGTAATCCCAAAACCTCCCTGGCAACGGGAATGCAGTTATTTTTTTAGCCACCGTGTATATTATTCGCAAGTCCGCATTTCTTTCTAGACTTAGATAAGTTTTTAATTGACTTAAGAGGGAAGTACTTTTTTCATACAATTTCCGTTTCGGGTGAAAATGTTTTCCACTAACAACTCTTACACTTTTTTTTGTATTGCAAATTTTGAAAAAAATTTAAACTAAGAAACCTAGTTTTTCCTTGTGTCAATAACATACTAAAAATCACGGAGAATGGAACATATATTTAGAAGTGGAAAAATGTTTTCTTTTTTTGTATGGACGATCACGTGCTATACTTTTCTCTTAACTCACCAGATTTTATGCAGTATAATTTTGACGAGAGTTTTTAAATTTAAAATTTAGCAAACCAGCCACTAATTAACGCACATTAAAATTCTCTTTGATTCGTCGTTAACTTTAGTATCGTCAAAGAGAATATGAAATAGAGGCTGATTGTCAAAGTGAGTTATGTAGCCACAGTAAATTTACTGCCATCTTTCGACAGAAGATTAAAACTGTTAGAACGCCATTTGACATTGATCCCTATTATTTCACTGACATGTGTTAATTTGTTAAACGTCAAAAAGTAACGCCATCTACTCGACACAGGGCCAAAGGTGTGGTGCAATATTTTCGAGCGATGGCGCCATACCTTTGGCCTACAGTCGAATAGATGGTGTTACTTATCGACATTTAACAAATTTCACACATAGTTCAGTCATTATAGATTTTGACCTGTGAATAATCAGTTCTTGGATTTTTTTTCGTAGGTCCCTCGGTGGGGTCACTGGGAGTGTAAATTCAAAAAGTAGACTGAATCAGGCTCCTGTGTATTTTCGAAAAACGGTTTTTCTTGAATAACTCGGCCATTTTTGATTTTACAGTAAAACCTTGACGACAAAAACTGTAGGAAATTTGATTCTCTAATATTTAAAAATATTTTCATCATCTCGTTTAGTTGTCTTCATTTATGCCGTAATGTTGAAAATAAACGAGATGATGAAAATGATGAAATTTATCGCTTTATTCAAATTTAATTTCCAAAATATCGATCCTAGAAGAAAAATTGTAGGGACCAAACTTGTAGGGAATCAAATTTCCAACAATTTTTGTCCTCACGGTTTTACTGTAAAATCAAAAATGGCCGAGTTATTCAAGAAAAACCGTTTTTCGAATATACACAGGAGCCTGATTCAGTCTACTTTTTGAATTTACACTCCCAGTGACCCCCCGAGGGACCTACGAAAAAAAAATCCAAGAACTGATTACTCACGGGTAGGGTTGGTTTTTAGGGTTCCGTACCCAAAGGGTAAAACGGGGCCCTATTACTAAGACTCCGCTGTCCGTCCGTCCGTCCGTCCGTCCGTCTGTCTGTCACCAGGCTGTATCTCACGAACCGCTATCTATCAAGCTATACAGTTGAAATTTTCACAGATGATGTATTTCTGTTGCCGCTATAACAACAAATACAAAAACCAGAATAAAATAAAGATTTAAGTGGGGCTCCCATACAACAAACGTGATTTTTGACCGAAGTTAAGCAACGTCGGGCGGGGTCAGTACTTGGATGGGTGACCGTTTTTTTTTGCCGTTTTTTGCATTATGGTACGGAACCCTTCGTGCGCGAGTCCGACTCGCACTTGCCCGGTTTTTTGGATATAATGACTGGAATAACATATCAGTGAAAGAATAAGTTACAAAGTCAAGTGGCGTTTTAAAGTTTTAATCTTCTGTCGAAAGATGGCAGTATATGTACTGTGGCTACATAATTTACCATGACAGTAACTCTCTATACACTCTATTCTCCTTGCTATCGTGCAACTTAACGAACTCACGAAGTCCGAAGCAAAGTCCAAGAAAGTCAAACTTGAGTAATGTTTGACGCAGCAATGAAAACTTTCAAGTAGTGACCGATCTCTTTTGACTTTGATTCTAGGATCTTAAGCCAAATAAAGAAATACAGATGTTCGTCGTATTTTCACGGAAACGTACGAACGTGTCTTGCTATTTCAGTCAGTCCCGGTACAAAAAGTAGGTACTGAGGTTGATTGACACATAATTTTGGTTTTTTTTTTCAGATTGAGACTAAATCAGCACCTACTGCAGTAGTAATAAATATTATAGGACATGTTTACGCAAATTGACTAAGCCCCACGGTAAGCCCAAGAAAGCTTGTGTTGTGGGTACTCAGACAACGATATATATAATATATAAATACTTAAATACATAGAAAACAACCATGACTCAGGAACAAATATCTGTATCATCATACAAATAAATGCCCTTACCAGGATTCGAACCCGGCATTTTGGCAGTAATGTTCGACATTACTGCCAATATCGATAGTTCTGCTAGGATTTTTGACATTTGCGTCAGCAATGCAGTCGGCAGTAATATCGCGCTGCAACCCAATATTGCGACAGTAATACTAGTGTAGTCAAAATCCGGATGGTACCTTAACCCTTCAAGTGGCGTCAGCGAAGCGCGAAAGTAGTCAAGTGGCGCCGCGGATTTACGCAAAAACAGTCAAGTGGTGGGGCCCCGATGGGTGGTCAGCGTGGATTGAAGGGGTTTTACAAAATCAACGATTCAAGATTACCTTTGTATATAAGTACCTATAGGTATACGAGTATTAAATCATATATATATCGTTGGAATCAGCGTTAAATAGTCTATGTGGATATAACAATTAAGTGATTTCAACGTTTTTGAATTTGGCCAGATAAATACGGCAACTCCGAGCCGACAGTCTTTGATTTTGATTCAGATTCAGAATCGACCAGATTTTGAATCGACCCGTGAGTGTCAAGCCACCATTCTACTACTATTCGACCCTACCACTCACGGGTTGACCGTCACTTTAAGGGTTAAAAGGAAATATATCACTAAAATATCACTTAAGATCACTTTGCACATGTTCAATAATTACATTCTTAATGAAATCTAAAAAGAAGCTTAACTTCCTAAGCAATCCTTAGGAGCTAATACTTTTTCTTCGCTAAAGGAATCTTAAAGCACTAGTTTTCTTTAAAAGGCTTAATTAAGTTAAAACTGGCGTTTGAGTCGACTAAGTCCATTACCTACTGAAAAGGCAAAATGATTTAAAAATAATAAGTCAAGCTCGGGCTTAGGTACCTAAGTTTTAATTAATCGTTTCTCTCCATTAAATTGAGGATGACTCACGCTAGATCGGGTCTTGCCCGGGCCGAGGCGTCCGATATGTCATTTTCTATGACGGCTGATCGGTAATAAAGTGGTGCTTTCCATAGAAATCGAAGCGCCGGAAGCTCCGGCCCTGCCTCGGCCCGGTCCAGCGTGAGTCAACCTTTATGGAGTCTAAATACTTTGTAATATTACAATAATTGCTTCCCAACTCATTGTTGGTATAACGATGAAATTTGAAGCGATTTTATTTTTGGATTTACTGTTTAAGCCGGCAAGGCACTGGCAAGCCCTCTGAACCCTCTGGTGTTAAAGTTATCCAAGGGCAACGGCGATTGCTTAGCATCAGACGATTTGCCTGTCCGTTTGCCTCCTATTTTATAAAAAAATATGTTCTAGGCTAGGTTATGGTTTCTAGACTTCGTTTTTAGGGTTCCGTACCCAAAGGGTAAAAACGGGACCCTATTACTAAGACTCCGTTGTCCGTCCGTCCGTCTGTCACCAGGCTGTATCTCGTGATCTGTGATAGCTAGACAGCTGAAATTTTCACAGATGATGTATTTCTGTTACCGCTATAACAACAAATACTAAAAACAGAATAAAATAATGACGACCGGTCTGGTCTAGTGGATAGTGACCCTGTCTGCTAAGCCGATGGTCCTGGGTTCGAATCCCAGTAAGGGCATTTATTTGTGTGATGAACACTAATATTTGTTCCTGAGTCATGGTTGTTTTCTATGTATATAAGTATGTATTTATCTATACAAGTATGTATATCGTCGCCTAGTACCCATAGTACAAGCTTTGCTTAGTTTGGGGCTAGGTTTGATCTGTGTAAGATGTCCCCTAATATTTATTTATTTATTTATTTTATTTTTATTTAAGTGGGGCTCCCGTACAACAAACGTGATTTTTGACCGAAGTTAAGCAACTTCGGGCGGGGTCAGTACTTGGATGGGTGACCGTTTTTATAGATAATGGTACGGAACCCTTCGTCTACGAGTCCGACTCGCACTTGGCCGGTTTTTTTTTTATAAGTACTAACGTACAATCGGGGACATTGACAGTGAACCACTTTATGGGCAAAAATCGTTTAAACGTCTTGCAGACGGTCAGGCGATATCATAAAAGTGATGACAATAGCATAATGGCACTTAAAAATGAGGATGTTGAAAAAAAAAGGTTAGCTCAGGTAAAGTTTATTCGTCCGTTAGCTTTGTGACGGGCGGCATTTGCAAATTAAGATAAGGAATCCAAAATGCATCCTAATTGGTTATCTTCATGGGGAGGCGAAGCTTAGCCTAAACAACAACTAATAAACAGTCCTTTCTACCTATTTAAGGAGTTAAACCCGGGCACCCTTGTAAGGAACTATTTAAGCAAAATCGAATAATGTCGCACTACTCACTATACATATTCGAAGTATTGATGTTCGTTAGAAAAAACTTGCCCCTGTTTAAACGTGTTGAGGTCACGGGCAAAATAATCAGATCCACGGGGAGACTCAGAACAGTGCCGCGACGCATGGCACTTTCATGCAAAAACCCGCGAGTAATCGGCCCGACATACTACGAGCGTCTACCCGCTGAATTACGAACGGAAACATCTGACGAAACATTTGAACGTCAACTGAGAGTCCTTTTATTGGATAATCCACTTTATTCTGTAAATGAGTATATGACCCTGACATTTTAAATTGAAAATTGAATCGTATAAATTTGACATGTTCTCAGTTATTGATTTATGTATATTGTAATATGTACCTAGTATTTTATTTAGAACATGACGATCATTAAGAGATACTCGTACTAAGTTATTACCGTATTTTGTTTTGACATGAATGGATAAATTGTTGACATAAGATTAATTATTGCAAGAAATTTTTTAATTTGTATGTATTAAATAATATTATGTAAATATGAATGACGATCATAATATAAATTCGTGTAGATTAGTCTAGCATAATTTATAATGTAATTTAATATTATGAGAATAAATATCTAAATCTAAATCTAAATCTATTGTTTCTCATTAATTATAATTACTTGTTTTACCCTTTTCATTATTAAGATAATGAATCCTAAATGCATCGTAATTGGTTAACTCTACGGGAGGCGGAGTTTAGCTCGCTCGTAAGAATCGAGGTAAAAATTTTCTGTAGTGATTCACCGGGAATGTCCCCGATTATAAATAAATATAGGTACTATATTACGTTGCGCCGTGAGTGCCACACAACCACATATTTCTGAACATGTCTCAAATCATGCAACAAGACAATGTTTTAACCACACATGTGTTTTCTAGCAGGTGGACAATCTGTATGATCATTAGTACGACACAGCAAGTGGTACGAAAAGACTTTATTTATGGTACGTATAAATTACATTATAATTCCGTACATAAACGTGCCAACAAGCGTGGAGAGGTTAAGTATGATTAATGAGTCTTGTATGCTTACGTTGCCTTCTGATAAAAGTTACTTTAGCAACGATTTTGTGTTCAAAATATAGATGTTACGGGTAATGTTAGAAGGTTAATTATACTCAAGTTTACCCTGATATAACTACATAGTATTACCCAAGCCTATTGGGTAAAGTCCGAAAATTTAAATAACACTAATCTGTAGTCTGCGTTTACACGTACACATCTAGAAAATGATGGTATAAGAGCTAGCTACGGAAATAGGTTTACAATTTATAGAGCAACGAAATCCCTCTAGTTAGTGTGCCGTACTATCATTATTAATTAATCCGGGCGCCTGGCAGCTGTTCAGCGGTGGGTGTGACAGTGGTCGGGCAACAAAGGGGTTGTAAAAACAATGAAGGTGTGCATGTGCAATTTATAGAGGGGACCGAAAACGGGACCTTATAGTAATAAGGTCCCGTTTTCACCCTTTGGGTAACGAAACACGATAAAAGTGGACCAGTAAATGAGATGACTTGGCACTTTTTCGCACATCTTGGACGTCACTTGGCACTTCTTTTCCCCCAATTAAAACACCTGGTAATGTTATATTCGAATTAAATACATAATTAGCTATTATATCACACCAAATTCAGAACTCTATAAATTGTACACCTTCAAAATTCAATCTCACACCCACCACTGAACATTTTCCAGGCGCCCGAATTAATTAATAATGATAGTATGGGACACTAACTAGAGGGATTTCGTTGCTCTATAAGTTGCAAACCTATTGCCGTAGCTAGCTCTCCGTCTATGACATGTTGGACGCCTCGGGCCGGGCACGGCCCGGTCTAGCGTGAGTCGTCCTTATTGAGCAGAAGAATCGCCTTATAATAGGCAATTATAAATAACAGAATTTACCTAAGTTTTCTCATAATAACAACGTAAGCGTATCGCCAAAGTTATTCAGTGAAATCAGTAAGACTCGGCTTATGAGAATGAATAGTCAGAGTGCATTAATATGTAGTTCTTACCTTTGCGGTTTCCATATTTATGAGATATTTACATAAATGTTAATTTAACAACTGTAATATTATTCTTTATTTAGTTTAATGCATATTTTTAAAGGATTATGTTTATTCAAACAAGTCTGATTCGCGACTTTAATTAGTTTGTCCAATCAGTTAAATTAAAATTATTTTACATGGGTTTGAAAAACAAAACATTTTTGTGTTTTCTACTCTTAATGAGTATCGATTAGTTCAATTTAGTTCACAACGGGTACACTCACTTGTAGGTATTGCAGCTGATTGGCGACATGTTTCGGGCCCGTCAGGGGTCGTTCTTCAGGCTCGAATGCTTGCGGCGGCTGCACTCCGTGCACTGGGGGCCTACCGCGAACCATGTTCGACGTGTTGCCTCTCTGTTGCACTTGTAAATTCGTACGTAAATGTGACAGGGAGGCAACACGTCGAACGTTCGCGGTAGGCCCTCTGTTAGTGTTAGTGAGTGTAACCGTTGTGACCTAAATATTTTAAAATATGTCTCACGATAGTTTAATTTCGAGTATCTAATAGGGTTGTGTAATAATTTAAAAAAAACAATAATAATAGGAAATTTAACTCATTCTGGCGACACTACAGGTTTAATCAATCAATCAATCAATCAATCAAAGCATTTATTTTCAGGCTACTAAGGCCCATAGATACATACCTTACAAACTAACATATATATACAATAATAAAAAACTTAAATACTAAAAAATCATTTTCGTGACGCAGTTTTCTGTTGCGTTAATGCTGCTTGATCTGTTGTTTACACACAATGCTGCGAATAATGAATGTCGAGATCATATCAGATTTTTTGTGCATATGAAAAAAAAAACGATTCACGTCATGTCACATTTTGTTCATAAATCATAAAATTTTCATTTGCAAGAACACGGATACGGATTTTGTTGATAGAATGCTTTAAATAGTAACATAAATAGACGTTTAAAAAAATATTTTACGAATTGGAGTGGATTAATTATATTCCCTTATCTATTTCCAGTTCGGGACCTCTAAGTACTTTTAAATGTGCCAAAATAGATTTCCTGTTAATCTCCTTTACCGAAACAATTCATTCCGAGTATTTCAATTTAATGGCTTTGCTAAGTCAGTTACAAGCGTAATCATTAAAGTGCGAACTGATTGGAGTGAAACTATTGATAAATCACAACTAAGAACTGTAATTAATTATACGATTCACAGACGGCGCGATTCGGGAAATGATTTAGAGATTCACTAGATATTAAATAGTAAATATATGTGACGTCCCACGGGTAAAAGTTGGATGGCGGTTGGAGCTTACGCTATTATTAACGCCGTGCCTGTATTATTGCGGCGTTATGCGACATAAGCGCCAGCCGCCATAAAGTACCTTTTGCCGTGGAACGTCACATATCTTTACCGTTTCATATCTAGTGAATCTCTAATTCATTTCCCGAATCGCGCCGAGAGAAATACATTATAGATGGGAGTTTATGGATTATGTCTTGTTTGTTTATATTAAGCATCACATTTAATTATGACTTACTTGACTTTTAGCCACTCGTTCGTTCAAGAGGACCTCCAGAATCGCGGAAACGTCAAATTTGACATATCTATCTTACAAATATCTTTAAATTATCCATATCGTAACTTGTTGAAGTCTAGTAGAAATCTAATTCATTTTCCGAATCGAGCCGTCAGTCATCCTAAGTTATCGGTAGGCGGATAGAGTAAAGATAGATCTTCATGAGGACCAACCAAAATGGCATGATCTTGTGTTTTATTGGATGACTCACGCTAGACCGGCCCGGGCCGGGGGCGTCCGACGTGTCATTTTCTATGACGGCTGATCGGTGATCACGTGGTGCTATCCATAGAAAACGAAGCGCCGGAAGCTCCGGTCCGGCCCCGGCCCGGTCTAGCGTCAGTCATCCTTTAGGGCCAAACTCATTTTGGGTCATTGCGCGAGCCTATTAAGTGTTTTTACGAAACATATAATGCTTGAATAATGTTCCAAAACTCAGTGTTTAAATAAATAAATGTTATAGGACAATTCTACACAGATTGACCGTCCCACAGTAAGCTCAATAAGGCTTGTGTTGTGGGTACTAGATGACGATATATAATTATGATATACACACATAATATAATTACTTATACTTATATATGTCGCAGTCAAAAGTGTGAACTGGTCAAAAGAACTTTTAACCGACAAAAACAGACAAAACTGCTTTTGACTGAGCATGTTGGTCAAAAGTAGTTTTACCTGAAAATCATTGGTTAATAGTAATTGTGACTGTTACTATCAGTCAAAAGTACTCCCAGAGATAGGTAGGTTAGGGTTATTTTTTTTTTGCTACGCCCTAAAAACGAAACTGTTCCCAGAGATAGGTAGGTTAGGGTTATTTTTTTTGCTACGCCCTAAAAACGAAACTGCTGCCAGAAATAGGTCTGATTTTCAGGTAAAACTACTTTTGACCAACATGCTCAGTCAAAAGCAGTTTTGCCTGTTTTTGTCGGTTAAAAGTTCTTTTGACCAGTTCACACTTTTGACTGCAACATATACATAGAAAACATCCATAACTCAAGAACGAATATTTGTGATGAACACACAAATAAATGCCCTTACCAGGATTCGAACCCGGGACCACCTGCTTCGTAGGCAGGGTCACTATGCCTAATACCTTCTTTTGACAAGTAGGACACAAGGTTCTTACCATTTCAATTTATACCCATTCAATTCCTGTTGTAGAAATACTAAGGAACCATGTGTCACAGTAAACATACAATAACAGTAAACTATTTAAAGTGAAATAAAAAACACAATTCTGTCCCACCAACCGTAACAGCAGTAACAGGCATTGGAAAACTCATTTAATTGTTAACCATTATATAAAGCAGCCCAAGCCGGAAGACTCAAATAGTCGCTCAACGGAAGACTTAAATAATCGCTCTTTAAATTTAGTAAGGTCCGATGAGGATGGTAGCCAGGGCCATAACAGATCATGAACCGCTTTAACAATTGTGACGTCCCACGGGTAAAGGTACCTTATGGCGGTTGGCGCTTACGCTATTATTAACGCCGCTCCAATATTATTGCAGCGCTATGCGTCGTAAATGCCAGCCGCCATAAGGTACCTTTTTTCGTGGAACGTCACAATTAAACACCTTTACAGTACAATTAGCAGCAGACATTGCTAAGAGGGTCCGGTGTTCAAAATTACCTTGACACGCTCTTGTTTTCTTAACAATAAAGTCGCGTCAAGCTCATTTTGAACATCTGGCCCGATTAGCAACTTCTGCTGCTGACTGTACATCTGGTGCTCCATTACGACACCCTGTTTTATAATAAGCACATTACGTAACTACATCGAAAATTTAAAGGGCCATAAGGAAAATGTTAGTTTCCCACTTTTATACAGTTGTTGGAAATAGAGATTAAATAACAAAATAAATAAATCATAAATCTAGCCCTAAATTAGCCTGAGGCATTGTTCCCAGGACGCTGGCAGCGTTCCCCCTCTGCACAGTGAGGCTGAGTTTTTGTGCAAAAAAAGGGGCAGCTCGTAGGTCGCCAGACACCCAGACTAGTTTGGTGTAATTGTAAAACGTTGTACGATACACGTGCGAATAGGTAATTCGCTACTCGTGTCGATTTAAAACACATCCTTCGGTCGTGTTTTAAAACGAATTTCCTATTTTTCGCACTTGTACCGATAATACACAAAAACAATATGAAATAAAACTATTGAAACGGATTGTATCGCGTATATTGAATTCATACTACATCCCGACGTTTCGAACCCTTTACAGCTGGGCTTTACAGTTTTATTTCATGAGTATTGAGTAACTATCGCGGTAACCGAAGACAATATTAAAAATAATATGGTTAATTACGTACACTGGCGTTCAAAAGTGCATGGACATGTTTCAACCGTAATATTAAGGCATTACGGTCGACATCTATCCATGCACTTTTGAACGCCACTGTACATCGTTCCTTTCAAACCGCGATAACTCAAAATGTTGTAAGAGTGACTAGACATGTTCTTTGCGTGTACGCTTCATATATCTTTGTTTAAAGTCAGACTACTCTTTTCAACTGTACTCTGTCTGTATTCTGTAGCCGCGTCTTCAAACTAACTTAACAATGGAATTGTGTTGGCTTCCTTTGTTAGCTCAGTCTACAGGAGCTTTATGTCTCTAGTGCTTACGTGAGGTCTATTGGCTGCAAAGTAGGTAGGAACCATGGTATAATAATATACTCCGCCTGGTACTCCATTCCCGTCTTTTCTAGGTCACCTAACTGACACGGGCCTACGTCATCATGCGACAGCGCTATATGATAATATGCGATAGCGCTATATATAGCGGCCATGTTGTTGTGACGTAGGCCCGTGTCACTCTGGGAATGGAAGACCATGTTTTATTAGACTATGGTAGGAACGTGGTAGCGGAACCTTAAATCATAGACTAGGAATCCTCTAGACGGAGTTTAGAGCAATTATTTCATGCAACCGATGCTGCCAAAAATGCGGTGGTGCGTGGGACGAGCTGAGCGAAATCCCGTGCCGTGATTGGTCCGTTCAAATACACGGACGTCACACAAAGACACTTTCGACTCGAACGTGGAGTAAAATTACCGTATGCGTGGCAGAGGGGGTAGCGCGACTATGCTAAGTTTGGAGGATGTTTTGTCTGTGCCTTAAATAATTCAAATGTTAATATATAATAAATAAATAAGCTTTTTATTATTTCAATTTTTTTTAACATTATTACAATCTATGAATTGTAGATCCAAGGATGTGGGTTCGAGTCCCACGTTGGCCAGAGTTGATCATCGTTGATTTTTTCATAGTGATTGACATCTGTATTTAGGTACAATTTATTTATTAATCCTATATAAAACATAGTCCTCAAAATTCTGATACAAAATAACGACAAAGTTGTTAGTTTTTAGGGTTCCGTACCCAAAGGGTAAAAACGGGACCCTATTACTAATACTTCGCTGTCCGTCTGTCTGTCACCAGGATGTATCTCATGAACCGTGATACGTGATGTGACGTATTTCTATTGCCGCTATAATAACAAATACTTAAAGCAGAATATAATAAATATTTAAATGGGGCACCCATACAACAAACGTGATTTTGTTGCCGTTTTTTGCGTAATGGTACGGAACCCTTCGTATGCGAGTCCGACTCGCACTTGGCCGAATTTTTTTTGACGCATGACTTTCACTCAAGGTAAGCGTAATAATTTGTTTTGTGTCAAGAGTAAAATAATAGACCATATTAATTTATTCATATAAAATATAAATTAATCACTTTAATATCTAAGTAAACTAAATAATAACAAATCTGTTTACAATATTAATAACAAACTTAGAATAAAAAGTAACCTAAAATTAAAACTACCTACAAAACTAAAACTAATACCTAAAAAAATATAGAACTACCTACAAAACTAAAACTAAACCTAAAAAAAAAAAAAAACCTAAAAATCTATATCTAGAGAGGGCCCCTGGGGCATAGTGCCAAGAATGCTGGCAGCATTTCCTCGCTGGATCGCAACGCTTATGCGTTGAGCGAGGAAGCTGCCAGCTCTTTTGTCCCCAGAGACCTCAACAAGCCGTTTCGACAAATCTGTAAAAAGACTCTGAGCTCCCGATCCCCACGGACCGAGGGTCTCGACACCGAAAGGGATAAATTTGTAATTATCGTCGAGACCCCCGTATTTACGCCTTTTGAGGGACTCGGCAGCGTCGGCAGCGGCACCCGCTTTCTTTGTGGTACCGTGAAGGTGAGACGGTGCCAGTGTGTCCACACAGGTCGCGTCCCACACTATCACTCGTCCCATCCTCCACGGAATCAGCGACATACCATCCGGTCTCTTGCCATCGTCCCGGGCCATACCGGTCGGCTCGAGTATCGCTGGCACGTTGACGGTGACAAGAGACCGACGGATAATGTCATTGAGCGCGGCGTGACGTGACAATCGCCCTGCGCTTCGCTGGCAAGACAGACCATGACGCCCCAGCTGGTCCACATCACGTCACATTTATGCGGTGCACAGATTGGAACCCCCAGGCGCAGCCCAACTGCCACACGGAGGGTGTTTCCATCTAAATGAGTGCCAGTATTGGGCGAGGGATATGCGTTGAGCCAGTGGCCAGCCTCCCTACACCCAACTGCGATCAAACGGGCGCGTTCAGCTCCTTCGCTGTTATCTAAACATGTGGTATAAGTTAATTTCGATAAGGCGTCATCCCAGCTCCTCTGTGATTTTAGATTATATGGAGGGTCTTGTCCCGGGCAGGCAGACAGCCAGGCATTTCTAGCATCGTCCAAGCCTGTGACCTCATAGTTTGTGGGTAAAACCCTTAGGATTTTTCCTACAAGATCAGCAGAGCTGTGGACAGACGATAGAAATGCCGGCAGTGATACGCTAGAAATTCTGCGCAACCCCAGCCCGCCATATCGAACAGGTAGCGATGCTTGCGACCACGATTGATCGGATAGCTTTAAATTGAGAATACGCTCTAAGGTAGTCTGGACCATGATGTCTATAGGTAGGAGCAAATTTTGATGTTTCCAGAAAGGACTGCAGCGAAGCACATACATTAACTTTGGAACAAAAAGGCAAAATTTAAGAATGGTGAGGGCTGAATGGGGGCTTATTTCTAGAAGACGGTCGGCGTAATTTTTAAATTTAGAAACGGAGTTACTGATAAAAGTTGAAAAATAATTGTCAAAAATTGGAGTCCCCAGTAGGCTAAGGGAATCTCTCGTGACAGTGGTAACATTAGGTGTTAAAGCATTGAATTTCTCTGTTACGTCCGAATGGTTTAGAAACGCATCGTGAATGTAAAGTTCACATTTATTACAGTTCAGATCTAGACCTATGGACTCGAACTTGGACTTGAGGACGGAGAGATCCGAAAGGACTGTTTCCAACTTGCCTCCTAAGGTTCCATCGTCCAAGTACCAGACATTAAAATCAGAAGATAAATTTTGAATGATGGGGTTGATTGCTAAACAAAAAATAGCTGGCCCCAAGGGATCCCCCTGCTGGCATCCAACCTCTGAAGAAATTTCATGACTGCGGTACATTAATTTGGAAGGATCAGCGTAGCAATGAAGAAGGTAATTATAAAGCTCTGGGGTGTTATTCCTGATTTCCGACAGCAGGGTGTCTCTATTCACAGAGTTAAATGCGTTTTTTATGTCAATCTTTAATACAACTTGGCATTGGTCGTTGCTGAGGTATGTGCGAAGCGCGTGAACAGCCGCCTCGCAACCACCTTTTGTACCACAACCAAGTTGGACTGGTTCAAACCTATGCTGTAATTTTGAAATAATGTGTCGAACAGAGATTTTAGATGCCAAACGTCTAAACGTCGATCCAACTGCGATTGGTCTCACGCCACCGTCCTTTTTCGTTAGAGAAATTAAATTGGCTCCGTAGAGAATGGGGACAATATCTGCATGTACACGGCCACTCAACATAAGATTTATCATGTTGGTTAAAGATGTAATGAGTTTTCTGCCGGCATCGCCAACACAGTGCGCTATAAGATCTATTCTATAAATGGTATGTATACAATGAGATTCCGAGATTGATAATGTAATCTCATTTATCATCCGAAAACAACAATAGGAAAAGCCATTTATATCCGTTGCGTCAATATGACACACACAATATCATCCGTATAGACATAAGTAATAACTCTAAATAAGTGCTGTTAACTCCAATAATATCTAATCACACTTCACCTTATTACAATGGCTTAAGGTGCTAAATTGCTAAAATATTTTTAACCCCTTTACAAACGCCTTTCAAAAGCTGTAGTAGCAAGATTCTTCTCGCCAAAACGGCAATATCTCAAGCCTAAGCAAACACCTTCGCGACACCCTATTCTCAGAAAGAGATAAACATATAAATCCGAACGAGAGTGACAGAATAAAAAAACTGCCGCATTGTATATACCTAAGCTAACTGCATTTGAAAGTCACTGTAATTTAAGACTTATTATATTAGAACAAGGTTGAAATTAGAATGAGTTTTCAAAAGCACGTACGATGGATGCTTTCAACATGGCAGTTTCGTAGCAAGCCACTGATTCTCGCGCTACAGTTTGTCGGTGTTCGTAGCCCCCGTAGCACGTCTACGCCGCGTAGCCGATACGGAATTGAAATTGAATTGAAGTTATGGGTTCAATTAAATTGTTTTCTCCCAAGTGATATATGTTATGTAAAAAGTGGATAAGTTCGTAGCTGACTCGCCGACGTACAATATCATTGTGAGAGGAAATGCGACTACTTTTCTGGGACTTGACGAAGGTAATGAAAAAAGTTTTTCGTGTTATAATTTTTAATGTTTTGAAGACGGAAGAGTAAGTTGAATTTTAGTTTATTAAATGGTTTTTGTTGAAACAGAGGTGATAATATTTATAAGGGGTATATAATATTTATACTTATTTTCTATCTAAAATAAAAAAAATATAATTACTAAAAAAATATACAACTAATTTATGTATTTTTAAAGGGTCTGCATATTATATAAAATAATATGAAACTGAGTTTAAGGTAACTGAATAAATATGTTCAATAAAATAATATAATTAGTAGCGAGTTGTACAGAAAGTAAATTACGTAGATGTGAGCGTTATGTCAATGTAAAAACTGGTGGTAGACGTACTAAGGTGGTTGATAAGAAGTTGTTAAACGTTATAGGGCAACATTCTAATACTAGTGGCTCTGTGAGCTGTAGACCTCGCGAGCAGAGCTTGAAATAACATGGTGCTAAGAGCTTTAAATACACCGTGTTTTTTTTTTATTTCCGTTAATTTCAAGGGTGCATTCCTGAGCTTAAATCAAGTAACTTTCTCAAAGACACCGATGTTCTAATTAAGTCCATTTCGGAGATAATCCATAATTTATTTTTTTACTATAAGGCCTCTACAAGCGTGTACACTTGCCTTAGGGCCGGCTTACATATTGATTAGTGTTTAGAATGAGTTCATACTTTTGCTACTAAACTTAAGTACAATCTCGGTCGATTGATGTACGAAATGACATTGATATGTCACAGATTTCAATTGTTTGGTTGAGTTAAATGTAATGCCCGTGTTACAACAACGCTATATGCTACATTTAATTACTTATTAAACAAAAAAAAAAACAAAAAAGAAAACAAAAAATTTTTTTTTTTTTGAAAATAACTATGCCATTTAGTTCTTATAAACGTACTTAACTATACCCCGAAGTTAACGGAATTCAATAAAAACACGGTGTATAGTAAATTAAAGAAAAACAATACGAAATTTATGTGTAAAAAAATACAAAAAGTTATAATATCCCAGCATACAATTACTGGGGATCGAACCCAGACCCTCTGTGCAAACAGAAAAAGCGAACGTTTACAAACTGAGCCAAATAGTTCTTAGATGGGTTGACGAAATTTAGCTACTCCTTCTCAAATTAAAATTAGTTAAAATTAAATATCTAAATACCGCCTAAACCAGCGATAATTTTTTTCTGCATTTTTTGCTATTAACTCTGTAAACATGTTTCAAAAAGAAAAAAGTCTTATGATATCGATACGACTATTTGTTTAGGCGCCAGGTATCACGACTCCGCCATTTTTTAAAATTTCCAAAAACCGGATTGACAAAAAAATTTTATTTAGTCATAAAATTCGGTCACAAAATTTCACGAGAATCGGTTAAGAATTGCGACCTGTAGAGGAGAACATCCGGACATACGAAAGCAAAATGCCCGAGTCAAAACGTAGACCTTCGCTTCGCTTCGGTCAACTATAAGGTTTTGCAATATGGGTCTTTTTTCCTGAATGAAAATTTATAAAAAGAAATAATTGTCATGCCACACAGTTATTTAAGCGTTTTCCAAAAAAAATTTACATTTCATTCATGTCTTCAAATTATTGACTTCTTGGGCTCATTTTACTCAGAATCATTTGTACATTCACGCCTCATACATGAAAAAATGTGTTCCAAAATGTTGTATGAAAAAATAATTTTCCAGTGCCTCACATTCATACAAATAAAAAATAATTCATACAAAAATGTGACGATCTGGAAAGGAAATCTTGGAACACATTTTTTCATGTATGAGGCGTGAATGTACAAATGATTCTGAGTAAAATGAGCCCAAGAAGTCAATAATTTGAAGACGTGAATGAAATGTAAATTTTTTTTGGAAAACGCTCATTTGAGAAAAGACAATTTAAAGTAATTTGAGAATAATCCACAAAGACGAAGCTACGGGGACAATCTAGTTAACAATGATTAAGTATCTTTCTTAGATAATTAATACACCCGTCTACCGTCAAGCCAAGAATTACTTGAACGAGTCGAAAACATTAATTGTACAGTTAATTAAAAGATTTTTCACCGCACCAGCTCGTAAAAGCACTCTTTATAATTCAAAAACTGACGTGATATTTAGTTACATTTGATGCAAATTTTGACTCCAATTAAAAAATATAGAGTTGCATACAATTATTTTAATTTAGTATCTTGTCCATTATTGGGATATCCTCCTCCAATTCAGGGGGGATTTAAATCTTCTCGAGGCTGAGGTGTAGGGTTAGAGCCAGTATAGCTTTATTTGACGTTCATTAACGTATTATAATATGCCTATTTGAATAACAAACTATCTTTATCTTTATTTTCAATCGAAGCTTTACATCTACACCCATCTCATGAAGAAAATATGTTTTTTTTTCTATAAAACGAGCGTCCTCGCAGAGTGTAATGGTCCATCATTCCGACTTTGTTGTTAATTTTGACCAACTACTTGATTTGCCAATCCGCATTGGGCTAGCGTGGGGACTATAGCCTAAGCCCTTTGCGCATGAGAGGAGGCCTGTGCCCAGCAGTGGGACGTATATAGGCTGAAATGATGATGATGACTTGATTTGTTTGCTTGCTTGACTGGTAGTGCCGCCCATGACAAACCATGACTGTATTTACCCTATTTTTGTAAATCTGATGATATGATCTGTGTAAAATTGTCCTATAATAAAGAAACCTTCCTCAAAAATCACTTTATTGATAGGTGAAAACCCCATGAAAATCCGTTCAAAAGTTTTTGAGTTTATCTCGAACAAACAAACACACAGACATACAGACGCGGCGGGGGACTTTGTTTATATAACGTGTAGTGATTAACTCAATATACTATGATCTGTTATTATAAATTGTTCATAAATATAGTTAAATACTAGGATACTAGCACTGCTTGGTAAATAAAGGCGTGTAAAATATGGAAAAATACTCTTACACGAAAATCGCGACTTAGTTGACATTGAAACTTTCTTTTCCAAAGCCTTTGCATGAAAAGTGACTTCATTCAAATGCTGTTAAGGCTCTAGATTGCTCAATTTGTACGTCTGATGTAAAATTAATCCCGTTTAAATAGGCTATTTCAGCTCTTTCCATATTTGATGAGTCTGTGTTGACTCGGTTGAAGCTCGCCGAATCCTTTTATTGTCTTAATTTCAACAGTTAATTTTGGTGTCTTATTGACCAAAGTGTTAGAGTCGGACCAAGAAAAGTCTGCAGCGGATTTGATTTGATAGCCCACGCAGTGCAAGTGTCATTTATACGTCATAATTTCATAGAAGTTTGACGTTTAAAATAACACGTGCACTGCGTGGGCTATCAAATCCGCTGCAGACTTTTCATGGACTGACTCTAGCGAAGCTCACCGTGTGGGCTTGGTCAGAAATGCTTTCGTAGGTACGTCCGAATGTTCTCCTCTACGGGTCGCAATTCCCAACCGACGGCCCGATTCGAATTTTAAGATACGTCAATTAATAGATCTAGAAACGATATGTATTAAATATGTCAGTGTCAAATGTGACGTTTCTTCAAAAAAAATGTCACTTTTAACACTGACACATCTAATCCATATCATTTCTAGATCTATTAACTGACGTATCTTAAAGTTCGAATCGGGCAGCGATTCTCGTGAAATTTTGTGATGTGTTCTATGATTGAATAGATTTTTTATGCCGATTTAGTTTTTTTTTTAATGGCGGAGCTTTGGGGGTTTGCGAGGGCTACATCTCACAGAGCCACTAGTTATTGAGTTTCATTGAAGTGTAAGTAGTTTTCAAAAATTAGAAACCTAGTAAGGTATTGATATTTACTTAGGTTAGGTTAATGATGATGAAAGTTTTTGATGTTTAATTACCTAAGTTAATATAGTATATCTTTAAAAGGGGAAATTAAAAAAGATTTACTTAAATTTTTGGATTATTCTTAAACTTTTTCTATACTGAATAAGTATTCAAAAAGTTATATTAATATCTGTTTCAATAGTCTAAATATTTCGCTACCGGGTTCTTTTTATTTTCCAGATCCAGAGTATTTTAATTTCGACAGACACTTGGTGTTTACATTTTATTTCTTTAATGAGCCTTTTCTTACCTTTTATTGAGTTTATTGTCAGCAAAAACTATAACCTTATTAAAAAAAACTAGGTAGGGCAAACCTTGGCTATTCGGTGATACGTACTTATTCGGTGATAGTCAGTTTTATTGTCTTTTAGCCGAGTTGCCCGGTAATTTTATTGCTTAACACAATGTTTAAGAGATACGTACCTATACCATGGATGTGACTAATGTGGTGTAATATGGTTTCAAGTAATATAATTACCAGGTAACGCGGCTAAAAGACATTAAAACTGACTATCACCGGATAACTACGTATCACCGAATAGCCAAGGTTTGCCCTCATCATCATCATCATCATCATCAGCCTACTCTCGTCCACTGCTGGACATAGGCCTCTCCTATTGCACGCCATTGAGCACGATTTGCGGCAACTCTGATCCAGCTCTTGCCAGCCGCCTTGCGAAGGTCATCGCTCCATCTAGTCTGAGGGCGTCCTACGCTACGTTTGCCGATGCGCGGTCTCCACTCCAGAACTCGCCTACCCCAACGGTTATCGGTTCTACGGCTAATATGACCGGCCCACTGCCACTTCAGCTTGCTAATCCGGTGGGCTATGTCGACGACTTTAGTTCTCTGACGGATGACTTCATTTCGAATACGATCCCTCAGAGAGACTCCGAGCATAGCCCTTTCCATAGCTCGCTGAGCGACTTTGAATTTATGGACCAGTCCTACCGTGAGTGTCCACGTTTCGGCTCCGTATGTCATCACGGGTAGGACGCACTGATTGAAGACTTTTGTCTACAGGTTTGCCCTACCTAGTTTTTTTTAATAAGGTTATAGTTTTTGCTGACAATAAACTCAATAAAAGGTAAGAAAAGGCTCATTAAAGAAATAAAATGTAAACACCAAGTGTCTGTCGAAATTAAAATACTCTGGATAAGAACCCGGCAGCGAAATATTTAGACTATTTAAACAGATATTAATATAACTTTTTGTATACTTATTCAGTATAGAAAAAGTTTAAGAATAATCCAAAAATTTAAGTAAATCTTTTTTAATTTCCCCTTTTTAAGATAAACTATAATAACTTAGGTAATTAAATATCAACAACTTTCATCATTAACTTCAAAAAACGGTTCAGAGATTGACAGCAATTTTTCTTATTATACATAACTCGAACAAAATGATGAAATCCATCTCTGAAACGGCTTTCGTTTTAGTACAAAATTAATACAATTTGGAGACAAAAAGCTTAAATTTAGGACAATGGAGTTAGCGTTATAAATATTAAAGCTCGTTCCGAAGCTAAAATAAAAATGAAACAGTAAATGTATCGGTTTTGTTCATTTTTTCGTTAATTGCTGAGCAATTAGTTTCTTTTGTCTTCTGAACGTTTTGTAATGATAGGCATATCGTTGTTGGTTTGTAAATAAATAATAAAAGTCGGTCTTTGATCTTGAATGTAATGGGAAATTGGTAATAGATCTATCACTAATAAAAATTACTAATGGGAATAAAAATCGAAATATTTTTTTTTACATTTTTACGATTCATACACCACGACCCGATATATAGTCACGCACAGTCCCCACAAAGTAGACCTTTTTGTGGAATGTCTATTCCTCAGATCTAATGACTAAAACTAGAATTGGCCTGTGATTTCGCAGCTTATTTTAAACGACGATCTGTAACTCTGGCACGTTTCGTTACTCCAGTAGCTGTTCTGAATGCGGCTAGAATACTGAACAGAATTAAAGACATTAATAACGTAGTGAGTGGTTCATTGCAGCCGTATAGCCAAAAAGAGGGGGGGGGGGGGGTGTTAATGGGTATTGTTTACAAACGTATAACATTATACTAATCTGATGTAAACTTCAATGCGAAGCATACTAGAATGAGCGCAATAATCTCCTCCGGTTATCAGAAGAAGGTTATGTGGGGTATGTGGATGGGAAAAGGCCTACAGGCCTTACATGGCTAATATGGTCGGCTCTTTATCATTTGTCACCATGTCTGTCACGCTCTAACAAATATCACAGAATAAATAATAGTACTAGGTACAGAAGACTCACTCTCTAACAAAGCGCGTCCATTACGATCAGGGCAGATATGGCCACTAGGTGGCGACAGTGCCACGCGCGGCTTATGGCTAACCACCTAAATTGGTGTGGAACGCATGTACTTTTAGCTACAAAACGATGAAATCGCGGAGTGAGCTACACCTGGAAATATGTAAGTGCGAAAATGACGCATGGCATGACAGGTGATAAAAATGCGACCGCTTCTGGACGTGGACGTAGTCCAATACGGTTGTCTGACCAGATCCGCACCGCTCTTGACTCCACAGTTCATATGGCTCTCCACACCGCCAAAGACAGAAACAGATGGAGAAAGATTGTAATAGAAAGTGATACTAAACTTCTCTTACCCCGCATCCCTCCTTGTGTCGTATTCCTCAATATTGAGGGTCGTGACCTCCCATTGAGGAATACGACACAGGGGGGGATGCGGGATAAGAGAAGTTTAGTATAAGGTCAATGTGGCTAATTCCGTCATGGAGGCTATTCCATCCACTAGCATTTTTCTCGAACAACGATTTTATAATTTCATAGACATAGCAGCGATTGCTTTTAGTTTCAGCAACCAAAAGAAAATGGTATTTTTCCTACGATTGATAATCAAAGAAATATACGCTCGTGGACGGAATAGTCCCTATGGCGGAATTAGCCACATTGACCTTATTTTGCTCGAGGTATGATAAACATCCTTAATGACTAAGAAGCGTGTTCAAAATTTAAAAATTATCACTTGATTTATTATTAACTCGACTCTCAGTTCATCTCACGCACACCAATACGCTTTATTGAGGTACTTCTATCTATAGGCCTCACTCAGTATGGGCCAAACTCGATTTGCTTGTAAACCACCTCATTGGAGGAAGGCTTTTGTGTACACAAATGTTTTATTCATACGAAGAAGCGACAGACGAGTAAACACACACATTACTGGGTAAAATATCCAAAACTCGGGAACAAACATCCTTGTTTTTTACCTAAAAATATTCACAGTAAATAGCTAGGATATTTGAAGAAGGCAAGAAATTTTAGAAGGTTATTAGTTATTTGTTTTACAAGGGGGCAAAGTTGTTGTTTAACCGCTCGTGCTAATATTGAAACCCGAGCAAGCGAAAGATTCCAAAATTGAACCACGAGCGTAGGTAGCGAGTTTTCAAGGGGCCTACCGCGAACCACGTTTGACGTGTTGCCTCTCAGTGACACTTACGTACGAATTTACAAGTGCGACAGAGTGATGTGAGTTTTTGAATGTTTCTGGATGAGACTTGCCCAGGACCGGGATAAGTGGCGTACACTAAGAGAGGCCTAGAGGCCTATGCTCAGCAGTGGGCGATTGAAGGCTAAAATATGATGATGATGATGCTGAGTGCACCCATATTTTCTCTTGACTGTACTTATTTTAAAGACTTAAATAATCGACAAATTAAATTAAAGTTGCACAAGTGGAACAAATGCTGCCCCACTTTGGGAGTAAAATCGATGCTGACATTTAAAGCCTCAAGGTCGGAGACGAACTGCATACAATGTGTCTCTAGTCTATGGCACAGAATAAATAATAGTACTAGCATGGATGTAAGTAAAAAGAGGTAGATATGGTACCAGGCGCACGATCGTGAGCCATCAAATATAGGTTCCGGAACCTATATTTAGTTAGTCGTATGTGTGACGCCAACCTGTCAAGTTGTCAAAATCGTTGTATCAAATTTTAGTTTTGTCAACTATGAACGTCACACGTCTACATAAATAGAAGGTCATTGAGTACTAGGTACAGAAGACTCACTCTCTAACAAAACGCGTCTGTTACGATCAGCACAGATATGGCCGCTAGGTGGCGACAGCGCCACGCGCGGCTTATGGCTTTCCCCAAAATTGGGGCGGAACGGATGTACTTTTAGCTACCTGTAGCAAAGCAACGAAATCGCGGAGTGAGCCACGCCTGCCTATGGACAAATAACATAGGTAGATAAGTCTAGTCTAGCCTATTGTTTGGTGGATTCAACTATAGGTACCTACCTAATGTCCGTGTTATATCAACGCTATTAATAACTTTTTACGAAAACAAAAAAAATAGCAACAATGCCATTCAGTTTCCTTAAATGTACTTAGCCATACCCTGATGTTAAAAAAACACCGTGTATTGTATAGTATAGCCATAGACTAAAAAAAAAAAAAAAAAAAAAATGTAAAAAAAAAATTGTACTACTTATAAACCTAGGGAAGAGCGGTGTCTCCCAACACAAGCATAAGCTTACCGGGCGGCTCCATCCCCTGTATCACAAAAGATGTATATTATTATGAAATAAAGAATTTTGAATTTTGATATTTTGAATTTTTTTGAGACTAAAAGTCACATTGTATATCAGCTGCTAGACATCGTTACGAAAACAAGTCAAAAACAACTTAGAGCACAGAATAACTAATAGTACTAAAGGTACAAAAACAAGTCAAAATTAATGTACGTAGATACAGAGTATTCAAAAATAAAACCGGCCAAGCGCCAGTCGGACTGGCGCACGAAGGGTTCCGTGCCATTACGCAAAAAACGGCATAAAAATCACGTTTGTTGTATGGGAGCCCCACTTAAATATTTATTATATTCTCTTTTAGTATTAGAACTAACTATTCTAAAAATATGTTTATTAAGCGAGCATGTGCACTCTATAATGATAATAATATTGTAAAAAATTTAGACATATTTCACTGTACCATAAGCTCAATAAAAAAAAAATTCAGGACTAGTAGTGTGTAAATTAACGCGATTTGTCAAAATTTTAAGTATTAATATATGTCATGTCATGTATGTCGATACTTATTCAATAGTTGTTGAAAACGTAGAACAAGTACTTCATTGAGTTTTATGTATACTTAATTTCTAGCTTCGCAAACTCAGTGTCTGAACTTAAGCCAAGATAGGTACTTTTTCGTGCTTCTATATAAATATATGTTTAATAAAAATGGAAACTATAGGTTTAGATTAAGAGAAGAAACTGTAACAATATTTTTTGCATGACCGTTTGTTTCATATTTAAATAAATAAATAAATAAATAGTATTTGTTGTTATAGCGGCAACAGAAATACATCATCTGTGAAAATTTCAACTGCCTACCCAAGTAACACACAAGTAGGATAAGAGAATAAAATTATCATCTTATTCAAATTAAGATTGCATAAATTTTGTATGAAATGAAAATGAAAATGCAAAAAGTTTATTGTATAGAATTAAACATACAGTAAATCACGTCCCTGTGTCCTGATCTAGGAAACCCTGTGTTACAGGACCCAGTTTCGTTACTTATACTAGTTTCTTAATCTAATATATACCTATTGGTAGGTACAAATTGTACAGAGAATTACACTGAAACTTACAGATAGCTATGCCTCTTTTAACATGTAGGTATATTGTTTTTATTTGTGAACTGCGTGTGTACGAGTGTGTAAAAGTGCATACTATAATATTTATGCTATGGGAGTATTATTTCAATGTTATTATTATAAAATGTACGATTATATCTATGTAAGTATTGTAAATATTTAGTTAATTATTTTATTTTAAGACGTTTAGGAGGAGTTCAGTGTCGTGGTAATCTAGTTGGGTAAGCCAATTAGTTAAATACCGTTTACTAGGAGGTCTCTTGATGGGATGTAGCTTGCAGAATGATTTCATTACTAGAGCTGAAATGAAGGGGTGAAATCTTTGGGCAAATTTTGTACGCGTTTTTGTGGTTTTCCAGCGCTGACGGCGTCTTGTGTCTGCTTCAAAAATCTTGTCATGCATTTTTCCATAATTGTACATGATTTTTTTGAGATATAATTGGCGAACCGAGAGAACATTGGCAAGCGTGTATAGTTATTTAGTACTGTATCGTGATGGTTTCCGGTAAATAACTTTGAGAAGAGACCGTTGAGCTCTCTCTAAAGTAATGAGGTGCGTCTTTGCCGCCCCTCCCCACACTGAATTGCAGTAGCATAGCACGGATTCACAAAGAGCGAAGTAAACTGTCCTCAACAGTTCGGGATATGCAATATTTCTTAAAGTTCCAAAGACATACATAAGCTTACGAAGACGGCTTTTAAGTGACTCGATGTGCTGCCGCCAAGTGAGGTGAGTATCGAGCAGTACACCAAGGTAACGCATGGTGTTTGAACGCTCTAAGAAGCTAGCACTAGTTAAACTAGAGGACCCTGACAACATGTCATTCTGATGTATATAAGCGCCACCGCTTATAAGCGCCACGGTGGCGCTTATATACAAAATTTATGCAATCTTAATTTGAATAAGACGATAATTTTACTCTCTTATCCTGCTTGTGTTTTACTTGGGTAACTATCACGGTTCATGAAATACAGCCTGGTGACAGACAGACGGACAGACAAACAGACAGACGGACAGCGGAGTCTTAGTAATAGGGTCCCATTTTTACCCTTTGGGTACGGAACCCTAAAAACTACACTAAGCAGCTAGACTATGAAGAAGTTGATCGGTAATGTCAGGGTAAAGCACACAATATACATATCACTTAAATAAATGAAGCTTTTATGAGGTGACAATATTTACACGATCGTGTGACAAAATGAATCGATTCTTTGTGGATTCTAGTGATGAATGATTACTAGAGACAGGTGTTTGTATTTTATTGAGAAGCTTATTTTTAGAAATACATAATATTTTTGTTCTTAGAATGACAATATAATAAAATTATGAACTACTTATAAACATACTTGAAAACATCTTTTTTAGCCTATCAGCCTTATACAATCTCATAGATACCGCAAATAAGATATTTTATATTATTATGCCAATTTTAGGAGATGTAGACATATTTTAAGTGAGACATATTTTATTTTACAAACGATTCGAACCCAATAGGGACCATGCGCGTTGGAGGGTCTGCCATCTTGTGGCCTGAATTGGAAACATATGTGCACATGTACATTGCCAAAACAAGTGCTACCATCTACAGTTCTCGTCGGTACGTTTCCTTGTGCATAGTAGGTTCTGCCATCTTGTGGGCTAGGTACATCGGAAGCATAACCGACACTTATGCTTTGCGCCAAAAATCTCACGGCTCCTATGCTGTCCTATATAATTCACGCACGGGGCTTATTCGAACAAATTTCTTCGTTCAAAAACGTCACTTTTGACACTGACAGATCAATGTTGCAAAATCCCACTTACCGGTCAAACCTGGAGTTACCATGGTTACCAATACAATTTGACACTATCTAGGTTAACGGTTTAACAGGTTTTACCCCTTAGAAGCATTGCTCAAATATGGACATTAGATAAACTGTTAATGTTAATAGCGACGATATCATACCTTGTTTAAATAGGATAAACCGGATACAGTTAAAAAAGACAACATTAATATCATGAAGTATTTGAACAAATTAAATTATTTTTCAGAAAATATTTTAATTTGTTTTTTATCAAGTAGAAACACTACTATATAAATTATAAACTGAAATAAATGTCATATACTAAGAAAAAGTGACCAAGGCCTCCAGTGCCCCAGGCTGGAATCGAACCAGCGTCCTCTGCTATCGCGGCAGGTGCCTGAACCACTCGGCCACCGGGCCACAGCGACATTAGTCAAATTTTCCAAGTATATGCACTTCCTACTGAAGGCTTGTGGCGCCCCCTGGCCATCTCTAAGGTAGAACAGTATGGTTCGAACCTTCTATCTGGATCATTCTCATGATGATACCGAGCTAGCGAGAGAGATGGCGCTGCCAATCAATACTATGAAGTATTTGAACAAATTAAATTATTTTTCAGAAAATATTTTAATTTGTTTTTTATCAAGTAGAAACACTACTATATAAATTATAAACTGAAATAAATGTCATATACTAAGAAAAAGTGACCAAGGCCTCCAGTGCCCCAGGCTGGAATCGAACCAGCGTCCTCTGCTATCGCGGCAGGTGCCTGAACCACTCGGCCACCGGGCCACAGCGACATTAGTCAAATTTTCCAAGTATATGCACTTCCTACTGAAGGCTTGTGGCGCCCCCTGGCCATCTCTAAGGTAGAACAGTATGGTTCGAACCTTCTATCTGGATCATTCTCATGATGATACCGAGCTAGCGAGAGAGATGGCGCTGCCAATCAATACTATGAAGTATTTGAACAAATTAAATTATTTTTCAGAAAATATTTTAATTTGTTTTTTATCAAGTAGAAACACTACTATATAAATTATAAACTGAAATAAATGTCATATACTAAGAAAAAGTGACCAAGGCCTCCAGTGCCCCAGGCTGGAATCGAACCAGCGTCCTCTGCTATCGCGGCAGGTGCCTGAACCACTCGGCCACCGGGCCACAGCGACATTAGTCAAATTTTCCAAGTATATGCACTTCCTACTGAAGGCTTGTGGCGCCCCCTATAATATTTTCTGAAAAATAATTTAATTTGTTCAAATACTTCATAGTATTGATTGGCAGCGCCATCTCTCTCGCTAGCTCGGTATCATCATGAGAATGATCCAGATAGAAGGTTCGAACCATACTGTTCTACCTTAGAGATGGCCAGGGGGCGCCACAAGCCTTCAGTAGGAAGTGCATATACTTGGAAAATTTGACTAATGTCGCTGTGGCCCGGTGGCCGAGTGGTTCAGGCACCTGCCGCGATAGCAGAGGACGCTGGTTCGATTCCAGCCTGGGGCACTGGAGGCCTTGGTCACTTTTTCTTAGTATATGACATTTATTTCAGTTTATAATTTATATAGTAGTGTTTCTACTTGATAAAAAACAAATTAAAATATTTTCTGAAAAATAATTTAATTTGTTCAAATACTTCATAGTATTGATTGGCAGCGCCATCTCTCTCGCTAGCTCGGTATCATCATGAGAATGATCCAGATAGAAGGTTCGAACCATACTGTTCTACCTTAGAGATGGCCAGGGGGCGCCACAAGCCTTCAGTAGGAAGTGCATATACTTGGAAAATTTGACTAATGTCGCTGTGGCCCGGTGGCCGAGTGGTTCAGGCACCTGCCGCGATAGCAGAGGACGCTGGTTCGATTCCAGCCTGGGGCACTGGAGGCCTTGGTCACTTTTTCTTAGTATATGACATTTATTTCAGTTTAACATTAATATCAATTTAAATAGGACATAGAGGCTTACATGGGTATAGCTTTTCGGCGGTTTAAGGGTAAAGCCATAAAGATAAGTTAATTAATTTAAGTACTAATAAATTATAAAAGTGCGCAATTCATTCTTAAATAAATAAATAAATATATAACGTTACTAAAGGGGCCCACTGATTAACAGTCCGCCGGACGGTATCGGCTGGCAGTTGTTCGGAACTATCAAAATTTTGTTCTAACTGACAGGCCGATACCGTCCAGCGGACTGTTAATCAGTGGGCCCCTAATTACAAATGCAAATCGTCCCCATTTTAAAATAAAAATGCTTTACTTTACATAATAGATTTATACAAGCTTTAACAAAGTTAATTAATTATATTTTTGCAATAATTATGCTGTTTACGAATTAGATGTGTTTTAAGTGCCTATTGTATATCTATATAATTATTTAAATAGGTACTGCGGAATGGAGTATCGAGCCAAACCAAGGTTTAACGATGCTTTTGGATCTGAATATTATGTAATCATGATTTATCTGTAATAAATAAAAATTAAAATTAAAGTATAAAATATTACACTTTATATATGTCGTAGTAACGGCAAAAATAGCAACACAATTACTAAGCTTTTATTAAATACGTATCTTCAATCCTTTTACTTAGTGGTCGTCTCTAAGACGGTCACTAAGTGAAACCTCCAATATCAGAACCCTCTGAAAATACATTACAGAAAACTCCAATCGGTATTCGGTTTCCACCATTAGGCCATTTCTTTTGTTTCGTTTATTACTGCGAGATTATTTCTTGGTGATTACTGTAGGGTATGAATACTTTGCTTAATTATTAAGATTATCTGGAGATAATATATTATGGTGAAATAATTTATTTACATACAGTCATATATATACAGTGGTACTAATAAACGAAATTAATAACTAGCTTAAATCTAAGATAGGCCCCTGAGGCATTGTACCAAGGATGCTGGCGGCATTACCTCGCTGTATCGCAATGCTTGTGCGAGGTATCCGCCAGCTCTTCGGTCACCAGTTACGTCAACCAGACGCTTCGCGATTTCTGCGAACAACTTATGCGCGCTGGGACCCCATCACCTAGAGTTTCAACTCCAAATGGTACATTATTAGTTCGCTCTGATGATATTACTTTACTTATAGAGTATGTAAGTTTAGTAATTACACTGTTGTTAGTTCTATATAAACTTACACAGGTAATTTTGTTACGTCTAGTTATACTCTGAGAGGTGAACAAGTATGTAGGTCATACCATACCTAGTCTAATAAATATAGTAGAATGACAGTTGTAGGGGGGCAACGCATGATTCGGTTGTGTTCTAATGTATGGGGAAGACAAACAAATTATAGCCAGCCTTTTATGAATGTAGTATAATACCTTTGGGTATGGTGCTTTACCCTCGCTAGCGTCCCCTTCCCTCCCCCTGCCGCAACCCCCCCATTTTGCATGAAATATGTCCCAGTTAACAGTTTTTTAAATTTTTTGGGGAAAGTATACAATATAGGAAAAAAGTGTCAATTAAAGAAATAATTCCTATTAAATTCTTAACAAACTAGATAGTTGAAATATTCACAGATGATGTATTTCTGTTGCCGCTATAACAACAAATACTAAAAAGTACGGAACCCTCGGTGGGCGAGTCCGACTCGCACTTGTCCAGTTTTTATAACAAATTACACTCCCCTAAGAGTACATCCTAGCTTTCAAACCTGCATCACTCCATTCAGAATCTCCGTACCGTTAAATTAATTTTGTTGAAAAACTCCCGAATCCGCAAACCAGACCCTCTTTCTTCACAGTCGGATACGCTGTAATGTAATAAATCTTTTGTGCTTGTGGACATTTTTTTCGAACAATCGATTTTGTGTTTTAGTTGCTAGAACGTAAGGTGCAAAAGAAGAGAGTTGTGGCAAAATGAACAAAAATCCGTGGGTGTTGAAAATTTTACACGCGGTTTCTTAGTGTGCAATTTTTCGCGTGTTTTTTTTCTTACATTCCGTTCCGGTGGCCTACGGCTACGCCTCCGGAACGAATTGTAATACCTACGTATTCGGGTAAGAAATGTTCCTTTTGACACTGACGGATCATATGATCAGGATGGATGGATATATCCATAACAATTCCAGCCGGCGTATTATGGATGGTTTTATCCACGTGATAAAATAACTGTTACTTTTTAACAGCGGGAACGCCGGAAACCACGGGATAGAAAGTGACGGACACCGTTTTATCACGCTGTCACGTAGACATGACCGATCATCATATCCGTACAGATCAAATTCATGATATGTTATGAGTCTTATGCCTCACATACAGTTGATATCATCGATTATCTTGATAAAGCGAAATAGTACTTAATGAGGTGATAGCAGCATCGACATGTTTTATACAGACCAACAGGCCTATTCCGATTTCGAGATAATCACAAGATCTTGAGACTATGTAGAGATCAACTAGATCTACATTAGATATCGACTAGATGTGACTTGGATATCTAAGTCATAACTTGTCGAAATCGTTCAAGAGGAACTCCAGAATCGCGGAAACGTCAAATTTGACATACAAACAAATATCTTTAAATTATCCGTAGCGTAACTTGTTGAAGTCTAGTAGAAATCTAATTCATTTTCCGAATCGAGCCGCAACACGCAAAACAGACATGGTAACAAACAGTGGAAAATAATTTACAAAGAATGAATCGCGTATAAATAAAAATAAAATAAAAAAAAATAAAAAAGCCTTTTATTCAAGTCCAATTTCGTTACATTTCATTCAATTACATAGTCAGCATTTATTTTAGGTAAGTATAATGTCATTTTGAATTAGTTATTGTTAAGTCATTTTTTACATATTACAAATATACAAAGTATTATATGTGGTGGACAAGAACCCCTCATCGGGTGAAGGCCTCCTCCAAGGACTTCCATCTATCCCTGTTTGTAGCTATATATTTCCAGTTTATACCAGCTGTTTTATTTATGTCATCAGTCCAACGGCTGTTTGGTTTCCCGGAGCGTCGTTTGCCTGCAGGTCCTTTCCAGGTGGTAGCTTTCAAGGTCCAGCGCGAGTCTGACAGCCTGGCAACATGTCCAGCCCATCTCCATTTTTGTGTTTTGGCGTGTTCGAGAGCGTCTATTAGTTTTGTTACAGCTCTTATATTTATATGTGGTATTTTTTGAACTCTTTTTATGTTTAGCAAGCTTCTCTCCATTGCTCGTTGGCATGTAGTTATTTTTGATTTAATTTTTGCAGTGAACAGCCAGGTTTGACTTGCATAAGTCAGTGAAGGTAAAATACATATATCCATAACTTTTTTCTTGATTTTCATATTCATATTACTTTTCAGGATTTCCTTTAGGCTCCAGTATTTATTCCAAGCTATTTTTACTCGTCGGTCTACTTCCTCTTCGTTTCGTTGACTACTAAATGATATCTGCTTACCCAGGTAAATATAGCTGTCTACATACTCTAGTAGCGTCCCATCGACGGTTATGTCCTTTTGAGTGCTATTGGTCATAAGTTTTGTTTTTAGAAAGTTCATTCTCAGGCCGACTTTTGCGCTAGATTCATGTAGAGTATGTATCATGTATTCTATCTGGGAGCAATGTTCTGACATTAATATGATATCGTCCGCGAAACGCAGATGGTTCAGATATTTACCATTGATGTATAATCCTATATTGTTCCAGTTGAGACTTTTGATTACTGATTCAAGTACCGCTAAGAATAATTTTGGAGACAGCGGGTCGCCCTGCCTGACGCCTCTGTCAATTGGTATGTCTGGTCCTAGTCTGTCTAGTTGAACTCTACTGGTGCAATTTTCATAAATGTGTCTTATTATTCTTATGTATGTAGGATGTACATTGCACTGGTTCAGAGCGTCCCATATAGAGGAATGTGATATAGTGTCGAACGCTTTAGCGTAATCAATGAATGCTGTATACAACGGTCTTCGGTATTCTTGATATTTTTCTATTACCTGCTCCAGTGTGTGGATATGGTCCATGGTTGAGTATCCGCTCCTAAATCCAGCTTGTTCGCATGGTTGGCACATGTCAATTGCTTCGCTTATTCGGGATAGTATGATTGAAGAAAATAATTTGTATGTGCATGACAGTAGACTGATGGGCCTGTAGTTTCCTATGTCCATTGGGTTTCCTTTTTTATACAAAAGTATTATATTTGACTGCGTCCATTGTTTGGGTGCTGTTCCTGTTTTTAGAATGAGATTAAATAAATGTGCCAAGGGTGTCACTAATAAGGAAGCAGCAGTTTTTAATATTTCATTTGTAATGTTATCCGGCCCAGGACTCTTTCCAGTTTTTAAGTTTTTAATATGTCTCATTATAACTATTTCATCTATTGCTGGGACTTCACTTGTGCTTGGAAGGTCTGTTTTTGGTGGTTCTTGCTCTTGACTACTGTATAACTTCCTGTAATACGTTGTAGCAGTTTCAAGTATCTGATTTCGAGATAGTGCAGTATTGTTGTCTGAAATTTGCAACTTGGGGATCCAGTTTTTATGTGTTCTGAGTTCTTTGTAGGCTTTTTTCACGCTTCCGTCAGCGTAGATATGGTTTTCAATTTTGGACTCTCTGTGCTTTTTATAGTCTTCTTTTATACTTTTGCTTACTTTTTTGTAAAGGTCACTCAACTTTGATTTAATTTCTTTTGTTTTGGGTCTTATATTTTGGAGTTCCGTTCTCTTTGTTATTAGTTGCTTTGTGGTGTCAGATAATATGCTTTTCTGTGTGTTGTGGTTATTCTTTTGTGAATGCTTCAAACTTGTCTGGATGCAATTGATTAGCCTGTCATGATATAATTGTGTTAATTCGTCTGGCGCCAAAGTCATAAGTGGTTGTCTTTCTTCTTCGAGGCGTTTCAAGAAATCATCTTTTTCAATATCTGTCTGCAAGCTTTTTGTGGTCTTATTTCTGAAGTTGATTCGGCTTTTTTTCGGCTGTTTGAGTAACCATGTTGCTCGCACTAGTCTATGGTCTGACGAAAATTCAATTTTGTTAATAATTTCAATATTGGTTATACTTTGTTTTTGGTTTGTGAGAATAAAGTCAACCTCGTTTTTCGTCCTTCCATTTGGTGCGATCCATGTCCATTTTCGATTAGATTTTTTCATGAAATATGTGTTCATGATGGCTAGGTTTTTCTCAAGGCAGTAATTTATCAATAGTTCACCTCGCTGGTTTCGCGAGCCGTAACCATGTTTACCTGTGATCCTATGCTCTTCTGGTTTCGGCTGTCCGACCTTAGCATTGAAATCGCCCATTATTATGACGTTTTTATCTGCCTGTTGGTATGCTCTTTCAACTATTTCATAGAAAATCTTCACTTGTTCATCTGTGGCTTTTTCAGTTGGGGCATATACCTGTATAATAGAAAGATGGAAATTGTTAATCGTTATTTTTAATAAGGCAACCCTCTCTGAAAATCCTTGAAAGCTCACTATGTTGCGTTTCAAACTTTTTTTAATTATGAATCCTACTCCATGTAGTCCTTGTGTCTGGCCTGTGTAGCATAGAATAAAATCGTTGTGTTCTTCAATTTCTGTTCCTAGTCGCCTGACTTCAGAGAGGCCAATAATGTCATAATTTATTAATTTTAGAGCTTCAGAAAGTTCTAGTAGCCTCTCATAAGATCTAAGAGTCCTAACATTGTATGTTCCTATATGCAGTAAATTCTCTTTATTTCTGGTTGCTTGCTTAGAATACGGTTCGGAGGTATTACCTTGAAGAAGGGATGTGCTCGCTCTTGTTGATTGAGTGGGTGTCCTTGGAGGGTGGTGGTCTAGCTCTCCCTCGGTGACCAGCCGTGGTGGGAGGCGGAGAGGGGTTCTTGTCACGCGTTTTTTGGTTCACTATTATGTTGATGTTGATTTTGATTTTGATTCACTGGTGTTTGTGGTTTTTGCACTGATGTGGTATTTGTTACATTGGCTGAAGTTCCAGTGGTTCCAATAGGTGCCGTCATATAGTCTGTAATTACGTATTTATTTTTCTTTGGCGCTTGTGGATTAACTTGTGTAACTGGGATGTTTTCCTTGTCTGGATTCTGATGTGGAGGCGAGTATATTGAGTTAATATTTCTTTTCTTCTGGGTATAATTGATGTGTTGCTCACTGTTTTGGCTTGATATGTTTTTATTTTTTGATATTATAAGCTTGTCTTGCCTAATTATTGCCTTGTTGCCCTTGTCTCGCTCTTTTTTGGCCTCTTCTTGGAGTTCTTTTCTCTTTTCAAGTACCTTTCTTGTGAAGTCTTCTTTAATGTAGTAGTTCGTAACTTCTAAGTTTTTCTTCTTTCGCAGAACTTGTATTTTTCTTCCAAGTGTAGTGAATGTGATGATAACAGGTCTGACGTTGCTTCCTTTCTTACCAAGTCTTCTAACGGATTCTATGTCTGTTTCGTAGCACTGCACTTTCATAGTATTATTTATAGTTCCTAACACAATTGTTTCCAAGTCAGAATAGCTTCTTTCTTTCTCTTCTAGGCCAAACAGAACAATATTTCTCTGTCTCAGCCGGCGTTCTATTTGTTCAATTTGGTTATCTTGAAGTTCCAATTTGTTTTCCAGATTAGTTTGTTTTTGTTCGATTAAACCTAGTCTTGCATCTAGTTTGTCTAAAACTTGTTTCGCAATAGAGTCACCCAGAGACTTCATTTCTTCGCTTTGTTTAAACTGGTGTTCTTGTATCGACTTAAGCAGTTCTTTCATTTCCTCCATGGTTGAGATCTGTCAAATCTGTTTACGTCTTCTTTGCTCTGTCGCGTCTATCGCGTATAATAAATTTAAAATCATCCCGACGTTTGTTAATTGACTAAGCAGCGAAAGTCACCGTTTCAACTTGGGCAAAAATGCTTTTCTTAACCGATCGATTGAAAAGTCGCATTTCTTAACCAATTATCGTCAAATCTTTTAAACTGGTTCGATCCGTAAGTTAAACGTACTGGTGCTCGACGCGGCCCCAGTACATGTCATCTTGAAACTTAAATCATTGTCAATAGAGGTGACAGCAAGGTGTCATCTATTGAGCATTAGCATGTCGAGCACTAGTACGTTTAGCTTACCTACATTTTTTTGTCGTTTCGTTTCTTGCAAAATGGTCAAAATAGCGGGGAATGGTATGAAGGACTAAGTTCCAGTTGCTATGGGGTTTAAGACTATTAGCTGTGTTTTTTTAACTTATTTTACCTATACTAAGCTTATCGCGAGGTCTACAACTCACAGAGCCACCAGTTTTAGTTGACTACAAGAGCCTTAATGTAGGTATATATGTAAGTACCTACAAATCACAAGTTATTTTTTGTTTCTAAAATCTCGTAGAAATCGAAGCCTATACTGCCAACATATTTCTTTATCAGTCGCCCTCCGCGATACTCTCTCTCTGAGAGACTCTCGTCAACTATACTGAGTTTATCCGTGACTATGTCAGCTGACATGGCTAAAATTAATATCTCTTCTCTATAACAAGCGGAAAAAAACTGGTAAGTATTTTTTATTGGGTCACTCACTTAATTTTCGTTTATTACTTTTTTTTTTTTTTTTTTTTTTTTTTTTTTTTTTTTTTTTTTTAATTTTTTTTTATGTAGGTAGTACAACTGTCAACCTTCTGTCTGTCACTTTGCACAGCGATATTTTTGGCTTATTTTTCAAATTATACATGGCTCTAGATGCCTAAAACTGCTTTTATTTTATCAAAAAACACCAGATTACTGTGCAATAGTGTGGGCAGGCCCAGTACTGAACAAATAATAACATATCTTTTTGTTTCAGACGTTGTGGTCTTGCACGGCTACGTCGTGTCGCCCTGACGGCCGATGTCAACGTCTACAACGAACTATATATTGTATTTCTAGTGAATCTTGTTATTTTATCTTTAAGTTTTTTGTGCGTTAATTACTGCTGTGTAGTTCCGGTAAGTGGATGCATGCCGCAACTCAATCAGGCGATGGCACGCCATATCCAAATTTTAATTGTGTACAATGCGATAACTCTTTTAAAACGCAGAGAGGCCTCAATATTCATATTTCCAAAAAACACCGTCTTTGTATCAGCCAAAATGACGCCGGTCTAAATTTAGGCCCATCCCTTTTGACCACCCCCCTTTCTGACCATCCAAATTCTATCCCTTTCCATTTACACCTTAGCGAACTTAAAAATAATGTGCCCGTTATTAAAAGAGTTCCGCGCGGCGCCAGGATCACAGTCGCTAAACACCTTTCAGGCCTACTTACAAAATGTGTGGAAAATAATCAAATTGATGATTGGCATAATCTTTTCCTTTTCTCATTCAAAACCCTTCATGCCAAGAAGGATAAGACAATTTCTTTAACACAAAAAATCAAAAACAATTGCGTTTCGAATACAACTCCACACATTTCTCGACCTTCTGGATGTAGCTCATCCACTTTCAATAGAACTAAATTAATTGAAAGCAAAATTAGCGACGGCGATCTTAAAGGTGCCGCTCGTCTTCTTTTCACAAACGACGTGCTATCGCCAGATACTCCCGATACCCTCTCGGCCTTACGATCTAAACATCCCCCGGCTCCTTCAGTACCACACTCGTTTGCCCCACCTACAGCTGACCAGGCCTGCCTCCAAATCGAAGGCAAAGACGTTATTGACGCCATATTTTCTTTCAAAGCCGGTTCGGCGGCCGGCCTGGATGGGATCTCGCCCCAACATTTGAAAGATCTTATTTCTCATTCCGTGGGCGACGCAGGTGAGCAGCTTGTCTGTTCCCTTACTAAATTAATAAATTTTATGTTTTCAGGCAAAATTAACACTAATATCGTCCCGATTCTATACGGGGCAAACCTGATCGCCCTAACCAAAAAGGACGGAGGGGTGAGACCCATTGCGGTGGGGTCAACTTTACGACGTCTGGCTTCAAAAATTGCGGTTAGACACATTAGATCAAAATTACAATCCCTTTTTGAACCAATACAGCTAGGTTTCGGCACGAAAGGTGGGTGCGAGGCAGCCGTCCATGCCCTAAGGACCTACCTTTCACTCGATGATTGCGAAATTGTTGTCAAAATTGACGTTAAAAATGCTTTTAATTCGGTTAGTAGAGACACCTTGCTGACAGAAGTTAAGGACAAAATTCCGGAACTATACAATTACCTTTTCTTTTGCTATTCAGACTCATCTAAATTAATGTACAAGTCACATGAATTATCTTCCGAGGTTGGCTGTCAGCAGGGTGACCCTCTCGGGCCAGCAATTTTTAGTTTGGCTATAAATCCAATTATCAAAAATTTAAAATCAAAATTCAATGTGTGGTACTTAGATGACGGAACCCTAGGAGGTGACGTGAGTACTGTACTCTCTGATTTGTCTTTTATTAAGAGTAGTTTCGAAAATATTGGTTTAGAGCTGAATTTCAGCAAATGCGAACTCTTTATTCAAAAATCTTCTTGTACTTTGACCAACTTACAACCCAAATTTGACGATCTGACTCCCAATATCAAATCAGTAGACAAGTATTCTCTTTGCCTCCTGGGTTCTCCTATATTCGAAGAATCTTTTCCCGATTATATTTCTAACTCCATAACTAAATTCAAAAGTCACACGGATCGCTTACTCGAAATTAGCCCTCATTATGCTCTTGTGATTCTTAAATTCTGCCTTTTTGTCCCTAAATTTACGTATGTGCTCCGCTGTTGTCCTTTCTGGAAACATCAAAATTTATTGTCGCCCATAGATGATTTGATCAAAATTAGTTTAGAGACGATTCTAAACATTCAGCTAAGTGAGCCTTCCTGGTCTCAAGCGTCCCTCCCCATTCGGTTTGGAGGTTTAGGAATTCGCAAAATTTCCAGTGTGGCTTCCCCAGCCTTTTTGGCGTCCACTCATAGCACGTCTGGTCTCATAGGAAATATCTTAAGGGCTTTGCCCACAAACTGTGAGATTGCGGGCTTTGAGGACGCCAAAAATGCTTTTAAAATTGCTTGCCCAGGCAAACAATTTCCAGACAACCCAAATTCACAAAGGAGTTGGGATAATGTTTACTGTGATTTAACTTACAATACTCTCCTAAACAACTGTACAGGTCCAGACCGCGCGAGGCTTTTGGCGGTCGGAGCCCGGGAAGCCGGTTACTGGCTACATGCCCATCCTTCGCCCAATACTGGTACTTTCTTGGATCCGGCCTCCCTTAGACTGGCGACTGGTTTGCGACTCGGGGTTTCGGTGTGTACGCCACACATATGCTCTTGTGGCACGGACGTGGACCGACTGGGACACCACGGATTATCTTGTCAAAAAAGTGCAGGCCGTTTTTCGAGACATGCGTCGCTTAATGACATAGTCCGTCGGTCTCTTGCCACCATCAATGTGCCTGCTCTTCTTGAGCCGACTGGCATTATCAGAGATGATGGCAAGAGGCCCGATGGAGTGTCCTTAGTTCCTTGGAGCTTGGGACGGATGTTAGTGTGGGATGCTACCTGCGTAGACACACTGGCACCGTCCCACCTCCAACGGACTACTGTAAAAGCGGGCGGAGCGGCAGAAAGCGCCGAAATTCTAAAACGTAACAAATATAAGAGCCTCGGTAGAGAGTACCATTTTGTACCATTTGGTGTTGAAACTCTAGGTCCATGGGGTCCCAGCGCGCATAAGTTGTTCGCAGAAATCGCGAAGCGTCTGGTTGACGTAACTGGTGACCGAAGAGCTGGCGGCTACCTCGCACAACGTATCAGCATTGCGATACAGCGAGGAAATGCCGCCAGCATCCTTGGTACAATGCCTCAAGGGCCTATTTTAGATTTAAGCTAGTTATTAATTTCGTTTAGTAGTACCACTGTATATATATTGTATGTAAATAAATGTTTTAAATTTATTACTTGATATGTGAAATTATTTCAATGACCCAAAAAATCGTTTTAGGTTACCTAAGTACATATTGGTAACCTGGAAATAGAGATGCGACTTTGAAATTTCAATTTTAACGTTTTTCTGCGGGATTTTTAATACTACGAGTAGGTAAAATAAATATACATTTATAGTTATCTATCTAGTAACATGAACTTCGGCAAGATATAGGTATAATAATGATTTTTTTTTATGATTTAAATGTATCAAAATTACACGGCTTACGGCAAGGGATTACACGGCTTGATAAAGTCAGAAACGAGTACATTCGTGACAGCTTCAAGGTAGCCCCTATACCTGAAAAACTGACAGAATACCGACTCAGATGGTACGGGCACGTGATGCGAAGGGGCGAAGGGTTCGTTGCCATGCCAAGAAAGCTCTGAACCTGACGGAGAAAGAGAGGCCAGGGACGCCCGCCAATTACATGGTATTATTATTATTATCGTATGGCTTTATTGAATAAAATTACAAAGGTTATCATTATGTGGTGGTGGTTACATGGTGGACCAGCATGACCCAATTACAGAAAAACGATTTACCCGACCAGACAACCCTTGACAGAATCTCGTGGCGCAAATTAATTAGGAGAGCCGACCCCACTTAAAGCGGGATGGAGCAAGGAAGAAGAAGAAGATTTAAATGTATCAAAGTAACCTGTTTGTTCATAAAGCCACCCAATTTCACGGTACAGGGCAAAGCATAAAAAAAATGATATCACATTTTCTGTTTTTAAAAACGCCTCTCTAAATGCAGCTCATTAATATTCCTACATTTGACATTTTCATTTGACTTCGTCAATTTTATTTTTGGACAGGAAAACGCTTTTTCATTTATTTCAGCTAAATGCCCACTTATTGAATTAAAAGGAAACGTTCGGGCACATTAATAAATAAGTACGCTTTCAAATAATATGTTTCACATCGAAAAGTCTTCATAAATTGTTAGGACAGAGATAAGTAATATAATAAAAACTACACCCTCCACCCTCCACTCTAACCAGTTAAGACGGAAGTATAGCACGTGATCATCGATACAAAAAGAGAAAACTTCTTTCCACTTCTAAATATTTTCCATTCTCCATGATTTTTTAGAATGTTATTGAGACAATGAAAAACTAGGTTTATAAGATTTCCTTTTTTCAAAATTTTGCAATACAAAAAAAAAACATTTTTCAAAACAAGCGAAATCTATAAACCTAGAATAGGTATATATTATTAAGCGATCGACATCAATATCAAAGCGATATGTTAAGATTTAGTTAAATAGCAGAAAACGTTTTCTCCCGAAATAGATTTTGTATGATAAAACTAACTTTTGTCAGTATTAGCTATACTTCCCTCTTAAGAATCCCTGAAAAAAAAATACAATTTAAAAAGACACATTAAACAAAAACTATATAATTTTGAAATTACATGCCTCCAGATACTTATTAACTTTTGATAAAAAAAATAGAGATGGTATTTAAATAAGTCACGTATTTATTTACTATTTAGATAGGTACAAATACTTAAAAGACGGATTAAAATGGAAAAACAGAATTATCTTTATGCTTATTTAAGATTGCAACCAATATCCAAGTAATACTGCCTTTTTAGTCGGTAGTTATAACACAGATTTATTCATATTTTTTATTTTATTACATCATCATGCTGCTAACATAAATAATCTTCCACACTATACTCTGCATCTTTAGGTACTTAAATAAATTGTACATTTTCGGGTAGTTATAACATTTATTGATTAATCAACCAAATACAAAACCGGTTTACCTTTATTTTGCCGTCAATTTTTCTGCAGATTTTCGTTTCACAGAAAATTTTTCAAGTAATTTCAAATGGCAAAATAATCTTTACATAGAATATTTACTTCAAATAATTTTAGTTCGGATTAGTTATGTTTCACCAAAAATTTAAAACATTAGTTTTGTTTCAAGAATAATTTGTTCAAGTAATTTCATTTCACAGAATCATCGATCTGTCGAAAAGTCACTTCTTATAACTACGCTTCACCAAAATGTAATATACAGAATAGTCATTTAGTCGAATTTTATTTATTTAGTCGTTAATTTAACGCAATCTGCATCTCTGGAAGGAATTCGTTTTTAGGGGTTGCCGTTCTAACCTAACCCAGTTTTCTGGCAACAGTTCGTTTTCTTGGGGGTCACAGTTCTAACCTTACCTAACCCACTTTTCTGGCAACAGTTTGTTTTCTTAGGGGTCGCAGTTCTAACCTAACCTAACCCACTTTTATGGAAAAGTTCGTTTTTATGGGGTCGCAGTTCTAACCTAACCTAACCCACTTTTCTGGCAACAGTTCGTTTTCTTGGGGGTCGCAGTTCTAACCTAACCTAACCCACCTAACCCACTTTTCCAGCAAGGGTTCGTTTTCTTAGAGGTTGCAGCTCTAAAGTAACCTAAACTCCTTTTTTAGCAATTTCAATGATTACTACGAATATGTGAAAGGTAATTTAGTAAAATAATAATTGTTGAAATTATTATTCTGTGAACTGTAGTGTCGCATAAATAATATTCAATGAATAATAATTCTACAGTCAATCTTTTATTTTATTTAAAAATCTTTGAATAAATATTCTGAATTTTAATAAAGTTACAAAAAATATTTCTTTGAAATGGTTAATCGAAGAAACAGAATTAATTGTAACAAAAATGTGCGGTTCGATTATTCTTTGAATAATTTTCTGTATAACAAAATTCTACAAAAAATTTGGCGGTAAAATAAGGGTACACCTACAAAACCACCTGGATCTGTCACTGAACGACCTGACTTTAAGCTACATTATTTGATCATGTAATGTTTTCATCTTCCCTCAACTGGTTTAAGAAGCCATTTGAGGGTAGATTTTGTTTACTCTTTTTTAAATACCTAAAGATACAGACTTATCCACACTTATATAATAATTCTACAATCACCAAGTTTACGTTAACACTCTCTACATGAACAACTCCTAACTCAAACTGTTTGTTTATACCTACATCACTTATGAGATTTTCGCGCTCAACTCGGATTTGCGTATTAAAATATTTAATGAAAATCCGAGTGTTGACTTTTATCTTACAACAACGTTTTAAGAGGATAATAAAGTAAGAAGAGAACAGTAAGAAGATTAAAAATGTACCTCTAGAGAGACTTGTTTAATCCCTTTTGAACAGTCAACTTTTACACGACGAATAATATGACACTCTTTTAATATAAGTAAGTATAGTGATACACATGCAAATGTCCATTGAAAAATTTAGGGTAGAAAAGGGGTTTCAATCGATGTGTGGAAGGGCGGCACCGTCGTCGAACCAAAGCCACCTGGCAGTGGACTTAAAGCGGTGGTGTGTGCCTTGGATGCACATGCTGGTGGCGCGTATAACGGCGATACTGATCCTGCATCTCAGCCAGCTCAGTATGGTGCTTAGTGAGCGGTTCCACCGTTAAGATATAATAGTTTCTGTCATATAATATGACACTCTTGTAGTTTTAATAATCTTTTTGTGTTATTAGGTATCAGAGTGACTTGGGGGTCATCCATTAATTACGTCACACGAATTTCTAGGTTTTTTGACCCCTCCCCCCCCCCCCCTTGTCACATTTGGCAAACCCCTCCCCCCTAGTGTGACGTCACATTTTTTCTACGAAATCGCCAAATCGAATTAAGTAAGTACCTAAGTATTATTAATATTTTATCAAAATATTTTTGACGATATAAATATTAGTAATTTTATAACCCAAAACTGCTTAGGAAAGAAAATTAAAAGAATAAAAACGATTATGGTTTTAAAAACTTGTTATTTAAATGTACAGCGAATAAAATAATTAAAAAAAAATTTCGGTTACTGATGAAGTTAAAGTGACGTCACAAAGTTTGTGTCTCCCCCCTCCCCCATGTCACAATATGTCACATTTTCTTGACCCCCTCCCTCCCCCTAAACGTGTGACGTAATTAATGGATGACCCCTTGTGACAGATATTTATTTTCTACTATCTTCTTTATTCAATAAATTATAAAAAGAAGATAAGAAAAGAACATTGTGGGCATCAAGAAATAGACCCAACTCACCATAATCCCAGCTATGAAACTGGCGCTGGTCTACCGTAAGGCCCCATTCGGTGAAGCCACGACAGATAAAGATACCTATAAAAATATTATAAAAAATATTATTAACTATTATTTCTAAAATTATGAGTAGGTTTTTTTAATTCCATTATAAAGTTAGTCAGTAACTCGGTATCTAATAAAAGTTAATAGAAAACAATGCATCTAATTACAAAAGTACATCAACCAAAATGTAATAAAATAGTTTGCGTGAGTACATTTTATTAGTTGCGAATAGAAAAATAAAAGACATTACATGTACGAACTACGAATGTTTTTAGGGTTCCGTACCTAAAGGGTAAAAACGGGACCCTATTACTAAGACTCCGCTGTCCGTCCGTCCGTCTGTCCGTCTGTCCGTCCGTCCGTCCGTCTGTCACCAGGCTGTAACTCATGAACCATGATGGCTAGACAATTGAAATTTTCAAAGATGACGTAGGTATTTCTGTTGCCGCTATAATAACAAATACTAAAAACAAAATAAAATAAATATTAAAGTGGGGCTCCCATACAACAAACGTGATTTTTTGCCTTTTTTTTCGTAATGGTACGGAACCCTTCGTGCACGAGTCGTACTCGCACTTGGCCGGTTTTTTTTACACTTGGCTGGTAAAAAACTTTAGAACGGGCAGCCTAATTGTGAAACTTTTTCACTGAAAGTTTCGTAATTAAGCTGCAACACAACAGTTTTTGATACCAATTTATTTTTTCTGCAAAAGGCCATGATAAAAGAGAAACCATGAAGATCTCGCATTTTATTTAGAACTCAACAAACTACACCGCTTGTTCTTAATTCGGAAAACATTGCAAACTTTTATTTGCTGTTAAATAAATTCATAACTTACTGCGGCTCCATAAAGATTTGTAAGAGCTATTTGTGTAAAAAGTTTCCCGGAGCTGTAAGTTTAACTTGGCAATAGTTTTTCCGTTTGAGTTTCATGTCGAACTTTCATTTTTCTATTTAAATAGTTAACGGTTTCTGAGCATTACGATTTAGTTCCACACTACATAGTTTATAACTATTTTGTAAATCGGATAACTAGATTTTTCTTGTTGAATTGCATGCTTTTTCGAAACATTATTTCCGAACGAGATCTTAATGGATTTCGTTGCAAAATTTCTCGCAATTATTTTTCATTTAGAAGGCAAACAAGAAGACGTGTTGCCTCTCTGTCGCACGTGTAAATACGTACGTAAGTGTGACAGGGAGGCAGCACGTCGAACGTGGTTCGCGGTAGGCCCTCTGATTGTAAGCAATTACCGTCGTTCATATCTCGTTTTAGAAAATCAGTTCGAAAGATCGTAACATAATAATCTTAACTTCAAATATCTTAATCATTGGACAGAAATTACTGAAAGCTATTTTTTTATTTTATTCATCTAAGCATCAAAAGTTAAATTACACATAACAAACTGCCGTATTCGAACTTCAAGATATTCACAAGAGACGACACGTACTAGATCCATTCTAGATACGTTATAGTTTAGATATCAACTAGTTCTCTTTTGCAGCGCAATTCGGGCAACCAATGTCACTTTTACGTTAGATAGAGTAAGATATCTATTAGATGTGAATTGGATCTCTAAGTCATAGCCTGTGAAAATCGTTCAACAGTATCTCCAGAATCGCGCAAATGTCAAATTTGACAGGTTAGATCTTAAACATATCGTTATCGTATCTTGGTGATGTCTAAACGATGTCTAATAGATGTCTATTTCAAAATCCGAATCGGGCCCAAAGCTTTTCTCAGCGTATCTTCAGTAATTTATTAAAGCCAATTTCCTACGATTTCTATTTTTATGTTTAGAAGTAATCTATTTTCGCCTCCGAAAAAATATCGAAAATTATTACACTCTTGGATATAAAGAAAATTGTTTTCGTGGGAATTCATAAATATTTTTTGTTAGATACCACCTAGATATCGGTATCGCAATTTGGTTAAAGGAAAAATAATAAATGTACCTACACACAAGGGTAAAAAAATTGAACTAAATATAAGCCGCGTGTACAATGGGCTGTGCTCTGAGGAATTATTTGACATGATGCCAACGGCCGCTTTCTATCACCGCAGCGCTCGCCGTCGGCAGGGTGTTCATCCTCACACCCTAGAACCTAAATGGTCGCGTACTGTGCGATTTAAGAGGAATTTCCTCCCGCGGACGCTCCGGCTGTGGAATGAGCTCCCTTCCGAGGTTTTCCCAAGGGTCTACAGTATGGGGTTCTTCAAAAAAGGAGTGTACAGGTTTTTAAAAGGTCGGCAACGCGCTTGTAACACCTCTGGAGTTGCAGGCGTCCATAGGCTACGGTGACTGCTTACCATCAGGCGGGCCGTATGCTTGTTTGCCACCGATGTGGTATAAAAAAAAGAACCGGCCAAAAAGTTGGACTCGCGAATAGAGTGTTCCATGCCATCATCTAACGTTTAACAATGTTTAGGTTTTTTCGGGATGTTCAACTCACGCTTGACCAGGATTGGATAATTGTTTTATTTTCTTTATATTTTTTAATTATATAATATAATTTGAAATTTCAATCTCTAACCGTTTTTGATAAGAAAAATACGTTTCATGTATGAGGTTTCCCTTATTTACTCCTAATGCTTTTATTTACATTTTAGTTGAGTACCTATTTATTACGGTTCTTTAAATACGAGTACAGTACAGCGACAGACAGACAGAGAACAGATCCTCGGGTGTAAGACCCAAAAATTTAGCATAATATTTCATTTCAGTACACGCATATACTAATTTCATTTCAGTATAAGTAGGTACGCGGCCAATCTCTACAGGGCTACCTATATTTACGTTTCTCTTTATTCAAATGTTTATAAGTAATGACAAAATTTGACCTAGCATTCAGTTTCATAAACGACGTATTGAAATGCGTGGCCATTATCTACAGGGCTATACCTATATTTACGTTTTACGTTATTCAAATGTATAATAATAGCTCGATTTATGGGTCCTGTCACCGGTGAACCACACCCATAAATATCCGGAACTTTTTTCTTTCCACTTCAAATGAAACAGGAAAAAGCAATTCGGCCATTTTTGTTGCTGACATTTCGCCGAACCGTTCGCCCAACGGACGCACGGGTGACTCGTTTCGATTGCCTTTCGGATTCGCAATTGAAATAACGCTGCTGGTCAAAACCCAGTACGGAGCATGCATATTATAAGGCGAAAATTTTAATTTAATTATTAAGAGTTAGATATTATTTACTCTATTTTTTGCTATCTAAATAACTGCAGCAACTTAGTTATATTAATTTACTTTTTTATATACACTATGATGAAATTGAATGACCGTTTTACGATACAAACATTTTCTTCTCGGGATATTAATATTATAGAAAATACTTCGTCACATTTTTTTTTTTAGTAATTTATACAAACTTTTGTAAGCTTTTACTAAATTGCATCCCGTGCTTAATATATAATATAAAATATTTATTTAGTTTGGCAAGCCATTTCGGTCAGTTTCGGTCAGTGGGTTTGCCAAATAATATAAATAATATGTTTATAAGCATTAAAAAAACATATAAAAATGAAAGTTTTAGTATGGGATGCAATTTATGCCCCACGTTGGGCGCCAAAAAAAAAAGTCCCAATAGACTTCCTTGTCTATTCTTATCGATAGCATCCGTTAGGAATGGCCCTTAGGGTAAAAAAAACCTCAGAAGTGAGAACTGAGTTGGGGCACTTGATGGCTTTCCGAAACCTACAGCAATCGGTCTTGTCATCAATTGTCGGTTTTTCAAGTTACCTAGTTTTCTGCTTAGTAGTTTTGTTTTATGATGTTTTAACACTCTTTAGCTATTGTAGTACTCCTAGGGACCCAAATTAAGTAATGAATGTAATGTCACAGGTCTTTTACTTTTTTAATTGATACCTTCTCTAAATACAACTATATAGCAAAGTACCTTTGCTTTAAAATTTATATTCAGACTAGAGCTATGCCCCTTCGTTAGAATTTTTACGATTTTTAAGTATTAACTATATGAGTTACGAGATTTTACATTTTTATGGAAATTGATTTTCCCTCCTAACTAAAGGAAGGTTCTCTCCAACAACTCAACCATAACCTTGGGATCCCTACGTAAGCCTGACAACTCTCTCACCAACTCACCGGAGGAGGCGGAACGGGTCCTGGTGCAAACACACTTCCCGGACTGCGTGATATCGCACCCAGTAAGTTGGGAGGAGGAGGAGACCACTCCGTCGGAGGACGAGTGGCAGCAGACACATGAGGTAATCAGCCCGCAGCGCACGCAATGGGCCATAAACAGTTTTGACTCCTTCAAATCTCCAGGAATGGACGGGATCTTCCCTGCGCTACTTAAGTGGGGCGGGAGGCATCTCACTTTGAAGCTGACCACCATTCTGCGCGCCTGTCTGGCTCACAGGTACGTGCCGAAGCGGTGGAGAGAGGTCAAAGTCATCTTCATACCGAAACCAGGTAAAAGCGATTACTCAGATCCCAAATCCTTCAGGCCCATCAGCCTGACCTCATTCATGCTTAAAACCTTGGAGAGGTTGTGCGATAGGCATCTGAGGGAGAGAGTGCTGAGTAACGTGCCCCTGCATCCCAACCAACATGCCTACAGCCCTGGCAAGTCTACAGAATCGGCACTTCATGCAGTGGTAAGCAAAATTGAGGTAGCGATTAAAAACAGGTCCATGTGCTTAGGAACCTTTATAGACATAGAAGGAGCCTTCGACAGGACTAGGTTCAGCAGCATTGCAGCAGCACTGGTAAGACATGGTGCGAATGCAGTCATGACCAAATGGATAAACAACATGTTGAGCCAGAGGGTCATAAGACTTGGGACAGGCGAGACACAGCAGGCAGTAGTGGCAAAGGGATGCCCCCAAGGGGGAGTTCTATCGCCACTTCTATGGAACCTAGTGGTGAACGACCTCATAACAACATTAAACAACAATCACTATTACACAATCGGCTATGCTGACGACATAGTGATACTAACAAGCGGCAACCACTCAGGTACGGTATGCGATGTTACCCGCTCTGCACTAGCCATCGTGGAGCGCTGGTGCGTTAACAACGAACTCACAGTCAATCCCCGCAAGACGGAGCTGGTAATGTTCACCAACAAACGCAACTTGGGAAACTACCACCTTCCCAAACTGTTCAATACAGAACTCCAACTATCGGCAGAGGTAAAGTATCTAGGGGTAATACTTGACAACAAACTGAATTGGAGTAATCACCTAAATGGCAAAATTGATAAAGCTACAGTCGCGTTCTGGCAATGTCGTAGAATGGTGGGTAGAACCTGGGGATTAACTCCTAGGCTAACTCTATGGCTTTACCAGGCAGTGATAAGACCAATAATAAGCTACGGCGCGATAGTATGGTGGCCACGCACCAAACTATCCACTGTTGAGGCTAGACTACAACGACTCCAGAGGTTGGCCTGTATGGCGACAACGGGCTGCATGAGGACAACACCAACCGCGGCCCTGGAAGCCTTACTGGGCCTGCCGCCGCTGCACCTCTTCATACAACAAGAAGCGCTGGCTGCGGCGGTACGTCTCAAAAAATCTAATCTCTGGAGACCGCCTAGGGTGCCACACACCGAAATCCTCTACGAGGCCATAGGTAAGGAACCGCTTATAGAAGCGGTGACTGACAGGATACCCAAGCAGTTCGTCTTCGACAAAAAATACAAAATACAATTACACGAAGAACCCCATGAAGGACTCAACCCAAGGGAGCTGAGAATCTTCACGGACGGATCAAAAACAAGGTCAGGCACTGGCGCTGGGGTTTTCTCAGAGGACCTAAACATACACATCTCGACACCACTTGGTGCCCATAACACAGTCTTCCAGGCGGAATGTATGGGCATTATAATGGCAGCACACGCAATCGTCTCAAGGGAAGCAATGGACTACCCCATCCGCATACTCTCTGATAGTCGGTCAGTACTACAAGCTCTACAAAGTTATACTTTCACTTCAGGGCTAATTTACGAATGTCACAAAGCTCTGTCAGAGGTATGTACCACCAATGGCATAACTCTGCAGTGGATCAAAGGACACAGCAACTCACGAGGTAACGATGCAGCCGACATCCTGGCGAGAGGAGGCTCGGAACTGAAGGTGGCAGGACCTGAGCCAATCCTACCTCTGCCATATGCCTGGCTCCGGAACACGCTGCGACACAGCACCAAGGTAAAACACCAGCAATATTGGTCTAACCTAGGCACATGCAGGCAGGCGAAGGAAGCCCTCCCGACACTCAACCCCAATCTGTCGCGGAGGCTTCGACAGCTGAAGAGACCACAGCTCCGGCTTTTAGCTGGGGCAATAACTGGACACGCCTCATTTAACAAACACCTATTAACCCTACGTGTTACAGATAGCCCCCTCTGCAGAGCATGCATGGAGGCAGAGGAGACAGCCGCCCACGTCATTCTCGAATGCCCAGGGGTGGCAAAATACCGGGCACAACACCTCGGCTCACCGGGGTCTCTCCCAGAAGTCGTCGGCAACATAAAGGGTCTGCTAGGCTTCTTGGTGGAGTTGGGTTGGCAGGAATAGTGCCGCCATCCCATCACGCAAAATAGGCGCAATAATAGACGTCGAGTTGCGGAAAACAAGCCCGCGATAACCTATAACCTATATAACCTCCTAACTTTCAATAATCTTAAAATCGAAAATAGTCAAACGAAGGGGAAAATACAATAAATTGTGTATAAATATTTTCCATAAAGTCAATATCCAGGAAGCGGTCGTCAAATAACCTTTTAACAACTGCTTTAACCTGTCGAGACTTAATTACATTGTCGTACGTTGCTTTAGTTACAAAGCCTCAGGTATATAACATTGTTTGTAAAGTTGATAGACTGTTGCATTAAGGCCCCGCGAGTGCAGTACAATGGGAGACAATGGGAGGCTTTGTGCGCCAGGCTGAATAAATGCTGTATTAATGGTGGAAAAGATGAGAGATAGGCCGATTCTGTTTTGAGAATTTGGTAACGTTTTTATAGTGTAATTTACTGTGTACATAGTGTAATTTTTATTTACACAAGCCTGATCGAGGTCATATAATTAAAAAAAATATTAAATCGACATTAGTGGCAATATTGCAGACAGAAGCATTACTGCAGCAGTATTGCAGCGCGATATTACTGTTGACTGTAGGTATTGCAGTACAATGGGAGGCTGTGCGCGAGGCTGAATAAATGCTGTATTAACGGTAGAAAAGTTGGCGGATTATGTTTTAAGTCCGCTCTCTGAACCAACGGCACCTTAACCATATTTCAAACATCATGCCACCACTACAACAAATTAATATATCCTGTTAATAACCTGTTGTTGCAACAATTCCTTAATTTAATCACAGGCCCAAAGTCAAAGTTATTAACAAAAACGCTCTCCTCTAGCTTTCAGATAAATGATCCCTCTAAACAAAGCCATACATTCAGTTGTCGAAACTCGATACCGGGGCTTTGTTCACTAAAAACAATGCTTGTTTTTGTTTTGTTTTGTCTAATCTTGATTTTGTTTCTTGTTAGCTTAAATTTCAAGTTTCTTGGAAATGTTAAGATCTTAGATTTTAGCAATTTAGATAGCTGAGTAGACATCCCATTTTCATAGTTATTTGAAAGATGAAGCCTATATAAATTATATAACCCTGAGCAGAATCAAACTGTATATAATAAATTTGCTAGACATAAATACTTAGTAATAAACTTAAATAACGTTACGCAGGCATTACGTTTTGGGACACTTAATTATGTATTTTATATATCACATTATGCGTTGGCGGTATACAAGAATAGGTACGGAATGCCTGATTCATTCGATTTTGCGCAATATTCTCGCGAAATAAAATACATGGTCGGACTGAGTTGCCAAAAAAGCATCGTCGTTATGCGTAGTGACAGAATTTCACGTAGCTCATGCTCACCCTTTTAAAGGGTGGGTTTTCTTTAAGAACCCCCTTTTATAAATCCCTCGAGATAACCTCAATTTATCTGCCTTTTTCAAAGTATTTCGTATTTTCCAACACTCACAGCTTCAAATTTTATTGTCCGCTTATATTTATCTAATTGGATTCCAAGGGTTTGCAAAGTGCGACCACTTTCGGTCTCGTTACGAAAATAATGGGGTTGGAAGTTTCCAGAAATGTTTGAGTTCTGAGTTGAGGGGAGGAAGGTAAAACGCTTTAAAAGTTTAGATCGGGAAAACAGGGGAGGTGAAGAAAAAAAATTTAGAAGCTGTTGTTGACTTTTTAGCTGGTCGGCATAATAAAATAGGGAGCTAAATCCAAATGATACAGCGAGGAATGTTTAGAAACAAGACTAATTTTGGATATTAAAAAACTATTTTTACATCTCACGTAAAGTTGCTATTGCGTGTATAAGCGGCATAAACTTGATTTTTATACCCTAGTGCATAACGTAAAATCATCTATTACTACCCTTATCAACTTAGGAATAAAGTTCAAAGCCTGCCATACAAACTAGCACTGCTGCAGGTTGTAGTTCAATTAGGTAAAGTACCTGCAATAATACGTAATTATACGTTACACAACCAACACAACCAATGCCCTTACACAATATTTTTATCTCCATTCTGTTAACATTTTTCATAGATTATATATGACGGTAACGGAACAGAAAGAAAGAAAAATACATAAATATAGAAATTCTGGGAATTTTATTTCTATTAAGTTAGAAAGAGCAAATTTAAAAAGTAATGTACAGTTTTGAATAACATGGTCCAATTGCAGTATTAGCAGTCACCTGGGTAATGCTAAATTTTCTTAAAATTTTCGCAAAAGATTGTGCTGTTTTGAACGCTTTTATTGATAATTTTTGGACAAAGGACATTTTCATGGCCGTACACTCCAATGGGCCTCAATTATTGACATTGTATATTTATACCCAGGGCCAATAGCCAACCTTTAACCCCCAATGACAAGGTTAAGGAAATCACGCTACTGCCGGCCTTGGCCGAGGCTTGATTGGGTAACTGTTGGGAGAGAGGGCGGAATGGGAGAGATAAAAATGGAAATGGGTTAATGGAAAAATGGTCAAGTATAGCGGATTAGGATTGTATTGGTTGCATGGCAGGAAAGACATATGGTGTCGTTCAAGAGCTAAGTGATAATAGATCAAGATTGGGACAAAAAATCAGGGTCCTGACAGATAAGATACATACATTTAAGGCAGAAAATCATTTCATCATCATTTAGTGAATGAGGTTTAACATTTGGTAAATAGGTACTTTAAAAACATACGTTCTTTTTAATACATAATAAATATAATGATATATATGTATATACCTAATCACTAAACCTTATAAAACAAAGTCTCCCGCCGCGTCTGTCCTGTGTGTTTGTATGCTCGCGATAAACTCAAAAACTACTGAACGGATTTTCATGCGGTTTTCACTTATCAATAGAATGATTTTTGAGGAAGGTTTAGGTGTATAATTTATCAAGCCGTGCAAAGCCGAGTTAGGTCTACGATAATAGGTACCTACTATAAACTATGTAGCGGCCGCAAATGTCAAAAATCCATTTTGACATTTGTGGCCGCAGCTGTTTAACCCCTGCATATCATGACGCTGACTGTACCTACCTCGTTTGGTTTGTCGATACTGAATTGCTTTTGTTAAGCAATTTCGATAGTCCGATATTTTTCGAGCAGCAGAAGGCTGATTACACACGCCAGCACTGCCCTTGGCCGAGAACCATGATTAGAAACAATTTGAGGGTGAACGTGGGCAGAATGATACAGTAGGAAAAGATACAATACAAATACAATACAAATACTCTTTATTGCACACCTCATTACAGAAAACAATACAGATAATACAGGAAGAAGAGGTTAAACAACAGGCGGTATTATCGCTAAAAAGGGACCTCTTCCAGACAACCTTTAGGTAGCAGAAATTGATAAATTTATGCCAAGTCAGTAGGTGTTTCATATTCAAGATGAAGATGTTCAAATAGTGGTTTTTGTATTATACTTGGAAAATATGTTGATGTTATTGTATTTACAATCTTTGAGGTACAGCTCAATTAAATTTAAAACTAAGTACCTAAGTAAATACTGTCTATTGCCCAATAAAATGCAAAACAGATTAATAATTCAATTAATACCTTAATTTGCAATTTTGACATTTGTTAATAAGTTACCGCCACAGGTGGTAACATAATAATTCTTGGCTAAGCAAATAAAAAAGCTTTATCTTTTTCAAATAGTAGGCAGAAAGCGATTGTATTGACTTCACACGCAATAACCGCCCTTGACGAAAGCCTTGATTAGGTAATAATGTAAAGGTAAATCGCAAAATTAAACTTTCGACATATGCACGGAAAGTGCTTATTCCCGCACTAGCACTATATGTACTGTAAAAAGTATAAACTTTGATTGACATATGCAATCTTAGAATAGAAAAAAATACATGAATACGAGCTATTATATTTATTCCCTTAGACTGTTGGGAACTTTTTTATGAAAAGCATACAGGATGGAACATTTCTAAAGACAGAGCTGAACGGATAGTGTTATCTAAGTGTTCTACAATCGAGTTATTATAATCGTAAAGCTGGATTATAAACTAAAAAAATTAAATATTTTTCAATGATTTAAGCTTTCACGATTATTAAACATTTTTAAATTGAACAACGGGACTTAATCGCGAATTCAATCCAAGTGCGGGTAGTTCGAAAAACTCACGCGGCTAGAAGATGTTGATGTCAACTTGAGCCAGTCTTCTCCGAGACCACGGGGACAACGCCGTCCTCGAAACGTCGGAGGTAAATCTTAAAACTTAAATACGCGATTAACTCCCGTTGTTCAATTTAAAAATGAAATATTTTTATATTAGTGACAACCCTACAAAGTTATTTACCTTTTAAATTGTCACACATGTTGTGCTAGGGTTGAAACATAGATTTTCGCACTAATGTTTAACAAACTGTATCTCAAAAACGGTTAGAAATATTAACGTGATTAATGAACAATAAGTGAACAATAAAGTACGTAGCCTGAACAATTCCCAGTTTGCGTAATCGCATCGGGCATGTTTGCACAAGCTCGCACGGATGACTACTATGCCATATTGGCTCCTCTACACGATGGGCCAGCGCCGGCCACTCCAAGGGACGCATTTATGCGTTAGAGAGAGCAAGTTATAGTAATAAGTGGCCGGCGCCGGCCCATCGTGTAGAGGAGCCATAATACGCAAGAGAATTGCCTCGTTGCTCTGCAGAGTGCGGGCCAGCTCCAACCCCATCCTGGTTCTGGCTACTGTAGCGGGCCGACACGACTCACCTATAATGCGGTATTTTGAGTGTGTCTTAACCGCTACTAGTACGGTTACCATCAGTTTGTCACTGACATAAACGCCGTCGAGGACGTAATTTACTTTCTATACATCTCGCTCGCACTCGCATATTAGTGCAAACGGGATGTATAGAAAGTAAATTACGTTCTCGACGGCGTTTACGTCAGCGACAAACTGATGGTAACCGTATAGGTGATTATTGTTATTGCTGTGTGTGTTTGTTTGTCGCTTTCTGATTTTGTTCCACTAACACTTAATTTTTAATCTTAAATGTTACTAACCATGATGGGCCCTTGTTGTCTTTTTTTTTACACTCAAAGAATTTTTCTATTTTGGAATTAATAAAACAGAGATTAAATAACAAAATAAATAAATCATAAATCTAGCCCTAAATTAGCCTGTGGCATGTTCTGTTGTCTTTTAAATAAATAAATACAATTAAATTGTAAAAGTCCTTCGTTCTGTTCCATCCGATACAATATCTAGTTATCCATCTCATTCTAACAATACATAAGTGGAAAGCAATGGCTCCACACGCCACCACCGCCCTTGGCCGAGAGCCTTGATTAGGTAATAATTTGAGGGTGAGCGCGGGCAAAATGACCCGGAAGGAAAAATTCGATTAACCTTCGTCAAGTTGTTATTATTAAGCAATAGTTAAATGCGCATGCATTACTCTTTATATAATGACATTTATGAGAAATAGAGTTACAAAAGGGAATTTGGATACGCAATAAAAATAATAATAAATGTGATTTTGTTTAACAAATCGAGTCTGAAGTAATAAAACTAATTTTGCAAATGTTTTTAAATAGTTACAAAAAAAACTTTCATTGAAGCAAACGTAAAACACCATATTAAAAAGCATTTCCGTCAGTAAAGTAAAACGAATTAACAAAAAAAAAGTCAAATTTACAGTTAAAAAAAAACACCGCTAGCCTCCACTTCTAAGATAAGTTCCTTCTATCATAAGTTTGATTTCAACAAAACGACGGGTTTATTTTAACCTCGTAAGACCCACCATATAAATTTTTCAAATTTTCAATTTGAACCTTATTCTATAAGTAAATTAGAACGAATTTTGTTTGTTTTAAAAAGCAATGAAACAAAAGAAATGCTACTTTATTTGGTTCATGAAAGGTTCAAATTAGATTGCACGAATAGATACATTGTAATGTACATTTAGTCGCAGGAGGATAACTTACACCCTTTCCTTTAAAGTTTAAAGGTTGATACGAGTATTTGAGCGTTAAGATTGAAAAAAAGGTCGGGTTTCAATGAAAAAACAGCGCGCTTACGTCCTTTTGATAATGATATCTAGTATCTTTTCATAATGATGCTCGATAAATAATACAGGCAAGTTAATTTGCGGTTCCAGGCCGGCTCCGGCATATTAATGTGATGATAAACGGATTAACCGTAACCAGGAGGGGTTAACACTGGGAAATGTGTGGAATTTTGTTGTTGAATTTTTTACACTGATTAACTTTGATTAATGATATCGAAAGTAGGTATGTGTAAGTAGAGAGTTTTGAATTAATCCTTGTACCTATTACCTTTTTAAAGTACTGTGTCCATTTTTTTATTTTAAATTTGCCTTCTATCTAATCACAACTTCATTATTAGCTTCTGATTAGCAAAACCTCATTCTTACGGGACATTCAATTTTATTGGACATCCCTTGCAATTTCCATTCCAGCTAAGTACCCTAGGATCGTGGAAGCATTATAATCAATGCCTTTATCATGGAGATTGGCTGCAAATGGGTCCTTTTATGCCGTTCCTATCAGCTTAGTTACTCCCTTACCATGAGCGCAAGCGAGTTTTTGCGTTTACCAAACCAGCATGGATATGATGGTCGTTGTTGTCTACGTGACAGCGTGATAAAACGTTGTCCGTCACTTTCTTTCCCGCGATGTTAAAAAGTGACAGTTATTTTATCACGTGGATAAAGCCATTCATAATACGCCTGCAAAACTGACAACGGATCGGATAGTCAGCTTTAGTTCTGAACCCCTAGCCTCGTGCCGCCCACCACACAAAATTATAGCCAAGGAAGAATCTTTTTGTATTTTCAATTAGGTTGAATTTCATTTGTTAGAAAATTTTTCGAGACAAATGAAATACTACCTAATTTGTTTTTAATTAAGGTTGACATTCCATCGAAACTGAGTGTACATCCTAATGTACATTGGGCGGCACGAGGCTAGTGTAAATTTCATTCGATAGCGTGACGAGCGTTCACTTTTGCGTTATGTCTATTTTTGTATGGGATTTTGAAGCGGTCAGCGGGACGTTTTGGTAACTCTAAATCCCATACAAAATTAGACTTAACGCAAAAGCGTAGGTCACGTCATGCTATCATTCATCACAGTCATCTGCTGTAATATTTTGTCACCATATTTCATTTGGGTTTAGCTGTAGGTAATTAAGTATAAGTATACTGGTTCTTCAGGTGGCCACTGACGAGCATTCCAACAGTCCAAATAGCGTGGCTGCAATCCAAAATCGGTCCGTGAATGTCAAAAACGTACAATCTTTAATATTAGGATGCCGTCCATTTGGATGAATCCATTGTAACGGCATCCATTTGGAAGGCTCGTCAGTGGCCTGCTTAACACAAATACAAATACACTGTGTTGTGAATACAGGGTAAATTCGCATGGCTAAACCAATTTCGCAAACACTGATTTGGGCATTTGATGAATGGACTCAATAATTCATTTAGACTTCGGGAGTCCGTTTCTGCATTAATAAATTGGATATGATTTTTATCTTATATTGATACGACCATAACCGTGAGCCACTAACGGCTCACGCTGAATGGTGCTAACGAAATGCAATCAGAGGATCTACCGCGAACCACGTTCGACGTGTTCCCTCCCTGTCGCACTTGTAAATTCGTACGTAAGTGTGACAGGAAGGTAATACGTCGAACGTGGTTTGCGATAGGCCCTCAGGAGTCGTCCCATGGGGCATTTCGCTCGCACTTATTGGTGTGCGGTGTGTGAGATGCGTGGGCGCGTAGCCAGCGTGCCAATCGTTAACGCTCCGTAGCGTATCGTAGTCATCTCTCTCTATCTCTCTTGCCCTTGTGACAGTGACAGTTGCGTTTCGTTCGCTTCGGAGCGTTAACGATTGCACGTTGGCTACGCACCCTGGGGACCTAGCCAAGATGCCAATCCTTTACGCTACGATAACGAAACGCTTGCTGTCTCTCTATCACTCCATATTAGTGCGTAAACTATTCTCATGTTGGCAAGACTCCCAATTAATACGATCCAAGGTTGTATCAAAATGACAACCATTTCAAATTGTCAAAGCAGAATCGGACTTCGGGTGTAATCACGAGTTTATTGGCATGTGAAATAAAATTGGACACGCATTGAATTATTCAGTGAATTTTAAGTGAACATGTTATTAACATTTGTAAGTAGCAAAGCATATGAATAATACAAAGAGGTTATTAGGCGTAACTTTATTAAACGTTATAAGAAAATATAAAAGCATTTTTTATATCGTAATCATCGATAAGTTTTTTAACGACTAGATTTTATTTATTTATGTGTACAATGTACATACAGTAGTCAAATATTATTGTTATTATTGACAATATTCTGTGTAATGAACCGATAGACATCATTATAAAAAAAAGAAATGCCCAGACCAATTAGTAATTGTAAAAAATGAGTATTTATTTAGAGATAATTATCCATAATAATAAAATAAATGATTGACACGATCAGGTGCGTGTGATTTGTTTAAGTCGTAAAAACACGAATTAGCATGTGAAAAGAACGCCTTATGTTAAGTTACTAAGTTTAGTAAGTACTCAAAAATATATTTTGGAAAAAAAAACTTTTTCTTAACACAATGTTTTCACCTGCATTCACCCGCCCTTAAACTTCAATATATCGGTCTCTTGTAGAATCGATACACGCCTTTACCTCGAAACTGCTCATCAATCAGCCACTATTATGTGAGTTACATAAAAAACACTTATAATTTTTTTTTTCATTCTATTTTAAAGTACCTGTACAATAACTATCCAATAGCTCTGTTTTGTTAATAAAAAAAATAATTGAAAATGGTATATTTTAGCTACTTTTACTATCACTCATCCAATCGTACCTATTTCAAACTTCAATAATCTTGACTTAAAATTACACTTTTTACAAATGTGACCGCTTTCACCCGCACTCACCCGCCCCTTAAACTTCAATGCACTGGCTTCGTGTAGAATCGATACACGCCCTTACCTGAAATGCACGCGCTAGTGAATCAGTTAGCAGCAGTCATGACTAATGGCAGATTCAGAATTTTTTTGATGTATTTGAAACTACTTTTTAAGCCGTGTATATTCCTCTAAAATCCATTTTTTTTAACTGGTTCAAAAAAAAATCAGCTATGTTAAATAACCCTCAGTTAGCCACACAAAATGCGCTAAATGTAAAAAAACACATAGCGGTCTTTGGAAAGTTACATAATATAACGACGACATTGCGCCTTTTTGTAACACATAGCGGATAAGTGGTACAAATCAGCTAATGGCTTTATCAAAATGATATTCTATAAATATAACCCGATATGTGTGTCAGAAAGTACTTACATATCGGTTTTTGCAACTCAATTATATTCCGCTATGTGCCAGAAATTGAAATAAAAAATTATAGCTCCTGAAATAACAACTAAAAATTTCCAAATCTATCATCATTTAATCTCCCATTGAAAACATCAATTTTTGACATTCCCAGTTTTCGCATTCTTTACAGTTGAAAAGTTTACTTGTTTTTTGTGTCTCCTGTAAAGTTGGGTTTTTTAACTTAGATAATTTTACAAGCGCAGCGACGGTATATCATCAAAATTACTCACTTCACTTCACTTATGAAAATCCTGACAAAGTTGAATAACCTCCATCGATATTAAAATCGAGAGAAATTAATTAACTCCACGACGACATATAACTCACGGCGCACGTTTCTTTGATGGCCCCAAATTCGAGGGCTGGATTCTGCAAATAACTCGATTTATATTAAATTCGGAACGTTCTCGCATTAAAAGATGTGGTACCGTTCTTTAAGGCTGGTTTTAAGGGGCCCACTGATTAACAGTCCGCCGGACAACGGTATCGGCCTGTCAGTTAGAACAAAATTTTGACAGTTCTGAACAACTGACAGGCGGATACCGTCCGGCGGACTGTTAATCAGTGGGCCCCTTTAGTGTCGCGCTGACCGTCAATACGTATTAAGTTCAGGGAGCGTCTTAGGGCCACTCGCACTTCACTAACCCGGGGTTAACCGGTTAAATCTGGAGTTACCATGGTTACCAGTACAATTTGACACTGGGTTAATGGTTAAACTGGCTAACCCCGGGTTAGAGGGATGCTGCAATTGGCGCTTAGAGTAAAGCTGACGGGTCCGAGCGGACGACTTTACCAGCCATAAAGAAACGGTCGTCAAAATTGTGAAGAACTTTTGTCTCGCCCAAGGCAATGAAACATTTTTCCTATCTCATAGATGTTTTAAGACACCGTTCGGATTTAGACTGCACCTCGTTACCGCTGCTTTTGAACTCGATATTGCTACCGACGGCATCATCAATATATCATCATCGGACATTTTGCGGCAGCAACAATTCAGTCGGCAGTACCTAACTTCATGCTGCAATAATTCAGCCGACTGCATTACTACTGGAAATGCAAAAAAAAGTTATTTGATCTAGTTATTATATTTATTTTTATATTTTTGTATATCGGTGGCTAAGTTCCTGTGACCCTTATGTAGTACCTACATATAATTCGAAGAGCCTCAATCGTCACAAATACAATTCTTATTCAATTATATTTCGATTCTAGCATTTCTAGCAGTGCAGAATAGTGCTCTGGCTCGCAGCCAACGACTGGGGTGTTGGTAATCTTCATTTTATTGATATTTGCTGCAAAATTCTTTATTGGGGTATTTTAGATGATAATATTTTATTCGCAGCAGAGCAATCAAACAAAATTACAAGTTACGAAATACAAGAGAAATGGAAAAAAAAATGCCTCAAGAGAGATTTGATCTAGAACAATTAGGTACCTATTCTGGTAAATATTTCCATCATATATTCACTTTTTTTTCGTGTTTCATTCAGTGGTCATTAACAGGCGTTCCCCTCTGTCGAAAATAGGCGGCCAATGGTCAACAACATGTCAACCACATGTATGGACTGACGTTTATCTGACATGGCAATTTTGACGTTACGTATACATTTGATGTGCCCCTCCCCCGCAAAAAACGGCAGACTATTTTGTACCGAAAATTATAGACATGTCGTCTCCGTTTGGTTATATCCTCTAAGTATATTCACGATGTCGAGCCGGTAACTCTCTAGTCATTTTGAATATTTATAAATTTTACTGGAATGTAAGTACTGGAATGGGGCATAGATTTTTATTGCTTTTGCTTTTTTTTTTAATTCACTCAATATATTTCTCTCTCTGCACCAATTGTGATACCTATCTCTGTTTGGCCCTAACGGCCCTATGGTTGACTGGTAGAGAATGCCATTTGGCGTTAAGTCCGCCATTTGTACATTGTTGTATATATTTTGTGCAATAAAGTTTAAATAGGTAAATAAATAAATAATAATTATAAACCGTCATTGAATAAATTTTACGGTTTAGACTCACTTGTTTTTAGTCATTCTCGCGACATGTTTCACTGTCATGTTGCCTGTAGTGCTTGAGAAAGGAGACCTAGGCTCTCCGAAACATGTCGCGCGAGTGACTAAAAACAAGTGAGTCTAAACCGTAAAATTTATTCAATAATTATAAAATTGCTTTATATATCCAGATTACATAGAGTAGGTAGGTACATTTTAATAAACTATTACTATTTTTAACTTAATCTATGTGGACCTCTTTTGGATAAAAGCCTCCTCACACTTTCTCCATTTATCTCTATCTTTGGCTGTCTTTAACCCCTCCCTGTTTTTATTGATAGTTTTATGATAATTAAAGTTCATTCTTATTTAATATACAGATTCGTAATTTCCAATATCTAACAATGTTAATCAAAAACTGACAAAAATATTTGCAACAAAACAGCAAAATAACAATTTATCTACCAATTGATCTTGTCCTTACAATATAAAATAATTTACCAAACAGGAAACGTATTTATATCGAATTTTTCGCGTAGTAAAGGTTGTACTTAATAATATTTTTGTAGCGTAGTAAAAGCACAATAGAGGGGTTTGAAAGGTATTTCGTAATAGGGTTATTTCTAGAGTATCGGCCTGATTCGAAATTTAAGATACGTCAGTTAATAGATCTATAGAAACGATATGGATTAGATATGTCAGTGTCAAATGTGACGTTTCTTCGAACAAAAACGTCAATTTTGACATTGACACGTCTGGTACACCTAGGCCACATTAAAAGCATCCTACCTGCTCGTACTTTCCTCTCGTATAACCAAACCCTGACTTATAACTCACGCTCCGGGCATTACCAAGCCTCACGTGGCGCATACAATTTATTCCTAACTGTGGAGAACAGCCTGTTCACTTTAATTTTCCTGCCTCAGGTCCTTTGCACTCGACTTTGCAACGTACTAATTTACGAAGAAACTTGTATTTTACAAATCCTATTGCTAATTTTCCTGTTAGATATTTTCTTCCTCTTAGATATTTTTTAAGTACACTGCTTTTTTGAATTTGCATGTTCGATATACGGTGCAACAAAAAACAAACTTTGATCTGTCAAGTTATTGATCCACCCATTTTCGTATTGAATTGAAGAGCTATATATCCACTACTAATTTGTGATTATTTCACAGTTAGATAAGCTACTCAGATGAAGACAGGTACTGAATCAGTCGTACAATATGCGATTCTTGGATGTTTCAAAAGGTTGTTCTCCCTGCGCTCTTGGCCCGTTTCCAAAATGCTATGTATGCCAAATGAGGGTCAGATTTGACCTTCACAGGCGGATCGATAAGGAATTTTAAGCACCGGCCGTCTGGCAAATTAAGTTTCTGAAACCTGATCATTCATGGACCAGTCAGCAGCAGAAGTTTCTAAGCGGGCAAGGTGTTCAAAATGATCTTGACGCGACTTTGTTGTTAAGAAAATAAACGTGTCAAAGTAATTTTGAACACCTCGCCCGCTTAAAGTTAGACCAAGAAAAGTCTGCAGCGATTTTGATAGCCCACGCAGTGCAAGTGTTATTTATACGTAGGATTGCCAGATGGTCGGGATTTGGCGGAATTCTCCCGATTTTTAGCATGTGTTCCCGATTCCCGACAAAGTAAAAATTGTCCCGAAAAACAGCTTCACGTTATAAAACAATAATTTCAAGTTCCGAACTGTCGTCGAGCGAGCGAGCGACTCGCGTTGATAATATAGGTAGGTAGATAATGAGAAGATATTTTTTTTTGTTTGTTCAAGATCTCAAAGAATGTATACTACTTTTATATAAAAATTCTAGAGCCAATAATGTAAAATATCGTTGTTTTTAATTCAATTACTTTAATTTGAATGTTTTTTTTCACGACTTAAATCCCAAAAACCCGAAAAATTTATATTTTTCCCGATAATAGCGCCTTTCGATCTGGCAACCCTATTTATACGTCATAATTTCATAGAAGTTTGACGTTTAAAACGACACTTGCACTGCGTGGGCTATCAAAATCGCTGCAGACTTTTCATGGTCTAACTCTAGCAACTTAACAGTCCGCCGGACGGTATCGGCCTGTCAGTTAGAACAAAATGTTGACAGTTCCGAACAACTGACAGGCCGATACCGTCCGGCGGACTGTTAATCAGTGGGCCCCTTAAGAGTCCGCAGCAAGCTCGGTTTTCCATACAAACGTAGTTACGCTCTCAATCTAAAACGACTTTATACTTACAATAGGATAAGGTATATCTAGTACGGTAATTAGTTTATGTAGCTTCAGATACCGTAGTTAAAAAATACTAGCGAATTTAAGTTTTTCATACAAAATCTATACCGGGTGTGGCTTGTAACATGAGCAAATAATTAAAACATAGATTGTACTCCTCAAACGGTGACACTTTTGTTCTACAACTTTTAAAAATTATGAAGTATTTTGACTCTCTATTTTTCATACAAAATAAATATTATCTTCAATGGACGCCATCGCCACGCCATATCATTGTGATTGACGTTGCCTGTCACGCCTTAAACATAACAAAATTCGCAATACATTGCGTCTTAGAATAAACTTTAGAGTATATTAAAAATCAAACCACAAGTTATTTTTAAAAGTCGCCGTACAATTGTTGGTCAGTATGAGGAGTATCAGCCTACAGTTAAATTTTTTGCTCATATTACAGGCCACACCCGGTATACGCACGATAACTAAATTATTATGATTGAAACATCATTCTAATGTCAGTGTACATTCAAAATGGCCTGTTGGTTTTTCTACATTCAGCATCAAGTATTCTTACGGCAGCTAAGATAGAGTTAGACCTAGAAAAGTGTTATTTTAAACGCCATACTTCTATGAAATTATGACGTATAAATAACACTTGCACTGCGTGGCCTATCAAAATCGCTGCAAGCTTTTCTTGGTCTAACTCTAAGTTACAATCTTACAATAAGTACCTTGCTTGCTGACAGTAAATATTCTTAGTATTTCATAAAAAATAACCCAAAAGTCAGCGCTCTATAATATTTTTCATGGCCGAAGTTATTTACAGGGTGTTTCCAGAAATTTACGACGTTTTCGGCACTAGAGCATAAATTAGGGGTGATTACAGCCATGGCCGTCTGACAGCGAATTTGGGGGGAGATTTATTAGATATTACGAAGGTTTTACAAGCTTCTGTGTTTTATCCGTTTCCGGGTTTTCTTCTATAAACTTTGTTTAGGGACTTTTTTCATTATATTCGGTATCCTTTAATCCTTCAATATATATAAGGTAAAGTGGGGTAAGATTATCACTGGGGAAAGACAAACACTTGTATAGAATCCACATACTGTTTGTCTTGCCCGAGCAAAATAAGCTCTTCTTACCCCAGCACCTTACCTTACATAACAAGCTATGGATTTAGAGTTTTTTTTTTTATATTATAGGATATTTTTTTACACAATTTGACTAAGCCCAAAGACGCAACGGTAAGCCCAAGAAGGCTTGTGTTTTGAGTACTCAGACAACGACAAATATAATATATAAATACATAGAAAACAATCGTGATCAGGACCAAATATCTGTGCTTATCACACAAATAAATGTCCTTACCAGGATTTGAAACCCTTGATTGGGAACCCTCCCGGGTTCAAATCCCATCGGCTTCATAGGCAGGGTCACTACTCACTAGGCCAGACCGGTCGTTGTAATTTTAATAGTAGAAACACGTTTATAAATCAAGGAAATGAGCATAGTTTAGGTTAATATATGGGGACTACGTTTGTACGGATAAGCAGTTACTTGACTTCGTTTAGATTATCATTTTAATTCGATACTTCTCCTTAACTTCAAGATACTTACCTACTTTCACTGGACTAATCCCAATAAGGCCTAGTTTCCCCTCTGGGTTTGAAGGTCAGGTGGCAGTCGCTTTCGTGAAAACGTTAATTCTTGGGATTAGTTGTCAAGCGGACCCATGAGCCGTGGCAAATGCCGGGATACTTTCAATGGACTACGGGAATAGTTATAACTTAACAGTCTAGCTATGTTTGTAAACCGGCTAAGGGCCCAAATAATTTAAGAAGTATATTTAAACATAAAATATTTTTCAAATCAATTTACTTGAAAAGTTCCATTATTCGTTAGTAGCTCATCATCGTCATATCAAAGTATAGAGCCTAAATATTTTTTGTCTACTATTGTAAACCTGACAAGGAATTCGCTTTTAACTCTGATTTCCTCAGGGAACATCACGTCAAAGCATTTTACGTCAAACATTTTCACCAAAGAAATTAAATTATAGCTATCTGAGAGCATATAAAAACTGCTACTATTTTCTTATATAAAATACCAATAAGTATTTTCTACCAAATGGCAAATTTTCTTATCACAGTCAATTGACGGTCCGTTATTAAGTAATTTTTCACTTTAATGCGTAAATTTCTTGGAGACTTATAACCGTCTAATTTAGTTGGGCAGAATTAGTTATTATTCCAATAAATCAAAGACTCATTTCAAAATTCTCAGCACTTAGGTGGCGGAGCGATTTGTCTTCACTTTATTATCTTGTTCGTTCCCTTGTCAAAACATTGGCTAAATGCTTCAGTTAGAAATCTTTACTGTACTGTTTACCTTTATCTTTAGCTTTATGAATAATAATGAGGGTCCTAAAATACACCCTTGAGGTACACCACTCCCTTTTCAAATCTACACAATTTTCCAGTTTCCGTTGATGCAAATGAAATATGACTGTAAATAAAAATGTTTAAGTGCAAGTAATTAGTTATAAATATTAATTTTAACCTATATCTTACGGCCTCTGTAGCCTAGTCGGTAAGTGACCCTGCCTATGAAGCTGAAGGTCTCGGGTTTGAATCCCGGTAAGGGTATTTCTATGCGTGTTCACGAATATTTTTGCTGAGCTATAGATATTTTCTACGTTTTTAAGTATTTATTCATATCTATATAATATATTATATAGTCGTCTAGTACAAGCTTTATTGAGCTTACTGTGGGACTATAACATTTTGTGTAAGACTGCCCCATATTTGTTATATATCTTCTAAGTGTAAACAAATACATAGAAACCAGTAGGTAGTTTTTATCCTTTAGAATCCAGATATTACTTAAATTTGTTTGTTGATAAATCAATTATCTTTTACGCAAATGTACAGTTAAGAAATAATTTACGAAAACTCTTTGGTCTAAATATTTCCCAAGTCCTTAAACGCTAATCCATCAATCTGATTAGTTATTTTAAGCTAAAACTTTTTAACTGCTTTAGTCATTTTAATTCCGTCAGTATTTAAGTTTTAATCGTTTTTCATGTAAATTTAGCGAAAGTATCATTTTAGCAATCCTAAGCTAGATTGATATTAATCGAACTCTTTAATTAAGGACTCAAAATTAATTTTATTTCCAAATCTCTACTAACTCTTTTTTTTCGAACCAGCAGCCAGTCCATGAGAGAGAGAGAGAGAGAGAGAGTTTAAAATCGAACTTAAAATCGAACATTTAGAAACATTCGAATTTGCATGAAACGTGATAAGAATTTTCATAAATATTGTCTATCGGTATACATAGGTGATTGTATTCAGACCTAAATATTTGACAGGTTTTTCATTGTACAACAATAATATAAAACTATTTATTATTTTTCTATCTTTCAAACAGTTAAATGTTTGAGAAAAAGTAACTTTAGAGCTGTATTTTCGTAATATCATCCTAAAATACGAGGTGTTTTAGAAGTCGGTTAAATCAAAGAATCTATTGAAGCACCTCATTCTGTTTAAAGCAAAAATTTTACACACAGCACAAATCTGCTTTCATATGTAACGGTCTATTGAAATCAAGTCTAGTTCACTGTGTTGTATACAGAGAGCTAAATTAATTCAGACCCTCAGATTATGAGCTTAGGTTGAATCAGTGGCCCGACGGTTAGGAAAATTCAGTCATCTAGAATGAGTTATGACTATGGGCCCGATTCGGATTTTGAAATAGACATCTATTAGACATCACCAAGATACGATAACGATATGTTTAAGATTTAACCTGTCAAATTTGACATTTGCGCGATTCTGGAGATACTGGAGATACTGATAAGTGACATTGGTTGCCCGAATTGCGCTGCAAAAGAGAACTAGTTGATATCTAAACTATAACGTATATAGAATGGATCTAATACGTGTCGTCTCTTGTGAATATCTTGAAGTTCGAATACGGCAGTATAGCTTAAATAGTCTTGAGTAAGACATTTAGGACACATATTATATTATTATGTGGAGCCAATTTATTACGTGCGTATTTTTTTACGTGCACTTCAATTATTTTGTGATGCCGCGACCTCTGCAGCAGGGGACCATCGAGTGCGCCGACTTCTGGCCGAAGGGTGTCGGGTTTCGGAGGTTCCGGGGCAACCTGCCGAATCCGACACAAGAGCAGACGATTCAACGCCAAAATAGTGTTTAGTTTTCAAAATCATCACGTAAACCGTTAACCCAGTGTCAAATTGTACTGGTAACCATGGTAACTCCAGCTTTAACCGGATAAACCCGGGTTAGTGAATAGTGCAAGTGGCGCTTAATATATTATTTTATTTATTTTATTCGCTAATACTTATCTGGGTGCTGAAAAAGTTTTTAGACTTTCGATATTTCACTGACATGATCAATCCTTCTAGATTCCCTCCAAGATTTCTGAAAGGCCTGATTTATTTGTCCGTTTAAGTCCTATCTTTTTAACCGATACAAAATTTTCCAAGTAGAAATACAATTCGAAATCTTAATTTTTTATATAATGTGTGTTCAATTCCTCGAAGAATAGGGTCATTGTTTTCAAACCATTTTTCAAGTTTGATACGCTGTCCCACTTAATATATTTTTTAACGGAATTTATTTCATAATTATACCTTTACTGAAATTCTTTAGTTCTGTTAATAACGTCTATTTATATTTCCCAAATCAAGTAGCGGTCTCCAAGACCGCACGTAGGCATTAAAGTGGTGTGATACAAATAGTCCGGACAGCAATGTCGACAATAAGAACGAACGTTTTAAATATAGTCGTAGAGTCGGACCAAGAAAAGTCTGCAGCGGATTTGATAGCCCACGCAGTGCAAGTGTCATTTATACGTCATAATTTCATAGAAGTTTGACGTTTAAAATAACAAGTGCACTGCGTGGGCTATCAAATCCGCTGCATGGACGCTCATGGACTGACTCTAATCAACTTCCGTCTTCCGTTACGTTCTTTTGTTTAACATAACTGCCAACTTCCGTTAATTAAACGATTCCTATCAACTGTGACGCTATTCATCGAGATGTAATTATAATTTATTATCAAGGCCGGATTTATCCGAGATTACGATTGTTGGAATTCGTGGAAGGTGAAATTTGTTACGATAAATGTTATTCGAAATTTTGATTAAATATAATTAACAGGAGCTGAATTGATTTCATGGAATTACCAGATTGGTATATGGACGATATTTCGTTTGATAATTCCTTTGTTTTTGTTTGTATTCCATATAGACCTGTAACAATATATATTGTCTAGTAATATGACTGATGTAAAACTTAATTGTTAGGAAACAGGTATGCACGCACAGGCTAAGCTAGAAAATAGAGTAAGTACCTAGTAAATAGGAAGGTTAATTTGTTGTTCAAATATAAGGTTAATTTGGAAAAACGAGAATTAAGTGCAACAAGGTTCATTAATAAAATTGGATGTGGTAAATTATCTTCATTTTTACTCTTTTTCTATCAAACTGTAGGATGTAACGTGCCCCATCAGCAAACTTTCAAAAATTAAATATTTCGGAAATTTTAAATATTTAGTAGATTGTCGCTATACACAGTGGGTCTGGCCTTATATTTATATTTTTGTCCACAGATGGCGCGCTCCGCAGCGAGGTAGAACTGCGCGGGCGCGGCACCGAGCCAGCGTTCCTCCACGAGCTGCACTCGACGCTGGCTCCGCCCGCCGCGCCCGACCACCACTGGCACCTCACTCTCGTCCTCATCATCAAGGCCCTCATCTTCAGCACCATCATCCTCGGCGCTCTCTTTGGCAACGCTCTCGTCATCATATCAGTCCATCGACATCGCAAGCTCCGCGTCCTCACCAACTACTACGTCGTCAGTTTGGCCGTTGCTGATATGCTGGTCGCCCTATGCGCGATGACGTTCAACGCCAGCGCTGAGCTCACCGGTGTTTGGCTGTTCGGACCTTTAGTCTGTGATATGTTTAACTCGTTTGACGTTTACTTCTCAACCGCTTCCATATTGCATCTATGCTGCATATCAGTAGATCGCTATTACGCTATAGTGAGACCTTTGGAGTATCCAGTAACAATGACACATAGAACAGTGTGTTTTATGCTAGCTAATGTTTGGGTATGGCCAGCTTTGATAAGCTTCGTCCCAATATTCATGGGCTGGTATACGACGGAGCAAGATCGTCAGTATAGAAGAGCGAACCCCGACGTGTGCATATTTAAAGCTAACATGATCTACGCTATGGTATCCTCCAGCATTTCCTTCTGGATACCAAGCTTAGTAATGATATCAATGTACTGTAGGATCTTTAGAGAAGCGATAAGACAAAGAGAAGCGCTGACGCGCACGTCATCAAATATTCTTCTGAATTCAGTCCATTTAAGACATACGTCGCATGCAGCGCATCATTCGCACTATTTGCATCCAGATAGACGTCCATCAGACATCAGTCCAAATTACAGTACGTTTACTGAATGTCCGGAAGAGACAGAGTTTGGAGAAGCAGTGATGACTGTTGGAGATGTGTGTACGAGTAAAGAAGCAAGTCCGAGGAAGTCTGTGAACGTGAGCTGTGACACGGCGAGCTCGGGGTACTGTTCTGGAGGGTCTAACAAGAGATCGTCGAGTGGGCAGCCTCCTACAGGGTGGAGGCCGAGCTGTTCTTCGGCTGTTGCATCGAAGGAACTTGCGAAGGCTGCTACGGAGCTCAATTCACAAGGTAATTTAACTTATTTATTTTCATTAACCACAGTCAGTTCTCATTCTAGTTCAGTCGGTTTAGGTTTGTAAACTGAGAAAAAGAAGAAAGGGGGACCAGATTTCTCTATAGCTTTCTGTAAGCATACTAAGAGCTTAACCTTTCGTAAGTATGTGTTGTCAAACGTCGCTTATTCAGTATTATTAAATTAATATCGTTCTCGGAAAAATGCAATTTAAATCAGTTTCACCTTAAGGATGTTTAAGTACTTTAATAGGATACTCGCCCTCGGCGTTGTATGTCTAAGGACCCTTTAAGATGGTCGCGCTTTTACGAGTAGCCTCTACCATCATGATCATCACTGCATAACAAGTATGTAAGTGCAAAAGTGACGCATGACACGGTAGATCATATAATTTTAACCCCCATACAGATAATTTTCCTCGATACAATTTTGCACAAATCGCTTTATTTATCTGAGTTCTGCTCTGAAAGATCATCTTCCCCTAATTCATTTTGCATAAATTGCTTGCCTGAGATTCTAGTGCATAACTCCCGTATACAAAATTGTTTCGGCTTTTACCTTATACAGAATATGCAATATGTAGGAATGCTTTACAGGCAATAAACGTCAAGCAAAAGTCGATCTAATTTCACAGCCAGGCAGGTTTCCGGCAGAATTCCAATATCCCCCCAATATCGGAGGTAACCTTTACACTGATCCTTTAGACAAATACATGGTTGTCTGAGGGTGCTTTCACCCTATCGTTGGGAGACATTCGTGGAATTGCTTACATGGCACTGTTAACTGCCACTGTTAACTACCTTATGCCTTTTGTAATAAGGTTTACGAACTGTCAGTTAACAGTGTGAGCGATGATACCCGGAAATTCGGGTGGCGATTGCAGCGTCAAGGTGTAATTTGGATGGTAATAAGAACTCTCATCTCCAGGATATCATTTATAACCTAAAAATACCAAATCTCGCAAAATTGTATTGAAATGACAGCTGTCATACTACCCATCGAGTTTGAAAAATATTATACTATTGCAAAATGACTTATTTCGCCTGGACACGGGCGCAGTCATTGTAAATTTCAGCACAATTGAATTAATGTAATTTAATTTTTTTTTATATTGAAAATTAATGATCAATTTAATTCATACTACTACTGCATTAGGTCTAATTTAATCAATCAATTATGCAGCGACATTGCTACAAGGTCAGGTGGGGTAAGAGTAACATAGTTTATTTTACATGGGGCAAGAGAAACAGTGTGAGGATTCCCTAAAAGTGTTACTCTTACCCCGGTGTTTCTCTTAAACCATCTCCAATTTATATAATACATTATTTATACAAACACAGGAAAAATTTACAAATGGCGGACTTAATGCCTAAAGGTATTCTCTACCAGTCAAACATTGGGTCAAACAGAGACAGATGTTGGTGCAGGAGATTCATAACTTTTAAAGAGAATAATGAAGAGGAAGCCTATGTGAAATTTTGTGTATGAATTAATTTGTTATTCATATAATTTTAACACGATTTGCACCAGTAAGAGCAAGTTTGCATAATATTAATAAAAAAAAATCGGATTTTTAAGCTCTGAATAGGCCTCTAGAACAAAACCGTACAATTCATTGTTAATTCCTTTTGTTTTAGATTTCTGAAATACAGATATTCAGATTTTCAGACCTAACGCATTAGTCATTAGTCTTAATCTATTGTTTCAACTGTATCTGTTTTTGATGATCATTCATTTGGATACTAAATTAAATCATCCCATATTTCTTAATTCATATTCAAAATTGATCTTTACTCAAATGTAATACGTTCGTGTTTCGCCTACCATAGTTTTGATTATACGACCTTCAACTTCATTGTATATTCAGTTATTGGGACGGTTATAGATAGGCAATTATTTTTATCGAAGATTTGGAAAAGCCTTCAAGCGGCTACTTGAAGGAAAGGTCACGAAATTGGAAATGGAAATCGTTGTCAACCCGACTTTCTTAAGTCACTAAATCTTGGGTTTTTTGGAAATAGATGTTGACATCTTATTACTTGGCGAATGGATATTTGACCGACTTTGAATGTGGGAGTTTCTCTGCTAAAACGGATCAGTTGCAATTTGGTGGCTGATTAGGTATCTGATGATGCAGAAGAAAGGTAGTCAAAGGAACGTCCTCAATGGAGAAACATAAACACATACACATAGTGTAGGATCATAAGATAAGTCGCTGGCTTAATATTACAAAGTTCTATGTTACATTTTCAAGATAGTTGAAATTCGACTTAATGTCACTATGACAATGTTCAAATTTCAGTTAGATAAAAGTGAAATATAGAACCCTGTAGGTAATATTGGGCCAGCGAAGTCTCGAGCTGACTAAACTTGATAGATATGCAGCACACCATTTCAAAGCCAAATTAGCTCTAACTTTTATAACGCGTCGCCACTGTACTTAACAACTGCAAATTATTGCTATTTAATAATTTTATTTTGCTATTTAACTGCTATTATTTAACTGCTGCTATAATGTGGGGGAACTCGACGGATGCGAATCGAGTCTTAATACTACAAAAGCGTGCCGTGATTCGTGTAGAGGTATTTTCGTAGACTACCGAATAATGACGCACTACTCACTACATATGTTTGAAGTTTTGATGTATGTCAGAAATAACTTGTCGTCATTTTCTAAAGTAAACGTCTCTGGTAAGGTGATTCGCTCAACAGGGCGCCTTAGAACTGTCCCACGTCGCATGGCACTTGCAGGAAAAAACCCGCGTGTCATCGGCCCTACTTACTATGAGCGACTACCCCAAGACTTGAGAGACGAGCCCTCTGACAAAAAATTTAAGAGTCGTTTGAGAAACTTTTTATTGGATAATCCACTGTATTCTATAAAAGAGTTTTATGAAATCACTAATTAGATTTATTTAAGTACTTTGTTGACATCTGAATTGTAAGGTTTGTTAGTTTATTTTCATTTTTAGTACATATAATGACGACCCTGTCATGGTGACCTTAATTTCTATGACATAAGTGCTCAATTTTGTTAACATATTTTATTTATAGCTTAATAACGACCCATTCCTGGTGAATTTATTTTTTAAATAATTGGATTTAATTTATTTATTGTGAAACTGCTGACATACGATTGTAATTTAATAATTTTGAATGAAATTTTGATTGTCAGTGTTATTTTTCGTACTCCATTATTCATAATGTAAAAAAACTGACAATCACAATATAAATTCCTAAAAATTTACCATGTGTAATTTTAAGTGACATTGTATATTGTGAGATAAATAAATCATATCATATCATATCATATTTTTAATTTTTTAGCTTTAGTTATCTTAATTGTAGTTAATTTTACATTTATATTCATTTTATAACACTTATTATATAATAAATGAGTTTCGATCTTACAACTGCAAATTATGTATTTAATTCAGTAATAATGGGAGGGTCAGGGGTCGAGGGCCTCCACAGTCACCAAACCCGTTGTCTAAACAGCAATGCATAAATCGTCTGCATTAGACGCAAAGGCCTGTGATGAATGTAAGATTCTTAGTAAACTTCAGTAAGTAGAAAGTAGATTTTTTTATGAGGAGGCATACGAGCAGAACCCGTCCAATGGTAAGAAATTACTCGGATATCTACTACACCAGAGGGGTTGCCATTGCAAGCCTTTAAAATTTTCTGTGAACTTTAAAAATCCTTGCACAAAAAAAGCGCTAAACACAAAGTAACTTAAACTTCCTCAAGCGGGCAACTTCGCCATTTTATCTCAACCCTTAAGAGTTGAAGTTCTTAATGTCAATTACGCCGAGATACTGAGACAGTTTCCCTTAGTACAGCCTAACAGAAAGACCTAAACGACAACATTAGGCCGGTTACACAATAACTTAAATCTTCACTATTTTTCCACATTATTATTAAGTAAAACGGGACACCTAAGGAACAAATCAAATTATTTTATAAATTATTTTTTGATGCGGCCAGCCTTCTGGGCACACTGCCCATCGGCAGTGACTTGGGAGACGTTTTTTATTTATAGGCGTTTTATTTTAAGTTTATTTAGTTTAGAGATAGTTTGTATTATTATTTTTAAGCTAATTTAATGTTTTATATTTATTTAATAGTGTTGTAATAAATCTTTTCTTTTTTGATACGTTATTTAAACACCGTTGTCAATGTGTTTGTGAAACTTTTTGGTTAATAATGAACATCGTTGGGTTAAAATTATTTTTGTTGTCTTGTTTTTTGTCCCCAACAAATGTGACGGAGTGGAGTTTTTTGTATGGTGTGAGTTTAAAATTTTTCTTAAGAAAATTACTTATAATTTATAATCTACAGCTAGAAAGGCATGCAATAGCACTCGACTTTTTATATTTATTTGATAAGAGACAACAATAAAAGCGTGACAGAGTAGTCAGGAAGAAGACAACGTAAAGAATAATTTCGACCCCGTTATGAAAAATCGGACTAATGGCTCCTCTTCACGTTGGGCCAAAGCCAACGCCAACGAGGGACGCAGCCATGCGGTAGAATGAGATAGCAATATCACTTGCTCCCTCTAACGCATAAATGCGTCCCTCGTTGGCGTTGGCGTTGGCCCAACGTGAAGAGGAGCCATAAATAGTACAAACCCTTGTGAAAAGACATAGGACATGATAGATTATTTCTCTTTACTGATAGGTATTTTTTGAATGTGTAACCAGCCTAAAGAATTACATTTAATGTTACGCCCTTTTCATATAACAGGGGAACTTTCTTTAGTAAAAGGGATTAACTTTCTTATTATTACTGAGTCTTAATGTGCTCTTCAATGTTTATAACTTTACAGATCTCGAGTATCTCGCTAAAACTCGTTTGGATGAGTTGAGGAAGTCAAATGTACTTATATCATTTTACTTTACAAGACTTTGTTAAAGTTAAGGTTAAGATTTATGAGCTAACTTAATTATTTAGTTGGACTCTTGAGTTTAACTATTCAAATGCCAACTTTTTGCTTTAGACACTTAAATTTCTTAAGTGCCCTTTCTTCTTCTTCTCTTTCTTCGTCTTTCTTCTCTGGGCATGTAATACCGAGGGATGAAAGTCATGTGACGATAAAGGTATTACGAATGAATGTGGAGGGAATTAACGGGAGAGGAAAACCGAGGAAAAGGTGGATGGACTATGTGAAAGATGATATGAAAGGAACGGAAGTGAATGATGAGATGACGGGCGAGAGAGAGGGAGCGACGACGACGCTTTCTTCTTCTTCGTTGACATTTTTCCCATTTATTTTTATGTTGGCCTTTCTTGTCCTTTTTCTCCACAAAACCTGATTTTTTCTACTTTTTTATTAATCAGATCACGATACCGAATACGCCCTTACACGGATCCCCACTATTTCTGTTACAGCTTGTATAGTCGGTCAAACTAATTTGTCAGTAGTAAGAACCAGGAAAACTATACTCATCGTTTTCTTTTGGGTGCTTGTACTAGTACAAGACAAAGATAGTATCATTATCTCAGTCTGTGATTGAAATGAGACAGTCCTTTGACACACTACATATATAATCTCTTATTTTTGTTTTTTTTTTATTATTATCGCAGTAACCGAAGACAAAGACAACCTATAGTAAATGTTTTATATTCGAACAAATATATTGTTTTACGTACAGTTAACCTTAATGAAACCGTAAGCACAAGGGGTTATAAACATTTCTCGAAATTATTTTGTAAAAGCGTAATAACTTTTGTAATAGCATCATTAACTCTAAACGTTTTGGCGGTCGTCCGAGATGGGCATTGTTGTTTTAAGCTTTCAATCTCTTTCATTCTTTTTGAATATAAAATATACAAAACTCTTTTATAAATTTAATAATAATAATATTAATATATTAATTTAATAACGCAGGGCAGCTTGTGGGTCCGCAGGGCAGCTTGTGGCGAGCTGTTGGGCAGTAACGACCCCCGAGTGCTCCCGAGAGTCGGTCAGGGTCTCCGTCTCCGGCGTGTCTTCGTCGGTCGGAGTGGACCCACAGGACTCTCAGCTCTGGCTTGCCTTCATTGGCCGTCCAGAGAGGAGTCGCTAGAGCTATATGCTCCAGGGGTGGAAGTGAAAGATGCATAAGACGCGAGTTGGCACAGTGGCTGATAACAGCCACTGGGTAGAAAGCGGCGCACACCTCTCGACACCCCTGAGCCGCTCACACCGATGTTGCTCCTGGTCGTCTTCGCGACAGCAGTTTCAGGGGCCTATCTAGTCAGCGGCAAGTCACCGCCTGCCTCGATAACGTGTAAAACATTGTTATGGCAGGTGTCCGACCTCTCTACAATAGCCCAGTGTCATTGTCCACCCAAACTTCAATATTTAGACCGGTATACTGTTTACTTTTTCTGCAATAGTCCCAATGCCTGCTGAGACCGGTTCATGGGTCTATTGCTGCGCCTGTGAACGGGTTCCAGCAGGCGTTCTACATGACATTAAAGCTCTCCAAGGGGCCTCTACGTGTTGGATCTATATCCCTACCTATCCTATCCTATCCTAGCCTAAATGGAGTACAAATATTAATTAGAGAATGTTTTCTCCTTTTTCTTGCACAAAATACGAATACACACACTTTTATGATAGGTATTTTTTATCAATGGTTTATTATGGTTGCGCTTATGATATAAAATTATATACTAGGTACGTCATTTTGTAAGTGTCATTACAAGCATGATAGTAAAGAGACGAGTGTTTTAAATTGAGTCATAACCTGTAGGTATTATAAGCAGGATAATTTAATACATCTGTGGTATGTACAAAAAGCACAGACCAACCCCTATAGACCGAGCTTATAGGACGACTCGCGGTCACCGCCCGTATGGTGTATAGGTCAAATATAAGATTGTTCGCGCGCCGCTCCGATCAGTTGCGCTCATAGTCTAATAAAACATGGTCTTCCATTCCCAGAGTGACACGGGCCTACGTCACAACACCATGGCCGCTATATATAGCGCTATCGCATATTATCATATAGCGCTGTCGCATGATGACGTAGGCCCGTGTCAGTTAGGTAACCTAGAAAAGACGGGAATGGAGTACCAGGCGGAGTATATTATTATACCATGGTTGCGCCCAAGGTTACGACCTGTTAGCAGTGTGCACGAGTCTAAGAAAATAAATCGTAAACTATTGAATTCATTGGGAAATCATGGGATATTGCAGCGTAATATGGTGTGGCAAGTCATCTAAGACATCTACTTACGAAACAGATGGAATAACATCCCACGGGAAAGTCAAATTCATTATTTCATTGAATAATGTTTCTTGTCCGCGGGGTTCATTTTATACTGGTCAGTAAGCAGAGGCGAAGTATGTCCGTCCCTTTTCGTCAACTTGAAAATGCAATGCGCTATCCCTTTCCCTTTCGACTAGTGATGTGACGATGATGGTTTTTCAGTTGCGGAAACTTCGTGCTTCGTCATCGTCCGTATTGTACCATTTTAGACATAATATATAGGTAACATGTTGTGTAAGTTTTTTTAAAATCCTCTAGGCCAGCGGAGCAGTTAGGCCGCATGTCACGAGGTGGACCTGGTGATGAACTTCAAAGAAGTACCTACGAGGGAACTCGGTGTTGGTTTGTGATAGACATATGTTGTATGGGTTATTTAGAATCCTCTAGGTGAGCAGTTAGGCCTCATGTCACGAGATGGACCTGATGATGAACTCCAAAGAAGTGCGAGGGAACTCGGTGTTGGTTTGTGATAGACATATGTTGTATGGGTTTTTTAGAATCCTCTAGGTGAGCAGTTAGGTCTCATGTCACGAGATGGACCTGATGATGAACTCCAAAGAAGTGCGAGGGAACTCGGTGTTGGTTTGTGATAGACATATCGTCGCTGTGCGTGCAAAAGTCGCCATGTGTTTTTAGCCTACTTTACAGGAGACACAAAAAACTGTTTATTTCGATAATTATTTAACATATACAAATCAATATTTTTATGAGAAAAGTATTTGCACTTTTACATATATTACGGAATTATCTGAAATGATAGTTTAGTTTCAATAGAGTGAAAAATTTTTTTTTTCAAAAATATGTTACATAGCGATTTTTGTTTGAGTCGTAAAAACCTCTAAGTGTCTTAACCCGTACATGGCTAGATTTAATTATTAAGGACCTTATACAATTTGTGTGCTTTATCGTCACATGGTTATTTAATAAAATGATGTGGGTGTTCAATAAAACAGAAAAAAAATATTTAAGACGATATAATGGAAATTTTATCACGAATGAATAGTTTACGTATTTTTTTTTATTATAACTACTTATTACTACATATTAATATTTCCTTGCTTGTAGGCAACACAAGTGTCACTGTGGTATTTACGTGGCTTGTAAATTGAAATTTTGTTGTCTTCTAATATTTCTTTAAACTTCTTTCTCCCAACAGCATACAGATAAAGGATTCAAACGACTCTTCTACATATATTCTGGTACTATTTATTATCTGGTACTAGTTATTTATAATTTTCATTTGAAAATACATTAATAATATAATAATGTATTGGTCTGATGTTTACTACTTTTTTTTCATATATTATCTATAAATTTACAATATTAAACACGACACGATATTGCCTAACTGAGTTTTAGCCGAGTTGAAAATAAACAATTGTCTTTAAGATAGCGACCTTGCCTGTGAAGCCGATGGACCTGGGTTCGAATCCCAGTAAGGGCATTTATTTGTGTGTGATGACACAGATATTTTGTTCCTGAGTCATGGCTTGGTCATGGTTGTTTTCTATGTATTTAAGTATTTATATATTATATATATCGTTGTCTGAGTACCAACAACACAAGCCTTCTTGAGCTTACTGTTGGACTTAGTCAATCTGTGTAAGAATGTCCTATAATAGAATATAAAAAAATGTCTTTAAGTAATGCATAAACGCACTACAAGTTCATGTTATAAAGTACATTGCGCTAACTTTATACATTTTTTTTATTAGATATAAATCACATAATATTAATAAAATATAAATACACAATAAAAAATAAATTACCGATATAAATTACATAATATTTTGATCCAAAAGCATCGTTAAACCAGAATGGTTTGTCTCGATACTCCATTACGCAGTACTTAAATAATTAAATATACAATAGGCAACACATATTTATATCTTTTATGTAATTTTCCATTCACTTATACCTTTAAAACTGCCAACAACTTGTAACGAAAACTCACAAAACTCAATTATTTGTACACACACGTAATTTATTTTGCTTGGTGACTTTTCAGTGCCAAATCAAAAATGATACACTTTAAAATGAACATGTTAACGTGTTTAGTATACAACTTGAGGGTAAATAAAAGTACCTATAACATACGGTAGACTGGATACTGGATTGTTATAAGAAAATTCCGCCATGTGTCGTAAAACACACGGTCTGGAAACATAGCATCGACTCCAACTAGTACAAAAATTATCGCTATGTGCGAGAAACTACATATCGGGCGCAAGGGCATCTAATAATTTTTCAATAAACTTGTAGAAAATATAGCTATGTGTTAAGAATGACATAGCGTGCGCACGTCTGTAATTGCTGTTCAAATAAGCTAATGTAGTTATGTGATTTATTCCAGTTAGCGATTATAGGAAGAGCATTCATTGTATGGGCATCATATACCTACATTTGTTAAATCCTTAAATATTGAAGTAAGCTCAACGCTGTTTTTGGAGCATATGCGTATAGAAATAAGGTTCAAAATGGCATTAAAACCTAAAAATCGTCAAAAATCACATAGCGACTTTTGTAGGCACAGCGACGATATGTTGTATGGGTTTTTTAGAATCCTCTAGGTGAGCAGTTAGGTCTCATGTCACGAGATGGGCCTGATGATGAACTTCAAAGAAGTGCGAGGGAACTCGGTGTTGGTTTGTGATAGACATATGTTGTATGGGTTTTTAGAATCCTCTAGGTGAGCAGTTAGGTCTCATGTCACGAGATGGACCTGATGATGAACTTCAAAGAAGTGCGAGGGAACTCGGTGTTGGTTTGTGATAGACATATGTTGTATGGGTTTTTTAGAATCCTCTAAGTGAGCAGGTAGGTCTCATGTCACGAGATGGACCTGATGATGAACTTCAAAGAAGTGCGAGAGAAGTCGGAGTTGATTTGTAATAGGCATATGTTATTGGTCCATTTGAATATGTTTTCAATACAACCTTCTATGACCTTAATAAAACGGACAAAAGAAAATAATTGTATGAGATTTTGGCGACACTTTTTTCGCGTATCGAAAGAGATTGCGATTCTGAGTAGAAATAATATAAAAATTCTAAATTTTAAAATTCATGTTCTGGGTACCTACTTTAAACAGAAATGCCCTAATATGTTAAGTAAAAATTTCAGGTACATTGTTAAATTACTTAATGAAATATTAAATTAATCAATATAATTATTAAGTAAGTTTACTCTAAGTATACTAAATTGGTAACAATTTTACCACAATAAATTTCGGTGTCACTGGTAGCAGTACCCACTACCTGTAATGAACATGTCCCATCCCTACGCTTACACGTGTCAGCGCGCCATGTTTGAAACGACCAATCGCAACGCCGTGAGCACCCCTCCCGCACCTCACAGTTTGGTGATTTGCGTCGGGAACAAAATGGCCAATATTAGGTTTCTAGAGGCGGTGTTCTGTGACAAAAAGCAACGCTCCTATTACAAAAAGCATAAGGTCCACCGATGTACAGTTAACAGTGTGGGCGATGATAGAAACAGGTAGACGTAGGTATATTGTTTTGACAGTGAAAAGTGATGGCAGTTATTGTCCCGAATAACAATGAAAACAGTAACCGCATTGCGTAAACCGCTTAAATAAACAAATACCGCATCATCTCATGCGGTTTCACGACCCTCAACCGTATTTCTCTTATCCCACAAAAGGTCCCCCATATTTTAAATTTAAATTCACCCAAAAGTTTTAGTTTTGTACATTTAAATGGGATTTTGTTTGGGCCGCCGAATAAATTTTCGTTTATAAAGGAACGGTCTTAATTGGGTAAGTAACTGGGGTGTGATTAAAATACTGAAGGTTCCTGTTTTGTTAAACAAATCACGTAACAAAGGGAGATTATTCGGCAATAAAATTGAATGCCAATATATCCTAACTTGGACAGACTGTTTGGCGTAGTCTGTAATGATAATAATAATGATGAAGGGTCAGATGCAAAAGGCGGAAAAATCTACATTTTTGAGATGTGTTTGTCCTAGCAGACATGCATATCTTCGATTTGCTCGGTCAATAATTATCAGTGCGGAAATACATATCTTCGATTTGCTCGGTCAATAATTTATCAGTGCGTAGTGTTCGCACATTGTCATAGGCACTTTTGATATCAATTTAATAGGGAGGTGTAGGTACAATGGGAAAAAAGAAACGCAAAAACGAAGATAGCACATTATTATTCTAAAAACGTTTTTCCCAAGCTCTCCTACTGATTCAAAAATTTTACACGATTTTTTCAAGAATTACCGTAAAGCTAACCAAACCAAATGAGTTTAAAGAAACTTAGTCGAACAGAACGCAGTATAATTTAATACATTTTATCACTGAATTTGACAGATTGGATTATGTTGATTCGCTTAAAACTTTTTAATTTGTTGAAGATAAGGTTAGAATTGTAAAAGTTTGAAGACAATTCAATACTCTGAAAAATTTGCATGGAATTAATCTTAATCTAATTCTGAATTAAAAAAATACATGTACTTCTTTATTTCCTTGCGTGAATAAATATTCCGCAGCGCTACTGAGAATATGCATGTAGCGACTATATATTTGCCATTAAATTATCACCCCCTTATTCATAAACGTTTACTAAAGTTGACAAGCCGATAATAATCGTTTGTCCCTTTCCATCATACCAATACGTCGGAAAGGGACAAACGATTATTATAGGCTTGTTAACTTTAGTAAACGTTTATGAATAAGGGGATTAGTAGATATTTGACTTTTCTTTTACCAAAAAAGTAGATACGTAGTTAATTTCCGCTACAAAAAGGCTGTCTGCGAGAGATCGCTTTTTAGCGATAACACTGTTCTTTATTTGAGTCTGCTTGAGTGTCGTGTAGTTTCGCGTATTGACAATGTGTAAAAATAGTACTTGTATTGTATTGTTGACTGTATAAAACCTATTTTTTACCATAAAGCTTAAATTGATATTATATGTAAAACTAATATTATATGTAAAACTTACACTCATAACTTCAAGTACAATAAAACATCAGAATCGCTAGAAATCCGCAGCGCAATAGAAACTTACTAATGTGAACCACAGTGTCATTAAACTTGGCAACATAACGAGGGGTTCCGTCAGCGAACTGCCAAAGTGATGGTATCTGAATAATGGATTAGTCGGTCTGTCTGTAGCAGCTGTTGCGTAATATAGAAACTCGTTATTTTTGGATAGAATTTAGAAAATGTTGGTGACCTCTGGCTTGATGAACTTACAAAAATAGGTACGTATTTTTGTATGGAAATAAACTGGGTAAATATTGGTGGTCCCTGACTTGATTAGGTACCTATTTATTTTTGGATGGTTGTGTGCCGCACTTTGGTCTATTAGATGTTTTATTTATATTGTATTTTATATGTAGGTCAGCATTATTTAAGAAGCTTCAAAATGCCGAAAAATTTGACCTTTGTTGTTGCTAGGTAATATTAAACTGTGTTTTTTTTAGTGTGTAAAGCCACTACCTTTTGTTTGGTGTTTTAGGTTTTCGTACCCAAAGGGTAAAAAATCGGGCAAGTGCGAGTCGGACTCGCGCACAAAGGGTTCCATACCATATAAAAAAAAAAACAAAAAAAAAAGCAAAAAAAAAAACGGTCACCAATCCAAGTACTGACCACTCCCGACGTTGCTTAACTTTGGTCAAAAATCACGTTTGTTGTATGGGAGCCCCATTTAAATCTTTATTTTATTCTGTTTTTAGTATTTGTTGTTATAGCGGCAACAGAAATACATCATCTGTGAAAATTTCAACTGTCTAGCTATCACGGTTCGTGAGATACAGCCTGGTGACAGACGGACGGACGGACGGACGGACGGACAGCGAAGTCTTAGTAATAGGGTCCCGTTTTACCCTTTGGGTACGGAACCCTAAAAAGAGACCCTATTACTAGATAAGACTCCGCTGTCCGTCAAACCGTCCATCCATCTGTCTGTCAGGCTGTATGAAATTTTCACAGATGATGTATTTCTGTCGCCACTATAACAACAAATCTAACAACAGAATATAATAAATATTTTAAGGCTCTCATACCACAAACGTGATTTTTTTGCCGTTTTTTGCGTAATGGTACGGAACCCTTCGTGCTCGAGGCTGGCTCGCACTTGGCCGGTTTTTAAATTTTGTATTTTGATATGGGTGTACAACTGTACGTGTTGCCTAAAATAAAACTTTATTTATTTTATTCAAATTTCAGTTAGGTTGTACAAAGTTTTTTTCATTTAAGTTCTAAATAGGTAGGTACCATCGCCATCAGATATATCGGAGCGGCCAAGGTGCTCACAAATATCTGAACACGCCTCTATTGTCAGGGCGTTAGGGTGCATGTTCAGATATTTTTGAGCACCTCGGCCGCTCCGATATAATTATCTGATGGTGACTGTACACTATCAGCTGTCATTTTGAATGTCAATATTTTGTAAGGGCATTGCCCTTACCTTTAATATGATAAGATAGAGTTAGACCAAGAAAAGTCTGCAGCGATTTTGATAGCCCACGCAGTGCAAGTGTTATTTTAAACGTCAGACTTCTATGAAATTATGACGTATAAATAACACTTGCACTGCGTGGGCTATCATCAAAATCGCTGCAGACTTCGTCTAACTCTGTATAGTAGGTACTTATGATAGTTATGATAAGAAATGCAATTTTATTTTCTCATTTACTATATTTGTATATTGAAATACTTGAGGGAATTTATTCGTGAATTACCGTAAAACGGGGTGAGTAGGTTTCGCGGGGAGAGGTGGGTTATGAATGGGGAGAGAAGGTTTGAGAGGGGAGTGAGAAGGGATTTTAAGGCTACTGCTACAAAAATAATGTATTCCAATTTAAAATGGAGCTATAGTAATACGCATAATAAAAAAAAATCGATCCAACAATCTTCCAAAATCACCTTTGAATGAAAACCCCTCTCACCCCAAATACGAGGCACTACGAGGTGAGGTGGGTTTTCTCTTTATCGTCAAAGTTATGAAATGGAACTACCCAAAATAAAATAAAAACTAAAATACAAACGTCCGGAACACTTATTATATACACCATTCAGTTTTCATATGTAAAAATAAAATGTTATCGAGGTTTGAATTTCAGTTTTGACCTTACTCACCCCATTTTACGGTACCTACTTAAGTTTATTGTATTCCCAAGACAAAATCGCAATTACTTGGATAGAAACTAATTTATTTTCACTTTAGTTAAGACAAATTGTTCACTTGATTTTTTGGGACTGAAATCTCTTATACAATACTTTTTTACACAACTAAGTATTTTTTATGTTTTTTTTTTATTGCTCAAACTACTAACAATTTTGTAAAATCACTTAATACTGTCTTCGTACAGTCGAAATCAGATATATCGGAGTAAATAAAGTCACTTTGCGTCGATTTAAAGAGAAATTAGATTGAGTGACCATCGCGGTAACCGAAGACATGGGTATTAGCAGCCGTATTCGAACAATGAGATACGTCAAATACTAGATATTGAAACGATATGGATTGGATATGTCAGTGTCAAACAAGTGTCAAAATTGACGTTTCTTCAAACAAAAACGTCACTTTTGACACTTGTTTTACACTGATATATCAAATCCAATGATGACTCCATAGAGCGTCTCGTAGTGCAGGGAAAGGTCGAAGGCACCAGGCCACGTGGTAGATCACCAATGAGATGGACAGACCAGATCAAGGCCGCAACTAAGTGTTCGGTTTACGAATGTACCCGGAAAGCTGCAGTCCGCGACGAATGGCGCCGTATTAGCAAGATCATCACTCATCGAGATTCACAATGATGACCACGACCACTCTGGCAGAGAGTGTACAGACCAAGAAGAAGAAGAAGAATCCAATCCATATCGTTTCAATATCTAGTATTTGACGTATCTCATTGTTCCAATACGGCTGTAGGACAGGTACAGTTTAACGTCAAATAGATATAGGTCAAAATTACATAATGCATCGCAACCACACCTTTATAACCTTTGAATTAAGAATGTGTACATATTTTTGGCTACTTTGGCCGTCACTGCTGACTGTACTTATAGAAACTGCTAATATAAATTAGCAAAGTTCTTACGGGTCCAGTAATAAGGGTTAATTTGGCTTAATAAGATTTATAACTGGCACTTTGTTACCACAGTATCTCCAGTTTTCGAGTTGGGGACTTTGCAACTAAGCGAAATTTAAATTAGGGATTTGGAACTTTGTGCAGTGATCAGTAATATTTAAGGTATTATCGAAGTCTCGCTGTCAGCTAAATATTTGTTTTAATGGAAAGGGACGATTATTAGAATTGAATTAAGGTAAACGTCCGAGGGCATAACGCCTGAAACATGGAGTAGAGGCGAGGTGGTGCTGTTCTTCAAAAAAGGTGATAACAACCTATTGAAGAACTACAGACCCATCACGCTTCTGAGCCATGTCTATAAGCTGTTTTCAAGGGTCATCACGAACCGTCTCGAACACAGACTTGATGACTTCCAGCCTCCCGAACAAGCCGGTTTCCGAAAAGGCTATAGTACCATAGACCACATCCATACGCTGCGGCAAGTTATACAGAAGACCGAAGAGTATAACTTGCCATTATGCTTAGCGTTTGTGGACTATGAGAAAGCCTTCGATTCGGTGGCAACATGGGCGGTGCTTGAGTCTCTTCAGCGATGCCATATTGACTATCGGTACATCGAAGTGTTGAAGTGTTTGTATAGTAACGCCACCATGTCGGTCCGAGTACAGGAGCAGAGCACGAGGGCGATTCCATTGCGAAGAGGCGTAAGGCAGGGAGACGTTATCTCTCCGAAACTGTTTACTGCCGTAATGGAAGACGCCTTCAAGCTCCTGGAATGGGAAGGACTTGGCATCAACATCAACGGCGAATACATCACTCACCTTCGGTTTGCCGACGATATCGTAGTCATGGCAAAGTCGATGGAGGAACTCAGCATGATGCTCGATGACCTCAACCGAGTTTCACAACGGGTGGGCTTGAAAATGAACATGGACAAGACGAAACTTATGTCAAATGCCAATGTTGTGCCCATCCCAGTCTCTGTTGGGAACTCGGTACTCGAAGTTGTTGACTCGTACATCTACCTAGGACAAGTAGTCCAATTAGGTAGGTCCAACTTCGAGAAAGAGGTCAACCGCCGAATCCAACTCGGTTGGGCAGCGTTCGGGAAACTACGTAATGTCTTTTCGTCCGACATACCTCAGTGCCTCAAGACGAAAGTCTTTAATCAATGTGTGTTACCAGTGATGACTTACGGCTCCGAAACGTGGTCTTTCACTATCGGCCTCATCTCAAAACTCAAAGTCGCTCAACGAGCTATGGAGAGGGCTATGCTCGGAGTTTCTCTACGTGATCGAATCAGAAATGAGGAGATCCGTAGACGAACTAAAGTCACCGACATAGCCCACCGGATTAGCAAGCTGAAGTGGCAATGGGCAGGCCACATTGCACGCAGAGAAGATGGCCGATGGGGTCGAAAAGTGCTCGAGTGGAGACCACGGACTAGCAAGCGCAGCGTAGGACGTCCACCCACAAGATGGACAGACGATCTTGTTAAGGTCGCCGGAAGACGCTGGATGCGGGTCGCTTCCAACCGGCACGTATGGAGGTCCAAGGGGGAGGCCTATGTTCAGCAGTGGACGTCTTATGGCTGAGATGATGATGATGAAACGTCCGAGTGCTCGACGCTGTACTAGTACCTATATGGCATGGGCACTCTATGTCAAAGCAATATGGGTAAAATTCGAACTAAGAGGATTTTTCTTCATTCGAATTTAAGCCATGTCACTTTGACATAGAAACTTCAAAAAAAAATCGTATATCTTTTTAGGCAATATTTTTTTCTTGCACAGCACACTACTCGGAAAGTTCGCAATAGATTTTTCGAACTTGGCATTTTTTGATCGAACGATTGGGCATTAATCGCATTTCTCAACTGATTCTCGTGATATTTGGTGAGCAGATTCTAAAATGAAATTTAGTAGGTACCTATAACTTTTTACACTTTTTTCTCAATTCAATCCAATTCTTTATTTCATGACCAATACAGTATTGTGATTGAAATTTTTTTTACATGCTAACTTACATTAGGTAGCCATACAGTACAGTATAATATTATAATATATTATAATTAGTACTACTAGCTGTGCCCGCGGCTCCGCCCGCGCGGAATTCGGTCTGTGTCAGTAAGCGGCTAATTTCTAATCCTAATTTCTCTCCCTCACCCCTGGAGGCGAAACTTGAAGTAAAGTTGACAGATGGATATGCTAGAAGACTGTTAGTAGTCCAGATAAAATATTTTACAATTAGGTACCACTAAATAAAACTACACTCCAAAGTCAATAGTTTTTTCGCCCTTATTCAAATTTTACACGTGATTTAAACGACAGAGTAGTAGGTGTAGTTATATCGGACGATACAGTAAGCCGTAAGGTATACGCGCGCGAGCGAAAGCGAAGCGGCCTGCCTGGCTAGACCGCCACTCACCCTGATCTTCTTCAGACTCCTGAGGAAGACCACGTGCCCCTTGTAACCTCAATGCGTTGCGAGACTTTCGGGAATGATTCGTTTTGTTTCGGGAATGCATGGTAATGCTTATAAAATGCGAGTCGCAAACCGTTTGACTCCGCAAACGACCAGTGCCGGATTAAGATATTTTAATGCCCTAAGGATGTCTAGACCATGGTGCCCCCTCTCCCAAGGGTCATCAAGATTACATTGAATTTTTTTGGTAAATTGAGTGACGTTTATTGCCGCATTACAGCTGAGAATAGAAATTAATCACATCATTTTATCACGACAATTGACAGTGCCGCAGCAGTAAAACGTTGCAACAGAGTACCTAATGCTGCTGCAGTCGCCACCCGAATGTCACCTTTATCATATCTTAGAATGTTGAAAAACGCGAGCGAAGTGAGCTCGAAAATTTTTCGATATAAAAACGCAATTTTATAGACAGTTGTACATTTTTACTTTTAGTATGGAAATCAGTCACATCATTTTATCACGAAAATTGTCAGCGCTGCAGCATTAACGTTGCAACAGAGTAATACTGCTGCAGTCGCCATAGCTTAGAAAGTGATTGAAAACACGAGCAAAGCGAGCGCGAAAATTTTTCGATATATAAACGCAATTTGATAGACAGAGTTGTAGTCACATCATTTTATCACGAAAATTGACAGTGCTGCAGCAGCAACATTGCAACAGAGTAATGTTGCTGCAGTCGCCATACCTTAGAAAGTTATTGAAAACGCGAACGAAGCGAGCGCGAAAATTTTTGATATAAAAACGTAATTTGATAGGCAGTTGTACATTTTTACTTTTAGTATGGAAATCAGTCACATCATTTTATCACGAAAATTGTCAGTGCTGCAGCAGCAACATTGCAACAGAGTAATGTTGCTGCAGTCGCCATACCTTAGAAAGTTATTGAAAACGCGAACGAAGCGAGCGCGAAAATTTTTGATATTAAAACGGAATTTGATAAGCAGTTGTACATTTTTACTTTTAGTATGGAGATCAGTCACATCATTTTATCACGAAAATTGTCAGTGCTGCAGCAGCAACGTTGCAACAGAGTAATGTTGCTGCAGTCGCCATATGTTAGAAAGTGATTGAAAACGCGAGCGAAGCGAGCGCGAAATTTTTTCGATATAAAAACGCAATTTGATAGACCGTTGTACATTTTCACTTTTAGTACGGAAATCAGTGACATCATTTTATCACGAAAATAGACAGTGCTACGGCCGTAACGTTGCAACAGAGTAATGCTGCTGCAGTCGCCATATCTTAGAAAGTGGTTGAAAACGCGAGCGAAGCGAGCGCGAAATTTTTTCGATATAAATACTTAAATAGGCAATTTGATAGAGAGTTGTACATTTTTACTTTTAGTATGGAAATCAGTCACATCATTTTATCACGAAAATTTACAGTGCTGAAGCAGCAACATTGCAACAGAGTAATGTTGCTGCAGTCGCCATACCTTAGAAAGTTATTGAAAACGCGAGCGAAGCGAGCGCGAAAATTTTTGATATAAAAACGCAATTTGATAGGCAGTTGTACATTTTTACTTTTAGTTTGGAAATCAGTCACATCATTTTATCACGAAAATTGACAGTGCTGCGGCAGTAACGTTGCAACAGAGTAATGCTGCTGCAGTCGCCATATCTTAGAAAGGGATTGAAAACGCGAGCGAAGCGAGCGCGAAATTTTTTCGATATAAATACTTAAATAGGCAATTTGATAGAGAGTTGTACATTTTTACTTTTAGTATGGAAATCAGTCACATCATTTTATCACGGAAATGGACAGTACTGCAGCAGCAACATTGCAACAGAGTAATGTTGCTGCAGTCGCAATATCCTAGAAAGTAATTGAAAACGCGAACGAAGCGAGCGCGAAAAAACTTCGATATAAATACTTAAATAGGCAATTTGATAGACAGTTGTACATTTTTACTTTTAGTATGGAAATCAGTCACATCATTTTATCACGAAAATTGACAGTGCTGCAGCAGCAACGTTGCAACAGAGTAATGTTGCTGCAGTCGCCATATCTTAGAAAGTTATTAAAAAATTTTTCGTTATAAAAACGCAATTTGATAGACAGTTGTACATTTTTACTTTTAGTATGGAAATCAGTCACATCATTTTATCACGAAATTTGACAGTGCTGCAGCAGTAACGTTGCAACAGAGTAATGCCGCTGCAGTCGCCATATATTAGAAAGTGATTAAAAACGCGAGCGAAGCGAGCGCGAAAATTTTTCGATATAAAAACGCAATTTGATAGACCGTTGTACATTTTTACTTTTAGTATGGAAATCAGTCACATCATTTTATCACGAAAATTGACAGTGCTGCAGCAGCAACGTTGCAACAGAGTAATGTTGCTGCAGTCGCCATATCTTAGAAAGTTATTAAAAAATTTTTCGTTATAAAAACGCAATTTGATAGACAGTTGTACATTTTTACTTTTAGTATGGAAATCAGTCACATCATTTTATCACGAAATTTGACAGTGCTGCAGCAGTAACGTTGCAACAGAGTAATGCCGCTGCAGTCGCCATATATTAGAAAGTGATTAAAAACGCGAGCGAAGCGAGCGCGAAAATTTTTCGATATAAAAACGCAATTTGATAGACCGTTGTACATTTTTACTTTTAGTATGGAAATCAGTCACATCATTTTATCACGAAAATTGACAGTGCTGCAGCAGCAACGTTGCAACAGAGTAATGTTGCTGCAGTCGCCATATCTTAGAAAGTTATTAAAAAAAATTTCGTTATAAAAACGCAATTTGATAGACAGTTGTACATTTTTACTGTTAGTATGGAAATCAGTCACATCATTTTATCACGAAATTTGACAGTGCTACAGCAGTAATGTTGCAACAGAGTAATGCTGCTGCAGTCGCCATATCTTAGAAAGTAATTGAGAACGCGAGCGAAGCGAGCGCGAACATTTTTCGATATATTATTAATTTATTAAATCAACATAATTATTCAATTATTTTTGTTGATATCCGTGTCTTCTAAACTTGGAGTTAATTTGGCAAAACTTTCCTCTGTGGCTTATTCATGTCACAACGTATTAAATTCGGCGCCATCTGTTAGTTTACCAGGGTACTCAATAGTGGTAGCACATATTTGAAAAAAGTTTGCCCCTCCTTCCTAAGTAGCGCCATAAGATTCAGGGGCAAACTTAAGTCAATCGACTGTTGTGGCTACCCCCCCTTTTAGGGGTTGAATTTTTATAGCCTATAACCTGGCCGGGGATTTTCTCGACAGATTAGTAAAGTTTTCATCAAAATCCGTTCAGCCGTTTTCACGTGATGCGCGTTCAAATAAACAGACAAACAGATAAACAGATAAACAGACAAACAGACAAAAATTCTAAAAACTTTTGTAACGTGTTCTGTTATTGATTCTAAGTATCCCCAGCCAACTTTTTTTCAAATATCTTCCATGTACAGACTTTCGACCGTCTTCAGCTTTATTATATGTATAGATTAGGAACATACACTAAAAATACAAACGTCACTAAAATGTTAAAAAGCTATACCCAAAAAAATTACAACCATCACTAAAAATGTCAAAAAGTGAGATACAATGTCAAGAAATATAGAAATATACAATTCAGAATCTTAAGAAATATATGAATTTGTCGATTTAGTTTTGTGAAAATTTTCAGAATGATGAAGCCATAAGGGTCACAGAACAGAGCTACTAAGTATTATAAATAGAAACAAAAACAGGGTTTTTCCTATGTAGATAATAGGTGTTTTGCATGGAAAAGACACATCAATATAAAATAAATAAAACATCACAATTAAAACTTTGACAAGTTGCAGAACCTTTTCCCGAATGCTTAAAGTCTTAAACGAAATCCCGATCGCTTCAACAAAAGAAAAAGTTACTTTTAACTTAACAAATTTAACTGTAATTTGGCCCTGTTTTCATTTGCAGTCACGAAAAGCCTTGATTTAAAGGGATTTGGCTTGAAGCTTTCAGTCGCTGTTATTTTGTACTTACAGGGCACTGTACGCATAGATGGCACATTAAACCAACTTCCGTTTAGTATTGCAACCCTTCTGGTGTTGAGGGTGTCCATGGGCGGCGGTAATCGCTTACCATCAGGTGATCCGTGTGCTCGTTTGCCTCCTATATCATAAAAAAAAGTATGCATTGATGCTATAGGTATATATGCAAGATGTATAGTTGAATCATCGAGAGCGTGGAATTGCATATGTAGTAGTATTGTTTGTTTACAGGCATTCTATATTTGAATTTTCTATTTTCTTGTACTATCAGCATACAACCACTACAAATGCAATTCCATCTTCTCGATAATTCAACTATACCTATGAGCGCGTGACCGCACATTTAAATTGCGCCAACGTTTACGATCTGCACGCGTCTAAAATGCAAATAATATTTAAAAAATATGTATTTGGCTACCGCGATAGTATGGAAACGGATTATATAGCGTATAATGAATTTAAAACACATCCTGACGTTTCGGACCCTTTACAGCGCGAATCCGTTTCCATAGTTTTATTTCATAAAAAAATGTTATATAAGAAATAGGCCAATCGAAAGTGAAATGTTGTTTGGGAATGATCACGTGATTTTTTGTTATATTTATCAATCTGATACTTTTTAGTTTTTTCTATTCGATCGATAAACGTATCGATGTACGATTTTCCTCTTGGCTATAGGCCCGCTGGGCTGTTGTAGAAAGTAAAACTTCTTAATTATTAGCCTCTATCCCTATTTTTGTAGGAAAGACTCTAATGCAACCTCCAAATAAAGTTCAATGGGCGAATCACTCAAGGGGGGATCAACCATTAGTATAAGTACCCATAAAACGGGTGTAGGGTCCCACCGAATAGTGTAGCTCTAAATATAACAACGCATGTATTAGTTTGATAAGGGCCACTTGCACCATCCCATTAAACCGGGGTTAACCGGTTAAACCTAGAGTTACCATGGTTACCAGTATTATTAGACACTGGGTTAACGGTTTAAACGCTTAACCCCGGGTTAGTGGGATGGTGCAAGTGGCGCTAAGTCTTGTTAATATGTAATAACTTACACTTGTATGGATAAGAATATGTATGCCTGAATTAAAAAAATAATTGAATTAGGTAAAAAAAAAATATTGGCCGCGAATTTTCGTAAACATTTTTACTTCTGATGTAGGTAACGTGGATTCTATAATAGGTAGTCTATGCTTGGACTCGTACTTCAAGCAGTTTAAAGATTTCGATGTAGATTTTGCCGAAGCGTTGCCCTGTTTCTGAATTGTTGTTTCAGGGTAAATCTGTCGAGGCGTGTTCCAGACACGGAGTTACTGAGTTTCTTGCAATATTGTTATATATTCTCTTGGATTACTCGTACCGTACACCAATATTATTGCATGAAATATTAATTTCTTGCATGGTCCATGCAAATTTTGAGTATTAAGGATGACTCACGTTACTACGTTCCGGGCCCGGGCCCTTAAGTTTTCTATAGAAAGCGTCACGTGATCAACGTCACCTGTCATCCCTGCCCGGATCGTTCTAGCGTGAGTTCATCCTTTAAGTTCTATTAATTATCTCAAATAACAACAGAATTCGATCAGAAAATAAAGAAATACTGAATTCTAATACTTTATTAAGTAAACGGAAATAACAAATAACAGCATTTAGTAACTAACTTATAAAATTATAATCTAAATCTAAAAATAATAAAAGTAATCTTAAAATAAATACTTCGTTCAAGAAAACAATATTTACAATTTACCGGTACGAGTAATTCTACTACTAAGTAAATTGAGCCAAAGAATAAGCCATGTATATACCTTAAATTCAAACTGCTGTTTCCGAAATAAAATATGTTGAAAATGTTGTTTTAATAATGAATATTTTTCTATGCAGGAGCCACGTTGCGCGCGGCGGGCAAGTCTTGGCGCGCGGAGCACAAAGCTGCGCGAACTTTGGGCATCATCGTCGGCGCCTTCCTTCTTTGCTGGCTGCCGTTTTTTCTTTGGTAAGTCTCTTTCTCGCACTGTCGCTCACTTATGGAGAATAACAGGACAAGCAGAAGCACTACCACCAGTTTTAACATTGACATATTCACTCACGTTTAAGTAACTTACTTTCTATGCATCTCGCTCGTACTCGCATATTAGTGCAAGCGAGATGTATAGAAAGTAATTTACGTAGACGCGAGTTAATCTGTCAATGTCAAAACTGGTGGTAGCCGTACAGGAGATCCAGATGCGGAAATGGCATTGGATAGGGCATATCCTGAGGAAACCCGACACCCACATATGTATTGGGGATAGGGTGGAAGGGGGGTTAGGTACCCAAGCTGCCCAGGATCGGAGTCAGTGGAAGAAAAAGATTCGAGCCCAGCAGGGGGTAAGAAAGATGGAAAGAAGAAGAACTCTTCCTATTTTTCTTTTAGGGGTTGTCTTGATACACGACTACACAACTACCTACCTACTAATATAACAACTAGTACGGTTACCATCAGTTTGTCACTGACATAAACGCCGTCGAGAACGTAATTTACTTTCTATACATCCCGATTGCACTAATATGCGAGTGCGAGCGAGATGTATAGAAAGTAAATTACGTTCTCGACGGCGTTTATGTCAGTGACAAACTGATGGTAACCGTACCGTTGACCACGAACGCTTATAATTAGACGAGTTAGGGTAATCCGCCAGTAACTGGCCGCCATAAACTAAAAATGGATTCTATTCACCTATAAACAGAATGCATTTTAGTATAAGGTGGCCAGTTATTGATTGCTGGCCAGTTATTGAAACCTTATGATGTCAATTAATACGCGATATAATCCGACTAAATTGATTTATTTCATAAATCGAAAAAATCAAACGAATATCTGTTAATATGGTTTAATTAGATATCTCTCTCTTCAATCGGTCCCCCATTGCTGGGGATCGTGACTGCGTTTGATTCCGTCAACTTAAGTTGTCTCCATCGGTCTCGTTCTGTAGCTTGGTGGAGTGCGTCGCTGACAGGTATTTTTAGTTCCTCCGCTATTTGGTCGGATCATCGTTTGGGACTTCTACCCCTAGGCCTTTTTCCTTCTATTTTACCGGTCACCATAAGGCGTTCCAAATTGCTGGTACCCCTGCGTGCAACATGGCCAAAATACCGCAATATTAAATCAATTTTATAACAAGCAGATACGTCTGCGAGCGAAATTCCAAATTCTATATTAAAGGAAAAAATTGAAAAATTTACGCTTCCGGCAGGACTTGAACCCGCATCCTCCACAATCCGTGTGTTGCTCTTAACCAATTGAGCTACGGAAGCCTACCAGGACATCGCAAATCTTTCCATTCCTTTCTTTATGTAAATGTCGGCGGCCGATCGTAAGATCAGGCATATCGTGAAATTCCTAGGCATATCGTGAAACGTGAAAAGGCTTCCGTAGCTCAATTGGTTAAGAGCAACACACGGATTGTGGAGGATGCGGGTTCAAGTCCTGCCGGAAGCGTAAATTTTTCAATTTTTTCCTTTAATATAAAATTTGAAATACCGCAATTCAATTCAATTCAATTCTTTATTTCATGAACAATACAGTATTGTGTTTGAAAAGTTTTTACATGCTAACTTACATTAGGTAGTCATACAGTACAGTATAATATATTATATTAGGAACATACACTAAAAAAAAAAATACAAACGTCACTAAAATGTCAAAAAGCTATACACAAAAAAAAAAATTACAGCCATCACTAAAAATGTCAAAAAAGTGAGATACAATGTCAAGAAATATAGAAATACTTATACAATTCAGAATCTTAAGAAATATATGAATTAGGAAAACAATAAAAAAAAATCAAAAATCATGGCATATACGATGTCAATTACATAATTATAATCCAAGGATAATTGCAAATCAAATAATAATAATAAAAAAGTATATAATATTACAGGTTATAGGTTTATGAACTATGTCCTTGAAATATCTCATTAATACTATAAAAACAGCCTTCTAACAGCAAACTTCTTAATTTAGTTTTAAATTCCGCGTGTGATGTAATCATTTTTAGGTGAATTGGAAGTTTGTTATATGCCTTAATAGCCTGATATTGCGTAGAGTGCTGGACTACTTTAAGATTAGGACTAATGGTTGTTTTAAGGTTCTTTTTCCTTGAACACAGACGGATTTCCCTTTCTTCTTTAGTTTCATACTTTGACAGATTTTTCACAAGATCCGAAAGCAAAACCAAAATGTAGAGGCTAGGTACGGTTAGAATACCCAATCGGATGAAGTGCTCTCTACATGATATCCATGGTGGTATCCTAACTATTGCCCTAATTGCTCTTTTTTGAATTTTGAAAGCCGTTTTGATATTGTAGTCATACGTATTGCCCCAAAATTTGATACTATATCGCAGCTTCGATTCAACAAGAGCAAAATAAACTTGCCTTAGCTGCTCAAGTGTTAAAACTTCTCTTAATGTTTTTAGAGCGTAACAAGCTGAGCCTACTACACTTTCAATTGCGTCTAATTCTATTTTCCAATTTAGCAAAGCATCTATGTAAACTCCAAGAAACTTTACTACTTCTGTTGTATTAACTCTAGACTTATTGAATACTAGCTCAGGTAATAGGTCAATATTCGTTGTAATTAGATATATCAATATTCTTTAAGTCATATCAGACCAAAACGTAATGTTAAAATACTAAGAAATGTACCTCGAAATTAACATAAAACCTTAGGAAAATTTAAGACCCAAATAAAAAAGTTGTCAGTACTACGTCGTAATTCTAAAAGCTTAACAAATTGTTCCTAAAAGGTTTACATTATGAAATAACGCTTTAACACCTCGTGAGATAAAACAAAACGTTTTCACTCACCCGAAACACACGTGCTACATTGTACAGTCGACGGGAATTATAATATTATTTTGTCTTTTCATAATTCATTGATCTTCTTCCTCGCGTTGTCCCGGCATTTTGCCACGGCTCATGGGAGCCTGGGGTCCGCTTGGCAACTAATCCCGAGAATTGGCGTAGGCACTCTTACGAAAGCGACTGCCATCTGACCTTCCAACCCAGAGGGTAAACTAGGCCTTATTGGGATTAGTCCGGTTTCCTCGAGATGTTTTCCTTCACCGAAAAGCAACTGGTAAATATCAAATGATATTTCGTATATAAGTTCAAAAAAACTCATTGGTACGAGCCGGGGTTAGAACCAGCGACCTCCGGATTGAAAGTCGCACGCCCTTACCGCAAGACCACCAGCGCTTCTATTCAAAATTTGATGAACTACAAAAATAGCCTAATTATTATTATTCCAATATTTGCTACATTTTGATTGAGTTTGATAACAAAATGGAAAAAAATAAAAATTGGATAACATAAATAAATTGAATTCCTTGTAAATAATGTGCAGAAATTCATAATGAGGCAGAAATCGTGTAGGTATAGGTATTACAGCTTTGAACAAAAGTATCAAGCATATTAAACAATCCATTGCTCAAAGGAAAATCATAAATTCGCCTTTGTACTAATGATGTGTGTGTTTTCCTATTTCATGTTTATTTTTTGTACAATAAAGTGTTTTAATACTACTACAATCACTATCACTACATCTTATAAAACAAAGTCCCCCGCCGCGTCTGTCTGTGTGTGTGTCTATGTTCGCGATATCTTCAAAAACTATTAAACGGATTTTCATGCGGTTTCACCTTTTTGAGGAAAGTTTACCCTTGTTTAGAGTTTAGTTTTGTTTAGTTTAGCGAAGCCGGATCGGGTCGCTAGTACAAATATAAACACTTGTCTAACTCTTAGGTTACCAGAGAACTTTTATGAGTAGGTACAGTGCGTTCAATATTATCTGCAACTTAAAGTATTTAAGAATACGTTACTTTTCATGCTGACTTTACATCATCGTGTGTAATGTTCTGTAATAAGAATGCGTTTTATGTTTTACCACTTGAGTTATTCACGTCTTTATTATTTCTTGAACGATATTTTCTTTTGCAGTGATTTTTGACCAAATTGGCAAGTTACCACGATTACCTACTTACACCTGATTACCTACGCTGGTTTATAGTGATGAACATGGGTTTTAAATTTCTACATAATTTTTGGCATGCCGAATTAGTTGTGGGGCAAAATCACTGGAGTGGGAGCCGGAAGACTCAAATCGGAGATCTGGCAGACCCTGCCGGCGATGGCAGGATGAACTGAACTTCTTCTTAAAGGAGTGGCCAGACATAGCACTGGATAGAGATTTGTGGAGAAATTGGGTCCGAGGCCTTTGCCCAGCAGTGGGACAGGACAGGCTCTAAGTAATAATAATAATTTTTGGCATGATCTCGTCGGTACGTCACTAAATTAGTCTCATTTGTGAGAGTAAATGGCAGTCAGGTTTCTTAAGTTTTTAATTGGACTTATTTTATCATTCTCTTCACTGTCTCATTTTAGTAATTTATCCACAGGTACGTGACAACCAACGTCTGCGGCGAGCCCTGCGAGACCCCCGACGTGGTAGTCGGCGTCTTATTCTGGATCGGCTACTTCAACTCCGCCCTCAACCCGCTGATTTACGCGTACTTCAATAGGGACTTCCGCGACGCCTTCAAAAACACTCTCATGTGCGCGCTCCCGTGCTGTTTTAGTTGCTGGAAGGATACTAGTAACGCGCATTTCGTGTGATAATATCTTTACTTTTAGTTGAAATTTAAGTATCAGTTTATTAGTTATTACGCTACTTCAAATCTGCCATCAATCCGCTGATCTACGCGTACTTGAACAGGGACTTCCGCGACGCCTTCAAGCAAACACTCTCATGTGCGCGTTAGCGTGTTGGTTTTAGTTGCTGGAAGGATACTAGTAGGTAACGCGCATTTCGCATGATAAGACAATTTTACTTTTAGTTGAAATTTCAGTATAAGTTTATTAGTTATTACGCTACTTCAACTCCGCCCTCAATGCGCCAATCTACGCGTACTTCAATAGGAACTTCCGCGACGCCTTCAAAAACACTCTCATTTGCGCGTTACCGTGCTGTTTTAGTTGCTGGAAGGATACTAGTAACGCGCATTTTGTGTGATAAAACTTTCACTTTTACTTAACATTTAAGTAGGTACCTATTAAGTAGTTATACCCTTTTTTTAGGCCGTGCATTGGGATTTACGTGTATTCCAGCCAGAACGCTAAAACACTAATGAATAAATTGGTTAATATTTTCATTTTCACGGGTTAGGGATGACTCACGTTAGACAGAGCTGGAGCGCAAGCTTTCTATGCAAGGCTTGGTTTTCTATGGAAAACATCACATGTGCCGTCACGTGTCATAGAAAAGTAAACGCCGGAAGCTCCGGCCCGGACCCGGCTAACGTGGGTCATCCTTTATGAAAGATCCTTTGTTTACCAGAATTTATAGAACTCTTGAAATTGATTAACAATTTTAAAGGTGTGCATATACATTTTATACATGTAATCATGCCAATATCGTGAAATGCAAATCCATTCAAATTACAAGCAAGAAACTACATTTAACATCAACTTGAGCGTACATAATTAGTCTCAAAAGTCCCAAAGCCATCTGCATTAATTGGACTTCCAATTGGACATCGCTCCCATTCGACCCGAGGGATATAAGTTCCAACTTGATGTGATTAGATAACTTTATATGTCGATATATCATTGTAAGGGTTCCGAACTATTATGATCACTTCTGCAATATTATACAACACATTCATAAAAAAAATTAGAGACTTCTGGAAGACCTACGCGTTCTGCCGTGTCACGCGCATCTCATGTAACTTTAAAAGTTGAGTTTCGAGATAATTGCGTTTAAAGTTTTAAAGATTCAAATGCTGTTATCGTTGACGGTTCATCGTAATTTTTTTATTTTTTCTTATCTACATGTAGGGAATATGGTCACAGAATAGGCCCTTTAATTTTCTTTCGCATAATTGAATAGTTTTCATTTTATTCGAATTAAATGGTTCCGCATGATCAACTCTTCCATACTATAGTGGTCACACGAAGTCATGTAAGTCAAGTTACCAACCCGATTTAAGTCTTCGTCGAACTCAAATTTGTCAACAATTTAATTGATCCTTTTGTGTTACGCATAAAATGTCATGAATTGTGCTTGAGTTTAGTAAAAGGTACCACTTTGTCGATTATTTATAAGGTTCCAAATGAATCTTTATGGCATTACATTACATTAGTTACTGTTGCACTTATTACGCACCGTTTCAAATGTCATAACATACTAATTTTATTGAATATTGCTGCACGGGGCGTTGGAGTAGATAGATAATAAAACCAATACCTGCGTTAAGCAGAAAGGATAATTCCGCTTGCGCATAAACCATACCGTATTTACTAGATAAAATGATTCATTTTTTCATAATCAAGTGAAATAATATTGTTGTCGTATAAACCAAGAGCTCGGCCAGTCATGCCTAACTCCGGCAACTTAAGAAACATTGGTGATATTTTGATTGTGTCAGTCATGCATATATCATGCAACTCAAGTTAACTGAGTCGTGTCTGACGACATCGGCAAAAAAATGAAGTTACATGAGTTAGTCATATGCTTTACTCAGTAAATAATGAAGATTTTCAATATTTTCTTTTAGAAGATATAATATTTAATGGTTTTTAAGACGATTTAGACTGGTTATCCGTAACTCATGTAACTCGAGTTAACGGAGTTTGGCGTGACACGGCAGCATTACGTAATTTCAAGGTTTTATGTATAATTATTTGAAATGATGAGTCGACGGTATTTTTCCGGGGCTGTGGTTTAGGGTTAGAACTGGTGGTATTTCTGACATTCATAAGTGCATTGTAATATGCTTAAAGTGAAGAATGAAGACTTTCACTCTTAAAGTATTTTTTTGCTGTTAGAGTTAGATTTGAAGTAGCCAGGTTTCTTGTTTTTATTGCAGTATCTTTTGCTTACTCGGGATTGAAAATAAGAACAAGTTGCCAATAACGTTGGTCTCGTGTGGCGTGACACATAAATCACATAATGCAAGGAGAACCGAAATAAAATATGAGAATTTATCGCTTATCGCCATTATCACCGTTTTATTTTGTTTAGCATGCCTGATTCTCACGCTTTTAATTTATGGTAGGTACGTTTTGTGACAACAGACTTTTATTTCTTGGTGGCGAACATTATAATGGTCGATTAATCCATCGTATCACAATTTTAGTGATTATCTCATTTCTGAATCAAAGGAGGCAGCATTGTTAAAAGTTATAGTTATTTTTTCGTAAGAAAATTAATAAAAATGTTGTATATCTATTATTACCTATTTGAATACCTATGCAATAATTTTGTTGTTTTTGAAGTGCGTTTTAAGACGATTGTATATAAATTTACTACGTAGTTTTAAAATATCTTCAGGAATTGCATCGAATATTTCGCGATTTTGTAAATTAGGAGTCGTGGTAAAGTATACTCTATTAGCTGTAAGCAAGTGTACATAAGGGTAGTTTTAGCGTAACAAATTATTGTTACAATCATTGTGATTCACTACACTGTTAGATAAAAGTGCAGTCTAATTTAGACCTAGTTGATTCTTGTTATAACGGCCAAGCCGTAAAACTATCTTAAGATTATATTTTTCAAAAATCGGTATATTATTATTAGCTATTCAATATCAAAATAAAAGCACAAGTGATTTCTCTGCATTTGTTAGGTATAATTCTGGTATATTATGTCAGTCCTTCTTTACTTTTTCACATAGCTTGGGTAAGGTGACAACAGAGTTGCCATCTATATCTATGTAGTTTAATAAATTTAAAACACAAAATGTGCAATGAGATATCATCATAACAGCTCTCACTGTATCCAAGCCATATGAATAATACTATACTTAGATAAAAATTTAATGGTATTTTTTTAATTAAAAATTTAACACAAATATATTTCACGTACGAATTCTATTAAGTAAAACTATGGGCAAGATTATTAATAAGATGTCAAATATATTTTACGACTAAGCGATATTAGCTCTAACTTTCATATAATATTATTATTTTCTACTAACACTGTCTAGGTATTCATGACAAAATTCGCTTTTAGGCTTAGTAATATCATATCCAGAAGTTAATCATTCTAGGTTTTGTAGATTTTTTTTATTTGTAAGTGTTTAAGTAATGTAGACTTCCCAATGGTCGACACTGTCCCAGTAGGTACATGTCATCTTTAAACTTACGTCGTTGCAACCATAATGTGAATTGAAGTGTTTAGTTTTAAAATATATTTTTATGAATTATTGAATCAAATTCTTTATTTCAGGCAACTAGTGGCCCATACATAAATACCTTAAAACTAGCATACATATTATGTATGGGCCACTAGTTGCCTGAAATAAAAAACTCATTAAATAATTCATTGTCAATAGCAGGGTGTCATCTATTGGGCATTAGCATGTCGAGCGTTGGGCGTTTACCTTAACGTAGTTTAAAGAGGTTGTAAAAATTGTTGCTCAATGATCGAGCCAAGTCCGAATAAAGGCAATAATTTGTATTGCATGTTTTGATGTCGTTTACTGTTTTGTACTCGTGTGATACGTGTTTTGCTTTTAGCCTAATAAAGTAGCTGGTCGAAAAAGTGTTTGCGAAATGGTATATGTGATGATAGGCTCGAATAGTTTCGTTTTGATAGCTAACTAGTTTATGATGTAAATAAAATCATTACTAAACAACTAGTTATTGTCAGTCAGTCTTGTCAGGTTGTATCATTGTCATTATAAACTTTATTTAAAAGACAACAGAGTATATCGAATGGCCAGTTAAAAGTGTAACTACAATAAGTTTTTGGCAAAAAAAAACATTTTTTATTTTTCTTTCCACAGGCTACTAATAATTATCGAGACAATTCTAAAAACCCCAAACACAATTAGATTTCGTCGTTTTATCATTATCACAGAGTTCCTATGGCCACCTCCTATACCCATCATCAGATCAGGTCGATGGTACCATAATATTGCATTGTCACCTGACTTACATAATGTATGCATATTTTCAGCTTCATTGAAAGTCGGGAAGTGGGTCAAACTTAACTTGCAATATTTGACCCATACAAACATAGGTAGGTACATTGCAAGTTAATAAAAAGCTTGTAAAAAATGCTGTACAATGGATGGATAGACAGAGCAAAACCTGGAATCGTGGAAAAATAGCATTAAACAATATTTTAATAGTCTTTGAATATAATTGCAGCGCTGTGAAATCTGAAGACGATTTGTTAACCAAACAGGCCTGAACCATCAATTTTACATTTCTATTCAATCCGTCCCTTCCATTTCTATTATGTCTCATTCTTTATTTAAATATGTATGCTTTGTGAAGTCCAATGTCTTTTTATAAATGAAATAACAAGGATTTTGCATAAAAATAAAAAATTTAGCAGTCACGGAACGATACAGATGTAATCGGATTTAAGTGCAAAGAGACACGCTACATGACGTGAGTTCGAAGTATCTGAAACGGTTTGATAACAGAAAATTGGTGTGGGTTTATAGAATAAAGGGTTAAATGTTTTACGCTTGACCGCGGACTTGTGTTGGTTGTATAGGTATATCACATTTAAATTACTTACCTATTTAAAGAGCTAATCTATCCCACTGATCTTTTAGTACCAGGATATTATCGTCCTTATTTATCGTCTAATGAAATATGTATATTATAATTATAATTATATTCCCATATAGACTTGGCGTACTGCACTACCGAGTTCCCTAATTCATATTCAATTTCGTCCGTGGTTTTACCATACGTCCAATTTCATAGAATCTCGGTCATGTCAGTTAGGTTTTGCGGTGATCTGTCAAAGTATGATATTCGAATTTAATTCGTTACTGCAGATAACGTAGACAGATTAGTTGTATCAAAAATTGTTGAATACTTATTTCAATTCCATCCGTTTTTGTTTTATCGTAAATAAAATGTTATGTTTAATTACTGACTGGATTTCATGAATGTAATTAACATGCGCTCGCTTGTAGGACATGATATTATGCCCATCATTTAATGTCAATGAAAGATCATTGCAATTTGGCGGTACCACTTAACAATTAATCAGAAAATTGTTTAAAGACTCAATAATTTTAAATTAAAATTACTAAAATAGGACGATTTCGCAAATAAAATTTTATCTGCAAACTTGTATTCAAATTCTATAATTTTTTGCATTATTTTTACGAATGATTTTCTTATTGTAATGACAGATTATGAATTTGATGCGGATGTGACGGCTCTGTTTGAAGAAATGTCACTTTTGACACTTCTTCTACCTAGCGTTATCCCGGCCTTTGCCAGGGTCCGCTTTCCTACTTGCTTTTCTCCATTTTGCGCGATTCTGGGCGTCCTCTCGTGTGAGCCCGTTTACGCTCATGTCTGCTTTCACTACAGATAAAATCCCTGTTGTAACAATCAGAACACGACTCTGGGCCGGTGTTTCAACAGTAATTATAGTAATACATATATCTTCATCGAAACCCGGGAGCATCAAATGAATAATATCTGCCAGAGATATCATTTGTTTTAATAAACGTCTAACCATTTGGAAGCATCCTCTAATTCCAAAATTTCCTGCAATTAAATAAAGCCCCAATCTCATTCCTGGCATTAGGGAAATCTTATTTCCCTGCTATGTACGAAAATGATCCCACATTATGGGTATATTTAGAAATGCCTTTATTTCATTCTTGGCTCTCAGGTGTACAATTGAATATTTTATTTCAGGTGGTTACAGAAAATATTAAATTCGCAGTTGATTTTTGAAATAACTTCGCCTGTGCCTATTCGTTTTACGTGCTCCCTTTTAGACTTTTAAATTTTGAACTTAAGTTTAATATTTTGTCGGTTTTGTGAAAAATCTTCAAATTAAAGCTTCCGTCAAACACAAATCGATTTCAATAAAAACAAAAATCGCTCAAGAATACAAATCCATTACTTCTCACGTTCAAATGGGTTTTAAATTACATAGAACCGTACAGTTAATTGCTATCTCGTTTATAATCCCCTTTGTTTCCATCTTGAAAGCCTGACAAAGACTTCAATTATATAGGATGAGTTTTCATTCAGTTGGATTAATTATATTGCTTCTCTGAAGGGCCCTTTAAGACAGGTGTTAATGAGTACAGTTCCTTTTTTGCTTTATTAATTCCTTGATGAGTACTATGGATGAAATAGATCTAAGTGCCCTTTACAAAAGTTCTTTTACAAGAGTCATTGTGACAGTTAGAGTCAAGAGTGTACATTTATAAATAAATCTACATTTTACTATACAAATAGTTTAGAATTTTATGTCCTTCTTTTGGGACCTCGGGAGTCGCTTGCGCGAGAGGGGTCTTGATCCCCGCTCCGGATCATTCCTGGTCCAGAGGTTATCTATTGCGATTCAACGCGGAAACGCAGCGACCGTGGTGGGAACTTTTGCGCCTGGAATGACTCGGGGTGGGTTATTTGATTAGTTTGGTTTTATGTGTTTTTTTATTTTTATTTTTTATGATGGCTCGTGTTTTTGTCTTTTGTGTCTATTTGATGTATGGTTTTGTTGTGTATTAGTTTTATGTTAAGTGATGGAGGATAGATTAAGTATTGTTTTAATTATTGTATTTTTTATTCTAGTTGTAGATATGTATTTGTATAATATTTTTAATGTGTTTTATGAATTATTACGTTAAATACCTTACCTGGATTAAATGGATTTGAATTTGATGACAGAGCTGAAAACAAATGTCCTTGGTTATGCCTCGAAAAAGCAGCCCAGAAAAGGACTTTTTCTGAAGTATTTATTCTCCTATATGTATCCCAGTACTGGTCAAAGGTCTCTCCCATCTTCGTTCACTCTTCACCACTTAGTGCTTGCGTCTACCAGTTCTTACATTTTTTTCTTACAAATTGCATTCAGGTCATCCTGCTATCTCTGTTTTGGTTTGCTCTGCTCTGACCATTTGACGTGGTCCATTAATAATTAATTTAGCTCATTTATTCGGTGTGCATTCGGCAAACTGCATTTTGCCGAATGCGCGTCAAGTACCAATCAAAAATAATCAAATCTTTTAACACGAAAATATCGTTAAGATTTACTTCTTAGTTATTACAAACATTAATTATAATTATATTAAGAATTCTTCAAGTGATAATACGCGTACTATATGAAAATTTAAAAATAGCTGCTAAAAGCGAATTAAAAATGTAGGTATCTATTAATAAACTAAAAGTAAATTATTTTGACTTTTTGACTATTTTTTTAATAGTAGGTTGTTACGTGCATTATAAATAATAAAACTTAACCGTTTTCAACCGGGTCGCCATGTGACGAAACATTGGATTTCATAGTTATGTATTCGTTTATGCAGACCTAAGCGTGTCATAGGGCGGTTCTGTAAAGTAAATGTGGTGTTTTCACTCAAAAGTTACCACTTCATCACTTTTCCGTGAGAATATCACAAAAATCCACTGTATATTAGGAATGTTAGTAAATATAGGTAATTAATTACGATTCTATTTTTCCATCTGTTACCTACCTAATCTTTATAAATAATTGTAAATAACGTAGTCTAAACTTTGTAAAAGGGGAAAACAAAATACGTAATTATTAAGTGTTATGTAATTTAAGCTAATGTAAAGTTATATAATATGTGTTGTATTAATTGTGACAATTAATTTAAGATATATTATATGTATTTTAGTTTTGAATTATTTTAAACACGTAACGAGTAACAATATAGAGCTAGACCAAGAAAAGTCTGCAGAGATTTTGATAGCACATGCAGTGCCAGTGTTATTTTTACGTCATAATTTCATAAAAGTTTGACGTTTAAAATAACACCTGCACTGCGCGTGCTGTCAAAATCTCTGCAGGCTTTTCTTGATCTAACTCTATATAGGTAATAAAACGTTTTTTTTTTGACGCAATGTCTAAAAGTCCAATCATTTGTAAGGTGTATAAAATCTAATTAAGTACCTAAATATATTACCAATATTGTACAATATCATTATATATGTGTCTCTTTTTGATTGTACCTACCTCGTCTTTCTTTTTCTTTATTAGCATACCAGCTAAGTATATTCAGAGGTTCTTAACCTACTCGTTCACAAAAGGGCCCTCTTCTTTAATGGCCCATCGAACAATGATACTCATTTCCATTTCATTCCCCATTCTCAATCAAACATTTCCCTGAGTTTCTAAGGCTTGAAAGAAAATTATGAGATTGTTACACAATAGGTTTATTTTTGCGGGGGAGGGCACGTCAAATGTATGGCTATTTGTACATGATTTGTACGTAACGTACAAATAGCCATGTCAGATAAACGTCAGTCCATACAAAAGTTTGCACAATTGTGCAAGGTTTTCGGCAGAGGGGTAAGCTCTTAAAGGTGACTCCGGTTATTTAATGCTGTAAGGGCGACGTTAAATAACCACCTCACTTAAGCGCGACAATTTTAAGAGAGGTTCTAGCTAATATGGTGTGTTTTAATATATTTAAACGCGTCATTGACGTATTTTTAAGTCAAAGAATTCTTCTCGTTGTGGAGCAAAACAAGTCATGTAAAAAAATACCTGTTTTAATATATTGAATATGGCTGTGTCTTATGAAGGTTTTGTTATGGTGTATTTTTAGTGTCGTACTTTCGATTTTTTTATAAAAAACAATCGATCAATGTACACTCCGTTGCTATTTGGATTGAAATTATAAAGGTAAATATATCAAAACATGACAACGCACGAACATGGCACACGCACACGAACACGCACGTTTTTCTTAGTGGCTTGTCATGGCAATAGTTAACAGTAAATCGAATAGATCGCTCTTCTCCGCGAAAGCCTAAGATGACCTCATTCTATTTTCGCTGGGAATGCTTAACAGACATACCTATTAAATATGTACTTTATTATGTTTTTGTAATTTTTTTAAATGTATGTAGTACAGCTGTTGTTTAAAAAATCTCTTAGTGTTTAAAGATATTTCAAATTATATGTTACATTTCCGGTATTTATCGTTTTATAACACTGTTTTTATCAAAACTTGAATAATTTTATAAATATATTGCAAATCCAGTAAAATATTTTTGTATAAAATAACTGTTTTATGTGTATTCTGTGATAGCATAATTGTAATAAAATAGATGTATAATTAGAAGCACATTGCCAACAAATTACATAATTTTATAGTTGTCTTAGGTGTAAATTAATTATAAATATAAGTTATATAATGAAATATATATTTGTTAGACTTTAAGATAAAATTACACGTAGTTGCAAATGTAAATATTGTGAAAATATGTTAAGTAACAAACAGCAATAATTTATAAATGGCCATAAGTGTATTAGAGTTAGTGTTAAAATATCAAATAAAAATAATCGATATCATGTTGCAATAAAGCTGGTTAATTGTTAGATTTGCGATTAAAATTAAACTTTAAACAAATGAAAATAGAGCTCATTTTAAAAAATCGAAAAAAAAAAACGATTTGTTATATCTAGGCGCCTAGAGGCGCCTTCTCATTTTAATATCAGGTCATGAATTTGATCTTTTACTACGAGTTCCAGCTGATTTTTTACTGACATAAAAGCCAAAAATGTATTAAGGACAGAAAAGTAGATACTTACTCTATATTAATATTATTCTCAAAGCATTTTTTGCTCTTGTTTTCAGTAGGTAAATAATCAGTTGTGACTCTTATTTGTCATTCATCCTGAAAAAAATATGACTTTTGATATTATGCGCCCGGCCCAGACCGAAGCCACAAAATTAAAGAAAAAGTATGGCGGTTTTTGTGACTCTGACGGTTAGAAACATTTATTATTTTCCTATAGTTTCTAATAAATATAAGGAATTTTGTGTCTAACACATGCTGTTGCCGATACGCAAATTTTGAAAATACTGTTCTCTTAATAAGTAAGTAATCAGATACAGAAGACGCTGAATGCGGGTCGCTTCCAACCGGCACGTATGGAGGTCCAAGGGGGAGGCCTATGTTCAGCAGTGGACGTCTTATGGCTGAGATGATGATGATGATGATTCAGATACAGTGATTTGTTATTGTCATTTTTAATATTATGAAAGGCGGTAATAAAATGTTTGAATTGAAATGTTAAATTAATAAACACATTAATACCACTTTTTGTAATACCTATCGTAATTAAAAAGTGTACAAAAAATAATAAATAAACGTTAAAATGTAATGTTTTTCTTTTAATTTCTATCCTGTTTTTCCTCATAATTTTTTGGCGCTGTAATTAGGCCAGGTGGGCGATTCAGACTTTATAGTCTTGTTAGAAATGGTTATGGATATGATCTGGTAGAAGAAATGTCATTGTGGGCACTGTTGACAGTTCATAATGCATAACCGTACATAATAAAATTATAACATTCTAATCTTCCTCCGTGTCAAATGGTTGAGGGGCCCTTTTAGACGATGCGAGAACTCGCATGCGAGTTTCATTACATTGCGGTTTTTGATCGGTCGGTTGAATTGGACGTAACCAACAGTCCGCAATGCAACTAAAATCGCATGCGAGTTCGCGCACCGTCTAAATCAGCCCTTCATCGTATCATCGTCCACTCGAATTTACCGTAAATTGTGCCTTGTTTGCACTGGGTAGTTGTGCCCTAACAGTTTAATACATTAAAATTATATCACACAGTCATATTTTAATTCTACTTTAGTAAGGTCTACTTTACACTGGCATAATTTATTACAATATCAACATATCACAATAAATTTGGAATTTTCGAGCAGACCCATTTTACGGTAGGTACAACCAATTTTAAGCCATACATTTTTTACCATACAATTTTAAGTTCACTATGACACCATCAATGTGCCCCTAAAATTTCTTCAGACACTGCACCAAATCTTTAAACATGAAACGGTCCCATGGAAATCCAATATCAAGGGCTATAAAACCTAATTTTCTCACTGAACTAGGATTTATGTGGGTAAGGATCCGCAGTACTTCTTTTCAATTAACCTTTGTGATATTTTTTTATATTGTAATTTAAGATTTATTCGCTAAAAAAACTTATTAACTATTATTAAAATTAAGTATAAAGTAAATAAATTAAAACGAATATTTTTCTTTTACTTTTTTATTTTTTTTAGGTATGAATATGCACCCAAACTTTTGCTCATAGGAGTAACAACTTCATCATCATCATCATCATCAGGCTATAGTAGTCCACTGCTGGACATAGCCCTCCCCTAAAGAGCGCCATAGCGCCCTGTCCTCAGCTTGCCGCATCCAGCATCTGCCTGCAGTCTTTCGCAGCCTACCCACCCCACCCACCTGGTCGGAGGGCGTCCTACACTACGTTTGCCGAGTCGCGGTCTCCACTCAAGAACACGTTTACCCCAGCGGTTGTCGGTTCTTCGTGCGATATGGCCAGCCCACTGCCACTTCAGCTTGCTAATTCTTTGAGCTATGTCGATAACTTTGGTTCTCTGTCGGATGTATTCGTTACGAATCCTATCCTTCAGAGAAACTCCGAGCATAGCTCTCTCCATAGCTCGCTGAACGACTTTGAACTGGTGGACCAACCCTACCGTGAGTGTCCATGTCTCGGCTCCGTAGGTCATGACGGGTAGGACGCACTGATTGAAAACTTTTGTTTTCAAACATTGCGGTATGGATGACGAGAAGACTCGGCGTAGTTTCCCAAAAACAAAAAAGTAACAACTTAGTAAGTATTAAATGCAAAAGGAAACTTGGGAAACATTTACCCAGCTGCTGTGGAATAATCTAGTATTCTAGGCTCTTTATATTATAACAAAATTAATACAAATCTAAAGCCATTTTGAACAGAATACTAAAACATTTCCTTTACTAAGCAAACTAGGTTAATGTATGTCCCATCAAAACTTAGTTACCTACTTATTGAACCTTTCATAATGCATAAGTGTTAACGCACCCTTAACCACATTAATATTTAACGAGTATCCAAAGTTAAACAACGTTCTATCTCACTATGAGAATCATAAGCAGATAGGCCTTTGTCACACTAAAGTGATCTTAGTAAGTTCTGCGCTTAGTTTCGGAGTCAGGCGCAGATTAAGTTACGCTAAGTAATGATGAGTTAGAAGGCTAAGTAATTGCTCGATCAGACTGTGTTCTTTGGCTTAAGCATCTGTAAGACCGACGGTGGCAAAGATACTGTTGATCGACAATTTTCTCTTGCAAAAAGTGTAACACAGAATAAATAATAGTAGGTACCTACTAGGTACAGAAGGTTCACTCTCTAACAAAGCGCGTCTATTACGACAGATATGACCGCAAGGTGGCGCAAACGCGAGCAGGCGTCCGTTCCGTAGCGGTGCGCGGCAACTAGTACAGCTAGACACCTAAATTGGTGTGGATTGCATGTACTTGTAGGGACGCGACGAAATCGCGGAGTGAGCAACGCCTGGTAAGGTTAATAATAATAAAACCAAGCAAATAAAGGATAATGACAGAGGAGAGGAGTTGTATGTATTGATCATTGGTACATTGTATTTTTACTAAAAGGCGCAGTCATCCAAGAAAAAATGAACTCACATTCATGATTACTTGCTTGTCTCTAATCGTTGGCTATCGAACAGGTGCCTAAATAAACGCATCTCCTAAATAAACTATTCTGAAGCTAAAAAAAAATAGATTTAATTCTCCAATGGGTGAAATTGAATGCATTTATTACGGATTTTATTTTAGCATAACCTCAATACGGAAATCAATTTGTAATTTTTAATAGGTTAATAAAGTTTTAACGGACCACATCCTTTCTGGTGCAATCATATATGGGATAGTCTGTTGCAGTCTTAAGGATGACTCACGCTACACCGGCCCAGGCCCGGGCCGGCGTCCGACACTTCAGTTTTCTACGTGATCACCGTCACCTGTCATGGAAAAAGAACCGTCGGACGCCCTGGTCCGGGCCCGGACCGTTCTAGCGTTAGTCATCCTTTAATCTGGTCTGTCCATCTTGGGGAGCTTTTGTGTCCTCTGGTACCATCAACCTTTTCCTGTACTGTCCTGTATTAGGCGCCCTATAGCCTTACTGCTTTATTAGACCCCAACCATCATAAATATCCAATTAGCCAATCCATTGTCCCTCAAGTGCTTACGAAGCGCAACGACAATACACTCAATTACTTTTCTCTACCAACAAAGACTGACTTAACACAATGAGCCTTATAACAATCAGGATAAGGTCCACAATAGTTAAGTGTTTGTCCAACTGGGTCAGACTTTTGGAGCGGAAATGACATCTGCCGAAAGCCATCTTTTATGTTATTACGGAGCGCTGGCGACGACCAATAAGAGTGAACCCGGGTTTGTAAAAAATAAGGAAAAGGTGTCAAATTAATAGTCAATGTCAATCCACGGACTTTACATTCAAACTACAAGTTTCTCAAAGCCATTCTTTTCATGCGTGAAAGTAACTCAACAGCTGCTTTCTTCTTCTTTATTTTAAGAGCTGTCTGTGCTCTTGTCGGTGGAGCAATCTCCAACTCGTTCGGTCCTCTGCCAACTCCTTAACCTTCTGGTATGACACGACTTGAACCTTTTCTTTTATTTGGTTGAAATAATTTATTCTCGGTCTTCCTCTTCTTTCTCTTGCCCTCTATTTTTCCTTCTATGATGTTCTTCAGGAACAGGACGTGTCGTAGCAGATGTCCAATAAGTACTCCTCTTCTTTTTCTATGTCTTTATTAACAGCAACAGCTGCTATTAAGAGAAAATAATACCAAGGCTGCTTTCAAGAGGTGATCCTCTTGAAAAAGCCTGCAAATCAGCCTGTAAAAAGATTCCATTCGCGATTCTAATGTGGTGCAAAATATGATCTTGAATGACGGTCATATTTTACCTTTCAACGGAGAAGTCTAAAAAGGAACTACCACTTTGAATGTTGCTACCACCTTGCTGAAGAAAAAGTACTATTCCGTCGGCTCAGCGACCCAAAATGAGACTTGGCCTCCGACATAAGACAGCGCCACTATTCTTGGTCCTGCGCTACTTCTCGCCAATTGTTGACTCTGAGTTCGCGCAGATCTTCAGTTCGGCTCCAGCGATACCTGGGACGTCCGACAGGACGTACTCCTGCTAGGCGCCCCAGGTACCCTATTTTCACATTCTGATCTTCATCCATTCTCTCAAGAACCGAAGCATCGAAGTATGTGAGATTGAGTCTTCCCCTTGATGTTAGTTCAGCCACTAGGTCTTCAATTTCACGGTTCAGTTATCATTCTCATGTCAGTATACGTTCGAATTGACCTGTTTACATAAAATGGGCTTGAACTGGTTTTGAGCCAAAAGCTCAGTCTCCAATAGGAATGATCTGTTTTGGGATATAAAGGATTATGCGGCTGTTATGCAAAATTACATAATTCCCTTTTCAACCGGCCAAAGTCGGTTAATTAGTATCATTGTTCTGTCTGCTATCGCTTTTGTGTTTTGAATGTCTGTTTCGATGACATGCGTTTATTTGAACCCTGAATTGTATTGTGATAACAGTACATATTTTTTATGATATATGAGACAAATGAACAGACTAATCACCTGATGATATAAGCAATTAATTATACAGTGGAACCTCGATAGTACGAATTTCAAGGGAAACGCCAAAAATTTCGTGTTAACGAGGTTTCGTCTTATGGAGGGCACCGACATAAGGAGGTTCTTGTAGGTTTTTGTTCGTCTTAAAGAGGTTTCGAGTTACAGAGGTAAAACGCATGAAAAATTCGTGTTAGAGAGGTAATTATAGAAATACAAAATTTACAGTCCTATTGTCTTTTTCGAGTTACAGAGGTTTGGTAGTAAAGAACTTCAAGTTTTCGAGGTGGTAAACAAAACGACTATTTTTTCGAGTTGTAGAGGTCAAATTTCATTTTTCGAGTTATAGAGGTAAAAAATATACTAAAGGCGTGAAGGGAATCGTTGGTTACTTCGTGTTAAAGAGGTTAAATATTTCGAGTTATGGAGATTTTGGGCTTTGAAGGGAAGGGAATAGCATTTTATTTCGTGTTATCGAGGATTTAGTCTTATCGAGGTTAGAGTTAGCGACAACTAAAACCGAGACAAAACGAACCGAAACCAAGATGAAAGGACGTACTGCTAAAAGATATGATTGAGTGCAAAGTATCCGAAAACGACGTCGAGGATAGGGCGAAGTGGAAGGGAAAGACACGGAAAGCTGACCCCATCACCATGTGGGATATATAGCTCGGAAGAGAGAGAGAGAGAGAGAGAGAGAGAGAGAGAGAGAGAGAGAGAGAGAGAGAGTTAGAGTTAGTGAGGTTCCACTGCCTGCAACACCAGATGGGTGGCAAGTGCGATGCCGGCCTTTATGATTTTATTTTGGAGGGGTGAGAGGGAGAGCCCTTCTTGAATGTCTATGGGCATCCTGTGAAAATGGACTAAAAGGTTATTATCATCATTCATCAAGGAGTTATTCTATCATTCCCTATTACAATACAATACACAAACTACAAGATATTCTAGATACTTATATGTATTGGTTCTATCTCCTTCTCAGACCACCTCTCAACTCTACCTACTTCCCTTGGTACTTGGTACTTCTCTTGTCAGACCTGTGGTAGACCATGTCGGTCTCGCATCGGTCTATTCAGCCACCAAAAACGGTGTTTCTCCGGTGTTACACCATAAATCGTCTGCAATAGACGAAAAGGCCTATGATGATGATGATGAGGTTCTATCTACAGAACAAATAAATGATATGTCGGATAGAGTCGAAGCCTGTGTGGCTACCACCAGTTTGCCACTGACATAAACGATAGCGTGAACGTAGCTTACTTTCTATGCATCTCGCTCGTACTGACATATTAGTGCGAGCGAGATGTATAGAAAGTAAATTACGTAGTACATATCTAATCCATAGCGTATATACACGTAATATTTGACGTATCTTAAAGTTCGAATCGGGCCGGAAGGGATCTTTGTGAACCATTTACTAACTTTTTAGCTTTAGAACAACGCAAATAACGTAATATAATGAATAATATATCAAGTTATTGGAGTAAAAGCTAATGGCTACTTTTAGGAAGGAAGGAACCGAAGTTATCTTGTATTAAACTTCTCATAAGCTACGAAGTTCGAGTAAAGGGTATTCTTAGTCTATCCAATCGAATTTCTTCTGGTTCTACCACTACCACCAGCCTCTACCATCAGTTTTGACATTGACATAACGCTCACGTCTACGTAATTTACTTTCTGTACATCTCGCTTGCACTAATATGCGAGTACGAGCGAGATGCATAGAAAGTAAGTTACGTAGACGTGAGCGTAATGTCAATGTCAAAACTGATGGTAGACGTACAGTTTTGACTTTGACATATTCACTCACGTCTAAGTAACTTACTTTCTATGCATCTCGCTCGTACTCCCATATTGTGCAAGCGAGATGTACAGAAAGTAATTTACGTAGACGCGACCTAATATGTCAATGTCATAACTGGCCCCTATTTCACCAACGTGACAGGTGCGACAATTCGACAAGTCTCATTGTTGCTGACGTCACAGGCATCCATGGGCTACGGTTATCGCTTACCATCGGGCGGGCCGTATTCCTGTTTGTCACCATCATTGTATTATTTAACAAAACTTTATTATATCGGCAAAAAACAGGCATTGCTCTTGCGATGTTTATGATGATAATGATGACAATTGTCACAAGATTTCAAAGAACTTTCGGTAATTCTTGACAGCAAATGAGTTATGTGTCGGAATTTCGTGACAATTGTCGTATTTCTTGTGACAATTGTCATTAGCTTCGCAAAATAAGTACTTATTAACTGGCGATATAGTGGAGTCTTTTTTTAATTAACATGTTGGTGGCAAACAACCACACCGCCCGTCTGATGGTAAGCGGTTACCGTAGCCTATGGAGGTCTGTGACGTCAGTAACAGTGATGTCGACATTTGCCGGACCTGTCACGTTGGTGAAATAGGGGCGATAGAGCTGAGATATTGGTATTTTAGTCAAAATGTCGTCGCCCTTACTCCCAATATCTCAGTTCTGCAATGGAATTCCGCTTGGTGACTATATAACGAAATGAAGTACATAAAAATACCTATTTAAAAGCTAACTCTCATTTCTGTTGGTTATTGGTCCAGACTCCATACAAAGTTGCCCATGGTCCAAACATACCATTTTAGAAAGTGATTTTATGAGAGCGGAACTTTTCTATTGTGTTGCAAACAAACAAACAACAACAAACAAAATTTACTTTATTCATGTAGGCCTAGCAACAAGCTCTTATGAATCGTAATTAATCTTAATCTAATTATCAGAGCAATTTATTGATGTTAATATTATTCCATAATAAAATTGGATTATTATACATATCAAATTTAACACTAAAAATTTCACAAAAGGATCGTCAAACATTAAAAAGATTGTATAAAAAAATACTAGTCTAGAATTTCTAGAATAAAATCTAAATGTCAAAAAAAAAGCATAAGTAACAAAAGAAGTAGATAGTATTACATCGGAATATCCATTTCCTCATCAATAATCAAATATACCTAATAAATAAATAATCATTTCGAATAACAATTAATCAATTGCGGCGGCTAGATTCGTTCTACTATCAATATAAGTATTTATATATAATTTACAACGAATATATTTGTAAAATTGCTTTCAAGAACCAACTTTAATCAACTAAAATAAAGAGAAATATTAACCTTTAAAAAGGATAAAAAACACAATCTATCAAAAATTATCTCGATGATTGATAACTAATCTTGTTTATTTATATGTATATCTATATTTCGGGGGGATCTCTATTGTTTCCCATAAAGTTTTGAGTCATAATGTATTGTTTGTCCGCATTTTCGTTAGTCATAATTTGGTTTTTCTCGGTAACGAGTAACTTTTCAAGATTGCCATAAAACCAGCTAAGTAACCTAACCTAAACTATCTACCTACAGGATAACCTTACGAAAATCCTGAAAAGTTAACGGTTTCAGAATTATGACTAATGATAATCTGACAATCATTACATTATGTCTTTAAATATTTATGTCAAACAAAGGGATCCGATTTCGGGGATCTCGGAAACGGCTCTAACGATTTCGATGAAATTAGCTTTATGGGGGTTTTTGGGGGCGATAGATCTAGCTAGGTCTTATCTCTGGGAAAACGCGCATTTTTGAGTTTTTATATGTTTTCCAAGCAAAGCGGTGCCCCAGATAATAAATTACACTTACAAGTAACCTTACAAGCCGTGATAAAACGCTTCAACCGAGGAACAATCTTAACTTTTTATCGCCGCTGACTCAGCTATCAGTTCGGAATTGCCTCTTCACACACGGCTACAGATTCTACGGGGAATTTCAGGAATATGCTAAGACTACCAGGCGTGTACTGATTGTAATAACAGGTTAAGAATTAGATCTGGATTAAATATGCCAACGCTTCTTCTTATCGTGTGAAGATATTGGCAAAATACTAAATAGTATTTTGCCAATATCTTGCCACCTCTAACCCCCGGGGGGTAGCTCTTATGAGGTCTTCTGTAGTGCACATAGTAGGACGCAGGGAACACTGCATCATATGTTACATTGTTTGTAGGTCGCCACATTCGCATAGTGCATCTCTTTGTCCCGGGTTGATTCCCCATTTCAGGAAGTTGTCTTTGGATCGGTAAATATGCCAACTAAACCTTCACTTTTCAACCAAAAACGTTACTTTTGACACTGACAGATCAGATTCATATGTAATCCAGATCGAAGTTTGTATTAGTTTTTAGTTATTTATTTTAAGATTAGTTTTATTTATTTTAGATTTAGTTCTTAAGTTTTTTAGGTTAGTTAATTTATTGTGATAAATAAATATAACCAGATAGAATAATTAAAATTCGAATACGCCTGGTAGATATGTATTGTACCAGACCTATTCGAATTTTAATTATTCGATCTGGATATATTTACTTGTTGTTGTCATTGTTACTTGAATTTGCATGTCAAACATCATATCCTTTTGAAATGAGACCTTAACTTCGATTGCGATGGTGGCGGTTAGATTCGTGTGACTCTTAAGGGGCCCACTGATTAACAGTCCGCCGGACGGTATCGGCCTGTCAGTTGTTCGGAACTGTCAAAATTTTGTTCTAACTGACAGGCCGATACCGTCCGGCGGACTGTTAATCAGTGGGCCCCTTTAAGCAGCAACCCAAGCTGTACTTGTACAGAAAGGCACACGTAGAATTGCATTGGAATATGCAATCTTCTTGAATGTTATTCGCGAAATTCCCAGAGGTCGTCACGACAAGCACGTAGAGTATGGGAACAATTTCGAGCCAATATACACAGTGGCGGCGAATCTCAATCCAAATACATACTGACATGGAAAAGGCAATCTGCTACTTAGTATTACAGTTTTTGTTTTAAAATAATGTATTGTCGTTTAGTGATGTCGTTTTAAAAAGTGCGAGTCCGACTTATTCGTCGTAATCCATGGTATTACAGATGTTTTAAGTTTAAATGAGTACAGCATGGACTCTACAAGGGCGTGGCAGCATTACAAATAGGAATTTCATTGATTAATTTTGATATATTTTTATTACATGTTAATTTTTTTTTTATTATTGATGTTAATTAGTTTTGTGCCGTGGATTTTATTATATATTTATTAATTATTTTAATGTATGTTTAGCATGTAGGCACTAACTCTTTAATGTAAGTACTTGTAATACTAACAATTTTATGGACCTATGAATCAATAAAATTATGTATACAACGTTTTACGAGCAGCTAGTAAATACTTCAATTATGTATATAACGTTAGACGAGCGAACTATGTACATAGTTGTGGGTTAACTAGATATAATTGAACGCTGGAAATTAATTAATGGTTAAAGTTATCCATAGTAACCACAGTCTGGACTGCAAATTAATTCCAGACTATCCTAGTAGAACCGAGCTGTCAGCAAACATTTTGGACGTGGTACGTGGCCTTTTTACTTTTTTATTTAGTTTCACCCGCTCGTTGTCTGATTATAGTTAACACACAACATTTTGGACTTTCGAAGCGATTATTGTTTAAAACAATAATTATGGATGGAATTATGGATCTATGGATTCGAATTAAATAAATAATTCTAATTGAATTGAATTGAAAACTTTCACTTCATGAAAAAACGTGTTTAAATGTTATTTTAGTGACCTATGTGACATGTTGATTTTACTTAAAAAAGAATATTTCACTTTTGGTTCAACACAACTATTTTTTATAAAATTTAACTTCTGTACTAAGTAGCGACTTACCAAATACCTACACCTACATTCTAAATTTCATTGCAACACAGGGCAACTAAAGTGGCCCACTGATTACCAGTCCACCGGACGATATTGGCCTGTCAGTTAAACGCAAAATTTGACAGCTCCGAACAACTGACAGGCTGATACCGTCCGGCGAACTGGTAATCTGTGGGCTCCTTTAGATGGTATATGGATTACGTAATAAGCCATATGACCAAAGGCTTGCCAATCTTGGTTTGACAAACCTGGAGCGAAGAAGACAGCGTGGTGACCTCATTGAAACATTCAAGATCATACATGATTATTATCCACCACAGTTCACCCGAGGCAGAGGCAGGCCAAAAACGAGATGGCGAAACGACCTATGCCCTGTTTATCAAAAGCTTGTAAATTGTAATACAAGTGGAAGTCCCTTTCTAACAAAAGCTGTCAAAAAGGGACTTCCACTTGTATTACAAGTTACAAGCTTTTGATAAAAAGGGGACTGGTCTCATTTTGTGGCGACTGGCGGGAGCATGCACAAGGTCGTGATGAGAAGCGGAAGATAGGGGAGGCCTTTGCCCAGCAGTGGGACACAATACAGGCTATTAAAAAAAGGTATAATTAAAAAAAATCATCATAGAAAGTTTAGATACCTGGTTATTGCATTAGGGTCAAGCGCCTCGTTACATACCACATTGTTACTGAATCTCAAACAGTTTGTAAACTAGTCTCGAGTTGTAGCAATATCTCTACAAATAGGTTTTAGATGCTTTAGTCCATTGCTCGATTATATTAGGAATACGTAGGTACTTATATGTTCTAATGTTTATTTGGGCACAAACGGTACAATTATTCTTACAGATAGTAATATAACAAAAAGCTACCGTGATTTCACGTAATTGTAGTCCTTAATTTACAACTATGGTCGAAGTTCAAGTTCCGGTAAAATATGTATAAAAATTTGTCAAATTATAATGAGTATCTAAGGGCCACCCCACATCTAGCGTCTTTCGAGCGTCGGCGTCTCGTCGGCGTCTACAACTCTATGGCCTTGCTCGACGCAACGTCGACGCAACGTCGACGCAACGTCGACGCAACTGCGCAGCGACGTCATTTTCCATAGCGCTGACCGACGCCGACGCCCGAAAGACGCCAGATGTGGGGTGGCCCTTATATACAGCAACTGTAGTTCTAAATACAACTATGGTCCAGTTTTAACCTTGATTATCAACGAGCCTTTTTGATTTGTATTCGTTACATTAATTTTGTTTGCTTAGATATACCTACTAATGCTTTTCCTACAGGGTGTCCTTAGCCATTGGACAAACCCTGAAATCCCACGTAGGGTTACTTCTCACAAACTCACATTCCAAAGGACGTCAAGTGGTGCCAACCCTAATAATTGCTCGGAGCAATGCTGAGCCGAATGAGTTTGCCCGAAAGGAGGAGTGTCTCTGTCTCCCCACTGGTTACAGTCACGCTCGCGAATATGTCAGTGTCAAACTGGTGGTAGTGGCACAGAATGAATGTAGTGGTAGGTACAGGTTTCAATAAGAATGATGGGGCCTTACTAATTTTCTTTTCATTGCCTGTAAATGTAAATGCGTGTAATTTATTCTTAACTCGAGAACATTCCGGTCGCTCCTTGAACATTCAAAGGCCTCTGTTCTACGACAAATAATTTAATTTACTATCAATTTCGATTAATTCGTCGGGAACTAGGTATCCTCAATTTCTGTAACTATAATTAATCACATACCTATCTTTGTGCCTTTTATTAGACTAGAAACTTAACTAAATATGATGCATGAAGTGCATCGCCATACCTTTACAATTTTTTTTTTTTTTTTTTTTAATGAAATAGGAGGCAAACGAGCAGACGGATCACCTGATGGTAAGCGATTACCGCCGCCCATACAATAAGTAATGCCATAATGTACAATATGCTTACATAGTCATTAATATAAATGCGAATACATATAAATACCTACATACAAATATATTAAAATATATAACCTTTCTCGCACTGGCACTGCGATACCACAGAACACCTGTCTCCATGCCCAAATCATGTGATGGCTGCGACAAAGATGACTTCAACGTCGACCACGCCCTCTGCTGCAAAACGGGTGGTTTAATAACACGTCGCCACAACGAAATTAGAGATCGCATTGTGAGCTATGTCAGCACGCTTGGGGGCACGTGGTCAAAGAACCCATCATCACCGAAGGCGACGGTGGACTTCGCGGGGATCTCGCTGCCGCGGCGTCTGGGATGCACAGAGGGAGGCGTTATTTGATATCCGTGTCGTAGACACCGACGCTCCTTCTTATATCTCACGACCCTTAGCATCCGTCCTAAAATCCGCCGAAGAAGAGAAAAAAAGAAAATACCCGAACGCCTGTGAAAAGTGTCACGCAACTTTCACTCCCCTCGTCACATCCGTCGATGCACGATGGAGTCTTCGCTCCGCAAATGTCCACCTTCATCAAACATTACGGTGAAGTCATCGCTGACCGTTGGGACCGTTGTAGTAATGGGCTGGCTAAGATCCAAAATTATAATTTCGATAATCCGAGCCACCAGCATGATTGTGTATCCGTGGAACACGGCAAAAATTCAAACCCATCCAACATTTCTTCGGTCTCAATGACGGAGCAGCCCTACCTAACCCGTCTACCTCCGCTCTGCACTAGCGCCATGTTTTTGTTGTTGCTCATTCTGTTTTTTATAATTTTACATTTTTGATGAATAAATAAATTACTTTGTGTTAAAATATATAACCTTGCATAGGTACGCAAGGTTATCTATCTCGGTATAGGTTATGCATCTCGCTCGTATATAGTTACTGGCATATTAGTGGGAGCGAGATGTATCAAAGTAAGTAACGCAGACGTTAACATAGGTAATGTCAGTTTGACACTGCTAAGGCAGTTGTGGTAAGGCTACTTGGTCGTTGAAATGCTTCCAGTTTCTCTGCAAGATTGATTGAGTTAAGAACTTCACACTCACCTTTGAATTATTGAATTCGAATTCTGTTTTAGCACAGAATAAATAATAGTACTAGGCACAGAAGACTCACTCTCTAACAAAACGCATCTGTTACGATCAGGACAGATATGGCCGCTAGGTGGCGACAGCGCCACACGCGGCTTATGGCTTTCCCCAAAATTGGGGTGGAACGGATGTACTTTTAGCTGCCTGTAGCAAAGCGACGAAATCGCGGAGTGAGCCACGCCTGGTTTTAGCCAAGTAGGTATTTACAAGGCTAGAAGATTCAACGGCGCCACACTGCTTCGTCGCCTTAGTGTTTAGCGTTAATTTGTAGTAGGTACTTGCCAGTTTCAAATAAATTAAAACAATAAATTCAAATTCTAAAGCGTCACAAATATACTCCTCTCTCCCCTGGCTACAAAATCATCCCTTTATCTGTAGAAACGGCGGGTTGCTGGCCCCGTAGACAACATGCCATCGCTAACGCTACGTATCGAACGAAACACACTGTCACTGTTACACTAATATGGAAGAGTGATAGAGACACAAAGCGATTCGATGGCGAAGCGATAGCGATTGTCACCTTGGCTAGGCCGGTTGGTCAGCCGACGCGAAGCGCTTCACACGAGATTTAGGACGTCGACTCAGACAGAAAGGAGAGGGCATCCGCTCCGAGTCGTTCCTTGTGCAAAGGCTGTCCGTAGTAATCCAGCGTGGAAATGCTGTTGGCTTCATGGGCACCTTTGCTCCGGGAACGGCGGGGAGCGGGTTTTTTATTCAAATTTATATTTTTAATTTTTATTTGTAATATCAAATTATATTTTCTGAGCGAGAATCGAGCCTCGGGCCATTAGCAAAGCCGCCCGCTAAACCTAAATAGTAAGGCGTAAAAATATATTCGGCCAGAAAAAATATTAAAATGATATATTTCTGTCCATTGTCCACGCTCTTTTGTATAAAGCTCTCATTCCCAAGATAAATTGCATTTCATTACATTAATGCTTTTGTTTTTAGGCTTTTGTATTTTGAGAAAGGGGAAACTAAGATGTTTGAATTAATTTTGCATTTATTTAATTCGTGGTGTATTTTGGTGTAAGTCGTGTAGTAAATTACTAGTGCTTTTATTTTTTATCATTTTTTTTATATATTTTTTTATTTTTATTTATTTTTTTATTTTTTTCTCTTTTTTCTCTTTAAACTTAAGTTAGGTTATATTCTAATATTTGTAGATATGTGTATAAAAATACGTACAAAAACAGTACAAAGTACATTATAAACATGTTATAAAAAACCTTACCTAGTGTGCCGCAGGGCCCGAGCTGCCGGTGATGAGAGCCGTAGAGAGAGGAACCGCCGGACTATCCGTGCCCTCTCCAAGACTACCGCCTTCTTTATTTCTTGTCATTATTGTATGTATGTATGTAATCTATGGTATGTATGTATAAATTGTACAAATTCTTTATTGTACAAAACACAAACATGGCACAGGATAGGCAGTAAAGGCGAACTTATTACTACACTAATATAACTTAGGTACGAGCTGCACTCAAACTTAACGTTACGCAACACAGTAGGGGCACGTCCGCTTTTCGTGGCAGCTTCCGATATGCTGCAACGAAATGTTGGAACAATTTACCAAAGAAAAGTATTTACTCGCAACCCAACAAACATATTCCAAAAGAAATAGGTACATATTTGTGAACTATGAGAAATATATGTGATCTCCCTCTCCTTCTTTCTTACACGTGTTCTGTCTTGTTCTGTTTCTATCTGTTCTGTTTCTGTATTAGTTTTAATAGTTTTAATTTTGGGTGCCCTGAAAACGAGCACCGTGTCTTACAGACACTGCTTATGCTGAGCATCCTATTTGGTGTACGTTTCTTTAATCATTTAATTTGCTGTACTTAATGTATGTTTTTACGCCAAATAAATATTTTCTATTTCTATTTTCTATTCTATAAATAAGTTGTTAGGAATTGTGAACCTACCTTAATTATAACCTAGCGTACCGCCAAAGCCTTTAATTCTAACGAACTCCCATTCTCGAATATATGGGAGAATAAATTCTACACTGTACCTACGAATCTAGAGTTCCCCGGCATTCGCTATCGTCGAAATAAATTATTGGGAAACGTGACTGTAGAGGGTCTCATTTGTACGATAATCTTTCCTTTGAGTAAGGACTTATCCTCCATATTGTTGCTATAATGTTAAGATTTTAAGAGAATACCTACGCGAAGATAGTATGTGATTGAACATGGGACATTTTAGTGAAATGTATTATAATATGGGCCCTCCACCTGGGCAAGGCTCGGAATCTCACCTACATTATTATAAGTACTTACTTAGGTTTTGTACTTATACAGGGTGATTCAGGAGACGTGAGCAAGACTAACACTGCGCATATCGTTAATTATAAGCAACTGTTTCGTATCAGTATTAGTGAGGTTAACGTTAATTTTCTAGTCGTGTTGAAAAAAAAGTTATTATTTTTTTTACGACATGCATGGTCACCCTAAAATTAGAATACTAAACTACCGATATTCTGTGTCAAATTGAATGTCATTACTGTCATCACGGTCTGGTTACTTTTGAAAACTCGTATCTCACTCAAGTTTGACATTTTATTTTCTTCGTAATCAAAATGCCATTACGGTTAAAGAGGTTTTATGTTGATTAATTAGGTCCTGTAGGGTGACCATGATTGTTGAGAATTAAATTTGCCCTCACCAAAAAGTAAAAAAATAGGAAAAAGTGTGGTTGTTTCCCCTAAATACGACGGTGATCGATCAATTATCAGTTACTGAGTGTGCAGGATTAGTCCTGCTCACGTCTCATGAATCATTCTGTATATAAATATATTGGTCGCTGTCTGTAAAAAATAACAGACAAAATACATAATAGCTTGTATTTCGATTTTTTTGTTTTTTTTTAACTTTATGGTGCAATAAAGGATATTTATTTACATACTTACAAACTACCTTCTACCCAAATACCTAACGGCGCTGTTACACACATTTAGGGCTATTACATAAAACTGTTTCAATTTGTTCCGTATACGGAACATCTGCAACTTGGGACCATTGAGGGGTCTATTAAAGGTTGTTTATGGAGCTCCCTCACATTTGGCCCTTCTGAGAATACGTTATGTCGGTTTTGTTTTTGAATAAAATGTAAAACTATGTACTTACTTTCTGTTTTGCTTAAGAGTCCGCAGCGAACTCGGCCGAATTTCACCTTCCCATACAAACGGAGTTTCGTTCTCATTTTAAAACTAGGTACGTGTTGGATTATAATGAAACTTTCCACATAAAATGACATGATGTAGGTCCAGCCGGCGTATTATGGATGGCTTTATCCATCTTTATCCACGCGATAAAATAACTGTCACTTTTTAACACCGTGGGATAGAAAGTGACGGACACCGTTTTATCACGCTGTCACGTAGACAAGAACGACCATCATATCCGTACAGCACGGATATCATGGTCGCATTTTTATCACCTGTCATGGCATGCGTCACTTTCGCACTTTCATACTTGTTAGAACATGACAAGCATGGTGACAGATGATAAAAAACCATCTTAGCCCTACTGTAATCTAAATATATAAACGTGAAAGACCTGACTGACTGACTGACTTAAATCAACGCACAGCCCAAACCGCTGGGACTAGAAAGTCCAAATTTGGCAACTAGATTCCTTATAAGGTCTAGGGGTGCACTAAGAAAGGATTTTTCAAAATTCATCCCCTAAAGGAGTGAAATGGGGGTCCAAAGTTTGTATGGGGAAACAAGATTAGTTAGACTATTTTATTCCAAATTTCACAGGAGTATTCCTAAAGATAAATAAGTAAACACGTGTTTCAGGTTTTTTTAAAAATGAACCCCTAAGAGGGGGAAAAGTCCCTAATAGGGTTGATATCTCAAAATATCAATATGGGTATCGTTTTCATTGTATTTTGAGTCGCTAATAACAAAAATGGCATCAAAATTAAAATTAACGTAGCCGAAGTGAACCATCATCCCCTGGTGGGGGTGCAATGGGGTTGAAATTTCAAAATATAAATATGGGTATCATTTCCATGGTTTTGTGGGACGCTATTTACAAAAATGGGATCAAAATTAAAATATAACGTAGCCGACGTGAACTATGGCCCCTGGTGGGGAATGCTAATTACGAAGATATATAAATGCAAGTGTCCTGACTGACTGATTCATCAACGCAGAGCCAAAACTACAAAAGATAGAAAGTTGAAATTTGCACACTAGATTACATTTATAAAGTGTGTGTGTGTGTGTAGTGTGTGTAGAGATAAGAAGCAATTTTGAGAAATTCAACCCCTAAGGGGGTTAAAAAGCGGATGAAAGTTTGTATGGGGTTCAAGTTTTATTTTAAGCTAGGAATTTAAAACTTCGTAAAAAGATATATTATTAAAAAACAAGAAAACTAATTTCAGCGTTTTAGAAAATTCATCCCCTAATGTGGTGAAAAAGGGGTTGAAAGTTTGTAAGGATATCAAAAAAAATTTCGAACGCGGGAGTCGCGGGACTTGAATCTTTGTATTTGGGGATATTATTAAAAGACAGGCAAAATTATTTCAGCGTTTTGTAAAATTCATCCCCTAACAGGGTTAAAAAGCGGTTGAAAGTTTGAATCCATTACAAATGCTTTAAAACTTCTTAGAAAGGCATAATAGCTGATTGCAAAAAAAAAGATTGGAACGTTTTTGGAAATTCAACCCCTAAGGGAGTTAAAAAGGGGATGAAAGTTCGTCTTGGGGTGCAAATTTAATGTTAAGCTAGGAACTTGAAACTTTGCAAAAAGGTATCAAATTAAAATGCAAGAAAAACAATTTCAGCGTTTTTGAAAATTCATCCTCTGAGGTGGTGAAAAAGGGGTTGAAAGTTTGTATGGATATCAAATTTTTATTCGAACGCGGGACTTGAATCTTTGTATTTGGGGATATTATTAAAAGATAGGAATAATGAATTCAGCGTTTCGTAAAATTCATCCCTTAACAGGGTTAAAAAGTGGTTGAAAGTTTGAATCCATTACAAATGCTTTGAAACTTCTTAGAAAAGCGTAATAGTTGATTACAAAAAAAAAGTAATTGCAACGTTTTTGGAAATTCTGCCCCTAAGGGTGTTAAAAGAGGGATGAAAGTTCGTCTTGGGGTGCAAAATTTATTTTAAGCTAGGAACTTGAAACTTTGCAAAAAGGTATTAAATTAAATAACAAGAAAACTAATTTCAGCGTTTTTGAAAATTTATTCCCTAACGTGGTGCAAAAGGAGTTGAAAGTTTGTATAAATATCAAACATTTTTTTTTCAAGCTTTTAAGCTAGGAACTTCAAACTTGGTAAAAGGGCATTAACATTATATTAAATATTTGTATTATAAAGTTTGCATCGATGAAAATTATAGGTACTCAAGATGTAAAATGTTCAAGATAAGAGTCCACGCGGACGAAGTCGCGGGCAACAGCTAGTCTAAATATATAAACGTGAAAGACCTGACTGACTGACTGACTTAAATCAACGCACAGCCCAAACCGCTGGGACTAGAAAGTCCAAATTTGGCAACTAGATTCCTTATAAGGTCGAGGGGTGCACTAAGAAAGGATTTTTCAAAATTCATCCCCTAAAGGAGTGAAATGGGGGTCCAAAGTTTGTATGGGGAAACAAGATTAGGTAGACTATTTTATTCCACATTTCACAGGAGTATTCCTAAAGATAAATAAGTAAACACGTGTTTCAGGTTTTTTGAAAATTGAACCCCTAAGAGGGGGAAAAGTCCCCAATAGGGTTGATATCTCAAAATATCAATATGGGTATCGTTTTCATAGTATTTTCAGACGCTAATAACAAAAATGGCATCAAAATTAAAATTAACGTAGCCGAAGTGAACAATCATCCCCTGGTGGGGGTGCAATGGGGTTGAAATTTCAAAATATCAATATGGATATCATTTCCATGGTTTTGTGGGATTAGTTAGACTATTTTATTCCAAATTTCACAGGAGTATTCTTAAAGATAACTGAGTAAACACGTGTTTCAGGTTTTTTGAAAATTGAACCCCTAAGAGGGGGAAAAGTCCCCAATAGGGTTGATATCTCAAAATATCAATATGGGTATCGTTTTCATTGTATTTTGAGACGCTAATAACAAAAATGGCATCAAAATTAAAATTAACGTAGCCGAAGTGAACAATCATCCCCTGGTGGGGGTGCAATGGGGTTGAAATTTCAAAATATAAATATGGGTATCCTTTCCATGGTTTTGTGGGACGCTAATTACAAAAATTACAAAAATGGGATCAAAATTAAAATATAATGTAGCCGACGTGAACTATGGCCCCTGGTGGGGAATGCTAATTACGAAGATAGCGTAGACGGTTGTAACATACACGCTGATTTACAGCCACACGTGATCCAGACTTTTGAGAATGCAATCCCTTAAAGTCAATTTTTTGATCTACAAAATTATAAGATTACAAATACCTTCTCTTAAATATATAATAATCTAAATATATAAACGAGAAAGACCTGACTGACTGACTGACTGACTGACTGACTGACTTAAATCAACGCACAGCCCAAACCGCTGGGACTAGAAAGTCCAAATTTGGCAACTAGATTCCTTATAAGGTCTAGGTGTCCACTAAGAAAGGATTTTTCAATATTCATCCCCTAAAGGAGTGAAATGGGGGTCCAAAGTTTGTATGGGGAAACAAGATAAGTTAGACTATTTTATTCCAAATTTCACAGGAGTATTCCTAAAGATAAATGAGTAAACACGAGTTTCAGGTTTTTTGAAAATTGAACCCCTAAGAGGGGGAAAAGTCCCCAATAGGGTTGATATCTAAAAATATCAATATGGGTATCGTTTTCATACTATTTTGAGCCACTAATAACAAAAATGGCATCAAATTTAAAATTAACATAGCCGAAGTGAACAATCATCCCCCTGGTGGGGGTGCAATGGGGTTGAAATTTCAAAATATCAATATATATATATATATATATATATTGGGGACATCTTACACAGATCAACCTAGCCCCAAACTAAGCATAGCTTTTACTATGGGTACTAGGCGACGATATAAACATAATTATATAGATAAATACATACTTATATACATAGAAAACACCCATGACTCAGGAACAAATATCTGTATTCATCAGACAAATAAATGCCCTTACCAGGATTCGAACCCAGGACCATCGGCTTCGCAGGCAGGGTCACTACCCACTAGGCCAGACCGGTCGTCAAAATATGGGTATCATTTCCATGGTTTTGTGGGACGCTAATTACAAAAATGGGATCAAAATTAAAATATAACGTAGCCGACGTGAACTATGGCCCCTGGTGGGGAATGCTAATTAAATGTAATTTTTTTGAGCTACAAAATTATAAGATTACAAATACCTTCTAATAATTGAACAGTACACAAACATCGTTTTTAAAATAATTATCATCTTAAACGGTTTGTTTACATTCAAAATACCTAAAACCATTAAAGTACATAGATTATTAAAAAAACTCTCCTGCGCGTGCGAAGCCGCGGGCAAAAGCTAGTTGGTTTATATAACTCCAGTTTATGAAACAAATGAAATAGAGCAAAACCAAGTTTTGTATGAAAAACTTAAATTCGCTGTATTTTTTAACCGACTTCAATTTCATAGAAGGAGGAGGTTCTGTATTCGGTTGTGGCTATTTTTTTTTTTTTTTTTTCTATGTACGTTCACCGATTACTCCGACATCCGTAGTCCGATTTGAGTAATTCTTTTTTTGTTTGAAAGGAGCTACCTCCGAGTTGGTCCCATTTTAATTTGGTTCTGTTTTGATGATGGGATCCATGAGGAATTGAGGGAACTCCTCAATTTTTAAAGGCACATGCATGGTGTTTTGGGCGTTTTCTTAAGCAACTCGAGCATTTTCTCCCGAAAACCACCAATTTGATGAAGTAGACCTGATGATGATGATTATTTTGATGATAATGATGATGATTTCTTTAAATGTAAGTATGTTCACTTGTTCAGCGATTACTCCGGCACCTGTGATCCGATTTGAGTAATTCTTTTTTTGTTTGGAAGAAGTTACCTCCAAGGTGTTTCCGTATTATTTTTGGTTCTGGTCTGATGATGGAATCCATGAGGAATTGAGGGAACTCCTCAATTTTTAAAGGCACGTGTTAAGTGATTTCGGGGTTTTCTAAAGTAACTCGAGCATTTGCTTCCGAAAACCACCAATTTGATGTACTGCAACTGTAGCCTTACCACGAGTTTGACATTGACATATTCGCTAACGTCTTATGCATCTAAATGTAACTTTGTATGCATCTCGCTCACACTAAGGTTAGTACGTTCGAGTTGCATAGGAAGCAAGTTACAAACATGCTAGCGAATATATCAATGTCAAACTCGTGGTAAGCTGGTAAGGCTACTGATCGGGGATTAGGGTTAGGAGTTAAGGGGTCAGGGATTAAGGGGTCGGGGAATGGCGGTTGAAGGGTTGCTGGTTCAGGATCGAGGGGTTCCTGGATCAGGGGTTGATGTGCTGTGAGGTTGAGTGATCGGGGGGCTGAGGGATTGGGTCAGTGGCGGGGCAGGCGGATGGATTTAGTTGACAGGAATTATAATTTCCTAGACGGACTCGAGAAAATTTCTGGTTCAGGGTCGAGGGGTTCCTGGATCAGGGGTTGAAGCGCTGTGAGGTTGAGTGATCGGGGCGTTGAGGGATTGGGTCAGTGGCGGGGCGGAGGATGGATTTAGTGTAGTAGTGACAGGAATTATAATTTCCCAGACGGACTCGAGAAAATTCCTGATTACATATTTATTAAAGAAATAGGTACACGAATTTAGTGTTAAACATGATCTTGTTTTTCATTCATGCGTCGCGCTTTTAACAATGCGTTAAAACTAAAAATGGAAAAATAAAACCTTTTTAACAAAAAAAAGCAAACCGACTTCAAAAAGGATGAAATAAAATATTATCCTTTTTGAAGTCTATGCGTTACCAACTGATATGTTTGAAGTCGGTGCCAAGCCAAGTAGTAACAATACCAGTCAAAAATAATCAGCTTTATGGCTATAAATCCTATTAGAACTGTACTAATAACTATTACAAATGTGTAAGTAATTCTGTTTGCCTCTTTGTCGCCTTTTCATGGCTAAACAACTGAACCGCTTTAGGTGAAATTTGGCAAGAAGGTAAATTTCTTGAATTGTTTTATATTTTGAAATGTAGTCCTCTGGATAAGGGACGGGAAATTACTCAGTCCCAATCTCACACTTGCGTGCTATAGACTGTTCGAGCATTAGTAAGAAATGCTCTTTAAAAAATACGACGGAAAAAAAATGCATTGGATTTCCACTAATGTGCCGACAAACATGGTACAGACGGCGCCAAGAAGGTTTGATCGTGTGTTCTGAGGTGTGTTCTTAGATACAATCGACGTCAAAGATATGTTTACACTTTTGCACCTTACACCTTTGTTATAAGGCGAAAAGTGTAAACATATTTTTAACGTCGACTGTACCTACAGAAAGTATGTTCATTGTCGTCGTGTAAGGCAATCCAACGTAGGTACATCCTTATCGAATCGCACCAAAATCATGGTATGCTTCAAAATTTGGCTTGGCACCGACTTCAAACATATCAGTTGGTAACGCATAGACTTCAAAAAGGATAATATTTTATTTCATCCTTTTTGAAGTCGGTTTGCTTTTTTTTTAAAAAGTTTTTATTATTTTAACTATAGTATCTGAAGCTGCAATAAACTAATTACAGGACTAGTCAGTTATACCTTATCATATTGTAAGTACAAAGTTTCAGAACAATCTAGCTAGTCGTTTAAAAATGAAAGCGTAACTACGTTTGTATGGAGAACCGAGCTTGCTGCGGACTCTTAAGGCTCCGTCACACAGGCGCGTTTTGCGGGCGGCGCGTGAGCGGGGCGCGCCGCTTTTACATATAAAACGCACACGCCGCGCTCACGCCCCGCCCGGAAAACGCCTATGTGGCGGAACCTTTAAGCTGTTATAATTATAGTGTTGTACCGTAGAACAACTAACTTCACATCAGGTTAAAGGTTAGTAAGGGTGCCGTATTAAGTTTCATTTTAGTTTAATGACGGGCTTTGAAGTAACTTTGCTTTAAATATCGAATGTTAACACTTTGATGAATCTGTGTTACTTGGAAGTTGTCAGCATGTTTCCATAATGGCTTTAGTATACAGTAGAATCCGCTTATAATGACATCGAAGGGAAGTGACAAACACGTCATACTAAGCGGATGTCATATAAAACATAGATGTACAATTTCTTATGTGTGTTATGTTTTCCAAATTAGGTAATCTCAAATTCCTTTGTGAGAAATGAGTTTTATTATTAAAGTTGTAACAAATATCAACTTGTCACTGAGAATCAAAACTAAAATACCTTACACGCCACGTACGCACCTAACGTCCTCGCAGGGAAAGACGTGGTGACGGCCACGAAAACCATCGAATGTGTCAGTATAAACGGACATAATTTCATGGAAATAGGATTTTTAGGTCATAGTAAGCGATTTGTCACTATAAGCGAAGTCATCTTATCCGAATTTGTCACAAAGAATTGTATATGAAAACCAAACTTCGCACAGTAATTACGTCATAGTAAGCGGTTGGTTAGTATAAGCGGAGTCATAATAAACGAATTCTACTGTAGTTTACAAACTAGTTTGTGTCAATTGTGCCCATACAAATAAAGCTGCCTAGTTTTTCTAAGATGGTATATACGGTAAGATACCATTTATTGTTTAGTTATAAATATACAGAAAGATAACATACTAGATATTTTAGTAGTCACTATATATAGTATAATCACTGGTTATTATATAATATACCTACTAGTAATCACTATATTATAGTCGGGAACTTGGGACAGGTTCCGCCGTGGCGAGGCCGAGGTGGCCTAGGCGTTCAATGGGTTTAGCGGCGATGGCCATGGTATAATAATATACTCCGCCTGGTACTCCATTCCGAGATTCGCGTATGACCTAACTGACACGCGCCTACGTCATCATGCTGTTTACAGGTTCTCAAACTTTGAAATGTGGGAGAATTTTAACCAACGGTGAAAATTATTTTAACGGCATTAATTTTAAGTTATTTATGTAGAAACATAGTAAAATAAAACAAATCTAATGTATTAAATTAAACTTTATTTATCTATACAAGACAAACGTTTAAAAAACTAATTCACAGTTACACATTAATTACCAAGCTTACGACGTGAAAAGTTTGGAAAACACTGCGACTGCTGACACTGAGCGAGAAGGAAATAACAATTAACACGCGTTCGACAAGGATGACGGTCAGGGCATGAAGTTATCTAGATCCGAATTGTCAAATGTCCACAGCGCTATCCTGTGTTGCCAGTAGTATAAACAGAATTACCCGAAAGTCTGAAATTTCTTTCGTGAATCGGAAGATATTGCTAACGAGTAATTAAAAATGACGTGTTATTGTAAAATTTAAGCTAAAATACATATAAATGAAAATTATAAAATTATAAAGAAATATTTTAACTTATTAACCATAGGTATAATGTACCCATGTAACATGTTATGTTGAAATAAAGTGGCAATGTTATTGTGACGTAATCGCGTGTCACTCTGGGAATGGAAGACCATGTTTTATTAGACCATGGCGATGGCTAAAGACTGGCGGTTCGACTCCGGCCTTCACTACTTTGTTACTTTTTCACTATAATTATGACATTTATTTCAGTTTAAAATTTATAAATAGGTAATATGGTAAACAGTCAATGAATTATGACACTGCGTTAAAATATTTGCTCTAAATAGCGTCAGTTTGCTACACGATATTCAACCTTAGGTGGGTCCCAAATTAAAGCTCGTGACTGTAAGGTTTACTCGGGTAATTCCGAATGCCGAAAACCATCGGATAATTCCGAAAAGAGACTTTTATTATGGTGGAATTAAGGGTGATTCTCATCTGAATTGCGGAATTATCCGACATTCGGTAATACACCTTACTAGTGTGACTACTTCAAAAACACAAATCAAAAATATTTGATATAAATAATTTGATTTGTTCCCAAACAATCTTGTACAAACAGCAACACTCCTAACTGTCCATCAGTGGGCCTTATGCCTTTTGTAATAAGGTTTACGAAATGTCAGTTCACAGTGTGGACGATGGTACTATCGTCTGTTTCTATGGGAATGACTTATGGTTTAAGACATAGTCTAATAAAACATGGTCTTCCATTCCCAGAGTGACACGGGGCTACGTCACAACAACATGGCCGCTATATATAGCGCTATCGCATATTATCATATAGCGCTGTCGCATGATGACGTAAGCCCGTGTCAGTTAGGTGACCTAGAAAAGACGGGAATGGAGTACCAGGCGGAGTATATTATTATACCATGGGTTTAAGACATTTATTCTCATAAGAATATACATTATTCACTTAAAATGAGAATATATATAAATTTAACTTAATGCTATACATAACTTGGTGTAGGTATTATTATGTTTTTGCATCTCAAGGAAACACGAGTAAATTGGCATAGTTATTTATGTGATATAGGATTAAGGTTGCTATTCGTAGCGCACCCGCGCCCGTGCGATGCAAAAACTGTACAATATTAACTAATACTAAGAGTGGGTAGCGTAACAACTTTCGTAAATGAACAGAATACAAGCCCAATCACTGAAGTAAACATGAATGGAATAAATGAGTGAATGAAAATGAAAGGCAACACTCACACTATTATGATATAATTATGTGATTGATTCATTCAATTAGTATAATTCCCACCAGAATTCTTGGAATACCTATATACACACCAAAAGTTATAAATAGATGAAACTCTTCATCTTTAATCTTGGAAAGTGAGGAAAAAGCAACATATATTACTTACTTTAGTAAAAGCTAAGGTATTTCGTTTTACGTTAAAATATTCAGATATAAATATTAAAGTAGTTATTTCATTTGAACTAAATTGTTTTAAGTTTAGAGCTTAAATAAATCCTGAGGAATACGGTATATATTTTACCTGAAAACAGACAAAATAAAATGAATGTAAGCATGAATTTACGGTAATTATTTATTTGAAATTATAACGCTCGAGCGTATTCAACATGGTCTAATGATCAATCATTTTCCTCAAAATATTTAACATTCAATATGAAAATATAATATAATATGTCGTAATAATATTTCCTTATAACAGTATTTTAAAAAGCTTATATGTTTACATCTAAAGCAGATAAATTGTGTACGGTATTATATCGTTAAAGGTAGATATTTATAGGTTTCCACGACACGTGTACCTATATTTCGGTAGCATTCACGTGTCGGATTATAAATTATGGCAGTTAAGTAAAGTTATTAGAACTAATTATACCTACTGCTTGTTATGCGATCCAGTTACCCATTTTTAGGGTTCCGTACCCAAAGGGTAAAACGGGACCCTATTACTAAGACTTCGCTGTCCGTCCGTCCGTCCGTCCGTCCGTCCGTCCGTCCGTCCGTCCGTCCGTCCGTCCGTCTGTCACCAGGCTGTATCTCACGAACCGTGATAGCTAGACAGTTGAAATTTTCACAGATGATGTATTTCTGTTGCCGCTATAACAACAAATACTAAAAACAGAATAAAATAAAGATTTAAATGGGGCTCCCATACAACAAACGTGATTTTTGACCAAAGTTAAGCAACGTCAGGAGTGGTCAGTACTTGGATGGGTGACCGTTTTTTTTTTTGCTTTTTTTTTTTTGTTTTTTTTTTTGTATGGTACGGAACCCTTCGTGCGCGAGTCCGACTCGCACTTGCCCGGTTTTTTTTAAATCTGTTTTAATTCAATGTGCTTTTATTTGCATAAATATATATATGAATAAAATGTAAATATAGGTAAAGTCGAAACTTAAACTAATTAAAAACTAAAAATCTATATCTAAAGAGGGAGTAGTGCCAAAGATACTGGCAGCATTTCCTCGCTTTTGCATTTACTTACATTATTTTTAAAGTGTATGATATTTCGCATTTCATTAAAATCAAGAGGTTTATGCGGGTCAAAATATTTCGAAAAACGGGTGCCATAAATTGGTGACACCACTGACTGGCACTGCCTCTAAGGAAGTGCTAGCGTATTCCAGAGGCCCTCCCCCCTCCCTTACCGCGAAAAACGACTCTCATTTAATATTTGAACGTATTTTATTTTATTTTCTTGTTTTTGCTACATTATTTATTCGAATGATTGTTCCGATAAAAATATATTCAAATAATGCCCATCTCTGGGCCCTATTCCGCGAAAAACGACACTCATTTCATATTAGAAAGTATTTTACTTTATCTTCTAGTTTTTGGTACTTTGATAACTTCGTCTTCCTCGCGTTGTCCCGGCATTTTGCCACGGCTCATGGGAGCCTGGGGTCCGCTTGTCAACTAATCCCATGATTTGACGTATGCACTAGTTTTTACGAAAGCAACTGCCATCTGACCTTCCAACCCAGAGGGGAAACTAGGCCTTATTGGGATTAGTCCGGTTTCCTCACGATGTTTTACTTCACCGAAAAGCGACTGATAAATAAGAAACGATATTTCGTACATAAGTTCCGAAAAACTCATTGGTACGAGCCGGAGTTTGAACCCGCGACCTCCGGATTGAAATAAAACCATATAACTTAAAACTTTTTTTGTCTTAATTTTATTAATACAAACAAACACAAATTTTGAAAACGTTTGTTGTTAAAATTGTTGAAGCTGTTTTCGACAACAATTTGCAAATTTCATAAAATGCGGATACATTTCACTCACCTATACAGAAAGGAAACAAGGGTGAATCTAATAACCCCCCCATAAAGCACTCACTAGACTCACTAAATCGCCTGGAATAGTTTCTATTTGCGCTTGCCTACAACCATTTAATCACACAACGTCGTAACACACAAACATTTACTATTAAAATACGCCCTTTCGTCAAATAAAGGTAGGCTTTTAGTAACCCAAACTTTGCCTATTCGAATATCAACTCTATATATTTGAAATATGGTATAATTTGTGTTGTTTAGACAAGGGAATCTAGAATGGTACGTGAAAGGATTGAAAGATTTATTGAAAGCACATGTAAAGTTATTGTGTAACAAATTTAATCCAGTATGTCTTGATTAAAGTGAGTGAGATTAATGATTGTATACAATTATTTGCCTTATTGTGTTGTTTATAATTCATTCAAGTAGGTATGCGGTAATAGTTATTTGTTTTACAAGGGGGCAAAGTTGTTGTTTAACCGCTCGTGCTGAAAAGCGAAAGATTCCAATATTAACCACGAGCGTAGCGACTGGTTCGAAAAATGGAATCATGAGCGTTGCGAGGGTTTCAAAGTGGGTTAAACAGAAACATAGGGTTTGCTTCCGAGTGAAACACAAAATTTTTCACCACACCAATCCGAAGAAAATATTAACTGTAAATATCAAACAAAATCACTCACAATAATTAAACAAAACACACTCTACCGTCTCTACTTTCAAAAACAGGAGAAAACGTCAATTAACCCTTATCTTGGCATTGTAACACTCGTGATACATGGAACTTTAAAAAATCTAGCAGGTTCACTTTATTACCTAACAAAATAATTTTGCCATCAATATGTCGAGCTACCCTCCTTTCTTATAGAAAAAAATAATGGACACAAGTGTCATTGTAAATTAATTAGTAATAATCAACATGGCGCCACGGAAACAACATATTTCGGTTCGCACTGGAAGTTTTGCATTTATTTCTTAGATTAGTGTATAATTTTCCACAATCTACATTTTGATGCATTTACTATCTGTTAGTGCATAAATATTTACAATGCGTTCGAATTTAAAAACATTTAAAACACAGAACCTTACATGAAACTGTCATGTATTATATTTGATACATTGCCAAGAACTCAGAAATGTACATATCGAAAGGATTGTATTACATTTAATACATTGCCAAGTTACCGTCAAAATAGATTTACATGTTTTTTTTAATTTTTTTATATTTGTGGGGTTACAAAACATGTTTCAAGTATTTCATATTAGTTGTCGTATTATTTAGTTATTAAACTTTGATTTTTTTTAAAGTACTAGATGTTATTTAACTGTATATTCGTACGCTGTAGCATTATTGCTACGCCGTAGCCCGTAGCACGGAAAAATATGTGTATGGCAAAGTATGCCCCCAAAATGAAAAAAATAATTTATTTTTGACTTTTAATTATTTGTTTACTTTTCATATTTTACTCAACTTTTTGCTGACGATTTTTATGAACCTTTACGGGATCAAATTTTCCACCCATGTGATCAGGTATTCGGAGATATAATTTCTTTTATAGGTGTAATAGTCATGTGATGCTTTAGATTGCGTTTAATTAGCAATAAATGATAATTTCTGTTGCATTACATGTTTTATTTTTATTAAAATCCACATTTTTCTTCTAAAAAGTAGGTAACTATTTTGTCGAGGGATTGGCATTGTATCAAATATGATACATATGATTTTCCGAAACTGGAAAATCTTGGATTTTTTCCCTTATTTTTTAATAGTCTAGTATGCTGAATAGGTGACGAAAAACTAAAAAAAAGTTTATATTTAAGATATTTTGAGCCTTGCCAAGATAAGGGTTAACATTACAGAATTCTGTTATTCTGAATTGTACTCTTATTAATTGCTTGTTATTTCTGACACGAAATCACATTACGCAAGTCAAACGAGCGTTTATATCGAACCATTAAAATCTACAATTACTTTAATTCCACTTTAATTTCCAACTATTAATCGTACCTTCAAATTTGTTTTCATGCAAACTTACATTTACACGAAGTAACAATCTAATTACTATTCAAATAAGGTTGATAGTTGCCTGTTGAAGGTGTAAAGTGAGGGGTGGTAAATTAAGCATTCATCACACGGATTGGAGTAACATGGATGAAAGGAATACCTGGGGTAAGGGTGCGTGCACACGGGCGTTTGTGTGTAAAGTCTATTTCAATAGAACTTGCTAACTATGTAAACAAACAACGTAACTTTGTTTTATCACTGTTTCTCTTTGAATTTTTACACCACCTCATCAAATACCATTGAAACCATACACATATACACTATTGAAACGGTCCGTTCCGTAAAATACATAAATATATAACTGTATCTTGGATATTCAATTAAAAGTTTAAAATGGGTTCATAAGTTAGGTTATGAGGACCTGATGGAATGACGGTTTTGTTTCTTTTAAATTCTACAATTGCCTATGATGGGTAGTGTTGTGACTAAAGTTTGTGATATAAACCCGCTACACACTACCCAACCCATGATCTGTACCTACCGCCGCGGTTATAAAATACATCAATACATCATTCTTAAGTACTAATTTGTCTTCTGATCGTGATTAAACAAATTAAAAATATGTAACTACTTGTTTTTTACTTTTGGTATTTTATTATTCGAGATGGTTTGACATTAGTAAAGTAAGAAGGAGTCTTGCCCATCACTAGTAAATTCATCATTCAGAGACAATTTCAATATGGCGGTTTGTTTACATAGTTAGCAAGTTCTATTGAAATAGACTTTAAGTAGTCAAGTGTATAATCTGTACAAGTTTTCCTTGTGATTATAATGTTCATAAAGACGCCGCTGCCATTTAATTGTGGAGTTTAACAAATTCACATATCAATTCAATCAAATTCAAGAAAACAATTTAAGCTATCGTATGTTAAACTATATTTAAATCAATTTTACGGCTCGACTTCAATGATATTTACTATAACTAAGGTAGATATTATAGGTAGATAGGTTATATGCGCTCTAAAATTGAAGAACTTAGCTTGTGGTGATTGTACAGTTTGCTCTAATAGGCTCTAATAGGCTGAGGGACAGGGGGTGCGACCCTCGGTCCGGATCGTACCTAGTCCAACAGATCTCATTGGCCATTCAGCGCGGTAACGCTGCCAGCGTAATGGGGACATTTGAGCCAGGTACGACTCGTGACGGTTATATTGTTTAACTAGATTTTATAATGAGTATAATGACGAAGCCTGTTACGGATATCATCCTTAGTATTATGTTTGGGACGAAGGATGTTGCTGATTTGCATTTGTAGCCACCGCCACCGGACGAAGCCTGCGTTGCGGATTTCTTGCATATAACTGGAGTATTTTTTGACATTAAAATACATATATGGATTCAATAGGCCAATCATATAGATATCATTTTGATTTCAGTGTACGTTCAAATTGGCCTATTAGTCAGTAACTAGCATCGAGTTATTATTACTATAGAAAAGCCATACTTAACAATTTATTTATTTATTTATTTTATTTTATTTGAAAAATGTTTACATGACCTTACAGACAGATCCAATGCGCCATGAAACTTAACATTAACATATACCAAACAGGTACATATAACTATTACAAATAATAATCAGGTACAAACAAACAATTACAAATCAATAGTCCTTTATCACATCCACAATTACACCTTAACGGATGTAGGCCTCACATCCATCGCCTCACAGAATCTCAGGCATTCATTTCTCACAGACACCCAACGCCACGCAAACAGGTCGCACTCGGGTGCTGATGCCAAGAGTGCATTCAACTGTGTGAGGGCACGGAGCAGCGGAGAGTTCAGTCGTGACACGGTGCGTCCCGCTGACAAAGCCAACAGATCGCCAGACAATGAAATTGCCGCAATCGCAACCTGTACCAGGCGATTAAAACGACGTAAGCGCCTTAAAATTCATGGCGCTTACGCGTTTAGGTCACGAGATTCGCGCTCCGCTTCTACGGTTTGTCGTCAAAACGACAGCAACTCGGCGCAAAATACTGAGGGCCTACCCTCCGCACCTCCACCTCCCTGTCGCACTTATAAATTCGTACGTAAGTGTGACAGGGAGGCAACACGTCGAACATGGTTCGCGGTAGACCCTCTGGTTCTCTGTGCCGGTTATATGTATACCTACGTTAGTAATAGCAAAGACATATGTAACTTCGTATAAGACGAATAAAGTCTAAGGAAAAAACGTGCCTCGGAATTCAAGTAAAAGTCATTCTCGGATAGATGCCGCACACACCTTTAGCCTATCCTCGGCTAGATGGCGTGACGACACCGTTTCATATTTAACAATTTTAACACATAGATATCAGTGAATGAACATGGATCAAAATGATATAAAAATAATAAAATCATTTATCCATATATATACATTTTTTGATAACTTTATACGTTTTCATTTTGAGTCTTAGTCGTGTGTCGATAGATGGCAGTAAATTTACAGTGACTACAAAATTTACAATGACAGGACCCCTCTATACTATCTATTCTTTTTGGTAATAGTAGTTCAATGGGAACTACAGTCTGTATTTTTAGGTATTTAAATAAAAGTAAACAAACAATTTGTACATTTTCGGGTAGTTCTAACATTTATTGGTTAACCAACCAAATACAAAACCGCCGGGATCTGTCACTGAACGACCTGACTTTAGCCTACATTATTTGATCATGTAATGATTTAATCTACCCTCAACTGGCTTAAGGAGTAATTTGAGGGTAGATTTTGTTTACTTTTATTTCAATACCTAAAGATACAGACGGCGCGATTCGGGATATGAATTAGAGATCCACTAGATATGAAATATTAAAGATATGTGACGTTCCGCGGCAAAAGGAACCTTATGGCGGCTGGCGCTTACGCCGCTCTAATATTCAGCCGGGGCAATGGTAGGTACCGTGGAACGTCACATATCTTTACTATTTCATATCTAGTGAATCTCTAATTCATTTCCCGAATCGCGCTGAGAGTATAGTGTAAATATGTCGCTGGCCTAAGCTTCTCAGATTACCAGTACGCCGGTCGCGTCTTGTTCGTCTGTCCGTCTCGACCCGAACTATGGACTCGCCTGGAATTAATGATCTGTACTATTTACTTCAAGAATTACTTGTTGGTGTTATGAGGCTGTTTCTGACTTGAATACTAATAAAATTGAGGTTATAATTCCGTCTACACGCGTTGTTGACTTGAGAAATTTAGACAGTGCTGCGATTGTATAGGTACTTAAGATAAAGATAAGTAGTCTTATAAGTGAAATTCCTGTAATTTCTTAGACAAAATAAAGTTTCTATAAACCGAAAGATAAAGATAAAAGATTTTTATTCGCAATAAGTGTGCATCACGAAATGGACCCAAATCAGCATAATGCTAGCTATAAAGCCAGCGCTGGTCTTCCGTAGGGCCCATTCGGTGATGCCACGACAGATAACACAAAAAGATATATATTAAAACATTGCAAAAGATACACATTTATACAAGAAAACGAATTAAGAAAACAAACAAAACAAAATGAAAAGAAAAGCATAAACATAGACAAAAATTTATAGTAGACGTAAAATTATGAACGCGACCATACCATGCGTCAACGCTTGCCTGCTGCTGCTAGCGCCAGCGACAATGTGAAAACGCTCTAAAGCAGCGGTCGGCAATCAGGCGGTCCGCGGGCCGCATGCGGCCCGCGGACCTCACACTTGCGGCCCACGAACCTCATACTTGCGGCCCGCGAGCCTCCCTGGCTATTTTGTATGTAATATTGACAAACGACAATGCCTGAATAAAGTCATAATAATTAACAAAGTGCGGCCCGCGTCAACTTTGTTAACTACTATTTATTTGGCCCTTGGCTGCTAAAAGATTGCCGACCGCTGCTCTAAAGGTACCAAAAAGCACAACATAGTTATTTTTGCCTAATACTATCCTTTCAAGGGTTAAAGGACCCTAGTTCCAACTACAATTCAGACAGTAATTGAATAAGGTACGTGCAAGATTTATTTCCTACAACACCACAAATGGAAAGGTATGTGGCGAGACCCTTTCCAGGCTTACATTGATATATTGAGTACGTTATTTATTATTTAACTGTGCTATATATAAAAAATATATTGAAACGGATACTGTTATTGTTTTATAAATAATGTTTTCTTAGATACCTATCATTTATTATTCTTTTATAAATTGATTAATGTATTATTTATAGTATTATTATTATTCTATCAAATAAGATCCACTATCCAGAAGAGTAAGACGAACCTGCCGATAAAAAGCGCTCTCATACAATAAAATTTTACGCTCTTATGGGGCTATTCATAAATTACGTCATTTCAAATGAGGGGGGGGGTCTGGACATCGGATGACGGTAGCATGAAGTAGGAGTAAATGGGGTCATTTGAAGCATGATTTTTGGATGATTATAGGGGGGGGGGGTCAAAAATCGTCAAAAATCGATGACGTAATTTATGGACAGTCCCTATAAATTTAAAGGACGTGCTTAAAGTACTTACATGAAACTTGGTACAAACATTTACGAAACATATCTACAGCTAGTCGAAATAAATGTTGCTAATAGATGGGGCCGATTTTTGAATTTCGAGCGCTCGATTTCGTCACTCGAAAGCCTGTAGAAAACGGCGAATTGACAATTTTGAAATACGAGCAATAGATTGGGAATCTAGTGAAATTGACCACTCGTTTTCAATCCTATTAGTAGAATTTAGCCTAGTTAGTGGAGATGAAGGGAAAATCACGAAATCGAGTGCTCGAAATTCTAAAATCGCCCCCATGATCTTTTTTAGATTTCAGGCAACAATGTTGTGCCACAATACCTCAGCTATTAATTCCGAATCCGAACTGTACCTTAACCCGATACTGTAAATGTAGCTGACTGTACCCGGCACTAACTGCGAGCTACTGGACACGGATTTGCTTTCACGCGGGCAATCCGATACAGCTGCGTATTTACTTTTGTCAACTGTACTATGGAATTTCCATGTGATACTCACTATACACTTTTGTACATATTTTTTTCAATTAAATGTGTATACAGGTACAAAATGGTCTAAAACTGTGGGTTCAAAACTCGGACGTGCCATACCTGTACGGTTACCATCAGTTTGTCACTGACATAAACGCCGTCGAGAACGTAATTTACTTTCTATACATCTCGCTCGCACTCGCATATTAGTGCAAACGGGACGTATAGAAAGTAAATTACGTTCTCAACGGCGTTTATGTCAGTGACAAACTGATGGTAACCGTACTGTAGACTAGTAGAGCAGGAAATTACGTTTTCGAATTAAATGCAAAAATATGTGTAAACATTCGGTCACAATCATTATAATACACAGAAATATGTGATAATTTGAATATCGTTAGGTATAATTAGGTGTTCTTCAGGATGACTCACATTAGACCGGGCCGTGTCCGGACCGGAGATTCCGGCGCATCGTGTTCTATGGAAAGCATCACGTGATCACCTGTCATGTAATAGAAAAGTAAGCTGCGGAAGCTCCGGCCCGGACACGGCCCGGTCTAACGTGAGTCGTCCTTAACAGGAAAGTAGACGACCGCTTCTAAATACAAATGTAGTCCTTATTTTCCTCTGAATTAATTCCTTGAAGCACATTTTGTTACACTCCCCTATATACTACATGTAAATACTATATATATGTCGGAACCTGACACCAGAAAGACGTATTGCAGCGTTATAGTTCATTATTTTAGACGCCTGTATAAAATCGATTAGCAATGTTGAGCTACGTATTATTTGGTTGTAACGAAATAAATAAAGTTGCGTAGAGAGTAACGCCATCTATTGGCGTGTTGTTGAACTGAGATGACAGGTAGAAGGCTTTGGAACGTCGAGAGGTTTCTCTCGAGTGAGCGTAGGCACGAGTTGGCGTTTTTGTCGGTATGTTGGTAGACTGGTCGAGCAGGTTTGCCAATTTGACTGAGGCGGGAGCGGAGAGGCTCCGCCGCTGGTAGTTCTTCTTGATCGGACCGCGCTAGAGATCGGACGTACTCGTTAGCCAACCTCGTGTCTAACTCGCTACGTTCCTGAAGGCTTATACCTAAAGGATTATTCTGATAGCTTATAAAATCCCGTGTTCTTTAACCATTTAGCTAAGTGTTTTATTTCAAGTGTTATTTTGATCTCTTATGTTTCATTAGAAGCTTACTTTTGTGAAATAAAGAAATGATGAGTTATGTGTTGTTTTAACTTGTTTTGAAAAGATTTGTCCCTCTGAGTTTGTTGCCGGTCCCATATAGGGTTAAATCTTCTCATGTTAGAGGCGTAGGGTTGGAGCCGGCCTAGTTTGACTTGAATAAAGATTTAAACGGTTTCTTTTTACTTTCATATCGCTCCCTTGAGTTAAACATAGCAATTAGTTCTTTTAAACATTTAGTACTGAAGTATAGTAGGCACTAGTATGGTTAACGAGTCCTAAGGTTTATTTCATGCACTGGTAGCATGGTAGCATACTGGTTTAGCTGTGAAGTAATACATTATCGTACTACCCCACGCGCCCACCGCCTTTGAGACCATCGGTACTCGACATCAGCAAGTGGGATTGCCAAGGTATCATGTATTGCTTACACAGCCACCTGGGAGCGTGGTGTATTTCTGGTGACCTACATTCCATAATCTGGACACGTGGTAATGGTAAGCTCACGTGTCTAACCTTGATTGAAAGGTGAGTGTAATTCATTGTTATTTGGTGAGAATTATTGTGAAAATGTGAATAAAATTGTGATTGAGGCAGTCGAGCATAGCGGTCGTTACGTGACGTCATCTCTGGGATCGTTACGTTTCTTTGTAATTAATTTTTGTAATCCATTTAAATCGAAGCGATCTTGAGTTATTTTGATTTGAAATCCATACTGTTAATTAAAACAGAGTATTAGCTATTACAACGTGATATTATTTCATCGCTTACTTGTGAATTTACCCTCAATAATTGATTTTTCATGAAAATACAATTCATTTTTATAATCCATTTAAATCTAAGTGATCTTGAATTATTTTGATGTGAAATCCATCTTGTTAATTACAATCAAATATCGGCTATCACGACGTGATATTATTTTATCGCTCACTTGTGAATCTACCCTCAATAATTGATTTTTTATGAAGATACAATTAATTTTTATAATCCATTTAAATCTAAGTGATCTTGAATTATTTTGAAGTGAAATCCACGTTGTTAATTACAACCAAATATCGGCTATCACGACGTGATATTATTTCATCGCTCGTGCTTCTACCCTCAAAAATATTTTTTTTTGAAAATACAATGCACCGTTAGAAATGGATCCTGCTGATTTGCCAATGCATAGGATTGTGTAATCCCTACCCTGTAAAGTTTAGTAATTAGTAAAATTGCTACAAATTATTGCCCGTAATGCCGTGATAGATCACAAATCGTGCATACTATGAAAGCATGAGCTACGCATATGAAAATTAATGTTACAGTGTGCTGCAACCTGAGCAGGGACAACTTACAGACGCCATCACACCTGTAACACAGAAGCAGCTGTGCAGTATCGTCTGTTCTGGAGATTTGGAAATAAAAGGACAGGTTTCGTTCCAATTGTTTATTAATGAATTATATTATGAGTGTAATGGCGAAGCATAACAGTCTAACGTAACTAATTAGCTGTCACTTTTCGTATTGGCCCATTTTACCGTGTTACTTATTTTTGGAACACATGTTTGTTTGTTCATAGAATGAAATAAAACGCACTCATTGAAGTTTAAATTTTATTCTGAGATTTTTGAAGTCCCGTATACATTGGAAACATGTTTTTTTGTCTGCTACATTGCATTTAATAAACCTTTGAGTTTATCCTGCTTACATGATAAACCTGATGCCGTGCTAATGATGATTTCAGTAACAGCCAGCTATGTTAAACTACATCGTGCATCTCGCCATCTGCCGCAGCAACGGCAACTGCAAGGCGGAAAGCATCAGCCTTCGTGCTTGGGTTGGACTTCACCACCACCTTTGACTGGGACGCGTGCATCGTGCTTTATTAATCTGGTGAGCAGTTCCCATTTTGTTGGGATTATTTTGAGAGGATTTACTTCTGCATAGAAGTTTTGAGCGAGTTTCTGTTGTTAAAGCTAAAGTAGAAAGCTGAGTTTCTGTTGTAAAAGCTAAAGTAGAAAGCTATCTTTAGTGATTTTGATCAGTGATGTTCAGTTTCAGTTGATCAGTTGACGCTGATAGTACCAATGGTTCTGAGTAACATGATTTAAAGAACCGTTTTTATTTTCTTTTTGGAATTCACTCTTAACATTGTTTTTGCTTTCGATGGACTGAAGGCAAGCCCGATGGACTGGGCACTACTGTTTTGCTTTCGATGGACTGAAGGCACGCCCGATGGACAGGGCACTACTGTTTTGCTTTCGATGGACTGAAGGCAAGCCCGATGGACTGGGCACTACTGTTTTGCTTTCGATGGACTGAAGGCAAGCCCGATGGACTGGGCACTACTGTTTTGCTTTCGATGGACTGAAGGCAAGCCCGATGGACTGGGCACTACTGTTTTGCTTTCGATGGACTGAAGGCACGCCCGATGGACAGGGCACTACTGTTTTGCTTTCGATGGACTGAAGGCACGCCCGATGGACTGGGCACTACTGTTTTGCTTTAGATGGACTGGGTATTGTTTAGTGACCGCATCAGAAGTGCCGGAGCATGTAAGAGGTGCACGTGGTCTGCTTTTTATGTGCAGAATGCTCTTTGCGAGGAGTAGCACTTACGCGGCTGAGATGGTTACTTCTGACGAGGGTCTGGTATCTACTGAAGGACTGGCAATGCACCGAAGGACTGGTGTTGTTTTGTTTATGTACTGTGTTCATATGAGTAAAATTGGCATTATCAAATCAGAATATTATTTGTTTTAAGATGTCTTACAAAAATTTAGATCACATATGACCAAAGATTTTTTTTTAATGCCAGATAATTTCCCCGTAAATTGATATTGATGACAATGGTAGTGATACTGTCGAGCAATGAATTAGAGCTGTTGTGATTTGTGTTTTTGATGTTTGAGATTGTTCAATTTTCACATAAATTTGAGAGTATCCGCCAGATGGAGGCGATGATTATTGGAGTGTATCCGCTAGATAGCGGCGATGATTACTGATTATTTTTATTAAGTCGTTGCTCGATGGACTATTTTTGACTAGAGAAATGAGGATTGATTAATGACTTTGAACTATTTTTTTGGTTTGATTGATAATAAAGTTTGATTTTAATAGTAATTTGAGAGAGACCCAAATTGTGGGTCAGGAATGACCGAGCGATGAGATACTGTGCTGAGTATTTTGTTACAGAATCAAATGCATACACCCACACACGAGGACGTGTGTAGCGCAGGACGGCCGTGTCGGAACCTGACACCAGAAAGACGTATTGCAGCGTTATAGTTCATTATTTTAGACGCCTGTATAAAATCGATTAGCAATGTTGAGCTACGTATTATTTGGTTGTAACGAAATAAATAAAGTTGCGTAGAGAGTAACGCCGTCTATTGGCGCATTGTTGAAATAAAGTTGCGTAGAGAGTAACTCCGTCTATTGGCGCATTGTTGAAATAAAGTTGCGTAGAGAGTAACGCCATCTATTGGCGTGTTGTTGAACTGAGATGACAGGTAGAAGGCTTTGGAACGTCGAGAGGTTTCTCTCGAGTGAGCGTAGGCACGAGTTGGCGTTTTTGTCGGTATGTTGGTAGACTGGTCGAGCAGGTTTGCCAACTTGACTGAGGCGGGAGCGGAGAGGCTCCGCCGCTGGTAGTTCTTCTTGATCGGACCGCGCTAGAGATCGGACGTACTCGTTAGCCAACCTCGTGCCTAACTCGCTACGTTCCTGAAGGCTTATACCTAAAGGATTATTCTGATAGCTTATAAAATCCCGCGTGCTTTAACCATTTAGCTAAGTGTTTTATTTCAAGTGTTATTTTGATCTCTTATGTTTCATTAGAAGCTTACTTTTGTGAAATAAAGAAATGATGAGTTATGTGTTGTTTTAACTTGTTTTGAAAAGATTTGTCCCTCTGAGTTTGTTGCCGGTCCCATATAGGGCTAAATCTTCTCATGTTAGAGGCGTAGGGTTGGAGCCGGCCTAGTTTGACTTGAATAAAGATTTAAACGGTTTCTTTTTACTTTCATATCGCTCCCTTGAGTTAAACATAGCAATTAGTTCTTTTAAACATTTAGTACTGAAGTATAGTAGGCACTAGTATGGTTAACGAGTCCTAAGGTTTATTTCATGCACTGGTAGCATGGTAGCATACTGGTTTAGCTGTGAAGTAATACATTATCGTACTACCCCACGCGCCCACCGCCTTTGAGACCATCGGTACTCGACATATACTTTCTTTGTGTAGAGCAATGGAGAGGGCTATGCGTGGAGTCTCTCTGTGTGATCGCATCAGAAATGAGGCCATCCGCAGCAGTAACCGAGGTAGCCCTCCGAATCGCTAAACTTAAGTGGCAGTGGGCGGGGCACATATTGCCCGTAGAACCGACGATGGCCGTTGGGGCGGAAAGGTTCTCGAGTGGCGACCACGTACCGGAAGGCGCAACGTGGGTAGACCCCCCACAAGGTGGACTGACGACCTGGTTAAGGTCGCAGGAGTCCGCTGGATGCGGGTGGCGCAAGACCGGTCATTGTGGCACTCTTTGGGGGAGGCCTATGTCCAGCAGTGGACGTCCTCTGGCTGATATGATGATCATGATGATGATGATGATGATGATGATGATGATGATGATGATGATGATGACGATGATGAAATACTATATGACCTTCAAGAAAGAGTGTACTATTAAAGGCCAACGCACTTGCAACCCCTCTGGTGTTCCAGATGTACATAGACGACGACTGCTAGCTTACCATCAGGTAATTTCTCTGCTCGTTTTCCTCCTAATAATAATTGAATATTGACTCCATTATTTCCCTGCGCTAGATTATCTATGAATAAAATTATCACTGCGAATCACCTTGATAATCACTGTAATCACGAACATAAAATGAAATTGCCAATTAATAAAATTAAACGCACGCAAAAACACGCTACTAAACGCACAGAAACTAACAACTATAATTAAAATTAGAATACGCCTATGTAAGAGAACAAAACATAATTCTAGTATTTTACTTAACACTTTAAGTACCCAAACAGAATCACAGTTAAAACAGCACACAGTACAATGATGTCGGCGCAGCTGGTTGACACCACAGGCTAGGGACCCCAGGGCTAGTTAAGGTGGGATCTGACGGTTCACTCGGATGAATGTTCACTCGAGTGAATGTTTCATTTTCCTTTCATTTCACGTTCACACGGCTGCTGGAAAGATTATTATTTTTTTCCTTTCTTTCGCTATGGCGTCGAATGAAGTTATGCGTCTTGGTATAAGTTTAATTTGTGATCATTTAAGTCATTTAATAAAGATTTTAACAAACAAGATGCAAGGAAAGCGTCGTCGGTAGTGGCTGCGACCTTGGATCGCAAGAAGAAATTTATTTGGGAGCCTCGAATACATTGCTGAGAGAACTAGCCGATGAAGATCCGAAATCGTATTGCAATCATTTGCGGATGACTGAAAGTAGTTTTGTAGAACTTCTATTATTAGTAATAGGTCCGTTAATAGCGAAAGAAAACACTCTAATGGGAGACAGTATACCTAGCCGAATAAAACTCCAAATTGTACTGCGATACCTTGCTACTGGCGATTGTTTTGGAACTCTGGGATATTTATACAGAGTAGGTACCTAGAAATACCATATATCCTACTTTGTTCGTTCCACTTGAACACCATTTTATTGCTTTTATGTTATCTTTGTCTAGCTCTAGATAGTATACCCCAAGGCCTGTTCACTTCCTAAGAAAGTTATGTCCCCAAATAATTGCGCATGTGTGCGCCTCTTAATCTTCTATGTGTGCGTTGGCCTCCGGGAAAAAGTTGCGAGTAATAAAAATAAAAACATTTTTCTACAGCAACATTGCTCCCAACTCTGATTTAAATTATCACGAATTTTATACAATATTAATTATAAAACGGGACTTAAAACGCTTAAAACTTAATTACATGCGATTAAGTTTTATAATGAATATTTGCTTCCAACTGTCTTTATCAATGTTCATAAAATATATGGAGGGTAGGTACGTCTACCCACCATAATAAAAAATATATTTGTCAATGACTCTGTCCAACTGCTGTGGTTAAAGTTCATAACGAAAATTTTATTTATTAACTCTTTGAATAATACATACAACGTGTACCGCTACGTACCACTTAAGACTGTAAGTCTGTACCTACATGGATTACAGCAATGCACATAGAAAATGTGCTAAATGCGGAGCAACGGCTGTTGAAGCAGCCAGAGTGAAATTTACAACTTTAGTGGGTTCAGAAGGAACCGAGTCATAACGCATCTGGAAAGCGTATTAATTAACCGTGAAGAAATGTATGAATACAAGTTGGAAATCTGTGTAAAATGCCGTATGTAAAGTGTAGTGTATCTGTGTGTAAAGTGTAATAGGTAGGCATGCCTAATGTTATTTGTATAAAAGGTACTGAAAACTTTGTGAATGCGCTTTATTAATGTCTATTTTTTTATTAAGTTGCCAGTTGCCAGTTTTCAGTGTATATTTTTATATGTAAAACATTTTTTAATAAATAATATATATAATGTTATAAACATAAACATGCCTTTTATTTAAATCAATTGATAATACAACAAACAAGGGGTAATATTTGCATCTTGCATATATTTCGTGATATGAAGATAACAAATATGTTTATCAACAGAATTACTACCTACCAATACCCGCCAGGCTAAACCGGTTGTCAACTTTAGTTCCATTGGTACACAAAGACGGCGCCACTAGTATAAACGTATAAAAGGTTGGGGACATTTTTTTGTATGGAGTTACCGTTCTTCTCCTAGTGAGTATTATATTCTTTGGTATACCCACAGGATTCGATAAAAATATGCAAAATCCGAATGAACGTTCATTTCTGTGTTCACACTGTTCATTTTTTGTTCATTCGGAGTGCGAGTGAAAGATGCCGAATGAAAATATCCAACATTGTTGGATTCTTTCACTAATGAATTCATTTTTCATTTTTGGTTCATTTTGTGTTCAGACGTGTCACTTTGAGCGAAAGATGAATAATGAAACTAGAAAATGAACAAAAAATGAACCGTCTGATCCCACCTTTAGCGCGTACCTCTCTCAACGTATTTCCTTTGCGATACAGAGAGGTAACGCCGCCAGTGTCATGGGGTCCATGCCACAGTCCGACTTGCTAGAAGGGATATTCTCTTTGTAATTGGTTTGGTTTTTGTAGGTAAGTATTTTATAGTTTGCGTTTTTATTTTATGATAAACACTTACTGCAATTTAGGTAATTAAATAATATAAAAATTAAAAACGTAGGATTATAACACGCTGTAAACCTAGTCCAGAGAATTGGCACTGCCACTTATATTTAGGGAATCAAGTGGCATCTGACTTTCCAACCTAGAGAAGAAACTCGAATTAGTTCAGAACTAGGAACTGTCTGCAAGTTAGTACCTATTATTTTTTTCTCTGCTTAAAAGAGATACCGCGAGTTCTACGTGTGAAAAATATATTTTATAAGATATGGAAAAAATGCGTCCCGCCGAGTTTCTTGCGCCGGTATCTTCTGAAGCCTGTGATGTAGGGTTAGAACCGGTGGTAGTTTTTGATATTCATAAGGGCATTATAGTACAGATGTAGTGCTTAAATGTTTTCCATCTTATTTCACGGAAACGTACGAACGTGTATTGCTATTGCAGTCAGTATCGGTACAAAATGACTGAGGCTGACTGAAGTAGCAACACACGATCGTACATTTCCGTGAAAATAAGATGGAAAATAATTATGCACTACATCTGTATGCCAAATTTAGGAATAAAAACTTTAACTTTCACTAAAGATATAGATTATTGAACTACGCATGCTGCAGTAGGTATCGTAAAATTGAACTAAACATTTTCCACGTCTGCTATAACATTCTTGGAGGTATCTTTTTAAATATGCATTCCCTTGTCCTCTCCTATAAAAGTGCGTAGAACGTTCGCTTATTCCCCGTTGTATGCGAAACCCTTTTTCGTATCACTTATGTAAATAATGTTTCAAATACATGGACATGTACTCGTAGTTCCGTAAATTTAGCTCACTTTATAAGAAAATTAAGCTTTTTTACATTTATTATGAGTAACACGACGCAAATAGGATGATCTAATTTGGGTGGACAGAGTCTACTCTAGAAGTATAATATGAAGACTTGAGATTTGTATATTTTATAATTCAGGTACCTGCATGAAAGAACTTCTGGTTCCTAAGCCGTCCTACTTTCAAAATTTAATACTTTTATAAGTATAACTGAGGTCAATGTTTGCGTCCATGTTCGCTTGTACTATAGACAAAATTGTAAGTTCATATTAAACATTAAAATAATAATAAAGGGCCTTCTTTGATGCAGATACCTTATTAGCATTTATTTCGTATTAATTTAAAGAAGTAGTTCAACTCAGGCGAAATTAAGCAATAGGGTATTATAATAACAAGGTACCTAAATCAGCTACTCTAATACGACGTTTACTATAGAGTTAGTAAGACAGAGGTATCCTGTGACACCACAATATACCCCTTGTGATAAATATCCACTCATTTGTAAATAAAATAAATAAATAAATATTATAGGACATTTATACACAAATTGACTAAGCCTCACAGTAAGCTCAAGAAGGCTTGTGTTGTGGGTACTCAGACAACGATATATATAATATATAAATACTTAAATACATAGAAAACAACCATGACTCAGGAACAAATATCTGTATCATCATACAAATAAATGCCCTTACCAGGATTCGAACCCGGGACCATCGGCTTCATAGGCAGGGTCACTACCCACTAGGCCAGACCGGTCGTCAATTTCAATTTATATAAAAAAAAACTGTTTATTTCATAAAAAAGCATGCATATTTACAAACTTAACTACTAATTTTAAATTAAAAAGATTTTTGAGTTAAGGAGTCTAGGTATTCATGTAGAATTAATTATACACTACTACATACCAGTGTTGGGCAAAAAGTAATTGCATTACGAATTATGAATTGCAATTACAAAATGTAATTTGAATTATGAATTTTAATTACGGAAATATAATTTCTAATTTCATTAAAATTTGGGTCTCTATTGTTCCCATAAATTTTTTGTTCCGATTTTTTCAGTCCATTTCCATCATAATTTTTATTAGTCATATTGTCAATAGTCATAAATTTTAACAATATAAAGTGCAGTTCCGATTTTTACAGGTCATTATTATTGTTAGTCATAAATCTTTTTACTCATAATATTCAAAGTCCAGAAGGTATGACCATTACATAATGTTGAAGGCAATAAACTTGCTTACAATAATCGTTGTAAGGTCTTTTATCGCCGGTTATAATGATAGGGTGTCCTTCTGAATCCCTAACAACGTTTGTCCTAAAGTAACTTGCTGTAACTGGTTTGTCCTTATGGGCACATGCCCTAACGATCAATTGTCATAACGATTATTTTCCATACTGTAATGGTTAGCCTAAGACTCATTTGTCCTAAGCATTTGTACCATAACTATCAAGATCCCTAATGTTTTTTACCATATTCTTCGAAATCCCTAACAATGTTTGGCATAAAATAACATGCTCTAACTGTTTTGACCTAATGGCTATTGCCCTAATGATCAATTGTCATAACAATTACTTTTCCTATTGGTAAATTATCATAACAATTACTTTCCATAATGAATGGTTAACCTAAAACTCATATGTCCTAAGCATTTCTACCATAACTATCAATATCCTTAATGTTTTTTACCATATTCCTCGAAATTTCTAACAATGTTTGGCCTAAGGCCTAACACATCACGCCCTAACTGGTTTTATCTAATGGGTATTGGTGTAATTGGTGGTTAGGTTAGAACTGTGATCCTTGAAAAAGTGAACTGGTGCCACAAAAGTGGGTTAGGTTAGGTTAGAACTGTGACTTTCGCAAAAACGAAGTGCTGCCACAAAAGTGGGTTAGGTTAGGTTAGAACTGCGACCATTGTAAAAACGAACTGCTGTCAAAAATGGGTTCCCCTCATCTGGCATAATATTGTTTGTCAGAAATACACTTAGCATAACATGTATCGCAGAAACACTTTTAGTCGAATGATAATTTTGCATAACTATTACTTGGCATTACTATTAATACGCATATCAAAAATCAAAATCAAAATCTAAATATACTTTATTCATGTAGGGCTAGCAACAAGCTCTTATGAATCGTAATTAATCTTAATCTAATTATCAGAGCAATTTATTGATGTTAATATTATTCCATAATAAAATTGGATTATAATACATATCAAATTTAACACTAAGAATTTCACAAAAGGATCGTCAAACATTAAAAGATTGTATAAAAAAATACAAGTCTAGAATTTCTAAAATAAAATCTAAATGTCAAAAAAAAAAGCATAAGTAACAAAAGACGTAGATAGTATTACATCGGAATATCCATTTCCTCATCAATAATCAAATATACCTAATAAATAAATAATCATTTCGAATAACAATTAATCCCACGTTGTAATATCATTCATGTAGTCTTGTGTGGTATAATAAGCTTTAGAAATAAGATAGAATACATTTTGCAGCATATTATTTAGCAGAAGATTACTTTCGCCGACTTTAGTTTAGCATAATTCTATGTACCATAATCATCCTGCAGCATACTCTTATTATGGCATAGTGATATTTTCTGCTATTAGCAGAAAAGTGGGTTAAGTTAAGTAAGAACCGCGACCCCTACAAAATTGAACCTGTGCCAGAAAAGAAAGTTGTATTAGGTTGTAACTGCGGCCTCCTATAAAAACGAACGGCTGCCGGAAAAGTAGGTTAGATTAGAACTGCGACCCTCTACAAAAACCGGGCAAGTGCGAGTCGGACTCGCGCACGAAGGGTTCCGTACCATAATGCAAAAAACGGCAAAAAAAAACGGTCACCCATCCAAGTACTGACCCCGCCCGACGTTGCTTAACTTCGGTCAAAAATCACGTTTGTGGTACCATGAGCCCCACTTAAAAGTTTTATTTTATTCTGTTTTTAGTATTTGTTGTTATAGCGGCAACAGAAATACATCATCTGTGAAAAGTTCAACTTACTAGCTATCACGGTTCGTGAGATACAGCCTGGTGACAGACGGACGGACGGACGAACGGACGGACGGACGGACGGACGGACAGCGGAGTCTTAGTAATAGGGTCCCGTTTTACCCTTTGGGTACGGAACCCTAAAAACAAACAGATGCCAGAAAAGTAGGTTAGGTTAGGTTAGAACTACGATCTCATACAAAAACGAACGGCTGCGAGCAAAGTAGGTTAGGTTAGACTGCGACCTCAACAAAAACGAACACATGCCAGAAAAATAGATTAGGTTAGGGCATTAACATTAAGATACGAGTAGGTACCTATATCATTAGATCTTTTTACCCGACGGACTTTATAGTTACTGATTAATTTACAGTATAAACACACTATAAAAACTAGCAAACAGCAATTCCATCATAACTCTATCCGTCTGTATGTTACCTCTTCACGCTTAAACCGCTAAAGTGATTTACGAGTAGATGGAATTTGGTATGCAGATAGTTTGAGACCCGTGGAAGGACAAAGGGTAGTTTTATTAAATCTTTAACACCATTCCTCGTAGACAAAGACTCAACTTGATAACTTTATGCCACCTAAATATTATGCAATACATTTATCTGCGAAAACAATATTCGTTTAAAAGACGAAGAAGAAGAAAGATAAACATCAACAGTATGCCAAAACATGGTTCTGGATTTTAAAACTCTGCGAAATGATTGTATGCTTAATGATTTATGCGAAAGGTAATTCTGCCAAACGACATTTCTGCCAAGTAACATTATGCAATACAAAAATATGCCAAAAAACTTTCTGCAACACATTAGTAAACCGTCAAAAATAGGTTAGGTTAGGTTAGAACTGCGATCCTCGCCAAAACGAACTGTAGCCACAAAAGTGGGTTAGGTAAGGTTAGAACTGTGACCCTCGCAAAAACGAACTGCTGCCACAAAAGTGGGTTAGGTTAGGTTAGAACTGCGACCATTGTAAAAACAAACTGCTGCTAAAACTAGGTTAGGTTAGAAGTACGATCCTTCCAAAAACGAACTACTGCCACAAAAGTGGGTTAGGTTAGGTTAGAACTGTGATCCGCGCAAAAACGAACTGCTGCAACAAAAGTGGGTTAGGTTAAAATTAGGTAACATGATGGTTAGGACGTATGACCTTTAGGCCTAAAAATAATTAGGCCAGATAAGAATTATGCTCAATAACATTAGGATAAATACTCAATATGGAAAGTGCCATTAGGGAAAAACATATTAGGACAAAAAAAATCGGCCATTCGATAATAGGGAAATCAAAATTAGGGCATACGACTGTTAGGTCAAGCAACGATAGGCTAAGTAAAATTAGGTAACTTGATGGTTAGGATCATATAATTTCTAGGCCTAACAATAATTAGGCAAAAAAAGAATTATGCTACATAACATTAGGATAAATACTCAATATGGAAAGTGCCATTAGGGAAAAACATATTAGGACAAAAAAAAATCAGCCATTCGATAATAGGGAAACCAAAATTAGGGTATACAAGTGTTAGGACAACTGATCATTATGACAAACAATATTAGGGAATGCAAAGATAGGAGAAAATACTTTAGGGATTCAGATATAGATCCATAATGATAAGTAGGGGCTGTATTGCATTCCCTAAATTTTAAGTTCCGATTTTTTTAGACCATAACGTTTTCCATCATAATTTTTATTAGTCATATTGTCAATAGTTATAAAATTAAATAATACAAATTGCATGCTTACCTACCTGGGGATTATTTTTTATTTGGCTTACTAATTTCCCCTCCATTTCTTATTTTTCATGTAGTTTATTAAGCCATTTCTTCCCGCCAACGAGTCGACGGAGCCCCGCTTCGCGGGGCTCCTATTTCCGCTCTGAGGGACAAAAGGTAACTAACGAACCTACCTGGGGAAACAGATTTTTTATTGTTTGGCTTACTGATTTCCCCGCCATTTCTTATTTTTCATGTAGCTTATTAAGCCATTTCGTCCCGCCAACGAGTCGACGGAGCCCCGCTTCGCGGGGCTCCTATTTCCGCTCTGAGGGACACAACACAAGGTAACTAACAAACCTACCTGAGGAAACAGATTTATTTTTTTCTTTATATGAAGGATGTTATTGATTTGGTTTCTTAGACGTAATTCACTTTAGTCATTAAAATGGGCGTCCCTTTGTTTGACATAATTATTTAAAGTCATAATGTTTAATATCCTAAATATTAGAATATTAGAGGATATCATTTTCTGACTATCGAAATTCGAAACAATAATTTTAATTCGTAATGTATTACTTCATGCATTACAAATTACACTCACTTAGTAAAACATTAAGTTAGCTTATGGGAAACAAAGGGATGACATTGAAACGATATGATTAACGACCATTAGTCCGATAAAATATATGCCTTAAAATATTTCTGAATAATTATTGATATGCCTTTGAATGTTATACTCATCAATTTTATAACTTTTGTGATTATAGCGTTTAATATTATAGATGTTTAACATTAGAACTCTGAAACGTTATACTTAACAAAAATTATGACTTGTGATGTTTATGTCCATAAATTATATGGATAACAATTTATGATTATCGAAATTCGAAACAATAATTTTAATTCGTAATGTATTACTTCATGCATTACAAATTACACTCACTTAGTAAAACATTTTCATTGTTTTTATATAGCATGCTATACTTGTTTGTGGGTTCGTGTTTTAATTTTGCGTAATGCAATTACGAATTAATGTAATTTCAATTAAAAATTACCAGGTAATACAAATTAAATTTAATTCAATTACGAGCGTAATGCATTCCAAGTAATTGCATTAAATGTAATTGAATGCGTAATGCAATTACAAATTAATTGCATTATGCCCAACACTGGTACATCATCATCTCAGCCATAAGACGTCCACTGCTGAACATAGGCCTCCCCCTTGGACCTCCATACGTGCCGGTTGGAAGCGACCCGCATCCAGCGTCTTCCGGCGACCTTAACAAGATCGTCTGTCCATCTTGTGGGTGGACGTCCTACGCTGCGCTCGAGCACTTTTCGACCCCATCGGCCATCTTCTCTGCGTGCAATGTGGCCTGCCCATTGCCACTTCAGCTTGCTAATCCGGTGGGCTATGTCGGTGACTTTAGTTCGTCTACGGATCTCCTCATTTCTGATTCGATCACGTAGAGAAACTCCGAGCATAGCCCTCTCCATAGCTCGTTGAGCGACTTTGAGTTTTGAGATGAGGCCGATAGTGAAAGACCACGTTTCGGAGCCGTAAGTCATCACTGGTAACACACATTGATTAAAGACTTTCGTCTTGAGGCACTGAGGTATGTCGGACGAAAAGACATTACGTAGTTTCCCGAACGCTGCCCAACCGAGTTGGATTCGGCGGTTGACCTCTTTCTCGATGTTCATTTTCAAGCCCACCCGTTGTGAAACTCGGTTGAGGTCATCGAGCATCATGCTGAGTTCCTCCATCGACTTTGCCATGACTACGATATCGTCGGCAAACCGAAGGTGAGTGATGTATTCGCCGTTGATGTTGATGCCAAGTCCTTCCCGTTCCAGGAGCTTGAAGGCGTCTTCCATTACGGCAGTAAACAGTTTCGGAGAGATAACGTCTCCCTGCCTTACGCCTCTTCGCAATGGAATCGCCCTCGTGCTCTGCTCCTGTACTCGGACCGACATGGTGGCGTTACTATACAAACACTTCAACACTTCGATGTACCGATAGTCAATATGGCATCGCTGAAGAGACTCAAGCACCGCCCATGTTTCCACCGAATCGAATGCTTTCTCATAGTCCACAAACGCTAAGCATAACACTGGTACATACTACAGTTTTATTATATTGTTACAAGTTACAAGATAGGGGATTCGATTATTCTCTCATTTTAAGCATGTGTTTCTTTATAATGTATCTAGCTTGCCCACATGTTCGATCTTCTAATGAGCTTATTAATTCATTTGGAAATCTATTCAATATGTTACGCGGTACAATGCATTTCCATACTCTTCGACCGTATTCATTGTTCGTGTTTACGATATCACACGTTGGAATGTTATCTAAGTTGCGTAACCGTGGGGGTCGCGTTTTTTACACGACTGCCCAAAAAAAAGAGTGTATTGTTTTCAGCGTTCATGTTTGTTGTATGTATATATTTATTTATTTATGTGAGTTTCTTTATTCCACCTTAACTTCTGAATGCCTTAACCGATTTAGACGTATGATACATCATTAGAATCCTTAAGTCATCCCGGGTAACATAGGCTATGTGACGTCATTATAAAAACAATATGGCGGACTTTATACGCCATATTACGCAACCTTTAGAAAAAAATATCGTGTAAACCTATCGAGTAGGGTATCAAAATTAAGAGCTTTGAAAGCCGATTGATAATATATAAGCAACATGTGGTTTTAAGTTTAATTTTGAGAAAGTAAGAATTGACAAAATATGTTAAGAGAAGCTATCTCATAAAACCAAATATTATTATTGAATGGGATACTTATTAAAATAAAAGGAAGGGGTTGGACCGCTGATCATAAAAAAATAAAATTATATTATGATAAGTACATACTAGTCATAGTTTTGAATACATGTTCTTAATTGCGCTAATGGAATCGAAAAGTTTAAAATATAACTTCTATTTATTAATCGATACGATGCAGAGTCCGTCTAAGCTAACTCTGCACCGACTTTGGCAGAACAAATCGTGAAAGTATCATTATAACCGTATGGTTTAATTTAATTTAAACATTTATGATGATGATGATGTTTTTTTTAAAGGCCGAAGGCTGAGCTCCATTTAGGGCCTACGGCTCAGAGCGTAAGACAGATGTGCGCTTCCTGCAACTTTCCAAGTATATGCACTCGGTCCAAAGCCAGGCGCCAAAGGCAACCCGGCGACACTAAAAGTGTCGGGCGTAGCCCGACGTACGTGACACGCTATACGCTTACCATAGCTCATACTCAAAGCTTCGGGCGTAGCCCGACGTACGTGGCGCGCTGTACGCGTTCCAAAGCCGGGCGCCTTCGGCGCCCTCACACTTAAAGGTTCAGGCGTAGCGTAGCCCGATGTACGTGGCGCGCTACACGCGTTCCAAAGCCGGGCGCCTCCGGCGCCCTAATACTAATAGAGTGGGGCGTAGCCCGACGTACTTGACACACTGTACGCTTACCAAAGCCGGGCGCCTTCGGCGCCCTCATACTCAAAGCGTCGGGCGTAGCCCGACGTACGTGGCGCGCTGCACGCGGTCCAAAGCCAGGCGCCTTCTACTTTCTCATACTAAAAGTGTCGGACGTAGTCCTACGTACGTGACACGCTGTACGCTTACCAAAGCCGGGCATATTCGGCGCCCTATTACTCAAAGCGTCGGGCGCGCGCTGTACGCATTCCAAAGCCGGGCGCCTTCGGCGCCCTCATATTGATAGAGTGAGGCGTAGCCCGACGTACGTGGCGCGCTGCACGCGGTCCAAAGCCAGGCGCCATCGACTCTCTCATATTAAAAGTATCGGGCGTAGCGTGACACGCTGTATGATTACCAAAGCCGGCCTCATACTCAAAGCGTCGGGCTTAGCCCGACGAACGTGGCGCACTGTACGCGTTCCAAAGCCGGGCGCCTTCGGCGCCCTCATACTAAAACAGGCGGGCGTAGCCCGACGTACGTGGCGCACTGCGCGCGGTCCAAAGCCAGGCGATTTCTACTTTCTCATAGTTACTAAAAGTGTCGGGCGTAGTCCGACGTTCGTGGCGCGCTGCACGCGTTCCAAAGGAGTCGGGCGTAGCCCGATATATGCGGCGCTCTGCGTGCATTTCTGTACTGAGGACGCCCTCGCAAAAGTAATATAAAGTGACTTCAAATAGTTACTAACGAAATCATGACCCTAAGATTAATTAAGTAAATTAAAAGTTGAAAACACGACTGCGAAAAAGCGAACTGAAAAGATAAAAATATTTTTTTAGTTGTGTTAATTACTCAGCTTAATGAATGTAAAAAATCTAAAAAGTATAATATAAAATAAATTAATTCAAAATTTAAAAACACGACTGCGAAAAAGCGAACTTAAAAGACAAAAATAATTTTTAGTTGTGTTAGTTACTCAACTTAATGAATGTAAAGAATTAGAATATGAGTGTTTAGTGAAGGTTATAAACAGCAAACGCAAAAGTTTAATGCTCATTTAGGATCGTGACTTTACCTGTGTATTTTATTTCGATTGCAGTCGGGGACCTTTTAAATGGGAAATTTTCAATACATCAAGGTCCCCGACTGCAATCGAAATAAAATACACAGGTACAGTCACGATCCTAAATGAGCATTAAACTTTTGCGTTTGCTGTTTATAACCTTCACTAAACACTCATATTCTAATTCTTTACATTCATTAAGTTGAGTAACTAACACAACTAAAAATTATTTTTGTCTTTTAAGTTCGCTTTTTCGCAGTCGTGTTTTTTAATTTTTAATTAATTTATTTTATTTGTGTAAGTACTTTATGTTATTGGGTTTCAATGGATAAGTCCATTTTTTCAAATGCAGTTAATACTCTGCAGTAATTGATTAGATTTTTCATAATAACTTTCATGTTTATATTTAATTTTCGTAGGTACAATAGTCTTAAGTATACGTAATTGGAGGTTATAGATATAATTTAGGTAGGTTTTGTATGATCTTCCATAGCTTTCTAGGCCATAGTTTATAACAGAATCCGCCATAGACATGTAAATAAGGAGTCTTAATGTATTAAAAGGGACTTTGTGTTTTATTATATGTACATAGTTTTGATAGTATAGATCTAAGTTTATTACATTACATACCCGGTGGATATGAGGATACAATATCAAGATGATTACATGTACAAGTTGTGCTAGGCATGTGTAGACATTTGTGCTCGTGGGCCACGATCTTTGGTGTGAAGTTGATTTTTTTATACGGCGAGTGAATGTGCATCAGTTTAGTTTTAGCGTAGTTTAGTGACAGACCTAGGTCGTGAGCCCATTTGCACAGTATATCGAAATCATGCTTTGGGCCGTTTCCAGATTCTCATGGGTTGTGATTATACATGTATCGTCTGCAAACTGGTATACAGAACCATGCCGGAAAATTTTACACAGATCATTGACGTATAGCAAGTATTCCGTCGGAACTAAAATTGAGCCTTGTGCCGTGCCGCATAAGGTCGGAATTAGGTCACTCTGTTCGCCCGCTATGCTTACGGCACTGTATCTATTAACGTAATATTTTTTTATAAGTTCCAGCATAGGTCCCTGTATACCATTTTGTTCTAATGATTTATAAAGTGTAATGTGGTCCAAAGTAGGGATTGCAGAACCGGTACTTTTTAAAAGAACCGGGATTTTCGGTACTAGGCAAAATTGGAACCGGGATTTCCCGGTATTTTCGGTACTTTCGAGACTGCCTTCAAAAATCAGTTTTTATCTTAATTTTCAGTAAAAAGCGTAAAACCCCTAATAGCATTTTCTTGTAGGGATTTTGTTGGGCCTTTGTTTACGTATTAGTTGGGCAACCGTTATATTTGGCCGTACGATTTGCTGGAGGGCCCTCGACAAAGGCCCTCCTGAAGATTCCCAACAGAGGGCCATAAGAGTAATTTTTTCGTTGGGCCTATTTAAATAAATCATACAATTATTCAACGGTGGTGGTTTTGGTTGGGCCGTGGTTGGGCCTATACACATTTGTTTGATGGTTGGTTAATTGTTACATTTGGCCGTACGATTTGCTGGAGGGCCCTCGACAAAGGCCCTCCCGAAGATTCCCAACAGAGGGCCATAAGAGTAATTTTTTCGTTGGGCCTATTTAAATAAATCATACAATTATTCAACGGTGGTGGTTTTGGTTGGGCCGTGGTTGGGCCTATACACATTTGTTTGATGGTTGGTTAATTGTTACATTTGGCCGTATGGCTTGCTGTAGGGCCAACTGCAAAAAAATCAAAAAGGGCAATTTTTTCGTTGTGCTTCTGTTTGCAAATTCAACAATTACCCAACGGCAAGTCAGGTAGTTCGGTAGGTAGTCGTGCACCAGGTTGAAGGCCCAACACAGCTTGTCCCACAAAGGGCCAACATTGTAACTTTAACGTTGGGCCTTGTATAGGATTCTTACAATACTACCGTAGGTAAATAGTTGTGTAATTTATAGTGTGCCTACAGTCTAATTATGTAATGGGCTTTTGTTTACGAGTCCTACAGTTACCCTACGTTAAGTAAGTGGTTGTGTAATACGACGTTGGGCCTTTGCTGATAAATATTACAATTACACTACGGTAGGCATTGGTTGTATCCACATGAAGGCCCTAGGCTAGGCAGCAGTTGTTGTTAATCTTCTCTGTATCGTTCCAATTTTAGTATATGTACTGCCGAAGCAAGTACACTTACTATACACTCTAATTTGTATATATACTAACCGCACTTCGAAACTTCGTAAGCGAGATTTAAGTTTTTTGAGATTTAAATTGAGAAAATGTTGGTAAAATACAATTTTTTAAATTTATGTATAAATTTTATAGTTATAGCTATTAGATTTATAAGTTACTTTTAAAAAATAATATGATTATATCCGGAATAATCGAGAAAATAACTATAACTTCGATGTTTGGAGACATTAACGCCATCTAGTGACGCCACAAGCAAACTCAACTGGTATTGTTGGGCATCAGTACCACAGCCAATGTTGGTAAATACGATATTTGTGCTCACTGGGCCAACGAATGTTATTGTTGTTTAGCCACCGGTACCAAAATACACAAAGGCCCATTGTTAGGCGTCAGTGCCACAGCCAATGTTGGTAAATACGATATTTGTCATCATTGGGCCATCGGATGATATCTTTGACTAGCCAACGTTACCAAAATACACAAAAGCCCATTGTTGGGCATCCGTGCCACAGCCAATGTTGGTAAATGCGGTATTCGTCACCATTGGGCCAACGAATTTTATCGTTGTTTAGCGAACGGTAGCAAAATACACAAAAGCCCATTGTTGGGCCTCAATGCTACAGCCAATGTTGGTAAATGCGATATTTGTCGTCATTGGGCCATCGTATGATATCGTTGATTAGCCAACGTTACCAAAATAAACAAAGGCCCATTGTTGGGCATCAGTGCCACATTCAATGTTGGTAAATGCGGTATTTGTCATCATTGGGCCATCGGATGATATCGTTGATTAGCCAACGTTACCAAAATACACAAAGGCCCATTGTTGGGCATCAATGCTACAGTAAATGTTGGTAAATGCGATATTTGTCGTCATTGGGCCATCGGATGATATCGTTGATTAGCCAACGTTACCAAAATAAACAAAGGCCCGTTGTTGGGCATCAATGCTACAGCCAATGTTGGTAAATGTGATATTTGTCGTCATTGGGCCATCGGATGATATCGTTGATTAGCCAACGTTACCAAAATAAACAAAGGCCCATTGTTGGGCATCAGTGCCACAGCCAATGTTGGTAAATGCGATTTTTGTCATCATTGGGCCATCGGATGATATCGTTGATTAGCCAACGTTACCAAAATACACAAAGGCCCATTGTTGGGCATCAATGCTACAGCCAATGTTGGTAAATGCGATATTTGTCGTCATTGGGCCATCGGATGATATCGTCGATTAGCCAACGTTACCAAAATAAACAAAGGCCCATTGTTGGGTATCAGTGCCACAGCCAATGTTGGTAAATGCGATATTTGTCATTATTGGGCCATCGGATGATATTCTTGACTAGCCAACGTTACCAAAATACACAAAGGCCCATTGTTGGGCATCCGTGCCACAGCCAATGTTGGTAAATGCGGTATTCGTCACCATTGGGCCAACGAATGTTATCGTTGTTTAGCGAACGGTAGCAAAATACACAAAGGCCCATTGTTGGGCATCACTGCCACTGCCAATGTTGGTAAATGCGATATATGTCATCATTGGGCCAACGAATATTATCGTTGTTTAGCCAACGGTACCAAAATACACAAAGGCCCATTGTTGGGCATCTGTGCCACAGCGAATGTTGGTAAATGCGATGGTGGGCCAATACTAAATTAATGTTGGCTACGGAACGAACCTCATCCCAACGTTTTCCCTACCGTTGGCACCGTAGGCCCCAACGAAAATGCTACTAGGGACGACCATGAATCTCTCTCTAAACATTGGCGCAATATAAAAAGTACCATAGCAAAGGTACACATACTTCTTTTTTACGATAATATGTGTCTTTATATAAGCCACACAATCATTGCCTACATTAACTGTGATATGGAATGCCTCTGCGTACTATACTACTAAATAATATAATTTTGGTTTAATCCTAATCTACATGTCATATTTTTACTATCTACAAAATTTATCTATATTGTTTGGTCGTATTTAGTGTACAAATAATTAATTATTCGTTTTTTTATCGTTGAAACACTTATGTCCTTAAAGTTTCAAATTACGCAATTTTATGTTGTCTGCATTGTCAAACCCATTGACTATTTTTGTTTTGTATTTAATATTGTGGTCAGCCGTAAAAGTATTAAATAGAGTCGGTCTTAGATAGATAAAACATATTTCTTTAAAAATTATGATATTTCATGCTAAGTAACAGAAAACAGTCAAATATTTTACCGGAAATGTTAGTCCCGAAAATCCCGAAAGTACCGGGAATTTAATTTTGAAATCCCGGTTCTTTGCTTGGCACTAAATCGCGGGAATTCCCGGTACTTTCAGTTCCGGTATTTCCCGGGAGCGAACCCTAGTCCAAAGTATCAAAAGCTTTGCTAAAATCAATCATTACGGCAAGTATGTGGTGTTTTTTTCTAAATGTTCGTTAATTTCGTCTGTAAACAATGACAAGAGTTGTGATGTACTTTTATTTTTTTTAAACCAAACTGCTTTTCGTGAATTATAGAATTATTGATATGGTTTGTTGAATTGATAAAGTCAATGAAAGCGTAATCAATGTGGTATCTAGACAAACAGCCATATTCGAACTTTAAGATACGTCAAATAATAGATATGGAAACGATATATATTGGATATGTCAGTGGATCGGATAAAGGCGGTCACCTCATGGGCAACCAAAAATGAATACGACAAATGCAGTCCCCTCATGGGCCACCAAAAATGGATCGGACAAAGGCGGTCCCCTCATGGGCCACCAAAAATGAATCGAACAAATGCAGTCCCCTCATGGGTTCCGCCTAAAATGAATATGCCACAAGCGGGCAGTCCTAGATCCCCGATTGGGCAACCATAAATGATGACGACAAAGGCCGGCAGCTGCGTCAGCTACTCCCTCTCTCTCGTCTCTCTTACTTTAAGCATGGGCCACCAATGGTCCTTGGCGCTTCCCTGGCGCGCAAGTACACATGTATTATAGGAGCTGCCCCAGCTATCTTTCCTATGATCTAGTACTTAGGCTTCCGTATACTCTTGACCTGGAGACACGTGGCTGCGACGACCAGCTACCGGCCGTCGAGTGTGCCGTCGCTGCGCTCCGCTGACGACTCCAGCTCTCCTGCCAGCTGCGGGACGTACAGTCGCTGCCCTAGCGGCTGTGATGAGGAGAGAACCCGTTCAGGGTTAGGACCACGTGACGTCGTTATTGAAAGGCACTGAATTTACTGAACTATTATATTAACTGAACTTAACTCTAGCGATTCATCTTATTTTAATACGTAAACTACTGACTTGTTAACTAAGGGCCGCCTCGGCATAATGTATGACAATTATACTGAGAACAAAATGGCGGAACTGACTTGCGGGTCAGCTCCCGCCAGCGCCTCCGGGCGCGCGTCCGCTCGCGACGAGTGGTCGTATAGAAGGGGCGATGCAACGGCTGTATGAATGTCCATTGCAACGAATGAATGAACGAATGAATTGACTGATTTTACTTATACCTTTTAATTACAACGAGCCATGGATTCTCGTTGATTTGGCGTGAACAGTCAGTGTCAAACGAGTGTCAAAAGTGACGTTTTTGTTCGTAGAAACCTCACTTTTGACACTTGTTTGACACTGACATATCCGATCCATATCGTTTCCATATCTATTATTTGACGTATCTTAAAGTTCGAATATGGCTGCTAGACCTTGTATGTAATAATATACATTTTCATATAATTTTGTTAATGTCTGCTGTTAGCGCGCCCCACTAGAACTAGAGGACTCACAGACCGGGTCCCCCGTCTCCCGCGCCCGCGCCCTGCGCCCCGCCTCCGCCGGCTGTGGTCTCATCCATGGTATAATAATATACTCCACCTGGTACTCTATTCCGAGATTCGCGTATGACCTAACTGACACGGGCCTACGTCATCATGCTGTTTACAGGTTCTCAAACTTTAAAATGTGGGAGAATTTTAACCAACGGTGAAAATTATTTTAACGGCATTAATTTTAAGTTATTCATGTAGAAACATAGTAAAATAAAACAAATCTAATGTATTAAATTAAACTTTATTTATCTATACAAGACAAACGTTTAAAAAACTAATTCACAGTTACACATTAATTACCAAGCTTACGACGTGAAAAGTTTGGAAAACACTGCGACTGCTGACACTGAGCGAGAAGGAAATAACAATTAACACGTGTTCGACAAGGATGACGGTCAGGGCATGAAGTTATCTAGATCCGAATTGTCAAATGTGACAGCGCTATCCTGGGTTGCCAGTAATGTAAACAGAATTACCCGAACGTCTGAAATTTCTTTCGTGAATCGGAAGATATTGCTAACGAATAATTTGACGTGTTATTGTAAAATTTAAGATAAAATACATTATAAATGAAAATTATAAAATTATAAAGAAATATTTTAACTTATTAACCATAGCTATAATGTACCCATGTAACATGTTATGTTGAAATAAAGTGGCAATGTTATTGTGACGTAGGCCCGTGTCACTCTGGGAATAGAAGACCATGTTTTATTAGACCATGGTCTCATCAACGCGCCAATTCCTCCAGGGCTCTCGGCCAAAGCGCGCGCACACACCGCTAACAATACATACTCGCGATTTACTTACTTTTTCACATTTTTTATGTAATTTGATCGCTCAGATTAATATATTCGTTGTAAAACTGTAATTGGTGTCGCCTTCATCTTTTCCGAACCTTCGTCAACATCTGCTGTAAAACAATTAACCACAGTTAAAACACGTCATAAGCAATTACAATCCACAGACAAACATAACGATAAGACGTTATCATCACACCGAAACCTAGTTTTTGTATCACTCGACAAAAAATTACTCGTGTCCGTGACCTCGCGGTAAGCAATATATACGGCCGCACAGATTTATTTTACTGAGTTGTTTACCATGAGCCGATTGATAGCGCTTGTGTGCGCGTTACTATGTTCGAGCGACGCAGCCAGGATCTTTGCCGTGTTTCCAACACCTTCTATAAGCCATCAAGTAGTGTTTAGACCATTGACACACGAACTAGCAAGGAGAGGACATGATGTCACCGTCGTCACAACAGACCCAGCCTACCCAAAAGGACAAGCTCCAGCAAATTTGACAGAAATTGACGTACACGACATATCGTACGAAGTTTGGAGAAAAGTAATAGCAAACTACAAAAACGGTGACAAAAATGATATGAGAAGCCAAATTCAAGGTTTCAATGACGCGTGTTTTGAAGTATTCAAGAAACAAACTGCAGTTGCTGAAGTACAAGACATTATTCAGAACAAGAATAACAGTTATGATTTGTTGCTAGTAGAAGCTTGGACACGATTTGCTCTTGGATTTTCACATGTTATCAAAGCGCCAGTTATTGCAGTTAGTTCTTTTGGTGCTGTTAATGATAATTATGACGTCATGGGAGCCCCGATTCATCCTCTGCTTTACCCTCAATCAATAGCTACTCGTGTTTACAATCTATCACTTTGGGAGAAAGTTACAGAATACTACAAATATATTACTATAATGAACGACTTCCGAAATTCAGAAGAACATGAAAATGCGGTTCTAAGAAGGATTTTTGGTGAAGACACTCCTCCTTTGAGTGAATTAAATAATAATATTGGTATGATGTTCCTAAATATTCACCGTATATGGGAAGGCAATATACCAGTTCCTCCTAGCGTGATTCACATTGGAGGAATGCACCAGAACCCAGAAAAGGATTTACCACAGGTATGTTTTTTGGCTTATTACTTGTCGAGAAATTAATATTAAATTACATATTAATAAAACTGCAGTACCTATTCATTAGGTATATAACAATATAACTTGATTGTGTATTTATTACTTAGTGGCAACTAAAAATCAAGCGGTACGAGGACCAAATATTGACCTTCATACTTTAACAACAAAAAACGGCAGGCAAATCAAGGTGTAGGTATTTAGATAGGTAGTAATTTCAAATGAATAAATATTTATTTCAGTATATTTTAAAAGAATTCTTATTTAAATGCCGTCACAAGGACAAGGAGGTGATGAAAGCGTATTAACCCTTTTTAGGATTTGGTACCGGAAGGGAAAAACGGGACCCTATTTCTAAGACTCCTCTGTCCGTCTGTTTGTCTGTCTGTCTGTCACCAGACTGTAACTCATGAACCGTGATAGCTAGACAGTTAAAATTTTCACAGATTATTTCTGTTGCCGCTATAACAACCAATTACTAAAAACATAAAAATAAAATAAATATTTAAGTGGGGCTCCCATACAATAAACGTGATTTTTGCCGTTTTTTGCGTAATAGTACGGAACCCTTCGTGCGCGAGTCCGACTCACACTTGACCGGTTTTTATGGACTTAATGCGGTATTGTATTTTTAAGGATCTAAAGCAGTACCTCGATTCTTCGAAGCATGGCGTGATCTACATCAGTTTTGGCACAAACGTCGACACCTCTACCCTACCCAGAGAAAAGATCCAGTTTATTATAAACGCGTTGTCACATCTACCTTACGACGTTCTATGGAAGTGGAACCAAGACGAGCTCCCAGGCCGAACGAAGAATATTAAGATTTCAAAATGGTTCCCGCAGTCTGACCTTTTAAGTGAGTCAACATGTATACCTAGCTTATCTTAAAACTGAAATAATATTGTCTTCAGCTAACTTGCTCATAAATTAAAACTGTGTAAACTTTATAAAAAATATATCGCGTATAATAAATTCAAAGAACATCCCGATGCGATGTTTGGAACCCTTTAGGCCCCGCGGAGCGGCGCTTGGCGTGGCGAGCGGCAAATCAAGGCCGTTTATAGATTTGGTCGATCTCGGTTCCCTATAAACGAAATGTTTTCGACCGGTGTTTATCCCGATACGCTTAAATGCACAAGAGTTTGCCCCGTGTACAAAAACAAGGGCGAAAAAACATCGGTCGATAACTACAGACCTATATCGATAGTACCCAGTATCTCCAAAATTATCGAGTCAATTATATCACAGTGTTTAATAAACCACCTTGAAACAGACTTACTGACTGACAGACAGTTCGCCTATCGTAAAGGCATGTCCACCACCACAGCAGCCTTTAGTATGATCGATAACATATCATCGGCAATCGACGACAAGTACAAAGTAGCCGGCATATTTTGTGACTTGTCGAAAGCTTTCGATGTGATCAACCACGATCTTTTAATGAAAAAGTTGGCATGCTATGGACTGCAGGGAAGGGGATATGAGCTTTTAAAATCTTTCCTAGAAGACCGAACCCAGACGGTAGAGGTAATGACCGGTGGAAGAAGAATGCGGTCGGGGAGAGGCAGCGTGACAGTAGGGATTCCGCAGGGATCAGCATTAGGAAACACCCTTTTCCTTGCATTTATAAACGACCTACCATCCACCATAAAGGAAGGAGAAATCACTTTGTTTGCTGACGATACGACAGTAGTAGTTAAAGCACGCACGTATGATGAATTAAACCAAAAAATAAATATAATATGCGGTCAGCTGCAAACGTGGTTTTCGACAAACGGTTTGATACTCAACATGAACAAATCAAACGTAATGCTGTTCTCTGGCAGGTGCGTCTCGGGCGTGAACATTCAGTGTCCAATACCGATGAGTGACAAGTGTAGGTTACTAGGTTTCACGCTAGACCCTACTTTAAATTGGAAACACCATGTGGACTCGTTGTGCGACAGGCTTGGTAGTGCAGTGTTCGCACTACGTAAACTAAAGCCGTTGATTTCCCGTGATGCGCTGAGGCAAGCATACTTCTCCCATTTCCACTCGCTTATGACTTATGGTGTTATTCTGTGGGGCAACTCAACTGATGCCGAGAGAGTGTTACGTATGCAAAAACGGGCGTTGCGGACAATGCTCGGTCTTAATCAGAGACAGTCCTGCAAAACCTTGTTTTCTGAACACCAAATAATGACACACTACTCTCAGTATCTTTTCGAGGTAATTATGTACACACGAAGAAACCTAGGACAGTATAAGCGAGTGGAAGTGATAGGTAAGTGCCTACGTAGTACGGGTAAACTCCGGACAGTGCCGCGTCGCACAGTACTGCAAGCAAAAAACGCACGAGTCATAGGGCCGACATACTATGAACACCTACCTGTCGACTTGAAAAAGGAGACTAATGAGGAAACGTTTAGACGCAGACTGAAGAGCCTTTTGTTGGAAAAGGAACTTTACTCCGTAAAAGAATATATACAGATAATTAAATAAATATTAGATACTTGATATTGATGCGTACTATACAGTACTAGATCTATTTAAAAATTGTTTTTATTATGTTATATTATTTTAGACTTAGTATTAATTTTAATTTTTTATTGACATCATTTTCTATGATTTGTACTTTCTAGTACTGAAACTGATTTAATTTTTCTATTGACATTGTTTTATTTTTATATTTTTTACTATTGTGACATTTTGACGTTTTTAATTTATTTCGATTTGAATTCTTTTTGATTTGTTATGTACTAATTTTATTTTATTTTATGTTTTGATGTTCGGTTCTAATTCTTATTATTATTCTGAAAAACGATCATCATACGACAAGTAGTACAAGCTGAAATGTATGTATATTTTACCTGTATGAAAATTGTATATTGAGATAAATAAACTAAACTAAACTAAACTATACCAAAACTTAGTACCAAATTTTATACGAAAGCCTAAATCATAAAATATAAACATGTAATAAAAGCATCTACTTGATATGTATTCATAGCGAAATTGTATGAACACACCATAAATGAGCCGTGGCAAAATGCCGGGTCAACGCGAGGAAGATGATGACACAATTAATGAATTCATTCATAAAGCGGCCATGCAATTTTACGGCTGACTGTGCATACCTGGATACTTTGTATCGGTAAATGCTCTTGTTTATTAACTGATATTAAAGATAAGATAAAATAAGATAGGTACCATTTATTGTTTAATTATAGGTGTACACAAAGGTTACCTAATAGGTAGGTATTTTAGTCGATTCACTATAATTTGCCTGTCAGGCGTACGATTATTAGTGCACTTGAATAAAGACTATTTACAATGTTTATACTTGCCATATTTTTCCTTTTTATTTAAATAATTGTGTCTAAATTTTACAGCAGGGATATTATGGTCGTGTATGTCTATGTGACAGCGTGATAAAAGCAGTGTCTGTCTCTTTCAATCACATGGTGTTAAAAAGTGACACTTATTTTATCACGTGAATAAAGCCATCCATAATTCGCTTACAGGACATCCAAAAGTCAAACTGTTCATTACGCAAGGAGGTTTGCAATCAACGGACGAGACAATCACTGGAGGGGTGCCAGTAATAGGCATTCCTATGAATGGCGACCAATTTTATAATGTGGAAAAGTATGAAGTTCACAAGATTGGAAAGAGAATATACCTTGAGGATCTCAACGAAGACACGCTGAGGAGTGCAGTTAAAGATGTTATTGAGGATATAAGGTAAGATTTTTTTTTAATGAAGGAAGAATTTAAATGTCTGCGACTGTTAAAATATCTTTACTGGAGAATTTCGAATGCGACATGATTCGATACACCTCTCTTACTTAATTACCTATAATATTAAAAAAATACTACTTTAACTAATTACTTAAATTTTGACGTTTCATAAAAAATACCTGATTTGACTCGTTAATAAAATAGATAATTTATATCGTATAAAGTTTGCCAAGCACAAGAATTATGCTATTTCTTAAATAATAATGTTGAATGTGAATTCTACTGTGTTGTTACTAAATTAAATGTGCATAAAAATATTATAATTTTACAGTTACCGAGAAAACATAATCCGCCTAAGAACCCTAATGAACGACCAACCAACATCATCCCTAGAGCGCGCCATCTGGTGGACGGAGCACGTACTTCGCCATGGCACTAAGCATCTCCGCGCGCCCGCCGCCAATATGCACTGGTTTGAATACTACGATGTGCAACTGCTAGTCATTGTACTGAGTGCTGTTTTAATTGTGATATTATTGGGTTGTATAGTTTTGCGCATGATAGTTACGGTGGTTAGGAGTACTGTTAAAGATAAGGTTTTATAGATTTATGAGTAAAGGTGATATTCGGATGTCAACTGTAGGGATATTTCGCAGCAGTGTATCTGGTTCAGGGCTGCGGCAGCCCTTTTGTGTTCTCAATATTTATTTATGAACTTGATAATGATAATGAACATTATTAAAGTAAATGTATTGTGGTAAATGATCGAAGCATTAACGAAGGTCTCCGTTTTAACTTGGGTAAAATGCTATGGTATGTCCGGATGTTCTCCTCTGCAGGACCCAATTCTCAACCGACTCTCGTGAAATTTTGTGAATAAGTTCTAGTAGGTATGATTGAATATCTAGATTTTTTGTCAATCCAGGTTTTGGGAATTTTTTAAAATGGCGAAGTCAGGGTAGGTCGCGCCGAAATAAATAGCCGTATGGATATCATAAAATGCAGAAGTTGTCGGAAGGTGGTTTAGGTTGTATTTAGATAGTCTAAGAACTTTCTACAAAAATATTTTAATGTCCTTTAACCTACCTATGTAATTGTGTATGGGGTTGTTAGAATTGCCTCGATTAGTATTTGCCTGTGGAAAGAAAAGTACAGTCAGCTATAAAAGCTTGTGTCTAAAATGAAACTTATTTTTGCGTTAAATGCTTGTAAAAAATAATCTGAGGCGACGGGCAGAACTGTGTCCCCAACGTCCCCAGGTCCAGGGCGAGCTAATTAAATGTTTGTTAATACATACTTGTAAACCATCTCTTCTTTTATACACGTTAAGGAAAATTATTCAAGTTTTGAATTCGTATTTGTTAGACAATAGGAACAACTGCACATGCATAATACTGATAACTGATAACCTTTGTACGTAGGAAAACATATACCTAGTTTGTACAAGTTATCCGTAATCGATAAAACAACTCGTGTCTGCGACCTCGAGTTGCATACTAGTAATATACGGCTGCACAGATTAATTCTGCCTAGTTGTTAACCATGAGCCGATTGTTACCGCTCGTGTTTGCGTTAGTAATTGTTAGTTTGTGCGATGGGGCCAGGATATTAGCTGTGTTTCCAACACCTTCAATAAGCCACCAAGTAGTGTTTAGACCATTGACACATGAACTAGCAAGGAGAGGACATGATGTCACCGTCATCACAACAGACCCAGCCTTCCCAAAAGGACAAGCGCCACCCAATTTGACAGAAATTGACGTGCACGACATATCATATGAAGTTTGGGGAAAACTAATAGCGAACAACCGAAACGGTCATAAAAGTTATGTTAGAGAACAAGTCAAAGGTTTGAATGACGCGTGTTTTGCAGTATTCGAGAAACAAACTGCAGTTGATGAAGTACAAGACATTATTCAGAACAAGAATAACAGTTATGATTTGTTGCTAGTAGAAGCTTGGACACGATACGCACTTGGATTTTCTCATGTTGTCAAAGCCCCAGTTATAGCAGTAAGTTCTTTAGGTGCTGTTGTAGATAATTATGACATCATGGGGGCACCAATTCATCCTCTACTATACCCTCATGCAATAGCAACAAGTGCTTATAATCTATCGCTTTGGGAGAAAGTTACAGAATACTACAATTATTTTTCTATAATGAACGACTTCCGGAATTCAGAAAAATATCAAAATGATGTTCTAAAGGAGATATTTGGAGAAGACACTCCTCCTTTGAGTGAATTGAAGAATAACGTTGGTATGATGTTCATAAATATGCACCCTCTATGGGAAGGGAATATACCAGTTCCTCCTAGCGTGATCCATATTGGAGGAATTCACCAGAAACCGGAAAAGGATTTACCGCAGGTTTGTTAGTGTTTTGGCTTAATATTATTCGTATCAGGTTCCCAAAGTGGACTCCAGCTCCTTTAGGATGCAACCGGGTGGGATGCAAATGATAAGACGATAGGAAGATGTATTATCAGGATCCTAATTTCAAATTGATAGATATATTTCTTTATTTGCTATCAATATTTTAAAAGAACTCTTATTCAAATGTTGCTACAAGGGCAAGGTACTGAAAGGATACTTTTTTATTTTATTAACTTAATGCGGTACTTGTGTTGTTTTAAGGATCTAAAGCAGTACCTTGATTCTTCCAAGCATGGCGTAATCTACATAAGTTTTGGCACAAACGTCGACACCTCTGCCCTACCAAGAGAAAAGGTCCAGTCCATTATAAACGCGTTATCACAGCTACCTTACGACGTTCTCTGGAAGTGGAACCAGGACGAGCTCCCAGGCCGAACGAAGAACATCAGGATTTCAAAATGGTTCCCACAGTCAGACCTTTTAAGTAAGTCAATATTTTTATACCCACCAAAAACATTTAATGTAAAATTGGTGGCCAAGGCTCACTAGCTTATATACTAACTGCGAAAAAGTTATGAAATCTCTACAAAACTACACCTTGGTTTAAAAACTATGGCTTGGCCGTTTCATAGATGTTCTATTGCATTATCAAAATATTGAAAACAAACTTTATTTCTTACCATATGGCACATATTTGCCAGACTGTCCGATGGACTTAGTTACGGTAGGAAATTCAGTCACAGGACTTCAGGTCTAGCAAGTTCTTAGCAGTGAATGTGTTAAGAGGATAGTGTTGGACAGAAAAAACAAAGTTTTAAGCGAAAATGTTTAAAATATTGTCCGGAACTTAGTTTTTTAATCATTAAAAGAAATTAAATAGTTAAAATAACTTTATTTTAAATAAATGTTTGACTTATAAACTCTTTGGTTTGTATGACTCAGACATAATTTCAAAAAATCCATTGCTCCCTAGGAAATAAAATGGGCTATTACTCGCGCTAAACTTGCGTGAAATACCACACTTATGATGACAACGTACTCTTTATAGTAGGTCTAGGTAGGGCACTTGTGTGCATCGCCGATAACAACCAACGTTTTCATAAATTTCTACTATTTTCCTGTTGTTTTTTTAGTTTCGTTTTAAGTTTTTCTTAAGATTTTCCTAACTCATTTACGTTAGCACATGCTTGCCTCATCCATATTCATAAAAATATTAATTCGAGTTCATTAAATCCGCATTGCATTATAAGTAGACATAGAATAGAGTAGGTATTGTTAAGACCTTGTACCTGTTAATGTTTAATGCAATATAATTATCTGTAATCTTTATCTTTGGAATGTGGGTCGATGGAAGATTTCAGTATTTGCTGTGGTATTAACTGTACTGTGATTGTTAGATTGTACACTAGAATCTTACTTATACTGGTACGAAGCAGTTGATTAAAATTTACTGAATCCGCGTGGTTGATTCTGCCCACGTCTTCCGGAATGACGTAACAAAACCTATGCATGTAAAAAAACTTTCTTAGTTTTTACTTAGTAAATAATAATGTACAGCTAGGTACTAAGTGCAGTGAGCTGCAAACTTGTATGGACACATCATGAATGAACTTTTACATAAAGTAGCCATGCATTTTTACGGTTCATGCCTGGAAAATTGTAGTATCGCTAAATACTGTTGCTTATTAAACGAAAGCAAATAATACTAATTTTAAAACATACATATTTAAAACCGGGTCTATCGTGAATTTATTTTATTACCTTTTTTTCCGGCGTTTCGACGCAGGTTTCACTGGTCGCGGCTGCGGATAAATGATGTCCCAGCAAAATGTCAAAGCAGAGATTTGTGTAACTACCCGACGAAAAGTTTCTGGTATAGTTGGGGGTGGACATCACAATTCCACACCACCCACCACATATAGGTATGAGAGTTATTGTGAATAGTCCGACACGCATAACTCGCTAGATCCGCGCACACATCCGAAAATTAGCAATAGACCCGGTTTTACATATTTTTTAATATATGTTCAAAACGCGAAAAATTTAAATGTTGAATATAATACGGTCTACATTTTATAGGACATCCCAAGGTCAGACTTTTCATCACGCAAGGAGGTTTACAATCAACGGACGAGACGATCACTGGAGGGGTGCCAGTAATAGGCATTCCTATGCTTGCCGACCAGTTTCATACTGTGGAAAAGTATGAAATTCACAAGATTGGAAAGAGAATATACCTTGAGGATCTAAGCGAAGACACGCTAAGGAGTGCAGTTAAAGATGTTATTGAGGATAAAAGGTAAAAGTATTTGTAAGTCTACATTTTAATTAAGTTTAACATTTGTAACACAACGTGGTGTGGAATGTACCATTTTTAATATTAAACTGATAAAAATCTTTTCAGATACCGAGACAACGTAATCCGCTTAAGAGCCCTAATGAACGACCAACCAACATCATCCCTAGAGCGCGCCATCTGGTGGACAGAGCACGTACTTCGCCACGGCACTAAGCACCTCCGGGCGCCCGCCGCCAATATGCACTGGTTTGAATACTATGATGTGCAACTACTAGTCATTGTACTGTGCTCTGTTTCAACTGTGATATTGTTAAGTTTTATAGTGTTGCTTAATATAGTTAAGGTATTTTCAAGTAATGTAAATAAAGTTAAGGTTTCGTAGTTCTGTGTTATGTGATGTTTGGAATGTGATGCAGCAGATGCTAGTGCAGCGTTGGCGCAGCAGGAAATGGGGAGTATCACGGGAAATTTCGTCATCTGAATGTAACCTATAATGTTGTCAATATATTTTTACGTTGTAATGAAGAATTATCAAATAGTTAATATTGTGATAATAGGGACTTGCCCCCTTATTCATAAACGTTTACTAAAGTTGACAAGCCGATAATAATCGTTTGTCCCTTTCCATCATACCAATACGTCGGAAAGGGACAAACGACTATTATCGGCTTGTTAACTTTAGTAAACGTTTATTTAAGAATCGTTTTATTAATAGTTGCCTATATAAGAGTGTTAGAAAAAAGTGAAACAGCCAGTTTTGTCTGTATATTAATTAATTGATTACATATTTGTGTCATTTTGTATGTGTACATATAGCAGTTACATTTTGCATTTTTATTTACTTCCACAATAAGTGATATCAATTTCAAAAATTACTACAAAAGATACGCATAGCAGCATTACCTACAAAACTAAGTAGAATTAAACCTTTTTGTGTAGTTCTTGATCATGTACAAATAGCAACATTCCTAACTGTACATCGGTGGACCTTATTACAAAAGGCATAAGGTCCACCGATGTACAGTTAACAGTGTGGGCGATGGTATCTACCTAAGTAAAATTAACGTGGCCACGCGTAATTAAGACCGGTAGTGCTGCCGCCAAGTTCGTTAGTTTGTTCGCGGTAACAAGATACTCCAACTTTGCAACAACCATAGATCACTTCGCTGATAGAAGATGATAATGCAAGCTTTATTTTGACGAAATCTAAGGTGGACGAGTTTTCTGTAAGGTGACGTAGCCTGCGCTGTAGATCGGATGGTATGCTATATTTTTAATTCAACGAAATTGTTTCTTATTTAAAAAATGTGCAACGTTTAGAAGACAATTTACTAGCTCTTTCGTCGCTGATAACTCTTGCGTTTTGTACACATATTCTACTTACAGAAGGTCGGCAGAGCAGGAGTAAACCTCTTCCTTTCTGACTATTTCTGAACGACTCACATACAAATATAAGAATTCATCCCCAGCCCTATAACGGTTTTCCCTGTAATAAAATTTAAATGCCCTTTCTCATATTGACCTACTAGAAAAAGTTGTTATTTACTACTAGAAAAAGTTGTTATTTACTACTAGAAAAAGTTGTTATTTACTGATATTGACGAGCATTAATGATTGACACAACACACATACAGTAGTATTTCATTGCGTTGCTTAATCGAACTAAGATTCTGTCTTCCATCAATATTTATTTATTTATTTAATCTTTATTGCACAATACAATATGAAGGTACAAATGGCGGACTCAATGCCTTGAGGTATTCTCTACCAGTCAACAAATGGGTTAAGCCAGAAAGATTAAGTAGGTGCAGTGTCTTTTAAATTAAATTAATTTGTAACCAAGATCATAAATGAATATAAACTATATTGATCCGGTTCGAAAGACCAATGTTGAGGGCCTATCCTGGAAGATATTAAGTTCATACTTAATATCTTCACCTAAATATTTTGTAATGATATGTTCGGTTACTACTATTTTTATAAAACCTTAATAGTTAGTAGCGGAGTCTTCTGTCACAAGTATTTTACAATACTTACTAGGAGATTCCAAGCATTACTAATTGTGAATTGTGAAATGTTGTAATCCAAATAAACAATTTTTTCATTTTCATTTTCATTATCCTATTCTATGGACGCTAAATATAAACTCAAATAATTCTACTATGAGTTTAATGATAGAAAAAAGGTATTACAAATGCGACGGAGCCGAGTTATGGCCGCGGTGGCTAGTGGGCAAGTCCGCGGTCATCTTGGCTGCCTCCCGCTCGCACCTCACCCCGCGGTCGCCCTGCTGGAGTGGTACGCGACAAAACTTACACATATACTTAATACAAAGAAACATACATACATATTTATATAATGTGAATCATTAAGTTGACGAAAAAGAAAGTTTGTCATGGAAATACTTACGCAACATGAGCTTGAATGGTACATATGTAGGCAATCTGCCGTTGCGGAGTGACGGTGATTCCTTTAGGGACTGAATAGAGTGTGTCCATTCTATATGAAATACTATTTCCTATTTGGTGGTTCTAGTTTGGCAATTACGCTAAATCAGTGTTACTTGTGACAAAATATCCCTCAAACCTTATAAAACGTTCCCCATAATTATAATTTACTGTGGCGATTTTTTTTATAAGGTCTTCATTCAACATAATTTATTACAAGGTAATATCGACGGCGAAGTACCATGAACTCCTAACTATTTTTACTAAATGAATGAAAATGTGTATTACTAAAAATGTTAGTTAGGAGTTCATGGTACTTCGCCGTCGATATACTACAAAATCTAGCATACATTATAATAATAAATTAACACAGTTTAGTGAGCTATTAGGCGCTCATTATAAACGTCGACCTGAGTGGGCCTTCAACTCGCTTGTATTTTAGTGGCGACATAGTCTAATAAAACATGGTCTTCCATTCCCAGAGTGACACGGGCCTACGTCACAACAACATGGCCGCTATATATAGCGCTATCGCATATTATCATATAGCGCTGTCGCATGATGACGTAGGCCCGTGTCAGTTAGGTGACCTAGAAAAGACGGGAATGGAGTACCAGGCGGAGTATATTATTATACCATGAGTGGCGATGGAAATTGTAGCTAAAAGTGACGGCTTGGTTATGAAGATAGGAGCTATAGTGGCTTTGTTACGGTTGTAGGATATTGCCTATTGGGCAGTTACCTACATCGGTAGCAAGTAACTCTTAGACTGGCTCCATAGATTCTTATTTTTCTTCTTTTTAAAAATGGTTAACATCAAATTTATGATTTCGCTAATATCATGTGTGCTCCTAGAGCATAACATTGGTCGGTAGTTGCTAAAGGGGCCCATTGATTAACAGTCCGCGATAACAGACGGTAACGACCAGTCAGTTAGAACAAAATTTTGACAATTCCCAACAACTGACAGGCCGATACCGCCCGGCGGACTGTTAATCAGTGGGCCCCTTTAGTAAAGTGATAGGTGGACTTTACAGAAATAGCCACGATGGATTGCCGGGTGTTGACTAAAGAATGGTTTGACACGTTTTAAGTTAATTATTCATTAGCTGCACATTGCCACGTTAGTTCACTGCATAATAAGCTATTAATATATTACAACACTTTAAACAGCATGTAAAATAACGCATTATATCAAACCGAGGTTTTTTGGTTGAACTTGAGGTTAGTTCCTCTTCCCTTCTTACCGCCTGGTTTCCATTTTGTTAATACTTTTAATTAAACTTCATGAGGTTTCACGTAAAACCAACCACAAAGGAAAAGCAACTTTATTTTAAGTTCCGTAAAGTTGTGTAACGAAATACCTTTCCTGATCAGTTTGAAACTAGTGATGTGGTTACTTTGGTTTAGATATTTACTTAACAAAGAAAGGTTTCACTTAAAATGCCTGGGTTTAGTTGGTAGGTAAACGAGAAGTTTTTCCTTTTAGAGTTTTGAATGTATCTTAATTAAAATAGGTCTTTTTACTTTATAATTCTTAAATCTAAAAATTGTATCTGTAGGCTTAGCACAGGTGTTAAAGATGGAATGCCTAAATGTTTTAGCTATTTAAGCTAGTTTTGAAAATATAATTATTAAAAATATTGTTTATAATAAACTTTCCTCAAATAAAAATAAAAGTAAGGTTAACTAACTGGACGATATCCAGATAAAAAATCACCTTTATGTATTCGTATATTTTATTTTAATTGAAATGTCCACCTGTTTTATGTACAATAAAGTGCTTACATACATACACACACATAGTTTAACTTTAGTAGTTTAGTAGTTGCTCTATCCTCATAAGAATCATAAACTACAAATAAATACAGAATCTTAAAAAAATTATTATTTATTTAAAAAAATGTAATTTTTAAATAATTATTCAAAAATACATAATTTTTACACGTCCTTGGCATCAAAAGCTGGGGCACAAAGTAAGGTGTTCGTTAAAGTCTTCTTGACAACGTTTTATCTCGACTATACCATAAAGGCGGAAGACACAATTTCCCTAATAGCACGTAAACAAACACTTTCTGCACTAATAAATTCAATAATGTTCGTCCGTAGCACCTTCCCCTTAAAGGATTCGCGTTACACCGAACAGAGCAGAAATTAAAATCTGCATTCGAATAATACAACATTATGATTTCAGTTTGATCAGAAACAATATTGGCTCTAAGACGCTCCCCTGTGAAACCCCGTCTTTAATAGCATCAAAGGCTGATTGTGTGCAACTCAAAGTTATCTTTCCTATTATAACTAACAACCACTGTTGCTTGCTGTCTATTCGTCAAATAACTGTGAAATATTATTTGAAAGCAGAGCGTGTCGTCTTTTACCAATTTATTATTCATCTGTTAAAAAAAGAATTTCATGAACAATACAGTCAAACGTCTTAGGCATATCTAGCAAAAGACTGCAAATAGGTAAAGACTGCTGCTTTTTTTCGCTTTTGAGTTTGGCTTTAATCATCTTCCATAGACTCAGCAAGCTTAGCTTCGTAGCCTAAACGCGGTACTCGACTGAAAAGCTCTCTATTATATCACGATTGTATAAAATACCATTCTTTTAAAAAGCACCGACCAACATTTTTTGTCAGGTATGTTACGGTGTGCCGTGTAATCCTGAGACCCAAATTGCCAGTTATCAAGGAACTAAAAGGGTTGTTTTTCGGGGTTTTAACTTTAACGGCCGCCTTTATAGGGTATGTAATGTTTTCAGGACTCTCAGGTGGGGATTTTATTCAATGTTTCCTCTGGCACATTAACGACGTTTAAGATGAAAGTGGACGACCGCGTGAAAGCGCCTTTTCTTACAATTCAAACGTAGTCCCCATTTTCCTCTCTAGATAACACTATATAAAAACATTAATAACATTATACAGTACATTCAGTATCTAGGTAAACAGTTTAACAAATATAGACATTAAAATTAACATACAATTAGGAATAGTCAATATAGACATAAATAACAATTAAGGGGCCCACTGATTAACAGTCCGCCGGACGGTATCGGCCTGTCAGTTGTTTGGAACTGTCAAAATTTTGTTCTAACTGACAGGCCGATACCGTCCGGCGGACTGTTTATCAGTGGGCCCCTTTATTTAAGGAGTAATTTTAGAAATATAATTGCTACAGTCACATTCCAAATGTCACATCACAAAATCTACGTAACCTTAAATTTTACATTAACATTACTCGATACTACCTTAATTATCTTACGCAACACTACACTACTCAATAATATCACAGTTGAAACAGCGCACAGTACAATGACTAGTAGTTGCCCATCGTAATACTCAAACCAGTGCATATTGGCAGCGGGCGCGCGGAGATGCTTAGTGCCGTGGCGAAGTACGTGCTCCGTCCACCAGATGGCGCGATCTAGCGATGATGTTGGTTGGTCGTTCATTAGCGTTCTTAGGCGGATAACGTTGTCTCGGTAACTGAAAAATAAATTAGTTTATCCGTTTTATATGCAAAATGGTAGTTGCCAAAACCAATTATTATAATTTGCACCGAACTAGCCAATCGTGCAAATTGTATTCCGTCAGTTGTACAGTAACCCAAATATTTATAGAGTTAGACCAAGATAAGTGTGCAACAACTTTGATAGCACACGCAGTGCAAGTATTATTTATAACTTTTATAAGTAAGTCATAATTTCATAGAAGTTTGTCGTTAAAATAACAGTCGCACTGAGTGTGCTATCAAAATCGTTGCGGACTTATCTTGGTCTACCTCAATTTTTATAGGTTGTCCGGAAGAAATCGCTTAGGTACAGCAATAATACCGCCTCTTACTTCCCTTATTTACATTGTAAATATGTTTTTGATTTTGTTTTCTTTGTGGTGTAATATTTTTCGTAATTAGTACATTAAAAAATTCTAAACGAGTGGCGATAAATTGATAAGTCGACACGAGTTGCGAATTAACTATTCGCACGTGTATCGTACTAAGTTATACAGTACAAATAGCCCTTTACATTTTCGACGTAGTCACGTAATGTGCTAATTATCGCACTAGTGTGGTAAAGTAGCATCATAATGTATTGTTTACTTACTTACTTAACACGAGACAATCATAACAATATAATGATAATAATAATCGTCTCGTGGGCACTAGTTTACAACTCCTTATCTTCAGTGATAATTTTATCTATCGCAGACATTTTAATTCATTAAAATAAATGAGACGACTTATAGGTACGTATGTTATCATTTTAATAACTATTTTATGTCAAAGTAGATAACTGTGATAAAAATTGTCTGTTAGTTAAAGTTAACGAAATGGTGGCCGCTTTCGGATGAAAGAAGCGCCTAACGTCCGTTGGCTCGTTGGGTGGATGATATTTGAAAGATTGCGGGTCACATCTCTGTGAGATTAGCTCAAGACCGGGGCAAGTGGTGTACTCGTGGAGAGGCCTATGCTCAGCAGTGGACGATAAATGCGGATATGATGATGATAATGATGATAAGTTACTTATGCCGTTTTTTCTCAGACAGGGAAGGATCTTCGTTTCGACTCATTTTTCGATGGGTCACAAAGGCTGTCCGTAGCTATCCAAAACGTGGAAATTCCGAAAGCTTCATGGGTACATTTGATGGGAACGAGTGAGAGCGTGTTGTTTTTGTGCTTTTTGGTGGTAATGTGTTAACATTAAAATGTAGACTAAACTTGCAAATACTTTTTCACCACACCAAATATTGCGTTTCACTCGGAGGCAAAGTTTGTTTAACCCTCGTGCCTTGAAACCCTCTCAACGCTCAAGATTCCACTTCTCGAACCATTCGCTACGCTCGTGGTTCAATTTTGGAATATTTCTCTTGCTCGGGTATCAATAGCACGAGGGGTTAAACAACAACTTTGCCCCCATTGTAAAACATAGTCTCTTACCTATTATCCCCAATAACATCTTTTATTTCACTTCTGAGCGTGTTTTCGGTGAGATCCTCGAGGCACAATTTCTTGCCGATCTTGTGTATTACATACTTGTCCGCATTATAAAACTGGTCGCCAATCATAGGAATGCCAATCACCGGCACCCCTCCAGTGATCGTCTCGTCCGTTGATTGTAAACCTCCTTGCGTGATGAAAAGTTTCACTTTCGGATGTCCTGTAAAATGTTGACAGTATTATTTCCTATCAGTTGATAAACAACTTAAAGACGCTTTAGGCCCCGTGCATGAACTATAGGGGGCAGCATAGGAGCCGTCAGATATTTGGCGCGAGGCGAAAATGTGCCCTTTATGCTTCCGATGTAGCCCACAAAATGGCAAACCTATAGTGCAATATCTAAATATATAAACGTGAAAGACCTGACTGACTGACTGACTTAAATCAACGCACAGCCCAAACCGCTGGGACTAGAAAGTCCAAATTTGGCAACTAGATTCCTTATAAGGTCTAGAGGTGCACTAAGAAAGGATTTTTCAAAATTCATTCCCTAAAGGAGTGAAATGGGGGTCCAAAGTTTGTATGGGGAAACAAGATTAGTTAGACTATTTTATTCCAAATTTCACAGGAGTATTCCTAAAGATAAATAAGTAAACACGTGTTTCAGGTTTTTTGAAAATTGAACCCCTAAGAGGGGGAACAGTCCCCAATAGGGTTGATATCTCAAAATATCAATATGGGTATCGTTTTCATAGTATTTTGAGACGATAATAACAAAAATGGCATCAAAATTAAAATTAACGTAGCCGAAGTGAACAATCATCCCCTGGTGGGGGTGCAATGGGGTTGAAATTTCAAAATATCAATATGGGTATCATTTCCATGGTTTTGTGGGATTAGTTAGACTATTTTATTCCAAATTTCACAGGAGTATTCCTAAAGATAAATTAGTAAACACGTGTTTCAGGTTTTTTGAAAATTGAACCCCTAAGAGGGTGAAAAGTCCCCAATAGGGTTGATATCTCAAAATATCAATCTGGGTATCGTTTTCATTGTATTTTGAGACGCTAATAACAAAAATGCCATCAAAATTAAAATTAACGTAGCCGAAGTGAACAATCATCCCCTGGTGGGGGTGCAATGGGGTTGAAATTTCAAAATATAAATATGGGTATCATTTCCATGGTTTTGTGGGACGCTAATTACAAAAATGGGATCAAAATTAAAATATAACGTAGCCGACGTGAACTATGGCCCCTGGTGGGGAATGCTAATTACGAAGATAGCGTAGACGGTTGTAACATACACGCTGATTTACAGCCACACGTGATCCAGACTTTTGAGAATGCAATCCCTTAAAGTAAATTTTTTGAGCTACAAAATTATAAGATTACAAATACCTTCTCTTAAATATATAAACGTGAAAGACATGACTGACTGACTGACTTAAATCAACGCACAGCCCAAACCGCTGGGACTAGAAAGTCCAAATTTGGCAACTAGATTCCTTATAAGGTCTAGAGGTGCACTAAGAAAGGATTTTTCAAAATTCATTCCCTAAAGGAGTGAAATGGGGGTCCAAAGTTTGTATGGGGAAACAAGATTAGTTAGACTATTTTATTCCAAATTTCACAGGAGTATTCCTAAAGATAAATAAGTAAACACGTGTTTCAGGTTTTTTGAAAATTGAACCCCTAAGAGGGGGAACAGTCCCCAATAGGGTTGATATCTCAAAATATCAATATGGGTATCGTTTTCATAGTATTTTGAGACGATAATAACAAAAATGGCATCAAAATTAAAATTAACGTAGCCGAAGTGAACAATCATCCCCTGGTGGGGGTGCAATGGGGTTGAAATTTCAAAATATCAATATGGGTATCATTTCCATGGTTTTGTGGGATTAGTTAGACTATTTTATTCCAAATTTCACAGGAGTATTCCTAAAGATAAATAAGTAAACACGTGTTTCAGGTTTTTTGAAAATTGAACCCCTAAGAGGGGGAACAGTCCCCAATAGGGTTGATATCTCAAAATATCAATATGGGTATCGTTTTCATTGTATTTTGAGACGCTAATAACAAAAATGGCATCAAAATTAAAATTAACGTAGCCGAAGTGAACAATCATCCCCTGGTGGGGGTGCAATGGGGTTGAAATTTCAAAATATAAATATGGGTATCATTTCCATGGTTTTGTGGGACGCTAATTACAAAAATGGGATCAAAATTAAAATATAACGTAGCCGACGTGAACTATGGCCCCTGGTGGGGAATGCTAATTACGAAGATAGCGTAGACGGTTGTAACATACACGCTGATTTACAGCCACACGTGATCCAGACTTTTGAGAATGCAATCCCTTAAAGTAAATTTTTTGAGCTACAAAATTATAAGATTACAAATACCTTCTCTTAAATATATAAACGTGAAAGACATGACTGACTGACTGACTTAAATCAACGCACAGCCCAAACCGCTGGGACTAGAAAGTCCAAATTTGGCAACTAGATTCCTTATAAGGTCTAGGTGTCCACTAAGAAAGGATTTTTCGATATTCATCCCCTAAAGGAGTGAAATGGGGGTCCAAAGTTTGTAAGGAGAAACAAGATAAGTTAGACTATTTTATTCCAAATTTCACAGGAGTATTCCTAAATATAAATGAGTAAACACGTGTTTCAGGTTTTTTGAAAATTGAACCCCTAAGAGGGGGAAAAGTCCCCAATAGGGTTGATATCTCAAAATATCAATATGGGTATCGTTTTCATAGTATTTTGAGCCGCTAATAACAAAAATGGCATCAAAATTAAAATTAACGTAGCCGAAGTGAACAATCATCCCCCTGTTCGGGGTGCAATGGGGTTGAAATTTCAAAATATCAATATGGGTATCATTTCCATGGTTTTGTGGGACGCTAATTACAAAAATTACAAAAATGGGATCAAAATTAAAATATAACGTAGCCGACGTGAACTATGGCCCCTGGTGGGGAATGCTAATTACGAAGATAGCATAGACGGTTGTAACATACACGCTGATTTACAGCCACACGTGATCCAGACTTTTGAGAATTCAATCCCTTAAAGTAAATTTTTTGAGCTACAAAATTATAAGATTACAAATACCTTCTAATAATTGAACAGTACACAAACATCGTTTTTAAAATAATTATCATCTTAAACGGTTTGTTTACATTCAAAATACCTAAAACCATTAAAGTACATAGATTATTAAAAAAACTCTCCTGCGCGTGCGAAGCCGCGGGCAAAAGCTAGTAAAATCTATGAAACGGCCAAGCCAAAGTTTTTAAACCAAGGTGTAGGGATAGTAAAGTCAGGGTGTAAGGACTTGGCTGTTGCAGAGATCTGCTAACTTTTGTACAGTACCTATATAGGGTCATTGAGCTAGTTTTCGTCCAGCTCTAGGTTTCGTCCACTTGACGAAATTTGAATATACCTACATTACTACACAAATTTGGACTTATTGCAATCCTTAATGTCTCAAGAATATATCTATCCACATAAAAATTATATTTCGCAAGTAGCAAATTAACAATCGAATATTTATTATTATTTGCTAATCCATCAAGTGGACGAAAACTAGAGCATGCACGGAAACTAGTGCAATGACTAGCTAGTGAGTCTTGTACGCCAATTTTACATGAAATGTCATTGGTGGGTATACATTTTGACTTACTTAAAAGGTCAGACTGCGGGAACCATTTTGATATCCTGATGTTCTTCGTTCGGCCTGGGAGCTCGTCCTGGTTCCACTTCCATAGAACGTCGTAAGGTAGTTGTGATAACGCGTTTATAATAGACTGGATCTTTTCTCTGGGTAGGATAGAGGTATCGACGTTTGTACCAAAACTGAGGTAGATCACGCCATGCTTGGAAGAATCGAGGTACTGCTTGAGATCCTTGAAGAACACAATTTAATACAATTTATTATTTATAAATTTTATAACACTTAAAATTTTCGCGTTTTGTACACATAATTCATGTCTTTGACGGGTCTATGCGATAAAATTTCATTCTTTTACCTTTTTTCCGACGTTTCGACGTTGAAATTTAATCGCGTTAGACTCGATAATGACATTAAATTATTATTTAATTCAGATTTTCCATGGCTGCCTCCTGTCAGCTCCATATCATCATAATATTGCATTGTCATCCGATTTACGCAAATTTTAGAAGTGGGTCAAATATAACTTCCAGGATTTGATTCACACCTATCATAATAATAAGCAAGTTAAATAAAAGCTTGTAAAATAATCGCCAAGAGCATGTCGGGCCATGCTCAGTGTAGGGTTTCGTAGTTACCATTCTGTCAAAATAGGCCAAACGGGGGCTATTAGTAAGTATCATAAGGGAGTACCTTAGGGGGGGGGGGGAGGCACATTTTTTTTCGGAGTGCTTTCCGAAAATATTAACTATATCAAAAAATTGTTTTAGGAGACCTTTATTCATTTTGAAAGACCTATCCAACGATACCCCATACTATTGAAACAATGCAAAAAAGTTAAAAAGATAACTATTTGTATGGACTACCCTAAAAATTTTTTTTTTTTGTTTAGGTATTAAATTTAAATATTAAATTTAATACTTATAAGTATTGATATATTCATTTCTCATACACATATTATAAAATCTATCTTATAATAAAATGTAAGTAAGTTGAACTTATGCTAATTGCTAACATACAAACCTAAAAACTAAAAATAATAGTCGTAGACTTTCCCCAAATCACTTCCTTCCGGCACGATCGCATTAGGCATACGTATATCTATAGATATTAATATATACTGCTGTACTAACCATTACTAGTTTCCCGAAAAATAATAAGCCAAAATAACTAACAAACCTGCGGTAAATCCATTTCCGGTTTCTGGTGAATTCCTCCGATGTGGATCACACTAGGAGGAACTGGTATATTGCCTTCCCATTGAGGGTGTATATTTAGGAACATCATACCAATATTGTTCTTCAATTCACTCAAAGAAGGAGTGTCTTCACCAAAAATCCTCCTCAGAACGGCATTTTCATATATTTCTGCATTTCTTACGTCGTTTATTATAGTAAAATAATTGTAGTATTCTGTAACCTTCTCCCAAAGTGATAGATTGTAAACACGTATCGCTGTTGGTAGAGGATATAGCAGAGGATGAATCGGGGCTCCCATGACGTCATAATTATCTCCAGCAGCACCAAAAGAACTTACTGCTATAACTGGGGCTTTGATAACATGAGAAAATCCAAGAGCAAACCCTGTCCAAGCTTCTACTAGCAACAAATCAAAAGTGTTATTCTTGTTCCGAATAATGTCTTGTACTTCAGCAACAGCAGTTTGTTTCTCGAATATTTCAAGACACACGTCATTGAAACCTCTAACTTGGCTTCTTATATCATTTTTGTCACCGTTTCTGTTGTTCGCTATTACTTTTCTCCAAGCTTCGTAAGACATGTCGTGTACGTCAATTTCTGTCAAATTTGCTGGAGCTTGTCCTTTTGGGAAGGCTGGGTCTGTTGTGACGACGGTGACTTCATGTCCTCTCCTTGCTAGTTCGTGTGTCAATGGTCTAAACACTACTTGATGGCTTATTGAAGGTGTTGGAAACACGGCTAAGATCCTGGCCGCGTCGCTCGAATATACTAACGCACACACGAGCGCTATCAATCGGCTCATGGTTAACATCTTAGTGAAATAAATCTGTGCTGCCGTATGTATTACTCACCGCGAGGTCGCGGGCACGAATTATTTTTTGTCGAGTACGGATGACTTGTACAAACTAATAACAAGTAGTTCATTGTACATATCATGATGATTATAATAAATAAATAATTGGCCAAGAGCATGTCGGCCCATGTTGAGTGTAGGGTTTCGTAGTTACCAGTCTGTCAAAATAGGCCAAACGGGGGCTATTAGTAAGTATCAACAAGCATAATAATGTAGTACATTTGCTGCGTTTTGTAATACTTACGTCTTTTTACTAAGAAAAGAAGTTTTTTGGCAATAACTCAAAAACGACTTGACCAATCATGTTTGCTATAGTTTTCATTGAAAGTATTTATTCAGCTTTTGTTTCACGATTTTTTTCATATTTTTTAGATCCATGGTTCAAAAGTTAGAGGGACGACGACTCATATCTTGTTTCTTTCAGAGCGATTATTTCCGAAAATATTAACTATATCAAAAAATGATTTTCGGGTACCGGTACTCGTTTTGAAAGACTTAAGTAAAAAAAAAAAAAACAATTTGTATGAAAGGTAAGGTACCCTTAATTTTTTTTTTAATCTTTTATTTCATCGTTCTGTCGGAAGTCGCAATGCATGATTTACGTATCCATGCCAAATTGCAGCTTTCTAGCACTAACGATCACGGAGCAAAGCCTCGGACAGACAGACAGACATGACGAAACTATAAAGGTTTCTAGGTGACTACGAAACCCTAAAAAGAACAAATTAGTCGGAGTGATACAAACGTGGTTTCGGTGTGATGATAACGTCTTATCATGACGTCTGTCTGCCGAGTGTTATTAATTATTACAGTATTTATTATATGTGACGTTATCTACGAAAAGGGACCTTATTGTCGATGGCGCTTACGCCATTATTAACGATGCTCTGATATAAATACAATGCCGCGCGACGCTGTGCGGCGTAAGCGTTATCGACAATAAGGTCCCTTTTCATAGATAATGCCCCATATTATTGTTTTAACAGTGATTAGGTAATTGTTTTACAGCAGACATCCACAGTACCAAAATATACAGTGTAACAATTAGTCTAGGTACTCGATAAGTTCAAAATGGTGAAAAATAGAGATAGTAGGTACTACTAGTAATACTCTTATTAAATCTATTAAATATTAAAACTTTTCGAGATATTGGCGGGAAAAAAAAACTACTTTTTTTCCGCCTTTTTTTTGTCTATAACTTTTGAAAGTTTCTATGCTAATAAACGTTTCGAACACCTTTTTCTATACCTACATCATTCCGAATTCATGAGGTATCACACGTTTTTTTAGGAGTCGTATCTCTAATTTTCACCATTTTAAACTTGTCGAGCAGGTAGACTAAATTGTTGTCAAGGCGCTTTCAATGATTTTATCGATGGGTACAAATGTAGTGCATAATTATTTTCTTTCGTATTTTCACGGAAACGTACGAACGTGTCTTGCTATTTCAGTCAGTCTCGTCTCTACAAACATTACTGAGGTTGATTGAAGTAGCATGACGAATACGAACGTTTCCGAGAAAATAAGAATCAAAACAATTATCACTACATCTGTATATTGTAGTGTCATAGTAGACTTAAAAGCCTAAGATAGGTATAGTTACGTACGTTTTCTGTATGTAAATACAAAATGAAACTATAAAATGATTCCCTTTAAGTTCGTGTCATTTTAAATGCAGAGTCGTAAGCCAAGTCTCACAGCTTGTACTAACTTAGTAATAGCCTTTTCAGTTACATTAGCATAGAAAATGTCAACTTTTGCTTCAAAGTTAAAAGTAGTTAGGTAGTCAAACTTGAACTTAAATTTGTTAAGTTTGTTGAGGGGGAATTTTTTTTGAATATATTTATGATTGAAAATGAGTTTTTTGCGCCAACAAGCGTTGATAGTTACTTTACAAAGCTCGTATCCCGTAACTTATGTGTTTTATTATATTGCGGGCAGAATTATTTTCTATGGTTAAATTTTTCATTGTATTTCTAAACAAAATCTATCTCAATATACTTCTTAGGTTCTATGCTAACCACCGAATAAATATTCGCCCGTATTGAATTTACACACTGTATACTTAAGAAGTAAATGGCTCAAACCCGAAAAGTGAGTGATAAGCTGATAAGTGACTGTGTGAGAAATCGACTCGTGTAACGAAGTTATCTCCAACTCTGTATACCTACTTATTTGATAACTCTGTAATAGTAATTTTAAAGTTCATAATATTTTCATGCGTGATCTCAATTAGCCTCATGCATGAAGTTTATATTTGAACGAAATAATTTTTATTCGGAACGAGTTGCCGTTATATCATGTTACAAATGCATTTTCGTTATTCAATTATCAATTAATTGTTTAAAATAATAAATAAATGGTACAAAATATTTGGCCACGAAAAGCTAGTGAGTGAAATGCAACGCCATTAGTCGAAACGACACGTGACGTCACTCGTTTCAACAAATTGTTAAAACCTACCAAGAGTGAAAGAGATGGCATTATGACCTGACTCGCCACTAAGTAGCAAACCATCGAGTGACGTCATCCAGTACGGTTACGATCAGTTTCTCACTGACATAAACGCCGTCGAGAACGTAATTTACTTTCTATACATCCCGTTTGCACTAATATGCGAGTGCGAGCGAGATGTATAGAAGTAAATTACGTTCTCGACGGCGTTTACGTCAGTGACAAACTGATGGTAACCGTACAGTTCTGTCTAATTCACGCCAAAAATTACGATCGTTTCAACCGCTCAAAATTTTTCAATATTTTCAATATTTTTTTATTATATTATGAGAAGGTTCATAAAAGTATTTTTATTTTCTCCGGGGTTCAAACGATATATATAGCGGATTGTGCTGGACCTAAAATACGGCGTTGCGTGAACAAGAGATTTCCTTTGGCAGGATTGGTCTTTAGGACCCAAGGATGGATTTAAGAAGTGGAGCCACCGAGATTTTTGATGTAAATTTTCTAGGGGGGGGGGGGGGGGGGGCTCTCAACTTGATCTTGATATCTATATCATTTAAGCTACTAGGCCAAGTTTGGTATCGTTTTCGTATAAATCTTCATCAAAAATTCATCTCTGATATCATAATGACACCATTCAGAAGTAAAAACACATAAAATATGAAAAAAATACTTTTTTTTTAAATTCCTCTTCACGCTTAAACCGCTAAACCAATTTAGTTCAAATTTGGTACAGAGATAGTTTTAGTTCCAGGGAATAACATAGCCCACTTTAAATCTCAAAAATCATCCTTTAAGGGTGTGATAAGGGAGGTGGAAATTTGTATAGGGATTCAATAACCGCTGAACCGATTTAGATAAAATTTGGTATAGAGATATTTTGAGTCTCAACTAATAAATAATGAATAATGATTAAAAAAATTAAAACAAAAGTTATGCATGAGGCTAATTGTGTGAAAAAGTTTACTAGTTTCCATAGTAATATGTCAACTTCCTTCTTTTGTTCTTCTTGGACAATAATAATTATATTATAATTTGAGTCCGACTCGCACTTGGCCGGTTTTTTTAATTACTATATTTACTTATTTTGGACCACAAGGCCCCAATTCAGCCTTTAAATATCCTTCAATATCTCTCAAAGTTGGCAATACAAAGACCCTCTTGTACCGGTAAATTATTTTAGGTACATACCTATACTCTGTATCTCTAGGTATTTAAAACAAAATAAATAAACAATTTGTACCTTTTCGGGTTATTTATTGGTTTTAACCAAACAAATATAAAACCGCCTGGATCTGTCACTGAACGACCTGGCCCCTATTGCAACGGGACAGGTGCGACAATTCGACAAGTCTCATTGTTGCTGACGTGACAGGCATCCATGGGCTACGGTTATCGCTTACCATCGGGCGGGCCGTATTCCTGTTTGTCACCATCTTTGTATTATTTAAAAAAACATTATTATATCGGCAAAAAACAGCTATTTCTTTTGTGATGTTTATGATGATAATGATGACAATTGTCACAAGATTTCAAAGAACTTTCGGTAATTCTTGACAGCAAATGAGTTCTGTGTCGGAATTTCGTGACAATTGTCGTATTTCTTGTGACAATTGTCATTAGCTTCGCAAAATAAGTACTTATTTACTGGCGATATAGTGGAGTTTTTTTTTTATTAACATGTTGGTGGCAAACAACCACACCGCCCGTCTGATGGTAAGCGGTTACCGCCTATGGAGGCCTGTGACGTCAGTAACAGTGATGTCGACAAATGCGACACGGTGGTTAAATAGGGCCCTGACTTTAAACTACATTATTTGATCATGTAATGTTTTCATCTACCCGCAACTGGCTTAAGGAGCCATTTGAGGATAGATTTTGTTTACTTTTATTTAAATACCTAAAGATATAGAGTATATATTTTCGCGATCTCAGACGGAATAATCGTGTAAAGGAATAAATTGTACGTAAAGAGGTGAGCGTTTTGAAGAACGGTTTCATGATTTATTATAAAATGTTGGTATTAAGGAAAGAACGAAATACCTAAACATAAATTGTGTTATGTTTGGACAATGATGGTTTTGATGTATCGCTTGGTATTGTACAAATGGTTTTTTTGTTGTTATTAGGTACAACACAGTAAAAAGAGCGGCAAAAAAATATATTTTCTTGAAATAACAGACGACAGGGTCAAGTGGCGGAAACGAGAAGACGCCTTTGTCCAGCAATGGGTCACTAAATTCATCATCATCATTATTCTTAAGAGCCTAGCTCTTGTCGGTGGGGTAATCGCCATTCCCATGGTATAATAATATACTCCGCCTGGTACTCCATTCCCGTCTTTTCTAGGTCACCTAACTGACACGGGCCTACGTCATCATGCGACAGCGCTATATGATAATATGCGATAGCGCTATATATAGCGGCCATGTTGTTGTGACGTAGGCCTGTGTCACTCTGGGAATGGAAGACCATGTTTTATTAGACTATGGCCATTCCGTTCTTCTCTCTGCCACTGTTTTGAGCTCCTGATACGTCACTACGTTGATTTTCTCTTTGGCCTGATCAATATATGCACGTGTCGGTCTTCCTCTGCCTCTCTGTTTATCTATTTTGCCTTCAATTATATTAGACTTTATGTAAGTATCGTGACGCATCAGGTGCCCCAACATGTTCACAACATGTTAGGGTCACTAAATTAGGCTAATAAAAAATAACAGACAAGAAATATATCTAGAATCCCCGCATAAGTAGGATATTTTTAGGTTTCAGTACATTGAAAATACTTATAATGAATCAACTTACCTTATTTTATTTAAGACGACTGACAAATATATGAATTTTTGCTACGTTGTTTGTTCTGAATTTATTTATTTTTTATACGTTTGTTTTGTTTGTTAAAGAAACATAACTCTTAAATTGGTTTTAGGGTTCCCTACCCGAAGGGTAAAAACGGGACCCTATTACTAAGACTCCTCTGTCCGTCTGTCTGTCTTTCCGTGTCTGTATGTATCTCATGAACCGTGATAGCTAGGCAGTTGATATTTTCACAGATGATACATTTCGTTTGCCGCTATAACAACAAATACTAACAGAATAAAATAAATATTTAAGTGGGCCTCCTATACAACAAACGTGATTTTGGGTCACTTTTGGGGGGTAAATGAGAAAATTAAAAAATAAAGTTTTTCAAACTATATCGTGTTACAAAATCAAATGTGAATGTGAACCCTACGAATTTTTTAAAGACATTTCACTCACGTTTCACATAAAAAAAATGTGTAAAGTACGGAACCCTTGGAACGCGAGTCCGACTCGCACTTGGCCGGTTTTTTGTTTATTTTCACGGAACCCTTCCGAATCGCACTTGTTTATAAAATGAAGACGCCTTTCCTCTTAAAACAAAGCGATAAGAACTCACGCTCCTCCGTGAATTGAAACGCCTATTGTATGTTTACATGTATCGTTAGAACCATTTACTTGATCCCTTCAGCGGGCCAAACGGCTTAGATATGTGCGCTGTGCATACGAATTGTTACTCTGTTTGTTTAGCATACTCAACACGTTTAGTACTGTAGTAGGGGGGTGTATTCGCCCCCCTGTAAGCACTTAATTGATAAGCCTGAAATGATTCGGTAAGGAACGAGCCCATACCATCTACCTTAAGGGGCCCACTGATTACCAGTTCGCCGGACGATATCGGCCTGTCAGTTAAACGCAAAATTTGACATCTCCGAACAACTGTCAGGCTGATATCGTCCGACGAACTGGTAATCTGTGGGCCCTTTTATAGTCACTTTTTCTTTCGTATGAAGTCAAAAGCTAAGTGTTATTTTAAACGTCAAACTTCTATGAAATTATGACGTGTAAATAACACTACAGGGAGAGATGGCGGGAGATAGTGCGAAGAGCTGTGTCTGCCTCTGCTACCGATGCGGACGCCTCAACGTGACCACGACCGCTCTGTCAAGAGCGATACGACAGAGAAGAAGAAATAACTCTTGCACTGCGTATGCTGTCAAAGTTGTTGCAGACTTTTCTTGGTCTAACTCTATATGACATCTATTTCAATTTGTAATCCATGTTTAGATGTTTCTTCATCTGTCACACAAACACGACAGAACAGTGTTTATTATTATATGTATTTTTTTCTTATTTGAATCTAGCTAGCAGGCCCCAATTTCACCACGGTGACAGGTGCGACAATTGTAAAACATCACTGTTGCTGACATCACAGGCATCCATTGGCTACGATTACCACTTACCATCGGGCGGGCCGGATTCCTGTTTGCCACCATCAATGTATTATTTAAAAAAAACTTTATTATATCGGAAAAAGACAGATATTTCTCTTGCGAAGTTTCTGACAATTGTCAAGATGTAGAAGAATTTTATTGTAGGTAATTCTTGACAGGAAATGAGTTATATGTCGGAATTTCGTGACCATGTCGTGTTTCTTGTGACAATTGTCATAAACTTAGCAAGAGAAATATCTGATTTTTCCGATATAATAAAGTTTTTTTTAATAATAAAATGATGGTGGCAAACAGGAATACGGCCCGCCTAATGGTAAGCGGTAACCGTAGTCCATGGATGCCTGTGACGTCAGCAACAGTGATGTTTTACAATTGTCGCACCTGTCACCGATGTGAAATTGGGGCCAGGATGAAATGAGCGAAGCTAATGCACAGGCCAAAGTGGTCGTCGATGGGAAAGAAGACATTATCGATGGGTATTACAAATATTACAATACTTCCTGAATATAAAACAAATAAATATTTAAATGAATATTTTATGTACATAGACAATTACTTAATAGTTATGTATGATGTTATGTTATTGTTATTGTTTTTTTGAATGCGTTAGGTTAGTTTACAAATTGTACGCCCAAAATGGGCAAGCTGATGGACTTCTGTAATATTTATAAGACCTATGTACCAACACAGCTTTGACAATAAAGAAATCTTATCTTATCTTACTTAAACTGAATGACTCTGAAATGAAATATTTTCTGGAAAAGGTCACAATTCACAGAATAAGTAAGTACTTATCTTTTTCTCGCCTTTGTTCTAGACAGTTTACATCCACCCCACCCCATTTCTCTTTTTAACATTAATTAATTTTAACCGACCTTTCCCCGTTTCGTTTACTGCCGAGTAGGTACTTATTACCTACACAAATTTGACCAACTAGGCCAATATAAGGGACGCAGTTATGCAATAATATGATAGTGAGCAGTCAAGAATGACTCACGTTAGAGCGGGCCGTGTCTGGGCCGGAGCTTCCGGCGCATCGTTTTCTATGGAAAGCATCACGTGATCGCCTGTCATGTCATATAGAAGTAAGCGCCGAAAGCTCCGGCCCGGTCTAACGTGAGTCATCCTAAAAGCTTGTTCCTTCTAACGCAAAACAGTGTACGCGGAAAGCGTGGCTCACTCCGCGATTTCGTCGCGTCGCTATAAGTACATGCGGCCACACCAGTTTTGGTGTCTAGCAGTAGTAGTTGCCGCGCACCGCTATACGGACGCTTGCTCGCGCTTGCGCTAGTATCTCTCGTTTTGTTATAGAGTGAACCTTCTGTACCTAGTATGTACATTACTATTATTTATTCAGTGACGTGGCATAAAATACTCGAAGATAGGTAATGAGGACATTATACTGGGTATATGCTGACGTACGCAGTGTACCCTTACCTGCTATAGATTGATCGGCGGATTCATGCATAAAACATTTGTATGCATGGATATTGTTCCGACGAGCCCACACTGACATTATCATATACCTTTTGGTTTGGTCTTGTATTTTTCATTTAAAAAGGTTTTACACAAACATAGGGAAAAATTCAAAGATTATTTAAGCCGGGCTGATTTAGACGGCGCGCGAGCTCGCATGCAATTTTGGTTACATTGCGGACTGTTGGTTACGTCCAATTCAACCGACCGATAAAAAACCGCAATGTAATGAAACTCGCATGCGCGTTCTTGCACCGTCTAAATGAGGCCTATATGCAGCCATGCTAAAGCATATAAGGCCGTTACTATAGGTAATATTTAATTCAAATAACAGCTATTAAAGTTCAACTTTAAATAAATAATTATATAAATCATCTTCCTCGCGTTATCCCGGCATTTTGCCACGGCTCATGCTGCCGTCATAGTCTAAAAGGCAGTTTTTCGACATTTTGCCAAAATTGACTTTTTGTGATATTCGTAATGCAGAGATCGAGATGCATCGACCACTTTGGGCCGTTTTCCGATAAGTGGCTTAGTTTTCGAGAAAAATATCGTAAAAAGACCGTATTTGCACTAATGTTCTAAGCGTTCCTAGTCTAAAAAGCGACTATTTGACAAAGCCAGGCTAAAACAACGTATATGCAGCTATACGTTTTTTTACGCTCTGGTTTGCGTAAAATCTTATCCACCATGTCTAGCCTAAAATAACGTATAAGCCAAAAACTAGGCTAAAAATACGTAAAAGACGCTATACGCGCTTTAAGATTAGGATCTTTAGCAAAAATTTAGATCTGATACTAGTCTAAAAATCGTATAATATTTTTTTTGTTTAAATGTCTCATACGTCATTTAAGCCAAGTATCACTTAACTTTTTTCGTCACCATAATAGTCTTTAGAAACGTATAAATGTTATACGTTCTTCTTATTTTGTATGGACGTCGTATTAAACGCAAACAAACTTTTACAAAGGTTGAAAGTGTGTCTAACTAGTCTATAACACAGTATATGCTCCAACCTTCGTCATGCTCCCCGCGCGCCGAAAGACATCCTTATGCTAAGTAAAAGCCGTCAGCCGCAAGCACAGGCTTGTGGCTGCCGGTATGCGAGCGGAGGTGGCATTTTGCGCGCGAAATATTGACCGAACGCCAAAGTAAGAAAAATACTTTATTATTGCATTACCATCATATGTTATCAATAATATGTACTGTTTACAATGAAATGAAATGAAATGAAATAATTTATTAATAACAATAGTTACATGTCAGATATTACCATGTTTGGTATTATACATAATTTATACATCAATACATGTTCGCAACACTTTGGCTTATATTAGAATAGGTAGGTTAAAGAATTCTTCATAACTATAAAATACGTGAGTCTCGAGCCACATTTTTAATTTATTCTTAAAGCCCGCGGTGGTAGCTGCTTTTCTTATACTATCAGGCAAGCGATTATACACGCTAGGTCCCACAATATGGATCAATTTCGCTGATTTGGCGAGTCGGTGTGTTTCGACTACCAGCCTATTTTTATGTATGTTACTGCGGAGGCTGTACCTGTCGTTAGTACCTTTACATTTAAACCTGGCAATATTTTCTCGCGTGAACACCGCAATCTGATGTATGAACAGACATGGGAGGGGAAGGATCTTAATGTCCCGAAAGAGGTCACGTGCGGGGGCATCCGCTGCCTTGCTGGCCATAGCGCGGACAGCTCTTTTTTGCATGGCGAACACGCGTTTCCAGTCAGCTGCGCGGCCCCACAGTTCCACGCCGTATGTCAGAAGCGAGTGCACTGTGGCAAAGTAGCACTCTCGTACCGCAGGTCTTCCGGCGGTGAGCGTAAGCCTCCGCAGCGCGAAGCACGCGCGCCCCAGCTTGCCGCACAGCTCGTCGATATGCGCTTCCCATGTTAAAGCGTTGTCCAGCTGAAACCCGAGGAGACGTGTGCAGGTCACCTGCTGTATAGGGGCACCGCCCGCACACACTCTCAGGGGTGAGCTGGCGTGGCCATTCAGTTTGATCGTCATGAAGGACGTCTTTTCCTTATTAAGTGCCAAGCCGTTTGTTCGGAACCACTCGTGCAGCTGATTCATTACGTTATTTAGTGCTCTCTCCAACTCCCGTCCAGATGTCGTGCTTACTACCGCCGTTACGTCGTCGGCGTACATAAAAATTTGAGCGCCTTTTATGGTTTTCGGTAAGTCGTTTAGCAGAATACTGAACAATGTGTTGGAGAGGCACGACCCCTGCGGGACACCCATTAGGTTTTTTACTTCTGAGGACTTGACTTTCCCGCCATCACCGACAACGATTTGGGCTCTCTCGTTCATGAATGACAGTAATAGTCGGGAAGCCGGTCCTCGTATGCCATAGTGGGCGAGTTTGTCGGCAACGAGGGCGTGATCCGCCGTGTCGAAAGCGCGAGACAGGTCGCAGCAGATCACCGCCACGCTGTGTCCCGCTTCGCGATCCAGCATAACGCAGCGCACCACGTCTCGCACCAGGTCAGTGGTAGATCGACCCTGGCGGTAGGCATATTGGCTGTCAGTGAATACATTCCTAGGGGACCAGAAATCGAGTAGTCTTTTATTTAATCCTACTTCGAGACACTTACTTGGGCATGGGACTAGAGATATGGGACGGTAAGATTTAATAGCTGACTTCTGGCCTTTACCTTTATACAGTGGGCTTATCTTGACCTTTTTAAAGCTCTCCGGGTACACACCTACTCTCATGCAGCAGTTAAATAGCTGAGACAAAGCATAGGAGATCGCTGGGCTGGCTTGCCTGAGCAGATTGGCGGATAAGCCGTACACGTCAGTACTGTTTTTTGGTGCTATAGATGTTCTAAAGATCTGAACGACTTCGTCTGGTGTGAAAGGTTTGAGCCTTATTGAGCAGTCGATGGCGGCGCGCTCGTGTGATAAGGTGGTGATGGAGATGGCGCGGTCGGCGGAGGGCGCGCCGCACACGGCGGCGGCCATCACGAACTCGCGGTTGAGCGCGTCCACCGCGAGCTGTTTCGTGGCGTACGGGTTGCCGGCGCAGTCCACCAGCAGGTCCGTGTAGTCAACTCGCTCACGGGGGTTCCGTCCCAGCTCGGTGTTAATAGCGTTCCACATTGCTTTGCTTTTGTTTGTGTTATTGCTAATTAAGTTGTTAAAGTAAACTGTACGTTTAGCTTTGAGTTTAAGGTTGTATAAATTTAGAATTTTATTTGAAGAATCGGTTAAGGACAGATTGGTGGGGTATTTATTTGAAAGATTTATAAAATCGAATGCTAATAGTTTTAGATCTATAATTTCGGAATCTATCCAGGGACAACTTTTAGCGTGTAGGGTTATGTTTTTAATAGGAATGTGTATATCAAGCAAATAGCTCATTATATTAATAACTTTAGTTGCGAATAGTTTACAGTCGTCGTGGTATTCATTAACTATCGCATACCAGTCTATCGATTCGAGCGCATTGACAAAAGACGCTGTGTTTTTGTTGCTAAATACTCGTTTCCTTATCAGTACCGGTGTCTGGTGTCGAGGGGAGCGGGGCGCAGCGATGCGCTGCGCCGTGTGGTCGCTTAGATTAGTGTTTACACAGACCGCGGACACTCGCCCGTGACGAATGTTTGAGTACGCATGATCTAGCAGAGTCGCACTTTCGCCATCCCGCCTGGTGATGTCCTGGATGTACTGAGTGAAACCATGTGCCAATAAGATGTCTAGCAACTGCCGTTTTATAGAAGTGTTATTGCAGAGGTCGATATTGATATCTCCCATTATAATTGCTGTCATGTTGTCGTTATTTATTTTTGTCAACAGGCCTTCGAACAGTTTTAAGTACTCTGAATTACTAGTGAGGTTTGAGTGATAAATTCCTACGACGAGGATATCATCATCTACCAGGTATATTGCGCAGGTGTCAAATATCTGTTCGCGAGATAGGTCGCAGTAATCCGGTCTGCTTATAGCCCTGATGTTTGACTTTACGTAAATGCAGCTACCGCCGCGTTCAATTGTGGGTCTACAGTAGTAAGACATAAGGTCGTAGTTATTTAGTGTTACAGATTGTATTTCGTTATTATGAAGAAAGTGCTCGGTGAGAATTAGTACATCACAAGTTAGTTCGTCACACAACAATACTTCTAAATGCCTAGTTTTTCCATTTAAGCCCCTAATGTTTTGATGACAAGCTATCAGAGTAGCTTGTGTGGCTGCTCCGTGTTGATCGTAGGTCGTCGACGGCCCCGGCGGAGCCCTGGCGTGCTGGGCGGGAGCGGCGGCGCGGAGGGTGAGCGCGCCCGGCACGCCCGGCGCCTCCGCGAAACCACTCGCTTACCTCTATACCGGACGGCCAGTTTTCGGCGGACATGAGCTTTTCAAAACTACTCTGTGGGACTGTTAACGCAAATGATGCATAGTATTGGTGTTTTAGTTGCAACCTATCGACTGTACAGTCGGTCCTACCAGTCTTTTTAGAGATATATGACAGAATGGCTTCTGGAGTGGTGTCGGACTTGAAGAAACACGCATGTATTTTTCTTACGCGCTCGGTGGTTTTTAGTTCGCAGTCTTCAGGTCCGGTGCCCGTGACTGCAACTCGCGGTGATCTCTGTCTCATGCGGCCCTTAACATAAGTTGCAGTTTGCCATGTCATATTATTATTATCGTCGTCGTCGTCGGCTCGTTTAGCAATATTATTGGATATTGCGTCATTGATTCTTGACGTCGTGGGGACTACATTATTAGGTAAAGTGTCATTTTTGTGTTTTGGCATTGAAGTTTCACCAATTTTGTCTATTTTCGCAGGCAAAGAGATGCGTCTCGTTTCGCAAACGGCGACTTTGGCGGGTAGCGCTGCTGGGTGACGTTTAGGTCTGCGCTCAATCACTGCCGCGGGATTTTCTACGCGTGTCTTCGGCGCCGTCGATTCACTAGGTGGAGAATCGCTTGCAGCTTGCGGATTACACTTTTTGCACTGTTGCTGAGTCACTTCGAAGTTGCATATTTTTCCTTCTAGTCGTTTAATGTCCGTCAAAATACACCCAATTTTGGCTTCAATTGGCTCCAAAAACTTTTTTATTACTTTTTCTAAAGCTTCCACAGTAGCTTTCGACATATTTAAATTTTAATAATTTATTCACTACGCACACACTTTTAACGGATGCTTCCCGGCCGAGCGCGACGTAACCGGTTACAATTAGTACCTTCGAGTATTATCATTTTTATCAAGGTATATACTTTAAAATTGCCTCGCAAATACTTACGCTCGACAGCAAATACGTCTTTCTAGCGTAGATTGTGATGGTGAAATTGTTCATACGTACTTTTCTACAGCAAACGTTGTTTAAGTTTTATTTTTTCATTCGACGGTTTAACTGCTTTTATTTAAATAAAATCAAATTTACATTAGAGCTAATTGTATCGGGTTTAATTCCCTATAAGCCAAGTAGGTATTTGACATTACGAAGAGTTTAAATCTTAATGAAAAATGTTTTAAAGGGAAATTTAATGAGAATTCTTATGGACAGAATAACATTTTCCGCCTAAGTATTTAGATAACCAGGACAAAGGACCAGGTGGGCATCTTTGTATGGAACCTGGGTCCATCCAAAAACCAACTGAGAGTTATATATATATATATATATATATTAGGCCATTAAATACCTAAGTGGGTTTTATCTAGTTCATATCGCACCATGGGCCCCAAGCAATGCCTCAAGCGGAATTGAATTATTTTTATTGTAGTTTGTCAATATCTAACCACTCACTTGCTTTTGGTAGCCTAGTAAGTCACCTGACGTCACTCTTATTATCTAGGCAATAGATTTCGATAAGAAATATCGTAAATTAATTACTGCAAATTATATTACGTTTTATTAATCATAGTATTTATATATTACAGTATTATCTATTACGTTTTATAAAAAAACAATTGGTATCTTAAAATAAGTTGGTATGTTTGTGTATTAGGTAATAGTTGTATGTTAAAATAGTAAAAGCTATGAGTTTGTAATCTAATAGAAAAATAATTGTATTAAAAATTTAATCTGATTTTTAATTACAACCGCTAATAGGCGTTTTAGAATTAAATAAATGACAGAGTATGTGCAGGAATTAATACGAGTTTAATTTTATTGCTAATGTAGACTACATAGCTCGCTAACGTCTTACCGTGCGATGAAACTCTCGATGACAAACTCTCTATTGATAACAAACTAAAATAACTATTAGAGATGCCACGAATTCGGTAAAACATTATGTATTATTTTGAGTTACGTGTATGCGAAAACTGGTCACCTACAAAGATAAATGGTTGCTAAGGTTTAAGTCAGCAGCAAGCTGGTTTCTCCATACAAATGTAGTTACGCTCTCATTTTAAAACGATTAGCTAGATTGCTCTAAAACTTTGTACTCACTGAAGGATAAGGCATATCTATCCCTGTAATTAATGTGTAGCTTCAGATACCATAGTTAAAAAAATACAGCGAATATAAGTTTTTCATACAATAGTTATTTGTACAACGAGAGATCAAAGTTTGATATTTCTTCGAGTGCTTATTTTGAGTCCCGTGCAAGCGAAAGATTCTATAATAGATTCACGAGCGTAGCGAGTGAATCTAATTTAGAATCTTGAGCGTAGTAAGGGATTCAAAAGCGCACGAGATGTAAATAACTTTGATCTCGTGTAGTACACAAAATTTTTCACCCTAAGCAGTGAGAACATACCTAGAGGGACAGAGATAATAGAACCCACATATCGAACTTGTTGAAATGACATTTGACTAGAAAGGTCACTTGAATGTCATTTTGTCTCACTCCGTGAGCAAAATGCGATTTTGCTCACTGAGTGAGACAAAATTACTCAGTGAGCAAAATCGCATTTTGCTCACTGTGCATTTTGCTCAGTGAGCAAAATCGCATTTTGCTCACTGTTTTTAAGAAGCAAAGTACCCTTGTTCGAGCTGCTGAGGTGAAAAACTTATTTTTCCTCTATTTCATTAGTTTTGTTGGAATATAAACTAATTAGGTACTGGTATAGATATACCTCATGTTATTTTATGTGCAATTTATTACAATCCAACACGTTGTTTTAAAATGAGTACTCCGAATCTCCGTTTTTATGGGAAGTAAAAATTCGGCTGAGCTTATTGCGGACTCTTTTAAGTTTCGTTGCTCATGCTCATTAGAAGTACATGTAATGTCATTAGTAGAGTCGAGTAAATCTAGCCTATGATTCAAATGAAATCAGAAAGACCGTACACTTTAAAAATTTGTTACATATTATGGGGTTATTCCCACTAGTTAGGTATCTACCACCAAGTTGTTACCAGTGGTAACTACTGGGAATTTATTTCCCACCTTTCTTCCCAGTAGCTACCACCAACTCGGTTTTGTGGTAACTACTGGAAATTTTTTTTCCAGTAGTTACCACTGGTAAAAGGTGGGATTTTTTTCCTAGTAGTAACTACCATTATTTTTTTACAGTACAGTTTAAATGTCTTTTATTATATGAACAAAAAACACTATACTCCTAGGCTATTATTAAGAAAACGAGGTCCAGCGATTACTTTTTGGATTATAATCTTAATTACCATACAAAATTAACACATAAATCGGGTTAATCCCACTAGTTACCATCAAGTTGTTACAGTTTAATAGTAATAAAAACAGTATAAGTAGAATAGGTACTATAAAAATAGAGGCTTTATTGAACCCTAACAAAATTGTAGCGGTAACTACTGGGAAAAATATCTCACCTTTTACCAGTGGTAACTACTGGGAAACAAAGCCCATTAGTTACCACTGGTAACAAGTTGATGGTAACTAGTAGGAATAACCCAATTTATGTGTTAATTTTGTATGGTAATTAAGATAATAATCCAAAAAGTAATCGCTGGATCTCGTTTTTTTAATAATAGCCTAGTAGTATGGCGTTTTTTGTTCGTATATAAATAAACATTTAAACTACGTGACTGTTTTTTATTCCCATTTCTTCCATAAATACTAATCTATAAAACCGTATATTCGGTGTTTTTGGTGGTATACGTTTTTTTATACTAGCACGCTAGTCGAAAATCTGGACAAAATCTTAATTTTTCCTAGTATACTAACCAAAAAGGCCGAATAGCTGCTATAAGGTCTTTTAACTTAGGATTTCAAGTGCGAATTATACATTGTTACTAAGCAAAAAGGCAGCATGTGACATATACGGCGTTTTTACCTAGTTTCTACTTCGTAACTAAGTTAGAACGCCGTATAACGCATGTTTACCGCCTTCTTGACTAGTACGACCTACACATTTTTAAGCTTAATACTAATCTAAAGTGTTTTTTATAAAATTAAAAAAAACTGAGGTGTTTAGAAACATACTATAAATACCTAAAATAAGTACATATATATACCTACCACATACAAAAAGAAAAAATGGAAAAAGTCTTTCCGTTTCGTAGAAATTCAAGAAAGAAGTTTGGGTTGGTTTTTTGCGATTATCTCGAAACTAGCTTTTGTCGAAAAACTGCCTTTTAGACTAGGGCGGCAGCATGGGAGCCTGGGGTCCGCTTGACAACTAATCCTAAGAATTGGCGTAGGCGCTAGTTTTTACGAAAGCGACTGCCACTTGACCTTCCAACCCAGAGGGATAACTAGGCCTTATTGTGATTAGTCCGGTTTCCTCACGATGTTTTCCTTCACCGAAAAGTGACTAGTAGGTAAATATCAAACCGAAAAACTCATTGGTACGAGCCGGGGTTTGACTCCCGCCCTCCGGATTGAAAGTCGCACGCTCTTAGACATCACGCTAATTCTGGCGTCAGTTCAGTCCATCAGTCTGGTCAGACTGACGGGAGAATTATCGTGTAACACGCGGACTGATGGACTGATGGTCTTGACTGATGAAAATTTAGATTTTTAGATAATATTCGTCAGTCCATTTTGAATGACAGAAAAGTGATAGGAGACTGATCGTGTAACCTGTTTGTGTCATTCTCGCGTCAGTCACCATATTAGACAAGACTAAATGACTGTGTTGCGTTCTGTGTCCAAACGGCGACTGTGTCGTAATTTTATCAGTCTGTTGTCAGTCTGGACTGATCGTGTAACCGTGTCCATTTTCCATCATTCTGGCATCAGTCAAAACTCGAATGGACTGATGAACTGAACTGACGCCAGAATTAGCGTGTAACCGATGTCTTACCGCTAGGCCACCAGCGCTAAATAATTATATAAATAACATGCAATAAAGTATTCGACATGAAGTACCTAAAGGTCAAAATTATACATTACTAGCGACCCGCTCCAGTTTCGCACGGGTTTCACAAAACCTTGACAAATTATACACCTACACCTTCCTTAAGGGGCTGTCCATAAATTATGTCATCGATTTTTGACGATTTTTGACCCCCCCCATTACAATCATCCAAAAATCATGCTTCGAATGACCCCGTTTCCTCCTACGTCATGCTACCATCATCCGATGTCCAGACCCCCCCCCCCCTAATTTGAAATGACGTAATTTATGAATAGCCCCTAAGAATCACTCTGCCACGCTTTAAATATAACAAAATTCGCAATAGTTACCTAAATTGCGTCTTAGAGTAAACTTTAAAGTGATGTAAAGATCAAAATACAAGTTATTTTTAAAGTTGCTGAGCAAATGTTGGTTAGTTTGAGGAGTATAGCATATACTCCTCAAACTACCTATTGCTACATATGCTCTATACTATATAGCTGAGGGTTGGAAAAAACATCCTGTACATAAATTTAATGATTCATTATAATGATACTCAGTTAAACGCATTCACAATTCTAGTTTAGCCGCTGAAGAGTTTAAAAGGTTGAAACTTCTCAGCGAGCCATTCATACTTTTAAAAGGATTACAACCGCTTCCAACTTCGCTTTTCGATCATTTGTCTGTCTTTCTCATATTTAACAAAACAGAAAGAGACATTTATAATGATAAAACTTCAAAAGTCGTAGCTAAAACCTTTTTACAAGCCTTTCTGGCTTTTACCACACACTCGGAGCCCACAGAACATTTGGTAAAAGATATTTATTGCCCAAAACTGAACAGCAAATATCAACCTTATCCAGCTAAGCTTAAAGTTCAAATTCAGTCTTCAGATGTAACAAAAGATTGCTCTTTTGCACATAGGCTGTCTACTATCCTAATAGACAGGGTAGGAAACGTGACTACGTATTTCTACGCCAATGCACTCCGAGAAAATGGGGTTTAAAAACTAACACGACAGGCTGCCGTATGGAAAGATGCATTAGTCAGTGTGGCCAATTCTGTTTTATTAGTTTGATAAGGTTTTGAGGAATTAATCTGCAGTAAACTGGAAATCATTTTAATAAGTAATAACTTAAGGCTTTCTTACTCGTATTTAAGTCCCGGGTTTGTATATTATTTTCCTGTCAAACGCTGCTGGAATTGACAACTTCGTTTGAGCGTTTCTTTTATTTTATGCCATTTTTATAATTATATTGTGACCTTTTTTGCCACTTTTGTGTTATTTCTACTCAGAATCACGAGATTCACGAGCTCTTTCGATCCTAATGGGATAAAAAAATGTCCCAGAGCTTTTTTCTTATTGTGTTACCATTTCCCCATATACTTTTTATGGCGGTAACAAAAAGGAAAGTTTGTATAATATGTATGGAAATTTTAGGACATTTTTTTTCTCCTATAAGGATGAAAAGGGCTCGCGATCCTGACTAGAAATAACACAAAAGTGGCAAAAAAGGTCACAATATATAAAAACGACAAAAAATAAAAGAAACGCTTGTTCAGCGTAGCGGGCCGAAAATTGACGTTTTCCGCATGGAAAATAGAAAATGAACTTGCAGTTCCCTAATTTATATAATCTAGGTACTTATATCCTATTGTACAAGATGCCTTAGGACAGGGGTCACCAAATGGCGGACCGCGGTCCGGATGCGGACCGCCGACCTATATAATTTTAATACATATTTAATAAACTCAAGTAGAAACGGACCGCGATGGTCCCATAATTTAAAAAAATCGGACCCCTGAAGAAACTAATTGGTGACCCCTGCCTTAGGATATAGTCTACAGGCCGCAATTCAAAATTGGGCTACTGAGATTGAGTCACGTTTATTATCCCGAAAGTTAAAGGAAGGAAATAGGGGGGGTGGGGGTGGTATCCATTTTGTAATTTACAAAGAGATATATTCAGATTTAACAATGTATTACTGTTTTAATACAAGCGCTGGTGGCCTAGCGGTATTAAGAGCGTGCGACTTTCAATCCGGAGGTCGCGGGTTCAAACCCCGACTCGTACCAATGAGTTTTTCTTAGTGCGCATCTAAAACAGGACTTTCATATTTCACCCAGCGTGAGCGATCGTCAAGGTTGTCTTCTTCTTCTTCGTTACACTCTTAACAGAGTGGTCGTGGCTATTATGTAGACTTTTGAGCGACTCGTTTAACGACACGTCGCCATTCCTCCCGTAGAGCTGCGCTTTCCGTGAGGATTCGCTTACTGTGGCCGACACACTGGCTTTGATTTGGTCGGTCCATATCATTGGCGATCTTCCTCTAGCCCTGTCACCTCCCACTCTTCCTTGCACAACTAGACGTTCTATGGATGTTCCGTCTCGCCGAGACGCGTGTCTTAAGAAGTTGAGGATCCGAGGTAGTCCGAGTTGATCCGAGATCCGTCAAGGTGGTATCAAAATAACACCAAAACAAAACAGTATAGCTTAATCAGAAACGGGATCATTCTACTCTGATAATTATGTAATATGAACTAAATGTGAAAAATTACGTTTGATTAAATTGTGTTACGTTTTACGTAAACAATGTTTTCACCCTGCATGTCACAGTAAATATACAGGGTGAAATTTTAACCACCCGCCATACTCTGCGTAGTGGCTTTATAGGTCATACTGAACAACTTTTATTGTGGGACCAATGCCGAAAACGCGAATAAAAGTTTGGCTGTTTCATACATTCCGGATGATGTGAACTAAGCCGCTGATGTCTATGGGACTGCAATTTTTTTTTTCGCGATTTCGGCATTGCTGTCATAATAAAAGTTGTTCAGTATGACCTATAAGTCACTACGCAGAGTATGGCTGGTGGTTAAAATTTCACTCTGTGTAATTGGGTTAAATGATGACTCACGTTAGACCGGACCGTGTCTGGGCCAGAGCTTCCGGCCATCGTTTTCTATGGAAAGCATCACGTGATCGCCTGTCATGTCACAGAAAAGTAAGCACCGGAAGCTCCGGCCCGGACACGGCCCGGTCTAAAACAGCAAAAAATAACACGCTGAGTCGAGTAGGTAGAAGTTTTTTTATTCACAGTAGTTATAAACTACATAGAAGTTTGTCCCATGTTATTTTCAGATTGCTCATTTTGTAAACTGCTCTGCCGCAAACTTGTGTCAAAGTTAGTTGGAAATTGGAATTGAATAAAAGCAAGTTCCTTATTGCTATACAAGTATTAACTTTGGGGTCCGAACTAAATATAGTTATATATATTTAGTTTCGAAATCGCACAGAGTGTACACGTGTTCAATTTTAGATAACTTTGTTATAAAAAAATGTATTAAAATTTTAACTGTCGCTACAGTAGGTACATCTTCAAATACAGTACCTAAGACAAGACGATTTCAATGATTTTGTTTACATATTTCTTTCAAATTTGCCAAAAAGATATAAATATGTACAATTAGGTTGACTGCTATTAGTTATGTAATTAGCCACTCTTAAATTGGCTTTGTGTCTTTCTAATTTGTTAGGAGGGGTTCAATTACAATGTAGTGGCCAATAAATGTATCAGTCACCCTATAGGTACGACAAAAAAACCGGGCAAGTGCGAGTCGGACTCGCGCACGAAGGGTTCCGTACCATAATGCAAAAAAAAAACGAAAAAAAAGCAAAAAAATAACGGTCACCCATCCAAGTACTGACCACTCCCGACGTTGCTTAACTTTGGTCAAAAAAAATCGGGCAAGTGCGAGTCGGACTCGTGCACGAAGGGTTCCGTACCATATAAAAAAAAAACAAAAAAAAGCAAAAAAAAACCGGTCACCCATCCAAGTACTGACCACTCCCGACGTTGCTTAACTTTGGTCAAAAATCACGTTTGTTGTATGGGAGCCCCATTTAAATCTTTATTTTATTCTGTTTTTAGTATTTGTTGTTATAGCGGCAACAGAAATACATCATCTGTGAAAATTTCAACTGTCTAGCTATCACGGTTCGTGAGATACAGCCTGGTGACAGACGGACGGACGGACGGACGGATGGACGGACGGACGGACGGACGGACAGCGAAGTCTTAGTAATAGGGTCCCGTTTTACCCTTTGGGTACGGAACCCTAAAAATCACGTTTGTTGTATGGGAGCCCCATTTAAATCTTTATTTTATTCTGTTTTTAGTATTTGTTGTTATAGCGGCAACAGAAATACATCATCTGTGAAAATTTCAACTGTCTAGCTATCACGGTTCGTGAGATACAGCCTGGTGACAGACGGACGGACGGACGGACGGACGGACGGACGGACAGCGAAGTCTTAGTAATAGGGTCCCGTTTTACCCTTTGGGTACGGAACCCTAAAAAGAACAAATGTGGAAATCAAAAGCTTGTGTAATTAATTCTGATTCAAGACAATTGACATTGACAGATCAGAGACAGACAGTCCTGGCGAAGAATTACTAGGAGAGCCGACCCCAAATGATGGGATTAAGGATAGGAGAAAGAGGAAGAAGACAATTTACATGTACAGATTCTGGAACACGTGTAGCTTTGCATGCAGTCAGTGACAAAATGGTCAGTTTTGAAAAAATTGTTTTGATGTTAATCGATTCTATTCAAAAACGAACATTTGCCGGTTTTAATGTTCATTTGCTCACTTAATTACAGAAAAATCGATGCCTATTTATTGCACACAGTTTTTCGAGTATACATAATTTGAGAATTCGAGTAATCATAATCAGTATTTACCTATAACTACATTCGATTCAAATTGGAGGGTTGCCGTTCGGTCTCGCTAACGCAAAAAACAATGCGAAGCTAAAACGATTCCCCGTGGAATGGAACATTAGAATGCAATCGGCAGCCATTTTGCAATCGTTACTTATTCACCGCAATTAACATGCCATTTGGGAATCGGCCATTTGTACCTAAATTAGACGCGTAAGAGCCGGTACAGACGAACTGCAATCGGACTGCAATTTGTATTGGAACTGCACGCCTACTGCAACGTCGGCGTGCAGTTCCCATACAAGTTGCAGTCAGGTTACAGTCCGTCTGTGCCGGCCCTAAGCGGACACCACATTTCTAAAGTTAAACTCGCTTGTATCTAATTGACATAATTTTTCAAATAGAATTCTTCTTACTAGAAAAATTCAAAAGTGTTCTTTTTAGTAGTCTTGGGCTGGAAAAAAGAACGATGGGTGGATGGGTCGCTCTCATTGTAGCATATCGTAGCATAAAAAAAAATATAGTGACAGGGACCTGTTTTTAACCTCCAAAGTCCCTGTGTACAATTTTTTGTACATATTCCAAAATCTATTTTGAACTTTTATTGTGAAACTAAGGGTTCCAATTTCAAAAACAAAACAATTGCTTCTGGGTGTAGGAGGTTAATATAATAGCTTCTAAATACATAGCTCCAGCATCAAAATCCTAAGTAACCAAATCTCTATTTGCCACGTTCTTTCGGCAATAAAATTCCCTTTCACACAGAAAGATTTCCACTTTCTATGCTTAATACAACGGAATAAGGTGCAAAACTGCTAAATATATTTGAAATCCAGCAATGTAGATATGGAATGTGTTTGACGGCTGATATCAGTTCCGGAGATACTTTTATTGTTTCGCCCGGGGCGTGTTTGCCCTTAGTTAGGGGACGGATATAGAAATAGAAGGAGCGGAATTTACGGACCACTCTAATATGTCCCTCATGTCATTGTATGTGCAAAGTTTAATTACAATCCAACACGTAGTTTTAAAATGCGAACGAAACTCCGTTTGTATGGGAACGTAAAATTCGGCCGAGCTTTTAAGCCAATAATTGACCAGAGAACCAACCACGAACCACGTTTGACGTGTTGCCTCTCTGTCGCACTTGTGAATTCGTACGTAAATGTGACAGGGAGGCAAGAAGTCAAACGTGGTTCACGGTAGGCCCTCAGAGACTGCGGAGGATGTAGCTAACTGGCGTGAAGTCGCGTCCGAGACCAAGACTTGTTGTAGGTTCCGCTTTCACTGGCACTGGGCACGTAACCTCCCAGAAAGATCCCAAACCGAAGAATTACGGCCATTAAGGGCCAACAAACTTCGCCGCCTCATTGTCTGATTGGGACCTGCCTAGTGCCTACTCGACAGTTGTAGAACCTCGAGGAAGTCTAGTGGCAGTTTTGATAACAACATTAACTTTTGAACTTTGAAAGTCAAAAAGTTGACGATCGTAGTCGCATTTCTGCCACGATTATGTTCCATCCGTCACTCTTTCGTCAATTGAACCCAAAATATGGTATAGTCGCGGACGGTCTAGAACGCAAAGTGACTAGTGTAATATTTTGCCTATATCGCTCTTAGTCTACATCGCGAACGGTCTAGAACGCAAAATGACCACTTTTTTATATCACACAGGTAGGTTAGGTTCGTTAGTTATCTTCAAATGGCTGAAGGCCAAACCGCACAGAATAGGAGCCCCGCGGCAACGGCGCTCCGTCGACATCACTAACGTAAAGATAAAACGACGGAAAATGATGTAGGCATTTTGCGTTCTGGACCGTTCGCGGTGTAGACTAAGGCCCACTTGCACCAACCCACTAACCCGGGGTTAAGCGGTTAAACCGTTAACCTAATGTCAAATTGTACTGGTAACCATGGTAACTCCAGGTTTAACCGGTTAACCCCGGGTTAGTAGAATGGAGCAAGTGGGCCTAAGAGCGATAGAGGCAAAATGTTACACTAGTCATTTTGCGTTCTAGACCGTTCGCGAATAAACCCACAATATTACTTTGCGAATCCGCGAAAAGATAACGTGCTCGTCAATCAGTGCTAACCCGTTGCCAGGCGTCAGACCGTCAACATCTCCCGAAGATGCCTCGTGGAGAGGCAAACACACGTGTCGAGTATTGTTCTTTTGGTGGTGATTTGTTACATTTATTTGCGTATTTGTTTTTGCGGTGGGAGGGTAGGAACATAAATTGCATGTAGGTAAAAAATACGCAAGTAAGTATAACGGGTTAGCACTGATTGACTAGCACGTTATCTTTTCGCGGATTAGCAAAGTAATATTTTTGTTTTAATTAATATGGATTTCTATTCATTACTCTTTCGTCAATTGATGGCAGCTGCAGTTGCCATCCGAACGTCACATTTTATCCCAATTGTCTAGACTTGAAGTCCTTATCTATTGTGGCAGTATAACACTTTAAACTCTCGCGTTTTGTACACATATTTAATTACACAAACGGGTCTACCGCGATATAATTTCATTGTTTTTACCTTTAATTCCGACGTTTCAGCTGAGTTGCACCAGCTGTGGTCACGGTGGTGTGGTCTTTCCGTGACTCGTATATCGCGTATCGCGGTAGACCCGTTTGTGTAATTAAATATTGTGGCAGTATCATGATACGCGTGGGTACCGTGGGTATCTCGGCCCGATTCTAACTTTAAGATCTAGAAACGACAATTATGGAATAGATATATTATGTCAGTGTCAAATGTGACGTTTCTTCAAACAAAAACGTCATTTTTGACACTGACACATCTAATCCACATCGTTTCTAGATCTATTAATTGACGTATCTTAAAGTTCGAATCGGGCAGTCTCTATTGGTTAGCAAGCAGATTAGTCGAGTATTCATCTGAAATACACCCACACTTACTGAAACTTATACGAATACCCTCGTCCAGACTGTTAACTCTGTGGCTCTAGTGAAAAAGGGTACAAGTCTTGGGCAGCGCAGGTGTAAAAGGGTGGAAGTCCCACGTAACACTTATGCCCTTTTACACCTAAGCCGCGGAAGACTTGTACCCTTTTTCACTAGGGCCACAGAACTATACATCGATGGACCTTATGCCTCTTGTAATAATGTCCAATGATGTACAGTTAGGAGTGTTGCTGTTTGTACTTAATTTTATGAGAAAGATACAATACCAAAAAGTATTAACTCTATATGATTTTAAAGGTTCTTAATGCTTTTTTAATGATGTTTAAGCAGCAAATCGAGACAGCGTGTTGTCAAAACTTTTACTACATTCAGAAACAAGTCGAACCAACGTGAGATACCTAATTTTAGATAAAATTCAATGGGTTTTGGTGAACGCCTTTTTTACACAGCGGTTGCATTATCAGCGCGGTCGTTTAAACTCTTTTTCTTCTATTCGGCAGCTACAGATACATATCAATCCTATGTTGTACAGTCACCTGCAATAAAATGTTACTCTTCGAAGGCCGCAAAAATATGTGACACGCTCTTAAGGCTCTATAAGAGTGAATTGCAAAATAAATGTACGTAAGTAATTAAGCGCAGTTAAGAAGCTGTGGTTAGTCTTAACTTAATTGATTCATTTGAGTTACGAAAATTAACTATGTAAATTGTATTTTATTGTATTTATTGTACTTAATTCGTACACATATAAGTCTCTATATAGTATATGCTAACACACTTTCATGCATCTAACTTAAATAGAAATGGCTTAAGTGGATTCAATGGACAATGGGTTCAATTAACTTTAGACTAATTACAAATGCTTAACTATGTACATGTTTTTCGCAATTCACTCATAAATAAGATCATGTGAGATATTTTTGGCCCTTCCTTGTGTAATATATTATTGCGGGTGACTGTACTACCTACTTTTCGGGTGTCAACGTTAATCCGCGAAGGTTATTTAGTAGAAGGTAGCTTAGACCTATTTGACATACATACATTCTTAGAAAATTTTTGTTTTGCCCTATGGGTGACTGGTAGAGAATGCCTTAAGGCAGCGGTCGGCAACCTTTTATCAGCCAAGGGCCACATAGTAGTTAACGAAGTTGATAAGGCATTAAATCGGCCATTTGTACTTATTTTTTATTGTGCAATAAAGCTTAAATAAATAAATAAATTATACTTCAATTAACAGCTTTAAAACGAAATCTGTCTCAACTATATACATCCATTGGGATACTCATACAAAAGTTCCCATTCCTCTTCATCATGCCGCAACCAAGCATGCTTGGTTTTCTTTGCAAACTCAGTTACGATCTGAATATGTGCGACGTATAAAATGAACATTAAACTTTCTTAACGCAACTTAAGTTGCCAACTGCCACTTTATATAATGTGTGCTCGCTGTGCTAATCTGTGTCATTTGTAGCCAAGTCACGTAGCTGGCAGTCGACTTAATTACCAAACTTGCGAAATGAATTGCCGTGTCGTTTGCAAAAAGCCTTTGTTGTGGCATTTCTGTAATGAGCTTCTGTGACATTTGTTTTGGAGTTTTAAGTGTTTTTTAGGGTTCCGTACCCAAAGGGTAAAACGGGACCCTATTACTAAGACTTCGCTGTCCGTCCGTCCGTCCGTCCGCCCGTCCGTCTGACTGTCACCAGGCTGTATCTCACGAACCGTGATAGACAGTTGAAATTTTCACAGATGATGTATTTCTGTTGCCGCTATAACAACAAATACTAAAAACAGAATAAAATAAAGCTTTAAATGGGGCTCCCATACAACAAACGTGATTTTTGACCAAAGTTAAGCAACGTCGGGAGTGGTCAGTGGATGGGTGACCGTTTTTTTTTGCTTTTTTTTTCGTTTTTTTTTGCATTATGGTACGGAACCCTTCGTGCGCGAGTCCGACTCGCACTTGCCCGGTTTTTTGTTTTATATAATGTTTTGACTAGTTCTGGAATCTTATATTCTATTTTGTTTTATAAAAACAATATTTTCCTTGGTACTTTTATGGAATCTTTCCATCAATCTAAATATCGCCGGAGCCGGATCATTATGAATATTTTTGTAAACAACCCGGAGCGGTCCCCGATTGATCCCGGCTTATCGTTCCGGGATCATTTATTTTATGCCTAGTCACAGAACAAAATAGTAGTACCAGGTACAAAAGGTTCACTCTCTTTGGGTTTTCATTGTGCATTAACAGATAAATAAATAAATAAATAAACAATAAATAAATAATATTGTGCATTAACAGATATGAAGTCTAAGTTAGTAGTGGTTTGGTATTTTTACTGTTACACTGTTTAACTTGTTTGAAATAAAAATAGTTATTTGTACAACAAGAGATCAAAGTTTGATATTTCTTCGAGTGCTTATTTTGAGTCCCGTGCAAGCGAAAGATTCTATAATAGATTCACGAGCGTAGCGAGTGAATCTAATTTAGAATCTTGAGCGTAGTAAGGGATTCAAAAGCGCACGAGATGTAAATAACTTTGATCTCGTGTAGTACACAAAATTTTTCACCCTAAGCAGTGAGAACATACCTAGAGGGACAAAGATAATAGAACCCAAGTATATCGAAATTGTATTAGACCCCGCATGTTGAAATGACATTTGACTATAAAGGTCATTTGAATGTCATTTTGTCTCACTCAGTGAGCAAAATCGCATTTTGCTCACTGAGTGAGAGACACCCAGTGAGCAAAATGCGATTTTGCTCACTGAGTGAGACAAAATGACTCAGTGAGCAAAATCGCATTTTGCTCACTGTTTTTAAGAAGCAAAGTACCCTTGTTCGAGCTGCTGAGGTGAAAAAAATATTATTACATAAATAATAGACAATAGCGACGTTCAAACTTTGAAAATCTGTTTCTTCCAGAACCTTAACCTTAAAACAGAATGTCAATATAATCCAACTATCCCCAACTAAAGTTCTAAAACTTAGCTATATCGAGCCTAAACTTGGGTGATATGTCGAAATTAATATAAGTTTAAGTGAAACGTTAATTTTGCCGAATGTAACACGAGTCACCCCCTCAAAGAGTGTCGAATTAATCACCTACAGATATTAATGTTGCTCCAAATACATACAATTACAGTAGGTAGGTGATCACGCATCTCCTATACTCTGTATCTTTAGGTATTTAAATAAAAGTAAACAAAATCTACCCTCAAATGGCCCCTTAAGCCAGTTGAGGGTAGATGAAAACATTACACGATCAAATAATGTAGGTTAAAGTCAGGTCGTTCAGTGACTGATCCAGCCGGTTTTGTATTTGGACGGTTAACCTATAAATGTTATAACTACCCGAAAATTTACAAATTGTTTGTTTACTTTTATTTAAATACCTAAAGATACTGACAGACTTTCTGAGACAGTTTAAATTTCATTCGATAGTTTGCGTTATGTCTATTTTTATATGGGATTTTGAACAGCGCGCCAAGCGGGACGTTTTGGAAACTCAAAATCCCATACAAAATGACACTTAACGCAAACGCGTACGTCACGCTATCGAATGAAATTTACACCATGAATATTACGGCGCTTACGCGTTTAGGTCGCGAGATTCACGCTCCGCTTCTATGATTTGTTGTCAAAACAACAACAACTCATGGCGCAAAATACTGGTTCTCTGTGCCAGTTCTATACGTTAGTAAAAACAGTTCAATGTTCGAACGTGACTTTTAGACAAAACGCGATTTTATTTTTATATTTTGGTTTCCATGTTTATTCTACTGTAATTTTCTCCCATACACGTCACTTAGGGGAGGTTTAGGAATGCGCGCGTAATTAGTTTGGTTCGGAACTGTCAAATTACCCCGTGCGATATTACTCTTACCCTGTCTATGGAAGATGAGTAAATCATAAATATTAATCTTGATAGTTTAGTATGATGTAGTTATATCTAATACAAGAGTGGAAAGTAATTCCCATCGAGGCATGATATACGTTAACTCAATAAACGAGTTAAAGTTCTGTTAGCTTTTGTGTTACACACAATGTTGGTCATTAGACTTGCGGAGAAGTAATTATAGTTTTAAGAGCCCATCAACGTGCACACTAGCGCCACTGCTAAATAATCGTGATTATTTAAATTTAACGACAGGTATTTAAAAAAGGACTTAAATAACGAACATTACGAATATTTACATAGCACTTATGTCTATTTACAAATCTAAAGCGTAGTTTTTCCCTACCTAACAGTGAAATCTTTATTTTGATACAGCCTTTAATATTTCATTATTACAATTAAACTTAAGATCATCTAGGCCGTGTCGTAGCGTCGCTAACAAAGTGTATTGTGTCATGGTTCTTCTAGTGGGTATGGTTACTCTACTATTAATAATACAACAATGGAGGTACTTGCAGTTACTCTAATCTGACCAATCCTTCACGATGTGTCCTCTTTGACCGCCTCAACCCAAGTGAACGAACTGCCCGAGCCTGTCCAACTGGCTCCGTGTCCCCACTACCTACCGTATTGCCAGTAGTATAATGTTATTTTCCCAACCACCCGGCCCTGTATTAATCAGGGTAATGCAATAATGTTGCCACATTAAAATTATTATTCAGCGCTGTCTTTAATGTAAATATAAATAAATCATAACCTTTGTGTATTTATCAAGACATACACAATACGAAGGAAATTACACAACTTATTTCTTTCCGGTCGGTCAAACACATGTCACAAAAGGTCCCTTTTGTGGCCAAAATAAAAGTTAACGACCCGGGTATCAATTACAGATGAAATGTACCCTACCGGTAAAGGGCGCAGCGTGAACAAGCATACCGTCGTTGGCAGTGATCCAAAGGACTCGAGCCTTTTAGCTCTTTTTTTAGGGCTCGCCTCTTCTCTTGACGCCTAAAAGGCTAAAAGGCTATTTAGCTCTTTAGCCCCCGAGTCTAGTTCTATTTAAGAGCCTAGACTCTTGGGACTTAATAAGGTTATTTATTAAATAGAACTAGGCTCGGGGGCGAAAGAGCTAAATAGGCTTTTTTAGGGGCTTAATAAGGTTATTAGCCCCAAGAGTCTAGGCTGTGTCGTTGCGCCTGTGCATTCTGCTTTGTGGTCCGTCATACTTTTCAGAAAAGATAACCTTATGTCACAGGGCAGACACGCCATACATCAAAAATCATTTGCGTTTATATGTGCGCGCGGCACGTCTGTACACGCGTCATTGTGTATGGTTGGGTAAGTCGCTTTACTGAGAGGACGCCAGATTCATGTCGCGGCCAGTCGCGGGGCGAGGTAATGCGAGTCGGGGCGGGGCGGTGCGTGGCCGTTCTGTATGATAATACTATTACATACTTATTCTGTGCTTATGTTAATAGTATTCAGGGTTTGATTTCGGTTTTTAAAAATCTACAAGCGCAGCGACAGCATTGTGTTACATGTGCGTTTTCGGTCCTTTAGAAACCTGTACAGTCAGCAACAGAAGTTGCTAAGCGGGCGTGGTATTCAAAATGATCTTGACGCGACTTTATTGTTAAGAGAATAATTAAGAGCGTGTCAAGGTAATTTAGAACACGTCGCCCGCTTAGCAACTTCTGCTGCTGACTGTACACTTCCTTTTGAAGGACAGTCCGTAATCCCTCGAGGAAACCTCGGCAGGGACCTACAAACATGTCCGAGCACATTATCCAAATCTTAGAGACGTAAAAGGGTCACCCAAACCGTAAGATCTGTCCTAACTGTCATATTATACCTTACATTAACGCCGTCATTACATTAAACCTGGCCAGATGGCAGCCATTGTATCGTCCATTAGGCGGCCGATTCTGTTTTGTAATTTTTTCTACTCCAGCACTTATTTGTGGATTAAATGACTGCCAATGAGATCAAAATCAACTTCATAAGTTCTTAGGATCCTGCACTGCTTTATACAGGGTGGCCAAAAAATAAGTGCATTCCCGTTGCCAGGGAGGTTTTGGGATTATACTGAGCAACTTTTACTATTGGTCCAATCCAGAAATTGCGAAAAAATCTGGCTGTTTCATACATTTGGGCTGGTCCATTTTCTATTCAAGGGTGAATATTTTTTTCGCGATTTCGGGTTGGTCACATAGTAAAAGTTGCTCAGCATAATCCCAAAACCTCCCTAGCAACGGGAATGCACTTATTTTTTGGCCACCGTGTAATAATTATCGTTTACATGAGGACCAGTGATTCAAATGTATCTTCGGAGTTTAGTGTTGTTTTATTTATATCTCCGTTGACATTTGCTGGGACGTCAGTCTTTCCGTGACCACAGCTGGTGCAACTCTGATGAAACGTCGGAATTTAAGGTAAAAACAATGAAAGTATATCGCGGTAGACCCATTTGTGTAATTAAATATGTGCAAATATGTGCACATATGTATTTAATTACACAAAACGCGAGAGTTTATAAAGTGTAATATAACTTTTCACAATCGTTCACACGTCTCGTCTATGCGGGCAAGTAGTCTAGCCGTTATAGTGCGCGTAAGGTTTACTGTGAACTGTGTTAAGATCGTGTCATAACAAGATCAAAACTATTATCAAATTATGGAATCAGAATCGGCCCCAAGGTGTCCGCTTTAATAGGGATTTTAAAAGCTCTAGCCCTTTATATAGGCCATAAAAACTGTGATGTTTGCAAATCGTCTAATTGAAAAGTTTTAACGGCGCTTTACGACGTTTTAATTTGGGATTGGTGAATGTGAAACCCTTTTGATATTGTTTAATGATATTATTAGGGTAATTCGCCAGTAACTGGCCACTTTGGGGTGGGCAGTTACTAAAAGTGGCCAGTTACTGGCGATTATCAAGCATTTATTATAACAATCATAAGTAATACATAGGCAAAGGGTTAGATAATACATAGGTAGGGTAGAAAAGGGGGTTTCAATCGATGTGTGGAAGGGCGGCACCGTCGTCGAACCCAAGCCACCTGGCAGTGGACTTAAACCGGTGGCGTGTGCCTCGGATACACATGCTGGTGGCGCGTATAACGGCGATACTGATCCTGCATCTCAGCCAGCCCAGTATGGTGCTTAGAGAAGGGTTCCACCGTTGAGATATAGTTTCTGCCATATGTTTTATGAAGGATGACATTTGGGGTGTCAACGCTGTCAACAGATGTTACAAGTGGGGTGAAAGTTGCATGTCGCATTTCACAGGCCGTGGAATATTTTCTCTGCTTTTCGTCTTCAGCTGATTTTATTACAGATGTGACGGGTCGTGAGAGGTAAGAAGGAGCATCAGTGTAGACGACACGGATATCGTAACAGGCGAATTACCCTATGTTTAGTGTATAAAATTTTGTTGGGATGTTTTTACCAACACACGTTTATGATTTTTTTTTTAGTTTATTTATAAATTCCCTATTTTGAAGCTGTTGATATACCTAATTAAATTATAATATTATGTAGGCACAATGTAGGTATGGAAAATGGATTCAGTTTGCATGGTTAAATGTTTCATTTCATACCCCAACTTTGAAATCTTGGCGGCCACCTTTGAAATTTTTTCAACCAAAACCGTCACTTTTGACACTGACAGATCGGTATCGTATCGCGGTGACATCTTAAAAGCATTTTTCGAATGCGGCCGTGGGTGGGTAAAGTACCACAGACAAGACATCCTCCAGACTGAACATAGTAGCTCTACCCCCTCTGCCACGCATACGGTAGTTTTACTCCATTTTCGAGTCGAAAGTGTCTTTGTGTGACGTCCGTGTCTTTGAACGGACCATCACGGCACGGGACCTCGCTCACCTCGTCCCCCGCACCCCCGTATTTTTGGCAGCATCGGTTTCATGAAATAATTGCTCTAAACTCCGTCTAGAGGATTCCTAGTCTTATTAGACTAGGTTAGTACTTACTATTGTAAGTACTAACCCAATCCCAATCAAAAGCAGTCAATATAAAAATACCTATAGGACTCGGATTAGCAATTCGATTCGGACTTGACAGTATTTTTAACGACATTTGCCTAACTAAATTTTGTAACTCCTAAATTGGTTAATAAATTTTTAAACGGTCCGCCATTGGCCGAAATTTATTTTTATCGGCGACTTTTTATGTATTTGTGAAAGGGTTTCAGTAAAATTTTAGCAGTTTGATTTGGAATCATATTCTTTATGGCTGATATAAATACTGACCGCCTGGAATTAATCCCTTACTGCATGTAATAAAATATATGTTTAAATTTGAACATTAATAGCCGTCAATAGAGTTGAATATCATATCCGCCATGTATGACATTGTATACGGTAAAGGGTTAAGTGGTGAACGTTGTTTTTGGATGCCGATAAGGCGTATAAATTGTCATTATTGTGCGATGTGCAATGATACGTTAAACTCCGTTAAAGGATTTATATAATGCCGAATCCTACACCGAGTCAGACGACGCTACGGAGCCACGCTGTCACGTCGTCGCCCAAATCAATGCGATGTTTAACTTGTATTTTGTTCTCATGTATTGTTTCTTTGTATTGTATTTTATTTTGTATTTTCACAGTGCCTTGGTTTTACTGTAATGCTGTGTTACTTATTTGACTAATAAAATAAATAATAAATAATACATACTTAGAGAAGAATACGGTACTTGCGCCTAATATGGCCCCGTTCTTAAGAGTTACTGAGGTTCGGGACAATATCTCTTCTACTTAATAAACCGAACGTGTTTACAATAGAATTTATCCGGTTAAAGGATGACTCATGCTATACAGGGCCGGGCCGGGGCCGAGGCGTCCAACATGTCACTTTCTATGACGGCTGATCGGTGATCACGTTGTGCTTTCCATAGAAAACGAAGCGCCAGAAGCTCCTGGCCTGGACCCGGCCCGGTCTAGCGTGACTTATCCTTAAAGCTTCATAACACAACAAGTACCTGCCATTGAAATGCACGCGTGAGTAGGAACAAAATTTTAATAACAAAACTTCCGTCAGACACACAGGCCTATTCGGATTTCGAGATAATCACAAGATCTTGAGACAATTTAGAGATCAACTAGATCTACATTAGATATCGACTAGATGTGACTTGGATATCTAAGTCATAACTTGTCGAAATCGTTCAAGAGGACCTCCAGAATCGCGGAAACGTCAAATTTGACATATCTATCTTACAAATATCTTTAAATTATCCGTATCGTAACTTGTTGAAGTCTAGTAGAAATCTAATTCATTTTCCGAATCGAGCCGATAGGCATATTAAACTGGGCCTTATATTATAAATATATTAGCTTACTGTCAACTGCAAATCGTTTTGTATACATCTCAAGTATATGGAATGTTAACCGTACAATACACCACTAATCACCTTGTTTTGTGTGTCGGCAGATTTTTATTTTACTGTATGTTTAAATACCCATGTTATTGAAATTGAATTGAAATTGGTACAATGCCTCAAGGGCCTATTTTAGATTTAAGCTAGTTATTAATTTCGTTTAGTAGTACCACTGTATATATATTGTATGTAAATAAATGTTTTATTATGATATATTAAATGTATAAATAATTGAAATTGAAAATCTTTATTTCAGGTCTGTCGACCCATATTCTGTTAGTATACACGGTATTCTGTTATTAGTTCTTTCGCTAATTTCATGCAAAATAAATGTATTTGTGTAGTTTTAAGTTCGCATATAAGTGAATTGTCAAATTCTTAATGAGAATAAAGAATCTTAAACCTGAATATTATTAAGAACGGGTCACTCACGTATTTTAAGTCGAAAAACGCTCGACATGTTTCACTCCGCACCGAGGAGTGTCATCAGGAGCTTGCGTTTACACAAGCGTTTTGCGTTTACAGGAACAAAATTACATCATTTGGGTACAATTTTAACATGGAAATGTATGTATAAATAAATAAACAAATATTATAGGAAATTTTTACACAGATTGACCAAGTCCCACAATAAGCTCAAGAAGGCTTGTGTTGTGGGTACTCAGACAACTATATATATAAATATATAAATACTTAAATACATAGAAAACAACCATGACTCAGGAACAAATATCTGTGTCATCACACAAATAAATGCCCTTACTGGGATTCGAACCCAGGACCATCGGCTTCGCAGGCATGCATGCAGCTTCGCAGGTATGTTTGGCCTCTAGGGCAAAAAGGGTGGGTATCACAATACAATAAAGTCCAATCTAATCTTAATACACACCCATGGCTGAGGGGCAAAGCCCCTTTTCTACTTAACAAACCGAACATGTTTACAATTTAATTAAGTTGATTAAAGCTTCAAAACAAATTATAGCTTGCCCGGATAATCCGGTTATTCTGTCCGGAATCGGTTTATGTAATAAATGAAGCTCATTTTACGGTAAAATCAATATGTAAGGGTGGTTATACTCGTACACTATACTCGTACTGAATCAATGTGGCGAAGACCGATTATAAGGGAAGGCCGTCTACGGGCAACAGCTAGGCCCTGTGCATGAACTATAGGGGGCAGGAGCCGTCACATTTTTGGCGCGAGGCGTAAATGTGACGTTTATGCTTCCGATATAGCCCACAAGATGGCAGAACCTACTTAACCTACTATGCACAAAGAAACGTAATACGAGAACGGTAGATGTTAGCAATTGTTTTGGCAATGTACATGTGCACATAATGTTTCCGATTCAGGCCACAAGATGGCAGACCCTCCAAGGCGCACGGTCCCTTCCCTATATCATAAGTAGTCACGTCATTACGAATTTCATTCGCATAATTCGCATACATTGGTAAGCGTGATTTGCAGTGCGCACCGTATTCGAATCATTAACTACATACATACATAGCCGTGTCTAAAGATGACATTTGGATGTCTGTTGCATTGCAACATTCAGAATGTGTTTAGAACATTCAGAATCTGTCTAACCTAGGCAGGCTTAGCAAGTTGTCAGTGTACAACCACCCTAAGCCTGCAGTTAAAATTACGCTGTAAATTTCATTTTCATTTTCCGTTGCTCTTTTCATTTCCGATTCGTAATAACAGTAACTCAAGCCTTAACAGACAGTAGTAAAAGTCGGCATAATCAGTTTTTAGGGTTCTGTACCCAAAGGGTAAAAACGGGACCCTATTACTAAGACTCCGCTGTCCGTCCGTCCGTCTGTCTGTTTGTCACCAGGCTGTAACTCAAGAACCGTGATAGCTAGACAGTTGAAATTTTCACAGATGACGTATTTCTGTTGCTGCTATAACAACAAATACTAAAAACAAAATAAAATGAATGTTTAAGTGGGGCTCTTATACAACAAACGTGGTTTTTTGTTGTTTTTTGCGTAATGGTACGGAACCCTTCGTGCGCGAGTCTGACTCGCACTTGGCCGGGTTTTTTTATGATCTTCGTTACTTATTAGAAGCCTTCATCTTCATCATACTGGAGAAGTACTGGTACTAAAATGCGATGTGTAAGAACTATTTATTACACATCGTATTTTAGTACGAGTAAGGTGCAGGGGCCAATTACGACTGCGGGATAATTTCAACTAATCGAAATATCTTTCATGTTTTACATTATTAACTAGAGTCAGACACAACACATCATTTTCGTTATCTGGACATATGTATGGCACTCTAGTTAATAATATAAAACATGGAAGATATTTCGCTTAGTTAAAATAACCCCACAGTCGAAATTGACCCCCTGCACCTACGCGCGACGCGCGATAACTAAATACAGAGTGCATAATAAAATTGTTTTGCATCGTATTTTCTCGGAAACGTTCGTATTTGTCATTGCTACTTCAGTACTTTTTGTACCGAGACTGACTGAAATAGCAAGACAATGTGCGTACATTTCCGTGAAAATAAGATGGAAAATAACTATGCACTACATCGGTAACCTGATTCAAATATCATTCTGGTGTCAGATACGTTCGAATTGGCATGAATATTTAACTATATTAGCTTCAAACGTCATTCAAGCCGTCACTGTAGTTTCACAAATTACGATGCGAACGACAGTTTCAACCTATTTTCCCAATATCGGCCGTACACAAAAGCGGCATTAACATACTAATTAACATTAATTAATTGAGTCGTGTCAATAAATTAAATTTCATGCTGGCCTCACTTTCAGTGTAGGCAGGACGTTATTGTAAACTAACCGTACAGCACGAGGCGTGCGGTTAAGTATAGGTACATACCTAGGTATATTGAAATATGCCAGACATCTGGGTCTATACTAAGGTCCATGGGCGGCGGTAATCGCTTACCATCAGGCGATCCGTGTTCTCGTTAGCCTCGTATAACATTTAAAAAAAACCGGCCAAGTGCGAGGCGCACGAAGGGTTCCGTACCATTACGCAAAAAACGGCAAAAAAATCACGTTTATTGAATGGCAGCCCCACTTAAAAATCTATTTTATTTTGTTTTTAGTATTTGTTGTTATAGCGACAAAAGAAATAGATACAGAAATTTCAACTGCCTAGCTATCACGGTTCATGAGTTACAACCTGGTGACAGACAGACAGACGGGCGGAGAGACAGACAGCGGAGTCTTAGTAATAGGATCCCGTTTTTACCCTTTGGGTCCGGAACCCTAAAAATACTGGGAAGACTCATCTCCATACAAACGTAGTCCCCATTTTCCACTGTGGATATAAAATAAAATAAATAAATAAATATTATAGGACATTTCTTACACAAATTGACTAAGCCCCACGGTATATTGACTTAATCTTCTCAATTCATGATTACAGGAATAAATTCTACCTATATCAGGTTTAATTTATTGTCCGTATTGGATTTACACACAGTTTATCGCTCGAATAGCAAATACAAACATAACGCAAACTGTCAATTCCTTTTAACACTATCTACTCTTTAGTTTAGTGCGAGTATAAAGTATAACCACAAACTTCAGACCCAGCGTACTCCAAGGGTCAAACCCAGTCCCCGAAGCCCCGAGGTCAGCTGAAATCAATGGCTCATCTGACCTCCGACTTATCCCGTCATTTTCTTGACCCTAATGCATTGTCATATCTGCTCGGCTCATATTCTGATTGCTTGAAAAGTTCAAGTCTAAGATGAGTTTGTACTCGATATTATAATAGGGTATTTTCCTACTAGTCAAATCAGCACTTTTTTAGAACTGTCAAAACGATTTGCTAATATGGAATTTATATGAAACATTACATCATGACGTCACGGTCAACTCACCTACTTTTTATATTTCTATCCGATTTATTAAATAGAACTTGTGTTTAAAAATAGCTCCTATCTGTTTTTTCTAATAATTAATATCAAAAATTGAAAATAGAAAACTTAACAGTTGTCTGCACAAAAGAGGTCAACTACAACATAACTGACCCATCCTCCTTTCTATTGAAAAACTTTAGTTCCGAAATTGCTGGCCAGTGAACTTAAATTTGTAGCGTTAATTGTTTAAAATTCGAATAGAAATTGTAAAGTTACCTTGCAGACCTCGCATCTAAATATATATATATATTTATTTCGTGCAAGGTGTATAATAATATATTTTAAATTTCGAACATCTCTGAATAAAAAAAGCAATTTGATTTGACCCCTATTCTAATATCAGTCGTCATGACGTTTTATTCGAAATCAAATGACAATTTGCATACAATATTGACAAATCCCGTATGTAAGTTGGTATCGGACGATATGGTAATCGACCCCGACTCTAGTTTGTTTCTGAATTAAAAAAAAACTACGGATGCGTGACATACGTGAAAAAAGTTTTCCTTTGCCGCCATTTGACGTACAGTTTATATTTTAATTAATTTGTAAGTAAAAAATAATTTGTTTTGTTGTTTTTAAAGTAACTATAACAAAAGTTTCGTGTAAAATGTGCGATAAAGATATTTCGGAGACACCAGCTCATATCCGCGAGTTCCGCCAGAGAGGAAAGTGCCCCAATGTCGGCTGTAATATGAGGTTAATGAATATATCATAGAAAGTTTATAATATGTGTGTAGATAAAGCAGTGTATGTAACTGTACATAATTAGGCATTAAAACACTCGTGTGATACTATTATGAAACTCATTTCATTCGTTTCATAAACCCACACTCGTATTTTAATGCCTTTCATTATGTAGCAGTCACATAAACTACTATTAAATACAGTATAATAGGTACCCTATTATCATTATTTGTCGTCTTATTTTGTAATAAGACGACAGATGTAGTGCATAATTGTTTTCCGTCGTATTTTCTCGGAAACGTTCGTATTTGTCATGCTAGTTCAGTCAACGTCAGTACTATTTGTACCGAGACTGACTG